>NC_087349.1:117482512-119982512 GCF_030014295.1 Loxodonta africana
CAATGGGCTCAATCACAGCAATGATTGTGAGGATGGTGCAGGTCCAGGCAGTGTTCTGTTCTGTTGTACGTAGGGTCACTATGAGTGGGAACAACTCGACGGCACCTAACAACAACAACTTCTCACATAGGCTGAAGGGCTATTACCAAACTCCAGCTCCCTCTAGCTTCCCTACTTCACGTAAGAGGGAGGCAGGGAGGAAAAAAAAAAAAAATTAAGAACCATTTTTCAGGGTTACAGTCCAGGGGCACAGGTTCAATAATGACTGATATTGAATCATAGAATTATAAAATGCTTTCCCTCTAACACTCATCTCTACCATACTAACAGTCCTTCGGCATGATTACATCTAAAAGACCTTCAAGGATTAGATTCTATTTAAGAAGGAGTTTTCAGTGAAATCCAAAGATGGCACGGGAAACAAAAATCAAGGACACTAGAAGAATTTGAAGTCCCTGGCTTCTATATCTAGACCAAGCTTTAAACACAGCCCAACTTCTAACCACATTAAAATAAAACCTCTCACCAAAGAGCATTTTACCTCCACACTTATTACTCAATACATCATGTCCAGCTTTCAACAAAATATTATGCTAAGACATTCTTTTCCCCAGTCAGCCCCTGGCCTTATTATGACTAAAGATACTGAGATGCTCCATCATCACTTTCTTCAGATATAGTCAATTTGATTCCAGTGCATTCCATCTGGCAAAGTCCACATGTATACGTGTCATTTATTTTGTTGAAAAAGATATTTCCAAAGAATAGGTCATTGGTTTTGCAAAAGTCTATCATGCATCTCTGGAGTGGTTTCTATCACCAAGGTCATATTTTCCAACTACCAATCCTTCTTCATTCCCAGCTTTCACATTCCAATAACCAGTAAGTATCAATGCATCTTGATTGTATGTTTGATCAATTTCAGACTGCAGAAGTTAGTAAAAATCTTCAATTTATCCATCTTTGGCATTAGTGGTGGCTGCGTAAATTTGAATAATAGTCATATTAACTGGTCTTCCTGGTAGGCACGTGGATATTTTCTTATCACTGACAGCATTGTACTTCAGAAGAGATCTTGAAATGTTCTTTTTGACAGCGAATGTGATGCCTTTCCTCTTCAATTTGTGATTCCTGGCAAAGTAAAACATATGATTGTCTGACTCAAAATGGCCAATCCCAGTCCATTTCAGCTCACTAATACCCAAGATGTCAATCTCCAAATATTTCATTTAATTTTTGAAAGTTTCTAGTATTTCTAGATTCATGCTTTGTACATTCTGTGTTTCCATTAAAAATGGATGTTTGCAGCTGTTTCCTCTTATTTTGAGTCATGCCATGTCAGCAAATGAAGCTTTACTCCATCCATGTCATTAAGGTTGACTCTACTTCAAGGAGGTACCTCTTTTGCAGTTTTATTTTGTGAGCCTTCCAACCTGAAGGGCTCATCTTCTGGCACTATATCAGATAATGTTCCACTGCTGTTCAAAAGGTTTTCACTGGCCAATTTTTCCAGAAGTAGATCACCAGGTCTTTCTTCTTAGCCTGTCTTAGCCTGGAAGTTTCACTGAAACCTGTCTACCATGGATGAGCCTGTTGGCATTTGAAATACCAGTAGCATCACTTCCAGTGTCACAGCAACATGCAAACCACCACAGTATAACAAACTTATAGATGAATTGACAGAAAAAAATGACATCTCAAAAACAGCTTTGATTCACTGAAAATTAATGACAGAAGACCAGATGAGCTGAAGGATGACATCAAGAACGTGGTACATGAAGAAATCAAAAGGTCATTAAAAAGAAAGAAAAGACCAAAATGGATGTCAGAAGAGACTCTGCAACTTGCTCTTAAGTGTAGAGTAGCTAAAGGAAAAGGAAGAAATGATGATCAGCTGAACAGATGATTTCAATGGGTGGCCCAAGAAGGTGACGTAAAGTATTATAATTAAATGTGTCAAGGCCTTGAGTTCGAAAACCAAAAAGAAAGAACCTGCTCACGTTTCTCAAGCTGAAAATGCTGAGAAAAAAATCAAGCCTTGAGTTGCAATATTGAAGGATTCTATGGGGAAAATATTGAACAACTCAGGAAGCATCAAAGGGAAATGGGAAGAATATGGAGAGTCACTGTTCCAAAAAGAGTTGGTCGACATTCAGCCATTCCAGGAGGTAGCATATAATCAAGAATCAATGGTATTGAAGGGAGATGTCCAAGCTGCACTGAAGGCATTGGTGAAAAACAAGTTTCCAGAAACTGACAGAATACTAATCAAGATGTCTGAACAAAAAAATACATGTTGGAAGTGTTCACTCATCTATGACAAGAAATTTGGAAAACAGCTACACTACCAACTGATTGGAAGAGATCCATATTTGTGTCCATTCTAAAGAATGGCAACCCAAAAGAAAGATGAAATTATAGAACAATATAATTAATATCCCATGGAAGTAAAATTTTGCTGAAGATAATTCAAAAATATTTGCAGCAGGACTTAAACAGGGAAGTACTAGAAATTCAAGCTAGATTCAAAAGAGGACAAGGAATGAAGGGTATCATTGCTGATGTCAGGTGGATCTTGGCTGAAAGCAGAGGATATCAGAAAGATGTTTACCTGTGTTTTATTGACTATCAAAGTCATTTCACTGTGTGGATCATTAGAAAAATTATGGATAACATTATGAAGAATGGGAATTCCAGAACTATCAATTGTGCTCATGCAAAACTTGTACATAGACCAAGAGGCAGTCATTCAAACAGAAGAAGAGGATACTTACAGCCTTGTTTAAAATAAGGAAAAGTATGCATCAGGATGTTTCCTTTCACCATGCTTATTCAATCTATGCTGAGCAAATAATTCAAGAAGCCTGATTATATGAAGAATGTGACTTCAGATTTGGAGGAAGACTCATCAACAGCCTACGATATGTAGATGACACAACCTTGCTGGCTGAAAGTGAAGAGAACTTGAAGTACTTACTGATGAAGATATAAGACTACAGCCTTCAGTATGGATTATACCTCAACATACAGAAAACAAAAATTCTCATAACCTGATCAATAAGCAACATCATGATAAATGGTGAAAATATTAAAGTTGTCAAAGATTTCATTTTACTTGGATCCATGATTGACAGCCATGGAAGCAGCAGTCAAGAAATCAAATGTTGTATTGCATTGGGCAAATCTACTGCAAAAGACCTGTTTGGAGAGTTAAAAAACAAAGATGCTACTCTGAGGACTGAGGTGCTCCTGACCCAATGCACGGTATTTTCAATCACTTCACAAAAAAAGTAAAAAACACAAACCCGTTGCTGTTGAGTTGATGCTGACTAATAGCAACCCTATAGGAGAGAGCAGAACTGCCTCATAGGGTTTCCAGGGAGTGGCTGGTGGATTCAAACTGCTGACCTTTTGGTTAGCAGCCAAACTCTTTAACCAATGAGGCACCACGGCCCAAATCAGCTGGTATGCATGTGAAACCTGGACAGTGAATAAAGAAGACCAAAGAAGAATTGATGCCTTTGAATGACGGTGTTGGCAAAGCATACTGAATATACCATGGTCAGCCAGAAGAAAAAACAAATCTGTCCTGGGAAAAGGAGCAAATTAACAATCAGGGGAAAGATACTTTCCTGACTCCCCTAAACTGGAAGATCAGAGCAGAAGCAGCTCCGGTCCAGGCATAAGAGATCCACAGGCTTTGGCTTTCACCCCTACGTGGAACCAGATGGCTACTATAATGCAAAGGCAAATCTGTTAGAGGTCTGACTATAATTGTTTCAGCTGAGCAGTGGAGAGGTAGGCTTTGGAGATCTGATACCGCTCTACATATTAAACAGAGCCCTCACATACCCACAGCAGGATCTGAAGGCTGATGCTCCATCCGCACCACCTAGCCACCCACGAAAGGGGTCTGAGGATAGTGGTGCTTGCCAGTCTTTACAGGTATAAGCATTGGGTGCCTAAGGTACAGCTGCAGAGCCCACCCACCACAGTGGTCTAGAGAACAGAAAAGCTCTTTTCTCACTGGCACTTGGGGGAAGGCTGCCAGCACCCTGCCCTCCTCAGACTGTGACCCCTGCTGCTACCAGAAACCAATGCATACAGCCATCACCACTACACTGCTAAGATAGTAGGTGAGAGCCTACACCACACACTAGGTGACCAACTATCGGAACACCTGAGCTGATTCTATTCAAGAATTGTAAATGGACTCATAGGCTCATATACCTGGTAACAGCTCTAACCATCTGGTAAGAGGACATTAGTGCTTCGAAGGCTCCAATGATCAAGTTAGTGCACTCTAGTAGCTCATCTGGGTATTTGAAACAAAACAAAACAAGAAGATAGGATTCAGTGAGCAAATATAAGATAAATTATTACAATAACTTATAGATGGCTCAGAGACAGCAGTTGATATCAAATCACATAAAGAAGCAGACCATGATTGCTTCTACAACCCTCCAAAACAGAAATTCAAGATCTCTTCCAGGTGAAGGCACATTCCTGGAACTTCCAGGTGTAGAATACAAAAGATTAGTATACAGAATGCTTCAAGACATCAGGAACGATATCAGAAATGAAATCAGGCAATGTACAGAAAAAGCCAAGGAACACACAGATAAAGCAGTTGAAGAAATTAAAAAGATTATGCAAGAACATGAAGAAAAATTTAATAAGCTGCAAGAATCCATAGAGAGACAGCATTCAGAAATTCAAAACATTAACAATAAAATTACGGAACTAGACAACTCAACAGGAAGTCAGAGGAGCAGAATTGAGGAATTGCAATGCAGAATTGGGGAGATGGAGGATAATTCAATTGGCACCGATATATTTGAAGAAAAATCAGATAAAAGAATTTTAAAAAATGAAGAAGCCGTAAGACTCATGTGGGACTCTATCAAGAAGAACAACTTGTGTGTGATTGGAATTCCAGAACAGGGAGGGACAACAGAAAATACAGAGAGAATTGTTGAAGACTTGTTGGCAGGAAAAGTCCTTGACATCGTGAACGATGAAAGAATATATATCCAAGAAGCTTCTCGAACCCCATGCAAGGTAGATCTCAAAAGAAAATCACCAAGGCATATTATCATCAAGCTTGCCAAAACCAAAGGTAAAGAGAAAATTTTAAAAGCAGGCAGAGATAAACAAAAAGTCTCCTACAAAGGAAAATCAATAAGAATAAGTTCGGACTACTCAGCAGAAACCATGCAGGCAAGAAGGCAATGAAATGACATATATAGAGCACTGAAGGAGAAAAATTGGCAGCCAAGAATCATATATGCGGCAAAACTCTCTCTCAAATATGAAGGTGAAATTAAGTCATTTACAGATAAACACAAGCTTAGAGAATTTGCAAAAACCAAACCAAAGCTACAGGAATTACTAAGGAAATTCTTTGGTCAGAAAACCAATGATATCAGATACCAACACAACACAAGGACACAGAACAGAGCATCCTGATATCAACTCAGAAAGGGAAATCACAAAAATAAATTAAGATTAGTAAAAAAAAAAAAACAACTTTCAAAACAGGGAATCACTGATGTCATTAGGTAAATATGACAATGATCAATAAAGAGGGACTAAATACAGAAGGCATAGATCTTCCATATGGAGAGGAAATCAAGGCAATATAGGGAGATACAAGTTAGATTTATACTTAGAAAAATAGGGGTAAATATTAAGGTAACCACAAGGAAGACTAACAATCCCATACTTCAAAATGAAACCAAGATAAACATAAAGACTTAGCAAAAACAAATTCAACTACCGTGAAAAAGAGGAACACACAATTTACAGAGAAAAACTTCTCAGCACAAAAAAGTAAGCAGAAAAATGAAACTGTCAACACAGACAAAAAGGCATCAAAATGACAGCACTAAACTCATGAAAAAAAAAAAAAACTCATACCCATCTATAATTATGCTGAATGTAAATGGACTAAATGCACCAATAAAGAGACAGAGAGTTGCAGATTGGATAAAAAAAAAAAAAATCCACTTATATGCTGCCTACAAGAGACACATCTTAGACTTAGAGATGCAAACAAACCAAAACTCAAAGGATAGAAAAAATATATCAAGCAAACAACAATCAAAAAATGTGCAGGAATGGCAATATTAATTTTTGACAAAATAGACTTTAAAGTTAAATCTACCACAAAGGATAAAGAAGGACACTATATAATGATTAACGGACAATTTACCAGGAAGATATAGCCATATTAAATATTTATGCACCCAATGACAGGGCTGCAAGATACATAAAACAAACTCTAACAGCATTGAAAAGTGAGATAGACAGCTCCACAATTATAGTCGGAGACTTCAACACACCATTCTCAGTGAAGGACAAGACATCCAGAAAGAAGGTCAATAAAGACACGGAAGATCTAAAAGCCACAATCAACAAACTCGACCTCATAGACATACACAGAACACTCCACCCAACGGTAGCCAAGTATATTTTCTTTTCTAGTGCGCATGGAACATTCCCTAGAATAGACCACATATTAGGTCATAAAGCAAAACTTTGCGGAACCCAAAACAATGAAATGTTACAAAGCACCTTCTCAGACTATAAGGCCATAAAAGTAGAAATCAATAACAGAAAATGCAGGGAAAATAAATCAAATACTTGTAAACTGAACAATACCTTGCTCAAAAACAACTGAGTTATAGAAGACATTAAAGAGAGAATACAGAAACTCACAGAATCCAATGAGAATGAAAACAGTTCCTATCAGATCCTTTGAGGCACAGCAAAAGCAGTGCTCAGAGGTTAATTTATACCAATAAATGCACACATACAAAAAGAAAAAAGGGCCAAAATGAAAGAACTGTCCCTAGAACTTGAACAGATAGAAAGAGAGCAGCAAAGAAACCCTCAGGCACCAGAAGAAAACAAATAATAAAAATTAGAGCAGAACTAAATAAAATAGAAAACAGAAAAATAATTGAAAGAATTAATAAGACCAAAAGCTGGTTCTTTGAAAAAATTAAAAAAATTGATAAACCATTGGCCAGACTGACCAAAGAAGAACAGGAAAGGAAACGAATAACTCAAATAAGAAATGAGATAGGCCATATCACAACAGACTCAACTGAAATTAAAAGAATCGTATCAGATTGCTACAAAAAAATTGTACTCTAACAAACTGGAAAACCTAAAAGAAATGGATGAATTCCTAGAAATGCATTGCCTACCTAAACTAACACAAACAGAGGTAGAACAACTAAATAGACCCATAACAAAAAAAGAGATTGAAAGGGTAATCAAAAACTCCCAGTAAAAAAAAGCCCTGGCCTTGGCAGCTTCACGGCGGAGTTCTACCAGACTTTCAGAGAAGAGGTAACACCGCTACTACTAAAGGTATGTCAGAGCATAGAAAAAGGTTGGAATATACCCTAACTCACTCTGTGAAGCCAGTATATATACCAAAACCAGCTAAAAAAAAAAAAAGAGATACCACAAAAAAAGAAAATTACAGACCTATATCCCTCATGAACTTAGATGCAAAAATCCTCAACAAAATTCTAGCCAACAGAATTGAACAACATATCAAAAAAAAAAATTCACCATGAGCAAGCGGGATTTATACCAGGTATGTGAAAAAAAAAATTTTTTTTTTTTTATGTAGGGATGGTCAACATTACAAAAATGATTAATTCAATCCATCATATAAATAAAACAAAAGACAAGAACCACATGATCTTATCAATTGATGTAGAAAAGGCATTTGACAAAGTCCAATGCTCATTCATGACAAAAACTTTCAGCAAGAGAGGAATAGAAGGAAATTTACTCAACATGATAAAGAGTATTTATACAAAGCCAATAGCCAACGTCATCCTATGTGGAAAGATTCTGAAAGCATTCCCCTTGAGAATGGGAACCAGACAAGGATGCCCCTTATCACCACTCTTATTCAACATTGTGCTGGAGGTCCTAGTCAGAGCAATTAGGCTAAATAAAGGGCATCCAGATTGGCAAGGAAGAAGTAAAAGTATCTCTATTTGCAGATGACTTGATCTTATACACAGAAAACCCTAAAGAATCCTCAAGAAAACTATTGAATCTAATAGAAGAGATCAGCAGATTATCAGGATACAAGACAAACATACAAAAATCAGTTGGATTCCTCTACACCAACAAAAAGAACATGGAAGAGGAAATCACCAAAACAATATCATTTACAGTAGCCCCCAAGAAGATAAGCTATTTAGGAATAAATCTTACCAGAGACATAAAAGATCTACAGAAAGAAAACTACAAGGCACTACTGCAAGAAATCAAAAGAGACCTACATAAGTGAAAATACACACCTTGCTCCTGGATAGGAAGACTTAACATTGTAAAAATGTCTATTCTACCAAAAGGAATCTATAGATACAATGCAATTCCAATCCAAATCCTAAAGACATTTTTCAGTGAGGTGAGAAACAAATCATCAACTTCACATGGAAGGGCAAGAGACCCCAGATAAATAAAGCATCACTGAAAAAGAAGAACAAAGTGGGAGGCCTCACTCTACCTGATTTTAGAACATTTTATACCACCACAGTAGTCAAAACAGCCTGGTACTGGTACAACAGCAGATACATAGACCAGTGGAACAGAAATGAGAATCCAGACATAAATCCATCCCATATGAGCAGCTGATATTTGACAAAAGCCCAAAGTCGGTTAATAGGGGGAAAAGACAGTCTTTTTAACAAATGGTGCTGGCATAACTGGATATCCATCTGCAAAAAAATGAAACAAGACCCGTACCTCACACCATGTGCAGAAGCTAACTCAAAATGGATCAGAGACCTAAACATAAAATCCAAAATGATAAAGATTATGGAAGAAAATATAAGGGCTATGTTAGGAGCCCTAATACATGGCATAAACAGTATACAAAACATTACTAAAAATGCAGAAGAAAAACCAGATAACTGGGAGCTCCTAAAAATCAAACACCTATGCTCATCCAAAGAATTTACCAAAAAAATAGACTACCTACAGACTGGGAAAAAGTTTTTAGCTATGACATTTCTGATCAGCGCCTGATCTCTAAAATCTACATAATTCTGCTAAAACTCCACCACAAAAAGGCAGATAATCCAATCAAAAAAAACGGGCAAAGGATATGAACAGGCACTTCACTAAAGAATACATTCAGGCCACTGACAGATACATGAGGAAATGATCATGATCTTTAGCCATTAAAGAAATGCAAATCAAAACTGCAATGAGATTCCATCTCACTCCAACAAGGCTGCCATTAAGCCAAAAACACATAATAATAAATGTTGGAGAGGTTGTGGAGAAACTGGAACACTTATACACTGTTTTAGTGGGAATGTAATATGGTACAACCACTTTGGAAATCAATTTGGAGCTTCCTTAAAAAACTAGAAATAGAACTACCATAATGATCCTATAATTCCACTCCTTGGAATATATCCTAAAGACATAAGAGCCTTTACATGAACAGATATATGCACACCCATGTTCATTGCAGCACTGTTTACGATAGCAAAAAGTTGGAAGCAACCAAGGTGCCCATCAACGGATGAATGGATAAATAAATTATCATATATTCGCACAATGGAATACTGTTGAATCCATGAAACATCTAATAACATGGAGAAATCTGGAAGACATTATGCTCAGTGAAATTAGTCAGTTGTAAAAGGACAAATATTGTATAAGACCACTATTGTCAGAACTGGAGAAATAGTTTAAACAGAGAAGAAAATATTCTTTGATGGTTACAAGAGGCGGGAAGGAGGGTGGAAGAGGGGTATTCACTTGTTAGATAGTAGATAAGTTTTATTTTAGGTGAAGGGAAAGACAATACACAGTACAGGAGAGATCAACACAACTGGACTAAACAAGAAGCAAAGAAGTTTCCTGAATAAACTGAATGCTTGTAAGGCCGGGGTAGCAGGGGTGGGGGTTTGAGTACCATGGTTTCAGGGGACATATAAGTCAATTGGTAAAATAAAATCTATTCAGAAAACAATCTTCATCCCACTTTGGAGAGTGGTGTCTTGGGTCTTAAACGTTAGCAAGTGGCCATCTAAGATGCATCAACTGGTCTCAACCCACCTGGAGCAAGGAAGAATGAAGAACACCGAAGACACAAGGTAATTATGAGCCTGAGACAGAAAAGTCAACATAAACCAGAGAACGCATCAGCCTGAGACCAGAAGAACTAGGTGGTACCCAGCCACAACCGATGACTACCCACACAGGGAAAAAACAGAGAACTCCTGACGGAGCAGGAGAGCAGTGGAATGCAGACCTCAAATTCTCATAAAAAGACCAGACTTAATGGTCAGACTGCGACTGGAGGGAACTCAGAGGCCATGGTCACCAGACCTTCTGTTAGCCCAAAACAGGAACCATTCCCAAAGCCAACTCTTCAGACAGGGATTGGACTGAATATGGGATGGAAAATGATACAGGTGAAAAATGAGCTTCTTGGAGCATATGGACACATGAGACTATGTTGGCATCTCCTGTCTGGAGGGGAGATGAGAGAGCAGAGGGGGCCAGAAGCTACACGAATGGACATGAGGACAGAGGGTGGAGGGAAGAACTGTCCTGTCTCATTAGATGGAGAGCAACTAGGAGTGCATAGCAAGGCGTATGTAAATTTTTGTATGAGAGACTGACCTGATTTGTAAACTTTCACTTAAAGCACAATAAAAATTAATTAAAAAAAAAAAAAGAAAAGAAATCAAAAGACCCATTGCATTGGGAAAATCTGCTGCAAAGGAGCTCTTTAAAGTGTTGAAAAACAAAGATGTGTATGGGTTTATATTATGTATTTATATTACATATATACGGGAATTCATACACAGATCTGTCTTGGAAGAAGTACAACCAGAATGCTCCTTAAAAGCAAGGACGGTGAGCTACGTCTTACATACTTTGGACATATTATCAGGAGGAATCAGTCCCTGGAGAAGGACATCATGCTTCGTAAACTAGAGGGTCAGTGAAAAAGAGGAAGACCCTCAACAAGATGGATTGTCACAGTGGCAGTAACAATGGACTCAAACATAACAGCAATTGTGAGCATGCCACAGGACTGGGCAGTGTTTCATTCTGTATTACATAGGGTCACTATGAGTTGGAAACAACTCGACGACACCTAACAACAACAACACACACACACATATATATGTACATGAGTTTATATTAACTTTACCAAAAAAATTTTGTCTTTATCCTCAGTTCCTGGGGGATAATCTCTAAAACAATTAAATTTTCCTTAATAGTTTAAGTGTCTTTATTGGGGCCTTCTTAACAGGTTGCACTAGTGAATTGATTCTTGGGTTAGGGCTGACCAGGTCAGAGGGACCTACCTCATAATGACCAGGTCAGAGGGCCCTACCTCATAATGAAATGGCAAAAGTTCTTAATAAAAGCTCTGGACCCTGAATCTCCATGAGCTTTCTGGTTGATGAAAGACATCTACTCTTGGGAGAGTGACTACTCTGTGGGACACGAAAACTTCACATTGGACAACCTCCCGGACCTCACCCTATTCTTCTCTTCTTTGTGCTGATCCTTATTTATATCTTTGTGTGTAATTGTAAGTATAAGGCTTTCTGTGAGTTCTGTGAGTCATTCTAGTGAATTATCAAACCTAAGTTTGGCATAGTGGTTAAGTGCTACAACTGCTAACCAAAAGATCGGCTGTTCCCAAAAGCAGTGCTCAGAGGTCAATTTATATCGATAAATGCACACATACAGAAAGATGAAAGAGCCAAAATCAGAAAACTGTCTCCACAACTTGTACAAAAGAAAGGGAGCACCAAAAGAATCCATCAAGCACCAGAAGAAAACAAATAATAAAAATTAGAGCTGAACTAAATGAAATAGAGAACAGAAAAACAATTGAAAGAATTAACGAAGCCAAAAGCTGGTTCTTTGAAAAAATTAACAAAATTGATAAACCATTGGCCAGACTGACTAAAGAAATACAGAAAAGGAAACAAATAACCCGAATAAGAAATGAGATGGGCCATATCACAACAGACCCAACTGAAATTCAAAGAATCATATCAGATTATTACGAAAAATTGTACTCTAACAAATTTGCAAACCGAGAAGAAATGGATGAATTCCTAGAAAAACGCTACCTACCTAAACTAACACAATCAGAAGTAGAACAACTAAATAGACCCATAACAAAAAAAGAGATTGAAAGGGTAATCAAAAAACTCCCGACAAAAAAAAAACCCTGGCCCAGACGGCTTTACTGCAGAGTTCTACAAAACTTTCAGAGAAGAGTTAACACCACTACTACTAAAGGTATTTCAAAGCATAGAAAATGATGGCATACTACCTAACTCATTCTATGAAGCCAGCATATCCCTGATCCCAAAACCAGGTAAAGACACCACAAAAAAAGAAAATTACAGACCTATATCCCTCATGAACATAGATGCAAAAATCCTCAACAAAATTCTAGCCAATAGAATTCAACAACATATCAAAAAAAATAATCCACCATGCAAGTGGGATTTATACCAGGTATGCAAGGTTGGTTTAATATTAGAAAAACCATTAATGTAATCCACCATATAAATAAAACAAAAGACAAAAACCACATGATCTTATCAATTGATGCAGAAAAGGCATTTGACAAAGTCCAACACCCATTCATGATAAAAACTCTCAGTAAAACAGGAATTGAAGGAAAATTCCTCAACATAATAAAGGGCATCTATACAAAGCAAACAGCCAACATCATTCTGAATGGAGAGAGCCTGAAAGCATTTCCCTTGAGATGGGGAACCAGACAAGGATGCCCTTTATCACCGCTCTTATTCAACATTGTGCTAGAAGTCCTAGCCAGAGCAATTAGGCTAGACAAAGAAATAAAGGGCATCCGGATTGGCAAGGAAGAAGTCAAATTACCTCTATTTGCAGGTGACATGATCTTATACACAGAAAACCCTAAGGAATCCTCCAGAAAACTACTGAAACTAATAGAAGAGTTTGACAGAGTCTCAGGTTACAAGATAAACATACAAAAATCACTTGGATTCCTCTACATCAATGAAAAGAACATCGAAGAGGAAATCACCAAATCAATACCAGTCACAGTAGCCCCCAAGAAGATAAAATACTTAGGAATAAATCTTACCAAAGATGTAAAAGACCTATACAACGAAAACTACAAAGTACTAGTGCAAGAAACTAAAAGGGACCTACATAAGTGGAAAAACATACCTTGCTCATGGATAGGAAGACTTAACATAGTAAAAATGTCTATTCTACCAAAAGCCATCAATACATACAATGCACTTCCGATCCAAATTCCAATGACATTTTTTAAAGTGATGGAAAAACAACTCACCAACTTCATATGGAAGGGAAAGAAGCCCCGGATAAGTAAAGCAATACTGAAAAAGAAGAAGAAAGTGGGAGGCCTCACTCTACCTGATTTTAGGACATATTATACAGCCACAGTAGTCAAAACAGCCTGGTACTGGTCAACAACAGGCACATAGACCAATGGAACAGAATTGAGATCCCAGATATAAAGCCATCCACATATGAGCAGCTGATATTTGACAAAGGCCCAGTGTCGGTTAATTGGGGAAAAGAAAGTCTTTTTAACAAATGGTGCCAGCATAACTGGATATCCATTTGCAAAAAAATGAAACAGGACCCATACCTCACACCATGCACAAAAACTAACTCCAAGTGGATCAAAGACCTAAGCATAAAGACTAAAATGATAAAGATCATGGAAGAAAAAATAGGGAGGTTAGGAGCCTTAATACAAGGCATAAACAGAATACAAAACATTACTAAAAATGATGAAGAGAAACCCGATAACTGGGAGCTCCTAAAAATCAAACACCTATGCTCATCTAAAGACTTCACCAAAAGAGTAAAAAGACCACCTACAGATTGGGAAAACATTTTCAGCTATGACACCTCCAACCAGCGCCTGATCTCTAAAATCTATATGATTCTGTTAAAACTCAACCACAAAAAGACAAACAATCCAAACAAAAAGTGGGCAAAGAATATGAACACGCACTTCACTAAAGAAGATATTCAGGCAGCTAACAGGCACATGAAAAAATGCCCTCGATCATTAGTCATTAGAGAAATGCAAGTTAAAACTACCATGAGATTCCATCTCACTCCAACAAGGCTGGCATTAATCTAAAAAACACAAAATAATAAATGTTGGAGAGGCTGCAGAGCGACTGGAACTCTTATACACTGCTGGTGGGAATGTAAAATGGTACAACCACTTTGGAAATCTATCTGGCATTTTCTTAAAAAGTTAGAAATAGAACTACCATACAACCCAGAAATCCCACTCCTCGGAATATACCCTAGAGAAGTAAGAGCCTTCACACAAACAGATATATGCACACCCATGTTTATTGCAGCACTGTTTACAATAGCAAAAAGCTGGAAGCAACCAAGGTGTCCATCAACAGATGAATGGTTAAATAAATTATGGTATATTCACACAATGGAATACTACGCATCGATAAAGAACAGTGACGAATCTGTGAAACATTTCATAACATGGAGGAACCTGGAAGGCATTATGCTGAGTGAAATTAGTCAGAGGCAAAAGGACAAATACTGTATAAGACCACTATTATAAGATCCTGAGAAATAGTACAAACTGAGAAGAATACATTCTTTTGTGGTTATGAGAGAGGGGAGGGAGGGAGGGTGGGAGAGGATTATTTACTGATTAATTAGTAGATAAGAACCACTTTAGGTAAAGGGAAGGACAATACTCAATACAGGGAAGATCAGCTCAACTGGACTGGACCAAAAGCAAAGAAGTTTCCGGGATAAACCGAATGCTTCAAAGGTCAGCGCAGCAAGGGTGGGGGTTTGGGGACTATGGCTTAAGGGGACTTCTAAGTCAGTTGGCATAATAAATTCTATTATGAAAACATTCTGCATCCCACTTTGAACTGTGACGTCTGGCGTCTTAAATGCTAACAAGTGGCCATCTAAGATGCATCAATTGGTCTTAACCCACCTGGATCAAAGGCGAATGAAGAACACCAAGGTCACACGGTAACTATGAGCCCCAGACAGAAAGGGCCACATGAACTAGAGACTTATGTCATCCTGAGACCAGAAGAACTAGATGGTGCCCGGCCACAACCGATAACTGCCCTGACAGGGAGCATAACAGAGAATCCCTGAGGGAGCAGGAGATCAGTGGGATGCAGACCCCAAATTCTCATAAAAAGACCAAACTTAATGGTCTGACTGACACTGGAAGAATCTCGGCGGTTGTGGTCCCCAAACCTTCTGTTGGCCCAGGACAGGAACCATTCCTGAAGACTACTCATCAGGCATGGAAGGGACTGGACAATGGGTTGGAGAGAGATGCTGATGAAGAGTGAGCTAGCTACTTGTATCAGGTGAACACTTGAGACTGTATTGGCATCTTCTTCCTGGAGGGGAGATGGGAGGGTAGAGGGTTAGAAACAGGCAAAACCATCACGAAAGGAGAGACTGGAAGGAGGGGGTGGGCTGACTCATTAGGGGTAGAGTAAATGGGAGTATGTAGTTTAGTAAGGTGTATATAAGCTTATATGTGACAGACTGACTTGATTTGTAAACTTTCACTTAAAGCACAATAAAAATTATTTAAAAAAAAAAAAAAAAGATTGGCTGTTCCAATCCACCAGGAGCTCCTTGGAAACCCTGTGGGGCAGTTCTACTCTGTTCTGTAGGGCTGCTATGAGTCAGAATTGACTAGACAGCAGTGAGTTTGGTTTTTTGGTTTTTTAAGGGAGTAATGGGAGCCAGCAGGTCCAAAATGAGGGGAGCTACAAACCCCTGAGCTTGCAACTGGGATCCTGAAGAAGTAGTGGGTAACACCAAATTTGTAGTCACCAGATCAGCAGTGAGGGGAGCCCTGGGACTTCCAAGCTTGCAGCTCGCATCTAAGGTCTTGGGTAGACTTGGCAGTCAGGAGTCCTCTGTCCTTTATCTTGTAAGGTCTGACCAACTCCACATGGTTAGGGTCAGTGGAATAAGTGCTGTGCATATAGCTCGTGTCAGCACAGAAGTGGCAGAGAAGTGAAAAGTGGGGATTTTGATTTATATTGATTATTATCCTCAGAGTACGAAAATGGCACTTTACTTCTGTGGTCTTCCTCCCCAAAACCTATAAAACCAATCTCATCGTGAGAAGAGTATCAGACAAATTCAAATAAACAGGCTTCCTACAAAATACCTCAGCAGTTCTCTTCATTACTGTCAAGGCCATCAAAAACAAGGAAAGTCCGTGAAATTGACACAGTTAAGGGGAACCTAAGGAAACGTGAGTACTAAATATGACGTGGTATCCTGGGTGGAATCCTGGAACAAATAAAGGACATTCGGTAAAAACTATGGAAATATGAACAATGTATGGACTTTTCAAAAAAAAAACCCACATTGCTGTGACGTCAGTTCCTACACATGGTGACCCTACAGGGCGGAGTAGAATCGCCCCATAGGGTTTCCAAGGAGCAGCTGGTGGATTTGAACTGTTGACGTTTTGGTTAGCAGCCAAGCTCTTAAGCACTGTGCCACCAGGGCTGCCTATGGACTTCAGTTAATAATAATGCACCAATACTAATTCAATAATTGTAACAAATAGAATATAGTCTTTTTTTTTTTTTAAGCTAATAGCAGTAATGTTAATAATGGCAAAAACTGGGTGTGGGGTATATAGGGACTGTCTATATTCTCTTGCCAATTTTTCAAATAAATATACAACTGGTCCTAAAAAAAAAAAATCTATTTTAAAAATAGTCATTCATGACAGTGTGAGATATTAGAGTGTTAAATTTCATGCCAGCTGCTGTGCTTTCGGTTCTAGCCTCTATCATTAACTCTATGCAACACATTCCACCTTGATATCCAGTCTTCAATTCTCTCCTGAAAGTGGAAATGATCAAAATTGTATGTTTTAAGCCCACTCAATAAACAGAAAGCAGTGAGGATAGACTAACTTTTTAGTACTATAAAACGGATTATTTCAGTCAGGAGTGAGGGGAGAAGGAAAGTTCAAACAGAGGATTTATATTTTTATATTTTTAATAGATGGATAAATGATTCAAGTAAAGCATCTTCCTGTAGAAGTTGCAGACACTTTCCCCTAGTGCGGAGTAAAGGCCAGTCAGAAAAGCCCAGGGTGACTAGCTTTAAAGTAAAGGGAACTTATTACGAGCATGTTTGAGAGACCCAGTTGCTCTGCCTTGGCATCAGTATACTAGGGTAGGCTCCACTCTGTCGTGGTGTGCCCTCAAAAGTCAGGTGACCTGTGGTTTAATTCCAAACTATCTAGGATTTTATTATCTGACCTTGGAGCATTTGTAGAACTTCTCCAAGCCTCAGCATCTTGTACTGAAAATTAAAATGACAACAGTACCTGTGTTGCACGGCTCTTGTGTAGACCACGACATTCTTCGCCTAGAGCCTCTGATCCATGTATCCCACACATAGAAACTGAGCCGCTGCTGTGTTAAGTCTCTACATTAGGAACTGAATTTATTGTGATTAGAAAAACGAATAGAGTAACTACTGTTCTTATGGCCAAATAAGCACTATATCATAATATGACATTTATTTAGTTTTATGAACTAATATTAAGTTTTACTAGTTTATTAACTTTATTTTCACTGTTTAAAAACATTGCCCCTTGGCCTGATAATCAAAATCAATAGCCATTTATTCTTTCCTACATTGCTTGACAATGTGCAGAATATAAATACAAAGATGAAATGGTCCTCAGAGAGTTTAAAATTTATTTCAAAAACAAAATATTAGGTAATTAGAGATGAGAGTATAAGTTTTTAGGGTATTCTGGCTGAAAGAAATAGAACGTTGACATCAAACTGGTTTGGATGTGATGAGCTTCACTGTTTCATAACTGGAAGTCCCATGGCCAGGTGCAGTCCCACAGCCTGCAGTCTATGACTCGTCCTCTGCTTCCCTGCAGTACTTCTGGCTGGGCTGCTCTCTCTTCGTTGGCTTTGTTCTTAGGCTGGAAGTAAAACAACTACATTTGGATTTAGAGCTCACATCTGTACAATACCACTTTCATTAGAGGTTTTTTTTAATATCTTCAGAGCAAGAAAAAAATTCTCACAGAATTCAGAAACCTTCCCTTCTAATTCATGGCCAGATTTGATCAATATGTCCTTTCCCGCACAATCCTCATTTCGGAGAGAAGACAAGCAGAGGGCGGCTTAGACTGGGTCTCTTGCACCATTCACTGGCAAGTGGAATGCATGTGAAATTGCATGATGCAGACCGTTAGAGTAAGTAGAGCCTACTTGGAAACTTGTATGAATGGCCCAAACTTCACAGCATGCATAGTGTGGAGACAACCCTAATGTGTACATGATAGGTTGCCTGTTAGGATATCTGAATGCCTACCATTCATATATTTGTACTCCTTCCCCTCATATTATATTGAAAAATACCCACACCCACATGCCCTTAGTCACTCTTTACCCAAATGAGGCATCACCAAATCTCCTCTAGTTATCACATCTGAAAGAACCCCTGGCTCTGTGGCTTCATCTCTGCTATGATCCTTCTATAGCTAAATTTTAAGTTACCTGCTCCCCAAAACCCAATATGCTATGGTGTTGGAAGGATAAGGAAACAGCATCAAAAAGGCACTCATGAGGAACAACACTCAGGTCACTATCACCAATTGTATTTGGGTCTCCCTGCCTAGGCACAGCGTGGATGCCTCAGTCAGCTGGTCTGGCCACCTGTTCCTGTTCCCTAGTAGAATCTCCATTGCCCTCTGGCCTGCAGGGCCCCAGGTTCTTCCCTGGGAAACAAACCTTGCCTATTGAATTCCATCTGAGATGTCTGATGCCCCCTCTTGAGCTCTGCCCAGCTTTGGCAGCCTAATCCTGACTGTGCAAATTAGGATAAGGGTGGTGCTGGGGTTGGGGCTGGCCTTAGGAGTTACACAAGCACTGGGTTTTTTGGGGTTTTTTTGGCAATTTGATGCCCTTACATGTCTAGTATTCACTCTGGCCAACTGCAGATTTTGTCTGCCCCTTTCCTTTGAGTTTGGAAATCCTGTCTCTTAACAACAAGTCTTTATGCCCTAAATTTTTTTTTTTTTATCCCCCCAGATTTAAGTTTAATAAACTCAACTGTTTCCAGCTACTGCATTAGGGATTTGGGGGGCGGGGGGAAGAGTCTAAAGTCAGGATGCGCTGGAGCCCTTTGTCACGTAGAGTTACCACTCAGGTAGTGCTCAGTGAATGTGGAAGAGTCGGCTTGTCCAATCTTATCTCCTTCCGAGTTTCCCACCTTCCTGGATTTTTGCTTGGGGCCAACAATTGAGATTTTTTATTACCCTGAAAGTCTACTAATTCTCTAACTTTTTGTCTTTCTTTTAAAATGCATTCCACTGGCAAAAAGGGCCTTCCTTGGTGAAGCTGTGTTTTCTTTCCCTTGTTTGCTTTCAGATAGGCCATCATCACCTTCTTTTTGTAGGCTCTTACTGAAGGCTTTGCTTGAGCCCTTTGCTACCAAAAAGCAGGGGCAGGTAGGAAATTCTTTACCCTGCCCTGTGATCGCCCCAGGTAAGACCCATCTTAGTCCTTCCTCATGGCTGCCTGAGACTCACAAATGACTCCTTTCCTAATTAATGAATATCTTTCCTATTGCAATAACCTGCATAACAACACCTTAATGTCTGGGGCACTTTGTTTTTACGCTAACATACTGTTATTTTCCTACCACCTTCCTGAATGCAGCAGCCTGTTTGCAACGTGGCAGAATGGATTGATTTGTTTCCTAGCCCAAACTAGTCGGGTCCTCACTGTCCTCCACTTTGTCTCCTCCATTAGATTAGCTCAACATTTTAGAGCCTATTATGGCAGCACTCCCATATCCAATTTAAATTCTGTATTCACTGTTTTTTTGAGCTATAAGTAAGAGAAACCATATGGAAAACTGGCCTAAATGATAAAAGATATTCATTAGTTTACCAACTGGGAAATCAGAGGTCGGGTGCTTCAGGACCCACTCAGACACCCCAGTTCTGCTTCTCTGGGATGCTTTTAGGTCTGCTTTCCTGTGCGTGCCTGCTGAAGCCTTGGTTGATAAAGGAAGCATCTGCCTCACACTCTGCCCAACAATATGTGGATGCGGAGGAAGAAAGAAAGAAAGAGGATAACAGAAAAGAAGAGAGGAGCAGAAAGGAGTAAAGAGACGCAAAATGAGGCAAAGATGAATTTTTCTAGAGGCCATGGAAAATATCTTTGATGTATTTATTTGACGTAAATTGGGTTTCAAGCCCATTCCCAAGGCATTCTGATGGCGGACATGCAGCGACTTGGAGAGTCAAATTTATCTTGCCCGTGAGTCTGAGGGAGAGCTTGCTTTCCTGAAGGCAAAAAGCTACTTGTGGGAAGGATAGCTACCTGAACAAAATAAGGATTCTATAGGAAGAAGAAAGAAAAACTGCCCTAACAGCCCTGGTGGCACAGTGGTTAAAGTGATTGACGGCTACCCAAAAGGTCAGTGGTTCAAAATCCTCTGCGGCTGCGTGGGAGAAAGACGTGGCAGTCTGCTTCCATAGAGATTTACAGCCTTGGAAACCCTCTGGGGTTTGCTATGATTCAGAATCAACTCAATAACAGTGGGTTTTTGGACAATTGTCTAACTTTTACGTATAATTCAACTTAAAAATTCTGTCATTGAACACCTGGAAAACTTTTGAGTAAGAAAAGATGGTGTCTCTCATGTTCTTCTTTCAGAGGAAGCACCCCTGGCCCTGTTACACATGGAAACCGAGCAACTTCTAAATAAAGCTGGATGTTATTATTTACACGTGGTGTGACACGTGGGGGTTCTGGTACACTTAGATCCTCCCTGGGAAACAATGGATGTTGCCTAAGGCTGCTGAAGTTCATCTATATTTATTTTGTTGTAAAAGTTTAGAAAAAAAAAAAAAAACCTGTAAATAATAAAATCCCTTGCAAAATGCATTGGTAAATTTAAAACTTGCTTGTTAAATGTTTCCTTATTTGTGCTACAGAAATTATGAAAGGCACTTTTAGCATAAATTACCTTCACTATGCTAACATAGAGAAGTTTTTTATACACACATTTTGATCATAAAAGTGGATATTAAAGTTCATTTGTTGATTTATTTATTAAGTTGAAAAACTAGTATTGACCAACATCAAAATTAAAACATATTGTTTATTCCTCAATGACACCTAAAATACGTAATGCTGGTGGAGTAGCAGCAAAGAGCTACAGCTGCTAACCAAAAGGTCGGCAGATCGAATCCACCAGGTGCTCCTTGGAAACCCCATGGGGCAGTTCTACTCTGTCCTATAGGGTCGCTAGTAGTCAGAACCAACTTGATGGCAATGGCTTTGGTTTTTTTGGTGGACATCTAAAATTACATCAAAAATTTTCCCTGAGAAGAGCTGAAAAATCATTTCAAATCTTTATACCAATCACAACTTAGAGATAAACCTTATTTTAATTACTGTATGGGGGGGCAGCTTACTTGTATTGTATAAGCAGTAAGACAAATACTTAAAAAAAAAAAAGACAAAGGCAGAGCATGAAGTTGAGATACTTCAGTTGTATATCTCTCCCCAAAATTATTCCAACTTTATGTAATTTGGAGGACAAAATATGTTTCTTTTTTTGCCTATGCAGATGTATGCATACATAATATACATGAAACAGATGGATCAGGGAAGTAAGTGTCGAATCCTTGGCCTCCTCTCCTTTGTCAATTGTTCCCAGATGCTGGCACAGGCACCCTAGGCTTTCATGAGAATGAGTATGTTATTGTGCTGTCATCAGCCCTGTTCCCTGTCCAAAGATCCTCCATAACATCTCCCTAGCTCTTGCACTTGCTTCTAATAAGTCAACACCCTGCCCTCCATTTGTAGTATGGACCATGACTGCTCCGAAATTTTTTTAACCCAGTCATCTTAGAGAACCACTGATATGTTTAATACTTATTGACCGTCTGTTATTTTCCAGGGTCTGTAGTAGCTGACGGAGTCCCTCGGTGGTGAAAATGGTTAATGTACTCAGCTGCTAACCAAAAGGTTGTAGGTTCTACTCTACCAGAAGCACCTCAGAAGAAAGGCCTGGCAATATACTTCTGAAAAATCAGCCATTGAATACTTTATGGAGCACAGTTCTACTCTGACACACATGGGGTTGCCATGAATCAATGTTGACTCAACATCAACTGGTAGTGGGTGATAGGATTTTAAAGGCAAAATAAACATAACACATGTCTTTGAGGACCTCCCAGACCACTGGAGGAATGATGATGGAAGCAATTAGTGCTATAAGATCTATCAGGAGCGCAGAGAGTAACATAGAAAAGGTGTGACTCAGTCTTGAATGACAAAAAGGAAAAATCCAAGTGTGAAGTGCAGTGAAAACTATTCTATATGAAAATATGGCTGTGCAAAAACGGAGGTCTGGAAGAGAACCCACTCATGATGGAACAGGAAGAAGCAGAATTTTTATGCCTAGTACTTCGTGCACAGCAAGCACTAAGGAGGGGCTGGGGCATAGGCAGAGGCGCATAGAACAAGGACAGATACTCCTTGCCAAGCAGAGGGCCGTGGGGTCAATCCCGTGAGAGATGGAATCTCTAAAGGACTTAAAGACTGAGAGAAAGATGTAAATGTGCTGTAAAATGGCAGTGTCAGACCTCGTCTGACTTCAGGGGGAAGAGAGAGAATAACATCAGCCCAGGGCCAAAGATGGTTCCTATGAGGTAGAGGGCAGAATACCTCTACTCTCCAAACTTTTTACCGATTCTGACAAGCACCGTCCCTCCCACAGCACTCTCTACTTCTCTGTTGGGTTTGATAATTCATTGCAGTGGTCGCACAGAGCTAACAGACCATACTCAGGATCATGGGGTTTATTAGGGAAGTAACAGGTTATAACACAGGATCAATATCAACTTGGAGGTAACAGGAACAACTTAGGATACAATTCTTCAATCAGGACAGCTTCTTCTCAGCCACGCCCACAAGTAGGCCCCTGCCACCAGACCCTGTCTCAGTCCTGGCCACTGCCCTTACAGCTCTTTAGCTCACCAATAAGTGCCCAGAGGCACCCTACTCTGCCAGGAAGCCTCCTGCCTGGAGGCACTCATCTCTCTTTCTGTGGGTTGGCCAATCAACTGCGACATCTGCCAATTTCATGCCGCCGTTGTCTCATGATGCTGCCATCTCCAGTATTACAGCTATGTCTCCTTGGTATAGAAGGTTCTTAGTGCAGGGAATTTGGGTACAAAGGATGTGCTCTGCTCCTGGCTCTTCTTCTTGATGGTAATGAGGTCCCTGTCAACCTCTGGAATTGGCTTTTTTAAGCCTAGTAAAATGTCAAAACTGACCAATCCGTTTAGTGGGCCACAGGTACCTTATTTGCATATCCCAGCCAATCCTGGCAAAAGTTTTTACACCTTTTTTGTATAGTCCCATCCAATCACTTTGCGGGAGTTACAAGATCATAGCTTAGAAAGTCCATATAAAAGCAATTCATTGTACCGCATGTACTGAGAAGTGAAGTGTGCAGAGAAAGGTGGGGTGTTCATTCACATATTCAACAAGTACTAGGTGACAATTACTACTAGGTTTATTGAGAAGGAGCCTTGGTGGTACCATGGTTAAGCACTTGGCTGCTAACCAAAATGTCAGCAGTTTCGAACTTACCAGCTGTTTTTCAGGAGAAATACGTGGCAGTCTGCTTCCTTAAATATTTCAGCCTTGGAAACCCTACAGGAAGTTCTACCCTGTCTTATAGGGTTCCTTTGAGTTGGAATCAAGTTGGCAGCAATGGGATTTTTGGCTTTGTTGTAATTGAAGCATTGTTCTGAGACTAGAGCAAGGAGAAGCCTGGAAAGATCTTGAAAAACCCTCCCCAGGGAGCTCACAGGCTAGCCTGGGAAATATTTTGTCCACACATGTGTATGACTAGGTAGAATGCAGGAAGTGGTCAAAGGGCAGTGCACACAAAGTGTGTTCAAAGAGGGAGTGATTAATTTGAAGGTCTTCATGGAAAGAAGGTCTAGTGAGCAGAAAATCAGCAGATGGGGTATATTGTCTGACTGAGAGAACGTTCATTTGTTTCTATTGGAAGTGAAGCCTTTTCTTCTCCTACATTTTCTAATTGCTTCTAACAGATCTGGAGCTCTGGTGGTGCAGTGGTTAAGAGTTTGGCCACTAACCAGAAGGTAAGCCATTGGAATCCACCAGCCACTCCTTGGAAACCCTATGGGACAGTTCTACTCTTTCCCATCGAATTGCTAGGAGTTGCAATCAACCCAACCAGCTTGGGTTTTTTTTTTTTTTTTTTTTTTGGCTTTCTAACTGGTGTACAGTAACGCAATCTATTTGTGAACTTTGATCCTACATTTAGTGATCCTGATGAAGTTTATTTTTAATTTTAATGATTCTATATTAATATACCTCTCTGTGCCTTTCACAATAAACCTAGGAAAATATTATCTAGATCATGGAGAACCTAAACTGTTTTAAAAAAAAAAAAAAAAACTGTTTTAGATAGTATTAAAGAATAACTTAATTAATAATAAGATAGCCCATGTTCAAGTATGGGAAGAGTCAAAGTCATAAAAATGTTACTTATGAATAAATAAACCTATGAATCAAAAACATTTCCAAATGACCAATAGGAATTAGACAAATGTATTCTGGAGTGAAATCACTGAACAAAGAAGATGAACTCGACTGTATATATAAAGCTATGGTGAGATTAAATTTTAAAGCTACAATATTTTACATGTAAGATTAACCCAGAGATTTGCACATATATCAATGGAACTGAGAAGAAAACCAAAAAAAAGAGATCTTACGTATATACTAAAATCATTAGAAATACATATCAAAATATGCTTTATAGGAAAGTTTATCTCAGAGAAGATTAAAAAAACACACACAAATCATAAGGATAGAGAAATGTTTATATTGAATCTAAAAACATCTTTTTGTAAAAAATGTGCTATAAAAAAAGTTAAAAGATAAGTAGCTGAGCATTGGGATAAGATACTTACAACATATATAATAAACTGATTAGTACCCCAGAATATGTAAATAATTCCTGCAAATATATTAGAAAATAAACAAAAAACCTTACAGATACGTGGCCAAAATATGAATAAGAAATTCTCACAAGAGCAATTCTGAATGACTCATAAACATCTAAAAGATTCTCAGTCTCCCTATTAATCAGGGATATAAAAATTGAAGACCTATAAATTGGTACAACTTTACAGAGAAATTTAGAAGAATCTAGTAAATAAGCTGAGCACTTCAGCTTGTGGACATAAAAAACCCTCTAGTAAATCTCTTGCTCCCCACAACACTGATAATAAATGTGACATTATCTGAAGTAGTGAAACCTTAGAAATGGTACAAATGTTCATCAATGGAGAATGGCTAAACACCAATATTAAAATAACATTGGTTTAATTTGAAGTTCCTGTACTCATTTAATTCTGTAACCACAGGAAGGAAAAACCACCAGAGACAGTGGGGATGAAGCCTTGGAAGAAGCTGATGCCCCACCATCCCTGACTGGAACACAGGTTCCTCTAATGTAGGGACTGTGTCTGTTTTGCTTGCTCCCAGTTGATACTTTTGGTAGGTAGGTGGTATGTGCGTGTGTGGAGGGGAGGGAGAACAGTGGTTAAGAGATGGGAAACAGAGACGATAACGAACTCAGTTTTGGGCAAATTGCTCTCAAGGGGTCCATGTACCACCTTGGAGATTGCTAATAGGCACTTGGATAGATAGGTTTGGAGCTCAGCAGAAGGCACAGGCCAGAATTTAAACGTGAGGATCAGTAGCGTATGAGCTATAGAGTTGGTCACTGGAAATCAGAAACTTGAAAATTAATTGCAAGGTGAATTCACTTTTGTGTTTGTGTCCTGAGGAAGGAGTCTATCTGGAATTTTTGACATTTGCATTTTCTGGGCATTGACAAAAAAGAATTGATTTCTTTCTATTCTGTCTAACTCCTACCACCCTTTCCAAATACCTGACCTTGTAAATGGCAAGACATTGCAAAATGCAAACAGTGAGGCTTTTAAAAATTAATCACAGAAAGGTACCCTTAGGTTCTATCCACTACCCCCTGCCACACACACAACTCTACAACTCTCAGACTCAATTCCAAAGAAAGAAATTTGATGATTTAAGTAATTAATTAAATAAAATAATAAAGGAAGTTACTTTTTCAGTCTAGTTTTAAGCAAGTGCCTTTACTGCAAATAGAAAAAGAAACATTTTCATTCCAAAAGAGATCCACTAAAAGTAAAATTTTTATATGTGTGAAAATCTAGGAAAATATTGAGGATATTAATTTGTCAATATGCGTATCGATGTGTGTGGGTGAATGTATAAGGTGGTCTGTACATTCTGTATAAATGAGAGTGCCAATTCTATGTGCTTGTGATTATGTACTATGTGGAGGACATGTGTTTTACGTTTTCCCAAGAAATACCAGTAGGAAAATATCTAGAATAAAACTTACCTCACAGTCTAAGTGGACATCAAAGCTACCACTTCATAGCTTTTATATTTCAAATGCGTTTTTAAATGCAAGATGTAATACCTTTGCAAATCCTGAGGATATTTGCCACTTTCCAAGTTGTACTGCCATTATAATACTAACATTAATTTTACAAATAGCATTTTAGAATTTAAAACTGACTTTCTATTTAATGTCTCATACTCACCCAAATCCTAAGAGGTTATTCTCTCTGATTTTAGAAACACTATATAAATACTTGGAACAGTTAAGTCACTTCTAGAGATTATATGGGTGGTAGGTTTTTTTAGGTCTGTAGAGGTTAAGACTACAATCCATGCACTTGGATTCTGACTGTTTCTTACCACACATGAAGCCACCTAACATCCTCAAAATATTATCTACTTACAGCTTCCATTGGATGAAATGTCTTGAACATCTTCCTGTCAAATACTTTGCATATGCTAGTTATTATAAAGGTAACTTGTCAGTTTTAGATCACAAAAATCATTTTCCTGGAAATAATATCCCAAATATAGTTAAATGCTGACAGAAGCCTAGCTCAATACCTTATCTATGGTAATTATGAGAAAGAGAAAGTTAAAACATGAGGAAAAAAACAAAATTCAACAACTCCCTGTTTGAGAGTTATATCCAGATGATGATTAACCAGGAATCCTTGACTGACATAATCCAAGGAGTTTTCATTCATTTGTACCACGGGTGCCCTCAGCAATGGAAATAGAGGGAAAGCTCGGGGGCACATTGGGAGGACTGAGGTAGTGGAAAAAGCCCAGTTAGGAACATCCAACTTCTAACCCTAGTCCCACCCTTGACTGGCCAGGTGCTCAGGGCAAAATCAATTTCCTTCTCTGCATTTGTTAGTTCTTAAGATCCTCAAACATCAAGAGATCCAATTACATGGTGTACAAGATCTAGATCTTAGTTTTAGTCTGCCTTTCTTCTTTCCTTCCTGATGTGCCCACCATAGAGGAAGAAAAATCAACCCAACTCTGGGCTCGGTGTTGTTGTTGTGTGCTGTCAAGTCAATTCCAACTCATGGCAACCCTATAGGATAGAATAGTACTGCTCCATAAGCTTTCCTAGGCTGTAATCTTTAAGCCCATTCAAGACACAATTATTTTCTGCTTTGAATCTTTTTTTCATACCATGTCTTTTGATTAATGGAAGCATGCTGAGCCATGAAGTGTGTTTAAATTTTTGTCGGGTAACATGGATTGTGAGAAATATTATGCAGGAATACATGGTTACCGCAAAACTCAAGGGGGTTCTTGGGCACCATGATTGGTGGGTGCCTGACTGTCCCACTGGTCACAGGTGGCAGGATGTATTGTGGGTTGGCTTCCGTTTGGTTACATTGTGAGCCTTTGGTTTTCCAAATACGACACACACACACACACACACACACACAACTAAACCCACCAGGGCTCCCTAACACAGGAAACATAAATACGCTTACAAGTCTTATCTAGCTGTACAAAAGTCAAAAGAGACAAAAGTTTTACCCAAACACACTTTTTGGATGCACTATCTCATATTTAAACCTGATAAAAAAAAAAAAAAAACCTGATGCCCCAGCTATTTTGCTTCAATGAGTGTTTCTTTTGCTTTTCACCATTACACAAGTCCCCATTGGAGGGCAGCAAATACTTTCAGTGGGAAAAGTAGGATCCCAAGAAACCTCATAGTAGGGTCGCTATGAGTTGGAATTGACAGCAACAGGTTTGTTTTGTTTTGTTTTTTTGTTAAGAAACCTGAGAGCCAGAATAAGTGGGTGGGCAATGGCACATCCCTAGGATCCTGAAAGGTTTTTAAGGGAGAAGATCCCCAGACCTTTTCTCCCATGGAGCCACTGCTGGATTTGCATTACCAGGCTTTCAGTAAGCAGGATTGGTTAGCAGCTGAGCTCTTTAACCATTGTGCCCCCAGGGCTCCTTCTGGGCTGGGTACTGTAATGTATTTGTATGATTGTGCTTAATATTCTCTCTCTTTCACTCTCTGTCTCCCTCTCTCTTTCTCTCTATCTTGAGAATTTACGTACCTCATACAATCCTGCTTTCCAGAAGGCAGCCTGTGGGATAGATGCCAACCATCTGTCCTGATTTCCTGAAGACTGCAAAACTGAAACAGCAGTTTACCGAATGTTCTGGTAAAGATGAAAAGCTATATTCTACCACAGGGCCTGGTCACCTCCTTTCCTGTCATCCCAGGAGGCCAGGTTAAGAAGATACTGTCATTTAGATTCCATGTCATACATTAAGTCATTTTGAGCTGTTCAAGTTTAATTCCACTAAAATACTATCATAAAATGAGAGCAAGCCTGCCCAAGTTACTCTCGAGGGAAAGAAGGTACAGACACAGCCTCTGATTTCACTGTGGAGGTAGCACATGACTGAGGCATCACTGTCTATCCTTCCACATCTTCATTTAGTTATACGGATAAATGACGTGTGGACTAACAAGTAGATTTTTATGACAAGACCAGGGATTGAGGACACTTTGATGACCCTAGTGAGCAATCTAGGGCAAATATGTATTATATGTATTAAATTGTTCCTGGATTTACTTTCTATATTAACAGAAATGCATCCAAATAAAAGAGGCAAGGAAATAGAGATACTCAGATATAGAATATATACTCCTTGTTTTTGATGATATTAAAAGAAAAAAATTAACTACTGTTTAAAGCATTTTTTACGTGCCAAATCCTGTATTAAGTACTTTATCTATATTGTCACTAGTCCCCTTTACAACCTTGCAGACCAGTAATATTATCCCTACTGTTAAAGATGAGTAACTTGGGTAGGATTGCCAGATTTAGCAAATAAAACTACAAAATCCCAAGTTAAATTTAAATTTCAGATAAGCAATGAAAGCATTTTCGTATTAAAATGCCCTCTGCAAAATTGGGGGCATATTTATATGCTAAAATATTATTTGTTGTTTCTCTGAAATTTAAGTGGACACGGGTGTCTGTATCTGGCTACCCTAAATTCGGTGCCGCAATTCAAGTCACTCCCCTCGACCACTCTGTTTCTTTTAGTGACAAATCAGCTTCTGAACCTGAGTTTGTCTAGTTCAAAATCTATTCTTATTTCACTTTCCAGGCTGTTTGTTATCTTCTAAAAAGGAAATAAGTCAGAAATAGAGGCGAATGAAAAGACCTTCTCTCGTCTTCAGAGAACCCTCCTCTTTTTGCACTTCATGGTTAAAATAATCTATGATTATCAACTTCCTGCCCTGACACTGAAAACTGCTTGTGAGGCTGCAAACATTTTTTCTCCATGTTGGCTATGAGGTCAATATTTTCACATTCATTTAATTCCAGATGCCTTTGATTTTTTTCCCCCTTAAACTATGAAACAATATTATTCTTTCTCATTAGACTTTGATGATTACATCAAAACAATAGAGTTTTTGAAAATGAGTGATGGGGTGGTTTGCCCCTGGTTGCACCAAGATTTCAGAGCTTGTCCTCAAGGGGTGTTTTTTTAGGTGGGGTGCTGTGAGTCTGCTTAAGCAGCTTCCTCACTGTTAGACACAGTGAAGTTATAATGTTCAGATGGCTGGAAGAAGACTGTGGGTCTGTCTTCTGGATGAAATAAAAGCACCATCATCAACAAAAAAAATCGCCTTCTTCTAAGCTTGAATTTTGAATCCTTTTGTTGTTGTTGTTGTTGTCATTGTTGTTCTTTTGAGTAAAATTTCTTTTTATCTGTTTTCCTCACTAACCCAGCAGAGATTTCAGATGTTTTCAAGAATCTTCACTGAGCAGGAAATGGTAGTGATAAGAGGTATTTCACCTCTTTTATTCTGTACAGCCCTGTCTCTTTTAACTGGTTTAAGTTCCTGAGGGATAATAATCAGGATCAGCACAAAGCTATTTCCTATAAGGTAGAGGTCAGACATGTCTCCACTCTCTAACTTCTTCACCATTTCTGATACCAGCCATTCCTCCCATGACACTATTTCTCTTTTGGGTTTGACAATTCATTGCAACAGCCACATAGAACTCACAGACCATACTCAGTTATGTGGTTTGTCAAGGAAGTAACAGGCTACAACTTGGAATCAGGATCAACTTGGAAGTAACAGGAACAATTCAGTCCAGGATCAGGAAGCACATAGGCAAGGTTTGGAAGGCTCCCTTGAGGTGGAGAGCACAGCCCTCCCTTCTTTAGTGCAGGATAGTTTCTATCCAGGACAACTTTCTTCATTGCTTTCTTCCCCTAGCAGCCCTCTCTGCCATATTGGCAGGCCTCTCTGCCATGCTTGCAGGCCTTTCTTATTCATATTAGCATGCAAGCCCTTCTTGGCTGTGCTAGGATGCAGACCCTTCTCGGTGGTTCAAGCAAGCAAGCCTTTTATGATCATGCAAGCAGGCTCACGGTTGTGCATGATCACTCTCAGACATGCATGCCTCCTGTCTGCTATGCATGCCTCCTTGTCTGTGCATAACTGCTCTCTACCATGCAGGCCCCTCTGCCTTTGGCCTCCCCACTGTTGACCTCTCTTCTGCTAACTGGCTCAACTCATGGCCATTGTAGAAGCTAGCTCACCTCTCTTAGCTGCTTTCCTAGCAGCAGCTTTTGCCCTCACTGTCTTGGCTTGGCTGCCATGCTCCTTCTAGGCCTCTCACTGCTGGCTCTCTTCTGCCTGGCTTCTTCCAAACTCTACTATCTTCAGTGTTACAGCCCTTGACCCATGTTATAGCTCTTTTTAGGAAGTTCCCCTCACAGAAACCTTGGGGCCAAACCACTCTGCTCCAGGTTCCTTAGTCTTGAGGTTCCCTCTTTTTACCTTCTCTTCTCTAAAAAAAATCTCTAGGGCTTGCCACTTATATAAGCAAACTTCTTATCAGTTTCAAGGTGTGGCCTTCCCAGCAGGACCACAAACCAACCAATCCCCTCAGTCTATCACAAGTCACTCAATCCTATTGGGTGGGTTTTCAAGCCTCTATTTCAATACCAAATCAACCAATCCCTTCAAGTTGCTTAAAATACACCAGTCACAGGGCAGACTGTGGCCTAACCAATCATTTTTGGCAGAATTACAAACCAAAGGCCAGAAAAGCTATTTAAAAAAAAAAAAAATTACACTGTAGCTGGCATTATATGTACCAGTTAAAATAGTTTCTTGACACTTTTTCTTCTTCATGATCTATATTTTTGCCCAGCACTTATCTTTAGGTAGAATCTCTATTTAAGGACCAAACAGATGCAATCTTAGCTCATTTTATGCATTTTTTTTTCTTTTGTTTGTTCATTTCTCCAAGAAATATCAACTGAGCCTCTATTTATTACATATCAAGTGCACTGCTTGGATATGGCTTAAGCTGCTTCAAGAAATAGGATTATTCATGATGCACAAATAAAACCAGATTCTGAGTTATACATTCCACATTGTTGCTGTTGTTGCCATCCATTCAATTCCAACTTATGGCAGCCCCATGTGTATAGATTAGAACTGTGCCATAGAGTTTTCAAGGCTGTAATCTTTTGGAAGCAGATTGCTAGGCCTATCTCCTGAGGCTTCAATCTTTCAGATAGTAGTGGAGTGCTTAATAATTTTGTGCCACCCAGGGACTCCTATATTCCACATATGTATTTAATTCATTGCTCACAATAACCTAGAAAGATGTATATGCCAAGATTCTTCTATATTGGTGATAAGATTGAGGTTCATTGCCTCAAAAGTCATATTTATGGGAGCCAAAATGAAAACCTGGCATGAATTACTCCAAATCCTATGATGTCACTGGAACAGGCTGATAGACTATGTGCCCATTGCATGTAAAGCAATGTTCCAAAAAGGAGGGAGAAAATCAAAGCGTTTGACTATAAAGAATTTTATAATCCCTCTACATCTTTCCACCAAAGCCTCCCATTGATCAGTCCAAGAGGGAAGGAGGAAATGTAGAGAAGAATGTGTCGTGCCTTTCTCCACTGGGTACATTACATTTTCCCTGCCTGAGTTCTACTGCAGAAGGCTGCATTTGGGGCATGTTGGGGCCAATACTGCAAATCCATTGTGCCTGCGTGTCTTTACTCTCATCACCTCTTCTTTACTCCACCTTCTAAATCCTTTCTATGCACATGGACTATTCTCTTGATTTTTATTCCCAAAATAGCCTCTCACATGCAAATCATTCCTTTTCCTTCTTATGTCCCCACAATGATCCATTCCATTGTTTTCCATGCTCTTTGCTGAATATCCTTCTCATTTGAACTGGAATGATAGAAATATATCATGCACATTGGGTTGGTGGCCAGCCATGTCTATGCCTGGACTTGTTGGGGAGGAGAGGTGCTGAAGGAAGGAGATGATTCTTGATCTGGGTGCCTACCTGTGATTATCTTCATCTTCTGTAGTGGACTATATCTGCCCAGAGACTGACATCTGATCAGTGCTCCTGCCTCTGCCAGTTCTGGTCACATCGAGACCACAGTGGGCTCCCTCTTTTCTTCCTCTATTGAGCAGTTCTTGGTCCCATGTCTTTAATGCTACTGTTGATAGACAAATAATAAATACTGTCACTAATGTCGTACTCTGTACTTAAAGGGTGCCAAACACCAGACCAAATCTCCTGAATTAATTTTTTATGTTACCTATACCTATCATCCCATCATTCTTCCCATTTATTTACTGCATTGTCACATTTAAATTTTTAAACATACTATGCATAGGTGTTGCAATAGTCCCCATTTTTCAGATGAGGACCTGAGTGCTTAGAGTTAATGAGTCATGCAGCAGAGCCCAGGTCTGTCTTATTTCGGAACCTTATATCCCAACTACAAGAAATCCTGTATATATGGTTTTTGCCCCTATCTCAGGAGCAACTAACCTGAGTTTTTTTTTTTTTAACAAACTATGGTATCATTCTTATGCTCAATCGCCACTCCCAATAATAATAACTTCCTTGTCACTAACTCTAAACAATTTGAGTCTCATTTTTCTAATTTATAAAGTTGGTACAAGAGTAGACATCCTACAGGATTACTTCAAGTTTGAAATTTAATGACATATGTGAAAATGCGGTTGCATGCTGTATATAGAGCTATGTACCCATAAAGGGTGAAATATCAGATCTTTCTTCATTCGAACATGTGGACTTGAAAATAAGAAACAATGATTTCATCCTGTTTCATCACTGTTAGGCTTCATGGAAGAGCATATAAAAAGAAGAAAGAAAAAGGACTTATATTGTAGGAAGTACACACTTCCTCTGTATGTGTTAATTTGTAGTGTTCCTTTTGTGCAGATTCTTTAACTCTTTAGTTAGATCACAAATCATTTCACTCTGGGTTTCAGCAGACTTAGAGTGGATGAATTTGGGGGCCTATTTAGAATGTACTTTTTTTTTATCTGTCCCTCTTTGACTTACAAAAGGCTATTTCTACTTGCAGAACAGAAGATAAAACTAGAACATTGAGGTATTACTGACTTATTCCTGGCATCAGGCTCCTCATTGGAAAAAATGGAACTTATTAAGAGGTTGCAGTACATTTTAAAAGTATATAAACTCCAAAGCTATTCAATCCTGAATCTAGGGACAGCAATATACTTGGGAATTTATTAAAAATATATTTTTTGCTTTACCATTCTTAGTTTCAGATAGGAAACACTGGTGGTGTATTGGTTAAGAGCTAAGAGCTACGGCTACTAACCAAAAGGCTGGCAGTTCAAACCCACCAGGCATCCCTTGGAAACCCTATGGGGCAGTTCTACTCTGTCCTATAGGGTGGCTATAAGCTGGAATGGGTTTAATGGGTTAGTTCCAATTAAATTTAATTCAAAATGTTATAACACTATTATTATTATTATATTATTATAAGAATATGGGACAAGTGAGTTTCTTGGCCCTGGAAATTTTCAAAGAAAGTCTGACTGATTGATGTTTAAGATGGTGCTCTACAGATTCATACACCAGGTAGACCAAAGATATGGTCCCATTCCAACCCTTGAAACCTGTTAATGTAACCTTATTTGGGAAAAGGTCTTTGCAGATGTTATTAAGTTAAGGGTTTCAGATGTGATCATCCTGCATTTAGGATGGGTCCTAAATATAATGACAGGCATCCTTACAAGAGAAAGAGGGAGATTTGGGACACAGAGGAAAGGTCATGTGAGGATGGAGACAAGAATTGGAGTGATGCATCCCCAAATCAAGGAAATCCTGGAACTAGAATATGCAAGGAAAGATGCTCCCCTTCAACCTCTGGAGGGAGTGTGGCCCCGCTGATATTTTTATTTTGGACCTCTGGCCTCCGGAAGTGTGAAACTAAATTTCTGTTGCTTTTTAGCCACCCAATTGTGATAATTTGTTTCAGCATTCCAGGAAATTATTACAGTTGCCATAAGATGTTAACTGGTTCATGGTGCCGTGCAGTCAACATAACCTAAAAGTGGACCTTCAGCACTGAATCCATGAGTCTTAGTTGAGCCTGAGCCTTGAACCAACTATCCTCTCCACACCAACCAGCTCTCAATTATTCTGGCTAGTGCTCTCAAAAATCATATTGTCAACATTAATTATGACTGGCTTTATTGGTTCTGAGCACCACAACTGTGATTCTCCATTCCCCAACCCTGATTTCTGTTTTCAGGTCACTCTGATTTAAATGTGATTTTTTTTCTCGTTACAAAGTCTACTATAGGCAATGTCCCTCATCCCCATGTAGATTCTTTTCATGTGTGACCAGGGCCTTAAAACAGATAACCCACACTGACCTTGAGGCCCTCAGATTTTGAAATTAGCTATATTATTAATTTTTGTGCTTTCACTTATGTGAGGAGACTCTTCTTGCTGAGGAAAAGAGCAGGTATCCTAGGTTATGGTAGAAACCTGCCTTTTCAAATTAGCAACTGAGTGATATTGGTAACTTAATTGACATTTCTGGGGCATGATTGTCTAAACTGCAAAATAATGTTCATTACACTTGCAACCTAAGGTTATATAAAAATTAAATGAGGTAACTTACATTCTGTGACAACTCTAACAGATGCTAAACAAATTTCATTGTATGTCTTGCTCTATTATAGCATATTTGTACTATTTTTTGAGTTGTCTTTGAATATTGAGGTACTTATTTGCCTATTAAATTTTAAGTATTTTGAGAGAAGGAATCATGCCTTAGGTTTTTCTGTATACTTTTGAGTGTGTTCCAATCAGTTTCTGACACATTCTACTAAAAAATTCACAGATAGATGCATAAAAGAAACTACTGCTGCCTTTCTGAGCTCATTGGAAATGTACTTTATTTATGTCTAGTCTATGCCTGGTGGTGACAGAGACTGGAGAAACCCTGAGAGTATGGCCCCCAGACACCATTTTAGCTCAGTAATGAAGTCATTCCTGAGGTCCACCCTTCAGCCAAAGATTAGACAGGCCTATAAAACGGGTAACGGGTTAAAAAACAAAACTAGACTAAAGGGCACATCAGCCCATGGGTAAGGACTAGAAGGCAGGAGAGGACAGGAAAGCTGGTAATAGGGAGCCCAAGGTCAAGAAGGGACATGTATGTGGGTTTTTAACCAATGTCATAAAACGAAATGTGTGCTGTTTAAAGAGGAGCTAGTTTGTTCTGTAAACCTTCATCTAAAGTACAATTAAAAAAAGAAAAAAGAATAAATCATAACAGCAACAACAACAACAAAAAAGTTCAGCAGTTCAAAGCCACCAGCCACTCCTTGGAAACCCTACAGAGCAATTCTATTCTGTCCAATAGGGTTGCTATGAGTGAGAATTGACTCTACCACAATGGGTTTGGTTTGGTTTTTGGTTTAGTCTCTATCTCCTGATGAGTCCCTTTAAAACCATTTATTATATGGCTGACAGACTCAGTTACATTTCCATATAAATCCAGTTGACTATGGTCCTACTTGACCTGTGCTTGGATTCCATTTTAGCCGTGGTTCCCTTCCCGACCCTCTTCTACTTACACTCATCCCTAATTCTGATGAGTGTGTATTGAAACCATAATCCTTCACTGTCGTGTTTTTGCACAAGTGATGGTCTCTTTCTAGACCATTTTACTCCTACTCATCCTTTAAGACTCAGCTTAAAAGCTATTTTGGGGAACCTTCCCTGAGCTCTTAAATTTGAGTAAAATCCTGAACACTGTATGCTTGCAGACCACATGATAATCCATTCACTTATGTTACCTGATTAGGGTCTGTGCCCTGGAGCAGTTGAGCCAATGAAACATACTCCAAGTCAGAAAGAGTGAGAAAGTTTATTAAGAAGATGCATACATCACTGGGGACCCAGCAGCAACCCAGGCTGTCTCTATGGAGTCCCAAAGAGCAGTTTTACATTAGAGTTTGTATAGAAACTTACAAGGGTTACAGGTGTCTTTGTAGTCCCCTGCCAGACATTTCTTTATTAGGCTAACTCAGTGCCGTTGAATTGATTTCTAAAGACATTGAGTCGATTCCTAAAGACAGACATATCTGATACCTGGGCTCCAACTTTCCTGTGGGGAGTTGTATGCCACAGGTAGTCCCGCCAGAACAAAAGATTATTTGCATCAGTTTAAAACAAAGAACAAAGTCATTAACATTTGGCCAAAACAAATTCATTAACAGAGGTATGTGAGGAGGAAGGAGGGCAGAGGAAGAACAACTTATAGGTTTATCCTGGCCTTAGTTATGTTAAGCTCTCAGTTGCCCGTTTTGAAAAAGGAGAAAACATGCTGGGTGGTATTGGGGTCACAATTTATTACATATTTGTTAAAATATTGAATGAAAGTCTTGAAGGTTTGTTAAGAAATGTGTACTTTATCCTGAGTGAGGTCCAAGATAAAGTGTTGTTATTGTTGTGTAACAAACTACTCCTAAAACCCAGTGGCTTAAAACAAAATAAACTTATTATATCTCAGCCAACTGAAGCTTAACTAGGAGTTGACTGATCTAAGCTTTACTTCGGTGGACGTTTATGCTGACCTAGGCTGGGCCATTTCCTGCAGTTGTGTGTCCGCTAGAGGGTCAGCTTCAGGCCTAGCTTGACTTGGGCAGCTCAGCTGGGACAGCTCTGCTCTATATGACTTTCTTCCTCCTCTTGGGGCCAGCAGGTGAGCCTGGGCGTGTTCCTCTCGTGGTGATGGCTGTTGCATAGCAACGCAAGTAGAAACAGGTACATGCTTCTCAAGTCCCTGCTGATTACATCTGCAAACATTTCATTGTCAAAACAAGTAACATGACTAAACTCAAAGCAAGGAGCAAGAAAATATACATCATGCCTTTGAGAGGCCTGGTCTACATGTATAGATTTAGGCATCAGCAAGTGAAAGTTAGTCATGGTACTGGATAAAATACCCAAGAAGTATCATTACAAAGAAAAGAATAAGGCCTCAGAAAGAATCTTAAATAATACCAACAATTAAGGGACAAGCAAAGGGAGAAAATCTGGCATATGGAATTGTTAAAAATAATCAAAACTCACTGGAATTTGAACATAAGGTTTATTCTGAGCAGTGATTCTATATGCATATAGGGAGACCAATTTGATTCCAAAAAAACAAATGGATTCCAGAAGCTAGGTACAATGGGAAGAGAAGAGAAGAGGAAGGAGAAATATAGAAGATCAACCATTAGCTAATATTAACATGATTGATTGAACCATGCCATCCCCCTTTGCAGAAATCAACTGCTACCAGCTTATTTCTGATCTGGTTGCTAATAATTTGGCCCTCCACCCACCTACAGTCATGAGGCTTTTTGAGATTTAAATTAGAAAGTAATGGTTTGACAAGTATCCCTTTCTAGCAGGATACAGCAAATTTATATTGCTAATAGAACAGTTTATGGCAGGCTTTTGCAGTTTCGGTCAGGTTTTTTAAGGTTAATATTTGTTTTCCTAGATAAGAAAAACCTTAAAATCAAAGTATGACGTCTGTTATTAATCTTTCTATTTAAAAAAGAGAATTAAAAAAAATTATAGAAAGATATGAGAAAATCAGGAGACCTTGGTGTCTTAGAAGCTTGTGGAAGGTAGAGTTTGAAGAAGTGGGGAATGATAAATGTCAAAAGCTCAAGCCAAGTAAGATAAAGACTTAGAACATATTGTATCAAATGGAATTCTGATAACACAGTGAGGAAAGGCAAGTTGAGGTAGGTGGCTAGTAGAAATTAGAGACACTGAAAGTGAGCAGTTACTCAAGATTATGAAAAAGAAGAAAGACTGACATAGATACAGGGATCATGGGTTTGGAAGGGTTTAAGAAGGGGACAGAAAAATGTTTAAATGGTAATGGAAAGACACATTAGAAGGCATATTTGAAAATATAGAAAAGCAATAAATAATATAGAGATGTCTTCTCTCAGAAGACAAGAAGAATATTATCCAGGTGAAGAAATTAGGCTTAGACCCAAAAAGCTATTTTTTTTCTCTATTGTTAGAAGGAAAGAGAAAAGAAAAAAATTGGGTACTGTGATTTTGTACCTTAGCTGACAAAAAATTGAGTTTCCGATATATTGTTTCTGAAGTAAGAAGTAGCCATTTGCCAAAGATGATGGCAGCGTTGATAGAGTTTTGAAGAAAATGGAGATGATTTTAAGTAGCACTAAACTGAGGCATCTGTTATTTTTTTAAACTGAGGCATCTGTCAATTTGTCATACTGTGGGGCTTAAGTGTTGCTGTGATACTGGAAGCCATGCCACTGGTATTCAAATACCAGCAGGATCACACATGGTGGACAGGTTCCAGCTGAGCTTTCAGACTAAGGCAGACTGGGAGGAGGGACCTGGCAGTCTACTGCTGAAAAAATTAACCAGTGAAAACCTTATGAATAGCAGTGGAATGCTGTCTGATACAGTGCCAGATGCTGAGCCTCTCAGTTTGGAAGGTACTTGACAATGACTGTGGAAGAGCTGCCCTCTCAAAGTAGTCAACCTTAATGATGTGGTTGGAGTCAAACCTTTGGGACCTTCATTTGCCGATGTGGCATGCCTCAAAATGAGAAGAAACAGTGGCAAACATCTTTTAATAATTGGAACCTGGAATGTATGACATATTAATCTAGGAAAAAAAAATAGGAAATCAAAAATGAAATAGAATACATAAGGATCCATATCCTAGGCATTAGTGAGCTGAAATGGACTGGCATTGGCCATTTTGAATTGGACAATCATGTAGTCTGCTCTGCTGGGAATGAAAAATTGAAGAGGAATGGCATTGCATTCCTTGTCAAAAAGAACATTTTAAGATTTATCCTGAAGTACAATGCTGTCAGTGATAGGATAATATCCATATGCCTACAAGGAAGACCAGTTAATACGACTATTATTCAAACTTACGCACCGACCGCTAAGGCCAAAGATGAAGAAATTGAAGATTTTTACCAATTTCTGCAGTCTGAAATTGATTGAACATGCCATCAGGATGCATTAATAATTACTGATTTTAATGGTTAAGAATGTGTGTCAACTTGGCTGGGCCATGATTCTCAGTGTTTATATGTGATTACCCCCATGACAGGATCTACTATAAGTAACCAATTAGTTGAAGGGGAGTTTCCTTGGCTTCTGCCTGCTCTGATCCTACAGCTGGCTCTGATCCTGCAGCTGTTCATCTGACCTCTGGTTCTTGGGACTTGAGCTAGCAGCTTACCTGCTGAACTTGGGATTCATCAATCTTCATAGCAGTGAGCAAGAGCCCTGCTCTCCAGCCTCCCAATCTTGGGTTTACCAGCCCCTGCAGCTGTTTGAGTCAGGAGAAGCCTTGCAGTCTTACCTTCTGATCTTGGAATTCATAGATCTTCACAACCTGTGAGCAAGAGCCATGCTCTCTGACCTGCCAATCTTGGGTTCACCAGCCCCTGCGGCTACATGAATCAGGAGAAGCCTCTATCCTGATACACAGACTTGGAATGTTCTCATTGTCTACAATTACATGAGCTGTTTCCTTGATATAAATCTATGTATACATATTTATATGTTTTACTGGCTTTACCTCTCCAGAGAACCCAGCCTAAGACATTTTGGTACTGAGAATGGTTCTAGAGAAACAAAATTGTAAGGATGAGTTTTCTAAATTAGTTCTCAAGTCTGATTAGTCTGAAAGATGTTGATGACTCTGCTTCCAGCAGTAAAGAGGACACTGTTAATGCATGGCATGAGGTGGTGGTCAAATACAAAAAATGTCACCACCAATAGATCAGGTATTGGTGGAAGGTGAGGCTCTGGGTGAACACATTTGTGATATCTTTCTATGGTTTTGTCAGAATGAGAAGTATAAGGAAGGTGTTAGTGTGTCCTACTTTTGCTAGACAAACTGGTAAAAGAAAGAGATGCGCTCAGGGCTTCAGAGTCAAATCTCAAATGCCACATAAATGACCTCAAAGTTTCCACCTGTGCTTTGAAAGAAAGCCTTATTTCTCATAGTAACAGAGCTGATATTGCCAAAAACCAAACCCAGAGTCTTATTGTAGGAGTGGTTGAATTACAACACCAGTGAAATTGCCAACCTCAAGAGGTATCTGAAGTTAAAGAGAAGACATTGATTGGTAAGAAATGAAACTTGGGATGGGGACATATGGGAAGGGACGCTGAGCCCCTAAATTCCTTTGAATCACTCCTGCCAGCAGAACCACTCCCATCTGAAGATATTACTTCATGTTTGCCTGCTACACCACCCAGCCCAGAAAAACTATTAGCTCCTCCATTCCCATCTAATGAGATTAGCTTTAGCCCAGCTGTCTCTAAAGAGCCTTTGTGTCAGTCATTGCCTGGGGCATCATCTGAGGCAGATGCTTTACAAGACAACGCTGAAAGTTCTCAAAACAATTTCAAACTACTGATCCTGGCTTCTAGACCTATAAAACTAGACTTAAGTCCCAGTGAACCCCCAAAAGTGAAGTACACGTGTTACCCAGGAGGTTATGCAACACTCCAAAAGAATTGCTTGACTTTTCTAACATGTACAAACAGAAACCTGGGGAATATGTGTGGGAATAGCTATTAAGGGTGTAGAATAATGGTGCAAGGAACATAAAGATGGTTCGGTCTGTGTTAATTAATATGGGTCTACTAAGCACAGATTCTTCATTCAATGTTTCAGCTCCAGAAATTAGGAAAGGATCAATAGTTTTTTTGGTTGGGTTGCTGAATCATGGATTACGCAGTGCCCTGCACTAAATCAAATTGAAGTACCAGACCTGCCTTGGTATACTGTAGAAGAAGTTATGCAAAGGCTTAGAGAAATTGGCATGGTAGAGTGAATTTATCAGGTTATACCCACAGGCTCACACATGGAGTGCCCAGAGGACATACTTTTTACCACAACTGTGAGGAACAAATTTTTGAAGAAATTCAAGAAGCACCCTTGAAGACTACTGCAATTGCTATTTTATGTAAATCAGATTTGACAGTGGGAACTGTCCTAACTAAATTAAAACACCTAACTACAATGGGCCTGATTGGACCCCGTAGTAGTAGGGGCCAAGTGCTGCACTCAATTGACAAAGTCAAGGTGAGTGAGGTTACAGTAACGGACAGCTAAGTCAAATCATTAATCAGAATGGTCTGACTCCTATGGACTTATGGAATTGGCTACGTAGTCATAGCACCCCTAGGAGTGAAATAAATAGGAAATCTGCTAAATATTTACTTGATCTGTATAAATGAATGAATTCCAGGTCAGGTGAACAGTAGTCTAACTCACATTGCTAGAATAGAGAGTCACAGTCTCTCAATCAATTCCCAGACTTAAGCTAGTTTAAAAACCCACAACCCCTTTGATAAAGGGGAGACTGGGTCCCCTTGAAGGACTGTCTCCCAGCCTTCCCCAAAGGAATCTACAACCTTTTATGAGAGTGAATGTTCATTGGGGAAAAGGAAATAATCAGATTTTGGGGTATTACTGGATATTGACTCAGAACTGATGCTAATTCCAGGAGACCCAAAAATGGCACTGTGGCACATCAGAGTGTGGGCATATGGAAGTCAGGTTATTAATGGAGTCTTGGCTCATGCCCATCTCACAGTAGGTCCAATGGGTCCCAGAACCCAACCTGTAGTGATTTCCCTAGTTCCAGAATGAATACATAATTGAAATACATATGGTCAGCAACTGGCAGAACCCCCACACTGGATCCATGACAAATGGAGTAAAGGCTATTAAGATAGGAAAAGCCAAATGGAAGCCATTATAACTGCCCCTACCTAGGAAAATAGTAAACCAAAAGTAAAACTGCATTCCTGGAGGGATTGCAGAGATCATTGCCACCATCAAGGGCTTGAAGGATACAGGGGTGGTGATTCCCACTACATCCCCATTCAACTCGCCTACTTGCCTGTGCAAAAATAGATGGATCTTGGAGAATGACAGTGGATTATCAAAAACTTAACCAGGTGGTGACTCCAATTGCAGCTGCTATTCCAGGTGTAGTTTCATTGCTTGAGAAAATTAATACATCTGGTACTGGTTATGCAGCTATTGATCTGGCTAATACCTTTTTCTCCATATCTGTTTCGAAGGACCAACAGAAGCCATTGCAAGGCCAGCAATACACCTTAACTGTTCTACCTCAGAGATATATCAACTTTCCAGCCCTATGTCATAATTTGGTTCACAGGGACACTGATCACCTTTCCCTTCCACAAGACATCACTCTGGTCCCTTACGTTGATGACTTTATGCTTATTGGCCCTGTGAAGGAAGACATGTCATTGACTCTGGACTTATTGGTAAACTATTTGTGGGTTAGAGGATGGGAAATTAATCCTACAAAAATTCAGGCATCTTCCACCTCAGTGAAATTTCTAGGGGTTCAGTAGTGTGGGCATGTTGAGATAGTCCTTCTAAAGTGAAGAATAAGTTATTGAATCTGGCTACTCCCACAACTAAAAAGGAGGCACAATACCTAGTGGGCCTCTTTGGATTTTAGAGGCAACATATTCCTCAAATGGGTGTGCTAATCTGGCCTGTTTATCAAGTGACTTGAAAAGCTGCTAGTTTTGAGTGAGGCCCATAACAAGAGAAGGATCTGCCACAGGTTCGGGCTGCTGGGTAAGCCACTCTGCCACTTGGGCCATATGATTCAAGTGACTCAATGGTGCTTGAAGTGTCCGTGGCAGATAGAGATGCTGTTTGGAGCCTTGGCAGGCCCCTATTGGTGAATCACAGCACAGACCCTTAGGATTTTGGAGCAAAGTCCTGCCATGCCCTGCAAGTAACTACTCTCCTTTTGAGAAATAGCTTTTGACTTGTTACTAGGCCTGGGTAGAGACTGAATGCTTAATCATGGGAGACCAAGCCACCATGCAGCCTGAAAAGCCCATCATGAACTGAATGTTGTCTGACCTGCAGAGTCATAAAGTCAGACGTGCACAGCAGCACACCGTCATTAAATGGAACAGGTATATACCAGATCAGGCCTGAGCAGGACTTGAAGGTACAAGTAAGTTGCATGAGGAAGTAGCTCAAATGCCCATGTTCCCCACCCCTGTCACATTACCTTCCATCTCCTAGTCTGCACCTATGGCCTCATGGGGAGTTCCTTATGATCAGTTGACTGAAGAAGAGAAAGCTAATGCCTGGTTTACTGATGCTTCTGCGAGATATGCAGGCACCACTCGAAAGTGGACAGCAGCAGCACTACAGCCCCTTTCTGGGACCTCCCTGAAGGACAGCAGTGAAGACAAATCCTCTCAATGTACAGAACTTCGAGCTGTGCACCTGGTTGTTCACTGTGCTTGGAAGGAGAAGTGGCCAGATGTGTGACTGTATACTGCATCATGGGCTACAGCCAATGGCTTGGCTGGATGATTGGGGACATGGAAGGAACATGACTGGAAAATTGCAGTTCTAAATGGAGGAATGCTCCCACCTGGAGACACATCACTGATTTCATTGAACTGCAAACTAAGAATGCCACCTGGCCACATTGGGCTCCTTATGCCTCTGGATCAACAAGCAAGGAAGAGGGTTACCGTCCTGACTGGTGTGATTGATCTTGATTACCAAGAGGAAATTGCATTGATATTACATAATGGAGGTAAACAAGAGTACATCTGGAAAGCAGGAGATCCCTTAGGACACATCTTAGTACTACTATGTCCTGTGATTAAAGTCAGTGAAAAACAACTACCCAATTCCAACATGACTGCTAATGGGCCAGACCCTTCAGCAATGAAGGTTTTGGTCACCCCACCAGGCAAAGAACCACAACCAGCTGAGGTGCTTGCTGAGGGCAAAGGGAATACGGAATGGGTGGTGGAAAAAGATGGTTCTCAATGCCAGTTACAGTCACGTGACCAGTTGCAGAAATGAGGAATGTAATTGCTATGATTATTTCTGCTTTATATGTGTGCATGAAATATTTTTGCTTTCTTCACTTATAAAATATAAGATGTAAATAGGGCTAGTGCATTTTCAGTTGTACCTGTTTTCACTGTATCATGTTGGGCTCAAGTATGACTTTATAATTGTTTTTATTCAGAGGTTATGTATGGTTTAAGGAGTTGTGTACATGTGCCAAGTTGTTAAGGGGTGGACTGTGGTGGTTAAGATTGTGTGTCAACTTGGCTGGGCCATGATTCTTAGTGTTTACTGAGATGGGATCTGCTATTAGTAGATAATCAGTTAAAAGCGAGTTTCCTTGTGTGTGTGGTCTGCATCCAAATATGAGCAGATGTTCTGGCTTATGTCTGGCCTGACCAGGCAGCTGGCTCCTATTCATCTGACCTCCAGTTCTTGGGACATAAGTTAGCAGCTTACCTGCCCAACTTGGGATTTGTCAATCTTCACAGCCTGTCAGCAAGAGTCCTGCTCTCCAACCTGCCTATCTTGGGTTAGCCAGCCCCCCCAGCTACATGAATCAGGAGAAGCCTCTATCCTGATCCACAGACTTGGGATGATCCAGCTTCTACAACCATGTAAGCCATTTCCTTGATATATATGTATTTATACTCTTTGCTGGTTTGCTTCTCTAGAGAACCCAGCCTAATGCACTGGTGATTGGAATGCAAAAGTTGGAAACAAAGAAGAAAGATTGGTAGTTGGAAAATATGGCTTGTTGATAGAAACAATGTTGGAGATTGCATTTTAGAATTTTGCAAGACCAGTGACTTCTTCATTGCAAATACCTTTTCAACAACATAAATGGTGACTATATGCATGAACCTCGCCAAATGGAATGATTGACATCATTGCTGATGTCAGGTAGATCTTGGTTGAATCAGAGGATACCAGAAAGATGTTTACCTATGTTTTATTGACTATGCAAAGGCATTCAACTGTATGGATCATAACAAATTATGTATAACATTACAAAGAATGGGAATCTCAGAACACTTAATTGTGCTCACAAGGAACTTGTACATAGATCAAGAGGCAGTCATTTAAACAGAACAAGGAGATACTGCGTGGTTTAAAGTCAGGAAGGATGTGCGTCAGGGTTGCATCCTTTCATCATACCTATTCTATCTGTATGCTGAGCAAATAATCTGAGAAGCTGGAGTATAGGAAGAACATGGCACCAGGATTAGAGAAAGACTCATTAACAACCTGCGATACGCAGATGACACAATCTTACTTGCTGAAAGTGAAGAGGACTTGAAATACTTACTGATGAAGATCAAAGACCACAGCCTTCAGTATGGATTACACCTCAACATAAAGAAAACAAAAATCCTCACAACTGGACCAGTAAGCAACATCATGATAAAATGAGTAAAGATTGAAGTTGTCAAGGATTTCATTTTATTTGGATCCACAATTAACACCCATGGAAGCAACAGTTAAGAAATCAAATGACTCATTGTATTGGGTAAATCTACTGCAAAAGACCCCTTTAAAGCATTAAAAACCAAAGATGTCACCTTGGTGTGCCTGACCCAAGCCATGGTGTTTTCACTAGCCTCATATGCACGTAAAATCTGGACAATGAATAAGGAAGTCTGAAGAAGAATTAACGCCTTTGAATTATGGTGTTCATGAAGAATATTGAATACACAATGGACTTCCATAAAAATGAACAAATCTGTCTGGAAGAAGTACTGCCAGAATGCTGCTTAGAAGCAAGGATGGGAAGACTTCATCTCACATACTTTGGACACATCATCAGGAAGGATCATTCCCTGGAGAAGAACATCGTGTTTGGTAAAGTAGAGGGTCAGCAAAAAAAAAGGAAGACCCTCAGCAAGATGGATTGACATGGTGACCCCCCAAATGGGCTCAAGATTAATGATTATGAGGATGGCACAGGACTGGGCAGTGTTTCGTTGTGCTGCCATAGGGTCACTATGGGTCAAAACTGACTAGAGGGTGCCTAACAACAAGAACAACAACAAAGAAGAGGAAAAAGAATTAAGTACAAATAAGCACAGTAGGGTTGGTCCTTAACCTTAAGAACCTATTGTTGATGTTGTTTTTAGGTGCCTTGAGTTGGTGCTGACTCATAGCAACCGTATGTACAACACAACGAAACACTTCCTGGTCTAGATTAGCCCAAAGATGAGGTTGAAATTATTTACAGAGAAAAGCAATGATTATAAGGTAGTAGTCAGAGGCAGGGGAGTTTCAATATAAGGCAGTTCTGCCTACTCCAACAGGTGAAGAACTGAAATGAACCAGAGCAGCAACGAGAAGAAATAAGGAAGTCAAGACACAATTTATTATTATTATAATTTTTATTTCTTGTGTCTATGAGTAGTGCAGGAGATCCATGAGGGAAGAGTTCCTGCCTTATTCATTCTGACATCTCTAATAAGCATGATATAAGATATATTGGATTAGAAGTTGTATTCAATAAACATTGACTGAATAAATAAGCAAGCTAAATTTTTTTTTTTTTTATGAGTAGTGCAGGAGATCCATGAGGGAAGAGTTCCTGCCTTATTCATTCTGACATCTCTAATAAGCATGATATAAGATATATTGGATTAGAAGTTGTATTCAATAAACATTGACTGAATAAATAAGCAAGCTATTTGTTGAGTCTTCTGCTTAGCATGAATGAGCTAACCCAATGGCTCCACATACTGACCCCCTGGTTCTTCCTGGTGTAGCCCTCCTGGCTCTGCCACAGCTGGCTGGATCTTTTCACCTTAGGTTTTATACTTAGCTACATGTCAGTGATAATACAGCATGTCTGTGATTTTTTCATAACCTCCCCTGCAGATGATCCACCTATGTGAGAAAGAGCAAACATGGTTAGACTACAATTTCTTCTAGCCTTTTCTTTCTCCTACCTGCTAGAGTGCTTTGACTTAGTCAAGTAAGTGTTTATTTTTGTTTTTCATGCTTCTGTACTCTGTAAGTTACTCTGCTATTGTCAAATCCCTTCTCTGGGGCTCTGATTATAATTCAAAAGAAAAGGAAATGGCAGAGATGTAGAAATCAACATGGAAAAATTTCCTGAGAAAAGCAGCCATAGCAGAAGAACTACAACCCTCAAGGGACCACAGTGCCATGGCTCAGGGCCAACTGAGGGAAAGGATGGAAAGGTATGTCTCAGAAGAGAGGCACAGAGGAGGAGGGCAGTGATCTGGGGAAGTAGTCACAGGACAGCAGAGGAATTCCATAAATTTTTCTTTACATTATGTCACATGGATTGTCTTTCTGTTATTCAAGGTACCTAGATAAAATTTGGAATTTTGGCTTGGAGCAAGTTCCCTGAAAGTTCTTCCCTGTCCTGTGATTTAACCTCAGTAGACTCGAGTGAGAATAGTGCAGGGGACAGGCATCTCATTACTGGAGCCCTGGGAACTTCTATGTAAAAGGTATTTCAACAGCAAAATCAGCCCAGGCCCATGGTGAGATCAGTAAGCTTCCCTCTGTTCCAGGACTAATGATTCACAAGAAGGACCCTTTGACTTGCCTTGACAGAATTCCTTCTCAGAATCTAGTGTCTGTATTTCAAACTACAAGTCATGCAACTGTAATACACACCCCATTCCAAAATGAAACATTTGCCTCTGTAGGCCTTGTGGTGCAGGAGGAAGGACGTAGACATTAAAATGAGGCACATCAGTATCAAGTCCAGCTTCCATCCTGCAAACTTCGTACCTTCTCATATTTTGTTTCCTCATCTGCTAAATAAGGCTACTAACACTTTGTCTAGTCTTCCTTCACCTCCTTCCACCACAAGGTTTACAATTCCCTCTTCTGTGTGACTTCTACTACAGTTAGTATTTGTTTACGTAGCTTTCTCCCTAAAAGGTTTGTGCTCTTTGATGGCAGAAGTAGTTACTATTCCTGCCTGTATCACTCGACCCCAGGACAGGACCAGGCCCACAGCATTCACTCAGTAGATGCTGGCCCCCATCCTTGGGCACACACATCTTTTGGAATATATTTTTGCACCTTGCTGAAAGCTGGTTCTTCAAAATATCACCATAATAAAAAAAATTTAGCAGTGGACAAAGCAAAGCTGAGTTTTCCTTACAATGGGAGGGAGAGAGCACCTCTACAGCATCTCAGAGGAAGAAGGTCAAAGTTAAAATATTTACTGACACTTTGAAGTCTGCTGTAGGATGGACCTTTTCATTCAGGGTTAGAGTTGGTTAAAGGCCACGATATAACAGTTCCAGATTGGTGTACATAACAAGACAAGGATTTTCAGAGGTGTTCAAAATGTCTTGGATACAAACTTTCTGTGGACGCTTTTTTTTTTTTTAATTGAAGAGAGGTCTTTCAGGAAGTTAGTGGAATGAATAATAAAATTATTTGTAATGTTAATTTTTATAAGCAAAAGTTTCTGAAATAGTAAGTTATGCTGATGAAGACAGGAAAAATAGAGTCATGTGAATGCAGAATGGACTGTGCGGTATGTGGTTAGGTTTTGACCCGCATGTTGCTCATGCATCAATAAAGGCAGATTTCAAGGAAATGCCTCTTCTGAATCAGTGGCGTAGATACCTTCCAGGCAGCTCCAGGGGTTTATTTTACTCATCTAATTGAATAAGATTAACAGCAAATCACTCACATTTCCTGTGAAAACGAACCACGACAAGCTAATGACCATGATTTCTTTTATATGTTTCTCAGAAAGAAAAGGGATGGGAAGAGGGTAAAAAGAAATGAGGAAGAAAGATCAACATATTTTCCCTTTCATTGAAGTCCTGATTATCCCTCTACATTGTAAGTGAACACCATCTTCCCCATCCTTACCACCAACACTGTAATTACGAGGATAAACTCCATAATTTTCAGCAAGGCATTGAAGGTCCTGGTGATTGACATTCTCAAGTTTACAGCTCAATCGCAACCAGCTTCACCATCTGCAATATGTGCTTCAGCATCACCAAGTTGCATGATGCAATTGGTCATATTTTCTGTTCCTTGTTTTGGGAACTCCTTTTCAACTTCGCCTCACCCTTCTCTGTGAAGCGTGGTGTCTCCCTTTCCTCTTCCATGCTCCCTACACATCTTCACGCTACCTCGATGCACAGTTCTGTGGATACACAAATCCTCTCACCCATGGGAGCATGAGTTCCTAGAGTAAACAGACTGTGTCTTATTTGTTTTATTAATCCAACCTGCAAAAAGTATGTGGTAGTTGTTCTATATATTGAAATATAAATGAGAGTTGACCATGAAAATAAACAGCTTCGGGAAAGGAGATGAGGACAAGATGACAGAATAGTCAGATGCTTACTATCTTCCCACTTACAACAAAGATCTGAAAAAACAAGTGAATCAAATATATATGACAATCTAGGAAACCTATCAAAAAGACATAGCTTAAAAGTTGGACTGAGCAGCAGGTAGAAGGAGAGAGAGTTCGAAAGCAGCAGAAATGAGGAACTACAGGTCGTGAGATCACAGGCATCCTGCTAACTGAGTCTGCACAGTGCACACAGGCTGAGGAAAGCAGCGACATCCCAAGCCTAAGCCTACCACACCTGGTGCAGCTAACAAGCAGCAAGTCTGCATGTACCTCCAGAACCAAACAGGGGTGACACCAGACCTGTGAAAGTTAAGTGCAAGCTCCCAATCTACCACGCATGCTGGCAAAACAACCCCTACTCCCACCAGAGGTTCAGAGCAGAGAAGCACTACTTTTCCCTCAACAATGTCCCGCCTTGCTCCAACACCAGCCCTACAACATTCAAGAACGTCATGCCTCCTAAGCTGGGGACTCACGGCAGGTCAGGAGACTCTGCCCCTACACCCAGCCACTAGGATGGGTGTCCACAGAGTTGTAGAACCTCTCACCACTGCCCAGTACATTGTGAGCTGATTCAACACCACATGCCCTATTACCATAAAACTGGCAGGGCATACACCTGAAGCCCATTTTCACCTACAGCAGCCAAGGGGGAACTGCAGATTTGTGGCATTCAACACCACTCTGCCCCCTAAGAAGGGGCTTCACCAACCCACACCAGGACCCTGAGGACCAGAGGTACCATCCACTCCATCTAGCCACCCATGACTGGGTCCTGAGAATTAGTGATGACTCCCAACCCCTCCAGCCAATGGCACCAAGCACCCAAGGACCAGCTGCACTACTGCCCCCACTATGTCCTTTAGTGGACAAAAACACACCCTCCATCCAGGAAACCCAGGGGCAGCTGACAGCCCTCTGCCTTGCCCTGCACCTCATCTCCCACTACAGCCAGAGACCTGTGCTTGCTACGAACACCCCACACAGCCCTGCCTGCCTAGGAGTGTAGATGAGAGTCTACACCAAACACTTGGTGTACACCAACCTGAACACCTATACCCTGAAAAAACATACTCCCACAAGAACAATGAGCAGACTCCCAGGTTCACACACCTAGTAGCTGCTCTGACCACCTGGAGACAGGACGTGAGAGCTTCAACAATGTGAACAACCAAAGCAGCACCCATGCTCAGCCTACTTGGACATATCAAAACAAAACCAAACAAGAATACAGGACACAGTAAACAAAAATACAATAAATAACTAAATTAATATGACTTATTGATGCCTCCGAAACCCTGGTGGCATAGTAGTTAAAAGCTACAGCTGCTAACCAAAAGGTTGGCAGTTCGAATCCTCCAGGCATTTCTTGGAAACCATATGAGGTAGTTCTACTGTGCCTTATAGGGTGGCTATGAGTCAGAATTGGCTTGACGGCAATGGGTTTGGTTTTTGGTATTGAAGCCTCAGAGACAACAGTCAATGTCAAATCACACAAGGAAGTAGAACAAGATAGCTCCATGAAGTGACCAAATAAAGTACCAGGAAACCTTCCAGAGGAAGATAAAGCAATGGAACTACCTGATAAAGGATTCAGAAGGGTAATATACAAAGCTCTCCAAGAGATCAAAAAAAAACCTGTTACCATCAAGTCAATTCTGACTCATAGTGCCCCTATAGGGTTTGGCTTTTTTTGGTTCTCCAAGATATCAGGAAGGAGATAAGCAAAACTCAGACCAAGCCAAGGAACACACAGACAAGGCAATAGAAGAATTCAGGAAAATAATACAAGAATAAAATGACAGACTAAACAGGCTGCTAGAAACCATACAAACACAGCAACCAGAAATTCAAAAGATTAACAATGAGTTTTCAGAATTAGACAACTCAATAAAAGATGATAGGAACAGAATTGAGACAATGGAACTCAGAATTAATGAGATTGAAGATAAATTCCTTGATGCTAATTTGTTTGCGGAAAATCAGAAAAAAGAATTAAAAAATGAAGAAAGCCTAAGAATTATGTGGAACACTACCAAGAGGAAAAACAAGTGATTGGAATACCAGAACAGGGGGATAACAGAAAACACAGAGAGAATTGTTGAAGATTTGCTGGCAGAAAACTTTCCAAATATTATGAAAGAAAAGAAGATATCTACCCAAGAAGTTCAACGAACCCAATACAGGATAGATCCCCCTCAAAATTACCAAGACATATTCTAATCTAACCTGCCAAAAAGAAAGAACCCTGAGAGCAGCAAGGGATGAACAAAAACCCACCTACAAGGGAGAACCAATAAGGCTAACCTCTGATTACTCAGCAGAAACCATACAGGCAAGAAGGCAATGGGATAACATATATAAAGCCTGGAATGGAAAAAAAAAAAAATTGCCAGCCAAGAATTGTATATCCAGCAAAATTGCCTCTCGAATACGATGAAATCAGGTCATTTTCAGATAAACAGAAATTAAGGGAATTTGTAAAATCCAGACCAAAATTACAAGAAACATTAAAGACAGTCCTTCAGTTAAGGAACCAACAACATCAGACAACAATCCAAGAATAGGACACAGGACAGATCAACCAGTTATCAACCCACATAGGAAATTCACAAAAAACAAATCAAAGCTAAAAGACTGAAAATAGGAAACCAGAAACATCAATAAGTAAACATGACAATATCAAAACAAAAGATAATAAATAGCACAGTCACAGAACTTTCATATGGAGAGGAAGTCAAGGTGATATCAGCAAATAAAAGATTGTTCTAAACTTAAAAAGATAAAGGCAAATTTCAAGGTAACCACAAAAACCTACCCATCAAAGTAAAAAAGAAGAAAATAAGACTCAGCAAACACAAAATCAACAATAATGAACGATATTAAAAAAAATACATAAACAAAAACAACTCAGCACAGAAAATTAAGCAAAACAAAGAAACCATCAACACCACAAAAACAAACAAAATACATCAACATGACAGCTGTAAACTCATATCTATCAATAATTGTGCTACATGTAAATGGCCTAAATGTACCAGTAAAGATATAGGAATTGGCAGAATGCATTAAAAAAACACGATCAGTCTATATGCTGTCTACAAGAGACACACCTTAGACACAAAGACAGAAACTAAAACTCAAAGAATGGAAAAAAGTATATCAAGCAAACAACACCCACAAAAAGAACAGAAATGAGTGGCAATACTAGTATCCGATAAAGTAGACTTTAAAGCAAAATCAATCATAAAAAATAAGGAAGGACACCATATAATGATTAAAGGGTCAATACCCCAGGAGGGCATAACCATAATAAATATATATGCATCCAATGACAGAGCTCCAAAATACATTAAAAAAAAAAAAAACTCCAACAGCGTTGAAAAGAGAAATAGACAGCTTCGCAATAATAGTAGGAGACTTCAACACACCACTTTCAGTGAAGAACGTCAAGCTCAATAAAGACACTGAAGATCTAAATGCCGCAATCAACCAACTTCTTCTCATAGACTTATATGGAGCACTCCATTCAATGCCTGCAATGTATGTATTCTTTTCCAATACACATGGAACAGTCTCTAGAATAGAACATATTTTAGGCTACAAAGGAAGCCTTAACAAAATCCAAAACATCGAAATAATACAAAGCATCTTCTCTGATCATAATGCAATAAAAGTAGAAATCAATAATTAAAAAAAAAAAAAAGGAAAAAAATAAAATACATGGGAACTGAACAACACCTTGCTCAAAAACTACTGGGTAAAAGAAGAAACCAAGGATGGAATAAAAAAAATCAGAGAACCAAATGAGAGTGAAAACACTTCTTACCAAAACCTTTGGGATACAGAAAAAAGAGTAATTAGAGGTCAATTTATAGCAATAAATGCACACAACAAAAAAGAAGAAAGGGCCAAAATCAAAACATTAACCCTACAACATGAACAAAAAGGAAGAGAGCAGCAAAAGGAGCCCTAAGCCACCAGAAAAGGAACTAATAAATGAGCGCAATTAAATGAAATAGAAAATAGAAAAACAATTGAAAGAATCAACAAAACCAGAAGTTAGGTCTTTGTAAAGATCAACAACACTGACAATCCACTGGCCAAACTGACAAAAGAAAAACAGGACAGGAAGCAAATAACCTGAATAAAAAATTGAGATGGATGACATCACAACAGGCTCAACAGAAATAAAAAGAATCATAACAGAATACTAAGAAAACCTGTGCTCCAACAAATTTGAAATCCTAGAGGAAATGGAACACACTACTTACCTAAACTAACATGAACAGGTAGAAAAACTAAACAAACACATAAAAGACTAAAGAAGTAACTTATAAAAAAAATCCAAACAAACAAAAAAAGCCCTGGCCCAGATGGCTTCAATGGAGAGAATTTTACCAAACTTTCAGAGAAGAGCTAACACCAATACTACTAATCTATTTCAGGACATAGAAAAGGAAAAAATACTCCCGAACTCATTCTATGAAGCTAGCATAACCCTGATACCAAAGCCAGGCAAAGACACCACTAAAAAAAAAAAAAAAGAAAACTACAGATCAATATCTCTAATGAACATAGATGCAAAAATTCACAACAAAATTCTAGCCAATAGAATTCAGCATCATATCGAAAAAATAATACAGCGCAACCTAGTGGGATTCTTATGCATGGATGGTTCAACATTATAAAATCAATTATCCACCATGTAATCAATCAACATAAAAAACCACATAAATAAAACAAAAGGACCACACAATCTTATCAATCAACACAGAAAAGACATTTGATAAAGTCTGCCATTCATGTCTGATAAAAACACTCAGCAAAACAGAAAAAGAAGGGAAATTCCTTGACATAATAAAGGACACTTATACAAAGCCAACAGCCAACATCATTCTAAACGGAGAGACTGAAAGCATTCCCCTTGAGAATGGGAACCTGACAACGATGCCCTTTATCACCACTCTTATTCAACATTGTGCTCGAGGTCCTAGCTAGAACAATAAAGCAAGAAAAAGAAATAAAGGGCAACCAAATTGGTAAGGAAGAGGTAAAGTTATTCCTTTTCTCAGGTGGTATGCTCTTATACACAGAAAACCCCAAAGAATCCATAAGAATGCTATTGGATCCAATAGAAGATTTTACCAAAGTTGCAGGATACAAGACAAACAAAAGTCAGCAGGATTCCTCTACACCTACAAAGAGAACTTCTAAAAGGAAATCACCAAATCAATACCATTTACAATATCCCCCAAGAAGAAAAAGTTCTTAGGAATAAATCTAATCAGGGATATAAGAGACCTGTACAAAGAAAACTACCGCAAGAAACCAAAAGAGAACTACATAAGTGGAAAAACATACCATGCTCATGGATAGGAAGACTCAACATTGTGAAAATGTCAATTCTACCCAAAGTAATCTACAGATATAACGTAATGCTGATCCAAATTCCAACAGTTTTTTTAAGGAGATGTAGAAACAAATCATCAACTTTCTATAGAAAGGGAAGAGGTCCTGGAAGATAAGTAAATCATTACTGAAGAAGAAGAACAAAGTGAGAAGTCTCACACTACCTGATTTTGGAACCTATTGTACAGCCATCTTAGTCAGAAAAAGCCTGGGACTGGTACAACAGACACATAGAACAATGGTACAGAATTGAGAACTCAGACATAAATCCATCTGTCTGTGAGCAGCTGATATTTGACAAAGGCCCAAAGTCCATTAAATGGGGAAAAAGTCTCTTTAACAAATGCCGCTGGCATAACTGGATATCCATCTGCAAAAAAAATGAAAAAGGACCCATATTTTACACCAGGTATAAAAACTAACTCAAAATGAATCAAAGACCTAAATACAAAATATAAAACAATAAAGATCATGGAAGAAGAAATAGGGCTAACACTAGGGGCCCTAACACATGGCATAAATAGTATATATATATATATATATATATATATATCGTAACAAACAATGCACAAACACAGAAGATAAACTAGATAACTGGGAGCTCCTAAAAATCAAACACCTATGCTCATCAAAAGACATCACCAGAAGAGTGAAAAGAGAAGCTGCAGACTCGAAAACATTTTTGGCTATGACGTATCTGATAAGTATCTAATCCCTAAAATCTACCAGTTACAAGAACACCTCAACAACAAAAATAAATAGTCCAATTAAAAAATGGGCAAAAGATATGAACAGACACTTTACCAAAGAAGATATTCAGGTGGCAAACAGACCCATGAGGAAAGGCTCATGATCACTAGCCATTAACGAAATGCAAATCAAAACTATTTGGAGAAAACAACTTACCCTGACAATACTGTCACTAATCCTCAAAACACAAAACAACAAATGTTGGAGAGGTTGTGGGGATATTGGAACTCTTATGCACTGCCGGTGGGAATGTAGAACGGTAAAACCATTTTGAAAAATGATATGGTGCTTCCTTAAAAAGCTAGAAATAGAAATACCAAGCCATCCAGCAATCCCACTCTTAGGAATAAGAACCATCACAGGAATAGAAATAAGCGCACTCACGTTCATTGCAGCCCTATTCACGGTAGCAAAAAGAGGGAAACAACCTAAAGGCCCATCAACAAATGAACAGATAAGCAAATTATGGTACCTACATACAATGGATAATGAAATGGCTTGTTACATGTGACTCTGAGGTCAATGGTTCTCTAAAGAATGAAATGGCATAGATCACAAGGTCACTTTCTAAATTTCCTGCCTTGTAGTTGTTGTTAGGTGCCGTCGAGCTGGTTCCGACTCTTAGTGACCCTATGCACAACAGAACGAAACACTGCCCAGTCCTGCGCCATCCTTACGATCGTTGTTATGCTTGAGCCCATTGTTGCAGCCACTGTGTCAATCCACTTCGTTGAGGGTCTTCCTCTTTTCCACTGACCCTGTACTCTGCCAAGCATGATGTCCTTCTCCAGAGACTGATCCCTCCTGACAACATGTCCAAAGTATGTGAGACGCAGTCTCGCCATCCTTGCTTCTAAGGAGCATTCTGATTGTACTTCTTCCGAGACGGATTTGTTTGTTCTTCTGGCAGCCCAGGGTATATTCAATATTCTTTGCCAACACCACAATTCAAAGGCATGGATTCTTCTTTGGTCTTTCTTGTTCATCGTCCACCTTTCACATGCATATGATACTATTGAAAATACCATGGCTTGGGTCAGGTGCACCCTAGTCTTCAGGGTGACATCTTTGCTCTTCAACACTTTAAAGAGGTCCTTTGCAGCAGATTTCCCCAATGCAATGTGTCTTTTGATTTCCTGACTGCTGCTTCCATGGCTGTTGATTGTGGATCCAAGTAAAAATGAAATCCTTGGCAACTTCAGTCTTTTCTTTGTTTATCATGATGTTGTTCATCGGTCCAGTTGTGAGGATTTTTGTTTTCTTTATGTTGAGGTGCAATCCATACTGAAGGCTGTGGTCTTTGATCTTCATTAGTAAGTGCTTCAAGTCCTCTTCACTTTCAGCAAGCAAGCCTGTGTCATCTGCATAACGCACGTTGTTAATGAGTCTTCCTTCAATCCTGATGCCCCGTTCTTCTTCATATAGTCCAGCTTCTTGGATTATTTCCTCAGCATACAGATTGAATAGGTATGGTGAAAGGATACAACCCTGACGCACACATTTTCTGACTTATAATTATAATCTTCATAAAAATAATGTTAGCTTCTGAGAGCAGTGGGTGGTTCAGTGGTAGAATTTTCACCTTCCATGGGGGAGACTCAGGTTTGATTCCCAGTCAATGCTTCTTATGCACCGTCCCTCACCTGTCTATCAGTGGAGGCTTGTATGTTGCTTTAATATTGAACAGTTTTCAGCAGAGCTTCCAGACTAAGACAGACTAGGAAGAAAGGCCTGATGACATACTTCACAAAATCAGCCAATGAAAACCCTGTGAACCACAACTGTCCAATTTGCAACTGATCATGCGAATGGCACAGGACCAGGCAGAATTTCATTCTATTGTGGGTGGGGTCACCATTGTGTGTTGAGTCATGGTGACTAAGTGGCAGCTAATAATGACAAATGCTACTGATTCCTAACTCTGTGTTAGCCATTGTATTAGGCACAGATGAAACAGGGTAAAAAAGTGGAAGGTCCTTACCTATAGGGGCAGACAGCATGAGCTGTAATATGTAATGAGTGCTATGGGGCCATGAAAGTGGCCAACATGGGAATATGAAGGAGCGCTCCATCAATCCAGAGTGGACCATGTGGAGAAAGCCTCCTGGGCAGTGTGCTTTCAGCTGGAACCTGAGTACCAGTAGCCATCAGCCGGAAGAAAAGACATGGCAGGCAGTGCCTCAATGCAGGGCACACACAAAGACCAGACAGACAGACAGAAGAGAAGACTGGAGTACAGGGTATGTTTAAGTGGTTCTTTGTGGCTGGGGAAGTTTACACAAATCAGAAGAAGTTTTGGTCAAATTATGACAGACAATAGACCATGATGTTAAGAAGCTGAGATTTTAACCTACTGACCAGTGTTTTTCAACTGCTTGCAGTGGCCCACAGGAGAGTCCTGAAAAGTTGCTATAAGGTCGTAACCAAGATGTAAAATGAAAGAGAATGTAATGGTAAAATAGACTAGGATTAAAAATATCAAAGTATATTGCAAGGTAAGCATAAGTATTATTTTGTGAAAGTTTTATTTCCATTCTTTGAGTATAGGTATGTGTCTGTCTGTCCACCTGTGCACATACATAGGTGTACTTAAGGCCATCTGGAAGACTCTTGGGAGCACAATTGGGAAGGATTTTCAATGACATAGGAAGAGCCATGACCAGATTGAGGTTTTAGAAAGATCACTTTGGCTGCGCTGCAATAACTACAGCCATTTGGCAGATTAATGTATCATTTGTTTGAAAATAGTTATGAGAACTTGATGAAAATTTCTTGCAGTTCAGTTAAAAGGAGAAGCCCTTCCCCAGTGCTTCCTGGACTGTGGACAGTTCCTTCTGTGCCTCTACTGTGAGGCAACCTGGCATCGTGCTTCTTATGGCTCAAATGCCCTACAGTGAGTCACCAACAGTACTTAACGCGGAGAAAACCCATAGCAACAAGATGACAATTGGGGTGGACATTGGAGAGTTGGTATTAAAATTTTTTTTTCCCCATCCCCAAAAACGATGATTTGAGTTGAGTTGATTGACTTTGTTCAGCAGTGTCTGCCTAATGCAGATGAAGAGGAAAAAAATAATGTTTGTTTTTAAAGACTCTGAATTCTTGTGATTAATTCGTAGTATCTGGACACCCCTATGCCACTTTAAATTTTTAGCTTGAAAATCAAGTTACAGGAAAGCCACAATGTAGAACAGAGGAAGCACGACTTTCTTAGGGTTTAGAATTCTTAGGATTTCATCACATTCACATATTTAGTGACTCAAAAGACACCGAGTGCCTACATGATACGCCAGGAACTATTCTTGGGTGTAGATATATAGCAACAAACAGAGAGAGACAGAAAATATTTTTAATGGAAATACATAGTTTACAGGAAATGGAGAAAAGAAAAGCAGAATAAGGGATAGGAAGTGCTGGGTCTGGGCTGGGGTAGCTGTTTTATTTAGAGTAGTCGTGAGTCTCCTTATTCTAAGCTGATATTTGCACAGACATCTGACAGGACAGACTAAGTCTCCTAGGGAAAAAAGTGGTTCAGAAAAAGGCAAAACCAAGTGCAAAGACCTTGAGGCAGGAGGAACCTTGAAAGGTGGCAGCAAACCTGAAACAGAGGGAGAGAGGGTATCTGGGGAGAGAGATATCTGGATGCAGGACCTGAAGAGATGAGGATGGAAGCTAAACCAGATTATACAGCTGAAGGTCTGCGCAAGCTGGTCTCTACCATTTTCTTATGCAGAGATTCAAGGATAGGTAGAAAATCATAAATTTCTCCCCAACTCTGAAATTCTAGGAAGCGTTTCCATTCATTCCTTGTCATATATAATCAACACAGCAAATTTAAACACATCAATATTTTGAGATTATCCAAGCAGATATTAGTTTTCCAGGTCTGCTACTAGGTATGAAAAACTAAGGCTTTCTTTAATAGGAAAGAATGTCAAGCAGGCATAAATTTTCATATGAATTCACAAAGGCAGATCTGACATTTAATCTTTAAAACCACAATAATCTAGCACACTTTTTTCATAGAAACCATACAAAACTATCCACATGTATGCTCTTTATAATAAGCTCCTCTTCGAGAAATAAGGAAGAATAAAGCAATATTTACAAGAAAAGAAAGAAGAGAATGAGATACTGGTCTCAGTGAAAACTCTTTAGAATTGTTCTGTTTTTCACTTAGTATGTGGGCTAGCCATGTGGTTCAGAACCTTTCAGAGATCATTTCTTCAAAATGATATGTGATTGGGGAGGGTGGAATTCCAGGAAGCCACAGATGTTAACACTAAATTACCTAGGTCTTGACCTAAGCAAGAAAAAACAGAAAACAAAACCAAACCAAAAATCTGGAGAAAGAAAATTTCTCCAAGCCCTAACATCTCCAGCTTGTTTAGAAACCCACTGTTGTTAGAGAAGGCATTTGTGGGATCTAGAGGTCACCCCATAGTCCAAAGAGAGGGACACATTGGCTTTGTGTCCCTTTATTAGGAGTGAGAGCCTACCAATAAGACCAGTTTTTATTGTTGCCTTTTGCGGGAAACAGTATGGAGTACTGGAAAGAGCAGAGATTTTGATATCAGTCGCATGGACGCTTGGACCTGTTCCTCAGGGACTAGCTCTGTTGCCTTTGGTAAGTTATCAAGCACCCCAATTCTCCACAGAATCCCAGAAGATGCACACCTATTTACATACACATACATACATTAATTCCAATTAGTTCAGTGTTCAGTGCATATCACACTTGACTAATGCTAGTTGTCAAAGAATTCAGACAGTGCAAGACAGAAGTTAAGATCATGCTTTTTATACTGATTGGATTCAAAAAGAAAGAGCAGAGTGTAGGGATACAAGAGTGGGCTGGATGCCCATTTTTATATACCCTCCTGGGTGAGAAACCCCATGTTACACTCTGTGCCTGGAGCCTGGTACACTCACTGCTATTTTAATGATCTAAATGGTGAAAGTTATTAAAATCTAACCATAAAATAATCACTAAATTGTAAGAGCCTGCAGATGACACTGTCAAAAGTAAAAACAAAATTACAAATCTCTTCAGAATCCTATTGATGAGGAGAGTGTGCGTGGCTACCTTGCCAATCCTTTGATTTATGTAATTATGGAACTATTTAACCAATACTATTTAACAGAAAAGTTTGTTGTATGGTGCTGGTTTGCATATTTCTATGATGCTGGAAGCTATGCCACAGGTGTTTCAAATACTAGCAAGGTCTCCCATGGTGTACAGGTTTCAGTGGAGCTTTCAGACTAAGACAGGCAGGAAGAAAGGCTGACATCTACTTCTGAAAATTAGTCAGTGAGAACCTACGGATCACAACAAAATATTGTCTGATACAGTACGGGAAGATGAGCCCCCGAGGCTGGAACGCACTCAAAATGCACAGTGTTCACAACAATGGGCTCAAACATAGAACAGACAGTGAAGATGGTGTCAGACAGGGCAATGTTTCGTTCTGTTGTACTTGGGGTTGCCGTGAGTTGGAGTCGACTCAATCTCAATCAAGAAGAACAACATGGGACAGAAATGGTGCTGAGTTAGTTACCTCGACAAATAAGACAAATGGCAATTCCTGTGGCCTAGGGAGCAGGACTCCTCTATTTGTCACAGTGTGTATTTCTTTAAATTTATAAAGTGCATTCACTTCTATCATCTTGTTGACTCTGCAGGGTGGTATTATCACCTCAGTTTTAGAGATAAGGAGTCAGAGTTTGCTAGTTGAGGGTTAAGCCAGAGTCACACAGGCAGTGACTGCAAAGGCTGGTGTTATGGATTATACTGTGTCTCCCCCAAAATGAGTGTCAGCATGGCTAGGTTATGATTCCTGCTATTGTACGGTTGTCCACTATTTTGTGATCTGATATGATAGTCCTGTGTGTTGTAAATCCTAACCTCTGTGATGTTAGTGAGGCAAGATTAGAAGCAGTCATGCTAATGAGGCAGGACTCAATCTACAGTATTAGGTTGTATCTTGAGTCAATCTCTTTTGAGATATAAAAGAGGGAAGTGGGTAGAGAGAAGAGGGAACTCACTCCCACCAAGCTAGAAGAGCCAGGAGCAGAGTGTGTCCTTTGGACTCAGGGTCCCTGTGCTGAAAAGCTCCTAGATCAGGGGAAGACTGATGACAAGGAACTTCTCCCATAGCCGACAGAGAAAGAAAGCCTTCCCCTGGAGCCGGCACCCTGAATTTGGACATCTAGCCTCCTAGACTGTGAAAGGATACATTTTTGTGTGTTGAAGTCATAAACTTGTGGTATTTCTGTTGTAGCAGCACTAGATAACTAAGACAGCTGGGATTCAGCTCTGGAATTCAGATATGCCTCCTCCTAAGCCTCAAACTGTATGGCACAAAGAGAGAGGTACAGGTTTAGTAAGAAGGTTATGCTTTCGGTTTTGGAAGCAGTATTTGATGTGCTTGTGGGCCATGCAAACGGAGGCACCAATAGACCTTTGGGAATGCCAGGCTGGAGGTCAGACCAAGGCCTGGGTGGCTGGAGAGGCAGATGTATTCTGCACACAGGGCCACCCGTTTGGCTGGCTCTAGAAATGTGGACTTGGTCTCACAGATGCTGCTGCCAGTGTGCTCTGGCTCCACCACATCTCTCTTGTGAATGGCCTAGAGTTTGGCAGGGCTCCTGGTGGTATTTGTTATTCTCCTTCTACATAAATAAGCCCAGGCAATGTCCTGCTACATTAAATCCACACCATTTAGGGAACTTGGAAAGACTTACTGGAATGAATAGAAGATGCTTCACATCTTCAGTTTAGACAAACTGGGCACATGCTAAGTTCATATTTATTTTGATGGGACTTTCAAAATATACTGAAGAGGACATGTCAGAAAGGGGGTGTTATGTTCCTGAAACTGTGTTCCTGAAAATGTGTGTCAACTTGACTAGGCCATGATTCCCAGTATTGTGTGGTTGTTCACCATTTTGTGACCTGATGTGATTATCCTATGTGTTGTAAATCTTAATCTCTATGATGTTAATGAGGTGGGATTAGGGCAGTTATGTTAATGATGCAGGACTCAATCCATGGGATTAGGTTGTATCTCCAGTTAATCTCTTCTGAGATGTAAAAGAGAGAGGCAAGCAGAGGCGAGGGGCCTCATGCCATCAAGAATGAAGAACCAGGAGGGGAACGTGTCCTTTGGACACAAGTCTCTGCACTGAGAAGCTCCTAGACCAGGGGAAGATTGATGTCAAGGACCTTCCCTTAGAACTGACAGAAAGAGAAAGCATTTGCTGGGAGCTGGTGCCCTGAATTCAGACATTTAGCCTCCTACACTGAGAGAGAATAAATTTCTGTTTGTTAAAGCCATCTACTTGTGGTATTTCTGTTATAACAGCACTAGATAACTAAGACATGAGGAAGCTGAAAGAAAGTGCGAAGAGAGCATGGGCAGTGCGTGCAGGGCCCAGTCCCAGAGATGGACCTTCTCGGGGTATATTCCACCAACTTCTGACAGCCAGATTAGAACTAGAATTCCTGCTTTAGACCTTGCAGTGAAACATCTGTTCAAGTCCTTTGCCTCACTCTTGTTCTTCTGGTTCCCTCACCTGCATGTAAATTATGCCTCCCCAAGTTGTTTGTTAATCTGACGTTTTAAATCAGGTTTGCCTGTCTATGCTTCAAACTGGAAGAAGTATAACAAACAAGCTGTGGGCCCCAGCCCTATTTTTACAATTCTTACAAATTTTCTTCCCACTTGCCCTTGGAAATAGCCATGACCTTAGCCTATTTTTTTTTTTATTTTACTCAAACTTTCTTTCATGCAAAGTGTTAAATTCTACTTGCATTTCTCCGTTCCTTGATCTCCTGTCTAGTAGATGTGTCAATTATTCTATATTTGGTGACTCATCTGGAAATTCTTTCAGAATTGACTCATCACTCTTTACCTTTCCGCTTAACCGCTGATGATTCCCCATTCCTTTTATCTCCTCACAAGTATAATTATAAAATAACTCTTGGATATTATTGGGGCAAGGACAGTTTTCTGGAGAATTGTTTATTTCATGAAATGGGTTATGATTTTCTTTTTTTTTACTTTTTCATTCTTAAAATTTTCCCTTTGCTTGTACCCTTCCAGTTCCACTCTACCTCTTATTTCAACATGCAATAGTCTTCTACATACTGACTGTTTGAGCTACTTTTCAGTACTCAAAAATTACCCAAAACAGCCCTCAGTGAAGATAATGACAGTGTGGGTTTGAGAGACCTAGAAGAATGTGTAAGAGGAAAAAAAATCATTTTCTTCCTTTATATTTTAAATCATTATTTTCATACAAATCTGTTGTTTTTGGCTATAATTGAGCAAAGTACTAACATCCTCCACCTTCTCTCCATCCCCTGGTTCTCGGGCTTCACTAATGGCATCACCGTTTGTCCAGTCTCCCAAACTAGAAGCCCAAGAGTCACTTTGACTACTTCTTCTCTCTCATCTCCTAATCCAGTGAGTCACTAAACACTTTTAATTCTTCCTCTGCTCCTCTCTGTTTCTCGCATTGTTCTTCAAATCTCCACCTTTGTATTTATAGTGTCTCAACTGGATCATCATAAAAATTTCCTAAATCCCTGCTTTCAGTCTCACACATTTTAGCCCACCCCCTAGTGATTATCAGTATAAACTTAAAGCACAACACCCTTGTTGACTCCCAGTTGTCTTCAGGAGTGGTTCTGAAAGGACAGCTGGAAGACAATAGCTTGTAAAAAAAAAAAAAAAAATCTGTTTTTCTTTCCAAAAATGGAGTATTCTTGGATTCTTCCAAGACATATCAGTTTCCAAAGGTCAAGGCACAGGAGTTTTATTTTAAAAATTACCAAATTTGACTTCCAGACAAGACAGTATAGATCCATTTTTCCTTTTCCTCCCTGCTAAGTACAACTTGCAGAGCCCTGGTGGCACAGTGGTTAAGAGCTATGGTTGCTAACCAAAAGATCAGCAGTTTGAATCCACCAGCCACTTCTTGGAAACCCTATGGGCAGTTCTACTCTATCCTATAGAGTCACTATGAGTTAGAATTGACTCTATGACAATGGTTTTGGGTTTGGGGTTTTAAGCACAACTTGCGGTGGTTAAGAGATCAGCTGCCAACCAAAAGGTTGGCAGTTTGAACCCGGCAGGCACTCATTGGAAACCCTATGGGGCAGTTCTGCTTTGTTCTATAGGGTCATTATGAGTTGGAATCAACTCAACAGTAATGGGTTTTTGGTTTTTGGTAAGCCCAACTAGAAAGTAGAAGTTGAGGGAAAATTTCCTGACTCATCCTATGAAACCAGCATTACCCAAATACTAAAACCACATTAGGACATTATAAAAAAGAAAACTTCTCACAACAGTCCTCGTGGACACAGAAGCAAAAACACTAAAAAATTTAACATTTTAAATCCAACAACATTTAAAAACAATTATACACCATGACCCAGAAGGATTTATTTCAGATATGCAAAGCTGATTAAACATTTGAAAAATCTATCAATATAATACACAACAGCAACCTAAATAAGAAAAATCACATGACCATATCAACTGATACAGACAGAACATTTGATGAAATCCAAAACCTTCCATGATGAAAACACTCAGCAAGTAAGGAAAAGGGGTGGGTGTTACCTCAACTTGATCAACATTTACAAAAATCCTACTGCTAACATCATACTTAATGGTTAAAAACTGAATGTTTTCCTCTAAGACTAGGAAAACTGAATGTTTTCCTCTAAGACAAAGCAAGGATATCCATTCTCACCACTCTTACTCAACAACATTAAACATAAAACAGAAATGTCTAGTTGCCACAATAGGACATTTATCTCAGAGAAATGAAAACTTAGGTGCACACAAAAACCTGCACACAAATGTTCATAGCATTTCTAATATTTAAAAAAAAACCTAGAATCAGTCTAGATTATGTCCAACACCTGAATGGTTAAGCAGAGGTGTGATACATTCATACAATGGAATATTAAAAAAAAATTAATATTAGTCAACAATAAAAAGGAATGAACTATTGATACACCTAACAACTTAGATTAATCTTCAGGGAATTATGCTGACTGTGAAAAGTCAATCCAAAAACATGACATACTGTATGATTCTATTTATGTGACATTTAAAAACTGACAAAACACTTAATAATGGAGAACAGATTAGTGACTGCCAGGGGTTAGTTCACAGACAGAGGGTAAAATTGTGGAGGGAGGTGGATGTGGTTAGGCAAGGGTCACAAGAAGAATCCTTTTGTTGGAACTATTCAGTGTCATGACTGTGGTGATGGATACAAGATCCTACATAGATGATACAATAGTAAAGGATGTAGTACTACACACACATACACTCACACAAAAGTACAAGCAATACTGAGGAAATATGAATAAATATTAATGCAATATATTAATGTCAACATTCTGATTCTGATATTATATTATAGATTTTCTAAATGTTACCTTGCAGGGAAACTGGCCTATAATGTGGTATAAGACTCATCTAACTTCAAGAGGGATAAGAACCAGGATCAGCACAAAGCTAGTTCCTATGAGGTGAGGTCAGGCATATCTCCACTCTCAAAGTTTTCACCATTTATAACACCAGGTGTCCCTCCCACAGCACTCTCTACTTCTCTGCTGGGTTAGATAATTCATTGCAATAGGCACACAGAACTCACAGACCATACTCACAGTTATGCGGTTCATCAGGGAAGTAAGAGGAAACAACTTGGGATCAGGATCAACTTGGAAGTAATAAGATACAGCTTATACTCAGTTCATCACTCAGGACTGCTTCCAACCAGGACAGCTCTCCAGGCTGCTCTGGGCCATGTCCACAGGCAGGCCACCTCTCTTTGGCCTTGGCTTCCCTACCATTGGCCTCTCCACTGCTAAATGGCCCAACTCATGGACAGTGTAGCAACCAGCTAGGCTGGTGCTCTCCTAGTAGCAGCTTTCTGCTGCCACTGCTGACTCTACTGCTGGACCCCTCTTCCAGACCTCTCACCACCAACTCTGCCGATGGGCTATTCTGCTGCCCGGTGGGCCCCTTCTGAGGCTGTTATGCTGCCAAGGCCCTTCGCAGAATGTTTTGCCGATCTGGTTCAGGACGATTATACTGCTGTTGTTGTTTCTCTGCTACTCAGCTCTGCTGTGTCTGCCACCATTTCTCTGCAGCTTATTGGAATCTTCAGGGTTATAGCTCTCTTTTCGGGGTCTAGGAAGTTCTCAACATAGGGATCATTGGTCCAAACACCAGACTCAGCTCCAAACTCTTCTCGATGGTAGTGAGGTCCCCATCCACTCTGTGGGGTTGGCCATTTAGGTAAGCAAAACCAAACAAATCAAACTCGTTCTGTCGACTCATAGTGACACTACAGGACAGAGTAGAACTGTGCAAAGGGTTTCCAAGGAGTGGCTGGTGGACTCAAACTGCTGATCTTTTGGTTAACAGCCGATCTCTTAACCATTGTCCTACCAGGGCTCCTGTGTAAGCAAACTCCTTGCCAATTTCAAGGAATCGCCTTCCCAGCAGAACCACAAACTGCCCAGTTCTCACAATTCTCTCAGTCCTGTTGGGTGGATTTTCAGGCCACTACAGACATACCTTGGAGATATTATGGGTTCAGTTCTAGATCACTGCAATAAAGTGGATCACATGAATTTTTTGGTTTTCCTGTGCAAATAAAAGTTAAGTTTACATTACACTATAGTCTTATTAACTGTGCAATAGCATTATGCCTAAAAAAACATATATATACCTTAATTAAAAAATGCTTTATTGCTAAAAAATGGTAACCATCATCTGAGACTTCAGCTAGTCATAATCTTTTTGTTGAAGGAAGGTCTCGTCTCAATGTTGATGGCTACTGACTGATGAGGGTGGTGGTTGCTGAAGGTTGGGGTGGCTGTGGCAATTTTTTAAAATAAGGCAACAGTGAAGTTTGCCACATTGACTGACTCTTCCTTTCATGAAAAATTTCTCTGTAGCATGCGATGCTGCTTGATAGCATTTCACCCACAGTAGAACTTCTTTCAAAATTTCAGTAAATCCTCTCAAATCCTTCCTTTGCTTTTTGTTAAGCTTATGTACTATTCTAAATACTCTGTTGTCATTTCAGCAATGTTTACAGCATCTTTATCAGGAGTAGATTTCATCTTAAGAAACCACTTTATTTGCTCATCCATAGGAAGCAACTCCTCATCTGTTAAAGTTTTATCATGAGATTGTAGCACTTCAGTCCCATCTTCAGGCTCCACTTCTAATTCCAGTTCTGTTGCTATTTCAAGCACATCTGCAGTTACTTTTTCCACTGATCTTGGACACCTCAAAGTCATCCATGAAGGGTGGAATCAACTTCTTCCAAACTTTTGTTAATGTTGATATTTTGACCTCCCATGAACCACAAATGTTCTTAGTTACATCTAGAATGGTGAATCCTTTCCAGAGATTTTCAATTTACTTTGCTTAGGTACATCACAGAAATCACTATCTGTGGCAGCTATAGCCTTACCAAATGTGTTTCTTAAATAATAAGGCTCAGAAGTTGAATTCACTCCTTGATCTATGGTCTTCAGAATCAATGTTGTGTTAGCAGGCATGAAAATAACACTAATCTCTTTGTACAATTCTAGTAGAACTCTTGGATGACCAGGAGCATTGTCAGTGAGCAGTAATATTTTGAAAGGAATCTTTTTTTCTGAGCAGTGGGTCTCAACAGTGGGCTTAAAATATTCAGTAAACCATGTTGTAAATAGATGTGTTCTCATCCAGACTTTGTCGTTTCATTTAGAAAGCCCAGGCAGAGTAGATTTAGCATAGTTCTTAAGGGCCCTAGGATTTCCAGAATAGTAAATGAGCATTGGCTTCAACTTAAAGTAACCAGCTGCATTAGCCCCTAACAAGAGAGTCGGCCTGTCCTTTGAAGCTTTGAAGCCAGGAATTGTCTTCTCCTGTCTAGCTAGGTGGCATCGTCTCCCACTATAAGGCTGTTTCATCTACATTGAAAATCTATTGTTTAGTGTAGCCACCTTCATCAATTATCTTTGCGAGGCCTTCTGGATAACTTGCTGCAGCTTTTATATCAGCACGTGCTGCTTCACCTTGCACTTTTATGTTATGGAGAAGGCTTCTTTCCTTAAACCTCATGAACCAGACTCTGCTAGATTCAAATTTTTCCTCTGTAGCTTCTTCACCCTCTCAGCCTTCATGGAATTGAAGAGAGTTAGGGCTTTACTCTGGATTAGGCTTTGGCTTAAGGGAATGTTGTGGCTGGTTTGATCTTCTATCCAGACCACTAAAACTTTTTCCATATCAGCAACAAGGCTGTTTTGCTCTTTTATCATTCATGTATTCACTGGAGTAGCACTTTTAATTTCCTTCAAGAACTTTTCCTTTGCATTGACAACTCGCCTACCTGTTTGGCATAAGAGGCCTAGATTTTAGTCTATCTCGGTTTTTGACCTGCCTTCCTCACTTTAACCTTAATCATTTCTAGCTTTTGGTTCAAAGTGAGACATGTGACTCGTCCTTTCACTTGAACACTTAGAGGTCATTGTGGAGTTATTAATTGGCCTGATTTTAATATTGTTGTGTCTCAGAGAATTGAGAGGACTAAGGAGAGGGAAAGAGGTGGGGGAATGGCTTACATTTATTGTTTGCCGTCTTATATGGGTGCTGTTCATGGCACCCCCAAACAATCACAGTAGTGACATCAAAGATCATTGATCACAGATCACCGTAACAGAAAAATAATAATGAAAAAGTTTGAAATATTAGGAGAATTATCAAAATGTGACGCAGAGACAAGAAGCAAGCACATGTTGTTGGAAAAATGGCACTGATAGGCTTGTTCAACACAGCGTTGCCACAAACCTTCAATTTGTAAAAAACACAATATCTGTGAAGTGCAATAAAGAGAAGTGCAATAAAACAAGTGTGCTTATATTTGCATAGCAAACTGACCAATCCTTGCAAAGTGCATAAAATAGACCAATCCCGGTGCATACTGTGGCCCAACCAATCATTTTTGGTAGAGCTACAGACCCAAGGCCAGAAAGGCCACATACAAGAGAAACCCATTGCATTGCATGGGCATAGTGTACAAGGAGTTTCTCTGTATGATTTCTTAATAATAATAATTTCAATTCATAAGAATTTCAATTAAAAATTATCGCAGTTGATTTTGATGTGTAGTCACTGACAAGAACATTAAGTTCAAATAGTTCTGCATTACAGTCTGTGTTTTTATATGCAGTTCTAACCTTCCTTAACCTTTCTTGCCTTTTGCTTTTGCCTACCCAAGCTCAGATATTGAGCCCCTGGGTTCCCTGGACATGTGTACTCTTTGTGCTCTTGTGAGGATGAACATGCCCTCCACTCCATCTCCATTTTGATTTGGAGATCCCTTCCTCATTTTGGCAACTTGGAACCCTTCAAAGACCTGCACCATATATCGTCTCCTCTATAGAGCCTTAAGGAGCCCTAGTGGCTCAAAGATTAATTGCCCATTTGCTATCTGAAAGGTCAGCAGTTTGAACCCACCAGGTGACAGTCTGCTTCTACTCTGTCCTAAAGGGTCTCTATGAGTTGGAATCAACTTGACAGCAGTGGGTTTGGTTTTGATTGGTATACAACCTTATTTCTGAAAGCCCTGAGAATTCAGTAACTATTGGCTCTGTGTTCTTATCCAATGGTTGAACACCTATTTGTTGAGCTCTTCTTATTTTATCTGGCTCTATTCTCATATTGTAAACAACACAAAGGTTTTATCAGCAAAGAACGTGCTGTCTGATGGAGAGGCACTCTATTAAGCTGGTCACTTAGATACAGAATGATAAGTGGCACAAGAAGATAAGCCCAGAATGTCAAAGACAGCACATAAAGATCTCACCATTGGTTCAGAGGGTCAGGGAAGGCTGGCTGATCTGAGGATATTACAGTGTCTACTACAATGTGGTACAAGTATTTTTTAATGTGGCATTCTCTCCTTCTTTAATGGCAGTTCCTCAAAGCTGTGGTATTTATTTTCTTCATCTTGGCACCACTAATGATGAGACTGTTTCCTGGAACCCGGTAAGTTTTCAAATGTTGACAGAATCCTGCTGATTAGACATTTTTCATTTAAGTCCTGAAAGCTGGAAGGCAGAGTCTGGTGCGGTCATCACCAGGTTCTCTGCTCAGTTCTAGCACCTAGTTCTCAGGACTTGCATGAACACCAGCAACAGCAAGCTCTCCACTTCCAATGCTAGCATCTCTTCTTTAAGGAATGTCTTATTCAAGCTGTTTTCCTATGAGATCCTATAGAATCTCCGCCTAAATTCTAAGCTTTCCCTTTAGGGTTACATTGCACAAGTCTATCTCTTAGCCCTTAAGCTATTTTATGAAAACTTTTTGCAGTTTTCTCCTGCCCAGGATATTCTCCCTTAATGTCATAACATGGTTGTTATGGACAAAAAAAAAAAAAAAAAAAAAATTATAAAAGCAAAAATAAATGCGTAAGGTCTTAAGTTTTGGACCTAGTTCCAAATACAAAATACAATGGAACTTTGCTCAGTGTTATGTGTACATTTCCAGGGAATCCCTGCTAAGCAGTAGGATTGGATTGCTGCCTTATAATGACCTTATTAGTGATTAAGTAATTAAACATTCTTTCACAGAGCCAAGACAATTTTACGTTATCCTGCTTTTGTTTTTTTGGGTCTACTTCTATAGGGTGACTTTTAGTTCTCAGAGTTGAAGTATAATAGTATTCCTTATTCTTACCCTAAAAAAAAAAAAAAAAAAAACACAGTATTTTTACCCTGGATGTGCTAAAAAGAAAAAACTTTACGGACAACTTGGCCCTAATCTCTCATTTTTCCAGTGATAACTATAAATTTCAGGAAGGTTAAGAATCTTGAAGTAACTAACTCAAGTCTCCATTAACAATTTATAATACTTAATGTGCTCCTTATCTTTCCTATCTCACCACTGAACATACATGAAAATAAGGAGTTACCTTTTGTGTTCTATAAATATTTGAAAACAATTAATAAACCTCTGTACATTTATATAACATCAAACATGCCCATCAAAATGCAATTTTTCTTAAATACCTTTGATATGACTGAGTTAAAAAATTTATAGGTATATGATATGCTATCTTTAGATGAAAAAGCAATGTTGAAAGCTGTATAAATTATCTGATTTTGGAGTCTTTGCAAAGGCTGTTGGGTGGATTGCTATTTACTCTATCGTCCTGCTTAGTTTTAAAATACTACAGCTTTCATTCAAGCCAGACTGAGAATTCCTCTATCTTTTTACACTGAAAGGAGCACATTGAGCCATGCCTGTTACTTACCTTCTTGTTTGTTTCCTTTTGTAATAATTAAATAATCTGTACTTACCATTTAAGTTCAACTCAGGTTTGTATTTTATGATAAAATTCATACCTAATTAAAAGATACTGAAACTGAAATTCACACTGACATATAAAGCAAAACAATTGGAACTGTGATATTAATATGCAAAAACATGGAAACATAAATCATTCCAAATTCTCCAGCCTTCTGGGCAAGGATGGATTACTCAATAAGCAAGGTACGAATAGGCTTACCTATGCTTACTTACTAATCTGTAGTACACAATTTCACATGGGAAATTGTGCACTACAAATGAGTAAGTCAATACAATTAAGCCCATGATACCTTGCTTACTGGTTAATTTGCCCCTGCTTCTGGCTTCACCTTCCCTTCAGTGGTCAGATGAGATCACTTGAGTCCTGACACGACATACCTGTAGGAGGTCCAGGGCTCACCTCATTATTTGCCAGGGTTCCCAACAAGGTCAGAGGTTTACCTCCTCCCAGAAATTCCCTGTCCCCTCAATCTGCAGGTCAATGCTGAATTGGCTTTGATTCTCATTGCACCTCTTAGCTGTTTCAGTGAATCTGGTAGCCTTTGGGTGGGAACATGATAGTGATATAACCTTAGTCCGCAAACTGCCACTAATGTAACAAAATTCTGAATACATATTGTATTCAGTATAAAAAATCTTGGTATAGCATGGACATTATCAAAAATGAAAAATAAAGAGAGCCGTCATAACCTTGAGGTCAAACATCACACTTGCTACATTTCTCAGATACCCTATCTGTAGAGAATCTTTACACAGCATTCCTCTGTAGCTCTAGTCTGTTCAGGCTCACTCTCTACCAGTGGAGAGAACTTCTTTCACCTCTCCTGTTTACCTGTTCTCAAATATTCTTAAAACCTCTATCTCTGGAATACATTCAATGAGATTACCCAAATCCATATTATCTCCTTCAGTCTCTATCTCCAACAAGGTTATTCTTTCGCTTCAATATATACAGTATCTTAGTTCCCTTTTAGATCAACTAATGACCTTCTCTCTGCTAATGATTAACATTTATTTTCTAAATAAATAGCAATTTCACCCTTAGATGAATTTTTTCACTCCCCAAGGATGTGAAAGAAACTGGAATATATACATATTTTTTCTTTTAGCACTGTTTTCTTCTTACTTAGAGACTGCATCTATCTGGTGCTCTAGCTAGCATGCCTGCACTCCTCATTCAGGGAAGCTACTTCCAGTCACTTATAGCATCTGTTCGCACTGAGACTGATACTTCAGAATCCACCACAAAGACGGTATCCATGCACGTATGATCAAAGATGACAGCAATAAAGAATTAAATTCAGAGGAATAAAATAAACAGTAATAATAAAATTAATTAAAATAAAATAAGAATACTAAAATAACAAAATAAACAAACTCTGAAAACTGCAAAACATTGTTGAAAAAAATAAAAGAAGACCTAAATAAATAGAAATATGCCCCCTATTCATGGAAGAGAAGACTTAATATTGTTAAGATGCCTGTACTCCCCAAGCTGATCCACAGATTCAATGTAATCACTATCAAAATCACAACTGGTCTCTTAAAAAAATGACAAACTGATTCTAAACTTATATGTAAATTCAAGGGACTGAAAAAAGCCAAAATAATCTTGAAAAATAAAAAAAGAAAATGGAGAGCCCACACTTTCCAATTTAAATACTTTCTACAAAGCTGCACTAATCAAACCAGCCTGGTTATGGCATAAGGATAGATGCGTAGATCAAGGGAATATAATTGAGAGTCCAGGAACAAACCCTCACATTTATGGCCAAATTATTTTCACCAAGACAACTCAATGGGGAAAGAATAGTCTAAAACAAATGCAACTAGGACAAGACAATCACATGCAAAAGAATGAATTTGGACTCCTACCTCACTCCTTTATTAAAAAATTAACTCAAAATGAGTCAAAGACGTAAATGTAGACCTAAAACTATAAAATTCTTAAAAGAAAACTTGGGCGTAAACCTCTGTAGCCTTGGGTTAGGCAAAGCCTTCTTAGGTATAATGCCAACACCAAAAGCATAAGTACAAAATAAACAAATAGATACATTTAACTTAATCAAAATTAAATAGCTTTTGTGCTTCAAAGGACACCATCATGAAAGTGTAAAGATGGTAAATGCTATGTGTGGTGGTTAAGATTGAAGATTGTGTGTCAGCTTGGCTGGACAATGATTCTCAATGTTTTGACAGTCATGTGATGTTGTAGTCAGTGCCCTGTTGAGATTTGATATGTGGTCACCCCATGATGGGCTCTGCTGTAAGTAGCCAATGTATTGAAGGGGAGTTTCCTTGGGCATGTGGCCTACATCAAGTGTGGGAGGGAGTTCTGGCAGGGCTTGGGGACTTCTGCTTGTTCTGGACCCTGCAGCTGGCTCCTGTTCATCTGACCTCCAGTTCTTGGAACTTTAGCTAGCAGCTTACCTGAGATCTTGCCTGCTAATCTTGGAATTTGTAGATCTCCACAGTCTGTGAGCAACAGCCCTGCTCTGCTACCTGCTGATTTGGCTTGCCAGCCCCTGTAGTTAAATGAATCAAGAGAAGCCTCTATCCTGACCCATGGACTTGGGACATTACAGTCACTACAACTGCATGAGCCATTTCCTGGATATAAATCTCCCTCTCTATATATATTGATATGCTTTACTGGTTTTGCTTCTTTAGAAAAACCCAGACTAAGACACTATGTTATATATAATTTTGCAATAACAACAGCCAGTTCCTGGAGAAGAATATCATACTTGGTAAAGTAGAGGGTCAGAGAAAAAAAAAGACCCTCAACAAGATGGATTGGCACAGTAGCTGCAACAATAGGCTCAAATATAGCAAAGATTGTGAGGATGGTGCAGAACCAAGCAGCATTTATATGTATAAACTAAAATAAATACAGGTAACAGAAACTGATACTTCTTAGACATAACCAGCAACCTCATGTTTTTTTTTCCTAGGTTTGAAGACTTAGGATCACTCTCTGGTGGAACAACTCAATTGGTATAGTATTGTTCAGAAAATTTTTGATGTACATCCTAGTTTGGTGAGTAGTTTCTGGGGTCTTAAAAACTTGTGAGCAGCCATCTAAGATACAAGTATTGGTCCCCACTTGTCTGGAGCAAAAGAAAAAAAAGGGAAACCTGACATTCAAAGAAGGAAATAGCCTACAGGACTAATTGTCTGCATGAACCATGGCCTCCACTCCTCTGAGACAAGAACTAGGTGGTGTCCAGTTACCACTACTGAATGTTCTAATCAGGACCACAATAGATGGATCCTGATATAAAGGGAGGAGAATGTGGAAAAAGAACTTCAAATTCTTAAGAAAGTCTGCACTTAATAGACCCATTGAGACTGGAAGAATCTCTGAGACTTTGACATTAATGTACTCCGTAAACTTTGAACCAAAATTGTTCCTTCAAGTCACCACTTAGCTAAATAGTAGGTTAGCCCATAAAATAAACAATATCACCATTTTCAAAAACCATCTAACTGATACCAAATACTTAACAACGACTCTAAAGAGTAGATGAGAAGATTACGGGGCAGTGAGACTAGGTTAATAGGAATGGAACATCTAAAATGGAAATAAGAATTTTGACACAATGTGAGGGATGTAACCAACGTCATTGAACAATACATGTAGAGATTGTTGCATGGGAACCTGTACTGCTGTGTACACTTTCACCAAAAATACAATAAAATATATTTTTTTAAAGGTGAAAAGACAACACACAGAATGGGACGAAATATTTGTAAATCACATATTTGATAAGGGATGTATATATGAAATATATAGAAACTCTTAACACTAAATACTTAAAAGACAACCCAAATTGAAAATGTCTGAATAGTTATTTTTCCAAAGAAGATATATAAATAGCCAATAAGCATTTGTTATTTCCTCATTTGTTTGTTCAACATCATTAGTCATTAAAAAAAAAAAATTTTTTTTTTAAGGTCATGTAAATCAAAACGACAAATAGATAATCACTTCAGAGGAGACACCACTTCACACTAACTGTTGTTCTTAGTTGCATTTGAGTGGACTCCAACCCATGGCATGTGAGTTATATTTCAATAACCCATAGACCCATTGCTTTGAGTTGATTTGACTCATAGCAACCCTATAGGACAGACTAGAACTGTGCCATAGGGTTTCCAAAGAGCAGCTGTTGGATTCAAACTGCCGATCTTTTGGTTAGCAGGTGTAGTATACCATAGGTCTCTGTAGCTTCAATAAAGCTGTTATAAAAAACAAAACAAAACATAGGGCTGCTAATTTAGGAAACCTCGAACTACAGTAATGTAACTTATAACCAGAGGATCTGTGGCAAGTACTCATCTCAAATGCTCAGAAATACATGCTGAAAATGTTATTATTTCTTCCTCAATTTCAGAAGAGAATATTTAAAATATGGCCATTCCTGGATAACAAAATAACATTTTAGTATGTTTAACATAAGTTTTCTTTTTTTTAATTTGTTTGATTTCTGCACCTCATGAAACATTTAAGAACATACGTATCACAAAAGCAGGAAAAGTGGTGGAACAAGAGAAAGGTGTCCCTTTGGTAGGTGAAAAGTGTCCTGGACCAGGATTGAGGCCTAAGCTGGCTCTTAATGGTGTCACCCTGACAAGGTGTGAATAAATTATTACATCTCTGATTCTACAGCTATAAAACATAAGAATTGAGCTAAGTATCCTCCGCTATCCCTTGCCACTATTAAAACTAGGGTCTATAAGGTAATTTATAAAAAGTATCTACCAATTTTCTGAGAATCTACATTCCAGCTTGCCATCCATACCCATCACACAGGTGGTCAATACTTTTTATGGCTTGTGAGTCCAACATGCCTTCAATAGTTTGATGTTGACTTTCTAGAATTCATTTTACCGAAATGTAGTGTGGTTATAAAGCTAAATATTGCTGTGTGAATTGAATACTTAAAACTTTATTTGACTTTACTCTGTAAAAAAAATAAATAAATATATATTTGTGTCATATATATATATATATATATATATATTTTTTTTCCTGGCTTCCTGCTCCTTTCCTTTTCTGTAACTTAAATTCCTTCCAAAATTCCTTCCATATAAGATAGTAGTGAAGAGCTTCTAATGGTCGAAGAATTTGGCCTCCGAAGAGGCAAAAAAATTTGTAAAAGATAAACAACTCTTAATTCAGAGGCATCATGTCTGTGAGAGAACCATTCACTGTAAGTTCTTTCAGAAGGATGTTATTTTACTTACATCACTGGGCCCAGGAGCTTACCTCATAAAATACAACAGAGGGGATAGTGGTTTGGAATGTATGGGGGTAACATTTTGCTTGACTCAAATCTCATCTAAAATATCTGTAAAAAATGTCTTCACTGGACAGCTTTCCCAGCATCATCAATGTAGCAGACACTGCTCTAGATTTTTATATACAACATCTCTAATCCTAACAAGCCTGTTATGTGGATTTTATAACAGATAATGTAAGTGAAACTCACAGAAATGAAGTAAAAGAGGCTGGGGACCTGGTTCCAAAGGCCCCAAAGTCAATTCCCTACATAGGAGTTCAGTAGTCCTAGAAGGGAATTTTATCAAACAATTGGGCAAACAATATATTTTGCAAACGGTAATTTGCAGAAACCAAGCAGCATCTCTGTACTTGAATTAACATTTCTTAATTGTATTAATAGAAATATCAACAAAACTTATTTTCATACTTCTATTCTCTGAAAGTTAAGCTATAGTTTCCTGAACCTTGGAAGCTCAATTCAAATTATATCTACTTCAGTATGTCAATCATTAAAAACACTTTTTTTAATCTTTTGACAGGAGAAAATAAACCTTTCCCTCTTGTATTTCTAATAATTAAACTAGAAAGAGACCAATCTATTTTGGTTTAAAGATGGTACGTCTTCCATTTGTTCAAAATGAAAATGAGATGCAGTTTCTTATAGCTCTACTTTAAAAAAAAAAAAATTTAAGTTAGGGTTTTTGAAGTTATGAGGCTATGAGAATAAAAAGCTTATTCAGTTGAGATAGAGAGTTCCTCTGAAATATGAATGTGATTTTCTAATACTGGTGTGCCCACCTCTGTCTGGTCAGCTATGTGAGACTCACCAGTGGAGTCCCTCCTTGTGCTATGTCTGCCTCTTGGCTTGTAGCTGAGGTTCTGATTCAAGATATCTGCCTGGGATTGGAATTCATACAAACCTCTTGCTGATGCTGATAGCTCAGTTTGGAAACCACTAGTTTGAATGGACTTAGGATCACAGATGTGGAAGTAACCTAGAAATTACCTGGTTAATGTACCCTAGTTTCCTCTGAAAATTTTATCTTATTTAATATATACAAATAAATAATAGTGCCTTTCTTTCTTTTTTTTTTTTTTTTTTCTTTTAATGACTTGTGATGAATTCAACTGTGTCTTATATTAAGGCATGAGCCTTGGCTCTTCCCCATTAGCCTCCATCCTCAGTAGGCCTGTGTATTTCCTTTTGCCCTTAATTATATTTTAGTTGTATGGTTTTTCATGTGTTTCATGAATACAATAATCCCATCAAATAATAGGTGAGCTTAGACCATGTATATTTACTACCATTGAGGATATGACAGCTATGCCTGTTCTTACCTCTTGTATCAAAATTGTTCCCCTCCTCTTCATCACCTCCTCCTCTACCATCTTTTATTATATGGATCTAACTTTAATATTATTTTCATTATTTATGTTTTAATTTTATGTGCTTCAATGATAATTTGGAAGGCCTACTTTTTTTTCCAGTGGTTTATTCCTAATACATTTAATTATCTAGTTCTTTGTACACAGTACATCTTTGACCAATTCATCTGTCAGAAGTTGTTCCTCTTTTTCGCTGACCCTCCACTTTACCAAGCACGATATCCTTCTCCAGGGACTGGCCCTTCCTGATAATATGTCCAAAGTGTATGAGACAAAGTCTTGCCATCCTTGCTTCTAAGGAGCATTCTGACTGTACTTCCTCTAACACAGATTTTTTTTGCTCTTCTGGCAGTCTGTGGTATATTTAATATTCTTTGCCAACACCATAATTCAAAGGTGTCAATTCTTCAATCTTCCTTATTCATTGTCCAGCTTTCACATGCATATGAGGCGATTAAAAATACCATGGGTTGGGTCAAGCATGCCTTAGTCCCAAAAATGACATCTTTGCTCTTTAACACTTTAAAGAGGTCTTTTGCAGCAGATTTGCCCAATGTAATATGTTATTTGATTTCTTGACTGCTGCTTCCAAGGACATTGGATTGTGGATCCAAGTAAAATGAAATCCTTGACAACATCAGCCTTTTCTACGTTTATCATGATATTGCTTATTGGTCCAGTTGTGAAGAGTTTTTTTCTTTATGTTGAGGTGTAATCCACACTGAAGGCTGTGGTCTTTGATCTTCATCAGTAAGTGTTTCAAGTCCTCTTCACTTTCAACAAATAAGGTTGTGCCATCTGCATAATGCAGGTTGTTAATGAGTCTTTCTCCAATCCTGACGCCCCATTCGTCTTCATACAGTCCAGCTTCTCGTATTATTTGCTCAGCAAACACATTGAACAGGTGTGCTGAAAGGATACAACCCTGACACACACTTTTCCTGACTTTAAATGATGTAGTGTCCCCTTGTTCTGTTTGAATGACTGCCTCTTGATCCATGTACAGATTCCTCATGAGCACAATTAAGTGTTCCAGAATCCCCATTTTCCACAATGTTATCCATAATTTGTTATGATCCACACAGTTGAATGCCTTAGCATAGTGAAGAAAACACAGGTAAACATCTTTCTGGTATTCTCTACTTTCAGCCAGGATCCATCTGACATCAGCAATGATAGTTCATAGTGTTCTTTTATTATACTTTTATTCCTGCAGGATCTTTATTACTATCTTCTATCTCATTCTTGTAAAAGCAGTACTCGGAAAATTCATGGCAATAAACTCCTGCACAAAAAAAAGAAGAAAGGCCCAAAATCATTAATTTAAACTGACAACTTCAGAAAATAGAAAAGAAAGACCAAAAGAAGCCAAAAGCTACCAGAAAAATGAAGTAATAAAGATCAGGGCAGACATAAATGACATAGAAACTATAAAAACAATAGAAAGAATCAATAAAACCAGAAGTTGGTTTTTTGAAAGATCAGTAAAAGACAAACCACTGGCTAGACTGATGAAGGAAAAAAAATTGAGGAAAATAACTAAATTAAGAAAAGAAACTGGCAACATTACAACCAATCCAACAGAGATAAAGATCATAATGGATTACTATGAAAAGTTATACTCCAAAAAATTTTAAAACCTAAATGAAATAGACAAATTCCTAGAAACATACTACCTACCCAAACTAACACAAACAGAGGTAGAAAACTTAAATAGAAGCATTACAAAAAACAGATTAACTATGTCATCAAAAAACTGCCAAAAGTCTGGGGTCTTAAATGCTAGCAAGCAGCCATCTAAGATGCATCAGTTGGTCTCAAACCACCTGGATCAAAGGAGAATGAAGAACACCGAGGACACAAGGCAATTACGAACCCAAGAGACAGAAAAGGCCACATGAACCAGAGTCTACATCATCCTGAGACCAGAAGAACTAGATGGTGCCCAGCTACAAATGATGACTGCCGTGACAGGGAACACAACAGAGAACCCCTGAGGGAGCAGGAGAACAGTGGGATGCAGACCCCAAATTCTCATAAGACCAGACTTAATGGTCTGACTGAGACTAGAAGGACCCCAGTGGTCATGGCCCCCACACCTTCTGTTGGCCCAGGATAGGAACCATTCCCAAAGCCAACTCTTCAGACATGGATTGGACTGGACAATGGGATGGAGAGGGATGCTGGTGAGGAGTGAGCATCTTGGATCTGGTGGACACTTGAGACTATGTTGGCACCTCCTGCCTGGAAGGGCAATGAGAGGGTAGAGGGGGTTAGAAGCTGGTGAAATGGACATGAAAGAGAGAGTGGAGGGAGAGAGTGGGCTGTCTCATTAGGGGGAGAGTCACTGGGAGTGTGTAGCAAGGTGTATATGGGTTTATGTGTGAGAGGCTGAATTGATTTGTAAACTTTCACTTAAAGCACAATAAAAATTATAAAAAAAAAAAAAAAGGATGGAGAGTAAGACAGGAAAAAAAAAAAAAAAACTGCCAAACAAACGAAAAAAAACCAGGACCGCATGACCACACTAAAGAATCCTAGGAAACATTCAGAGAAAAATTGACACAATTCCTACTCGATCTCTTCAAAAGCATAGGAGAGGAAGGAATACTACCAAACTCTTTCTGTGAAACTAGCATATCACTGATATCTAAGCTAGACAAAGATGTCAAAAAAAAAAAAAGAAAAGAAAATTTCAGCCAATATCACCTACAAATGTAGATGCAAATTTTTCCAAAAAAATTTTAGAAACTGAAGATTTTTATGAATTTCTGCAGCCTGAAATTGATCAAACATGCAATCAGGATGCATTGACAATTGCTGGCAATTGGAATGCAAAAGTTGTAAACAAAGAAGGAAGATTATTAGTTGAAAAATATGGCCTCGATGATAGAAATCATGCTGGAGATCCCATGATAGAATTTTGCAAGACCAATGACTTATTCATTGCAAACACCTTTTTTGAACAACATAAACAGTGACTGTGCACCTGCACCTCATCAGACGAAAGACACAGGAATCAAATCTAATACATCTGTGAAAAGAGACAATGCAAAAGCTCAATATCATCAGTCAGAACAAGGCTGGGGCCAACCATGAAACAGACCATCAATTGCTCATATGCAAGTTCAAGTTGAAGCTGAAGAGAATTAGAGCAAGTACGCTAGAGCTGAAGTACAACCTTGAGTATATTCCACCTGAATTTAGAGACCATCTCAGGCATAGATTTGACACATTGAACACTAATGAACAAAGACCGGATGAGTTGTGGAATGACATCAAGGACATCATATATGAAGAACGAAAGAGATCATTAAAAAGATAGGAAAGAAAGAAAAGAACAAAATGGCTGTCAGAAGAGACTCTGAAAGTTGCTCTTGAACATAGAGTAGCTAAAGCTAAAGGAAGAAATGATGAAGCAAAAGAGCTGAACAGAAGATTTCAAAGGGCAGCTTGAGAAGACAAAGTAAAATAGTACAATGAAAGGTTGAAAGACCTGGAGATAGAAAACCAAAAGGGAAGAACATGCTTGGCATTTCTCAAGGTAAAGAACTGAGGAAAAAAATCAAGCCTGGAGTTTGCAATATTGAAGGATTCTACAGGGAAAATACAAAACGACACAGGAAACATCAAAAGAAGATGGAAGGAATGAATACACAGTCACTGTACCGAAGAGAAATGGTCAACATGCAACCATTTCAAGAGGTACCATATGATCAAGAATGAATGGTGCCAAAGGAAGATATTCAAGCTGCACTGAAGACACTGATGAAAAACAAGGCTCCAGGAATTGACAGAATAACAATTAAATGTTTCAACAAATGGATGTAGCACTGGAGGTGCTCACTCGACTATGCCAAGAAATTTGGAGGAGAGCTACCTGTTCAACTGCCTAGAAGAGATTCGTATTTGTGCCATTCCAAAGAAAGGTGATCCAACAGAATGTGGAAATTATTGAACAATATCATTAATATCCCACAAAAGTAAAATTATGCTGAAAATCATTCAAAAGTGGTTGCAGCAGTCTTTGGAATAGGACAAGGAGATACTGGATGACAAATGTGTTGGATGAAAGCATATAATGCAGGATATTCCAGAACAGGAAAAGACCTTATGTGCCATGCAACTGATATCAACAGTTCAAGGTAAGAAGCTGGCAGTACTTTGAGGGGAGACAACTTGGCCACAACCCCTACTAATGGGTCAGGGACAGAATTAACACTGATTTCTCAGTTCAAAGTTCTTCCCATTCCACATTTGGAGTACAAAAAGACATCACCAGGGTCAAGGAAGAGCTTCAGGATTGATTTTTATGTTTGTCTTTGGCTTCAGAGTTGCCAGGGCAGCAGAAAACAAATATAGAGAGAGATTTGTTTCCTAGAAACTTCTGGTTCAGTTGTTTAATCAAGGCTGCTGGCCAAATAACACCAACCTTTAGCTCTGAGCAGGGCAGCTGCAGCATTGCTGCCAGCCTTAACAGCTCAGTGTGATGCGAAAACAAGCTGGGGTTTCTCAGCCTGGACTAGCCTATCTTGAATTTACTCTACCTACTTCAAGCTGGGAATAAGGTATTAGAATCAAAATAAAATGCAACCCTCATTTCAATTAGAAATTCCTTGGCTCAGTATTTAGATATGTTGGTTTGTCTCTTTCCTTCTTGATTGATTTTTGTGTTTGCAAAGAGGTGGTGTTGAATCCAGCAGTCTGCATTCTCCTGTCACACTCGCTGCAGAACAAATCTGGTCATCAGAAGTTTCCCTTAGTTCTTAGTTCCAAGGTATGTACCAGTTTGTTAACTAATAATTCATAAAGTATAGAGCTCAAATTATTTGTATCTCAATATATTGGAAAAATTCAAGGTATCACTCTTACTCATATCCTTTCCAAGATGATTTCTTGTGTGGACCCATCCTCCCCTCTTCTCCCTCCAATTTGTACTGCTGAAAGGCAGAATCTTCAGGCTCTACCAGCTTCTCACAGACTGCCTTTTGTGGAAATCTATACGACATGTTTTTCAGAGTTGGGGAGAGCATTACAGAGCAATGCACAAGGATAGTGCTACACATTTTATCACCCACTGAGACTCCCAGAGTACACACTATGCACAGAGTCCTGTTGGAATGTGTTTACCCCAGAATTCTGAAAATTTCTTTAGCCACAGGACATTTCTTTTAGTGGACATCTTCAAGCAACTTGTGGAAGTGTTCTTCAAAACACACAGTATAAACACCGTTATCTATGAAACTAATGGAACATCTAGGGATAGATCAATCTTTTCAGGAGTAATTAATGAGGAAGGATGAATAGCTATAACATTTTTTTGGAAATTTACTTTGTAATGTGCACCCTGCTATGAAATTTGTATGTACTCAAAATGCCATTTAATCCCGATAATGACCTTGAGAAGAACTTGGTATTATCCCCATCGCTTTTAGGATCAGAATCAGAAATTTAGGCTAAAAGATGTTGAATAAGTAGCCTAAGGTCACATGCTTGGGTGGTGAATCCAGATTTTGAACTCACACATGTCTGGCTCCAAAGCCACTAAGCCAAACTGCTTCCAAATAAGGTTAGCTTATAAACTGCACCTATTTCAGAGAGGGTAAACACATGGACTCACCTAAGCCTTCTCATAGTCCTAGTTTATATTTGATGAAGCTGAGGCCCCCAAAGTAGTCTATTTCTGTAATGAATCATTCCCCCAACTTGTCATCATCATCAGTGTGTAAGATGCCCACCGACAGAGAGAGTGTCTGACTCATGCATACTTCCTCATACCTGAAGCATAGTGGAGGCACACACCTTCAACGTGTTGAGTGAAAGAATTATGACACAGTCAGCAATATAACCGGACCTTGATCTCTCCACACATATCCTTGGATTAACACTGCAATTGAGTCTCAGGTTTTGGAAAGAATGAATTAAGTATGCAAGCCATCTATTACATCCACCACTCAAAAGTGTAAACCCTTGCTACAGCATCTTTTGAACAAGTTTGTGTTCACCTCAGCTGGAACCTTTCCATGGACAGGAAACTGGCAGTCTCCCACGGCAAATAATTATGCTTTTTAGTGGCCTGGCTACCTGGGAGAGAACAGCATTGACACCAGAAGCAAAAGACCAGACTGTACAATCTGGCTCCACTATTAATTGCCTATGCAGTTTGAGGCAAGTTAGTTAACATCCTTAAGCCTACAGCATATCATATCTAAAATGAACATCATGGCCAATACTTCCATGGCTGTTTGCAGCAGCAAATGATACAACACAACATGACAGCTCTCAGAAATCTATAAAGAACACTGTACAAGTATGTTTTAATTACTAAGATTCATTTTTGGTGAATATCATTAGTATTATTTCCACATTTAAAATTCTTTCATTCTCAGTCATGCATGGCAGAGGTTTAACTTCATATGCTACCTAAATTAACCCCCATGTGTTTGTCAGTTTGTTGTTCTGTGGTGACTTATGTGTTGCTGTGATGCTGGAAGCTATGCCAGTGGTATTCGAATACCAGCAGGGTCACTCATGGTGGACAGGTTACAGCTCAGCTTCTAGACTAAGACAGACTAGGAAGAAGGACCTGGCGGTCTACCTCTAAAAAAAATTAGCCAGTGCAAACCGTTTGAATAACAGCTGAACATCATCTGATATAGTGCCTGAAGATGAGCCCCTCAGGCTGGAAGGCACTCAACTGATGACTGGGGAAGAGCTGCCTCCTCAAAGCAGAGTAGATCTTAGTGATATGGATGCAGTCAAGCTTTTGGGACCTTCATTTGCTGATGTGGCACAACTCGAAGTAAGAAAAGAACAGCTGCAAACATCCATTAATAATCAGAACCTGTAATGTACAAAGTACAAATCTAGGAAAATTGGAAATGGCCAAAAATGAAATAGAATGCATAAACATCAATACCCTAGGCATTAGTGAGTTGAAATGGGTTCGTACTGGCCATTTTGGATTGGACAATCATATGATCTACTATACTAGGAATGACAACTTGAAGAGGAATGACATTGCATTCATCATCACAAAAGAACATTTCAAAATCTATCCTGAAGTACAATTCTGTCAGTGATGGAAGATCAGTTGACACGTGTATTATCCAAATTCACACACCAACCTCTGAGGCCAGAGATGAAGAAATTGAAGACTTTTACCAATTTCTGCAGCCTGAAATTGATGAAACATGCAACCAGCGTACATTGGTAATCACTGGTGACTGGAATGCAAAAATTGGAAACAAAGAAGAAGGATTGGTAGTTGGAAAATATAGCCTTGGTAATAGAAAAAATACTGGAGATTGCATGATAGGATTTTGCAAGACCAGTGACTTACTCACTGCAAATACCTTTTTTTCCATAACGTAAATGGCCTCTATACATGTGGACATCACCAGATGGAATACACAGGAATCAAATCCATGCCATCTGTGGAAAGAGATGATGGAAAAGCTCAATATCATCAATCAGAACAAGGCTAGGGGTCAACCTTGAAACAGACCATCAATTACTCATATGCAAGTTCAAGCTGAAGAAAATTGAAAATACAAGTCCATGAGAGCCAAAGTATGACCTTGAGTATATCCAACCTGAATTTCAAGACCACCTCGAGAATAGATTTGACACATTGAACACTAATGAACAAACACCAGATGAGTTGTGGAATGACATCAAGAAAGCAAGAGGTCATTAAAAAGACAGGAAAGAAAGAAAAGACCAAAATGGATGTCAGAAGAGACTCTGAAAGTTGCTTTTTGAATGTAGAGTAGCTAAAGCAAAAGAAAAAAATGATGACGTAAAAGAGCTGAGCAGAAGATTTCAAAGGGCAGCTCAAGAAGACAAAGTAAAGTAGTACAATGAAAGGTGCAAATACCTGGAGATAGAAAACCAAAAGGGAAGAACATGCTTGGCATTTCTCCACCTGAAAGAGCTGAAGAAAAAATTCAAGCCTTGAATTGCAATACTGAAGGATTCTACAGAGAAAATACTGAATGACCCAGGAAGCATCAAAAAAGATGGAAGGAATACAGAGAGTCGCTGTTCCAAAAAGAACTGGTTGACATTCAACCATTTCAGTATGTAGCTTATGATCAAGAACTGATGATACTGAAGGAAGAAACCCAAGCTGCACTGAAGGCATTGGCAAAAAACAAGGCTCCAGGAATTGACTGAATACCAAGTGAGATGTTTCAACAAAAGGATGCAGCACTGGAAATGCTCACTCTTCTATGCCAAGAAATTTGAAAGACAGCTACCAGGCCAACTGACTGGAAGAGATCCATATTTGTACCCATTCTAAAGAAAGGTGATCCAGCAGAATGCAAAAATTATAGAACAACATCATTAATATCACACACGAGTAAAATTTTGCTGAAGATCATTCAAAAGTGGTTGTAGCAGTATATCAACAGGGAACTGCCAGAAAGTCAAGCTGGATTCAGAAGAGAATGTGGAACTAGGGATATCATTGCTGATGTCAGATGGATTCTGGCTGAAACCAGAGAATACCAGAAAGATATTCACCTGTGCTTTAATGACTATGCTAAGGCATTCGACTGTGTGGATCATAACAACTTATGGATAACTCTGCAAAGAATGGGAATTAATTGTTCTCATGAGGAACATGTACTTAGACCAAGAAGCAGTGGTTTGAAGAGAACAAGGGGATACTGCATCGTTTAAAATCAGGAAAGTTGTGTGTCAGGGTTGTATCCTTTCGGCATACTTATTCAGTCCATATGCTGAGAAAAATAATCCAAGAAGCTGGACTACATGGAGTTGAATGGGGCATCAGGATTGGAGGAAGACTCATTAACAATCTGTGATATGAAGATGACACAACCTTGTTTGCTGAAAGTGAAGAGGACTTGAAGTAGTTACTGATGAAAATCAAAGACTACGGCCTTCAGTGTGGATTGCACCTCAACATAAAGAAAACAAAAATCTCATACTTGGACAATAAGCAACATCATAGTAAACAGAGAAAAGATTGAAGTTGTCAAGAATTTCATTTTATTTGGATCCACAATAAACACCCATGGAACAAGCAGTCAAGAAATCAAATGGCACATTGCACTGGGAAAATCTCCTGCAAAAGATCTCTTTAAAGTGTTGAAAAGCAAGGATGTCGCTTTGAGGACTAAGGTGTTCCTGACCCAAGCCATGGTGTTTTCAATTGCCTTAAGTGAATGTGAAAACTGGACAATAAATAAGGAAGACTGTAGAACATTTGATGCCTTTGAATTGTGCTGTTGGCGAAGAATATTGGACTGCCAGAACAGACAAATCTGTCTTATAAGTACAGCCAGAATGCTCCTTAGAAGGTAGCATGACGAGACTTCATATCATATACTTTGGACATATTATCAGGAAGGACCAGTCCCTGGAGAAGGACATCATGCCTGGTAGAGCAGAAGGTCAGAAAAAAAAGAGGAAGACCCTCAATGAGACGGCTTTACAAGGTGGCTGCAACAAAGGGTTCCAGCGTAATAATGAGGGTGAAGATGGTGCAGAACCCGGCAGTGTTTGGTTCTGTTGTACACAGGGTTGCTATGAGTCGAATCTGACTTGACGGCACCTAACAACAACAATTTGATTTAGTGGTTCAGAAGTTTTATAGACCACATCTGTACTCAATGACAAAATTCTTACAATTAATGAAAGTATTTAAACAGACTACATAATTTTCTGTTAGGTCGATTATACAAAACAGGATTAGATAGCTTCTGAAGCCTCTTTTCTGTCTTGAGACTGTAATCCTCACAATCTTTGAGAAGATGGCATTAAGAAAATTCTAAGCATAACTTGTGTCAGGGAGGAGGCACATACTGTCTTTGCTGTAATAATTTTCCACTTATTTTATGATTAGCTGGTATCTTCTCTCAAGCTCCAGTTTAACAATCACCTCCATATTGAGGCCTTCCCTGATCTAACCACCTTTCTGAGTAACCTAACACTTTTATACTGTTTATGCCATATTTATAATGATTGTAGAACCCTGCTTATTTCTTTACTGGCACTTATGAAATGTATAATGATTTAAAGTTTTAAAATTGCTTCCATTTTTCTCTTCCCAACTAATGTAGAAGGACTGTGAAGCTGGGGATCATTGTACCCACTATATGTCTAGACTCCTGTTCTGTACATTGTCATTATTTGGTGAATATTTCCTTATCTTCAATATCTGATACATTCTAGGCTCTCAGGAAATATATGTTGCATGCATGAGTGAATGAGACAGGTGAGTACACTGTGGATTAGGTTTTGTGTTCCATAGGGAGAGCATACACAGAAAGCGGATGGTGGCAGTCATCCTCAACATGAGAGTCAGGATGCCTCTGTCTTTCCTTTCCTTCCCTCTGTGTTGTTTTTCAGACTTGCCTCCATATATGTGGCTTCAAAAATATTGTCAGGCTGATATGCAACAAATGATAGTCAAGACAAGTTTTTAAGCACCACCAAATATACAGGGTACAGTACGAAGCAGTTTGGAAGTTGTTATATCAGACATATATTCCATTTCTTAATTCTCTTACAATCCAATGAAGATACAACATATGTAAAACAAGATATGGCACGAGGGTAAAAATGATGGGTCTTTTGTGACTTCAGAGAAGGTAAAGATGGCTCACTGCTATGCCTATCTGGGAACACTTCAAAGAGCTGGCATTGAAGATAGGTAGAATTTGTACATGTGGAGATGATGGTGCACAGAGACATTCCAAGTTTAAGAAAATATATGGAAAACAAGAAAATATGGAGATTTCAGGAATACTCAAAATATTTAAAACTTGGAATAAAGGAAATACAAAGGGTAGAAGTAGGAAATAAAGTTAGTAACATAGATTGAACTTATTCATGTAGAGAAATGAGTTCCCTGCTAAGAGGTTTGGATGTTTCTTGTTGTTGTTATTTTTAATTTGTTGGGCAGAGGAGCAACAATGAGCCTCGGGAAATATAATAAGAGACTGGTGAAAAGATGAAAAGGAGAGGGTTAAATGGAGGTGGAGAAAAGAATATGTACATTTGGTAAAAATTGAACAAGAAATCATGAATATAAGTAATATAAGCGAGAATGGAAAAGAAAGAAATGATGCTGGAATATTCTGGTACGTGAATATGAAGGCAGAAGAAAATGATTAGTCAAAAATGGTAGTAAATATAAAGGCTGAGAGAGAAGACAATGACCGTACCACTAAAAGAAACAGAAAAGTAAAAAGAACAATACATGTTCTGCATATAATGGATGAATATTTGCATTTGTACAGGTAAAATTTGTAGGGCTGACAAGGCATTAAACCAAAAGCCAAACCTACTGCCATAGAGTTGATTCCAACTCATAGTGACTCCCTACGTGGTATTTCCAAGACAAAATCTTTACAGAAGCAGACTGCTACATCTTTCTCCCACAGAGCAGCTGGTGGGTTTGAACCATCTACCTTTTGGTTAGCAGCCGAGCAGCTAAACCACTGCACTGTCAGGACTCCTTCAACAAGGCACCAAGAGAGGTTCAAAAGAAAACTGGGGGAAATTTGGCATACTCTGTAGTTGTCTTAGTCATCTAGTGCTGCTATCACAGAGATACCACAAGTAGATGACTTTAACAAAGAGAAATTTAATCCCTCACAGTCCAGTAGGTTAGAAGTTTGGCTCCAGGGAAAGCCTTTCTCTCTCTGTCGGTTCTGGAGGAAGGTCCTTGTCATAAGTCTTCCCTTGGTCTGGAAGCATCTCAGCACAGGAACCTCAGATCCAAAGGACATGATCTGCTCCCTGGCACTGTTTTCTTGGTGCTATGAGGTCCCATGTCTCTCCGCTGGCTTCTCTCTTTTATATCTCCAAAGAGACTGGCTTAAGACACTACCTAAACTTGTAGGCCTCATCAATATAACTGCTGTTAATTGGTCTTATTACATCATAGTGATAGGATTTACAACACATAGGGAAATCACATCAGATGATAAAATGGTAGACAGTGATACAATCATACAAGTAAATTATGACCTAGCCAAGTTGACAGATATTTTGCGGGGGACATAATTCAATCTATGACAGTAGTAGTTTCACGTTTTCTGGTGTAAGAGGTGGTCATTTCCAAAAAGGATTTGGTTCTATAACAAAAATATTGCTGAAATATGTCATAGAAACCTCCGTATTTTGAGCATTAAGATTCAATGGTTAAAAAATATATCAACCAACTTGTGTCCAGCAATGTAATAGTGCCTGGTGGTTGCATGTTTTAGTTTGTTAGCATGAGTGGTCAGTAAACAAGACAAAGTTCACATGGTTTAATATTACTAAACTGCTCTCTAAACATTCTGCTTAATTAAAACAAATTACTAATCTGGTCATGGGCCAAGTCTTTATTGTATAATCTGGTGTTTAAAAATGTCTATAGTAGCATCAACTAAAAAAATGAACTGCCTGGAACATATTAGAGGCATTTTTTTTTTTTCCACCTTTGATGTTCAACTCTAGCTACAAGAATGCTGAGTCATGAATGCTTAAGACTGGCTTTAGAATAATTATGGAGGTTATTCAGGATGAAATCTTACAGTTTATCCAAACAGACTCTTAAATTTAGAAATGTGGCCTTATTTCCTGTTTCCCCTTCACTGCCCAATTATAAATTCACAGTCCTCATTATATTCCCAAACTGCATGATGGGCTGTCATACTTGCAATGGAGCATTTTGGTTTATTTTCCCCTAAAGGCAATTTATATGTCAGCAGAAGTTATCTTCCTCTCTGCATGTCACCTATAAAGTGAGAGGGTTGAGCATGATGGAGCTGTTTCTAGCTCCAACACCTCTTATTGTGGTTTTTCTCAGTGATATGAACGAAAAGAACTGTTAACTTTGAAAGGATATATATATCCATAGGCACTCACAGAAGTAATTTTTTTGCTATTCTAGAATGTGGTTGCAATGGTTAATGTTATGTGTCAACTTGATTAGGTTACGATTCTTAGTGGTTCCACAGACATTGGACTGATTGCTCTTCCGTAATGTAATATAATGTAATCACCTCCATGATGTAATCTCTGATCGGTAAACAAGTCGTAAGGAAATTTTTCTCAGGGATGTGGCCTGTATCAATATATATAGACATTTTGGCAAAGCTCACTCATTTGCTATTGATCCTAAATCTGACTCGTCATCATTTGACCTCTGATTCTTGGGACATAAGCCAGCACCTGCTGCCTGACCTGTAGATTTTGGGATTTGCCAGCTCCCACAGCCTGTGATGGCAGCAGTCTGCCATCTGACATGCCAATTTTGGGTTCATCAGGCCCTGCAACCACGTGAGTCCGAAGCCTCCAGCCTGACGTCTGGCCATGGATTTGGGACTTGCCAGCCTCCACAACTGCATCAGCCATTCCTTCACTGGTTTTGCTTCTCTAGAGAACCCAGCCTGAGACACTTGGTACCAAAGGTGGTTCTTGAGAAACAAAATTATCCAGATGGGTTTTCTATATTGATTTTCAAGTCTGGCTAATCTTAAAGGCACTGATAACTCTGCCTCTAGTAGTAAAGAGGGCACTGCTAATCCGTGGCATGAAGTGGCAATAGAATTATGCAAAATATCACCACCAATGAATCAAATATTTGTGAGAAGCAAGGCACTAGGTGATTGCACATTTGATACTTTTCTACAGTTTTGTCAAAATAAGAAGTGGTTGATAGGTCCCACCTTCACTAGACAAAATGGTGAAAGAAAGAGATGAGCTCACGGCTTTAGGGTTACAGCTCAAGCACTGAATAAAAGACCTCGAATTTGCCACTTGTGCCCTGAAAGAAAGCCCTATTGTGACAACGAAGTTGATATTGCTGAAAACCAAACCCAGAGTCTTATGATAAGAGTGACTGAATTTCTATGCCAATTAGATCCCCAGCATTGAATGGTGTCTGAAGTTAAAGTGAGGGTATTGACTGGGAAGAAATGGGGTTCTTAAACTTAGGATGGGGACATATTGGCAGATAATCAAGAAGGTGGGACATAAAAAAAAAGGTGGGACATAGAGACCCTAAATTCCATTGAATCACTCCTGCCAACAGAACCAGCCTTCTAACTCACATCTGAAGAGATTACTCCATCTTTGTCTGCTAAGCCACCCTCCCCAATAAAACCATTGCCCCTTCCATCCCTATCCAATGAGATTAACCCAGCTGTGCCTGAAAAGTCAGTCTGAGATATCTCCTGTGCACTTCCTGGGGCATAGTCTGAGGCAGATGCCTTATAAGACATTGATGAATGTTCCCAGGGCCCAGCCCACCACACATTTTTGTTTCTAGACATATAACTAGACTGAAGTCCCAGCAAGCCCCAAGAGGTGAAGCATAAAGTGTGACCCAAGAGGAGGTATGCTACACTCCAAAAGAGCTGCTTGATTTCTCCAATATATAAAAACAGAAACCTGGTGAAAATGTGTGGCAATGGCTATTAAGAGTGTGGGATAATGGTGCAAGGAACATAAAGTTGGATAGGTCTGAGATTATTGATATGGGTCCATTAAGCATAAATTCTTCACTCAGAAGGGGGCGGATCCAAGACGGCGGAATAGACAGACGCTTCAGTTGAGCCCTCTTTACAACAAAAACCTGAAAAAACAAGTGAAACCAGTATATTTGTGACAATCTGGGAGCCCTGAGCATCAAAGGCAAGCTTAGACAATGAACTGAGGGGCAGGGGAAGGAAGAGACCATTCAGAAGAGGAGAGGAGTTGCCGGACCTGAATTGTGGGGAGCCCTCAGCCACCACTCCTGGAGTGGTGGTGGCAGCGGCAGTGGTGGCGGGCTGGTCCTACCGTTCTGCCACAGTTTCCTCAGGGAGAAGCAGCCAGCCACAGAGCCCACTCATACCTCTAGAACCTGAGGAGAAGGCCGCTCTCGGCAAAAGCTAAGTATTTGCGTATATTTTACCGTGCCCCCCCCCCCCGCACCCTCAAGCCAGCTCTAGCAGCTGAATCCCTGGGCCTGAGATAGACCCTGGTGAACATCTGGAGCTGTCCTCCTGGCCTTGGGGAAGGAAAAAATTTGCAAATGGGGGGAAAAGATAAGTTGCTAGCTCCGTTAACTGGGGGAGCTCAGGATAGAAGTGGCTCCTGTCCAGGCATAAACCGTCTATGGACCTTGAGCACCTTTCCCTTCTGCATGGACCTGTGTGGGCCTATTTCAAGAGAATAGGCCCTTGTTGGCAAACTCCAACCATTTCAGCAGTACGGTGGAGAGGTGGATGTTTGACGTTTGACATTGCTTTGCCTATTAAACAAGGTCCTCACCTACCCACAACAGTGACCTAAAGGCTGGTGGCTTCACTTGGGTCACCCAGCCACCCACGACAGGGGTCCAGTTCTTACAACAAAAACTTTGGGTGCTCATGGTCCCTCTGCAGAGCCCACCTACCAGCACGCTCTAGGGAACAGAGATGCATTTTCCTCAGATACACTTGGGGGTCAGTTCTCAGCCCCCTGCCTTGTTCAGACGTGACCCCCTACTGTAATCAGACATGGGTTTATACGCCAATCACCTGCCCCTCTAAGACTGTAGGACAGAGCCTGTACCACACACTTGATATCAGCTACATGAAAACCTGAGCTGAATTCATACAAGAAAACTGAATGGACTCCTAGACTAATATACCTAATAACAGCTCTGGCCAGCTGGGGACAGGACACCAGAGCTCCAAGGGCAAAAATAATCAAGCTGGGTTTTTTTTTTTTTTTTTTAGCTCACTCAAGCAACCCATAGGGGTATACCAAAACAAAACAAAGCAAGCAGCTATGACACAGTAAGCAAGCATAAACTAATATGATAACTTCTAGATGGCTTGGAGAAAACACTCAATATCAAGTCACATAAAGAAACAGGCCATGATCACCTCAACAGGCTCTCAAAACAAAGAATCCAGGGATCTTCTAGACGAAAGGGCATTCTGGAATTACCAGATGCAGAATACAAAATTATACTGTACAGAACCCTTCAAGACATCAGGAAGGAAATGAGGCAATATGCAGAACAAGCCAAGGAACACACAGATAAAGCAACTGAAGAACTCAGGAAGATTATTCAGGAACATAACAAAAAGTTTAACAAGCTGGAAAAATCCATAGACAGACAGCAATCAGAAATTCAGAAGATTAACAATAAAACTACAGAAGTACACAACCCAATAGAAAGTCAGAGGAGCAGAATTGAGCATGCAGAAGCTAGAATTTCTGAAACCAAAGATAAATCACTTGGCACTAATATATTTGAAGAAAAATCAGATAAAAGAATTTTAAAAAATGAAGAAACCTTAAGAATCATGTGGGACTCTATCAAGAGAAATAATCTACAAGTGACTGGAGTACCAGAGCAGGGAGGGATAATAGAAAATACAGAGAAAATTGTTGAGGATTTGTTGGCAGAAAACTTCCCTAAATGTGAAAGATGTGAAGATATCTATCCAAGATGGTCATCGAACTCCACATAAGGTAGATCTTAAAAGAAAGCCACCAAGACATATTATAATCAAGCTTGCCAAAACCAAAGATAAAGAGAGAATTATAAGAGCAGTGAAGGATAGATGAAAAGTCACCTACAAGGGAAAGCCAATAAGAATAAGCTCGGACTGCTCGGCAGAAACCATGCAGGCAAGAAGGCAATGGGATGACATATTTAAAAAATTGAAGGAAAAAAATTGCCTGGCAAGAATCATATATCCATCAAAACTATCTCTTAAATAGGAAGGTGAAATTAAGACATTTCCAGATAAACACAAGTTGAGGGAATTCATAAAAACCAAACCAAAACTACAAGAAATACTAAAGGGAGTTCTTTGGTTAGAAAATCAATAATATTAGGTATCGACCCCAGACTAGAACACTGGGCAGAGCAACCAGAAGTCAACCCAGACAGGGAAATCCAAAAAAATAAAAAGCAAGATTAAAAAAAAAAAAAAAAAAAAGCCCAACACAGGGTAACAGCGATGTTATTGTATAAAAGAAGACAACATTAAAATAATAAAGAGGGACTAAGAAATGTAATCATACACCTTCCGTATGGAGAGGAAGATATGGCGATACAAAGAAATGAAAGTTAGTTTTAAATTTAGAAAAATAGGGGTAAATAATAAGGTAACCACAAAGGAGACAAACTATCCTACTCATCAAAATAAAATAAAAGGGAAAAATACAGACTCAGCAGAAACAAAATCAACAACAACAAATATGAGGAAATGACAATATATAAGAAAATCTACTCAACACATAAAATAAAGTGGGAAAAAGAAGCTGTCAACACACAAAAAAAGACATCAAAATGATAGCACTAAATTCATACCTATCCATAATTACCCTGAATGTAATGGACTAAATGTACTGATAAAGAGACAGAGAGTGGCAGAATGGATTAAAAAACAAGATCCATCTATGTGCTGCCTACAAGAGACACACCTTACACTTACAGAAACTAAAACTCAAAGGTTGGAAAAAAATATATCAAGCAAACAACAATAAAAAAGAGCAGAAGTGGCAATATTAATTTCTGACAAAATAGACTTTAAAGTTAAATCCATCAGAAAGGATAAGGAAGGACACTATATAATGATTAAAGGGACAATACGCCAAGAAGATATAACCATATTAAATATTTATGCATCCAATGACAGGGCTGCAGATATATAAAACAAACTCTATCAGCATTGAACAGTGAGATAGACAGCTCCACAAAAAGAGTAGGAGACTTCAACACACCACTTTTGGTGAAGGACAGGACATCCAGAAAGAAGCTCAGTAAAGACACAGAAGATCTAAATGCCACAATCAAACAACTTGACCTCATAGACATATACAGAACACTCCACCCAACAGCAACCAAGTATACTTTCTTTTCTAGTGCACATGGGACATTCTCTAGAATAGACCACATATTAGGTCATAAAGCAAGCCTTAGCAGAATCCAAAACGTTGAAATATTACAAAGCATCTTCTCTGACCATAAGGCCATAAAAGTAGAAATCAATAACAGGAAAAGCAGGGAAAAGAAATCCAACACTTGGAAACTGAACAATACCCTGTTCAAAAAAGACTGGAGTATAGAAGACATTAAGGACGGAAAAAAGAAATTCAGAGAATCCAATGAGAATGAAAACACTTCCTATCAGAATCTTTGGGACACGGCAAACGCAGTGCTCAGAGGCCATTTTATATCAATAAATGCACACACCCAAAAGGAAGAAAGGGCCAAAATCAAAGAACTATCCCGACAACTTGAACAAATAGAAAGACAGCAACAAAAGAAACCCATAGGCACCAGAAGAAAACAAATAATAAAAATTAGAGCAGAACTAAATGAAATAGAAAACAGAAAAACAATTGAAAGAATTAGCAAGACCAAAAGCTGGTTTTTTGAAAAACTCAACAAAATCGATAAACCATTTGCCAAACTGACAAAAGAAAAACAGGAGAGGAAGCAAATAATCCGAATAAGAAATGAGGTGGGCGATATTACAACAGACCCAACTGAAATTAAAACAATAGTGTCAGATTACTATGAAAAACTATACTCAAACAAATTTGAAAACCTAGAAGAAATGGATGAATTCCTAGAAACACACTACCTACCTAAGCTAACACAAACTGAGGTAGAAGAACTAAATAGATCCATAACAAAAGAAGGGATTGAAAAGGTAGTTAAAAAACTCCCAACAACAACAAAAAAAAGCCCTGGTCTGGAAGGCTTCACTGCAGAGTTCTACCAAACTTTCAGAGAAGAGCTAACACCACTACTACTAAAGGTATTTCATAGCATAGAAAAGGATGGAATACTACAAAACTCATTCAACCCCAAATTCTCATAAAAAGACCAAACTTAATGGTCTGACTGAGACTGGAGGAATTCCGGCGGCCATGGTCCCCAGACCTTCTGTTGGCAGAGGACAGGAACCATCCCCGAAGACAACTCATCAGACATGAAAGGGACTGGTCAGCGGGTGGGAGAGAGACGCTGATGAAGAGTGAGCTAATTATATCAGGTGGACACTTGAGATTGTGTTGGTAACTCTTGTCTGGAGAGGGGATGGGAGGATAGAGAGAGAGGGAAGCCGGCAAAATTGTCAAGAAAGGAGAGACTGAAAGAGCTGACTCAAGAGGGGGAGAGCAAGTGGGAGTAGGGAGTGAGATGTATGTAAACTTATATGTGACAGACTGATTGGATTTGTAAACGTTCACTTGAAGCTTAATAAAACTTATTAAAAAAAAAAAACAAAAACTCATTCTAGAAGCCACCATATCCCTGATGCCAAAACCAGGTAAAGACACCACAAGAAAAGAAAATTATAGACCTATGTCCCTCATGAATGTAGATGCAAAAATTCTCAACAAAATTCTAGTCAATAGAATTCAACAACATACCAAAAAAATAATTCACCATGACCAAGTGGGATTCATACCAGGTATGCAGGGATGGTTCAACATTAGGAAAACAATTAATGTAATCCACCACATAAATAAAACAAAAGACAAGAATCACGTGATTTTATCAATTGATGCAGAAAAAGCATTTGACAAAGTCCAACACTCATTCATGATAAAAACTCTCAGCAAAATAGGAATAGAAGGAAAATTTCTCAACATAATAAAGGGCATTTATACAAAGCCAACAGCCAACATCACCCTAAATGGAGAGAGCCTGAAAACATTCCCATTGGGAACGGGAACCAGACAAGGATGCCCTTTATCACCACTCTTATTCAACATTGTGCTGGAAATCCTAGCCAGAGCAATTAGACTAGATAAAGAAATAAAGGGCATCCAGATTGGCAAGGAAGAAGTCAGAGTATCTCTATTTGCAGATGACATGATCTTATACACAGAAAACCCTAAGGAATCCTCCAGAAAACTACTGAAACTAATAGAAGAGTTCAGCAGAGTATCAGGATACAAGATAAACATACAAAAATCAGTTGTATTCCTCTACACCAACAAAAAGAACATCGAAGAGGAAATCACCAAGTCAATGCCATTTACAGTAGCCCCCAAGAAGATAAAATACTTAGGAATAAATCTTACCAGAGATATAAAAGACTTATACAAAGAAAACTACACTACACTTCTGCAAGAATCCAAAAGAGACTTACAGAGTGGAAAAATATACGTTGCTCACGGATTTTTTTTTTTTTTCAAAAAAAAAAATTTTTTTTTCATGGATAGGAAGACTTAACATTATAAAAATGTCTATTCTACCAAAAGAGATCTATACATTTAATGTAATTGGGATCCAAATCGCAAGGACATTCTTTAATGAGATGGAGAAACAAATCACCAATTTCATATGGAAGGGAAAGACACCCGGATAAATAAGGCATTACTGAAAAAGAAGAACAAAGTGGGAGGCCTTACTTTACCTGATTTGAGAACCTACTATACTGTCACAGTAATCAAAACAGCCCGCTACTAGTACAACAACAGATACATGGACCAATGGAACAGAATTGAGAATCCGGACATAAATCCATCCACATATGAGCAGTTGATATTTGACAAAGGCCCCAAAACAGTTACATGGGGAAAAGAGAGTCTTTTTAACAAATGGTGCTGGCATAAGTGGATATCCAACTGCAAAAAAATGAAACAAGACCCATACCTCACTCCATGCACAAAAGCTAACTCAAAATGGACCAAAGACCTAAATATAAAATCTAAAACAATAAAGATCATGAAAGAAAAAGTAGGGACAATGTTAGGAGCCCTACCTAATACATGGCATAAACAGTATAGAAAACATTATAAAGAACGTAGAAGAAAAACTAGATAACTGGAAGCGCCTAAAAATCAAACACTTAAATACTCATCCAGAAAATTCACCAAAAGAGTCAAAAGACTACCTACACACTGGGAAAAAGTTTTTATCTATGACATTTCTAATCAGCACCTGATCTCTAAAATCTACATGATACTGCAAAAACTCAACTGCAAAAAGACAAATAACCCAATTAAAAAATGGGCAAAAGATATGAATAGACGCTTCACTAAAGAAGACATTCAGGTAGCTAACAGATATATGAGGAAATGTTCAAGATCATTAGCCATTAGAGAAATGCAGGTCAAAACTACAATGAGATTTCATCTCACTCCAACAAGGCTGGCATTAATCCAAAAAACACAAAATAATAAATGTTGGAGAGGCTGTGGAGAGATTGGAACACTTCTACACTGCTGGTGGGAATATAAAATGGTACAACCACTTTGGAAATCGATTTGGGGCTTCCTTAAAAAGTTAGAAATAGAACTACCATAGGATCCAGCAATCCCAGTGCTTGGAATATATCCTAGAGAAATAAGAGCCTTTACATGAACGGATATATGCACACCCATGTTTATTGTAGCACTGTTTACAATAGCAAAAGCATGGAAGCAACCAAGGTGCCCATCAAAGGATGAATGGATAAATAAATCATGGTATATTCACACAATGGAATACTATGCATCGATAAAGAACAGTGAGGAATCTGAAACATTTCATAACATGGAGGAAACTGGAAGGCATTATGCTGAGTGAAATTAGTCAGTTGCAAAAGGACAAATATTATATAAGACCACTATTATAAGAACTTGAGAAATAATTGAAACTGAGAAGAAAACATTCTTTCGTGCTTACAAGAGGGGGGAGGGTGGGAGAGGGGTATTCACTAATTAGATAGTAGATAAGAACTACTTTAGGTGAAGGGAAAGACAGCACACAATACAGGGGAGGTCAGCACAATTGGACTAAACCAAAAGCAAAGAAGTTTCCTGAATAAACTGAATGCTTCGAAGGTCACCATAGAAGGGGCAGGGGTCTGGGGACCATGGTTTTGGGGGACACCTGGAGCAATTGGCATAATAAAATCTATTAACAAAACATTCTGCATCCCACTTTGAAGAGTGGTGTCTGGGGTCTTAAACACTAGCAAGCGGCCATCTAAGATGCATCAATTGGTCTCAACCCACCTGGAGCAAAGGAGAGTGAAGAACACCAAGGACACAAAGTGATTATAAGCCCAAGAGCCAGAAAGGGCCACATGAACCAGCGACTACATCATCCTGTGACCAGAAGAACTAGATGGTGCCTGGCTACAACCTATGACTGCCCTGACAGGGAACACAACAGAGAACCCCTGAGGGAGCAGGAGAGCAGTGGGATGCAGACCCCAAATTCTCATAAAAAGACCAGACTTAATAGTCTGACTGAGACTGGAAGGATCTCGGTGGTCATGGCCCCCAGACCGTCTGTTGGCCCAGGACAGGAAGCATTCCCGAAGCCAACTCTTCAGACATGGATTGGACTGGACAATGGGTTGGAGAGGGATGCTGGTGAGGAGTGAGCTTCTCGGATCAGGTGAACACTTGAGACTCTGTTGTCATCTCCTGCCTGGAGGGGAGATGAGAGGGTGGAGGGGGTTAGACGCTGGTGAAGAGGACATGAAAAGAGAGAGTGGAGGGAAAGAGCAGGCTGTCTCATTAGGGGAAAGTAATTGGGAGTGTGTAGCAAGGTGTATATGGGTTTTTGTGTGAGAGACTTACTTGATTTGTAAACTTTCACTTAAAGCACAATAAAAATTATTAAAAAAAAAACTCCTCATTCAATGTTTCAGCTTGAGAGGTTAAAAAAGAATATACTAGCTTATTTAGTTGGTTCACTGAAGCATGAATTAAGCGGTGGCCTTCACTAAATCAAGTTAAAATGCCAGACTTGACTTGGTATAGTGTAGAAGGTATCCAAAGGCTTAGGGAAATTGACATGTTAGAGTGGATTTATCGGGTTGGACCCACAGACCCAAACATGGAGTGTTCATAGGACACACCTTTTACCACAATGAAATAAATTTGTGAAGGTAGTCCAGCATCCTTGAAGACTGCTTTGATTGCTACTGTGTATAAGTCAGATTTGACAGTGGGAACTGCCTCACTGAATTAAGAGACCTAACTAAAATGGAGTTCATTGAACCCCATGGCGGTAGGGTCCAAGTTGTGACACTTAATCTTCGAAGACAAGATGGGTATGCTTACCTTTAAGGAAAACAGTCAAAGCAGTAATTAGAACAGTCTGACTCATTTGAAATTATGGCATTGGCTACTTAGTCATGGTGTCCTTAGGAGTGAAATAGAAGGGAAATCTACTAAATATTTACCTGATCTGTACAAGCAAAGAATTCTAGGTCAAGTGCACGGCAGCCTAACTCAAATTGCCAGAATAGAAAGACAGGGCCCCTCAATCAATTCTCAGACTTGAGCCAGTTTACAGACCCACAACTCTGTGAATGAAGGAGAGGCTGGGTAGCCTTGAGGAAAAACCTTTGACAGGACACTGCCAAAAATTATACTTTTAATCAATATCCCAACCTTCACCAAAGGGATCTACAGGCTTTTTGAGAGTGACCATTCATTGGAGAAAAGTAAATAATCAAATTTTTCAGGGATTAATGGACACCAGCACTGAATAACACTAATTCCAAGAGACTCAAAACATCACTCTGACCCACTAGTTAGAGTGGCGGGGCTTATGGAGGTCAGGTCCTTAAAAGAGTCTTAGCTCAGGCTTGTCTTACAATGGGTCCAGTGGATCTAAAACCCAACCAGTAGTTATTCCCCAGTTCCAGAATGCATAATTGGAATGACTTACTCAGCAACTGGCGGATCCCCCACACTGGATCCCTGACATGTGGAGTAAGGGCTATTATGGTAGAAAAACCTGGGTGGAAGCCATTAGAACTGCCCCTACCTAGGAAAATATTAAAACAAAGCAGTACTGCATTCCCAGAGGGATTGCAGAGGTTAGTGCAGCCATCAAGAACTTGAAAGAAGCAGGGGTAGTGATTCCCACCATATCCCCATTCAACTCTCCTATTTAGCCTGTGCAAAAAACAGATGGATTTTGGACAATGACAGTGGATTATCATAAACTTAACCAGGTGGTGACGCCAATTGCAGCTGCTGTTCTAGGTATGTTTTCATTGCTTGGGTAAATTAAAACATCTTCTGGTACCTGGTATGCAGCTACTGATCTGGTTAATGCCTTTTTCTTGATTTTGGTTTTGAAGGATGCCAGAAGCAGGTTCCCTTCACCTGACAAGGCAATCAATTCATCTTCACTGTCCTGCTTCAGGGGTATATCAACTCTCCAGTCCTGTGTCATAATTTATTTCACAGTGATTTTATTGTTTTTCCCTTCCATGAGATGTCACATTGTTCTGTTACTGTGATGACCTTATGCTGATTGGAACTACTAACGAAGAACAATCAATGACTCTAGACTTATTGGTAAGACATTCGCATGCAAGAGGGTGGGAAATTAATCAGACAAAAATTTAGGAGACTTCCACCTTAGTGAAATTTCTAGAAGTCCAGTGTTGTGGAGCAAGATATTCCTTCTAAAATGAAGGACAAGTTATTACGTTTGGCCCATCCTACAACTAAAAAGGACACACAACGCCTGGTGGGCCTCTTTGGATTTTGGAGGCAAAATATCCCTCATTTGCATGTGCTACTCTAGCCTGTTTATCAAGAGACTCAAAAAGCTGCTTGTTTTGAGTGGGGCCCAGAACAAGAGAAAGCTCTGCAATAGGTTCAGGCTGCTGTACAAGTCACTCTGCCGCTTGGGCCATACTATCCATCTGAACCAATGGTTCCTGAAGTGTCAGCGGCATATAGAGATGGTGTTTGCAGTCTTTGACAGGCCCATATTGGTGAATCACAGCTCAGAACCGTAGAATTTTGAAGGAAATCTCTGTGATTCTCTGCAGATAACTACTCTCCTTTTGAGAAACAGATTTTGACCTGTTACTGGGTCTTAGTAAAGACTAAACAGTTAACCATGAGCCACCAAGTCACCATGCTGCTGAGCTGCCCATCATGAACTGAATGTTGCCTGACCCACATAGTCATAAATTCAGACACACACAGCAGAATACCATTATTAAATGGAAGTGGTATATATGAGACAGGCATCAAGCAGTACCTGAAAGCACAGTAAGTTACACGAGGAAGTGGCCCAAGTGCTCATGGTTCCCACTCCCATCACATTAACTTCCTTCTCCCAATCTGCACTTATTGCCTTATGGGGAGTTCCTTACTATTAGTTGACTTGGGAATAGGAAACTTGTACCTGGTTTACAGATGGTTTCTGGGACCTATCTGAAGGTCAGTGGTGAAGGAAAATTCTCCCAATGAGCAGAACTTCCAGCAGTGCTTCTGGTTGTTCACTTTGTTTGGAAGGAGAAATGGCCAGATGTGTGATTGTATAGACCTCTAGTTCTTGATTTGTGAGCCAACAGCCACCATCTGACCTGGCAATTTTTTGCTCATCAAGCATTTGAACCACATGCCTAGAGAAGCTTCCAGCCTGACACCTGACCCATGGATTTGGAACTTTTCAGCCTCCACCACTGCATGAGTGAGATACATTTCTCTCTCTCATTCTGTCTGTCTTTCTGTCTCTCTCTCTTTCTATGTGTGTGTATGTGTGTATGTGTGTGTGTGTGTGTGTGTGTGTGTGTGTCTGTGTATCTATACGGTCACTGTGATTTGGAGCCAACTCAATAGCCACAGGTATGGAGGTAATATAAGTACGTATGTTGCACTGGTTTTGCCTCTCTAGAGAACCCATCCTAAGGCATTGATCTAAGTTTGTTTTAATCATAATTTGCTTATTAATGACCTTAGGCTTTGGGGAAAAAAAAAGAGCTTTCTTGGTACTGCTGTCCAGTGGTTACTCCTGTGGACACTCACAGTCACATCCATAACAAGATTGGTGTGAAGTCATTAAGGGACAAGGGAGAGACAAAGATTTCCTGTATGGTCCTTCTGAATCTCATAGAAGCTGATCAAATTCCAATCCTGTGAAACATCCCATTCTATCACACACTCCCAAACTATCACACACCAAGGCTCACATTCTTCACCTCTTAACTCTCAAACACTGTGCTAATTCAGGCTCCAGAATTCTTTCACTTGGACTGTTAGTAAAACATCTAAACTGGGCTCTATGCCTTATATCCAGGGTATACAAATCCATCCTTCTCTGAATATCAAAGTGACTTATATGAATAGTAAATCTGACCATTCCTTCTTCTGACAAAGAAGTTCAGGCCTCCCCTTGCCCATGGATCAAGTCTACAGTGTTGGGGCTGGTGCAAGAGATCTTTGTGGTCACCTTCGTCCACTCAGCCATTGCCTTATGTCTATGCTGTCTCATTGCAAGTTCTTTCCTGCATTATGACAAGAATAAGTAAAAAGGAATTTTCAAAACATGATAATTTGAGATACAATATTATTTGTTAGTTTTAAAAAGCCATATGTTATAAAAGTGACACAATTACTGAGTGGTAGCAAATGGCAGGGAAGGTGGCAGGGTGGAATGTGAGAATGCATATTTAAATCCAGTGTCTTAGTTTCCTAGTGTTACCATAACACAAATAGCTTATGTCATGGATTGAATTATGTCCCCCCAAAAATATATGTATCGATTTGGTTAGGCCGTGAATCCCAGCATTGTGTGGTTGTCATCCATTCTGTGATGGTGATTTTATGTTGAGGATTAGGGTGGGATTGTAACACCACCCTTACTCAGGTCACCTCCCTGATACATGTAAAGGGAGTTTCCCTTGGGTGCGGCCTGCACTGTCTTTTATCTCTCAAGAGATAAAAGGAAAAGGAAGCAAGCAGAGAGTTGGGGACCTCCTACCACCAAGAAAGCAGCACCAGAAGCAGAGCATATTCTTTGGACCTGGGGTCCCGTCACCTGAGAAGCTCCTCGACCAGGGGAAGACTGCAGACAAGGACTTTCCTCCAGAGCTGACAGAGAGAGAATACCTTCCCCTGGAGCTGACACGCTGAATTTGGACTTCTAGCCTACTAGACTGTGAGAAAATAAATTTCTTTGTTAAATCCATCCATTTGTGGTCTGTTATAGCAGCACTAGATGACTAAGACGGCTTATAAGAACAAACGGCTTTAAAGAACAGAAATTTATTCTCCCATGCTTCAGGAGGCTAGAAGTCTGAATTCAGGGCATGGATCTAGAGGGAGGTATGTCCTTGTCTATATCAACATCTAGTCACTGCCCTAATCCTTGTAGATGCACCTGTCTTCATCATCGGTCTTTCTCTGCTACCTATGTGTCTCTATATCCATTCTGCACTTTTTGTAACTCAAAAGTGATTAGATTTAGGCCCCTCCCTACTTGGATATGACCTAACATAACAAAGGGAGTTCTATTACCAAAGAGGGTCATATTTACAGGTATAAGAGTTAGAAAATTAATATGTATTTGTGGGGCACACATTTGAGTCCATAACATCCAGGCCTCCCTACTTACTAGTTGTATTTTTTTTTTTTTTAATTACTTAACATCCGTAAGTAACACCTACATGAGCACCTACCTCCACGTATTTTTGAGTGGGCCAGATCCACAGTGTCTGTTGTACACTAAATACTCAACAAAGGTACTTACAAAGTACAACTTCCATTGTACTATAATTTTTGTTATATGATTAATTATGATAAGAAATCCAAGCTGAGGCAAGTCATTGAAATTAAAAATAAAAAATACTAATAGAAGAGGCCAAATGAAATAAAAATATGAGTTATATTGTTTTTGATGTCTAGTTAAAAATTTGAGAAGGAATTAGAAAATAACCATATTAACAAGTTTTATAGGAAATGTAGATGTCTTATACATGTATTATTTCTTTTTCAGTCAGTGATTAAAAATTGAGATTTAATGATAAGTTTCAGAAGTCATGAAGGTAATTTTTGGGTGGAGCTTGTGAATGGGGCATGGTGGGCAGAGCAACACTCTCCTACTCCCTAACTTTGCGTTGCTCTACCTTGATCCAGGAATGATCTTTTGAGGTAAGCAAAATAAATCAATAATCCATGAGCATCTGCATATGACCTGTGGGTCATATGTGGAGTGTTTGACCCTGGGTGAGTGCCCACAAGAAAGTATTTTAACAGAAGTATTTTTTTTTCTAAGAAGCTAGCATGTTTAATATATTGCTAATTATGATTGAATCACCTGTCTGCCACCAAAACAATGAGTGTGTGTGTGTGTGTGTGAGAGAGACAGAGAGAGAGACAGAAAGACAGAGAGAGAGAGAGAGAGTACTTGTGCAGGAACATGTGGATATGTAGCTGTGGCCAAAAATTATGTTGACAGTCCTTCATCAATTACGCACTGTAATATCATCAATTACATCATTTGACCTTTTTAAATAATTCTGCTAAAGTGACATAATGAAGGTGGAGCATGAGGAAAGAAAACAGGCTTGAACAAAGTGTTTACGTGCACTTGACTCACTGTCCAGTTGGATGCAGTTTTTAACATCCAGTATTAATATTTAGGCAAAATTTCCATAGCCACATATACGTGGGATTCTAATTACCAGAGAAAACCCTTGGAAACTTCTAAGTCTACTGAACACCTTCTATAACCATTAGATAAATGGTTCCATTTGGGCCATTTTATAATGTCTAAATTCTTCTATCGTTGCAACTCCATGGTAGCAAGAACATTCTTTTACAAATTGGGAGGGGCTGAGCAGCCAAAGTGAGCACAGGGGAGATGTTTGAGGAGCTAAATCCATGGGAAAAGTGTCAGCTTTCTAACAGTTAAGATGTCAGTATTTTTTGCATCAGAATACAGAATAAGAACTTTCAAGATTTATGGAAACTCGGCACCTTTTCCAACTTGATTTGACAGATATAATTGCCAGATTGGCAATTACAGACTAATAAGATACAGTTAAGGAAATTAGTCAGCATCCTGTCTTCTTCCTCACAATATGCTCAATAATTTGTTTTGCTGTCTGTTACAGATTCAAATTTGTCTTCCAAAAAGATACCTTGGAGTTCCAACCCCTGTACCTGTGAATGTGACTTTGTTTGGAAATAGATTATTTCTTTGAAGATGCTATTAGTTAAGTTAATGAGGTCACATCAGAGTAGGATGGGCCCTAATCCCTCTGAGTGGTATGTTTTAAAAGGGGAGAACAGACACAGAAAGAAAGTCTCAGAGAGGTAAGACACCATGTAAAGATACATGTACAAACCAAGAAAGAGATATTTGGGGCTACCAGGCCATAGAATAAACAAGAAAGTAGACAGAGAGTGTCTGGCCAGGCTGATAGCATGAATTTGGACTCCTAACCTCCAGAACTATGAAACAATCAATTTCAACTCCTTAAAGCCACCCTCTTTGCATTATTGTGTTACAGTATCCATAGGAAACTAAAATAGAGTTTGGTACTGGGAAGTGGGATTCTGCTGTAAGAAATATCTAAAAATGTGGAAGTGACTTTAGAATCAGGTAGTGGTTTTAGGCTGTAAGAGCTTTGAGGCTCTTGATAATAAAAGTGTAGGTTGCATTAAAGAGACTATGGGTATAATTATGGATGTTAAAGCTGCTTCTGGTGAGGGTTTAGAAAGTTTCTATAGTTTTGAACAGAATATTTCTACAAAAATAGACATTAGATGTGTTTCTGATGAGAACTGAAAAGGAAATGATGAACATGTTATTGGACATTGGAAAAGAGAAAATCCTTGTTATAAAGTAGCAAAAAACTTGTAGAACTATGTTCAAGTGTTTTGTGGAAAGTAGAACTTATAAGTGATAAACTCAGAAGTTTGGCTGAAGATATTTTTAATCAAAATCTTAAAGATACTGCCCAGTTTCCCCTTGCTGTTTATAGTGAAATGCAGGAGGAAAGGTATGGATTGAGAAATGAATTTTTTATAAATGAGGTAGAACTTGAAGATTTAAATAATTTAAGTCATAAAAATTAATAAAGTATACTCTACTTAGGACATCACAGGTGTGACTGGACAATCATTTGCTAAAGAGATTACTCATGTGACCTTGAATCTAATCAACCATCTCAACAGGAAAACAGTTTAAACTGAAAGGGACATAGGATGAAACGAAGAAAAGCTACCCCCATCCTGGAATTCTACAGATAAGAAATGGGCCGGTGGAGTTAATGGTTATTGACATCTGCTGTCCTCAGAAGGAAGGTAACATCCTTGGAGTAGTTTGGAGATCAGCAGAACTGTGGGAAGAAGCACAAACCTGCCTCCGCTTCAAAGGGTGAAACTACTGCCTCCTAGTTTTCAATGGAAGGAGCTCTGGTGATGCTGTGGTTATAGCACTTGGCTGGTAACTAAAAGTTGGGAGATTCAAACCCATCAGCCTCTCCACAGGAGAAAGATGTGGCAGTCTGCTTCTGTAAAGATTTACAGTCTTGAAAACTCTATGGGGCAGTCCTACTCTGTCGTATAGGGTCACTATGAATCAGAATTGATTCGACAGTGATAGGTTTTGTTTGCGGATTTTTTTTTTTTTAAGTTTTCAAAGGATGGAGCCACAGCTTCCTCAGTGTCCAAGGGTGGACCCATTGTCTCCTAGGTTTCAAAAAGTCTAGTCACCACCACCTCAATTCTGAATGGTGCGGATGCCATTCAGGCAGACCAAGAGATGGGGAACTCCAACCAAAGTTGAGGGGGTGGGGCTGCTACACCCATGGGGCAAGAGAATGAGGCTTTCTGGGGCTGAGGGGGTGCAGTTACCACTCAGATTATCCAGGAGAATGGGGCCACCCAAAGCCAAGGGACTGGAGTTGATATACCAGTGGACCTGATACTCAGGGATAAGGAACCTCTGCCCATAATCCAGAGAGTATGGCCAATGCCCAGAGTCTGTAGGACAGGGAAATTGCCCAGAAGATCTTGGAGAGCAGAGGAATATTTTCAATACTTGAGAGCTAATAAACTTTTCTCTGCTTGGTTGTGGACTTGCTTGTTACCCATGACCCTCTCTTTCTCATTTGTCCTGTTTAGAACGGTAATATCTACCTTGTACCAATTCCACCATTGTACTTTGGAAGCAGATAACTTGTGTTATACATTTCACGGGTCCACAGATGGAAAAATAATTTTGCCACAGGGGAAAACAAGCCTAGAGTCTCATTCATACTTAATTTAAATGATTTGCAGCATGAGAATTTGGACTTAGAGTTGATGCTTGAATAGGTTAAGACTTTTGGGGACACTGGGATGGAGTGAATGTGTTTTTCATTTGGAAAGGAAATATATCCCAAGAGTCCAGAGGCAAATTGTTATGGGATAAATTGTGTTCCCCCCAAAAATATGTTGAAGATCTTACCCCTGTGCCTGTGAATGTGACCTTGTGTGGCAATAGATGATCTCTTTGAAGATGTTATCAGTTAACTTAATGAAATCATATCAGAGTGGGGTGGGTCTTAATCCCTTTTGAATGGTGTGCTATAAAAGGGGATAACAGACATGGAAAGACAGTCACACAGAAAGAAGGTGCCATGTGAAGATATAGCTACAAACCAATGAATGCCAAGCAATTCCTGTGGCTACCAGAAGCTGGCAGAGCCAAGGAAGTGTCAAAGAGTAAAATCTCTGAGTCTGTTGAAATAAAATCATAGAGTTTTGTTGAGAGAAGCAGATTCATGAGTCAGGCAGCTTTCAGTTCTGAGGACAAAATGCTCCAAACTCTGGAAGAGGAGAGGGATTTTTATGTATTAGTGCTGGGGATTAAACATGAGTCACAATGTCAGTTAGTCTATTTTTTGTCACAGACTTTCTGGGGGCAACCTGTGTAAGCATTCTTCTGATAACATTCTGCTGAGAATAAAACTTTTTTTTTTTTTTTTTTCCATTCTTCTCCCGGAGTATTCTTAACCACAAAGAGAAACATTCCTTTAGTTATTAGATTAAGTTTCAACAAAGGTCAGCTGTAGCTGGGGGTGGGGGGGCGGGGGAAGAAAATTGTAGTTCTTAAGTAAAATGGAGTTGGTGTCAGATCTAAGCTCAGCCATTTTGTGCGTGTCACCTGCCTGAGAGTTTTAGGGTACTCTGAAATAATCCCTGCTTTGATCAAGCATCGCTGTGGAAATTTGTTGATGAATATTATACATGTGTCTTCTTCCACATGGATTTAGCTATTCCATTTCCTTAGATGGCTTCTCACTTTGGTGAACTTTTAAGGTGTTATTCATAAATGGTAACTGAGCACTATCTAGTCTCTTGTCTTTGCCATGCCATGTAGCTCTGGCCTCTGCGTTAAAGAAAAAGTAGGGCTAAATTAAGGGGAACAAGCAACGTGTGGTTAGCAGGTTTATGCTAAGGTGTGAGATCAAACCCATCAACCAGCTAAAAATATCAAGAACAGGAATTATGCTTGGTGGGAATATGTAGTCAAGGAGCCTTCTGGCAAATTCTCTTGACATCTTGTTCTGCTTCTCCTGTGGTGTTTATTTAGGAACAGCAAGGGATACTAGCAATGGCACATACCTTTCCTTGTTGTGCTAAAAGGAAATAAAGAGCTATTCTATTGTTTAACACAATTTTAACGAGGCTTTGTAAAGATTTTTGTTTGGCTGCCATACCATCAGCAACATCATTTGCAAGTTGTTCCATAGTGGTGGGTAAGTTGCTATTGGCTGTCTCTAATTGAGTAACACCAAGGACTGGTAGAAAGCTGGGAGAAATGACCATTTGGGTCTAGGTTGTTCTACTAGGTGTTTAATTCTCTTTATTTTTGCTTTGGCTGATACAAAATTTAATTTTCTGTTCAGTCTAAACTATAATTATATGAATAAATGTTTAATAGGATCCCAAGGATGTCCAAAAGGCATCAACCCCACATGTTCCATCCATTCAAACATGGCAGAGCCTAGATACAGGGATAAAGAATTTTGCTTAAATAAAGGTGATCTTATACATACATTTTTTTATATACATACCAAAAAACCAAACCCTTTGCTGTCAAGTTGATTCTGATTCATGGTGACCCTATAGGACAGAGTAGAACTGCCCCATAGAGTTTCCAAGGAGCTCCTGGTGGGTTTGATCCACTGGCCTTTTGGTTAGCAGTCATAGCGCTTAACCACTACACCACCAGGGTTTAAGGGAACATATATTCAGTTGGTGCGTGTCAAAGAGAAAAACTCATACTCTGATAAAATAAAAGCAAGGAGGTTCAAAAACGGTCCAGAGTGGGGAGAATACAGACTCCCACAAAGCGAAAGTCAGATCTCCAAAATAGTGATGCTGTAGACAGATGTTTATGGGGTGAGAAAAAGAGGTTAAGGTACACTATTTTGATTGGAAGTTACAAGCATAGATCAATGTAAGACAGGCTCATTAGATTTGGGGACTTGAAAGGGATTGAGTTATAAGGGTATGTGGGCATTCTCGATTGGCTGCTCACAGTTTTATTTTAAAGCTCCTTAGAAACTGCTGCAGATGTGCTGTTAGTTTTTGGAGTTCCTTGGGCACAAGTTAACAACAATCTGATTGGTGCTTGGTGAGGTAAGATAGTTGAGGGCAGGATCTCTGGAAAAGGGGTCTTAATACGGTTGGTTTAAAGAGTATATGTGTGCTTTGTTGATTAGTTACTGCTTGGTGCTATGTGTGCTTGCAAGGGGATCAAAAGGTGGTCACAAGATGATTATATGTTAGATTCTACAGGAAGAGAGGGTAATAATTAACTTACTTGGGAGGGAGTTCTCCTGAGAACAACTTACACAAAGGATTTTGATATACTGCATTCTCCTGGTTTCGCATGATGTACTTTTAACACTCTGTAGCGTAGTATCCTTAGGCTTCGTTCTGTAGAAAAGCAAAACCATAAAATATACATATATATAAAAACAGAGATTTGTCTCCAAGAATGGCTCACATGGTTGTAGAGGCTGGCAAGTCCCAACTCTGTGGGTCAGGCATCATGCTGGAGGCTTCTCCTGACTTTATGTAGCTGCAGTGGCTGACAAACTCAAGGTTGGCAGGTCAGATTGCAGGACACTGGTTCACAGGCTGTGGAGGGTGACGAATCCCAAGATCAGCAGACCATATGGCAGGCTGCTGGCTCAAGTCTCAAGAACCAGAGTATATATGATGATAAGCCGGATGCAGAATCCAGACCAAGAAAGTCAGCTCTTACAGAATGTCCATATGTATATATATATATATATATATATATATATATATATATGTATATATGTGTGTGTATATATATATATATATATATAGGTTGCAGGCCATACCCCTGAGGATACTTCCCTTACAAATGATTGGGTGATTATGTCAGATCACATCATGGAAGTGATTACATTATGTTACTTACAGGAAATCCTAAAAGGAGGATAATTACCTAATACTAAGAATCATGGCCTGGCCAAGTTGACACATAACATTAACCATCGCAGTTCACCCTTTGTCACCTTGCACCTGTACACATGTCCTTAAACCATACATAATCCCTAAATAAAGAAAATTGTAAGTTTATACTTGCACCTAACATACTACAGCTAATGTAGTATGTTAGGTGCAAGTATAAACTTACAATTTTGTATGTACCAACCAAAAATACCCTAGCCTTATTTACATTCAATATCTTATATAAGGAACAGAAGAAAACAAAAAATATATGTACACATATAACAAAACAATGAAGAAATACTCTTAACAGTTACAGTCTTCATTTCTGCAACAGGTCACGTAGTACTAACTGGTATTTAGAACTACATTCTTTTGCCACTCATTCTGTATTTTCTTTACTTTCAGCAAGCACCTCAGCTCATTGTGGTTCTTTCCCTGGTAGGGGACACAAACCTACATTCCTGAAGGGTTTGGGTCGTTAGTAGTCATGTTGGAATTGGGTTGCTATAGATTTCCATTGACTTTAATCACAGTGCGTGGTAGTACTAAGAGATACTGTAAGAAGTCTCCTGTATTCCAGACATACTGCTCTTTAGCTCTATTATGCAATATAAAAACAATTTCTCCTTGACAATTGGATCAATCACACCATCCAACATGGTAACTCCCTTTTTTGCCTATTGATCCAGAGACATGAGGACCCAAAGTGACCGATTGGCACTCTTAACTTCCAATTCAATGGAATCAGGTTTGTGCCTCCAGGTGGGAGCATTCCTCCCTTTGGAACTAAGATCTTTAGACCAATGGAGCTTAGAGTCTCAGGAACAGAAAGCAAAAATTTTGCAAGTGAGTCGCTAGGGGTAACAATGGGTGGTGTGACTCACATTTCCACGCCTTGATTCCTGCACCCATGAATCCTGGCTATGAGAGAAACAGAACCCCATATTGGATGCTGGTTTAGAGCCTACTGGAGAACATTGCCCCAACCCTGCAAAGTATTGCCACCTAGTTGGCACCATAATTGTGTCTTTAGAAGGCCATTTTATCATTATATCAAGGCAGCTATTTCAGGATGATGGGGAAGATGGTAAGACCAGTGGATTCCATGAACATGGGCCCACTTCATTTGCTGTGAAGTGAGTCCCTTGATCTGAGGCAATGCTGTATGAGATGCTATGATGGTGGATAGGGCATTCTGTAAGACCATGGGTGTTTCTTAGTTTTGACAGAAATATTGTGTGCAGGGAAGGCAAATCCGTAATCAGCGTGCCTACTCCAGTAAGAATAAATTGTTGTCCTTTCCTTGATGGAAGTGGCCCAGTGTGATCAACCTGCCACCAGGTTGCTGGCCTCAAGGAATGGTGCCAAATCAGGGTCTTAGTGTTGGCCTCTGCTCCTGGCAAATTAGGAACTCAACAGTAGCTGTAGCCAAGTCAGACATGGTGAGTGGGACTCCACGTTGCTGAGCCCATACATAACTTCCATCCCTGAAACCATGGCTACTTTGTTCATGAGCCCATTGGGCAATTACAGGAGTGGCTGGTGAAACAGGATGACTCGTTTCCACAAAACACATCATCCTATCTGCTTGATTGTTAAAGTCCTCCTCTGCTGAAGTTGCTCTTTGGAGAGCATTCACATGAGACACAAATATCTTCACTTTTTTTGGCCCATTTTAGAAAAGTCTATCCACATACCTCTTCCCCATACCTTCTTATCTCCTATTTTCCAATCATGTTCCTTCCAGATCCCTGACCATCCAGCCAAATCACAGGCCAAAGCCCATGAATCAGTATACAGTTGCAAATCTGGCCATTTCTCCTTCCAAGCAAAGCAAACAACCAGGTGCACTGATCGAAGTTCTGCCCACTGGGAGGATTTTCCTTCACCGTTGTCCTTCAAGGAGGCCCCAGAAAGGGGCTGCAGGGCTACCACTGTCCACTTTTGAGTGTCGCCTGTATATCATGCAGAATCATCTGTAAACCAGGCAGGAGGTTTCTCTTCCTCAGTCAACTGATCATAAGGAACTCCCCATGAGGCCATAGGTTCAGAGTGAAAGAGGGAAGGTAACATGACAGGAGTGGAGATCATGGACATTTGGTTTTTTCCTCGTGAAATTTACTTGTGCCTTCACATCCTGCTTGAGCCCGATCTAGTATATACCACTTCCTTTATAGCGATGGAGTTTTTCTGTGTGGTCCCACTTTATGGCTCCATGGGTAAGACAACACCCAGTTCATGATGGGCATCTCAGACTGCGTGGTGGCTTGGTGGCCCATAGTTAAGTGTTCAGTCTCTACTAAGGCCCAGTAACAAGCCAAAAGCTGTTCCTCAAAAGGAGAGTAGCTATCTGCAGAGGATGCAGGGCTTTGCTCAAAATCCTAAGGGTTTGTGCTGTAATTCACCAATAGGGGCCTTCCAAAGACATCCAACAGCATCTTTCTCTGCCTCTGACACTTTAAGCACCATTGAATAAGCTGGATCATGGCCAAAATTGCATAGCGGCTTGCATGGCAGCCTGAACCTGTTACAGAGCTGTCTCTTGGTGTGTGCCCCACTCTAAACTAGCAGCTTTTTGAGTCACTTGATAAATAGGCTGGAATAGCACACCCAGATGAGGGATATATTGTCTCCAAAATCCAAATAGGCCCACCAGGCATTGTGTTTCCATTTTAGTTGTAGTAGGGACCAGTTGTAACAATTTATCCTCCACTTTAAAAGGAATATCTTGACATGCCCCACACCACTGGACTCCTGTAAATTTCACTGAGATGGAAGGACTCTGAATTTTTGTGAGATTAATTCACCACTCCCTAGCACACGAAAGTCTTAACAATAAGTCTAGGGTCATTGGTACTTCTTTCTTACTAGCTACAATCATCATAATGGCATCAGTATAATGAACCAGTGTAATGTGTTGTGGAAGAGAAAGATGATCAATATCACTGCAGACTAAATTATGACATAGAGCTGGAGAGTTGGTATACCCTCTGAAGTAGGACAGTGAAGGTGTATTGCTGGCCTTTACAGATGAAGGCCAACTTCTTCTGGTGTTCTTTTGAAACCAGAATTGAGCAAAAGGCATTGGCCAGATCAATAGCTGCACACAGGATACCAGGAGATGTATGAACTTGCTCAAACAATATAAACACATCTGAAGCAGCAGCTGCAATTAGAGTCACCACCTGGTAAAGTTTGTGTTAATCCACTGTCATTGTCTAACATCTATCTGTCTTCTGCACAGGCCAAATAGATGATTTGAATGGGGATGTGGTGGGACTTACGACCCCCTGCACCCTTCAAGTCCTTGATGGTTTCACTAATTTCTCCAATTCCTCCAGGAATGAGGTAATGCTTTTGGTTTATTATTTTCCTAGGTAGAGGCAGTTCTAACGGCTTCCACTTGGGTTTTCCTGCCGTAATAACCCTTACTCCACATATCAGGGATCCAGGGCAGGAGTTTTGCCCGTTTCTGAGCATGCCTATTCCAATTATACATCCTGAAATTGGAGAAATCACTACAGAATGGGTTAGAAGACCCACCAGACCCACTCTGAGATGGATTTGAGCTAAAATTTCATTAATAACCTGACCTCCGTATACCCCCACTTTGACTGGTGGGACACAATCATGTTTTGGGTTTCCTGAAATTAGTGTTATTTCAGAGCCTATGTCCATTAATCCTTGAAAATTCTGATTGTTTCCTTTTCCTCAGTAAACAGGCATTTTCACAAAAGGCTGTGGATCCCTTTGAGTGAGGCTGGGAGAAAGATTAACAGTATAAATTTTTGGTTGTTTACATCAGATCACAAAATAGAGGAAGATTACATACTATCTGCTAAATCACTGAGAATCTTGGCCTAGCTAAGTTAACACATAACATTAACCATTTTTTTTTCCATGAAAAAAAAAAAGCTTTCTTATTTTTATGTGGTATTTTCTCATGAATACCACAGAGTAGAATGCTTAAAAAACAAAGGATCATTTAAGTGTTTAGAATTTATACTTTTGATTGTTTGTTGTTGTTAGGTGCTGTTGAGTTAGTTCTTCCTCACAGTGGTCCTATGTACAACAGAATGAAATACTGCCCAGTCCTGTGCCATCCTCACAATTGTTATGTTTCAACCCATTTTGTGGCCACTGTGTCAATCCATGGAAACCCTGGTGGTATAGTGGTTAAGTGCTAAGTGGTTAAGTGTAGTGGTTAACAGCTGCTAACCAAAGGTTTGGAAGTTCACATCCTCCAGGTGTTATTTGGAAACTCTGTGGGGCAGTTCTACGCTGTCCTATAGGGTTGCTATGAGTCGGAATCAACTCGATGGCAGTGGGTTTGGTGTCAATCTATCTCATTGAAAGTCTTCCTCTTTTTCGATGACCCGCTACTTTACCAAACATGGTGCCCTTCTCCAGGGAGTAGTCCCTCCTGATAACATGTTCAAAGTACGTGAGACCGAGTCTCATTACCCTTACTTCTAAGGAACATTTTAACTGTATTTCTGCGAAGATAAATTTGTTCATTTTTCTTGCAGTTCATGGTGTATTCAATATACCATGAATGTTCATTTTTTTTTTTTTTGTATTGTATAAGTCATGTAAATGGCTCCTAACCTTTGTTTGGTCACCAAATCTTTGAGACTATGATGAAAACTTCCCCAAAGCATGCCCATGCACATCACAAATTTGCTAACATGTCCAGGTACTTTTTGGATCCCGTGAAGGCCCAGCAAGGAGTCAATGGACCTCAGGATAAGAAGTCCTGAAATAAACCTAAAGATTTAGTACTTTTTTTTTGGTAAGCTTTACATTTTTCTGACATTTAATAAGTATAATATGCACATGATGGTGGTAAAGTCATAAAGTAGGTACCTCACCACACTGAGAAATAGCAAACAAGTGCCAAGTCAGAGGTGATTCCTGAACAACAAATAATAAAAGCTGTTAAAAAAAAAGAATGCAACTGATTTTTTTCTGTGAATATTTAGTTTGATTCCTTTAAATGATTAATGTATTTTCCCTCATCAGTTAAATTTGAGTTATTTTTAACAGTGACCAGTTCTTTTAGTTTGGTAATTAACATAATGAAATTTAAATGGATATATTTTAGATTAATATGTGGATTATCTACCCTTATATATTTGGCCATGTGAACCAGTTATGTGATAATAAATAGTAAAATAAAATGTATAAAATGAAATTATTCATTTTTCCTCTTGAGAATTTCAGATTATCATGACCATCTTTATCTGTCACAAGGATATTTTCTATCTAGGATACTTAATTTTTTTATTTTTTGGTTGATTTTTTTTGAATATCAGAATGATCTCCATTATTATTTTTAGTATGTTTAACTATGGCCTGATAACTTTCAGTTGTATTTTCTATTTATATCTTGAATCCTTTCAAAAGGATTTGAGGTAAATTAATACATTATTATGATACTTTTCAAAGCTTATTTTTCAGAACACTAGTACCATGAAATACCCCCCCACCCCAAAAAAGAGAAAAACAGGTTCCATGACCTAAATAAATTGGGAAATGTCTGCACCCAGTTTGACTTTTCAAGATTCATCATGCATGTTTGTATAGTAAAGGCGCCAAGAAGTCCTAGGGAAACAAACCTATTTAACAGTATTATGATGTTTTCCAAACTCTTTGGCCATGGAAAATCGAATAATAGCATAACAGCTTTTATAATAACCTGCACAATTAGTGTTCATTAAGACTTACTCTAAACAGCATGGGTTTATAAATTTAGTTTCTCTCTTTTCTTTCTTGTCATTTCTTTTGTGATTCAGGTTGGTTCTGTGATTTTTTTTTTTATTTTTTAATAACATGAAACTAAGTGTCATTAAAATTGAAATACACTCTAGCTCTGCTGCTAACAAGTAGTGTGATTTTAAATAAATTACCTAGTCCATCATTTGCTTCTCTAGAGAACCCAGACTAGGACACCCTCTGAGTTCCAATTTACTCATTTGTAAAACAAGAATATTATAGAATAAAAATCTCTGGGATTTTAAAAAAATCTCTGATGTTCTGTTATTCTGCAGTTTATATTTTAGCTTACTTGTCAAAGATAGTGACCTTGTAAAATTTTCCTGCATACCAGTCAATACCATGAGGGAGGACACACTGTTTATTAAATGAAAGGGGACACCTAAAACAATATTCTGAAACTTTATTCTGCTGCTTTTATTAAAACACCTAATTAGTCAGTCTATAGGGAAGTTCTACTCTGTCCTACAGGGTCGCTATGAATTGGAATCAACTCAATGGCACTGGGCTTGGGCAATTAGTCAGTAAAAGATATAGGTTTATCTTAGCCATCCTAGCAGGAATGAAGTTGTATCTCATTGTGATTTTGATTTGCATCTCTCTGATGGCTAAGACATTGAGCATCTTTTCATGCATCCTTTGGTTATTTGAATATCGTCTTTGGTGAAATGCTTATTCAATTATTCTGCCCATTTTCTAATTGCGTTCTTTGTCTTTTTCTCATTAAGTGGTAGGAGTAATTTACATATTCTGGATATTAGACCCCTCTCTGTTCTGTAGTTTCCAAATTTTTCTCCCATTCTGTAAGTTTGTCTCTTCACTTCATTGACAAATCTTTATTGAACAAAAGTCTTTATTTTTGATGAGATCTCATTTATCTATTTTGTCTTTTGTTGCCTGTGCCTATGGTGTCATGTCTAAGAATCCATTCTCTCAGAGCCTTTGCTGAACCACATGAACTCTCTGCACCTGAGCCTTGGCTCCATCAAAACCAGGCAGGGCAGCCTGCTTCGACTGGGATCCACCTTGCCTTGGATGGGAGGGAAAGGGTGTCCATCACTCACCATCAACCTAGCCCCTTCCACTCATTCCTATGTGGACAGATGCTGCTCCAGCAGACATGTCCAGCTTAGCCCGGCTGTTGGTGAGGATGTGGGAAAATTGGACCCTTATCCATTGCTGATGGGATTGCAGAATAGTACAGCCACTCTGGAAATCAGTGTAGTGGTTCCTCAAACAATATAACTACCATATGACCCAGCAATCTCACTCCAAGGTACAAGGAAACTTGAAAGCAGCAACACAAACAGATATTTTGCACACATTCATTGCAGCACTATTCACAATAGTCAAAAGATGGAAGCAACCTAAACATCCATCAACGGATGAATGCGTAAACAAAATGCAGTACATGCGTGCAATGGAACATCATGCAGTCAAAAGGAGAAATGAAGTCCTGATATATACCACAACATGGATGAACCTTGAAGACTAGATGAAACTTGAAGATGTTATTCTGAGTGAAATAACCACAAAAGGATAAACCCTGTGTGATATCACTTATATAAAATGACAAAAATAGACAAATATATAGAGACCAAAGCTTATTGGTGGTTATACAGGGGTGGGAGGGAGAGGAAGAAGAGCCATTGTTTGGGAAGCAGTAATCTTCTGTTTGTGGTGATGGAAGACTTGACAGATTAAGGGTAAGAGTTGCATAAACTATTAATGTTATTGATATCATTAAGTTGTACATCTGAAAAAATATTGAATTGACAAACATTGTATAATGCACACTTACAAAAAAAAAAAAGAGAGAGCAGCTGCTAATGCTCCTCTTATGTGACCAATACCTCACGGGATTTTTTGTCTTGGTTTGGAGTTTAGGGTCACGATCTCACTGGACGTCTCATTCATTTGGTCTAATACTGTTTTTCAGTGCTTCCATTCTACCTCCCAGTTTGTTGCATAGTGCCTGGGGTTTTAAAAGCTTTTAAACTCTCACCCAAGCTATAACAATAGGTCTTCATCCACCTGAATAGCAGAGTAAGAAGAGTCAAAAGTCCAGGGAAATGCTACCACCTTGAACATCTGCATCTTTTTCCACTTATTGGATGTTTTAATCTAAGATTCTATAAAGAATCCTGATAAAAAATGGTGGGAAAAAAATAAACAGAATTTCAATTTCGCAATGGAGTCCAGAACTCCTGGGACTATTGAAGCTAGATGAACACCAAAATCTCTTGCCCTGGGGTAGTCTTAAAACCTAAAACCTCAAACCAAGACTTTCTCCAGAAATCTACTTTGAACCAAACAACAGTTTAGCTTAATTAGTAAAGTATATTTGCTTTGAGCATTGTGCTCTTTCAAAGATTTGTCCATTTGGGATCAAATTGACAACAGGATCTGGAAGGTTATATGAGAAGCGTAGGGGGCAGTAAGTTTATGTTAATGGTTATGGAATAAATTGGAAAAGGATAGTGAGAACGGTCATACAGCTTGATGAATGTAAGCAATGTCGCTGAATTGCACACACAGAATTTTTTGAAATGATATACCCTTTTTTGTGATTATTTTCACCTAAATAAGTAAATAAAATTTTAAAAAGCACACACACAAAAAAGATATAGGTTTGTTTTGTCTTGCACAATAAACAGGGTGCAGACAAGGCTGAATCCTCCAAAGGCTGACTCACAAGGCCATAGTCTCTGAAAATCCACTTGCTGTTTGTACTAGTTGGCAAGAAAACTGCTGCAGGTCCAGTCATAATGCTCACTCTTTGGACAAGAAGAAGGAGGAAGTAATGGAGAGGAAGGGGTGGTGCCTGTAGGAAGAAAGCAATCGTGTCCCAATTAACCCCAGTTGGCTAACTTTTGCTAACATCTCATGCAGCACCTAGAAGAGTACTTGCAAATAGAAAGGACTCAAAAATATTCGTTGAAGGGACGCATCTCTCTGACATGGCTACGTTCAGACATTCCCAGGCTGAGAAATGTAATTTCTTTGTCCCTCTTAAGCTTGTTCTATTGATGAAAAAACCAGGGCCCTGTTGGTAAAGAGTAAGGATGAGCTGTAGGTAAATATCAGTGTCAGCCACAGACCATGGCTCTTCTGAAGGGTTGTAATAATACCAAAACCAAAAAACAAAACATTCTTTCCATCAATCAGTTTCCAACTCATGGACACCCCACATGTTACAGAGTAGAACTGTTTCATGGGGTTTCTTGGCTGTAATCTTTATGGAAGTTGTGAGTATTTCTATTTTACTGATAACTAACTTATTTAGAGAGTTTGCAATAAAGCTCAGCTTCCCTAGAACCAGGGCCTTCCCCCTTGTTAAGGAGGAAATACCATTTCCCACAAGTCTCAAAGTTTCCAAGTGTGGGGCAGTGGGCTTTTCTAGACAATCTTGTATCTAGCTGACATCCCAAATGCAGATTTCCTGGTACCAAGCAGCTCCTTTTTACCACATTATCAAAACTGTTTATTCAAGCTTACCATACAGAATGAGAGACTGTGAGGAGGGGTGAACTAGACGCCGTTTTATCCAGGAAGCACTACTGGTCACCTCAGATTGGTGCATTTTTCCCTCCAGGAAGCTACTATAGCCCCTGTTCTTCTACTATGTTAGGATGTATCCCATTGTATTGTAATTACAAGTTTGCTCGTGGACATCCCCTCCCCATTTTGAAAATTCTGCAAGAGCAGGAATTATGGTTAAGAAACCATTGACTTCCAAGTGCCTAACACAGTGTTTTCATGTGTAAAATGTTCCATTAAGCTTTAGTCAATTATAAAAGCAACATACTGTGTAGCATAACTGCCTATTGCCAGCTGGGCAATCTTGGGCTAGTTTAACCTTTTGGTGCATTAGGCTCCTTACCTGCAAAATAAATACAATAATGGTAAACATCTTCTGGTATTGCTAGATGAATAAATTAGTTAAAGAGACTTAAAGAAAACACATCCAGCATTCAGTTCACGCTGATAAAATTTACCTGGAGATAAGGTAATCAGAGCAAGAAGGAGCCACGTTAGATTAACAACCTGAAGCTTGGACTACCTGGGGGAACTGCAGTCCTATAAACTTATGCATTTTCTTATTCTAAATCAATTTGAGTTGGATTTTCTAGTCATTGAATGAAATGAATTGATTTGTTTAGTATAGCCAAACTTGTTAATATTTATAATCTTATTGTTACGAAATAAAACTTCCTGCAGCTTTAATTTGCATTTCTCTGATATATTGGTGAGAATTGGCAAGTTCTCCTTTGCCGCTCACTCATTTTTATCATTTGTCGATTTTTAAAATTTATTCTGTGGCAATTTTTCTATTTATGCTCATTTTATGAATTCTTATTGGTTTGTGCGTGCAGGTATATATGCGTACACTCTGGTGTATAATACTTTTCTATTACATAGGTGGTAAAGCTCTTCTTAAATCTCACTCTCACATGAATTTATAAAGATATTCTACATGTTTTCTAAGCATTTTAAAGCTTTTTTTCCCAAATTTATTAACACATCTGGGACTTATTTTGAAGTATGGTGCCAGATGTTATTTTATTGTTTTCAATGTGGAAAACCAATTGTAACACCATTTAATAAATGGGTTCCTCTCTTTGCACGACTTGCTATTGTATACCAAGGAAGCATTCATTCTTATGTCAATTTCTGTTCTAACGCTCTATTTGCCTAACGTCATACCAGCCTAATATTGTCTTAATTAATATAGCTTATAAAATTATCTAATTTAATTTAATATAGCTTATAAATAAGTCCTTGTATTTGGTAATTCAATTCACCTCACTTGTTCTTTCCTGAATTTCTATCAGCTCTTCTTGAGAGAATGCATTTTGAGTAAATGTACAAATTATTGAATTAATGTATAGATGAATCATGGGAAGTTAACATCTTTATGTTATTGAGCCTTCCTATTTGCCATATGGAAACCCTAATGGTGTAGTGGTTAATAACAATGGCTGCTAACCAAGAGGTAGGCAGTTCAAACTCACCAGGCACTCCTTGGAAACCATGGGGCAGTTCTACTTTATCCTATAGTGTCGCTATGAATCAGAATCGACTTGATGGCAGTGGTTTATTTGGCAAATATCTTTTCATTAGTTCTGTGTCCTTCTATAGTGGTTTATGATTTTTTCCATATAGTTTTGTGTGTGCTTAAATAACATATTATATAGATTTATAGGCTAAACTTTAACTAAGTATCATACATCTCATACTGAAAGTTCCTTTTTTAAATATAAATTATGTCCTTGATTTTTATCCATATTAATACATTTAATTCTCTTTCAAACATTTTAACATTTATACAATATTCCCAGTTACTTCTATAATTTTCTGGGCCTTAGACTGTTTTCCAAATAGAAACAACACTGCAATGACGTTCTTGTACATGTCTCTTTGTTCAAACAAGCCCATAATTCTCCAGATTAAAATTATATTAATATTAACCAGATACGGAGCTCTGGTTTATAGGGTACATGCATCTTCATATTTATTACACAATTTTAAGTTACGCACAACAACTTACATTTCCAAAAGCCATTGAGTGGGTGTTTAGTTTTCCTCATGTAGGCCAAAATTTAGTGTTGTCAGATATTTTAATTTAGGGTAAGAGAAAAGACAGAAAGAAGAGAAGTAAAGACGGAAGAAAGGAACAAAGGAATATCCTTGTGGATCAGAAAAAGGCTTTTACAGCCTTTATGTATTTGAAGGAGATTTAGCTGAGCTGTAAATAAACCTTGCTGGCATGATAGTTAAGCACTCGGCTGCTAACCAAAAGGTCAGCAGTTTGAACACGCCAGCTGCTCTGAGATAAAAAAGACCTGTATATCTGCCCCTGTAAATATTCACAACCTAGGAACCCTATGGGCAGTTCTACTCTGTCACATAGGGCCACTATTAGAATCAACGCAATGGCACACAACATAATAATTTGAGGTGATAGCTCCTTCTGATGGTATAATTATATTGGTAATACCCAGTGCCATTGAGTTTCTGTAATAGCATTCCCATAATTACTGGTGTGATGGAACATTCTTTTGTATCTTTATTGCCTCTGTGGTTTCTGTTCTGTGAATAGCTTACTCATATACTCTCCTACTTCCTCACAATCAAAAGAAGTTCCCCTATCTATTTTTCTATGATAGTGGCTAGGAAGATGGCTCTGGAACTAGATGGCAGCATTCAAAGCTTTAATACAGTGTTTTTTGTTTTTTGTTTTTTTTTTATAATTTTTATTGTGCTTTAAGTGAAAGTTTACAAATCAAGTCAGTCTCTTACACAAAAAACTTATATACACCTTGCTAAATACCCGCAATTACTCTTTTAATGATACAGCCCGCTCACTCCCTCCACTCTCTCTTTTCTTATCCATTTCTCCAGTTTCTAACCCCCTCTATCTTCTCATCTTCCCTCCAGGCAAGAGATACCAACATAGTCTCAAATGTCCACCTGATCCAAGATGCTCACTCCTCACCAGCATCCCTCTCCATCCCATTGTCCAGCCCGATCCATGTCTGAAGAGTTGGCTTCGGGAATGGTTCCTGTCCTGGGCCAACAGAAGGTCTGGGGGCCATGACCACTGGGGTCCTTCTAGTCTCAGTCAGACCATTAAGTCTGGTCTTTTTATGAGAATTTGGGGTCTGCATCCCACTGCTCTCCTGCTCCCTCAGGGGTTCTCTGTTGTGTTCCCTGTCAGGGCAGTCATCGGTTGTGACCGGGCACCATCTACTTCTTCTGGTCTCAGGCTGATGTAGTCTCTGGTTCATGTGGCCCTTTCTGTCTCTTGGGCTTATAATTACCTTGTGTCCTTGGTGTTCTTCACTCTCCTTTGCTCCAGGTGGGTTGAGACCAATTCATGCATCTTAGGTGACTGCTTGCTAGCGTTTAAGACCCCAGAAGCCACTCTTCAAAGTGGGATGCAGAACGTTTTGTTAATAGATTTTATTATGCCAATTGACTTAGATGTCCCCTGAAACCATGGTCCCCAAACCCCTGCCCCTGCTACACTGGCTTTTGAAGAATTCAGTTTATTCAGCATTCTTCTTTGCTTTTGGTTTAGTCCAATTGTGCTGACCTCCCCTGTATTGTGTGCTGTCTTTCCCTTCACCTAAAGTAGTTCCTATCTACTATTTAATTAGTGAATGCCCTTCTCCCACCCTCCCTCCCTCCCCGCCTGTAACCACAAAAGAATGTTTTCTTCCCAGGTTAAACTATTTCTCAAGTTCTTATAATAGTGGTCTTACACAAAATTTGTCCTTTTACAACTGACTCAGCATAATGCCTTCCAGTTTCCTCCATGTTATGAAATGTTTCACAGATTCCTCGCTGTTCTTTACCGATGGGTAGTATTCCATTGTGTGGATATACCATAATTTATTTATCCATTCATCCGTTGATGGGCACCTTGGTTGCTTCCATCTTTTTGCTTTTGTAAACAGTGCTGCAGTGAACATGGGTGTGCATATAGTTGTTCATGTAAAGGCTCTTATTTCTCTAGGATATATTCTGAGGAGTGGGATTGCTGGATCGTATGGTAGTTCTATTTCTAGCTTTTTAAGGAAGCGCCAAATCGATTTTCAAATTCGCTATACCATTTGACTTTCCCACCAGCAGTGTATAAGTGTTCCAATCTCTCCACAGCCTCTCCAACATTTATTCTTTCGTGTTTTTTGGATAAATGCTAGCCTTGTTGGAGTGAGGTGAAATCTCATTGCAGTTTTGATTTGCATTTCTTTAATGGCTAATGATCAAGAGCATTTCCTCTAATGGCTAATGATTGTGAGCATGTATCTGTTAGCTACCTGAGTGTCTTCTTTAGTGAAATGTCTATTCCTATCTTTTGCCTATTTTTTAATTTGGTTATTTGTCATTTCTCAGTTGAGTTTTTGTGGTATCATGTAGATTTTAGAGATCAAGCGGTGATCAGAAATGTCATAGCTGAAAACTTTTTCCCAGTCTGTGGGTAGTCTTTTTACTCTTTTGGTGAAGTTTTTGGATGAGCATGGGTGTTTGATTTTTAGGGGCTCCCAGTTATCTAGTTTTTCTTCTGCATTCTTAATAATGTTTTGTGTACTGTTTATGCCATGTATTAGGGCTCCTAACATTGTCCCTATTTTTTCTTCTATGGTCTTTAACGTTTTAGATTTTATATTTAGGTCTTTGATCCATTTTGAGCTCATTTTTGTGCATGGAGTGAGGTATGGGTCTTGTTTCATTTTTTTGCAGATGGATATCCAGTTATGCCAGCACCATTTGTTAAAAAGACTCTCTTTTCCCCATGTAACTGTTTTGGGGCCTTTGTCAAATATCAACTGCTCATATGTGGATGGATTTATGTCCGGATTCTCAATTCTGTTCCATTGGTCCATGTATCTGTTGTTGTACTAGTAGCAGGCTGTTTTGATTACTGTGGCAGTATAGTAGGTTCTCAAATCAGGTAAAGTAAGGCCTCCCACTTTGTTCTTGTTTTTCAGTAATGCCTTACTTATCTGAGGCCTCTTTCCCTTCCATATGAAGTTGGTGATTTGTTTCTCCATCTCATTAAAGAATGTCATTGGTATTTGGATCAGAATTGCATTAAATGTATAGATCTCTTTTGGTAGAATAGATATTTTTATAATGTTAAGTCTTCCTATCCATGAGCAAGCTGTATTTTTCCACTTATGTAAGTCCCTTTGGTTTCTTGCAGAAGTGTACTGTAGTTTTCTTTGTATAAGTCTTTTACATCTCTGGTAAGATTTATTCCTAAGTATTTTATCTTCTTGGGGGCTACTGTAAATGGCATTGATTTGGTGATCTCCTCTTCGACGTTCTTTTTGTTGGTGTAGAGGTATACAACTGATTTTTGTATGTTTATCTTGTGTCCTGATACTCTGCTGAACTCTTCTATAAGTTTCAGTAGTTTTCTGGAGTATTCCTTAGGGTTTTCTGTGCATAAGATCATGTCATCTGCAAATAGAGATACTTTGACTTCTTCCTTGTCAATCTGGATGTGTTTTATTTCTTTATGTAGCCTAATTGCTCTGGCTCGGACCTCCAACACAATATTGAATAAGAGCGGTGATAAAGGACATCCTTGTTTGGTTCCTGATCTCAATGGGAATGCTTCCAGGCTTTCTCCATTTACGGTGATATTGGCTGTTGGCTTTGCATAAATGTCCTTTATCATGTTGAGGAATTTTCCTTCTATTCCTATTTTGCTGAGAGTTTTTATCATGAATCGGTGTTGAACTTTGTCAAATGCCTTTTCTGCATCAATTGATAAAATCATGTGATTCTTGTCTTTTGTTTTATTTATGTGGTGGATTACATTAATTGTTTTTCTAATGTTGAGCCATCCCTGCATACCTGGTATGAATCCCACTTGGTCATGGTGAATTATTTTTTTGATATGTTGTTGAATTCTATTGGCTAGAATTTTGTTGAGGATTTTTGCATGTACATTCATGAGGGATATAGGTCTATAATTTTCTTTTCTTGTGGTATCTTTACCTGGTTTTGGTATCAGGGATATGGTGGCCTCATAGAATGAATTTGGTAGTATTCCGTTCTTTTCTATGCTCTGAAATACCTTTAGTAGTAGTGTTGCTAACTCTTCCCTGAAACTTTGGTAGAACTCTGCAGTGAAGCCGTCCGGACCAGGGCCTTTTTTTGTTGGGAGTTTTTTGATTACCTTTTCAATCTCTTCTTTTGTTACGGGTCTATTTAGTTGTTCTACCTCTGTTTGTGTCAGTTTAGGTAGGTAGTGTGTTTCTAGGAACTCATGCATTTCTTCTAGGTTTTCAAATTTATTAGAGTACAATTTTTCATAGTAATCTGATATGATTTCTTTAATTTCAGTTGGGTGTGTTGTCATATTGCCCATCTCATTTCTTATTTGGGTTATTTGCTTCCTCTCCTGTTTTTCTTTTGTCAGTTTGGCCAGTAGTTTATTAATTTTGTTGATTTTTTCAAAGAAGCAGCTTTTGGTCTTGTTAATTCTTTCAATTGTTTTTCTGTTTTCTATTTCATTTAGTTCTGCTCAAATTTTTGTTATTTGTTTTCTTTGGGTGCTTGAGGGTTTCCTTTGTTGCTCTCTTTCTATTTATTCAAGTTTTGGGGATAATTCTTTGATTTTGGCCCTTTCTACGTTTTGTATTTGTCCATTTATAGATATAAATGGGCCTCAGAGCACCAGTTTTGCTGTGTCCCAAAGGTTCTGATAGGAAGTGTTTTCATTCTCATTGGATTCTATGAATTTCTTTATTCCATCCCTAATGTCTTCTATAATCCAGTCTTTTTTGAGCAGGGTATTGTTCAGTTTCCAAGTGTTAGATTTCTTTTCCCTGCTTTTCCTGTTATTGATTTCCACTTTTATGGTCTTATGGTCAGAGAAGATGCTTTGTAATATTTCAATGTTTTGGTTTCTGCTAAGGCTTGCTTTATGACCTAATATGTGGTCTATTCTAAGAATGTTCCACGGGCACTAGAAAAGAAAGTATAGTTGGTTGCTGTTGGGTGGAGTATTCTGTATATGTCCATGAGGTCAATTTGGCTGATTGTGGCATTTAGGTCTTCCGTGTCTCTATTGAGCTTCTTTCTGTATGTCCTGTCCTTCACTGAAAGTGGTGTGTTGAAGTCTCCTACAATTATTTGGGAGCTGTCTATCTCACTTTTCAATGCTGATAGAGTTCGTTTTATGTATCTTGCAGCCCTGTCATTGGGTGCATAAATATTTAATATGCTTATATCTTCTTGGTGTATTGTCCCTTTAATCATTATATAGTGTTCTTCCTCATCTTTTATGATGGATTTAACTTTAAAGCCTATTTTGTCAGAAAGTAATATTGCCACTCCTGCTCTTTTTTGACTGTTGTTTGCTTGATATATTTTTTTCCATCCTTTGAGTTTTAGTTTGTTTGTGTCTCTCAGTGTAAGGTGTGTCTCTTGTAGGCAGCATATAGACAGATCTTTTTTTTTTAATTCATTCTGCAACTCTCTGTCTCTTTATTGGTGCATTTAGTCCATTCACATGCAGGGTAATTATGGATAGGTATGAATTTATGAATCATTTGATGTGTTTTTTTGAGTGTTGTTGGCAGTTTGTTTTTCCCACTTAATTTTATGTATGGAGTAGATTATCTTTACATATTGTCCTGTCCTCATATTTGTTGTTGTTGATTTTGTTTCTGCTGAGTCCCTATTTTTTTCTTGTATTTCATTTTGATGAGTAGGATAGTTTGTCTCCTTTGTGGTTACCTTATTATTTAACCCTGTTTTTCTAAATTTAAACCTAACTTTTATTTCTTTCTATTGCCATATTTCCTCTCCGTATGGAAGGTCTATGATTATATTTCTCAGTCCCTTTTTATTATTTTAATGTTGTTCTCTTTTATATAATAACATTGCTGTTGCCCTGTTTTGGGTTTTTTTTTTTTTTTTTTAATCTTTGTTTTTCTGGATTTCTCTGTCTGGGTTGACTTCTGGTTGCTCTGCCCAATGTTCTAGTCTTGGGTTGATACCTGATATTATTGATTTTCTAACCAAAGAACTCCCTTTAGTATTTCTTGTAGTTTTGGTTTGGTTTTTACGAATTCCCTCAACTTGTGTTTATCTGGAAATGTCTTAATTTTACCTTCATATTTAAGAGACAGTTTTACTGGCTATATGATTCTTGGTAGGTAATTTTTTTTCCTTCAGTTTTTGAAATATGCCATCCTATTGCCTTCTTGCCTGCATGGTTTCTGCCAAGTAGTCTGAGCTTATTCTTATTGACTCTCCTTTGTAGGTGACTTTTCGTTTATCCCTGGCTGCTCTTATAATTGTCTCTTTATCTTTGGTTTTGGCAAGTTTGATTATAATACATCTTGGAGACTATCTTTTAAGATCTATCTTATGTGGATTTCGATGAGCATCTTGGATAGATATTTTCTCATCTTTCATGATATAAGGGGAGTTTTCTGCCAACATATCTTCGACAATTCTCTTTGTATTTTCTGTTATCCCTCCCTGTTCTGGTATTCCATTCATTCGTAGGTTATTTCTCTTGATAGAGTCCCACGTGATTCTTTAGGTTTCTTCATTTTTTTAATTCTTTTATCTGATTTTTCTTCAAATATATTAGTGCCAAGTGATTTATCTTTGAGCTCAGAAATTCTGTCTTCTACCTGCTCCATTCTGCTCCTCTGACTTTCTGTTGAGTTGTCTCCTTCTGTAATTTTATTGTTAATCTTCTGAATTTCTGATTGCTGTCTGTCTATGGACTTTACCATCTTATTAAACTTTTCATTATGTTCCTGAATAATCTTTCTAATTTCTTCAATTGCTTTATCTGTGTGTTCCTCGGCTTGTTCTGCATATTGCCTCATTACCTTCCTGATGTCTTGGAGGGTTCTGTATATTTAACTTTCGTATTCTGCATCTGGTAATCCCAGGAATGCATTTTCATCTAGAAGATCCCTGGACTCTTTGTTTTGCGAGTTTGTTGAGTTGATCACGGTCTGTTTCTTTATGTGACTTGATATTGACTGTTGTCTCCAAGCCATCTATAAGTTATTGTATTAGTTTATGCTTGCTTACTGTGTCACAGCTTCTTGCTTTGTTTTGTTTTGATATACCCAGATGGGTTGCTTGAGTGAGCTAGCGTGATTATTTTTGCCTTTTGAGCTTTGATGTCCTGTCCCCAAATGGCTAGAGCTGTTTTCAGGTATATCAGTCTAGGAGTCAATTCACTTTTTTTGTATGAATTCAGCTCAGGTTTCCTGGTAGCTGATCATCAAGTGTGTGGTACAGGTTCTGTCCTACAGCTTAGAGGGGCAGGGGTGATTGGCATATATACCGATATCTGATTGCAGTAGGGGGTCACTCTCTCACCAAGGCAGGGGACTGAGAACTGACCCCCGAGTGTCTCTGAGGAAAGAATGTCCCTGTTCCCTAGAGTGTGCAGGTGGGTAGGTTCTGCAGATGGACCATAGGCACCCAAAGTTTTTGGTTGTAAGGACTGGGAGGTACCAGTTATCTTTGGACCCCTGTCACAGGTGGCTGGGTGACCTGAGTGGAGCTACCAGTCCTTAGGTCCCTGATGAGGGTAGGTGAGAACCTTGTTTAATAGGTAAAGCAATATCAAGCATCAAACACCCACCTCTCCACTGCACAGCTGAAATGGTTGGAGTCTGCCAACAAAGGGCCTATTCTCCCGAAATAGGCCCACACATGTCCATGCAGAGGGGAAAGTTGCTCAAAGTCCATGGACCGTTTATGCCTGGACAGAAGCCGCTTCTGTCCTGAGCTCCCCAGGTTAGTAGAGCTAACAAATTATCTTTTACCCCAATTGCAATGTTTTTCCTTCCCCAAGGCCGGGAGGATGGCTGTAGGTGCTCAACAGTGCCTGTCTCAGGCCCAAGGAATTCAGCTGCTGAAGCCGGCTTGGCGGGGGGGCAGTGAAATATACACAAGTACTTAGCTTTTGCCGAGACCGCCGTTCTTCTCTGGTTCTGGAGCCAGCTGTGTGGCTGGCTCCTTCTCCCTGAGGAAACTGTGGCTGAATGCTAGTACCAGCCCTGCCGCCGCTCAGGGAATGATACCTGAGGGCTCCCTGCGATTCGGGTCCTGTAACTCCTCTCTGCTCCTGAATGGTCTCTTCCTCCCCCTGCCCCTCAGTTCGTTTTCTAAGCTTGCCTTTGAAGCTCAGGGCTCCCAACTTGTCACAAATATACTTGTTTCACTTGTTTTTTCTGGTCTTTGTTGTAAAGAGGGCTCGCTGGAAGCATCTGTTTTTTCTACCGTCTTGGCTCTGCCTCTAATACAGTGTGTTTTAAGCCTGTGATCTTGGGTGATTCATTTAACCTTTTACCTCAGTTTCTTTCAATGAGCAATGGAGATAATAATAGTACCTACCCAGACAGTGCAAATGGTTAATTGTTCCACTACTAGCCAAAGGCTGACAATTCAAACCCAGAAGTGCCTCAGGGGACAGGCCTAGTGATCTGTTTCAGAAAAGTCACACCCTTGCAAACCCTGTGGAGTACAGTTCTACTCTGCATATGTTGGCCCGACATGAGTCAGAATCGACTCCATGGCAACGAACAACTACAAATGATATTAGGTATCCTCTCGTATGCTTACTTGCTATCTGTATATCTCCTTTGTTGTAGTATTTGCTCAGATCTTTTCCCCATTAAAAAAAAATTTGATAACAATTTTATTCAGATATATAATGCATACGTAGTGGAATTCACCCATTAAAATTCAGTCGTTTTCAGTATATTCACAGATATGTGCAACCATCACCAAAGTCAATTTTACAACAGAAACAAACCCTGGACTCTTTAACTTTCACCTTTTCCTTCCCCAAGAGCTCACTCTTTTCCCTCCCCCAGCCCTACCAGCAACAAGTCTACCCCATGTGTGTCAGAGGAGAATTATCTTCCATTTGATTTTCTTCCTTTCTTTTTTAAAACTATTTTGTTGTTGTTGTTGAGAATATACAAAGCATAACATACACCAGTTTAACAGTTCCTACATGATTACCATCTTCCAGTTGTACAGGCATTCTCACCCTCCTTTTAAGAGTTGTTCCTCCTCCATTAACACAAACTCACTGCCCATTATTAAGTATGATTTTAAATGTAATTCTTTAAAAATAATTTTTATTGTACTTTAAGTGAAAGTTTACAAATCAAGTCAGTCTCTCACACAAAAACTTATATACACCTTACTATGTACTCCCAATTACTCTCCCCCTAATGAGACAGCCCACTCTCTCCTTCCAGTCTCTCTTTTCCTGACCATTTCACCAGTTTCTAACCCCCTTTACCCTCCCATCTCCCCTCCAGACAGGAGATGCCAACATAGTCTCAAGTGTCCACCTGGTCCAAGAAGCTCACTCCTTATCAGCATTTCTGTCCAACCCATTGTCCAGTCCCAACCATGTCTGATGAGTTGGCTTCGGGAATGCTTCCTGTCCTGGGTCAACAGAAGGTGTGGGGGCCATGACCACTGGGGTCCTTCTAGTCTCAGTCAGACCATTAAGTCTGGTCTTTTCATGAGAATTTGGGGTCTGCATTCCACTGCTGTCCTGCTCCCTCAGGGGTTCTCTGTTATGTTGCCTGTCAGGACAGCCATGGTTGTAGCTGGGCACCGTCTAGTTCTTCTGGTCTCAGGCGGATGTAGTCTCTGGTTTATGTGGCCTTTTCTGTCTCTTGGGCTCATAATTACCTCGTGTCCTTGGTGTTCTTCATCCTCCTTTGATCCAGGCAGGTTGAAACCAGTTGATGCATCTTAGATGGCAGCTTGCTAGCATTTAAGACCCTAGATGCCACTTTCGAAAGAGGGATGCAGAATGTTTTCTTAATAGATTTTATTACGCCAATTGACTTAGAAGTTCCCTGAAACCATGGTCCCCAAACCCCCTCCCCTGCTACGCTGGCCTTCGAATCAGTTTATTGAGGAAACTTCTTTGCTTTTGGTTTAGTCCAGTTGTGTTGACCTCCCCTGTATTGAGTATTGTCCTTCCCTTCACCTAAAGTAGTTCTTATCTACTATCTAATTAGTATTAAATGTAAGTTTTAAATAGATGTCCTTTATTGAAATGACTTTTCTATTCCTAGTTTGCTTAGTTTTTTTTTTTTTTTGGTAATGAATTGATGTAGAATTATTTTAAATGATTTTTCTCCATTTATTGAGATGATCATATGCTTTTTCTTATTTAGTCTACTTTATACGGTAAAAATAGGATTTTCAGATTTTTTATTGCGGGATTTTTTAATATTTTTCAAAATATTGACCCATTTCATCTCAATTGTTTAATTCATGGGTATAGAATTATTTGAGTATTACCGTATTGTCTTTTTACTGTCTATGGGTCCAGTAGTAATGCCTACTTTCTTATTGATATTGGTAATTTGTGACTTCTCTCTTTTTCTTACTAAGCTTAGATAGATTTTTACCAATTTTTATTTTGGTTTCATTGATTTTCTCTATTGTTTTTCTGTATTCCTTTTTATTTATTTTGCTTCAATATTTATTATATTCTTCTTTCTACTTGTTTAAGAACCCATTGCCATTGAGTCGAATCCAACTCATAGTGATCCTGTAGGAGAGAGAGTAACTGCCCCGTAGGGTTTCCAAGGAGCGGCTCGTGGATTTGAACTGTTGACCTTACGGCTAGCAGTCATAAGCCTAACCACAGCACCACCAACGTTGCATGAGGGTTGTATCCTTTCATCATACCTATTCAATCTGTATGCAGAGCAAGTAATCCAAGAAGCTGGACTATATGAAGAAGAATGGGGCATCAGGATTGGAGAAAGACTCATTAACAATCTGTGTTATGCAGATGACACAACCTTTCTTGCTGAAAGTAAAGAGTACTTGAAGCACTTATTGATGAAGTTCAAACACCACAGCCTTCAGTATGGACATAAAGAAAACAAAAATCCTCACAACTAGACCAATAAGCAACATCATGATAAATGGAGAAAAGATTGAAGTTGTCAAGGATTTCATTTTACTTGGATCCACAATCAACAGCCATGGAAACAGTAGTGAAGAAATCAAAAGACTCATTGCATTGGACAAATATGCTGCAAAAGACCTCTTTAAAGTGTTGAAAAGCAAAAATGTCACCTTGAAGACTATGGTGCACCAGATCATGGTGTTTTCAATCATATAATATGCATGCAAAAGCTGGGCAATGAATAGGGAAGACCAAAGAAGAGTTGATGCCTTTGAATTGTGATGTTGGCAAAGAATATTGAATATACCACAGACTGCCAAAAGAATGAACAAATCTGTCTTGGAAGAAGTACAACTAGAATGGTCCTTAGAAGTAAGGATGGCGAGACTGTGGCTTACATACTTTGGACATTTTGTCAGGTGGGATCAGTCCCTGGAAAAGGATATCGTGCTTGGTGAAATACAGAGTCAGTGGAAGAGAGAAAGGCCTTCAAGATAGATTGACATAGTGGCTGCAAAAATGGGCTGAAGCATAACAACGACTGCGAGCATGGTGAAGGACTAAGCAGTGTTTCGTTCTATTGTACATAGGGTTGCTGTGAGCTGGAGCCATCTCAACAGCACCTAATGATAGCAACAGACTTGTTTAAAGTTTAATTTTCTCTTCTTTCTCTTGTTGCTAAAGTTAGGAGAATGTGTTGATTTTTATACTGAGCAGCATTTGGAATTCTTATTAATTCTATAGTTTGAAGTTCCTCTTTAATTTTTCTTTATTGAGAAAAATTCACTTAACATAAAATTCATCATCTTAACCATTTTAAAATGTGCAATTTAATGGCTTTTAGTACATTCACAATGTTACGCAATCATCACCACTAATTAGCTCCAGAGCGTTTTGTTTATCCCAAAAGGAAATCCATTAAGGAATCACTCTCCATCCCCTGGAAAATGCTAAATTTACTTTTCGTCTCTTTGAATTTGCCTACTCTACATTTGATATCAGTGAAATTATGCAACACGTGTCCTTGCCTGTGTGACATCTTTTACTTACCATGTTTTAACATTCATCTCATGTTGCTTCGTTCTTTTATATGGCTGAATAATATTACATTGTGTAGCTGTATCACATTTGGTTTACCCATTCATCAGTTGATGGGTAAGTGGGTTGTTTCCACTCTTTGGCTATTATGAATAATGTGCCTATGAATGTTATTGTACAAGTTTTTATGTGAACATATGTTTTCAATTCTTTCAGGGATGTATCTATGAGTGAAATTGTTGGGCCATATTTTATGTTTTGCTTTTTGAGCTACTCCAAAACTGTTTTAATAAATAGCTGCACCATTTTACATCTCCATCAGCATGTTGAGAGTTACAAATTTTCCATATTCTGGCCAAAATGTTTTATTATTCATCCTTTTGATTATAACTATCCTAATGGGTATGAAGTGACATCTCATTGTGGTATTAGTTTGCATGCCCCTGATCTTTTCATGTGATTATTATCAATTTAAATATTTTCTTTGGAGCCTTGTCTATTGAAACTATTTGCCCATGCTTTAATTGGTTTTTCCTTTTATTATTGAGTGGTAAGCATTCTTTAAAATTCTGAATACTTATCTCTTATCAGCTACATGATTTTCAATTTTTTTTTCCAATTCTGTGCATTGTGTTTTTACTTTCTTGATAGTGGCATTTGATATACGAAAAGAATTTTTAATTTTAATGAAGTCTGATTTGTCTTTTTTATTTTGTTGCTTGTTCTTTTGGTGTCATGTGAAGATTTTCATTTATGTATTTTTCCAAGGGTTAAATTTTTAGCTCTTACATTTAGATATTTGATCTATTTTGATAAATGATATTGGATATTTCATTTGTTTTGAGTTAATTTTTGTATATTATATGAGGTAGGAGACAATCTCCATTCTTTTGCATGTTTTTGCAATTATGGTAACATAGCTTGTTGAATAGATTTTTGTTCTCTTATTGAATTTTCTTGGCAACAGAGAAAAAAATTAATTCACCATAAATGTAAGAGTTTATTCTGGATTCTCAATTTTATTTTATTGATCTATGTATTTATTTTTATGCTCTTATCACTCTGTCTTGATTATTGTAGTTTCCTAGTAAGTTTTGATATTGGAAAGTGGGAATTGTTCAACTTTGTTCTTCTTTTTTCAAGATCACTGTGGCTATTCAGTGTCCTTTGCACTTCCATATGAATTTTTGGTTCAGTTTTCATTGTTGACTACAATGTTTGCTGTGGGTTTTTCATAGATGCCATTTATCAGGATGTGGAAGTTTCCTTCTTTTCTAGATGCTAATTGTTTTTATCATGCAAGGTTGTGGGTTTTGCCAAATGCTTTTTCTGCATCTATTGAGATGATCATGTGATTTTTTTCTTTTTGTTCTATTAGTATGGCCTATGATATTGATTTTCATACGTTGAACCAAACTTTCATTCCAGGAAAAAAAGTCCCGTTTGGTCATGGTGTATGTTCTTACAATATGCTGCTTAATTCAGTTTGCTCATAGGTCTTTGAGGTATTTTGCATCTATATTTATAGAGGATATTGGTCTGTAGTTTTCCTTTCTTTTGATGTCTTTGTCTCTCTTTGGTTTCAGAGTAATAAATCCCTTAACCAAACCCATTGCCATCAAGTGAGTCTGACTCATAGCAACCCTACAGGACAAAGTAGAGCCGCCCCAAAGAGTTTCCAAGGAGAGGCTGGTGGATTTGAACTGCCAATCTTTTGATTAGCAGCTGAGCTCTTAATTACTGTGCCAGCAGGGCTCCTTCAGGGTAATAGTCACCTCAAAGAATATGATGGGGAGTGTTCCTTCATTTTCTATTTTTTTAAGAATTCATGAAGGATTGGTGTTAATTCTTCTTTAATTTATTGTTAGAATTCACCAATGAAGCCATCAGGTCCTGGAATTGCCTTTGTTGGAGGTTTTTTGATTACTTCTCCAGATAAATATTATAGTCCATTATACCCATTGCCATTAAGTCGACTCCAACTCACACCGACCCTATAGGACAGAGTAGAACTGCTCCATAGGACTTTGAAGGAACAGCTGGTGGATTCAAACGGCCAACCTTTCGATTAGCAGCCATAGTTCTTAACCACTTCACCACCAGGGCTCCATAGATGTTATATATAAAAAAAAAAGATCAGTCTAATGAAAGGTTTATTACTTTCCTTGATGTTTTCACAGAATCAAATTTCGGCTTCATTGATTTTTTTACTACTGTTTTCCAACTGTCTATTTTGTTATCAGAACTCTATTTTTAACTATTTTCTTACTTCTGCTTGCTCTGGGTTTAGTTTGCTCTTCCTTTTTTGAGTTTCCTAAAATGGAAGTTAAGGCTATTGATTTGAAATTGTTCTTTTTTAACTAGGTGTTTACAACTATACCTTTCCCTCTAAACACTGATTTGGCTGCTTACCAAAGTTTTGATATGTTTTCATTTTCATTCATCTCAAAGTATTTTTGAAATTCCACTTTGATTTCTTCTTCAACCCATTGGTTATTTAGGATATTGTTGCCTTATTTCTAAACATTTTTTGAATATATAGAATTTGCTTCTGTAACTGATTTCTAATTTCATTCCATCATGGTCAGAGAATATTCAACTCCTGTGTTGGTTAAGTCTTGTCACTTTAGTTGGACCATAATTCTCAGTGGTTTGGCAGTTATGTAATGATGTAATTTGGTAGTTATGTGATGATGCAGTCATCCTCTATGATGTGATATGATATGATCTGTCAATTAGTTATAAGGGAAGTTTCCTTGGGGACATGGTCTGCATCCAATATATATGTGGACGTTCTGGCAAACCTCACTTGCTTGTTCTGGGCCATGCATCCAGCTCTTCATTATCTGAGGTATGGTTCTTGGGACTTGAGCCAGCTGCCCGCTGTCTTACTTGTCAATCTTGGATTAGTCAGCGTCTGCAGCCCCTGAGCCAATGGCTTGCCATCTGACCTGCAGATCTTCGAATCATCAGCTCTTGCAACTGAGTCAGGAGAAGCCTTCAGCTTAATGTCTGAACCGCAAACTTGAGACTTTCTCTCTCTATAAATACATATACACAGACACACACACATACATATATATATATATATATATATATATATATACACGCTTCACCAGTTTTGCTTCCCTAGACAGCCCATCTTACAACTTTAGGTACTGAGAGTGGTTCTACAGAAATAAAATCATAAGGATGAGTTCACTAAATCGGTTCTCAAGTCTGACCAGTCTTATAGGCACTGACGACTCTGCCTGCATTAGTAAAGAGGGTGTTGCTAATCCATGGCTGCAGAGGGCAATATTAACACAAAAAATATCACTACCAATAGATCAAGTATTGCTAAGAAGTGAGGATCTGAATGACTGCATGTTTGATACTTATCTACAATTTTGTCAGAATGAGAATTAAAAGGAAGCTGGTTGGTTGGTCCTATTTCAAAACACAAAGTGTTGAAAAAGATGAGCTCAGGGCTTCAGAGTAACATGTCAAGTACCACATAAATGACCTGGAAGTTGCCACTTGTGCCCTGAAAGAAAGCCTCATTTCTTATAGTAACAGGGCTAATACTGCCAAAAACCAAACCTAGAGTCTTATGATAAAAGTGGCAGAATTACAACACTAATTGAAATCTCAACATCAAATCGTGTCTGAAATTAAGAAAGGGCATTGATGGGGAAGAAACGAGATCCTGAAACTTAGGATGGTGTCATGGATTGAATTAAGTACCCGCAAAAATGTGTGTATCAATTTGGCTGGGCCATGATTCCCGGTATTGTGTGAATTTCCTATGTCATATAAATCCTGCCTCTATGATGGTCATGAGGGGGGATGGCAGAAGTTGTGTTAGTGATACAGGACTCAATCTACACAATTCAATTGTGTCTCAACACAATCTTTTTTGAGGTATAAAAGGGAGGAGCGAGCAGGACCTTATACCACCAAGAAAGCAGTGCTGGGAGTAGAGCACAGAGAAGCTCCTAGTTCAGGGGAAGACTGATGAGAAGCCAACAGAGAGAGAAATCCTTCCCCTGGAGCTGATGCCCTGAGTTTGGACTTTTAGCCTACTTTATTGTGAGAAAATTAACTTCTCTTTGTTAAAGCCATCCACTTGTGGTATTTCTGTTATAGCAGCACTAGATGACTAAGACAGATAGAAACACATAGACAGATAGATGATCAGGAAGCTGGGGACACTGAGCCCCTAAATTCCATTGAATCATTCCTGCCAACAAAATCAGACCTCTTATTCCCATTTGAAGAGATCATTCCATCTTTGACTGCTAGGACACCCTCCAAGTAAAACCATTTTCCCATCCACCACCATCTGATGACGTTAACCTAAAGCTGTTCCTAAATAGTATTTATCTGAGATATTGCCAGTGGAACACCTGGGGCATTGTCTGGGGCATAACCTGCAGTAGATACCTTACAAGACATTGATGACTGTTCCCAAGACACACCACCACCACCGATTTTTGCTTCTAGACCCATAACTATATACACTTGAGTTCCAGAGATCCCTGAGGGGTGAAGTACAAAGCATGACAAAGAATGAGGTATGCTACACTCCAAAAGAACTGCTTGAGTTTTCCAATATGTACAAACAGAAACTTGAGGTATATGTGTGAGAATGGCTATTAAGGGTATGAGATAATTGTGCTAGGAACATAAAGTTAGATTGGTCTGAGTTTATTGATATGGGCCTACTAAGCACAGATTCTTCATTCAATTTTCAGCTCGAGAGATTAGGAAAGGATCTAATAGCTTATCTGGTTGGTTAACTGAAGCGTGGATTGAACTGTGGCTTGATGGTTAAGCATTTACCTGTTGGCCAAACTGTAAGCAGTTTGAATCCACCAGCTGCCTCTTGGAAACCTTATGGGACAATTCTACTCTGTCCTATAGGGTCACTATGAGTCAGAATCAACTTGACGGCAACGGGTTTTACACTAAAGCAACTTGAAGTACCAGACCTGCCTTGGTAACTGTAGAAGGTATCCAAAAGTTAGTGAGATTGGCATGTTAGAGTGGATTTATCAGATTAGACCTATAGACCCACACATGGAGTACCCAGATGACGCACCTTTTAGCACAATAATGAGGAGAAAATTTGTGAAGGGAGTCCTGGTATCCTTGAAGATTGCTGTGATTGCTATTACATGTAAGCCACATTTGACAGTGGGAACTGTCTGAACTGAATTAAGACACCTAACTAGAATGGGACTGATTAGATGCTTTGGTGGTAGAAGCCAAGTGGCATCACTCAATTGCTAAAGACAAAGCAGGCGTGGTTACCATAATGAACAGTGGAGTCAAAGCAGTGATCAGAATAGTCTGACTTTTTTGGACTTAAGGCACTGATTACTTAGCCATGGTGTCCCTAGGAATGAAATAGATGTGAAATCTATTAAATATTTACTTGGTCTCTACTAGCGGAAACATTTCAGGTCAAGTAAATGGCAGTCTAACTTGAGTCACCAGAATAAAGAGCCAGAGCCCCTCAAACAAATCCCAGGCTTGAATGAGTTTACAAACTCACAATCCCTTGAATGAAGCAGAGGCTGGGTCTGCTTGAGGAAGGGATCCACTACGCTTCCACATCTTATACTGTTAGTCTTCTCCCAGTCTTCCCCAAACAGATTTATGGCCTTTTACAAGAGTGACTGTTCATTGGGGAAAAGGAAATAATCAGAATTTGCAGGATTGTTGGATACTGGCACTGAAATGACACTAATTCCAAGAGATTCAATATGTAACTGTGGCCCATAAGTCAAAGCGGGGGCATATGGGAGTCAGGTTATTGATGGAGCCTTAGCTCAGGTATGTCTCTGGCTAAGGCCTTTTTCTCCATACCTGTTTTGAAGGACCATCAGAAGCAGCTTGCCTTCACCTGGCAAGGCCAGCAATACACCTTTACTGTTCTACTTCAGAGCTACATCAACCCTCCAGCCCTATGTCATAATTTAGTCTGTAGGGACATTTATTGCCTTTCCTTTCCACAAGGTGTCACACTGGTCCATTACGTTGATAATATTATGCTGATTGGACTTAGTAAGGAAGAAGTGTCAGTGACTCTGGACTTGTTGGTAAAACATTTGCATGTTAGATGGTGGGAAACTAATCTCACAAAAATTCAGGCATCTTCTACCTCAGTGAACTTATTAAGAGTCCAGTGATGTGGGCCATGTTGAAATATTCCTCCTCAAGTGAAAGATAAATTGTTACATCTAGCCCCTCCTACAACTATAAAGGAGGCACAATGCCTGGTGGATCTCTTTGGATTTTAGAGGCAACGTATCACTCATTTGGGTGTGCTATTCTGGCCTATTTATCAAGCAACTTGAAAAGCTGCTAGTTTTGAGTGGGCAGAGTAAGAAAAGTTGCAGCCTGCCATGCAGGCCTCTTTGCAACACGGTCTGGCTGACCTAATGGTGCTTGAAGTGTCTGTAACAGATAGAGATGCTGTTTGGAGTCCTCGGCAGTCCTCTGTTGGTGAATCACAGTGCAAACCCTTAGGATTTTGGGGTAAAGCCCTGCTATCCTTTGCAGGTATTCTTCTTTGAGAAACATTTTTGCCTTGTTGCTGGGCCTGAGAAGAGACTGAATGCTTAACCATGGGCTGCCAAGTCACCAAGCAACTTGAGTTGCCCATCATAAACTGAGTGTTGTCTGACCTATAGAATCATAAAGTCAGATGTACACAGCAGCACTCCATCATATTAAATGGAAGTGGTATATACAAGATCAGGCTTGAGCAGGACCTGAAAGCAAAAGCAAATAACATGAGGAAGTGGCCCAAATTCCCATCTCTCCCTCCTGTTCCATTACTTTCCTTCTCTCAGTCTGTACATATTATAATTGTATTGAATATTTCTTCCTTGTATGTGTGCATCAAATATTTTTGTTTTTTCCACTTATGAAGGAAACCGTGGTGGTGTAGTGGTTAAGTGCTACAGCTGCTAACCCAAAAAGGTCAGCAGTTCAAATTCATTAGGCGCTCATTGAAAACTCTATGGGGCAGTTCTAATCTGTCTTATAGAATCGCTATGAGTCAGAATCAACTCAACGGCAATGGGTTCACTCGTGAAATATAATATGTAAACAGGGCTAGTACATTTTAGATTGTACACGTTGGTTGTATCATGCTAGGAAGCAGTATGACTTTGTAAATGTCTTTATTTAGAGATTGTGTATAGTTTAAGGAGATGTGTACAGATGCCAAGTTGAAAAGGGGTGGACTGTGATGGTTAAGGTTGTGTCATCTTGGTTGGAACATGATTTCAGTGGTTTGGCAGTTATGTAGTGTGGTAGTTATCCCCCATGATGTGATATGCCTATGGGTTGTAAGGCAAATTTCCTCAGGGGTGCATCCAATATATATAAGGACATTCTGGCAAATCTCGCTCTGCTAGCTGTGGATCCTGCATCCAGCTTGTCATCATCTGACCCCTGATTCTTTCAGCTCAAGCCTCTTATCTTCTGTATTGCCTGCTGATCTTGGGGTTTGTTGGCTTCCATAGCCTATGAGTCAGTAGCCTGCCATCTTATCTGATGATCTTGAAATTCACCAGCCTCTATAGCCTATGAGCCAGTGGCCTGCTATCTGACCTTACAATCTTGGGTTCCTTAGTCCCTGCAGCTATGTGAGTGCGGACAAACCTCCAGCCTGACATCTGACTCATGGACTTGGGAATTGCCAGCCTCTGAAACCATATGAGCCATTTCCTTGAGATAAATTTCTCTGTGTACATGTATATATGCTTCACTGGTTTTGTTTCTCTACAGAACCAAGCCTAAGACACTATCTTACTATGTAACCTGTACAAACAGAAAACTGGGAGGTGTCCTAAATCAGTGTACACAATCCTTATATACACCAAACCTAAATGTGTGCTGAAACCTTGATGTGCCTAGAAGAGTTCAAATTAAATAGACTGAAGCCTTCTGCCACTACATGTCAGCCTGACAAAACAATTTGGCAGCTAACTCATCAAAATGTTCAAAGAGTGCACAGGAAAATTAAAGTACAAAAGAGAAAACACGAACAGATAACCAACAGCAATTCTCAAATTATTCAAGGCAAGGAGGTGGAGTCCAATTCGAGAGGCCACTTACCCATCTGTGGTTCTCCAAGATCTGTGTAAGTGGACAGCTTCAAAGGGCTGGTGCTGGACCAGGGCCCAGTTCCTCTAGGGACCATCGCCATTGGTGCACCTTCAAATCCCATGTATCTGACACCAACTAATGTCAAAGAGTAAAAATTCACACACTGTTAAATAAAAGTAGGGAGATTTAGTGAAGGTTCAAAAACTGTTCTGACTGGGGACAATATTGGCTCCCACAAAGTGAAAGTCAGAGCTCCAAGACGGTGAAGCTGAAGACAGGTATTTATGGGGAGATAAAAAGATATTAAGGTATATTATTTTGATTGGAAATTACAAACATAGATTAATGTAAGAAGGAATCATGAGAACTCGGGACTTGAAAGGGACTGGGTTATCAGGGGTATGTGGCATTCTGGATTGGTGGTTTACAGTTTTGTTTTAAAGCTCCTTAGAAACCAACTGCAGATGTTTTTGAGGTTCCTTGGCAACAAGTTAACAATAATCTGATTGGAGCTCAGTGAAGTAAGATAGTTGAGGGCAGGATGTCTGGAAAAGGGGTTCTTAACATGATCGGTTTAAAGAGTATATGTGTGCTTTGTTGATTAGTTACTACTTGATGCTATTTGTCCTTGCAAGGGGATCACAAGATGATTATATGTTAGATTCCATGGTAACAGAGGCTAAAAATTAACTTACTTGGGGGTAAATTCTCCTGAGAACAACTTATACAAAGGGTTTTGATATGTTTCCTTCTCCTGGCTTCTCATGATGTGCTTTTGACATTCTGTAGCCTAAATATGGAGAAAAACATTTCCTTGGCTACATGATTAAATCTTATACAAAGATTTAACTGTCGCTATGGTAAAAAAGAAACCGCAATTTGGAGTCATGCCCAAGCCTCATCCAGGTTTTTCACATTGACCAGGCACCTTAAGTTTAAAACCTCTTATACAAGTTCATAGCATCCTTGCTCTAGTTTGTTCGCTGAGAAAGAGAATAGTTTGGTTAGCTCTCTCAAGCCAACCTTCGGTGATCGAATCATTGCAAATGGGTTGTTGTTAGGTGTCTTAGAGTCAGTTCTAACTCATAGCCACTCTATGTAGAACAGAACAAAACACTGCCCGGTCCCGTGCCATCATTACAATCTTTGTTGTACTCGAGCCCATTGTTGCAGCCACTGTGTCAGTCCGTCTCATTGAGGGTCTTCCTCTTTTTTGCTGACCATCTACTTTACCAAGCATGCTGTCCTTGTCCAGGACCCTTTCTCTCCTGAAAACATGTCCAAAGTATGTGAAATGAAGTCTCTCTGTCTTGCTTCTAATGAGCATTCTGGCTGCAATTCTTCCAAGACAAATTTATTCTTTCCTCTGGCATTCCACAGTATATTCAATATTCTTCAGCAGAACCATAATTCAAAGGCATCGATTCTTCTTCAGTTTCCTTATTCACTGTCCAGTTTTCACATGCATATGAGATTATTCAAAATGCCATGGCTTGGCTCAGGTGCACCTTAGTCCTTAAAATGACATCTTTGTTTTTTTTTAAGACTTTAAAATTATCTTGTGCAGCAGATTTGCCCAACACAAATTGTTAAGTCTCTAAAATATAAATGTACTTCAAGTTTAGGACAGACTGAGTAAGCCTGATTGGTGGTGAGGCATCTGTCTTAATGCAGAATAATGCTGGGCATTCCCAATGAATAGAGACCATTGTTCATGGGGGCTGGAACATCAAACATGAAGCATGACATGAAGGGATAGGTTGGGAGATCGCAAGGGTGACATAATTTGACAATAATGGCTTATTTAAAGGGTTTCTCAAAATCGGCAGTAACATTGGGCACAAGTTTGTAATTCAGAAGTGGCAAGGCAGGGGTCTCAGAATAATCTTGTACAGATTAAGGAAAATAATGGCATATCCTGCAATTGGTTATATTACTTGCATTGACTATGTATTGGGCCAACTTAACAAAAACATTTTCTTTCCAAGTATCAGTAAGTATTATTAGACCTAAAAATAATAGGAAAAGCTTCATCCTTATTTACAGTACATTTTAAAAATTACCAAGAAATAAATCCTAACTGATAAAGCTACTTCAAAAGCAATGAGTATTAAACAAAGTGCAATAATTTTAACAACTTGCACTACCAAGTAATGAAACTGAAAATTAAACAAAACAAAACCCAGTGCCATTGAGTCGATTCTGACTCATAGCGACCCTATAATGAAGTTAAGTCAAAATAATAAAAGGGTTGCCATATGAAAGCCAGTAAGTAAAAACACAGAGTCCTAAAATTTCAGCAATTTGAATTTGCATGAGGTCTTGATTTGTGATCTTGGAATCTGCTTCTGGCCACTAGAACATTTAAAGGTACATTTCAAGTCTCCTGATGGTTGTACAGTTCAAGAGGGTAATTTGGTCTTCTTTAGCTGTGACAAATGAATCCTTCCCAATTTAGCTGCACAAGGGTTGGTATGAAGGACTTGATAGGGTCTCTTCCATCAGCTTCAAACGAATCTTTTGGCTTATGCCCTTTCCAATATACATAGTCTCCTGGGACTATGGCAGGAGGATTCTGGACAGGCCACTCTTGATTGTTAAAAGCTTCTTTAACCTGAGAATGAGATTCTTTAAAGTAAGTCAAGGAATGGCAGTATTTTAATAAATCTGCTTGATCAATATTTGGATTAGTATAAGAAAAATAAGGGAGAGCCATTGGTCTCCCAGTTATTATCTCATGAGGAATAAGTTCATGAGGACCAAACAGAGTGGATCTTAAATTTAATGGGACCAAAGGAAGAACACTGGTCAAAGATAGGTTCAAAGACTCACAGTTTGGCTAACTGGATTTTTGTTATTCCATTTGTCCTTTCTACAAGACCAAAGGATTAAGGATGGTATGGGCAATGCAATCTCTGATAAATAGGGAAAACATGGCAAAGCTCTTGAATTATCTGCCCCTTAAAACGAGTACTACAATCATTACCTTACCTTCCTAGTGCTGTCGAGTCGATTCTGACTCATAGCGACCCTATAGGACAGAGTAGAACTGCCCCCACAGAGTTTCCAAGAAGCGCCTGGGGATTTGAACTGCCGACCCTTGGGTTAGAAGCTGTAGCACTTAACCACTAGGCCACCAGGGTTACTACAATCATTACAAAGCATTTTTGGAGATTCCTAGGTAGGTATAATATGCTCAAGATGTTTCTTAACAACAAATGTTGCGGCAGGATGGGGCAGGAAAAAAACCTCGACCCAATGTGAAAATCTACAAACTAATACATATTTATATACTGAATAAAGTCTAATTGCCATTCAAGTATAGTTCCAGAAGGCAAAGGGTGCTTCCTGGCAGGCACCTTAAGATGTATTCCAGGGTTGTGGTGGGAGCAAAACAAACAATAGCTAGCAACATATTCAGCTACTTCAAAAAATTTTCCCCACCAATATTTCTTTAAAATTTTAATTGCCTTATCCCATGTAAGTGTTCATATATAATGCCCACACCGTGGGAATATGGAGTGATTTGAGAAGGACAGGCTTATGATTTGGTCCAGTCTACGTCTTGCTATTAAGACCTTGAATGCAACCTGCTTTTTCCAACATTTGATTTCATTGTCTTGGATCAATCACCGATATTTAAAAAGGTTTTCAAAAGTTATTTTTTGATTTTGATGGTTGTCATCCTCCATGACTAACTCTGAAGGGAGAAGACACACCTCTAGCAATTACAGGTGTCCTGAAAATTTTGGATGCTGCCTGGTTTTCTGCTTATTGACCAAATTGTTTCCTCTGACTGCTGCATTCTGAAGTATTACCTCCAGCTGGAGAGCATGTATTTTTATGATTGCAAGTTCAGAAAGGAGTAGCAAGCCTTCTAAAAGTTCTGCTATTAATACTCCTATTTTTAATAGCATTTCCAGATGAGGTTAAAAATCCTCTTTGTTTCCATACCACCTCAAAATCATGGACAACTGTAAATCCATGTCTTGAGTTAACATAAGCATTTACAGATTTTCCTGAGGGAAATTTTCAGGCCCTTGTAAGAACAATCAGCTCAGCTTGTTTGGTGATAGTAGCATCAGGAATTATTTGACTTTCTAAAATCTCATTTGTAGTGGTGACTGCATACTCAACCTGATAGCAGGTGCTGGTAGGGTCAGGTCTTAAATATGAACCACTCACAAACATGACTATGTCAAGATTCCTTAAAGGAGTTCCTCTTAAATCCTTGGGAGGGGTTAAAACTTGTTCTGTTAAATCTAAACAATTATGAGTCAAATGGTTCTCTTCATCAATAATGGGGAAAAGAGTGGCAGGATTTAACTGAGCCACAGGGCGTAGTCCGGTATTAACACATTGTCATCAACTCAGTTCTGACTCAGCAGTGGCTAAAGAAGGATCTCATAAGTGAGCGCTAAAAGACATTAAGATAAAGTGGAATTAAGTAAAGCAGAAACTGCATGTGGTACATTAATGTCTAAAAAGTTTCCCAGTGCTATTCCTGTTGTAGACTCAACTAGCATAGTCACTGTAGCTAAAGATCTTAGACTAAGTGGGTAAACTCTAGCTACTGAGTCAAGTTATAAGCTGTAATATCCTGCAGGTCTCTGTTGTCCTCCATGTTTTTGAGTTAATATGCCCAGAGTATTTCCCTTCATTTTATGCACAAATAATGAAAGTCCAAGCTACAGTTGAGGAAACTCAAAGTGGGACACTCATTAAGGATTCTTTAAGGGACTCCATTGCTTGTTGGTCATCTGGTTTAATCTGAGATGCGTCTGGTTCAGAGGACTTAAAATATTTATATAAAGGTTGAGCTAGGAGTAAAAAAATCAAGATAAAAAAAAATCGGGATCAAAATCCTACAATATTTACAAAGCCCCAAGAACCACTTAAGTTTTTTTTTTTTTCCTGTTTTGTTCTAGGTTCTGGGTGAGTAAGAATTGCTTCTTTGCACTTGGGGTCCATAGAGGTTCCTTTGGCAGAAGTAAAATAGCCTAAATACTTAACCAAAGGCTGAAACAGCTACAATTTGCCCTTAGAAGCATTATGTACTCCAGCAGCTCAATGCCTTAGCAAACTGATGCTATCTACAAGGCAAGCCTGCTGGAAGGTTGAGCAGGTTAACAAGTCATCAACATATTGTATCAGTGTGGATGCTTTGGCAAACTGCAAGGGCTGCAAATCTGCATGCAAAATCTGAAGAAAATAGGTAGGTAATTCAGTGAAACTCTGGGATGTCACAATTCAGGTAAATTGTTAGATTTCCCAGGTAAGAGCAAGCAAATATTGACTCTGGGGATGTATGCTAAAGAAAATATTGTAAAGACCCATAACTATAAAGTGAGTTGCATCTGAGGGAACATTAGGAAGTAATAAACAATGTTGGGAACTACTGGGAATCTAGGTATAACAATGCAGGTGATTGCCCTCAAATCTTGAAAAAAAGTTGCCAACTTTTATTATTTGGTCTTCTCACAGGGAGAATGGGGGTATTACAAGGGCTAGTGCAAGGGATGATCAGGCCTTTGGAAAGAAACTGTTGAATTATTGGAGTTAATCCTTCTTTTGTTTCTCATTTAAAAGAGTACTGGGGAATCTTTGGCAAAGTCTTTGAGGTATCTACCTGAATATTATTGGTTCTTATTGGTTCTCTGTTTGAGAACCACTGTTGCAGCCACTGTGTCAGTCCATTTCCTTGAGGATCTTCATCTTTTTTTCTGACTCTCTACAAAGCATGATTCCCTTCTCCAGGGACTGGTTGCTCCTGATAACATGTCAAAATTATGTGAGACAAATTCTTGCCATCCCAGCTTCTAAAGAGCATTCTGGCTGTACTTCTCCCAAGACAGATTTGTTGGTTCTTCTGGCAGTAAGTGACATATTTAATATTTTTTGCTAACACCATAATTCAAACGAATCAATTCTTCTTCTGTCTTCTTTATTCATTGTCCAGCTTTTGCACGCATATGAGACAATTGAAAACACCATGGCTTGGGTCAGGTTCACCTTAGTCTTCAAAGTGACATGTTTGCTTTTTAACACTTTAAAGAGGTCTTTTGCAGCAGATATGCCCAGTGCAATACGTCATTTGATTTCTCGACTGCAACTTCCATGGGTGTTGATTGCGGATCCAAGTAAAATGAAATCTTTGACAACTTCAGTTTTTTCTCCTTTTATCATGATGTTTCTTATTTGTCTAGTTGTGAGGAATTTTGTTTTCTTTATTTTGAGGTGTCCATACTGAAGTCTGTAGTCTTTGATCTTCGTAGAGGCTTATAGTTGTTGTAATTGCAGAGTCATTAATTAGTTTTGTTTAGCTTGATTCTTTCATTCTAAGGGTTGAACCAAATTGAAAGTTTTGTTAGTAAGTTCAATAATAGGCATAGTTTCCCAGTCTAATCAATGACATTTAACCAATTCAGATAATTCTGAGTTTAATCCATTCAGAAATATTAAATTAAAGGCTATCTCTGCACCCACTTCTGAAAGTGATAAACTGGAGTGCTTTGAAAAATTGTCTAAATTATGGAGACAGTTTAGCTAAATTGTCTCCATAATTACAAATATTTTCATTCTTTTCTTGTTTACTACTTTGAACTTTTGCCCAATTTATTTGTCTGGGAACTACTTTAGGGATTGTGCCTAAGAGTAGTTTGGCTGTAGTCTTGGATTGGTCCAACAACTCTATGCCTGAAGCATTGACTTTTCTGTCTGGGTATCTTTCTGGGCATTTGCAATTAGCTTCTTCCATCCATAAGGGGGGGTGGTGTATCTCCAGCTCCTACTAATATATTTATTAATTGAAATAAATATGATGGTTCAGGTTCCTTAGTTTGTACTACAATTCTAAATTCATTAGTAAATTTCTGGGGTCTTCACAAGGGTTAGGAAACTATTGTTGTGTGAAGCTCCACTTTGGACCATGGAGAAAAGGTAACTTGTGGAGGTATATTTACCTCCTCTGGGAACCTTGTTTTAAAAGGTATTAAAAGGAAGACAGTACCAACTAGTTTAGACAGTTGATCCTTATTTGGTTCATTAGAAAAGACAAGTAATTCAGAAGTACTATTTTCAGAAAGGCTAATTATGATATAAAGGAGGAACACCCAGCAGTGGCACAGAGGGTTCAGGGGCAGGAATCTGACATTGCAGTTCTTTGTTTTATTTAGTTAATTTAGATACAGTGTACTGCAGGGAAATGATTTTTCTGTCTTGTTACATTTTATAAACCTTCATGTACCAATTGAAATTTGAATCCCATTGGTTTTCCTTAATTCAGGCACCTCTTTTTTTCTAATCTACTGTACAGAAAAACCAGCTTAGAGAGTTCCAAAGATCCACTCAGTAGCCACTGCTTTTCCAAACTGTCTATTGTTAGGTGATGTCAACTGAGCAAGGACAAGCATGTTATGGGACCAAAGTTCTTGTTCATGTAGTGAGTAGAGGTCCCCAAAGGGAGCACTGACTCATTCTTAGATTTAACATTGCCTATAAAAAAAAAATTATTTTTATTTTTATTTTTTCAAACCTCTTTGTTTCTGGGGATCAAGAGGTCAATTTACCCACTTTGGGGTTCTTAATGTGTGCGCATAAACAAAAAGACTATAGGAGAAGGTTGCTTTTGGTTTCTCAGAATCCAAGAAAAATCTTATCAGGAATTGCTGCAGGTGGGGCCCAGGCAGTGTATTTCTTTAACTAATGTGTGCCTCATTGCAGAGGCGTTCTCTTGAGATTGGAGGGCAGCTTAATGCTTTTGCCCCTTCCTCTGAACCAGTTTATCTTGTCATGGGAGTCTTTATCAATTAATTTCAGCAGTGGGTGCCCTAATGGCCCTTAACACCCTACTTGTGCCTGCATTATGGCTGTGGTTTATAGGACTCTGAAATTCCACACAACAATCAAGACAAATGAGAGACAAAATGAAAGTAAGGCAAACAGAAAGGAACAAATTCTCAAAATAAAACCCTCAAAGGAATTCAATACAAGGAAACCAGAGCTCAGATCTGAGAGGTTATTTACCTTATGTGATTCCCAAGAGCACAATGGAAACAGAATCTAAAAGGGCTTGCGCTGATACCTGAAGCTCAAGTTCTCAGAGTCCTGGGAATAGCTGCAGATAATGCACCTTCAGAACCCGTGTATCTGACAACAAGAAATGTGAAAGTGTAAAACCTCTGAGTCTGTTAGAGTAAAATAAAAGGGTTTTATTGATAGAAGCAGATTCATGGATCAGGCAGCATTCAGTTCTGAGAACAAAATGCTCCAAAGTCCAAAAACAGAGAGAGATTTTTACATATGAGGGCTCAGGGTTACACATGAATCAAAAGTAAGTCATTCACAAGGTCAGTTAATCTGTGTTTCTTCACAGAATTCCTAGGGGCAGCCTGCATAAGCATTTTTCCAATAATATTCTGCATAAACATTTTCTTCCAAGAATAAAACTTTTTTTTTTCCCATACTCCTCCTGGAACATTCTTAGTCACAAAGAAAAACACTTCTTTAGCTATTAGATTAATTCTGTACAAATTATTTGTACAGAATTAATCTAATTATTGTATTATCAGCTATTGCTGGGTAGAAAAAAGAGAAGTGCATTCTCTAAGTAAAACGGAGTTGATGTCATATGTAACATCTCACTCAACTGAGAGTTTTAGGGTACTCTTACAGAAGAATTTTGCCCTAGGGCAGACAGAGAGCATGCCCCTGATGATTCACTGAATTTGAACCCCTAACCTCCAGAACTGAGACAATAAATATGTTATTTAAACTACCCATTTTGTGGTACTTTCTTACAGCAGCCCTAGGAAACTGAGACACTGTCAACAAGACTCTGTCCTTTCCATGAGTCTCTGCCTAATAAGCTCCTATTTACTTATTCTCCAAAATACAGTAAAACATTTGTTCTACCTTCCAGCCAGCATGGTGCCATAGACAGAAGCACCATGCCTTCCCTCCGCAGCAAAGACCAGAAAAACTAAGTAAAACATCATTCCTAGAACCTGAAGTGTCAAATGAAGAGATAAAGAACTCAGCCAAGCCCCAAATGGAATAAGAAACTGACAGAGGACAGATAGAGAGAGGAGAGATACACGCGGAGGTTCCTTATCACCTAATGCAGCATGGACCCACCATCTTCGACTTCTGTCAGAGACTGGTTGACAGGGAGCATGGGAAAGCAGCTTCACGGAGCTCTGAACAGGAGACAGCACCTGGTAACCAGTGATACATGCTTTCCCACCTCCCATCCTCTCCCTGCTGCTCTACCTTTGAGCTTCCTGGCTGGCTGTGGTGGCTTGGCCAGCTAGGAAGTTCAGCATCAGTGCTGCCTGGATTCACCCCACCCATATCGCAGATTGGCGGACAGGGAGTGTGGGAAAGTGGCTTCATGAAGTTCCCAGCAGGAGACAGAGCACTCAATAACAAGCGATATACACTTTCCTAACCCCCACCCTTCTTCCCCTCCCCTTTCGGCATCCTATACCTCCTGTCAGCCACAGTCTCTTGGCCAGGAGGCAACTGCTTCCACCCCAGGCTGCTTGGATTCACCCCACCCACACTGGCCGGGTCCCTGAGCTGGTATTGCTTCTTTCCCTCTCTTTTGATTTCTTCCGTGCCTCACAACACCTCCCTTCCCTTTCTCTGGAACACCTGGCTCCGTGTGATATGTTTGCTTCTTCTTGAAAGGCTGTGAAGCCCCACTTGACTGAGGAACCACTCCCACACCCCATGACACCAACCCGGTGGGATCCCTGAGTTTTTTTCTTTTTGTTTGTTTTGTTTTGCTTTGTTCTGTTTGTTTTCTTTCTCTATTCACACTTGAGAGCCCTTTCTAGTGGGGTTGCACAACTTAGGAGCAACTCCCCCAATCTGCACAGCTACATAGGCAGGATCCCTGGAGGCATTTCTTTCTTTTTTCTTCTCGCTTTTTCCCTTTTTGTCTTTCATTTCTCAGTTCTCATCTGTCTATATTTACCCTCTTTTCCTGTCTCCTGAATACTTGGTGCTGTGTGACATCTCTACCCCCTCTAGCCAGGCTATACTGCACAGCCTCGGAGACTTCTCCAATCTTCACAGTGGCACCAGTGAGACCATGGGGGCTTTTTTTTTTTTCTTTTCCAAATTTTTATCTAGTTATTTTTTTTCCCTTTTCATTTTCTTCATTTCTCAGTTTCTCATTTCTCCACTCCAATGGCAAGCTCCTTTTTTTTTTTTTCTTTGTTTGCTTATTTGTTTTTGGGTCCTGTTTTTCTCTCCTCTTTCACATAACCATATTAACTCTATGCATCACAACCTCCCCCCTCTTTCCTGCCTACCTGCACCTTGAGCTGAATATCACACTTCCGAGCAGCACAGACATGGCCTACCAGAGCCTGCCTGGCACAGATTCCTGGCCAGCCCTGTCAGCCCTAGTACATGCCACAAACAACCCACCCCAGCCCCTCCAATTCAGCTGGACCTACCCTACAGCACCATAGCTGAGTGATTGGCCTCACCCATTGTACAAGGAGGTGAAAAGTATTGTGCCTACAGATGAGCAAACAACAAAGAACACACAGCCCGCATTCTCATGTATAACCAAATAAAACAAAAAAAACAGGATGAGACAAACAAATCTACAACCAAGAAATGAAGAAAATAACTACCGAATGTCCCAAAGACAGCAGACAATATCAAAACATATGAAAAACAGGACAGGATGGTTCCAGTAAGCTTCCAAAACAACACACCAGGTGACATTCCAGTAGAAGAAAAGGCACTAGAACTACCTGACAGGGAATTCAAATCTCTAATATTCAGAGCTATCCAAGAGCTGAAGCAAAAACAGACAAAAATGAAGAAAAAGTAGGCAAATTTATGGAATAGGCAGACAAATTCGTGGAAAATACAGACAAAAAAAAAAGAAAGTATTCAGGAAAATAATACAGGAACAAAATGCCAAAATAAATTCACAACTAGAAATCATACAGAAACAACAATTAGAAATCCAAAAGATAAACAATAAAGTTTCAGAAATGGAAAGTGTCACAGAAGGGCTGAGGAGCAGGTTTGAAATGATGGAAGACAGAATCAGTGAAATTGAAGACAAACACTTGGATACAACTCTGAGGAAAAATCAGAAAAACGAATGAAGAAAAATGAGAAAACCCTGAGAACTATGTGGGATACAATTAAAAGCAAAAATTCATATGAGATCAGAGTTCCAGATCAGGGAGAGAAAACGGGACACACAGAGAGGATCATTGAAGAATTGCTGACAGAAAACTTCCCTAATATCATGAATGATGAAAAGCTGACTACCCAAGAAGCTCCGTGAACCCCATATGGGATAGATCCCAAAGAAAAACACCAAGGCATATCATAATCACACTTGCTAAAACCAAAGACAAAAAATCCTGAAAGCTGCTTGAGTAAAACAAAAAGTCACATACAGAGGAAAAGCAATAAGACTAAGCTCTGATTATTTGGCAGAAACTGTGCAGGCAAGAAGGCAAAGGGATGGCATATATTAAACCTTGAAGAAAAAAATTGCCAACCAAGAATAATATATTCTCCAAAAGGTTCATTTAAACATGAAAGTAAAATTAGGACATTTCCAGACAAACAGAAATTAAGTGAATATGTAAAAACCACACCAAACCTACAAGAATTTTTAAAGGGAGCCCTTCAGTGTGAGAACAAACAACATCAGACTGCATCCTGAATCTAGGATGCAAGATTGTACCACCCAGATGCCAACGTAGGAAAGGAACTCTCAAGGACTATCCAAAACCGAAAGAATTGCAACAGGGATCCAGAGGGGTTAATCTGTAAATGACAACAACGTCAGAACAGTAAAAGAGAGAATAAACAGTGTAGGTGTAGAACTTTCTAAAGGAGAGGAAGGCAAGGTGATAAAAAGTAATAATAAACTGATTCAAACCTAGGAAGATAAGAGTAAATTTCAAGGCAACCACAAAGAAAGTTAACAAACCTACTCATCAAAATAAAGAAAAAAACAAAATCTCAATAAAAACAAAATCTGCAAAAGCAAAAGAAATGAAAAAGAAATCCACAAACAAAAGAAACTCAGCACAAGAGAATAAGAGGAACAAAGAAAATGTTAGCACCAGTTTGTCTGGCTAAGGTATAAAGCATACTTTCCTCTCCCCCCTCCTCTCCCTGGTAACCACCAATGAACATTGGTCTCTCTATGTTTATCTATTCTTGTCTTCTTATATATGCAGGATCATACAATATTTATCTTTATATATGCTTGACTTATTTCACTTAGCATTATGCTTTCCAGGTCCCTCCACGTTATGTTTTGTGGACTCATCATTGTTTTTCATGATTGCATCGTACTCCATTGTATGTATGTACCACAATTTGTTTATCCATTCGTCTGTTGATGGGCACTTTGGCTGTTTCCATTTATTTGCCATGAACATAGATGTGGAAAAAAAAATTGCTTCTACATGAGACCACTGCTTTAAGAACTCAAGAAAAGTTTTTAACACATAAAACATTCTTTGATGGTTATGAAGGTGGGGAGGGAAAGAAGAGGGGAATTCACTAATTAGATAGAATTAGATAGTAGACAAAAATTATCCTAGGTAAAGGAAGGACAACACACAATACAAGGGAAGCCAGAACAACTGGACTAAACCAAAAGCTAAGAAGTTTCCTGAACACAACCAAACACTTCGAGAGACAGAGTAGCAGGGATTGGGGTTTGAGGGCCATGGTTTTAGGGACATCTAGGTCAAATGGCATAGCAAAGTTTATCAAAAAAAAGTTCTGCATCCCACTTTGGTGAGTGCACTTGGGTCTTAAATGCTTGTGAGCAGCCATCTAAGAGGCATCAATTTGTCCTAACCCACCTGGAGCAAAGAAGAATGAAGAACATCAAAAAAAAAAAAAACCCAAACCCAGTGCTGTCGAGTCAATTCTGACTCATAGCAACCCTATAGGACAGAGTAGAACTGCCCCCCAGAGTTTCCAAGGAGCTTCTGGTGGGTATGAATTGCCGACCCTTTGGATAGCAGCCATAGCACTTAACCACTATGCCACCAGGGTTTCTGAAGAACATCAAAGACGCAAGGAAAATATTAGTCCAAAAGACAAAAGGGCCACATAAACCAAAGACTACATCGGCCTGAGACCATAAGAACTAGATGGTGCCTGGCTACCACCAGTGACCGCCCTGACAGGGGACAAAACAGAGGGTCCCTGACAGAGCAGGAGAACAATGTGGTGCAGAGCTCAAATTCATTAAAAAGACCAAACTTAATGGTCTGAGACTGGAGGGACCCTGAAGCCATGGCCCCCGGATGCTCTGTTAACCTAGAACTAAAATCATTCCCAAAGCCAACTCTTCAAAGATTAGACTAGACTATAAAATGTAAAATAATACTCTTGGAGAGTGTGTTTCTTGTTCAAGCAGATACATGAGACAAAATGGGCAGCTCCTGCTGCAGGCAGGATGAGAAGGCAGAAAGGGACAGGAGCCAGTTGGATGTACATAAGGCGGCAAGCAGGATTGTGCTGTCGTATTATAGGGATTGCAACTAGTGTCACATAACAATACATGCATAAATTTTTGTATGAGAAATTAATGTGAGCTGTAAACACTCACCTAAGGCACAATAAGAAAAAGTTAAAGAAAAAAAATTGTTTCTCTGTAATAATACCTTTCCTAAACATCCCCACGATCCTTTAGAAAATGCTGTTTTCTTTCAGAGTACTGGTGCCTTTCATAATTACCTTTTCGAAACTAACTCCACTAAATTGTGTGTTTTTCAAGAAAAGCGTTATTTCTCATTCCCCTGCCTATGTCAACCCCTCCGCTCCAATCGTCACACAAACCACAGCATACACTACCATTTGTGGAATAACTGAAGGGGGATGATTAACTTAGATTACCGTTGACATTACCTTCAACTCTTAGGACCAAATATTCTATGAAGGAGGTACAAAAGTCTATAATGATTAAGATATGGAAATTGACAAAAAGAAAATAGAAAAATGCAAAAATCATGGTCATCTATAATCTGATCACCCTGAAAGGGGAAAAATGTAGTTATCCATTACAATATATATAGGTAAACCCTAACCAAATGCATTGCTGCCAAGTTGTTGCAACTCATAGTAACTCTATAGGTTTTCCAAGGCTGTAAATCTTTATGGAACCAGACTGCCACATCTTTCTCCTGCAGAGCTGCTTGTGGTTTCAAACTGCTGACCTTTCAATTTGAAGTCAGGTCTTCTAACCACTGCACCAGCAGGGCTCCTATTTATATAGGTTGTTGTTGTTGTTAGGTGCCGTCCAATTGGTTCTGACTCATAGTGGCCGTATGAACAACAGAATGAAACACTGCCCAGTTCTTGTATAGGTAGATAGATAATATTTTGAAATAGTAATTAAGGTTGCCACTCTTCCCTGTGTTTCCTTCTGTTTAGCATCTTTTCTCTATGGTTCAGGCAGCAGGAAAAGATGTTATATACTATCAAAGAAGGCTAAAAGCATCTGTGTGCAATGAGTCAAATTATTGACTTGGATTTCCAAAATAGATTCTTATATCATAGCTTTGAAAGCCACAACTTTTAAGTGCAAACAGGTGAGATTTTTTAAGAGTTTTTTTTTTTTTTTCCACCCTTTGTCATCTCAAAGTTCACAGCTTAATGAGATGTGTCTGTATAAAACTGGTATATCAGGAATGAGAGAAAGAACATAGTAAGATGCAACTGAAGATTTTTTTTCCTTTTACCTGTTCTACTGTCATATTTGCAATGTTCAGAACCTGCATATGAATGAGATATATGCAAGGTAAAGAGTTTAATAATATAATGAACACTAATAAACACTCTTTCAACCCAAGACATAGAACATCAGATATTTTGCCTGTACAAAGATGCACACCTCACCTTGATCCTCTGCTTCCCTTCATAGTTAGCCACTCTCCACTTCCATTCTCTTACTTAAGAAAAAAACGTTATCAAAAGTATGTATCCCTAAGCAATTTAATGTTTAGTTTTGCCTGTTTTTTGAACTTTCAAAAATATCAAAATACCTATAGTTTTCTAGGTTTGGCTTTCTTTTCTTTTTTTACTCAATATTATTATTATTATTTTATTTGCAGGATTCATCCACTTTATTTCTTAAAGTACTTTTGCATAGAATTCCATCATGTGAATATCATAATTTACTTAATCATTCTATCAAAGACATTTGAGTTACTTTTGAGATTACAAAAAGTGCCACCATGATCATTCGTGTAATATCTACTAGTGCTTCCATTGAGCAGGTTCCCACTCAGTCCTCTCCCCCGAGACTTCCTGGCAGGTGAATCATAGAACCACTAGCTTCTGCCAGAGAGGAAAGAAGAAAGATCAGCCCACCAACACCACCCAGAGGTATAATTGGAGTGCCCTACCTACTTCCATGGAGTAGAGTAGTGGGGAGTGGAAGATTAACTACCTACTTTGCCCTACTACAACTGAGCATTAAGTGAAAGAAGGAAGTCTGTGATTTTCTTATTGGTATTTGGCTGAGTAGGACAGATATTGTCAAAAAAGTTTTCTTTTGGTTAAGCTACCTTTTAGTAATGCTTTGGCTAAGAAAAAAACAGAATTTTTGTAACCTTTTTTGCCTGTGCCTCTTGACAGTTCTGAGTTACCGACTTTCCAGTTTTCTGTCTGGGATGTATGGGAGGCAATAAAGATACCGTCAACCGAGCCCGCTCAAAGCCAGTTTCTATCACGTACTTTGTTGCTGTGTATGAATCATATTTAATTGATTCTTTATGTCTCATACTCTTTGTTGTTGATGATGTTAAATTTGGGACATTGTGGAAAATATATTAATTTTCCCTCCCTCATCCAGGGCTTGTTGTTGTTTCTGCACATTTGCTTGTTTTTTGGCTTGACTGAACCAGCTCAGTGTAATCCACTTCCTCTGCATTGTGAAGCCTGTAATGTTGCCTTTGGAGGGCAAAGTTTTTTTTCATGGACATAGTCTCCCTGACTACCAGGAATGACTGTGGTTTTAGTTGGACTCTTTGACTGTCTGTTTCCATGACTCACCATTAAGGTTCTAGTTGGTACCCCTCTACTGGGAACTCAGCCAGCTGTTGTTGTTGTTGTCGTTAGGTGTCATCAAGTCTGTTCCAACTCATAGTGACCCTATGCACAACGGAGCGAAACACTGCCTGGTCCTGTGCCATCCTCACAATTGTTGCTATGCTTGAACACATTTTTGCAGCCATTGTGTCAATCCTTCTCATTGAGGGTCTTCTTCTTTTTCACTGACCATCTACCTAGCATGGCATTCTTCTCCAGGGACTGATCCCTCCTGATAACTTGCCCAAAATATGTGAAATGTAGTCTCATCATCCTCGCTTCCAAGAAGCATTCTGGTTGTACTTCTTCCAAGAGAGATTAAATGTTCTTCCCAAGACCACAATTCAAAGGCATCAATTCTTCTTCGGTCTTCCTTTTTTATTGTCCAGCTTTTGCATGCATATGAGGTAATTGAAAACACCATGTCAGGTGCACCTTAGTCCTCAGGGTGACATGTTTGCTTCTCAACACTTTAAAGAGATCTTTTACAGCTGATCTGCCCAATGCAGTGCATTTTTTTGTTTCTTGACTGCCGCTTCCATGGGTATTGATTGTGGATCCAAGTAAAATGAAATCTCCTACAACCTCAGTCTCCTCTCTGTTTATCATGATGCTGCTTATTGGCCCAGTTGTAAGATTTTTTTTTTTTTTTCATGTTGAGGTGTAATCCATGCTGAAGGCTGTGGTCCTTGATGTTCATCAGTAAGTGCTTCAAGTCCTCTTCACTTTCAACAAGCAAGGTTGTGCCATCTGCGTAACGCAGGTTGTTTATGAGTATTCCTCCAGAGCTGATGCCCTGTCGTTTTTCATATAGTCCAGCTTCTTGGATTATTTGCTCAGCATACAGATTGAATAGGTATGGTGAAAGGATACAACCCTGATGCATACCTTTCCTGACTTTAAACCATGCAGTATCCCCTCATACTTTTCAAACAACTGCCTCTCGATCCATATACAGATTCCTTATGAGCACAATTAAGTGTTTTGGAATTCCCATTCTTGACAATGTTATCCATAATTTGTTATGACCCACACAGTTGAATGCCTTAGCATAGTCAATAAAACACAAGTAAACATCTTTCTGATATTCTCTTCTTTCAGCCAGGATCCGTCTGATATCAGCAATGATATCCCTGGTTCCATGTCCTCTTCTAAATCTGGCTTGAATTCTGGCAGTTCCCTATCCATATACTGCTGCAGCCATATATGGTATACCCAGCTGTTGGCCTCCACTAATTGCTAGCTGATTATTGTATTCAACAACCTCCTGGGGTATATATTTTTCCCCATTCTGATCCAAGTAAAGTGGGGCTTATTTGCAGGGGCAAGGTATTGAGAGTCTTAGAAGCTTGTTTTTATCCTTGGGTATCTCTTTCCCTTATTCTCTTTGTTAAACTAGCTCATGTACCATTTCACTTATTGCTACTAGTATCATGAAGCTACTGGCCCCCTCTTAATTGCTCACCTCCAAGATTTATGAACTTCCCCACATTTTATTTTAAGTAAAATCATTTCCCTTAGGGTATTCTGAAGAGCTTTCTCTTTTTACAGCCTGTTTTTTTTTCTCTCAATGGCTCAAACCTCTGCACCAGTGTACCAGAGCTGGGGCCAGAAAGAGTGGCCTACTTCTCCAGGATTAATATCCCTGTGCTACGAGTGGTGTGTTCAGCAGAGATGGTAGTCTCTGATCTGCTTTGCTTGCCCATCCTGGTGTGGAAATTTTGTCTTCAAGAAAGCTGAGCTGATGATTATATACACAGAAAACCCTAAGGAATCCTCCAGAAAACTACTGAAACTAATAGAAGAGTTTGGCAGAGTCTCAGGTTATAAAATAAACATACAAAAATCACTTGGATTCCTCTACATCAACAAAAAGGACACCGAAGAGGAAATAACCAAATCAATACCATTCACAGTAGCCCCCAAGAAGATAAGATACTTAGGAATAAATCTTACCAAGGATGTAAAAGACCTATACAAAGAAAACTACAAAGCTCTACTACAAGAAATTCAAAAGGACATACTTAAGTGGAAAAACATACCTTGCTCATGGATAGGAAGACTTAACATAGTAAAAATGTCTATTCTACCAAAAGCCATCTATACATTTAACGCACTTCCGATCCAAATTCCAATGTCATATTTTAAGGGGATAGAGAAACAAATCACCAATTTCATATGGAAGGGAAAGAAGCCCCGGATAAGCAAAGCACTACTGAAAAAGAAGAAGAAAGTGGGAGGCCTCACCTTACCTGACTTCAGAACCTATTATACAGCCACAGTAGTCAAAACAGCCTGGTATTGGTACAACAACAGACACATAGACCAATGGAACAGAATTGAGAACCCAGACATAGATCCATCCACGTATGAGCAGCTGATATTTGACAAAGGACCAGTGTCAATTAACTGGGGAAAAGACAGCCTTTTTAACAAATGGTGCTGGCATAACTGGATATCCATTTGCAAAAAAATGAAACAGGACCCATACCTCACACCATGCACAAAAACTAACTCCAAGTGGATCAAAGACCTAAACATAAAGACTAAAACGATAAAGATCATGGAAGAAAAAATTGGGACAACCCTAGGAGCCCTAATACAAGGTATAAACAGAATACAAAACATTACCAAAAATGACGAAGAGAAACCCGATAACTGGGAGCTCCTAAAAATCAAACACCTATGCTCATCTAAAGACTTCACCAAAAGAGTAAAAAGACCACCTACAGATTGGGAAAGAATTTTCAGCTATGACATCTCCGACCAGCGCCTGATCTCTAAAATCTACATGATTCTGTCAAAACTCAACCACAAAAAGACAAACAACCCAATCAAGAAGTGGGCAAAGGATATGAACACACATTTCTCTAAAGAAGATATTCAGGCAGCCAACAGATACATGAGAAAATGCTCTCGATCATTAGCCATTAGAGAAATGCAAATTAAAACTACGATGAGATTCCATCTCACACCAGCAAGGCTGGCATTAATCCAAAAAACACAAAATAATAAATGTTGGAGAGGCTGTGGAGAGATTGGAACTCTCATACACTGCTGGTGGGAATGTAAAATGGTACAACCACTTTGGAAATCTATCTGGCATTTTCTTAAAAAGTTAGAAATAGAACTACCATACAACCCAGAAATCCCACTCCTCGGAATATACCCTAGAGATACAAGAGCCTTCATACAAACAGATATATGCACACCCATGTTTATTGCAGCTCTGTTTACAATAGCAAAAAGTTGGAAGCAACCAAGGTGTCCATCAACGGATGAATGGTTAAATAAATTGTGGTATATTCACACAATGGAATACTACGCATCGTTAAAGAACAGTGACGAATCTCTGAAACATTTCATAACATGGAGGAACCTGGAAGGCATTATGCTGAGCGAAATTAGTCAGAGGCAAAAGGACAAATATTGTATAAGACCACTATTATAAGATCTTGAGAAACAGTAAACCTGAGAAGAACACATACTTTTGTGGTTACGAGGGGGGGAGGGAGGGAGGGTGGGAGAGGGTTTTTTATTGATTAATCAGTAGATAAGAACTGCTTTAGGTGAAGGGAAAGACAACACTCAATACATGGAAGGTCAGCTCAATTGGACTGGACCAAAAGCAAAGAAGTTTCCGGGATAAAATGAATGCTTCAAAGGTCAGCGGAGCAAGCGCGGGGGTCTGGGGAGCATGGTTTGAGGGGACTTCTAAGTCAATTGGCAAAATAATTCTATTATGAAATCATTCTGCATCCCACTTTGAAATGTGGCGTCTGGGGTCTTAAATGCTAACAAGCAGCCATCTAAGATGCAGCAATTGGTCTCAACCCACCTGGAGCAAAGGAAAATGAAGAACACCAAGCCCACATGACAACTAAGAGCCCAAGAGACAGAAAGGGCCACATGAACCAGAGACCTACATCATCCTGAGACCAGAAGAACTAGTTGGTGCCCAGCCACAATTGATGACTGCCCTGACAGGGAGCTCAGCAGAGGACCCCTGAGGGAGCAGGAGATCAGTGGGATGCAGACCCCAAATTCTCATAAGAAGACCAAACTTAATGGTCTGACTGAGACTGGAGGAATCCCGGCGGCCATGCTCCCCAGACCTTCAGTTGACACAGGACAGGAACCATCCCCGAAGACAACTCATCAGAAATGAAAGGGACTGGTCAGCGGGTGGGAGAGAGATGCTGATGAAGAGTGAGCTAATTATATCAGGTGGACACTTGAGAGTGTGTTGGCAACTCTTGTCTGGAGGGGGGATGGGAGGATAGAGAGAGAGGGAAGCCGGCAAATTGTCAAGAAAGGAGAGACTGAAAGGGCTGACTCAAGACGGGGAGAGTAAGTGGGAGTAGGGAGTGAGATGTATCTGAACTTATATGTGACAGACTGATTGGATTTGTAAACGTTCACTTGAAGCTTAATAAAAGTTATTATAAAAAAAAAAAAAAGAAAGCTGAGCTGAAGAAGATTGAGGCTTAGTATTTTCAGCCTGTTGCACCTGGGATATAGCTGAAAATATATGTTTGGAGACTGCATGAAGAAAGGGAGTTCTGGTCCTCTGCCATATCTGCCTAGACTAGAGCTTCTGTAACAAAGATCCTCGGGGAGAATGAAAGATACCAGCAGCCTCCTCCTCCCAAGGTGAAACAATATCCCTAGACATACAGAGGGAGCCCTGTATTCTTGGTTGTACTCCACCTAGGGTAGAACTTCCATCACATGAGCTTCAAAGTATGGAAGTAAGTGGATAGTGGCTCAAACTCTTTGCTACAGACTCTTGGTGTTCTTACTAAGATTTAGTAGCTTGGTAATACTTCTCCATTTGTTACATGTTTTGAGGACATGTTCTGAAGAGTTTAAATGGTTTGAATTTTTTTTTTTAAGTAATTTACACCAATGAAATAGATGTTTGACTGGAGAAAATATCTGAAGAGCTCCTTACACAACAATTCTAGACGTCTCATCTTTTTATAATGCTTTTGATAATTTGCTGGATTTATCTTACAAATATTTTGTTAACTATATATTTGCTTTTTTAATCAATGCTTAAAACCCTATTGGCCTGGAGTTTTCTTACTAATCTTTGCCAGGTGTGGTACAAAGAATTTTCTTTGACTTGGTAGGCCCCCTTTAAGTCCCTTGTCTGTGATATAAAATGAGGTATGAATAGAAGAGTTGTCCCTCTGCCCTGACAGCCTTTTCGAGTCATAGGGGGACTGACTCAAAAATGGATTAACATTTGGTCTGGTGTGCTATCTGCTTCTTTTTGTAAGTAATAAAATTTAATTTCTGTGTGCAAATGCTCTAGGAGCATCTTCTGTGTTCAGGCTCCGATTAGAAGGACATGATATTCATGGAAGAATCACTATTCATGATTGGTGCCCTTTTTCCAATTACCTCATGGCTATTTAGAAACTTGTGAGTGCATCACATATGGTGTGTTATTTTGCCGTATACATAATAAATTACCATTGATTTAATGGACTGAAATAACGGAAAGTATTTCTCTCACAACTCTAGGGGCCTAAGGTATATCACTGTCATAGGCTCAGTTCTTTAGAGAAGAGAAACCAGTGAAGTGTATATATATATAGAGAGAGAGAGAGAGAGAGATACAAAGAGTGAGACAGAAAGACAGAAGTTTATATCAAGGAAATGGCTCGTGCATTTGTAGAGGCTAGAAAATCCCAAGTCTGTGGGTCACAATTCAGGCTGGAGGCTTCTCCAGACTCATATAGCTGCAGGGGCTGAAAAGCCTGAGATCAGTAGGTCAGACAGGCTGCCCACACACGGGCTGTGGAGGCTGATAAATCAAAGATTGGTAGGCAAGAGTTCAGGCTGCTGGCTCAAGTCCCAGGAACCAAAGTTCAGATGATGACTAGATAAATGCAAGATACAGAGCAGAACAAAAGCCAGTGAGCTTTGCCAGAAAGCCCATATATATTGGATGTAGGCCATATCCCCAAGAAAACTCCCTTCTGACTGATTAACTACTCATATCAGATCACATCATGGAGGTGATTACATTATTACATAATTGTCAAAGCACATCACAACTGCCAAACCACTGAGAATCATGGCTCAGTCAAGTTGACACACATCCTAAACCATCAGAGTCCAACATTTGTCAACTTAGCACGTGTACACGTCTCCTTAAACCATATATAATCTCTAAATAAAGACAATTATAAAATGATACTTGTGCCTAACATGATACAACTGAAAACACTCTAACCCTGTTTACATCTCATATTTTATAAGTGAATAAAATGAAAATATTTGGTGCACACATTCAAGAAAGGAATACTCATAACAATTGCAGTCCTTGTTTCTGCAACTGGTCCCTTGGTCATAGCTTATGTTTAGAATTACCATTTTACACCACCCATTCCATGTTCCATTTACCTTCAGCAAACACCTCAGCTTGTCGTGGTCTTTTGCCTGGTGGGGTGACCCAAACCTTCATTCCCGAAGGGCCTGGGCTATTAGTAGTCATGTCGGAATTGGACTGCTGCAGGTTTCCATTGACTTTAATCACAAGGTGATAGTACTAAGAGATGCCCTAAGGGATCTCCTGCATTCCAGGCATACTCTTCTTTGCCTCCATTATGTAATATCAATCCTATTTCTTTTTGGTAATCAGGATCAATCACACCAGCTAATATGGTAACTCTTTTTTTTGCCTGTTGATCCGGAGGTATAAGAAGCTAAAAGGGGCTGGGCAGCATTCTTAGTTTACAGTTCAATGGAATCAGTGATGTGTCTCCAGGTGGCCGCATTCCTCCTGATGGAACTAAGACGTCTAGGCCTGCAGAGCTTTAGGTCGCAGGTACAGGAAGCAAAAATCTTACAAGTTGGTCACTGGAAGTAATAGTGAGTGGTGTCATTCCAATTTCTACCCCTTGATTCCTTAATTCATGAATCCTGGCTATGGAAGAAAGATATCCATATATTAGATACTGTTTTAGAGCATACACAGCCTCCTGGAGAACATCGCCCCACCCTGCAAGGTATTGCCATCAAAACTAAGAAAACCAAACCCGTTGCTGTCAAGTCAATTCTGACCCATACTGACCCTAGAGAACAAATTAAAACAGCCCTATAGGGTTTCCAAGGAGCAGCTGGTGGATTTGGACTGCCGACCTTTTGGTTACCAGCCAAATCACCAAACCATGGTGTTTTTAGAAGGCCATTTTTGCTGTGATGTGAGTTCCTTGAATTGTGGCAATAATGTGTAAGCTACCATGAAGTGGATGAGACATGGAGTAAGTCCACAGATGGTATTTTTGGCAGAAACATTGTGTGCTGTACAAGGAAGGAAAATCTATACCCAGAGTAAGTGTCTATTCCAGTAAGAGCAAAATGTTGCCCTTTCCATGATGGAAATGGTCCAATGCAATCAACCTGCCACCAGGTCACTGGCTGATCACCTTGAGCATTGGTATCATGTCAGGAACTCAGTGTTGAACTCTGCTGCTGGTAGATTAGGCATAGAGCAGTGGCTGTAGCCAAGTTAGTCTTGGTGAGTGGAAGTCCATGTTGCGGGGCCCATGCATAATCTGCATCCCTACCACTATGACCATCATGTTAATGATCCCATTGGGTAATGATAGCAGTGGCTGGGGAAAGAAGATGACAGAACATATCAAATTTATTGTTAAAATCTACCTCTGCCAAGGTCACCTTTTTTTGAACATTCACATGAGACACAAATATCTTCACGTCTTTGGCCCATTTAGATAAGTCTATCCACATACCTCTTCCCCATACCTTCTCGTCTCCAATTTTCCTATCATGTTCCTTCCAAGTTCCTGAACCTCCAGCCAAATCATTGACCACAGTCCATGAATCAGTATACAGTTGCACATCTGGCCATTTCTCCTTCCAAGCAAAGTGAACAACCAGGTGCACTGCTCGAAGTTTTACCCGTAGGGACGATTATCCTTCATTATTGTCCTTCAGGAAGGTCCAAGAAAGGGGCTATAGTGCTGCTACTGGCCACTTTCTAGTGATGCCTGCATACTGCACAGAACCATCTATAAACCAGGCTGAGTTTTCTCTTCCTCAGTCAACTGATCATAAAACATTCCCCATGAGGCCATAGATGAAGACTGGGGTATGGAAGGTAATGTGACAGGAATGTAGACTGTAGGCATTTGGGCCACTTCCTTATGCAACTTACTTATGCCTTTAGATTCTGGTAGGGCCCTAGCTTGTATGTACCATTTCTATTTAATGATGGAGTGTTGTGGTACACATCTGAATTTATGGCTCTGTGGATCAGACAATACCCAGTTCATGATGGGCAACTTAGGTGGCATGGTGCCTTGGTGACCCATGTTTAAGCATTTAGTCTCTACCCAGGCCCAGTAAGAAGGCAAAACCTGTTTCTCAAAAGGAGAGTAGTATTCTGCAGAGGAATTGCAGGGCTTTGCTCAAAAATCCTGAGTCTGTGCTGTGATTCACCAATAAGATCCCACCACTCTAAACAGCCCATCTCTCTCTGTCACTGACACTTCAAGAACCATTGAATCAGCTGGATCATAGGGCCCAAGTGGCAAAGTGGCTTGCATGGCAGACTGAACCTGCCGCAGAACCTTCTATTGTTCTGGGCCCCACTCAAAACTAGCAGCTTTTTGAGTCACTTAATAAATAGGCCAGAGTAGCACACCCAAATGAGGGATATGTTGCCTATAAAATCCAAATAGACATAACAGGCATTGGGCCTCCATTCTAATTGTGGCAGGTGACAGATACAATAACTTATTCTACACTTTAGAGGAAATACCTTGACATACCCCATGCCGCCAGATCCTGAGAAATTTCACTGAGGTGGTAGGCAGCTGAATTTTTGTGGGATAAATATCCTACCATCTAGCACACAAATATTTTACCAATAAGTAAATTTCTTCTTTACTAGGTCCAATCAGCATAATGTCTTCAGCATAATGGACCAGTGTGATATCTTATGGAAGGGGAAGGAAATCAAGTTCCCTGCAGACTAGATTATGATATAGGGCTGAAGAGTTGATATATCTCTGAGGTAAACAGTGAAGGTGTATGACTGGCCTTGCCAGCTAAAGGCAAAATACTTCTGATGGTCCTTCTAAACAGGTATGGAAAAAAAGACATTGCTGTTGTTGTTAGGTGCTGTCGAGTCAGTGCTGACTCATAGCAACTCTATAGGATAGAACAGAACTGCCCCATAGGGTTTCCAAGGAGTGGCTGGTAGATTTAAACTGCTCACCTTTTGTTTAGTAGCCAAGCTCTTAACCAGTATGCAACTAGTGCTCTGAAAAAGGCCTTAGCCAGATTAATAGCTGCATACCAGGTACCAGGAGATATATTAATTTGTTCAAGCAATAAAAGCTGCAACTGGAACAGCAGAGGCAATTGAAGCCACCACCTGGTTAAGTTTTCAATAACACACAGTTATTGTCCAAGATCCATGTGTTTTTTGCACAGGCCAAATAGACAAGTCGAATGGGAATGTGCTGGAAATCACCACCCCTGCATCCCTCAAGTCCTTGATGGTGGCAGTAATCTCTGCAATCCCTGCAAGCATACAGTATTGCTTTTGTTTTACTATTTCCCTAGGTAGGGGCATTTTTTAATGGCTTCCAGTTGGCCTTTCCTACCATAATAGCCTTTACTCCACCTGGCAGGGATCCAATATGTGGGTTTTGCCAGTTGTTGGGTATATCTATTCCAGTTACGCATTCTGAAACTGGGGAAATCACTACAGGATGGGTTTAAGGACCCACCAGACCCACTGCAAGATGAACATAAGCTAACACTTCATTAATAACCTGACCTCCATATGACCCGACTCTGATTGTTGGGTCACAGTGATGTTTCGGGTCTCCTGCAATTAGTGTCAATTCAGAGCCAATATTCAGTAATCTCCAAAAAGTTTCATTATTTCCCTTTCAGCAATTAACAGTCACTCTCGTAAAGGGCTATAGATCCCTTTGGGGAAGGCTGTGAGAAAGATTAACAGTATAAGTTTTTGGCACAGTAGTGGGATCCTTCCTCAAGGGGACCCTGCCTCCCCTTCATTCATGGGGTGTTGGGTCTGTAAATTTACTCAAGGCTGGAAATTGATTGAGGGGCTGTGACTCTCTATGCTGGCTATTCAAGTTAGACTGCTATTCACTTGACCTAGAATTCCTCTGCTTTTACAGATTACGTAAATACTTAGTAGACTTTCTATCTATATCATTCCTAGGGACACCATGACTAAGTGTTGCTGTTGTTAGGTGCCGTCAAGTCAGTTCAGACTCATAGTGACCCTATGCACAACAGAATGAAACACTGCCCGGTCCTGAGCCATCCTTACAATCATTGTTATGCTTGAGCTCATTTTTTCAGCCACTGTGTCAATCCACCTCATAGAGGGTCTTCCTCTTTTCCGCCGATCCTGTACTTTGCCAAGCATGATGTCCTTCTCCAGAAGCTGATCCTTCCTGACAACGTGTCCAAAGTATGTAAGACGCAGTCTCACCATCCTTGCTTCTAAGGAGCATTCTGATTGTACTTCTTCCAAGACAGATTTATTCGTTCTCTTGGCAGTCCATGATATATTCTTCGCCAACACCACAATTCAAAGGCATCAACTCTTCTTCGGTCTTCCTTATTCATTGTCCAGCCTTCACATGCATATGATGCGAATGAAAATATCATGGCCTGGGTCAGGCACACCTTAGTCTTCAAGGTGACATCTTTGTTCTTCAACACTTTAAAGGGGTCCTTTGCAGCAGATTTGCCCAATGCAATGCGTCTTTTGATTTCTTGACTGTTGCTTCCATGGCTGTTGATTGTGGATCCAAGTAAAATGAAATCCTTGACAACTTCAGTCTTTTTCTCTGTGTATCATGATGTTGCTCATTGGTCCAGTTGTGAGGACTTTCGTTTTCTTTATGTTGAGGTTCAATCCGTATTGAAGGCTGTGGTCTTTGATCTTCATTAGTAAGTGCTTCAAGTCCTCTTCACTTTCAGCAAGCAAGGTTGTGTCATCTGCATAACGCAGGTTGTTAATGAGTCTTCCTCCAATCCTGATGCCCCATTCTTCTTCATATAGTGCAGCTTTTCGGATTATTTGCTCAGCATACAGATTGAATAGGTATGGTGAAAGAATACAACCGTGACGCACACCTTTCCTGACTTTAAACCAGTTAGTATCCCCTTATTCTGTCCCAACAACTACCTCTTGATCTATGAAAAGATTCCTCATGGGCTCACTTCAGTGTTCTGGAATTCTCATTCTTCGCAGTGTTATCCATAGTTTGTTATGATCCATACAGTCAAATGCCTTTGCATAGTCAATAAAACACAGGTAAACATCCTTCTGGTATTCTCTGCTTTCAGCCAGGATCCATCTGACATCAGCAATGATATCCCTGGTTCCACATCCTCTTCTCAAACTGGCCTGAATTTATGGCAGTTCCCTGTCGATACATAGTGCTGCAGCCGTTTTTGAATGATCTTCAGCAATATTTTGCTTGCCTGTGATATTAATGATATTGTTCTACAATTTCCACATTCGATTGGATCACCTTTCTTGGGAATAGGCATATATATGGGTCTCTTCCAGTCAGTTGGCCAGGAAGCTGTCTTCCATATTTCTTGGCATAGATGAGTGAGCATCTCCAGTGCTGCATGTGTTTGTTGAAACATCTAAATTGATATCCCATCAATTCCTGGAGCCTTGTTTTTCCCCAATCTCTTCATTTTTTTTTTTTTCTTCAGAGCAGCTTGGACTTCTTCCTTCAGTACCATCAGTTCCTGATCATATGCTACCTCTTGAAATGGTTGAACATTGACTAATTCTTTTTGGTATAATGACTCTATGTATTCCTTCCATCTTCCTTTTTTTTTTTTTAAATAATTTTTGTTGTGCTTTAAGTGAAAGTTTACAAATCAAGTCAGTCTCTCATATAAAAACGTATATACACCTTGCTTCATACTCCCAGTTACTCTCCCCCAATGAGGCAGCCCAGTCTCTCTCTCTATTCTCTCTTTTCGTGTCCATTTTGTCAGTTTCTAACCCCCCGTACCCTCTCATCTCCCTTCCCGGCAGGAGATTCCAATATAGTCTCAAGTGTCCACCTGATCCAAGAAGCTCACTCTTTACCAGCATCCCTCTCCAACCCATTGTCCAGTCCAACACATGTCTGAAGAGTTGGCTTTGGGAATGTTTCCTGTTCCAGGCCAACAGAAGGTCTCGGGGCCATGACCACTGGGGTCCTTCCAGTCTCAGTCAGACCATTAAGTCTGGTCTTTTTATGAGAATTTGGGGCCTGTATCCCACTGCTCTCCTGCTCCCTCAGGGGTTCTCTGTTGTGTTTCCAGTCAGGGCAGTCATTCCTTCCGTCTTCTTTTGATGCTTCCTGCGTCATTTAATATTTTCCCCCATAGAATCCTTCACTATTGCAACTAGAGGCTTGAATTTTTTCATCAGTTGTTTCAGCTTGAGAAACAGTGACCATGTTCTTCCCTTTTGGTTTTCCATTTCCAGCTTTTTGCACATGTCATTAGAATACATTACTTTGTCTTCTAGAGCTGCTCTTTGAAATCTTCTGTTCAGTTCTTTTACTTCATCAATTCTTCCTTTTGCTTTAGCTGCTCGACGTTCGAGATCACGTTTCAGAGTCTCCTCTGACATCCATCGTGGTCTTTTCTTTCTTTCCTGTCTTTTCAATGACCTCTTGCTTTCTTCATGGATGATGTCCTTGATGTAATTCCACAACTTGTCCAGTCTTCGGTCACCAGCGTTCAATGCATCAAATCTATTCTTCAGATGGTCTCTAAATTCAGGCGGGATATACTCAAGGTCATATTTTGGCCCTTGTGGACTTGCTCTGATTTTCTTCAGTTTCAGCTTGGACTTGCACATGAGCAATTGATGGTCTATTCCACAGTTGGCCCCTGGCCTTGTTCTGACTGAAGATATTGAGCTTTTGCATTGTCTCTTTCCACAGATGTAGTCAATTTGATTTCTGTGTGTTCCATCTGGCTAGGTCCAGTGTGTAGCCACCGTTTATGTTGGTGAAAGAAGGTATTTGCAATGAAGAAGTCGTTGGTCTTGCAAAATTCTATCATTTGATCTGTGGCATTGTTTCTATCACCAAGGCCATATTTTCCAACTACTGATCCTTCTTCTTTGTTCCCAACTTTCGCGTTCCAATTACCAGTAATTATCAATGCATCTTGATTGCATGTTCGATCAATTTCAGACTACAGCAGCTGATAAAAATCTTCTATTTCTTCATCTTTGGCCTTAGTGGTTGGTGTGTATATTTGAATAATAGTCATATTAACTGGTCTTCCTTGTAGGCGTATGGATATTATCCTATCACTGACAGCGTTGTACTTCAGGATAGATCTTGAAATGTTCTTTTTGACAATGAACACAAAACCATTCCTCTTTAAGTTGTCATTCCCAGCGTAGTAGACTATATGATTGTCCGATTCGAACTGGTCAATACCAGTCCATTTCAACTCACTAATGTCCAGGATATCGGAGTTTATGTGCTCCATTTCATTTTTGACAATTTCCAATTTTCCAAGATTCATACTTTGTACATTCCAGGTTCTGATTATTAATGGATGTTTGCAGCTGTTTCTTTTCATTTTGAGTCATGCCATATCAGCAAATGAAGGTCCTGAAAGCTTTACTTCATCCATGTCATTTAGGTCATCTCTACTTTGAGGAGGCAGCTCTTCCCCAGTCATCTTTTGAGTGCCTTCCAACCTGGGGGGTTCATCTTCCAGCACTATATCAGACACTGTTCCACTGTTATTCATAAGGTTTTCACTGGCTAATACTTTTCAGAAATAGACTGCTGGCTCCTTCTTCCTAGTTTGTTTTAGTCTGGAAGCTCAGCTGAAACCTGTCCTCCATGGGTGACCCTGCTGGTGTGTGAATACCAGTGGCATAGCTTCCAGCATCACAGCAACACACAAGTCCCCACAGTAAGACAAACTGACAGGCATGTGGAGGCCATGACTAAGTAGCTAATGTTATAAGTTCATATGAGTCAGGCTATTCTGATTACTGCTTGACTCCACTGTCCGTTAAGATAACCATGCCCACCATGTCTTTGTCAATTGAGTGTTGCCATTTGGACCGTACTACCACATGGTCCAATCAGCCCCATTGTAGTTAGGTGTCTTAATTCAGTTACAGCAGCTCTCATTGTCAAAGCTGATTTACATAAAATAGCAATCACAGTAAGCTTCAAAGGTGCAGGGGCTCCATTCACAAATTTGTGCCTCAACACTGTCATCTGGTATATCCATGTGCCGGTCTGTGGGTCTAACCTGATAAATCCACACTAACATGCCAATTTCCCTAAGCCTTTGCATATGTTCTTCCACAGTGTATACCCAGGCAGATCTGGCACTTCAAGTTGATTTAGTGTAGGTCACTGTATAATTCACACATCCGTGAACCAACCAAATAAACTATTAGATGCTTTCTTAACCTCTCATGCTGAAACATTGAAGAATCTATGCTTAGTGGGCTCATATCAATAAACTCAGACTGATCTAACTTTATGTTCCTTGCGCCATTATCCCACATATTTTCCAGGTTTCTATTTGTACATATTGGAAAAGTCAAACAGTTCTTCTGGAGTGTAGCATAACTCCTCCTGGTTCACAGCTTGTACTTCAAATTTTAGGGCTTCCTTGGACTGAAGTATAGTTCTAGAGAGATAGAGAATGAGAAAGAAAGAGAGATTTATATCAAGTAGCTCAAGCATTTGTAGAGGCTGGAAAGTCCCATGGATCAGGAATCAGGATGGAGGCTTCTACTGACACAAGATGTTGCAGGGGCTGAGGAAACCAAGATTGGCAGGTCAGACAGCAGGCTGCTGGCTCAGGGGCTGCAGAGGCTGATGAATCCAAGGTCATCAGGTAAGATGGCAGGTTGCTGGCTCAACTTCCAAGAACTGGTGTTCAGATGATGATGAGCTGAATGCAGGATACAGAACAGTGCAAAAGCCATCAAATTTTGCAAGAAAGTCCATATATATTGGATTCAGGCCATACCTCCAAGGAGACTCCCTTTCAGCTGATTGGCTGTTCATATCAAATCTCATCATGGAGGAGATTACATTATATCAGATCTCATGGTGGAGGAGATTATATCATTATATAACTTCCAAATTACATCATAATACCAAACCACTGAGAATCATGGCTCAGCCAAGTTGACACACAGCCTAAACCATCACAATCACTTCCATTGGATTGAAATCAAGGTGTCAAGATGGCTGCATACTTTCTGAAGGCTCTAGAGGGTAATCTTTTTTTTTTTTTTTTTTGCCTCTTCCAGCTTTTGGTGGCTTTTATCATTCCTTTGCTCATGGCCACATCATTCCAATCTCTTCTTCAATGGCCACATTGCCTCATCCTCTTCTGTGTGTGTAATCTCCCTCTGCCTCTCTAAGGATATGAGTTGTTGGAGTTATGGCACACCTACATAATCCAGGATAGTTTCCCCATGTCAAGATCCTTTACTTAATCATATATGCAAAAATCCTTTCTTCTTGTGGGCTAATATTTAGGGATTCCAGGAATTAGGGTCTTTGGTGAGCCATTATTCAGCCTACTACATGTGGCATATTTCTTTCCATCCTTATGCTTTCAACTTGTTTTGTATCCTTCAAATGAAAGCCTATCTCTTGTACATGGCATACACTAGTTTTTTTATTTTTTTAACATGAATCTGAAAATCTGTTTTTTTTCTTTCAATTCTCTAGATTATTCTAATTAAATTTTAGTATTTATATGGTTGTATTTATATTTGCCATTTTACTATTTTTTCAGTAAGTCTTTCTTTCCCTCTGTTTCTTCTTTTACCTTATTTTGTGTAAAATAATTTTTAGTGTAATACTTTTATTTCTCTGTATTTTTATTGCTTTTAATATTTTCACTTGTATATTTCAGTGAGACCAATTACATCAGTCATGTTGTGCAACTATCACCAATATCCATGGTCCAATTTTCATCATTATAAACAGAAACTCACCACTTCCTGAACAAAGATTTTCCCCTCTCCCCCCATCTGCACTCCACTTCTGCCCCACTGGTAACCACTATTAAACTCTGATCTATACACATTTTCATATTCCAGATACTTCATATTAGTGAGATCTTACAATATATGTCCTTTTTGTGATTGATTTATTTCAATCAGTATAATGTTTTTGAGGCTCATTCATGTTATGACATGTACCAGGACTTCATTTGTTTTTAATGCTGGGTAATTTTCCATTGTATGTATATGCCACATTTTGTTTATCCATTCGTTTGTTGGTGGGCATTTGAGTTGTTTCCATCTTTTGGAGATTATGCATAGTGGTGCAATGAACACTGGTATACTTATGTCTGTTTGTGTCACTGCTTTTTAGTCTCTTGGGTATATACCAAAAAGTAGAATCAGTGGGTCATATGGAAGCTCTTTGTTCAAATTTTTGAGAAATTTGAGAATTCCCCCCAGCAGATGATGAGGGTTCCAATTTCTCCACATTCTCATCAACATTTGTTAGTTTCCTTTTTTTTTTTTTTAACTAATGTTTTTATCTTAGCCATCCTAGTGGAGGTGAAGTGATATCTCATTGTGGTTTTTATTTGAATCCCTAATGCTAATGTGAGTCTCTAGGTAGTGTAAATGATTAAATGCTTGACTACTAGTCTAGAAGTTGGCAGTTCAATTCACCCTGAGGTTCCTGGGAAGACAGGCCAGGTGATCAGCTTCTGAAAGCTTATAACCTTTAAAACCCTATGGAGCACAGTTTTAGTCTGACAGACTTGGAGTCACCCAAAAAACCCAGTGCCGTCGAGTCGATTCCGACTCATAGCCACCCTATAGAACAGAGTAGAACTGCCCTGTAGCATAAGCCCGAATTTACTCAACAACAACCAACAACTATAACCATGCCTAAGGACAATGAGAATCTTTTCGTTCATATGCTTGCTGACCATTTGTATATCTTCTTTGTTGAAATGCCTTTGCCGGTCTTGGTCCATTTTTTTTTTTTTGGATTGTTTGTCTTTTTGTTGTTAAGTTATAGTTCTTTATACATTCTAGACGTCAGGCCCGTATCTGATATGTGGTTCCAGAACATTTTCTCACAGACTGTTGGCTGTCTCTTCACTTGGTTGATTAAGTCCTCTGATGAACATAAAGTTTAATTTTGATGAGATACCATTTATTTATTTTATCTTTTGTTGCTTGCGGTTTTGTTGTCATATCTAAGAATCTGTTTTTGAACACTGGATCCTGTAGCATTACGCCTATGTTTCCTTCCAGGAGTTCTATAGGTTTTCTGTCATACTTGCAGGTCTCTGCTCCATTTTGCTAGTTGTTACAGATGGTGTAAGCTATGGGTTTGACTTCATTCTTTTGCGTGTATAAATCCAGTTGCCCCACTATCATTTACTAAAGAGACTATTCTCTCCCAACTTGATAGATTTAGCACACTTGATTAGATAATCCTTAAATTTGATTGATAGCACACTTGGTTGAGATTACTTAGGAATCTTAGGAAGAAGTAAATTTATGTTAATGGTGGAGGAATAATTCAGAAAAGGAGGGTGAGAATGGTTGCACAACTCAAAGAAGGTAATTGACATCTCTAAATTGTACATATAGAAAATTTTGAATTGGTGTATTTTTTGTTCTGTATATTCTCAACAACAACAAAAAATAAATTTTTTTAAAGCGATAGTTTTACTTCTTCCTTCCCAATTTGGAAGCCATTTATCTATATCACCTATTATCTATCTATCTATCATCTATCTATCTATCTATCATCTATCTATCTATCTATCATCTATCTATCTTTCATGTATCTATCTATCATCTATCTATCTATTATCTATCATCTATCTATCATCATCTCTCTCTCTCTATCATCTATCTATCTATCATCTATCTGTCTGTCTATCTATGTCTCTGTCTGTCTCTGTCTGTCTATCTATCTAATCTACCTATCTCTATGACTTTAAACCATATGGTATCTCCTTGTTTCTGTTTGAAAGACTGCCTCTTGATCTATGTACAGATTCCTCATGAGTATGACTAAGTGTTCCAGAATTCCCAGTCTCCTCAATGTTATCCATAATTTGGCATGAGCCACACAGTAGAGTGCTTTAGCATAGTCAATAAAAGACAGGGAAATATCTTTCTGGTATTCTCTGCTTTCAGGCATGATCCATCTGACATCAGCAGTGACATCCCTGGTTCCATATGCTCTTATAAATCCAGTTTGAATTTTGGCAGTTCCCAGTCAACATACTGCTACTGCTGCTTTTGAATGATCTTCAGCAAAATTTTCTTGCATGTGATATTAATGATACTGTTTGATAATTTCCACATAGGTTGTATCACCTTTCTTGGGAATAGGCATATATATCGATCTCTTCCAGTCGGTTGGCCAGGTAGCTGTCTTCCAAATTTCTTGGAATAGATGAGTGAGCACTTCCAGTGCTGCATCCATCTGTTGAAACATCTCAATTGGTATTCTGTCAATTCCTGGAGCCTTGTTTTTCACTAATGCCTTCAGTGCTACTTGGACTTCTTCCTTCAGTACCATCGGTTCCCAGTTATATGTTACCTCCTGAAATGATTGAACATCAGCCAATTCTTTTCAGTACAGTGACTCTGTATTACTTCCATCTTCTTTTGATGCTTCTTGTGTCATTTAATATTTTCCCCATGTAATTCAGTATTGCAACTCGAGGCTTGAATTTTTTCTTCAGTCCTTCCAGCTTGAGAAATGCTGAGCATGTTCTTTCCTTTTGGTTTTCTATCCCCAGGTCTTTGCACATGTCATCATAATAATTTACTTTGTCTTCTCGAGGTGCCTTTGAAATCTGTTCATCTCTTTTGCTTCATCATTTTTTCCTTTTTCTTTATCTATTTGATGTTCAAGAGCAAGTTTCAAAGTCTCTTCTGATGTCCATTTAGGTCTTTTCTTTCTCTCCTGTCTTTTTAATGACCTCTTGATTTCTTCTTGTATGATGTCCTTGATGTCATTCCACAACTCAACTCCTCTGGTCTTCAGTCATTGCTGTTCAATGTGTCAAATCTATTCTTGAGATGGTGTCTAAATTCAGTGGGATATAGTCAAGGTTGTACTTTGGCTCTCATGGACTTGTTCTAAATTTCAATTTCAACTTGAACTTGCATGGTTTAAATTCAGGAAAGGTGTGCATCAGTGTTGTATCCTTTCACCATATCTATTCAGTCTGTATGTTGAGCAAATAATCTGAGAAGCTAGACTACATTAAGAAGAATAGGGCATCAGGATTGGAGGAAGACTCATTAACAACCTGCATTAAGCAGGTCCTCTTTACTTGCTGAAAGTAAAGAGGACTTGAAGCACTTACTGATTAAGATCAAAGATTACAGCTTTTGGTATGTATTACACCTCAACATAAAGAAAACAAAAATCCTCACAACTGGACCAGTAAGCAATGTCATGATAAATGGAGAAAAGATTGAAGTTGTCAAGGATTTCATTTTACTTGGATCCACATCAACACCCACGGAAGTGGCAGTCAAGAAACTAAAAGATGCCTTGCATTTGGCAAATTGGCTGCAAAAGACATCTTTAAAGTGTTGAAAAGCAAAGATGTCACCTTGAGGACTAGTGTGTGCTTGACCCAAGCCATGGTGCATGCAAAACCTGGACAATGAATAAGGAAGAAGAATTGATGTCTTGTTGGAGAGGAATATTGAATACACAATGGACTGCCAAAAGAATGAACAAGTCTGTCTTGGAAGAAGTACAACCAGAATGCTCCTTAGAGCAAGGATGGTGAGACTACACCTCACATACTTTGGACATGTTATCAGGAGGGATCAGTTCCTGGAGAAGGACATCATGCTTGGTAAAATAGAGGGTCAGCAAAAAAGAAGAAGACCCTTAACGAGATGGACTGACATGACATAGTGGCTGCAACAATGGGCTCAAGCATAGGAACAATTGTGAGGATGATGCAGGACCCGGCAGTGTTTTGTTCTATTGTGCAGAGGGTCACTATAAGTTGGAACAGAATGGACAGCACCTAACAGCAACAACAGCAACACATCTATCATCTGTCTATCTGTCTCTGTCTATCTATCTATTATCTATTTGTGTATCTATTATCTATCTATCTATCTATCTATCTATCATCATCTATCTAATCTAATCTATTTATACATCATCTATCTGTCTACTATCTATCATGTATCTATCTATGCCTAATTGCTAGGTGGTTATAGAATTCTTGGTTTACATTTTCCCCAGTACATTGAATATGTTATTCCACTGTCTTCTCACCTTCGCTGTTTCTGATAAAACATCTGCCAAAAGTCATATTGATGTTGCCTTTTATGTGATGAATTGTTTTACTCTTGGGGATTTCAAATTTTTCTTTTTCAATACTTTGTTATTTGTCTAGTTGTCATTCTCTTTGTATTTACTTATTTAGGTTTCAATAAAATGCTTATATGCCTAGATATTTCATCAGATTTTGTAGGTAATTTGCCATTACTTCTCCAAGAATTTTTACGGCTTTTCTCTCTCTCCTTCATTCTGTAACTCTTAACTTCATGTTGTCTCACAACATCACTGAGTCTCTGTTAATCTTCAGTTTTTTTCACTCTTCTTTAGACTGAATAATTTCTCTTGACCTGTCTATAACTTCTATGACTCTAGCCTCTGCCATTTTGAATCTGCTCTTAAGCCCCTCCAGTGAGTTTTTACATTTCATTTATCGTGGACTTCAAACCCAAATTCTAATTTTTTTAAAATAATTTCAATATACTTTTAAGTTTATTTGTGGACTTATTACTGTCGTGTTTCTTGTTAAGTGTTTAAAGATAGTTTCCTTTGGTTCTTTGAAAATTTTACAACATCTACTTTGCAGTCTTTGTCTGCTTAATCCAATATCTGGGGAAACTCAGAGGTAGTTTCTATTGACTGTTTTTTTCTTTGTGTATGATCATAATTTGCTGTGTCTAATACTTTGTTTCTTTTCATGTCTCATATTTTGTTGCTGATGTGGAAAATTCAAGGCTTTAGATAATATTTTGTCACAAATATGGATACTGATATTTTTCCTTGGAAGCTATTATTATTGTTTGTTTATTAATTTGCATGATGTAAGTCTGATATCTGTCCCCCCTAAGCTGCGAGGTCACTGATGTCTCTGTGTGTGTGTGTGTGTGCATGTTTGTGCATTCCTGTTTTCATGTTTAAGCCTTGCTTTCTGGGTATTTCCCGTATCTGTTAATTTAATGGTCAATGATTGGACAGCAGATATACTTGAAGCTTTTGAATCATTAGGGCCTCTGTCATCTACCAATGAATCTGTGTGTGGGTTTTTTTTTGTTGTTGTTAGGTGCCATTGAGTCAGTTTCAACTCATACTGACCCTATGAACAATAGAATGCAACACTACCAGGTCCTGTGCCATCCTCACAATCACTTCTATGTTTGAGTTCATTATTGCAGCCACTGAATTAATCCATCTCATCAAAGGTCTTCTTTTTTGTTGACCTTCTACCTTACCAAACATGATATCCTTCTCCAAGGACTGGTCCCTCCTGATAACATGTTCAAAGCATGTGAAACTAAGTCTCACCATCCTTGCTTCCAAGGAGCACTTTGTCTGTATTTCTTCCAAGGCAAACTTGTTTATTCTTCTGGTAGTCCATGGTATATTCAATATTCTTCTCCAATACCATAAGTCAAAGACATCAATTCTTCTTCGGTCTTCCTTAGTCATTGTCCAGCTATCACATCCATACGAGGCGACTGAAAATATCATAGCTTGGGTGAGGTGCACCTTAATCCTTGAAGTGACATCTTTTTTTTCCCAGCATTTTAAACAGTTCTTTTGAAGCAAATTTGCCCAATGCAATATGTCATTTGATTTCTTCACTGTTGCTTCCATGGGCGTTGGTTGTGGATCCAAATAAAATGAAATCTTTGACAACTTCAATCTTTTCTCCATTTATCACTATGTTGCTTATTGATCCAGTTGTGAGGATTTTTGTTTTCTTTATGTTGAGGTGTAATTCATACTGAAGGTTGTAGCCTTTGATCTTCATCAGTAAGTGCTTTAAGTCCTCTTGACTTTCACCAAGCAAAGTTGTGTCATCTGCATATCCCAGGTTGTGAATGAATAATCCACCAATCCTGATACTGCATTCTTCTTCATATAATTCAAATTCTTGGATAATTTACTCAACATACAGATTGAATAAGTGTGGTAATAGGATACAACTCTGGCGCAGACCTTTCTTGATTTGAAACCATGCAGTATCCCCCTGTACTGTTTGAATGACATGTAAGTACTTCTAGTATTGCATTCATTTGTTGAAACATCTCAATTGGTATTATGTCCATTCCCAGAACCTTGTTTTTCTCCAATGCTTTCAGTGCATTTTGGACTTCTCCTTCCATACCACCAGTTCTTCATCATATGCTACTTCCTGAAATGTTTGAATGTCTACCAATGCTTTTTGGGAAAGTGGCTCTGGTTATTCCTTCCATCTGCTTTTGATGGTTCATCCAACATTATCCTTCAATATTGAAATTCAAGGTTTGACTTTTTCCTTCAATTATTTCAGTTTGAGAAATACTGAATATGTTCTTCCCTTTTGGTTTTCTAACTCCAGGTCTTAGCACATTTCATTATAAAACTTTATCTTCTCAAGTCGTCCTTCAAAATCTTCTGTTCAGCTCTTTTACTTCATCATTTCCTCCATTTGCTTTATCTACTCAACTTTGACGAGAAGGTTTCAGAGTCTCTTTTGACATTTATTTTGGTCTTTTCTTTCTCTCCTGACTTTTTAATGACCTTTTGCTTTTTCACGTATGACATCCTTGGTGTCATCCCGCAACTCTTCTGGTCTTGAGTCATTTATGTTCAATGCCTTAAATCTGTTCTTGAGATGGTCTCTAAATTCAGGTGGAATATACTCAAGATTGTACTTTGGCTTTCATGGACTTGTTTTAATTTTCTCCAGTTTCAATTTGAACTTGCATATGAACAGTTGATGATCTATTTCACCTTCAGCCCCTGGCCTTGTTCTGACTGATGATATTGAGCGTCTCCATTGTGCCTTTCCACATAATGTAGTCTGTTTGATTTCTGAGGTCCATGTGAATAGTCACTGTGTATGTTGTTAAAAAATGATATTTCCAATGAATAGGTCCTTGGTCTTGCAAAATTCTGTCATGCAATCTCCAGCATTGTTTCTATCACCAAGACCATATTTTTCAGCTCTGATCCTTCTTCTTTGTTCCTCATTTTCACACTCCAATAACCAATGATTATCAATGCATTTTAATTGAGTGATCAATTTCAGACTGCAGAAGTAGGTAAAAACTTCAATTTCTTCATCTTTGGGATTAGTGGTCAGTGTGTAAATCTGAATAATAGTCACATTAACTAGTTTTCCTTGTGGGCATATACATATTAACCTATCACTAACAGTGGTGTACTTCTGGATAAATATTAAAATGTTCTTTTTGACAGTAAATATGACTCTGTTCCTCTTCACTGTGTAATTCCCGGCATAGTAAAATTTATTATTATTTGATTCAAAGTGGCCAGTGCTAGTCCATTTCTGCTCACTAATGCCTAGGATAACAACCTTCAAGCATTTCTATTCATTTTTGACAATTTCTTATTTTCCTAGATTCATACTTCATACATTTCACATTCCAGTTACCAATGAATGTTTGGAGCTGTTTCTTCTCATTTTGAGTCATGCCATATCAGCAAATGAAGGCCCTGAAAGCTTGCCTTCATCCACGTCATTAAGATCAACTCTACTTTGAGGAGGCAGCTCTTCCCCATTCATATTTTGAGTGCCTTCCAACCTGAGGAGAACATCTTCTGGCACTATATCAGACAATGTTTCACTGCTATTTGTAATGTTTTCCCTGACTATTTTTTTAGAAGTAGATTACCAGGTCTCTTTACCTAGTCTGTCTTAGTCTGAAAGCTCTGGTGAAAACTGTCCACCACTTGGTGACCCTGCGGGTATTTGAAATACTGCCGGCATAGCTTCCAGCATCACAGCAACACACAAGCTACCACAGTATGACAAAATGACTGACTGATGGTGGTGGTCATTATTAACGGCAATTATTTGTTGTTTTATGCAAACACCTACTTTCTATTCTTTTGGTTACATCAACCAGGTTTTGCTTTGGAAGAACCACCATTTAACTCCTCATTCTAAATTTTATAGCCTGATTAAGACTAACATTATTCCCAGCTCCATGGTGAGATTAATTGGCTTGGATCAGTTTATCCCATGCTTCTGGCCATTATAAAAGTTCTGGGATGGGCACAAAACCTGGTCACCATCAGTGAGGTGAAATGAGATGTTTATTGGCAGTTCCAGGTAGGAGGAACTTTCTGTATCAACCCCGATATGCCTGTCTAAGATTGCAGCATGAAGAAAGGGTGTAGAGAAATTGAGTGCTGGTTCAATGCTCAGTCGAATGAATCCTAGGTTGTTTTATCCTCTGAGTTAATGATTCCTCTGGTTTGTTTAAGCAGCTTTGAGTTCAGATTTCCGTCCTTTGTAGTTGGAATATCCTAAGACCCCTGATAAGGTATCCCACTGGAGCAATTGCTAAAAAAAAATTGCTAATGCAAAGGCTGGTGGTTCGAACCCAGCAGTCACTCTGTTCTGCAGAAGAAAAAAACCTGTTGATCTGCTTCCTTAAAGATTATAGCCTAGGAAATCCTATAGGGCAATTCTACTCTGCCCTATAGGATCACTACAACACTATGAGTCAGAATTGACTTGACAGCACACAGAAAACCCGTGGTAAGTGGAAATATAGTATTTGCCTTGCTTTTCTTTAGTTGTTGGAAACAAATGTAATATCACTCCTTTAGAGAACGATTATCTTTCTTACAATAAATTAATACTTTAAAATACAAATTTATTTAAAGGCTTTTTTTTTTAGAGACAATCTATAGCACATAATCACTTAAACTTAATCTATAATCTGCAATCACTTAAACTTAGATGTGTTATTTCTCCCATTTCTAAAATATAAGAGTGATATTAACCCACTCATAGGGTTTCAAGGGGAATAAAAAGGATATATGGATATATTGGAGACCCTCAGTGGTGTAAACAGTTAATGGGCTTAGCTGCTAACTGAAAGTTTGGAGGTTCGATTCTACCCAGCAGTGCCTCAGAATAAAGGCCTGGTGATCTACTTCTGAAAAATCAACCATTAAAAAGTCTATGGAGGCGGGGCCAAGATGGCGGACTAGGTGGACGCTACCTCGGATCCGTCTTGCAACAAAGACTCGGAAAAACAAGTGAATCGATCACATACATAACAATCTACGAACTCTGAACAACAAGCACAGACTTAGAGACGGAAAACAAACAAATACGGGCAGACAGCGACCATTTTCAGAACTAGGAGCCAGCGTACCAGGCAGGTGACCTTCGGAGCCCGATCTGGGGCAGAGCTCAGGGGGGCAGACGGCACAGACAAGGGGCCCAGCCCTACCCCCCCCGAACCCATCCTGGGAGGGAGTCTAGCTGGTTGGCATGGGCAGCGTAGCGGCGCAGCCGGAGGGAGAAGCACCCGGGAGGCAGTGACTGATCTTGGAGCGGGGAGAGCAGCATCCCAGCCGGGGAGCCGTCCCGCCGGGAGTTTGGCGGGAAGGGGGCGGGGCGCGAGCGGGGGGGGGTCAGCTATATTTCCTTAAAGCGACCCCGGGGGGAGGCCCAGACGTTCGTGAGGGGGGACGCCCACCCAGTTTGCGCGTGTGGCTCGACGCACCGGAGGGAGAAGTCCCTGGGAGGAAGTGACTGGTCTTGGAGTGGGGAGAGCAGAGTCCCAGCTGGGGAGCCGTCCCACTGGGATTTTGGCAAAAGCGGGCGGGGCGTGAGCACGGGGTCCAATTATATTCTCCTGAATAGACCCTGGGGGCGGGCCCACCCATTCATGTGGGAGACGCCCACCCAGTTCGCGCGAGCAGTGCCGCGCACCGGAGGGAGAAGTCCCCGGGAGGAAGTGACTGGTCTCAGAGCGGGGAGAGTAGCGTCCCAACCGGGGAGCCGTCCCGCCCAGATTTTGGTGGACGGGGGCGGAGCGTGAACGTGGCGTTCAGCTCTATATTCTGTGGTGCTGCACTCTTAGCTCTCTGATCCCTCCCCCACCCTCCCCAGGCGGCTCCATTAACATCCGAATACCCGGAGCCAGAGGGAGAATTCAGATAGGGATCTGACTGCATTTTTTTATAGCTGATTACCGGGAAAATCTAGTTTCCCAGTGATGGCTCGGAGACAGCAGTCCATATCAAACCACATAAAGAAACAGACCATGACAGCTTCTCCAACCCCCCAAACAAAAGAATCAAAATCTTTCCCAAATGAAGATACAATCCTGGAATTATCGGATACAGAATATAAAAAACTAATTTACAGAATGCTTAAAGATATCACAAATGAAATTAGGATAAATGCAGAAAAAGCCAAGGAACACACTGATAAAACTGTTGAAGAACTCAAAAAGATTATTCAAGAACATAGTGGAAAAATTAATAAGTTGCAAGAATCCATAGAGAGACAGCATGTAGAAATCCAAAAGATTAACAATAAAATTACAGAATTAGACAACGCAATAGAAAGTCAGAGGAGCAGACTCGAGCAATTAGAATGTAGACTGGGACTTCTGGAGGACCAGGGAATCAACGCCAACATAGCTGAAAAAAAATCAGATAAAAGAATTAAAAAAAATGAAGAAACCCTAAGAATCATGTGGGACTCTATCAAGAAGGATAACTTGAGTGTGATTGGAGTCCCAGAACAGGGAGGGGGGACAGAAAACACAGAGAAAATAGTTGAAGAAATCCTGACACAAAACTTCCCTGACATCATGAAAGACGAAAGGATATCTATCCAAGATGCTCATCGAACCCCATTTAAGATTGATCCAAAAAGAAAAACACCAAGACATTTTATCATCAAACTTGCCAAAACCAAAGACAAACAGAAAATTTTAAAAGCAGCCAGGGAGAAAAGAAAGGTTTCCTTCAAGGGAGAATCAATAAGAATAAGTTCAGACTACTCAGCAGAAACCATGTAGGCAAGAAGGGAATGGGACGACATATACAGAGCACTGAACGAGAAAAACTGCCAACCAAGGATCATATATCCAGCAAAACTCTCTCTGAAATATGAAGGAGAAATTAAGATATTTATAGATAAACACAAGTTTAGAGAATTTGCAAAAACTAAACCAAGACTGCAAGAAATGCTAAAGGAGATTGTTTGGCCTGATGACCAATAATATCAGGTACCAGCACAATACAAGGTCACAAAACAGAACGTCCTGATATCAACACAACTCAAATAGGGAAAGCACAAAAACAAACAAATTAAGATTAATTCTAAAAAATAAATAAATAAACAAAATAATACACATAACAGGAAATCATGGAAATCAATAAACGATCACAATAATCAAAAAGAGGGACTAAATATAGGAGGCATTGAACTGCCAGATGGAGAGTGATACAAGGCGATATAGAAGGATACAAGTTAGGTTTTTACTTAGAAAAATAGGGGTAAATAATAAGGTAACCACAAAAAGGAATATCAATTCCATAACTCAAGAAAAAAGCCAAGAAAAACGTAACGACTCAATAAACACAAAGTTAAACATTTTGAAAATGAGGATCTCACAAGCTACTAAGAAAAAAGTCTCAGCACAAAAAAGCATGTAGAAAAAGGAAATGGCCAACAACACAGGCATCAAAATGACAGCACTAAAAACTTATTTATCTATAATTACACTGAATGTAAATGGACTAAATGCACCAATAAAGAGACAGAGAGTCACGGACTGGGTAAAGAAACACGATCCACCTATATGCTGCCTACAAGGGACACACCTTAGACTTAGAGACACAAACAAACTAAAACTCAAAGGATGGAAAAAAATATATCAAGCAAACAATAAGCAAAAAAGAAGAGGAGTAGCAATATTAATTTCTGACAAAATAGACTTTAGACTTAAATCCACCACAAAGGATAAAGAAGGACACTATATAATGATAAAAGGGACAATTGATCAGGAAGACATAACCATATTAAATATTTACGCACCCAATGACAGGGCTGAAAGACACATAAATCAAATTTTAACAGAATTGAAAAGTGAGATAGACACCTCCACAATTATAGTAGGAGACTTCAACACACCACTTTCGGAGAAGGACAGGACATCCAATAAGAAGCTCAATAGAGACACGGAAGACCTACTTACAACAATCAACCAACTTGACCTCATTGACTTATACAGAACTCTCCACCCAACTGCTGCAAAATATACTTTTTTTTCTAGTGCACGTGGAACATTCTCTAGACTAGACCACATATTAGGTCATAAAACAAACCTTTGCAGAATCCAAAACATCGAAATATTACAAAGCATCTTCTCAGACCACAAGGCAATGAAGCTAGAAATCAATAACAGAAAAACTAGGGAAAAGAAATCAAATACTTGGAAACTGAACAATATCCTCCTGAAAAAAGACTGGGTTATAGAAGACATCAAGGAGGGAATAAGGAAATTCTTAGAAAGCAACGAGAATGAAAATACTTCCTATCAAAACCTCTGGGACACAGCAAAAGCAGTGCTCAGAGGCCAATTTATATCGATAAATGCACATATACAAAAAGAAGAAAGAGCCAAAAGCAGAGAACTGTCCCGACAACTTGAACAAATAGAAAGTGAGCAACAAAAGAACCCATCAGGCACCAGAAGAAAACAAATAATAAAAATTAGAGCTGAACTAAATGAATTAAAAAAGAGAACAGAAAAACAATTGAAAGAATTAACAAAGCCAAAAGCTGGTTCTTTGAAAAAATTAACAAAATTGATAAACCACTGGCTAGACTGACTAAAGAAAAACAGGAAAAGAAACAAATAACCCGAATAAGAAACGAGAAGGACCACATCACAACAGAGCCAAACGAAATTAAAAGAATCATTTCAGATTACTACGTAAAATTGTACTCTAACAAATTTGAAAACCTAGAAGAAATGGATAAATTCTTGGAACAATACTACCTACCTAAACTAACACATTCAGAAGTAGAACAACTAAACAGACCCATAACAAAAAAAGAGATTGAAACGGTAATCAAAAAACTTCCAACAAAAAAAGTCCTGGCCCAGACGGCTTCACTGCAGAGTTCTACCAAACCTTCAGAGAAGATTTAACACCATTACTATTGAAGGTATTTCAAAGTATAGAAAAAGACGGAATACTACCCAACTCATTCTATGAAGCTAGCATCTCCCTGATACCAAAACCAGGTAAAGACATTACAAAAAAAGAAAATTTAAGACCTATATCCCTCATGAACATAGATGCAAAAATCCTCAACAAAATTCTAGCCAATAGAATCCAACAACACATCAAAAAAATAATTCACCCTGATCAAGTGGGATTTATACCAGGTATGCAAGGCTGGTTTAATATCAGAAAAACCATTGATGTAATCCATCACATAAATAAATCAAAAGATAAAAACCACATGATCTTATCAATAGATGCAGAAAAGGCATTTGACAAAGTTCAACACCCATTTATGATAAAAACTCTTACCAAAATAGGAACTGAAGGAAAATTCCTCAACATAATAAAGGGCAACTATGCAAAGCCAACAGCCAATATCACTCTAAATGGAGAGAACCTGAAAGCATTTCCCTTGAGAACGGGAACCAGACAAGGATACCCTTTATCACCGCTCTTATTCAACATTGTGCTAGAAGTCCTAGCCAGGGCAATTAGGCTAGACAAAGAAATAAAGGGTATCCAGATTGGTAAGGAGGAAGTAAAGCTATCAGTATTTGCAGATGAGATGATCGTATACATGGAAAACCCTAAGGAATCCTCCAGAAAACTACTGAAACTAATAGAAGAGTTTGGAAGAGTCTCAGGATATAAAATAAACATACAAAAATCACTTGGATTCCTCTACATCAACAAAAAGAACACCGAAGAGGAAATAACCAAATCAATACCATTCACAGTAGCCCCCAAGAAGATAAAATACTTAGGAATAAATCTTACCAAGGATGTAAAAGACCTATACAAAGAAAACTATAAAACTCTGCTACAAGAAATTCAAAAGGACATACTTAAGTGGAAAAACATACCCTGCTCATGGATAGGAAGACTTAACATAGTAAAAATGTCTATTCTACCAAAAGCCATCTATACATATAACGCACTTCCAATCCAAATACCAATGTCATATTTTACAGCGATAGAGAAACAAATCACTAATTTCATATGGAAGGGAAAGAACCCCCGGATAAGCAAAGCATTACTGAAAAAGAAGAAGAAAGTGGGAGGCCTCACTCTACCTGATTTCAGAACCTATTATACAGTTACAGTAGTCAAAACAGCCTGGTACTGGTACAACAACAGGCACATAGACCAATGGAACAGAATTGAGAACCCAGGTATAAACCCATCCACGTATGAGCAGCTGATATTTGACAGAGGACCAGTGTCAGTCAATTGGGGAAATGATAGTCTTTTTAACAAATGGTGCTGGCATAACTGGATATCCATTTGCAAAAGAATGAAACAGGACCCATACCTCACACCATGCACAAAACTAACTCCAAGTGGATCAAAGACCTAAACATAAAGACTAAAACGATAAAGATCATAGAAGAAAAAATAGGATCAACCCTAGGAGCCCTAATACAGGGCATAAACAGAATACAAAACATTACCAAAAATGATGAAGAGAAACCAGATAACTGGGAGCTCCTAAAAATCAAACACCTATGCTCATCTAAAGACTTCTCCAAAAGAGTAAAAAGACCACCTACAGACTGGGAAAGAATATTCAGCTATGACATCTCAGACCAGCGCCTTATCTCTAAAATCTACATGATTCTGTCAAAACTCAACCACAAAAAGACAAACAACCCAATCAAGAAGTGGGCAAAGGATATAAACACACATTTCACTAAAGAAGATATTCAGGCAGCCAACAGATACATGAGAAAATGCTCCCGATCATTAGCCATTAGAGAAATGCAAATTAAAACTACGATGAGATTCCATCTGACACCAACTAGACTGGCATTAATTCAAAAAACACAAAATAATAAATGTTGGAGAGGCTGTGGAGAGATTGGAACTCTCATACACTGCTGGTGGGATTGTAAAATGGTACAACCACTTTGGAAATCTATCTGGCATTTTCTTAAAAAGTTAGAAATAGAACTACCATACAACCCAGAAATCCCACTCCTCAGAATATACCCTAGAGATACAAGAGCCTTCACACAAACAGATATATGCACACCCATGTTTATGGCAGCTCTGTTTACAATAGCAAAAAGCTGGAAGCAACCAAGATGTCCGTCAACGGATGAATGGGTAAATAAATTGTGGTATATTCACACAATGGAATACTACGCATCGATAAAGAACAGTGACGAATCTCTGAAACATTTCATAACATGGAGGAATCTGGAAGGCATTATGCTAAGCGAAATGAGTCAGTTGCAAAAGGACAAATATTGTATAAGACCACTATTATAAGATCTTGAGAAATAGAAGAAACGGAGAAGAACACATACTTTTGTGGTTACAAAGGGGGAAGGGAGGGAGGGAGGGAGAGGGCTTTTTATTGATCAATCAGTAGATAAGAACTGCTTTGGGTGAAGGGAAAGACAACACTCAATACAAGGAAGGTCAGCCTAATTGGACTGGATTAAAAGCAAAGAGGTTTCCGGGATAAAATGAAAGCTTCAAAGGCCAGCGGAGCAGGGCCTGGGGTCTGGGGAACTTGGTTTGAGGGGACTTCTAAGTCAATGGGCAAAATAATTCTATTATGAAAACATTCTGCATCCCACTTTGAATTGTGGCGCCTGGGGTCCTAAATGCCAACAAGCGGCCATCTAAGATACATCAATTGGTCTCAACCCACCTGGAGCAAAGGCAAAGGAAGAACACCAAGGTCACACGACAACTAAGAACCCAAGAGACAGAAAGGGCCACATGAACCAGAGACCTACATTATCCTGAGACCAGAAGAACTAGTTGGTGCCCAGCCACAATCGATGTCTGCCCTGTCAGGGAGCACAACAGACAACTCCTGAGGGAGCAGGAGACCAATGGGATACAGACCCCAAATTCTCATTAAAAGACCACACCTAATGGTATGACTGCGACTAGAGGAATCCCAGAGACAATGCTCCCCAGAACTTCTGATGGCACAGGACAGGAACCATCCCCGAAGACAAATCATCAGGCATGAAAAGGACTGGTCAGTGAGGGGGAGAGAGATGCTGATGAAGAGTGAGCTAATTAAATCAGGTGGACACTGGAGAGTGTGTTGGCAACTCTTGACTGGAGGGGGGATGGGAAGATAGAGAGAGAGGGAAGACGGCAAAATTGGCACGAAACGAGAGACTGAAAGGGCTGACTCAATAGGGGGAGAGCAAGTGGGAGAAGGGAGTAAGATGTATGTAAACCTACATGTGACAGACTGATTGGAATGGTAAATGTTCACTTGAAGCTTAATAAAAAATTAATTAAAAAAAAAAAAAAGTCTATGGACCACAGTTTTACTCTAACACACATGGGGTTGCCATGAGTCGAAACTGACTGAAAGGCAACTGGTTATTTATGAATATATTAAGGCACACTCTATGTTTTAAAATAATATGGCAATGAAGATACTCATTCATTTGACAAGTTGTTATTTTCTACTCTGTGCAAGGCACTGTGCTGGGTGCTTCAGTTATAGGGTTGAATAAAGCAGATAAACTTGCAACAGTGCCTGGCGTGTCCCATTAAAAAGGCACATTAAGGATTAGAATGACAGGTGGGACAACAGCATTAACAGAAAATGGATTTTTACAAATCAGAGTTTGGAGTAGAAGTTCAGGCTTTTCAGGAACCCCGACTTCACAAACTTGGGCAAGAGGCAGGACCTTTGCACTACAGAGGCACCACCCTGGGAGCAGATATGGTGCTATGCTAGACCAAGTAGAGGTGATCATGATCTGAGTTTAGTGCAATGACATTTATGACATTACCACTTGGGATTAATTGCATGGTAAATCTGACCTATCTGTACACCCACAATGGGCCCTGCTTACTGCCGTTATAGATGAGGTACAGGAAAAGGGGTGTTAACCAACAAGTGTCCCATATCAACCTAAGGGTTAGAACATTTTCAATCTTGCTTTAACTTAACCATGTTTTTCTTTCTTTAATGTGGCCTGGGAAATTATAACAAGCAGTGCATTCCCTAAACATGTGGAACTGTGGATGGCTTCCATAAAAAAGAAAAGAAACAATTTAGTTTTGATTAAAAAAAAAAAACTACAGCACAAAGTCTGTTATGAATTTTTTGTTGTTGTTTCCTATAATAAGCTGAAAAAATCAACCACAACAAAATTATTTGATCATGTCCCAGCTTGGCACACAGTCTCTACAAATGTCTGTATCCCTTGTCTTCTAACCCACCCTGCCAAATATTTTTTAAAAGAAAGAAAGGAAATAAGATTGCTCCATTATGTTTTAATGTTTAAACCGTATCCACAAAAACAATCTTCAGCAACTGCATGATCTCCCTTCCTGCAAACGTTGAGAACACAGGATAATAAAGCTTTGGGGTGTTCTACCCAAACCCCAAATCAACAAACAGAAAAGAGATTTTCAGACAGGGACTTTACCAAAAAAAAATCTTGAAATTATCAAGCATGTTGAAGTGATTGACAAGAACAATTTTAGTGTTTGGGAATTTTGTATTCCCTAAGGATAATTCTCTGAACTCTGAATATGCGGTTACTGGGATAGCTGAGTTCACTTTGAGGTTGAACAGTTCAATGACTATATCAAGAAAGTGGATGTGTCTATAACACTTGATACAAATTGTATGTTTCTGATGTTATAGCCATAGTGACTCTTTTATTTCCTCAAATCAAAACCAGAACATACACTGTTTTGAAAAATTATCTTTATGATGATCCTGGATGCAAGAGGCAAACTGTAATTAAGATGCTACTAGAGTGGAAATTGTGAGATGATTTAGTAATGTTTGTACAGGGTCAGCAGAAAAGAGGAAGACCCTCAATGAAATGAACTGACACAGTGGCTGCAACAATGGGCTCAAGCATAACAACAATTGTAAGGATGACGCAGGGCCAGGCAGTGTTTCATTCTGTGATACATAGGGTCGCTATGAGTCGGAACTGACTCAATGGAACCTAACGACAACAACAACTTAGTAATGTTTAGGTATAGAGAAAAGAAGTGTTGAAACTATTAGAACAAAATCCTTGAAAAGTCAGACATTTCTGTTAGGAGATGATTCTCCGTGGATTGCTCATGTTTCTGGACATGTAACAAGCCGAATCCTGACAAATTTTGTTTTGAACTGTCTTTGCAAAGGTGTAGTATAGGGCACAGCCTTGGAAGGCCTAGATTGTGCCTCCCTCTGGAACAAAGGGAACTCTTGCTTACTGTCCAGTATAAACAATATAATGCCTCTATCCAGGAGACAGGTTTGTGTTCAGCCCATTATAAAAGATGTGGAGTCCAAGAGTCTGGAGTCTTCAGCTATGATGCAAAACCAGAGTATGTGAGCATCCTCCGGGCCTGCTCAGCATGAACACAATGGGACTTGTAAGTCAAGGGGAAAATTTCACCTCACATCACAGGGCCAATATTTTCAATCTGCTCTTATCAACCCGGAGATAGCAGGTGTTAAGGTGCTTGTTCCAGGGACATCAAAGGAGAACCAGTATCTGTGGCCAGAAAAAATAAAATGGATGTGGCAGTGTCTCCTAGCTTTTGTGGGGGAGATGTTTTGTGTACAGAGTTCTCCAGGACCCAGAAAAACCTATCAAAAACTCTTGCTGATGAACCAGAATCCTCACCCTCTTCACAGTGAGATAGGCCTCTACACACTTACCAAACCACATCTAGGTGGAAAGGCCGGGGTAATAGGATGCCCTAGGGTAGCTTGGTGCCTTAAAAAGAAAAATGGGAAACCCATGGCCATCTGCCATTAAACATTTGATAAGCCCTTAGCTACTGATCTTAGTGGATCTATTAACCTGCCTGGGTCTTGGCCATCACCTGAGAGTATCAGTGAGAGCAGTGGTCTTCCGAACTACCTTTAGTTTCAGAATATTCATTTATGCAAAGTGGTTTGTGGATATGTGATCACATATTGCTGATGAATAGAGCTGCTTTAGCACAGGGATCCTGGCTCCTCCCATCCTGCCCTGATTAGTCCTGACCTCTCCTCATGATGTAGGTCCAGGATCAAGTATCAGGGTCTTGCCGTGCATTGAGGTCATGAACTGACATTCCTTGGAAGTGCAGAACATTTTCAAAGGGCCCATTTTACTCCAATAAACTCTGATTTCCAGGTGCGTGGATCACAACAGGCAATGTCAGCGCTACGCTTGGTCTGGATGGTCTCATGGTCCTATTGTACATTTCCCACCTCAAGTGTGCCCACGGAGAGTATAAGCTAAGAGAGAAAGCCAATTTCCATTAAGATGGAAGGAGCTAACTAAAACTACTAGTCACATATAGAGATTACATTCCAATTTTGGTTCAGATTACCAATGTATCCCATGGTTCCAAGTTATACTGCTGAAAGTCTTCTTCTGCCTTTCCTAGTTGCACTGAATTTCTTTACAGGCACTAGAGACCCCTTCCCCTAACTAGACAAGAGGCAGGATTTCCTGAGTGGGGAACACTGTTATGACAGATTGAGCAAACACATATAGTGAATTTTGGGTGTTTATACTGAAGCATGTAAGATTTTGAAAGATGTGACAGTTTATTTTTTTCACTCTGTCAAATAAATAAAAATTTCCCAAGCCAAAAGAGGAAGAATATCTCAGGTCTGGGTAGGAACTGCCCTTTGTGGCTGCGAGCACTGTGTCCTGTCTCTGTCTGATGGAAATTTTCCCATCTGCCCCTGAAGGCTGTACTCTATGCCAGAATTACCCACCTTCCAAGAACATTCCACATTCCATGGTCCCTCAAGTGGGGTGTTCTTTTCATGGGCACCCAGAAGGGCAGTGATGCAGCAAAAAGGGGAGCTGCAGACCATGGCCAGCTGTGGGCTGGACAGAATCAGCTTGAGCACCCACATGACTGGGACAGCAATGGAAGTGCCCCACACTTGCCCTCTCTTTCACACTCACTGTATCATGGCAATTTTTAAAGATTTGAGGCTCACCATTCACTAAGATACCTGCCAATTTACATTCTCCGTGCCAGCCCTCTCTCAGACGTCTGTGTTCCTATGGCCCTTCTGCAATGTTGTTGTTTTTGTTATTGTTAGTTGGTTCCAACTCATAGGGATCCTATGAACAGCAGAACGAAACATTGCCCGGTCCTGCATCATTCTCACAATTATTGTTATGTTTGAACCCATTGTTCCAGTTACTGTGTCAGTCCATTTTATTGAGGGTCTTCCTCTTTTTTGCTGACCCTCTACTTTGTCAAGCATGATGTCCTTCTCCAGGGACTAATCACTCCTGATAACATGTCCAAAGAATGTGAGACATAATCTTGCCATCCTTCCTTCTAAGGAGCATCTGGTTGTACTTCTTCCGAGACACATTTGTTCATTCTTCTGGCAGTCCATGGTATATTCAATATTCTTCACCAACACCATAATTCAAAGGCATAGATTCTTAGGTCTTCCTTATTCATTGTCTATCTTTCACATGCATATGAGGTGATTGAAAACACCGTGGCTTGGGTCAAGTGCACCTTAGTCTTCAAGGTGACTTCCTTGCTTTTCAACACTTTAAAGAGGTCTTTTCCAGCAGATTTGCCCAATGCAATGCGCCATTCCATTTCTTGACTGCTGATTCCATGGGTGTTGATGTGGATTCAAGAAAAATGAAATCCTTGACAATGTCAATATTTTTTCCATTTACCGTAATATTGCTTATTGGTCCAGTTGTGAGGATTTATTTTTTTTTCCTGTGTTGAGGTGTAACCTATACTGAAGGCTGTGGTCTTTGATCTTCATCAGTAAGTGCTTCAAGTCCTCTTCAGTTTCAGCAAGCAAGGTTGTATCATCTGCATAACACAGACACTACAATAGCAAAGTATTATTGTGGAGGTAACAACTACTTTCTTAGAAGTGATAGAGCCAAGCAGATGCTTTAAGGAAACCCCAGGATATTAAGCTGTTCCCAGCACACTATTTCTGGGCAGGTTCCCATGCCTTTGTCCTTGCTTCTCCATGCATGATGTTCCTTGCTGCAAAATTACACTCACCAGGAAGCCTCAATCTTGTCTCTTTGAAGAAAAATTTTGTAATGGTTAATTTCATGTCAACTTTGGTAAGCTATTGTTCCCAGTTCTTTGAAGAAATACTAGACTAGTTGTCATAGAGTAGTTACATGTGATTACCTCAGTTATTCATGGGTACAGTAGATTACTTTTCATAATGTAATGTAATACAATGTAATTACATATAATGTAATGTGATGTAACATAATATAATCACTTGTCATACTGCAATATAATATAATGCAATCAATCAGCTAGTTGAGGTCATACCAATGTAGGGGAGATTCTTAACCTAAACACTTATGAGTTATAAAAAGATAGAATAGACACACACACTTACACAGAGGAAGACAGACAACACGTAAGGATCATTCACAAGCAAAGGAATACCAAGGATTGATGACAGAAACCAGAAACTAGGAGACAGTCTCACAGAAGGAATTTTCACAGCCAAGACTTTGTTTTGGACTTGTAGCTTCCAGAATTGTAAGAAAACAAATTTCTGTTCTTTAAAGCCACCCACTTGTGCTATTTGTGTTGTGGCTGCACTAGGTGACTAAGACAACTTGTATCCTCTAGAAAGAATCTCCTATAATTTATTCAGAAAACATTTACTGGACTTCCCCTCTGAGCCAGGCTTTGGACTGGTGTTTGGAGATAGAGGGAAGTGACGGGGCCTGATGGAGAAAAAGCTCCCAAATGAAAAAAACAGATGGTCGGTGACAGGCTACTACTCCAAGGTCACATCTCAACATTTTCATCATAAAACTAATATCTTTTTTTTTGTTGTTTGTGTTTAAATTTGGCATATAAAAGGCTGGAGGAGTTCAATGTTCCTGGTTCCTTGCTAGATGGAATACAAAAAAATCAAATCTACGACATCTCCGTCAAGAGCACAATATCATCAGTCAAGACAAGGCCAGGTGCATACAAGTTCAGCTTGAAGCTTCAGAGTTCGTGAGAGCCAAAGTATGACCTTGAGTATATCCCACCTGAGTTTAGAGACCATCTCACGTTGAACACCAATGACCAAAGACCAGATGAGTGTGGAATGACATCAGGGACATTATATATGAAGAAAGCAAGAGATCACTAAAAAGACAGGAAAAAAAGAAAAGACCAAAACGGATGTCAGAAGACATGCTGAAACTTGCTTTTGAATGTCAAGAAGCTAAATCGAATGGAAGAAATGATGATGCCAAAGAGCTGAACAGAAGATTTCAAATGGCTGCTCAAGAACACAAAGTAATATAATGACTTCTGAAAAGACCAGGAGGAAGAACACACTCAGCATTTCTAAGGCTGAAAGAACTGAAGAAAAAATTCAAGATGAGTTGCAATATTGAAAGATTCTGAGGAGAAAATATTAAATGGTACAGAAAGCATCAAAAGAAGATGAAAGGAATACACAGAGTCACTATACCAAAAATAATTGGTCGATGCTCAACCATTTCAGGAGTTAGCATATGAGCAGGAACCAATGGTACTGAAGGAAGAGGTCCAAGCTGCATTGAAGGCACTGGCAAAAAACAAGGCTGCAGGAATTGATGGAATACCAGTTGAGGTGTTTCAACAAACAGATACAATACTAGAAGCACTTGCTTGTCTATGTCAAGAAATTTGGAAGACAACTACTTGGCCAACTGACTATAAGAGATGTGTATTTATGCCTAGTCCAAAGAAAAGTGATCCTACAGAATGTGTAAGTTATTGAACAATATCATTAATATCACACCCAAGGAAAATTTTGCTGAAGATCATTCAAAATTGGCTGCAGCAGCACATTGACAGGAAACTGCCAAAAATTCAAGCTGGACTCAAGATGACATGGAATGAGTGATATCATTGCTGATGTCAGATAGATCCTGGCTGAAAGCAGAGAATACCAGAAAGATGTTTACCTGTGTTTTATTGACTATGCAATGGCATTCAACTATGTGTATCATGACAAATTATGGATAACATTTTGAAAAATGGAAATTCCAAAACACATAAGTGCTCATAAGGAACCTGTACTTAGATCAAGAGGCAGTCTTTTGGAAAAAAAAAAATTAGGGGATATTGCGTGGTTTAAAGTCAGGAAAGGCGTGCATCAGGGTTGTATCCTTTCATCATTTTTATTCAATCTGTACGCTGAGCAAATAATCTGAGAAGGTGTACTATAAGAAGAAGAACATGACATCAGGACTAGAGGAACTCATTCACAACCTGCATTATGCAGATGATACAGCCATGTGAAGAGGACTTGAAGCACTTACTGATGAAGATCAAAGACCACAGTATAGATTACACCTCAAAATAAAGAAAACAAAAATCCTGACAACTGGACCAGTAAGCAACATCATGATAAATGGAGAAAAGTTTGAAGTTGTCAAGGATTTCACTTTATTTGGATACACTATCCACACCAATGGAAGCAGCAGTCAAGAAATCAGATGATGCATTGCATTGGGTTGGAAAAGACTTCTTTAAAGTATTAAAAAGCAAAGGTATCATCTTGAAGACTAAGGTGTGCCTGACTCAAGCCGTGATGTTTTCAATTGCCTCATATGCATTCGAAAGCTGGGCAATGAATAAGGAAGACCAAAGAAGAACTGATGCCTTTGTATTGTGGTGTTGGCAAAGAATATTGAATATACCATGGACTGCCAAAGAATGAACAAATCTGTCCAGGAAGAAGTACAACCAGAATGCTCCTTAGAATCAAGGATGGCATGACTTCATCTTACATACTTTGGACATGTGGTCAGGAGGAATTAGTCTCTGAAGAAGGGCCTCATGCTTGGTAAAGTAGATGGTCAGCATAAAAGATGAAGACCCTCAATGAGATGGATTGACACAGTAGCTCCAATGATGTGCTCAAGCATAAAAAGGATTTTGAGGTTGGTGCGGGACTGGGCAGTGTTTTGTTCCGCTGTGCATCAGATTGCTATGAGCTGGAATGAACTCGATGGCACCTAATCACAATCTAAGAACAACAGCTCCTTAATATTAGGCCACTGGGTCATGAGGGATGGAAAGAGCTATGCTCCCCCAGTTTTATATTTTCTTTATGCACGCAGTCACTTTGGTTCCATTTTTAACATGCTGTCTCTGAATGGTAGCTCTAAAGTGGTTCCTCAGTTGGGTGACATTAAATTCGGTACACCCTCAGGACTCTGCTTCAGAAGAAAGACAAGGGACTTTCCCAATGCTCATCCTTGGGACACTGTAGTTCAATGAAGTTCAGCTAGTGCTGTGCACATTGGTCTAGGTCAACCAATTTAACAGAAAGTAATTGTTTTAAATGCTCAGTTATCTGAATTCACAGTTTTATGCTGAGGAACATACTAAGCTAAGGCTCTTTGAGGTGAGGGAGGAGGGAAAAGAAATAAATATCTCTCAAATATGAGCTAGACTTGAGATAAATTTTGCACCATGAAGTAAATCAAAGACAGAGAAAAAAAAAAACCCACATGATTCTTGGAAAAACAAACTCCGTTTGCCTCACGCCTGTAGGATTGTTTCAGTATTTCCCAGGCAAGAGCTGACCATTTGTGAGTTGGCTTAACTTTGAAGTTTAAGGATGAATGGAATCACAATCCAAGGTGGAATGTCTCTGAAGTGAGAAAAATGGATATATTAAGAAGGGGAAGTCTTTCAAAGGCAGTTTCTCCTCTTTGCTCTTTCTTCTGTTGTGGGTTTCTGTAATCATTCTGTACTATAGAACAGCATGAGCTGAGGCCAATCAGTGCTGCAAGAAACTTGCACAGGATCCCACACAACACATGCAAGTACAGCAAAGAAACACATGGGAAAAAACCCTGGAAAAATAGAGTTGTGCTTGGAAGTCTGTTAGAAAAGGTGATAGAAGTTGTCTGAGGAAGATATTGAGGAAGATTCAACTCACTCAAGCCCATTTAACACTCAAGGGGTTCACTCAAGCCCCTAATGAAAATGCACTGGCTAGTCCCTGAATTGCCTGTGTAAGGCTCAAGGAAATGGTATATGGTTCAGTCCTATCCATTTTTCTGAATGTCTCAATGATGACACTTTTTTTTTATTGTGATGAGTATATGTGTAACAAAACATTTGCCATTTCAACATTTTTACATGCACACTTCAGTGGCTTTAATTATCTTCATCATGTTGTGCAACCATCACCATTATTTATTTCCAGTTTATTTATTTATTTTTTTATCATACTTAACAGAAGCTCAGCACTTTCTAAGCAGAGATTCGCTCTTTTTCCTTCTCTTACCCACCTGGTAACCACTAACAAATTTTTATCTCTGTACATTTGCCTATTCTAGATATTTCATTTTAAGTGGCATCATACAATATTTGTCCTTTTGTGACTGAATTATTTCACTTATCATAAAGTTTTCAAGTTTCATCAATGTTGTAGCCTGTATGAGGACTTCATTTCCTTTTGTGGGTAAGTAGTGGTACATACATACAATGGAAAATTTTAGTATTCCATTGTATGTATGTACCATATTTTGTTAACCCCTTCATGTGTTCTTGAACACATCAGTTGTTTCCACGTTTTGGCTATTGTGAATAGTGTTGCAATGAACATTAACGTAAATGTATTTGGTAGTGTTACTGAAATGCCAATGAGAAGTAGAAATCTTGTCTGCCTATCCATTTATGAACTAGGATAGAATTCATGTCCTTACTGCATGGTTTGGTTCAGGGAATAAATGCAAGGGGATAGGTCAAACTAGTGAGAGCTCTTCTAGAATGAGTTTGCCTGAAATTTTTTGCCATGCTTTAAGGCTATTTAAAGGCTTGTGTCTTCCGGGGGGTCTTCCCTATTTGCACACTGTGTCAAAAAGTTTCCAGAAGGCACTTACTAACTGTATTTTTTAATAAAGTATGTTGAAATTGACATCTGAGAGAATAACTTGGGTTTGAAGGTCTAACTTGGAAGCATTGGGTAATGCTGGAGCAATTTCAGGAAGACTTACAACTTATTCAGCTTTAGACCTTTCCTAAGCTTAACAGAAGAAACCAAATTGAACGGAGCCACTGCTTCGTGAAGACCATTAGCAGAGCAGAGACAAAAGATTCAGTTACAGAAGTAAATAAATATTTTACTTCTTTTCTCAACTTTTCAGAAATGTCTTGATCTGAGAAATCAGTTGGATTTGCCCGGATTTGCCCATCTAATGGATTTTCTGGCAAGCATTTTAGAATATCTTGTTTTAAGTCTGGTCATATAAAGAGATGGTTTGTTTTCTTTTTCTGCAATTATTACTACAGTGGACATTGTTTCTGGACCAAACATCAGACCACATTGTCTTAAAAGAACATGTTTGCTTATAGTGAGAATGGAACCCAATAACTGAGTGGAATGGAGAAAGGGCATGGGGCTGCGTAAAAGCACACTGACCAGACAGCCAAACTCTTTAGAGTCTAGTTACATCCCTGGTCCTAAGCAGCATGGGCTGTGCAGTCTTGACCATGTTCCTCCCAGTGCTAAGCCCAAGCTTCATTCTTTGTCAAATAAGGGTGCAATATCGGGTAATTTTTAAAATTATGCAGTTCTGATGGAAAGATTATTATTATTATTATTTTTGTCCCAACACTATTTGCCTTGAAACAATCCAATTACTACATTACTATGAAGGAGGGCTTATAATTTGAGGAAGAAAATCTAACTTTGTTTGATTTCCACTTTGGTAAATTCAGAGCCAAGGCAATGTCATATGCTATCAAGAAGCACATTCATACTTTCTGGGGCTGGATGAAGCCCTGAAACTATTGCTCTTGAGATAATCTTTAAACCTTAAATGAAAAATGTCACGTGAATACTTCTTAGAACCAAACAATAGTTTAGCTAAACTAGTAAAAAATATCTGCCTTGAGCATTATGCTCAGTATGGGATTAAAGTGTCAACTACTTGAAAAATTAGGTATGAACCTTAGGGGCAGTGACTTTATGTAATGGAGTAGAAACAACTCAGAAAAGGAGGGTGAGAATGGTTACACAACTTGAAGAATGTAATCAGTGTCACTGAATTGTACATGTAGAAACTGTTGAATTGGTGTATGTTTTACTGTGTAAATTCTCAACAACGACAACAAATTAAAAAAAAAAAATCCCCCCCAGAAAGAAGTACATTAAGAATCAAGGTGATAAAATACGCAATTTAAATCAACACTGCAGTTAAACAAACATCTAATGAGCACTTACTAAGTAGTGATGGCCTCATAATATCCCAGAAAAAAATAAACAGCAATTAAAAACAGCTCTTTAAAAGCAAATGTTTTCATTCACATTCCATTTGCCATATATGCCTGCCCATTGCCCATTGTCACCGAGTCAATGAGTAAATTCTGACTCACTGCGACCCTATAGGACAGAGTAGAACTGCCCCATAGGTTTTCCAAGGAAAGCCTGGTGGATTCGAACTCCCAACCTTTTGGTTAGCAGTAATAGCTCTTAACCACTACTCCATGTGAGCTACAATATAATCAGCCAAGTATTTCTGGTTGTTTTACTTCGCTTCATTTCATCCAGAGAATTAAAAAAGGAACCTTCCGTGGGAAAAGTCCTTTCCGTTCAGTGATAGGTAGATTGAGGCAAGAGCCAACTAGTTATTGTGAGGTCTGAAGCTAATTTAATTTTAATTTGAGTGTCCTCAACTGGAAAAAGATTACAGTTATAAGTATAAAATTAAGTATGAAACTGAATATTTAATTATAATAAGGGAAAAACCAAAAATTAAAAAAAAATAAAAATCTGGATGAGAATGGTTACACAACTTGAAGAATGTAATCAATGTCGCTGAATTGTACATGGTGAAATTGTTGAAATTGTTCTGCTGTGTATACTGCCAACAACAAAAAATAAACTGAAAGCTGACAAATACCACAAACATAACAGTGTCCAGAAAATACCTTAATATACTTCCCGACATAACTCTAGAATACCTTTTTCCTACAGGAAAATTTTGGTTGCATAGTCTTAACTGCCTATCCATATAACACTTTACCATAGAGAGAACAGAAAGAAAATTCAGACTTGCACCTAACAAGTTTGGTAACAATTTTTTTTTCTATTATTAAATAGTTCAGAAGTGTTTCTTTCAGTTTCACAACTGCTTATTGTCAAATATGGGGAAATGTCTACCAAGTATTTTTACAAACATAAGCAGTAAGATTTTAAGAAAATTATTGATTTTCTTTTGAACTGATTGATTGTAAATGGTCTCTAACTGATTACTGTTATTAACCAGAGTTAAAAGTGCAGTAAAGAATTTTTGTGGGGTCGAATACCGTTGTCTAATTATTCTTATACTACATGCATTAAGTTTACAATGAAAACATGCAAAAATTTTATCACTGGGATACTTATTTCTTCAGACTCTTTGGCAGGGTTGGGACAATTTTGAATGCCCATTCTTCTCAAATTCCCAGCCATACTCAGGGGAGATGCTTACATCTGACATGTCAGATGTGTATAAAACATGAAACGTTCAAACACAGAGATCTATATCCTGTGCAGGTTTGTACCTCATAGACACAGTACTCTGCTAAATTCCATTTTGCGTGAGTTTCCTCCTCACACACACGCAAAAAGGTTCTTAGTGCATTTATAAACATACAGGCTTCATCACTGAGTCTTTCCTTGCTAGAAGAGAGTCTGGTAGAATTAGATGAGATCCAAACCCACTGCTCACCATTGTACACTTGATGACTGGAAAAATTTTCCTCAAACAAGCTCTGGCTCTGTACATTTCAAATATAGCTTCCTTTCCTCTACCCACCTGTTTCTGTACTAAGTGCCGTAGAACATATATTATCATGATAAAAATGTTGTCCTGCGCTTTTGCATTGCAGCACCAGGGGAATTGGCACTGTGGGTGGAAGGAGTATTTCTAGAAATTATTTCCACGCTGGAACAGCTAGCACTGATTTTAATGTGTCTATGTAAGCCTAGTTTTTATGAGCCACACAAATACATCCCACTAAACCCAAACTAAAGTAACCCATCTTTCTATTAACCAGGTAACAAAATATTTAAGCTACCCCCCCAATTTTTTTTTTTTTTTAATGCTCTACACGAGGACAAGTGTGATGCAGAAGTTAGAGAAGAAGAAGACAGTGACCTCTAATTGTGATGAGCCTCTCCCGGGGCCTCCCTTGGTAGGGGTCTGTGCAAGTGTCAGGACCTGAAGCTTCAGCTTCATTAGTTTCATGGGAATCTGTCCATGATTGAGAGAACTGTAGTGGAATGACGATTAAACTCTGAGATTTGAAAACATAATTGATCTTTAGATATGTTAACAATGATTTTTTTTTTTTTTTGGACCAATTGCATTTGAACATGGTCCACAAGCTCCAGGTCTTTAGGTGGGCTTACTTTCGATGGGGAAGAAAAGAGAAAGTAATACTTCTGAGTTAGCTAGTTTCTCATATTATCTCATTGCTTTTCTGATCAATTTTACAGGTAAAGATATTAAAACCAAGTGGTCCTAATAAAATGGCAGAAATGGGCCTTCAAGCCCAGAGCCCTTCCTATTCCCCACATTGGACTTCTCCCAACAGTAGAAAAGTGGTATGTTGCCCAAATTGCTCACAGATCCCCTGTGTGACTGTAAGGAAAATTCTTCCCCTTGGTTGATTGTCAATTTCAATTTCTGAGTTAGGTGAGTGGTGTTGGTGATTTTCCACTTCTAGGTGGGTAATTGTGTCATTTGGTGTAATAGATTTCAGCACCTTCACTTTTCCCATATTCATCTTCATCCTAATTTCTATCCCCCAGTTGGGGTCTACCTGCATAACGTTGAACCTTGCCTACATCACTGCTTACCCTACAACTAGTATTTCGTGATAGTGTGACCCTAGGTAAAGCTCCTTATGGAGCAGATTGTCTTCTTCCTTCCATCAAAATAGTCTATGTCTATTCCTCAAACTCTAGGTGACATAGAGGAAAAAGAAAAAAAAATGTGGGCCATATACATTCTATCTCTAGTGATATTGCAATTTTTTAGAAAGATCTACTCTAGATGCAAAAGTTTATTTTATGAGCAGCAAGTCTAAAATATTTCCACACCTGTATTGCAAAAAGCCAAGACTAATGTACACTGGAAACCCTGATGGCATAGTGGTTAAGTGCTATGGCTGCCCACCAAAAGGTTGGCAGTTCGAATCCACCAGGTGCTCCTTAGAAACTCTATTGGGCGGTTCTGCTCTGTCCTATAGGGTCACTGTGAGTCAGTGTCGACTCAATGGCAAAAGGTTTGTTTATTTTCTAATATGTACACTGTCTCTGGCAAGACAACGGAAGCATACAGAATTCAGAATGGGTCAAAACCTCAGACCCTTATTCCAGCAATGCAGTAAGAGTGGAGATAAGGGCTTTCTGTGTTAATGGATAGAGATACGTGTCTAATGAGCTGTTACATTTGGAGCTAAAGTGATTTGGTATGATGATTATAGAGAGTGATATAGAGATGGGGGGAAAGGAGGCATCTCTCTCCTAATTCCTTCCTGTGGATAAACTACTGCTGGACTGGAAGAGGAAATGCATGCACTGCAGCAAATGGAATGCCACGGAGAACTCTAGCAAAATGGTGTGACAACATCTTGTGACAGCAATAACCAACTGTAGCTTGGGGCAAAAGGCCCCCCTGCTACACTGAGTAGGTGATTCCAATTGTCTTGAGGCAATAACAACTATTTCTGACCCCTTGAAATGAGGAAATACTTCTGTGGTTCTTGAGATTATCATGGGAAAAATGTCGCACTCGATGGGAGGTCTTGATAGGTGAGCTAAGGGCTAGACATAATATAAATTTCATATTAAAAATGTAAGTGATTTAACTTTGTATCCCAGCTGGTAAAACAAAAGCTGTTGCTTTCAGTTATTAAATGTGGCGTTATTTGTAAAATATTGTATCACTAGAAATAAATCTGCTCAAACTCAACTAACAATTAGCAAGGGAATGCAGTGGTTAAGAGCTTGGCTGCTAACCAAAAGGTTGGGAGTTCAAATCTGCCAGCAGCTCCTTGGAAACCCTATGGAGGGGGGTTCTACTCTACCCTATAGGGTCACTGTGAGTCAGAATCGACTTGACAGTAACTCGTTTTACCATAGGCCCAGGGCTTTCATGAACATTATTTAATCTTTATTACAAACCTATGAAATGAGTGTCATCTCCATTTTATCAATTGTAAAAATAAGACAAAGAGAAGTAGCTTCTGAGACATGGTGCTTCTTTCTGACTCGAAATTTAATGCTCTTTCCACTATGAAGCTGAACAATATCTCCCATCTACATATGTGGAGCATGATACAATCTCCAAAATAATTTTTTGTGATGACCTAATTTGCACTTGGATAATTAATTGATAGGGGAAATGAATACAATTTTTAAGTAGTTATCTAGTCACAATCAGAACGCTTAACTGGGAAAATCTATTTCATCTGATGAAGAACAAGCAGTTCTTACAGGTGGTTCAATGCTTTCAGGAGTGAAGTACTAAAATATGAAAAGAGAACTTGCTGTTCAATCCACAGGCCATGCCTAATGTGTTTTGAAGGCTTGTTATGTGCCAATAATTCTGCTAATCCTGACACAGAATAGGCATATGAAACATTCAACAAGCGATTATTTCCATCTCACAGATAAGGAAATTGCTGCACAGAGACATTATCATCTGCCCAGGCTAACACAGGAAGTTGGTAATAAAGACTTGAATCAGCATGAGGTAGATTGATTCCAGAACCCCAGTCTTTTGCAGTCTAAGGTCTGAAATTAAGATTTAATATTATGTCCTGCCTTGACGTCTGGTAAAATTGGAAAGACCTCAAATGGCCTAACCCAAAATTCCCCTCCCCACTCTGCTCCTGTGGCTAAGGCTCCCTAGCCAAACAACCCTCCTTACTGAGGGGACCAGGCACAATTCCTGCTTACCCCTGAGTAGTGTTTTTCCAGTTTTCTGACAGCCCATGAAATTATGCAAAAAAGCCAATCACATCCTCCTGCAGATACCAGGGACATCCCACCTTCATGTTACTACAAAGCTTGCCTCCCACAGCTCCTGCTTGTTCACTCTGTTCCCAAGTGCAGCCCCTGTGTGGCCCTGGATAGCATGTAGCGTCCTCCTCTCCTGGGCTGTAATTGCATGTGGCTAATAAACTGCTGCTGACCCCACCTGTCCATCATGAGGTGCTGTGTGTTCAGCCATCCCTATAACCCTAAGATGGGAATCCCTCCTTCACCAACTGGGTGAAGTGGAGATAATCAAAACATCCTTAGAAGACGTAGAGCTGGGGAGAAGGGTTAGATATATCCAATTTATCTTTCCAGCTAATTTATATGAGCTCTCTGACTTGACAGGAACCCTGGTGGCCCAGTGATTAAGGGATACGGCTGCTAACCAAAAGGTCGGCAGTTCAAATCTACCAGCTGCTCCTTGGAAAGCCTATGGGGCCGTTCTACTCTGTCCTCTAGGGTTGCTATGGGTTGGGAGCAACTCAATGGCAACCAGTTTGGAGATTTGGTTTGACTTTACAGAAGAACTATAAAGAATGGATTTCTTCTTCATTAAAGTGGTCACAGTAATAGTTGCATAACCAAAACCAAACCAAACCTGTTGCCGTTGAGTTGATTCTGACTCATAGGAACCCTAAATGACAGGGTAGAACTGCCCTATAGGGCTTCCAAGGAGCACCTGGTAGATTTGAACTGCCAATCTTTTGGTTAGCAGCTGTAGCTCTTAACTGCTATGACACCAGGGTTTCCAATAGTTGCATATGCCCTGCTAATTTGAAAAGATCGAAACATGATTGTGAAAATAGATAATCATCCAGGGACGTGTAGAACAAAATCTGAGGCACAGAGTTGCTATCCACCACTTATCTGTTAGTTTTACCATGTTGTGTTGACTTGCGTGTTGCTATGATGCTGGAAGCTAAGCCACTGATAGTTTAAACACTAGCAGGGTCAACCATGATAGCCAAGTTTCAGCAGAACCTCCACACTAAGATAGACTAGGAAGAAAGTCTTGGCCATCTGCTTCCAAAAATCAGCTAATGAAAACTTCATGGATTACACAGAATGTAGTCCAATATAGTTGCTGGGAGATGAGCCCTCTAGGTTGGAAGGAACTCAAAATACACAGTGACTACAACAATGAACTCAAACGTACAACAATTGTGAAGATGATGCAGAACCAGGCAATGTTTTGTTGTGTTATACATAAAGCCTCCATCACTTGAAGCTGACTCAACAGCAACTAACAACAGCAGAGTCCCTATCCACAAAGACTACTCTTCATGTGGTTGAGCCTATCATCCTCCAGGGATCTTCCGGTACTCTTCATTTTCTGGAATTATTGCAAAACCTTGAACTTTTTAAAGGTACTTTGACCTTCTTAGATGTAAACACTGAAGAAAGCAAAGAAATCTGGCAGCAAGTATGCTGCTGTTATCTCCAACCTGCTTCATAACATTGACTTCTGAAACACAGCATTTTCTCTGACCATAAATTTTACTTGGTTTTGTATGTATCCCGGTATCACTGCAATCATACTCTTGTTTTCTCTACACAGTACATTCACAGGAAGGCTTCCCAAGGTTTTTGTAAATAAATCCACAGAATCATAACGGCTGATTGTACTGTTTTGCTGACATTTGTGGTAAGTCTAAGTTTTATATCAGTAATGGCACTTCCTGCCAAGGTATGTTTCTGCCCTAGTTATAAGTTTGTTACAACAAAAGCTTTAGTGAGTGAAGCCTTCAGTTTTGTGTTTGCTCCTGATGTCTACAAGTTTCCAGTAAGTTAGAGAGGAACCTGGGGAGACTGGCTAACTTAGGTTTGGCAAATTTCTTCTTTAAAGGGCCAGATGGTAAACATCTTAGGTTTGTGGGCAATTTGGTCATGATCACAATTACTCACTCTACTGTTCTTGTACAAAACGGCCATAGACAATATGTAGAGACATGGTGATAGCTGCTGTGTTCCAATGAAACTTTATTCACAAAAATAAGCAGTGTGGATTTGGGCCAGAGATGTAGTTTGCTGACCCTTGATGTAAGCATTAAACACGTTAGAAACAATATTCATCTTATAATATGGCTCTCATCCATCTTCATCCATTGCACCACTAACATTATGGACAGCTCCTATGTGCGGGCACTGCAATCCACTCTGTTTATGCCATATTCTCCCTGACATCTCCACCTGAGGGCTTGTGATTAGAGTTTGATGTCTTGTAGGAATAGGACTTCAATCAGCCTCTCCCTTTGCCTCCAACTCCCAAGCCCAGAATTCCAAAGTAGTGCTCTAAATTCTTAGTGCTTTAAGTTGGAACCAATTGAAACCAGTTGCCATTGAGTTGACCCCATTTATGTCAGAGTAGAACTGTGCTCCACAGGGTTTTCAATGGCTGATTTTTCAGAAATAGATTGCCAGGCCTTCCTTCCCAGGCATCTTTGGGTAGACTTGAGCCTCCGAACTTTCTGTTAGCTGCCGAGCATGTTAACTGTTTGTAATACCCAGCGACTCCAAATTGGAACCAGGAGGTCATAAATTTCCAAGGAGCTGAAACTGCTTCTCTGCCCAGTCTCTGTGTTCCTCTGTCTGTAACTTTGACTATATCACCCATAGTAAGAGGTTTAAGGGATTGTTCATGGGGATAAAACACAGTTAACTTCAAGGGCTGAAGGAGCCCTTTGGGATTAATCCCGAATAAATGTATTTAGCCTAATGTTTTATATAGTTATTACACTGATAGATTTTAGTGTAACAACTATATAAAATCTCTATGAGACATTTAGTTGTTACACTAAAATCTCATAGATTTTATATAGTTGTCACACTAAAAGCTATCAGATTTTAGTGTAAAAACTATTAAATATGTCAGGCTAAATACATTTATTTGGGAATAATCCTAAAGGGCTCCTTCAGCCCTTGAAGTTAACTGTCTTATCTCCACAAACAAGTCACTATGAATCGAAATCAACTCAATGGGTTTGTTTGTTTTTGGTACTCTAAAATAAATTGTACTCTTATACTCACATTTCAGTTTCTCAAAACTGCATCTGTTTATATCATTGAATCCTTTTTTCTAAATGTTCTATTCCTCTGAAATATTTAGTAAAATTCTGAATTTCATGTCCATAATGAAAGTTCCTATGAGGTAAATTACTGTGCTAGTATTAATATCACAAAGTCAGGAAGGTGCACATCAGGGTTGCACCTTTTCACCATACTTATTCAATCTATATGATGAGGAAATAATCTGAGAAACTGGACTATATGAAGAAGCACAGGACATAAAGATTGGAGGAAGACTCGTTAACAACCTGCATTAAGCGGATGACACAATCCTGCTTGCTGAAAGTGAAGAAGACTTGAAGCACTTACTGATGAAGATCAAAGACCACAACCTTCAGTATGATTTACATCTCAACAGGAAGAAAACAAAAATCTCACAACCGCACCAATAAGCAACATCATGATAAGCAGAGAAAAGATTGAAGTTGTCAAGGATTTCATTTTACTTGAATCCACAATCAACACCCATGGAAGCAGCAGTCAAGAAATCAAATGGCCCATTGCATTGGGCAAATCTGCTGCAAAAGACTTCTTTAAAGTGTTAAAAAGCAACGATGTCACTCTGAAGACTAAGGTGCACCTGACTGACCTGAGCCAAGTTGTTTTCAACTGTTTCATTTGCATGTGAAAGCTGGGCAATGAATAAGGAAGACTGAAGAAGAATTGTTGACTTTGAGTTATGTATTGATAAAGAATATTGACTATACCATGAACTGCCAAAAGAATGAAAAAATCTGTTTTGGAAGAAGTGCAGTGAGAATCCTATTATCAGGAGGGATCAATCCCTGGAGAAGGTAAAGTGGAGGGTCAGCGAAAAAGAGGAAGACCATCAACAAGATGGATTGACACAATGGCTGCAACAAAGGGCTCAAGCATAACAATGATTGTGAGGATGGCACAGGACTGGGCTGTGATTCATTCTGTTGTACAAAGGGTTGCCTTTGACAACAACAAAAACAACATTAAAATTAAAGTAAAGGACAATTCAAGTGCAAATGGCTGTAGGTAGAACAACTAGAAAGAAAATCAACGAAGATATAGAAGACCTGAATAACACTATCCACCAGCTGGTCATAACAGACTTATATAGAACACACCATCTAACAACAGCACAATACAGATTCTTCTCCAATGCACATGGATCATTCTCCAGAATAGGCCATCTTTTAGGCCACAAAACAAACCTAAATAAATTTAAAAAGATTGAAATCATACATTTTGTATTACTAAAATGGTATGAAGCTAGAAATAAAAAACAGGAAAAATAAGAAAAAAATACATGGAAACTAAATAACACACTACTAAAATACTTTGGGTAATAAAAGAAATCAAAAGTGAAATTAAAAATATACGTGGAATCAAATGAAAATGAAAACACAACACACCAAAATCTTTGGATGCAGCAAAAGTAGTGCTCAGAGGGAAAATCATAACAATAAATGCCTACATTAGAAAAAGAAAAAAAGATCCAAAATCAATAATGTAACCCAACAACTTGAACAAATAGAAAATGCAGAACAAAGGAGACCAAAGCTACCAGAAAAAAGCAAATAATAAAGATCAGAGCAGAAATAAATGAAATAGAAACCAGAAAAACAATAGAAAAACTCAACAAGTTGCTTCTTTGAAAGGGCCAATAAAATAGATAAACCAATGTCTAGATAGGAAATAGAAAAAAAAAATGAGAAGATGCAAGTATCCAAAATAAGAAATGAAATTCAAAGTATTATAACAGATCCAATTAGATTAAGAAGCCGTTGAAGAATACTACGAAAAATTGTACTCCAACAAATTTAAAAACATACAAGAAATAGACAAATTTCTAGAAACATGTTACATACCTAACTAATAGAGGTAGAAAATTTATATAAGAGATTGAAGATATATATATATATATATATATATAAAACACATACATACATACACATATAAAAACTCTAGTAAAAAAAAAATAATAATTTAATTAAATAAATAAATAAAACTCCCTGGACCAGATGGCTTCACTGGGAAGTTTTACCAAACACTCAGAGAAGGGATGAAACCAACTCTGCTCAAACTCTTTCAAAACACAGAAGAAGAAGGAATAATCCCTAACTCATTCTATGAAGCCAGTATCACCATGATACCAAAGCCAGCTAAAGACACCACTCATAAAAAGAAAACTACAGTCTAATATCCATCATGAATATAAAAAAATTTTTTTTTTTTGTCACGAATATAGATACAAAAATTCCTAACAAAATTCTACCAAATGTAATTCAATAATATATTAGGAAAATCATACATTGTGACCAAGTGAGAATCATAAAAGAAATGCAAGGGTGGTTCAACATTATAAAATCAATCATTGTAACTCACCACATAAATAAAACAAAGGAAAGAAGCACATGCTCATCTCAATGGATGCAGAGAAATCGTTCATTAAAATGCAACATCCATTCCTGCTAAACATTCTCAACAAAATAGAAATAAAAGGGAAATTCCTCAAAATAATTAGGGATGTGTATGCAAAACCAACAGCCAACATTATCCTCAGTGCAGAAAAACTGAGAGCCTTCACCTCAAAAACGTCAAAGAGGCGAGGATGTGCACAATGACTATTCTTATTAAATATTGTACTAGAAATCCTAGCCAGAGAAATAAGGCAAGAAAGGGGGAAAAAAAGTATCCAAATTGTAAAGGAAGAAGTAAAACTATCCCTATTCACAGATGACATGCTCCTACAAATAGAAAACACCAAAGATTCCACAAGAAATTTTCTGGATCTGATAGAAGAATTCAGCAATGTTGCAGGATACGAGCTCAACATGCAACAGTCAGTTGAGTTCCTTTATACTAACAGGGAGAAATTTGAAAAGGAAATCAAGAAAATAGCATCATTTACAGTACCCCCAAAATGATAAAATACCTAGGAATAAACCTAACCAGGGATTTAAAAGACTTATACAATAAAAACTGTAAAACACTACTGCAAAAGACTAAAAGAGGCTTACATAAATGGAAAGACATTCCCTGATCATGGACTAGAAAACTTAATATTGTGAAAATGTCAATACTACCCAAAGTGATCTATATATACAATGCAATCCCTATCCAAACTCCTACAATATTTTTTACTGAAATGAATAATTGCCAACTTCATATCAAAAAGAAAGAGGACCCAAACAGGCAAAGAAATATTGAAGAACAAGGTAGGAGGACTCACACTTCCTTACATCAAAATATACTATACAGCTACAATTATCAAAACAACCAGGTATTGGTTCAATGACAGACACATAGACCAGTGAAATAAATTGAGAACCCAGAAATAAATGCATCAATTTATGGACAACTTATTTATTTATTTTTTTAATAACTTTTATTAAGCTTCAAGTGAACGTTTACAAATCCAATCAGTCTGTCACATATAAGTTTACATACATCTCACTCCCTACTCCCACTTACTCTCCCCCTCTTGAGTCAGCCCTTTCAGTCTCTCCTTTCTTGACAATTTTGCCTGCTTCCCTCTCTCTCTATCCTCCCATCCCCCCTCCAGACAAGAGTTGCCAACACAATCTCAAGTGTCCACCTGATATAATTAGCTCACTCTTCATCAGCGTCTCTCTCCCACCTGCTGACCAGTCCCTTTCATTTCTGATGAGTTGTCTTCGAGGATGGTTCCTGTCCTGTGTCAACAGAAGGTCTGGGGAGCATGGCCGCCGGGATTCCTCCAGTCTCAGTCAGACCATTAAGTTTGGCCTTTTTATGAGAATTTGGGGTCTGCATCCCACTGATCTCCTGCTCCCTCAGGGGTCCTCTGCTGTGCTCCCTGTCAGGGCAGTCATCGATTGTGGCTGGGCACCAACTAGTTCTTCTGGTCTCAGGATGATGTAGGTCTCTGGTTCATGTGGCCCTTTCTGTCTCTTGGGCTCTTAGTTGTCGCGTGGCCTTGGTGTTCTTCATTTTCCTTTGCTCCAGGTGGGTTGAGACCAATTGATGCATCTTAGATGGCCACTTGTTAGCATTTAAGACCACAGACGCCACATTTCAAAGTGGGATGCAGAATGATTTCATAATAGAATTATTTTCCCAATTGACTTAGAAGTCCCCGCAAACCATGTTCCCCAGACCCCCGCGCTTGCTCCGCTGACCTCTGAAGCATTCATTTTATCCCGGAAACTTCTCTGCTTTCGGTCCAGTCCAATTGAGCTGACCTTCCATATATTGAGTGTTGTCTTTCCCTTCACCTAAAGCAGTTCTTATCTACTGATTAATCAATAAAAAACCCTCTCCCACCCTCCTTCCCTCCCCCCCTCGTAACCACAAAAGTATGTGTTCTTCTCAGGTTTACTATTTCTCAAGATCTTATAATAGTGGTCTTATACAATATTTGTCCTTTTGCCTCTGACTAATTTCGCTCAGCATAATGCCTTCCAGGTTCCTCCACGTTATGAAATGTTTCAGAGATTCGTCACTGTTCTTTATCGATGCGTAGTATTCCATTGTGTGAATATACCACCCATTCATCCGTTGATGGACACCTTGGTTGCTTCCAACTTTTTGCTATTGTAAACAGAGCTGCCATAAACATGGGTGTGCATATATCTGTTTGTATGAAGGCTCTTGTATCTCTAGGGTATATTCCCAGGAGTGGGATTTCTGGGTTGTATGGTAGTTCTATTTCTAACTGTTTAAGATAACGCCAGATAGATTTCCAAAGTGGTTGTACCATTTTACATTCCCACCAGCAGTGTATGAGAGTTCCAATCTCTCCGCAGCCTCTCCAACATTTATTATTTTGTGTTTTTTGGATTAATGCCAGCCTTGCTGGTGTGAGATGGAATCTCATCGTAGTTTTAATTTGCATTTCTCTAATGGCTAATGATCGAGAGCATTTTCTCATGTATCTGTTGGCTGCCTGAATATCTTCTTTAGTGAAATGTGTGTTCACATCCTTTGCCCACTTCTTGATTGGGTTGTTTGTCTTTTTGTGGTTGAGTTTTGACAGAATCATGTAGATTTTAGAGATCAGGCGCTGGTCGGAGATGTCATAGCTGAAAATTCTTTCCCAATCTGTAGGTGGTCTTTTTACTCTTTTGGTGAAGTCTTTAGATGAGCATAGGTGTTTGATTTTTAGGAGCTCCCAGTTATCGGGTTTCTCTTCATCATTTTTGGTAATGTTTTGTATTCTGTTTATACCTTGTATTAGGGCTCCTAGGGTTGTCCCAATTTTTTCTTCCATGATCTGTATCGTTTTAGTCTTTATGTTTAGGTCTTTGATCCACTTGGAGTTAGTTTTTGTGCATGGTGTGAGGTATGGGTCCTGTTTCATTTTTTTGCAAATGAATATCCAGTTATGCCAGCACCATTTGTTAAAAAGGCTATCTTTTCCCCAGTTAATTGACACTGGTCCTTTGTCAAATATCAGCTGCTCATACGTGGATGGATCTATGTCTGGGTTCTCAATTCTGTTCCATTGGTCTATGTGTCTGTTGTTGTACCAATACCAGGCTGTTTTGACTACTGTGGCTGTATAATAGGTTCTGAAGTCAGGTAAGGTGAGGCCTCCCACTTTCTTCTTCTTTTTCAGTAGTGCTTTGCTTATCCGGGGCTTCTTTCCCTTCCATATGAAATTGGTGATTTGTTTCTCTATCCCCTTAAAATATGACATTGGAATTTGGATCGGAAGTGCGTTAAATGTATAGATGGCTTTTGGTAGAATAGACATTTTTACTATGTTAAGTCTTCCTATCCATGAGCAGGGTATGTTTTTCCACTTAAGCATGTCCTTTTGAATTTCTTGTAGTAGAGCTTTGTAGTTTTCTTTGTATAGGTCTTTTACATCCTTGGTAAGGTTTATTCCTAAGTATCTTATCTTCTTGGGGGTTACTGTGAATGGTATTGATTTGGTTATTTCCTCTTCGGTGTTCTTTTTGTTGATGTAGAGGAATCCAAGTGATTTTTGTATGTTTATTTTATAACCTGAGACTCTGCCAAACTCTTCTATTAGTTTCAGTAGTTTTCTGGAGGATTCCTTAGGGTTTTCTGTGTATATAATCATGTCATCTGCAAATAGTGATAACTTTACTTCTTCCTTGCCAATCCGGATACCTTTTATTTCTTGACAACTTATTTTTGACATGGGCTCAAACTCCATTCAATGGGAGGAAACAATCTCATCAACAAATAGTGCTAGCAAAATTGGATAACTACATGAAGAAAAATGAAACAGGGCCCATACCTCACACCATACACAAAACTAACTCAAAATGGATCAAGGACCTAAATGTTAAAGCTAAAACCATAAAGCTCTTGGAAGAAAACCTGTGGACAAAAACAAAACTATGGGACCTAGGTTTTAATGATGTGTTATCAAACATAACTACAAATGCCAGAGCAGCAGAAGATATAACAGATAACTTGGACCTAATAAAAATTAAATATTTATGCTCATCAAAAGACTTTATCTAAAGAGTAAAAAAGACAACTTACAGACTGTGAAAAAAAAAATCTTTGGAAACAACATATCCAGTAAGTGACTAATCTCTAAAATATGTAGAAAATTTCAATAACTCAACACGAATAAGATAAACAATCCAATTAAAAAAATAGGCAAAGAATATGAACAGACACTTAACCAAGAGGACATTCAAGTGGCTACAAACATTTGAAAAGATGTTTGTGATCTTTAGCCACTAGAGAGATGAAAACCAAAAACTACAATGAGATATCATTCCACCCTTGCTAAAATGGTCCCGATTAAAAAAAAAAAAACAGAAAACAGCAAATGCTGACAAGAATGTGGTGAGATTGGAACCCTTAGCCACTGCTAGTAGAATTGTAAAATGGTGCAATTATGGAAAACAGTATGGCACTTCCTCAAAAAACTAGAAATATGATCCTGCAATCCCACATCTAGGTATATGCCCTAAAGATTTAATAATAAAAATATGAACAGATATATGCACACCTATTTTCATTGCATCACTATTCACAATAGCAAAAACTTGGAAACAACCTAAGTGCCCATGAATGGGTGAATGAATAAACAAAATGTGGTATGTACATACCTACAATGGAATACTACAAAACCATAAAGAATAATGAGTTCTTGAAACATAACACGGATGAATCTGGAGGACATTATACTGAGTGAAATATCTTGATCAAAAAAGGACAAATACTGTATGATATGATCTCACTTTTGTAAAAAGACAAGAATATGTATACAAACAGTCCAAACCAAAACCAAACCCAGTGCCATCAAGTCGATTCTGACTCATAGTGAGCCTATAGGACAGAGTAGAACTGCCCCATAGAGTTTTCAAGGAGCACCTGGTGGATTCGGACTGCCGACCCTTTGGTTAGCAGCCGTAGCACTTAACCACTACGCCACCAGTGTTTCCATACAAACAGTAACCAACGTTAATTCGTAGTTACCAAGGATGAGTCGGGGGGAGGGCAAGTGAGAAGAGGGGAAATCACTCTCTAGACAGTAGACACATGTCATACACACACACACTGGAGCCCTGGTGGCACAATGGTTAATAGCTGCTGACCAAAAGGTCAGAAGTTCAAATACACAAGCCACTCCTTGGAGATCCTATGGAACAGTTTTACTCTGTCCTATTCCTACTCTGTCCTATAGGTTGCTACGAGTCAGAATCAACTCAATGGCAACGGGTTTTCAGGTATATATATATACATATACCAAAAAAAAGTCACTGTTGAGTCCATATACATATATAAAAAAACCATACACACGTATATCTATCTTTATCTCTCTCTCTCTATATGTAGATATTGTGGTAGGAAAAGTAGCATAGAATGGTGTAAAAAATGCACAGCTTTGCAGAGGTAAATCGTGTTACTAAGAAGTACACTAGAGAAAATGACATTTGTGGTAAAGGATATGGCATGTGATGTTGGTACAACACTAACAACAAACAAAAAAATGTGTGTGGTTACATATGTATGTATATGTGCATACGTGTATGGATACGTAGAGGTGTGTGCATTATGTGTACAAACATAGGTGTATCTATAGGTATATGTGGCTCTCTGGCTGCCAAGTGAATAAGAGCTTGGCTGATAACCAAAAGGTTGGCAGTTCAAATCTACCAGCCACTCCTTGGAAGCCCTGTGGGGCAGTTCTGCTCCATCCTATAGGGTCGTTACAAGTTGAAATCGACTTGAGAGCAATGAGCTTGATTTTTGGTTTATACGTATGTGTGTGCATACATGGGCACCCATATATAGAATAAACTACACGGGGAGCACGATTACAGATACTTCTTTTTTAATTTTTTTTTTTAACTTTAGATGCAGGTTTACGGAACAAACTAATTTCTCATCAAACAGTTAGTACACAAACTGTTGTATGACATTGCTTATCAACCACACGACGTGTCAACACTCTCCCTTCTCACCCCTGGATTCCCTATTACCAGCTTTCCTGTTCCCTCCTACCTTTTAGTCCCTGCCCCAGGGCTGGTGGGCACCTTTAGTCCTGTTTTGTTCCATGGGCCTGTTCAATCTTTGGCTGAAAGTTAAACCTCAGCAATGGCCTCATTACTGAGCTAAAAGGGTGTCCAGGGGCAATAGTCTCAGGGTTTCTCCATTCTCCATCAGGCCAGCAAGTCTGGTCTTTCTTTTTGAGTTAGAATTTTGCTCTACATTTTTGTCCAGCTCTGTCCGGAACCCTCCAATGTGATCCCTGTCAGAGCAGTCGGTGGTGGTAGCCAGGCATCATCTAGTTGTACTGGAATCAGTCTGGTGGAGGCTGTGGCAGATATGGTCCATTAGTCCTTTGGACTAATCTTTCACTTATGTCTTTAGATTTCTTCATTCCTCCTTGCTCCCGAAAGGGTGAGATGGTAGAGTATCCTAGATGGCCCCTCACAGGCTTTTAAGACCCTAGGTGCTACTCACAGAAGTAGAATGTAGAACATATTCTTTATAAACTCTGTTATGCCAATTGAGCTAGATGTTCTCTGAGACCATGGTCCCCACAGCCCTCGGCCCAGCAATTCAGTGTCTTGGGGAATTTGGATGTGTCTATTGAGCTACCATGGTCTTGCCTTGTACAGGTTGTACCGGCTTCCCCAGTATTGTGTACTGTCTTACCTTTCACCAAAGTTACCGCTTATCTATTGTCTACTAAGTGTTTTTCCATCCCCACCCCTCCCATCCCTCATAACCATCAAATATTGTTTCTTTTTGTATGTAAACCTTTTCATGAGTTTTTACAGTAGTGGCCTCAGACAATATTTGTCCTTCTGTGATTGACTTATTTCACTCAGCATAAGGTACTCCAAATACATCCATGTTATGAGATGCTTCACAGATTCATCATTGTTCTTTAGCACTGGGTAATACTTCATTGTGTGTATGTACCACAGTTTGCTTATCTATTCATCTGTTGATGGGCATCCAGGTTGTTTTCATCTTTTCCTGTTGTGAACAATTCTTCAACAAACATAGGTGTACATATAGCTGTTTGTGTGATGACTCTTATTTATCTTGGATGTATTCCTAGGAGTTGGATTGCTGGATCATATGGTATTTCTGTTTCTAGCTTTCTAAGGAAGCACCATATCATTTTTCAAAAAGGTTGTAACATTTTTCATTCCCACCAGCAGTGTATGAGAGTGCCAATCTCCCCACAGCCTCTCCAACATTTGTTATTTTCTGTTTTATTGATTCGTGCCAGTAATGGCGGAGTAAGATGTACCTCATTGTGATTTTGTTCTGCATTTCTCTGATGGCTAGAGATCGTGAACATTTCCTCATGTGTCTGTTGGCCTCTTGAATGTCTTCTTTGTTGAAGTGTCTGTTCATTTCCTTTGCCCATTTTTTAATTGGATTATATGCCTTTTTGTTGTAAAGGTATTGGATTTTCTTGTAGATTTTAGAGATTAGACCTTTGTTTGATTTGTAATAGTCAATTTTTTTTTTCCCAGTCGTAGGTCACTCTGTGTCTCTTTATGGGTGCATTTAGGCCAATTACATTCAGTGCAATTATTGATAGGTGTGAGTTTACTGCCGTCATTTTGCAGTGCCTTTTTTGTGGTGCTAACATGTTCTTTGTTCCTCTTACTCTCCTGTGCTGAGTTCCTTTTGTTTGTGGATTTCTTTTTCATTTCTTTTGTTTTTGCAGATTTTGTTATTGAGACTTTATACTTTTATTCTTTATTATGATGACCAGGTTGTTAACTTTCTTTGTGTTTACCTTGAAGTTTATTTTCCTAGGTTTAAACCAGTCTATTATTACTTGGTATTGCCTTGCCTTCCTTTCCATTAGAAAGTTCTATACCTATACCATTTATTCCTTCTTTTATTGTTGTGACATTGTTGTCATTTACAGATTAACCTCTCTTGTTCCCTGTTGCAATTGTTTTGGTTTTGGATAGGTCCTTGAGAGTTCATTTCCTAGGTTGGTATCTGGCTGGTACAATCTTGCATCCTAGATTCAGGCTGTGGTCTGATGTTTGTTCTCAGACCGAAGGACTCACTTTAGTAATTCTTGTAAGTTTGGTTTGTTTTTTACACATTTCCTTAATTTCTGTTTATCTGGAAATGTCCTAATTTCACCATCATATTTGAATGAAAGTTTTGCTGGATATATTATTCTTGGTTGGCAATTTTTTTTCTTTCATGGTTTTTTATATGTCATCCCATTGCCTACTTCCCTTCATGGTTTCTGCCAAATAATCAAAGTTTAGTCTTATTGTCTCTCTTCTACATGTAACTTTTTGTTTTTCTCAAGCTGCTCTCAGGACTTTGGCTTTGTCTTTGGTTTTAGCAAGTGTGATTATGATATGCCTTGGTGTTTCTCTTTTGGGGTCTATCTTATATGGGGTTCGTTGAGCTTCTTGGATAATCAGCTTTTCATCCTTCATGATATTAGGGAAATTTTCTGTCAACAATTCTTCAATGATCCTCTCTGTGTTTTCCATTTTCTGTCCTTGTTCTGGAACTCTGATCACTGGCAAATTTTTGCTTTTGATTGTATCCCACATAATTCTCAGGTTTTCTTCATTCTTTTTTCTGATTTTTCCTCAAACGGGCTTGTATTCAAGTGTTTGTATTCAATGTCACTGAGTCTGTCTTCCATCATTTCAAACCTGCTCCTCAGGCCTTCTGTGACACTGTCCATTTCTGAAATCTTGTTTATTTTTTTGGATTTCTAATTGTTTTTTTGAATGATTTCTAGTTGTAAATTTATTTTGGCATTTTGTTCCTTTATTATTCTCCTGAATTGTTCCATTTTTTTGTCTGTATTTTCCATGAATTTGTCTGCCTTTTCCAAAAATTTGTGTGTTTTTTCCTCATTTTTGTCCGTTTTTTGCTTTAACTCTTGGATTGCTCTGAATATTAGAGATTTGAATTCCCTGTCAGGTAGTTCTAGTGCCTTTTCTTTTACTAGAAAGTCATCTGGTGTTTTATTTTGGATGCCTACCGACTTGTTTTTTTGTATGTTTTAATATTGTCTGCTCTCTTCAGGAAAAAAACCAAACCCACTGCCGTCGAGTCGATTCCGACTCATAGCGACCCTACAGGACAGAGTAGAACTGCCCCATAGAGTTCTCTTCAGGACATTCAGTAGTTATTTTCTTTTTTTTTTCTTGATTTTAGATTTCCTTGTTTCATCCTGCTTTTTTGTTTTATTTGGTTATGTTTGAGCAGGCAGGCTATGCATTCTGTGTTGTTTGTCTGCAATCACGATATTTTTCACCTCCTTTTCCAATGGGCAGAGCCAGTCATTCAACTATGGTGCAGCAGGGCAGGTCCAGCTGAAGGGGAGGGGCTGGGATGGCTTGTTTGTGGCATGTACTAGGGCCAGAGGGCCGACAAGGAATCAGTGCTGGGCAGGTTCCAGTAGGCTGTGTCTGTGCTGCTCAGGAGTGCAATGCTCAGTGCACAGCACAGGTAGGCAGGAAATAAGGGGGAGGTTGTGATGTGTGGAGCTAATAGGGGTACGGTGAAGAGGAGAGAGAGGAGAGAGAAACAGGAGCCAAAAACAAACAAGCAAAGAAAGAAAAAAGAAAAGAGTGCTAAGGGAGCTTGCCATTTGAGTGGATAGATGAGAAACTGAGAAATGGAGAAAAGCAAAAAGGAAAATAAAAACAGAAAAGGGGAAAAGGAAAGAAAAAGATAACTAGGTAAATGTTTGGAAAAGAAACTAAAAGCCCTCAGGAATCCTGGAGTCCCACCGGTAGGGCTGCTAAGACTGGGGAAGTGGATCCCAGGCTGCATAGTATATCCTGGCTAGAGGTGGTATAGATGTCACACAGCACCAGGTATTTAGGAGACAGGAAAAGAAGATAAGTATAGAGAGATGAGAATTGTGAAGATGAAGAGTGACAGAAAGGGAAAAAGAGAGAAAAGAAGAAAGAAAGAAGAAAAGAAAAAAAAGAATGAAATGTCCCCATAGACCCCTCCTACTTGCTGTGCAGATTGGGAGAATGGCTCCTAAGCCATGCAGTGCAGCCCAGCTAGAAGGGCCTCCCAAGCTGCAAATAGGAAAAGAAAAGAAACAAAACAAGACAGAACAAAGCAAAACAAGGACAAAAAAAAACCCAGGGATCCCACCAGCATGGTGTCATGGGCCAGGGGGAGTGGTTCCCCAGTTGAGCATGGCTTCACAGCCTTTCAAGGAGAAGCAAAGATGACACACAGAGTCAGGTGTTCTAGAGAAAGGAGGGGGAGTTGGTAGGAGGCACAGAAGAAACCAAAAGAGACGGAAATAACCAACACCAGCTTAGGGGCCCAGCCTGTGTGGGTAGGAAGAATCCAAGCAGCCTGAGTCCAAGGCAGTTGCCTCTCAGCCAAGAGATTGCAGTTGGCAGGAAGCAGAGGAGGCCAAAGGTGGGGGGAGGGACAAGGGGTAGGGTTAGGATAGCATTTATTTATTTTTTTTTACCATGTGCTCTACCTTCTGCTGGGAACTTTGTGAAGCTGCTTTCAGGCACTCCCTGTGCACCAATCTCTGATGTGGATGGGGTGAATCCAAGCTGCACAGATGCTGCACTTCCTGGCTGGTGAAGCCGCCGCAGCCAGCCAGGAAGCTCAGAGGTAGAGCAATGGGGAGACAATAGGGAGTGGGAAAGCATGTATTGCTGGTTACTGGGTGTTCTGTCTCTTGCTGGGAGTTCCACGGAGCTGCTTTCCTGTGTTCCCTGTCTGCTCATTTCCAACAGGAGCCCAAGATGGTGTATCAGTGCTGCACTAGCTGATAGAGTCCTCCGCACATATCCCTCCTCACTCTCTGTCCTCTGTCAGTATCTTATTCCACTCAGTGCTTAGCTGAGTTCCTTATCTCTACATTTGACACTTCAGACTCCAGGAATGATGTTTGTCTCTGTTTTACTTAGCTTTTTGGGTCTTTGCTGAGGAGGGATGGCATGGTGCTTCTGTCTATGGAGCCATGTTGGCCAGAAGTCCTACAGATACTTCTTAGATATAACCAAACAACTCATGAGATTGGTTTTCTGGGTTTAAAAGTTTAGGACTATAGTCTTGTGGGACACCTCAGTCAACTGGCATAATATAATTCATAAAGTTTATGTTCTACATCCAAGTTTGTTGAGTTGTGTCTGGGGTCTTAAAAGCTTGAGAGAGGCCATCAAAGATACAACTATAGGTCTCTACTTGTCTGGAGAAAAAGAGAAAGAAGGAAACCAAAGACTCAGACAAGAAACTAGTCTATAGGACTAGGGGTCTACATGAACAATAGCCTCATCTACCCTGAGACCAGAAGAACTAGATAGTACCCAGCTACCACTAATGACGGTTCTGATCAGGGCCACAATAAATTGATCCTGACAGAATGGGAGAAAAATGTGGAACAGACCCGAATTCTTAGAAAGTCCAAACTTACTGGTCTGGTTGAGACTAGAGGAACCCCAAGACTATCCTCCTTGAGATACTCTTTAAACTTTGAACTAAAATTATGCCCTGAAGTCACCTTTTAGTGAAATAACAGATTGGCTCACAAAATAAAGAATATTACCCATGAGTACTGTGCACCTTTAAAAAATCATCTACATGAGACCAAAGGATCAACAATTACTCTAAAACAAAGTTGGAAGGGTAAGGGGACAGGGAAACTGACACATTGTAAAAAATGTAACCTTTGTCACTGAGCAATAGGTGTACCCGTACACATTGCCGTTGAGTCAATTCGGACTCATAGCAACCCTATAGAACAGAGTAGAACTGCCCCATAGGGCTTCAAAGGAGTGGCTGGTAGATTCAAACTGTCAACCTTTTGGTTAGCAGCCAGGTTCTTAACCAGTGTGCCACCAGGGCTCCAAACACTATGTGAAGTAATTGTTAAATGGGAACCTAATGTGCTGTGTAAACTTTCACACAAAACATGATAAAATATGATTTAAAAAAAAAAAAGAGTAAAGGGTCTTAAATTCAATCACTATCATTTTGTCATTTTAAATGTAATACAAAACCTTTATTAAAAGTTTAAGAAATACAGAAAAGCAGAGATATCAAAATCAAGATAATAATAATTTACCACACAGTTACTAACATTTTTTATTTTCCCCTCAGATTTTTAGCTGCTGAAATAAAATTTGATATATTTTTTAAAATTTATTTCCCCCAGGTTTTTAACTACTTAAATCCAGTCTTATTGTTAATAACATAATTATTGCCTTTTATTATTGAAAACATAGTCTTTTTCTGAGATACTTGCTTGGTCTTATTTTTGTATTCACAAAGAGAGTGGTTCATAAGGTTTTCACTGGCTAATGCTTTTCAGCAGTAGACTGCCAGGTCCTTCTTCCTAGTCTGTCTTAGTCTGGAAGCTCAGCTGAAACCTGTCCTCCATGGGTGACCCTGCTGGTATCTGAATACCAGTGGCATAGCTTCCATCCTCATGGCAACATGCAAGCCCCCACAGTATGACAAACTGATAGACACGTCGAGCAGCTAAAGCAAAAGGAAGAATTGTTGAAGTAAAAGAACTGAACAGAAGATTTCAAAAGGGCGGCTAGAGAAGACAAAGTTATGTATTATAATGACATATGCAAAGAGCTGGAGATGGAAAACCAAAAGGGAAGAAAACACTCGGCGTTTCTCAAGCTGAAAGAACTGAAGAAAAAATTCAAGTCTTGAGTTGCAATAGTGAAGGATTCTATGGGGAAAATATAAAACAATGCAGGAAGCATCAAAAGAAGATGGAAGGAATACACAGAGTCATTATATCAAAAAGAATTATTCAATGTTCAACCATTTCAAAAGGTAGCATATGATCAGGAACCGATGGTACTGAAGGAAGAAATTCAAGCTGCTCTGAAGGCACTGGGGAAAAATAAGTCTCCAGGAACTGATGGAATATCAATTGAGATGTTTCAACAAACAGATGCAACGCTGAAGGTGCTCACTCATCCACGCCAGGAAATATGGAAGACAGCTTCCTGGCCAACTGACTGGAAGAGATCCATTTTTATGCCTATTCCCAAGAAAGGTGATCCAACCGAATGTGGAAATTATAGAACAATATCATTAATATCACAGGCAAGCAAAATTTTGCTGAAGATCATTCAAAAATGGCTGCAGCAGTATATTGACAGGGAACTGCCAGAAATTCAGGCTGGTTTCAGAAGAGGAAGTAGAACCAGGGATATCATTGCTCATATCAGATGGATCCTGGCTGAAAGCAGAGAATACCAGAAGGAGGTTTACCTGTGTTTTATTGACCATGCAAAGACATTCGACTGTGTGGATCATAACAAATTATGGATAATATTTCACAGAATGGGAATTCCAGAACACTTGATTCTGCTCATGAGGAACCTTTACATAGATCAAGGGGTGGTTGTTGGGACAGAACAAGGGGATACTAATTGGTTGAAAGTCAGGAAAGGTGTGCGTCAGGGTTGTATTCTTTCACCATACCTATTCAATCTGTATGCTGAGGAAATAATCTAAGAAGCTGCACTATATGAAGAAGAACGGGGCATCAGGATTGGCGGAAAACTCATTAACAGCCTGCGTTAGGTAGATGACAAAACCTTGCTTGCTGAAAGTGAAAAGGACTTGAAGCACTTACTAATGAAGATCAAAGACCACAACCTTCAGAATGGATTGCACCTCAACATAAAGAAAACAAAAATCCTCACAACTGGACCAATGAGCAATATCATGACAAATGGAGAAAAGATTGAAGTTGTCAAGGATTTCATTTTACTTAGATCCACAATCAACAGCCATGGAAGCAGCAGTCAAGAAATCAAAAGACACATTGCATTGAGTAAATCTGCTGCAAAGGACCTCTCTAAAGTGTTGAAGAGCAAAGAGGTCACCTGGAAGACTAAGGTGCACCTGACCCAAACCATGGTATTTTCAGTCACATCATATGCATGTGAAAGCTGGACAGTGAATAAGGAAGACAGAAGAAGAATTGACACCTTTGAATTGTGGTGTTGGTGAAGAATATTGAATATACCATGGACAGCCAAAAGAACAAACAAATCTCCTAGGAGAACTACAACCTGAATTCTCCTTAGAAGCAAGGATGGCAAGACTGAGTCTTACATACTTTGGACATCTGTCAGGACGGATCAGTCCTTGGAGAAGGACATCATGCTTGGCAGAGTACAGGGTAAGTGGAAAAGAGGAAAACCCTCATTGAGGTGGATTGACACAGTGGCTGCAACAATGAGCTCAAGCATAACGATTGTAAGGATGGCGCAGGACCGGGCAGTGTTTTGTTCTATCATGCATAGGGTCGTTATGAGTCGCAACTGCCTCGACGGCACCTAACAACAACAACAACAGAGGGATTAAATATTAAAAAATAAACAAGAATACTTTCTTAGTTTTTTCCTTACAGTTTGTCTTTTTTTTCATATACATGCTTTTTACGTATTGCTGCCTTGTTTCTTACCAACTTCCATGACCTTTTTAAATAAAAGATATCATTTTTGTTATATTTGATGTAAATATTTTGCGAAATCTATTAATACTTTATCAAAGTTATTTTAATTAGCTTCAAAGCCATTTTCAATTTTTGTGTTGTCAAACTTAGTTGTATTACAGGAGCTATTGGTTGAGCCCCTGTACAGGTTAAGGTGTATGTTGATGTTACCCTTCAGCTACAGGAACAACTGGCATTTGCCTGCAGGTATCTGGCTCTCTTTTGTATCTGGCCTCTTCCACTTGGTTTTTTCCTTTCCCTTCTTCACCTCGTCATCTTCTCAGCCTTCAAGCCTCTGCTCAGACACGACCTCCAGAAAAATTGGTGATGGCTTCCTGAGACTGAAACCAAGACTGATTATCATGGTAAGAAGTAGTTGCCTAAGTACACCAGACTAGATGGCAAAATTCTGGAATTCAGAGGAGGCATGCCACTCAATATTCTATCATGGAAGTATTTGTTCTATGAATAAATTAAAATGAGCATTTTTAAAGTGTATTTTTCATTGTTTTGTGATCATTTCAAATTTGCCAAAAAGTAGTAAAAATAGTACAAGTGTGTCTTTGTTGATATTTTCTTTCACACATTGTTTTATTTTCAATTATCTATATATCTATACACACTTACATAAGCAACATTTTTGTAGCTTTTAATTTTGGTATAATTTTAAATTTACCAAAAGAATTACAAGAATTGTACAAAGTTCTTCTGCATGCCCTTAGACATCACAGTGCAATTATCAATATCAGGGAATTTATATCAATAGAATAAAATAATAATAAAAAAACCCAGACCTATTGCTGTTGAGTTGATTCTAACTCAGTGACCCTACAGATCAGATCAGAACTGTGTCAGAGGGTTTCCAAGGAGTGGCTGGTGGATTCAGGCTGCCAAACACTTAACCGCTGTGTCACCTACTATTTAATCTACAGGTTTTACTCAAATGTTTACAATTATCACAATAATGTCCTTAGAGCTATTTTTTCCCTGATCCAGGATCGAGTCAACAATCACAATCTCTATGTTTCTTCCAAATTTCAGTTGCTGCTGAGTCAGTTCCAACTCATGGTGACTCCACGTGCGTCAGAGTGGAGCTATGCTCCAGAAGGTTTTCAATGGCCAACGTTTTGGAAGGAGATCACCAAGACTTTCTTCTGACGTGCCTCTGGGTAGACTTAAACTACCAACTTTTCAGTTAGCAACTGAGCACTTAACCATTTTCACCACCCAGAGACTCCTCCATACCTTTAGTCTCCTGTAATCTGGAATAATATATCAGATTTCTTTATCATTTAAGACATTAAATTTTCAGAAGAATACAGGCCATTTATTTTATAAAACATCCCTCAGTTTGGGCTTGTCTGATATTTCCTTATGACGGGTTGAAGCCGCGCATTTTTGGCAGGATATCACAGAAGTGATGCTGTGTTCTTCTCAGTACATCTCTCCAGGAGACCTTGACATCAGTCGGCTTCATGATTGCAGATGTTTGCTTTGATCACTTGGTTGCCATGGTGTCTGCAAGATTACCTTTGCAGTTAATAACCAATTTGTGAGGAGATGCTTTGAGGCTAAGTAAATATTCTTTTTTCACTAAACTTACTCCCATTAGTTTTAGCATCCATTGATGATTCCTGCTTGAATCAACTAAAGCTATGAAGGTTGAAAATGGTGATTTCCACACTCTATCATTCCTTCTACTGTAAGGATAAGCATTGTCATCTTCCTTCTAGTTTTATATACACAACTATATATTAAAACATATGAACTTTAGGGACTAGTTATATATAACCACTCTTCCTGGGGTGCTGAAGGCCCTCTGTTCTTGAGTTAGACTCTATGTTAATTGCTTTACTTCCAGCATCTTATTTAACGCTGTCAGGAAGTGATACAGTATTCCTTTTTCTAATTTAAAAAAATTTTGTTGTTGTTGTTGAAAATATACACAGCAGAACATACACCAATTCAACAATTTCTACATGTACAATTCAGTGATGTTGATTACATTCATCAAGTTGTTCAATCATTCTTATCCTCCTTTCCACATTGTTCCTTCCATGAAAATAAACTCACTGTCCCCCTAAGCTTCCTGTCGAAACTTTTGAGTTGCTGTTGTCAGTTTGATCCCATACAGTTCTTTAAAAGAGCACAATGCTCAAGGCAGACATTCTTTACTGATTAAGTTAAACTGTTGTTTACTTTTAAGAAGACCTCGGGGATATTTTTGGTTTAAGTTTTAATATTTAAAGATTATCTCAGGCAATAGTTTTGGGGGTTTAACCAGCCTCAATGGTCACAGAAAGTCTAAATTTCATGAGAATTTGAAATTCTGTTCCACGATTCCCCTATTTTGATCAGGATTCTTCCACAGGATCTTTGACCAAAACGTTCACTAATGGTTGCTGGACACCATCCAGTTCTTCTGGTCTCATGGCAAAGGAGGCAGTTGCTCATGGAGGCAATTAGCCACACGTCCTATTTCCTCCTCTCATTCCTGACTCTCCTTCTTCCTCTGTTGCTCTGGGCAAATAGAGAGCAATTGTACCTTGAATGGCCACTTGAAAGCCTTTAAGACCCCAGGCACTAAGCAGTGACCTAAGACGTAGAACAGAAGCACTGAACACTTATTAGGTCAATTAACCAGAAAGTCCCATGAAACCGTGACCTTAAACCTTCAAACCAAGGAATCAAATCCCATGAGGTGTTTGGCTGTACATAAACAGCTTCAGTAGCTGCTCCTTTTTGTTGTTGTAAAAATGCATATCATACAACATTTGCTAATTCAACATTTTACAGGTGTATAACTTACTGACATCAATTACATTAATCTGCTGTGCGACCATTATCCTTAACCAATGCAAATTTTCATCACCAAAAACAGAAACTCAGTGCTCCATAAGCAATAACTCCTCTTTCCTCCTCCCTCCTGCTCCTGGTAATCACTAATAAACTTTGGTTTCCATACATTTGCCTGTTCTTGTCTTTAATGTAATATTTGTCCTTTTGTTATTGGTTTAGCTCACTGAGCATGATGTCTTCAAGTTCTGTTCGTGTTATAGCATATATCAGGACTTCATTTCTCTTTTTGGTTGAGTGGTATTCCATTTTATGTATGTAACACATTTTGCTTATCCATTTATCCACTGATGGGCATTTAGGTTTTTTCCACCTTTTGGGTATTTTAAATCGTACTGCAGTGAACATTGGTGTATATACATCAAATTGCAGTGTTTTTTTTTTTTTTCAATATTATGCTACTTATAACTATAATCAGTTTTATTAAACAAGCTGTTAAACGAAATATATCCAAAAAGCCTAAGGTACCTGTCAGATATGATTTTGATGTTAGGAAAATGAATTTATTCCACAGAGTTAATGTATTTTTTGAATCAGCAAATAGAAAAATAAGCTCCAACAAAAAAACTTTTTCTCCATTTTTTAAATTCAAAATGCAAAAATTCCAATTTGTCCTATGTTTAATAAATTTAGTTGATCCTAGAAAACAAGGTATACCATAACATGAATAGAAAAGAAAAATAGAAATTGTGATGCTGTTGTTGTTGTTGCCAGGTGCTGTAGAGTTGGTTTCGACTTATAGTAACCCTGTGTACAACAGAATGAAACACTGCCTGATCCTGCACCATTCTCATAATCGTTTTTATGCTTGAGTCCATTATTTCAGCCCCTGTGTCAATCCATCTCATTGAGGGTCTTACTCTTTTTCATTGACCCTCTACTTTACCAAACATGATGTACTTCTCCAGGAACTGATCTCTCCTGATAACGTGTTCAAAGTATGTGAGATATTGTCTTGTCATCCTTGCTTCTAAGGAGCATTCTGGCTGTACTTCTTCCAAGGCAGGTTTTTGTTCATTCTTCTGGCAGTCCATGGTATAGTCAATATTCTTCACCAACATGATAACTCAAAGGCATCAATTCCTTATTCATTGTCCAGGTTTCACATGCATATAAGGCAATCAAAAACACCATGGCTTGGGTCAGGTGTACCTTAGTCTTCAAGGTGACATCTTTGCCTTTTAACACTTTAAAGAGGTCTTTTGTAGCAGATTTTCCCAATGCAATGCATTATTTGATTTCTCGACTGCTGCTTTCATAGGTGTTGATTGTGGATCCAAGTAAAATGAAATCCTTGACAACTTCAGTATTTTCTCTGTTTATCATGATGTTTATCACATTTATCTTGATATTCTCCATTTATCATGAAATTGTGATTGGTAAGTTTATAAACATGGGGAATGTATTAGTATTAATACTGGGGCAATGGTGGTTCAGTGGTAGAATTCTCGTCTTTCTTGCGGGAGGCCTGAGTTTGATCCCAAGCAAATATATGCAGCCACCAGTGGACATTCCAGACTAAGGCTAGAAGGAAAAGCTTGGTGATCTACATCCCAAAATCAGCCAATGAAAAACCCTATGGGGCTGACTCCAAGGCAGCTAACAACAACAATGACATTAATATTAATTAACATGTAAACAAGAGAATGGCATAATGTGAGTGGGGCAGGCAGAGCCTTTGTGAGACAGCATTTTGAATTATTTTCTGATGCATTCCATCCCCCACTGCTTTGTCTTATATGCCTTTCCCTGGGGTTAAGACATTAGACTTCTATGGCTAACGGAAGGCATGTCACAGATGCATTAGAGGCATACAAGCTTTGAGGTATTAGCATGGAGACCACCACGATGCTAGTCTGTCTGAGTTTGCTGCAACCCTAAGGACCATGTGCAGCAGGTTAGAGGTGATGGAGGAATGTTGAGGAAGAGAGGGCCTGAAACAGGATCAACCCATTTCCCAGGAGCCCAGAGTGGGGTGACTTAGCAGCAATTTCCCATGTCCCCCAACAGCTCAGGGAACTGGAACTCAGTCTCAGATGACTATATGTGACAGTCTATGCTATAGATGATGTGGGAACACAAACCTCTCATGGGATTCGGCCACTGAGGACAGTGCCTAAGGACCAGAGGAGGAAATGCACATCTTATTGGATGTTAGAGTACAGAGATGGTGACCAAGGGCTAGCTGAGGCCTTGATTTGCTTCTGCCCCATGCCCTACCCAGAATTCAGGTCTGCAGGGGAGAACACAGTGCGACAAACCCAGAATTAGTGGGGGATGCTGAGAGTTAACTGAGTAAACTCTGGTATTAAAAACAAAACAAAACTGGGTGTCTTCCATCACTGAAAAAAAAAAAATAATAATAAGACTTCAACATACAAAACAAATACTATTATAGAGAAGTTAAAGTAATTACAGTTGTAATGGAAATCCTGGTGGCTTAGTGGTTAAGTGCTATGGCTGCTAACCAAAAGGCCGGCAGTTCTAATCCACCAGGTGTTCCTTGGAAACTCTATGTGATAATTCTACTCTGTCCTATAGGGTCGCTATGAGTCGGAATCGACTTGACGGCAACAGGTTTGTTTGTTTGTAATAATTATAATCTCTGTGGCCACAGGACAGGTGAAGAGGGGGCCTGGCTGGCTAGGCAATTGGCCTGGAGTGGAGGATTTAGCCTGAAGGTTGTGTGCACGACCTCCTGGCCTCCTTCCCCTGGTCATTTCCTGGCCAGTTCATTTTGTCCTATAGAATCATTATGAGTTGGAATCCACTTGACGGCAAGGGAGGGGGTGTTTTTTTTATTTTTTGGTTTGCTGGCCAAAGTGGGCTTTTGGGGGAACATTGATTGTCTGTGCCTGTTTGAAACTGTGTGTCACTGGCTTCTTTATCACCAAGGCTGGAATATAGGGGGCAAAAAAAAGAAAAACAGAAAACCTACTGATGGGTGGTTCTTCAAGTCCCGAGGTCCTAAGCCCATTCTCTCAGAATCTTCTGCTTGTTAACTGATATTTTGTCCAGGGTTTTTATGTGTACTTAGCAAGGAAAATAGGATTTCCAGCTGACCTAGAACCAGAAGTTTACTAATTTGTTTAAATGAATTTTTATGTGATTATAATCATACTCCATAGAAAATTTGCAAAATATGAAATAATAAGAGGAAGAATTTTAAAGCCACTCACAATTCTAAAAAAGCTATAATCATCTTCATAGATATTCTCATCTTTTCTCTACCTGTAATTTTAATTCAGAATTTCCTCTTTTTTAGGACCCAGGTGAAAAGTCAGTCTAAGAGTCTCAGATTCTTATAAGACTACCAATAACTGCACCTCACACCTTTTGTAAAAAATTGACAAGAGACCAAATCAGTAGTACCTGGGCCTCTAGGGATGCTCACCCGCACCCTCACCAAAGCTGGGCTATGGGGTTCTGCCCAGAATAGGCATCAGTGACTGAGATGGCCCACAGAAGAGGATGTTGACTGCTGGTCGCCAGAGGCTTGGCTTCTCTTCTCAGACTCTCCCTCCTCCCTCACCAACAAGGAATTAGGCATTCTTGAAAAGAAGAGGGCCCCTGTGACCTCAGCAAACAGCAAGGCAAGCCCCTTGCTGCTGCATCCCACCCCTCAACCACATTTGTGCGGGTGGAGTGGAGAGGAGATTTAACTCAAATATGTACTGAGTAATTTAAGTTACATGAGACTGGACTTTTAATAACTGACCAGACTGCTGTGAGATCAGATCCCAAAGGTCTTTGAAGAGAAAGGGATGGTCATTTCACAACCCAGGTTGAAAGGAAGTGATTAGAGACAAAGAAATGTGTTTCAGGTTTGTAGCCTTCCAGGTTTACCCTATTCAATAAACTGGCTGCACATGTGTATTTGAAATAGCAAGGAATTGAGAAAAACAAAGAAAAACATAGTATTAAATAGTAAGACAGAAATATCATGTGGTAATCAAAACCTGATTTTTAAAGACTAGATAATGACATAAAGAAATGTTTGATATATTAAGCAATCTGTATAAAAACTACATGGAGAATTAATTACAGTTTTGAATCTCTATATATACTCATATACAGATGTATATATGCACATCCATATATATTATATACCAAAAAAAAAAAAAAAACTGCTGCCGTCAAGTCAATTCTGAGTCATAGTGACCCTACAGGACAGAGTAGAACTGCCCCATAGAGTTTCCAAGAAGCGCCTGGTGGATATGAACTGCCGACCTCTTGGTTAGCAGCTGTAGCAATTAACCACTACGCCACCAGGGTTTCCACATTATATACAGACATACATATATATACATCTATATTTTATGTATAGATAGACACACACACACGAGTCAGAATCAACTAAACAGCAATGGATTTGAACTTTTTTTTGAATATATATAATTATGATGTGTTCCACAAATCAACAGAAAGAAAACAAAACTGAACCATGAGAAAACTCTTCAGAATTGGTACTTGTCAAAACAGGGTCTGCTTCATCCTACCCTTCTTTGCCCCTTCCATTGTACCCCTGGATGTTAATACAATCTCTATGTCGGGAAGGTGGGTGCATAGAGTTCCTAATCCAGATTCCATGTCCAGAAGTCATTCCATTGGCAGGTCCTACCTGAACAAATTGGGACATTCTTCCCCTTGCCTCTCTGACAATCTAAACTACTGAATGGCACCTAAAATTTCAATCCTACCATGCTGTTTCTGTCTCAGCCCCTTCCCCCTTTCATTTCCATTGGAGAGTGCATTTCCTACTACTAATATGAAAAGCTGTCTGCTGTCCTTATAAGGGGGCCTGGTGGTGCAGTCATTAAGCCTTTGGCTGCTAACCAAAAGGTCAGCAGTTTGAATCCACCAGGAGCTCCTTGGAAACCTTATGGGTCAGTTCTACTCTGTCCTGTAGGGTTGTTATGAGCCAGAATCAACTCTCGGGCAATGGGTTTGGTTTCGGTTTTTTGTCCTTAAAAAAGACAAGTCATTACAGATTGCAAAATATAATTTATGGTTTGTATTTAGTGACTCGCATTTAAAAAGTAAATTAACAACTCTGTAATATTTTATTTATCAAAATGGGAATAAGAAATGTAATTTTTCTGAGATATTGCCAAGAAATTAAGTGGCGTAAATATAAAAATACAAACCTGCAAATTACTCTTGGCAAAGTAGGCAGGTCACATTCCAAATTAAGGCTGAATTTAAAAAAGCCTCTTATAAAGAAGAAAAAAGTTAGTGTTCTAATTGCCCCGGTACTTCCAAGAAAGCTTGATACAGAATAAATTCTGTCTCTCTTAAAATACACCGACCACAACTCAAGACATTCCTCCTCCACCTTACTTACATCTCTCTCAAGTAGTCCCTCTTCAGTTGTGAAGCTGAATTGCATGTGCTTACGTTGATATATCTTTCAAACTAGACAACCTTTTGACAATTTGAAAACCTTAAACAATATGTGTGTCACCGCTGAAATGCATTACTGGGAATTTGTACCATCTAAGGTCAGCAAAAGGTCAGCAGTTCAAATCCACCAGTGACTCCTTGGAAACACTATGAGGCAGTTCTACTCTGTCCTATAGGGTCACTAGGAGTCAGAATTGACTCGATGGCAACGGGTTTATTTATTTATTTTTTTTGGTTTAGAGTGAAAGTTGGAGGCCTGGTGTCACTGTGGTTAAGAGCTCAGCCTGCTAACCAAAAGGTCGGCAGTTCAAATCTACCAGCCATTCCTTAGAAACCTTAGGGAGCAGTTCTACTTTGTCCTATAGGGTGGCTATGAGTCAGAATCAAATCAATGGCAATGGGTATTTTGTTTAGAGTGAAAGTTAGGAAAGCAGTGTGACAAAACTTTAATAATTACTTACAATGAATGAGGCCCTTTCCTGTCTATACAAGTCCGAGTTGTGTTTGCATGCATTTTTTTTTATTGGGATCTGGACAAAAAGTGAAACACAGTGCCCTTCGCGTGGGCCCTAGAGTAGTGAGATTGGTAAGTAATAGCAATTTGTCTAGCAACTCACCAAATGAGTTGGACATTCTGAAAATCCTGTGGGTAATTATGCTATTCTCATTTTATAGATGACAGAGCTGCGGTTCTGAAAGAAGCAGCTTGGCCAAAGTCAAAAGTTTGACAGGCTGCAGAACAAGGACAATGACTCAAGTCTTTTATGTTCACATCCTCTGCTTCTCCCATTCTTGCCAGTGGCACAGGCATCAGCCCTTTAGGTGCTTAGGTGATTACATTTATGGAGAATTATTAAATGTTTTAGACACATCATTCTGGAAAAAACATAGTGTATTTGATTTTCAGTAATGAACAGAATGTGATTTTATTTTCTTATTTGATCTACAAAAACATTTTACTTTTCCTTTTTCATGACAACTTACTCTGTCTCGTTATTATATGTATCTGCATGCTTAGCTTACTCTTTTACTAAAATTACTTTTTTTTCGTGAGGACAAGCATTAGATTTTCTCCATTCCTGTATAACTCTCAAGTCCTGGCAAATACCCTCACAAATGGCTTTGACAAAAATAAATCAATTAACAGGTATGTTTTTGTGTGTATGTGTGTGTATCAATCTAGGCTTTTCCCACTGCCTTTAGTATTTGGATTTTCTAACCCATGCTTTTACATTTTAAATATTACCACTTCCTTATATGATAGAAGGAGCCCTAGTAGCTCAGTGGTTAAGAGCTAAGGCTGCTAAACCAAAAGGTTAACAGTTCAAATCTACCAGCTGCTCCTTGGAAACCCATGGGGCAGTTCTACTCTGTCCTACAGGTTTGCTATGAGTCAGAATCCAATCGACTCAATGGCAGTGGGTTTGCTATTTTTGTTTGTTTTATATATAAGAACCACCTTATCATTAAAAGAACTTAGAATCACTCTCTAAAAGAGTCTAGGCTCAAGCTAATTTTCACTCAAAATTCCAAAAATAAATAAATGGAAAACTATCCTGTGCTCCTGGACTGGAAGATTTAATATTGATAAGATGTCAATACACCCCAAGTGATCTACAGATCGAACACAATTCCTATCGAAGTTCCAAAATTTTTTTTTTTTTTTTGCAGAAATGGAAATGACAAACTTCATATTTATGTGGAATGGCAAGAGCATCTAAATAGCCAAAATAATCTTAAAAAGATGAATAAAGTAGGAGGACACATACTGCCCAATTTCAAAATGCATTAAAAACTGGAGTAATAAAAACAGCCTGGTAATAGTGTAAGGATAGACATATAGACCAATGAAATAGAATAAAGAGTCCAGAAATAAACCCATGCATCCATGGTCAATTGATTTTCTACAATTGGAAAATCACAATTGGTGTCAACTCCATATTAATGGAGAAAAGATAGTCTCTTCAACACATAGTGCTGAAAAAATCTGGGTTTTCAAATGCAAAAGAAGAAACATGGTTCCAAACCTCAAATGATATATGAAAATTAACTCAAAATGGGTGAACACAGTAAATATGAGAGCTAAAACCATAAAGTTCTTAGAAGATAGCATAGTGGTAAAGCTTCAGAACCTTGTATTTGGCAATGGGTTCTTAGATATGACATCAAAAGCATGAGCAGCAAAAGAAAACAAATAAATGGAACTACATAAAGATTATTTAAAACTTTTGTGCATCAAAGGACATAATCAAGAAAGTGAAAAGACAACCTACAGAATGGGAGAAAAAGTTTGGAAATTATATGTCTTATAAGGGTTCAATATCCAGAATATATTAAAAAAAACTCCTTCAACTGACATCAAAAATACAAACAACCCAATAAAAAATGGCAAGACTTGAATAGGCATTTCTCCAAATATGATATATACAAGTGGTCAATAACCATATGAAAAGATGCTCAACATTACATTAGTTGTTGTTGTTGGGTGTTGTTGAGTCAATTCCAACTCACAGCAACCCCATGTGACAGAGTAGTACTGCCTCAGAGTTTTTTCTTGACTTTAATCTTTACAGAAAGAGATTGCTAGGTCTTTCTTCCACACAGCCACTGGGTGGGTTCAAACTGCCAACCTTTGCTTAGCAGCCAAGTACTTAACCATTGCACCACCAGGGCCAGAGAAATCAAAATCACAATGAGATACCACTTCACACCCACTAGAATATTAGAATGGTTATTCAAAAAAAAAAAAAAAAAAACTAACGAAAGGAAAACACACACTGGCAATAATTTAGAGGATAAATTGGAACTTTCATGCACTGCTGGAGGGAATGTAATATGGCACAGCCACTGCAGAAAAAGGCTTAGCAATTCCTTCAAAAGTTAAACACAGAATAACCATATGACCCAGCAATTCCACTTTTAAGTATATATGCAAAAGAAACGAAAGCAGGGGCTTAAACAGATCCTTGAATGCCAAATGGTCATTGCAATATTATTCACAATAGCTAAAAGGTGGAAACAATACAAATACCCATTAACAGATGAACGGATAAACAAAAGGTAGTATAGCCATACAATGGAATATTATTCAGCCATAAAGAGAAATGAAGTCCTGACACATGCTACCACATGGATTAACATTAAAAACGTTATACTATGTGAAATAAGCCAAACATAAAACGATAAACTGTGTGCTTCTACTTATAAGAAATATCTAAATAGGCAAATGTATAGGACAGAAATTAGATTTGTAGTTACTAAGGACTCGGAGAAGGAGTAATGCGGAGTTATTGTTTAATGGTTTCTGAGTTTCTGTTTGAGGTGATGAAAACATTTTGGAAATAAATAATGGTGATGGTTGGAAAACATCATAAATATAATTGTTCTTGTCGTTGTTAGTTGCCATTGAGTTAACCCCCAACTCATGGTGACCCCATGGACAATGGAATAAAATGCCACCTGGTCCTGAGCCATCTCCACGATGGGTAGCATTTCAAACTAATGTGATCTATAGGGTTTTCATTAGCTGGTTTTCCAAAGTAGATCACCAGTCCTTTCTTCCTAGCCCATCTTAGTCTGGAAGCTCCACTGAAATCTAGTCAACATCATAGCCATACACAAGTCTTCACTGACAGGTGTGTGGTAGCTGAGCATGAGGTGTACTGGACAGGAATTGAACCCAGATCTGACAGGTGCGTGGTAGCTGAGCATGAGGTGTACTGGACAGGAATTGAACCCACATGGAAGGTCAGGGCGGTGTCAAAATAAGACAGCTAAATTGGAAGGTTTAAGTACATTTCAGCATATCATAGCATAAAGCCCCAAATGTTCAGCCTTCAAATGACAATCAATCATCATTAAAAGAACAAAGAAAAAAGCTCAATTTGAATAAAAAAGACAATCAATAGACACCAACACTGAGATGACACAAATGTTAGAATTAGATGACAAATACTTTAAAGCAGCCATCATAAAAATACTTCGATGATCAATTATGAAAACTCTTGAAACAAATGAAGAAAAAAAAGAAAGTTTTAACAGAGAAATATAATTTCTCAGCAAAGAAATAGAACTTACAAAGAAGAACCAATTTTAGAACAGAAAAATATTTTAAACAAAACAAAAATGCAATGATGATGGGTTCAACAGAAAAATAGAATTGGTGATTCCAAAAAGTGAAACAAATCTTAACAACAGAGAGAAAACAGACTTGAAAAATGAGCAGAGACTCAGTGACTTCTAGGATAATAATAAATGATCTAACATTTGTGTCATCAAAGTTTTGGAAAGAGATCAGAAAGAGGAAAGACTGAAAAAACACTGGATGAGACAATGGCTGAAAACTTCCCAAATTTTGCAAAAGACACAAAACTGCCGAAGAAGCTATAGGAAAAAAACAGGAAAATATCTCAAAGAAATTCTCACCAAGACACATTGTAATCAACTTCTGATAACAAAAGACACAGAAGATATTCTGACAATCATAAAAGAAATGATTATAGTGAAAAAAATAATTCAAATGATAACGGATTTCTTGTCGGAAACCATGAAGGCCTGAGGAAATGAGACAACAGTGTTCAAGTGCTGAAAGAACTATTAATCCACAATATGATATCCAGCAAAAATATTCTTCTGAATGAAGAGGAAAGCAAATGAAGAAAATTTGTCACTAGCAGATCTAAAAAACCCTACAAGAATAGTTAAAGGAAGTTCCCTAAACATAAAGCATAGGATGAAAGAAGAAATCTCAGAACATCAGAAAGGAAAAAAAAAAAAAGAAAATATGTGTATAAATATAACGCACTTTTCTTCTCCTCTTAAGTTTTCTAAATTGTGTTTGACGCTTGAAAAAAATAATAATAACATGCCTGATACAGTTCTTAATGTTTGTAGAAAAATACTTGACAATTTTAAATAAAAATAGGAGAGGTAAAAAGATGTAAAAGGAGATAAGTGTTCTATACTTCACTAAACTTCACTAGAACCGGTAAAATGCAGATAGCAATAGATTGTGATAAACTATGTATATACAGCACAATACTTAAAACAACCGCTAAAAAAGCTATACAAAGAGATATGGTCCAAAACAGTATAGATAAAAAGGGAAGGGCAAGAAAAAGACAGAGAAACAAACAAACAAGAACAGAGAGAATAAATACAAAACAAAAAATAAAATAGAATACTTAAGCCCTGATATATCAATAATTACATCAATGTAAATGCAATAAATACACGAATTAAAGACAAGTGGTGAGTTTATTTTAAAAAAATAGATGTGATTCCTCCCTTAATGGAGTGTATGTTTTAGTGACAGAGACAGACAACAAAGTGTAAAACAAATCAATAAACTGAATAACTCCAGCATGTGAGAAGCTCCCTGTTGTTGTTAGTTGTTGGCTAGAAAAATTGTAAAGTACAAACTAATGCAGCTCACCCAATTTGAAATAATTAATTTGAATAGCTCTATAATAAAAAAAAAATTTTAGTATATATAAACTATTTTAAAAAATTGAAGTCATAATACATAAAATAGTAATTTCAAATTTTACAAAATCTCATCCAGAAAATAGAAAGGAAGACAATGTTTACTACTCATTTTATGAAGCTAATTTTATCCTGATAGATAAAAGATATTATAAAAATAGAAAAATAAAAACCATATCTCTCATGAATATAGACACATTCTTAACAAAATGTTAGCTGATAAAACTCTACATATATTGACTATACCATGCACTGTCAGAAGAACAAACAAATCTGTCTTAGAAGTATGGCCAGAATATTCATTTGAAGGAAGGATGCAAGGCTTCATCCTACATACTTTGGATGTGTTATCAGGAGGGACTGGTCCCTGGAGAAGGGCATCATGCTTTGTAAAGTAGAGGGTCAGTGAAAAAGAGGAAGACACTCAACGAGCTGGACTGACACGGTGGCTACAATGGGCTCAAGCATAACAACAATTGTGAGGATGGTGCAGGATTGGGCAATGTTTGGTTCTGTTGCACATAGGGTTTTTGTGACTTAGACCCAACTCAATGACACCTAACAACAACTGACAGGAGTGGCAACAAGACAAGCCTATCTGCTCTCACCAAACTATTATCCATCTTAATAACTGCAAATTCTAGCCAGTGCAAGAGACAAGAAAAGGAAATAAAAGTCATACAAATAGGAAGGGAAAAAATAAAACTCTACCTATTTGGATATTATATGATTGTGTACAGAATTCCAAGGAATTTACAAAAAAAATCCCTAAATAAAAAGCGAATTCAAGAAATTTACAGAATGTGAGATAAACATGCCTGACGGATTTGAACTGCCGACCCTTTGGTTAGCAGCCATAGCACTTAACCACTATGCCACCAGGCATGGGGTCTGCCCTATAAGGTCGCTATGAGTCGGTATCGACTTGACGGCACTGGGTTTGGTTTTTTTTTTGGAAGATAAACATGGAGGTTAAGCTTAACACAAATGGCTAAGTGCTTGACTACTAGCCAAAAGGTTGGCAGTTCAAACCCTCCTCAGAAAACAGGCCTGGTGATCTTATCTTCAAAAGGTCAAAGCCTTAAAAACTTTATGGTTTAGAACAAAATTTGCTAAAAGAGAAAAAGGTGGGCATTATACAGTAATAAAGTGATCAATTTATCAAGATTTGACAGTCATGAATATATATGCACCCAACATCAAAGCATATAAATATATGAAGCAAACACTGATAGAATTGAAGAGATAATTTTTTAAAAAAAACACTGATAGAATTGAAGAGATAAATAGAGAACACTACAATAATAGTTGGAGACTTCAATACACCACTTTCAATGCTAGACTATCTTGAAAGAAGATCAACAAGGAAACAGAGGATCTGAACGACACTGTAAACCAACTAGATGTATCAGACATACATATATAGAACATTCCACCCAACAACAACACAATTTGCATTCTACTCCAGTGCATATGGATCATTCTCCAGAATAGACTTCCTGTTAGGTCACAAAGCGATTCTCGATCAATTTAAAAAGATTGAAATCACACAAAGTATTTTCTCTGAATACAATGAAGTTAAGCCAGAAATAAGCAACAGAAAAAAAAAAAAAACTAGAAAATACACAAATATATGGAAATTAAACAGCACACTATTAAACTATCAATGGGTAAAGGAAAATATCAAGAGACATAAATTTCTTAAAGTCAGATGAAAATTAAAGCAAAACATACCAAAGCTTACAAGATGCAGTGAAGGCAGTACTTAGACAGAAACTTATAACAATAAATGCCTATGTGAAAAAAGAAGAAAGATCTCAAATCAACAGCCTAACTCTACAACTTGAGAAACTAGAAAGAGAAGAGCAAATTAAGCCTAAACCTACCAGAAGAAAGGAAATAACAAAGATCAGAGCAGAAATAAAATTTAAAAAACTGAAGAATGATACAGAGAATCACCAAAACCAGAAATTGGTTCTTTGAAAAAATCAATAAAATTGACAAAATTTTAGGTAGACTGACCAAAAAAAAAAAAAAAAAAAGACAGAAAGAGATGCAAATAATAGAAATAAGAAATAAAACAGGGAACATTACAACTGACGCAATAGAAATAAAGGGAATTGTGATGAAATATGAGGAACAGTTGTACAGCAACAAACTGGATAACCTAGATGAAATGGACAAATTATTAGAAACATACAACCTAACAAAACTGACTCAAGAAGAAATAGAAAGTCTCAAGAGCGTTAACAAGTGAACAAGGGAAGAGATTGAATCAGTGATCAAAAACGTTTCAGTAAAAAAAATTCCTTGAACAGGTGGCTTCACCAGGGAATTTTACGAACACTTAGAGAAGAATTGACATCGATCCTGTTTAAAGTTTTCCAGAATATACAGAAGGAGGGAATACTCCCTTACTCATTCTATGAAGCCAACATAGCCCTGATACCAAACCAAGACTAAGACACTAACAGAAAAGGAAACTACAGACCAATATCTCTTATGAGTATAGATGTAAAAATCCTCAACAAAATACTAGTGAATAGAATCCAACGGCATTTTAAGAGTCATACAGCATGACCAGCTGGGGTTTATTCCAGAAATGCAGGTTTGGTTCAACCTTAGAAAATCAATCAACGTAATATATTCCATCAATTGAACAAAGGAAAAGAACCACATGGTTATCTCTGTGGATGCAGAAAAAGCAGTTGATGAAATCCAACACCCTTTCTTGATGAAAACTCTCAATTAAGACTGGAATAGAAGGGAAGTTCCTCAATACATTTCAGAGCATTTATAAAAAGCCAACAGTCAACATTACACTTAACGGAAAAAGGTCAAGAATTTTCCCCTTGACATTGGGAACAAGACAAGGGTGCTTGCTCTCACCACTTCTATTCAATATTGTATTAGAAGTCCTAGCCAGAAAAATAAGAGAAGAAAAAGAAATAAAATATATCCAGATTGGAAAAGAAGAAATAAAATTATCTCTATTTGCATATCTCCTGATTTTATACATACGAACATCCCAAAGAGTCTGCAAGAAAGCTTCTAGAGCTAAGAGAGGGAATTAACAAAGTTGCAGGGTACAAGGTCAACAAAAAAAATAAGTTGGATTTCTATATGTCAGGAATGAGAAATATGAAAGGGAAATGATTCCATTTATAAAAAGATCTAAGAGAATAAAATACCTAGGAATTACTTTAACCAGAGATATGAAGAACTTACACAATGAAAATTATAAAACACTGCTGAAGGAGATTAAAGAAGACTTAAATAAATAGAAAGATGTCCCATGTTCATGAATTGAAAGACTTAATATTATTAAGATGTCAATACTACCCAAAGTGATCTATAGATTAGTGCAATCTGATCAAAATTCCTAAAGCCTTCTCTACAGCAGTGGAAAAACTGGTTCTAAACTTTATATGAAATGTCAAGAGGCCTCAAGTAGCTAAAGCAATGTTGAAAGAGAAGAACAATGAAAGAGGACTCATACTTCCTGATTTCAAAATATTTTATACAGCTACAGTAATTAAAACAAGTTGGTACTGGTATAACAATAGATATGTAGACCAATGGAACAGAATCGAGAATTCAGAAATAAACTCACACATCTACGGTCAACTGATGCCTGACAAAGCGGCTAACTTTGTTCCATGTGGAAAGAAGAGTCGCTACAATAAATGTTAACCGGAAAATTGGATTTCCACATGCAGAAAAATGAAACAAGATCCATGTCTCACAGCATACACTGAAACAAATTCAAAATGCATTAAGGATCTAAATGTTAAAACTAAAACCATAAAATTCTTAGAAGAAAATGCAGGAGCAAGGCTGTCCGGCCTAGCTTTTAACAATGGATTATCTGATAAAATAACTAAAGCCTGTAAAGCAAAATATAAAATAAACAAATGAGTTGTTTTTAGGTGCCATCTAGTTGGATCCATCTCATTGTGACCCTGTGTGCAACAGAATGAAACACTGCGCAGTAGGGCGCCATCTTCTCACAATTTTTGTTATGCTTGAACCCACTGTTGCATCCACTGTGTCAATCCATCTCCTTGAGGGTCTTCCTCTTTTTCACTGACCTTCTACGTTACCGGGCATGATGCCCTTCTGCAGGGACTGGTCCCTCCTGATAACATGTCTAAAGTATGTGAGACACAGTCTCACCACCCTTGCTGCTAAGCAGCATTCTGGCTGTACTTCTTTTGAGACAGATTTGTTCATTCTTTTGGCAGTCCATGGTGTATTCAATATTCTTTGCACCACAACTCAAAGGTGTCAATTCTCCTTCAGCCTTCCTTAGTTATCCTCCAGCTTTTGCATGCATGTGAGGCAATTGCAAACACCATGGCTTGCGTCAGGCTCACATTAGTCTGCAAGGTGACGTCTTTGCTTTTTAAAACTGTAAAGAAGTGTTTTGCAGCAGACTTGCCCTATTCAATGCATCATTTAATTCCTTGACCGCTGCTTCCATGAGTGTTGATTGTGGATCCAAGTAAAATGAAATCCTTCACAACTTCAATTTTTTCTGTCTTTATCATGATGTTGCTTATTGGACCAGTTGTGAGGATTTTTGCTTTATTTACGTTGCGGTGTAATCCATACTAAAGGCTGTACTCTTTGATCTTCGTCAGTGAGTGCTTCAAGTCCTCTTCACTTTCAGCAAGCAAAGTTGTGTCATCTGCATAAATCAGGTTGTTAATGAGTCTTCCTGCAATCCTGTTGCCCCATTCCTCTTCATATAGTCCAGCTTCTTGGATTATTTGCTGAGCATACAGATTGAATAGTTATGGCGAAAGGATACAACCCTGATGCACACCTTTCCTGACTTTAAACCACACAATATCCCTTCATTCTATTTGAACAACTGCCTCTTGGTCTATGCACAGGTTCCTCAGGAGCACAATTAAGTGTTCTGGAATTCCTGTTCTTCGCAATGTTACCCATAATTTGTCATAATCTACACAGTCAAATGCCTTTGCATAGTCAATAAAACACAGGTAAACATTCTTTCTGGTATTTTTTGTTTTCAGCCAAGATGCATCTGACATCAGCAATAATATCCCTTGTCCCATGTCCTCTTCTGAATTTGGCCTCTTCTGAATCCTCCTCTGAATTTCTGGCAGTTCCCTGTCGATATACTGCTTATACTGCGGCAGCTGTTTTTGGATGATCGTAAGTAAAATTTCACTTGCGTGTGATATCAGTGATATGGTTCAATAATTTCTACATTCGGTTGGATCACCTTTCTTTGGAACAGGCATAAATATGGATCTTTTCCAGTCATTTGGCTGGATAGCTGTCTTCCAAATTTCTTGGCATAGACAAGTGAGCACTTCCAGTGCTGCATCCTTTTGTTGAAACATCTCAATTGGTATTTCATCAATTTCTGGATCCTTGTTTTTCATCAGTGCCTTCAGTGCAGCTTGGACCTCTTCCTTCAATACCGTCGGTTCGTAATTATATGCTACCTCCTGAAATGGTTGAAAGTCATCCAATTCTTTTTGTTATAGTGACTCTGTGTCTTCCTTCCATCTTCTTTTGATGCTTTCTGCATTGTTTCATATTTTCCCTTTCGAATCCTTCAACATTGCAACTCGAGACTTGAAGCTCCACAAGTCTGTTAAGTTTGTTGTACTATGGGGGCTTGTGTGTTGCTGTGATGCTGGAACCTATGCCACTGGTAATCAAATACCAGAAGGGCCACTCATGGCAGACAGGTTTCAACCGAGCTTCCAGACTAAGACAGACTAGGAAGAAGGACCTGGCGATCTACTTCTGAAAAGAATTAGCCAGCAAAAACCTTATGAATAGCAGTGGAACATTGTCTGATATAGTGCCCGAAGATAAGCCCCTCAGATTGGAAGGCATTCAAAAGAAGACTGGGGAAGAGCTGCCTCCTCAAAGTAGAGTCGACCTTAATGACGTGGATGAAATCAAGCGTCAGGACCTTCATTTGCTGACGTGGCAAAGAAACAGCTGCAAACATTCATTAATAATCAGAACATGGAATGTACAAACAAATCTAGGAAAACTGAAAATTGTCAAAAATGAAACAGAACACATAAATAAATGCAACCTCATAAAAATTAAAAGCTTTGTTCATCAAAAGACTTTATGAAAAAGGTGAAAAGACAAGCTACCAAATGGAAGAATATCTTCAGAAACCATGTATCCAGTAATAATCTAATATTTATAAATATATACTTGACACCTATAGCAACAAGATATATATACATATATATACATAAAACTTCGACAACTTAACAACAAAAAGACAAATAACCCAATCATAAAATGGGCAAAGGACTTGAATATACGTTTCACCAAAGAAGTTAGCCCAATGGCCAGCAAACACGTGAAAAGGTTGTCAATGTTATTAGTAATTTTAAAAAAAAGTCACTGTTCCAATTCATAGTGACTCTATAGGGCAGAGTAGAACTTCCCCATAGGGTTACCAAGGAGCAACTGGTGGATTCAAACTTCCAGCCTTTTTGGTTAGCAGCTGAATTCTTAACCGCTGCACCACCAATATCAATGTCACTGAAATGTATATGTAAAAATTATTGTATTGGTATATGTTTGCTGTGTATATTCTCAACAGCAACAACAAAAATAAATTATTAAAAAAACAAAATGCTGTGAAATGACTTTTAGCAAGATTGTAGCATAGATAATAGCATGCTTATGATCTCATAAAACAATGACAGAAGAAAAGATAAGACTGATGCAATCAAAACTGTGTGGTAGAGTTAAAGACACATAGGTTGATGGAACAGAATGTATAACACAAAAATAGTTCTGCAAAAATATGTCCAACTTCCTTTTTATAAAGGTACAAAAGCAATTGAATAGAAGACGGTTTTTTTTTAACAAATGATGCTGGAATAATTGGACATCCACAGGCATAAATATGTAACTTGACTTAATCTTCACATCTTATACAAAAATTAACTTAAAGTAAATCACAGAATTAAAAAACATAAAACTATAAAAAAAAGAAAAATTTCAGAATCTTGAGCAGGCAAATAATTTTTAGACTTGATGCCAAAAGTATGCTTCAAATGAGGAAAAACTGATAAATTGGACTTCATTAATATTAAAAATGTTTGTTCTGCAAAAGGCCCTGTTAAATGGGTGAAAATACAAGCTACAGACAGGGGGTAGGGTTGGTGTGGGAGGAAGGGATGAGAAGGAGACTATATGCAAGCCACATATTTGACAAAGGCCTAGTATCTGTGATAAAAAGTACACTCAAGACTTAATAGTAAAAAACTAAACTACCCTATTGGCAAACTGGCCAAAGACACGAAGTTTTAATGCAAATTAAAACTACAATCAGATATCACTACAAACCTAACAGATGGCTAACTTAAAAAAAAAAAATAGTGACAACACAAAATTCTGGTGTGTATGCACAGAAATTAGATCACCCAGACGTTGTTGGTGGGAATGTAAAATCGTACAGCCATTCTGGGAAAGAACTTGGCAGTTTCTAAAAAAAAAAAAGTAAAGACATTACTACTATGAGAACCAATAACTGCACTCATGGGCGTTTATCCCAAAGAAATAAACGTTCACACAAAAACCTACATACATGAATGTTCATAGCAGCCCTCTTAGTAGTAGTCCAAAACTAGAAACAAAGCAGATGTCACCTCTTGCCTCCTGCACAGTTGGAAAAGTCAAGCAGATGATTCAAACAGAGAAGACACTGTGTTTTGTGATGCTGTCTTTTGACAATATGTAGGAGCACATGCTGTTACATGTAGTATCTTCACCATACCTTTAAGGCCTAAAAAATAGGGAAAAGAGGGCCAAGGGGAAGGAGGAAGATGAGGTTTAACACTCTGGGGGTGGGAGAAGAAGCCCTGTTACTCATCCCTCCCTGAGTCAACGTGTTCTGCACTACTTCAAGAGCACTGCCTCTTCTCCAAGATGTCTAACCTGTTGGATGTGGTCCACACAGACAAAAGCCCCAGCACTGCTCCAGGGACATCTGCCAGAGCCACTGGGGCAGCCACGGGGGTAGGAATGCAGCAGCCAAGTGGCCTACTGAAGAGAGGAAGGCAGAGCTTATAAGTCCCAATTTTGGTCCCATTTCCAGGGAGAAAGGAGAAGGATGCAATATACGTTCAGTACCAACTCAGACCGTGGGCTAGGTGCTTACCCTTAAACCTCCCATAAATTTACAAAGTTGGTATTATTCTTCCCTACTGCAGAAGTGGGCAACCAAGACCCACAGAGAAGAAATAATTATTTTGGAAGTTGATTCTCAAGAATACCAACTGGGCACCAGCCGTCAAAAATGCCTCTTGCTTGTCCTTTATTCTCATCTTGAAGTAATTTCTTCATGTTTTCTTTATTTCAAATTACAATGCAGGTACCTGAAATTCCTCCTTCCTCATTAACATTTCAGCTTTTGGCCAGACATAGATGGGGAGAGATAAAAAGTTATTAGAAAATGTTAAAATGGCATGAACAAGCCCCCCACCCCACAACCATGGTAACCCATAAGGAGTGGGAAGGATGCAGTGAGATAGGTGAACACAAGAGCAACTAAGTCTGAGGGATGGCCAATGGCTCTGCTCTGATGGAAATTGCTCTCTGTGACGGAGATGATCTCATCTCTGTCCTCACTGATCCACCTCTGGCATGCCCTTGACATGGGCACCAGGTCAGAGAGTGGCATTTGTCACTATTTAATACTCACCATTTAATTGTCAGTTTGTTGTGCTGTGATGCTGGAAGCTCTGCCACAGGTATTTCAAACACCAGCAGTGTCATCCATAATCGATAGGTTTCAGTGGAGCTTCTAGACCAAGACAGACTAGGAAAAAAGGCCTGGTGATCTACTTCTGAAAATTAGCCGGTAAAAATCCTATGAATCAGAGAATATTGTTTGATATAGGGCTGAAAGATAAGCCCCCTGCATTGGAAAACCAAAAAAACCAAACCCAGTGCCGTCAAGTCGATTCCAACTCATAGCGACCCTATAGGACAGAGTAGAACTGCCCATAGAGTTTCCAAGGAGTGCCTGGTGGATTTGAACTGCTGACCCTTTGGTTAGCAGCTGTAGCACTTAACCAATATGCCTCCAGGGTTTCCCTGCATTGCAAGGCACTCAAAATATGCGGTGACCATAACAATGGACTTGGACATACCAATGTTCTTGAAGATAGTGCATTCTGTTGCATATGGGGTCCCCCGTGAGTTGGAGCCAACTAGACAACAACTAACAACAACAGTATTCACTGGAAACTTGTGGGATGGGGATAACTGTCACCATTTAACTCATGAAGAAACATAGAATATCCCTTAATCCCAAAATGTGTAAGTGGCAACAAGAAACTTCAAACTTCCTATGGCTGAATTTAAAGCCTGAGTTGACTAACACCGAAGAAAGGCAGCTAAGAGACCCTAGGATGAAAATAGCTTTGATGAGTCCCAGCCTCTATCTCTTTGTCTGAATAACGTCACACCATCACTCTAGGGAGAGTTTGTATTTATAATTAAATTAATCCACAATATAAAATGCCTAAGACTGTAATAATAAGCATAACTAACACTGAGTGCTCAGGGAAGGCTAGTGGCTTTTCTTGCATAAATTTTTTAATGAAGGCTCACAAGGAATCAGACTCATGGAGGGTGTCAGGTGGGGTGCAGGGGGTCAAGGACAGGCAGAAGGGCAGCTCAACTCAGATCTGTCCTTCATGAAGGTTCTCCCGTTTAAACCTTTGAGGCCATTTTCATATTCAGTTATGCACAAAGTCGCAAAGCTACACCAACAGAAATACAGGCAAAGAAGCTCGTCGCCAAATGTTAATCCTTATTTATAACCACTGTCAGATCGCATGGCCTACAGTGCATGAGTTATCAGTTTTATAATCCTTTAGTTGAATTCTTTTGTGATGAGAAACAGATCATCTATCTTTCTGGGGGGAAAAAATAGCACTTAAAATATTGTTACTTCTAAATCTTGCCATTCTGTTTTGGCTTTTTTCCCTTTCTTCTTCTCTCTCTCTTTCTCTTTTATTATAGGCATGGCTCAGGACTCTGGGCTTTTGCGAGATTCTGGGTGTGCCTCCTTTCTCCATTTTACAGGTATGGAAGCAGAGGCTCAGAGGGTTAAAAAAATAGCCTGAGCAAGATCGTACAGTGAGTGTACACTAGACCCAGGACTGGAATTTAGGTCTGGCTTACTTTGAGTAGCTAATACACCGTATAGCCCTTCGGGCTTGTATAGTCAAGAACATTATACAAAATTTGTTGCTATTATTTCAGTTTAAGAAAACCTGAGTCTAATGCAAACATTTACACAGGTAAGTAAGGAGTGCAAGCAGGGGAGAAGGATGGGGAGGTGGTTTCAGCGCGTGTGGGGTCCTCTCATAGGAGACAACACATTCCAGTCCTGGACAGTTCAGGGTCTGGGAGCACTGGCCAAGATGGCAGGAAATAGGGTGCTCCTGAATCTGCATGTGGGGGGATGAAGGTGGAGGGGAAGCAAAGGGTGTTAACCAGGGTGAGCATTAAGTCAAAGAAGACATTGAACAGTGATAATTCTTGGCATTCTGGGAAAAAATACAGCATAGCAGTGTAAGTGACCAAAGGTATTGTTCCTTGAGATTGTTATACTTAGATATTCTGGGTTGGGAGATGGCTGGGTTAGTAAGGCCGAGGTCTAGCTGAGTGCCCATCTTCGATGCTGGAACAGGTAATAGCAACATCAGCTCTGTGCTTGCATGTCAACCCTGCTGGGGACTCACCTTATTTTAGATCAGTTCTAATGAATACTGAGTTCTTTATTTCTTTTCCCTTCTGTTGTTATTTAATTAATTCCTATGCATATGTTTATAAAAATTACAAATCTGTATAAATTTAAATGAACACATGTACACCGTTCTTCTCAATTTACCGGTTAACATTATGGTACATTTGCTTTATCTCTATTTTTCTGTATAAATTATATATGTGTGTGTGTATGTATGATGTATACATAAAAGTACATAGATTCATATCTATCTACAATGTACATATAAAAGGACACACCCACACAAGTACACAAAACACACACACATTCGCATATATTCTTTTTTTTCCTAAATCACTTGAAGTACTTTGCAGACTTCATGACATTTTACCCCTAAATATTTCAGAGTTTATTTCCTAAGACAAGGCCCTTCTCCTACATAACCAGAACACTATGATCACACTCAAAGAATTTAACATTGAAACAATAATATTCCAATACGCAGTCCGAATTCAGCTTTCCGTGATTTTCCCAATAGCAGCTTTGTAGATATCTTTTGTTTCGTCCCTTTGGGCTCTAGGATTCAGTCATGGATCACACAGTCACACACTGCACTTGGTTGTCGTGTCCTATAGTCTCCTTTAATGTATAACTGTCTCCTGTGCTTTTTCCTTCTTTTTTTTTTTTAATTTTATAACATTGACGTTTTTGAAGGGTTCTAGCCGTATTTCTTGTAGACTATCCCAGAGTCTGGATTTATTTCCTCATCAATAATTGCTTGCTCATTGTTATGGGTCGATTCATGTCCCCACCAAAAGTATGTTCAAGTTCTAACACCCAGCACCTGTGAATATGACATTATTTGGAAACAGAGCATTTGCAGCGGAATTAGTTAACATGAGATCTTACTGGACGAAGGTGGGCCCTAATGCAATATGACTGGTGCCCTTATAAAAAGATCAGAAGAGAAACAGAGACAGGTGGATGCAGAGGAGAGAAAGTCATGTGAAGATGGAGGCGGAGACTGGAGTGAGAACAGCTACAAGCCAAGGGGTGCCAAAGATTGCCGGGAGCCACCAGAAGCTAGGAGAGGCAAGGGACTGATTCTCCCTCAGGGCCTCCAGAAGGAATCAACATGACCAAAACTCTGATTTTGGATCTAGCCTCCAGAACTGTAGGAAACTAAATTTCTGCTGTTTTCAGCCACTGAGTTTGTGGTACTTTGTTACAGTAGTCACAGGAAGCTAATACACTTATGATTAGATCAAGGTTAAGGGTTGTTGGCAAGAGAACAACCTAGGGAAGGCCATGTCCTTTATATTTGTTAGCTTGTCCATTGTTTGGATGGGTAAATATGATCACTTGGTTCACATGGTGTCTAACAGACTTCTTCATTATAAAAGTCCTTGGTAATTAATAAGTCATCTGTTCAGGAAACTTTGAGACCATGCTAATAGGCTGTTCCTAAGAATGTGGGAAACCCACACAATGGCCTTAATATCCGTAACAACCCTTGTCTGCATTGATTATTAACTGATGCTTGCAAAATGGTGATTGAATTGTTTAAGTTTCCGTAGTGGAATATATAATCTCCATCTGAAAATTATAATGTGCACACTAAACAATTTTCAAAGGATGATAGATTCTTTTGTTAGCTCTCATGTTATATGTTATAATCATATTTGTTATGTTTGTTTTCAACACTTCTTTTTTCAATGGTTAACTGGACTTTAGTAAGAAAACAACAAAATTCAGAAAGAAAGGGAGGAAGAAACTTAAGACAACTTCTTCACCTGCAGTTTGGCAGCTACATTTCTGGAGATCATCCTTTCCGAGTTCTCTATTCCGGGAAGTCTATTCCTACATCTCTTCTCAGCTGAGGCTCCGGAACTCACCGACAATTAATGAAGGACTTCCTCCTCTGGAACGCCTCTTTTCTTGCCTTTTTGGTCTGCAGCCTGCAGCCTGAGGCAGCTTGCCAGAATAAGCCAGTCTCTGCCCCAGTCATACTCTGGGATACCACAAAAATCCTTATGAAATCAGTGCAACTGAGTTTAGCCCAAGGAGAGAAAAAGATCAGAAAGGAAGTGGGTGAAGCAACATGTAACCCATGAGAACTTTTGAGTTTGTTAAAGGTTTTCTAACTCTGATACCACACACATTACTTTATTTTATCTTGTTTTTATTATACATACAACATGAGATTGTATTATGATTGTGTATTACATAACTTCATATATTATGGTTGTGTAAAATGACAAATCAGGCAATAAATTTGTGTAACTCACATAAATAACAAAGCAACCATTGAAACCTCATTGTGATTCTGTAGTTTAATAGAACAACACGCTCTCCTGGCTCCCTCTCTGGCCCCTGCTCTGCCTTTCCAGACTCTGTGAAGCTGCAGCAGAGAGAGAAAGACTTTCTCTCATTAAAGCTGTGGCTTTGGTGGAGCTCCCTTGCTGTGAGGGAGAGATGCAGAAATCAGCACTTTCAGGCACAATTGGGTTGGTTTGTGCAGACAGAGAGCAAGGCACTCCTCCTTCAGCCCTAAGATGTCTTTGCCTCCCCAACCCAGCCTGGCCCACCAGACATCTGTTCTGACCCACCTGGGGTGAACAGAGGGGATGTTCAAATCTGGGGAGAGCCCAGCACAGACAGGAGAGGCCTCCCAGCAGAAGTGATGTTTGCCCTCGATCTCTAAGGAGTAGGAAGGAATGATGTTTTAAACAAAGGAAATTTGGGCAGCTATTTATTAGCTGCTTTTCCTCAGGTCCCTCCACCCCATTTCAGGGTGTAGGGGCACACTTCACTGAAGAGCCCACACATAGCTGTGACTAGGTGTAACAGGACGGATGCATCTACTGCTTCCCTCCTTACAAGGTTCTGTTGACTAGACAGTTGGGGAGGTCAGGTCACACCACATCAAAGAACAAAGACCACAGCCTTCAGTATGGATTACACCTCCACGTAAAGAAAATGAAAATCCTTACAACTGGACCAATAAACAACACCACAATAAATGGAGAAAAGATTATAGTTGTCAAGGATTTCGTTTTACTTGGATCCATAATCAACATCCATGGAAGCAGCAATCAAGAAACAAAAAGACACATTGCATTGGGCAAAACTGCTACAAAAGACCTCTTTAAACTGTTGATAAGCAAAGATGTCACCTTGAAGACTAAGGTGTGCCTGACACAAGTCATGTTTTCAATTGCCACATATCCACGTGAAAGCTGAACAATGAATAAGGAAGACGGAAAAAGAATTGACATCTTTGAATTATGGTGCTGGCGAAGAATATTTTTGGATATACCATGGGCTGCCAAAAGAACAAACAAATTTGTCTTGGAAAAAGTTCAGTCAGGATGCTCCTTAGAAGCAAGAATGGCGAGACTATGTCTCACAAACTTTGGACATGTTATCAGGAGGGATCAGTCCCTGGAGGGTCAGCAAAAAAGAGGAAGATCCTCAACAAGATAGAGTGAAAAAGTGGCTGCAACAATGGGCTCAAGCCTGACAATGATTGTGAGGATGGTGCAGAACCTGTCAGTGTTTCACTCTGTTGTACGTAGGGTCACTGTGGGTCCTAACCGACTCAACGGCACCTAACAACAACAAAGAGGTTCTGCAGCAGAGAGAGGAAGATGTGGTGAATCTCATGTGAAATCGTGCACTACAGATTAGTAAGTAAACATAATTAAACCTCTGCATGCTTGCTGTAAGCCTGTGCATACCTTGCTTACGGGTTAATCTTCCCTGGTCACAGTCATAATTGAGAACCCTTTCTGACAAACTCTCCTGCTTTAACGCATATTATTTCACAGCAGGGGTAGTAAATTAAAATACAATCAGGGACCAGGTGCTTAATATAAATGCAAAAAATGGCCTGTGTAAGCCAATATTTATTCCTCTTTAAAACTTATTCCTTTTTAAAAGCAATTTCTAGCATATGTTTTCAAACATGGATCTGCCAAAACAAAGCACGTGTATGATTTGCTCTTAATCTTGTTACCCAGTGTTGTTTGTCCTTGTGTTAGGTATGGATGTCCATCTACATCATTTGTTCTATCCTTTCTTTCATGAACAAAATTGCTATGTGATTAAGGGTAGATACATTTGAAAGAGAAATTCATAGAAACATAGAAGGAATCTAACTATGGGAGAGATGTGGCCAGAGCTATTAACAAAGCATCAGAGTGCAAAAGGGCTTGGGGTAAGAAGAGAGAGATACTGGAGAGGTCAGTTGGTCATGCTCTAAGTGGGGTAAAGGGGACCTGTGTCAGGGTTACCACAATGAGAACAGTGAACTGAGGAGGAAAATTAAAGGCATTTACACAAAAATTGTAAATGCTATCCCCTAGGGTTTCATGATCTTAGAATAATTCCCCAGCATCCACGTCGCAAAATATTCACAATGGTCCTCACAGAAAGAAGGAGCCACAGCTTACGGGACCTTCATCACCTGTGAGACACTCCTGATCTCTGGCTCTGGAACAGCCTTCTTCAAAGAGACTGTGGATAATAAATCCAAGGTGCACTCACCCTTGTTTTCAACAGCTTTCACCCAAAGAGTATCTTCTTCAGCCCTGGGATCCCACAAATGCTCCTCTTCATCCTTGCCTGAAATGACCTCCTATTGCTTCCTCTCTTCTGGAAATCCTCCATCAGCCCTCTGATACCACTTGGATATCATCAGAAATTCCTTTTTTTTTTGTCAACACACTTATCTTCTAGCCTTGCCTAAAGCCTTCATATTACCTGAAAGGTGCTTCTCCCTTGAGGACACTGTTACTCTTGCAGCCCTCTCAGAGAAGGCTTTACCTCCCATCAGCATAACTTAGGTCTGAACATAGGGTGCAGTTAAGCCTCTTTACCCCCCAGCCTCTTAAAATAAAAATTATTGAGATGGATGACTGCTACACCCCTCTCCCCCCAAACCCCCCACACTCAAACCCTCAACTCTCTGTTATGTGCTCATCACCTGGAAAACCACTCTTCCTCCTTTGCTGATGGCTTTGGCCCCTGCACAAGTCCTGCCATCACTCTGAGTGACTGTTGCACATAAATGGACAGCTCATCCCAGAACCTGGCCTCTCAGATCATTGTAGTCTTCAGCTCCAACAATCTTCTTACTCACTCCTCCTCAATTACCTATTTTCATGGCCACATCAGACTTTTGCCTCTAGAATTATTAATGCAAATATGCTGGTTGCTATTCATAATCTCAACTTCTTCCCATTGATTTAGTTGTCCGCTCTACTTATGAATAGGTTTAATAACATCAGGTGCTCTGATGGTTTAATATCATTGACTCCTTTTCACTATTGGCCCTCTTCTTTCTTCACTTCCATTATTTTCTAAGGGAATTGGATTGAAATCCATGTTTCATTATTGAAATAAATCTATGGTTAATAACCACCACCCATTTGTCAGTTTGTCATATTGTATTGGCTTGTTTGTTGTTACGATGCTGGAAGCTATGCCACTGGTATTTCAAATACCAAAAGGGCTACCCTTGCTGAACAGATTTCAGTGGGGTTTTCAGACTAAGGCACATTAGGAAGAAAGGCCTGGTGGTCTGTTTCTGAAAATTAGCTAATGAAAACCTTATGTATCACAACAGAATATTGTCCAACTGTCTCCTTTCGACATATCATCAGGAGGGTTTGATTGCTGAAAGAGGACATCATGTTTGATGAAGTGAGGGCCAGTGAGAGTGAGGGAGACCCTCAGTGAGATGGATTGGCACAATAGTTGTAACACTGGACTTAAAACTGCTGGTGATTGTGAGGATGTCACAGGACTGGGCAACATTTAATTCTGTTGAACACAAGCTTGTCATGAATTGGATTTGACTCAACGACATCTATATATCCATCTGTGGTTAATAAACTAAAATCCTTTTCACTTCTGTCTTTCTGTTGATCCTTATGCCAACATCTGAAAAGCCCAAATGAACTCCATTATCTGTGTTCTCTGTAATTCACCCGAGATGCTTAGTGATGATGTGAAAAATCAGATGCAGACCCAGTTGGACCCCTTGGCTGCTATCCTCACCTGGAAGTCTTTTTTGCCTGGTGAGCTCACTTTCCATAGCTCGCCAGGACCATTTTCAACTTCTTCACTCTTGTGAAAGCTACAACCTCTTGTGTACTCCCCATTCTCAATTCATGACCTCACCTCCTGTTCCTCAGAGAAAATAAAAGCCATAAACCGAGGAATCCCTCGTTTTCCTGATGCCCACACTTGAACCTTTTAACCCTATCTTCTTTTTACCCTGCTGCACTCCAGTAGATGGGCTTTTCACCCAAGATGTGAAGTCACCCCCTTCTGTCTTCTTAGGTACTACAGAACTCCTTGTGTGCATCTGTCTTCCCACTCCCCGTATGCACCTTTCTTCTCACTCCCAGTGGATAGTTTCAATAAGCTTTTAAATACTCTCAGTTTTTTCCCAGTTGTAAGTAAGAGACCCATTCAACTACCCACTTTCTAGAGCAACCTCTTCATCTCTTCCCATCCCTCATAATTAAACTTCTGTAAAAGCTGCTTATATTCACAGTCACCATCTCCTCGCCTTTCACTTCCTCTGCTTTTCATTTCACATCATCTTAGTTGCCAGCATTACTCCACAAAAATAGCTCCCTCTAAGAAAAGAGTTCTTTACCCCATGTTGACAGACTCTATGAACCTATGTAAAAATTTGAGAGGTCCGTGAACCCACTGGTAAAGAAAATTATGTTTGTATTTTCATTAACCTCCAATTGAAATGTAGCGTACTATTCAAGTATGAATATTGGCAACAAAACACAATGGTATTAGCATTACCAGTGCTTTTGTCATCAGTATGAATTATAAACTTCTAGCTCATATAGGGTCCCTATAGGGTCGCTATGAGTCAGAATCACTCAACAGCAATGGGCTTGGTTTGGTTTATAAATTATAGATATCTTTATTGCACATTACCGTTGTTGTAGATGTCTCAAAACATCCTTCTCATGCATGTGTCATTAATATGGTTTCTTGTTAGCCCTGCCATTACATCTTTTTATTTAATACATCAATAAGGAGGCAGAGATATTACTATATAACAATTAAAAAATATATTTTGGTGTTTCATTTGTGATCTTTTAAAAAAATTATTTTGTGCATTTGGAAAAGTTACCCTGGGAAGAAGTCTGTCTCAGCTGCCATAGTACCACAAGTAGATGGCTTTAAGATCAGAGAATCATTTTCTCACAATTTAGGAGACTAGAAGTCCGAATTCAGGGTAGGCTTTCTCTCTGTGTCAATTTTTGGAGGAGGTCTTTGTCCCTTCACCTTCTGTTCCTTGGTTCCTTGGTGATCTGCATGTGACATGCCATCAGTCTTCCCCCATTTGTAATACTTGCTTCTGTGTCTAATTTGCTCCTTTTATATCTCAAAAGTGATTGGCTTAAGACACACTGTACACCAACGTGACCTTGTTAATATAACAAAGAAAACCCTATTCCCTAATGAGATCACATACATATGTATAAGAAATAGGATTTAACACACATTTTTGGTGGACACAGTTGAACTCATAACAGGGCCCATAGACTCCACTATACTGGTAAAGATTTCTACGGTGCATGTATATATAAACACACACTGTCTCTCACACGCATACACACACACATTCCATACCATACACTCATACCCACATACACTCACACACATACACACCCACACACATATACACTCACATAGTAAACCCACACTCTCACACACACTCACACATACACATGTGTGTACACATATGTACACACACACACATACAAGTTTAAGAACTCTGGCCCTAGGGTCAACAATGCACTCCACAATAATAATAATATAAAAAAATCACTGAGTTTGTGTCAGTCTTTATCATCCTTTACCTACTGGCACATCCTCTTTCTTCAAATATCAGCTTCCTTTTGTTTCTGTAACATTATACTTTCCTGTCCTTTCCCTCCTCCCCTACATACACACTTTTCTGTCTGATTCTTCCTCGGTCTTTTGAAAGCTCAGCCTATAGCACATGCCCATTAAATTTTGGTGTTTCTCCAGTTTTGTTTTTTTTTTCCCCTAATCCCTCCTCTCCTTTTACTCTCTACTTTCTACTCATCATGTTTCATCTTTGTCCCTGGCTTCAGTTACTACTAATGAATGGACAATTCACAAAACTATATCTTAATTCATACCATTCTTTTCCAAGATATGATTCAAAATCATATCCAACCCAATATGTTGAAAACTGGATTCATAATCTTGTTCCAACATACCCATTGCCATCAAGTCGATTCAGACTTCCCTCCCTGAAATACAAGAACAAGCAATCCCTGTTCCTGATCCCCTCACCTGACTATACAAATTAAAAACATATGCAAAAACTATTCCCACTTGGCCTCTCTCTCACCCCTAACATTAAATTTATTTTCAAGTCCTAAAGACTCTTTATGGGTATCTCACTGTTATGTCCAAATCATTCACTCATTAAAAGCACTGCTCTAGGCCAAGTTATCAGTGGTATTTCCTCTAATAATGAAAATGTTGCTTAACTGGTCTTCCTACATAGCCTACTTCCCTCTTCAATTTGTTCTCTATATTGCAGCCCACCAACCTGACACCCTGAAAGCACATCAGTAGGTTTACCTAGTTCTTAGGACAAAGCAGACAGTTCTTATAAAGTCCACAATGCACTGTTCAGTCTTTCCATTCCAGGCGGTTCCAGCCACTTTGCTCTGCTTCCTACCAACTCAGGCCTTTCTCAATCCACACCCCCATCCTACCATCAGCTAAATGATTCTATTTGTTTTTCAGGTGAAAATTTATTATTATGTCTTCATTAGATTTTCCTGGTGTCCCTAGATTAAGGGTTCCCAGAACCTTTAAACCTCTCACGGAACTATGTACCTTTATGGCACATGGTAGCTTTATGTTTTTTAGCATAGTTATAGTTTTATATTTATTTATATAATGATGTGACTAAAGCCTCCCCGGACAAAGAAAACCAAAACAAACAAACAATAAAACCCTCGCCATCAAGTTAATTCTGACTCATGGTAACCCTATGTATTACAGACTAGAGCTTCTCCATATGGTTTTCTTGGCTATAATCTTTATGGAAGCAGATAGTCAGGTCTTTCTTTCAGGGCACCACCGTGGAGTGGGGTGGGATTTGAACCACCAACTACTTGCGCCACTCAGGAAACTTCGCCTAGGACAAAGAAGGAGGCCGTTCATCTCTCTGGACATTGAAGGGATGCTTGATTACTGTATCCATTCGAGCTGGATCTGGAGCCCATCATTTCATCATTTCACATACAGATGTGGTAAGCCTAGTAGGTGCAAACATCCAATCTTAAATTAAAACACACACACACACAAAGAGGTTGCTGAGAGAGAGAAGATTCTCAGTCTTTCTCTTACAGCCTGCGGCTTCTTGCACTAATTATTTCTGTGATGAAAATTCCTTTTTTTGGAAAGTCTGCCTTCAGATTTGCATTTTGAGGCTATGGAAGACTGATGAAAATCTCTGTCACAAACTCTGCCCTGGAGGAGCTGATGCTTTGGTGATTTTTCTGAGTTAAATGACTCACGCAGCCTATTTGACTGTGCATTTAACATGATGAATGCATAGTTCGTTAGTGAGTTAACTGCTCTGAAAAGGAATGAGTTGTGGAGGAAGGTTATCTTCAAAGGTATTATCTCGATTACATAAAGTGCAAAACAATAGACGTGTCAAGTACAGTTATGATGTGAAAATTACTGTAATTATCAGTAATTATCAGGGATAAATAAATTTGAATTGGCAAATCCCCAAGGATAGCTTCGTCTTGGCTCGGACTTCTCTCTCACTCTGTGTGTTTTTAGGATCTCTCCGAGCAGAGTATGGGCATGCTCCACCGCAGGGATCTTTTTTTTTTCTTTTCTCTTTTTGAAGCATGAAGGCGTCACATTTATTATTAGACATACTCTCAGAACTTTGGCTTAGTTAAGGAAGGACATTTTTTAAATCACAACTAAATGGAGACCTCCATGACTTTTTTAGGTACTTATGACAAACAGTAAATATCTGGGCTACGTGTATTTCCTATCTATATAATATTTTTTTATTATATCCAGCTCAGCTCATTTTGTTCTCCTCTTTTTTTTTTAGTCAGAAATACCATTCTCCCCATCCTAGATGTAACTCAAGAGCCAACTACCCTCTACTGCTGTTCCTTCCTTGAATCTCCTCTAAATCAGAGGAGAATGGGTCCTTCTCTGAAGGTACTCAGTGATGTTTAGCACACATCACTATCTACCTGGTCAAACTTTATCTTTCACTGAGTTATTCCTTTTTTGTTATTTTTCCTTTTAATTACTTCAAAAGCACCTACTGTGATTGAGAACGCTAAGTTCATTTGCATGAGCTGTTTACAGAGAGCTCCATGAAGGAGCCTAAAGGAGGAATTCAAGAGTAGGAAAACGTTGAAAGGGAAAGGCGAATATAGCTTGGTAGAGAGAAAGGACTTCAGATGGTGTGTAAAGATCTCAGAACTCATCATATAGTCAGGACCAAATGATGATTGAGTGTTTGAAAAGTGCCTGTGATATAGATTTGGGTCTCAACCAATACTGGCCATTATTAATTGTGTTAAGATGAGTAATGTATTAAGATGAATTTATTTTAGCAAGGTCAAGGATCTGGCATACGTACAATCCAGAAACCAACAACAGAGTCGCAGTGTCTAAAACCAGTTGAAAATAATACAGTCACATGACAATAACATGTACAAAGTTGGTTTGTTACTTATAAGTAAAAGACTCACACCCTTCTTCTCCACCTCAGAATTGAAACTTGTTCCTGTTAACTTGCTCTCCTATTGTTGGGTTTTAGGATTCCTTTTTTTTTTTTTTTAATATTTCTCTTTGGAATGCTTCTTTATGTTTTTCAAGATTTCTCCCTGTGTACTTAAGTCAGTTCCTTAGAAGTGCACTCACTGAGTCCGAAGAATAATTTTTTTAGGATGCTAGACTTGACTGCTAGTCTGCATCTCAGAGAATGTAACACACTCTGTTCATTACTAACATCAGTTTCGATAATTTCTCATAATCTTTGTTAATCTTTTTAAGGTCTAAAAAAACAATAATTCTACTCTAAAATTGAATTTTAATTTCTAATTAATTTTTAATTAGTAACTTTTCACAAATACATGTTTAATACATAGGGAATTTACTGAATGAATGGTTGTAATTTTTAAAGAGGAGTCAGGACAGACTGGGTTATGCTTTGGTGACAAACAACTTCCAAGTTCATTGGCTTGAAACGGTCAATGTTTATTTTTTCGTCATGTTGACGTCCACTAGGTGGCCTGGGGGCTCTGCTCTGTGTGATCCTCACCCTCAAAAACCACCTGAAGGAGCAGCAGTATCTGGAATATTGCTCAATTTCCTGGCATAGGAAAACACAAAGGTTTGCAAGTCACTCAAGAGCCTGTAAGCCTGTCCTCCAAGGAGCGTCACATCATACCCACTCACATGGTGATACCAAGAGGGTTGTGTCTGGATGGAGAACTGGAGCTATTTGCAGGATAGCAGTAAGGATTAATAAACCCTGTGTATCTTTGATGAGATTAGGGGTAGTAACGGTGCAGTGGTGGAATTGTTGCCTTCCGTGCAAGAGGCCCAGGTTCAATTCCCAGCCAAAGCACCTCCTGTGCAGCTACCACCAGCCTGTTGTTGGAAGCATGTGTGTTGGTATGATGCTGAACAGGCTTCAGAGGAGTTTCCAGGCAAAGATGAACTAGGAAGAAAGGCCTGATGATCTACTTCTGAAAATCGACCAATGAAAACTCTATGGATCACAATGGTCAGATCCACAACTTATCATGGGGATGGAGCTGGACCAGGCAGCATTTCATTCCATTGTGCATGGGTGTTGCTATGAGTCAGAGCCAACTCAATGACAGCTAAAAACAAATATCAGTCTTTGTTGGAGAGTGCTACTCACCTGGCTTTCCCAGCCTTGCCCTGCTGCATGTCACACCTGGTACAGGCTCTCTTTTTCTGACTAGACCCTGACTGATGCAAGTCTCCTCCTTTGTCTCCCCTTGGCCAGTCAAGCTCGAGTATGCACTTGCTCTAACATCGGTGCTGTGTGGTTAACCTGGGGTACCTGACACAGCTATGTATGTGCACAAGGCCTGGGGCACAGCTCAGCTTCCCAGGACTGAAACCACAAATGGAAGATCTGCAGATAACAGCGTTCCCAGTCTTACATCTTCTCTTTTCTCACAAAATAATGGGGGCATACCTTTTCTGTTGGAAAAGTAGATTTTTTTCCCCCTCTAAATGTATTTTTGTTCTTTTCTCTCTGAACATGAAAGACTTGCTGATGTTCTTTTTTGAAACTGCACTGCCACAGGGATGTAATCAAAGATGGGATTTGGCCTTTCAGGTAATCTGGTTGGAAGAACAACAGCCTCCAAAGGTGTCCACATCCTAGTCCACAGAACCTGTGAATACTTCACCTTATTTGGCAAAGAGAAATTAAGGTTTCAGATGAAATTAAGGTTGCTAATCACTTGAGCTTAAAATAAGGACATTATCCTGGAAGGGTGAACCTAATGACTACAGAAGAAGAAGTCAGAGTGATGAAATGTAAGAAAGATCTGATTGGCCACTGCTGGCTTTGAAGATGGAGGACAGGCCATGAGCCAAGAAATGCAGGCAGCCTCCAGAAACTGGAAAAGGCAAGGAAATGGATTCTTCCCCGGAACCTCCAGAGGGAACACAGCACCTATCAACAATTTTATTGTAGCCCAACATCACCATGTTGGGCTTCTATTGGGCTTCTAACCTACAGAATGTTAATATAATACATTTCTGCTGTTTTAAGCCACCGGTTATAAGGTAATTTATTATAGCAACAATAGGAAACTAATACAAGTAGCTCTTCCATTTTATCGATGGGCAAGAATCAGCCCTCTGTGTGGGAAATTCTTCTGGCTTCTGATGACTTAAGAAGAAAAAAGTTTTCTCTTGGAGCTTACAGCCTCATGGGGAGAAAGAGAATCCAAAAATCTTGCAAGTAGTTATGCAATTACAAGGGCAAGCAACACCACACAGGAACCCCATAGTGCTCTGTGATGGCCTGAGGAGGAAGGAGGTGCCACACAGCTGCCTGTCTCCTCCAGAAGGCCGCCTTCCCACCGTCCGCATTGTTCTTTTATTAACACTAGCCGTGTCCCCTTAGCATTTAATTTGTTCCAAATGATCTTGATTTTGGAGCAGAGAAAGTTTCCCTTATCATAACCTGTTGCAGTTGTTAAGTGCCATAGAGTCGGCTCTGATAGTGACTTTACATATAACCGAATGAAATTTTGCCTGTTCCAGTGCCATCCTCACAATAGTACATATGTTTCAGCCTGTTGTTGCAGCCACTATTATAACCTAACCATGCCTTGTCATACCCTTCTCATGCCTACAGGGTGTGATTTAACTTCCTACATAGCTCCGGAGAGAGGCAGTCTTACTAGAGTGGAGAGACTTACTCTCAGAATCAATAAAAACCCAATAGGGCTCTAACCCATCAATTGTGACTTTTTTTTTTTTTAATTTTTATTGTGCTTTAAGTGAAAGTTTACAAATCAAGTCAGTCTCTCACATAAAAATTTATATACACCTTCCTATATACTCCTAGTTGCTCTCCCCCTAATGAGACAGCACACTCCTTCTCTCCACTCTATTTTTGTGTCTATTCAGCCAGCTTCTGACCACCTCTGCCCTCTCATCTCCCCTCCAGACAGGAGCTGCCCACATAGTCTCATGTGTCTACTTGATCCAAGAAGCTCACTCCTCACCAGTATCATTTTCTATTCCATAGTCCAGTCTAATTCTGTCTGAAGAGTTGGCTTTGGGAATGGTTCCTGCCTTGGGCTGACAGAAGATCTGGGGACCATGACCTCTGGGATCCTAGTCTCAGTCAGACCATTAAGACTGGTCTTTTTGTGAGAATTTAAGGTCTGCATCTCACTGCTCTCCTGCTCCCTCAGAGGTTCTCTGTTGTGTAGCTGGGCACCGTCTAGTTCTTCTGGTCTCAGGCTGATGTAGTCTCTGGTTTATATGGCCTTTTCTGTCTCTTGGGCTCATAATTACCTTGTGTCCTCGGTGTTCTTCATTCTCCTTTGATCCAGGTGGGTTGAGACCAATTGATGCATCTTAGATGGCCGCTTGCAAGTGTTTAAGACCCCAGATGCCACCTTCCAAAGTAGGATGCAGAATGTTTTCTTAATAGGTTTTATTATGCTAATTGACCTAGATGTCCCCTGAAACCATGGTCCCCAGACCCCTGCCCCTGCTACGCTGGCCTTCAAAGCATTCAGTTTATTCAGGAAACTTCTTTGCTTTTGGTTTAGTCCAATTGTGCTGACCTCTCCTGTATTGTGTGCTATCTTTCCCTTCACCTAAATTAGTTCTTATCTACTATCTAATTAGTGAATACCCCTCTCCCACCCTCCCGCCCTCCCCCGCTTGTAACCACGAAAGAATGTTTTCTTCTCAGTTTAAACTATTTCTCAAGTTCTTGTAATAGTGGTCTTATACAATATTTGTCCTTTTGCAACTGACTAATTTCACTCAGCATAATGCCTTCCAGGTTCCTGCATGTTATGAAATGTTTCACAGATTCCTTACTGTTCTTTATCGATGTGTAGTATTCCATTGTGTGAATATACCATAATTTATTTATCCATTCAACTGTTGACGTGCACCTTGGTTGCTTCCATCTTTTTGCTATTGTAAACAGTACCGCAATAAACATGGGTGTGCATATATCTGTTCATGTAAAGGCTCTTATTTCTCTAGGATATATTCCAAGCAGTGGGATTGCTGGATCATATGGTAGTTCTATTTCTAGCTTTTTAAGGAAGTGCCAAAACGATTTCCAAAGTGGTTGTACCATTTTACATTCCCACCAGCAGTGTAGAAGTGTTCCACAGCCTCTCCAACATTTATTATTTTGTGTTTTTTGGCTTAATGCCAGCCTTGTTGGAGTGAAATGAAATCTCGTTTTAGTTTTGATCTTCATTTCTCTAATGGCTAATGATCGTGAACATTTCCTCATATAATCTGTTAGCTACCTGAATGTCTTCTTTAGTGAAGTGTCTATTCATATCTTTTGCCCATTTTTTAATTGGGCTATTTGGTTTTTTGCAGTTGAGTTTTTGCAGTATCATGTAAATTTTAGAGATCAGGCACTGATCAGAAATGTCATAGCTAAAGACTTTTTCCCAGTCTGTAGGCAGTCTTTTTACTCTTTTGGTGAAGTCTTTGGATGAGCATAGGTGTTTGATTTTTAGGAGCTCCCAGTTATCTAGTTTCTCTTCTGGCATTTGTAAGTTGTTAGTAATATTTTGTATACTGTTTATGCCTTGTATTAGGGTTCCTAACGTTGTCCCTATTTTTTCTTTCATGAACTTTATCATTTTAGATTTTATATTTATGTCTTTGATCCATTTTGAGCTAGTTTTTATGCATGGTGTAAGGTATGCACCTAGTTTCATTGTTTTGCAAATGGATATCCAGTTATGACAGCACCGTTTGTTAAACAGACTGTCTTTTCCCCATTTCACTGACTCATATGTGGATGGGTTTATGTCTGGATTCTCAATTCTGTTCCATTGGTCTATGTATCTGTTGTTGTACCAGTACCAGGCTGTTTTGACTACTGTGGCTGTATAATAGGTTCTAAAATCAGGTAGAGCGAGGCCTCCTACTTTGTCCTTCTTTTTCAGTAATGCTTTATCCGGAGCCTCTTTCCCTTCTATATGAAGTTTGGTGGTTTGTTTCTCCATCTCACTAAAAAATGTCTTTGGAATTTGGATCAGCTTTTGGTAGACTAGACATCTTTGCAATGTTAAGTCTTCTTATCCATGAGCAGGGTATGTTTTTCCACTTATTTAGGTCTCTTTTGGTTTCTTGCAGTAGTGTCTTGTAGTTTTTTTTGTATAGGTCTTTTACGTCTCTGGTAAGATTTATTTTATCTTTGTGGGGACTACTGTAAACAGTATTGATTTGGTGATTTCCTCTTCGATGTTCTCTTTGTTGGTGTAGAGGAATCCAACTGATTTTTTGCATGTTTACCTTGTATCCTGATACCCTGCTGAACTCTTCTATTAGTTTCAGTAGTTTTTTTGAGGATTCTTTAGAGTTTTCTGTGTATAAGATCATGTCATCTGCAAATAGAGATACTTTCACCTCTTCCTTATCGATCTGGATGCCCTTTATTTCTTTACCTAGCCTAATTGCTCTGGCTAGGACCTCTAGCACAATGTTGAATAAGAGCTGTGATAAAGGACATCCTTGTCTGGTTCCTGATCTCAAGGGGAATGCTTTCAGACTCTCTCCATTTAGGATGATGTTGGCTGTTGGCTCTGTATAAATGCCCTTTATTATATCGAGGAATTCTCCTTCTATTCCTATTTTGCTGAGAGTTTTTATCATGAATGGGTGTTGAACTTTGTCAAATGCCTCTTCTGCATCAATCGATAAGATCATGGGGTTCTTGTCTTTTGTTTTATTTATGTTTATGTTAATTGTTTTTCTAATGTTGAAACATCCCTGCATACCTGGTGTGAATCCCACTTGGCCATGATGAATTCTTTTTTTCATATGTTGTTGAATTCTATTGGCTAAAATTTTGTTGAGGATTTTTGCATCTGTATTCATGAGGGATATAGGTCTGTAATTTTCTTTTTTTGTGGTGTCTTTACCTGGTTTTAGTATTAGGGATATGCTGGCTTCATAGAATGAGTTTGGTAGTATTCCATCCTTTTCTATGCTCTGAAATACCTTTAGTAGTAGTGGTGTTAACTCTTCTCTGAAAGTTTAGTAGAACTATGCTGTGAAGCCGTCAGCGCCAAGGCTTTTTTGTTGTTGTTGTTGGGAGTTTTTTAATTATCTTTTCAATCTCTTGTTACAGGTTTATTTAGTTGTTCTACCTCTGTTTGTGTTAGTTTAGGTAGGTAGTGTATTTCTAGAAGTTCATCCATTTCTTCTAGGTTTTCAAACTTGTTAGAGTATAATTTTTTGTAGTAATCTGATATGATTTTTTTAATTTCCATTGTGTCTGTTGTAATATCTTCCATCTCATTTTTTTTCCAGGTTATTTGCTTTCTCTCCTGGTTTCCTTTTGTATGACTCCAGGATCTTCTCTAGGCATGGCTGTTGTTTACACATACTCTTCTAACATCTTATTCTCATGCCTAAATAATGAAAATGCTACTTCCCCAGAGGCAATTCCTCTGTGAATGATACACCTTCCCCACACCCTGCTCAGACTCCTTTATGGTCTTCCTCCACACCCACCACAAACACCCCACCACCAGGCAATAGATGTTTGACTTCTCCTTCCTGAAAATGAAGTAGCAGCCCTCATTCTCTCACCTGCCATCTAGCCTCTTATTTGGCTCATGGCTCTTGTTCTGCCATTCTCAAATCTTTCTGCTTTCAAAATTACCTTTTTAAAATGAGCTTCTGTTCATTCATCTTCTTCCCTGTCAGTCTCTCAGTGGCTCCGCATTGCCTGAAGAAAAAAGTAAAGGAATTTGAGTTATTTTTAAGGTTGTCTGGGAACCTACCCCTGCCTATGATTCTGATCTTTACCATTGCTGTACCACTCAAATGCTATTTCCAATCAAATTGAATTCGCACCATGCTCGTGGTCGTCCCTTCATGTGATGTGCAGTGCATCCGATCATTTATGCCATCAATAATGTGGATCCACACTCAGGCCTCACTCCTCTTGGGAGCCATTTCTTATCCTTCCCTGGTCAGTGAGAATCCTTTCTTCTTGGTGCACATACATGTCCCGTAAAGATTTATATTATTTTTTCTGTAGCACAACCTCTACGTTGTGTGTAAATAAAACAACCTCTTTCATAGTCTATGAATTCCTCCATGGCAGAGGTGGTATTGTACTCATGATTACATCCCCAGTGGCTTTCACAACCCCTGGCATACAGCAGTTACTAAATAAATTCTCACTGAATAAATGAGAGGTGAAAGAGATTAATAAAGTCCTTTTAAATACAGCTGATTCTTGTTGTTAGTGGTAGTTGTATTCTATAAAGTCACTGAAAACACCAAATTAGCAAATACTTAGCAAATGATCCCAGAGGAAATGCAGGATTTAGTTCCTGTGAGCCTCTGGTCACAACATTTGTATCAATTGATCAATACATAACCTTGTTTTATGTGTTTTTCTGTTTAGACGCCTTATTTAATATGTACTCTTGATTCATTCACATTGAACCCACGGCCAACAGTGCTACACCTCGTGCCTGAATGAAGCATATCTAACTCAAATATTTTCTCATAATGAACATCATATCCTTCTTGTGCTTGGGAACACTAGACGCAGCTTCAGCACTATGCTTTGGGGGTCTTTTTAAACAGCAAAATCACCAAGAAAAAAAAAAAGCACAAAATTGTGAAAAACATGACAGTAAATAGACTATGAAAAGGACAATTTTCAGTAGTAGATCACCAAACCTTTCTTCTAAGGTGCCTCTAGGTGGACTTGAACCTCCCACCTTCCAGTTGGCAGCTAGGCACATTCATCATTTACACCACCCAGGGACTCAGAAGAGATTACTCTTTGGTAATGTTGTCCTTTGGGGTCTTCTGCAGGACTCCACAGCACTCTAAACACCTTTTACACTCCCTTTCCTCAATTACAGGATGGACCACATAATGCCTACTTCATCATGTTGTTTTGCACAAAATAAATGTTGATGATGATTATTAGCTTAGGGTTGTTGTAAAGATAAAATAAGATAATTTAAATAAAGCAAGGCACACAATATCCACCCACAATAGATGAGAACCCCTTGATCATGCCCTATTGTGCCCAGTGCCCAAAAGAGAGGTGCTGCCATGTGGTAAACAGTGTGCTTGGGGGATTCAGAGGGTCAGCTGCCTGCTGTGTCTGTGACCTGAGGGAGAAGGGAGATTGCCATGCTGGGTGACCCAACAACTAAACACTGAACGATGAGTGCGATGTCACATGGCAGAGAGACCATGTCCATAGCACTCATTGTGCAAATACTTGTTTAGAAACAACCAATTTTCTTTCTCATTTAAAAGTGGATTAGCATATTGTTTTTATTTCATGGATAGGAATTGAAGTTTATAGTTATCAGGACATAAGAAACTTTAAACGTTTCAATGGCCGTACATGTTTTATATTTGTCCTCTTTTTAAGACCTGACTTAAAAGAATGAATGCCTTCTCAATGTTAAAATGAAGAAGTGAAGGGTCAAAGTCTATATTCCTTTCACTATAATAAGATCTTGTGCTCTGGTCTAACGAGCTTTTTTTTTTCCCCCCTTAATTTATTTTGTTGTTGCTGTTGAGCATATGACCAGCAAAAGATACACCAATTCAACAGTTTCTACATGCACAATTTAGTGACATTGATTACATTTTTCTAGTTGTGCAATCATTCTCACCCTCCCTTTCTAAGTTATTCCTCTCGCATTAATATAAACTCATTGCTTCCTAAGTTTTCCAAACTAATCTTTCAAATTGATGTTGTCAATTTGATGCCGTATAGATAGATCTTGAAGGGCATAATGCTCAAGGCAGACATTTTTTACTAGTTAAACTAAATTATTTTTTGGTTTTAAGAAGACTTCAGGTGGATATTTTTGGCTTAAAATTTAAAGGTTATCTCAGGGCAGTAGTTTCAGGGCTTCATTCAGTCTTAAGGAGCATTTTTTATTCTATGTATTTATTTATTACTGGCACTTGGGACAGCTAAGGAGCCATGGTTGTACAGTGTTAAGCACTCGGCTGCTAACTGAAAGGTTGGCAGTTAGGACACTCACCAGCTGCTCTGTGGTAGAAAGATGTGACATTCTGCTCCCATAAAGATTATAGCCCTGGAAACTCTATGGCACAGCTCTACTCTGTCCTATAGAATCTCTATGAATCAAAACTGTCTCCATAGCAATGGGTTTTGTTTTGGGACAGCAGGTGGTGCTTTTAATTACAACAAAACCCAAGAGAACACAGTAGGAAGTTGGCCTGCTAAGTCTCACATAAACTTGAGGAGGGGGATTGCCTGAGGGAGACTTGCGTGCTGTAGAACTGGGTCAGGCTGGATCCGGATGTGGAAGGAATAGCTGATGAGGTCAATGCTTTCCGCATGGACTAAGACACCCCACCACCTTCTCACTGTCTTCTCATGGTATACTGGGGGAGGCGGATGAGTCTACAGTCACATTGAGGACAGCCAAATGTAGCTCTGGGCAAAAAAGGAGCAATCTCTACTTTTGAAACACAGGAGGCCAAAACCAATCTTGCCCTTTGCCCAGATGACTGAATTCCAGCCCTCCTAGCATATCCAATGCACAGGTGTAGCACTAAAGAGATAACCAGGCAAATGAGCATGACTCCACTTAAGCCTCTGAGGTCAGTACTGTTGTCTCCATTTAAACATCATGGAATTGAGGTTTAGGGATGATGTGCAAATTCTCCAAACACAAACAGCTTGGACAGCGGTTGAGCTCAAATCCAGTTGTCAGACCACAGAGCCACTGTACCAGCTGCTCCATGCTTTGCAGGTAAATAATGCACTGATATGCATTCACTGAAAAATATCAGGAAACTAATGTAGCCTATTTTGTCATTCAAGTATAATAACAGAACCTAAAGGTAGATTGCAGCAATAGGAAGTAAAAACATTAAAGGGTACCAAGGCTCACAGAAATTATAGGGGTTAGGTCAGCAGGCTTAAGGTTACATCCTCTGTGACAAACCCCAAGCTCCTCCACTGCAGACCTGCTCTTTGAAGACAGTACTGTGGTGCCCTGAGCATGGATGCTGCAGCGAGTGCCTCCAGGATCACAGCCATTGTGTATTATCATCAACTCTTTGGTCTCTGTTGTTACTGGCAACTGCATGTAGCTGCCATCCTTTTTTTTTTTTTTTTTGTCCCTCACCAGAATCCATTCACAGTTTGAGATCTGTGTGTTTGCTAGATGGAGCTCAGGTCCCTAATCCTAACTATACCAATGTCAGCTTTTTAGTGGGAGGTGGGCTCTGCCTTCTGAAGAAGGGGGTACTCACATAGGTAAGTGGTTAAGACACCAGCAGATAAAAAATAATGGCAATGCCCATGATATCATTCTAATTTGAAGGACACATTGGCTATTTAACACTTATTTATTGAGTACCTATTCTCTGCCCAACACAATATGAGGTAGTAGGCATAGAGCGATGCATGAATCACTGTCCTCTTGGTAGGAATACACAATAACTGAGAAAAGAAACAGATCAATGTGAAACCATAATTGTAAAACTATATGTTATCTTAAGTGTTATCAAGGGGAACAAAATAGGGCGTTGTGATAGAGAAGAATATGAGAGTACCCCAGCTGAACATGCCATGGACTGTCAGAAGAACAAACAAAATAATACAACCAGTAAGCTTCTTAGAAATGAGAATGGCAAGATTTTGGCTTGCTTGCTTTGGACATGTCATCAGGGAAGACCAATCTGTAGAAAAAGATGTTGTTTTGGTAGCCCAGCAAAAAACCCAGTGCCATCGAGTCGATTCCAACTCATAGTGACCCGAGGTCAGTGAAAATGAGGGAAATCCTCAAGGAGATGGATTAACACAAAGGACTCAATCATACCAGGGTCATGAGGATGGTGTAAGACCAGGCAATGTTTTGTTGTACATACGGTCACCGTAAGTCAGAGCTGAACAGATGACAACTAACAATAACAACAACCCCAATTTATTTAGGAAAGTCTGAGACATCTTCTCAGAAGAGATGATGTAAGGTGGAGACGTATAGGATGTAGAGATGGCAGCAAACAAGAGACAAGCGAGAGAGCTTCCAGCCAGAGGACGAGAATGAGCACTGAGTTTAATAGTGCCCCTTCCTGAATTCTCATCCACACGGAACTGCAGAATGTGAATTTATTTGAAAACAGGGTCGTTGTAGATGGAATTAGTTAAGATGATGTCATAGCGGACTAAGGTAAGCCCTGAATCCAGTGACTGGTGTGCTTATAAGAAGGTCACAAAAAGACACAGACACAGACACACAGAAGAATAGACCACATTACAACAGAAGCCAAGATTGGAGGGATGTGTCTTTGAGCTGACTGATGTCAAGGATTGCCGGCAACCACAAGAAGCTAGAAGAGGCAAAGAAAGATCCTCCCCTAGAGCCTTCAGAGGGATTGTGGCTCTGTGAACGGCTTGATTTCTAATTTCTACCCCCCAGAGCTGTGGGAGAGAACATTTCGGTTGTTTTAAGCTACCTAGTTTGTGTTTTTTTTTTTTTTTAGTTTGTGTTAGTTTGTTTTGGTAGCTCTTTGTTGTTGTTATTGTTTTTAGTTGCAATTGACTGGATTCCAACTCATGGCAATCCCATGTGTGCAGAGTAGAGCTACTCCACAGGGTTTTCAAGGCTGTGCGTTTTTGGAAGCAGATCATCAGGTCTATCTTCTGAGGTGTCTCTAAGCAAGTTTGAACCACCCTTTTGGCTAAAAGATATGCACTTAACCATTTGCACCATTCAGAGATTCATGGCAGCCCTAGCAGAGTAATAAAATGTGCATAGTCAAGGGGATAAACTTAGAAACTAAGAGAGTCTTGGCCTCCTGGAAGAAAGGAAAGGACTTGGATGGCATCACAGTGAAGAATAGAAGAGAAAGAGATATTTATTGGCAGCCTGTTAGGTACCAACATAGAGTACGCTTTTTAATTCAGTCCTTGTATCCCTCAGATGGGTTTGGTTTTACAATCTCATTTTACACAAGGGGTAACTTGCCCAGAATCTTGCAGCCAGTAACTGGCACACAGCTTCTTTTCTAAATCATTTCTGGTTCATTCCAAGGCTCATCTTTTCCTTCTATGTTGCTCAAATGAAGAAGACAGTTTAATGCATTTTTCATGTTTGGAACAGCTGCAGGCTTTGCTTCCAGTTGAATTTGCAACCTTAAAGTGGTGAAGCTCTAGTAAATATTCTTTCATTGAAAGCTAATGTTCTTGGGAATATGAATATGGAATCAATTTCTGCACAGACCACTTATTTTTGGTTTTAGTTTGTCACCTGACTTACCCTTCTCTCTTCCTAGGTAACCTCTATGATGGTGTTTGAGGGATCTCTCTAAAATGTATGCACCTGCTTATGAAAAGATTCTCAAGGCTACACCACTATCAATGTGAGCAAGTATAAGCTCCTTTCCCTTTCTATTCAAGGCATTTCGTAATTTGGCCTCATATAATTTTGGCAGAGTTATCTATTTCATTCAATCTCACTAAATAACCAGGTCCTTCATAAACATGCCCCTTCTTACATGCTTATACACATGCACAGTTTCCAATCCCCCTGGAATGGAAATCTCTCCTCTCCTTTCTCCTCCTTTTTTCATCTCTATCTGCCTAGCACATTCCTTCAGTTGACTTTCCAACGCAGATATATCTTTCTTTCCTTTGTCTTCCTACAACTGTGGATACCCTTCTGGTACAATATTCCTCACACTGTACTGAAATTATTATTTCTTTACATGTGTATCTCTAGTTGAGTGTTCAGAAGGAGCTGTATAGTTTCATGGAAAGAAGGAAGAACATAGTCATACTTCAATTTCTGTTTTGTGTGATACTTTTTGTACCACAAAAGGCCCTGGATTCACCATCCATGTTCTTAAGCAAAAAGAAAAGGCCTCAGAAGAATGTTTACCATGGGCCACTATAATTCTGACATTCTATGACCAGATTGAGTCACTCTACCCCCTTATTATTATCTTCTTTGTCAACCATATTTGGAAAACTTGCTGTATATTGAATGCACTTTTAAAATTCCTAAAGGGTTAAAAAAAAAAAAAGGTAAGGGGATTAAAATATTTCCTGGAAGCAGCAGATCTTTGGAACTATCAATATCTAATTAACATTTGTTGGTCATAAAAGAGAAAATGCCAAAATGCTGTGCTGGCTGACTGCAAAGTGTTCAGTGCTATCATGTAGCATGACAAACCCTGCCTGGGCTATGTTGATCCAGCTGCCTAAAGACCTCTCATCCTCTCATAATGCACCTGTTGACTTTCATGGGCAAAGAATCATCTGCCAGTATAGGAAAGGATTGTCTTGCCACTTGACCCCATTTGGAGTTCCTTTCATTCAGCTCTAGGTGTTTCTCTCACATATATATTCTTTCATTTGTGTATGTGTGTGTGTGTGTGTGTTTGTGTGTGTAAAACCTGCACAAACCAAAACCTATGCAAGGCAGAAACCTGTCAGAGAAGGAAAACTCAAATATTATTCACTGATAGAGAACAATGGAAACCCTGGTGGCATAGTGGTTAACAGCTATGTCTGCTAACCAAAAGGTCAGCAGTTCTAATCCACCAGGTGCTCCTTGGAAATTCTATGGGGCCGTTCTGCTCTGTCCTATAGGGCTGCTATGACTGGGAATTGACTCGTCAGCAACGGGTTTTTGGTTTTAATAGAGAATGATAGAAAGGTGATACAACTCCACTCTGTCAAAGGTGGAAAACCCTCAAGACCCAAAAAAAGAAGGCAATCCTGTTGAGTTCTGGCTCTCACAGGTTTCACTATACATACATATATAAAGAGAAGACTTTAACACTGATGGGCATGGGCTATATCCAAAAGTTTTTAGTATTTCGTTTTGTTTAATCTGTTTTGCATCTCTCTTAGTTTCCTAGTGCTGCTGGTACAGAAATACCACAACTGGGTGGCTTTAAAGAATTTTATTTTAAAGAAATTTATTTCCTCATCTTTCAGGAGCCTTGAAGTCTGAATTCAGGGTGTGGCTCTAGGGGGAGGTCCTTTCTTGTCTATTTCAATTTCTAATAGCGGGCATTCCTTGGAGTTCCTGGGCTTGTGAATTCAGATGGCATCTGTCTATCCCCTGCTTCTGTGCACCTGTCTCTGTCTAGGCTGCTTTTTTCATACAGACAGTCCCTGGATTTTGTTCCTATGTCTCTCTTTAAGTCAAATTTGTATATAAGTTGGAACACTTAGGTACACTACATATCTAACATCAGCTAGTCAAATATTTGTCTTAGTATATGGTATATAGTGTACCTTTCTATGCATAAAAAACATTAAAGACACACTTTCAGAGACACTAAAACATATTTAACTTAATAACACAGTAATAATAATAGTGTTTTGATGTGTGTCACAAAGCAGTGCCCATTTGTTATTACGAACTATTGCATATACCTCAAATTTTAAAAATAATAGGTTTCACTGGGGTTGGTTCATAACTAGGGTTGTACATGAGTTAGACATTCATAACCCAGGGGCTGACTACACTGGTATGACCCCAACTGATTGATTACATCCCATTAGATTGCATTATGGAAGGTGATCGCGTTACATCAGATTAGCTTACACTTGCAAGTATAGGGGTAGGATAGAAACACATAGTTTAGGAGCGTACAATTCAATCCTTAATAGCAACATAAGATGATAGAGCCTGAAGGTACAATATTAATAATATAGCTTTTTTTTTTTTTTTAAGATGTTACCTTTCTTTTACAAAGGCAGAAAATAAAGTGCAGGGGAAACTGTGACATCCCCTGAATCACCTACTTGACTGGTACGGCGGAAGGTGCTGGCAATGGAAAGTGGATCATCTCTCCACTGAGCCAATGCTTTTCCTTCTTTGGTTGAAATTCAACAGTTTTCTATAATATCTTCTCAAATTTATTAACTGTTTTGGATGAAAGGAATGCTGTTATCTGAGTCAGTGAACTGCAGGAGAGAGGATTCTTTTGCCTTCTGTCACTGAGCTGGGAATGACTGTAGAGGGGCTGTGTACGTGAATAAAGGCAGTTCCAGCTGCAATGATTCTTAGAGTGGGTTTGGCCAATGGATAAAGGGATGGTCCTGGCAGCCACAGTTTAGAGGCATTTTCCTAAGCCTTGTTAATAAATATTACACAGGAATATAATAAGTGTATAATTCCAAGAAGGTTGAAAACCTACAGTCCCTCAAATTGAGTGTTTCTATATATATATATATATATATATATATATATATATTTTTTTTTTTTTTTAATATTCTGGCATACAAGCAGAGGATGACTAGGAAAAAAAATACAACTATATTTTATTTTACCCCATTAACTGACTTGGAGTTGAAACAGTGTGTGTGTGTGTCTGTATGTGTGTATGTGCATGAGAGAGAGAGACTCATTTCAAATACCCAAAGTAATTTAGTAGTTTTGTTGCATTAGAAACAGCAATGATGATAATAATAAAAGGTATCTACAGTTGAAAAACACAGTTCAACCTGAGAAGCTTTATGTTATATAGCTTTATCCATTACAAAATAAAATGTCTGGAGAAAACACCTTGAAATTTCAGAAACTAAGGCTTCGATAACCTAAAAACCCAGTGCCATCAAGTGGAGTCGGACTCATAGCGACCCTATAGGACAGATCGATATAAATTATTAAAGGACATGTCAGAGCAAGTAAAATAACTAGTAAAATAGCAAGCACTTAACTAACACTGCTTATTGTTTTGCTTTTGGGGGGAAGTTTTTCTATTTTTGATCTATCTTCTATAGCCATATTTTGAAAAAATGAGGAAATATTTCAAAAATTGAGGAAAATTTTAAGATCTAAGAGAATCACGAGGATGTATATTCATTTTACTTACCAATTAAAAATTATACTCTGAGAATTTTCGGTATTACTACCAGAGATTTCGTGTGCTTGAGACACAGAAGGTGCCCAATAAGTGTTAGTTTAAAACATACTCTGCAGAAGACCTTGTAATTTGAGTACTAAGAGATGAAACAGACTTTTCTGTGGTGGTTGAGCAAAGCTCCCCAAGCTTTATATGTGTTAGGATCCTCTGGAGGGCTTGTTAAAGCACAGACCGCTGAGTTCCAACCCCAGGGATTCTAATACAGCAACATTTGCGTTTTTAACAAGCTCCCAGGTGATGGTGGTGTTGTAGGTCCGTGGGTCACATTTTGAGACACACTAGATTCAAGGCTATGTCGCTGTATTCCACTCTTCTAGTGTGTGCGTAAGTTTAATTTGAGATTGAAAATACATCAGAAAGGAAGAATATAATTATATATTATATCATATCATATATTATTAAATGATATGAAACAAAACAAAAACCTGTTGCCATCAAGTTGATTCTGACTCATGGTGAAATAATGTGTTATGCAGTAGAATCGTGCTCCATGAGATTTCTTGGCTGTAATCTTTACAGAAGTAGATTGCCAGGTCTTTGTCCCCTGGAGCTCCTGGGAAGGTTTGAACTGCCAGCTTTTAGGTTGAGCACAATCCATTCACACCACTCAGGGATCTTATTATAAGATACATACTTAAGTATATATCCAGTCATGCATCATTTAATGTTCACAATACATTCTGTGAACTAGGAGGTTATGTGATTGGGCTTTATGCAAACACCATATTATATGCTTATTATATACTATATAATAATATATAGTATACACTTTTGGCTCTCTTTTGAATTGATACTTCTCCTTTGTCCTTTGTTGCTGCTATCCTTAGCACTCGTTTTGCCACGTTTGACAGCCATAATGCACTTGAAGTTAATATTTTCTAAAGAAAATTAAACAAAGAGAGAATGCTACAACACTTAAGAGATGTGCAATACATGAGATGGGACTTTGCAGCTTACAAGTGGAAGCATACACTATTACATGGTAAACTTTTTATTTAAAAAGTTCACATTAAAATAACAAAAAAAAGTACAGTATAGTGCGTACATAAGCCAGTAGCATAGGTGTTTATTACGACTATCAAGACATATGTGTTTTAGATTATATGTGTATTGCACCATCCATTATACACCTGGAAGTGCAATCACTTTGTAAACAAGAGACTTGAGACACACATGTTGCATGCAGAAAGCTGTTACATTTGTTACATATGGTTATGTCTGCTACATCAATTTTCAGATCAGAATTTCTGAACTCTGTTACAATCTTCTAGGACCACAGACTTATATGCATTTGGACTTTGCCCAAATGGACATTATGCAGTGCATGACTGCACATATATACATACATATATATATATATATATATATATAAACCCTCAATATCAATACTGAGGTGACTCATATTGAGTTTATCTGAATATTTCTGAGGAGGGAATTAAAGCATCTCTTTTTGACAATATTGTAAGCTATATAAACCAAAAACCAAACCCAGTGCCGTCGAGTCGATTCTGACTCACAGCAACCCTCTAGGACTGAGTAGAACTGCCCCCATAGAGCTTCCAAGGAGCACCTGGCAGATTCGAACTGCCAACCCTTTGGTTAGCAGCTGTAGCATTTAACCACTACGCCACCAGGGTTTCCTATATATTGCCCTTAAAACCTCACGGTACTAAACATCTAAAAATAGTTGTTAAAATACAAAACAAAATGCATAGGTGAGCTATCAGGACAACAAAGGAAACTATCAGATGCTTAAAATGATGAGAAACTGGAATCTAAGACAGGGACAAGTTCATGGAAGCTGGCTGATGCCGTGGGCGTATTTATGATACCAGGACCCCACTTTGTAGTTTTGATAGGTCATGCCTTCGGGACAGATAACAGTGACTGGAGCCTGTGCAGGGAGGGAATTTAGAGCAGATACTCTAGCATACAACCAACGCCAACATGTCCACTGGGTTAGAAAGACAGAAAAGAACCTTGCAGAGGAAGGTAGAAGAACCACTTGCCTTTCTTTCTCAGCCTTGCCTTAAACTAGAAGAAAAAACAAACAAAAACAAGTTCTCACTGATAATTTATAATGCAAGCCTGGCCTCACTTATGTTTGGGGCAAGAATTCACTCTACCTGTCTTCCCCCAAAAAGTCCAAGCTAAGAAATTATATTATACTTACCCGATGTCCAAGACACCATTCAGAAGTACAAATGCTCTGTAGAGGAACACAGGTTAAAACAACAACCACCAATGACGTTTAAATGTACATGAGTTCAAAAATTTAACAAAAAAAAAGAAGGAAAATTTCAAAGAACCTAAGGTAACAAGCCACCATAAGCAAGATTCAGCAGACAAAAAAAGAGAAAAACAGAATTAGATTTTCAAAGACTTCAGATATTTTAATAACAGATACAGAGTATAAAATAAATGCATTAATAATTTAAACAAATAGTAATAAGTATCACAAGTCTTAAATATTATTCAAAATCTACATGCAGTCATTCAAAATGCAACATAGCAGAGTTTTTAGAAATAAAAAAGCAATTTAAATCAGAATTCAATAGAAGATTTAAACAGCAGTTTTACACTTATCGAGAATTAGTAAATTTTAAGATATACCTCAATAAATTAAACAGAATACAATACAAAAAGACAGTGATAGAAAATATTTAAAAGATATTAAGAGACATGGAAAGGTGGCTGAGAAGGTCTGTATGTCAGGTCAGATTTGGGAAGGAAATAATAGAATAGTTGGGAGAAAGTATATTTGAAGAGATAAGGATAAGCATTGATTAAGATGCTAATCCTTAGATTAAGAAAGTTTAAGACAACTAGACAAATTGTACTGAAACTGCAAAACATTAAAGACAATCTTATAAAAGGCCAAAGATAAAAGAAAGATTATGTAAAAATAAGCAAATTGTAGACAAACAGCTGACTTCTCTACAGCCGCAATAGAAACCAGAAGACTGTGGAAAAAGATTGTCAAAGTGCAGAAAGAAAATAATTAACAATCTAAAATTGTGGATTCAATGTAAGCTTCTTTAAAGAATTAGGGAAAATAAAAATCTTCTTAGGCAAACAGTCCTGAGGATGTTTATTACCTATAGATATTAAGAATAATTTTTAAAGAACATGCTTTCAGGGAGAAAGAAAATTATCTCAGAAGGAAGACACAAGAAAAAATGGCAAACATCCAGGTAAATCTAAATAAACATCGACAAATAAAACCTATAAAATAATAAACATTATGATGATTTATAATTGGTAGATTAGAAAATAACACAAAACTAACATTCTAAGCAATGTAGGCTATAAATTAAAAGAGAACAATTGCATTTAAGTATTATAGGCCCTTATATTGATTTGGAAAAGGATAAAATTGTTTTCCAGTCTTAGCCTTTCTTAAATTAAACACGTGGTAAAGTTTCTAGTGTTTGCAAATAAACCAAAAAAAAAAAAAAAAAAATAGTAGATAGCTTTCAAAATGTATACGTGGAAAACAGAGAAAGTGGAAAAAAAAACTCAAAGAATATACTGAAAACCAAAATAATCATAGAAAAGGGACCAAAAAAAGAAAAAAATTGCAAAGCAATACGGTAAAAATACATTTAAATTTAAATATAATTGCACTCCCAATAAATGTGATTCAAACTCTTCAGTTGAAGACAGAGATCATCAGATGTGATTATTAAAATGGAGGGGGCCGGTCGTTTATAATGGCAGTCATAAAGTATAGAAACATAAAAAGGCTTAATGTAAAATAATGAAGCTGTAGTAGTGAATAAGCCCTTGTTGAGCTAGTAGTCTATAGGGACATGATTAACATAAAATAAAACCTTAAAATGTTCTGGAATTTTGTTTATATTACTGAGAAAGACATGCACATACTATAGTCTACTTTTGGGGCAATGTATTCTAAAGAAATATAAAATCAAGTTATTAGACAGTTAAAAACAATCTCATTTGAAAGAGTGAAGAAAGCAAAACATGACTGTGCGGAAGTTTTGGTAATCCTTTTACTTGATTGCTATCATAGTCCTCAGTGGTACTAAAATATTGGAACAAAGTTTTGGTATTTTAAAGGTTAATAATGAATAAAAATAGCTTTAAGAAAGTAGAAAGCATATGCACAAATCCTAAGCAGAATATTAATTAACGAAATTCAGTAATGCATAAAAAGACAATGTCATGGCTAGGTTAGGGTTATCCTAGTGTTGTCAAATTGCTTCAGTGTAAAAAATCCATGAATGGAGTCTAGATCTTAAAAAAAAAAAAATTAAAGAGAAAGATTCATATCAAAATATTAAACAAAAATATGTTTAAAAATTATTATAAAATATTATCTATTATAGCAGATTATACATATTTATTAGTGTAATAGGTATACTTTAGTTAAAATATATCTAACAAATACTAGCAAGGTCTATATGTATAAAATCATAATTTTATTAAAAGAAAGTAAAGGAGATCTAAATAAATGGAGAAACACACTTTCTCATGAAAACTCAATATTGGAAGGGTAGCAAATTTCTGTGTTTGATCAGTGAACACAAAGAAATTACAACCAAAGTCCCAAGAGGCTGCTTTGTAAAACCAAAGAAAATAATTCTCACTTTTTTTTTTTGTGGATTTCTAAGTAATAATAAAATGTGAGGATTTGTCTTGACTAATATGAAAGTTTATTTTTAAGCATATATAATAATAAAAGGTGAGGATTTATCTTGACTAGTATGAATTTTAATATGAAAGTTTATTTTTTAAGCATATAGATACAAATATATATATATATATATATATACACACACACCTATAATCACAAATGAACTCAAGCATATTTTGAAAATAAATACATGGCAGAAATGACATTCAGAGTAGTGGAAAATGGTTGCTGGAAAGAGTAATGAAGAAAAAAATGACTTGGAGGGTTTTCCCCATTGCTTCAAAAATAAAATTCAATTCTTATGGATTAAATATTTATATGTGGAAGGAAAACCTGGTGGTTAAGTGCTACAGCTGCTAACCAAAATGTTCACAGTTCAGATCCACCAGGCAATCCCTGGAAATTCTATGGGGCAGTTCTACTCTGTATAGGGTCGGTATGAGGCAGAATTGACTAGATGGCAATGGTTTTTTTGTTTTTTTTGGTTTATGTGGAAGGTAAAGCTTTAAAAATTTTAGAAGAAAATATAGGAAAATACTTTTATGACCTTAGGACAAGAAAAGATTTCTTAAATGAGACATAAAAATCATACACCATAAAAGAAAAAACTGATCCACTTAATTACATTGAATTAAACACCATAAATTCAGCAAAGAAAACCATAAAGAAGATGAAATGACAGGCCACAGACTGGGAGAAGGCATATTCCACAAAGGATTAGTATGCTAAATATATAAATAACTACTTTAAAAATCAACATTTAAAATGATCAACATCCCAATAGCACAGCAAAGGTCAGAAGCAAAAATAGGTAAGGCCAATTACATATAAAAAGATGTTCAGTATAACTAGTAATCACAGAAGCCGTGATATGATCCCACTTAGAGACTCTGAATAGCCTGAAACTATCAAATATTTGGGAACTGCCCTCAAATCCTGTTGGAGGTGATGTAAACTGGTATTACAACTTTGGGGAAACATTTCATAAAATCAGTCATCAAGCTGATTCTGACTCATGGAGACCCAATGTGTCAGAGTAGAACTGTTCTCCACAGGGTTTTCAATGACTAGTTTTATGGAAGTAGATCACCAGGCCTTTGTTCTGAGGCACCATCTCTCAGTGAACTTGAACCTGGAACCTTTCAGGTAACAGCCAAGTGTTTAATGATTTGCACTGCCTAGGGACTCCAATTATTTCGTAGTACTCAGTAAACTTGAAAATCTGTATAACCTAAACCTAACAACTCCATTTTTAGATGTATTTCATAAAGAATCGCTTGAACATTTCCTCCAGAAGAAAAGTTCAAGACTGTTCACAGCAGCGTTGTACCTAGAAGCCAAATAAGGGAAACAACTGAGACAGTCACCTCTAACCAATTAGATAAAATAATTATGGTAAACTCATAGACTAGAACACTCTATGGCAATGAAAATGAATGAAATGCAGCTACATACATAAAATAGATGGATTAAAAACAAAATTTTGTGTGAAAAATCTTGTCACAGAGGAATATCTGTAGTATTATTCAATTTTGTGAAAGGCAAGAAAAAATGGCCAAGTTAAAAAAAATTAATTTTCTGAAAATATCTTTTTATGTAAAGGAGAAGCAATAGATTGAATGAGGCTACTTCTTGGGTGGAGAATAGAAAGGTTTTGGATTGTTCACGGTCACACTGAAGCACACAGGAATACAAAGATACTGGTTCTATTGTTAAGTTCAGTGGACGGTCCCCTCATGTGTGTTTTATTTGTATTTATTCTGGGATATGTACTTTATACATTTTTGTATGCCTATTTCCTAATAAAATGGGATTTTAAAAATAAATAGTAAATTTAAATTGGAGAATGAATAAATATGAGAAAGGAAAGTTGACCTCATTGTGATGTTTTAGCCTAAGCAGGCTAAGACATCCAAGGACAAATCTGTACTCCAGCGAAGTCAGATTTACTGACCCACGCAATGAAGGAGGCCACACACCAGAGGAAATGTGTGGTATGTCACCAAACACAGGAAAAGGTAGAGTGACTATAGAATTTGTGGAAAGAAGGGGCTTAGGTGAGATTTAAATGAAGTGGTATTTGACAGGCTCAAAGCTAGTCAGAGATCACTGTAAATTGGTCAACATCAGAGCTGGACTACAAATGGATCCAGGGTCCAGTTTTCTTGCAAACCGCAAAGTACAAAAAGAGGTGGAATCATGGTCCAGGAACCCCTTGTCTGAAGCTCTGCACCATAACTGGAAATTGCGGTTGCTTCTCTGTGCTAACGTGACTTAGATCTTCCAGGCAAAAGTAGAATGTTTCCTTCTTCCTGAACAGCCAGATTTCCATGATTTTAGGAAATAATGTTTCTCAGTGAGAAAGAAAGCAGCAGCCACTCAAAAAAAAAAAAGAAAAAAAAAAGGGGGCCTCGTTATGATACAGTACAGCAATAACGTGGCCTTGGGGGAAATATTGTTTCCTGTTATCTTTCAGCTGGATTTATATGTGCTTTTTTTTTTCTTTCCAGCCCGACGAATGGCTGGACAGATTTTTGCAGCCCAAGCTAATTTTTATTTTCATAACGAGAAGAATGAGAATGTGCAATGTACGTCTAATAGGAAATACTGATGTAGAACATAAAAACAACTAAGGATGCACATGTCCAATGACAATTTTCATAAGTGAAGAAAGGCACTAACTGTCACATTAAAATTCAAAATCACACAGAATCCTAGAAGGTTAAAGAAAATCATATTCACACCTAGACACCCTGGAGTGAGACTATGCCTTGTCAAAAACATTTTGGGAAAAAATTCCCAAAATGTACTGAGGGAAAAGACAGATTACCGACAAAAGAATGACATTTAAATGACATCAAACTTCTCATAAGCACAAAAAAAAAAAAAAAAAAAAAAATGACGGAATAGTATTTTAAACACGCTCATGGAGAAGAATTGATTACATCTTAATCAGTCACCATGGAGTTGACTCCAGCTCATAGCAACCCCATCCAAGACAGAGTAGAACTGTGCTCCATAGGGTTTTCAATGTCTGAATTTTTGGAAGAAGATCTCCAGGTCTTTCTTCCTGGTGCCTCTGGGTGGACTTGAACCTCCAACCTTTTGGTTAGTAGCCAATTGTGTTAACCATTTGTACCAACTAGGGACTCCAACTATGAAGTGTTGAACTACAATTCAGGTGTGGAGGCTGAATAAGGACATCTCCTAGGCACACAGACTGTGGGTGTTTAGTTCTCCAGCCCCTCAGTGAAAGAAGTCCTAACACTGCATTTTAGTAATAAGTGAAGTAATCTGTAAGGACTGAGTAAGGCAAAGAAACAATGGCTTCTCGTACAGACAGTTCTGAGGGAAATGTAGATGTCACTGTTCATCTGTAATCAACACTGAACCATGATGATGAACTTTGAAGATAAGCCTGGAAAGGTAAAAGCAAAAAAGGAAATAATTTTGTATTCATCATTACAGAAAATCTTAGTAACCTGTTTCATGTGTAAGGAGTACTTCTAAGGAGCGTGGGATATAGATTAATTAAAGTTTTCTGTATTCTTAAAGCAAAGTAACCATAACAACTACTGAGCCAATGTTTCCCTTCTAGTTTCTTCTGAAAGTGGTTCCATAATTTTATCTATTGTTTAATTTCCTGTTTTTTTAGTTCATTTTTAATAGGCTTACATAGCTTTGGGCATACTTAGTCTAATTTAGCAATGACTAGTCTAGCAATGAGAAAGATCTACCTAGTTTGTGTTTTCTAAGAGGCCTTGCTCATGCTTATCCAGGTAAATAATATCGCTACGTAACTTTCAGAAAGGCAATTATTTCCTGTTTTTCATACAAAGAAACAAGTTATTTTAATGGCATATGTCATAAGCCTAGGTGTATGCTATTTATTGAGTGCTTATGTTCCAGGCATTAAAATAAATTAAAAATGCTTCTGTGGAGTTGGTTCCGACTCATGATGACCCAATGAGTTACAGAGCAGAACTGTGCTGTATGGCATTATCTTGGCTGTAAGCTTCAGGAAGCGGATCATCAGGTGTTTCTTCCCTGTGGCCTCGCTGGGTAGGTTCAAACCTCAAACCATTATGTTAGTAACCAGCACTAACTGCTTGTACCCCACAGAGATGCCAGGCATTAGGGTTAACATTTAATGTACCTTCTTTCACTTAATACCCACAAGAATGCAACATGTGAGGTATTATCTGTCTTATTTTATGAAAAAGGAAAGGATTAGTAGCTTTCAAAAACCAGTGACAGAGTTTGATTCGAACCCAGAACCACGCCACTCCATTGTGTTCTAGTAAGACCTAACATACCTGTATAATTTCAAAGTAAGTTCTCGTTTTCCAGAAGGAAAGCTAAATCATTTCATAGCCAGTTCTCATTTTCCAGAGAGAAAGTTTAATTACAAGAGAGATAAAGAGTCACTCCTGCGGCCAGGTGTCCAGAAGAGTTTGTTCTGAGTTCTAGCATTCAAGAGTTTCTGCACCAAATCCACCGTGACAGATTTTTTTTAACTCATTTCCCCTGTATTGATTTGTAACCTTTACCTGTCTGTGTTATTTCTCTATCCAGTTTTGTTCAGCAGGTAAATACCTGCTTTCACTGCTTCTGCTTCCTCTTAACTTTTGAGAATGACTTGCCACTAGTGGAGAGAAAAAGGCAGGGCGAGATTCCAGGACATTGAACAAACTGAAGATGGCTATTTATAAGTAAGTTAGAGAAAGATCACCATGGTGCTTCTAAAAATCCAGCTAAACCCAAACTTTCCATTGTCAGCTCTGGTACCAAAACAAACAGCTACCAACATCTGAGGTCATTTTGATAAATAATAGCAGGCAAAAGAGAAAACCACATAAAGGGATTTTTAACACTATATTACACTGAGTATATCCACAAAAAAGGTGCTTAAAAATACAAATTTAGGTTGAAGCAATTCAAGTAACCCAGAAACCATTAGTATAGTGGTTAGATAAATTGTTAGATAAATAGCAAAGATGCAGCCCTGGTGGCACAATGGTAAAGAGCTCAGCAGTTAACCAAAAGGTCAACAATTCAAACCTATCAAAGAAAAGACCAGGCAATCTATTCCCATAGAGATTACAGCCTAGAAAACCCTATGGGGCAGGTCTACTCTGTCATATAGGGTCACTATGAGTCAGAATCTAGTAGACGGCATGCGACAACAAATAGGGAAAGACAGAAAAAATAAACTTTTCCATTTAGTGGTTTGCATTTCCATATAGACCATTCTAGGCAATGCTTAGTAATTTTATAAAAATAATAATTAATGTTTGATCTCAGTCTTCCTAGAGCTTGATATTTTATGAAGCATAAATAATCAGAAAACCATATCTGCTGAGCTCAGTTCACTGTTCTCTGAGCGTGACCAGAGTTCCACTCATTAGCACCAACAACGGTGGTTGTGAACCGTCCCTGTGAAACCAATCTGTAAAATGACGGAAACATCATCAGACACAGTGAGGGCTTGAACCGGGAGGCTTAGGAAACATCCAAGAGAGGACTTATCTAAGCCTCTTTTTTTTTTATTTCATTTTATTTTACACAGATGAAAAAGTTGATGTTTCGTGATGTTAAGGCAATTACTGAGGCTCTTGCATAACCTACCTCCAATCTGTGCAGAGTACACCTCTGTAGTTAGTTTCAGAATCTTGTCCCCTCCAATTCTTATCACTCTTTAAGATATAAATTTAAAGATGACACAAATTATTTAGAGTTTTTGGAGGAACTACTTAGAAAAAACAATATTTTATTGATCTGTATGTCAATAATTAGATGGCAAGGTATAGCTTCCTGTCTTAGTTATCTACTGATGCTATCACAGATACACCACAAGTGGATGGTTTTAACAAGCAGAAATCTTCTCTCACAGTCTAGGAAGCTAGAAGTCCAAATTCATGGCATTAGCTCCAAGGGAAGGCTTTCTCTTTGTTGGCTCTGGAGGAAGGTTCTTGTCATCAATCTTCCCTTGGCCTAGGAGCTTCTCAGCTCAGGCACCCCAGGTCCAAATGATGCACTCTGCTCCTGGCTCTTCTTGCTTCATGGTAATGAGGTCCCTCCTCTCTCTGTTCATTTCTCCGTTTTATATCTCAAAGGAGATTGACTCAAAATATAATCTAATTCTGTAGATTTTGTCCTGCCTCTTTAACGTAATTGCCTCATTAACATCATAGATGTTAGGATTTGCAACACATAGGGTAATTACATCAGATAATAAAATGGAGGACTAACACACAATACTGGGAATCATAGAATAGGCAAGTTGATACACATTTTGGGGGGACGCAATTCAATCCATAACATTCCACCCTTTGGCCCCCCAAAACTCATGTCCTTGCCACATGTAAAACGCATTCACTGCATTATATCATAGCAAAAGTCTTAAATCAACTCCAAGTCCAAAATCTCCTGTGGCAAAATTCCTCTTAATCTGTGAAATCTAGGATATAAGCTTTCTGCTTCCAGAGAACAAGGGTGGAACAGGCACAAGGAAGACATTTCCATTACAAATAGGACAAATTGGAGGAAAAGAAGGAGTAATAGGCACCAAGCAAGTCAGCAGAACACATCACATTAGCTATCAAGGCTTGAAAATAATCTTCTGTCCTCTGAGACCATTTAGGCAATGGCCCTGCCCTCTAGATTCGGGGTGTTGGCCACACTATCCAGATTCTGGGTTGAGGCCCCTTGGCCCTGGGCTTCAGCCCCACCTTCTAGGCCCACTGGAACAGCAACTCTGTTGGAGTCCATGTTCATGAGGGTCGTCTAGGTTAATTGGCATAATATAGTTCACAAAAAAAAAAAATGTTCTACATCCAACTTTGATGAGTAACATCTGGAGTCCTAAAAGCTTGGGAGGAGCCATCTAAGATACAGCTACTCATCCCACCCTGTCTGGAGCAAAGGGGAATGAAGAAAACCAAAGACACAAGGAAAATATTAGTCCAAAGGACTAAGGAACCACAAGTACCACAGCTTCCTCCAACCTGAACTCAGAACAATTAGGTGGTGCCCAGCCCCCGTCACCAACCACTCTGACAGGGATTACAGTAGAAGTTCCTGGACAGAGCAGGAGAAAAATGTATAACAAAATTCAAATTCCAAAAAAAAAAAGGCTAGGCTTACTGGTCCGATAGACTGTAGGAACCCAGAGACCACGGCTGCCAGACATCATTTTAATTCAGAACAAGCTATTGTCAAAGTTCACTCTTCAGCCAAAGATTGTTGTTAGTAGGTGCCATCAAGTAGGTTCTGACTCATAGTGACCTTATGTACAACAGAAGGAAACACCTCCTAGCCCTAGGTCATCCTCACAGTCATTGATATGCTTGAGCCCATGGTTGCAGACACTGTATGAGTCCATTTTGTTGAGGATCTTCCTCTTTTTTGCTGAACCTCTACTTTACCAAGCGTGATGTACTTCTCCAGGGACTGGTCCTTTCTGATACCATGTCCAAAGTATGTGAGACAAAGTCTCACCATCCTTGCTTCTAAGGAACAGTCTGGGTGTACTTCTTCCATGACAGACTTGTTTGTTCTTCTGGCAGCCTGTGGTATATTCAATATTCTTCGACAACACCTTAATTCTAAGGCAACTTTGATCTTATTTACTGTCCAGTTTTCACATGCATATGAAGTGAATATAAACACCATGGCTTGGGTCAGGCACACTTTAGTCTTTAAAGTGACATCTTTGCTTTTTAACACTTTAAAGAGGTCTTTTGCAGCAGATTTGCCCAGCGCAATGAGTTGGCCCCTGGCCTTGTTCTGACTGATGATATTGAGTTTTTCCATCCACTTCTTTCCACAGATGTAGTCTATTTCATTCCCTTGTATTCCATCTGGTGAGGTCCATGTGTATCATTGCCATTGTGTTGTTGAAAAGGTATTTGCAGTGAAGAAGCCATTGGTCTTGCAAAACTCTATGCTGGGATCTCCAGTGTCGTTTCTGACACCAAGGCCATATTTCTCAGCTACCAATCCTTCTTTGTTTCTGACTTTCACATTCCAATCGCCAGTAATTAACAATATATCTTGATTGCATGTTTGATCAATTTCAGACTGCAGAAGTTACTAAAAAATTTCAATTTTTCATCTTTGGCCTTAGTGGTTGGTGCATAAATTTGAATAATAGCTGTGTTAACTGATCTTCCTGGGTTTATGGATATTATTCTATCACTGACAGCATGGTACTTCAGGATAGATCTTGAAATGTTCTTTTTTATGATGAATGCATTGCCATTCCTCTTCAGTTCGCCATTCCAGACATAGTAGACCGTGTGATTATCTGATTCAAAATGGCCGACACCAGTCCATTTCAGCTCACTAATGCCTAGGATATCGAAGTTCATGCGTTCCATTTCATTTTTGACCCTATAGGACAGAGTAGAACTGCCTGTAGAGTTTCCAGTGAGCACCTGGTGAATTTGAATTGTTGACCTTTCAGTTAGCAGCCATAGCTCTTAACCACTGTGCCACCAGGGTTTCCTCATTTTTGAAGACTTCCTATTTTCCTAGATTCGTACTTAGTACATTCCACCTTCTGATTATTCATAGATGTTTGCCACTGTTTCTTTCTCATTTTGAGTCATGCCACATCAGCAAATGGAGATTCCGAAAGCTTGCCTCCATCCACGTCATGGTCGACTCTACTTTGAAGAGGGCATCACTTCCGCGGTTGTATTTTGAGCGCCTTCCAGTCTGAGAGGCTAATCTTCCAGCGCTGTATCACACAATGTTCCTGTGCTATTCATAAGGTTTTCGCTGGCCAATTTTTTCAGAAGTAGACCACCAGGTCCTTCTTCCCAGTCTGTGTTATTCTGGAAGCTCCGCTGAAACCTGTCCATCATGGGTGACCCTGCTGGTACTTGAAATACCGGTGGCAAAGACCCCAATATCACAGCAATGCTCAAGCCACCACAGTATGACATGTGGTGGCGCCAAAGATTAGATACGTCTATAAAACAAACAATAACACATGTGAGGAACATACTTCTTACTTTGGTCATGTGTATGAGACCAAATGGGCAACATCTGCCCAAAAGCAATGACAAGAAGGCAGGAAGGAACAGAAAATGTAGATGGATGAAAATGGGGGACACAGGTGGGGAAGGGGAGAGTGTTGACACATCGCAGGGATTGCAACCAATGGCACAAAATAACTTCTGCATAAATTGAAGTCCTTTCTGGCTCCAGACTATGTCACCCAACAACAGCCATATCTCCTTACCCTACACTACTGATTCCTGGAGGCTCCCTTCTATAGAAATTGACACTGCCTGGTGTGGGCAAAAGTGGTTTTTAAAATGTTCACAAAGTCACTGTTCGCACACCTAATATTTTTAATTTCAGAAGTCCTTTCTTTTTTGAAATGTGTGTTTATATCAAAACTTATTTTACATAAATATAAATACAAATATATTATATTAATATTTTGTTTTGAAAGAAACTCTTTTCTTCTTATCTTAAGGCTAGTTATGTATCCATAATTCTATAAAAGCCACAAAAGAAAAATCATCAGTAGAAAAAAAAGATAACTAGCATTCCAAGGATAAAATTATTCAAATGGAGGCATTACTTAAAATCAACATTTCAAGGGAGAACAGCATGTTTTACTGAATCAGAAAATTTATTATGATGTATACTTCATTTTCTATTATTTGGTAAAGCAATGATCTTTTTTTTCTCTATCAAAGTAGTTTGTTAACCTTAAAAATTTTAATAAATTAAAAAAAATTTTAGTAAATTCAAAAAATGCCCATAATGCTACCACATTAACAGAAAAAAAAACTTATCTGCATGTTTGATCACCCATAAATGTTTTATGTATTTAAAATTATATGTATCATATTTTTCTGCAAATGATGTGCACATTCTACATTTGTTTCCCATCTGTGCCCTCCCCAAGGTATTTTCATAAATGCCATTATACCAGTATTTTTTTACATGTTGCTATAAAAAATTAGCATATTCTACTTATGAAATACCTCATGGAGGGAGGGTGCAGTTGGGAACAAAGGTAGAAAGTGCACATTATTTGCATAAAATATGGTATTATTTGATATTTTTATAATTTAATACTTAAAATATGTTCATAGTTTCATATTTTTTGTTTTAATATGTATTTAATAGTATTTAATGCATATATTTAAGAATATATATGTATGTGTGTGTATATATATACATATACAAAGCTCATTTGTTACACATTTCCCATTATGTTAGAAATATGCTTATTTTTCTTATTTTAAATAAAACTGCAATGAAAATCTTCATACATATGACTTCCTGATTCTGGCAACAGGGTTTTTTTTTTTTGGTCTGCTTCTGCCAACTTATTCCCCTTAATACCTTTCTAAAAGTAGGACTCCTAGGCTAGATGATATGAATATTTCAAAGGCTGCTACCCTGTGATCCAGAAATGTGTACCAATTTTAGATGTCACTGGAGAAGAATGTTTACTCCCAATTTCCCCAGCCTGACCCCTCTCCTCTCCATGAGGGTTAGGGGTCATCTTGGGCAAAATCAGGAGGATAAAGCGGGAACTAAGTTTGAGGCAGGCAGGTGAGTTCTTCAGAGGGGGTTCCCAGAGGATCACTGTGATCATTAAGATTGTGTGTCACCTTGGCTGAGCCATGATCCTCAGTGATTTGGCAGTTAGGGTACTGTTTCGATGTAATTACTCCCATAATGAGATCCGATATACTGTGATCCCTTCCATGATGGGATCTGCTGTGAATAGCCAATCAGTTAAAAGGGGGTTTCTTTAGAGATGTGGCCTGCACCCAATATATGTGGACTTCCTGGCAAGGCCTGCAGGCTTTTGCTTGCTCTGGATCTTGCAGCTGGTCCCTGTTCACCTGACTTACAGTTCTTGGGACTTGAGCTAGCAGCTTACCTGCCATCTTATCTACAGATCTTAGGATTTGTCAGCCTCTGCAACTGACAGTTCTACCCTGTCCTATAGGGTCGCTATTAGTCAGAAGTGACCCAACAGCAAAAGGTTTTGGTTTATAGATAGATAGATGGATGGATGGATGGACGGACGGATGGATGGATGGATGGATGGATAGATAGATGATAGATAGATACAAAGATGATAGATAGATGATAAACAGACATAGATAAATAGGTATGTATGTATGTATGCATAGACGCTTCACTGGTTTTGCTTCTCTGGAGAACCCAGCCTTAGATAACCACTCCAAAAGGGAAAATAGTGCATTTGGACATAAGCTTTATTACAAAAATAACTGACCAAGTCTTCTGCACCAATACGTATCTACAGTGGTTTCTCATTTACCTCAAGTGATATGTTACAGTAGAAAGAATGTAGCTCCAAAGCTATATACGAGATCACTCATCCCAAGCCTTCCTAGCAATGTGGTCCTAAACAAGCCACATGACCCCTCACCCAGTCTCAGTCTCTCGCTCCAAGGGTTTCTGTGTGGATTAAAGAAAATATATGTGAAATGCCTAGCAAAGGCCTGAAATATGGTGTATTTGTCAAATTTTGTTAAATAAATGAAAGAGAACCATGCTTCCAACACAGTCCCAAACATATCACCTCAACTCCCAGGCCCATATTCAATGTTGCATGCATACTCTTAGATTTCTCCTTCATAGTCTAATCCTTTGTTGGCAACTTTAGTCTTCCCCTTTCTCTTGAGGATTAGCACATTATTTATTTATTTATTTTCAAACCTTGCCTGCAATTTGGGACAAACCAAATTTAAAATCCGTCTTCTTTTCTGAGCCAAGTGCTGGCCATCCTCTGCTCACCTTATCAGAGACCCTCAGATACGAATGTTCTGATGATGGGGGAGCCACTCTGCTCAGCTCAGTTAAGTCAGATGCAGAGGGAAAAAAAAAAAACCCACTGCCATCAAGTTGATTCTGACTCATAGCGACCCTACGCCCTATCGAAAGCCCATAGGAGAGAAGAACACAGGTGATTAGGCTCTGGGTCAAGCATTCTGAGGCAGAGAAAGGAAAGATCTGAGGGATGGGTGTCTATAATAGTCAGCAATTTCCAAACATTCAATCAACATAGTGTCCCTGGGAGGTGGGATACTATTATCTCTTTTATGCATTAGGAAAATTGATGTTCGGGAAGTTTTTATAAATTACCTAAAGTCATACAGCTAACCAATGATGGCACCAAGATTTAATCAAAGTCTAGTGGGCTGCATGGCACAAGCTCTTTCCACTCTATCTAAGGGATTGCAGCCTTCAGACTCAGTGGGCTACACTGCTCAGGGCATGCACCTACTAGCAGTCAGATTATTACACAGCTGCCAACCCATCTCCATCCCCCAAAGTCACCATAATGGTCTCCAGATTCAAGGGTAAGCTGGCTCAAGAGGCTCTGTGCCCTTGGCTCAAGGGAAATATTTACTGTGTTGCAGTAACTTTTTTATGGACCAAATGGATTTTGAGAGCTCAAATTTAAAACATCCTAAATCTCAATCATTCCCTTCTGTGAAATCTCCTGGGGTGTGCAAGAAGGAGATAAAGCAGAATAAGTGTCGTTGTCATGGAAACCTGGGTTTAATTTCAGCTTTGCTTGGAAATGTCTGTGTGATTTGGCGCAAGTTAGTTAACCTTGTCAGCCCTTAGCTCCCAGTCCTGCTTCAAGGATTGTTATTAAAACTAAATAAGATAATGAACTTGCAATTGCCCAGCACTTTCTGTATAAATACGTATGGTAATTTCTTGTTTTTTTTTTTTTAAAAAGTACCTATTATATAACTCCCCTTTGCATCTGTAGTTTGTCATACTGAAGGGGTTTGTGTGCTGCTGTGATGCTGGAGGTTATGCCACTAGTATTTAAATACCAGCAGGGTCACCCATGGTGGACAGGTTTCAGTGCAGCTTCCAGGCTAAGACAGATTAGGAAGAAGGACATGGCGATCTACTTCTGAAAAGAAATAGCCAATGAAAACCTTATGAATAGCAGTGGGACATTTTCTGATATAGTGCCGGAAGATGAGCCCCTCAGGTTGGAAGGCACTCAAAATAAGACAGGGGAAGAGCTGCCTCCTCAAAGCAGAGTTGACCTTAATGACCTGGATGTAGCCAAGGTCTGAGGACCTTCATTTGCTGATGTGGCACAACTCAAAATGAGAAGAAACAGCTGCAAACATCCATTAATAATCAGAACCTGGAATGTATGAAATATGAATCTAGGAAAATTGGAAATTGTCAAAAATGAAACGGAACACATAAAGATTGCTATCCTAGGCATTAGTGAGCTGAAATGGACTGGTATTTGTCATTTTGAATTAGACAATCGTCTGGTCTACTATGCCGGGAATGATAGATAGCAAGAAGAGGAATGGTGCTGCATTCATTGTCAAAAAGAACATTTCAAGATCTATCCTGAAGTACAATGTTGTCAGTAATAGGATAATATCCACAGACCTACAAGGAAGACCAGTTAATAGAAAATGTTATTCAAATTTATGCACCAACCACTAAGGCCAAATATGAATAAATTGAAGGCCGTTGCCAACTTCTGCAGTCTGAAATTGATTGAACATGTAATCAGGATACACTTGTAATTACTGGTGATTGGAATGTGAAAGCTGGAAACAAAGAACAAGGATCAGTAGTTGGAAAATATGGCCTTGGTGCTAGAAACAATGCCAGAGATCTCACGACTGAATTTTGAAAGACCAAAGACTTCTTTATTGCAAATACCTTCTTTCACCAACATAAACTGCGACTATACACATGGACCTCGCCAGGTGAAATACACAGGAATCAAGTTGACTACATCTGTGGAAAAAGGCTATGGAGAAGCTCAGTATCATCAGTCAGAACAAGGCCAGGGGCCAACTGCGGATCAGACTATCAATCTCTGTTCAAGATGAAACTGAAGAAAATTAGAGTAAGTCCACAAGAGCCAATGTACAAACTTGAGTATCTTCCGCCTGAATTTAGAGACCATCTCAAGGATAGATTTGACACTTTGAACGCTAATGACTGAAGACCAGGCGAGTTGTGGAATGACATCAAGGACATCATACATGAAGAAAGCAAGAGGTCATTAAAAAGACAGGAAAGAAAAGACCTAAATAGATGTCAGAAGAGACTCTGAAACTTGCTCTTGAATGTGAAGTAGCTATAGCAAAAGGAAAAATGATGAAGTAAAAATGCTGAACAGAAGATTTCACAGGGCAGCTCAAGAAGACAAAGTATTATGATGACATGTGCAAAGAACTGGAGATACAAAAACAAAAGGGAAAAACAGGCCCAGCATTTCTCAAGCTGAAAGAACTGAAGAAAAAATTCAATACTCAAGTTGCAATAGTGAAGCATTCTACTGGAAAAATATTAAATGACTAGAAAGTATCAAGAGAAGCTGAAAGGAATGCACAGAGTCACTATACCAAAAAGAATTGGTCCACGTTCAACCATTTTAGGAGGTAACATAAGATCAGGAACTGATGGTGCTGAAGGAAGAAGTCCAAGCTGCACTGAAGGCACTGGGGAAAAACAAGGCTCTGGGAATTGACAGAATACCAATTGAGATGTTTCAACAAACGGCTGCAGCATTGGAAGTGCTCACTCATCTATGCCAAGAAATTTGGAAGACAGCTACCTGGCTAACCAACTGGAAGAGATCCATATTTTTGCCTATTCCCAAGAAGAGTAATCCAGCCAAAAGCAGAAGAAATTATTGATCCATACTGTTAATAATATCACATGCAAGCAAAATTTTGCTGAAGATCATTCAAAAACAGCTGCAGCAGTATATCGGCAGGGAACTGCCAGAAATTCAAGCCGGATTTTTTTTTTGTGTGTGGAACCAGGGATATCATTGCTGATGTCAGATGGATCCTGGCTGAAAGCAGAGAATACCAGAAAGATGTTTACCTGTGTTTTATTGACTATGCTAAGGCATTTGATTGTGTGGATCACAAAAAATTATGGATAATATTGTGGAGAATGGGAATTCTGGAATACTTAGTTGTGCTCATCAGGAATCGGTAAATAGATCAAGAGACAGTTGTTGGGACAGAACAAGGGGATACTGCATGATTTAAAGTCAGGAAAGATGTGTATCAGGGTTTTGTCCTTCCACTATACCTACTCAATCTGTATGCTGAACAAATAATCTGAGAAGCTGGACTATATGAGGAAAAACAGGGCATCAGTATCAGAGGAAGACTCATTAACAACCTGCGTTACGCAGATGACACAACCTTGCTTGCTGAAAGTGAAGAGGACTTGAAGCACTTATTGATGAAGATCAAAGACCACAGCCTTCAGTATGGATTACACTTCAACATGAAGAAAACAGAAATCCTCGCAACTGGACCAATAAGGAACATCATGATAAACGGAGAAAAGATTGCGGTTGTCAAGGATTTCATTTTACTTGGACCCACAATCAACATCCATGGAAGCAGCAGTCAAAAAATCAAACGACACATTGCACTGGGCAGATCGGCTGCAAAAGACCTCTTTAAAGTGTTGAAAAGCAAAGATGTCACCTTGAGGACTAAGGTGCCTCTGAGGTAGGCCTGTCTGTTGAGATGCTTCTGGGTAGATTTTAACCACCCAACTTTCAGTTAGTAACGGAGAGATGCCTAAGTGTTTGCACCACCCAGGAACTCCAGAGTTTGTAGACACCACGGTATTCATGTTCACTTTAGTTTGTACTTGAAGAAATTCACAATGGAGCTGTATATTGGGCTTTTTAAGAAAACAGTGAAATTCACTAAAAGCTTGCCTTGAACTTATCATTTGGCATTGTTTCTTGAGGACATGTAGTGTAGAGGTCAGAACGGCTATGCTCCAGAAGAGATGAGGACCTGGACCAGTGCAGTGTGGACCCCAAAGATATAAACACAACTCTTCACATAAGGTTCCTGTGGAGGTATTGACAAAGCTCCTAAAAAAAAAAAAACTGAAGTTGTGGTCTTGTTATTCTTAAAAAGCCTTCCTCTATCCTATGGAAAGCAGATATGCTATGATAATCAACCCTACAATTCATGTGTGTAGAGACACACACACATACACGTACTGACACAGGCACGCAGAACAATTTTCAATTTTCCCAATAATTGAAGATTATGTTTTTTGATAATATTGCATGGAAAAGAAACTATCAAAGTAATTTTTCACACATATTGGATAGTGTCCGGTACACAGTAATTGCTTAATAAACAATTTTGAGAGATTGTTGAATGAAAACAGAGGCATCAGTCCCCCTTCCCCTTCTAAAGAGACAGCCACCCACATCTATTATGTATAAAGAGTTCTGGGGGAATGAGTTGACCCCCATTTGGGGAAGAATTGGTTAAATTTACCAAAGCATTGCTTAAGTCTAAACTTCTCTTAGCTTAATTTACAGGCCCAGGAACATTTCAGAATATGAATGGAAGGTCACATTTTTCCAAACTTAGGACCATGTTTCAAAGAACAGCAAAGCTTCCTGGTACTCAAGATAAAAGACATAAGAAAGAAAAAAAGAAAGAAAAAAAATCTTGTAATGAAGACTCTTTGGACATTAAAAAGATTATTAAATAACACTTTGATGGATTACAGGAAGTGTAAACAAATAAGAAACATATGGATTAAATTTCCTTTGAAATATAACTGGATTTGAATTTACAAGAAAAATAACTGTTTCTTCTTTTTTTTTTTTTTGAACAAAACAGACACACAAAACCCTAGAACTACAGCATAAGGTATTGCAGCTCCAACAATTTCTTATGCTGATTTTCAACTTCGTAAAATCTAAACGTTAGGACATGGGAAAAGTCACTTACGTTAGATACTTAGTTATGATTTAAAAGAGTTGCTTGTGAACACAAATTGTGCTAAATATGCCTTGAATATTTTTAAGATATTACATTGTTGCCATACGTTTCGTCTTATTGAAGTACATTATCAGTTTGAATAAACTATATGCCACTTTCTCTAGATCATTAAAACCAGACCAATTTCCATCATTATTTCATAACTAAAATTCCCATGTAACAGACATAGTTCATTTATAGTACCCTTCTGAAGAATTATATTTTCAGCATCATCATCATTATTTTTAAAAATGCTGCCATTTGAATTGTTTAAAATTATTGTGTCTTCATGTGGAATTAACAATCAGCAAGCAACTCTGTTTCCAAATAAGAATCATATGGAGTCTGTGGAGAGAAGTAGGAATGTGGCTTACAAATACTGTGACTATGAAATTAGCAAAAGATACATTTGCCTAGCCTGCGGGAACTTTTACTGAAGAATGAGTTTTTGTTTTATCTAGTTTCCATATTTGTTTCCTTCTCGAAAAAAAATCCATTTCACATGTAATGCTTGGTGTAGCCGAAACTGGAAGAAGGGAAAAAAAAAGAGTTTGGGATTCCAAAAAAATAATATCAAAAATAATGATCCATCCAGTTAAAGAGCATGCTAAATTCTCCATTTTTCTCACCCTCTTTAATCTTCACAGCAGCCTTGTCAGGCAAATACTGTGATTATTGATCTCCTCTTCGCCATTGAAGAAACAGGCTCAGAGAGACTCAAGAACTCAGGATCACACAGCTGATGACTCTTTAATCACGTTGCAAACACAGTTCTGCCCACATCCAGAGAGGAGGATTTGAAAGGCTTTGCCATCAAAGTCTGCTTTTGTTGTAGACGACATGGGAGCACAGAGGCAGGGCTCCCGGCATCCTGAAATGATAATTCCCTAACCTAACTCTGATAGGACCATCGCATTGTATTGGCAGCTTAAGAAATCCCAGTGCATTGATGCCCACATTTATTTTCCTTGTTTTTCCCAGCCTGAACCATCCGTATTAGGCATTCTGATTACACACATGTGCCAGAGATTGCAAAATTAAAAGGGAGCTCAGGGAGACAGGTGAAGGAAGAGCGTTTTTTAGGTTATTCAGGATTAAATGCCAGTACTTCAGTTTTAAAAAGAAAACGCAATACCTGGTTAACATCACCCTTGACTTTGGGACATTTTTTTTTTTTCTACCTGTTAGTACCACCTGGGCAGCCTACCCACTTGTCTGATTATGGTCTAAGAGGAATACGTGTCTTCTGTGGGCTTATGTTGGACTCATGCAAGACTAAATGAATTCTGATGGCAGAATAAAAAAGAAAAAAAACTTTTTTTTTTTAATTGAATTTCAAGTGAGGGAAGGACAGCAGTGATGCTCATGAGTCTCAAATGACCCCAGTTCCCAGGTAGAAGTCCTGTGATCAGAGACCATTTGTTTCTGGAAAGAGCTTTGTGAAGAGCTATGGCTCCCAGAGGGGGCTTGTCAGGGCTTCCTGGGAAAGCTCTGACATCTCCCATCACCGAAGGTCATGTAGGGTAACACTGCATGGCTGCATTGGGTTTATGATACTTCTCCTCTGGCATCAGCTTACGATACCCGCAGAGCGTGTGACCAAATCTTTCCTGTGAACAATTCATGATTGTACAACTAAAATGTTTCAGAGTTGTTTTGGAAAGGTTATGTGGTTTTCCCATTAAAAGGGGGGAAAAAAAGTGCTTTTTCATTTGAGAGGAAAGGTCATGATGACAATTTTAAAGTATTGCCTGTCCTCAATTTCCATCTCTTGCTGGAAGCCCCGAATAGCAATCCCTTTATATTTTTATGACACTTTACAGCTTGTAAACACTTCACTATGCTTTTTCTTTTTTTTTTTTTTTTTTTAATCACTTGATCATTTTAACATCTAGATTGTGATTCCACAGATTGAGTTTGTGACGCAGCTTTGCATTCTCTGCCTTGTGTGGAGCCTGTGTGGGCAAAAAGCCAAATCTGAATAACCAAGCCAAAGAAGCCCAATAGTGGTAGAGGCTCCCGTCATCAATGAGGCCCTGTGTTAAGTACTCTTGGAGAGGCAGAGGTGATTGGGTTTGTACTTAACAGTGATGTCCTGACACTTACTAGTTATATAAAAATTAGTGAACAAACATTCTATGAGGCTGTTTTCTCATTTGGAGAATACAAATAAAAATGCCTAATGAACATGCAAAGAGATGAGTATTTGGGAAATCACCTGATGACTCCTCTTGGGCTGTGCACTGTACCTTAACATTTCATCTACCTGCACAGTGCCTGGCCCAGAACAGTACCTGTTGGCTGAGCCAATGAGCAAAGTGCTGGACAAATGATTGGGTCATTACCATGCCCATGGTGATTAAATAAATGAAGACAGATGACTTTTAAACCATCCTAATTGATTTATACTGCCATGTGTAAATGATGCAGGAAGCATCTAAAGAAGATGGAAGGAACACATAGAGTCATTATACGAAAAAGAGTTAGTCAACGTTCAACCACTTCAAGAGATGGCATATGATCAGGAAATGATGGTACTGAAGGAAGAGGTCCAAGCTGCACTGAAGGCATTGGTGAAAAACAGGGCTCCAGGAATTGGCAGAATATCAATTGAAATGTTTCAGCAAACAGACGCAGCATTGGAGGTGCTCACTCGTCTATGTGAAGAAATATGGAAGAGAGCTTCCTGGCCAACTGACTGGAACAGATCCATATTTATGCCTATTCCCAAGAAAGGTGATCCAACTGAATGTGGAAATTATAGAACAATATCATTAATACCACGTGCAAGCAAAATTTTGCTGCAGATCATTCAAAAACAGCTGCAGCAGTATATTGACAGGGAATGCCAGAAATTCAGGCTGGTTTCAAAAGAGGACGTGGAACCAGGGATATCATTGCTGATGTCAGATGGATCCTGGCTGAAAGCAGAGGATACCAGAAGGATGTTTACCTCTGTTTTATGGACTATGCAAAGGCATTTGGGTGTGTGGGTCATAACAAATTACGGATGACATAGCGAAAAATGGGAATTCCAGAACACTTAATTGTGCTCATGAGGAAGCTTTACATAGATCAGGAGTCAGTCGTTGGGACAGAACAAAGGGATACTGATTGGTTTAAAATCAGGAAAGGTGTGCATCAGGGTTGTATCCTTTCACCATACCTATTCGATCTATATGTCGAGCAAATAATCCAAGAAGCTGGACTATATGAAGAAGAACGGGCATCAGGATTGGAGGAAGACTTATTAACAACCTGCGTTATGCAGATGACACAACCTTGATTGCTCAAAGTGAAAAAGGCTTGAAGCACTTACTAATGAAGATCAAAGACCATAGCCTTCAGTGCGGATTACACTTCAACATAAAGAAAACAAAAATCCTCACAACTGGGCCAATGAGCAACATCATGATAAATGGAGAAAAGATTGAAGTTGTCAAGGGTTTCATTTTACTTGGATCCACAATCAACAGCCATGGAAGCAGCAGTCAAGAAATCAAATGACGCACTGCATTGGGTAAATCTGCTGCAAAGGTCTTCTTTAAAGTGTTGAAAAGCAGGGATGTCACCTTGAAGACTAAGGTGCGCCTGACCCAAGCCATGGTATTTTCAACCGCATCATATGCATGTGAAAGCTGGACAATGAATAAGGAAGACCAAAGAAAAATTGACGCCTTTCAATTGTGGTATTGGTGAAGAATATTGAATATTCCATATACTGCCAAAGGAACGAACAAATCTGTCTTGGAGGAAGTAAAACCAGAATGCTCCTTAGAAGCAAGGATGGTGAGACTACATCTTACATACTTTGGACATATTGTCAGGAGAGATCAGTCCCTAGAGAAGGACATCTTGCTTGGCAAAGTGCAGGGTCAGCGGAAAAGAGGAAGACCCTCAAGGAGGTGAATTGACACAGTGGCTGCAACAATGTGCTCAAGCATAGCAACGATTGTAAGGATGGCGCAGGACCAAGCAGTGTTTCGTTCCATTGTGCATAGGGTCGCTATGAGCCAGAACCGACTCGATGGCACCTAACAACAACACTTATGTGTCTTTGAATTGTTTAATGGCCAGTCTTAAGTGCTCAAAATGAACCTCTTGATGTGACTCCTCTCTAAATAAATTTCCTTCTCCTCAAAAGATGTCTCAACTCTCCACCAAATGGGAAGCCAGGAAGACACCTGTGAATCCTTTTTCTTTAACCCCTAGATCTAAACCATCTCTAACCCTGTACGTCTGCCTCCCAAAACTATGTAAATTAAAAGTAAAAATATTTCATTGATGAGTGTGTTAACTTCTTGCCTGCTGCCTTGCCCATAGGAACATGAGCTCCAGGAAACCCAGGTCTCTTCTGTATGGTTTGTTACTGTTTTCCCAATACTTAAAGCAGTGCTTACTTAACACGCAGGAGGAAGCGCAACCAGTATTTCTTCAAAGAAATACTAAATGGGACCTACTTCACCTTTCTGCAAATTATTGGAGAAAATACAAATATATATATATTTTTAGTTGCCATTATGTCAACTCCCACTCACAGTGACCCCATGTACAACAGAAAGAAAGTTTGGCTGATCTTGTGCCATTACTGGTATGCTCCAGCCCATTGTCGTGGCTATTGTGCAATGCCCTCCAACCTGGGGGATTCATTTTCCAGCACTACATGGGACAATAGTCTGTTGTGATCCAGAGGATTTTTGTTGGCTAATTTTCATAAATTGATCAGCAGGCCTTTTTTCCTACTCTTTTTTTAATCAGGAAGCTCTGCAGAAACTTGCCCGCCAATACCCTGCTGGTATTTGAAATACGGGTGGCATAGTTTCCAGCATCACAGCAATACACAAGCCACCACAAAACAATAACTTACAGGTGATAGGGAAAAAATAGAGGCATATTAACATGCCTTCTCTACTTTCTTGCTCATAGCTCACAGTTTCCTTCTGTGATATCTAAAGGGGGTTTGAATTTCAGCCAACATCATGAATGTCTAATAACACCCTCCCCCATTCAAATATTTCCTGGGCAGCTAAGTGAACAATGGCCTCTCCTCAAGGAACATCTTTCACCTGGAAGCCTGATCCCTTTTCAGTTGGAGACTTTTTCTCAGTTTCTGCCACTTCTGTGAAGGAGAAGCTATCGAAGCAACACAACCTGTCCATTCTAGCAGTGAATTTCCAGTGTTAAACAGCACATAGCACTATCAGTATTTTTCATTTGAAAAATGATGGATTCACAGAAATTTGTAGAAAAAAAATGCACAGAAGTACCCGCATATTCCTCACACCTCTTTCCGCAATGTTATATCTTACATATCTATGGAAAATATCAACACCGTGAAATTTACATTGGTATAATCCATAGCCTTACTGAAATATTGCGTTACACGTGCCCTCATTTCTGTGTGTGTGTGTGTGCAGTTTTATGCAATTTTATCACATAGGTAGCTTCTTGTAAGTACCACCAAAATCAAGATGCAGAACTGTTCTATCACCACAAGACTCCCTCCTTTTTGCTATGCCTACCACCTACCCCAAACCAAAACCCCTGGCCACCACTAATTTGTTTTCCATCTCTGTAATTACATTATTTTGAGAATTTTATATAAATAGGATCATACACTATGTAACCTTTTAAGAACGGCTTTTTCTTTTTAATTCAGCATAATACCTGGAGGTGCATCCAAGTAGTTGTGTATACAGTTTATTCCTTTCCATTGCTGAAATGGCCAGGGTCTGGAGATAATTCTGCCTGTTATACTCTAATACAATGTGAGTCGAGAGCTTGCAGAAACCTCATGGGGTGACTGAAACTTGGGTAGGATCCGTGTCAAGGAAGATGTCAATGGCTTTGAAATGGCCACTGAAGAGGTCAATGCAGCAAGAATGCAAAGTTTGTGTGAAGAAAGGTGTAATGCATGAAAATGAATGAAACTGAAGACAGCAAAAATTTGGAAAATAAAGCTTAATAACAAAGAAATGGATCCCCCAAGGTTTGATTTAGTCAAGTAACATCTAAAATATATGGATATAAAAAGAAACAATTAGAAATGCTTTATGCTCTAGTTGCTTGATGAGCATGAAAATTGTTCTTAATTTTCAGAAAATATCAATTTGCTAGAATTAATGTACCCAATTTTACTGAAGTGTTTATCTTCATATAGACAGTTCAATATTGACTCCCTGGGCAGGGGAGGGCTGAAAGGAGGCAAAGGCTTTCAAGACTTCCCTAATGCTATGTAAAGAATAAAGCTGTCTATTAAGTAAAAAACTTCCCCAAACTTCTCAGAATGTAAGTCTTGGGCAGCAGGCCACGGCTATACCTGAATCACAGCTGCAAGACTCACTGAGTTTCTGGATTTACAAGAAAGCAGACCAAGGATGACTACAGAAGCTTGGGAATTCCAGTTCTCAAGAAGCCATGCTGAGACTTTAGCAAGAGAAGGAAACACATGGAATGTCCAGAAACTGTATGTGGCCCAGCAGTGGACTTCATCAACACCAGTGGAGTACAGAGAGGGTGCAGGGGATAGCACAAGGGCTTGGGGAAAACAAACAATCAAACAAATAAACAAACACATAAATAAATACCTACCCGAGCTAACTTCTGTTTTAACTAATAAACGTTTTCTGAAGTCCAGACAAACCACCTACACGGCACTTTCTGAATAGTATTTTATCGCTAAATTTATTAGAATGAATGGGTGCTGGAACCATGAAAGACAAAATCCTCATCATGAGAAGAAGAGGTTCTTTGGTTTGCTTATAGATGCTTGGGACATGCTGCGGCACAATATGAGTCTGAACAGGGAGTGGGCGTGGGGGGAAGAGGCTGTATTGTATCCTTGGGAGCAGCTTCCAAGTTGCTGAGTAACCTCAGAAGGGCTGCTCCATCCTCTCTGTGGAGATTCACTCACAAAATGAGGGAATTAGTGTAGGGGCTTTCCAGCCCTAACATAAAAAAAAAAAAAAAAAAATTTTTTTTTTACTCTGGATATAATTTGTATTCGTTAGAGAGAAATATGTAAGTAGTGACTTGATAAATTGAACAATGTAAATATAAACAGTAAGCCAAACAAAAACAAAAAACAAACCCTTTGCCATAGAGCCAATTCTGACTCACAGCTACACTATAGGACAGAGTAGAACTGTACCCACAGGGCTTCCAAAATTGTAATCTTTATAGTTGGAGACCTGGTGGTACAGTGGTTAAGTGCTTGGCTGCTAACCAGTAGGTAAGTGGTTTGAACCCACCAGCCACTTCTAGGGAGAAAGATATGGCAGTCTGCTCCTGTAAAGATTACAGTCTTGTAAACCCTGTGGAGTGATTCTACTGTGTACTATAGGATCACTATGAGCTGAAATTGACTCGGAAGCAACAGATTTGTTTTTGTTTTTAATTTATTATGGAAGCAGATTGCCACATCTTTTTCCCATGGAGCATCTGGTAGGTTTGAACTGCTGACCTTTCAGGTAGCAGCTGAGTGATTAATCATTGTTCCACCAGGGCTCCTTATGTGGTCAGTAATTTCCACCAAAAGAGAAGTAAGTGAGAGACGGCTCTACAACATTTGATGTAGCCACTCACTCATTCCTCTCATGGGCCTTCCTTTTTTCATGTAGTCAATATTTTGAGAACCTGCTATGTGTCGGGTCCTGTTCCTATCATTGTAGACACAGAAAAAATTAATATACAGCCTCTGTCTTTAAAAACATCAGTGTATGGTAGGGGAAGCGAATTATATATTGAAGACAATTACAATAAGGAATGATGCATGAGTGTTATTATCATGGAGATGAGTATTCTGACCTTGAGGACACTCCTCATATTACGCCTTGTGTTTGGCACCTAACTCAAAATCCATCCATCCATACTGCCTTGATTTTTTTCCTTCAAGGGTCATTGAAGAGCTTTGCCTTGTAGTTTCCCAAAACTAATAAACTCTGAAATGCCTTTATCTAACTTATTTCCTTCTGTTTCTTTCAAAATGAACTTCCAATAGATCTCATCAGTCTGGGTCCTGTTTGTGAGACAGAGGAGCACCTGGTGGGGATACTTCATTGGAAAGTCTTGGAACCCAAGCAGGATGGAGGTTGATTTCTCGGAGAGGCTGAATTCAAAGAGATTCTGAATTGTAATCTAGGAAGCAAGGCAAAAAATAGACAGGAATATGCTTCACAAGATCAGAAATCAGGAGAATTAGGTACTAATTGAAGCACAGGCCACGGTACTGCTCAGGGTAAGTGGTTCAGAACTGAGACCATCCCGCTCAGAGGATATGAAAGTCAGGTCTTTAAACGATGTTGGCCATCAGTGCTTTAGGTAATATGCCATGGCTGGGTAGTGTCTATAAAATTGATAGTGTCCCAATTTTCAACCAATTCCAGGCTGACTTGCTCTTCTCAGTCCCATCATCTTCAAATGTCAGCAGTTGGACCTTAATGGGGATCAGGAGCATGGCCAGGGTGTCCTAGTGCCTGGGCAAACCCTGACCAGAGCAGGAAGCACACCAAAAAGTGGGATAGGATTAAAGAAGACATGTCAGAATGGAAGACCCTATGCTGATGGGTTTCTCTCTTTTTTGCCAACTCTCTACCAAACATAATGTCCTTTTCAAGCAATTTGTCTTTCCCAAAGATGTCTCCAAATTAAGTGAGCCAAAGACTCACCATCCTTGCTTCTAAGGAGAATTTTTGTTGTGTTTCTTCTAAGGCTGACTTGTTTGTTCTTCTGGCAGTGCACAATATATTCAAAACTCTTTACTAACGTCACAGTCAAATACATAAATTCTTCTTTCTTTTGCATAAATAAGAGGCAATTGAAGATTAGGGAATCAGATTATGGACTGAGATGTCCTTATAGGTCCATGTAATATGATAATTTGAATTCTATCCTTCTATTTAACAAATATTTATTGACTGCTTAATGTGTTTCAGATGTTCTAAGGCAAAGGAGATACAACTGAAGAAAACATACAAAAGAGGGACTAGGGAAGAAGCAGGAAAATATTAAAACAATGGTTATTATCTTCTGAGAAGCTTGCTGGAATTAATGACCTGTGGGGTGGCTTCAGTGGCACAGTGGTTAAGAGCTCAGGCTGTTAACCAAAAGGTCAGCAGTTTGAGTCCACCAGTCATTCCTTGAAAACCCTATGGGGCAGTGCTACTCTGTCCTATAGGGTTACTATGAGAGGGAATCCACTCGACAGCAACCAGTTTGGTTTGGTTTTCTTGATCTGTATGATTTTCCCCAGAATCTCCTTCATATTTGGTAACTGCAGATTTGAGCAACCTCTCTGAGGCTTCCTTGCTCGCATAGACTTTTTCTAAATACCTTAGTGGCAGAAAGAATTTTAAGAGTCCTGATGGCACAGTAGTTAAAGTGCTTGGCTGCTAATGAAAAGGTTAACAGTTTGAGTCTACCAGCCTCTCTGCAGGATAAAGATGTGGCAATCTGTTTCCATAAAGGCTGTAACCTTGGACACGCTCTAGGACAGTTTTACTCTGTCCCCTGGGGTCGCTTTAAGTCGGAATCTGCTTGATGGCAGTAGGTTATACTTGTTTACACCTTCCAACATATCCTTTTAGAAACAGCATGTAACTGGTCATTTGCTTCCAACAGATTTTGATTAAAATAATACCCAAAATGTGGAATTGCAAAACCTCAGACCAAAACCATGTTCACTTTCCTTTTGCCAATAATTTAACCTAAGTTTCAGATTTCTAATCTGTGAAATAAGTATATGTTAATAGGTATCTGGCAGTACTACTATGAAGATACAATGATATAATTAATATAAAAGCACTTCATGAAGTACATATCACTGATCAAAGTACAGCAACTTAAATTGTAATTGTTATTAATACACTGCCTAGTTATTTCACCCATGAAATAAGGATAAAAGAGGGAAAAGAAATTCCTACCAAAGGGAAATATGTCTACAAAGATTTCCAAATCTCAAGTTTCTGAAGTCAAACATACAATTTATCTTTCAGCATCCTAATAAATGCAGCAAAACGCAGAAAGAAATGCCTTCCACAGATCTTTATCTGCTGATAAGAAATACGGCAACTAGTTAGGAGAAAAATGCTAAATGTTTCACTGAACAATTTATCATGCTTTTTTTTTTTTTTAGAGACATGGATATATTCATTCAATAAATGTTTATAGAAAATCTACTAGTGTTGGTTTCTGCTCTAAAGCTTTCAGAGACCATGACCCAGTTACTATTTTCAAGAGGACGCCAGCTCCTGAGGACGAGTACTGTAAACAATGAGTGACACGACAGTAGAGCCCTGTGGTGAGCGCTCAGCTCGGGCTCCGTACACAATGTTCCGGAGCTCTTGGCTGCGGACAAATGAAAGGTCTGGGGAAGAGATGTTTGGGCTTGGTCTTGAAGTATGAGTTGGGCTGGGAGGAGGTGAGAACAGCACCGGGAGCAGTGCCATCACTAGGGGTGTTGTCACCCGGTGCAGTAAATCATGTCACACGCACGCACACACACACGCCCTTGCCCTGGCCCAGCTTGGGGTGGGCAAGGCCAGGCAGTGAACATTGCCCTGGTGGGAGAAGCAGGCCAGCCTGGCTCCTCCCACCCCTTCCCACTTAGCTCCCTGCAGCTTCTCCCCTCTCCCATTGGCCAAGGCGGAGACCCTTTTCTCTGCCCCAACGCGGGTGGCGGTGGGAGTGGGTAGTGATGCTACTGCCTTGGCGGCCCCAACCCCCAGCCACCACCACAGCTGTTGCAGACCTTGGGGTCATTTCTGTGTCACCTCTTCTGACAGTATCAGAGGGCGTGGCCCACACACCCCCTTGCTCTGCATCCATTAGTCCCTCAATGACTCCACTGGGCTGGGAGGAAGGACAAAAGGATTCCACAGAGCGAACAGCACATGCAAGGACCCTGACCCATTTTGGGCTTGCAACTGAGTTGCCAAATAATCTAGAGTAACATAGGTAGGGAGTGGAGGGCAGGGGATTAAGCTTTGCACACAGGTAATCACATATCACCTCAGGCCTGCTTTATTTATGCCTACAGCAAGCAAAATGTTACTGATGAAAGTGTATCACACATGCTAACAGAATATGTCAGGTGGAAAGCACCAAACATTGTATCCCTGAACTCCAGGGTCATCATCCTGACTGCAAACTAGTTCTTTGGGTGTGCCGATGTCATAGAATGAAGCCTAAATAATATCCCAAGACACGTGCAAGATTGCGGGTACTTGGTAGATGTGGGAAGAGAAGAAGAATAGTTTTTCTAGTCTGGTGGCTCTCGAAGTGTCCCCAGAACAGCAGCATCAGAATCACCAGGGAACTGTTTGAAAGGCAAATTTTCAGCCCCAACCCAGACCTACAGTCTTAGAAACTCTTGGGACAAGGACCAGCGACCTAAGTTCTAACAAGCCTCTAGAGGATTCTGATGTATGCTTGACTTCGAGAGCCTTTGCTGCAGCCACTAGAACGACTGTTCTCGCTTTGCATGTCATAAGGGTCACATAGAGTGCTGTGAACAAATTTACTGAATCAGCATCATTTCTAGAGGAGGGGCTGTGTATCTGGCCCGTTTACCCCCAGGTGATTCCTCTGATTCCTTACCTGTGGAATGCTTCAGAACTACCAGGATGGGCTTTTCCAATACAGTACCTACCTTCCTCCCTGCAGGTACTGTTGTGAAGGTGGGTGTGGTGTGGAGGAGATGGGCACCACCTGTGCTGTTCGCATACGTCTGTTTTCTAGTTTGAGACAGCCACTTACTCTTTAGCTTCATAATCCTGGCCCAATTGCTTAACATCTTAAAGCCTTAGTTTTCTTTTCTGTGAAATGGTCATGGTAAAAGTATTTCTTACAGGCTTTTTATGAGAATAAAATTACTGAATGCATGGCAAATGCCTGGTATGGGTTAAGGATTCATAAACGTTAACCATTGTAATGTTCATTTTATCAGTGTAGTTTGTAACTACAGTAAGCAGGTTCGTCAGGTATATCAAACCACCAATACTACCACTACTGCTGCAGCCACTGGTATTATTCTTTGCATGATAAAGGTTAAAACCAAAATCAAACCAAACCTGTTGCCATTGAGTCCATTCCAATTCATGGAGACCCTATGTGTTACAGAGGAGAACTGCTCCATAGGGTTTTCTTAGCTATTATCTGTCACACAAGCAGATTGCCAGGCGTTTCTTCCATGGTACCCTAAAAAAAAAAACCTAGATGGGTTCAAATTCACCAACCTTTAGGTTAGTAGTCAAGCACAAACCATCTGTGCTACCTGGGGACGTAGGGTAGATGCTGGGGTGCTTTTATAGAAAGAGAGAGTGCAGCTGTAGAAAGACATGAACAGAAACAGGATTGAGTGGTTCTGAGAGACCAGGAAGAAGCACAGAGGCCTTCTTTCAGAAAATATGTTTTAACCAGGAAACAAGCCAACAGTTTTTGAGGAAGAAACAATAAATAGTACTAAATGAAAGTGCAGGAGACTATGCTTAACAGAGGTGCTCTCTCTAGGAACATTATCATCTTCTATCTCCTCTCTTCTCCTCTCCTGTTCTTTACTGCTGGCTTTTAAGAGATTTGTAATCCCAAATGAATATGAATTGGGTCAAAAGTCTAGCTTTGGTGTCTAATTGTAGACTGAGCTCTTTATGTGTATTTTGTTTGAAAGTTAAATCATTTTGCATACTTATGTGTTATGAAGGCATATTCCTATAGTTATGTTTCTAGGAAAAAAGTGCAATTTTTGAACACTATCTACATGATTTTTGGTAAAAGTCTTGCAAACATTTTTAAACGACGGCTTTCAGGTGAATCATCTGCTTTGCTTTGTGTGTATTATAGGAAGGTGGGTGGGCTCCCCTCCCACTGGCTTTCTAAGCATTTTAACATCATTGAATTTTACAATCAGAAACGTTCTGGGAAAAACTCCCATTGTTTGTGGAAAACACCAAAGTTTGATGTGACAGAATTTTGGCAAAGACTCAGAGACCATCATACCTGTGAACACATCTGGAAACAAACTTGCTTTACTTCTGGTGTTTCTGCATATTTCTCTTCCATCTCAGTAGGAAGCCCTCAACACAATGTGCAGGGATCTCGAACATTCTGTCTTCAGGGGAGATGCACGGTACCTTTCCAGTGCCCTCAGCCATACCTCCCATGTACCCTGCAGTGGCCTGGAAGCTTCCTGCTCTTGGAATCTGGCCCCTGGGCTTTTTTGGGAGGTGTTCCTGCCTAGGCTCTGAGCCCCTCCTGGTCCTTGGTGGTGACCTTCTTGCTGGGTCAATCCTCTGTGCCCCCTGCTTCCTCTGGTCTTCCCAGCCAAACAATAGCTGGTGTTAACAGGGCGCTTTTTACTCTTCACAGCGACCACAGGAAAATGAGGTAATTTTACAATAGAGGAGACCTGGATGTAGATGCTAGACTACCACCCAATGTCACAGAAGTAGTGGCGGGGCGGGGGGTGTTGACTTTGAACCTAGGTTACCTGACTCTGGAACTTCTTCCTATTTCCTCCCTGGTCCACAGCTCACAAGGAAAGTGAGCAGGATCTGGATGTTGAAAAAGAGATTTTCAGGCTTTTTCCAGTGGGGTTGCATTCTCTCTCCCTTTCCTTTTCTCTTTCCCTTTTCCTCTCTATTCCCCCTTCTGTCCCTCTCTCCCTTTCTCCTTCTCCCTTTCTTCCTCCCTAGCCCTCTCCCACTCTCTCTTTCCCCTCTCTTACTCTCCTCCTGAATTCAAACAGCTGTTCTTTTTTTTTCCTTTTTTTTTTTTTTTTTTTACAACACCTTCCTTTTTTAATATCACTTGTAGGGACGGACTTCCAGTCCCCACCCAGTAGAGACAATGCTATGTATGGGATGCTGGCCATGACCCCAGAGCCTCAGCAGTGGGAAGGGCAGAACTCAGTAAACCCATTTTTCTTTCTACTTTTGCATTTCCTTGGTTCTGGGTTTTGTCTTATGGACCTTGTAGTTTCCTAGTAAAATTCCTCTTGAAAAATCCCAGTGCTTCCTCAGCTGAATTAAGAGTAACGGGGCTTTTCTCTTCCTTCAGTGGTATTGGTAGGGAAGCCATGTGGTTTTGGAAAGCTAGGCAGTCCTACTTGTGGTAGCAGCTCTTCCGATTTAGATTCTGGCCATGGGGCAGCTGAGCTGTGACAGAGAGACAGTCAGTAGGGATACGGACTGTTGATTTTTCCTCCTTGGGATTTTCTTCAACAGCATGTAGGACTGATGAATTGAGTTTTCTATGCTCAATTTCATACCCTTTCTATGGAAATCCTTGAAGTAAAGTGCGCAGGGTTGACTGTCTTCATTTTACAGATGAGGATAGGGCTCCTGAGTGAATAAGTGACTTATACAGTCAAATAGTCCCCTAAAGGCTCTGCATTGCTCCTGCCCTACCTGAGAGCAGGTGGGGTCTGCAGGTCAGCAATCCTTCCCCCCCATCCCTCACCCAGCACAGAGTGTGAGGCATCAAGTATGGCATGTCATCTGGCCACCTGTGGTTCACAGAGATTGTTTCCCTATAGCTGGTTAGTTTCTGTTACACAGCGATAAGGTATGTTCTTGCCTTGCTGTGTTCTTTATGAAAACACTTACAGGGACTCTCCAGAGCCTGTCTCCAAATATCCTTGCTTGTCAGCAGAACTTTTCCACCATTGCCTTTTATTTACCAAATGAACAAATGCTTACTGAAACCTGCTTTCACCATAACTCACAAGTCACTAGAATACTACATGGAAGTGCTGGCTCAGCAATTAACACTCTCACCCTGAGGACTTTTGAGTCTTTTTGGCAAGCTGCCAAGTAGGAATGTAACTGTAGTACCAGATGCTGAGGGCTGTGGTACCCGGAAGTTCAGGGGACTGTGGGAGCTGGACTCCATCAGCAAGGCTCAGGGAAATCATGTATAAATTGAGCCTCAGGCATGTGTTGTACTTAGCCAGGCAGAGAAGAAATAAGTACATAGAAGAAAAAGCAGAGGTGAAAAGAAACCATGGAACTTTTGGGAATGGGGAGGTGTCTGATACCAGAGAAGCTTGGAGAGAAGTAGGAGACAGGATGACCAGAAAAGAACTTTTATGCAGCCCTGTGTCTGACCTTCAGTGCTGTTTCTCACCCCACTTTGTAGCTCTGGTTCCTTGTCAGCAATAAATAAATAAATATGTACATATATTTAATATATACAATAAATATATAAATATTTAGTGCTGACAAATATGTATGTATATTTATGTATATACATCAAAAAAAACAGAAACCCACTGCCATAGAGTTGATTCCAACTCATAGCGACCCTACAGGACAGAGTAGAACTGCCCCATAGAGTTTCCAAGGAGGGCCTGGTGGATTCGAACTGCTGACCTCTTGGTTAGCAGTTGTAGTACTTAACCACTATGCCACCAGTGTTCCCATATATATGTATATGTATATGTATATGTATATGTATATGTATATGTATATGTATATGTATATGTATATGTATATGTATATGTATATGTATATGTATATGTATATGTATATGTATATGTATATGTGTATGTGTATGTGTATGTGTATGTGTATGTGTATGTGTATGTGTATGTATATGTGTATGTATATATGTATGTATATTTGCTGGTTACATTCTGAAGGAAATAGAGATCAAAAGATGGTAAAAATGTAGGGGTATGCCATGATCATATCTGTGCTTCATTAAGATCCTTCATGGGGTGGATGGAATTGATGTGGTAAACAATGGAAGCAGAAAGACCAGAATACCTTTTAACATTTATCTTACATTCCTGTGTTGGAATATGGGTTCCTACATAGCTTGAGTTTCACCCAACTTACTCTTCAACCTGAACTCTGTCTATATTAACTTTTAAACTTTTTTCATGTCAACATTACAATTTATTTAATTCTACATTAAATATTTATTTAATATTATTTGGAGGTAATAAATAACACCCAAATCTCAATGGATTGGAACAATAAATTTTTATTTGTTTGTTTATTTATTTGTTATTTATTGTAACATGTCCATTTCAAGTTATCTCAGGGTTTTGTTCCATGTCATACTTACTTAGAGGCATGGGCAGCAGAGCCCCTATTTGGTATGTTCCTAGTTGATATCGCAAAGAAAAGAGACCATGGAAAGTCACACAAACTCGTTTTCAAATGTTTTCACCCAGAATGATAAATTTCATTTCTTCTCATATTTCACTCACCAAAGCAAGACAGGTGGCCACGGACTTGCCTATCTTTATGAGACAGGGAGTTGCAACTTTACCACATGTCTGGAAGAAGAATATCAGTACTAATGATTGCCATAATCGGTCTTTCTTGTTCACTCTCCCTTGTACACGCGAAACGCATTCACCCTCTCCCTGATGAAAACAAACAAAAAATTCTGTCCATTATTACCTAAGCCACAATGGCAAGATCACTGGGGCTACAGAAAGTTTACCTAAGCGTTTAAAAAGACAAAATTATTTGTCCTTCAACAACATACTCAATTTGTAATGGTGGAACAGGATTTGAATAACCACGACAAATATCCCCAGTGTGTAATGGGAAAAATGGGAGTCACATAAAGGTATTCCAGGGTGGTACTACCTGAATTATCAAGGCTACTCTCAGTATGTTGGAAACCCTGGTGGCATAGTGGTTAAGTGCTATGGCTGCTAACCAAAGGGTCAGCAGTTCGAATCTGCCAGGTGCTCCTTGGAAGCTCTATGGGGCAGTTCTACTCTGTTCTATAGGGTCTCTATGAGTCAGAATAGACTCGATGGCACTGGGTTTGGGGTGCTTTTTTTTGGTTTTCTCTCAGTATGGGGACTGTTTCATAATTAGATTCTTTTCCCCGGGGAAACCACTGTTGTCTAATTTTCTTCATGGCCCTAGGCTCTGCTCTGTGGAAGAGTCTTCTTTTCTGTTATCACTAATGTGGCCTCAGGGCATATGCCGTCTCTGAAGTCTGGGAGGCTTTCTCAGTCCGTCCTCTGCCCAAAGATACTTGGGAGGCCAATGGATCACTTACGCCTCTAAGAGTCACAGTCTGTCTTGTTCAATTTTGGCAGCATATTTATCTCAAATATTTAGTAGGCATCTTATCTATTTCATTTCTCCATGTTAGGGATTACCCCTTTTTTGAGACATGGCTCTCAGAGTTGCTAATTTTTTTCTTCTCTCTCTCTCACTTTAATTGCTTTTTCATGTATCTTGAGCTTATTAGACATGGTCAAAAAACAGACACGTAAACACATTTCCCTGAGCCATTGGATCAAATTTAAAGGATTTATTGGATGCCATACTTTCAGTTAAGTTTCAACCTTGACACACGTTAACCTCTTCAGAGGATTTTCCCAAAGTGTGATGAGAATGCCTTTTAATTTATCCATTCTACAAAGCTGAAATTTAAACACGTTCATTTGTCCTAAATTTTTCTTAATATCATTGGTAACGTTAGGGTGAGATGCCATTCTCTTTGTAAATTTGTGGAATCTCTCTATTTCCTTTCATCCTTGCATGCAAGTGGCCATTTTTTCCCCCTGTGCTCTTCTCTCTCTCTCTCTTTTTATTTTTATTTTTTAATTAAAAACAGCAGCAACCAGCACATCTTACTAACATTCTGTGTTTGAACCACTTTCCCTAGATCTCCCAAGTTACTACTGGATAGCAGTCTTATGAGGTATTTCACTACAACGTAAAGAATCACTGGTTTCCAGCCTTGTTTAACTATTTCATTGCTAGCCACCATGCAACAACCAAGCCAAGTACTTTATCTTTTTATTAAGCCAAACTTCAGGCAACATTCTCTGTATTATTTAGGGCAGACTATATTATGCTGTAATAATTAATAGCCTCAAAACCTCTCAGTGGATTAGACAATAAGGGTTTGTTTCATACTATTGGTACACAACTATTGCAGTCTAGTTGGAGGCTCTGCTCCATGACATCTGGACTCAGAGACACAATCTGACAGAGCTTTTGCCATTGGGAGCTTTGCAGCTTACGGCAGCACAGGGAGAACTTGGTGAATGCTGCCCTGGAATAATAGAACACTCCTCAGCTCACACTTCATGGGTTAAAGCAGGTCACCTGACCATGGTCAAAGGACTGAGGAAATATGATCCAGTTGTGCCCTGAGAGAAAGAGAACCGGTGTGGGGGTAAATAGCACTCAACTCTACCAAAGACATCCTAGCTTCTGTGTGTCCTGTCTCCCTGACTCCACACACGTGTGTTAGATAAGTAGATAAGTTAGATAAGTAGGTAAGTTAGATAAGTAGGACCACTCTACAGGTCTTTTCCCATTAAAACACTTTGAACACTTGTATGAATGTGTGATCCTCAGTTAATTGAATTGGGGTGTGCGTGCCTTTAGTTCTGATGGTGCACACACCCTGAAGTGCTGTTGTGTATACTGTCACATTGCTGTCAAGCAAGGTACATATTTCCATCTCAATGTTTTTACTTTGATGAAGAAATTTTGACTCAGAGAGATTAAATAAGTCATCAAAGTGTAGAGTTAAAATTCTAGGTTACATATTTAGTCCCTAAAGATGGTGCTGTCTAAATTTCACTTATATGTAGAGAATGCCTTAACACTTACTACACGACTTAACCATCTTGTTAATGGTCTGTGATAAGTATTAGCATCTCTTCAGAAATCCTTTGCTCTTTTATTTTATGTCTAGCATCATGTGTTCTTATAGACAAAAGCAACATAATAACATTTCTTGGAGACATTTTCCCAGAAGAAATTTCATGTGCTACAAAGAATCACACTAATCTCTAAGGGCAAATATATATATTTTTGGTTAATTTATTTTAAAATGTTTGGTTTCATTAAGAACTAATATATTAATTCCGCAAATATTTTCACAGTACCTACTCTGTACTTAGTACTTTGCCAGTCACCGAAGATCAAAAAAAAAAAAGGTGCTAGTAGGGCCAAACTTCAATCCTGATGGGACTCAAAAAAACTCAAATGAATGATTTCGATGCAGCCTGATGAATGTGGTGACGGGAATTTAGCACTGGGAGCTACAAAGGCCATATATTTGGGTCAGAACTGACTACTGGAATAAATGACAACTACACTGGTGCTGACCTGCAATGGTCCCCATCATCTGGACTGACTTGACATGTTTTGGGGTTGTGCACTCATGGCTCTTTAGGTATCCCTTTCATGTCTTCCTAGGGACCTCACATGCTACTGTCACTACTGATGAGGTGGAGCTCACTTTCTATTCACTAATAATGCAGATCGTTTAGTTTCTTACATTCTCCTCCTAAAGACTTGGAATAAATTCCTTCTGTAAAGCGTCAGAAAATGCCCACAACATAGGATAAGTCAAGTGCCTATTTCTCCTTGTGATCATTAAGGTTGTGTGTCAACTTGGCTAGGCCATGTTTCTCAGTGATTTGGCAGCTATGCTGTAGTTTGGCAGCCATATGATGACTTGATCACTTCCATGATAAGATGTGATATAATGTGATCACCTCCATGACAGGATCTTCTGTGAGTAGCCAATCAGCTGAAATGGGATTTTCCCGGGGGTGTGGCCTGTATCTAATATAAGTGGACTTTCTGGCAAGGCTTACAGGCTTTTGCTTGCTGTGGATCCTGCAGCTGGCTCCTGTTCGCCTGACCTCCAGTTCTTGGGACTTGAACTTACAGCTTACCTACTGTCTTGCCTGCCAATCTTGGGTTCATCAGCCCCTGAGGCTATGTGAATAAGTTGGAACACTTAGGTACACTACATATCTAACATCAGCTAGTCAAATATTTGTCTTAGTATATGGTATATAGTGTACATTTCTATGCATAAAAAACATTAAAGACACACTTTCAGAGACACTAAAACATATTTAACATAATAACACAGTAATAATAATAATGTTTTGATGTGTGTCACAAAGCAGTGCCCATTTGTTATTATGAACTATTGTATATGCCTCAAATTTTTAATGTAATAGTCTTCACTGGGGTTGGTTCATAACTAGGGTTGTATGTGAGTTGGACATTCATAGCCCAGGGGCTGCCTATAACTCAGAAGTGATTAGGTTTCAGATCCCCCCTATACTGGTATGACCTCAACTGATTGATTACATTCCATTAGATCGCATTATGGAAGGTGATTGCGTTACATTAGATTAGCTTACACTTGCAAGTATAAGAGTTAGGATAGCAACACATAGTATAGGAGGGTACAATTCAATCCATAATAGCGTCATAAGATGATAGAGCCTGAAGGTACCGTATTAATAATATACGAAAGAATACCAGAAAGATGTTTATCTATGTTTTATCAACTACACAAAGACATTAAGCTGTGTGACTAATAACAAATTATGAATAACATTACAAAGAATGAGAATTCCAGAACACTTCCTTGTACTTATGTGGAACCTGTACATAGATCAAGAGGCAGCCGTTTGAACAGAACAAGGGGACGATCTCATGCCACCAAGACTGAAGAACAAGGAGGGGAGTGCATCCTTTGGACCTGGGGTCCCTCTGCTGAGAAGCTCCTAGACCAGGGAAAGATTGATGGCAAGCACCTTTCCCCAGAGCCAACCGAGAGAAAAAGCCTTCCCCTGGATCTGGCACCCTGAATTTGGATTTCTAGCTTGCTAGCCTGTGAGAGAATAAACTTATGTTTGTTAAAGACATCCACTTGTGGTATTTCTGTTACAGCAGCACTAGATGACTAAGACACTCCTCTTAGAGTTTTCTAGTACAGGTATTCTGAGGACTTCCCCGTGGACCTTGTAGACTTCTCTTCATCCTTTCTCCTGGGTCTCATCTTTTTCACGCAAATAGATGATGGTGCATGCAGATTAAGATTGGAATGGGAGCATCACTTGAACGTGTTTTTGCAGGGTGATCTAGACTGACATAATCCTCCAGCTCTTGCAGCATCTCATTCTTTTCCCCTCAGTTTAGAGCAAGCCTGTCAATGGAAAACTAAGATGGTATCAGAGATATTTAATATTTTCTGGTAAGTATGGTAATTTTCCCTTCCTTGTGTGTCAGTAGGTTTTCCCGTACTGAAGTCCATCATGTTATTTGTCAAGGCAAAACCCCATAATCCTCAATACATTCTCAGAGCATTTAAAATATTTTCCCGTAACAGTTTGCTACTCCATATAATGATTCCAGATGGGCACTGCTTATCATGAAAGGCGTTCTATTTTCCACTGTTTGGAATCTGCATATTGGCCTCATCACATCTGCTTCACTTGTCTGATTTCCTTAACCCTGCTTCCTTCACAGTTACACACCACATTACATGGATCATTTACACTCCATCCATCAACTACTGCTGAGAGTTTTGGGTTGCCTTGTGATCTCTTTGTTGAAGATTTTCCCATTTTGGAGAATGATTTCTATCAGGACATTGAGCAATAACCTACAAATTCTTGCGACATTGATTAAATGAACACTTTTGAAGTAATCAATTAAATCAATGGAAAAGCACATTTCAACCATGGACAGATTAACTCAAAACCAAAAAATAAAAGGCATTTAATTTAATTTAGTTTAATCTCTTCAGAGAGAATACATATATATATATATAACCAAACCTGTTGCCATCGAGTCAATTCCAACTCATAGCGACCCTACAGGAGAGTAGAACTTCCCCATAGAGTTTCCAAGGAGCACCTGGTGGATTTTTACTACCAACCTTTGGGGTGGCAGCTGTAGAACTTAACCACTGTGCCACCAGGGTATATATATATATATATATATAAACTATCCCTAAAGAATATGTATGTGAGAAGGCAGTGAAATTCAAGAGAAGAAAGAGTGCAGAATTAAGAAACAGGGACTTGAGTTTTCAGCCTGTGACTTTGAGATTTCCTCACTATATCTTTGGACACCAAGTTCTATACCTCCCACTTTTGGTGCTTTTCAGCTCATAAATCCTTTGACTCCAAATTACAAAATTATTGCTCAATTTCCATTCAACTGAAAAAGAATTCCTTAGGAATAAATTTTTGTTGGGCCCACAACTGAAGTTCCATCTTTATCAGAATTGTGGTAGTCATTAGAGCCTTAGAAGACAATCCGGTCTCCATTCAGTTGCATTGATAAAAAACACTTGTGTGTATGTTTCTGAAAGTACTCATGGAAATAGCTCAACATAGCAGCTATTGTTGCCAACGTCCTTGTGATTTAACTTTTAGGATAACTTATGGATTTATCTTGCCTTCTATCATTTAAGAAAAAAGAATTACATTCAACAGGCTCTGGTCACTTATCAAGCACCAGGGTAATCCATCAGTGGAGGTGTAGAGGGACGTGAAGTGTGACAGCCCAGGGTCAACAAATAGCACAGCCGCTGTACAATGTTAGCCAGCCTTCAGCTGCTAGGCCCTGGGCCATGGTTTTTAGTCAAACCCTGATCTCAGATTTGTTCTCAGACTCTGTTTATGTTACTCATCTCTCCTGGCACTTGATGCATTCGTGGTGTTGATCTCATGATTAACTTAGACCTGTCCCACACTGCATAATTTTAGGGTGGTGGTAACCTTTGATATTACACACTAACAGCCTTGGTTTCTTTCCCTGGAATTTTGCACAATAATAGTAAACTATTCTTTATATATTGATATAGCAAGTTCCCCAAAGGAGTTTCCTTTTTTAAGGACTCTGCAAAGTTTGGATCCTATATCAACCCTGCATAAGACATAGTTAACTCCATTTTATAGAGTTAGAATCTAAGGCTCAGGAAAATGAAGCCACTTCCCCAAGGTCAAGGTCATTCTGCCATTAATCCTGATTCCAAATCTGAGAGACTCAGTGGCTTGTGCTTGGCCCTAATATCATGGGTTCATTTTCTATTTTTACCTTTATGATCCTGCCTTGGCTCTGACAGCTCTGTGTCCTCAGGCAGTGAACCAACCTGTGCTCTCACTGTGGCTGTCTTTGAGCTACACTTAATGAGCTGCCTTGACAAGGAACAGATTTGTTAGAACAGAACAACACATAGCCATTGAACACACTAGTTAGGGTAGAGGCTTAGCGGGACCATGACTTAATGTTACGTGCATAGTAGACAAGTTTTCCATAAATTCACTGACGGATGTGTCCTGAACTAAAAGGTTCTTTCTGATAAGAATTGCTCAGGAAAATCTTCACTTTGGATAGAACATATGAGTGGGGCCTTACAAGTGGATCTCATTCCTTCTTTTTAGCTCCATTCATTTATTCATTCATCCTATAGATATTTATCAAGCACCTCCCATGTGGCAAGCACTCTCCTTACCCTCTGAGGGACAATACAGCCTTGTGGTTAGAAGCACATACTCTGGGCCAGGCTGTCTGAGTTTCCATTTCAGCTCTACCTATTACCAGCTGGGGGATACTGGTCAGGTTACTTAACTTCTATGTGCCAGGATTTCTACACTAAAAAAAAAAAAAGAAGAACAAGAAGAAATCCTTCTCATGTTGCAATGAACATCAGTTGGGTTAATAATATGTGGCACATGATAATATCAGCTGCTGTTTGGAAATTCTATGGGGCATTTCTATTCTATCCTATAGGGTCACTATGAGACAGAATCGACTTAACGGCAATGAGTTCGGTTATTTGGGGATTTAGTTAATAATTTATGAGGCACATGGTAAGTACCATACAAGTGTTGACTATTAGTATATCTTATGCACTCCCATGATTTCAACAATCCCCTCTCTGCTCATGACTACACATGCACACTTTATCTATCCAGTTTACCCCAGGATAGATGGCATCCTTTGGCCTCTGAACCCATGTTTTCAAGAACCTATTTGGTGTTTCCACCTGGAGGTTAACAGACACCTTTAAGTCGGCAGTTATAAAACAGAACTCTTAAACTGCTCCTCCTCCTGTGTTTCTTATCTCAGTAAAGTAAACAATGTTCATCCATGTGGATAAGCCAAAAACTTGGGAGGCCTCCTTGACACTTCCTTTGCCATCTCTCCTTACAATAACCAGATTCTGTAGATTTTATCTTTTATCTTCTCGAAGTACACACTTTTTTTTCCCCATCTCCTCGGCCAGCGCTTTGTTTAAACATTAATTTCTCATTTGGATTATTGTAACAAGTCTTTCAAAATTCTCTTGCTTCAATTCATTCTCCTTTATTCTCCCAGAGGGATATTTTTGAAGCTTAAACTTGGCCAGGTCTCTCCATTACTCAATAGCCACCAATTAAGGCCAGACTTGAGCTTGCATGGTATGCAGGTCTTGTAAGCTCTCATCCTTACATCTTAGTCCAGGTTTTCTAGTGGAGCAAAACCAGTGAAACATACATATAAATATAGAGAGAGAGATTTACTTCAGGGAAATGGCTCATGCAATTGTGGGGCTGACAAGCCCCAAATCCAAAGGTCTGGTGGCAGGCTGGAGACCTCAGAAGACTGCAGTCCCTGGTGAATCCAAGATCTGTAGGCCACTCAATAGGCTTGAGACTTCTGCTGGCTTATGTTCCAAGAATTGGAGGTAAGGTGACAAGAAGAATGCAAGGTTGAGAGAAAGAGAGGTTTGCCAAACGTATATTTATATACTAGAAGAGGGCCACACCCTCAAAGCAACTCCCCTTCCAGCTGATTGGCTGTTCACGTCCGATCACAAAACAGAAGCTGATTACATTATAGAAGAGCACCTACCGCACCATTTAGAATCATTGCCTACCCAAGTTGACTCATAACTTTAACCATTAACCCCTTGTCAACTTGGCAGCTATACACATCTCCTTAAACAATACATAACCTCCAAATAAAGATAATTATAAAGTCATACTTGTGCCTAACATGATACAATTAACATAACTAACATGCATACAACTGAAAAACACACTAACACCTTTTATATCTTGTATTTTATAGTAAGTAATGGGATAAAGGGAAGGAAAAAAAAACAAAGATATGCTTGAAGAGGAATGATGTTGCATTCATCACCAAAAAGAACATTTCAAGATCTATCCTGAAGCACAGCGCTACCAGTGATAGGACAACACCCATATGCCTACAAGGAAGACCAGTTAATACAACTATTATTCAAATTTGTGCACCAACCACTAAGGCCTAAGATGAAGAAATTGAAGATTTGTATCAGCTTCTGCAGTCTGAAATTGACTGAACATCATTGATAATTACTGGTGATTGAAATGCAAAAGTTGAAAACAAAGAAAAAGAATCAGTAGCTGAAAAATATGGTCTTGGTGATAGAAACGATTGTCAGAGGTCTCATGATTGAATTTTGCAAGAGCAATGATTTCTTCACTGCAAATACCTTTTTTCACCAACACAAACAGTGACTATATACATGGACCTCACCAGATGGAATACACAGGAATCAAATTGACTACATCTGTGGAAACAGACTACGGAAAATCTCAATATCATCAGGCAGAACAAGGCCAGGGGCTGACTGTGAAACAGACAATCAATTGCTCATAGGCAAGTTCAAGTTGAAACTGAAAAAAATTAGAACAAGTCCACAAGAGCCAAAGTATGACCTTGAGTATATTACACCTGAATTTAGAGACCCTCTCAAGAGTAGATTTGATGTGTTGAACACTAATGCCCAAAGACAAGGTGAGTTGTGGAATGACATCATACATGAAGAAAGCAAAAGATCATTAAAAAGACATAAAAGAATGAAAAGACCAAAATGGATGTCAGAAGAGACTCTGAAACTTGTTCTTGAACGTTGAGCAGCTAAAGCAAAAGAAAGAAATGATGAAGCGAAAGAGCTGAACAAAAGATTTCAAAGGGCAGCTCAGAAGACAAAGTAAAGTATTATAATGACAAGTGCAAAGAGCTGGAGATAGAAAAACAGAAGTGAAGAACACACTTAGCATTTCTCAAGCTGAAAGAACTAAGGAAAAATTCAAGCCTCCAGTTGCAGTAGTAAAGAATTCTATGTGGAAAATATTAAATGGCTTGGGAAGCATCAAAAGAAGATGGAATGATTATACAGAGTCATCATACCAAAAAGAATTGGTTGATGTTCAACCATCTTAAGAGCTAGAATAGGATCAGGAACCGATGGTACTGAATGACGTCTAAGCTGCACTGAAGGCACTGGCGAAAAGCAAGGCTCCAAGACTTGACTGAATATCAACTGAGATATTTCAACAAACCTGTGCAGCAGTGGAAGTACTCATTCCTCTAGGCCAAGAAATTTGGAAGACAGTTACCTGACAAGCTGACTGGAAGAGATGCATATGTATGCTTATTCCCAGGAAAGATGATCCAACTGAATGTGGAAATTATAGAACCCAGTGCAATATCATTAATATCACATGCAACTAAAATTTTGCTGAAGATCTTTCAAAAGCAGCTTCCCCTGAATATCAATAGGAAACTGCCAGAAATCCAGGTTTGATTCAGAAGAGGATGTGGAACCAGGGATATCATTACTTATGTCAAATGGATCCTGGCTGAAAGAAGAGACTACCGGAAGGATGTTTACCTGTGTTTTATTGTCTATGCAAAGGCATTCGACAGTGTGGATCATAACAAATTTTGGATAAGATTGTGAAAAATGGGAATTCCAGAACACTTAATTGTGCTCATGAGGAACCTGTACATAGATCATGAGGCAGTTATCCAGACAGAACAAGGGTATACTGCATAGTTAAAGTCAGGAAAGTTGTGCGTCAGGGTTGTATACTTTTACTATACCTGCTCAATCTGTATGCTGAGCAAAAAATCCGAGAAGTTGGACTATATGAAGAAGAATAGGGCATTAGAATTGCAGGAAGACTCATTAACAACCTGCATTATGCAGATGACACAACCTTGCTTGCTGAAAGTGAAGAAGACTTGAAGCGCTTACTGATGAAGATCAAAGCTCACAGCCTTCAGTATGGATTACACCTCAACATAAAGAAAACAAATCCTCACAAATGGACCAATATGCAACATCGTGATAAATGGAGAAAAGATTGAAGTTCTCAAGGATTTCATTTTTACTTGGATCCACAATCAATACCCATGGAAGCAGTTGTCAAGAAATCAAAAGACACATTGCACTGGGCAAATCTGCTGCAAAAGACTTCTTTAAAGTGTTGAAAAGCAAAGATGTCACCTTGATGACTAAGGTGTGTCTGACCCAAGCCATGGTATTTTCAATTGCATCATATGCATGTGAAAGCTGGACAATGAATAAGGAAGACTGAAGAAGAATTGACACTTTAGAATTGTGGTGTTGGTGAAGAATATTGAATATACCATGGGCTGCCAAAAGAATGAACATATCTGTCAAGAAGAAGTACAACCAGAATGCTCCTTAGAAGCAAAGATGGCAAGACTGCATCTTACATAATTTGAACATGTCTTCAGGAGGGATCAGTCCCTGGGGAAGGACATGGTGCTTGGTAAAGTACAGGGTCAGCAGAAAAGAGGAAGACCCTCAGTGAGATGGGCTGTCACAGTGGCTGCAACAATGGGCTCAACCATAACAACGTTTGTGAGCGTGACAAAGTTTGTGAGCATGACGTTTCTTTCTGTCGTACATAGGGTTGCTGTGAGTCAGAACCAAATTGACAGCACCTAACAACAACAATAACAACATTTGTGTACGTATGTATTATATAAAAAAATATATATATATATATATATACACACACACACATAAAAAATGAGGAAGAAATACTCACTACAATTACATTTCTTATTTTGCAACTGGTCACAGGGTTGTAGCTAGTATTTAGAATTACTTTCTTCCATTACTCGTTCCAGATTCCCTTTGCCCTCAGCAAGTATCTCAGCTGATTGTGGTTGTTTGCCTGGTGGGGTGGCCCAAAACCTCATTCCTGAAGGTTCTCGCCCATTCACAGTCATGTCAGAATTTAGTTGCTCTAATTTTCCATTGATTTTAATCACAGGGCATGGTAGTGCTAAAAGATGCCCTAAGGGACCTCTTGTATTCCATGCATACTCCTCTTTACCTCCATTATGTAATAATGATTGAATTTCCCCTTGGTAGTCAGGATCAATTGCACCAGCCAATATGGTAACTCCCATCTTTGCCTGTTGGTCCAGAAGCATGAGAACCCCAAAGTGGTTGGGTGGCATTCTTAACTTCTATTTTAACTCCTGTTTCAATGGAATCAGTGCTGTGTCTACTTCTGGGAGCATTCTCCATTTGGAATTAAGACCTCTAGACCAGGAAGAGCATAGCGTTGTGAGAATAAAAAAGTGAAACTTTTCTGAGGGGGTCTCTAGGGGTGACAGTGAGTGGTGTCACTCCCATTTCTACAACTTGATTCCTGGACTAGTGAATCCTGGCTGTGGGAGAAATAGTATCATATATTGGATGCTGGTTTAGAACATATATAGCCTCCTGGAGAACATTGCCCCAGACCTGTAAGGTACTGCCTACTGACTGGCACTGTAAATGAGTCTTTAAACAGCCATTTCTTTATTTTATCAAGCCAGCTGCTTCAGGATGATGGGGAATATGGTAAGACCAGTGAATTTTATGAACATGGGCTCATTGTTGCACTTTATTTACTGTGAAGTGAGTTCCTTGACCTGAGGCAATGCTGTGTGGGATACCATGCCAGTGGATAAAGCATTACGAAGGCCAAGGATGGTAGTTTTGGCAGAAGTGTTGCATGCAAGAAAGCAAATCCATGTCCACAGGATCCCACTAAGAGCAAAACACTGCCCTTTTCATGATGGAAGTGTCAAGTAATCAACCTGCCACCAATTTGCTTGCTAATTGCCTTGAGAAATGATGCCATATCGGGGACTCAGTGTTGGTCTCTGCTGCCGGCAAACTGCGCACACCCCAGTGGCTGTAGCCAAGTCGCCTTTAGTGAGTGGAAGTCCATGTTGCTGAGCCCATCCATCCTTGCCACCGTGGTTGATTTGTTAATGAGCCCATTCAGCAGTGACAGGACTGGCTGGAGAATGAGGCTGACTGGTTTCCAGAGAATACCTCATCCTATCCACTTAATTATTAAAATACTCCTCTTCTGAGGTCACCCTTGGTGAGTATTCACATGAGATAGAGATATTTTCACTTCTTTGTCCCGTCCAGAGAGGTCTATCCATATACCTCTTCCCCATACCTCCTTGTCACCAATTTTCCAATCATGCTCCTTCCAAGTCTCTGACCATCCAGCCAAACCACGGGCCACATACCATGATTTGGTATACAATTGCACACCTTGTCATTTCTCCTTCCAAGCAAAATGAACAACCAGGTTCATAATTTTCCTACTGGGATGATTTCCCTTCACCACTGTTGTTCAGTGAAGTCCCCAGAAAGGGGCTGCAGGATTACTGCTGTCCACTTTCAAGTGATGCCTGCATATCATGCAGAACCATGTATAAAGTAGGATGAGTTTCCTCTTCCTCAGTCAACTCATCAAAAGGAACATCATGAGGTCATAGGTGCACACTGTGAATGGGAAGGTAATGTGACACGAGTGGGGACAATGGGCATTTTGGGCCACTTCCTCATATAACTTACTTGTGCCTTCATGGCCTAATCAAGCCCAATCTCATATATATCACTCTATTTGATGATGAAACGCGGATGTGCATATCCAACTTTTTGACACTGTGGGACAGACAATGCACAGTTCATGACTGGTTGCTCAGGTGGAGTGGAAAGTTGGTGGCCCATGATTAGGCATTCAGTCTCCACTAGAGTTATAAGTCAAAGGTTGTTTCTCAAAAGGAGAGTAATTATCTGCTGAGGATGGCAGGGCCTTGCCCCCAAATCCCAAGAATCTGTGCTGTGATTCACCAACAGCGGCCTGCCAAAGACTCCAGATAGCATCTTTATCTGCCACTAACACTTCAAGCACCATGGGATCACCTGGATCATAGGATCCAAGTAGCAGAGTGGCTTGCACACCAGCCTGAACCTGTTGCAGAGCATTGTCTTGTTCTGGACCCTACTCAAAACTAGCAGCTTTTTGAGTCACTTGGTAAATAAGCCACAGTAGCACACCCAAATGAGGGATATGTTGCCTCCAAAATCCAAAGTGGCCCACCAGATGTTGTGCCTCCTTTTAGTTGTAGCAGGGACCAGATGCAACAACTTATCCTTCACCTTAGAAGGAATATCTTGACATGCAAAACACCACTGAATCCCCAGAAATTTCACTGAGGTTGAAAGTGCCTGAATTTTTGTCAGATTAATTTTCACCCTCTTGGCAGACAAATGTCTTACCAAAAACTCTGGAGTTGCTGATAGTTCTTCTTTCCTACACTCAATGTAATATACCAATGTGACTTCTTGTGGAAGAAAAAGGTGATCAAGGTCCTTGTGGGCTAAATTATCATATAGTGCTGGTGAGTTGATATATCCCTGAGGTAGGATGCCTGGCATTGCTGGCCTTTTCAGCTGAAGGAAAACTGCTTCTGATGGTCTTTAGAAATAGGTATCAAGAAAAAGACTTTGGCCAGATCCGTAGCTGAATACCAGGTACCATGAGATGTATTAATTTACTCAAGCAATAAAATCACAACTGGAATGGCAGCTGCAATTGGAGTCACCAGCTGGTTAAGTTTATGATAATCCACTGTCATTATCCAAGACCTGTCTGTTTTCTGCACAGGCCAAGTAAGCCAGTAGAATGGGAATGTGGTAGGAATTACCACCTGTCTTTACTATCTAGTGCTGCTATAACAGAAGTACCACAAGTGGATGGCTTTAAGAAACAAATTTATTCTTTCACAGCCTAGGAGGCTAGAAGTCTGAATTCAGGGTGCCAGCTTCAGGGAAAGGTTTTCTTTCTCTATCGGTTCTGGAGGAAGGCCCTTTTCATCAATTTTCCCCTGATCTAGGAGCTTCTCAGTGAGGGGAGCCCAGTCCAAAGGACATGTTCTGCTTTCTATACTTCTTTCTCGGTGACAGGAGGTCCCTATCTCTCTGCTAGCTTCTCTCTCCTTTTACATCTTGTGAAATACAAGGTGATGCAAGCCGCACCCCAGGGAAACTCACTTTATATCACATCAGGGTTGTAACCCCAGGGAAACTCCCTTTATATCACATCAGGCCTGTAACCTGAGTAAGGGCACTGCACACCATCCTAATCCTCTTTAACATAAACTAATCTTGCCTCATTAACCACAGCCAGAGATTAGGATTTACAACACATAGGAAAATTACATCAGATCACAAAATGGAGGGCAACCATATAATACTGGGAATCATGGCTTCAACAAGTTGACACACATTTTTGAAGGACACAATTAAATCCGTAAAACTACCCCTGCATCCTTCAAGTCATTGATGGTAGAACTAATCTCTGCAATCCATCCAGGAATGCAGCATTGCTTTTGGTTTACTATTTTCCTAGGTGGTGGCATTTCTGGTGGTTTCCACTTGGCCTTTCCTACCATAATAGCTTTTACTCCACTTGTCAGAGATCCATTATGGGGGTTCTGCCAGTTGCTGAGTTTGTCTATTCCAATTATGCATTCTGGATCTAGGGCAGTCACTACAGGGTGGATTCAGGCACCCACTGGACACACTGTTAGATAGACCTGAGCTAAGACTCTATGACTAACCTGACCTCCAACACACCCCTCTTCTGACTAGAGGGCTACAGTAATGTGTTGAATTTCCTGGAATTAGTATCAGTTCAGAGCCAATATTCAGTAATCTCTGAAAAGTCTGATTATTTTATTTTCCCCAACGAAAGGTCACTCTTGTAAAAGGCCATAGAGCTCTTTGAGGGAGGCTGGGAGAAAGATTAACCATACAAATCTTTGTCAGTGTACTGTTGTCCTTTCTGAAGGAGACCTGGCCTCCCCTTTATTCAAGGCGTTGTGGGTCTGTAAACTGACTCAAGTCTGTCTGGGAATTGATTCAGGGACCATGATTCTCTATTTTGGTGATTCAAGTTAGACTGTCATTCACTTGACCTGTAATTCTTCCACTTTTACAGATGAAGTAAATATTTAATAGGCTTTCCACTGATTTCACTGCTAGGGACACCATGACTCAGTAGCCAGTGTCATAAGTCCATGGAAGTCAAGCTATTCTGATTACTGCTTTTATTCTGCTGTCCGTTACAGTAAACACATCACCTTCTCTTCGGCAATTAAGTGCCCTAGTTGGCTCCTGCCACCCTAGGATGCAATCATCCCCATTGTATCAGTGAGGACATTTCCCACTGTAATATCGGACCTACATAGAAAAGCAATCACAGCAGTCTTCAAGAATGCAGGGGCTCCCTTCATAAATTTGTTCTTCATCATTGTGGTGGAAGATGTGTCTTTGGGCATTCCCTGGGTGGGTCAGTGTGTTCAACAAGATAAATTCACTATAACATTCCAATTTCTCTAAACCTTTGGATACCTTCTTCTACAGTATACCAAAGCAGTTCTGGCATTTCAGCTTCAATAAGCTCAGGCCATCTCTTAGTACACATTTCAGCCAGCCAACCAAATAAACTATTAGACTCTTTTCTAACTTCTCGAGCTGAAACATTGAATGAAGAATCTGTGATTAGTGGACCCATATCAATAAACACATCATGATACATGGAGAAAAGATTGAAGTTGTCAAGGATTTCATTTTACTTGGATCCACCCATGGAAGCAGCAGTCAAGAAATCAAAAGACGCATTGCATTGGGCAAATCTGCTGAAAAGGACATCTTTAAAGTGTTGAAAAGCAAAGATATCACCTTGAAGAGTAAAGTGCACCTGACCCAAGCTATGGTATTTTCAATCGCCTCATACGCATGTGAAAGCTGGACAATGAATAAGGAAGACCAAAGAATTAACGCCTTTGAATTGTGGTATTGGTGAAGAATATTGAATATATCATGGACTGCCAAAAGAGCAAACAAATCTGTCTTGGAAGAAGTACAACCAGGATGTTCCTTAGAAGCAAGGATGGCAGGACAGCATCTTACATACTTTGGACATGTTGTCAGGACGGATTAGTCCCTGGGGAAGGACATTATGTTTGGTAAAGTAGAGGGTCAATGGAAAAGAGGCAGACCCTCAATGAGATTGACACAGTGGCTGCAACAATGGGCTCAAGTGTAACAATTGTAAGGATGGCACAGGACAGGGTAGTGTCTTGTTCTGTGCTGCATCAGGTAGCTATGAGTTGGAACCAATTGGACAGCACCTAACAACAACAACAACATCAATAAACTCAGACTGATCCAACTTTATGTTCCTTGCTCCATTACCACATACTTGTAATAGCCATTCACACATATTCCCCAGATTTATGCTTATACACATGAGAAAAATTGAGCAGTTATTTTGGAGTATAGAGTAGCTCTTCATGGATCACACTTTGCACTCACCTCTTCGGGCTCTCTGGAACCTGAGTCTAGTTATAGGTTTAGAAGCAAAAATGAGTAGTGGAGGTAAGTTCTGGGACATTTAGCAATGTCTTCAAAGGCATCTGCCTCCGGTGACACCTCAGGTGCCACCTCAGGCAATGCCCCGAGCAGTGCCTCAGGAAAGGACTCTTCAGGCACATCTGAGTTAATCTTGTCAGATGGGGATGGGTAGGCTTGTTCTACTGCCAAGGCTGATTCAACCAAATTTAGGAGCTCAGTTTCCCCAGCTTCATCCATCTCTGCCTATATGTCCCCATTTCTCTGCTATCAATGCCCTAACTTTAACTTGAGATACCTTTTGAGTTTAGCAATTCAGATGGTGTTGTAATTCAGCCACTCTTAAGATAGGACTCTGGGTATGGTTTTCAGAAATATCAGCTCTGTTCCTACAAGAAGTAAGATTTATTTTTAGGGCACAAGTAGTAACTTTGAGGTCTTTTATATGGTACTCTAGCTGAGACTTTGAAGCCCTGAGCTCATTATTTTTCTTCTTCACTTTGTCTTTCAATGGTAGAATCAACCAGCCAGCTTCATGATACTTGTCAGTTTGACAAAATGTTGAAAGGTATGAAATACACAATCTCCCAGATATTTGATCTAATAGTGGTGGTATTTTGAATATCTCTTGCTACATCATGCTATGGAATGATAGCGCCCACTTTACTACTAAAAATAGAGTCGTTAGTGCCTTTAAATTTAGCCAGACTTGGGAACCAATTCAGAAAGCTTATCCTTAAGGTTATTGTTGTTCTAGCACCAGGCTTAGTTCCAAATGTCTAAGTCTGGATTCTCTAGAGGAGTAAAACCAGTGAAATGTATATAGAAATACATATAGGAGATTTACTTCAAGCAAATGGTTCATGTAACTGTGGAGCTAAGAAGTCCCAAATCTGTGGGCCAGGCAGCAGGCTGAAGACTTTTGCTGACTCACAGGATTACAGGGGCTGAGGAATCCAAAATATACAGATCAGATAGCAAGCTGTGGACCCCTGCTGGCTCACAGGGTTGTGGGGGCTGGCAAATCCCAGATCTTTGGGTCAGGTAGCAGGCTTGAGATTTCTGCAGGCTTATGTGCTAACAACCAAAGGCCAGGTGATGAGAAAAGTACAGGGTCGAAAGAGAGAAAGAGAGCTTTACCATTTATATATTGAAGGCCGGCTACACTCCACATGAACTCACTTTCCAACTGACTGGCTGCTCAAATCAGATCAAAAAATGGAAGGGGGTTACATATGGAAGAGTGCTTGCCAAACCACTGAGAATCATAGTCTAGCCAACTTGACACACAACATTAACCATCACACCTTGCCTTTCTTCCAGATGCAGGTCCTGTCACTCCCCCCTCACGCTCCAGGTTGTAATGATGCTACACAACTCAAAATTCCCCAAAGTGTATTTGTTTTGTTTCTGTGCCCCCAGCTTAGAAACCCTCATACCTTTCATAGGCTAATTCCTATTGGTCCTTGAGTTCTCAACTTGTACACTTGTTCCTGGGACCCGTTCCGTATCCCTTCCCTGTCAGTCTGAGTGAGTTTCCTCCCACATACGTGAATCATGGTCTTCCAACTGGCCCAAAAGCTTCTGAATATATACCTTATGGGGCTTTTTATTCTTGCCCATCTAAACAGTGCCTCATATATATAATGAATGAAAAAAATATATTTTGATGAATGTCAGGTGGATGGCTAAATGAGTGAGAGGAAACCCATAAAGATGGATATACACATAAGTGGGTAGATAGAGGAATGGCACGATTCCAGTTGGTGATGACATGAGTAGGACATCATTTTAGATGGGGAAAAGAATGCTAGTAAAAGTCATTATTTTGGGAAGATAAGAGGCATGTCCAAAGGACAATTTATAACCTAAACAGGGTAAGCAGGGTATATGTGCAGGTAATTGGTGAAGCAGAAATTAGGGTGAGCTCACACCTGAGGACAAGGTCACGGAGCTGACACCACTGTCAAAGAAGAAGTATCAATTAGTCTCTGCTTGTAGTATTATTTGAATTTTGAAAAGAGTATAAACTAAGAAAAATGAATGGAGATCCCCTCAAAATCAATTCATTAGGCTGCATTTCAAAGACGATAGTGTTTTGGAACCAGGACTGAAAAATGCTTAGAGCTGAAAACATCATCTGAAAAATGCTTAGAGCTGAAAAAGCTCCCCCCACCCCACCCTGTCAAGCTCTAAGCATGAGCTATATTTGAACTTGAGATGGCTTATTTCCTGAAATCTGGGTGGAATGCTGGCCTTATAACCTCAGCTAGTAATTTGCAGGATATTGAGTAAATTCAGCCATCCTTGAAGCATAATTTATTTGAAGTGTGATAAGAACATGTTTGACCTTGACACCGTACTTTGTAAATCACTAATATCACAAATATGGTTCGGAAGTTGGAACAGGCTTTATTAGAAAGCAGGAAGGGGAAAAGGAAGGTGCATACGTTAGATACAGCTACACCTTACTTTCGAAGGCATGGGATTTAGATACATATAACGTATGATGAATGCATCTCTTGGCGTTGCATGTGTAGAGAGCCTCTATGTATTATGGGATAAAAGATCCTGTATCTGTCTCAGAGAGCCCTGGCCTGTAGGTGACACTGCTGAACTGCTGTCAAGAGGGAATCCATTTTCAAATGTTTTTCCTTTCTTTACTGACCCAGCAGATCATAGTTGCAGCCAGAATTGACCAAGATGAGAAGAAACAGGAGGTTTGCAGTCCAAGGACTGAGGTTGATATCTGACTATGGACATGAGACCTATAGTCCTACTGGGCCCCACGCTGAGAAGGGCCCCATACACCTTCTTTACTGCTCTTCTTTCACCATTTTGAAATTCTTAATAATTTATGAACAAGGAATCTGGCATTTTTATTTTTCACCTGTCCCCACAAATGGTCAGGTCTGCTGACCATGTCAATGAAAAGCAATGTGACCTTAGGCTTCATTTCCTCACTGGTAAAACACAAAGGGACTTATCTGAAAATCAAATGAAATAATACAGTAGAGTGTACTTTAAGGATAACTATAAAGCTCTATGCAAACATCAGCAATAGAGTTATTAATATATCATTACTAGTATTAAGTGGCCTGTGGCTGAGAGGCTTGATTTTTCTCTTCCAGTTCGTTAAGGATCTGGTAAGTTTTGCTCAACTGTCCCTGCTCCTGGTTCTGTAAACACAGCCTGCTTCAAAACAAAGAAAGCCAATGAGAGACAGCTAGTGACAGTACTGTTTGTCTGAGGTGTTGTCCCAGGAATGTCCTTCTATTCCTGCTCTTTAACCTAAAATTCTGGCTCACCTGAGTCCTGATCTTGGCCTCAGCCCCTCCTTGATCTGGCCTCACAGTGGAATATCTTTCTCAGGCTTACAGCCTGATCCCTCTCTTCAAGGGCAACACTGCTGCTCCAGCACTCCTGTGATGATAAAAGAGCATGAAGCACTCCTTTTGTCAGTCTTAGCCCCATAGGAACATCTGCCATAGTGCTATCACCCTCCCCAAATCCCTGGGTTTCCATCGCCCTTAATTTAAAACTCCTCTTTAGGACTTATCATATCACAGTAAGTACTGAATAAATAGTTGATGAATGACTCATACAAATATCCTAGGTCATTTCTGTTAAGTACTTTTTTAAGTATATGAGTTGGGGAGGATATGTCACACAGGAATCTCCACCAGAACATTGCTCCAGATCATTTGATTAGATCCATCACATTGATTCCACTTGTCAGTGATTCATTTGGTAAGAAATGTTTGCTTTTATTCCTGAAGGAAAATATTTCAAATCATTATAAAGTGAACATTGAGAAGCACAAGGAAAAATCAGATTTCTTGGAAAGCCCAAAATGTCACTTCTTTCCATCCCCAGCAGCCACTGCCATAGCAGAAGCAACCCCCATCACTAGGATAAACTGCCCCCATGGCTTCCTAGCTAGTCCTCATTGTCACTCTTGTTACTTCTATATCTCATTGCCCACAGCAGCCAGAGTTAAGTTTTATAATATAAATCCACACCATCACACCCTAATTTTAAACCCTTCACAGTCTCCCAAGTCACCTAGAATGAAATCTAAGCTTGGGAGTATGAGTCCCACATGATGATGCCCAGTCCCCCTCTCTAGCCTTCTCAGGGCCACCTCCCCCTTGCTCTTTGCTCTCCAGACACTCAGGTCCTGTTCAGACCCTTTTCCAGATTACTTGCCATCGAGTTGATTCTGACTCATGGCAACCCCATGTGTGTCAGAGTAGAACTGTGCTCCACAGGGTTTTCAGTGGCTGAGTTTTTGGAGGCAGATCTCCAGAGTTTTCTTCTGAGGCAACTCTGGGTGGATTCAAACCTCCAACCTTTCAGTTAACAGCTGAATGCATAACCATTTGTACCACCCAGGGTATCCACTACACAGCCCTAATGCTTTCCTGCTTTGTATGGTTGCACACATAATCCCCTCTACCCACTTCCTTCTCTTTCCCTCCACTGTGGTACACCTGTTTTTCTCTAATCCTTCAGGTCTCATCTGTTCTCACTTCCTCAGAGCAAATGCCCTTGAGTAACCATCTGAATTTGTACTTCCAAAATGTAACTCTCACAGATCTTGTTCATCTTCCTTAAGGGTATCTATTGAATTTGAAATTTACTCATCTAGGCATTGCATTTGTTTATAGTTTGTCAAAACCACCAGGCAAACCATAAAGTCCTGTCACAGCATGGTGGACATCGTGGCTTATTGCTCACCACTATTTTTTTCAGACTCCAGCACAGAAGTCATTCCCCAAAAATGTGCTCTATAAATAAATGCATTTACTAGTGAAAATTCAGGGGTCCACTCTGATAGTACCTTATGAGAATCCTAATGCACAGGAACATTCTGACATTGACACGGAAATTTAGAGTTAGAAGTGAATATAGCAAAATGTTTAAACATGCATTGGGAAAAGAGGACTCAAGACTCTTAGGTGAGGACTTTTGCTTCTGACCAGGACAGAGTAACAGGAACCCAACTTATGCTTCCAAGTAAAAAAACTAACAAACCAGAGAAATTATATAAACCAATGGTATTCAAGACTTTGCACACCAAGCAACAAAAGCCATTGACCCCTGAGAGGAGGGAAACACATGCAGTGATCCCAACAATTGCCTGAGTTTGCTGCTTGCAGACAATTCCAGGCCATGGTACAGGAAGAGTGAATGAACCCCGCTGGAAATTAGAGGTCTATCTGAGTGCAAGAGGCAGAGCTGGGGTCCAGCGAGGCAAAAGTAGGAGGGAGTTACATGGCACAGGCCAGGTACACGGACAGAGGACCCCAAATCTCCACAAGGCTCCCTTCAATTCTCACTAAGAACTGAGGAGAATGCACAAGAACAGGGGAAGGACCTCCCGAAAGGGGCAGAGGGAAGTCCTGGGGACTCACACATGGCAACAGGTAGTTCCACTTTCCACCAGCTAAAGAGGAAAACCTAATTAGCAGAGCATCGGGTAGAGTACTCACAATACTTTTGCCTTAGTAGTGGGGAAAATTGGCTCTGATTCTACCAAATGAAGCAAAACTTGAAAGAATCAAAGTGTTTCTAAACAATTGAACACTGTACCAGAGAAAGCTCGACTATCCACAGAAATACAAAAATACCTAGAACACAACAAGGTCAAATTCACGGCTCTGGCATCTAGTCAAAGATGACCAGGCATGCAAAGAAACAGGGAAACATGAACCATATGAGAAGAAAAACAATAACTGAAAATAACCTAGACATGGCACAGGTGTTTGAATTAACAGAAAAGAATATTAAAACAGTTTCTATCACTGTCTTCCATATGTTCAAGAAGCAAAAGGAAATATTGGAAACATAGCAAAAGAAAGTATCCAAAATGAAACAAAGACTAAAAAAAAAAAAAAAATGAGCTTCAATGAGAAGCAGCCTCATACATGTATGATTCATAGGTGTAGTTCCAAAACCAAACCAAATCCATTGCCATCTAGTCAATTCTGACTCGTAGCAACCTTATAGGTTACAGTAGAACAGCCCCCTTAGATTTTTATATCTTTAGGGAAGCAGACTGCCACAAATTTCTCCAAAGTCGCGGCTGGTGGGTTTGAGACACCAGCCCTTCCCTTAGCAGCCAAGCTACTGAGCCACCAGAGTTCCTTAGAGATGTAATTAAAGTTCACAAAGAAAGAGAAGAGGCAGAAAAAGATTTAAAGAATGATGCCTTAAAATCTTCCAAATTTGATGAGATCTATGAACCACAAATCCAAGTAGCTCAATGAAGCCCGAGCACAAAAACTATGAAGAAAACTACACCAACACACATCATAATCCAACAGCTCAAAAACCAGTGATAAAGACAAAATCTGTAAAAAAAAAAAAAAGCTGGAAGAAGAAAAGGAAGGGTTGGATACAGAGAAATGAAGATAAAAATGACAGGAGGTTTCTGATCAGAGATGAATATATACGCTGTGCAGCCTAGCTCTCATTTTCTACTCTGGAAATTAGGCTCAGGGAAGTGCTTCGGTGGCTTCCAGGATGTGGTTGGCAGCAGGATCTCCCAGCTCCAGGTCCCCAACCCCTAGCTGGTGTTCTTACTGCCCCCTGTACTTGATCAGAGTTGTCGTTAGGTGCCTTTGAGTAGGTTCCGAATCTAGCAACCCTGTGCACAACAGAACTAAACACTGCCCAGTCCTGCACCATCCTTACAATCTTTGTTATGCTTGAGCCCATTGTTGCAGCCACTGTGTCAATCCACCTTGTTGAGGGTCTTCCTCTTTTCCACTGACCCTGTACTCTGCCAAGCATGATGTCCTTCTCCAGGGACTGATCCCTCCTGACAACATGTCCAAAGTATGTAAGACGCAGTCTCACCATCCTTGCCTCTAAGGAGCATTCTGGCCACACTTCTTCCAAGACAGATTTGTTCATTCTTTTGGCAGTCCATGGTATATTCAATATTCTTCCCCAACACCACAATTCAAAGGCGTTGATTCTTCTTTGGTCTTCCTTATTCATTGTCCAGTTTTCACATGCATATGATGCAATTGAGAAGGAGCAGGAATACTGGGTGGGTGGCTTCTCTGCCAGGTGGTATAAGAGTAGAGAGATTCCAGGAAGCCTGGGCCATGGAGCACACTGCAAGACCACTGTCCCATAAACAAGTCTATTTCCATGTCACCATGTCCTGTCTCTCTCATCCTGCAGAAGTAGCCCAGGCCACCCAAAGCTCTGCCATAGGCAGAGCAATATCAGCACGGTTAGACATCACATTTCTTCCACTAAGAAGCACCAAGAGTGCTTCTAAGAAGGCACAAAGTGTTAATTTTGTTATTGTTGGCTGTCTTGTGTCTATTTGCTGAGTGAGAGGATGTGTGGTAGAGAAGAAAGACTGATACCTTCTTGTAAGATCATGTTTAGAGTTTTTGTTGTAATTTACTGCTGAGCATAGTGAAAAGGCCAGAGGAGCACAGCATAAAGGCAGTGAGTAAATCTAGATTCTCTATAAAACAACTTGACACTCAGAAGACAGCTGACAGTGATTGATGAGTTGAGCCATTTCTTCAGTTTCTTCACGTTATGCTTCTGGGCTGACATAAATCAAACATGTGGATGTGTTCTTCTCCTGCATGCCCAAGTGTGAGGCCAGCATCCTCTTTGCCTATGCAGGAAATCTACGGTGATAGATGGACTCATAGGATTGTGTCTAGAAAATGACAGCTGTCCCTCAGGACCGCCCCCCTGCCTGCCGTGCATGCCCATGACTTCACAACTTAGCACTGCCCTGCTCCACAACTGGTGCTATGCCTCTTTTACAGAGATGTTGTAATCAGCTCCTTGAGCTAGTTTCAGACTGAGGTCTTCCCAGCTCTAAGAACTGTTCCTTAAGTTCTACACCTTGTGACAACCCCAGGGATTTGACTGTAATACTTGCACTTCCATGCCCTACATCTGTAATGCTGCCTTTAGCAGACACATCACCCACACTCTTTCCTCCTGCCAAAGACCTGCATATGCCTCTCCCCCCAGTTGTTATCCTAGGACTCTACCTACCGTTCATGGCCCATCATCCTACTTCCAACAATCATTTCTCCTGTAGTAAGCTCAGCATTACCTGATAAATACTGACTTAAGTCTATCCCTAGTCAAAGTGGCTCTAATTGGCAATGGTTTCTGATAGTCTAGAAATGAGTGAGGAGAGAACATGTTGGATTGGAGACAGTAGCCTAATATCTATGCCCAGACCTAGCACATAGAAAGATGGCAAAAAACTAGCTGACTCATCCTGTCCTGGTGAGGCTGTTGCGAGGACATCAAGTACTTGCTGACCCACTCACACAGCCTTCCCCAACTAGACCTGAGGTGTTTATCTCCTGGAACACAGAAGTGACCATAATCACTTGCACTGTTCATAGTTGTTCAAAGCTCTCCATGAAGGCAAAGACATGGCATTAGATTTCTCTAATAGGATTAGTAGCTGTTACTGTTTTATGATAACAGAGCAGATTACTTTTGAGCAAGAGTTCTCCTTCATGGAAGACTGTCTAGCAGGAGCTTATCTGAGTTAAACCCTCTACCCATTAGGAGCACAATATACTATTTCTCCATCATGTTTTGTCTTAAGATGAGATGGCATGAGCTACTGATGTTTCTCCTATCCCAAAATGGTATGGAGGATTATTTTTAAAGACCTATAGCCTAGGTATCCAATTTACCTCTATACATATGTTTCCTTTCATTCAGACCATCATTCATTCATCCACCCATTCATTTATTCCATAATAGGTTTGCCAACAGAAATCCCTGAGGAGGGGTTAATTTTAGGAGAAAAAATTAACTGATGAGCTCTTTCAATTGAATAACATTATGTAACAGGAATTGTGCTGAGTTGTGAGGATACAGAGATGAATGATATTGTGTCCTTAGCCCAAGCAACTCACAGCCCAGTGTAGGAGATAAACATATACCAAGTTATAATATAATAAGGTCAGTTCTACAGCAGAAATATGATCCTCATAAAATAGGAATATTGTTATCTAGGCCATGAAGATGATTGTATTATCCTCAGTAATTGTAGGAATAGAAGTAACATTAATTATAGCAGAGTGACATTTCCATTCTTATAATAATAGTAGAGCTACACTGTATAGTGTGTGTACTATGTGTCGCTCACCCTGTTGCTATTGAGTTCATTCCAACTCATAGTGACCCTAAAGCAGCTCTTAACCACTACACCACCAGGGTTTCCAACATCAGTCGAGCCATCTGTAAATAGCTCTAGGGACATTTTCTTGCTTAGACTTCACAATACCCCTGAGAGGTGGATACTATAAAACTTTTAGGTGATGCAAAGTCTTTGCGAATTTAAGAAGCATTTCCACTTTTAATGGCTGATAGGAAGGGAAGGGAGTTGGATTTAACTCTAGTGAGCTACAGAGTCTTGCTTATAGTTTCTAAGATTGGCAGAGAGAAGCCCTAGAAAAATGGAAGAGCAAATCAAAGATACAGCAACTAGAGAACACGATCTGTTAGGAGATACCCAGGCATCAGGTGTGGCTGCAGTGCAGATGGCCCATAGCAGGCAAGAGCAGTGAGGGAGGAGACTGGAAGTATAGGAATGCCCTGGTATGCAGCCAGATGTCTTCATGGGTGTTAAACATGAATGTAGCAAGATTTGATTGTCCGTCAGGAGAGTGAATTGGTTTTCTCTAATCATAAGGGGATAATACATCAGCTAGCAGTTGGCATTGTTAAAATGTCCACACAACAAAGCAGGTCTATTCTTCAAGAGAGAAAAAAAAACTTAACATGAGTAGAGTAGATTTTCTCACATTTTAAAACTCAGCATTTAATAGAAGAGACACCAGGAGTGCCAATGCACTTGACATTGACAGTAGAATTCCACATTACTGTGGAAAAAAAAAATGTATCTTAATTAAAGAGATCTCCCCAGTCTTGTCGACTGGGGCTCCTACTTGAAAATTATAGTAACACATCATCCATTAACACTGGAAACCAGTAACTAAGAGACATCCTTCAAGGTGGGAGCAGATTACAAGGGTCTGGCAAAGCCTTCTATGCACCTTGAATCCATCTGCTTATTAATTCGCATCATAGGTACATCTATAGATACACAAACCAGCATTTAAGTAATATGTATTATGCATTCATTCAGATCCTGCATTCCAGGACATTAAGGTCTTAAAGTACATCCTCATTTTTATGCTGTATTCAGATCGTAATAATTTAGAAGAGCACTGACAAAGGGACTTCTTATGTTTCTAACATAGGATGCACACCCCTGCCCCCCAGAATTATAGGAAAAGCTGAGTGTATTTGTTCATGGCTGTTTTTCTAAAGAGGGGACCCCTTAGTTTCATTAGATAGTCAGGCATTCTGTAATCTCCCCAATTCAAGAAGTGCTGCCTTTAAACTAATTATAAATAATAACTACAGAGCAGAATGCCTGTCAAAACATGCATTCCTTTCCCTTGAAAAAGAAAGGAGGACAGCTTTTTTATAATGCCAGAACCCACATTCTTTGATGAACTGATATATGGGATGCAATAAGTAGAGAATTTTGAAGCATAGATACTGTTCACAGTCAACAGGACAGGGGAACACTCAAAGCACTCAGGTTTAAGCTCTAAATTTGAGGCTGACTACCTACACCATCAAGGATTATTCATTTATTCTTCCTGGAATTGATTCTGTCATCTAGCAAATGAATGGCTGAAACACACGTGCTGTTAATTACGTGCAGCTATTAAATTTCTAAAATTTTTGTAAAGAATATATTTACATATATGGATTTTATTTTATTTTTACATGCTGAGGTATCCCCTTACATATTTAAATTTCTCTGTGGATGCTGATGTTACATGTTTAACCTCTTAGGTGTCCCATGCCTTCTATGTGAGCATACATAGCAAGTAAACCTAAGCTAATTAGGTGTTAGCGTTTACGTGTAAACTGTGAATAAAGATCTAATTCAAGGATGTACTTTGTTTTTCCCTCTTGCACAATGTTTAGTCATTTAGCAGGCATATCTGTTTTAGATGGTTGTTTTTCTAATTCTAATAATGAGATAGATTAAAATGTGTTTGAAGATGATTACGAAATAAGTTCACATCTCATAAAATGAGGTAGAGTTAGTGATCTCATGCTTCACCTAAGGAAAAATCATGAAATATTAAAGATAACATGATTACATGCATAAAACACTCGAGGCTGTGTGGGTGAATCTGCCATCTCTTGTCATCTGCCTAGGTACACTCTGCCAAATGTGCCCTGTATTGTCAGGCCTATGAAGGCCGAGGAAAACCTGTTAGACACTGATAAGCAGATACATTGGGAGTAGGAAGAGGTATATAATTGCCTTGAGATCATGCTAAGCATTCCAGCTTAGTTAGATATCTGAGAAAAATGGGATTCATTTCAAAGACGCTTCAAGGAACTGCACTGCCTCACTCCACCAGCTCATCACATTCAGATTCTGAAACTTTCATAGCCGACCCTCTGACACAGCCACAAGTCTTCTTGAACAGTCCTCTCTCTGCCAAAACCAAAATGTTCCCAGTTTTCACATTTGAGCCCCTACCTGTTTGATGAATAATAAATTTATCTCTGCTCTTTTCTTGTTGGTGACTCTTTACAAAGGTGAGTTGGCAGGTACAGACGTACCTTTCTGGGTAAAAAGAGGTTAGTACCTATGTGCTTCTTTTAAATTGAAGAGCAGGTCCTAGTAATGATTCATGGGACTAAGCATAGCAAAATACTTTGGGATCAGATTCTAGGAGCAATGAATGAATGCAGGCTTCACATAGAAGCTTTGTCTCAAGTCCAAGTCACTGCCATGATCTCCAGCTCATTATATCCAAACTCTCACTTGGCATTTCACCCTGAACACTGTATAGCAACATCAAAAACTGGGCCTGTTTCATGGCTCTTCCCCTTCTGGTGTACTCACAAGTAAATCACATTCTTTCCAGGAAGCCTGGACCCTGCTTCAGTGAATGTTTTCCCCACTTCCACCCCCATTTCACAAACCTAGAATCTGGGTTAGACACAGGACACCTCTTCTCACTTCCTGCGTGCAGTCAGTCTCTAAGCCTTGTCAGTTCTACTGTCTAAACTGTCTCACTAATTCACGTTATTCAGATCCCATGCTTCTCTCCCAGGTACCTCACTAGTCCCCAGAGTTGATCTGCAGTATCCACTTGCATATGTATCCTGTCTACGCCAAGTGCGTCCTCAATTTCCTGGCCAGCAGAGAGGGCAGGTGAATGACCCAGGCTCTGAATATACCTACATACATACCTCAGACTTTGAATTGTGAGAGTGATGTGAAGAAGCTGACCTTTGAAGCACTATTGGGCAGAGATAAAGGGAAGAATATTTTCATCATAGACAAAATTTTTCAAAAACTTTCATTTGTAAGTTATTCAGGCACATTCAGAGGACAGAGCATTGCCCTGCTGTAACACCTAGAAAGTTAAGAATGCGAAGGTACTGTTCAAGAAAAGGCTGGAAGGACAAGTTGAGGCTACGTCACTGAAAGTCTTGTGTGTCATGTTCAGGCATATAAATTGTGTCCAGGAGATTGTTAATAAATGGTTGGCATCACCAAGATGTAGCATTTAATCTTTAAACACTAAAATAATTTTGGTGTGTACAATTTTATAAACTCATCCAATGATGTCAGGTGAAACCACATAAAACTTTAATAGAAACCAGCTGTAAGGACTCTCGGCAGTTATATGTTCATATTTGGCACAACAGAGGATGAAGGACAAAGTTTTGCAATAGAGAGCTTCTGGCATGATGACACCTGGCTCCAACCAGGAAGTAAAAAGATGGAGAAATGAAAGGCAACACAGGGTGGTGAATCCAAACCTCCCAGAGTTCAGACGTAGTTCAATCTGAGTTTAAAGCGAAGACTTAGGACATTTATTATCTTATCTGAGCAAGTTTATCTGTGTCTTGAAAGTGATGAGCTCATTTTTATGTTCTTGCTTTTGACTTAAAGACTTCCCATGAGAACTTAATAAAGAGCACATAAATGTTTATCTCTGTGTCTAATAGAATCCAAATTTTTGATGAGCTGGGAGTTATATTAAAATTAGTTTCCATATGTCTGAGTAAATAAAAATATACTTCCACTCATGTAAGTAACGTGCACATAAAAAATGTGGAGTCTGCACCACTGAAGTAACTGATACGTCTGGATACACGTACCATATTCAATAGATATTGATTTGCTATTGTGTAAGAAGAGTAGTAAAATGTGTAAACGTAAATTACATCCTCTGTCCTTAAAATGCAATTGAAACTAGACAAATATTAATAGACATGAAATAACTCACTTGGTAAAAAAAAAAAAAAAACAGTTGGTAGTTTCTTTAATCTCTGAGCATGTAACTCTTTCTAATTTTCTTTTCAACATTTTTATGCTAGGTCACAACAGAATGGAGAGAGAAAAGTGAAGTTTAATGATTTTGCTCTTGATCTACTCTTAATTTCTGAGTTTTAAGCCAGATTTATTGAAGGTGATATAATATGAACTATACACATACATTGTATCAATGTCAATTTCCTGGTTTGAATGTTGTTCTTGCTTTTATTAGTTGCCATCTAGTCAGCTCCAACTTAGAGTGACCTTATTTATAATGGAACAAAATGTTGTCTGTCCTACACCATCTTCATGGTAGTACGTATGTTTGAGCTCTTGGTGCAGCTATTGCGTCTGCTGTTATTTCTCATTTTCAATCATACTGTATTAGCAAATGAGGATCTTGAAGGCTTTTCTCTATCTGTGTAATTAAAGTTGACTCTGCTTTGAGAAAAGTAGCTCTTCCTCGTCATATTTTGAGTGCCTTGCAACCTGGGGGACTCATTTCCCAGCACTATATCAGGCAGTATTTTGTTGCCACCCATAGCGTTTTCATTGACTAATTTGGAGATGGTAGGTCTTTCTTCCTAGACTATCTTAGTCTGGGAGCTCCATTGAAACATGCCCACCATAGGTGACCCTGCAACATCATACGTAATGATTGTACTATAAATACGTAAGATATAACCAATGCGGACTGAAGTGTACATGGGTCCTTTCTGTGCTATTTTTGCATATAGGCTCTCATGAATCTACAATTATTTCAAAACAAAAAGTTAAATAAAAGAGAGAAAAACTTTGCGTCTCTCAATTAACCCTACCTGGTCATGCTGTGGAAATCCTGGTGGCACAGTGGTTAAGAGCTATGGCTGCTAACCAAAAGATCGGCAGTTTGAATCCACTAGGTGCTCCTTGGAAACCATATGGAGCAGTTCTACTCTGTCCTACAGGGTAGCTATGAGCCAGAATCAACTCAGTGGCAATGGGTTTGGTTTTTGGTTTTTTGGTCATGCTGTATTATTATCCTTTTTTATGCATTACTGGATGCAATTAGTTAAGATTTTTAAAGAACTGTCCTGCCAAACTATACAGGAATATAGTTCTGTATTCTTTTTAATTATTCAGGCCTTTTTTTGTTGTTGCTGGTCTGATTTTGATTTTAGATTAACACCAGTCTCATAAAATGAGTTCCGAAGTGGTTACTCTGCTGTTTTCTGAAAGTTTTTGTGGAGATGATATAACTTATTTCTTAAAAGTTGGATAAAATTTACCAGAGAAGTCATGTGGGCCTGGAGTATTATTTGTGGAAAAGCCTTTAAACAGAAATTCAATTTATCTCGTAAACATAGGGCTATTTAGATTTTCCCATTTCTTCTTGAATCAATCTTGGTAATTTCCGTCTTTCAAAGAGTTTCTCCATTTCCATGTAAGCTATTGAATTTATTGCCATAACATTGTTTGTAGTATTACCTTATTATCATTTCAGCATCTTTTGGCACAACTTGTGTGTCAATTTATTGTACTCTGTGGCTTAAACGTTGCTGTAATGCTGGAAGCTATGCCACAGGTATTTGAAATACAAAGAGGATCACTATTCATTCACAAATTGCAGCTGAGTTTCCAGACTAAGAAAGACTAGGAAGAAGGACTTGGTGAGCTACAAAAAAAAAAAAAAAAATTACCAATGAAAACCTCATGGATAGCAGGGGACCGTTGTCTAATGTAGTGCTCTAAGATGAGCCACTCAGGTTGGAAGGCACTCAAAATACACTGCGGAAGAGCTGCCTCCTCACGGTAGAGTTGACCTTAATGAGTGAATGGGGTAAAGCGTTTGGGGCCTTTATTTGCTGAGGAGCAATAACTCAAAATGAGGAGAAACAACTGCAAACATCCATTAGCACTAGTAATCAAAATACAGAATATATAAAGTATGGATATAGAAAAATTGGAAGATGTCAAAAATGAAATGGAAGTCATAAAGTGAACTAAAATGGACTGATATTTGCCATTTTGAACTGGAAAATCATATGGTCTGCTACACCAAGTATGAAACATAAATGGTGTTGCTTTCATCATCAAAAAGAATATTTCAAGATCTCTCCTGAAGTAAAGCACTGCCAGTGATAGGATACTAGCCATATGCCTACAAGGAAGATCCATTAATAGGACTGTTATTCAAATTTATGCACCAGCAACTAATGCCAAAGATAAAAAAAAATGGAGATTTTTACCAACTTCTGCAGTCTAAAATTGATCAAACATGCAATCAACGTTGTTGTTAGGTGCCGTTGAGTCGGTTCTGACTCATAGCAACCCTATTCACAACAGAACGAAAGACTGCCTGGTCCTGCGCCATCCTTACAATCGTTGTTATGCTTGAGCCCATTGTTGCAGTCACTGTGTCAATCCACCTCTTTGCAGGTCTTCCTCTTTTCCGCTGACCCTGTACTCCGCCATGCATGATACCCTTCTCCAGAGACTGATCCCTCCTGACAACATGTCCAAAGTATATAAGACCCAGTCTTGCCATCCTTGCTTCTAAGGAGCATTCTGGCTGTACTTCCAAGACAGAATTGTTTATTCTCCTAGCAGTCCAGAGTATATTCAATATTCTTTGCCAACACCACAATTCAAAGGCATCAACTCTTCTTCTGTCTTCCTTATTCATTGCCCAGCTTTCACATGCATATGATGCAATTGAAAATACCATGGCTTGGGTCAGGCGCACCTTAGTCTTCAGGGTGACATCTTTGCTCTTCAACACTTTGAAGAGGTCCTTTGCAGCAGATTTGCCCAATGCAATGCGTCCTTTGATTTCTTGACTGCTGCTTCCGTGGCTGTTGATTGTGGATCCAAGTAAAATGAACTCCTTGACAACTTCAATCTTTTCTCCATTTATCATGATGTTGCTCATGGGTCCAGTTGTGAGGATTTTTGTTTTCTTTATGTTGAGGTGCAATCTATAGTGAAGGCTGTGGTCTTTGATCTTCATTAGTAAGTTTCTTCACTTTCAGCAAGCAAGGTTGTGTCATCTGCATAACGCAGGTTGTTAATGAGTCTTCCTCTGATAATGATGCCCTGTTCTTCTTCATATAGTCCAGCTTCTCAGATTATTTCCTCAGCATACAGATTGAATAGGTATGGTGAAAGAATACAACCCTGGCGCACACCTTTCCTGACTTTAAACTATGCAGTATCCCCTTGTTTTGTCTGAACAACTGCCTTTTGATCTATGTAAAGCTTCCTCTTGAGCAAAGTTAAGTGTTCTGGAATTCCCATTCTTCGCAATGTTATCTATCCATAAATTGTTATGATCCACACAGCCAAATGCCTTTCCATAGTCAGTAAAACACAGGTAAACATCCTTCTGGTATTCTCTGCTTTCAGCCAGGATCCATCTGACATCAGCAATGATATCCCTGGTTCCACATCCTCTCCTGAAACTGGCCTGAATTTCTGGCATTTCTCTGTCAATATACTGCTGCAGCTGTTTATGAATGATCTGCAGCAAAATTTTGCTTGTGTGTGATATTAATGATATTGTTCTATAATTTCCACATTCAGTTGGATCTCCTTTCTTGGGAATACGCATAAATATGGATCTCTTCCAGTCAGTTGGCCAGGAAGCTGTCTTCCATATTTCTTGGCATAGACGAGTGAGCACCTCCAGAGCTGCATCCATTTGTTGAAACATCTCAATTGATATTCCATCAATTCCTTGAGCCTTGTTTTTCCCCAGTGCCTTCAGAGCAGCTTAGACTTCTTCCTTCAGTACCATCGGTTCCTGATCATACGCTACTTCTTGAAATGGTCAAACATCGACTAATTCTTTTTGGTGTAATAACTCTGTGTATTCCTTCCATCTTCTTTTGATGTTTCCTGTGCTGTTTAATATTTTCCCCATAGAATCCTTTACTATTGCAACTCGAGGCTTGAATTTTTTCTTCAGTTCTTTCAGCTTGAGAAACACCGAGCGCGTTCATCCCTTTTGGTTTTCCATCTCCAGCTTTTGCATATGTCATTATAATACTTTAGTTCGTCTTCTTGAGACGGCCTTTGAAATCTTCAGTTCTTTTACTTCATCAATTCTTCCTTTTGCTTTAGCTGCTCGACATTTGAGAGCAAGTTTCAGAGTCTCCTCCAACATCCATTGTGGTCTTTTCTTTCTTTCCTGTCTTTTCAATGACCTCTTGCTTTCTTCATGGATGGTGTCCTTGATGTCATTCCACAACTCATCTGGTCTTCCGTCACCAGTGTTCAATGGACCAAATCTATTCTTCAGATGGTCTCTAAATTCAGGTGGGATATACTCAAGGTCATATTTTGGCTCTTGTGGACTTGCTCTGATTTTCTTCAGTTTCAGCTTGAACTTGCATATGAATAATTGATGGTCTCTTCCACAGTCAGCCCCTGGCCTTGTTCTGCCTGATGATATTGAGCTTTTCCGTTGTCTCTTTCCACAAATATAGTCAATTTGATTTCTGTGTGTTCCATCTGGTGACGTCCATGTGTATAAAGAAATAGTCACCATTTATGTGGGTGAAAGAAGGTATTTGCAATGAAGAAGTCGTTTGTCTTGCAAAATTCTATCATTCAATCTCTGACATTGTTTCTATCACCAAGGCCATATTTTCCAACTACTGATCCTTCTTCTTTATTTCCAAATTTCACATTCCAATCACCAGTAATTGTCAATGCATCTTGATTGCATGTTCAATCAATTTCAGACTACAGCAGCTGATAAAAGTCTTCTATTTCCTCATCTTTGACCCTAGTGGTTGGTGCATATATTTGAATAATAGTCATATTAACTGATCTTCCTTGTAGGCATATGGATATTATCCTATCACTGACAGCGTTGTATTTCAGGATAGATCTTTAAATGTTCTTTTTGATGATGAATGCAACACAATTTTTCTTCAAGTATTAGCCAGTGAAAATCTCATGAATGCAATTAATATGCAGTGGGTTAATAATTATCAGTGATTGAAATGTCAAAGTTGGAAACAAAGAAGAAGGATCTGCAGTTAGAAAATATGGCCTTGATGATAGAAATAATGCTGGAGATCATATGATAAAATTTTGTGAGAACAAGGACTTAATCATTGCAAATGCCTTTTTTCAAAAAGGTAAATGACAACAATACACATGGGCCACACCAGATGGAATACACAGGAATCAAATTAATTCCATCTGTGGAAAGAGATGATGGAGAAGCTCAATATTATCAACCTGAATAAAGCCAGGGGCTGGCTGCAAAATGGACCATCAATTGCTCATATGTCAGTTCAAGAAGAAGCTGAAGAAAATTAAAACAAGTCCACAAGAGCCAAAGTGTAACCTTGAGCATATTCCATTTGAATTTAGAGACCATCTAGAGAACAGATCTGATGCATTGTACACAAATGACTGAAGACCAGAAAAGTTGTGGGATGGCATCAAGGATATCATGCATGAAGAAAAAGGTCATTAACAAGACAGAAAAGATAGAAAAGATCAAAATGGATATCAGAAGAGACTCTGAAGCTTGCCCTTGTACATAGAGTTGCTAAAGTGAACAGAAGAAATGATGGCATAAAAGAACTGAGGAAAAGATATCAAATGGCTGCTCAAGAAGACAAAGTAAAGTATTATCATGAATTTTGCAAAGACCTGGAGTTAGAGAACCAAAAGGGAAAAACACACTCAGCATTTCTCAAGATGAAGAAATGAAAAAATTCAAGCCTCTAGTTGCAATACTATAGGATTCTATGGGCAAAAAAATTGAACAATGCAGGGAGCACCAAAAGATGGAAGGAATATACAGAGTCACTGTACCAAAAATAATTGATCAACATTCAGTAATTGCAGGAGGTAGCATATGATTAAGAACAGATGGCACCGAAAGAAGAAATCAAAGCTGTACTGAAGGCATTAGCAAAAAACAAGTCTCCAGGACCTGCAGAATACCAGTTGAGGTGCTTTAACAAATCGATGTAAAGCTGGAAGTGCTCACTTATCTATCCCAAGAAATTTGGAAGACTACTACCTGGCCAACTGGAAGAGATCCATATTTGTGCCCACTCCAAAGAAAGATGATACAACAGAATCCAGAAATTATCAAACAATATTATTAATATCCTATGCCAGTAAAATTTTGCTGAAGATAATTGAAAAATGGTTGCAGCAGTACATTAACTGAAAACTGCCAGAAATTCAAGATTGATTCAGAAGATGATTTGGAACTAGCGATATCATTGCTGATGTCAGATGGATTTTGGCTGAAAACAGAGAACACTAGAAAGATGTTTACCTGTGTGTTATTGATTATTCAAAGGCATTTAACTTGGTGGATCATACAAATTATGGATAACATTGGGAAGAACAGAAATTCCATAACACTTAATTGTGCTCATGTAGAACCTATACATAGACCAGGAGGTAGTTGTTCAAACAGAACAAGGGGATACTATCTGGTTTAAAATTGAAAAAAGATGTGCATCAGGGTTGTATCTTTTCACCATATTTACTTAATTGGCATGCTGAGGAAATAATCCAAGAAGCTGTACTACATGAAGGAGAAGGCAGCAAACAGGATTGGAAGATAACTCATTAATAACCTGAGATATGCAGATGACATAACCTTGCTTGCTGAGAATGAAGAAGACTTGAAGCACTTACTGATGAAGATCAAAAACTACAGTTTTCAGTATGGATTACACCTGAACATAAAGAAAACAAAAATCCTCACAACTGGATCAATGCTCAACATCATGATAAATGGAGAAAAGATTGAAGTTGTCCAGGATTTCATTTTACTTGGATCCGCAATCAACATCCATGGAAGTGCAGTGAAGAAATCAAAGGACATATTGCATTGCACAAATCAGCTGCAAAAGACTTCTTCAAAATGTTTAAAAAAAAAAAAAAGCTGTTACTTTGAGGACTAAGGTGAGCCTGACCCAAGCCATGGTATTTTCAATTACTTCATATCATACAAAACTGGGACAATGAATAAAAAAGACTGAATATGAATTGATGCACTTGAATTATGGTACTGACAAAGAATATTGAATATATGGTGGACTGCCAGAAGAATGAACAAATCTGTCTTGGAAGAAGTACAGCCAAAATGTTCCTTAGAAACAACGTTGGTGAGGTTTCATCTCACTTACTTTGGACATGTTATCAGGAGAGTTCAGTTCCTAGACGACATCATGCTTGGTAAAATAAGAGAGTAGGTGAAACATAGGAAGGCCTTCAATGAAATGGATTGAGACAATGGCTGCAACAATAGGCTCAAACATAGCAAAGATAGTGAGGATGGCACAGTACTGGGCAATGTTTCATTCTGTTCCACATAGTGTCCCTACGAGTCACAATTGACTGAATGGCACCTAACAGCAAAAACCACTATCATTTTAAGATCATTGCAATCTGTAGTTATGTCTCCTCTTTCATTCTTAATTTTGTGATTTGTGTCTTTCTTTCATCAGCCTAGCTAGAAATTTGTCAATTTTATTATTCTTTTCACAGAACCACGTTTTGAGTCTATTCATTTTCTCTCACTTATTCTATTGATTTTTTCCTACTAAACAAGAGAGAAATAGAAAACAGACAAAAACAATAGAGAAATAGGTTATGGGAATCTTCTGTCTGCTATGAATTGTTTTCTGTTCTTATTCCTTCTACTTGATTTGGAGGACAATTTACTCTTTTTCAGTCATTTTAAGGTACACACTTAGACATTTAATGTTAGTCCTTTCTTCTATTCTAAGGTAACTTTTAAAGCTATACATTTTCTCTGAAAACTGCACAAGGTATATTTCACTTTTTTTTTCATTTTCATTCACTTAAAAATATATTCTATTTAAGAAAACTGAATACATTTTAATCTTGACTGTCAATATAATACATATTTCAGCAACCATTACAAGATTCTTTCTCTCTGAATTATCTGTAGAGATTAAAAATAAAAATATGGTGGAATAGAGAAGCTGCCAAAGCATATTACATGGCTGTTCCTGGCTCACACTCTATGCTCTTCCACCCAAATGAAGTATTCTGCCAAAATGATATAGATGTGGAAGCAGATCTTTCAGTCTGTGAACTATGAAAGATGTATCTTATTTTAGTATATTTACTGATGGTAATGACCAAAGACTAGATGAGTTGTGGAATGACATCAAAGACATCATACATGAAGAAAGCAAGAGGTCACTAAAAAAAAAGGAAAGAAAGAAAAGACAAAAATGGATGTCAGAAGAGACTTTGAACCTGCCCTTGAAAGTCAAGTAGCTAAAGCAAAAGGAAAAAATGATGAACTAAAAGAACTGAACAGAAGATTTCAAATGGTGGCTTGAGATGACAAAATAAAGCATTATAATGATATGTGCAAAGAGCTGGAGATAGAAAACCAAAAGGGAAGAACATGCTCAGCATTTCTCAAGCTGAAAGAACTGAAGAAAAAACTCAAGCCTCCAGTTGCCATAGTGAAAGATTCGATGGAGAAAATATTAGATGATGCAGGAAGCATCAAAAGAAGATGGAATGAATACACAGTCATTATACCAAAAAGAATTAGTTGATGTTCAACCATTTCAAGAGGTAGCATATGATCAGGAACCAATGGTACTGAAGGAAAAAGTCCAAGCTGCGCTGAAGGCACTGGTGAAAAACAAGGCTCCAGGAATTGATGGAATATCAACTGAGGTGTTTCAACAAATGGATGCAGCACTGGAAGTGCTCACTTGCCTATGCCAAGAAATTTGGAAAAGAGCTACTGGCCATCCAACTGGAAGAATCCATGTTTATGCCTATTCCCAAGAAAGGTGATCTAACTGAATATGGAAATTATCGAACAATATCATTAATGTCACATGCAAGTAAAATTTTGCTGAATATCATTCAAAAGCAGTTGCAGCAGTATATCCACAGGGAACTTCCAGAAATTGAGGTTGAATTCAGAAGAGGATGTGGAACCAGGGATATCATTGCTGATGTCAGATGGATCCTAGCTGAAAACACAGAACACCAGAAAGATGTTTACCTGTGTTTTATTAACTATGCAAAGGCATTAAACTGTGTGGATCATAACAAATTATGCTCATGAGAAACCAGTACATAGATCAAAAGGCAGTCGTTTGGGCAGAACGAGGAGACACTGTTGTTGTTACGTGCCGTTGAGTCGGTTCCAACTCATAGCGACCCTATGCACAACAGAACGAAACACTGCCCTGTCCTGCATGGTTTAAAGTCAGGAAAAGTGTGCGTAAAGGTTACATCCTTTCACCATACCTGTTCTATCTGTATGCTGAGCAAATAATCTGAGAAGTTGGACTACATGAAGAAGAATGGGGCATCAGGATTGGAGGAAGGCTCATCAGCAACCTGCATTATGCAGATGATGCAACCTTACTTGCTGAAAGTGAAGAGGACTTGAAGCACCTACTGATGAAGGTCAAAGACCACAGCCTTCAGTGTGAATTACACCTCAACATAAAGAAAATAAAAATCCTCACAACTGGGCTAATAAACAACACCAGGATAAACAGAGAAAAGGTTAAAGTTGTCAAGGATTTCATTTTACTTGGATCCACAATCAACAGCCATGGAAGCAGCAGTCAAGAAATCAAAAGACGCATTGCATTGGGCAAATGTGCTGCAAAAGACTTCTTTAAAGTGTTGAAAAGCAAAGATGTCACCTTGAAGACTAAGTGCGCTTGACAAAAGCCATGGTATTTTCAGTTGTAACATACACTTGTGAAAGCTGGACAAAAAATAAGGACACCTTTGAATTGTGGTGTTGGTGAAGAGTATTGAATATACCACGGACTGCCAAAAGAAGGAACAAATCCGTCTTGGAAGAGGTACAACCAGAAGACTCCTTAGAAACAAGGAAGGCAAGACTACACCTTACATGCTTCGGACATGTTGTCAAGAGAGGTCAGTTCCTGGAGAAGGACATCATGCTTGGTAAAACACAAGGTCAACGAAAAAGAGGAAGATCCTCAACAAGATGAATTGACACAGTGGCTGCAACAATGGACTCAAGCATAAAGATTGTGGGCATGGCGCAGAACTGGGCAGTGTTTTGTTCTGTTGTACACAGGGTTGCTGTGAGTCCGAGCCAACTCAGTGGCACCTAACATTGACAACATTGATGGTATATAAAAAAATAGATATAGGATGTTCTTAGGAAAATTAATAAGAAAGGAGGCAAATGCCACTTTCCTTGCCTTATAGAAAATATCAGAGGTACATAACTGGAATACAGATATACTCACTTCAAGATGTTATGATGTTAAACTATGAAGAAAGAAACACACAAATTAATATAAAAATATTTTCAGATCATCTTCAGCTGTAGTAAGTACCAGAACTCAAGAATATAATTTGTAATGATTAGTAAGGTAAGCTGAATAGATTTTATTCAAGGAAAAAAATAAAGAGCAACTGTATATATTTGAAAAAATATATATTCTAATTTTGATTGTGATTTCTGCCTTTTACCAACATTATCTAGTACTTTTTTAAAATTTCTAAATACATAAAGATTTTCAATATACCTTTGTTAGTGATTTCTAATTAATTCTGCTAGGATGTTCAAATAAACTCTGTATGATATGAAAGCTTTTATATGTATTCTGACTTGTTTTCAAAACCAGACCATTGCCAATTTTAGTGACTGTTCCACTGTTCCATCTGCACTTGAAAAGAATGTATATTCTGCTGCTGTAGTCTTTAAGAAATGTTAATTAGGTCAAGTTTATTGCTAGTGTTGCTCAAGTCTCCTATATTCTAGCTGATTTTTTTCTTCAACTGTCCTATCAATTGTTGAGAGAAGGATGTTGAAATCAACAGCTACTATTTTAGATATGTCTATTCTTCCTTTTATTTTTATGAATTTATACATTATGTATTTTAAAGTTTCTTTATGGGGTTCATAGTATTTGGAATTTTTATGCCTTCTTGCTGAATTGACCCTTTATCATTATGTAATTTCCCTCTTTATCACAGGTAATATCCCATTTTTCTGATGTCTACTGGGTTTGGTTACCTTGATATTGAAATTGTCACTCCAGTTTACATATGCTTTGTGCTTGCATGGTATATCTCTTTCAATCCTTTATTTTTAACCTATGTATATCTTGGCAAAGAACATTGAATATACCATGGACTGCCGGAACGAATGAATCTGTCTTGGAAGAAGTACCAGAATGCTCCTTAGAAACAAAGATGGGGAAACTTTATCTCTCATACTTTGAACTGTTATAGGAGAGACCAGTCCCTGGGGAAGCACATCAAGCTTGGTAAAGTAGAGGGTCAGCAAAAAGAAGAGGACCTTCAATGAGATGAACTGATACAGTGGTTGGAACAATGGGCTCAAACATAGCAGTGATTGTAAGGATGGCGCAGGACAGTGCGGTGTTTCATTCTGTTGTACGTAGAGTCGTTATGAGTTGGACCCAATTCCACAGCATCTAACAACAACATGTCATTATATTTAAAGGGTTTTATTTTAATTCAATCTTCCTCTTTTAATTAAAACATTCATACCATTTACATTTAATGAATTATCATATAATTTGGTTTATGTTTACATTTTGTTATTTGTTTTTGATTATATCCTACCTTCTTTTTTTTTTGTCCTGGTTTTCTTCCCTCTTTGGATTTCATGACTATTTTTTAGTATGCCACTTTATCTGCTCAATTGGCTTATTAGCTATAATCTTTTATTTTGTAGTGATTGCTCTATAATTTATAATTTATAGCTTTAGCATATCAGATTCTAGCTTCCAATAATATTACATAATGTTACAACCTCCTATCAGCACACTCTCGTTTCTCTGTAATGTGCTTTTTGCTGTTTATCCACATATAGCTTACATTGACAGCTGCTGTACATCAGTAAATACATTGTCCTTAATTGTGCTTGATATAGTATATTATCTCATTTTACAGTTTTAAAATTATTTAATTAGACTTTTTAATTTATATTTTTACTTAAACTTTTTATTTTAAAATAATTTGGGATTCACATTCAGTGAATCCAATAATACAGATCACCAAAATAAAATATAATAATACAGAGAAATCCTACCTACTCTTTATCCAGTTTCTCCCAATGGTAACACCTTGTGAAACTACAGTATGATATCAGAACCAGGATATTGGCATTGATAGATTCTTCGTGTCATTTTATACCATACCCAGCTCTGCCCTGTCCCAATCCCTGACCCATATCAACTAATCTGTCCTCCATTTATATAAGTTTATCGTTTTGAGAATGTTATATAAATGTAATAATATAATATGAGACTTTGGTAGGTTGGCTTTTTAAAAAAATATTATTGTACTTTAGATGAAGGTTTACAGAACAAGCTAGCATCTCATTACACAGTTAGTGCACAGTTAGTACACATATGGCTTTATGACATTGGTCACTGAGCCCACAACATGCCAACACTCTTCCTTCTCGACCTTGGGGTCCTTATTACCAACTTTCCTGTCCCTTCTTGCCTTCTAGTCCTTATCCCTGGGCTGGTGTGCCCCGTTAGTCTCATTTTGTTTTAAGATCCTGTCTAATCTTTAGCTGAAGGGTGAACCTCAGGAGTGACTTCATTATTGAGCTAAAAGGGTGTCCAGGGGCCCCACTCCCTGGGTTTCTCCAGTCTCTTGTCAGGCCAGTAAGTCTGGTCTTTTTTTGTGAGTTAGAATTTTGTTCTACATTTTTCTCCAGCTCTTTCCAGGACCCTCTATTGTGATTCCTGTCACAGCAGTCATTGGTGGTAGCCAGTTACCATCTAGTTGTGCTGGACTCACACTAGTGGAGGCTATGGCAGTTGTGGTCCATTAGTACTTTGGACAATTTTCCCCTTGAGTCTTTAGTTTGAATGTGTCTATGAAGCTTCCATGACCTTGCCTTGGTCCAGTTGTGCTGACTTCCCCCCAGTATTGTGTACTGTCTTACCCTTCACCAAGTCATCACCCATTTTTTGTCTATTTAGCGTTTTTCCATCCTTACCTCTCCTCTTCCTTGAAACCATCAAAGACTTTTTCTTTTTATGCTTAAACCTTTTCTTGAGTTTTTATATTAGTGGTCTCATACAATATTTTTCCTTTTGTGATTGACTTATTTCACTCAGCACAATGCCCTCCAGATCCATCATTGTTGTGAGATGCTTCACAGATTCATCATTGTTCTTCTCCATTGTGTAATACTCCATTGTATGTATATACCAGAGTTTGCTTATCCATTCATCCATTGATGGGCATCTGGGTTGTTTCCATCTTTTTGCTATTATGAACAATGCTGCAATGATCATGGGTATGCATATGTCCATTCATGTGATGGCTCTTATTTCTCCTAGGATGTATCCCTAGGAGTGGGATTCCTGGATCATATGGTATTTCTATTTCTTGCTTTCCAAGGGAATGCCATATCATTTTCCAAAATGTTTGTACCATTTTGTATTCCCACCAGCAGTGCATAAGAGTTCAAATCTCCCTGCAGCCTCTCCAATATTTGCTATTTTATGTTTTTTTGATTCGTGACGGTAATGCCAGGGTGAGATGGTGCTTCATTGCGGTTTTGATTTGCATTTCTGTAATGGATACTGATCGTCAGCATTTCATCCTGTGTCTGTTAGTTGCTTGAAGGTCTTCTTTGGTGAAGTGTCTGTTCATTCCTTTGCCCATTTTTTTAATTATATTCTTTATTTTTTTCTTGTTGGATTTTCCTGTAGATTTTAGAGATTAGACCTTTGTCAGATATGTCACGGCCAAAATTTTTTTCCCAGTCTGTAAGTTCTCTTTTTACCCTTCTGGTGAAATGTGTTGATGTGTTTTAGCTCTTTTACATTTCTGGTTAGATTTATTCCTAAGTATTTTATTTTTTTAGGGGTAAACTTTTTAAAATTTGAGATCAATATAGATTCACATGCAGTTGTAATAAATAATACAGAGAGATCGCATGTGTGCTTTATCAAGTTTCCTCCAGTGGTAACATTCTGGAAAGTTATAGCACAATAACACAGCCAGGATCTTGATATCTATGCAATCAAGACATAGAACTGTTCCACCAGCACAGGATACTTCACCTTTGCCCTTTTATGACTCACATTCACCTCCTTCCTGCAGTTCTTTCCCAGATCCCTGGCAATCCCTATTCCATTTCTGTAATTTTGCCATTTATGTAATGAATGTTATGTAAAGAATTTGAAATGTATCATACAGTATGTGATCATTTGAGATTGGCTTTTTTTCACTGGACGTATTTCCTAGAAAATTCATTCAGGTTGCTGCATATATCAAAAGTCTGGTCCATTCTATTATCGAGTAGTGTTCCATGGTATGAACATATCACAGTTTGATGATCTGTTCAAGGATGTCTGAATTGTTTCTAATTTTTGGCTATTATAAATATAGCTGCTATACACATTCAAGTTTTATAAATATACTTTATTTTTTAGAACAGTTTTAGATTTACAAAAAAAAATGTTCAGAAAATATACAGTTCTTATATGTATCTTCCCCTGGCACATTGTTTCTCCTATTAACATCTTGTATTCCTGTGTAGAGGCATTTTTTTTTTGTGGACACAAGCTTTTGTTTCTCTGTAATAAATTACAACAAGGAAATGCTGGTAGAGTACAATTATATACAAGTTGCATGGTTAGCTTTTTCAAGAAACTGCCAAACGATTTTCAAAGTGGCTGCACTATTTTATAGTCCCACTAGCAATGTGTGAGTGATCCAGTTTCTCTGCATCCTCACCAGCATTTGGTATTGTCACATTTTTTAATTTTTATTTTAGTGTTATATTTGATTATATTTTACTTACACATATGTAGTGATAGTTTATTGTATTTTTTTTTTTTAATTTGCACTTCCTTAATGGCCAATGAGGAAACCCTGGTTGTGTAGTGGTTAAGAGCTATGGCTGCTTAACCAAAATGTGTGCAGTTCAAATCTATCAGGCTTTCTTTGGAGACCCTGTGGGGCAGTTCTACTCTGTCCTATAGGGTTGCTATGAGTCCGAATCGACTTGACAGCAATAGATCTGGTTTTTTAATGGCTAATGATGTTGATTTTTTTTTTATGTTGAACATATTTTTATATGCTTAATTTCCATCCATATCTCTTTTTTGGTGAAATGTCTCTTCATGTCTTTTAACCATTTTCAAATTGAAGTATTTGTTTTTCTTTATTATTGAGTCTGAGAGTTTATATATATATAAACCAAAATATTCTAGATACTATTCCCTTGCCAGGCATGTGGTTAGCAAATACTGTTTCCACTCTTAAATTTATCTCTTCATCCTCAAAACAGGATCATTCACAGACGAAAATATTTTAACTTTGGTGTGGTCTCGCTTATCATTTTTCTTTTTTATGGATTGTGCTTGTTGTGTCAAGGCTAAGCACTCTAGAACATAAGCATTTTCTCTTATTTTTTCTAAAATATGTATAATTTTACATTTAAGTTTGTGATTTATTTTGAATTAAATTTGGCATAACGTAGGATGTTATGTTTTAATGATAGAATTCCCACCTTCCATGTGGGAAACCAAGGTTCAGTCCCAAGTCGACACACCTCATGCACAGCCACCATCCGTCAGTAGATGTTTGTGTGTTGCTATGATGCTGAACAGGTTTCAGTGAAGCTTCCAGACTAAGATGAACTAGGAAGAAAAGCCTGTTAATCTACTTTAAAAAAGCAGCCAACGAAAACCTTATGGATCACAATGATCCAATCCACAACCAATCGTGGGGATGTCTCAGGACTGGACAGCATTTTGTTCCATAGTACATGGGGTTGGCCTGAGGTGGAGGCCATTTGAGGCCAACTAACAACAGCAATGGATACCTAATTGCTCCAGCACCATTTGTTGAAAAGGCTATCTATCCTCATTAAATCCTTTTACATCTTTGTCAAAAGTCAGTTGGGCATATTATTAGTATCAGTCTATTATTTTTGGTTACTCTATTCTCTTTCATTGGTGTATGTACCTATCCCTGCATCTATAACACACAGCCTAATTGTTGTAATTTATTTAATTACCTTAGCTATATAAGTCTTGAAATTGGATAGAATGATTCCTTTCATTTAATTGTCCTTTGTTAAAATTGTTTTAGCTATTGTAGCTCCTTTGCCTTTTCATATGCATTTCAGAATGAACTTGTCTGTGCCTATTAAAAAATACTTATTTGGGATTTTGATAGGAATTGTGATAAACTTGTAAATCAATTTGGGGAGATTTGACGTATTGACTATATTGACTCTTGCAATTCATGAACATGGTATGTCTCTACATTTATTTAGTTCTTTGATTTCTTTCATTAGAATTTTACAATTTTCAGCATACAGCTACAGATACTCTAAAAACTTGCATTAATTTGTGAAGTAAAAAACAAAAAAAACTAAACCCACTAAACCCGTCGAGTTCATTTTGACTCATAACAACCCTTAGTAGAGAGTAGAACTGCCTGATATGGTTTCCAAAGAGGGTCTAGTGAGTTTGAACTGCCAATCTTTTGGTTGCAGCCCTAGCTCTTAACCACTGCACCACGAGGGTCTCCAAAATAGAAGACTCAAAAAGAGAGTTTGGAGCTGTGTTATGTTCCACCTTTCCAAAAGTAGTGAAGTTATGTTAAATGCTTAGATAAACTATTAAAAAAAATTTTTTTTTCCCCTGGGCCATGTTAGACAACCTACTTCAGTAGTTTGTCTAACATGGTACAAGGTACTTCTGATTTGGCCAAGCTCTCTTTCCAGAATAAGCTTTTGCCTGCTTTCAATGAATTTCCTAATTTTATGGGTTTTTTTTCAACATTCACTAATTTTGATTGTCTTTTTCTCCCTTCTCACCATGAAATGTACTTTTTTTTTTTTTTAAGAATCAACATCTAATGTGACTTCCTCCTCTAGAAAGTTTTTTTTGTCTCATTATGTGGAATATGTGTTATTCTTCTGGATTTCCTTAAAAATTTTTATTTCCTTTTAACATTGTTGTTGTTGTTGGTAGATGCATCAAGTTGGTTCCAACTCATAGTGACCCTATGCACAACAGAATGAAACACTGTCTGATCCTGGGCCATTGTTACAGTCATTGCTATGTTTGAGCCTGTCATCACAGTCACTGTCTCAATCCATCTCATTGAGAGTCTTCTTAAGTTTCACTGACTCTATACTTTACCAAGCATGATGTCCTTTTCCAGGGACTGATCCCTCCTGATAACATGTCCAAAGTATGTGAGATGTAGTCTCACCATCCTTGTTTCTAAGGAGCATTGTTAAATTTTTTTTTATTGTGCTTTAAGCGAAATCTTACAAATCATGTCAGTCTCTTATACAAAAATTTATATACACCTTGCTATATACTCCTAGTTGTTCCCCCCCACAAAGAGAGAGCACACTCCTTCTCTCCACTCTGTATTGCCGTGTCAATTCAACTACCTTCTGTCCCCCTCTACCTTCTCATCTCACCTCCAGACAGGAGCTGCCCATATAGTCTCATGTGTCTACTTGAGCCAAGAAGTTTACTACTAAGGAGCATTCTTGTACTTCTTCCAAGACAGTGTTGTTCATTCTTTTGGCAGTCCATAGTATATTCAATATTCTTCACCAGCACCACAATTCAAAGGCATCGGTTACTCTTCAGCCTTCCTTCTTCATTGTCCAGCTTTTGCATGAACGTACTAGATTTTTATTTTATCTCTACATGTTTTATATTCCCCTCGCAAGAGTCTAAGCAACTTAAGATCTACAGCATCTAGCATTGGTTAAGATTTAATAGTTGTTAAACACATTTACAAATCCCATGCTCTTTACATAAGTTATTTCACCTAATGAATTTGAGTCAACACTTCACATTTGTTTTGGGCTGCCATTTACAAAGGAACTTTATTTATATTATCTGATTTAATCTCCCCAAAAAGTATGTAATATTGACATTACAGTGCCTTATATATTAGCTTAACCCAAAACCCATTGCCATTGAGTCGATTCTGACTCACAGCAACCCTGGAAAGACAAACTAAAATTGCCTCATGGGGTTTCCAAGGTTGTAAATCCTTAGAAGCAGGCTGCCACATCTTTCTCTTTCAGAGTGGCTGGTGAGTTCAAACCTCTGACATTGCAGTTAGCAGCTAAGAGCCTTAACCACTGTGCCACTAGCTTTCTTTTTTATATTAGCTTAAATGTTAAGCTGTACTAGCTTAAACCTTATTGAACTGCTACTATTTGACCATTCAGACCTAAAAAAACAGCAAGTTTATAGATTCCACCAAATAACTTAAGAAATTGAGTATAAGAGCATTTAAGTGTCTGCATAAGTAAAGAGAACCGTAATTCAAGATAGCTTGTGCTATGTACCATCAAAATCTCAGCAGGTTAAAAAATAAAGGATTATTTCTTGCTTTTACTACATCTGAATCAAGGTTTGGGTTTTGGTCTGTGCTATCTGTTAGACACAGGAAAAAGACAATATGCAAAATCATGCATCTAGCCTAAAAGTTCCAGCTGAGAAGTGATACGTTTCGCTTCTGGGTACATTTAATTGATCCAAGTAAGTCCCACATTCATGCTTAATGTCAAGTAAACAGAGAAGTAAAATTCTACAATGTGCCAGTGGAAGAACTGGATATATACACTGAATACCACTGTTCACTATAGAAAGGTGAATGTGAATCTAGTTGGATTTTCTACTAAATCATAAGATTTCACAGGCTTTTGAAGCTATAATTTTGGAGAAGTTTACCTTATTGACCTTGTTTCTATAGACATTTTCTGTTTCTATATTTACACAGGCTAAGAAACGTAGCCTCTAGCTCCAGATAATACCTCTTTTCTATATCACAGATATTTAAATGATCTTCAAAATCTGTGTTACAATTTTACAAAGCATTCTTAAATACCAGTAATCAGGCTAGACCCATGATTTGTTAACTGAAATGATAACCATTTGGGGTCTTATAGAAAATATTGACAATTTGAACTGAGATTTTCATGAACATTACAAACCAGTAACATTTTAAAGAAGTAGTTCTGGTATATAAATAATATTTCCATTCCCAGCACTTTGAATTTATTGTACAAAGGTGAAAATACGGTTGGTAAACCCATGTGCTTTGTACATGGTTTAAACTTGCACCAATTTACTCTGATCATAATAATGAGAAAGTTGAGTCTACATCGGTATTTTGGTTTGTTGGAAGATTTTTTCTGGGCAAGAAAATATTAACTTAGCTGTTGAGAAATGACATGCTCAAACATTGCCTAAGTTGAGGAGTTCCAACTTGTTGAAACTCCTTTTATTATATGCTTGAATGCCTTTTGGAACCAAAAGTGAGATGAATAATACTTTTGGCAGCTATTTGAAGTGTAAGGTGGGTAAAATATTGACCTTTGCTCATTGGAATTTGATAGTAGAAGCGTCAGTGCATGGCTCATCTTCTTGAGTCAGTACAATTTCAGGTTAAAGACAAAATAATTTGGCTTCTTTTATTATTCATTTTGGAATACAGGAGATATCAGAATTTACACTTAGTTATTTATGTTACTGAAGGCTTTTGGGGACAGAAGGGACCTAAAGAGGGGGAAATAGAGATTTATCCAGAACTTCAAGGAGTTATATATGTGTGTCTGCTTTAAGATGTTGTCTTGGGGAAGTGGTCAGTGTGACACAAATGTCAAGGAAATGAAATAGTATCTAAAATTAACCAGATGAGAAATTCTCATAGATAAGATTTTAACAGTATACTTAGAAAGAAAGAAAGCCTTGATGGATAATTTGTAGGTAAATTCAACTATCCTGGGGAGTGGGCAAAGTGAAATTATTTTTGCTGATTACAAACTCTGTGCCAAATCCTGTTATCAACAATTTAGATGTAATGTATTATCTAATCTTGTTACACACCTTGTGAAGCAAACATTATCACCCTTCTCTACAAATGAAGAGACTACTTTGAAGGCAGTAAACAATGTGTCCTAGTTCATAAGGTAAAATAATGGATCTGGAATTTAAACCCAGGTCTCTGTGACCTCAAAGTTCATTTTATTTGTTTTTTTTTTTAGAAAAATAATTTCCTGATAATATAAGCCTTATGAGTAATAAGGAAAAAAGGCTAAATTACGAAACCTCTGACACTTTTGCTTTATATATGGTGTGAGGTATGGGATCCAATTTAATTTTCATCCTGATGAATAGTTAGCTGAGCCCTGTAATATTTCTAAAAAATTAAAATTACACTTTGTATTACAATATTTTTAAATATACTGAGATCTATTTCTAGACATTGTGTCCCATTCTACTTCAAATATCTATAAACATGCTAATAATATGCTCTTTGATGACTCTAAATTTATAACACAGAAAGGCAAGAACCTCCATTATTCTTTGTTTTGATTTATACTATTATGAATTTTTTTATTCAATTTTTAAAATGATATTCTAATTAAAATTTAATTTAAAATATATTCATATGCATATATATGCATCTATAACACATTTTATATTGTATGTATAATATAATTCATATATGTCACTTTTTGCAATGACAGAATCTGGAAACATGAAAGTACATCCAATGGAATATAATGTGACTAAAAATTAATTATATCTATATCAACTGACCTTGTTGTCTTAACTTAGTCATAAAATAAATGTACTTTAAAATATTTTTGATGTATTGTAATTTTATATGAATGTAATAACACAGTATATACTCCCTTTTAACATAACAACAATTGAAAGGATGGCACAGAACTGGGCAGTGTTTTGTTCTGTTGTGCATAGGGTCGCTGTGAGTCAGAACTGACTTGATGGCACCTAACAACAACAACATACTCCCTTTTGTCTTGGCTCTTTTGATAATCATAACAATTTGAGGTTCATCCATGCAGGATGTGTCTTTTATTGCTGAGTAGTATTCCATTGCATGGATACAACAGAATTTGTTTATCCGTTCAGTCAATGATGAACACTTAAGTCATTTCTAGTTTTCAGATATTACGAATAGAGTTGCTATGAAAATTTTTGTACATGTCTTTGTATTTACATTTCATTTCCTTGAGTAAACACCTACAAGAAAAAAACATAATCATGTGACAGGTGTATATCTAACTTTATTAAAAAAAACTTTCAAACTGCTTACCAAAGTCATTGCACCAATTTATATCCCCATCAGAAAAGCAATTATGCTGTAGTTCTTTCACATTATCACCAACACTTGGCCTGGCCCAACTCAAAAACCCACTACCATCAAGTCAATTCCAACTCATAGGGACTCTGTAGGACAGAGTAGAACTGCCTCATACGGTGTCCAAAGCTATAAATCTTTAACAGAAGTAGACTGCCTGTCATGGATTGAATTTTGTCCCCCCCCAAAAATGTGTGTGTCAATTTGGCTGGGCCATGATTCCCAGTATTGTGTGGTTGTCTTTCATTTTGTGATTGTAATTTTATGTTAAAGAAGGTTAGGTTAGGATAGTAACACCCTTACTCAGGTCACACCCCTGATCCAATGTAAAGGGAGCTTTCCCGGGGGTATGGCCTGGACCACCTTTTATCTTAAAAGAGATAAAAGGAAAGGGAAGCAAATAGAGAGTTGGGGACCTCATACCACCAACAAAGCAGTGCCAGGAGCAGAATGCGGCCTTTCCACCTGGGGTCCCTACTCAGAAAAGCTCCCAGTTTGGGGGAAGATCAATAAGAAGGCCGACAGAGAGAGAAGCCTTCCCCTGGAGCTGACACCCTGGATTTGAACTTCTAGCCTACTAGACTATGAGAAAAATTAATTTCTCTTTGTTAAAATCATCCACTTGTGGTATTTCTGTTACAGCAGCACTAGATGACTAAGACACTGCCACATCTTTCTCCTGTGGAGTGATTGGTGGGTTTAAACTGCTAACCCTTCAGTTAACAGCCGAGCACTTAACCACTGCACCACCAGAGCTCCTTTGACATGGCCAGTCTTTTTAATTTTAGTCATTCTAATAGATGTTGAATTGTAATTTTACTTTATATTTCCTAATAACTAATTATTGTGATGAGCATATTTTCATGTGTTTATCTGAATATCTTCTTTGGTGGAGTATCTGTCCTAATCTTTTGCTCATTTTTTATTTAGATTGTTTCTTATCATATTATTGAGTAAATTGAGAGTTCTTTTATATCTTCTATTTTTAAGTAAACAAAGCAATATGAAAAAGCTGTATATGCTATGGATTCATTTGACAAAGAATATTATGGAGGGATACACACCTAGCTGTTAAGCTGTTTACTGGCAATTTTGGGCATATTAATGGAGGAGGTAAGAAAATAAGAAATAATAATACCGGAAAAATATCCAAGGAAAAAAGAATACAAAAACAAAAACCAATGTGATGGTGTGATATGGACATAGTTATATAAAATTATAAAGAATTACATGAATATCTCAAGGTGGTGCAATTTTAAGTGATTTCTTTATATGCTTTTTTTCCTTTTTACTTCAAAGTTCAATCATTTTAAAATTTATGTAATTGCATAAACCAGTTCTCCCAAAAAGAGTCTTTTGTTAACAATGAAATTGAAAATCTGGGTCATTTGAAGAATAATGGTGATTTGCAGGGGAACCATAAATTTGGTTTTGTGTACATGTGTGGCATGTTATCTGGGCAGCTAAAGTATCTGACTACTCAAATGAGGGTTACACACTTTGACTTTCATTACTACAGAGAATAAATTGGAGCCACAAGAAAACTTAGAGACAAAATGATCATAGAAGCACTAAATATTTACTAATTTTTTCTTCTCATGTATTTAGTTCCACTTTTAATGAAGCTTTTCAAAAAATGGTGACTATTTACTCTGTAGATAAAGAAAGAAAAAAAAACTGTTGCCTTGGGTGAACTTTGGGGCCATGAATCCTGGATTTACCTCTCTGTTGAAACCCTTTATTTCCATAACTGGTGTAAGTGCCTGTATTCAGGTGATTCATTTGAAAACCTCTTCAATGACTCATTTGTTTGACTAATTAAGACGAAAAAACTCAAGAGAGCTTATTCTTAGACACCATGGTGATAGCTCGTTATAAGAAGTTAAACAAATACCAAAATGCAAGCTTGGTTGTTGGGCATTTTCCTACATCTAAGTGTGCAACAGAAAACTTGGACATGGATACAACATCTAAAAATTCTAGAATGTCATAATTGAAAGTGGCAATAGAGGTCACTCTCTAAAACCAAGAATTCTACAGTATTTGTTGAGTATGTACTGTGTGCCTGGCACTGTGTTATGTATTGACTTTCCTCTGCGAATAGAATACATGTAGTCTGTAATTCCTTGGGATTGGTATTATTGTGGGTGAGGTGTAGGGAGAAGATCAGAAAATAGAATTATAAATGTAATAAATAAGACAACTCATATGCTAAAGGGAAGGGGCTAAGTACTGAGGAGAAAATAGACCAGGATAAGGAGGACTGGAAATACCAGGCAGGGAGCAGAGGGAAAGAGAGAGAGATTGCAACTTTAGATAAAATTATCAGGGTATGTCTTACCGAGAAGGTGACACTTGAGCACAAACTTGAAGGAGAAGAGAAAATTAGTTATGCAAAATCTAGGAGAAGAGGATTCCAGGAGGACAGGACCACTAATACAAACCCCTAAAGTGGAAGTGTGTGTTCAATGATCAGAAAGCAGACCGTTGTAACTGGAGTCATGTAACAGGGAGACAAGGTCAGAAAAGGAAGGAACAGGGGCAGTTCTTAGAATTGTAAGAAATGTTAAGAGCTTTGGGTTTTACTCCAAGAGACATGAGAAATGCTTGCATGATTTTTCAACAGAAGGGTGCCGTGATTGCATCCACGTTTTGAATGACTCACTCCAGCTGCTGTGCTCAGAATCTGCCATAGAGAGCAATGGCATAAACAGGAATAACAGATTGGTGGTTATTTCTGATGATGCTGGCTAAGGTCAAAGTTGTAGCAAAGTAGATGTTAAGAAGGGAGCAGAACGTAGATACGTTTTAAAATAAAGTCAAAGTCACTTTTTGAGGTAGAAAACATGGAACAGTCAATACTCCTCACTTGAGCACCTAGAAGGATGAAAAATTGTAGGTCCTGGTAGCAGAGAAAATGGGAAGGTGGAAAGCATAGCCTCAGCTATTAAATACTTTCCCTAAAAAATGCAACACATTATCTTCACTAACATGGTATAAAAAAAAACATGGTATAGGTCATAGTAAGTTACACAACCATACTATACTGTGATATGGAACTAAAGCACCCTCATTTGCCAGGAAAGCAAGGGCGCTAGATGTCAATGAAAAGTAATAATGCCTGCCCTAGGAATTGCGCTTCAAGTAAGGACAGACTTGGTAATTTTAAACTATCTCTCTCAAACAAGTGAAAAAGCTGATAAAATAAAACACAAAACAACACAATTCTGCTGAAGTTAATGAGAAAATAAAGTATTAGAAGGCCAAGGTCTGAAAGAAGAAAGAAATATAAAAACACTTCTATTCTGCTGAAGTTTGTTGATCCCTAAGGCATTTTAGCAGATGTGTTTTGAATAGCTGTGGAGGATTAGGGTTCCAAGTCTTTTCAAGGTGAGAAAACAATAATAAAACTTTCAGGCTTTATGTTGAAAGCTCAACATATATAAACATGAATATTAAGTAGAGTTTACTTAGGTACTGAACTGGCTTTAAATATTTTATGTAATGTCAATTATTATTGCTGAATTTACATGATCAGATATCCAGTACCCCAAGCAACTGAAAAAAAACAAATATATTCTGGAGGAATATTACATCTTCATAGGCTTCATTTTTTTTTTCTAAAAAATGTTTTTCAAATATAGCTTTCAAAATAAAACAACAAAGTTACCAAATTAGTAATAAGAAAAGAATTAGAATCAAGAGAAAAAATAGGTAATAAATACAAATCAACAGGGGCTGCAGACACAGATGCCAGACATGATTTCAAGGAAATAAAGGACAAGATTTAGAATGTCTGAAAGTAAAATTGTTAAAAAGGATTTAGCCTATTTGGAAAAGAGCCAAATATAATGAAACGTAAAACTTGAATAATTAAAATGAGAACTAAATAAAGGGGTCATCAATAAGATGACACAGAGCTGACTAAATAGAGATCTAGCAGATAGACTAGAAGAAAACATACAGAACGGAACACAGAAAGTATAGTGAGTCATGAATGGAAAGTTGAGAGAGAATGAAACATAGAAAATACAGTGAGAAGGACATACATACATATATATATACACATAAAAAGTATATATATATATGCGGGTTGGATATATATATATATAAATGGAAAGAGACAGAGTGAGGCAGAGTATTTTCGTTTTTTTTTTTTTTTAAGAGGTGTTGGTTTATCGTATACATTTTAGAGATAAGACCTTTGTTGGATATGTCATCGCAATTTTTTTTTTTTTCCAGTCTGTCGGTTCTCTTTTTATTCCTTTGGTGAACTATATATATATATATATATATATATATATATTATTGTACTTTAGATGAAGGTTTACAGAACAAATTAGCTTCTCATTAAACAGTACACATTTTGTTTTATGACACTGGTTAACAAACCCACAACATGTTGACACTCTCCCTTCCTGACCTTGGGTTCCCTATTACCAGCTTTCCTGTCTCCTCTTGCCTTCTAGTCCTTGCCTCTGTGTTTTATTGGCCTGTCTAGTCTTTAGCTGAAGGATGAACCTCAGGAGCGACTACTAAACTGAGCTAAAAGGGTGTCCAGGGCCATATTCTTGGAATTTCTTTAGTTTCTGTCAGGCCAGTGAGTCTGGTTTTTTTTTTTTTTTTGGTGAGTTGGGGTTTTGTTCTACATTTTTCTCCAGCTGTGTCTGGGACCCTCTGTTGTGATCCCTCTCAGAACAGTCAGTGGTGGTAGCCAAGCACCATCTCCTTGTACTGGGCTCTGTCTGGTAGATGCTGTGGTAGTTGTGGTCCATTAGTCCTTTGGACTAATCTTCGCCTTGTGTATTCAGTTTTCTTCACTCTCCCTTGCTCCCGAAGGGGTGAGACCAGTGAGGTGTCTTAGATGGCCGCGCACAAGCTTTTAAGACCCTAGACACTACTCATCAAAGTAGAATGTAGAACATTTTCTTTATAAACTCTGTTATGCCAGTTGAGCTAGATGTTCCCCGAGACCATAGTCCCCATAGCTCTTAGCCCAGCAGTTTGGTCCCTTAGGGGGTTTGGAAGTGTCTATGGAACTTATATGACCTTGCCTTACACAGGTTGTGCTGGCTTCCCCAGAATTATGTACTGTCTTACCCTTAACCAAAGTTACCACTTATCTATTGCCTTATTTATTGTTTTCCCATCCCCACCCCTCCTCTTCCTCGTAACCATCAAAGATTGTTTCTTTTTGTGTGTAAACCTTTTCATGAATTTTTACTGTAACTGTCTAATATAATATTTGTCCTTTTGTGATTGACTTATTTCACTCAGCATAATGCCCTCCAGATTCATCAACATTATGAGATGCTTAGCAAATTCATTATTGTTCTTTATCATTGCATAGTACTCCATTGGCATAGTGGTTAAGTGCTACGCCTGCTAACCAAGAAGTTGGCAGTTCAAATCTGCCAGGCGTTCCTTGGAAACTCTATGGGGCAGTTCTACTCTGTCCTATAGGGTCGCTATGAGTCGGAATCAATTCGACGGCAGTAAGTTTGGTTTTTAGGTTTAGTACTCCATTGTGTGTATGTACCATGGTTTGTTTATCCATTCATCTATTGAAGGACATCTAGGTTGTTTCCATCTTTTTGCTATTGTGAACAGTGCTGCAATGAACATGGTTGTGCATATTTCTATTCATGTGACTACTCTTATTTCTCTAGGATATATTCCTAGGAATGGAATTGCTAGATCATACAGTATTTCTATTTCTAGCTTTCTAAGGAAGCATCATATCATTTTCCAAAATAGTTGTACCATTTTGCATTCCCACCAGCAGTGCATAAGAGTTCAAGTCTGCTGCAGACTCTTCAACATTTGTTATTTTGTATTTTTTTTTTTGACTCATGACAGTAACGCCAGGGTGAGATGATATTTCATTGTAGTTTTGATTTGCATTTCTCTAGTGGCTAGTGATCATGAGCATTTGCTCCTATGTCTGTTAGCTGCTTGAATTTCTTCTTTGATGAAGTGTCTGTTCACATCCTTTGCCCATTTTTAATTGGATTATTTGTCTTTTGGTTGTAGAGGTGTTGGATTTTTCTGTAGATTTTAGACATTAGAGCTTTGTCAGGTTTGTCATAGCCAAAATTTTTTTTCCCAGTCTATAGGTTTTCTTTTTACTCTTTTGGTGAACTGTGTTGATGAGCATAAGTATTTAATTTTAAAAGATACCAGTTATCTAGTTTATCTTCTGGAGTTTGTGTGTTGTTTGTTATGGTTTGTAACCTGTTAATGCCCTGTATTAAGGCCTCTAACATTGATCCTATTGTTTCTTCTATGATCTTTATAGTTTTGGGTTTTATATTTAGGTCTTTGATCCATTTTGAATTAGTTTTTGTGTATGGTGTGAGGTAAGGGTCTTATTTCATTTTTTTGCAGATGGATGTCCAGTTTTTACAGCACCATTTGTTAAAAAGACTGTCTTTTCCCCCATCTGATGGGCTTTGGGCCCTTGTAGAAGATTAGGAGACAGTAGGTGGATGGATTTACATACAAGCTCTCAATTGCAATCTATTGGTCTTTGTACCTGTAATTTTACTAGTATCAGGCTGCTTTGACCACCTTAGTTGTATAGTAGGTTCTGAAGTCAGGTAGTGCAAGTCTTTCTATTTTATGCATTTTCAATAGTGCTTTACTTATCTGGTGAAACTTCCCTTTCCGTAAAAAGTTAATGATCATTTTTCAAACTTTTTAAAGAATGTCATTGATATTTGGATCCATATTGTATTGTATTTGTAGATTGCTTTGGGTATAACTGTCATTTTCACAAGGTCGAGTATAACCATCCATGAGCATGGTATGTTTTTCCATTTATGCAGATCTATTTCGACTTCTTGCAGTAGCATTTTGTCGTTTTCTTTGTATAGGTCTTTTACATCCTTGGTTAGATTTATTCCTAAGTATTTTCTTTTCTTTGCCCCACTTGTCTGTCAGATTGTCATACTGTGGGGGTTTGCGTGCTGCTGTGATGCTGGAAGCTTTGCTACCAGTAGCCAGATACCAGCAGGGTCACCCATGGAGGACTGGTTTCAGCTGAGCTTCCAGACTAAGGCAGACTAGGAAGAAGGACCCGGCAGTCTACTTCTGAAAAGCATTAGCCAGTGAAAACTTTATGAATAGCAACAGAACATTGTCTGATATAGTGCTGGAAGATGAGCCCCCCCAGGTTGGAAGGCACTCAAAAGATGACTGGGGAAGAGCTGCCTTCTTAAAGTAGAGTCAACCTTAAAGACATGGATAGAGTCAAGCTCTCGGGACCTTCATTTGCTGATGTGAGATGAATCAAAATGAGAAGAAAGGGCTGCAAACGTCCATTAATAATCAGAACCTGGAATGTACAAAGTATGAATCTAGGAAAATTGGAAATCATTAAAAATGAAATGAAAAGCATAAACATCAATATCCTAGACATTAGTGAGCTGAAATGGACTGGTATTGGCACTTTGAATCAGACAAACATGTAGTCTACTATGTTGGGAATGAAAACTTGAAGAGGAATGGTGTTGCATTCATTGTCAAAAAGAACATTTCAAGATCTATCCTGAAGTACAACACTGTGAGTGATAGGATAATATCCATACACCTACAAGGAAGACCAGTTAATAAAACTATTATTCAAATTTATGCACCAACCTTAAAGGCCAAAGATGAAGAAATTGAAGGTTTTTATCAGCTGCTGCAGTCTGAAATTGATTGAACATGCAATCAGGGTGCATTGAAAATTATTGGTGATTGGAATGCAAAATGTGGAAGCAATGAAGAAGGATTGGCAGTTTGAAAATATGGCCTTGGTGATAGAAACAGTGGCACAGATCAGATGATAGAATTTGCAAGACCAATGGCTTCTTCAATTCAAATACCTTCTTTCACCAACGTAAATGGCGACTATACACATGGACCTCACCAGATGGAACACACAGAAATCAAATCGACTACATCTGTGGAAAGAGACGATGGAAAAGCTCAATATCATCAGGCAGAACAAGGCCAGGGGAGGACTGTGGAACAGACCATCAACTGCTTATATGCAAGTTCAAGCTGAAACTGAAGAAAATCAGAGCAAGTCTACAGAAGCCAAAATATGACCTTGAGTATATTCCACCTGAATTTAAAGACGATCTCAAGAATAGACTTGGCACTTTGAACACTAGTGACCAAAGACCAGATGATTTGTGGAAGGACATCATAGTTGATGAAAGCAAGAGGTCATTGAAAAGACAAGAAAAAAAGAAATGACCAAGGTGGATGTCAGAGGTGACTCTGAAACTTGCTCTTCAGCGTCGAGCAGCTAAAGCAAAAGGAAGAATTGATGAAGTAAAATAACTGAACTGAAGATTTCAAAGAGTGGCTCTAAAAGACAAAGTATTGAATGGCATGTGCAAAGAGCTAGAGATACAAAACCAAAAGGAAAGAATACACTTGGCAATTCTCAAGCTGAAATAACTGAAGAAAAAATTCAAGCCTCAAGTTGCAATAGTGAAGGATTATATGGGGAAAATATTAAATGATGTGGGAAGCATCAAAAGAAGATGGAAGAAATACAGAGTCACTATACCAAAAGGAATTAGTTGACGTTCAACCATTCCAAGAGGTAGCATATGATTGGGAACTGATGGGACTGAAGGAAGAAGTCCAAGCTGCTCTGAAGGCATTGGCAAAAAACAAGGCTCCAGGAATTGACAGAATATCAATTGAGATGTTTCAACAAACGGATGCAGCACTGGAGGTGCTCAGTCGTCTATGCCAAGAAATATGGAAGACAGCTTCCTGGCCAACTGACTGGAAGAGATCCATATTTATGCCTATTCCCAAGAAAGGTGACCCAACCGAATGTGGAAATTATAGAACAATATCATTTATATCACATGCAAGCAAAATTTTGCTGCAGATCATTCAAAAGCGGCTGCAGCAGTATATCAACAGGGAGCTGCCAGAAATTCAGGCTGGTTTCAGAAAAGAACGTGGAACCAGGGATATCATTGCTGATGTCAGATGGATCCTGGCTGAAAACAGAGAATACCGGAAGGATGTTTACCTGTGTTTTGTTGACTATGCAAGGGCATTCGACTGTATGGATCATAACAAATTATGGATAACATTGCAAAGAATGGGAATTCTAGAACACTTAATTGTGCTCGTGAGGAAACTTTACATAGATCAAGAGGTAGTTCTTTGGACAGAATAAGGGGATACCGATTGGTTTAAAGTCAGGAAAGGTATGTGTCAGGGTTGTATCCTTTCACCATACCTATTTAATCTCTATGCTGGGCATATAATCCGAGAAGCTGGACTATATGAAGCAGCACGGGGCATCGGGATTGGAGGAAAACTCATTAACAACCTGCGTTATGCAGATGACACAAACATGTTTGCTGAAAGTGAAAAGGACTTGAAGCACTTACTAAAGAAGATCAAAGACCACGGTGTTCAGTATGGATTGCACCTCAACATAAAGAAAACAAAAATTCTTGCAACTGGGCCAATGAGCAACATCATGATAAACGAAGAAAAGATTGAAGTTGTCAAGGATTCCATTTTGCTTGGATCCTCAATCAACAGCCAGGAAAGCAGTAGTTGAGATATCAAATGAGGCATTGCATTGTGTAAATCTGCTGCAAAGAGTTAAAGTGTTGAAAAGCAAAGATGTCACCTTGAAGTCTAAGGTGCGCCTGACCCAAGCCATGGTATTTCCAATCTCATTACATTGAAAGCTGGACAATGAATAAGCAAGACTGAAGAAGAGCTGACGCCTTTGAATTGTGGTGTTGGTGAAGAATATTGAATATACCATGGACTGCCAAAAGAACCAACAAATCTGTCTTGGAAGAAGTACAACCAGAATGCTCCTTAGAAGCAATTATTGGACATGTTGTCAGAGGGATCAGTCCCAGGAGAAGGACATCATGCTTGGCAAAGCACAAGGTCAGAGGAAAAGGGAAGACTCTCAATGAAGTGGTTTGACACAGTGGCTGCAATAATGAGCTCAAGCATAACAACGATTGCAAGGATGGCGCAGGACTGGACTGTGTTTCTGTTGTGTGTAGGGTTGGTAAGAGTCGGAACTGTCTCGACTGCATCTAACAACAAATACATTTTATTTTTTAGGAGCTATTATAAATGTTATTTTTTTCCTGATTTCCTTTTCAGTGTTCACTTTATTGGTGTATAGGAATACACCTGATTTTTTGCATGTTTATCTTGTATCCTGCTAATCTGCTGAATCTATTAGTTCCAGTAGTTTTCTCGTGGAGTTTGGGTTTTTCTATGTATAGTATATTATTTGCAATTAAGGACAGTTTTAATTCTTCATTCCAATTTGGATGCTGTTTAGTTCTTTTTCTTACCTTGTTGCTCTAGCTAGGACTTCCAGCACAATGTTAAATAGGAGTGGTGATACAGGACATCCTTGTCTTGTTCCTTTTCTCAAGGTGAATGTTTTCAGCCGATCTCCTTTAAGAACTGTTGGTTTTGCATAGATGTCCTTTATTATGTTGAGAAATTTCCCTTCTCTACCTATTTTTTTGAAAGTTTTTACCAAGAATGGTTGGGTGTTGGACTTTCTTGAATGCCTTTCGCTCTCAATTGAAATGATCATGTGATTGTTTTCTTTCCTTGAATTTATGTGGTTTATTACATTGATACCCACCCAGACGAAAAAGATTTTCTAATGTTGAAACATCCTTGCATACCTGATATGAATCCGACTTGATTATTTTTTTATATGATGCTGAATTCTATTGGCTAGAATTTTGTTGAGAATTTTTGCATCTATGTTCATAAGAGGTATTGGTCTATAATTTTCTTTTTTTTCTGTGATGTCTTTGCCTGGCTTTGGTGTCAAGGTTATGCTGGCTTCATAGAATGAAATCCGAAGTATCACTTCCTTTTCTACATTGTGAAATAGTTTGATTAGTGTAAGCTCCTCTCTGAACATTTGGTAGAATTCTCCAGTGAAGCCATCTGGGCCAGGGCTTTTTTGTTGTTGTTGGGAATTTTTTTTATTACCTTTCCAATCTCTTCTTTTTTTTATGGGTCTGTTCAGATTTTCAACATCATTTTGTGTTACTTTATGCAGACAGTGTGTTTCTAGCAATTTGTCCATTTCCTCTAGGTTTTCAAATTTGTTGGAGTACAGTTTTTCATAATATACTCCATCATGATCCTTTTTATTTCAGTTGGGTCTGTTGTAATGTTCCCATTCAGTATCTTATTTGGGTTGTTTGCATCCCCTCCTGTTTTTCTTTTGTCAGTTTGGCCAGTGTTTTGCCAGTTTTGCTGATCCTTTCAAAGAACCAACTTTTGGTTTTGCTGATTCTTTCTATTGTTTTTCTATTCCCTATTTCATTTATTTCTGCCCTGGTCTTTATTATTTCCTTTCTTCTGGTGGCTGTGGGCTTTTTTTGCTGTTCTCTTTGTATTTGTTTGAGTTGTGTAGCTAATGTTTTGATTTTGTCACTTTCTTTTGGTGGGGGGGATGTATGTATCTATTGCTATAAATTGACCTCTGAGGACTACTTTTGCTGTGTCCCAGAGGTTTTGGTATGATGTATTTTCATTCTTATTTGATTCTAGGAATTTTTTTATTCCATCTCTGATCTCTTCCCCAGTGGTTTTTAAGCAGGATGTTATTCAGTTTCCACGTAATTGATTTTTTTCCTTGTTCTTCCTGCCGTTAATTGGTGTTGTGATCAGAGAAGATACGTTGCATTATTTCAGTGTTTTGGATTTTGTTGAGGGTTGCTCTGCGGCCTAAGGTGGTCTATTCTGGAGAATGTTCCATGTGCACTGGAAATGAATGTGTACTTTGCAGCTATTGGGTGAAATGTTCTATATATGTCCATGAGGTCAAGTTGGCTGATTGTGTCCCTTAGCTCTTCTGTATCTTTGCTGAGTTTCTTTCTAAATATTCTGTCCTCTACCAAAAGTGGTATGTTGAAGTCTCCTACTATTATTGTTGAACTGTCGGTTTCTCTGTTCAGCACTGTTAGAGTTTTTTTATATATTCTGGAGCCCTGTCATTGGGTGCATAAATGTCTATTATGGTTATGTCTTAATAATGGATAGTCCTTTTAATCATTATATAGTGCCCTTTTTTTGTCTTTTATGGCAGATTTTGTTTTAAAGTCTATTTTATCTAAGATTAGTATTGCCACTCCTGCTCTTTTTTGGTAGCTGTTTACTTGATATAGTTTCTTCCATCCTTTGATTTTTAATGAACTTATGTCTCTGTTTCTAAGGCGTGTCTCTTGTAGACAGTATGTTGGTGGATCCTGTCTTTTTATCCACTCTGTCACTCTCTGACTCTTTATGGGTGAATTTAAGACATTTGCATTTAGTGTAATTATTGATAGGTGATGAGTTTGTTGCTGTCATTTTGTAGTGCTTTTCTTTTTGTGGTGCTGACATTTTCTTTGTTCCTCTCAGTCTCCTGTGCTCTTTTTTTTGGGGGGGGGGGCAGAGGGGGAATTTTTTCCTTTCTTTTGTTTTTGTAGATTTTGTTTTTACTGGGACTTTATGTTTTTCTTCTTTATTTTGATGAGTAGGTTTGTTAACTTTCTTTCTAGTTGTCTTGAATTGCAGGTTCAAACCAGTCTATTATTACTTGGTATTGCTTCACCTTCTTCTCCTTTGGAAAGTTCTATTCCCACACCATTTAGTCCCTCTTTTATTGCTCTGACATTGTTGTCATTTACAGATTAACCTCTCTGGTTCCCTGTTCTAATTCTTTTGGTTTTGTATAGTCCTTGAGAGTTCATTTCCTAGGTTGGTATCTGGCTGGTGCAATATTGGTCCTAGATTCAGGCTGTGGTCTGATGTTGTTTGTTCTCAAACTGAAGGACTCCCTTTAATAATTCCTGTAAATTTCGTTTGGCTTTTACATATTCCCTTACTCTCTGTTTATCTGCAAGTGTCCTAATTTCACCACCATATTTCAACATGAGTTTTGCAGGACATATTATTCTTGGTTGGGAATTCTTTTCTTTCAAGGTTTTATATATGTCATTGCATTGCCTTCTTGCCTACAATGGTTTCTGCCCAATAATCAGGGTTTAGTCTTATTTTTTCCCCTCTGTACGTGACTTTTCATTTTTCTCAAGCTGATCTCAGGATTTTCTTTGTCTTTGGTTTTAGTGAGTGTGATTATGACATGCCTTGGAGATTTTCTTTTGGGGTCTATACTATATGGGGTTTGTTTAGCATCTTGGATGGTCAGCTTTTCATCCTTCATGATATTAGGGAAGTTTTCTGTCAGCAATTCATCAATGATCCTCTCCGAGTTTCCCATTTTCTCCGCCTCTCCTGGAGCTCCTATCCCTTGGAAGTTTTTGCTTTTGATTGTATCCCAGATAATTCTTAGGGTTTCTTCATTTTTCTTTGTTCCTTTTTCCGATTTTTCCTCAAAGTTGTATCCAAATGTTTGTCTTCAGTTTCACTGATCCTGTCTTCCATCGTTTCAAACTTGCTCCTCAGCCCTTCTGTGGCACTGTCCATTTTTGAAATCTTATTGTTTGTCTTTTGGATTTTTAATTGTTGTTTTTTATGATTTCTAGTTGTGAAATTATTTTGGCATTTTGTTCCTGTATTATTTTCCTGAATTATTCCATTTTGTGGTCTGTCTTTTCCATGAATTTTTATATTTTTTCTTCATTTTTGTATGCTTTTTGCTTCAAGTCTTAGCTCTGAATATTAGAGATTTGAATTCTTTATCAGGATGTTCTAGTGACTTCTCATCTACGGAAAAGTCATCTGGTGTTTTATTTTGGATGTCTACCATCCTGTTCTTTTTTTTTATGTTTTGATATTGTCTGCTCTCTTTGGGACAGTTGGTAATAATTTTCTCCATTTATTGATTGTAGATTTGTTTGTTTCATCCTGCTTTTTTGTTTTATTTGGTTAAGTCTGAGCAAGGTGGCTGAGTTCTTTGTTATTTGCTTACCTGTGGGCATGATACATTTCACCTCCTTGTCAAATGACCAGGGCTTAGCTATGGTACAGTAGGACAGGTCCAATGGATGCTCTGCCTCCTGGTGGGAGCACCATGAAGCTGCTTTCCCATGCTCCCTGTCTGCCAATCTCCAACAGGAGTCCAAGATGGCAAATCTGTGCTGCATTATCTGATAGGGGAAACACCTGGCACCTGGAAACACCTCCTGTCAATGTGTGATGTGCCTAGGGTACATTAGAGACTTTCAGGCCCATCCTAACCCTTGCCTCCACATGGCCACACCCTGGGTAGGGGAAGAAGTGGGAGATTTGGGGAGAGTAGGGGAGCATTCACATCATGGGAGGGGCAGCCCTTACCCCCCCCACCGGAGGATGGGTGGGTTCCAGGGAGGGGAGAGTTCTACAATGGTCTTTTCCATAGGCCCTGGGATTTAGCAAGCACTGCTGCTGGGGGGCTATAAACTGTGGGGAAGGCAGGAGTGTCCTGCCTTCCACCCGGAAAGGTGTGAGTTGGTGTCCCCAAGCCACCTTCCCTGTTGGATTTCCCAGTCATCCAGGCGTTGGTCACAATGGTGGAAATGTGCCTGACATTGGCCAGTCACTGCCTGGGTGGCGGTCTCCCACTGGCTCCACCTTCACCCACCTGACCACCACTGCACCCCAATGAGGGGTCAGGAGGAAATGAGAATGAGAAAGACAATCATTACATAACTGTCAAACCACTGCCAAACCAACTAACATTAAACAATGATACGTCACAGATGTACTTTTTGTTTTTTAAAGTACCCACTGAAAGAACAGTAAAAGAATGAACAACAGCTAAGCTAATAAATATGGGGAACCAACTGATTGGAAACACACACACACACACACGCACACACAGTCACACACAACCCAAAATAAAGCAAGAAAGGAGAGAAAAATAAAGTAATAAAACAGGCAGGAAACTACAACATACTAATATGATTGATTATTATTGTTAACTGCTGTTGAGTCAGCCCTCAACTCATGGTGACCCAATGCACAGTGGAACAAAATGCTGCCTGTTCCTGCATGATGGAATTTATTTCTTAATTTCTAAATATATGTTATTATGTTTAGAAACCCATCATGGGTTGCAGATTACACTATTGTGATCCGTACGGTTTTTTTGGCTGATTTTCAGAAGTATATTACCAGGCCTTTCTTTCTAGTCCACCTTAGTCTAGAAGCTCACTGAAACCTGTTCGACATCATAGCAACATGCAAGCCTCCACTGACAAACATGTGGGGGCTATGCATCAGGTACATTGGCCAAGTACAAGGAGAAATAGACAAATCTGTAATCATTTGTTGTCGTTAGGAGCCATTAAGTCGATTTCAACTCATAGCGACCCCGTACGACAGAGTAGAACTGTCCCAAAGGGTTTTCTAGGCTTTAATCTTTACTGGAATGAATTGCCAGGATGGAGCCATTGGGTAGATTCAAACTGTCAGCCTTTAGGTTAGCAGCCAAGTGCTTAACCATTGTACCACCAGGTCTCAATACAGGTCTGTTAGTAACAGATACAAGAAGCAAACAAGAAATTAGTAAAGATACAGTATATGTGAAAAATAAGATTATGAAGCTTAATTAACTGACAAATGTAAACATTCACCTAATAATTGCAGAAAAACATTTTCCAGTCTACAAAATATATTCTCAAAAATTTTTTATATTGTAAAAGCAATCTCCACAAAATTCAAGACTGAAATGAAAGAATGTATGCTCTAATCACAATAAGTTTAAACTAAAATCAGTATTTTAGAAATTAAGAAATAAATTCTAAATAAAATAATTTATGGGTCAAAAGAAATCATAATGAAAATTAGAAAGTATTTTGAATTAAATAATAGATATACTATATGTTAAAACCTCAAGAAAGAAGCCAAAGCAAAGTTAGAGGAACATTTATATTTTTAAATACACATATTAAAGGTAAATAAAGCATACCACTTACAAAAAAAATCAAATATGTTGGCTAAAAAAAGAATATATCTAACAAAAAAGGTGCATTATCTAGATAAAATATTATTGAAATGAATTTAAGAAGATCTAAAATATAATGGTCTTGGATAGACTCAACATTAAAAAGATATCAGTTCTCCTCATAATGAAATATAGTTTCAGTGAAATCACAATCAACATTTCTGTAATGTATATGTGTGTGTGGGTGTGTATGTGGGAGAGAGAGTGAAAGATATTGAGACAAACATGATGAACTGACTCTGTAACTGATATGAAATCGCAAAACACCAGGAATAACTAAGATCCTCTTATGGAGGAAACAGGATGTGCTTCACCTGCTATTAAGACATTAATTTATTGCTTTATAAATTAAGCCTAATAAATTAAGACTTTATAGTTACATTAACTATGATTGTGTGGTATTTGTGAAAGAATGAGAGGACACACCAATGGGATAAATGGAGAGCTCTGAGACAGACAATGTATATTTGATCTCCTGGTTTATGACAAAGTCAGCAAAGCACACTATTTTTCAGCAATGATTCTGGGATATTTGTGTATTCATATGGACAAAAAATACATGAGGCCTACCCCACGTATTTATAAAAATTAATTTCTACCGGGAAAATTCATTCCTAGTGGATTTTAGTCCTAAATATGAAATTCTGGATAAACAAAGCATGGTACATCCATACAATGAGATAACATTCAGCAGCATAAAGGAATATAAAGCCACCAGTCAAGCAAAACTACGTATGAACCTTAAATGCATACTACAATGTGAGAGAAGCCAGTCTAAAATGGCTACATACTGTATCATTGCACTTATACGACATTCTCAAAAAGGCAAAACTATAGAAATGGTAAGCATCATGGTTCCCAGAGGCTGGGGAGGTATGCAAGAGGGTTGAATAGGTGAAGCGTAAGAGAATGTTTAAGGAAATGTAATGGGTTGAATTATGTACTCCCCCCCCAAAAAAATTATGTTCTCACCCCCAATTCCTGTGAATGCAAGGTTATTTGGAAATAGACTCTTTGCAGATGTAATTAAGTTGAGGATCTTGCTATGAAATCATCCTGGATTTATGGTGGGCCCTAAATACAATGATTTGGGTTCTTTTAAGAGACAGGAGAAGGAGATTGGAGACAGAGAAAGAAAAGAGGATATATGAGGATAGAGGCAGAGATTAGAGCTATGCTGCCACAAACCAAGAAATGCCAGGAACCACCAGATGCTGGAAGAGGCAAGACAGATTCTCCCTAAAGCCTCCAATGGAGCATGGTTTGGCTGACTCATTGATTTTGGACTTCTGGCCTTTGGAACTATGAGAAATAAATTTCTCTTGTTTTAAGCCACCAAGTTTGTGATGACTTGTTATGGTATGGCAGCCTTTGGAATCTAATATAGGTGACAGAACTTTTCTGTATCATACTGTAATGGTAGATGCATGACACTAGGGATCTGTCAAGCAGTGTAGTAATAAGAGTGAACCTTAATGTACACAAATTTAAAAAAAAAAAACACTTAAAAGGTTTAGGGATCTCAGGATGGAATGCAGACAGCATCACTGCAGGGGATGGGGAAAATGTCCTGACCTAAGTAACTTTGGAAAGGAGTGGCAACTGTAAGACTAAAGGAAAAGCGCTGAGTTCTATTTTGTAAAGCTGCTTACCACAGGGGTGTGGTTTAACCAGTCTGCTGCTTTTATACAAGCATGGAAATGAACAATTAGTAAATAAATGAAGGATGGCGGAAGCCAGTTTTCTTATTGTTGGAGTGGGAGTACAGATAAGTAAGGGAAAGAGACTAGAATGATCCATGTGGCAATGGATTAGAGCTGGAGCTATTAGTATGCATATGTACTAATCTTAATACAGATATAAGTAGATGCATATAGAAGTATTTACAGATATGTGTATATATGCAGGTTAGTAAACACATATATTCTTGACAGTTAAGAGGACCTATGCCAACTACACATATATTTCCTTGTTTTGACAGTTAAGAGGACCTATACCAACTATGCCATAACTATACCAACTATATCACAGTAGCGATGACCAAATCCAGTGCCAAGATCTTGGTTTCTAACACCATTCTCCAGTAAAAAAGAACCTGGACTCTTGGAAAGATGGCTGATTCTAGGCCTGAGGCAGAAAATATATAAAATATGCTAGGAGCGTGTTGTGTCTGAAGGTAGGAAAGGCCTAAAACACACACACACACACACTCACCCTTGGGTATATGCTAAAGGGACAGAGAACCCAACCTCTGCAGTCTTCCTGCAAGAAAACCATAACTGCAGTCTAATCACGGTGGAAACATTAGATAAATCTCGATACAGGAGCATTCAACAAGATACCTGACCAGTGCTCCTCACAACTGCCAAGGTCTTCAGAAACAAGGGAAGTCTATGAAACCGGCGCAGTCTAGAGGAGCCGAAGAAGACATTATGGTTAAATGTAATGTGATGCCTTGATGGGATCCTGAAACAGAAAAAGGACATTAGGGAAAAACTGAGAAAATATGAATAAGCTAAGAACCGTAATGAACTTTAGTCAATATTTGTTCATTAGTTATGATAAATGTAACATTTTAATGTAAGGTGTTAATAATAAGTGTAACTGGGTGTGGAGTATGGAGAAGTCTCTGTACCAATATTGCAACTTCTATGTATATTTACAAACTATTCTAAAATAAAAAGTTTGTTTTTTAAGTAAAAGGTAAAATAATAGTCTTCAGGATAGGGAACAATTTTTTTAAACAAAAACAACAACAACTACAAAAAAAAAAAAAAAACACTTTCTGTGATGGAAAATATTGTTAAAATTTAATAAAGAACTTCTGCTTTTTAAAACATGTCATTAAGAAACTGAAAAATCAAGCCACAGAATGATGGAAGATAGTTGCCCCATATATAACCATCAAAGGGTTGCATTCTAAATGTATAAAGTCTTCTTGTTTATGGAGATGAAAAATTATTTTTTCTTCATACATTACAAAAAGGAAAGTTCCTTAGCTGAAAAAGGCCTTTACTGTATATGAACATACTTATGGATGGACTATTAGAAACATTCCTTTCAAATCAAAAGGAAACTATAAGTTATATAAAAGGCATACAGCTGGCAAAGAATTAAAATAAACATTTATAATTAGTAATCACAAATCAATGAGAAATACAGATAATCTAAAGAAAATCATTAAAGCATATAAAAGGTAGTCCCCAGAGAGAAAACATAGGATCAATATACATAAAAATAGATGCTTTATCTCACTAGGAATCGGGCAAGTGCAGATAGATACAATGTGATACTGTTTCAAGCCAACTGGCAAAAATGAAATGTATATGAGAATTAAGCATAGGGAAATGGCAAGTTTCATCGTTGCTGGTAAGAATATAAATTGACATAAAAACTTTGGTATGCAATTTGGCAATACTACATCTAGTAAGGGGTCCTGGGGGCACAGTGGTTAAGAGCTCAGCTGCTAACCAAAAAGTCAGCAGTTTGAATCCACCACCTGCTCTTTGAAAATCCTATGGGACAGTTCTACTCAGTCCTATAGGGTTGCTATGAGTTGGAATCAAATGCATGGCAATGGGTTTGGTTTTTTGGTTTTATACCTAGTAAAGCTGGAAATGTGAATCCCCAATAATCCTTTGAATATATAAAAACTTCAGAGAAATTCTCACCCAAGTGCATAAAGAGTCTTGTTCCTTGCAACACCATTTTTTTGGGGGGGAGGTCAAAACAAAATTTGTTGTGTTGTTGTTAGGTACCATAGAGTTGGTTCTAACTCATAAAAAAAAACCGTAAATATGACAGAATGAAACAGTGCCTAGTCCTGCGCCATCCTCACAATTGTTGCTTTGTTTGAGCCCATTCTTGCAGCCACTGTGTCAATCCATCTTGTGCAGCATGTTCCTCTTTTTTCCTGACCCTCTACTTTACCAAGTATGATGTCCTTCTCCAGGAACTGGTCACTCCTGATAATATGCCCAAAGTACATGAGACGATGTCTTGTCATCTTTGCTTCTAAGGAGCATTCTGGCTGTATTTCTTCTAAGACAGGTTTGATCATTTTTCTGACAGTCCATGGTATATTCAATATTCTTGGCCAAAACCATAATTTAAATGCATTAATTCTTCTCCAGTCATCCTTATTCAAAAGTTGCTAAGTCAAAACTTGAAATCTTTGGAAGGCAGTGTAAAGAGTAGCCAAACTCCCAGGGTTTGAATGCCAGGATGGCCACTTGCCAGTTGTGGGAGTTTCCCAGTTTCTCTGTGCCTCAGTGTCCTCCTCTGTAATGGGTAGGTAATGGTACCTACATCCTATCTCATAGGAGGGTCATGGGTTTAAACGAGATAGTGCGTGTGTATTGCTTCAAACAGAGCTAGAATATAAAAATGTTTGATGAGGTTAGGTAGAATTAGTTAACTATCCAATAATTATCCAATGTGGCAATAAATATGAATTCACTAGGCATACATTTAAAACATGACATTAAATATTCTGTGCAAAAGTTATACAGAATGATATCTATTAGATCAGGAATCAGGGAATTCTGTAGGAGGCCAGATAACGCACATCTTAGACTTTACAGGTCCTGAGGTCTGTGCCACAACTACTCAACTGTGCCATTGCCCCACAAAAGCAGCCACAGATATCATGTCACAGAGATATGGTTCTATCTCACTGCCTCTGTTAACTTCTCTCTGTCACCTCTCAGTCCTGTTATCTGTGACTGCAAGACGACTATGTCTATGACAGGGGTTTCTTTGTGAACTAATAGAGCTAAGTCACATAAATAGCTAATGTGTCGTAGAGTGCTCAATAGTTGTTAGATTAAGTGTCAACTTGTTTCCCTCTTCCTTTCTCTGAAGAGTGACCCTGCTTCAGAGAACAGAGGTTACAGTATTCTTGCGATGTTCTGTATTTTATGATTGCAAAGTGATTAAAATAGCTGTGGACATTTAACAAGGAAAGTTTCTGTCTTCTGGAAACAGAAGTCTTTCCTTTACGATCTCAAGGAAGTGAGGTGTTTTAATTCTGAGGCTGGAAAATTGGACTGGCAGGATCATTTCTTCAGACTCCAATGTGAATTCAAGCCTTCTAAAAAAGGTACCATCTGATTTCTCTTTATGGAAAACCTGGTGGCATAGTGGTTAAGAGTTCGGTGCTAACCAAAAGCTCGGCAGTTCAAATTTACCAGGAGCTCCTTGGAAACCATAAAGGACAGTTCTACTCTGCTCTATAAGGTCACTAGGAGTCGCAATTGACTCAACGGCAATAGGTTTGGGTTTTTTTTTTTTTTTTTTGGTTTGATTTCTTTTTGTACATCTAATGGCTATGAAATAATGAAATAGGTTCCCTAATTCTCTAGAGACCAGCAATTTCCTTTCAGCATTCCTGGTCCTGTGGTTACATCCAGTTCCTTGCTTGGTTCTGAAGCCTGACAAGAATCATTTAGTGCAACTCAGTAAGCTGAGGGAACCCTGGTTGCCTTACCTCATCCCCACACACATCTCATCATGGGAGGCCTCAGCTTAAACGGCACTCTACCTCTCATTTCACCTTTTCTTCCCAAATCATCTTTCTTGTACAGGACCTTTCATAGTAGGTAGTCAGTGCCTGTAAAAGGCCCTGTAAAAAATGATTAGACAATTTCTGGCCATGAATAATCAGCATCCTAGTTCTTTGTGGTTTCCAATCAGGCTGAAACCTTCCTCCCTCTGTGTTCTTGGACACCTGGCTTATCCATCTCTAACCTCGTGCCACTGGCCCTAAGGCCCCGATGGTGTAGTAGCACAATATGTTCCTGCCCATGCAAACCTCAGGCGAATGTAGAGTTGGAAAGATTGTATTAGCACATGTAAGCAACAGCATACAGCATTAACTACAGGGTTGGTTTGGAATGTCTTCAACTGAACACCATCACCATCAGGGTAATTTCAAGCAGGCTGACAGATCTTGCTCTCCCCTGTCCTAATAATTGCATTTCTCCAACCTGTCTAGCAAGGGAAGAATAGGATGAGAGGCTTCCATTCAGGATTCTGATTCTCTTGCGGCTTACACTGCCTATTCCTCCCCAGGTCCCAGAGAAAACACAGGCCGCCAGATTGCTGGCTGTTTTTCCAATGCTTCAAAGCCATGATCAAAAGGCCTTGGGCTGAGTGAATGGAGAACAATGTCAGGTCGTTCCTCCCTACTCAGTCTTTTTCCTGTTTCTCCATCACTTGTCCTTCTTCTAAGTGACTTTCAATCCACATCACCTTCTTCTCTTCCCAGTAGGTCCTCTGAGCCCTGGCAGACTCCTCTCCAGGGACACAGATGCTCGTGAACTCAAGGTGGAACTCCTGGAGCCTGGCTAGACAGAAATGTTCTAAGTACCAGTGTGTTCTGTCTACATGGCTGGGGACTCTTTGCCATAGAGTTGCAGTAGTACGTAGATAGTTGAATCAAGTACGTATATACTGAAAGCTTTTCAGGCGTGAACTGTGCTTAGTACAGAAGGGGGGGAAACAAGGAAGGTGAAGCCTCTCCCTTCCAAGGTCAATCATTTAAACATGGGAGTATTGTGTCAGTGGCAGCATTATTTCAATACGGGGAGTGCACTTCAATGGTGTGGAACAAGCTCCGAGAGATTAATGAGCAACCAGTTAGTCCCACATAAGGTACAAGAGAGGGGAACCTTTAGAAGTGATGTTTACAGTTGTCCTAGAAGGATAAGTAGACAGGGAAAAGGTGCAGAGGTGCCAACATGAGCAAAGCTATGGAGGTACGTAGTGTGGAGAGAGCCAAGGATGTGGGGAAATGTGGCTGGAAATGAGGCTAGACAGAAGGTGATCCTCATCATGGAACACCGCTCTGAGGAACTCCTAGACTTTGTAAGCAGTGGAGAGACACATCATTAAATGTTTATCGAATGAGTGAATGAATGAAATTAACCATGACATTTAAGATGGTCCTTACATTTAAAACAAAATTCTAATTTTTTAAACTAGAGAACTTTGAAGTCCCTGACTGTTTTCTGAACAAGCACATAATGCATGGGCTTTTAGGTTTGAATTCTTTCTGGGAGGAAAAATATCATTGTTTTGTTTTTGTTTTAAGCAGCATCTTTAAAGCTCTCACAGAACTAATAAGCTAAATGCACCTTAATAAATGCTGGCTGAGTAACCCAACCCAACCCATTGCCGTAGTGTCAATTCTGACTCATAGCGATCCTATAGGACACAGTAGAACTGCCCATAGGCTTTCCAAGGAGAGCCTTGTGGATTCGCAGCCTTTTGGTTAGCAGCCGTAGCTATTAACCACTGTGCCACCAGGGTTTCACTGGCTGAGTAGGAGGCATCAAACCAAGCAGAAAAAATTTCCGGGCCAAGAGTGCTGAGTAGATTTTGGATGGTTCTGTAAGTAAAGTGGTATTGGATGATACCCTTCATAGCAATTTTATTAGAAAGAATGTGGAAATATTCTATGTGATATATTCTTAAACTACATGTGACATATTATTAGATTATAGTTCAGCAGAGACAGTTTTAAAAAGAAGGCTGAAGTAGCATTAATCAGATAGGTAGTTTGGGGGTATACTGACTTTATGATTCAATCCATCAAGTAGAGAACAATATTTCTCTCAAGCTACAGGGTCTGATATGCTTGGCTTATGAAAGTTCATAGTCAAATAGGACATGATGGGCTTCTGCTGATCCACTTTGTTTTAATTACCCTTCATTAATTCAAACAAGAAAGAGTTTATGAAAATATTCCATTATTGCCATCTTTCATCCAAGTTGATTGGACTGTAGAACACGGTGCAATACAAAAGCTTCTAAAACAGAACAGTTGTTTGTACTTGATTCAGGAACATGATGATAACATTTTCTTTGCAGTACATATGAAGTTGAGAATTAAGTGAAGAAGAGCTGAGCAGAGCATGTTTTTGGATTATTCAGGCCAACAATATCTTCAAAAATATTTTAGTTGTGTCAGTGGACACAAAATACTTCCAGTTCTTTTTTTTTTGTTGTTGTTTTCTTTTCTAATTCTGCACCAGTTTTCTGACTCAGCTCTTCCATTCGGTTGAAGATAACATAGGGAAAATTGAATCATATATGAATGCTCTAAATTCCTCAGTCTCAAAATAGCTCTTCCACACCAGACACTCCTTCACTGATTTCCCATGAGCAAGTACATGACTCAGGCTTAAGATGGCACTCCACTACAAGTGGACTTCCGGAATGGCATAAGCTCGAGGCTCTTTCAATCTACCATGTCCATACAGATAGGTATTTTTGAGCAGTTTCAGACATGCCCAAGTGTCATGGGTGGCATAGAGCACAAAGACTGAAACTGCCCATCTTAGCTGAGCTGAGCATGTGCTTGTCAAATTATTTTTGATATGGATGAGAAAGTGTGGGCTTTATCTGATGAAATGACACTGTGTGCTAGTCCGGAAAAAAAAAAAAAAAAGAACACAGGACACAGATAGTTAAGGCTACTGGACTCCATAGACAAAATATTGAGCACTCCCAAATGTTCAATAAGGTATAACAATGGTAAATTGGGGGTAGGCAGTACTGAAGTACAAAAATTCAAAGTGAGCCACAGAGAAGCCTCATCGCATCACGTCCACATACTTGGTTAAGGTTCTACAGCAGATGAACAGGCTCTATAAGAATTACTTAGAAGAATAAACCAAGGCTTTATCACTTAATCTTTCAAAGATTGCTTAACTTTTTTCCTTCATTCCTTTTGCATACATTCTACAAACATTTACCCAGAAGCTATTACAGCCATGCACTGAGTCAGGCACTGGAAACCAAATGATGAAAGGAAGTTGGCCTTTAATTTCAAGGAATTCACAGGCCCTTGAGAATATGATTAAGTAAACTGGACAAGAATATGGACATGCAAAGAACACATAGGAGAAAACCAGGGAGAAACATTACTGGGTGGGTGGGCTTGTGGCTGGTAAGGCAGAGGCGAGTTCCTGTCAAAAAGTAGTATATGCAAATGCCCAGAGGCTAAAGAGAGAACAGGTCACAACTGGGGAGCTGAAATAGTTCTCTCTGAGGGAATGTGGGGTTCTGGCAGGAACTGGCTGAAGCAGTAGAAAGAATTCTAATCAAGTTGAGTTATCACAAGCTAATCGGTTCTCTGCATATTGTTCTCCAGGTACACCCAACATTCTACATTGTTAAAAACATGTCATTCTCCTTCTTGCTTCTACATTTTCTTTACACTCTTCCTTGTGTGTGCAATGCCTGCCCGTCCCTAAAATGCCTAGAGAACCCTTCTTTGTCCACCAAGATCCAGCACAGGCAACTCTTCTCTGATGTCGTCACTGGCTCCCCCAGATATAACCAGGCTATCTTTCTCCCATGTTCTCTGTAAACCCCAATGCTACCCCATCTGTGGCACTTAACACCTTGTGTTTTCATTATTCGGGTCTTTATCATTTAAGCTGAACTTCTGGAGGTAGGAACTGAAACTTCTTTTCTTCTCTCCTTACTTTTGTTCTTAGAGTATGATAAAGTGTTATTGTCAGGAAATATGGGTTAAATAAATGGTTTGTATCTTCTTCTCTAATGCAATGACTTGGTAGATTTCCAAAGTACATGCAGATCATCTTCTAACACAGGGCATGAAATTCTTAGTTGTTCTACTTGGAGGAGGTCAGAGGAGGGGCACGTCTTTCCGGAGGACCCACTCATAACCTTATTATTTCAGCTGAGCTCACAGGTCACTGGTCCGCAAAGTGGGTGTGAGGAAGACATATGTGTTGCTTCTGGCTCGGTGCCGTTTTCTCACACTCTGCTCACTTCCAGTTTAATCATATACTTTCTTCTCAACTTTCATGAAACAAAAAGATGAATACGGGCATTAAGTAGAGGCATTTGCTTGTGACAATGTTACAACTGGCTAAAAGAGCTATTCATTTTTCAGAAAGGACATGAATGGAGTTTTGAGGTCTGGAGGCCCAACTTGTTCTAGTGTTCATTCTTTGCCTTCATGCAAGAGTAAGCACAAGTGTGAGCATTCTCCAGGCTCCTGAGTTTGGCTGGACATCAGAAACATCTATGAAGCTTATTAAAGTGCAGATGATGTGGCCCGATTCAGGCCAGACTTGCTAATGAGGATCTGGGTACACCAACATACAGAAGGCAGTCTGAAATTTCCTGAAATTCTCTGACTCAGGGAAATACCTCTCCCATATCCTTTCCCATGAAGATAATACTGACAGACCACAAAATTCTTTCTTGTAGGGGTTTATTTTGTCTTTTCAGTATAAGCTGCTGTCTCTCTGCCTCTCCCTGTAATCCTAAAATCCTCTGTTATGGAGTGAATCGTGTCCCTCAAAAATATGTGTTGTAAATCTTAACCCCTATACCTGTGGTTATAAACCCATATAGGAATGGGTTTTCTCTGTAATCTTAATGAGGCAATTTTAGTGCAGGGTCTGTCTTAAATCAATCTCTTTCGAAGTATTAAAAAAAAAAACAGATTAAACAAGGAAGCAAGCAAGCAGAGAGGGAAAAGACAGCTGCCACTCAGATGAACGGAAGCTGAAAAGAGACAAGGACCTTCCCTAGAGCCAACACAGATGAAAAGTCTTCCCTAGATCTTGCACCCTGAATTCAAACTTCTAGCCCCTAAATAGCGAGAAAAAAAAAATTCTGTTTGTTAAAGCCACCGACTTGTGATATTTCTGTTATAGCAGCACTATATAACCATTGTATCATCTAAAATGAGGGAATTAATATTTTATTTGCCTACGTGGTTGTGTGGACCCAGGATTGTATGTATTAGAAATTACCATAAGGATATAAATTATTATTCAAAGTTTCTATAAACAAAAGCTCCTATTCTAGAAAAGGGGGAAAAAAATAGAATCAGTGATATACATGCCTTCCGCTTCTATAAAATTTCTCTCAAATCCATCCAAACATGGGTTTTGCTGGGCTGTTTTATGTCAGTGAAGGGAAAAAAAAAAGCCCATTGCCATCAAGTCCATTCCGACTCATAGAGGCCCTATAGGACAGAGTAGAACAGCCCCATAAGGGTTCCAAGGACGATTTGAACCACAGCCAAATGCTTAATCATTGTGCCACCAGGGCACCAGGAACTCAAGTCTTGTCCAAAGGTCAGAAACTGATAAGGTGTTACTGAAATGCAACTTGAGAAAAATGAAAGAGGAATGAAAAGAGGCATGAAACTAGTTTCAAATTTCAGCTCTGTCGTCATCTGCGGTGATAATGGCATTGGGCACACTCATGCCCCTCTCTGTTCCTGCACATCTACAAACCTCAGGGAGGAAGGAAGGCAAGTGGGCAGTGAACTACATCAGTGGTTTACAAGGTGGTGCACAGACTCCAGGAAACCCAAAGAAAGGGAGAGGGAGGGGGAGCAGCTTGATAGCACCTCAACCCAACTCCCCAACCCAGCCCCAGCAACTCCATTTTTATCTGTTTTTATATTGGCTTCCTATACATGAGTCCATTGTAAGAGAATATTCTGGTGGAGAAATAGTTTGCACCATACAGGTAGATGTAGATGGTCTCCAAAGTGTACACTAGTCAGTCTTTCATAAGTACAGCAGGAGACCGATTCACATTAGCTCAGGCAGAAACACTGACTCTTTATTTTGACACCAAGGTTCTCAGAGATTCAAAGGAACAAATTCAGAACCCATGGCATCTGGGGGCCCGTTAGGTTGGAGCCAAGCACCCAGAGGCACTTGCTGTCTCCTAAGAGTGCACTTAAGGAGAGAAGGGTTGGAGAGGATTTCAATGGACATAGTTGGTAGAAAATATCTAACATTGGAACAATCACTGCGATTATACAATGTGTTTCCATAACAGGCCCTGGGGCTGCACATCTGACCCAAGACCCTTGTCCTTAACACGCCTTACAGAGTGGAATCGGCTCACTCAAAGAGGTCCATTACTACAAGTAGCAAAATGGTACACTAGGACTTCCAAGACACTGTGTTTTTTTGTTTTGTTTTGTTTTGTTTTTGTTTGTTTCTAATTTATCTATCAGCCTACTTTATTTTTTTCTCCCTCAAGATGAAAAATACTTTCAAGGAATTTTTCAATAGACTATACCTAAATAATTTTATGTTATCTGGGCACTTATCAAAATTGAAAGCAGTGTTCCCAAATGATAAATTGTGAGCATTTTCTCATCTGGGGAATATTTGCTGTTATGGAAAAAGATGTGCAAATTCTCAAACATGCTGCACTTTGATCTTCACTAGACACATTTCTGGATTCACCTCCCCTTCTCCCAATTTTCCATTATTCCTTTGAGCTCAGACAGGTAGTTAACCTTCATTTCTTCACAAAGAAAACTATTATCCCAAATAACATAGCCAAGTTCCATTAAAGAGGAACTTAGTTTGGTTGACAGGACTCCCAACAGCATGCTTAACTGAGCCCCGTACCACTCCAAACATGACAAAAAGCTAGAAACAAATACAGTAAAATAAGCAATAGTACACAGGTGCAAAGGAAAGAAAGGAGACTCCCCATTCAGTAGACATTAAGGGGGAAAAAAAACTTTAAATCTTCAGGGATAAGCCCTGACTAACACCCCAGGGGAACAGAGCTACTGAAATGGTATGTAAGCGCCCCCAAAGAAGAGAAGGCATGAGGGGGGACTGCAAACTGAGATAAGAAAAACTTTCCCTGAGTGAAAAGGAGGGCAAGCAAAGCTCCACCCACCAGACTAAGGGAATTGCCAGGAACATTAAATTCTTCCTGGAATCCTGGATAGAAGACATGATAGAAATTGTTAACCTGAGAATCTGACACCTCAAATATGTGCCATGCATTGTGGGATTCCAATTGATATTTCTTAAATGCAGTGAAGATATAAAGCAAGGAGTTGTCACTGTAACTGGTCTCAGATAAGTGAAAATCATTGGTGCTGGCAAAAGTAATAAAAAACTTTTTTCTATAGACTTCTCCACAACTAAGGATGTTCACAATTCTCAGCAAAAATGCCATTTCTTGGAACTATATTCAGTTCCAAGAGAGAGGCAAATATACAACTAATCATAATTACTAGACAGTATTAAGTAATATAGGATAAAAAAATAATAACAGCTACTAATAATGGTTATGGATCCTTGGTGGTGAGGTGGTTAAGCGTTCGGCTACTAACCAAAAGATTGGCGGTTTGAATCCACCAGTCACTCCTTGGGAATCCTATGGGGCAGTTCTACTCTACCCTATAGGGTCGTTATGAGTTGGAATCAACTTGATGGCGATAGGTTTTTAATAATTGTTATAATAATCTCAAAACACATTTTCAATAGTTATACACATTTTAAAAATATAACTAAAAATATATATATATATATATATATATATATATATATATATATATACAAACCTACTTCCATCGAGTTAATTCCGACTCACAGTGACCCTAAAGGACAGAGTAGAACTGCCCCATAGGGTTTCCAAGAAGTGCCTAGTGGAGTCAAACTGCCGACCTTTTGGTTAGCAGCCATATCTCTTAACAATTACGGCACCAGCATTTCCCAAAAATAGAATAGAAAACATAAAAATTGAATAGAACACTATGGAAAATGAACTTTTAGATTGAAAAATAACAAAATCTTTAGAAAATTTTAAAAATGAAAAAAATAATATGTTCATGAACAAAAACCATTGATAGATGGATAAAGTAGCAGACTAAATGAATAAGTGAACTAAAAGCTCTGAAGAAATTATTCAAAATAGAATAAGAAAAAGAAAATTATGAAAGAGAGAGCTAAAAGTCGTGAAAAATAGAATATAATCTAATTGACTTATCTTAATTGTGCCCATGAGGAATCTTTACATAGACCAATAGGCAATTGTTCAGACAGAACAAGGGGATACTGATTGGTTTAAAGTCAGGAAAGATGTGCGTCAGGGTTGTATTCTTTCACCATACCTATTCAATCTGTATGCCGAGCAAATAATGCCAGAAGCTGGACTATATGAAGAAGAATGGGGCATCAGGATTGGAGGAAGACTCATTAACAACCTGCGTTATGCAGATGACACAACCTTGCTTGCTGAAAGTGAAGAAGACTTGAAGCATTTACTAATGAAGATCAAATATCACAGCCTTCTGTATGGATCACACCTCAACATAAAGAAAACAAAAATCCTCACAACTGGACCAATGAGCAGCATCATGATAAATGGAGAAAAGACTGAAGTTGTCAAGGATTTCATTTTACTTGGATCCACAATCAACACCCATGGAAGCAGTAGTCAAGAAATCAAAAGACTCATTGCATTGGGTGAATCTGCTGCAAAGGACCTCTTTAAAGTGTTGAAGAGCAAATAAAGATGCCACCTTGAAGACTAAGGTGCACTTGACCCAAGCCATGATATGTTCAATTGCATCATATGCATGTAAAAGCTGGACAATGAATAAGGAAAACCGAAAAAGAACTGAGGCCTTTGAATCGTGGTGTTGGTGAAGAATATTGAATATTCCATGGACTGCCAAAAGAACAAACAAATTTGTCTTAGAAGAAGTACAACCAGAATGCTCCTTAGAAGCAAAGATGGCGAGACTGCATCTTACATACTTTGGACATATTGTCAGGGGAGATCAGTCCCTGGAGAAGGACATCATGCTTGGGAGAGGACAGGGTCAGTGGAAAAGAGGAAGACCCTCAACAAGGTGTATTGACACAGTGGCTGCAACAATGAGCTCAGTCATAACAATGATTGTAAGGATGGCTCAGGACCGGGTAGTGTTTTGTTCTGTTGTGCATAAGGTTGCTATGAGTTAGAACCGACTAGATGGCACCTAAGAACAACAACAACAATAGCGGTCAGAACAGGGTAGAAAGGTTTGCTCTTGTTTCTGCATGAAGCACTTCCTTAATTTGGATTCCAGGACTCCATGCTGCCTTTCTGCTGCTCCTGTCAGACTCCTTTATTTGGATTCCAGGACTTTTTCTGCCTCACTGCTGCTCCTGTCAGACTTCTTTGCCGGTCCTACTGATCACTCCTCTGTGAACTAATGGAGAGCTCCAGGGCTCTGTGCTGGTCTCTCTCTTCTCTCTACTTTACGTATGGGTCCGTATGGCTTTAAAAACAATCAGTCTGCTGATTATTACTCACTTCATATCTTATTCTCAAATCTTCCCCTTTGAACTACATTTTCTGCTAACTTTCCTTCAGGTCTCTGTTTCAATATTTAATAGTTATCTCACTCCTAAAACCAAAACCAAACTTGTTGCTGGCAAGTTGATTCAGACTCATAGCGACCCTATAGGACAAAGTAGAACTGCCCCCATAACAGTTTCCAAGGAGCAGCTGGTGGATTTGAACTGCCAACATTTTGGTTACCAGCAGACGCCCTAAAAGCAGGTTAAAACAAGAAAAACAAGAAATGTAAGATTGGAAATTTGTCATTATTAGCCAACAATATGAATGTTTGCATAGATAATCCAAGGATATCTACAGATAACCTATTAGATCTAATAAGAGAGTTCAACAATTTTTTTGTTATCAAAAACTATTGCTGTCAAGTCAATTCCAATTCATAGAGACCCTATACGACGGAGTAAAACTGCCCCATAGGCTTTCCAAGGAGTGGCTGGTGGATTCAGACTGCTAACCTTTTGGCTTGTAGCCCTACACTTAACCACTGCACCACCAAGGGCTCCTTACCTAACTATAAAAACTCAATAGCATTTTCTTACATCAGCAAGACCAATAATTTGGCAAATACCTTAAGTACATCCAGTTTTTCATCTTGGTCTTCATGTGTATACATTTTGTGCCAGTTTTGTTATGATTTTTTTAATTCTGTAGTTATATTTTTTTAATTTTGAAGGACTCTTTTTATTCTGCTCTGATTCTTCTTTTCCAGATACCCCTGCGAATTAAGCCTACTGAGTTAAGAAACCAAAACCAAACCCACTGCTGTGAAGTTGATTCCAACTCATAGCGAAACTACAGGATAGAGTAGAACTGCCCCATAGAGTTTCCAAGGAGCATCTGGTAGATTCAAACTGTCGATCTCTTGGTTAGCAGCCTTAGCTCTTAACCACTATTCCACTGGGGTTTGAGATAGAGGTGAAACCGAGCTGCATCTCTGCTTGTAGTCAAGTTGGGGACAAAAGCAAGTTTCATGTCCTACATATTTTCCATTTGCTTCTCCAGATTCAAACTTTACCCTCACTCTGCTTTCTGCCTGAGAAGGCTGACTTCCAGAATCTCTGTAGCTTCCCCACCACCTTACATATGGCAGACCAGTGTTTGATTCTTAGCCAGTGCACCTCACACGTAGCCTCCACCCATCCCTCATCAGAGACTTGCATGTTGCTATGATGCTAACAGGTTTTAGCAGAGCTTCCAGACTAAAATGGACTAGGAAGAAAGGCCTGGTGATCAGCTTTTGAAAATCATGAATGAAAGTCCGATGGACCATACACTCCGATCCTCAACCAATCATGGAGATTGGGCAGGACCAGGCAGCTTCTGTTTCCATTGTGCATCGCTCACAACATTCCATTGTATATCGCTCACTACAACTGAGGAAATATAAAAGATTGTTGTTCTTAGGTGCTGCCGAGACAGTCCTGACTCCTAACAACCCTATGTACAACAGAATGAAACACTGTCCAGTCCTGTGCCATCCTCACAATTGTTGCTATGTTTGAGCCCATTGTTGCAGCCACTGTGTCAATCCATCTCTTCAAGGGTCTTCCTCTTTTTCACTGGTCTTCTACTTTACCAAGCATGATGTCTTTCTCCAGGGGCTGGTCCCTCCTGATAACATGTCCAAAGTATGTGAGATGAAATCTCACCATCCTTGCTTCCAAGAAGCACTCTGGCTGTACTTCTTTCAAGACAAACTTGTTTGTTCTTCTGGTAATCCATGGTATATTTGATATTCTTCACCAACACCATAATTTAAAGGCATCCTTTTTTCTTCAGGCTTCCTTATTCATTATCCAGCTTTCTCATACATATGAGGCAATTGAAAACAACATGGCTTGGGCCAGGTGCACCTTAGTCCTCAAAGTAACTGCTTTTCAACACTTTAAAGAAGTCTTTTAGCCTAGTTAGTGTCCTAGTAAAAGGCTTGAGAAACGCAGGGATGATGATTTGCACACCACACCAATTTAACTTGGCCTGTTGTGCTAGTGCAAACACCAGTGGAGTCATGGAGAACGAGAATAAATTAAGCCAAACTTAATGAGGTGACAGTGCCAGAGGTGTGGTGGAGAGACAACATATGAAGGCAGGCTCCATATGGTGGTGATGATGATCACATTTGTAGGACAAGATGTGGCTATTTTTACTGAAGAAAATCAAGAAAGTCTCCAGCATTTGGTAAGTAGCTAGGTAGCTACTGAAGTGGTGAATGCTTTTGTTTTTTCAAATATTCCCTGGAGTAAGAGAAATCAGAGAAAATTTGGAGGGCTACACCCAGTAAAGCTTGACTCATGGCTTTGCCAGTTGCTCTGCTTTCCATCATAACATGGTTTGGAGGAATCTTGACATAGCCATGGAACACCATTCTTCTCTTTTGCATTAATCATGCCAATTGAATCTGGTGAGCAGAGCTGGAAATACCCCAGATGTCCTAATAGTACGTATGTCTGCCTCAAAGTGGGAGACAAAGCCTGCAAAAGATCAGGGGCTGCATTGATGGGGAAGTTCTAGGGGCCCTGTGGTTAGAGGCATGTCAGCATTTATTCTGCTGTTATAGATCAGGTGCTTCTTGAAGACAGACTCTGGGCTAGAGATCAGTGTACAGGAAGCTTTTGGGGGAGTGTCCTCAGGATCAACATGTGTAGGGGAAGGAGGGAAAATAGGATTGGGCAGAGGAAGAAGTTAGGCTGCAATTTAATCACAAAAAGGCCTTGGCCAACCCTCACAGGAGGTCTGAGGTTGGAATGGTTCTTCAGAGTCTTCCCAAATTGGGGTAAGGAGACCTGGCCTTCTCATTTCCTGTAGTGACCAGTTATTGAATACAAGTTGATTCTGCCTGGTCAGTAAGGATAAGGAAAGAGAACACAGGTTTGTGAGCCGAAGTAGGTGAGCTGCCTAAGGTCTCACCATGGAGTGGTGCCAGTGTTTGACCCATTTACACCACGGTCCCATTACACTTGCTGAAATGACTTGTGTAAAACCCCGTAAAACTAGAATGAACAGAAATTACAACGTGTCCTTTCCTTCAACTTCCATTGTGAGGCTGAGCCCAGAATAATTGTTGCTAGGAGTGTAGAATGACTGAGGAAAATAAATCTGACAGACACTGTGGAGCTACCAAAGTTGCATCTGGAAAAGGACTGTGAGGACAGTGGAGAAGCCTTTGAAGTCGAGTGAGATAATGCGCTTGGGTGACAGTAAATCAAACTGGAGAACCCAGATTATATAACCTTTATTCAGTTGGCAGAGCTCAAATAAGCAAGCCCTTTATTTGTCCCACTAAATGTGTAAAAAGTTTACTTAACCTTACAAATGCCACTCTAGTTCATTGTCTGACGCTGTCTACTCTTCTCTTGCAGCACTTCATTTGATGCCCTTCTGTTTCTCGCAGTAAATTTGATTTCAGCTTGACCATATTGCCCCAAGTTGCATTCTATCCATTCTGACAAGTGGTTTTATCATCAGCATGTATTTATTAACATATGTGCATGGTTTTTTCACTGTGAAAAGCATTGTTTTGGAAGTCTGACATCTGAAACCCAGAAATATTGAAAAACAGTGGCAGTAAGCCAGAAGAATGCAGGTTGAATGGTGGGAAGGATTACTCAATGGAAAGGTCGCTCAAAGGAAAAGTGAAACATAAAAGGAAGTATCAAGTTTGGGCTAATATTTAGCATATGGCTCTACTATTTTTATATAGAATAAGTGAACAATAATACAATTATCAAATCTACTTCGTCTGTGCATGTACTCCAAATTGATAAAATTCGTACCTCAGGAAACAAGTTAGAGGAGAGCAGATATTATCAACTTTTCTGTGTGTCTCTCTGTGTCAATTGACTTTGCATAGAGGACATCTAGCCACACATTTTTACTATTAATTAACAGTGTGACCTTAGACATGTCCCTCTTCTCACACTGGCTACAAGGCCACACATATGAAGTGAGGATTTTGGACCAGATGGTGTCTAATATCTCCAACACCTCTAATCTTGATTTGATTTGGGGTTTTTCTTACACACAAAACAAAATATTTACTTTAAAGAAATCTCTAACCCAAATTAATCAGCCAGTAGCTTTCTTTCACCCAAAGTTGCAAATCTTTTCTTTCCTGTTTGAAGCCAAGCTTACTAAATGCGAATTGCAAAAGCTATGGTTGGGTGGAGGGCCTGAAACCATCTTGCAACCTGGTACTGCTTGATCCCAGTGAAAGGAGGAGGACAGGATTCAATCAATCAAACATTGGCATATTAAGATGAGCCAATGTTTGATCTTCTATATTTCTCCCTCCTTTTCTCTTTATAAGCCTCATTGTACCCCCTAGAAGAACTATATGGTGTCAGGCTACCACCAATGACTGTCTTGACAGAATACAACCGGGAGTCCAGACAGAACAGGAGAAAAATGTAGAACAGAATTCAAATTCATTTAAAAAGGCCAGGCTTAATGATCTGACAGAGACTGGAGGAACTTCCAAAACTATGGCCCCCAGGCACTCTGCTAGCCCAGAAATGAAACCACCTCCAAAGCCTATTTTTCTGATAAAGATTAAACAGGCCTCTAAAACAAGGGCTATGGCTGCTAACCCAAAGGTCAGCAATTCAAATCTACCAGCTGCTCCTTGAAAACCATATGGGGCAGTTCTATTCTGTCTTACAGAGTCACTATGAGTCAGAACCAACTCGATAGCAACAGTTTTTTATAAAACAAAAGGAGTCCTGGTGGCACTGTGGTTAGGCATTCTGCAGCTAACCACAAGGTCAGCAGTTTGAATCCACCAGCCACTCCTTGCAAACCCTATGGGACAGTACTACTCTGTCCTATAGGGTGGCTACGAGTCAGAATCGACTCAACAGCAACAGATTTTTGTTGTTGTTGTTTTGTTTCTTTTTTTTTTTTTTTTTTGGTGGGTGTAGAACAAAAAAATAATACATATGAGGAGTGTGCTTTTTAGTTTAATCAAGTATACGAGACCTAATGGGTAGCTCCTGCTCGAAAGCAGCACGAGAAGGTAGAAAGGGACAAGAACTGGACAAATGGGTGCAGGGAACCCAGGGTGCAAAGGGGGAGTGTGCTGTCACGTTGTGGGGATTGCAACCAATGTCACAAAACAATATGTGCATAAATTTTTGAATGAGAAATTAACTTGAGCTGTAAACTTTCACCTAAAGGACAGTTAAAAAAAAAATAAAACTGAGGCAAGTAAATCTAAGTGACATTACTATAAACAGGCTTGCTCAAGGTCATAAACTTTGCCAAGAGCAGAGCCAGAAATCCCCTTACAGGAAGACGTGAGCTTGTATAAAGGGAAAAATAGTAAAGGAAGGTGAAAAAGCAAAAAAAAAAAAAAAAAAAAAGCCTCTCCTATATGCATATAGAAACCCTGGTGGAGTAGTGGTTAAGAGTTCAGCTGCTAGCCAAAAAAGTCAGTAGTTCAAATCCATCAGGTGCTCCTTGGAAGCCCTATGGGGCAGTTCTACTCTGTCCTATAGGGTCGCTATGAGTCAGAATCTATTTGACAGCGGTCAGTTTTTTGTTTGTTTTTTATATGCATATAAACCTTATGTTCAAATTTTGCTGAGTTTTGATGATTTTTAACCAGTGCTATGAATTAATTTGGCACAACTTTTGAAAGAAACTGATCTGCTACCCTCCAGGCCCATCAGTTGGTATTACCACCAAAGTGGTCTTTCCAAGATACCAAAATAAACCAGGTGCATTCTCGCTCTCCTTGTGCTCTAACCTCATCCTTCCTTTCCTTGCATCTCTACTCATTGTAGCCCCCCTCGTCATTGCAAGCCTGCACAGTGGTGTTAAGTTGTTCATTATAAATGAACAGCCCATTGCTTCTATCACAAGTATGCCTTAACATATTGTATCATATTTTTTAATATTTTTACATGCTAATTTTTATATTATTTACATAATTAATAAGTCCTGTAACATTTAACTCTTATTTATGGTAGGAAATCAGTAAAAACACCAATTCACAATGAATGAAAATTTAGCCTCAATATTGTCTTATGGGGGAAAGAAGTTTTTGCGATTGTGATTTTTTCACACTTTGTAGTTTACCCAGTGCTTTCACATTCAATGTGCTATTTCATCCTTACAACCACCATTTGCATATATAGGACAGTTATTATTCCTTTTATAAAGAAGGAAAACTAAGGTTTGAAGAGCAAACATAGATTCTCCGGAGTCAAAAAGACCAGATCTTTAATTACATTTCCTTATTGGTATTTTCTCCATTCCTAAATGTACTCTAACGGTTGCAAGAAAGAAAACTTCCAAAGTTCACTGCAAAGAGTCATGAAAGGAGGCTTCAGCATGGTGGTGAAGTGTTCCAGTGCTGGAGTCAGAGGGCATGAATTTGAATCTCATGTCCACGCCCCTACTGTGTAACCTTGGACAAGTTGTTTATTTTCCTTGTGCCTTTGTTTCCTCATCCGTGTAATGTGTGCAATAATAGTACCAACATCATCGTTCTGTTAGAGAATGAACCGAGGCAATGAATGTAAAACATCTCAAATGTGCCTGACACATAGAAAACACTCAATACATGTTAAGTAAGAGAAGAGGGACAACAACCTGCAGTTTAAGAGAACATAGATTGGTTTACTAGAGTCACACAGGGCTTTCACAAGGGAAGTTTGGCCCATGATAGAAACTCAAATGACAGTCTTGGACACAGAATAAGGATGCTTCAGGTTAGTTAGGCTACTGTTATCTTGTTAGAGAGGCTTTGTGAAGAAATTAATATAAAAACAGGGCAGGAAAATCTGTGCAGGCAAACAGGGAAGAATGTTGTCCACTGCCAAGATCCCAATGGCAGTGTGCAAGGCATAAAACAAACAGGTTCAGACTGAGGCGGAACAGCTTGGCTCCATATTTAGTTCATAGAGGTACACCCTCAGAATAGGAGGGGTGAGGAGGGCAGGCTCTTGAGAAGAGGGTCCTGGAGGTGAAGCATATCCACAAACCATTTCTGGGATAGGGGTTTGCTGTGGTGCCTGCTCAGCGTTTGGAGGCTGTGGGAGGCAGAGGTCCTAACTCAACTAAGGAGGGCTTCCAGGAGCAGCCCCCTGATCACTTTACTGAGCGCCCATACTTCAACTTGATAAACTAAAAATATTGCAAATGGAGACCCCACATCATGTGGAATGAGAAATGGGATTTCAGACAGTCTTCTCAGATCAACTCCTGACACTGATCGCAAAGAACCCACCCTTGGGAAAATGATATACAGAGAAATGCACCAAGCCCAGGGAAAGGCTCAGTAATCCAAAATGAGAGGGCAAAAAAAGGGTCTTTTCCAAAGAAGCACTAAAAAAAAAAAAAAGAAAATGCAAATTTAATTAATATTTTCTGCAAGGTTTAAGAGGATATTGGCACTATCAAAAGCAAATTTCCTGTATCTTTATAAATATTAGCTTGCAGATGAGAAGCTAATGTTATAAAACAAACACAAAAATTTAAGCCATGTATTAAAGTCCCAGGAAAAGAAAGATCAATAAGAAAGATTAAAATTCCTGGAATACAAACGTGTGTGACTCTATATGTCTATTATGTGACTATGCATTTAGAGTACAATAAAGGTGACATTTCAATTAAGTAAATGAGAAATAACTAGGCACACATTTCGGAGAAACATTAAATTAGATTCCCACCTCACTAGTTATACCAAAATACATTCAAAATGATTCAATATTTAAATATAGCAATATGACAGGAACATAAAAGTGATTATACAAAGTTGGTGTGGCAACAGCCTATGCAGACATGTCCCAAATGACAGAAAACATAGAGGAAGAAAAGACAGATTGTCTGACTTCATAGCATTTTTAAATTATTCCCGTTAAAAATTACCAAAATTATTAAAGCAAAAATTGAAAGACAGGCAATTTGATGACAAGGTTTAAAAACATTCATGAACATAGAATGATCTCTCAAATTGATGTGGTAGAAATGGAGACCTTGACATAAAAAATAATTACAAAGGAAATAAACTGGCAATTGCAAAACGAAATTGAATAAACAACACATATGAAAATATTTAGCCTCACAGCTAATAAAATAAGTACAAAGTAAAGTCATGCGTAAAAGTCACTACCTATCAGGATTTAAATACCTGGAATAAATTACTAGTCAATCAATTGTACAGAGAAACAGGTGGTCTCATATAATGTGTCTGTGAAGATAACATTGGTATTAGGGTAATTGCTCCCGATCTCCCTGCTGCTCTAAAATTATTGAGGCCGTCTGTGGATTTGTAATGGCGAATGGAGAGAATGAGGAGGAACAATGAATTTCAACCTTATTTTAATCTTCTATTTTTTTTTTTTAACCTGTTGTTAGGTGCCTCCTAGTCAGTTCTGACTTATAGCAACTGTGTGCACAACAATGTGAAACATCCTTACAATCATTTTTATGCTTGAGCCCATTGTTGTAACCACTGTGTCAGTCTATCTCGTTGAGGGTCTTCCTCTTTTTTGCTGACCCTCCTCTTTACCAAGCATGATGTCCTTCTCCAGGGACTGGTCACTCCTGATAACATGTTCAAAGTATGTGATACGTAATCTCTCCATCCTTGCTTCTAAGGAACATTCTGGTTGTACTTCTTCCAGGAAAGATTTGTTCATTCTTTTGGCAGTCCAGGGTATATTCAATATTCTTTGCCAACACCACAATTCAAAGGTGTCAATTCTTCTTCAGTCTTCCATATTCACAGTCCAGCTTTCAAATGCCTATGAGGTGATTGAAAACACCATGGCTTGGATCAGGTGCATCTTAGTCTTCAAAGTGACATCTTTGCTTTTCAACACTTTGAAGAGGTCTTTGCGGCAGATTTGCCCAATGCGATGTGTCTTTTGATTTCTTGACTGCTTCTTCCATGGGTGTTGATTGTGGATCGAAGTAAAATGAAACCCTTGACAACTTCAATCTTTTCTCTGTTTATCATGATGATGCTTATTGGTCTAGTTGTGAGGATTTTGTTTTCTTTATGTTAAGGTGTAATCCATAGTGAAGTCTGTGGTCTTTGATCTTCATCAATAAGTACTTCAAGTCCTCTTCACTTTCAGCAAGCAAGGTCACGTCATCTGCATAATACAGGTTGTTAATGAGTCTCCCTCCAATCCTGATGCCATGTTCTTCTTCATATAGTCCAGCTTCTCAGATTATTTGATCAGCATACACATTGAATAGGTATGGTGAAAGGATACAGCCCTGACGAACATCTTTCTTGACTTTAAACCACACAGTATACCCTTGTTCTGTTTGGAGGACTGCCTCTTGATATACTTACAGATTCCTCATGAGCACAATTAAGTGTCCTGGAATTCCTATTCTTCGCAATGTTGTCCATAATTTGTTATGATCCACACAGTAGAATGCTTTTGCATAGTCAGTAAAACACAGGTAAACATCTTTCTGGTATTCTCTGCTTTTAGCCAGAATCCGTCTGACATCGGTAACCATATCCCTGCTTTCATATACTCTTCTGAGTCTGACTTGAATTTCTGGCACTTCCCTTTCAATATACTGCTGCAGCCATTTTTTAATGATCTTCAGCAAAACTTTACTTGCATGTGATATTACTGATATTGTTGGAGAATTTCTGCATTCAGTTGGATCACATTTCTTTGGAATAGGCATAAATATGGATCTCTTCCAGTCAGTTGGCCAGGTAGTTCTCTTCCAAATTTCTTGCCATAGAAGAGTGAGCACTTCCAGCGCTGTATCCGTTTGTTGAAACATCTCAGTTGGTATTCTTTCAGTTCCTGGAGCCTTGTTTTTCACCAATGCCGTCAGTGCAGCTTAGACTTCTTCTGTACCTTCGGTACCTGATCAAATGTTACCTACTGAAATGGTAGAACATCCACCAATTTTAGTTGTTATAGTGACTCTGTGTATTCCTTCCATCTTCCTTTGATGCTTCCTGTGTCGTTTAATATTTTCCCTGCAGAATTCTTCAGTATTGCAACTTGAGGCTTGAATTCTGTCATCAGTTCTTTCAGCTTGAGAAATGCTGAGTTTGTTCTTCCCTTTTGGTTTTCTATCTCCAGTTCTTTGCACGTGTCGTTATAATACTTTGTCTTCTGGAGTTGCCCTTTGAAATCTTCCATTCAGCTCTTTTACTTCATCATTTCTTCCTCTTGCGTTAACTACTCGACTTTCAAGAGCAAGTTTCAGAGTCTCTTCCAAACTTCTTTAATCTAGAATGACAAAAAAATTACTTTTTTTAATCTTAGGGGTTATGTACATGGTACATTTCATTATTACTTAAATATTTCTATGTTTATTTTTCAAAGTAAGTTCTCTTTCCCATAAATTTTAGTACTAGAAATTGCTCTTAAGAAAATAATTAGGCAAGTGCACAAATACATATATGCAAGGAAGTTCAGTTTAGTGATGTTAATATTGGCAAAATTATGAAAATGATGTCTCCGTATCTAAAACTCTAACAATATAATGCAATAAAAGACTAAAGGGGCACTATTATGACCATCTGAAATGATGAAGAAAATGTTTTTAAGCCCTATAGATAAAGATGGTGAATAAAACACATACCTTTCTTTTTTTTTTTTTTTAATATGTTCTTTGGAGCTCTTGGGTGGAGTGTTCTATATATGTCTATGAGGTCGTTGGCTGATTATGCTCTTTAGCTCTTCTGTATCTTTGTTGAGTTTCTTTCTAGATGTTTTGTACTTTACTGACAGTGGTGTGTTGAAGTCTCCTACTATTATTGTGGAACTGTCAATTTCTGTTTTCAGTGCTGTTAGAGTTTGTGTTATGTATTTTGGAGCCTTGTCATTGGGTGCATAGGTGTTTATTATGGTTAAGTCTTCACAATGGATCATCCCTTTAATTATTATATAGTGCCCTTCTTTGTCTTTTAGGATGGATTTTGTTTTACAGTCTATCTTACAGAGATTAATATTGTCACCCCTGCTCTTTTTTGGTAGTTATTTGCTTGATATATATTTTTTTCATCCTTTGATTTTTAATAAATTTATGTCTTTGTTTCTAAGGTGTGTCTCTTGTAGACAGCATATCGATGGATCCTGTTTTCTTACCCATTCTGTCACTCTGCATTTCTTTATGGGTGCATTTAGGTCATTTACATTCAGTGTAATTATTGACAGGTGTGAGTTTATTGCTGTCTTTTTGTAGTGCCTTTTTTTTTTTTTTTTGGTGATGCTAACATTTTCTTTGTTCCTCTTGCTCTTCTGTGCTGAGTTCCTTTTGCTTGTGGTTTTCTTTTTCATTTCTTTTGTTTTTGTAGATTTTGTTTTTTATTGAGACTTTATGTTTTTCTTCACATACATTTACTTTTGCTCTGTCCTAAAATCCTTTTGAAGCAATAGTAAATGTATTTTTAAGGTGTTATCTTGGTCATCTGTTGATACAATATTTCAATAAACCACCTGCAGTAAACCTGTTGTTTTCATTAAGAAAAAAAAAAAAATCTTGTAAACTATTTGACAATTTAAACTCTGTGCAATCACAACTGTGATTCAAAATAAGTAATACACACTTTTAAAAGTCATTCAATAAAGTTCAATGCATTTATGGAAAACCGCTAAAATCTTTATAGAAGTAGCTTTCCCAACCTGATAAAAGTTTGTCATATCATTTAATATAGGAAACATTATATTGCAAGGATGAATTTATACTCCTTCCTTTTAAGACTAATAAGCAGAAGGTATGCTTGCTATCCTCACTAAATTATCATTCATCACTATTGATCAACATGGTTCAGGGTGTACTGGGCAATACAAATAAAAAAATAAGAATAGACAAAAGGTATCTTGGAAGGAAAGGGATAAAACAGTCATAATTTTCTAGTATATAAGGAGAAAGCCCATCAAAATCAATAAAAAATTAGAAGTAATAGGGAAGTTCAAGAAAATTATAGAACAAAATATCATTACAAACATCAATAGTGCTATACCACAGTAGTAATAATCAAAGATTAAATGTGGTAGAAAACGAGATACCATTCATACTTGCAAATAAAAGCTAAATGTAGGAATTTACATAACAAACACTTCACAAAATCTATATGGGGAATATTTCAAAGCTCTAAAAATTATGTAAGAATACAACCTGAATAAATAGACATACCATATTCCTGGATGGGGCAAAAACCTCATAAAGACATCCATTCTCCAAGTATCAATTGATTTAATGGAATTATAGTAAAAGTACTAGTCATTTTTATTTTGTTTACTTGATCAATCGGTTCTGAAATATACATGAAAAATAAAGAAAAGAAAATAAAAAGTTAAAAATCAAAGTAATAAAGAATAAGCACCACATTATCTAGTAGGAAATACTGCAAAACCATAGTAATGAATAGAGTGCTATACATGTGTAAAACACACAAACTAGAATAACATGTAGGGGCCACATTAATATTAATATTTGATCCTTGCAGAGTTCTCTCAGCCAAATTCAGGATTTTAAATTTGGTAATGATAAAGTTGGTATCACAAGTAAGTTGTCAAAGAATAAATTATACAGAAGGTGGTGCTAGAAAAAGTCAGATATATATTAAAAAAGGTAAATACCTATCTCACACTGTATACACACCTAAATCCCAGATGGATTTAATGCTTAATTGAGAATGGTTAAATATATATATGTATATAAGTATTGGCAGAGTGGTTAAGAGCTACCACTGCTAACCAAAAGGTCGGAAGTTGGAACCCACCAGGTGCTCCTTGGAAACTCTATGGGGGCATTTCTACTCTGTTCTGTAGTCAGAAATGACTCGACAGCAATGAATTTATATAAGTATATATATACACACACACACATATAAATACAATAAAACATATACACATAAAAAAAATTTCCCCACGCATATAATTGCATTCTATTAAGAAAATATTTCTTAATGGAAGAAAATGAAGCAAATAATTTTTTGACTTTGAGAGTGTCCATTTATGAAATTTAGGCCTTTGTTTTGCTTCTAGTATCATGGCAAGCATACCAGGTCTAGCCTGCTGATATTTGCAATATAAGGTATTATGGATGTTTAAAAAATTGGTTTTAATTATATGACAGATTAGTTAGAATTACCACCCTAACTAGTTTCCTTGACCAGCAAACTGTATTTGATGCTTCAAGCAAGATCACTGAATTCTTTCAAAGATTTTTTTTTTCATTGAAATAGGAAAGAAAGAACATTTAAGTCTGAGCTATTTGGATCCCTTTGTTCCATTTATTTTTTCTCAAAACATTCTTAGTATAGTCATAATTTTCCTAGAGGTGCCGATCATGTAGTAGAATCATTGTACGTTCTTGTGAATCTGTTTCACCAGGCAAAGCAACAATTTGGAGCGCATGTGTGAAGGCTTGCAAAGGAGACGTGGAGAAGTAACACTGTGTTCTGAGGAAGCGATTACTAGTGCTTTCTCTGTGAAGTGTGAGCCCTACCTCAGTTCAGTCACTAATGAAAGCCATGGTAATTGAATTATAACAGAGTGAGGTTGTGTCAGACCTATTTGCAGACTAGCTGGAGAGTGTTATTTTCCTGTGGGCTATTATTGATGTATTATTCATGAATTTGCAAAAGTATATGATATTGTATATTGAAAGAAAGCCATTGGAACAAGAAATAAAAATAAATCTACCACAGAGTATAATGTCCTGAGTTGTGTAAACTAAGGCAATTAGTCTTTATGGGCAAAGAATCTTCATAGCTTTAGAAAAAAAAAGATTAGGGTAGGGTTTTTTTGCCTTTAAATGTTATATTTTATGATTTTTTTATATTCCTCCAATTCTGTCTGCCTTGGAATCAGAACAAGCCCTCAAGTCAACTTTGTTCCTTGCTTAGTTTACAAACAAATCATCTGATCTTTGTCAACTCCCTTCATTTAGAGAATGGATGGCGTAGCACACCCTGGAAGGCATTGTTGTGAGAACCAATCATGTAATGCACACATGTATTTCTGTACCATCAATACTAATTAAGAAGCACAATTGCGGCATTTGAAAAAATGGGACTTGTTCATTTCTTTATTTTGCCAAAAAGAAGAAAATTTTACCAAGCCAAGCCATTCCAGGTAAGGATATTCAAATTCAGTGATTCTTTTTTTTTTTTTTTTTTTTGGTTAGGTCATTACAGGGCTGTCTCAGCCAAATTCAGGATTTTAAATTTAGTCTACTTAGAATTTTATCCCTCTGGCTTATCTCCTTGGTTATGTCTGTCTTTTAAGATCTTTGTTCATCATTACATTTAGCTATCAGGGCTACCATCTTCTGTCAGTTTGTCCTACTGTAGTGTCTTGCAAGTTGCCATGATGCTGGAAGCTATGTCATCAGTATTTCAAATATCAGCAGAGTTATCCACAGTGGACAAGTTTCAGCAGAGCTTCCAGACTAACACAGGCTAGAAAGAAAGGCCTGGTGACAAACTTCTGAAAATTAACCAGTGAAAACTCTACAGATAACAACAGAACATAGTCCAGCACAGTGCTGGAAGATGAGCCCCTTAGGTTGGAAGGCACTCAAAATACCCAATGGCTGCAAGAAAAGACTCGAACATAGCAATAATCATGACGATGTAACAGGAACAGGCAATTCTTTGTTCTGTCGTACATGGGGACCAAAAGTCAAAGCCAACTTGATGGCAACTAACAACATGTGGTCTGAGTCATGTGTCTTCTTTCTGCATCATAACCTTCTGCTGATTTTTTAGTCTTTGGTTTCCATCCTGTCTTCTGCTGAAAGGGTTTGGCCTTGCCTTTCATTTGATCAACAGGTGTACACTTTTTTGGGTTTGCTGAGTGGATTGAGGTTGTTTAAGGGTTTGAACTTACTATTCATTCCAGCATACGCAAATATTACACTATGTCCTGCCTTTTTAATAATTTCAATACATTATTACATTTTAAGCTCTAACTTAAACTCAACTGAAAATAATTTCACTTGATGAAAATTACCGGAATCTCAGGCATCCTGACCAGGAGACCCAGGCTAGGTGACTTCTTTGGGAATACTCACTTTAATTTGTTCTTCTTTTAGCAAATGCACCTGCAAAAGTGCCAAATATAAAATGTTCACAGATTTCACAGAGACACAAAGCCTGATGACTTATCTAATGACATAGGATCTTTTGGTTTTCATTTCTGTTTGTTTACTCAAGTCTATTCAAATAAATTTGTTACCAGAGGGGGGAATAGTACAAAATATGTTTTATCAAGGATAAGAGTGTCACAATAAAATTATTTGTATGTCACAATATCTCTTTGACATCATTTATATGTTACCATTGTTATCAGAAGGGTTGATGATAGAAGATGCTCTCTGATCTTCTGTCTGATTGTTGGCTGCTCCCCTGGCCATTTTCTTTTCCTTGGGTCATATGAGTTAGAATCCACTGGACAGCAATGAGTTTGGGTTTTTGGTTTGATTGTAAATTATGTTTTTTTTCATACTACCAAGAGTCGCTAGTTAAAATATACTTAATTTTATTTTCTATGCATCTACTAACTTCTCTTTTCTTGTTCTTCTCTGCTGTATTTTCCTGTTTCCTGCTCTCTCTATCTTCACTACTTTTCCCTATCTACTCTCAAATTTTATCAGAGCAGTCTCTTTGCGAAGTTAGTGTGGCCAATATCAAGGTCAGCATGCCCCGAGTGGTGTCCAATCAATTGTTTTCAAAGAACTAACCCTTAACCTTAACCCATTGCCCTCAAGTTGATTCTGACTCATAGCAGCCAAAAGGACAGAGTAGAACAGCCCTATAGTGTTTCCAAAGAGCTCCTGGTTGATTTGAACTGTCAACCTTTTGGTTAGCAGCTGTACATCTTAACAACCAGACCACCAGGGTTTCCAAGAAAGAGAAAAAAAAAAAAAGTTTGCTTTTTTTAATTTGCTCTTTTTCCTGACTCAATCACTGTGTATTCTTTCATTCTATTCTTTAGAATTCTAGATTGTGAGCTCATCTTCAGTAAGGCTTTATCTATGGGAATACTTTGTTGAAGACATTTCTCTTTAGTGAAATTCTGTGTTAACTTTGACAAGTATTCCCAAGGTATCACAGTTCTGAGAGCAATTTTATCTCATTTACTTAAAATTGGATTCCTGGAGCATTGGAAAACTATTTTTTAAATAGCTTCATTTAGAATCAATTTACGTACCATAAAATGACTTGTATAAAATGGAGAAATCAATATTTTTTTAGAATATTTACAGAGATATACAACCATAATCTAAATTTAGAGCATTCTTATAATCAAAAAGAGATTTAGCACCCATTAATAGTCATTCTCTACCCACTCTGAATCCTCCTCCCCCAGAGGACAAGTAAATTATTTTCTGTTATTCCCCCACCCCACCCCATTCTGGTACTTCAATCATTCATGTTATTCCTCTTGATGGGGTCTCACATAAATCTTAGGTTTTCTTCTTTTTTTCTTAAATTCTTTTATCTGATTTTTCCTCAAATATGTTGGTGTCAAGTGTTTTATTGTCAGTCTCACTAATTCTGACGTCCATTGCCTCACTTCTGCTCCAATGACTTTCTATTGGGTCATCTAATTCCCAAATTTTATTGTTAATTTTCTGAGTTTCTGTTTGCTGTCTTTGTATGGATTCTTGCAGCCTATTATGCTTTTCTCTAATCTTCTTAAGTTCCTCTATTGCTTTGTCTGTGTGCTGCATGGCTTGTTCTGAATTTTGCCTAATCTCATTCCTGAACTCTTGAAGAGTTCTGTATATTAATCTTTTGTAGTCTACAAAAAAAACCTCTGGTAATTCCAGGAAATTCTCTTCACCGAGAAGATTTCTTGATTCTTTGTTTTGGGACAGTTGTCTCCAAGTCATCAGTAAGTTATAGTTATTGTATTTATTTATTTATTTTATGTTTGCTTACTGTGTCCTGGCTTCTTGTTTTGTTTTGTTTTGATATGCCCAAATAGGCTACTCAGGTGAGTTGGTTTGATTATAAGCACCTTTGAAGCACTCACATTCTGTCTTCAGGTGAGTAAAGCTGTTACTAGGTATGTGGGCTCAGGAGTCCATTTAATTTTTGGATGGATACAGCTTAGGTGTCCAGGTAGTGGGTCAGCAAGTGTGTGGTGCAGGCACTCACCTACAGTCCTAGATGAGCAGGGGTGAGTGGTGTAGGCACAGGTATCTGGCTATAGTAGGGAATGATGAACTGAGCAAGGCAGGGGGTTGACGACCGCCCCTAAGTGTCTGCAAGGAAAACATGTCCCTGTTCCCTAAAGTGCATAGTCAATACTGTGAGGTTAAAACCAGGAAAGGTGTGTGTCAGGTTTGTATCTTTTCACTATACTTATTCAACCTGTATGCTGAGCAAATAATCTGAGAAGTTGGACTATATGAAGAACACAGCATCAAGATTGGAGGAAGACTCATTAGCAACCTGCGATATGCATTTGACGCAACTTTCCTTGCAGAAAGCAAAGAGGACTTGAAGCACTTACTGATGAAAATCAAAAACTACAGACTTCACTTGGATTACACCTCAACATAAAGAAAACAAAAATCCTTCCAATTGGACCAATAAGCAACGTCATGATAAATGGAGAGAAGATTGACTTTGTCAAGGATTTCATATTACTTGGATCCATGTTCAATGCCCATGGAAGCATCAGACAAGAAATCAAATGATGTATTCCATGGGGAAAATCTGCTGCAGAAGATCTCTTTAAAGAGTTTCAAAGCAAAGATGTCACTTTGAGGACTAAGGTGTGCCTAACCTAGAGTGAAACTAAAAAAACTTCTGACAAAAGGTACAATAGAGAAGCGGTGACACAGGGTCTGGTTCCTGCTTTTCCTCTTAGGTTTATTAGCATATACTATGAATTCTGCAAATCTTTCTCCATAGATCATGCATTTCAGACTTGCCCCAAATCTTTGCCTTATTTTTAATTTTATTTTTCTTTCAATGTATGGAAATTTAGACGTCTAGAATTAAGGATGGTCTTAAATTGTTAATCCAATCATTGAATGTTCAGATGAGAAATTCAAATAAATGCCTGTTCAAAGCAATGTGCTAAAAATAATTGCATATATATTCTCATTCATTCATCACAACAATCCCATGAGATAAACAAAATAATTCCACTTTGACAGATAAGTAAATCTTGTTGTCATTGGGTGCTGAAGAGTCAATTGTGACTCATAGAAACCCCATGTGAGAGTAGAATGACCCCATAGGGGTACTTAACCAGTGCACCACTATGTCTCCTTGAGTAAGGCTTGGAGAGCTTAAATAATGGACCTACATTCACAAAGTTAGTAAGGAAAAGAACCTAGCCCCAAGAAGTAACTCACAACAGAATTGAAGAATGATTTCATCCACTCGCATTTGAGCCACTAGATTATATTGTCTTTCTATTGAAGTCAAGAGGAGAATTATTATACTTAACTAAACAGTAAGCTAGTGAAAACACTGGCTCTGAAACTTCCGGTGTCTCTGGTTTCATCACCCTTCATCTCTCCAGTAGATTTGTGCAGTCTATAGTAGTTCTAACTGGATTTCGCTAACCTAGCCTCCAGGACCCTTCAGAGCAGTCTAAGAAACACAGATAATTGTCACTCCATTTCTAGGGATTAGTGTATGACTTCCTATTGCCAAGATGTTTCTCAAACTAACTTTAGTAAAAGACCAATTGATTTCGTTTCTCTTTTTGCTTCCATTTATTCTCAGGCCCAGTATGAGGTCCTGGCCTGCCTGAGCACTACACACTGAAGACTGCCCATGTGAGTTCAACAATACCCAAACTTCTCTATAATCTAATGAATCAAGTTCATTGATTATGCATTTGCATGTCACAGCAATGACAAATTGCTAAGTTGCCAACACACTTTCAAAGGCTCTCAGCAGCTATAGATTGGCACTACCCTGGAGACCACAATTTTAGTAACACCAGTTTAATGACAATAGCAAGAACCTGTGTGATTTGGATATCAGGTCTTGCTTGGCCGCAGAGAAATGTGAATTTGGTCAAGTAACATAGTTTCTCTAAGCTTCAATTTCCTGCTATGTAAAATGGGCATGATTTGTTGTGGCAATTCGGGATGATGTAGTCAAAGTACATTGTCTAGCAAGTAAATTAATAGCAGTAGCTGACATTTTTATTTCTGGCTTAAATCTAGACTCTTTATTGTTGCCCATGAAGTCTTTATCTGCCTCTGAGTTCAGGTTACTTTCTTGAATTCTCTTTCAGAAGGTCTCAGACTTGACCTTTGCTGATGTATTGCTATTCTTTGTCTGAAACTTTCCTTCTCATCCCCAATAATTTTCTTTGATATTCCTCCTTTAGGAGTAATATCCAACACTATACTTTCTTGTTCAAGGATACTGCATATCTTGTTTGTTTTATATTCCATGTTGTGGTACTTACCGCACAGTGAGTACATATGAACCTGCTTACTTTATAATGAAATCATGGGTGAGTACTGTCAAAGAGTAACAAACACATACTCTATTGAAATAAAAGCAAAGAGATTTATTGAAGGTTTGAAAACAGTCTGGACTGGAGAAATGTCTGATCTCACACAGTGAAACAAATGCTCCCAGGAAGGAGAGGGGAAAGGTGTACTTTTATGTGGTAAAATCAGGAACTAACAGTGCATATCTATGATTGGTAAGGTAGCCAGAGATGGGATATTTCAAAGCAGGGAAATGAAGGGGATTGGTCTGAAGTATATATATGGGTTACTGGGATTAGTTTTACAGGATAATTGCAGAAGTGGTGACTATAGGGGTGTACAGGTGGCCACAAGGTGATTACAAAGTATTTCCTCCCAAGGACATTTGGTTTAAAAAATAGCTAGGGAAACAATATATTTCTTGAGGGTGGTTGGCTCTGGACATGCCTGATAAGCGTAAGGACATTAGGACCCTCACAAGAACATTCTTCCCTTATCCTTGGACAAACCACAAAGAGAAACCATTTCCTAGTTACAGGCTTGTAGTCTGTACAAAGGTTACTGAATGTTAGAGACGTTAGCAAGCATTAAGATGGAGTCTTGACATGGGCCCAGTTTACAGGGCTCCTACACATTCCTTCTTTTTTATCAAGGATTTCTATGAATGTCCTCTGATCACTATTTGTAAAAATGCTTTCTTCTGCATATACTGGATGGTTATATTATCCCATTGGAGGCTTACTTCGGTAAGCCTTTAAGATCCTGGACTCTGCTATTCAAGTAGCCTGGCATCACCTAGTCTCTTCACCATGCCATGGCTTAGCAGTCTGCTTCTGCGATCTTTAATTAGGAATCTGTGTGGAACAGGGTCACATCTCTAGACCAACTTGGCCTTTTTCAAAAGACTAATCTATGGTGTGAGGTTCCTCCAGTTTTTTACTGAAATGAGTTTCATCTATATACATAATTCTCTACATAATAGTTAGGTTGGTTCTTTGAGCCAAAACATTGGATATAGCTTTCATGCAGCATTTGATAGCTCCAATGATCATTACAATCAAAATAACTGCCATTAAACTAGTTAACAGCATTGATTTGATCTATGAGCCAATGCCTTTTGGTAAATAGCTGAAGACATCAAATGAATCAGGCTGGGAACCAGAATCTTCTACATGTAATCAACTAGCCTCTTGATGTATTGCTTCAATATCTTGTTTTACTTGGCTTGAGGTGTTAATGTATATACAACAGGGGGTGTTAGTGATTGTGCAACTTCCCCCGCCCCTGCCTTGTTGGGCTAGGATGAAATCTAGAGTTATTTTATTGTCTAGAACTACTTTAAGTAGAGAACCTAAAGATTTTTGATAGGTTGCAATATCGTCTGTATTTCATCTTCAATATCATCAGCAGTTTGAGCCATAGTGGCAGACAAATTGCAAATAGACTTTTCAAGCTGAGGGACACCATACCAGGGTAGAAAGGCTCAAAGAAATACTCATCCTAATCCAGGTTTTTTTTTTTTTTTCAGCTATAGATTTTTGGTGTTTCATTTGGTCTGTCCTCTTTTATGGTTAATAAGAATTTTTAAATCAACTGCCCAGTGTTTACTTTCATCATGGAATTGTATATCTAGAGGAATTCCTAAAAGGCTTGAGGTACACTGACCTGTCATGCTCCAGACATTCAAACAAGGTAATGCCTAAGCATAAATTTGATTAACCAGGTATGGTTCTTGCACCATAAGGTAATCTGTTCCCTCACATAAAAATACATACCCATAAGGAGCACTAATCATTTTCTTTCTGGTGTATTCATGGGGAAATCAGATGGATTGATGGACTTGTTCAAGCTAAGTTTCTGTTAAAGAACTGTTACAGATGGAAAATCATTCCATCTTTAGTGGGTTCCAGAGCTTAGCGTGTGTTTGAGGGGGCAATAGTTTGCTCGAATCAATTTCAATTAACAGTTTTTATCTTTTGTGATGAGTAGTAAGGTCATAAAATCCTCAGGCCTTCTAAACTGGACTCAGGGATTATTCAAAATATTGTTCATATATAACATGTTTCTTTCTTGGAGAAATTCTTCATAGCCCTGTCATCAATCTTGGTTACGTAAAAATTGGGTACCTGAGGTTGCACTAACAACTCAAGAGGATGCCATAGTCTAATATATATGACTTGTTTAAAAATTATGTTAAAATTAATGGTAGCAGGGGGTATACAACTATAATTTAGTATAGGAAAAACCAGTGGATCTGACTTTTCATGCACAGTTAGTGAGGAAGAACAACAGATCCAACATTCAGTCAAATTACCAAAGTTAGCTATTGATTGGGCTAGTCTAACAAAATCATTTTCTCTCTAAACATTAGAAAAATTATAAAAGATAGAAAAATAAAAGCTAAACAAATCTTCATGAGTAATAAAGCCATCAAGAAATAATACCATAATTATAAAACTAAAAACATAAGACTAGCTATAAGGATATGCAAGTAGCTAAAAAAAAAAAAAAAAATTTTTTTTTTTTATAATAACAACTTGCATAGAGTCTGGTTCCGTGATCTTGGGATCAGTTGTCTACCTCAGTTGCATGTCATTTGCTTCCAGCCACTGTATCATTTAAATGTGGTTTTTAAGTCTCCAGAGGGCTGACTATACCAAAAACTTACCTTAGCTCACTTAAGTTGGGACAGACGGTTCCAGGGCTTGACACCCTTTAAATTAGTAGCATGTGAATTGGTAAGGAGGACTAAATATAATCCCTTCCAACAGGGCTCTAAGGAGTCTTTTAGTTGATGTCTCTTCCCATATACAAAATCTCCTGAGGCAATGTTAGGCAGATTTTGAGATTCTGGTTTCCATTCATCAAAGGATTCTTTAACCTGTGAAAAATATTTCCTAGAGTATTGGATTAAATACCGACAATATTTCAATAATTTTAGTTGAACAACATTGGAGTCAGTATAAGCAACATAAGGGAGGGCCATGGGCCCTCAGGTAACTATTCCGCAGGGGACATGCCATATGAAATACAAATAGCATGGATCTCAGGTTCAAAAGAACTATGGGAAGAACTTTGGTCCAAGTCAATCAAATTGGCAAGGTAAAGAAATGTATATAAAAGGGACAGCTATCTGAATAATTTGACACCCAGAGTCTGCAATACATGAACATGTTTCTCTAACGATATGTAAGTATCAACAAGAAGGTTTAAAATATGTCATATTTTGGAATAGCAGAATAGGACAATGCATTAAAAATATATTAAATGTATTATATCCTATTTCTATGACTGTTGTTTTGTTTCTAGTAAACACATTGCTCATGGCTGCTTTCAGTTTAATGTTATAAACAACCTGAAGTTGCTATAACAAAGTTAAATTTTCTAGCCTTTAATTTCATATCTTAGACATTTCTTTCATTTTCTGAGGCAGAAACCAACTCCTGATTTTCATATATTATTAAATCTTTTAAATCTTAAATTATCCTTAGACTTGTAGTCCTCTCCACTGCTTTCTGATTATGATCTTATTGTATTATGACTCTTTTCTTAATTCTTTATTTTAGATATATTTTATCTTTTCTTTATTTATATAAATATTTTTCTATATTTACATAGAATTTTAACTGCTTATACAGACCTTCTATAACTTACTATATACCTTCAAGTTTAGCATTTATTATCTTTCATATTCTGGCATAACCAGACAGTGTATTTTAAGACAAAACTACTTTCTGTTTCTCTCTAAATCTTTTTCTCATAGAGCCTCTCTCTTTCTCAGTCTCTCTTCTTTAAATCTCTCTCTCTCTACTAAAAAGAAACTGCCAGTCATTTTTCCTTCTTTCTTGCTTTTTAGAACATGATAAAACTTTCAAGTTAGTACTTACTGTGGTCAAGCATTTTTAGTGAAACAGCAAAGTGGACCTTATCTGCAAATAACAACTTAAAAATGTTCATGGTCAACTTATAATAATTCTTAAAAGTGAAAGACTTGATGGAAATGAACTACAAAAGTAATGCAAAACCAAATAAAGTCAATTTAAAATAAAAACTTTTAGATGAAAATATCTGTAAACATACTGATTTAACATCGTTTCCAATGAGCTTCAAATATATCATACAATAATCTTAAACCATAATAGTAAATATTCATAATATATCAAGACTACACTAAGATTATCAAGTTTCTAAACATATGAATTGTAATAAATAAATTCTACAGGTAAACAATGAATTCTGTTAAAACTACTGGCTTTGATGATGTTAAATTCAAAGAAAGCAATGCCTCTATCAAGTTAGTAATTGAAATAATAAAATTATGACTTAATATTGTGTGCTTGTTGTTTAATATCAGGCAAACATTGTTGACATATAAAATTTAATCTAAAGAAAATTTGGTACTTCTCCTGATTTGACAATGTGTTTTATGTAATTAATAGCATATTAAATAAACCTATTTAGCATTTTTCTTTATAAGACAGATTAAATAATTTTTGTGTCTTTCCATGAAGTTTCAGAGTTGTCAGAAGTTTATCTTAGGTCACAGAGAAAATAATACTTGGGTTATTTAACCAAAGATCTTAAATGTGGAAAAAAAAAAAAAAGCCTTTTTTCCAAAGCCAAGTGGCTTGGTTTCTTAGTCAGATAGCATAGAATAAACAGTAAACTAAGGAATCAACACCTAAAATTGAACAAACTTTGTTAAGATTTTAACATATTTCATAGCTTTTTAGATTCAAGGATTTACTTTGAACATTTGCCTTCAAGGCAGATAGAACAAAGAATAAAATTAACTCTTCATTCCAGTAATTAAAGTTTGTTGTCTTAACAGTGAGAAATTTAATTATTTGTTATTTGACATTAAAGTTCTTAAAAATTTTCATAAATTAACTTATTAAAATTTTAGTTGCAGCAAATAAGAACTTCAGATATATCAAATAAATTCTATTTATTCAACCTTTTAAATTTCTTGTCTTTGTTACATATTTCTTATAGTACTTTTTAGTGGTAAAAGTAAACATACTTATTAAACCTAAATATCAGGCTTTCAACTCATTTACATATATTTAAATTGGTCTAGGTATTTTGAAAGACAAGATGGAATTAAATTATTTTCTTCCAAATTTTGTTTTCTTGGTAAGCAGTCTAGCTCTTTCCTGCATTCTAATTTCTTCTGTTTGAGCTAATTGTTGGTGTTTTAAAAGTCTCTCTAAAGTTAATTTGTGAAAATTATGGTCATTAATAATCTTGTTTGGGAAATATTTTTTCTTTAATCATCGTAAGGGAAAGAGTAATTTCAGATGCAGCTTGTTTAGCTGCCTTGTCTGCAAGGTTACTTCGTTTGATTTCTTCAGTCTTGTTTATTTCTGAAAGTCAGAAAATCTCAGCAAAGTTGGTAGAGCGCTCAGTCTTTCTGGAATTAATAAAAATTACTTATTTTCTTAAATAACATCCATTCCATATAATATCTAACTTAACTTGCTTATAAAGGTTTTGCTTTTAAAATTTTAGGTTGACAAAACTAGTCAGAGTAAGTTCTTTGAAGAAATACTGTAATCTAATTTAATAATAGCATTAAAAATAAACACCTGTTGCTGTCAAATCAATCCCAACTCATAGAGACCCTATACCATCCAGAAGTAGAAAATTATCATATTTTCATACTATCTTCTGCATGCTTTATAGGATCCTTTAGAGAAACAATTTAGAATAATTTGTTCTTTTTTTCCCCCTCCCAAGGCCTTGTTATGCCAATTTAAATAAACAATTTATCTTTTTTCAAATACTTTTCAATCTATTTTTCAAATAGACTGGTTTATATCAAAGTTACTTAAAAATAGTTACTAGAAGCCTTGGAAGAAGAAGTAGTTTTTCTTGGAAGAGAAAAGAACTGAGATTTAAACATATTAGTCTCTATATTTGCAAAGTAGCTTTATATTCTCAGTAGGTTCTTTCTAAATAGAGGGAATTTCAGACAGAGGTTTCAAAGTAGGATATACAGGAGAGGTGGCTGGCAAAACAGTAGAGGGGAAAGGTGCAGATTTTGGCACTGTAATTCTTTGTTCTGCCAGTCAATTTAGATATAGTGTTTTGTATTAAACCAATCATAATATGTATCTCATTCAGCTGTTTGACCTTGGAGCCTCTTTTTCTAGTTTACTGCACAGAAAGGTTAACTTTAAAAGTTCAAAGATCCCCAAATTGGCCACTGGTTTTTCTAAATTTCCCTGGTTAGGTGATGCCAGCTACTTAAAAACAAGCATATTATGGGACCAAAATGCCTGTTTATAAAACAGGTCAGGAGCTGCCACCTCCCCCCACAAATTGGCATTACTCATTTTACCAAAACAGTAGACTAAACATGCTAGCAAAAACTGAATATGCACTAAGCCTTGATGTGCATCAAATTCTTAACGCACACTGAAAACTTGAAAGTGCATTTAAAAAGAAGAGTTCAAACTTTAATGGGTTAAAACCTTTGTCTTTCCCGAGATCAGACTTAAGTCTTATCAGGGATTTGCCACTAGGTATTAGCCTCGCCAAATCTAATCTGGCAAGAACTCGTCAAGACATTCAGAACATGAACCAAAAAATGGAAGTGAAAATGGAGTCAAAGGACAAACAAAAGACAGCAAATGATAAATCTCTAAGAACTCAATGCAAACGAGACCACTCACCAGTCTGCAGACCCCAGAGATCTGCAGAAGTGGAGATTTCAAGGGGCTCATGCCAGACCACTGCCCAGTTCCTTGATCCTCTGGGGGCCATCACTGTGGTAGGTCTTTAAATCTCATGTATCTGACATCAAAAAATGTCAGTGAGTAATACCGCATACTCTATTGAAGTAAAACTGAGGAGATTTGCTGAAGGTTCAAAAATAGTCTGGACCAGGGAAAACTTTGATTTCACACAGTGAAACAAGCTGTCCCAAGAAGGGAAGAGGAAAAGGATACTTTTATGTGGTAAAATCAGGAAATAACAGTGCAAATCTATGATGAGTGCTTGGTGAGGTAACATAGTCAGAGATGGGATATCTTGAAGCAGGTAACTGAAGGGGATTGATTTGGAGTATGTATATGGATTATTGGGATTAGTTATAGAGTTATACAGGATAATTGCAGAAGTGGTGACTGTAGAGGTAGTGGCCACAAGATGATTACAAAGTCTTTCTTCCCAGGGGCATTTAGTTGAAAACATAGCTAGGGGAACAATGTCTTTCTTGGGAGTGGTTGGCTCTGGACATGTCTAATAAGCTTAAGGGAGTCAGGATCACGAACGTTAGAGAAGTTAGCAAGAATTTAGATGAAACCTGGGCTCAGGCCCAGACTAGCCATTTTACTAGGGTCAAGTGCCTCAGTTTCGAGGTCTCCTACGCAGTATCATCTGTAGAACCCTTGTGTACCTGACACATACAGGAGCTCTGTGAATCAATGAATTAATAAATGGTTTACTGAATAAATAAATGAATTGACAACTCATTTGAGTGAAATTAGTTCAAAAGAGTTAAGAGACTTATCTAGCTAAAAATATAAGTGGGTATTTGGTTTTTGCCTTACTAAGATCATTGAGATTGTAGGAGCCGTTGTTCATTTTAATTTTCTAGCTTTTTGTGCTCCTTATGTTACTGTGCACTAGTATGACATGTACATGATTTCAGGAAAAGAGAACTTTCAGTATTGAATTGAATCCATAGCTTGCAATCTCAAAATAAACATGCATTTGAACAAAGGCCTTTGGTGGTATTCCATATTTTTCAGTACACAAAATTGTAAGTGTAAACAGAATTTCAAAGGGTATGCATTTAAGTGCACATATATTAAATAAAGCAATTCAGCAGGAGTGATGGGGAAAAGAGGTTATGTCTCCTACAACTAGTAGAGCTTTTGGCAGAGGCAGCCTTTCCTTGCTTCCTGAGAACCTTAATTTCCCTAAATGAGAGTCTCCCCAGGGTCTGTTGTAGGACACCCTCCAGACAGCAGTCTTTACATTCACAACTTACCCCTCAGGCAAAACCTAGATAATTTCCAGGCAAAGAGACGCTCAAAAAAAAAAAAAAAAAAGAAAGAAAAAACCAAACCCAGTGCCGTTGAATCGATTCCGAATCATAGAGACCCTACAGGACAGAGTAGAACTGCCCCACAGAGTTTCTAAGGAGCGCCTGAGAGATATGAACTGCTAACTATAGGGGTATAATCCCACTACCCCTATAGTCACTACACTGCCAGGGTTAAGATGCTCAGGGCACAGGAACTCCTTAAATGACTAAGTTAGGTTAAAGACTGAGTGAGTATTGTGGGCCGCCTAAGAATTATTCCCATTTATTGCATTAACATTGTGGGAATCCTTGCTTCTAAGGGAAAAAGCAATAAAAAAACAACAAAAACAAGAGTTCTTGGTGACATAACAATTTGCAATTTGAATTATGTATGCTTTAAAATAGTAGCATAAACCATTTATTTTAAAATATTTTTACTGCATAATGAAATTTCAATGTCCTCCCCCCCACAACATGTATCCTACTTAATTTTAAATTAACTGTCAAAATCTATAGAGTTTTACTCGTCTCTCTTTTTGTTTTGATAATGATGTTCTTTCTATGTTGATATTGGTTATTGAGTCTAATGTGTTTTATGATTTTCAGTACCTAGTGCTTGTTTTAAAGAAAAAAACAAATAAAAGATTATTTCAGAAGTTGCTTAAGTAGTAAAGAGGAATCAAGAACATTTATGCAAACTGGATTTAATGTTGAATCATCCACTGTCTTCAAAAATTGAAATGGCTTCTCTCTGTAATTATGTTTAAAGAGGCTTATATTAATTTCCTGAAGACATCTTTTATGGCTAGGCAATATAGCTACATGAAGGTGATGGGAAAAGTTAAAAATGTTTCTTACTGGAAAACAACTTATTCTAAGCACTAGAACATATATTTGGGGGTATGTTCAGAGCAGAACAAGGCCAAAAATTTAAAAAGACTTGAATTAAAGTTATTACTAAGGCACCTCAAGCAAAGAACATACTATTCTTTACAGAAATCTGTAAAATTGGAAAAAAATCAAACACCTTTTAAAGAAAGTCAATCCTGTAATGTCTTTTATATAAGTGTATGCATAAGTCTAATTCATATAAGGTTTTATAAAAACACCTATTTTTATATATAATTCATCAAGTGATGCAAGATTGACTCCGTTTGGACCATTTCATCTTCTCCCCTACTAATTCGTAATCTGAGACTAACGGAAGAAAGGATTTAATGGTGAAAAAACAATTGCAGTATGCCAGTTCCTTGTGGAGTTCACTCTGAGTATAAACAGGAAACGCCACAGGAAATCCAGCACTGATCAGATTGCTAGCCTAGTGCTGAAGACAGACCAGTTTTGGATCAAAATTTAAAAAAAAGAAAGAAATAGATGTTTATCTGAAATAAACTCCAACCTTTCAAACTCATTTCTATTAACTTTAAAACAGCCTAGATGTTGATTTAATTTTTAAAGCAATAAAAAGACCATTATTTTCTTTCAGTGAATTATGATTCTGGCAAGAATTCCAATCTTAAGCATTCCAAATCCATTATTTATACAAAATGATACTTCGCTTTAAAAAAAAAAAAAAATCAGACCAAGGAAATATATCTTGGTTTTCAGAAATCTAGGTTTGGTGAAAAAAAAAAAGATAAAATAAATAATAAGTCTCTGCAAATTAAAAAAACAAACAAGCTGATTAGTGTTCAAGTTTCTAAGGCTTATGTTTGTTTCACTTACTTTTAATCATAAATAATATATAAAAGATAACTGTCTAACCCAGTTTTACTTGCTCCATTGAATAAGTAAAGGATCTGAATTGGAAAGACCTGATTTATGTCTTGGAGCCCCAGTGGTACAGTAGTTAAGTGGTCAGTTGCTAACCAAGAGGTCCAAAGTTTGTATCCACCAGCTGTTCCTTGGAAATTCTATGGGGCAGCTCTACCCTGTCCTATAGGGTCGCTATGAGTCAGAATTGACTCAACAGCCACTTCCCCCCCCCCCCGCCCCCGCCACTCTTCTTGGTTTTATTGAGCAAGTTTTTTCTCTGGGGGACAAAAAAGAAAAGTTATCAAACTCACTGTGCTTCAGGCAGGAATAACTGTGACACCACCTGCAGGTGTTTTAGAAACTTACAAGTACATATTGATAAACTTGAAGCCCTTTACCTTCCAGGTGATTCCAACTCTTAGTGACCCTATAGGACAAAGTAGAACTGCCCCATAGGGTTCCCAAGGCTGTAAGTCCTTAAGGAAGTCAACTGCCACATCTTTTCCCCAAGAGGCAGCTGGTGGGTTTGAACCACAGGCCTTTCGGTTAGTACCGACTGTTTAACCACTGAACCACCAGGATGCCTTACATATTGATAGATGATATTATTATTGTTATCCTTTTCATCCTGGAGAATTAATGCCATAGAGTAAAACCAGTCCGGATCATCCTTCATGCATTATGTTGAAGTTTCAAAAAGGGAAAGTAGAATTCTGGAAACTACAAGCTGGCAGATTTGCATTGATCCCTGGCAAAATTTATAATGGGATCATTATGCTGTTTGCTTTAGGACAGAAGGAAAAAATACATATATATATATATATATAGATAGATACATAATGGTGGTTACCAGTAATTTGCACAAATAACATATTAATGAGAGAGGAAAATCTAATTGTGTTTTCCCAACTGGCAGATAAAGAAGAGTGTCATAGATACTGAATCATTTTGTTTCATGGAGTTTTTAAACACAGGTTTTTAGGATATCTTAGAGGCAAAATGGGCAGGATGCTAGTTCAATTAGTTGCCTTTATATATGTTGAGTTATTGTACCATAAGACAATGATGGTGATGATGAAGGTGACATTGACAACAACAATGGTGGAGAGCTCTGCTGCCGCACTGTAATTGCTCAGTTCTTGCAGGAGATTTTTATTGTTGGGTTAAATATGGAAGGCCATATTGCTAAACTTCAAGGTGACTGAATAGTGAGTGAGAGACCTCATAAAATGGTTCCAGCTCCAGAGATAAAAATCATTACACTAGAGAAAGACAGAAAATAATTACAATTAAATCCAATAGGGCTAAATGCGAAGAATCATATTAATATTTAAAAATCGCGACACAGTAGTGTTGCTCATAGCAGGTCATCAATCAATATTTCTTGAATAAATTAGCACATAAATACATGAATGAGTGAATGGAAATGTGAATAAATTTCACATGCTCTGAAATTTACTTGACAGTAGTTTATATTTAAAAATAAAGCTTCTGATGTTTTTTATCTAACACAAGCTCCTTTGAGGCTGCAGCCTAGCAGAGGAGCTGTGAAACCCAAATGCAGACTTCCTTATAAGCAACACGAAAAGATCTCCATCTACTAAGGGCATCTCTGCAGCTCAGAGAAGTGAGGCAATATGTACCTGGTCTCCCAGCAGGTACAAAACAATTTGGAGGAGCTCAGTGTTAATATTTTTTCCTTTACACTATGTTTTTAAAAAGAGAGGGATCAAAGAAGAAAGGAAATAAGGAATGAGAAAGCCTTGGAGGATTACTTTAAATGATTGCAACATGGGCAAACTCCATTGATACTCATGTTCCTTTCCCTGTATATTAGTTTCTTTTTACCACTTAAAAACACTCCATGTGTATGATCTCATCACTAACATCAGGGGTAGCTGAGAGAGGTATTCTGAACATCAGCTAAAAGATGAGAAACTGGAGGACTGGAGTCCAAACCTCTTTTAAGCTCCGAATCTTGCTTTCTTAAAAATAATTGCTGCAGTGCTGTGGTTTTCAAAATGTGGTAGCTGGATTAGAGGCATCAGCATCATTTGGGTTAGTTGCCATCAAGTAGGCTCTGACTCACAAGAACAAAATATTGCCTGTTCCTGAACCATACTGAAGATCATTGATATTTTTGAGTCCATTGTTTTGACTATTGTGTCAATTCTTCTCATTGAGCATTTCCCTGGTTTTCATTGGCTCTCTACTATACCAAACATGATGTCCTTTTGCAGCAATTGGTCTTTTTCTGATGAAGTGTCCAGAGTAACCAGTACTGTTTAGAAATGCAATTTTTAGGCCCACCCCAGGCCTAGTGAAACAGAACCTCCGGGACTGAGGCCCAGAAATCTGTGTTTCATCAACCCTCCAGTTCATTCTGATGCACTGAACTGTGTGCTTAAGCACATGCCGGTTGCCTCAAAATGACAAGTAGCAAAAAGACTGTTGGGATGAAAACTCTATCTGATCTCATTCGGTCATACACACAAGACACTTATACAGCATTGTCAATGGAAAGCAATTATTATTATTTATAGAAAGTAAACTGTAAACAACAAGAACAGATTATTTATAGAAAGCAAACAGCAAACAATAGGAACAGATTTGAGTGAACCCATCCCCTCTACCCTCATAAATACCCCATTTGCATTGTAGGAGAAGAAGCCACTTATGTCTCAAAGGGGACCCACTCACCCTTCTCGAATTACCCATGTCTGTTTCTGTGTCACCAGATGGGCATGTTGTGGATCAGGTGTCCCTCTCTCTTAGCATCTGTGTCATCGCTTCAGGTCAGGTGCAGCATGGCTGCATTCCCTCTCTCTATATCTCTTTTGGTGGCTTTTCTTGGCTGGGTCTGGGCCCCTGTGCTTACTGGTCCAGCTTTGGGGCACCCTTGGACCAGTGCCAAGGTTAAATTGTCAATATGACAGCTCTTGAGGCAAATTTTGTTTTATGGGCAACCCCTGTGTTGTACATGCCTAACCTTCTGCAGTCCTTCTCACAGCCCTCTCAAAATAGGCATCTTCTCATCCCTCTCAAAACAGGCTTACTCTTGGCCCTCAGGAATGGCTCCTTCTTGGCCTTAGGGTTACAACTGTCAGCACAACTGTGGCGTCTGCTGCTGCCAAAGGCGGGACAGCTGGGCCCTCATGCTACCACTTGCTTTGTTCTGGCATTCACCTGCAAGGATTTGAAATGAGGCTGCTTTCCCTTTATGGGGCACCCAACTATGTTCATGACCTCCTGCCCAGAGGAACTCGGTTGCATGGGCAAACTCCTGCCCAGCTCCCCTCTGTGGGCTGAGTCTCTCACCACCGTCATTCAGCAGTCTCCTGGTTTCCATTGCTCATGCCATTGCCACTGTTTGCCATTGCGCTCTGCTGTTCTGGTTGCCATTTCTCTTGGTCTCCAGTGATATCAGCTCAGTGTTTCAGCCCTTGACCAATTACAGCTCTTTTATTTGGGTATATAAGGTTCTCAGCACAGAGACCCCAAGTCAAAAAGATACAATCATTTCTAGGCTCTTGTTAAGGAGGAAGTCCTCATTTGAGCCTCTGCATTCTAGGGTTTTTATCAGTCACCAGGTGAGTGTTATGCTAATTCTAGTAAAGGTCAGAATAGGTGGGGCTTCTCCAGGCAATCAGGGTAAAGGTCAGGCTGTGCGAAGTCACCCAGCCCATCCTGGTAAAGGTCAACTCCTGGACAAGGCTCTCTTACCAATCTGTGTAAAGGTGGATAGCAAACTGAAGAATCCTTTAGCAGATTATGGCCCAAAACCATTTTGGGAGAATTACAAACCCAGGGCCAGAAAGGCAACATAAAAGAAAACCTGTTGTACTACATGCACAACTGAGGCTAAGAACCACTATTGTATTAACTGCACAAATACTAGAACAAAGAAGGCTAGGGGCTAAGGGAGAACAACTCAACTGAGACAACAGTGTATCTGTAAAGGAAAAATTAGCTCTTTTTTAAGACCTTAGAAATCATAGAGTTCAGTTGACACCCTGGAGGGATGAGTTGCTTGCGGAAGATGGTCCTGCCAGTTAGTGACTGTATCTACTAGGAGTTTAAAAACACATCCAGAATGACTTCTGAATATAAAAGTAAAAAGTCCAATAATGAATATTGCAAAGGAAGCTATTCAAAATGCTAGAAGTGTTAAAGAAACTAAAGAGGAATTTCTCTGGCAAAGCAATACAGCTTGCTTGCTCTCCACCCTGTGGTACTAAATCATGTTTATGTAACATAATAACAGTACATAAGACTAAGTTCATATAAATAGCTTAAACTTTAGTGACCCCTTAAAACTAGTTTTTGCGTGTTGATTCTGCTGACAGCACAGCTGAGACCCATCTTCTCGTCTGTTTGTTGATACTTTTACCAGGCAAGAGAGGTCACTCTGGTAATTATAAAAGAGAAAAATATAAACAAGTGATTATTTATTGAATTTCAGGTTTTATCTTTTGCAGACACCATCCTAATAGGATGCAAATATTCTCAACACTGATAAGAGTAGCATTTTTTTCATGTTCACTTTGTCAAATACTCTATTACTTCATGTTTGGATGACAACGTCTACATGAATTCCTTTCCTATACAAGCACATATTTTGAGCTCCTGGCCATTAAGTCAATGCCAAATATGCATATATTTATAGTTAAATTTTGTTTATTTTACTCTTCAGAAAATGTGATTTTAAGTTTTTGTTTAAAGAATTATAATGTGGCACATCATTGTGTAATAAGCTTGTTTATTAGGTAGTCATACAAGCTCAGGAATCAGGTAAACGTGATTGACACAAAACTTATAATTGACAGGTAATGAATCAGATAATAGATTTACAAAATGTCCCCAGAAAAGACAGAGTGGACCCAAGACCGAGAAGACTGAATTGTAATTGTTTGAAGATGTGTATATTATTTTTAAAGAGAATTTGTTGATCAAAGAATTGGCTAGTAGCCTTGAAAACATAGAAAAAAGATAGTCATAGTGGCAAACACAACATAAGTGACTGATGAATTTTAACTGTTCCTTTGAAGGTGGGATAGATGTGCCTTTTAGGTTACTTGCTTTCTTTCGTTCCTTTTTTTTTTTTTGAATTTGTTGTTCACCAAGCCTTGCTTCTGTAATTTTTCTAAGTATAGAAAAGAGTGCCCTGGTCAAACCACTTTACATTCTAATCTACAGAAGAGTTATATTTATCACTATAAATTAGTAAAATTGACATTACTATTTATCCATTCAAGTATTTTCTTTGTGTAGAACTTCCTTGGTTATTGGGATAATGAGTTCACTGGCAGAGGAGAAAGATACCATGTGGGTATTACTATAACCTATTGTGGAAATGACATTGTGGAACACAGTTCAGGGCACATGTCTGCCTTGTCAGGGAGTGTGAAGGTATGAACAGATTCTTGGAGAAGATGATACTTGAGCTGATTCTTAAATGACTGGTACCATTTGGCCAAGTTTGCAGGTGCATATAAGAAAGGCCTTGGCTGCTGAGAAGATGGCAGGGAAAAAGATACTCAAGGTGGAGAGATCAGCCACACAGGGGCACTTGCTCTTTATCCTGTACACAGAGGAGTAAGGAGGAGAGGAAGAGCTATGTCAAGTAATATGGAGTATTTTATTTAGAGTTGAATATCAATGACCAATAGATATATAATGTTAGCCACATATGTAATTTTTTTATTTTCTAATACCTACATTGTAACCCTGGTGGCCCAGTGGTTAAGCATTCAGCTGCTAACCAAAAGGTTGGCAGTTTGAATCTACCAGCCAACCCTATAGGGCAGTTCTACTCTGTCCTACCAGTTTGCTATGAGCTGGAATTGACTCAATGGCAGCGGGTTTGGTTTTGGTTTGTAATTTTACAAATTACATTAATTTGTAAAAAAAGAAGCAGGTTAAATTAAATATAATAATGCATTTTATTTAACACAATAAGGCCAGAATATCATTTCAACATCTAATCAATATAAACAAATTGCTAATAAAATATTTTACATTCTTTTTTGTATTAATTTTTTTTTAAACGAGGTATACACTTTATACTTACTGCAAATCTTAATTTGAATGCTAAATCCTCATCAGAAGAACTTGATCTGTATGTAGATTTCATAAAGTTTACATTTGAAAAGTACATTTGCATATGTAAGTTTTTCAAAGATTCTTAAAAGTGGTCTAATATCTGAGTCGAGTATCAGTTTTTAAATTTAAATTTAAAGTAGTTAAATATAATTAAAGCTTCAGTTATTCATTTACACTAGTCACATTGCAAATGCCCAGTACTCATATGGCTGGTGGCTAGCATATTGGACAGCGCAGGGTTATTAGAGCAAGAAAATTTGGAGAGAAGGATCTATTAGAGAATTTATGTTATAACTGCAAAAAAAGGAGCGGGGGCAAGAGTTTAAACTAGGTCAATCATAAAAAGGTAAATATGACTGAGAATATTTGAGAACTATGAAAAGGCAAAACTGACAGAGCTTGGTGAGAAAGAAAAAGTCAGAGAGACAACCTGGGGTTCTAGAAGTGGGTGAATAAGTAGATGGCGTGCTTCCAACTGAGATTGTGCACACAGGAGAAGAAGAATTGAGAGAAAGATAATGAGTTTAGTTTTAGATGCTGGGCTGCTAAAAGGTTGGAAGTTTGAGTCCACTCAGAAGTGCCTTAGAAGAAAGGTCTGGTGACCTACTTCATGAAAACTAGCCATTGAAAACCCTATGGTGCATGGTTCTACTGTGTACTATGGGGTCACCATGAGTTGGAATCATCTCACCTGCGACTAGTATTGGTCTGGGTATGGGATTTTAAGTGGTGCTGTCCACAGCTAGTTAACCATGAAGGGCTAGTTCTGTGAAGACAGGTTGGAAATAAAGATAAAATTTTGAGAACAATCTCCAGATTGTAGCTGAAACCAGCTGAGTCTTTGAGGTTTTTATTAATGTGAGTCAGCCTGTGGGGAGGGGGTTGCTCTGCTCTGAGTAAGCTGAGCAGAGCATTGCCAGTTTATAAGTCCTCTTGGTCAACCACTGGTTTGTCAGTTTGTTGTACTGTGGTGGCTTGTGTGTTGCCATGATGTCGGAAACTATGCCACCAGTATTTCAAATACTACCAGGACTACCCTTGGTGAACAAGTTTCAGTGGAGCTTCCAGACTGAGATTGACTTGGAAGAAAGACCGGGCAATCTGCTCCAAATTAGTCAATGGAAACCTTATGATCACAACAGAATATTGTCCAATGTAGCACTGCAAGATGAGTCCCCTGTGTTGGGAGGCACTCAAACTACACAGTGGCTACAACAATGGACTTGAACAAGGATCAGTGATCATGAGGATGGTACAGGACCAGGCAAAGTTTTGTTCTGTTATACATATGGCCACCACGAGTCAGAGCTGACTGGCTGGCAACTAACCACACAGCAAGGCCTCTTGGTAGGCAATTGCCCCGCGTCTTTGAGCTGCTTCCCAGAACACAACCTAGTTCCTTATTTGTCTTCCAAACTTTACAAGTGTCATCTGCTAATAGCCACGGGCATGTCACCAAAAACATCTAAGGAATATTTTGATTTCTTTACCTATCTCTGATAAATAGTAGTTATGTGCCCAATACCCAGTGCCCAATGCTGTCGAGTTGATTCCAACTCATAGTGAATAGGTTGCACAAATATTAAATGCATATAAATGGTGGATCTCAAATACACTGAGGAAATTCCAAATAATAGATGCAGGATCATTTTTGTAAATATAAAAGCTCTATAAAATATGTTATCTTTAAGTTATATGGAAATTCATTGAAACATTTTTATGTGTGTAGCAACACAGAAATTCAATTTTAAGTTTGGATTTTAAAATGTCACATACATACACTGAATATGAACTATCATTCTACTAAAAATAATTTTAAACTTCAGAACAAAAAAAGATTCCTTTTTGTTTTCACATGTGAAAGTAGAATTCTTTATCTTTATTAATACTATTTTTAATCCCAAATCATGTATAATTATTCATAAATAAATTATTCATAAAGATCTACTTAAAGTAGTAGGTTTTCCTTTAAGAATTCGTCTTCTTTGTAGGGTAGAGAGAACTGTGAATTAAAAGCATACAGAGGGAGACCTCCCAAGAGCTAATGTCCTAATGGATGACACAATGGGTAAAATCAAACAAAACAAAATATAATAGAGGTGAAAGGAATAGTTTTTCTCTTAGGAACGTAAAACAGACTCCACAAGAGCAAAGACATGGAAAAGAAGCTTAGATATTCGTAGGAAAAAGACCTTAGGCCTTTGGTTGATTATAAGCTCAATGTGTGTCAACAGGAAATTATATAGTATACCTATAAAGCCAAAAGGCTGGAGGGGAGAGGGAATGCTTGTGTACTACCCTGTAAAATTGGACCACACCAGGGCTTGTGCGTTTGGTGACAAGACCACATTGCTATAGGACATGGAGGAAGTAGACCGGAGAGAGAAGGCTTATAGGGTAATATTGCTGTCCTCAAATATTTGAGAACTCTTATGTGGAAGGGTGGTTTACCTTGTTCTTTGGGGTCCTAGATGGCAAAGAAAGTAAGTTATGAAATGGCAGCTGTCAGAGACTTCTGCTTTTGGAAAGGGGAGTAGATATACCTTCCCTTTTCCTCTCACAAACTACAACTAAAAACACTGGACATTATATATAAAACAAACATAAAGAGACTCTGAAATGTGTCAAGAAGAAGTCAGACTAATAAGGACCTCAGGACTTGAGGAACAACATGGTGGTAAGTTTTCTGGGCTTTCTTTTTGCTTCATATATCCCAGACTAGGTGTTAGAGAAACTGGCAACATGGAAATGCCAATGAAGGCAGACAAAAAGAAGGCTCAAAAAAAGGCTGCTCTTTCTAGCCAAAGAACCAGGAAAGGGGTAGCCTATCAATATAGAAAGCTTTTAGAAAGTGATCACTCTACTCCAACCAAGCACCATAGAATAAACTGTAGCCCCATGCACATTAATGCCAACAAAGGCCAAGTGGGGAGTTTAGTCTTCCGACATCACTACAGTTCACTAAAACTGCAAGGAGGCACACCTTGACACTACCCCTTGGCACTGGGGTAGTGTCAGAGAATGTAGAATAAGGACCTGTGATTTATATCTCTACCTGGAGCTTACTTACCACCCTTACACTCTTCTCCCCCCAGTGTCAGTGGAGACCATATGATAAGACTCAGCTTCCACCACTACCAGGCACTGCTCTCCCTCTCCACTGAAGTGATGTCTGAGGAGACCTAGCAGAGAGTCAGAAATTCATCACCACCCAACAGTTTTAAGGTCATGCTCCCCCCGACATGTGTCAGTGAGTTCACATGAGGAGCAGTAAAAGGTATTACTAACACTCCCACTCAGAATGGTATTAGTAGAGGCCTGAGAGGCAGTGAGAAATCCCACACCCTACCCAGCAAAACTAGGAATCCCTCCCACATTGGATGTAAATGTTAGACCAAGCTGAGAACCTGGACTTCCACATTTACCTGCCCATAACAAGGAAATAACCTCACTTCACCAGCTGAAGCCAAGTAAAACAGAAAGTTTAAATAAGATGCATAGTTGCATAACAAAATATCCATGATGACCAGGTTTCAACAGAAAATTCACACTTCATACCAAGAACCAGGAACACCCCAACTTGAATGAAAAAAGAAATAGATGCCAACACTAAGATAACAGAGATATTTGAATTATCTGACAAAGATTTTAAACCAGCAGCCATAAATATGCTTTATCAAGCAATTATGAATATGCATATAAAAATAAAAAATACAAAAAGTCTAAGCAAGGGAGAGATATTTATAGCACTAAAGGCTTACATTACAAAAAAGGGAAATCTGTAATTAATAATCTAAACTCTCACATCAAGAAGAAGAAGAGCAAAATAAACTCAAAGCAAGTAGAAGAAAGGAAAATAACAAAGAGCAGAGCCATTGAAAATGAAAGCAGAAAAACAGCAGAGAAAAATCAATGGAACAAAAAGCTCACTCTTTGAAAAGATCAATAAAGTGGACAAACTTACAGCAAGAAGGGCAAAAAAAAAAAAAAAAAGGAAAGAAAAACTCCAGGAGGGAAGATGCGAATTGCTGACATCAGGAATGAAGCAGGGGATACCACTTCAGACCCTGCAAACATCAAAAGAGTAAAAGGGAATATTGCAAATAACTGTGCATAATTTTATAACTCAGATAAATGGATCAATTCCTTGAAAGTCACAAACTCTCACAATTCATCCAATATGAAATAAGTAATTTGAATAGCCCTATCAAGGAAACTGGAAACCCTGGTGGACTAGTGGTTAAGGGTTATGGCTGCTAACCAAAAGGTCAGCCGTTCAAACCCATCAGGTGCTCCTTCGAAACTCTATAGGGAAGTTCTACTCTGTCCTATAGGGTTTATATGAGTCAGAATTGACTTAACAGCAATGGATTTTTTTTTTTAATCAAGGAAATTGAATTCATAATTCCTCAGAAAGGAAATCTCTAGGCCCAAATTATTTTACTGCAGAATTCTATGAAAAACTAAAGAAGAATTAATGTCAATCGTACACAATTTCTTCCTGAGCATAGAAGGGGAGGGAACACTTCCTAACTTATTTTATAAACCAATATTCCCCTGGTACAAAAACAGACAAAGATAATACAAATATGGAAAATTACATGTCAGCATCATTCATGAATATAGATGCAAAAATTCTTAACAAAACTTTAGCAATATAATTCAGTAATATATAAAAGTAATTATACACCACGACTGTTATGGAGTGAACTGCATTTCCCGAAAACATACATTGAAGCCTTAACCTCCAACACCTGGGAATGTGAACTTATTTGGAAATAGGGTCTTTATAGCGGTAATGAAGTTAGGATGAGATTGTGAGGGTGGCCCTAATCCAATATGATTGGTGTGCTTATCAGAAAAGATGAACGGACACAAACTCACACACACCACCATGTGGTAATGGAAGCAGAGATTGGAATGATGTGTCTACAAACCAAGCAACACGGGATTACTGCCAAAACCAGATCCAGAGAGAAAGGAATGGAACAGATTCTCTCCTAGAAGCTTCAGAGAATGTATGGCCTTGGTGATACCTTGATTTTGGACTTTTAAACTTCAGAAAACTGAGAAATAAATTTATGATGTTCCAAGTCATTCAATTTGTAATATCTAATGGCAGCCCTAGGAAACTGATGCAATGCCCATACGAGTTTATTTTAGGGATGCAAAGCTGGCTCAGTTTGAATATCAATGTAATCTACTATTTTAAGGCTGAAGAATTAAAATCATATTATCAAACCAACTGATTCCATAAAAAAGAATTGAAAAAATTCAACTTCCATCATCATAAAAACTCTCAGAAAAATAGGAATAAAGGGAACTTACACAACTTGATAAGTATCATCCACAAAAAACTTACAAATAGCATTTTACTAACTGGTGAAAGATACTCCACTTAAGATTGAAAACAAGACAAGAATGTCTGCTCTCTCCATTCTTTTCAAGTCCAATAAGACAAGAAAAGGAATAAAAGGCATAGGCTGGAAAGGAAGATATAAAACTTCCCTATTTGCAGATGTCATGGTTGTCTATGTATAAAACCCCAATAATAATACATAAAAAAACCTCCTAGGCCTACTACATGAGTTCTTAAAAGTCACAGGGTAAAAGATCAACTCACACACACACGTACACTCACAATATATGTATGCATATATATATACTTATATATATATCACTGGAAACATGAATACCAAAATTTAAATGAAATTCTGTTTAAAATTACTAAAACAACAACAACAAAAGGAAATACTTAGCTGCTAAAATAACAAAAAGGAGACCAGGTAGCACAGTGCTTAAGTGCTAGGCTGCTAAATAAAATGTTGACAGTTCCAATCCACCAGCAGCTCCAAGACAGAAATATGTGGCAGCCTGCTTCCATAAAGATCACAGCCTTGGAAACCCTATGGGGCAGTTCTACTCTGTCTTAGAGGGTTCTTATGCGTCGGAATTGAATCAGTGGCAACAGGTTTTTATTTGTTTGTTTTTAATCTAACATAATATGTTTAAGGCTTCTATACTGAAAATTATTAAAATGATTATGAAAGAAATTTTAAAAATCTAAATAAAGAGACATACTCTGTTCCTGGATTGGAAGACTCAGTATAGTGAAGATGTCAATTCTCCCCAAATTGATACAGGTTTATAACAATTTTATCAAAATTCAGCAAGAGTTTTTGCAGATTAGGTAAGATAAAGGACGACAAGAGAACTAAAGTAGCTAAAAGAATTTTGAAAGACATGAATAAAGTGAGAAGAAGCAGTCTACCTGATTTCAAAACTTATTATATAGCTACAGTAATAAAAACCGTGTGTTATTTCCAGATGGACAGACGTACAGATCAATGAAACAGAGTTTAGAATCTGGAAATCAACACACAAAAATATACCTAACTGGCTTTTCAGGGAGATGTAAAGCAATTCAATAGAGTAATCATGATTCAGCATGGACATCTATATGCGAAAAAAAGAACTTAACCCAAAACCTCACACTTTATAACAAAAATAAACACAACATTGATCATAGATTAAATGTAAAATACAAAAATACACAACTTTTGAAGTGCCTACTCCAATGGTAAATAAGCACATTAAATGTAAATTAAAACCACGACAAATATCACTACACGCCTATCAGAATGGCTTAAATAAATTTAAAAAAATTATATATATATTTCTTCCAAATATACACACTTCCAAAAATTAGCCAAGAAAACCTTATGCATCACAACAGAACTCTGTTTGACTTGCTTGCTTTGACAATAGTGTTGTTGTTGTTGTTAGGTGCCATCGAGTCGGTTCTGACTCATAGCAACCCTATGCACAACAGAACGAAACACTGCCCAGTCCTCCGCCATCCTTACAATCGTTGTTATGCTTGAGCGCATTGTTGCAGCCACTGTGTCAATCCACCTCATTGAGGGTTTTCCTCTTTGCTGCTGACCCTGTACTCTGCCAAGCATGATGTCCTTCTCCAGGGACTGACCCCTCCTGACAACATGTCCAAAGTATGTAAGAAGCAGTTTTGCCATCCTTGCTTCTAAGGAGCATTCCGGCCGCACTTCTTCCAAGGCGGATTTGTTCGTTCTTTTGTCAGTCCATGGTATATTCAATATTCTTCGCCAACACCACAATTCAAAGGCATCAACTCATCTTCGGTCTTCCTTATTCATTGTCCAGCTTTCACATGCATATGATGTGATTGAAAATACCATGGCTTGGGTCAAGCACACCTTAGTCTTCAAGGTGACATCTTTGCTCTTCAACACTTTGAAGAGGTCCTTTGCAGCAGATTTACCCAGTGAAATGCATCTTTTGATTTCCTGACTGCTGCTTCCATGGCTGTTGATTGTGGATCTAAGTAAAATGAAATCCTTGTCAACTCCAGTCCTTTCTCCATTTATCATGATGATGCTCATTGGTCCAGTTGGGAGGATTTTTGTTTTATGTTGAGGTGTAATCCATACTGAAGGCTGTGGTCTTTGATCTTCATTAGTAAGTGCTTCAAGTCCTCTTCACTTTCAGCAAGCAAGGTTGTGTCATCTGCATAACACAGGTTGTTAATGAGTCTTCCTCCAATCCTGATGCCCCATTCTTCTTCATATAGTCCAGCTCCTCTTATTATTTGTTCAGCATACAGATTAAGTAGTTATGGTGAAAGAATACAACCCTGACGCACAACTTTCCTGACTTTCAACCAATCAGTATCCCCTTGTTCTGTCCGAACAACTGCCTCTTGATCTATGTAAAGGTTCCTCATGAGCACAATTAAGTGTTCTGGAATTCCCATTCTTCTCAGTGTTATCCATAGTTTGTTATGATCCACACAGTCGAATGCTTTTTCATAATCAATAAAACACAGGTAAACATCCTTCTGGTATTCTCTGCTTTCAGCCAGGATCCATCTGACATCAGCAATGATATCCCTGGTTCCACTCCCTCTTCTGAAACTGTTCTGAATTTCTTGCAGTTCCCTGTCGATATACTGCTACAGCCATTTTTGAATGATCTTCAGCAGAATTTTGCTTGCTTGTGATATTAATGATATTGTTCTATAATTTCCACATTTGGATGGATCACCTTTTTTGGGAATAGGCATAAATATGGATCTCTTCCAGTCAGTTGGCCGGGAAGCTGTCTTCCATATTTCTTGGCCTAGATGAGTGAGCACCTCCAGGGCTGCATGTGTTTGTTGAAACATCTCAATTGATATTCCATCAATTCCTGGAGCCTTCTTTTTCACCAGTCTCTTCAGAGAAGCTTGGACTTCTTCCTTCAGTACCATTGGTTCCTGATCATATGCTACCTCTTGAAATGGTTGAACATCGACTAATTCTTTTTGGTATAATGACTCTGTGTATTCCTTCCATGTTCTTTTGATGCTTCCTTTAATATTTTCCCCATGGGATCCTTCACTATTGCAACTCAAGGCTTGAATTTTTTCTTCAGTTCTTTCAGCTTGAGAAATGCTGAGTGTGTTCTTCCCTTTTGGTTTTCCATCTTTGCACATGTCAGTATAATACTTTACATTGTCTTCTCAGAGGCCCTTTGAAATCTTCTGTTCAGTTCTTTTACTTTATCAATTCTTCCTTTTGCTTTAGCTGCTCGATGCTCAAGAGCAAGTTTTAGAGTCTCCTCTGACATCCATCTTGGTCTTTTCTTTCTTTCCTGTCTTTTCAGTGACCTCTTGCTTTCTTCATGGATGATGTCCTTGATGTCATTCCACAACTCGTCTGGTCTGAGCTCACTAGTGTTCAATGTGTCAAGTCCCTTCTTCAAATGGTCTCTAAATTCAGGTGGGATATATTCAAGGTCATATTCTGGCTCTCGTGGACTTGCTCTGATTTTCTTCAGTTTCAGATTGAACTTTCATATGAGTAATTGATGGTCTGTTCCACAGTCAGCCCCTGGCCTTATTCTGATGGATGGTATTGAGCTTTTCCATCATCTCTTTCCACAGGTGTAGTCAATTTGATTTCTGTGTATTCCATCTGGTGAGGTCCATGTGTATGGTCACTGTTTATGTTGGTGAAAGAAGGTATTTGCAATGAAGAAGTTGTTGGTCTTGGAAAATTCTATCATTTGATCTCCAGCATTGTTTCTATCACCAAGGCCATATTTTCCAACTACTGATCCTTCTTCTTTGTTTCCAATTTTTGCATTCCAATCGCCAGTAATTATCAATGTATCTTGATTGCAAGTTCAATCAATTTCAGACTGCAGCATCTGATAAAAATCTTGTATTTCTTCATCTTTGGTCCTAGTGGTTGGTGCATAAATTTGAATAATAGTGTATTAACTAGTCTTCCTTGTAGGCATATGGATATTATCCTATCACTGACACCATTGTGCTTCAGGATAGATCTTGAAACGTTCTTTTTGACGATGAATGCAACACCATTCCTCTTCAAGTTGTCATTCCCAGCATAGTAGACTATAAGATTGTCTGATTCAAAATAGCCAATACCAGTCCATTTCAGCTTACTAATGCCTACGATATAGATGTTTATGCATTCCATTTCATTTTTGACGATTTCCAATTTTCCTAGATTCATACTTGGTACATTCCAGGTTCAGATTATTAATGGATGTTTGCAGCTGTTCCTTCTCATTTTGAGTAGTGCCACATCAGCAAATGAAGGTCCCAAATGCTTTACTTCATCCACACCATTATGGCCCACTCTACTTTGAGGAGACAGCTCTTCCCCAGTCATCTTTTGAATGCCTTCTAACCTGGGGGGCTCATCTTCCAGCACTATATCAGACAATGTTCCGCTGCTATTCATAAGGTTTTCACTGGCTAATGCTTTTCAGAAGTAGACTGCCAGGTCCTTCTTCCTAGTCTGTCTTAGTCTGGAAGCTCAGCTGAAACCTGTCCTCCATGGGTGACCCTGTTGGTATCTGAATACCAGTGGCATAGCTTCCAACATCACAGCAACACGGAAGCCCCCACAGTAAGAAAAACTGACAGACATGTGGGGGTTGAAGATAGTAAATGCTTTAAAGATGTAGAGAAACTGATTCACTCATTCCTTGCTGGTGGGGATATAAAATATTGTAACTACTGAAAAAATGTTTTTAGTTTCTTTAAGCCAACTATCATACAATTAACCGAGCACACTCCTGAACATTTATCCCAGAGAAATGAAAACTTGCCTTCACACAAAAACACATACATGGAAGTTCATAGCAGGTTTATTCAGTAAAAAACAAACAAACAAAAACTGGAAACAATTTGGATGTCCTTCAAAAAATGAACGGTTAAACAAACTGGTAATTCCACACAATGGAATGCTACTAAGCAATAGAAAAGGGACCATTGATGCATGCACCAGCTTGGATAAATCTCCACAGAATTATGCTGAGTGAAAAAAGAAAAAATGTCCACAATCTCAAATGATTACATAATGTGTGATTCCATTTGTAAATTGGCACTGGGTTGATGTGAAAGGACAAAATAAATGAAAGAAATGGGACAGATTAGTAATTACAAAAGGTTAAGGGGGGAATGGGGACAGAGGGAAGTTGGTATGAGTATAAAACGGCAACAAGAGGGGTCCTTGTGGTGAAAATGTTCTGACAATATCCTGGTTGTTATATTTTAGTACAGTTTTGCAGGATGTTAACATTGTGGAAAACTAGGTACAATGTATATAGGATCTCTTTGTATTGCTTCTTACAACTTCATGTGAATCTACAATTATCTTTAAATAAAAAATTTTAATTTAATAAAGAAATCATACTATAGAATTTTCCACCACTGTATCTTATATTTAGTGTGGTTACATATCAATTCTACCACCTATCTATCAGTTTGTTGTATTGTGGTTGCTTGTGTGTTGCTGTGATGCAGGAATCTACAACACAGTATTCCAAATACCTGCAGGGTTACCCAGGTTTCAGCAAGCATCCAGACTATGACAGGCTAGGAAGAAAGGCCTGGCCATCTACTTCCAAAAATTAGCCATTTGAAAACCTTATGGATGACACAGAACTTTGTTTGACTTGTTTGCTTTGGGCACATCATCAGGAGAATCTACACAATAACCTCAGCAATGGACTCAAACATGCCAGCAATTGTGAGATCATCAACTGGATTATTTTAAACTTTAAAAAGTTTATCCACTATGATTTTTCTAAGCATTGGTGGTGTAGATTCCTGCATCACAGCAACACACAAGCAACCACAATACAACAAACTGATAGATAGGTGTTAGAATTGATACATAACCATAGTAAATGTAAGATACGGTGGTGGAAAATTCTGAAGTCTGAAATACATCATATATGCAATCAAGATTCATTGATAACTCTTGGTGAATGGAATGCAGAAGTTGGAAACAAAGAACAAGGATCCATAGTTGGAAAATATGACATTGGTGATAGAAATGACACCAGAGATTGCATGATAGAATTTTGGAAGAACAACAACCTATTCATCAGAAATACCTTTTTCAACAACACAAACTGCAACTATACACATGAACCTCACCAGATGAAATACACAAGAATCAAATCAACTACATCTGTGGAGAGAGATAATAAAGAAGCTCAATGTCATCAGCAGAACAAGGCCAGGGGCCAACTGCGGAACAATCAACAGTTCATATGCGAGTTCACCTTGAAACTGATGAAAATTAAAATAAGTTCAAGGGAGCCAAGTAGAACATTGAGTATATTTCACCTGAATTTGGAGAACATCTCAAGAATAGACTTGATGCATTAAGCACTAATGTCTGAAGACCAGAAAAGTTGTGTGATGAAATCAAGGACATCTTACGTGAAGAAAGCAAGAGGTCATTAAAAAGACAGGAGAGAAAGAAAAGACCAAAATGGACATCAGAAGACACTCTGAAACTTGCTCTTGACTGTAGAGTAGGTAAAGCAAACAAAAGAAATGATGAAGTAAAAGAGCTGAACAGAGGATTCCAAAGAGTAGCTAGAGAAGGCAAAGTAAAATATTATAATGAAATGTGCAAAGACCTGGAGTTAGAAAAACAAAGAGAAGAACAAACGTATGTGTTCTTCAAGTCTTGAGTTACAATATTGAAGGGTTCCATGGGCAAAATATTGAGTGATGCAGGAGGCATCAAAAGAAGATAGAAGGCATACACAGAGTCACTGTACCAAAAAGAACTGGTCTATGTTCTACCATTTCAGAAGCCAAAGTATGATGAAGAACTGATGGTATTGAAGGCAGAAGTCCAAGCTGCACTGAAGGCATTGGTGAAAAACAAATCTCCAGGAATTGACAGAATAAATTGAGATGTTTCAACAAAAGATGCAACACTGGAAACACTTACTTGTCTATGCCAACCAACTGTAAAAGATCCATATTTGTGCCCATTCCAAAGAAAGGTGATCCAACAGAATGCTAAAATTATCAAACTCTATCAATAATATGATACACAAGAAATATTTTGCTGAAGGTAATTCAAAAAAGACTGCAGAAGTATATCAACAAGAAACTGCCAGAATTCAAGCCAGATTCAGAAGAGGGCATGGAACAAGGGATACCATTGCTGACTTCAGATAGAACTTGGCTGAAAGCAGAGACTACCAGAAAGATGTTTACCTGTGTTTTACTGACTACACAAAGACATTCAATTGGGTGGATCATAATAAATTATGAATATTATTCCAAAGGACGGGAATTCCAGAACACTTAATTATGCTCACATGGACCTTGTCCATAGGCCAAGAGGCAGTCATTTGAACAAGAAGACATCATGTGTTTTAAAGCCAGTAAAGGTGTGTGCCATGGCTGTAGCCTTTCACCATACTTATTCAATCTGCATGCTGAGCAATAATCTTAGAATCTGGACTATGTGAAGAAGAATATGGCATCAGGATTCAAGAAAGCTTCATTAACAACCTCCAATATGCAGATGACACAGCCTTGCTTGCTGAAAGTGAAGAGGACTTGAAGCACTTACTGATGAAGATCAAAGATGCAGCCTTCAGTATGGATTGCACCTCAACATAAAGAAAACAAAAATCCTCACAGCTGGACGAATAAGCAACATCATGATAAATTGAGAAAAGATTGAAATTGCCAATGATTTCATATTACTTGGATCCACAATTGCCACGATGGAAGCGGCAGTCAAGAAACCAAATGACATATTGCATTGGGCAAATCTGCTGCAAAAGACCTCTTTAAAGTATTAAAAAGCAAAGATGTCATTTTGAGGACTAAGATGAACCTGACCCAAGCCATGGTATTTTCAATCATTTCATATGAATGCAAAAGCTGAGCAATGAATAACAAAGACTGAAGAAGAATTGATGTCTTTGATTAATGGTGTTGGTGAAGAATATTGAATAAACCATGCACTGGCAGACGAATGAACAAATCTGCATAGAAAGAAGTACAGCCAGAATGTTCCTTAGAAGAGAGGATGGCAAGACTTTGCTTTATGTACTTTGGAATGTTATCAGGAAGCCAGTCCCTGAAGAAGGATATCATGCTTGGTAAAATAGAAGGTCAGTGAAAAATAGGAAGACCCTCAAGGAGGTGGGTTGACCAAATGGCTGGAACAATGGGCTCAACCATAACAATAATTGCGAGGCTGGCACAGGACTGGGCAACGTTTTGTCCTGTTGTGCATGAGGCCACTGTGAGTCAAAAAAACTCAATGCCACCTAACGACAACAGTTAGAATCAACCCCAGAATTGTCAAAATTTCCTAACAATGAAGATGAGCTTTTATTACCTTATTGAGTTTAGATAATGTGTATTAGACTTAACACAGATTACAATATGTCCTTTTGAATGTTCAGTGATCTGCATTTCTTCCTTTAGTATCAAAGAAAATATTTCAAAAATAATGCACAGGTGTCCCTTTCATTCCATGACTAAAAGCAGATTTTGCACAAGTACATACTCTAGCCTCAAATTTTTTTTTTCTGAGTATTTTTTTCTTTTAAAATGGAATCTGTCCCCACTCTTTAAATGTGAATGGCACTTAGTGACACCTTCCAAAAGGTAGAGTTTTGGATGGGGTGAAAAGACAAATAACTTTGCAGTGGAGAAACCGCCAAAGCACTACTCAACCAGGTGATGAAAGTTAACATCAACAGTGATATGTCATGCTTACATGATGAAAATGGCAATTTGCCTCTGTGGTCTTCCTCCTCAGAATCCATAACCTCAGTATAATCATGAGAAAAGCAGCAGACAAATGCGATACCTGCACAATTCTCCCCAAAACTGTCAAGGTCATCAAAAACAAAGAAAGACTGAGAAACTGTCACACCCAAGAGGAGTCTAAGGAGACATGACAGCAAAATGTAATTTGGTAATCACGATGGGATCCTGGAACAAAAAAAGACATTAATGAGGCTGAATAGAGAATAATATATAACTGAATGGTTAATAATATGTAAATATTGGTCCATTAACAATGTACCATATTAACGGCAGATGTTAATAATAGGGAAAACTCAGGTGCTGGTAATATGGAAATTGTCTGTACTACCTTTGTAATTTTTTTTTGTTGTTGTAAATCTAAGACTGTTTTCAAAAGTAAAGTTTAAAAAATGTAATCTTGGATCATAGGTCAAATCAGGCGATTTCATAGAGCAAGATCAATTTATGATGCTTTAAGTCATCCCAATTCCTTCATGTTTCTTTTTATGTTAAACATAGAAAATGATGCCTCTGACTTTATCTAGTTAAATTAAAGATTAAAGGAAATGTTCCATGTAAAGAATTTTATGCAGCACCTTGCAAAAAAATAAAAGCTTAATGAGAGGTGGCTAATGATTCCAAATATCATTTAGGACATGCATTTTAATGCTCTGCCCAAGTGTTTGCCACCCTCTGGAGTCTGAATACCATTAGGCCAAGCACCATGCTTTAATATTTTTGTATCCCCAGCAACTAGAATATTGCCTAAAATATGAAGGAGTAGAATTAAATGTATGGATGTAGGTCTAGACATGGAAGATGCATTTAGCTGACAGTTTCCTCAGCATTAGAGATGCTGGGAATCATAGATATACCCTTCTCTCCAGGTGGCTTTCTCCAGAGTTCTACTTTAGTGGGGGCTTGATGGATTTGAGTTAAAATGATAGGTAATACCACCAATTCAATATTTCCTATGCACACTCTTCCTCATCTCACTTAGTGGCCCGTTTGTTCTTTCAGTTGGCCCAGAAGAAAACCTTTGGAGTCAAAATTTCTCTGTTTCTTCCACAGCAACATCATGAAATAAATGCCAGCTCCACCTTCTAAATATATAAGTATGACCCCTTCTCCCCAATCTATTGTGACACTCCTCTTCCAAGCTACTTTTTTCTGTCATTCGGATAGCTTCTGACTGATGCTCCTGCTCCTTCCCTTGTCCTCCCATATTTTATACACCACACAGCAGCCTGAATGATCCTGTTGAAACTTGAGCCAGATCAGGTGTTTTCTCTGTTCTGAAATCCCTGTGACTCCTTCAGTGTAACTGGACTGTAAGGCACTACAGAATAGCACCTCAGATGCTATCAGCTCCTGCCTCCCAGTCTTCTGCCACGGGGTTATGCAGCAGTTACATCCTTTGCCTGAAGGGTGTCCTGTTTATCCACAGGTCTTTTTTCCACCTACTGTTTTGTCACAGTGATTAAGACCTCTACTGCTTAACCAAAAAGTCAGCAGTTGGAATCTACCAGCTGTTCCTTGAAAACCCTATGGGGCAGTTCTACTCTGTCTTATGGTCTCACACTAAGAGTTGGAATTGACTCAACAACAACAGGTTTATTGTCTTCTCTGGCCACTCTTTTTTTTTTTCTCCCAATTTCCTGGTTTTGTTATTATTCTAAAAATATAGATAACAGAATATTCGTGAATTCGACATTTTCACATGTACAATTCAGAAAGACCAGTTATATCAATCATGTTGGGTAACCATCACATTCACTCCCTGAATATGATGGATTGAATTGTGTCTCCACAAAATTTGCGTTGGAATTCTAACTCCTGTTCCTGTGGATGTAAGTTAAGAAATTCCTTTTAAGATATAGAGTTTTCTTTGTTATGTTAATGAGGCTATACCAATATAGGGTGTATCCTAAACCTAATCACACCAGAGTTACAAGAACAGCAGGTTAGACCCAATGGAGGACACATACTGGGAAAAACAGATGCGATGTGAGGATTGCCAAAAAAATGGCCATGACCACCAACAAAGAAGGATTTGACACAGCTAAGACCCTGATTTGAACTTTTAACTTCCAGAACTGTGAGAAAATAAATTCCTATCCTTTAAAGCCACCCATTTGTTATATTTGTGTTACAGCAACACTAGCTAAGTAAGATGCCATCTTTCTGTCCTGCCTCCATGATAGTTCTTATCACCATCTAAAGCACTATATTTTACTCCTTCAGGTCATATGTTCTCTATTTGTACTCCCTCTCCCACCTTGACTATTCTCCCACCTTGACTATAAACTCCATAAAGGTAAGATCTCAGCTTGCATATTTCATTGATACATCCTATTCCCCAGATCAGAAATCCTGGTAGCATAGGGTTAAGAGCTACGACTGCTAACCAAAAAGTCAGTGGTTCAAATCCACCAGGCACTCCTTGGAAACCGTATGGGGCAGTTCTACTCTGTCCTATAGGGTCGCTATGAGTCAGAATCGACTCGACGGCAATGGATTTTTTTTTTTTTTTTTTGGTTTATTCCCCAGATCAGGACCTAACACAAAAGCTGTCAACAAATATATGATAAATAGATATTGAATGCATGATGAAGCAAGCAATTGGAAAGCAATAGCTTTTTTTCCCTGTATGAAAGGAGTCAAGGCCCTCCTGAGGCTCAGGCTGGCTGTTCAAGCAGTGCATTCTTCAAATCCAGGCCATTGCCTATAGAAAGTGCCTCTTCAGTTATTGAGGCCGACATCATGTGTGGATGGGATACCGTGATAAGGTACAGAATACACAAAACAAAGGCGATAAGGTGCAGACACTACAAAACAGAGCAGAGAGGTACTGGGAATATAAGCAGACGAGAGAGTGAGGCTATAAAGAGAGAGAGAGAGAAAAAAGGATAAAACTGGAAGGCTTTAGAAGGGTACAAAAATTTAGAGACACTGGAAATGTGCTTTGGAGAACCTTATGTGTTAAGTAAATATTAGCAGCATCTTGTGATAATTTTAACAACTTTATTGTCTGTGTGTCTGTGGCTCTTTCAATGACTGAATAGAATATTCTATTTTATTTTTACAAGGCTACCTTAATATTTGGGTCTCAGTACATTTTTCTGCCATTTAAAAAAAAATTTCATATTACAATTAGTAAATTAATTAATTGACAATGCCTCTGTAAATTGTATTCACTGGCTGCTACTGAATGGGATCTGAGTTCAGAATCTAAGCATAGAAGCTGAATCTGGCAAAAGTGTCTTCCTGAGGACAGAAATCAATACAAAACAAAACAAAAAAGACACTTTTTTTTTAATTCGATAGGAATACAGATTTTTAAATACACAATTGTTCAAGTTTTGTATTTTCATCTTTTATTAGGCACTGCTTGTTTAGATAAGTCTTGAAGGTTCATTTTCCACATAAAATCATCATTTGCAGATTCCAAATAATATTCACATGAGGAATTCCTGCTATTCTAATTGGCAGGAAAGTATCCTATAGTCTGTCAGGACAATTTTCACTTAAGCACAAAAGTGTAGTTTTCATTGTAAAGTAAAATAAAACTCAGAATGAAAACAGAATCCTTTTGGTGAAATGCAGGAAGTAAAAAAAAAAAGGTAGGAGGTTCAAATACATATATTTATATACGTATAAAAGGAACCCTGGTAGTAGCATGGAGGAAACCCTGGTGGCTAGTAGTTAAGTGCTACGGATGCTGACCATGAGATCCGCAGTTTGAATGCGCCAGGCGCTCCTTGGAAACCTTATCTTACAGTTTTACTCTGTCCTGTAGGGTCCCTATGAGTCAGAATCGACTCGACACAGTGGGTTTGGTTTTGGTATTTTTGGTAGCAGCACAGTGGTTAAAGTAATTGACCGTTAACAGTTGGTGGGTTGAAACCACCAGCAGCTTGGAAGGAGAAAAGTGTGGCAGTCTGTTTCCGTAGAGATTTACAGATTTACAGCCTTGGAAACTCCATTGCGTCACCATGAATCAGAATCTACTGGATAGCAATGAGTTTTAGACATAAGACAGAGAAGCTATAATAGTATAGCATATACAACTCATTGGTTTTTTCCTAAATGTAGCTGTTAACCAATGTCATTTAAAAATGGCTTAATTTGGCAAAAGGATCTTAGGAAATGCTAGATCAAAGTTAAAGTGATTTTCTCAGGGGAAGGACTGCTCAACCTTTCTTATGCTAATGGTGGGTACCTTTGGAGGAGGACTTGGTTGCTGGCAGGAAGTACTTTGTAAACATGTTGACCATGGAATCCACCACCTCCTGCAACCGCCACCCCGCCTTTTTTTTTTTTTTTTTTGGTCCAAAGCAAATAGGCTTGGAGCTCCCATTGCTTCAGGAAGCAATTATGGAGGACGTGGGAGTATTAGACTTCAAATTAAAGAGTCCTTTTCATTGTAAAGTGGCTCAATCAGATATTTTGGCTTTGGAAGTTCAGACATAGTTAATCTTTTTTGTCAACCCCTGTTTCTTCACTGGTAAAATTGTAATTTCAGAACTTCCTTGAAGAGAACTTTGAGAGAATGACTTTGGAACCTTAGTATGCAATGCAAATGCTTCATGCCTAGTCTACCTAACTTGTCTACAACTTGTCTGTCTGGGCTGGCATTTGCTTCAGGGGACCTTCTTGGTGTTATGATCAGATCATGCCCATATGATCTTCTAGAAAGCCCAGGTACAATGTTGGTCAAATGCTGTCTAGTAAAATGCTTTTGAATGCTCTGTATGGTCCCTGTAGAGCAAATCACAAGAGAGCACGGAGTAAGCTCTAGCTAACAGTGCCACAGGGTGGTCACGAATAACCTCATTCATATCTCAGATAAGGAAACTTAGGCTTAGACAATTCCCCTCCCTAGTGAGTCAGTAACAGAGGTGGGGTTTCAGCCCATGTTCCTCTGGCACCCAGTCCATGAACTTCCATTTTGCATTCGAGTTGGAGTCCACTTGTCTGCAATGGGTTTTTGGTTTTACTTCAAATTGTCACCTTTTTTCCTTCAGTGGGAGATTTCCCTGATCAAATTGTGTTTCCTGAGAAACAGTTTACTGGCCCAAGAAACTGAAAGGAAGACACCAACCCTTCCCTTTCTCTCCCCCCTCTGTACCCAACAGACTCAGTCTCCTCTGTCCTGTGTACTTCTCCTGTTCCTGCAGGCCTCCAGGTCCAGTTGGGAACTACAGCATCCTTCTCACTGGCTGCCTCCCTGCACATCTTGGTTCCCTAAGCCTTACCTTCATTCCTTCTCCCAAAGAAATCTACCCAAACAGCTATCTGTTGCCTCAAAATATGATGCATTCCCAACTGCAAGCTTTTGCAAATACTGCTATCCAGCTGTCCTGCTGCCTTTCTCCTCCTCAGAACTCTTTCCCCTGTCCTGCCTGGAACCATCATACCCAGCTCAGGCATCTCTCTTCTGGGGGGACTTCCACAAACCCCCAGGAAAGGCCAACAGCACCCTACTCTGTGCCTATTTTGTGCACAGATCAGGCCCAACTTCGTACTTACTTGGTGTAATCTGTATTTACACATTTGCACCTGCTACTAATCTGCCTGCAAGCTCTTTATATATCTGGAGCCCCATTCTTAGCATGTCTCAAGCACAAATGGATGCTTAAGAAGAGTTTACTGAGTAAATTAATGTGATATATGTACAGGGAGCTCAGAGAGGCAAAAATTAGTGATTTTATCTGGTCATTACATTATCATAAATTATCGCAAGATGCTTCTAGCTAATGTTCACTTAGCACTCAAGGTTCTCCAAAGCACGTTTTCAGTGTCTGTAAATTCTTACATCCCCGTTCAGTCTAATGATTTGACTAAATGATTGCAAAGTGGTCAATCAAGCATTTACCAAGCATCTATTATATCTCAAAAAAAACAAAACCAAACCCAGTGCTGTCGAGTCGATTCCGACTCATAGCGACCCTATAGGACAGAGTAGAACTGCCCCATAGAGTTTCCAAGGAGCACTGGTGGATTCGAACTGCCGACCCTTTGGTTAGCAGCTGTAACACTTGACTACTACACCATCAGGGTTTCCTAGAAACTAAAAAAAATAAATCTATGACTTGCTTCAAGTGATAATCTTGTCTGGCCACCAGTCCTTCAAATTTGGAATAAAGTCATGGTCTTTGCAGGTCATCAAACTTCTTGGTTTCAAAGTTCAACCTAACACATTTAAACAATCTGTAATGGTTCTCAGCAGATATTAGAATAAGAGTATAGAACATAATCTTTTATTTTTTTCATATGTAACATCTGAAAAGTTTATTTTTCCTCTGCAAACAATGCTTAATGGCAGAATGAAGTCAAAAGCATCCAAAGAAGCCTATGTCTGCACGACTTCTTTCTTGACGAGAGAAGAAGGGATGAGAGCTATTAAAGGAAAACAAAATGTTCTTGTTGGATGTTCCCACAGACAATTTTTCTGAGGGTGTACTTCATTATTATCATTAGCCCGTCACCACTTGTTTGTTTTAGCTGTGCTCAAGGCAACATCCTTGCTACTTCTTAGTCTACTTGTTAGAGAAAAACACTCATGTTTTGAGTGCCATATGTAGAACTCATTTCAGTAGCATTTGTGTCATTAAGCATATTAACACGTCAACATGTGTCATTCATAATTTTCTTTTAAAATAAAAATTGTTTTGCAATCACATTTGCGGAAGATTTCCGGCTAACAATTCTAGTTTGCATCTATTATCTGACTTTGTCCAGACAGTGGTCTAGTAGGTGGGCTGTGACCCTTTTTTCTTTTCTGAGCCCTGAGTGATGAAGTGGTTTCCCAAAGGGCATACAACTCACAAGCAAGAGAAGGCGGGTTTGAATTGGGTCTTTGCCATTAAATCCCATGTACTTTTCTTAATACTGATGCCGTAATTTTTTTTGTTGTTTTTATATTTTGTTCTACACTTTTGGAATTTTTGAATGGTCTTCAGTGTGTTCTATTTGAGAATAGCAGACAGAGACTAGAAAATACAAAATACAGGCTCCTCATGATCTTGGGTTCAGTCTTCCACTTGACTTTTTTTTTTAAATAAATTTTTGCATTTATCTAAACATATTCAGCCCTTCACTTGTTTTCATTCCTTAATTATTAGCTGCATTTAAGTCCCCAGGTATCACAGACATGTTTATTTGTTTAGTTCTACAGATATCCATCACGCATCTACCACTTTTGCCGGGCCCTGAGATGCATATCAAGGACATAGAATAAACAATAACAGAAATGCCTTTTCTTACAGAACTCCATGTCCAGAATGACCAGTGAAGGGAATGAGGAAAGTGGTGACAGTACTCTGGTGATCAGTATGTTACCACATGAGTGCAACAAGGTCATTCCACTTTGAGCCTCCCTTGCTTCAATATGGCCACCAGAAAAATCTAAGGCTGTTTACCTGGCAATGATCCTTGAGCAATTCTCCATCATTCTTCTGGCCTGTTAACCTTTGAACCCTTTTAATCCTCAGAGAATTGCAATAAATGCTATGGATCTTCTAACCAAGGACACACACACAGGAATAACCACACAGTATTTTGCAGACATGCTTCAGGTGGTCTGTGTTCCTCATAGACATCCACTGAGCTTTCATTAAGCAGCCCCAGCCTAAAAGTAAAAAAATAAATAGAAAGATATAATTTTCTGTCTCTCACATGAGTCTAATTCCAGTGCACCAAGCAAAATGTAACCTAGAAATCACATAATTAAATAAACTCAGAGAGACATTTTTCCCTTTATCTGGTCAATTAGTAATTTAACTGCTTCATATTAGAACAAGCTTTGACTTTGCTCTTGATTTCGATACCATAAAAATTTGCACTCTTCCCTGTAAGATCACACACACACAAAGCATATTCTCATCTTGCTTTTGATTCAGAAGCTCTACCCAAAAACATTCATCAATACAAGAACACTGAACAAAAGCAGGCACACAGGTACACCCATGCCAAATTACCCTTGCCATCCTACCATATCAACAATTCCTTTGCTTTTTCTTAATTTATGAATCGTGGGGGTGTGGGATCTTGTAGATGTTCAGGTTATGGCATCTGTCAGAGCTAGTCAATTTCCAGGACTTCATATTTGCCTTTTTTAAAGTCTCTTTTCCTACTCTTCTCTCTACACCTCTTGGTGGGTTTTCTTAGCGAAAGAGAGACAGGGAAGCCAGGGGTTCTGAAGCTTTCAAAGGAGGCTAGATCTCCATCACGGTGCTATTGGGTGAGGATAGTATCTTAGAGCTGCCTTGTATGCACAGCCAGTTAAGGGCATGACAAATGGTGGTGAAAGCCAAGGACTTCTTGAGGAGGTGATGGAGCGTGGATGAGTGATGACAGCCTGGGGTTGCCTGAATCAGAGGCAGACTCCATTGCAGCTAACAAAAACAGCATTTGTGGGCCCCTTTATTTTGTGGCTGCCTCATTCTACCCCTTCCTCAAGAGGTAGATTGATTTAGAGTGGTCACGAGTATCAAATGGCATTAGGTGCAGAAGGAGTTTACTTTAGGCAATTCAAATGGGACACAATCCTTTCCCACCTGAACTGACACAGCACACAATACAGAAAACTGAGATCCTTGCCAGATCAGAAATGCCCCATGGATATAGTCAGGGCTAAGTCTCCCCAAATTATGGTCTCTTGACTCAGCATATGCTATGGGATCTAATCACGAACAGCATAGCTTTTTTTTAATTTACATTTTCTCAGTGAGTATGTACCACATGCACACACAAACAATTTTTACTTCACAACATTTTGTGAGGGGCAGCTAGTCCCGACATGTTTACCTTCACTATCAAAACCAGATCCTTTTCCTGTTAGGTTTTCCTGTGGGCATCAGACCTCAGCCCACTAAGCTGGGGTCACATAACTAGCTTTTTGGGGGATCTCTGAGAAACCAGGTTTCTTCAGTTCATGTGGAGAAGAAAATATTCCCCAACCCTCTTTCCAATCTCACCTCTTTTCAAAATTCTGTGATGTGGATGGGTGTTTTTAGACTCATCTAATCGGTTCTTGGCCACATATTTGGTAATCTTGTTTAACAAATAACTTTGGAATTTGGTATACATGGGCTTCGTCCAAAACTTCCATTTTAACATCTTATTACATTCTTCCTAGGGTCATTTCTACATCCTCACAAATCATCGAGAATAATACTTGGTCCAAATTTCTGTGTCTGTAAACATCAAGCAATCTGCTCTGCCCTTTAATAATTGCATTATTATTATTTTGTTGTTGTTGTTGTTGTTATCTAGAAATCTTTTATGGCCCCAGTATAAGTCTGTAGCATTCTTAAAATTCCTGGGAGATTGCCAATTAATGTAAAGGTTTTGAACAGTTTTGTTTCTCCAGCTTCCCTTCAGGTGACCTTATTTTCTTCTGAGGTGATCAATCCATCACAAATATTTTTGTGTCTTTGAGTTTTTTTGTTTCTACTTTTTACTGTATTTTTTTATTTATTAAGATAATACAGTATATGCTTATTAAACAAAACCTACGAAAAATAAATATTTCTGCAATTTCGGCCCTCGAAGCAATAACATTGATGCAAAGTTTACCATATTTTCTTTTACATGCCACTCTCATTAATTATGAACATTTTACTTTTAGTTCCTTTGTGTGAATTAATCGAATCACTGTATAGCCAGAAATAAATATTTCCAAGACATTATGGCTAATTATAGCTTGACTTCTTAAAAAATATATATATATATATATATATTCCGAGGATTTTACCTTCGGGAGGAACGCTTTTTCTTGTCTAGTATGCAGCTCCACAGTCCTGTAAGTCCACCACTCTGTTATGTTAGATGCCAAGATTATTTTGCATTTTGCTCTTACTAAATGTACTTTCCCCGTATCAGCCTTTGAGCCCATTCTTTTCATGTTTTGATGATTTGTGGCCCAGGATGAGCTCCTTGCCAGAGTGTGAGCGTATCACTTCCCTACCTGTGTGCTATTTGTCTCTGTCCTTTCATCCCCAGGCACAGCTCCCATGTACTTGTGAATTCTTGTGAAACAAGGGAATGGGTGAGTTTCAGAGTGAAAACAGAGAAGAAATGTAATTTAATTAAGTATTATAAACCAAAGATTGGGTATTCAAGCTGGACACAAGAGCAGTGTGATCCAAGAGTGTACCAAGAGGCTTCATTCTAGGCTGCTTTATTAGAGCCTTAGTCAAAGAAAACTGTAGCACTGTCTCTTACACCCCATGCACTGCATGGCTTAGGTTCTCTGGGAGCACTAGAGGCAGTCCTTGGCAGTATTTTCATGAGGCACAGCAAAAAACTGGAATGTGTTTAGAGAATTGGGACCCCATGGTGAATAGATTGGGGATTTTGAAGGTGTGGAAGACTTTATATAGTGCTAAGGAGGCAAACACATTCATTGTTTTCCAGTACCTAAAGGTGGCCACATAAAAGTGAAGACTGCTGATATTCCATATGACCTCAAAGAATAAATTTATAAGATGTAACAAAATAAGGGATGGTAGGTTATAAAAACAGCTACTACATACTGAGTTTTGCATGAACAACATGAAGTGGAAGCTCTTACCACTTATATTCAAGAACAGGCTGAAAAACAATTTGTGAAGGGTACAATAGATGCACCTTCTGTAAAACTGGAGAAAAAATAAACTAAATTGTATGATTTCAAAAAGCTGTTTCAATTCTGTATTTCCAAAATTCAATGAACATTATTCTTACTATGAATATGCTATCCCTTCATGAGTTATAAAAGCCTGCATAAAAGCATATATAATATTCAAAAAATACAGATGAAAAAGCTCACCCCCAAACCCATTATCCAGTCAGAGCTATTCTCATTTTCCAAATTCCATTGCAGTCTACAATATGTTTATTTATTCAACAGAATATTATGCTGTATTTTGTACGGAAGGCCTGGTTGAGGCCCTACCCCATAATCCGTTGCCCTTCTCTGAGTTTGTCTGCAGCTGCAGCAGATGGCTTGCATCCTGACAGCTCCCATCTCAACCCCCATGCCACCTTTCTTCATAGTCTGGGGCTTGCTTTCATAGTCAGGAGGTTGCTCAACCTGAAAGTAGAACAGCTAAAAGGAGAAGAGTAGAATTCCAACAATGACCCATGGGAGGTAATGGGGAAATACTCCAGCTTCCTGGAAGAATGATGTTGTCTTAGTTATTTAGTGCTGCTATATCAGAAATACCACAGTGGGTGGCTTTAACAAAGAGAAATTTATTTTTTTCACAGTAAAGTAGGCTAAAAGTCCAAATCCAGGGCGTCAGCTCCAGGGGAAGGCTTTCTCTCTCTTTCAGCCTTCTCATCAATCTTCCCCAGACTAGGAGCTTATCCCCTCAGAGACCTAAGGTCCAAAGGATGCACACTGCTCCTGGCACTGCTTTCTTGGTGGTAGGAGGATCCCCCCTCTCTGCTTGCTTCCTTTTTTTTTTTTTTTATCTCTTGTAAGATAAAAGGTGGTACTGGCCACATCCCTGGTAAACTCCCTTTACATTGGATCAGGAATGTGACCTGAGCAAGGGTGTTACATACCACTCTAATCCTCCTTAATCACTGGCAGAGCTTATGATTTATAACACATAGGAAAAATCACAAAATGGAGGACAACCACACAATACTGGAAATCATGGCCTAACCAAGTTGACACATATTTCTGCGTGACACAATTGAATCCATGACGGATATAGATGGCTCCTCAGATGGTCCCTGGTGTGACTGAGTATCAGAAGATTGAAGGGGTGGTACACATAAATATACCCTTTGTTAACCTTCTTCCCTTCCTTGTTTCACTTTTCCTTATCCTCTCTCTGTGATTCCTAGGATCACCTCCAAAATGAACTGCCTGCACTTATTACTTTATTTTAGGATCTACTTTTAGGTATAACCCAAAGTAAGACACCTATTACCTGCCAGATGTAGGGCTAGGTCTTCACTTTTTTGGAGCTTGGTCCATTTGAAGCAGGCAGGCATTACAATGCAAAGGGTCTGTAATAAGTTTTGTATGCAGTAATAAAGATGCATGAAGGAGATAATGATCAATTCCATACATGATATTGAAGGAAGACTCAGAAAAGTAACTCTTTGAGTGTAGATTTTAAAAATAAGTAGAAATTGACAAGACTTATGAGACAATAACAATATTACTGGCATAGGAAATGCCATGTGTAAAAAGGAGGTGGGTGGCAACTATGGCACAGTGAGGAGTGGCTCCAAGGAGTACTGCATTGTGGGTGCAGGCTGCAGCAGGGTAGTGAAAAGGAATGAAGCTGGACAGATTGTCAGGAACCAAGTGTAGAAATCCTAGATCTGGGCTCTGGAATTTGGCAGTCATAGTACAAGCACCAGGATGACATTAGAGGATTAAAATATATATATAAGTATTAAAAAGAAAAGAAGAGAGTGAAATAATCAGAGCGTCATTTTAGAGAGAAAGATAACTATTTACAATACGGAGAATATGAGCTGTAAGCAGGAAGATAGAAATAGGATATTAAAATTATACACCTGAGAAATCATCAGGGTCTGATCCAGGTTAAGGTCAGTAGTAGTAATGAAAGAGAAGAAATATGAAAAATATATTGGAGACCCAACAAAGTCTTGTATGGGTGGAAGGTATGGGTTTTTTGTGTGTAGTTGTGTGTGTGTGTCAGATGCAGTGATAGCAAGATTTAGAGAAGGAGATACGTTTCATATCTGTTGACTCGGGTGTGAATGTCCAGAAGGCAGGTGAGCACACCTCTGGAGAATGGTAAGCACAAGCTGAAAAAAAAAAAAAATCAAAGTCTCCCAATTCTTGTGTTGACCAGATTACATAGACAGGTGCTCATCCCTCAAGTTTACTTGTTCTCTGTGATTGACACTTGTTGGAAAGTGAAAGTGGGTAGCAGTGAGAAGTCCATGCCCTCAGGAAAGCATTCCAGGGGTGTATCTTCCCAAACTGGGACTTCAGACATGTTATAAACCAAGGGGGTTATTGGTGGTTTAGTGGTAGAATTCTTGCCTTCCATGCAGGGACACTGGTTCGATTCCCAGTCAATGCACCTCATGTACAGTAACCTCCTGTTTGTCATTGGAGACTTTGCTTTGCTAAGATGCTGGACAGTTCGTAGTGGAGCTTCCAGACTAAGACAAACTAAGAAGAAAGGCCTGGTGATCTATTTCTGAAAATCAACCAAGGAAAACCCTATGGATTACACTGGTCCAATCTGCAACCAATCATGGGGATGGCACAGGACGGGGTAGCACTTCCTTTCATTGTGCATGGAGTCACCATAAGTCCAGGCCTACTCAACAGCAGCTAACAACAACAATAACAGCAACGACTTTACCTAAGATTAAAGTATGAGATGTACCTACCAGGGTGCCTGGCTTTTGGTGTGCACTAAAAATGTTACTATTATTTCCTCCTGTTAAGAGAGAAAAAGCAAACATCTCATTCCATCAATAAGTTTATAAATCAGGGGAATTCTGAAGTTCATAGTTATGATTCAGTCTTATAATGATCTCTTATAGGATGATAGCTGTAATTGGTTCAATCTGCTTGAATAATGAATAGTTCAAATCTAATTTCATGTATTTTTAAAAATTACATAACCATTTCAAAATGACATATCACACTACCCCTTCTCTTTCTATTTTCTTTAAATTTTTTAAATGGTTGTTATACTCAGTAAAAGAGATGATCTGTTTCTAAATCTTTCCCGTTGATCTTGAATTTTGGAAGATCACATGATTTGGTGTCCCACTAAATCACATCAACATAATATTAAAAACACATTTTCTAAATGAATTTTGTCTCCAGATTTTACATGGATGATTATCAATATAACCTAGAAATTCTAGGAGCCAGGAAAAGAGACAAAATAGTACTTCATTTTTCTTTTCATTTGCAGGGTTTCCAGCCATTAAGCAGCCTAACCTCTAAAACTCAAGACTTCCCTGGTGTGATCACCATGGAGTTCCATTCAGTGTGTTAGAAAGTATACATGTTGCATCTCGTCTTGACTTTGAGAGAGCTGACATCTCCTAATCAAAACTAGAGTTTTACTCAAAATAATGACTAGCATGTAATGAGCACAATTCTATATGCTTCACGTGTCTGTGTTCACTTAACTCACATGGAAATCTTAGGAAGTGAGTACCAACTTATAGATGAGGACGGTGAGGTACAGAAAGGTTAACTTGTCAAAGCTTCTGAACACTAGAGTCAGGATGAGCACACATGCTATTTGGTTCCAGAGTTCAGCCTGGTAAACAAACTACAGCACTTGACTGTCTCCTGTGTCCTGTGGGAAGCAGAGAAGTCAATGCTCACATGTGTGAGTAGAGGTCAGGGCACATTAATGCTGGATGCATTAGCTCTGTGACTCACTTTTCATTTTCTGTAGTCCTCGAAAAGCATTGTTTTCACTCCAAGTTTGAAAGTGGTTCAACCTTTCAACAGAGCATAAGTAAGATGGTTTGGTTTCATGGAGTAAAAAAAAAAAAACCCAAAAAAGTAGATTCTAGGACAACACTCTTCAAAGTTAGTTCTGTGACATCTTGTGGGGGTGGAGGGGAGGTGATGTGGAGGGTGGTGGATGCTGACTGGGCTAAAGCCAAGGGCAAGAAAGATAGGTCAGGCTAACAGGAATCCCCCATTTCAGTCAGAGAAACTTATTTTTTTTTTAATTTTATATTTCCCCTGTCTTTCTAGATAGCTAGCTAATAAGCTAGATCTATAGATATAGGTATAGATACAATGTATATTCTTCCAGTTTGTGATCCTCCCATCTGGACCAATAAGCAACATCATGATATACAGAGAAAAGATTGAAGTTATCAAGGTTTTCATTTTACTTGGATCCACAATCAACCCCTGGAAAATGCAGTCAAGAGATCAAATGATGCATTGCATTGAGCAAATCTTCTGCAAAAGGCCTCTCTGAAGTGTTAAAAAGCAAAGATTTCACCTCGAGAATTAAGGTGCACCTGACCTAAACCATGGTATTTTCATATGTATGCGAAAGCTGGACAATGAATAATGAAAACTGAAGAATTGATGTCTTTGAATTATCGTGTTGGTGAAGAATATTGAATATACCCTAGACTGCCAGAAGAATGAACAAAATCTGACTTGGCGTGCTCCTTAGAAGCAAGGGTGGCGAGACTTTGTCTCACATACTTTGGACATGTTATCAGGAAGGACCAGTCCCTGGGGAAGGACATCATGCTTGGTAAAGTAGAGGGTCAGTGAAAAAGAGGAAGGTCCTTAATTAGCTGGAGTGACACAGCGGCTACAACAATGGGCTCAAACATAGCAATGATCATGAGGATGGTGCAAGACAGTGTTCCATTCTGTGGTACATAGAGTTGCTATGAGTCAGAGCCAACTCCACAGCACCTAACAACAACAACACTATATATATACATATATATGTATATATGCATGTGTATATACATGTATATACGTATGTATATGTGTGTGTGTGTGGATATACATACTGGACTACCTTGTTTTTCCTAGTATCACAAGTTTTCCGCTTTCGACAGTGTGCTGTCTTACTAGTTTTCTATCACTAGTTTTAGTGGAAAATATTTGAGTTTTTCCTCTTCTCGCAGGCTTCCTCTTTACACAGGTTTCTGCTTTCACAGATTTTACTGTATATACACATTTGTTCAACAGGTATCTATTTAGAACATCACTGTGTTGGGCCCTAGAGTTACAGCTGTAAACAAGAGCAAGATGCTCCTGTCCGTCAGAGGCTCAGGCACTGGGAAATCATAAAGGAGACAGACCTAAATCAGTCAGAATTAGCCTGCTTAAAGAAAAAAATACATACAAACTGCACACATGCTTATCTACCTATCATCTATCTATTTATCTATCATCTATCTATCTATCACCTGTCTATCCATCTATCTCTCTGTCTGTGTTTGTCTGTCTGTCTATCTATCTGTCTGTCTGTCTGTCTATCTATCACCTTTCTAAATTTTTTAAGTAAATAATGCTTGGCCTCTAATATTTTCTTCCAGTTTGTGGTCCTTATGTTGTCATTGGTAGAAGGATGACTTTAGGAACATTTCTTATCCTCTCTAGACCTCCATTTAATTTTCCAAAATCAAGACGAAATCATCCGTGTAGGATATGATGTTGACCCCTTACAGTTCTAACTGTATTTCTTTGGTCCCTTACAATTCTAAATGGCACAATAAATATTTCTAATATCTTATGTCACATTCTTTTAACTATGAATTTTTACATATTTAATGTTACTTCTTTGAGGAAATGTAATTAAATCAAATAAAATTCAGAGAAGACCCTTACACAGGATCTCCTGAGCCTCTGCTGCTGAGCCCTTCTAATTCTCTGCTGCCAGCTTCTACTATGTTACCCAAGACTGCAGGACTCTCTTGACTCCAGACTCTTCTTGGCGGTAGTGATGTTCCCCTGAATCTCTGTGGGATTGGGCCTTCCACAGCAACCCCTTTGTCAATTTCAAGGCATGGCCCTCCCATGAAGGCCATAAACTGACCAGTCCCTTCAGTGGACTGCAAGACACTCAATTTGCTTAGTAAACTGAACAATCCCTTGCAAGACTGAGGCCCAATCAATCATTTTGGTAGGAATTAAATGCCATGGCTAGAAAGGCCAAATAAACACAATTCACTGCATCACACTGGTGAAAAGAAATAGTGAGTATCCAGCAGGTAGTTTGTTTGTTAAGTGAGAAAAAATATTATATATAAACCCATTGCTGTTGAGTCAATTCCAACTCATAGTGACCCTACAGGACATAGTAGAACTGTCCCATAGGGTTTCCAAGGCTGTAATCTTTACAGAAACATACTGCCACATCCTTCTCCCCTGGAGCAGCTGGTGGGTTCGAACAGCCCACCCTCCAGTTAGCAGCTAAGAGCTTAACCACTGCACCACCAGGACTCCTTATTATATATAAACCATTGACAAATAATAAGTTATGTGTGTGTGTGTATACACTCATACACATACATATACACACATATATACGTATATATATTCAATAATAAATAAAACCATTTTCATTTTATCTGACACATCAGTGAACCAGGACTATTAGAGCATCTTTTTATAAAAAGCCTCATTTTCATCTTTCTCCAAGTTATTAGTTTTGAAGGAAGTCACCTTAGAAGATCTTAGAATGTTAAATGTTTTGAAGTGTTGATTGCATATCCCATTGCATTTCAGTAACTAGATATTTACCTCTAATGAGAGCTGTATCTTTTTTTCATCTATCTAACAACCAGAGCTCTGGGAATTACATCTAAGCAGAGGCGTCTAAACTGCTGTATGAATTCCCGGACTATGAACCTGCTTGAAACCACAGAAATGGTTTACAGCATTTGAATTTCATTTTTCTTTCTCAAATATGCGTTTATAAAACATGAATGCATTTGGCTCTTTATGTCCCTAGGTGATTAGGGTCAGCTAAAGCCTCAGGTCTTCATAAAACAGCCTGTTGGTCCAAGGAGAACACAGGCAAACATTTTGCCATCAGCTAGTGTTTGGTCACAGGTGTTCTATTACCTGTAGAACTACCACTGATGGCCTGGACATCTTCCTCCAGGCTAGAAAGAGGAAACTGGCACCTAGGATCACATGACTCCCCAGATGGCATGTCTTCATCTTTTCATCTGCCAAGGAATGGCACTGTGGGAGGGTATAACTTCCCATAATTCCCTTAGAGATGGAGTTTTAAGGGATATAGTGCAAACCACAGAATGTGTGTGCCAAGTGCCCACTGGTCCTTACAATGATGAGGCACATAAAAACAGAATGCAAAGGTTAGTTAAACCTGGTGTGGTGAGGGCTGTACTAACCAGCATGCTCTTCCAGTGCTGCCAAGTGAATGTGACCCACTGTTCAACCCAGAGGAACAGCCAGCCCAGACTCTTCCCCACACCAGTAGGATGGACGGTTTGGTCCCAAGCTTTACATAGTCATGGCTAGAAAGGCCTTATAAAAGCAATTCACTGCACTGCACCGGTGAAAAGAAATAGTGAGTATCTAGCAGGTAGTTGTGTTGGAATCTGCTAACCCTTTTCCTCTCTTGGTCAGGATAAGGCTAAATCAATCCTAGGGCAAGGCAGGAGTGGAGAAATGCGGGTAAATTACTCATTCATTCCACAAGCATTTATCAAATGATTTTTCTATACAGGGTATCACTCCAGGCTTCTGTACTGTTATTAGTGAGCAAAGCAGACAGACTCCTGCCTTGAACTGCACTGAACTCACAGGGAGAGACAAAAACAACCTGCACACATAAGGACATTGCCTGTTATATAAAAGGTGATGGTGCTATGGAAACTAAGAAAAGTGGACAGCGTGAGGGCAGGTGGGACTACCTGCAGCACAGGGAAGCAGCAGGCAGACAGATGGTCTCACAGAACCTCATTGCAAAGGTGACATTTTAGCAGAATTTTGAATCACCAGGGTACAGCCGCGCAATGTCTGAGGAGAGGGCAGTCACAGCAGAGAGAACGCCTATTGTGGAGGCTCTTGGGTTGGGGTGCATGGTGACACCGGGTTTGGTAAAGGTGAGAGTGGAGAAGGTAATGTCAAATGAGGCTAGGGAATGTCAGACCTCGAAGGTGACTATAAGGGGTTTGTTTATATTCTGGGGGAAAAGGGACACTGTGGCAGGGTCTAAGCCTAAGTCACGATATGTCTTGTTGAGACTATGCTGCAATGAGGCTTACTTAGATAGAATTAGGAATGCAAGTTAGAAAGCTAATACTGTAACATAGGCGTGACAGAATGGTGACTCTGATCAGGATATAGGTAGTATGACTGTTAAAAGGGAGTTGGACTCTGAATATACTCTAAGGATAGAGCCAAAAAGATGCCCTGAAAGATTGGATATGGTAAGTAGGAATAACAGACAAGACGCAAGGATGACTCCAGGGATTTTTCCCAGTGCCTGGAAGAATGAGTTTCTATCACCTGAGCTAGGGAAGGCTGTGAGAGCAGCAGGTGTTGGTGGGTCCTGCCTTGGACCTGTTGAATTTGAAATACATATGTCATGTCTAAGCAGAGAGGCTGAGTGAGCAGTTGGATATGTGAGTCTAGACTTCAAGATGGAGGTCTGAACTAGATATAAAAAAAAAAAAAAAGTCAGGGAATATTCTACATACAAAGCTGGCAGACCAACAGAGATCCCCAAATAAGCATTAGAGATAGAGACAAGCAGATGAGGACCAAACCCTGGGACATTCCGATACAAAGATGAGGGGTAATCAGAACAGAAGACTTGGTAAAAGAGACCAGTGAGAAAGGGGGAGAATCATGGAAGCAATGTGTTGTCCTGGAAGAGGATCAAATGCTGCTGACAGTGTATGATGTTGACATCAGTATGATACAAATGGAATAGTGACTTGAGTTTCACAATTTATCCAGGTGTGTGCTTCTCTGACTTTTTTCCTCTCTAGAGGCTACATTTTCTTGGTCACCCTGAGCTTAAGGATGAGAGGGCGTGGAACTGGACAGCCTGAATACAGAGTGGGTCCTGTCTGAGTGAAGTCAGCTGGGATAGGCAACAGAGGAAAAGTTATCTTTATCTTTCCTCAATGGATCTGCGCAGCCCAGCCTGCTTCATCTCCTAGTGAAATATGACCATTACCTACCTTAGTAACGAATTGAGCCTTATTGGGGCTTTTCAACAAATGTACATCTAAGAAAGTGTACATTTTTGGAGAAAGATTCTTACCTCTTGGGTCTTAAAATCTACAGCTCAACTTGCCGGAGTTCAAGTGCTATAACAATTAGCGTGCATGAATTAGGCTGGGCCTACACAGGTGCTAGAGATGAAATTTAAAAACTATGGGCTCAGGTTTTAATTATAAGAGGAGGTGTTCCATAACTGTAACTTTGGTATTGCCATATACTTCATTCAAATTCAAAGAAATGTGTACTTGAGAAAGCTAATGAGTTGATTTGCCAGTTTTCAGAGAAGAAAAACTTGGACTTTGTCAGACCAAATTCCATGAGGATACAAATTCCAGAGATGCTAGAACACCATGCACTAATATGTTCTATGACTTAGATTTATAGCCTCTGGGGACAATAGTGTGTTCACCTCAAGCGATCTCCACTGAGCTAGGTCAGAAGGGAAAAGGCCAATGGAGCAAGGCCTTCTATTTTCCTTACCTACTGAAATAAAATTGCACTTCTGTGACTATGACTCTTGAGATCATATTATGAAAGGGATACCTCCTTATATTTGCACATCACTATCGTTCATTTTTCACAGAGCCAATTCATATCCATTCAGGGTAGAAGGTCAGTGATTTTGAACTATAGCCTGGAAATTGGTCTCCAAAGGACACCTCTCAGAAAAATTTTTAAAGCTGAGTATATTTGTAAATGTGATGTTTTGAGTCAAAATTTTAGCTTGCACCCAAGTAAAAAGGTCAACTATTTTACAATTAAATTAAAATAAGGACAGCTGCAAACAGAGAGCTTCTCTGGACATACGGTTTCTCCCTTCACAGTAGTCTGAGTTTCAGGGACAGGATCTTACAGAGAACTTCCACAGTATGGAAAGAGCCAGGAAAATACACTTGTCCATACAATATCGTATGCACTAAAGTTATACTTTCCTTAAGGTAATTACCATCTGTGGTTAACCTGGATCCTTTCATGATTATTATTTTAAAGAAGAACTTTAAACCAATTATATAGTTTCCAATGAACTGTTTACTTTTAACATCAAATTGATATTTTTCTCTGGTTAGAATATTATTAAAAATTATTTTCATTTTGCTGCTTCTATTTAAAAGACTGAACACCTGGCACAGTGAAACATGTTGATTCTAAGTCCAAAATCTGTTTGCTACAAAATGTCATCTGCTTGTTTTTCCAGAAAATTTCCATGATGCCAAGAACTGAAGGTGTAAATAGGGTCTTCACCAAGGCAAGGACAATGGTACTATGTGCTGGCAATGATGTCACTATAGCATCGGGTTCTCCCTTAATCAAGCCTACCAAATTACATATGGAGACTTATTTCAGTTTGTTAGCGTAGGAAAAAAATGTTTTCTGCCAAAAAGATTTTAAAACCAGGACCATGAAGAAGGGCAAACACTTTAAGCTAGTGCAGATTTGACACCCATCATTGAGGAATGATGGGAAGAAAAAGGAAGGAACTATCGCAGGTCATTAAATTCCAAGCTGAAAGGAAGGTTACTTAGTTCTTCCCCAATGCTGGGTCTGAAGACAAGAGGTCCAACCCATTGTGGGATATTTCTGATCTGCATAAATGACCAAATGCACATTCTTTCTCACTCTTTTTCATTTTTGTCTAAAACTTGTCACTTAATTGTAGGAAAACTATTTCTACAGAGGCCATATAAGAATATTATGAGGTGTTTTATATACTTGAAAACTTAAGCAAGGTCAGCTCACACATCAGTGAAGGACTCAAGTTATGAATTGAAAATTTTTAATATATTTTTAAAGCCTTAAATGTTTATATACATAAAAGATATTAATTATTGATAACTCTTTTTATTCTTTCCATTTTGCCTCTCTTTTAATTTTCCTCCTTTTCTCCCCACCCACTTTCATATCATCTTTATTATTTTATAGGAGCATAACAAATTTTTTTTTTTTTTAACAAATAATTCATATGCTTATCTCTCCTGATTTGTGTTTTTCCCCAGGACTGGTTATAGTTTAGGAGGCTTTTTCACATCACTCATTTCATTTCTACTCCTCACAGTCTGATGAGTGGCCTCCTCCTTGCCCCTGCCCCCTCCACACTTGGTGCCGTCCATTCATCTATAATGTGTTAAGCAACTCCTCCACACCAGACACTGTACTAGGCACTTGACAGACAAAAAGAACAACCATCACTGTGCCCTCTAATATTACATCATAGTGGGGGGGCAGGGAGGGAACAATGACCAGTAAGCACAGTAACTGAGTATATTACATATTGTCTATGTTGGTGACATGCACTATGCAGACAAAACAGAGGAATATAAGTGGGGTCTGGCTAAAGCAGGAGTGGTACCTGAGGGAGACCTTATTGTAAAGCAACAGTTTTCACCTAATTTGAGCAAATATGAAATCAGGAATGAGGAAGTTTTCCATGTCCATACCTAGGAGGAAACTACAAGTGAGTACAGTCAGTGCAAGAATTTAAATCCATAGTTTACTGACATATTCAGGGAAGAGAAAAGAGGCCAGTAGGACTACAGCCAGTGAGCAGGAGGGAATACAATAGGAAATGAGGTCAAGGGGCAGGCTAGAGGCTGGGGGGAAGGGCGAAAAGGGTGAAGCTACTTGGAAGTCTTGGCTTAGCCTGACAAGAATGGTCTCTGTGGAGTAGTGAGGCAAGAACCTGGGAGGAGCAGGTGCAATGCCATATCACATCTGTGTGGCCTTTCTAGACATGGTCTTGTAACTCCCACCCAAGTGCCTGGGTGGGACTGTGTGATAGGGTAATTATGGCCCACCAAAGGGGTTGGTCAATTTGCCATCCTCCTGGGCTTGAAATGATTGACCCCAGAGTCAGGAAAGGAAAAATACCAGGACCATCAAGGAAGAAGTGCCAGGAGCCAGCATATCCTTTGGACCTGGGTTCCTTGCCCTGAGAAGCTCCTGGAAGCAGAAGACCTAGACAGAGAGTGAGTTGTAACCCTAAAGACAATGAGAAGCAGTGACAGGAGAGACCCAGCAGCAGAGATGCAGCAGCAGGAGATGGCATAGTGGGCTCCTGGCCCATTGAGAGAGAGAAAGCTGAGTGCTTTGGGCAGAGGCTGAGTGCCAGGGAGAGGTGTGCCCACAAGCAGTATGGGGAAGAGCCTGTCCTGATTAAAACACTACATCCTGAGTGTTCCTGAGCCTAACTTGTAATCTGTTACTTCCCTAATAAACCCCATGATAGTGAGTATGGTGACAGTGCTGGGTGGCCATTGCAATGAATTATCAAACCCAGTAGAGAGCACTGTGGGAGGGCTGGTTGGTGTCAAGAAACTGGTAAAGATGGCAGAAAGAGAAGGCATGACTGACCTACGCCTCATAGGAGTCAGCCTTGAGCTGTTGATCTTGACTCTCCTTTCCCTTTCTGAGTTAGAGGAGGTTGGATGCTCCCCCTACTCCATATTTACAACAGGTTTAAAAGAGAATGGGAGAGAAAACTTAGGAAGAGTGGATATAGGCAACTCCTTTGACACATTTTTCTGTAAAGGGAAGCTAAGGAATAAGCAGTTGTAGAAGGGATTTGTGCACAGTGTCAAGAGATAAACTAGCTATTCCTTAGGTCCCTTCCAACTTAGAGCTTCTGAACAGAAAGTGATACCTTGGAAGAATGTGTTATCTGTGTGAATCTAGGCTATTCTAAAGTGAAAGACTGTGGAATTGACCACTTTCTCTCAAGGGTTCTGGAGTCAGACTGCAAGGGCTCAAGCCTGGTTCTACCGCTTGCTAACTGTATGACCTTCATCAGATACTTAACCTGTGAATAACCTTAATAGGTGAGAACTATTAAAATACACACAAAAATAGTAAATTAAATTAAATAATTTATAGAAAATTAACTGTGGGGACTTTATTGCTATAATGTAGACTAAAGAATCTTAGAGAAATTTTAATAATCTCAATATGGTATCAACTACATGTCTATTGCATAATCACCAGATTTTTTTTCTTTTTTCCTTTCCATGAAGAATGTGGGTCAGATTAGAAAGGTTTTGCAATAACCTTGGCTGCCTCCTTAATCATTTTTATCCTTTTTTTTTTTTATTAGCCAGGATAAACCATGTTGTTCTGTCTTAATGTTGTTGTCATTAGTTGCTATTGAGGAGGCCCCAACTCATGTTTACCCCATGTACAATAGAACAGAATGCTGCTTGGTCCTATGCCATCCTCAGGATAGCTGGCAGGCTTGAATCCACTGTTGCCTTCCAATCTAGGGGCTCATCTTTCATCCCTATATCAGACAATATTCTGCCATGATCCATAGGGTCTCTCTTAATAAACAACCCCAAAACCATATTAGCTTAAAGCTACAAATGTTTTATTTCCTGCTCATAAGAAGTCCTTTGTGTGGCTGCAGGGCTGTTTCATAAAGCTTTCTTTAAAAAGACTCTCAGCATTGCTCCGCCTTTATACCATGTACTTAAATGATTGACAGTGCAGGGATGAAGGAGAAGAGGCCAACACCAAGAAATAGATACTTTCATATGGAAGTAACATTTACTTAGACATATTGGTCAAAGCACACACCTCATGAACAGAGTTAACATCACAGAGGGGATGAGAAAATGGGCCCGGAAAGAGAACGTAAGCAAATATTGGTGAACAACAGAAAATTTGCCCAAAAGTGAGATAATTTTAAATGTCATAAATACAAGAATGTATCTTTCCGTTTCAACTTGTTGCTCTGACATATTCCTTGATACTGCTGCATTGAATATTTTCTTGCTGTAGTTCATATAGGTTTGAAAAAAGTAATTGCTTCATTAAAAGTTCTACATTTTTAATAAACAAAGCTAATAGATTTGCCCTTCTAATGATTTTTCCATGAAATAAAAGGCACCAAGATGAGATACGTAAGAATATAGAGGTATGAGGAAGGATGGCAAGGAAATGAAAGCAGCAGTAATGGAATTACTATCCTGCAGTAGGATTATTACACCGAAGGCTTCTGCATCTTGGTGAAATGGAGGATTCACAGCAGCCCAACCTTCTCACTGACACCAAGTGGAAAGCTAAATAAACTACCAAACGTATAAGTTGTCAGCATATAGCTGCAGATATAAATATAGATGTAGATATAGATAGGTACGGGCATAGGTGGAGATAGAGAGAGACATAGAGCTACAATAACTAAGTGGAGGGGTGAAATTCCAGAATAGGAATGTTTTTTTGTGTGTGTTTGTTTGCTTCTTGTTTTTAAGGGAATCTAAAGCAAAAGGTCATTAAAAAAAAAAAAAAAAAAGACCAAAACGGATGTGAGAAGAGGCTGTGAAACAGCTCTTGAATGTAGAGTAGCTAAAAGAAAAGAAGAAATGATTAAGTAAAAGAGCTGAACAGAAAATTCCAAAGGGAGACTTCAGAAAACAAAGTAAAGTATCGTAATGAGATGTGCAAAGACCTGGAGTTAGGAAACTTAAACGGAGGAACACAACTGGCTTTTCTCAAGCTGAAAGAACTGAATGTCAAGCCTCCGGTTTGCAATATTGAGGGATTCTATAGGCAAAATAGTGAGCAATGCAGGAAATATCAAGAGAAGATGAAAGGAATACACAGAGTCACTGTACCAAAAAGAATTACTACATTTCAGAAGGTAGCATATGGTAAAGAAATAATACTGAAGGAAGAAGTCCAAGCTGAACTGAAGGTATTGGTGAAAAACAAGTCTCCAGGAACTGATGGAATACCAGCTGAGATGTGTCAACAAACAGATGCAGTGCTAGAAGTGCCCACTTATCTATACTAAGAAATTTGAAAGACAGCCACCAGGCCAACTGACTGGAAAAGTTCAATATTTGTGACCATTCCAAAAAAAGATGAGCCAACAGAAAAAGATTATTGAACAGTATCATTAATATTATACATAAGTAAAATTTTGCTGAAGATAATTCAAAAATGGTTGCAGCAGTAGATCAACATGGAGCTGCCAGAAATTCAAGCAGGATTTAGAAGAGGACATACAATGAGGGATATCATTACAGATGTCAGATGAATCTTGGCTGAAAGCAGAGAATACCAGAAAGAGGTTTACCTATGTTTCAATAACTATGCGAAGGCATTCGACTGTATGGATTATAACAAATTATGGATAATAGTGCAAAGAATAGAATTCCAGAACACTTAATTGTGCTGGGGAGGAACCTGTACTTACAGGAAGAGGCAGCTGTTTGAACAGAATGAGGGGATACTGCGTGGTTTAAGGTTAATAAAAGTATGCACGAAGGTTTTATCCTTTCACCATACTTATTCAATCCGTATGCTGAACAAATAATCTGAGAAGTTGGACTATATGAAGAACACAGCATCAGGATTGGAAGAAGACTCATTAACAACTTGTGATATGCAAATGACACAACCTTTCTTGCTGAAAGTGAAGAGGACTTGAAGCACTTATTGATGAAGATCAAAGACTATAGCCTTTGGTATGGATTACACATCAATATGAAAAAAGAATTTTACAAAAATCCTCAAAACTGGACCAATAGTCAACATCATAATACATGGAGAAAATATTGAAATTGTCAAGAATCTCATTTTACTTGGATCCACAATCAACACCCAAGGAAGCAGCAATCAATAAATTAGACGATGTATTGCATTGGGCAAATCTGCTTCAAAAAGACCTCTTTAAAGTTTAAAAAGCAAATATGTCACCTTGAGAACGAAGGTGCTCCTGACCCAAGCCATGATATTTTCAATCACATCATATGTATACAAAAGCTAGGAAATGAATAAAGAAGACAGAAGAAGAATGGATGCATCTTACTTATGGTGTTGGCAAAGAATATTGAATATACATGGAGTGCCAGAAAAATAAACAAGTCCGTTTCAGAAGAAGTACAGCCAGAATGCTTCTTAGAACCAAGAATGGCAAGACTTCATCTCATGTATTTTGGACATCTTATCAGTAGGGCCATTCCCTGGAGAAGAATGTCATTCTTGGTAAAGTATTAAAAAAAAAAAAAACTTTTCCATTGAGTCGATTCTGACTCACAGCGACCCTATACGACAGAGTTGAACTGAGCCATAGAGTTTCCAAGGAGCACCTGGCATATTTCGACGGCCGACCTTTAGGTTAGTAGCCGTAGCACTTAACCACTACGCCACCAGGATTTCCTGGTAAAGTATAGGGTCGTCAAAATATAAGAATATCCTCAGCGAGGTGAATTGACTCAGTGCCTGCAACAATGGGTTCAAACATAGCAAAAATTGTAAGGATGGTATAGGACTCGGCAGTGTTTTGTTCTGTTGTACGTGGGGTCGTTATGAGTCAAAACCGACTTGAGGGCACCTACAGCAATAACAAGGGGCTCTGGAAGTCTCTAATAGTATCTGTTAGTTTTGAGGACAAGCCAGGGGCTATAAGATAGGGTTTGGATAGAGTAAAATGTTGCTAGTGGAGGCAGAGACACTAGAAGAGTTAGTGTTGTGTTGTCGTTAGGTGCCGTCGAGTCGGTTCCGACTCATGGCGACCCTATGTACAACAGAATGAAACACTGCCCGGTCCTGCGCCATCCTTAAAATCATTGTTATGCTTGAGCTCATTGTTGCACTCACTGTGTCAATCCACCTCGTTGAGTGTCTTCCTCTTTTCCGCTGACCCTGTACTCTGCCAAGCATGATGCCCTTCTCCAGGGACTGACCCCTCCTGACATGTCCAAAGTATGTAAGACACAGTCTCGCCATCTTTGCTTCTAAGGAGCATTCTGGTTGTACTTCTTCTAAGACAGATTTGTTTGTTCTTTTGGCACTCCATGGTATATTCAATATTCTTTGCCAACACCACAATTCAAAGGCATCAACTATTCTTCAGTCTTCCTTATTCATTGTCCAGCTTTCACATGCATATGATAGGATTGAAAATACCATGGCATGGGTCAGGCGCACCTTAGTCTTCAGGGTGACATATTTGCTCTTCAACACTTTGAAGAGGTCCTTTTCAGCAAATTTTCCCAATGCAATGCATCTTTTGATTTTTTGACTGCTGCTTCCATGGCTGATGATTGTGGATCCAAGGAAAACAAAATCCTTGACAACTTCAATCTTTTCTCCGTTTATCATGATGTTGTTCATTGGTCCACTTGTGAGGATTTTTGTTTTCTTTATGTTGAGTTTAATCCATACTGCAGGCTGTGGTCTTTGATCTTCATTAGTAAGTGCTTCAAGTCCTCTTCACTTTCAGCAATCAAGGTTGTGTCATCTGCATAACGCAGGTTGTTAATGAGTCTTCCTCCAATCTTGATGCCCCGTTATTCTTCATATAGTCCAGCTTCTAGGAGTATGTGTTCAGCATACAGATTAAATAGGTACAGTGAAAGAATACAACCCTGCCTCACACCTTTCCTGACTTTAAACTAATCAGTATCCCCTGGTTCTGTCCGAACAACTGCCTCCTGATCCCTGTCGATATACTGCTGCAGCCGTTTTTGAATGATCTTCAGCAGAATTTTGCTTGTGCGTGATATTACTAATATTGTTCTATAATTTCCACATTCGGTTGGATCACCTTTCTTGGGAATAGGCATAAATGTGGATCTCTTCCAATCAGTTGGCCAGGAAGCTGTCTTCCATATTTCTCGGCATTGACAAGTGAGCACCTCCAGCACTGCATCTGTTTGTTGAAACATCTCAATTGATATTCCATCAATTCCTGGAGCCTTTTTTTTCACCAATGCCTTCAGAGCAGCTTGGACTTCTTTCTTCAGCACCATCGGTTCCTGATCATATGCCGCCTCTGGAAATGGTTGAATATCGACTAATTCTTTTTGGTATAATGACTCTGAGTATTCTTTCCATCTTCTTTTGATGCTTCCTGCATCATTTAATATTTTCCCCATGGAATCCTTCACTATTGCAACTCAAGGCTTGATGTTTTTCTTCAGTTCTTTCAGCTTGAGAAATGCCGAGCGTGTTCTTCCCTTTTGGTTTTCCATCTCCAGCTCTTTGCATATGTCATTATAATACTTTATTTTGTCATCTCGAGATGCCCTTTGAAATCTTCTATTTAATTCTTTTACTTCATCAATTCTTCCTTTTGCTTTAGCTGCTCGACGCTCAAGAGCAAGTTTCAGAGTCTCCTCTGACATCCATCTTGGTCTTTTCTTTCTTTCCTGTCTTTTCAGTGACCTCTTGCTTTCTTCATGGATGATGTCCTTGATATCATTCCACAACTCATCTGCTCTTTGGTCACTAGTGTTCAATGCCTCAAATCTATTCTTGAGATGGTCTCTGAATTCAGGTGAGATATACTCAAGGTCATATTTTGGCTCTCATGGACTTGCTCTGATTTTCCTCAGTTTCAGCTTGAACTTGCATATGAGCAATTGATGGTCTGTTCCACAGGTGTCCGCTGGTCTTGTTCTGACTGATGATATTGAGCTTTTCCATCGTCTCTTTCCACAGATGTAGTCAATATGATTTCTGTGTGTTCCATCTGGCAAGGTCCATGTGTATAGTCACCTTTTATGTTGGTGAAAGAAGGTATTTGCAATGAAGAAGTCGTTGGTCTTGCAAAATTCTATCATTCGATCTCCGGCATTGTTTCTATCACCAAAGCCATATTTTCCAACTACTGAGTTAGTGAGGAGACTTAAACACAAGCTGTTGTCTCCCTCAATGTATTTGTTGAATGTCAAAATAGGGTTAGCCAAAGGCTAAGCCAACAGACTGAAAAAAGCTAGGACACCGAAAATAACTGGTGACAGCTGATTGGAAGGAAGAAATGAATTGACATGAGAAATCTGCCATCACTTTTCCCCCTGGAACCACTTGTCAATCTGGGCAAAGCTGGATGCTATGTTGTCTCTCTCTTTTTTTTTTTTTTTTTTCTAAACTGTGTCTGGCACTCTATCAACATTGCTAGTCATGAAAGCTGATAACCAAAAAAAATAAATAAATAAAACAATAGAGACAGACCTACAGGGCTCCTAAATGTTAGTGTTAGCAGCAAAGACTTCAAAATAACTATGATTACTATTTTCAAGGAAACAGAGAAAAAGGTATACAAAACAGATGAAAACACACAGGAATTTAACAGGGATTTTGAATCTATGAAATAGAATAAAATGTATATTCTATAACAAAAAAATAAAATATATGAGATTAAAGATTTATTATATGAGTTCAATAGAAGATTGCTTACAGGAAAACACAGGCTTGGTAATCTCGAATCAGATCGATAAAAAAATCTGAAAAAGAAGACAAAGAAAGATTTTTTTTTTAAATCATGCAACAGAGCAGTTAATAGGTTTAACATTCATGTAATTGAAGTTCTAGAAGAAGAAGAGAGAGAAAATGGAATAAGTAATATTTAAAAAGTGGTTAAGAATTTCTCCAGACTGATGAATAATATATTATATATAAAGGCATACCTTTCCTGACTTTAAACCACCTGTTATTCCCTTGTTCTGTCCAAACAACTGCCTCTTGATCTACGTACAGGTTCTTCATGAGCACAACTATGTGTTCTGGAATTCCCAGCCTTCGCAATGTTATCCATAATTTGTTATGATCCACACAGCCGAATGCCTTTTCATAATCAATAATACACAGGTAAACATCTTTCTGGTATTCTCTGCTTTCAGCCAGGATCCATCTGACATCAGCAATGATATCCGTGGTTCCACGTCATCTTCTGAAACTGGCCTGAATTTCTGGCAGTTCCCTGTCGATATACTGCTGCAGCCATTTTTGAATGATCTTCAACAACATTTTGCTTGTGTGTGATATTAATGATATTGCTTGGTAATTTCTGCATTTGATTGGATCATCTTTTTTGGGAATAGGCATAAATATGGATCTCTTCCAGTCACTTGGCCAGGTAGCTGTCTTCTAAATTTCTAGGCATGGATGAGTGCTCGCTTCCAGTGCTGCATTTGTTTGTTGAAACATCTCAGTTGGTAACCCATTAATCTCTGGAGCCTTGTCTTTGGCCAATGTCTTCTCTGTAGCTTGGACTTCTTCCTTCAGTACCATTGGTTCCTGATCGTATGCTACCTCTTGAAATGGTATAATGACTCTGTGTTTTCCTTCCATCTTCTTTTGATGCTTCCTGAGTCTTTTTAATATTTTCCCCATAGTATCCTTCACTATTGCAACTCGAGGCTTGAATTTTTTCTTCGGTTCTTTCAGCTTGAGGAATGCATAGCCTGTTCTTCCCTTTTGGTTTTTTATCTCCAGCTCTTTGCTGGAGATAAATTATAATACTTTACTTTGTCTTCTTGAGCTTCCCTTTGAAATCTTCTGTTAAGGATAAGATATAGACATTAAAATAAGAATGACGTTGATACATAGATGAAAGGGAAAAAAAGTGAAGAACTCTCCACATAACAAAGTCCGCTAAAATCACCAATATTCTCAAAAAACCATTAAAGTAAAAGAATAAAGAAATAAAATCTCTTATCCAAGTCAGGAAAAATACCAATTTTGACCAAAAGGAATAAACATTGGCCAGCCTTACATGTTTTCTCTGCAACACTGAATTATCAGATGTTAATGGAAAAACAACTAAAGATTTAAGAAGGTGAAAGTAATTGATGTATTATCTTTCTGTATGCAGGCAAACTAAACACAATTTAGTTGCAAAACGCATCATAAAATATAGCATCCATGTATATGCATGTGTAAATGCTTGTATGTATATGTGGAGAGAGATACATACACTATCTATGAATAAATTTGACCCCCATCAAAAAGGAAAGGAAGAAAAATTAGAAACTGAAATATGAAGAGGTTAAGGAATGAAATAACTGATAAACTGTTGCTGTTAAGTCGATTCCAACTCATAGTGACCCTAAAGGACAGATTAGAACTGCCCCATAGGGTTTCCAATGAGTGCCTGGCAGATTTGAACTGCCATCCTCTTGGTTAGCAGCCATAGCCCATAACCACTATGCCACCGGGATTTCCAAAATAACTGATAGTGAACAACAAAACCATTTCAAGGAGAAATGGCAAAATAAGAGTTGTCCTTTATTTCAGACCATTGAGAAACAGGTAACCCCCACGTTACATGGACAGTTTTATGCACAGAAAAATGTAGAAAGCTTCTCTATGATGTTAGTACAAACCTTATGCTTCATTATTCTATTTCCTGACACACACAAAAAATTAATAGTCCTATCTGAAAATTTAAACCTTAACTTATTCATGAACATAAATTTAAAAAATAAAATTATTGGATATAAAATCTAGAATTAAGTTATGAGCAGGTAAATTTTATCCAAGCTCAATTAACTTATCTACCCTTTCTCAATGATTTTTCAGTCACAATTAACCTTGCACTACACTGCATTAAGGTGTTATTTTGTTTTATTAACACTTTTTTTTGTTTTTGTTTTTTCTAATCTAATTAACTATTGTTTTAACCCATATAAATTTATACTATCTTAAAGTCTAGCTATATCATTTTCTTCATAAAGACCCATGTTTTTCAGATATTTCTTTGCTCTTCCCTTTTGTTTTTTTATTTCATAGAAAAGTTAATCAGCCTATAAAGATCCAAAAATATTCCACTGAGATTTTTCTTAAAAAAAAATGTAAATGTACAGATAGATTTGGGAACAGTTTAAAAAAATTTTTTTTAACTATTGATTCTTCTTATTTATAAACATGATACATTTACTTACATAAGATTTTTTATGGTTCTTAGAAAAGGGTTGTTGAGCAAATTGCAAAACAATGTCTTATGATTCTTAAACGTTCTTAAACTTGTATGTAAAAACTAAATGTTATATATTATAGTACATAGTATATAATATATATAACAAAATACATGAAAACAGCAAATACTATTTAACAGTTGTCATCTATGGGTGGTGATATTACCTGTGGTTCTTATTTGCTTATGCTTATCTCTATTTTAGTACATTTTTATGGGCAATAATTTCACTTCAGTAACAAGAAAAAGTTGATAAAAATTATAAGTGTATTTTGTAGTGAAAATGTTTAGCTTTTGTTCTTCTTTGAAGTATTTACTCAAACGTGGCAACATCTTCTTATAGGTCCATTATCATTGGCAGAACATCATTTTTGCACATACTTATATGAATTATCTTTTACAAATTTTTTGGCAATGCTTTATGGTCACTGATGAGATAATGGATTCATATACAGAGGCTCTATTTTCACTTGTGTTTCTGAAATTATTTCTTTTTATTTGCTTAAAAACAAACTTGTCCTTGGTTATATGTACCAGTTTGTGCTAATGCTCGAAGAGCAACTGTCCAGCTTAGACTAGGGCCACCGAAGACTGTTTCCTGATCATGTATAGGTGGAAAAGAGGGCAAAATGCATGACACAATTTCTAATTTAAAAATAAATAATAACCTCTAATATGCTCAAGAAACAGAAGACAAAATAGATAATTGAGATCTCAGAAAAATTAAATACGTTCATCAAAGAACTTCATCAAAAAAAGCAAGTCAACCTACAGACTAGGAAAAAAATCTTTGGAAACTATATATCTGATAAACATCTGATATCTAGAATATATATAAAACTTCTACATCTTAATGACAAAAAGACTAATAATCCAGCAAAAAAAATGGGCAAAAGACCTGAGTAGACACTTTGCCAAAGAAGATATCTAAGCAGCCAACCAACACATGAAAAGATGCTCATCAGCAGCAGCCATTAAAAAGAAAGAAAGAAAAAAAAAGCGGTTGCCGTCGAGTTGATTCTGACTCATAGCCACCCTACCTATAGGACAGAGTAGAACTGCCTCATAGACTTTCCAAGGAGTGCCTGGTAGATTCAAACTGCCAACCCTTTGGTTAGCAGCTGTAGCACTTAAACACTATGCCACCAGGTTTTCCCAGTAGCCATTAAAAAAAAAAAAAAAAAAAAAAACTACAATAAGATACCACCTCATTTCTTTTAGAATGGCAAAGATATTAAAAAATAATAAAAATAACAAATAACAGCAAATGCTGGCAAAGAATCAGAGCTCTTATCTATTGTTGATGGGAATATAAAATAATACAATTGCTGAAAAGAATACGACAATTCCTCAAAAAATTAGAAATAGAACTATCATATGACCTAGGAATTCCACCCCTAAGTATAAACCCTAGGGACCTAAAAGAAATAACACAAACAGACATATGCACAACTACATTCATTGCAGCACTATTTACTACAGCAAAGAGATGGAAACAATGTAAGTGCCCATCAACAGATGAATGGCTAAACAAAATGCAGTACATGCATACAATGGAATACTACTCAGCTATAAAGAAAAATGAGTTCCCATATTATCTTGCAACTTGAATGAACCTGGAGGACATTACACTGAGCAGAATAAGTCAATTGCAAAAGGAAGGATGTTATATGATCTTACTTTTATGCAATGACAAGAATAGATAAATATACAGAGACCAATATGGTAGGAGGAGAAGGGAGGGAGGGAATCATTCTCTAGTTAGTAGTCAGTTTTTGTTTATGGTAATGGGAAAGGTGACACCACGTGGGTTGTTTTCTCAGTTTGATTAATGTGACTGATGCCACTGAGTTGTACACAAGAAAAAGGAAGAACTGGCAAATGCTATGTTGTATATATATATAAGCCCTGGTGGTGCAGTGGTTAAAGCACTCTGCTCCTAGCCAAAATGTCAGTAGTTTGAAACCACCAGCTACTCTGTGGGAGAAAGATGTGGCAGTCTGCTTCCATAAAGATTTACAGCCTTGGATATCCTATGGTGGCAATTCTACTCTGTCCTATAGGGTCTCTATGAGCCAGAATTGACTCGATGTCAGTGGGTTTTGGTTTATGTTATATATAATATTGCAACAACAAAAACCAAAAAATAAAATAAAATAAAAAGGGGCTACCAATGCTGATACTGCTTAGAAATAACCAGTCACTTCATGGGATTAGTTTTCTTGGTTTAAAGATTTAGGTCAATTGGTGTAATACAGTTCTCAGAGATTGTGTTCTACCTTCTAGTTTGATGGGTAGCATCTGGGTCTTAATAGCTTATGAGTAGCCATCAAAGATACAACTGTTAGTCTCTAATCATCTGAAGCAAAAAAGAAGGAATGAAACCCAGGAATCATAGAAGGAACTGGACTACAGGGCTAATCTTCTCCATGAACCACTGCCTCCTCTACCTTGAGAATAGAATAACTACCAGTACCACTACCAAACATTCTGATCAGGGACTCAACAGATGGATTCTGTTAGAATGAGAGTAAAATGTGAAACAGAGCTTCAAATTCTTAGTGTCCAGATTTACTGGGCCAATTGTGGCTGGAGGAATCCCTGAGACTATTGCCCTGAGATAGTCTTTAAACCTTGAAATGAAACTACCCCCTCAAGTCACCTTGAAACTAAAGAGCGGTTTAGCTCAAAAAATAAAGAATGTCACCCTTGAGCATCTGTAGGTAATGAGAATCCGTGGAAGAAAAGTACAGTATGAGCACTGTGGCCACTCTGTAGTCTAGAAGATGGAGAGGAATTTGGAGATACCAGAGGCAAGGAACCCATCTGGGATGACACTTTTGCAATAGTCTAGGTGAAAAGTGAGTCATGAGTGCTCAGGTGTGCATGAGAGGTATCTCAGAAAAGGAATCAATAGGAACTAATTGATTTGGGGATGAAAAGAAAGAATTCCAGTAGGGGTCCATTGTAGACTCTCAGTACGTATTTTTGGATTGAAGTGAGGAGTCAAAGAGTCTTTGGGAATGATATATTCTGATAAGGATCTAATCTCTAAAATATATAGAAAACGTAAACATCTCAACAACAAAAAGAAAACCCAAGTAAAAATGGGCAAAGGACATGAACAGACACTTCACCAAAAAAGACATTCAAGTGGCCAACAAACACATGAGAAGATGTTCACAATCATTAGCCATTATTTTACAGAGATGAAAATCAAAGTACAGTGAGATACCATCTCACCCTTGCAAAAATGGTACTAATCAAAAAATACAGAAAACAATAAATGCTGGTGAGGACGTGGGAAAACTGAACATTTTCCACTGCTGGTGGAAACATAAAATAATATAATCACTGTGAAAAATGGTAAAGTGCTTTCTTAAAAAACTAGGAATAAAAATACGTTATGATCCAGCAATCCCACCCTAGAAACCTAATAGCAGTGGCACAAACAGACACATGCACACCTACATTCATGGCAGCATTATTCACAATAGCAAAACGATGGAAACAACCTAAGTGCCCATCAACAGATGAATGAATAAACAACATGCTGTGTACATATACACACACACACAATGGAATACTACACAACAATAAAAAATAATAAGTCAATGAAGCATCTTATAACATGGATGACCCTGGAGGACATTATGTGGAGTAAAATAAGTCAAACACAAAAGGGCAAATATTGTATGACACCACTTTTATAAAAAGACAAAAATAGGTGTGCATACAGAAATCAGTGTTCTTTTGTGGTTAGCAGGCTTGGTAATGGGAGGGAGGAGGAATCACTCTCTCAACAGTAGACACTTGGTATTTTGAGGGATGGGAAAGGCGATATTGAATGTGGGTGAAGCGTGCACTGCTTAACCAAAGTAAATGGTGACAGTAAGAAATAAACATAATTAAGGGACCTTATGGGTAAATGCTATAACCTACACAATTTGACAATAACAGCAGTAGCAACCCAAAAATATGTAAGTGGTTACATAGGTAGATATATAAGCATATATGTGTATAACAAGCTACATGAGTGCATGTATCTGTGTATATACAGGCCTATCTGTAGGCACAGATGTATAGTTGTTTGCGTATGCTGCACATATATTCATATATATAATAAAGCATATAGGGAACACAGTCAAGGTTACCTCCCAGACGTAACCAAACGCCTCACAGGATTGGTTTACTGAGGTTAAAGGTTTAGGACCATAGTCTCATAAAACGACTTGGTCAATAGTTCATAAAATTTATGTTGTACATCCTAGTTCAGTAAGGAGCACCTGGGGTCTTAAAAGGTTGCGAGTGGCCATCCAAGATACAAATATTGGTCTATACTCATCCAGAGAAAAGAGAAAGAAGAAAACCTAAGACTCAAAGAATAATATACACTACCGGACTAATTACCTACACGAACCATGACCTCGTCTATTCAGAGACCGGAAAAACTAGATAGTGCCTGGTTAACATTACTGACCATTCTGACCAGGGGCACAATAAAAAACCTAAAACCCAATAGAAGGTTCCTATTAGAATGGGATAAAATTGTTGATCAAAACTCTAATTCATATTAAAAAAAAAGCCAGACTTATTGGACCAGTAGAATCAAGAGGAACCTCCAAGACCATTGCCCTGAGATACTGTTTAAACTTTGAACTGAATGAAACCACACCTAAAGGTTGTCTTTCAGCTAAATAACAGGTTGGCTTATAAAATTGTATCACCCATGAGTCCTGCACCCCTTTAAAAAATAAAAAATCATCTATATGAAACCAAATGGTCAACTTTTACCCTAACACAGAGATGAGAAGACCTGGGGGAGCAGGGAAGGTGGACTAATGCAAGCAGAACAATCCGAACAGAAATATGAAGAATGTTTGACACAATGTGGAAAATGCAACCAATGTCACTGAACTATAAGTAGAGAAATTGTTAAATGGACAACTAATGTGTTGTGTAAATGTTCACCAAAAACACAACAAAATATTTATTAAAAAAAAAAAAAGGCTGACTGATTTGTCCAAAGTCACCTGAGTTCAATGACTAAAACAGAACAGAAATGAACTTTATCGACACTGAAATTCCATGGTGTATCCATTATACCACTTAAATAATGAGATGGGCACTGTAGAAGCTACTTAAACTCACTCATGAATTCTACCTGCTGTACATTAGAAAGTATACATTAGAAAGGACCCCTGGTGATGCAGTGGTTAAGCATTCTGCTGCTCACCAAAAGGTCAGTAGTTTGAATCCACCAGTATTCTTGGAAACCCTATGGGGCAGTTCTACTCTGTCCTATAGGGTCACTTTGAGTCAAAATAGACTCAACAGCAATGGGTTTGGTTTGGTTTTATACCTTAGAAAAACATCTCTCACATACAGCTTCTCAGAATGATTACTCGTTATCCTTTGTAAACTACACTACTCTTTAATATCATGTAATTGCAACCTTCCAGAAATAGGAGATGAAGTCACCATAAATATTTCCTTTTATTCTTGCTTCATAATGGAATATATTAACATTTATAACAGAAAAAATGAGACTACTTTTTTATTTAAAAATAAGATAACATTAAAATTGAATAATTTTCCTAAGTAACTGTTATGGATTGAATTATGTTCCCCCAAAACCTGCGTTGTAAATCCTAACCTCTCTGCCTGTGATTATAATCCGATTTGGAAATGGGTTGCCTTGGTTATGTTACTCAGGCAGGATTACTGTAGGGTATATCTTGAATCAATCTCTTTTGAGATGTAAAAGAGATTAAACAAGCCAGCAAAGAGAGAGAGATGGGGTAAGGTAGATGCAAAGAGACATGGAGATCTTCAAGGAACCAGGAAGCAGAAGCTAAAGACACAGGACTTTCCTCCAAAGCCCAGAGAGAGAAAAAGCCTTCTCCTCGTGCCAGTGCTCTGAATTTGGACTTCTAGCCTCCTACACTGAAAGCAAATAAATTTCTGCTTGTTAAAGCCATTCACTTGTGGTATTTCTGTTATAGCAGAACTAGATAAGTAAGACAGAATTTGGCACCAAGAAGTGGGGGGTACTTTTGTAACAGAGACCTAAAATGTGGAACCAATTTTTGAATTGGGTAATGGGTAAAGGCTGGAAGAATTTTAAGGTGGCTGGTGGTGTAGTAGTTAAAAGCTACGGCTGCTAACAAGAAGGTAAGCAATTCAAATCCACCAGGCACTCCTTGGAAACTCTATGTGGCAGTTCTACTCTGCCCTATAGGGTCACTATAAGTCAGAATTAACTTGATGGCAAGGGGTTTGGTTTTTTGGTTTTAATAGTAGCAGCCTAAATTGTCTTGAAGAGACACTTAGTAGAATTATAGAGGTCAAAGGCAGTTCTGATGAAGCCTCTGAAGGAAGGGAAGAGAGGTACACAGAAAGTCTCTATCATAGTAGAAAATGAATATGATGCTGGCAACAGAATATTACTAGAAACATGGACTTTACCAAATACTGAAAAAGCTCATCCTCTCTCTTCTCTGGCCAAGTGCCAGTCTCCTGTCTTGTGGAGACGTTAGCTGTCTCAATCATGTTCCTCTCAGTTCCCTCTATCTTTCAAATTCTTGGCACTCACTTATGTTGGGAAGCCTGACATTTCTTGAGATGGTTGTTGTCTCTACATTTGCAGCCCAGATATGAGTTCAGGCCACAATGGAACATCTCACTCCATCTAAAGAACTTTTCACAACACAACAACATTGTTCTCTTAAAATGACTTTGCTGTCCTATCAAATGACAATGTCCCAATCTTCTGAAGACCTTACAAGGGATTTGAAAGCAATTTCTGTTGAAAGCCTCAGAAAATTCCAAAGAAATCATTAACTCACTGCAGTGTGTTGCCAAACAAAATTCCTGGAGCCTCACGGACTTCAAAGTGCTTTTTATCTTATGAGTGAAGGTACTAAGAAGAAGATTGGACACAGGTTTATTTTTACAGTTTTTGCTATTGTTGTTTTAAAGACGTTTAGGTTTTTAAAGCAGTTTTATGGGAAAATCCAAATACCTAGGAAGTTTGAAATTAGATTAAAAAAAAAAAAAGGTATTAACTAAAAAAAAAAAAAAATTAACTAGATGTGCTTTTTAGAAAAGTCCACCACCTAGCAACTTCCTGCAAAGTGTTTAAGTCATATCTTTTGCATATGATAAAGAACATGGATGTTCTCAAAAAGAAGGACAAGTTATTGAACCTCTTTGACCTCAATGTTCCTTATATTTATAATGTAGTAATAATCATCACTTGTCAGAGTTGTTTGGCTGTGAAATGATATATAAATTCCCATTTATATAATATTTTCAAAATGAAAACATTTTATAAATAGAGAGCAGATTATTGTTGACAAAAATTAGGAGAGGGGGATGCGGGATGAAGTTTGGTGAGGTTTTAAGAGGGTTATAGTTGAAACTGCTCGCTATCTTTGCTGTAATGGAGGAAACACAAACCTACACAGCTGATAAATTTTTATAGAAACTTGATACATACACGCACAAGTCAGTACACACAAAACTTAGAAAATCTGAGTAAGACTGGTGGATAGTACCAATGTGCAAGACTCGTTAACAACCTGCATTATGCAGATGACACAACCTTCCTTGCTGAAAGTCAAGAGGACTTGAAGCATTTACTAATGAAGATCTAAGACCACAGCCTTCAGTATGGATTGAACCTTAACATAAAGAAAACAAAAATCCTCACAACTGGACCAATGAGCAACATCATGATAAATGGAGAAAAGATTGAACTTGTCAAGGATTTCATTTTACTTGGATCGACAATCAATAGCCATGGAAGCAGCAGTCAAGAAATCAAAAGATGCATTGCATTGTGTAAATCTGCTACAAAGGACCTCTTCAAAGTGTTGAAGAGCAAAGATGTCACCTTGAAGACTAAGGTGTGCCTGATCCAAGCCATGGTATTTTCAATCTCATCATATGCGTGTAAAAGCTGGACAATGAATAAGGAAGACTGAAGAAGAATTGACGCCTTTGAATTGTGGTGTTGGCAAAGAATGTTGAATATACCATGGACTGCCAAGAGAACGAACAAATCTGCCTTGGAAGAAGTACAACCAGAATGCTCCTTAGAAGCAAGGATGGCAAGTATGAGTCTTATGTACTTTGGACATGTCAGGAGGGATCAGTCTCTGGAGAAGGACATCATGCTTCGCAAAGTACAGGGTCAGTGGAGAAGAGGAAGACCCTCAACGAGGTGGATTGACACAGTGGGTGCAACAATGAGCTCAAGCATAACAACCATTGTAAGGATGGCTCAGGACCAGGCAGTGTTTTGTTCTGTTGTGCATACGGTCACTATGAGTAGGAACTGACTCGATGGCACCTAACAACAATAACAACAACAACAGCAATGTAAAAATTCTGGTTGTGACATTATAATATAGTTTTAAAAATGCTGCTATTGGGGGAAGCTGAGCAAAATGTACAAAGGATTTCTCTGCACTATTTCTTACAACTGTCTGTGAATCTATAATTATCTCAGTAAAACTTCAATTAAGAAAAACTATAGCAATATATAAGAATACAGAAAGTTTGCAACAAAGGAAAGGACATAGGAAACAAACATTTCCCACAGTGTCCCTAAGTACATCCATCAGTATTAGAAAAGTGTTAAGTCAGAAAAAAATGATTATTAGATATAAAAAGGAGATGCTTAATAATGATAATATGTTTAATTTACCTGAAAGTTATAATTTATATTTACAAGTACAGTGAGTTCCCAGGTCACAAATGTTCAACTTACGGACTTGTTCTTTAACGTTATGTAAATTTGCCCTCATGTTGAGACAATTGAACCAACCCCTACTCACAACAAATTCTTTATCACAATCACCTTCACTTGCTGCACATGCAGTTTTTAAATCATTGAAAAGACTTCCAGCCTTTTCTTGCACTAACATAAGGCTAAGTAAGAACCACATGCACCCATTCCAGCTTACCAACAAATTCAACTTGAAGACACACTTAGGAATGGATCTCATTCATAATCTGGGGACTGCCTGTACTTCTAAGTATATAATGTAAAGCCTATAAAGCAAATATTGACAGAAGTACAAGGACAAATGAACAATACAACAGCTATATTGAATGATATTAATGTGTCTTTCTTAACTCCTAGAAAAAACGCACAGTAATGACATAATATATTTCAATAAACAACCACCTAGACCTGTTGGACATATATCGAATGCTATACCTAACAACTGCAAAATGCATATTACACCCGCTACTCACTTATCAACATGATTATTTTCCAAAGACCGGGTCATTATCCAAAAATTGGTGCTATTGGAAAATGGAGAATGATCACATCAGATCACAAAATGAAGAATGACTACATCATTACATAACATTACATAACTGGCAAGGTACATCATTACATAACTGACAAACCATTGAAAATTATGGCCCAGCTAAACTGACACATAACCTTAACCATCAGAGCCAGGATCACTCTTGCCTCTCATCTAGGCATCCATTACTGCCAGACATACATCATGAATGTTTAAAATAGATAGTAGATTTTTCACTATTGTTGTAAATGTGAAATGTTGGATGATGAGATAGTCGATAAGTGAGGAGTAGGTATATATCACACATTATTTTATACACAGAATTAAAAACCAAACCAAACCCGCTGCCATCAAGTCGGTTCTGACTCATAGTGACCTTATAGGACAGAATAGAAGTGCCTGGTGGATTCAAACTGCCGACCTTTTGGTTAGCAGCCACAGCACTTAACCACTATGACACCAGGGTTTCCATATAGAATTAGGAAGTTCCAATATTTTGACAAATAGCAAAAGGCTGGGCCATAAAGCACTTTTCAATAAACTTCAAAGGACTGAATCATAGACTGTGTTCTCTGACCATAAAAAAAAAAAAACTGACCATAATGCAATTAAAATATCAATTCTTAACAAAAAAGGCTTGGAAAATACTTATATGTTTGAATATAAATGAATATACTTCTAAAGAACACATAGGTCAATAAAGAAATCAAAATGGAAAAGAGAAACACTTTCAATAAACTGATATACAAAATTCTATATATCAAAACTATTAATAAACAGCTGAAGCAGTGTTTAGAGAAAAGGCTAAACTATAGGCCTACTAGCTTAAGGGGAAAAAATGGAATTAAGACAGATGGGGTTAGTCTTCATTGGGTCAGAAAAACTATCAGTCACTGATCTCAGAAATCATTCTTTCAAAGGAGTCAGAATTAAATAAGATTAGTTTGTAGAGCAATTTATGCTTCAAGACATTATTGAAAACAACAGAGAAAATGGCCAACAATTGGTGGAGTTTAACAGATGAGTGTGGTTGTGAAAAGAGAGCAACAGAGCCCTACTAAAATCACTGTCATTCCAATGTAACTGTGGCATTTCCAAAGCTGTGCCTCCCTGAGGAAAAACATAAAAGGCTGAATACCGTAGTGAGAATAAAGCCAAAAACTCATCGCTGTTGAGTCGATTCCAGTTCACAGTGATCCTGTGTGTTACAGAGTAGAACTGAGCTCCATAGGCTTTTCTTGTCTGTAATCCTTATGGAAGCAGGTCACTAGATCTTACTTCTGGAGTGCTGCTGGATAAGTGTGAACCATCAATCTTTAAGTTAGTAGCTGAGCACAGTTTGTACCTCCCAAAGGACCTTGTGGTGGGAATAGACTTACTGAATTAATCCAATCAGTCAAGAAACAAATGAAAAGTCAAATAATAATACCAAACTGTGGGGGAAAGGACCAGTACCCAGAGTTGCTATATTATTTAAAATATTCAATTTCCAATTAAAAAATTTTGAGGTTTGTAAAAAGCAGAAAAGCATGATCCACATATTAAAATAAAAGCAGGCAATAACACTGCCAGTGAGAAAGACCTGGTGTTAGATTTAACCAGAAATATTTGAAAGTAGTCATAGTAAACTTATCCACAGAATTAAAGAAAGCAATGGTTAAAGAGGTAATGTAAGGTATGATGAAAAGATCCCATCAAATAGAGGATTCTAATAAAGAGGCAGAAATTATAAAAATGAATAAAAGGCAACTATGAAACTGCAAAGTGCAATAATTAAAATTGAAAATTTGCTAGAGGGGTTCAAAATTAGATTTGAAATATCAGAAGAAAGACTAAACAAATAGCAAAGAATAAGATAGATCAATAGAGATTATGCAAGCCAAAAACGAGAAAAAATGAATGAAGAAAATGAGAGAAATGTCAGACACCATTAAGCACATTGATTATTTATAATGGGAGTTCCAGAAGGAGAGGACAAAGAGAAAGGAGCAGAAAAGATAATTAAATAATGGCTGAAAACCCCCAAATTTACTGAAAAACATCCAGAAAGCTCAACAAACACCAAGTAGCCACAAATATACACACCATAGTAAAAAAGCTAAAAGTTAAGAAAAAGAGAAAATCTTGAGAACAGCAAGAGAAAAATGATCCATTAGTTACCAGGAAAACCCACAAAGATTGACATCTGATTTACTAGCAGAAACAATGGAGATCAGAAGACAGTATATTAAGAAAGAAGATAGATCTCAAATCAATAATCTAACTGTCCATGTTATAACACAGGAAAAATAAGAGAAAACTAAACGCAAAGTAAGCAAAAGGAAGAAAATAACAAAGATTAGAGAGAAATTAATGAAATAGGAAAACAATAGCAAAAATCAATGAAACCAAAACTGGTCCTTTGAAAAGCTCACAAAATTGATAAAACCTTTAGCTTTTTTTTTTCAGCTTAGAGTGACCAAGCGGAAGCAGTGGGGTTGGGGGGGAAGGACAAGAATCACATTACTAAAAAAAAAAAGAACCGGAAATTAAACTGGTGACATTACTACATTTACTTACAGAAATAAAAAAGATTGTAAAGGACAACTATGAACATTTTTATGCCAACAATGCCAACCACACACATGGAAGCCCATGAAATAGAGCTAAGTTTGGAAGAAACTGAAAACTCATTTTAGTGTTGTGCCGCTGTTGTTTGAATGCAATAGGCCAGAATTCTACCAGTTACAGAATAAATGCTTTTCCTCTGCTTTTTTTTTTTTAATTTAGACACGAACCATTCTAAAGACAAGAAAATGACTAAAATGTTTTGAATATAAAGAGGGTGAGACTTATTTGAAAAGTTTCCAAATTACACTTTATTCTTATTCATAGGTTAACATTTTCTACAAATTCTGTTGAAAGCCAATATTTTTGTTTGTAAGTAATAAAACAAATGTTGGTGAGAATCTTCGCTTGCTAATTTTTTTTATCTATTTTTAATTTTATTTTAGTCTTCTTGCTGATTTGTGTTCTAATTTATCCTTGGAGTCAAGGTGTTTTAAAATTCTTGGAATTCTAAGAGGTAGCTTGACCACTTTGATGAAAGCCTTTTCATAAGTGTCTCTGAAAACAGAAAACTGTCATTTTTCATTGATCCCATATATTTGGCATTTTTAAACTTTTTTAACTAAAAAAAAAAAAAAAACCAAACATATACAGTAGTGAGGAGAATAGTGTATGAACCTCTATATATCAACTCTAATTCATTACCACATGGATCATTCCAATCTCTTGCTCTAGTTTATCTGTAAACTCCCACTCTAACTGTGAGAAACCTGGCTCTCACTATCTGCCATTCGTTCACTAAATTGTTCCATTTCCATACCCATATATAGCAATATGAGAATTGTTAGCCCATACCTCCATAACAAATGGAGATGTTAACAAATGGATGCAACTCTGGAAGCACCCACCAATCTATGCCAAGAAATTTGGAAGACAGCTACCTGGCCAACTGACTGGAAGAGATCCATATTTGTGCCCATTACAAAAAGAGGTGATCCAACAGAATGAGGAAATTATTGAACAATAACATTAATATCACATTCAAGTAAAATTTTGTTGAAGATAATTCAAAAATGGTTGCAGCACTACATGGACAGGGAACTGCCAGAAATTCAAGCCTGATTTACAAGTAGGCAACATAGGATGAGGAATATCATTGCTGATGTCAGACGGATCTTGGCTAAAAGCAGAGAATACCAGAACAATGTTTACCTGTGTTTTATTGATGATGCAAAGGCATTCAACTGTGTGGATCATAACAAATTTCGGGTAACATTGCAAAGAATGGGAACTCCAAAACACTTAATTGTGTTCTTGAGGAACCTGTACATAGACCAAGAGGTAGTTGTTCAAACAGAACAAGGGGATAATTTGTGGTTTAAAATCAGGAAAGGTGTGCATTAAGGTTGTATTCTTTCACCATACTTACTCACTCTGCATGCTGAACAAATAATCCCAGAAGCTGGACTATATGAAAGAGAGGATGGCATCGGGATTGCAGGAAGACTAATTAACCTGTGATGTGCACACAACCTTCCCGGCTGAAAACGAAGAGGACTTGTAGCACTTACTGATGAAGATCAAAGACTACAGCCTTCAGTATTCATTATACCTCAACATAAATAAAGCAAAAATCCTCACACTGAGAAAATACTGAAATTGTCATTGATTTCATTTTACTTGGATCCCAAAACAACTTCCATGAAAGCAGCACTGAGAAACCAAATGACATACTGCACTGGGCAAATCTGCTGCAAAAAGATCTCTTAAAATTGTTAAAAAGCAAAGTTGTCACCTTGAGGACTAAGGTGTGCCTGACCCAACCCACGGTATTTTCAGTCACCTAATATGAATTTGAAAGCTCCATAAGGAATAAGAAAGATCGAAGAAGAATTGATGCCTTTGAATTATGGTGTTGGTAAAGAATATTGAACATACCATGGACTGCCAGAAGACAAAACAAATCTGTTTTGGAGGAAGTACAGCCAGAACCCCTCAGAAGGGAGGATGGTGAGACTTCATCTTATGTACTTTGGACATGTTATCAGAAAGGACCAGTCCCTGGAGAAGGACATGAAGCTTGCTAAAGTAGAGGGTCAGTGAAGAAGATGAAGATCCTCAACAAGATGGATTGGAACAGTGGCTGCAACAATGGGCTCAAACATAGCAATGATTCTGAGGATGGCACACAACTGGGCAGTGGTTCGTTCTGTTGTATGTACAGTCACTATGAGTTGAAAATGACTCCACGGGACCTAGCAACAACAGCCCTGGGGATCTTTACCTGTGGGAGAGAAGCAAGCCAGAGGGAGCAGCGGGAGAAGGTAAACCTCCACTGACCTCAGAGGGTGGTCTAGAGCTAGAAAGGCACCTAACAACAATTCCCATGGGAAACACTTTATCAATTAGAGTACAGTATTTATGTGCAGTTTCTTGTGCCTTCAGTCTTACAGACTCCACTAATTCCCAAATTTACTTAGATCATGACCTTTTCCTCCATCTCCTTCAATGAGGTTGTTTCCTACATTTGTAATACTTTTAGAATCTCTTGTCACACTCTACATTTCTACCTGGCATCCACCAATCTCCTCAAATAGTTTTTAAAATTTTGCATTATGCATTAAGGTTCACTCTTTGTTTTATAGAGTTCTATGAGTTTTGACAGATGCATAATGTCTCCTATCTACTATTACTGTATCACACATAGTAATTTTACTACCTGAAAATCCCCTGCGCTTCACCATTTGACCTGTTCCCCATCTTGAATCACTCACTGATCATTTTACTGCCTCTAATTTTTTTATATAGGGTCGCTATGAGCCGCAAACAACTCTATGACAATGGGTTTTGTTTTGTTTTTTTGGTGTAGCTTTGTATTTTTCAGAATGTCATGCAATTAGAATCATACAATATGTAGCACTTTCGTAGTGGCTTCTTTTACTTAGTAATATGCATTTAAAGATCTTCCCTGTCTTTTTGTGACTGGATAGCTAATTTCTTCTTAATGCTGAATAATATTGTATTGTATGGCTATAACACAGTTTGTTTATCCATCTACCTATTGAAGAATATTTTAGTTACTCCTAGTTTTTGGTGATTATGTAAAAAAAAAAAATCTGCTATAAACATTCACATGAAGTTTTTTTTTGTGTGTGGACATAGATTTTCAAATCAGTTGGGTAAATCCCTGGGAGCATAATTGCTGGATCATATAGTGAGACAGTGTATAGCTTTGTACGATACTGCCAGCTTGTCTTGCAAAGCGGCTCTACCATTTTGCATTCCCACCAGCAATGAATAATAGTCCCTGTAGCTCTGCATCACGGCCAGCATTTGGTTTTCTCAGTTTTGTTTTATTTGTTCATTTGTTTTTTATTTTAGCCATTCTAATAGGTGTGCAGTGGTATCTTATTATTGTTTTAATTTTCAATTCTCTGATGAAAAATTATGGTGAGCATATTTTCATATGCATATTTGCCATCTGTATATCTTCTTTGGTGTGGTGTCTATTCAGGCGTATCACCAATTTTTTAACTGGGTAGTTTCCTTAGTGTTGAGTTTAAAGACTTATTTATGGATTTTGGATATAAGCCCTTTATCAGACATTGGTTTTACAAATAATCTTCCAAGTGTTCCTTTTAACATTTTTTTTTTTGCAGATGTTTTAATTTTAACAAAGTATAATTTGTCAGTTTTTCTTTAATAGATAGTAGTTTTTCATGGTACTTAAAAACTCATTGCCAAACCCAAGATCACTTAGATTTTCTCCTATGTTTTCTTCTAGAAATTTTATAGTATTGCATTTTATATTTAGGTTTACAATCCATTTTGAGCTCATTATTGTGAAAGGTGTAGAGTTTGTGTCTAAGTTCTTCTTTTTTGCACATAAAGGTCCAATTGTTCCAGCATCATTTGTTGAAAAGCCTGCTTTGTTGTAGGCTAGAGACAGGGTTAAATTAGGTCTTATTTCCTTTCCACATCTTAAATAAGAACTGAGTATTGCCAAAAGGCAATACTGCAAAATTGGCTTCTGCCTTCAGGCCTTCACCCTGGAAACCAGGCCTTGTGAGGAAGAAGAATTCAGAGTTTCTAAACAACTACTCTTCCCCTGACTACTTTCAGGGCCATTAAGAGATCTTTCATGGATCCTCAATCTGAGAACCTAAAGGAATTCCAAGGAGGAAGATCTGCAAAAGTTTTGGGGCTTCTATGTGGCCTCTAAGATTTTCTCACTCTCATGCTAGTCTATACTGAGTCTCAAGAAATTCATCAAAATAACTAGTTAATGAGTATTCCTACCAATTAATGGCATCCAGTGACTTCTGCTCCAAGTAAGAAATTTTCAGCTACTGTGTTTCGCTGGTGGTGTAGTGGTTAAGTGCTACAGCTGCTAACCAAAGGCTTGGCAGATCCGATCCGCCAGGTGCTCCTGGGAAACTCTACGGAACAGCTCTACACCGTCCTATAGGGTTGCTATGAATAGGAATCCACTCTGCGGCAATGGGTTTGGTTTTTTTAATATCTCTCTGGGTGGAGCTCTGATGGCACAGTGGTTAATGAACTTGGCTACTAACCAAAAGGTTGGAAGTTCAAATTCACCAGCTGCTCCTTGGAAACCCTACGTGGCAGCCCTATTCTGTCCTATAGAATCCCTATGAGTTGGAACCGAATCGACTTGATGGCAACTAGTTTGGTGGTTTTTTTTTTATTAACTTTTATTGAGCTTCAAGTGAACGTTTACAAATCAAGTCAGTCTGTCACATATAAGTTAATATACATCTTACTCCTTACTCCCACTTGCTCTCCCCCTAATGAGTCAACTCTTCCAGTCTCTCCTTTCGTGAAAACTTTGGCAGCCTCCAACACTCTCTATCCTCCCATCCCCCCTCCAGACAGGAGATGCCAACACAGTCTCAAGTGTCCACCTGATATAATTAGCTCACTCTTCATCAGCATCTCTCTCCCACCCACTGTCCAGTCCCTTTCATGTCTGGTGAATTGTCTTCAGGGATGGTTCCTGTCCTGTGCCAACAGAAGGTTTGGGGACCATGACCACCGGGATTCCTCTAGTCACATCCAGACCATTAAGTTTGGTCTTTTTATGAGAACATGGGATCTGCATCCCACTGATCTTCTGCTCCCTCAGGGGTTCTCTATTGTGCTCCCTGTCAGGGCAGTCATCGATTTTTGCCGGGCACCAACTAGTTCTTCTGGTCTCAGGATAATGTAGGTCTCTGGTTCATGTGGCCCTCTCTGTCTCTTGGGCTCTTAGTTGTCGTGTGATCTTGGTGTTCTTCATTCCCCTTTGCTCCAGGTGGGTTGAGACCAATTGATGCATCTTAGATGGCCGCTTGTTAGTTTTTAAGACCCCAGACACCACATTTCAAAGTGGGATGCAGAATGTTTTCATAATAGAATTATTTTGCCAATTGACTTAGAAGTCCCCTTAAGCCATAGTCCCCAAACCCCCGCCCTTGCTCAGCTGACCTTTGAAGTATTCAGTTTATCCCGGAAGCTTCTTTGCTTATGGTCCAGACCAGTCCAGTTGAGCTGACCTTCCATGTATTGAGTGTTGTCCTTCCCTTCACCTAAAGCACTTCTTTTCAGGTAATTAATCAGTAAAAAAACCCCTCTCCCTCCAAAATATTTAATATGGTTATGTCTTCCTGATCAATTGTCCCTTTTATCATTATATAGTGTCCTTCTTTATGCTTTGTGGCGGATTTAAGTCTAAAGTCTATTTTGTCAGAAATTAATATTGCTACTCCTCTTCTTTTTTGCTTATTGTTTGCTTGATATATTTTTTTCCATCCTTTGAGTTTTAGTTTGTTTGTGTCTCTAAGTCTAAGGTGTGTCTCTTGTAGGCAGCATATAGATGGATCGTGTTTCTTTATCCAGCCCAAAACTCTCTGTCTCTTTATTGGTACATTTAGTCCATTTACATTCAGCGTAATTATAGATAAATAAGTGTTTAGTGTTGTCATTTTGATGCCTTTTTACGTGTGTTGTTGACAATTTCATTTTTCCACTTACTTTTTTGTGCTGAGACGTTTTTCTTAGTAAATTGTGAGATCCTCATTTTCATAGTGTTTGACTTTATGTTTGTTGAGTCATTACGTTTTTCTTGGCTTTTATCTTGAGTTATGGAGTTGCTATACCTCTTTGTGGTTACCTTATTATTTACCCCTATTTTTCTAAGTAAAACCCTAACTTGTACTGTTCTATATCGCCTTGTATCACTCTCCATATGGCAGTTCTATGCCTCCTGTATTTAGTCCCTCTTTTTGATTATTGTGATCTTTTACATTTTGACTTCAGTGGTTCCCTGTTATGAGCATTTTTTTTTAATTAATCTTAATTTGTTTTTGTGATTTCCCTATTTGAGTTGATATCAGGATGTTCTGTTTTGTGACCTTGTGTTGTGCTGGTATCTGCTGTTATTGGTTTTCTGCCCAAACAATATCCTTTAGTATTTCTTGTAGCTTTAGTTTGGTTTTTGCAAATTCTCTAAACTTGTGTTTATCTGTAAATATCTTAATTTCGCCTTCATATTTCAGAGAGAGTTTTGCTGGATATATGATCCTTGGCTGGCAGTTTTTCTCCTTCAGTGCTCTGTGTATGTCATCCCATTCCCTTCTTGCCTGCATGGTTTCTGCTGAGTAGTCTGAACTTATTCTTATTGATTCTCCCTTGAAGGAAACCTTTCTTTTCTCCCTGGCTGCTTTTAAAATTTTCTCTTTATCTTTGGTTTTGGCGAGTTTGATGATAATATGTCTTGGTGTTTTTCTTTTTGGATTAATCTTAAATGGGGTTCGATGGGCATCTTGGATAGATATCCTTTCATCTTTCATGATGTCAGGGAAGTTTCCTGTCAGGAGATCTTCAACTATTTTCTCTGTGTTTTCTGTCCTCCCTCCCTGTTCTGGGACTCCAAATCACACACAAGTTATCCTTCTTGATAGAGTCCCACATGATTCTTAGGGTTTCTTCATTTTTTTAATTCTTTTATCTGATTTTTTTTCAGCTATGTTGGTGTTAATTCCCTGGTCCTCCAGAAGTCCCAGTCTGCATTCTAATTGCTCGAGTCTGCTCCTCTGACTTCCTATTGCGTTGTCTAATTCTGTAATTTTATTGTTAATCTTTTGGATTTTTACATGCTGTCTCTCTGTGGATTCTTGCAACTTATTAATTTTTCCACTATGTTCTTGAATAATCTTTTTGAGTTCTTCAACTGTTTTATCAGTGTGTTCCTTGGCTTTTTCTGCAGTTTGCCTTATTTCGTTTCTGATGTCTTGAAGCATTCTGTAAATTAGTTTTTTATATTCTGTATCTGATAATTCCAGAATTGTATCTTCATTTGGGAAAGATTTTGATTCTTTTGTTTGGGGGGTTGTAGAAGCTGTCATGGTCTGCTTCTTTATGTGGTTTGATATGGACTGCTGTCTCCGAGCCATCACTGCGAAACTAGTTTTTCCGGAAAATCCACTAAAAAAAAATGCAGTCAGATCCCTATCAGAACTGCCCTTGGATTATAACCGCCACCTTGTTCCCTGTAAGGATGAAAGTCTGAGATTTGTATCATATATGCTTGGCTGTAGCTGGTTCTGTGTTTTTAGTCCAATTAGGGGTGGATTTTTGGTCCCTGGGTTTTCTGTGTTTCCTTCTCTCAGGGCGGAAGAGTGGGTTAGGAAAAGACCAAAAGGAAAAAAAAAAAAGGGTGGGGGGGAAGCAAAGCTGCCGCGGAGCCGGAGCCGTTCTCCCTCTGGCTCAGGATATTCCAGTGTTAATGAAGCCGCCTGGGGAGGGTGGGGGAGGGATCAGAGAGATAGGAGAGTAGCACCTCAGAATATAGCCAGAGTTGCTTGTCTTGCTTGGAATGACTATTTTATCTGAGATTCCCAAGGGGCGTTTCGCCTATGTGTGCTGGCTGTGTGGAGATTGCCCCTGGGGATCTGGCCCACTGAAGCCGCAGTCAGATCCTCCGCTGCCAGTCCCACGCCCAGCATCAAGGATACCCTGCTGGGACGGTGCAAAATCAGTCGCTGCCTCCTGGGGACTTCTCCTCGGCCAGCTGCGTCGCCGCGCCGCCCTAGAGAACCGGCTAGGCCCCCTCCCGGGGTTAGTTCAGGGGAGTGGAGCAGCTCTCCATGCTTGTGCGGTGACAGCACCCAGTCAAATGCCCGGCGGCAAGATTCCCCGGCTGGAATGCTGCCGTCCCTGCTCCAAAATCAGTCGCTGCCTCCCGGGGATTTCTCGTCCCGCCCGCCGCGTCATCGCGCCACTCCCGCGGACTGGCTGGTCCCCCTCCCGGGGTTAGTTCATGGGAATGGAGCAGCTCTCCATGCTTGTGCCATGACAGCGCCCAGTCAAAAGCCCGGCAGCAAGATTCCCTGGCTGGGACGCTGCTCTCCCAGCTCCAAGACCAGTCACTGCCTCCCAGGGACTTCTCCCACTGGCCGTGTCACCACGCCGCCCGCGCGGAACGGCTGGGCCCTCTCCCAGGGTGAGGTCACGGGGGTAGGGCTGCGCCCCTTGTTTGCGCCCTCAGCTCCCCTGGGCCCTGCCCTAAATCGGGCACCAAAGGTTACCTGACTGGGACGCTGGCTCCAGGCTCCGAAAACAATCGCTGCTTCCCCGTATTTGTTCGTTTTCCATCTCTAAATCTGTGTTTGTTGTTCAGGTTCGTAGATTGTTATGTATGTGATAGATTCACTTGTTTTTCCGAGTCTTTGTTGCAAGAGGGATCCGAGGTAGCATCTACCTAGTCTGCCATCTTGGTCCCCTGGTGTTTTTTTTTAAATATATCTTGATATATCTCTGTCTCTCCAGATTTCAGGGTGATGTTTTTCCCTATGATCTCATTTCTGTGATAGGTCCAAGAAAAGTCACTGGATTTTCTGCTTGTCTAACTTTTTCCTGTTTAAGGACAGAAATGACAACTCTCAAGCTCTTTACATGCTGAAACTTAAGTCAGGAATCTGTTTTCTTGATTTTCAACAGAAATGTTTGATTATGTGTAATCCTATCAATCAATATTTCACTTTATGGTTGTTCCTTAAGGCATAAAAATATCTTCTCCTATATTATCTTCTATTTATTTTGATATGTTTCATATTTAGGCCCTTAATATGCTGAAATCTACTAAGGTGTATAGTATAAAATGGGTAGTAAGTTTTATTTTTTCCAAATATTAAGCCTGTTATTCCAATACCATATACTAAAGAGTATATTGGCTTTCCCCAGGGATTTGCAGTGCCATTTTTAGAGTATTTCTTAAGTACACATTGTCTGTTTCTAAGCTTTCCGTTCAGTTCAACTAGTGTGTGTGCGTGTGTGTGTATTCATGCATAGTAAAATGATATTATTTTATTTAACAATTTTATTTATATACTTTACATACAATAAAATTCATATATTGAAGTATACATTTTGATAAGTTATAACATATGTATACATCTATGACACTGTTCCACTGCTATTCATAAAGTTTTCACTGGCTAATTCTTTTCAGAAGCAGACTGCCTGGTCCTTCTTCCTTGAAGTTGACAAGGATTTCATTTTACTTGGATCCACAATCAACGGCCATGGAAGCAGCAGTCAAGAAATCAAAAGACACATTGCTTTGGGCAAATCTGCTGCAAAAGACCTCTTTTAAATGTTGAAAAGCAAAGATGGCACCTTGAAGACTAAGGCCCACCTGACCCAAGCCATGGTATTTTCAATAGCATCATATGCATGCAAAAGCTGGACAATAAATAAAGAAGACAGAAGAAGAATTGACACCTTCAAATTGTGGTGTTGGCGAAGAATATTGAATATACCATAGGCTGCCAAAAGAATGAACAGATTTGTCTTGGAAGAAGTACAACCAAAAGCCTCCTTAGAAGCAAGGATAGCAAGACTATGTCTTACATAATTTGGACATGTTGTCAGGAGAGATCAGCCCCTGAAGAAGGACATCATGCATGGTAAAGTACAGGGTCAATGAAAGAGAGGAAGACCCTCAATGAGATGGATTGACTCAGTGGCTACAACAATGGACTCAAGCATAAAAACGACTGTGGGCATGGCACAGGACTGAGCAGTGTTTCAATCTGTTGTACACAGGGTCGCTATGAGTTGGAACCGACTCGATGGCACCTAACAACAACAACATACGTGTATGAGACCATCACCAAAATGATGATAATGAACATATCTCTCACCCCAAAATTTCATTATTCCCCTTGTTGTCCTTCCCTTCCATCTTTCTCTACCAGCTTCATCATCAGGCAACTGCTTACATGATTTGTCACTATAACCAGCAACCAGTTGCCTTTGAGTCAACTCCAACTTATGGTAGCCCCATGTGTGTTAGAGTACAACTGTGCTCTGTAAGGGTTTTCAATGGCTGACTTTTCAGAGCTAGATTGCCAAGCCTTTCTTCTGAGGTGCTTTTGGGTGGACTCAAACCTACAACCTTTCGGTTAGCAGCCAAGCATGTTAACCATTTGCACCACCCAAAGTGACCTGCTGTCACTGTAGATTATTTAAAAATTAGTGAATTTCTAATAAATGGAATCATACAGTAGTCTTTGTTTCCCCCTTTGGCTTATTTCACTCACAAAGGTTATTTTGAAATTCATCCATGTTGTAGTACATATCAATAGTTCATTTCTTTCTATTGATCAATTGAATTAACTTGTATGGAGATACACAATTTATTTATTCTCCTGTTGATTGACACTTAAGTTATCCCAGGTTTGGGACTAGTACAAATAAAGCTGGTATCATCATTCCTGTATAAGCTTTTGTACGTATACACGTTTTCATTTCTATTGGGTAAATAACTAGAATAGTTTGATAATATAGTAGGATGTATTTACATTTTAAATAACATGTAAACCTGTTCTTAAAAATATTTGTACCATTTTATAGTACAACCAGAAATTCAAGTTTCTTCACAATTTTGCCAACACTTATATGGTCTTTCTTTTAAATTTTAGCTATTTTAATAGGTGTATTTGGTTTTAATTTGCATTTTCTAATGACTAATGATATTGGGAATCTTTTCTTGCGCTAATTTCCCAGATGAATATCTATTTCCGTAAAGTATCTGTTCAATTTTTTGCCCATTTTGTTTTGTTTTTAGTGTTTTATTTTGGGATCATTGTAAATCCATACAGAGTTGTAAGAAATAATCACAACAACCTGTACCATATTCTTTTTGCCTGAAGAACTTCCTTGAACATTGTTTGTAAAGTAAATCTCCTGACAATGAATTTCCACAGCCTTTGTTTGTTTGAGGAAGACTTTATTTCTCCTTCACTTGATAGATTTTTTTCATGGGGTATAAAATCTGGATTAGAGTTTTTTTGTTTTGTTTTGCTTTTCTTCCGATAATTGTCACTCATTATTTTCTTGCTTACAGGTTTCCAACAAGAACTCTGTAACTCATTTCCCTTTGTCTGTTTTAAAAAATGTACCTTTTTTCTCTGGTTTTCTTTAGGATTTTCTCTTCGTCTTTGGTTTTTAGCCGTTTAAATGTGTAATAACTAGTTACGTGGTTTATGTTTTGTTTGTTTTTTCATATTTGTATTACTTGGTGTTCTCTCAGAGTCTTTAATCTGTAGTTTGATGTTTATCACTAATTTTGGAAAATCACCACCCATTATTGCTTCAAATATTTCTTATGCCTTGATTTTACTATCTTATACTTTTGACATTTCAGTTATATGTGCATGTTAGACTGTTGGATATTGTTCCACAGCTCCTGGATTCTATTCTTACTCTGTTTTCTCCTTCCATTTTAGTTTACATATTTTTTATTGACTTATCTTCAAGTTTATTGATATTTCTTCAGCTGTGTCAAGTCTTTTAACGAGTCTGTTGAAGGCATTCTTCATCCTTGCTGCTTTTTTTTGTTTCTAGCATTTGATAAAATTTGAGTTAAATTGTGTCTAGTTTTATGCATGTAAGTTATAATTTTTTCAAAAGGTTTTTCTAAGAAAAAGTAACAGATTAAACCTAAGACTTGATACCAGTTTTTGGATTTAATTTCATGGTACATGTTGAGTACAGGTGGTTTTATATACATATATGTATGTATGTATGTGTGTATGTATGTATTTGAATGTGAACCTTTACAGCTATATGTTTCTGTAGGGAAGGAAATTCTCATTATTTCTGAGAGCTGATTTGTTGATTTTGCCGTATGCCATTTTTTACTTCCACTATTATTAATTGAATTGTATATATATATGTTGTTTTTGTTGTTAGATGACTTCAAGTCTGTTCAGACTCATCACAAAATTTAAGCTGTTTTCCCTGGCTTGTCAGTATATGAGTACATGGGGTCAAACTTAGAGCATTAACTCAAAACATCCTGGGTCATGCCCTCAGTCCGTGGTCCATAACCCCCAAACCTTACAGACATAGTTACCATGACACACTGGACTGCAGTTTCCATCAGGCATGTTTGTTTCTCCACCTCATTTATAAACCTGATAAAACAGAGGTTTTGTATTAAAAAAAAAAAAAAATTTTTTTTTGTATTAGATGCCCTCCTGTTAAGTAGAAAGTGCTGAATGTGTGTACATCACTGAAGGGCCTGGCAGGACACGCAAGGCATTTTCCAAAAGGACTAACTGAGGAATGATTAACAAAGGAAATGAAGAGGGCCATGATGATGGTAAAGCCCCTAGGGATCAGCCCCAGCAAGAAGAATCTACCTCTCTTAGATCTGAAAGGATCAATAAAAAGAGTTCAGCAAGAGCTGGTCCTGTGGCAGAAGGACAGCCCAATAAACACCGTCACAGAAGGACAGCCAGCCAGACACCGTAGTGAAGGGATAGCTCATGGGGATTACAGAAAAAGTGGAATGCAGTCCCTACAAGACAGTGGTGGTGGGGAAGGGAGGAAGGGGATTAAGGACCAAATGTCTTTCCTCCAGCCTTCTGATATCATTTCAGAGTTCCCCATGGGCCAAACACAACCAGAAGCCAGAAGGCAAGGACTAAGGAAGCCATGGATGTCGTCCTGGTCACAGAGCAGTGCAGAGAAGTCCAGAGAGTAGATGACCTTCACTGCAAATGGACAAGGATGAGTAGAAGATGATTGCTAAAGGAACAACTGAATGTAGCCATATGGAGCCAACAAAATGACTGTGAATAAAGGTTTTTGGCTAATTCAAGAGAAAATTTGCCATTATTTCAATGCAAAAGTAATTTAGTTATCCTCAGTGCAAAAAATAAATTAAAATTTTTTCAGTGCTTGTCACCATACTAATTCCCTTTAGCCCACATTCTTATGAATTTATGCAATTTAATAAATCTATTACAACCAAGGGTAGAAAGTGCCTAAGTTGGCACAGTTACAGTTTATTTTTTAATTCCAGGATTCAGATTTTTAAATAAGCATTATTATGCAATTAAAATGTGCTCAGTACCATAAAAACAGTGTTTTGTAGAAGTTAACTTATTTGATTAGAAGCATTGTCATCCTACCCTTTTGTAGAAGAGACTGAAACTGAAGAGGAAAAATGTTGTTGTTGTTAGGTGCCACCGAGTCAGTTCCATTGCTTAGTGACCCTATGTACAACAGAATGAAACACTGCCAGGTCATGCACCATCCTCACAATCGATGTTATGCTTAAGCCCACTGTTGCAGCCACTGTGTCAACCTATCTCATTGAGGGTCCTCCTCTTTTTCGCTGACACTCTGCTTCACTAAGCATGATGTCCTTCTCCAGGGTCTGATCCGTTTTGAAAACATGTTCAAAGTATGTGAGATGTTGTCTCGTCATCCTTGCTTCCAAGGAGCATTCTGGTTGTACTTCTCCCAAGACAGGTTTTTCATTCTTTTGGCAGTCTATGGTATACTCAATATTCTTTGCCAACGTCACAATTCAGGGGCATCAATTCTTCTTTGGTCTCCTTTATTCATTATCCAGCATTCACATGCATAGGAGGCAACTGAAAACACCATGGCTTGGGCCAGGTGCACCTTAGTCTTCAAGGTGACATCCTTGCTTTTCAACACTTTAAAGACGTCTTTTGCAGAAGATTTGTCCAATGTGATGCGTCTCTTAATTTCTTGACTGCTGCTTCCGTGGCCCTTGATTGTGGATCCAGGTAAAATGAAATTCTTGACAAATTCAATCTTTTCTGCTTTTATCATGATGTTGCTTATTGGTCCAGTTGTGAGGATTTTTGTTTTCATTATATTGAGGTGTGATCCATAATGAAGGTTGTGTCTTTGATCTTCATCAGTAAGTGCTTCAAGTTATCTTCACTTTCAGCAATCAAGGTTGTGTCATTTGCATAACACAGGTTGTTAATGAGTCTTCCTCTGATACTGATGTCCCGTTCTTCTTCATATAGTCCAGCTTCTCAGATTATTTGCACAACATACAGATTGAATAGGTGTGGTGAAAGAATACAACCCTGACACACACTTTTCCTGACTTTAAACCACACATCATCCCCTTGTTCTGCTGGAAAGACTGCCTCTTGACCTACCTACAGGTTCCTCAGGAGCACGATTAAGTTCTCTGGAATTCCCATACTAAAGAGGTAAAATAACTGTCTCAAAAGAGATAAGATGTGGACTGAGGTCTTGAACCAAAGTTTCTTAGCCTTAGACTTCTGTAAGAACTCAGCAGGACTTTTGCAATTTTCTGTAGACATTTTTCCAAATCTTACATTATTTCTTACAATTTCTCCTCTTCCATCCTATGGTCCAATCAACCTAATGAAGTTTTCTTGATTCTATGTTTTTCCTTATGTTGCTCCTGCAACATGTAAAATCCTTTCCTTTAGAACAACTAGCACCAAAACTCATCTTTTGTTATCCAAGTAAAGGGCCCATGACAACTAGCACTGTCAGGCCGTTGACAACCTTCTCCAAGGGACATTTTCTCATTGAGATTCATTTGGAATTCCATCTAAATGTCATATGAAAAAGAGTTGAATATCTTTAGGAGAAAGGAAGAAAGACCGGTCTCCAAGATAAGCTTTTATGCTGTCATGCTGAACACTGGATCAACTTGTTCCGAGAGACCCCAGAGAGAAAACTTGCTTCTGGACTCTCTAGATAAGAAATTTTGGACAAAGGATGGTGGCAGGAGGAAGGAAACTAGCATTTACTAATGGGAACACTATCTTTTCATTGAGGTCGTACTATGCACCAGATGGTTTCTGGGAACCTGAGATACATCTTTAAAAACCTGCAAGGCAGGCACTATCACACACATTTTACAAAAAGGAAATAATCTCCAGGAAATGAAGCAACTTTGCATCCCCTCTATCACAAAGATGAAATAATCAGTTCCTAGTTAGTTGATAAAGGAGTGTCTGGGTGGTACAAGTAGTTAACATGCTTGGCTACTAATTGAAATATTAGAGGTTTGAGTTCAACCAGAGTCACCTTGGAAGAAAAGGTCTGGCAACCTACCTCTGAAAACTGAGCCATTGAAAACCGTATGGAGCAAAGTTCTGACATGCATGGGGTTGCCATGAATTTGAACAGACTCAGCAACAGCTGGCAATGGTGGTGATAGCTGATAAAGATGACTAAACATAGACCTAATTGCCCTTTGGTTGAGTGTTATAGAAGAAGGTCAAAGATTAAATGAGGGGATTAGCCTAGTGCCCTCAAGTTAAAGCTTGCTAGCACTGAGATTCTACAGTTACAGTAGAACTAATTAAAGACCTGGAAAGAAAAGAAAAGGCAGAGTTATATAGGATCTAACATCATGGACGCTTAAAGTTGAACTAGCTACATTCGAAACCTGCTCATCCACTTACCAGCAATGACTTTTGTCAAATCAGTTAATTTCTCTGCCTTTTCCTCAAAGAATTTTTGTGAGAACAAAGTGAGTTCATAAATGTAAAAGTCTTTAGGACAGTGCCTAGCACTTTATCAATCATGTAACTAAGGTTATAATTATATGCATTAATGACTGAAAGTAGCTAGAAAAGCAAAAAAATAAAAAAAAGATAATGTGATTCAATTGTCAAGCATGTTACTCCATCAACACAATTGTTTATAAGTTGACCCATTTTTAAAGCATTTTAAGAAACTGAACCCTGCAGCAAATACAGCTGAGTTTCAAATACTATTGCCCTAAATTTGTACAAATTTGGGGAAAAGGTTTCGAAATTTGTAGAATCTAAAATGTAGAATAACTCAATTTTATTGCTTGATAGTAAATTATGTGACAGTAATAAAACCCATTGGACAAAGAGACAAACCAGCTTTTAAGCTGCTGAGTGCTATAAAATCCCAACCCTCATTTGGAACTGGCCATGAGTGAGAGAAAAAAACACATTTTTAGGTCATCTGTGTCCAATGATCCCAAATTCTGTTGTACTCATGTTTCCTCTTTGAAAACAAATTTTAGTTGTATGTACAAAAAGATAAGTGAAACTTTCCACAAGGATTATGAAGAGAGACTATAAAGGGAATATAAATAGAATTAAACAGGAATTCTGAATTCACTTCACTATAAAACCACATGGAATGGAAGGAACTTATGGGCACCCTTATTGCTCCCTCACCAAGATGTTCATTCAAAGATGAATGTGACATGAAGGAGAAAATGTAAGACTAGTGAGCTGAGCAGTCATCAAAAGAATCCCTACTTGGAGCTAGAGATGTATTTTCTGGCAGATATAGAAACTGAGTATGCTCATACTTTATTAAATCTAAAACCCTCCTGATTAGCATTTATTGAGGCAACCCTAAAAGGTAGTTAAATGTGGGGTATTTGAAACAAGAAAAATCCTTAGTCATCTCAATTCATTGTTCTTAGGGATTCACAAGAGCAGGGTAAGATGCTGTATAAAAGTCCCCTGGCAATGATTATTAGAAGGTGAGAGTACGGAAATAATAAAAACAATAAATTTAAAAAAATAGCACAATCTAACTAAGGACATTTATGGAAAACCCACAAGCAACATTATACTCAATGGAGAAAGATTGACAGCTTTATCCTTAAGATCAGGAAGAAGACATGGATGTTTTTCTCTCCTCTGCTACTCAATATTGTGCTGAAAGTTCTAGCCAGAGCAATAAGACAAGAAAAAGAAATAACAAGTATCAAAATAGGGAGTAGGAAGTGAAACTATCTCTATTTGCATATGACATAATTTTATATATTCCAAAGAATACACAAGAAAGTGTCTAGAGCTAATAGAGGTTTCAGCAAAGTTGCAGGTTACAAGGTCAACACACAAAAATCAGCTAGGTTTCCATGTACCATCAATAAAGAATCTGAAAAGAAAATTAAGAAAACAATTCCGTTTACAATAGCATTTAAAATTAAAAAATATTATCTAAGAATACATTTATCAAGGATGTGAAAGGCTTATACAATAAAAATTTAAAAAAAAAATGCTTCTGAAAGAGACTAAAGAAGACCTAAATAAATGGAAAGGCATTTGTGTTCATACACAGGAATATTTAACATAGTTAAAATGTCATTACTACCCAAAGCAATCTATAGGTTCAATGTAATCCCAATCAAAATTCCAATAGGCTTCTTTGAAGAAATTGAACAATCAGTCTTGAAATTTATATGGAATTTCAAGGGACCCTGAATAGCCAGTCTTGAAGAGGAACAAAGCAGGTGGACTCACACTTCCCTATTTCAGACATAAAGATGAATGGTACTGAAGTGAGAGTCTAGAAATAAACTCAAACATATACAGTCAATTGACTTTTTGACCAAGGTGCTAAACCCATGTAATGGGAAGGAATAGTTTCTTTAATAAATGGTGTTGGGGTAGCTCAATCTCCACATGCAAAAAAAATAAAGCTGGACTCCTTTCTCACACCATATATGAACATTTATGTTAGATTTAGAGTATTGACTCCTTTCTCAAAATGAGTCAATACTCTAAATCTAAGAACTAAAATCATAAAATCTTAGAAGAAACATAAGGGTATTTATTGCTTCAGGATCTAATTTTTAACAATAAAAAAAGAAAATTTTTTTTTCTTTTTTAACAATAGATTCTTAAATATGACTCTAAAAGCACAAGCAACAACAAAATTAAAGACTTCTGTTTATGAAAGGGCTTTAACAATGAAGTGAAGAGACAACTTACCAACTGGAATAAAAAATTGGGGAACCATATGTAGGATAAGGTTTTAATATCCAGAATATATAAATAACTCTTACTACTTTACAAACAACCAAATCAAAAAAAATAGCAAGTGATTTGAATAGACATTTCATCAAAGAAGATACATAAATGGCCAACAAGCGTATGAAATGATGCCCAACATCATTAGCCATTAAGGAGGTGCAAATCAAACCACAATATCTACTTCACCCTCACCAATGATGGATAAGATTTAAAAAAAAAATGGGAAAGAACAAATGTTGGCAAGGATGTGGAGAAATTGGAACTCTTTTTTCCCTCTCCTTGTCCCTTTCTGTTTGAGCATTTTATTGTTGTTTAGGTGTAAGTTTACAGAACAAATTAGCTTCCCATTCAACAATTTATATACAGCTTGTTTTGTGACATTGGTTGCAAACCCCTGAATGTGTCAGCACTCTCCCCCATTCCTCCATTGTCCATTCACCCAGGTTTCCTGCCCCTACTGCCTTAACTTTGCTTTTGGGCAAAAGCTGTCTTTTAGGTCTCATATAGCTGATTCTTCTGAGGTATACATTCCTCACTGGTGTTATTGTTCATTTTCAGTTCCAAGTTTAAAGAGTATCTAAGGGCCGTAGTCTTGGAGATTCCATCAGTCTCTATCAGACCACTAATCTGGTCTTATCTATGAGTTTGAATTTTGTTCTACGTTTTTCTCCCACTCTGTCCATAACCTACGACTATGGTCCTGGTCACAGTGGTCAGTAGTGGTAGCTGGGCGCCATCTAAATCTTCTGGTCTCAGACTAGTGGAGGCCATGGTTCACATGGTCCATTAGTCCTTTGGACTAATTATTTCCTTGAATCTTTGGCTTTCTTCATTCTTCTTTGCTCTTGATGGGAAGAGACAAATTATTGTATCTTAGATGGCCACTCTCAAGCTTTTAAGGCCCCAGACACTACTCAGTAAGGTAGGATGTAGAACACTGCCTATATGAATTATGATATGCCAATAGACCTAGATGTCCCCTGAGACTGTGGTGCCTAGGCCTCAAGCCCAGTATTTTAGTCCCAGGAGGTGTATGGTTATGGCTAAGAAGTTTTTGTGACCATGCCTGCAGCATGCACTATTGCATACATGGGTATATTAGCAGTGCGTACACATACCTATACGTAGGCGAGTGTACTTCCCTATGCCTGCCCACCCCTGTTCAGCTTACACACTACCTATGTATCCACTCATTCATTATCATTTGTTATTACTGTTGTTGCAGGATTGTATATGTATTAGAATTTACCATTATTTTCTTTTACTCTTGCATACATTTCAGTGTCATCCTTTACTTTGATTATGTTGTGTTGACTTCCCCCATATTATGTATTATCTCTCCCTTCACCAAAGTTAGTATGTGTGTACTATTGAGCTAGAGGTTATACCTTCCCTCCTTCCATCCCTCGTAACCATCAAGGAAATGTTTCTGTGTGAAAACTTTCCGTTGACTTTTTATAATAGTTGTATCATACAATAGTGTCCTTTTGTGATTGACTTATTTCATTCAGCATAATCTCCTCCAGGTTCATCCATGTTGTAGGATGTTTTGCAGATTCATTCTTTATCATTGTGTAGTATTCCATTGTGTGTATATACCACAATTTGTTTATCCACTGATCTGTTGATGGACATTTAGGTTGTTTCCATTTCTTTGCTATCTTGAATAATGTTACAAAGAACATGGGTGTACATATGTCAATTCATGTCATGATTCCTATTTCTCTAGGATATAGAACTAGGAGTAGAATCGCTGGATCATATGATATTTCTATATCTAGCTTTTTGAGGAAACATCATATCATCTTCCATAGTGGTTGTATCACATTATATTTCCATCAGCAGTGTACGAGAGTTCCAAATTCCATGTAGCCTCTGCAGCATTTGATGTTTTCTCTTTTTCTGATCAGTGCCATTATCACCTGTGTGAGATGGTATCTCATTGTAGTTTTGACTTGCATCTCTCTAACAGATAATGATCATAAGTATCTCTTCATGTATTTGTTGGCTGCCTGGATGTCTTCTTTGGTGAAGTGTCTGTTTATATCCTTTGCTCTTTTTTTTTTAATTGGGTCATTCGCCTTTTTGTTGCTGAGTTGTCGAAGTTTTCTATAAATTGTCAAGATTAGACCCTTGTCAGATATGTCGTAGCCAAAATTTTTTTCCCAGTCTGCAGGGTTCTCTGTTCTCCTTTAACTCTATTGGAAAAGTCTTTTGATGAGCATAGGTCTGGTTTTTTGGAGGTCCCAATCATCTAGTTTATCTTCTGCCGTTGGCGCTTTTTAAATTATGTTTGATAGTCTGTTTGTGACATAAATTAGGGCTCCTAGGTTTAACCCTATTTTTTCTTCCAGGACCCTTACAGTTTTAGTTTTCACATTTAGATCTTTGATCAATCTTAAGTTAATTTTTGTGTTTGCATGAGGTATGGATCTTGTTTCATTTTTCTGCAAATGGATATCCAGTTTTGCTAGTACTTTTTGTTAAAGATAATATCTCCTCCCCATTTAATGGATTTTGACCATTCGTTGAAGATTAACTGTTCACGGGTGGATGGATTTATTTCTGGGCTCTCAATTATGTTCCATTGGTCTCAGTGTCTGTTGTTGTACTGGTACCAGGCTGTTTTGACCACCTGAGATTGGGAAGTGCGAGGCTTCCTACTTCATTCTTCTTCTTCAGTAATGTATTACTTATTTGAGGCCTCATTCTTTTCCATATAAAGTTAATGATTAGTTTTTCCGTCTCAGTAAGGAATGTTGTTGGAATTTGGACAAGGATTGCATTATCTGTAGATCACTTTGGATAGTATTGTTATTTTCCAAATGTTAAGTCCTCCTATCTGTGAACATGGTATATTTTTCCATTTATGCAGGCCTCTTTTGGTTTCTTAAAGCAGCATTTTGCAGTTTTCTTTGTATAAGTCTTTTACATCCCTAGTTAGGCTTATTTCCAAGTATTTTATCTTTCCAGTGGCTACTGTAAATGGTATTGTTTTTCAGATTTCCTTTTTGGAGTTCTCTTGGTTAGTGTAGAAGAATCTGACTGATTTTTTCATGTCAATCTTGTACCCCACAGCTTTGCTGAATTCTTCTATTAGTTCCAGTAGCTTTTTTTTTGAAGAGTCTCTGGAATTTCCTATGTAAAGGATCATGTCATTTGCAAATGCTGTTGTTGTTGTTAGATGCCACCAAGTCGATTCCAACTCATAGCAACCCTACATACCAAAGAACGAAACACTTCCCGGTCCTGCGGCATCCTTGTTATGCTATGTTTCAGCCCATTGTTCCAGCCATTGTGTCAATCCATCTCATTAAGTGTCTTCATCCTTTTTGCTGACCCTCTACTTTATTAAATATGATGTTATTGTCCAGAGACTGGTTTCTCCTGATAACATGTCCAAAGTACATGAGACGAAGTGTTGCCATTTTACCTTCTAAGGAACATTCTAGCTGTACTTCTTCCAAGATAGATTTGTTCATTCTCTTGGCAGTCCATGGTATATTCAATTTTCTTCACCAACACCATAACTCAAAGGAGTCAATTCTTCTGACTTCCTTATTCATTGTCCAGTTTTCACATGCATATGAGGTAATTGAAAATACCATGGCTAGGGTCAGGCTCACCTTAGTTCTCAAAATGACATCTTTGCTGTTCAACACTTTAAAGTGGTCTTTTGCAGTTTTTTTTCTTTTTTTGCAGCAGATTAGCGCAATGAAACAAGTCCTTTGATTTTTTGACTGCTGCTTCCATGGGTTTTGATTGTGAACCCAAGTAAAATGAAATCCTTGACAATTTCAATCTTTTCTCTGTTTATCATGATGTTGTTTATTGCTCCAGTTGTGAAGATTTTTGTTTTCTTTATATTGAGGTGTAATTCATACTGAAGGCTGTGGTCTTTGACCTTCATCAGTAAGTGCTTCAAGTCTTTTTCACTTTCAGTAAGCAAGGCTGTGTAGTCTGCATATTGCAGATTGTTGAGTCTTCCTTCAATGGTGATGCCACATTCTTCTTCACATGGTCTACCTTCTTGGATTTTTTTGCTCACCAAACATATTGAATAAGTGTGGTAAAAGGATACAGCCTTGAAGCACACTGTTCCTGACTTTAAACCAGGCAGTGTGGCCTTGTTCTGTTCGAATGGCTGCCTCTTGATGATGGTATACATCATGTGTATTTAAAACTGTGAGTTCAAGATGACATCTTCTCACACACACAGCAAACAAGTACTGCATATCACCTTGGCGCATACTAGGGATCCAAAATATCATGTAAAAACCAGTAAATAAAGGAAGAAGATCAAGTATTTACCCTGCCTTTCCTATGAAAACAGTAGCTCAGCTTAACCAAAGAGTTGATGGGGGTTAGCCTTCTCTTATTTAAGAGTATTTTGGCTAATAGATGGCTGAGGAAGGATATCATTAGACTATCACTATTTCACAATTTCTAATTTAATAATGAATCTATACAATGATTGTGAAGATTGCTCCTTTCACAATAAAGGGAGAAAACCAGGCATTATATGTTCTCCTGATGGAAGGACACATCTACACCTACTCTGAACTGGTATTACACATTTCAGCTTGAATCTAGTGAAAGAGTTTAGATGTAACTTGCAATTTTCAGGAAATACAAGAGCCAAAGGACCATGTTAATTGAGAACACAGTTTTGTTAGTAAGAAAAATGAGCTAGAGGAAAGGAGAAGTTTTTAGATTAAAAGAGACCTGAGGGACATATTCATGAATATACTCTCTCTCTTTATTCCCCCCTACGTTTAGTCAACACTTTCCCTTTGACTTCCATCTGAATGCATATAATAGTCATCACTTGTTCAACTATAGAGATATTTTGACATTTATTAACAATTATGAAATTCCATACTTCTCTTTTTCAATGTCTGGTTCATTATGCTATTTGTTCTAAATCTATGTTGAAAACTTATTGAATCTACACAGCTTGGGTCCACCTTCACCCTTTTGGCTGTGTGAGGAGGCTTTCATAAGACACAGACCATTTGATTGCAACACATGGTGCGGTGCTCGTATGCCTTCTGCTAATTATCAGGCCAAGGGAAAATACTTTTTATTATAATATTTTATTGTTTTTGGTAAAAGTTTACACAACAAATTATGTCACCACTTAACAGTTTCTATGCCTATTGTTCATTGACATTGATTACATTTTTCACAATGTGTCAACATTTTCACTGTTTCCTTTCTGGTTATTCCGCCTCCATTAATTTAGTCCCTCCTCCCCCACCCACTCTTTACCGTCTCATCTTTGTTTCAGGGTAAATGATTTTTTTTTTTTTCAGGGAGTACAGTACTCATGGATGATATAGTTTATGTGTCAATCTGTTATTTAGCTGAAATGTGAACTCCAGGTGTGGTTTTAGTACTTATTTCAAAGGATATCACAGGGCGATAGTGCCAGGGTTTCCTCTAATCTCTACCAGTCAAGTAAGTCTGGACTTTTTTTTTTTAATAATTTGAGTATCATTCTGCATTTTTCTCTCATTCTATTGTGCTCTTGGTCAAAATGATCAGTAGTGGTAGCTGGGCCATCTAGTTCTTCTTGTCTCAACATAAAGGAGTCCTTGTTTCATGTTGGCTATTAGTACTGTAGATCAGTTTCATCTTTGAATCTTTGGTATTTTTCTTTCTCTTTTGCTCCAGACAAGTAGAGACCAATATTTGTATCTTAGATGCTGATTGCAAGCTTTTAAGATCCTAGGTACTACTCACCAAACTATGAAATAGAACATAAACTTTACGAACTATGTTATGCCAGTTGACTGAATTGTCACACAAGACTTTGGTCCTAAACCTTCAAACCCAGTAAACCAATCCCACTAGGTATTTTGTTATGTCTAGGAAACCCTGGTGGTGTAGTGGTTAAGAGCTATGCCTGTTAATCAAAAGGTTGGCAGTTTGAGTCCACCAGGTGCTCCTTGGAAACATTTTGGGGCAGTTCTACTCTGTCCTTTAGGGTTGCTATGAGTCAGAATCAACTTGACAGCAATGGGTAGGTAACTTAGGCTGACTGTAAGAATTTGTGGGTTTATAAGTACATACACTGTATAGGAGAACAGAGTGATATGGAGAGGGAATTGGACACAGCACATTTTCAACAATTAAGAGACCTGAAATTGTAAACCAAACCCTGTAATTATAGTCATGTGCTGCATAATATCTGTTCTGACAACATCCCACTTACAACCCATAGTTACGAACTGTAACGGTTAAAATTGTGACTCAACTGGGCTGGGCCATGAACCTCAGTGGTTTGGCAGTTAAGACGTAGTTTGGCAGATTTTTAATGATGTAATCACCTCCATAAAGTGATCTGTCTGATATAATGTGATCATCTACATGATGAGATCTGTTGTGAGCAACCAATCAGTTGAAAGGAATTTTCCTTGGGGATGTGGTCTGCATCCAACAAATATGGACTTTCTGGCAAGGCTTGCCAGCTTTTGTTGCCTCTGGATCCTGCAGCTGGCTCCTGTTCATCTGACCAGTGTTTCTTAGGACTTGAGCTAGCAGCTTACCTGCCATCTTACCTGCCAATCTTGGGATTCAGCAGCCTCCACTGAGGCTTCCTATCTGAACTCCCAATCTTGGATTTGCCAACACCTTCAGCTATATGAGTCAAGAGAAACCTCCGGCCTGACCCAAGAACTTGGACTTTCTGGCCTCTACAACCACTTGAGCCATTTCCTTTTTGTAACTCTCTCTATATATATATATTTAAATGCTGCACTGGTTTTGCTTCTCTAGACAACCCAGCCTAGGACATGAACCAACCCCTGTAAAGCCTGTTGTATTAAAAATTTAAGGTACATACCATGGTTCCTAATAACAAATAGGAGCTACTTTGCAAAGCACAACAAAACATTATTATTATTACTGTATTATTATGTTAAAGATGTTTTAGTGTATCTGGAAGTTTTCCTTCAATGCTTTTTTGGCATAGAAGTGTACGCCATATACTATATTGTCAGACAAACATTTGACTAACTGTCAGATATGAACCATACCTAACGGTTCCAACTTACATACAAATTCTATGTAAAAACAGACTTAGGAATGGAACTTGTTCATAATCAGGGGACCACCTGTATATAATATGGTGTTCGCACAATGTCCGAATCTCATCAAGTCCTATTTCACAGAACCTATAGTGGACATAAACAACGTGTGACCGTACTTATCTATATGATCCTGGGCAAAGCACTTTATATCTCTAAGTGTCTATTGTAATTTAATAATTCTACCATCCAAGGTAGGGACAACATAGACTTTCATCATAATAGTACAGATGTCAACATTAGCTCAGAGTTTATGCTCATTCAGTAAGATTTACCACTGCATTTCGAATTTGATTTTTTTTTTTTTAATTTTAGCATCACTTGATGTAAATATGTGTTTCTTTTCCTTTGTTAAATCTCTGGTTAGCAGAAGCAGTATTTAATGGAATGATTATTTAGCAGTCTTAACACATTCCCTGTGAGAAAGTTTAAGGACATCTATGAGCAAAGAGAAAGAGAACACTTATTTACCTTTTTCAGTACAATTGCAGATATTGATACAGGACTCTTCTGTTATCACATGGTTTGATGTTTACATTGTTTGCATCCTTCATTTCATTGATTTTTTTTTTTTAAGAAATTAAGATTTCTCAGCCAACTTTGATTAATCAAACTACTATATTCCAGGCATTAATTATATCCCAGGCACTGTAATAGTTTTAGGTTTGTTATGATGAAAGACAGAATTTGGTACCAACAGTGGGGTGCTTCTATAACAGATACCTAAAAGGCAGAAGTGGTTTTATAATTAAGTAATGGGTAGAGTCTGGGAGAGTTTTAAAATGCCAGATAGTAAAAGCCTACATTGACCTGAAGAGGCTGTTGGTGGGATTGTGGACATCAAAGGCAAAGCCCTCACCAGAGTGAGGGCTCAGAAGGAAGTGAGGAGAGCTGTTACAGTGGAGATGACACAGGCAGTGAGAAGTAGCAACAGAGAAACAGCAGCAGCAGAACCAGGAGACCACTGCAAGAAGGTGCAGGAGCCAACCCACTGAGCAAGAAAGCTGAATGCCTTTGGGCAGGACAGGAGGCTTCCTGGCAGAGCGGGTGCCTCCAGGAACTTGTCAGCAGAGCTAGGCTTGCCGACCCATGGAGTGAGATGAGTGCCTTCTGGCTGAGGTTTACTGACAGATTAGGGTGCCTCCAGGCACTTATTGGTAGAGCTAAAGAGTTTTGTAACACTTGGCCAAGCAGGGCAGATCCCAGGCTTGCCTAAGAGGTCAAGTAACCAGGAATCAGAAGCTGAAGAGACAAGGAGCACAGGAAGCAGAGCTGCCTCAGGATCAAAGGGTATGGCCATGACCTCTGGAGTCTCAGAGGGTGGAATCATGGCCTGCTGGCTCTCAAAGGGTGGGGTCATGGCCTCCTAGGTGTCAAAGAATCAGATTTTCACCAACTCAGCTCCAGAGTTTGTTCCTGGCTTTCACGTGTGCCAGGGAGATGGGGCCAAATCCACTGCCCAAAGCTGAGGCGTTGGGGCTGCCATGCCCAAGGGACAGAAGAATGGGGACTACCAGGGCTGAAGAGGTGGGATCATCACTCAGACAGACTAGAAGAATGGGGCTGCACAAATCCGAGTGAGCAGAGTTGCTGTTCTGGCAGTCCTGGAAGGCAGAGCTGAACCCCAGGGCCAAGGTGCCTCTACCCAGAATCTGGAGAATGTGGCCAACGCCAGGAGTCTGGAGGGCAGGGCCATTGTCTAAATGGTCTCAGAAAACAGAGGATTGTTTTTCAAGCCTTGAGAGCTTGCTTGGTGTCTGTTATCTCTTCTTCCCCTCCAATGTCTCCCATTTGTATTGGAAATGTCTACCTTGTGCTGTTCTGCCATTGTGCTTTGGGAGCACATAATTTGTATTCTAGATTTCACAGATGAAGAGGAATTTTTGGAATTTGGACTTGAAGTTGATTTAAGACTTTTGGAGTGAAATGATGGGGTAAGTATGTTTTACATGCGGCAAGGACATGAATTTTGGAGGGCCCAAAGTCAAATGTTATGGATTGAATTTTGTACCCCAAAAATGTGTATCAACTGGGCCAGGCCATAATTCCCACCATTTTGTATTTTGTGATCTGATATGATTATTCTATGTGTTGTAAATTCTAACCTCTATGATATTAATGAGGCAGGATTAGAGACAATTATGTTAATGAGGCAGGACACAATCTACAGAATTAGGTTGTATTTTGAGTCAATCTATTTTGAGATATAAAAGGGAGAGTTTAGCAGAGAGAAGAGTGACCTCCTACCACTAAGAAAGAAGAGCCAGGAGCAGAGTGCATCCTTGTGCTAAGGTCCCTGTGCCAGGAAGCTCCTAGACTGGGGAAGATTGATGACAAGGACCTTCCTTTAGAGTCAGTGGAGAGAGAAACAATTCCCCTAAAGCAGGTGCCCTGAATTCAGACTTCTGGTCTTCTAAACTGTGAAAGAATTTCTGTTTGTTAAAGCTATCCACTTGTGGTATTTCTGTTATAGCAGCACTAGATCACTAAGACAGGTTGTTTCTACGTTTTTGCTATTGTGAATAATGCTGCAATGAACACAGGTGTGCATATGTCTATTCATGTCACTGCTGTTGGATTGCTACTTAAGGGTAGGATTCTGGATGATATGGTAGTTCTATCTCTAGTATGTTGAGGAAGAGTCATACTATTTTCCATAGTGGTTTTACCATTTTACACTCCCACCAGCAGTGGATAAAACTTCCAATCTCCCCACATCTTCACCAAAATTTGTTTTGTTTTGTTTTGTTTTCGTAATCAGTGCCATGTTTGCAGGGGTGAGATGGTATCTTGTAGTTTTGATTTGCATTTCTCTAATGGGTAATGATCCCATGCATCTTTTTATGTTTGTTGGCCACTTGACCGTCTTCTTTGGTAAAGCATCTGTTTATGTCCCTTGCCCATTTTTTATTTGGATTGTTTGTCTTTCTGTAATTGAATTGTTGAAATTTTCTTTGTATTTTAGAGATTAGACCCTTATCAGGTATGTTGTTTCCAAAGACATTTTCCCAGCCTGCAGGTTCTGTTTTTAGTCTTTTGATAGCTTCTTTTGATGGGTATAAATATTTAATTTTTAGGAGGTTCCAGGTATCTGATTTTTTTTCTGTTGTTCATGCAGTTTTGTTTGATAATCAAGTTCTGAAAAAAAATTTAGGTCCCATAGTTTTGTCCCTAAGTTATCTTCCAGGAACTTTATAGTTTTAGCTTTAACATTTAGGTCTTTAATCACTTTTGATTTAGTTTTTGTGTATGGTGTGAGGTATGGATCTTTTTTTATTTGTATGCAAATGGATATCCAGTTTTTCCAGCACCATTTGTTAAGGAAACTGTTTTTTCCCCATTGAAGAGACTTTGATCCATTGTCAAAAATCAGCCACCCATAGGTGGATGAATGTACATCTGAGTTCTGAATTGTATTCTATTGGTCTATATGTCTTTCACTGAACCAGAACCAGGCTGTTTTGACTACCCAGGCTGTGTAGTATGTTTTGAGACTGGAAAGTGTTAAGGTCTCCCACTTTGTTCTTTTTTGATATTGCTTTTGCAACTCAGGGTCTCTTTACTTTCCATATAAAGTTGGTGATTAATTTTTCCATTTCAGTAAAGACTGCTGATGGAATGTGGATCGGATTGCATTATACCTATAGATCACTTATAACAGTCCATGGTATATTCAATATTCTTTGCCAACACCACAATTCAAAGGCGTCAATACTTCTTCAGTCTTCCTTATTCATTGTCCAGCTTTCACAAGCATATAAATATACCATGGACTGCCAAAAGAATGAACAAACCTGTCTTGGAAGAAGTACAACCAGTATGCTCCTTAGAAGCAAGGATGGCAAGACTGCTTCATGCATATTTTAGACTTGTTGTCAGGAGCCATCAGTTCCTGGAGAAGGACATCATGTTTGGTAAAGTACAGGGTCAATGGAAAAGAGGAAGACCCTCAATGAGATGGATTGACACAGTGGCTGCAACAATGGGCTCAAGCATAACACTGATTGTTAGGATGGCGCAGGACCTGGCAGTGTTTCATTCTGTGGTACATAGGGTCTCTATGAGTCGGAACCGACTAGACAGCACCTAACAACAACAACACAGATGACTTTGGGTAGCACTGACATTTTCACAATGTTAAGGCTTGCATTCCATGACCATGGAATGTTCTTCCATTTATGTAGGTCTATTCAGTTTCTTGCAGTAGGGTTTTAGAGTTTTCATTGTATATATCACTTACATCCCTGGTTAGGTTTATTCCTAGGTATTTTATCTTTTGGGAGACTATTATGAATAACATTTTTTAAATTTCTTCTCTGGAGTTCTCCTTGTCAGTGTAAACAAACCCAAATGATTTTGTGTGTTGATGTTGTACCCTACTATTTTGCCAAATCTTCCTATTAGAACCAGTAGCTTTCTTGTGGTATCTCTTGGATTTTCTATGTATAGGATCATGTCATCTGTGAATAGAGATAGTTTTAATTCTTCCTTTATAATTTGGATACCTTTTATTTCCCTTTATTGCCTTATTGCTCTGGCTAGGACTTCCAGAACAATATTTAATAAGAATGCTGATAACAGGCATCCTTGTCTCATTCCTGTTCTCAAAGGGAAGGCTCTCCGTCTTTCTTCATTGATAATAATGTTGGATGTTCATTTTTTATATATGCCTTTAATTACACTGATGAATTTCCCTTCTATTTTTATTTCGCTGAGAGTTTTTTATCAGGAAAGGGTGCTGGATTTTATCAAATGCCTTTTCTGTATCAATTGAGGTGATCATTTGCTTCTTTTCCTTTGTTTTATTTATGTGGTGAATTAAATTGATTGATTTTTCTGATGTTGAGCCACCCTTGCATTCCCAGTATGAATTCCACCTGATCATGAGGTATGATTTGCGTAATGTGTTGTTGAATTCTGTTCACTAGAATTTTGTTTTCAATTTTTGCTTGTATATTCATAAGGGATATTGGTCTGTAATTTTCTTTTTTATGATATCTTTACCTGTCTTTGGTATCAGGGTAATATTGGCATCATAGAGTTTGAATGGAATTGGTGTCAACACTGAACATTTGGCACAATTCCCTAATAAAGCCAACTGGGCCAGGTTTTGTTTTTTTTTTTTAATTTTTATTATGCTTTAAGTGAAAGTTTACAAATCAAGTCAGTCTCTCATACAAATATTTATGTACAACTTGCTATGTACTCCTAGTTGCTCTCCACCTAATGAGACAGCACAGTCCACTCTCTATTTCTGTGTCCAGTCAGCCAGCTTCTGATCCCCTCTGCTTTCTCATCCCCTCTCCAGACAGGAGCTGCCCACATAGTCTCCTGTGTCTACTTGATCCAAGAAGCCCACTCTTCACCAGTATCATTTTCTATCTTGTAGTCCAGTCCAATCCCTTTCTGAAGAGTTGGCTTTGGGAATGGTCCCTGTCTTGGGCTAGCAGAAGGTCTGGGGACCATGACTTCCAGGGTCCTTCTAGTCTCAGGCAGACCATTAAGTCTGGTCTTTTTACAAAAATTTGAGGTCTGCATCCCACTGCTCTCCTGCTCCTTCAAGGGTTCTCTGTTCTTCCCTGTCAGGGCAGTCATCAGTTGTAGCCAGGCACCACCTAGTTCTTCTGGCCGCAGGCTGATGTAGTCTCTGATTTATGTGGCCCTTTCTGTCTCTTGGGCTCATAGTTACCTTGTGTCCTTGGTGTTCTTCATTCTCTTTTGCTCCAGGTGGATTGAGACCAATAGATGGTTGCTTGCTAGTGTTTAAGACTCCAGGGCTTTTTTGTTGGGGAATTTTTTATGAAATCATCAATCTCTTCTTTTCTTATGGGTCTGTTTAGATTTTCTACCTCTATTTGTGTTCGTTTAGGTAGGTAGTGTGTTTCTAGACACGTGCATTTCTTCTAGATTTTCACCAAATTTGTTGGAGTACAATTTTTCATAGTATTCTGTTAGATTCTCTTTCTCATTGTTGGATCTGTTGTATGACTCTGGTTTCATTTCTTATTTTGGTTACTTGTATCTTCTGATTTTTTTTTTTTCTTTTGTAACTTTGGTATGTCAATTTTATTGATCCTATCAGAAAATTGACTTCTAGTCTTATTGATTCTTTCTATTGTTTTTCTGTCTTCTATTTCATTTATTTCTGCTCTGATCTGTATTATTTCCTTTCTTTTGGTAACTTTGGTCTTCTTCCTTTTCTATTTCTTCAAGTTATCAAGTTAAGATATTGATTTTTGGCCTTTCTAGAAAGGCTGTTGAAAGATTAAATGAATTTGAGTGCTTAGGTCTTAAAACAGGTCCTGAAATATTCATTCCTCAGTTAAGTGGGCTTCTATGGATATCCTGGCATTGGTTTATATTGTTGAATGCATTGATCAATTTTATCAGTAAGAATATGGGGATCAAGTCTATTTGCTCAGCATAAACAAGCTTGTCTGAAACAAAACTTGGAAATTGTCATGTGTCAGTTATTTGTATCTTTGTCAAATCAGTGGTTTACAAAATGTGTTTCCAGAGAACTGTAATTCTTTAAAGGAAACTGGTGGAGAGGTTTCCGCCTCCCACTTAAACCACTTGTTTCCAATAAGGCAGATCCATAGATATTTTGTTTGGGAAAAACATTTTAAAGTTTAAAAATGTTTTTTGTAAATACTGGACAGTTTTTTCCATTTTGTTTTTTCCTAATTACACAACACAAGTCTTTCCTAAGAAGTGTCGCCATTTTCTGTTTCCTGCTATGGTGGTGCCAGGGTTCCCACTGAGTCCTTGCTCTGATCACACTGTTATTTTCAAGGAACACACCATAATTACTTTAAGTTGGAGGTTTGTCTGGAATAGGAAAGTTGTGATCTAGTATTTAGCATTTCTACATAACTTATTATTCAAACCACTATATCATGCTGAATCAACAGTTCCCTAATTAATTACACCATCATATGAATATAAACCAAAAACCAAACCAGCTGTTGAGTTTATTCTGACTTATGCTGACCCCATGAGTTACAGAGAAGAACTGCCTCATAGAGTCTCCTTGAATGTAATCTTTATGGAAGCCACAATGCCACTGGGTGGGTTTGAATCACAAACCTTTAGGTTAGTAAAAAAAAAAAAAAAAATTAGTAGTCAAGCACAAACTATTTGCATCACCCATGGACCTTACTGGCTGCAGTGTGTACTGACAGAAAGAAGCTATTTGTTCTGATACTTATAAGTTATGGCTCTCAGGGTGTACTTTGAAGATTATTAATGGTCAATATGAATCTTTCCAGCCCCTGGGTGGTACAAGCAGTTAACTTGCTAAGCTGCTAACTGAAAGGTTGGCAGTTAGAGTCCACCCAGAGGTACCTTAGAAGAAAACCTTGGATATCTGCTTCCAAAAAATGTATTGAAAACCTTATCAAGCACAGTTCTATCCTGGCACATGTGGGCTGCCATCATCAGAGTCAACTCAAAAGCAACTGGTAATGGATCTTTGGAATATGGCCTGATGAGCCCAGTATCTAAGGATAATGCATCACCAGGATTAAATGTTTAGAATTTTTTACCACTTTAGTCCCTGTTGTTCGTAAATGCCCCTTCCCCCAGCCACCCACTGGTATCTACTCACACTATACTCTCTATGGTATCTGCTCCTGCCAATTCTAAATCAACACTTTCTTAAAATGACTCTCTCCTTTACACTACCCTGCTATAAATGCTTTCATTAATTGAAGGGCTGAAAGGCGATTACAATTGCTTTACAACTAGTCTAGTCTCTCTTCAGTTCACATAAAAAAAAAAAACCAAAATTTTCCCCAATAGGCCCTTCTCCATTGAGTCAATTCCAACTCGTTGCAGCCCTATAGAACATGACATTAATGAGTACTAAATGACTCTCAAGTCTACAGGTTAAATTCCAAACCCTGATATTCAAAGTCTTCTCCAGTGTGGGACCAGTCGCGTCTGAGTACCTTTCTCACACAATAACCTCAAGCTGCCTAAAAGTACTTGCTATACTCTTCCCCTTCCCTCTTTCGTGCCTTTTATTGCCCATATTGTCCTTTCAGACCAGAAAGCTCCCCTACCTGAAATTTTGCAGCTTCTCTTCCTCTTCAAGGTTCACCCATTCCTGCCTTTCATAACAGCAGCCTGATCCGCCTTGTATCCAGCAGATTGGCGTCATGTGCTCTTTCTTCAATGCTCTCTCTCCACACCGGCTCTGCACTGGTATGTATTAATAAATATCTTAAAGCCTTAAAAAAATAATAAATTCACCACCTGCCAAAATGAACATTAAAGCATAGTTTAAAATTCCCAAACCATAAATTTTGCATGGGCTCAGGACTTGGTTGAACATTTTCAAATTCTTAGTGACTAATTTAAAAAAAAAAAAAGATAAATAAAAAAGTTTTCAGCAGCCTCTGGGCACCTGAGATGTGAGCTGTCAAACTGATCGGATTTTAATGACTTACCAATGTGTGGGAAGAGACAGTGATGCATCCTTCGTGTCTTTTACTTCTGGCAAAGGTTTCCTTTGGTAAATATGGAAACGCTTATAAAAGTCATGATAAAACAAGGCTGCAAAGTTTCCATTTCAAGTTGCAAGTCAAATTTTCTTGGAACATGGAGTCTTCATAACATCACATGCTCAGACTCCAGTTTGAAATCATTCTGCACCTCTGAGTTCTGTGGAAAGATGCGTTCTGCCTGGATGCAACCAAAATGGAAGAGCTTTTAGTTGTTTTCCCAATCTTACTCACTTCTCAAATAATTCCATGCATGAGAATTGCCAGGAAAATTTGTCAGAAATGATGATTCCTATCACCTAAGAACAAAGATTCTGATGCATATAAATTGATGGTGGTCCATAGGCCACATGTTGGAAAACACTTGGTAGATCCCAAACTCCGTAGTATAAGTTCAAATGCCACCGCCATTTGGTTCTTATCTACATTTCTAACCTCATTTGCTGTTAGTCCAACTCACATACTTAACTGAGGCTACTTTATGTTTGCAATTCCCTACCACCACTTTGGTTCATATCATTGTTTTCACTTACATGCCTTTTTTCTACCCCCAGCTCCAACTTCCACACATGCTTTTATTTCTGTCTTCAAGGCTCAGATGCCTCACTACCTCTTCTTTGAAGCTCATGCATATGATACATCAGGGCCCATAGTGAGGTTAGTTTCTTTAAAAAAGTTTTCCATTGTACATATCAAGTATTAGGAAAGTATACACCTACTTAGTATAGTGTGCTAAAGTTTTATGTAAGATTTTATTTTAAATGAGTTATACTGTCATATCAAATGTTTTATCAATCCTGGGATCTCTGATTTGTCACTCTAAGGAGAAAGAAGTGGGGGAATGGAAAGAAGAAAAAAAATTAGAATCAATTAAGAACCCACATGGGTAGGACTTGTGCTGATAAAAATCTTCGGAAAACAATGTAATGGAATTCAGTAGGTGTTATGGATTGAATTCTGTGCCCCCAAAATATGTGTTGTAAATCCTGCTGTATCTGTGGTTATAATCTCATTTAGGAATAAGGTTTTCTTTGTTATGTTAATGAGGCAATATTAGTGTAGGGTGTGTCTTAAATCAGTCTCTTTTGAGACATAAAGGAGGAGATTAAGCAAGCAGCAAAAAAGCAGAGACGGGTAAAATAGATGTTATGTCATATGAAGATCACCAAGACTCCAAGAAACAGAAGCTGAAGAGACAAGGACCTTCCCCCAAAGCCAACAGACAGAAAAAGCCTTTCGCTAGATCCGGCACCCTAGTTTTGAACTTCTAGCCTCCTGAACTGTGAGAAAAAATTCTGCTGGTTATAGCCACGCACTTGTGGTATTTCTGTTATAGCAACACTACATAACTAAGACAATAGGGATAATTCTTGAATGAGGCATAAAAAATGACAATGTAAGTACAGGGTGAGGGTATTTCTCTGAGAATGAGTTTCCTCAGCTTTACAGCAGAGGTGGGGAAAAGTTGGCCTGGATGATCATACCAGGTTCTCACAAAATCTGTAACCATAAGGTGTGACCCAAAGAACCTACCACCCAGGACACTTAGTGAGCATCAGGGTTATTGGTATGGCAGGGGGATGGGCAAACAGAGTTAGGTTACACTGAACTGCCTCACCAGGGAAGAAGAAAGAAAACAGACTAGAAAAGCATGACATTAATAACAGATATAGCTGATGAAGAAGACACAAAAGCACATTGCTGTGAACAGAGCCCAAACTCAGAATCATGTGGTCCTAAATGGAGAGAGACCTCTGGACCGTGGGATGAAGTACAGATCTGTAAAGGGGGAGTGGAGCTGCATTGTGGGTTTTAGGAATTTCACGTTTGTAGTAAAAAATCGAAGTCGGGGCACGAGACAAACCCATCTAAATGATCTAGAGTTAGTGCATTTTATATACAGAGGCAAATCCAATATGAGGCTTAAACACCAGGATTTCTCAGTTGTGGGTCTCTTCTAAGCCTTATACTTAATTTTGGGTTAAGATTTTTTTTTTTATTCCTCTTAATAAGAGTTTTCCAAGTTGTATAAGCTTCAGTTCCACAAAACCTGGCTCTCCCATTTGTGTATGAGGGTATTGACATGCAGCCTGTTACCTTTCTGTCTGTGTCTCCTCTATGTACCTGTGTCAGATGAGATACTTGAAAGGGGTGGAGGACATGTCCTGTTATTATCCTCAACCTCTAAGAGTTTTTGATGGCAACTGTGTAGGAGTTCTATATAGGACATTACAAAAATGGCATGGCTACCAGTGAGATGTATAAGGCATAAAAGATCTGTGCATTGTTCCTTCTCTGCAGGCTTAAAACTTCCCATATTAGAGTCTCATATATAAGAAAGAGTTTGGGTGATTTTCTGCCTTAAATCTGAAAGCTGTAGTATCAGTATTTCCTACAGGGCACAGCAAGACACCTTCCCATCCAGAGCTTTTTCAACACACCACTTGGCTTCCACAGTATTATAGCCCCAGTGTGTACCAGGCCTCTGCCACTAAACAACCTCCTTGAAAATATAGTTTTTCTTTTTAATTAAACAATTACTGAATTTTAATCACTTTCTCACATTGCCCAAAGCACTTAGGGGAAGACAAGTATATGATATAAGCCAAAGACATATGTTTGCTTTTAAAAGAACTTATGAACTATAGAAGTATAGAACCAAATCAGAAGTTGTGACTATGAATAAACACAGCTGAAGATAAAATTGAATGCCTGGATCCAAGGATTAATAGAATTGTACTCAACCAGATGAGGCTCAGAGAGTCAGAACTGACACATCAGAAACATGCTGGTTCAAAGTTAAGATGTATCCTCATTGTTTCAAAAACAATTCAGGAACACAGGTTAGAAATATAAGTCTTGAGAGTTGGCTCTATGCTTCTGTACATCACTGTTATGGATTGAATTATGTCCCCAAAATATATGTTGAAGTCCTAACTCCTGTACCTGTAAATGTGACCCTTTTTCAAAATAAGGTTTTCTTTTGTTGTGTAAATTAGGCCGTACTGGAGTAGGTGAGTCCTAAACCTAGTCTTTTCTGAGGTGTCTTACAAAGGGGAGTACAGACACAGACACACACACACACAGGTGGAGATGCCACGCAATGTCAAAGACAGATGCATCTTTAAGCAGTAAAGAAATGACAAGGACTTCCAGCAGTCACCAGAAACTACCAAAGAGGCCCACAGATGGAATTGACACAACCAAGTTACTGATTGAACTTTTAGCCTCCAGAACTGTGAGAACATAAATATCTGTTATTTGTAGTTGTTGTTACCTGCAGCTGAGTCTGCCCCCAACTCATGGTGACCCCATGCACACACAGAAAAAAAGGTCATGTGCCATCCTTACGACAGGTTGTGGATCGGACCGTGTGATTAATGGAGTTTTTCATTGGCTGATTTTTGAAAGTAGGGCGCCAGGTCTTTCTTCCTGGTTTGTCTTAGTTGGTAATGGTTCTTTAAAGCCATCCATTTTGTGGTATTTTGTAATGGCAATCCTAGAAATCCAAGACAGTCATTTTGACAATGTCCCTGGGCTTCTGAGTCTTCATTTGCAAAATAATTTAAAATTTTCGAATCAATTTTATGGCTTTCTTCAGTTCTATTCTTGTCAATTCTTGTCAATGCTTAGGGAAAAGACTTATCTCTCAGTTAAAGTTGCCAAGTAAGTAGCTTCTCCCATTGGTGGTAGACAGGGCTCACCTGTTGGCCTCCACCATGGCCTCAGCAGAAAACTAGGAGAGTGCCTACACCTTATTAGTCTGTAGCACCAATGAGGTATTTAAATGAATATCCCTCACAACTAAGGCCCAAGCATTTCCTTTTATTCTTCTTGGCTGATAAAAGAGCCTGTGGCTCCTGGAAAATATCTATAAGCTTCTGAAGTGTCATCAGTTTTAATATAAATACCCAGAGATTGAATACATTGAGGGAATATTTTGGAACACCTCTAATGGGCCATGCATATACAGTGTGTTGGGGAGATGATACAGAGATAAGTGGAATGCTGGTCCTCTTGGGTGAGCTGGGATACAGATCCACATTGGGTAGGTATAAGGACCACATAGGAGAAGGGGAGCCGTTGGGGACTCTGGGGTCTCTGGGCCGGTGATGATATTTCTTAGTGAGATAGAGAATAGAAGAGAAGCAATGTATTGAGTCTTCTTTTGATGTCTCAGGGTTTAGTTGACTTTGAGAAATTGTCAACGAATTGAACAAGCTATAAACACATGTGACAGATTTTTAGTTCTTTCAAACTCCAGAGAGGAAGAAACCTCACTAACTCCTTGTTTCTGAACTTCACATTTTTCTGGTGCCCCACATGTACCGACATGGCGTATTCTGGGGGTTCAAACAACTTAATGCTTAGCTCTGATGCTTGGAGTTTCAACTAATATACCCAAGCTGCCAAACTCAGTCAAAGGTGTCCCTTTGTTATAAGTATAAGGCAGACATAGTCATCATTCTGAAGTAGTTTATGATCCAACTAGTAAATCAACAATATAACCAAGAGTAGCAAGTGACAATAGAGGATGGAAAATTGTCAACACAAGGAAACCATTCAGAAAATGAAACAGGATCCACTGTTAATCAAGTATAGAGATTATTTCTTACACTGGAAATTGTACAGGGAGGGAAAACATTAGATGGCTCCATGGAGAGCAAGATTTAATCTGATCTTGAAGGACAGCTAGGGAGGACTAGAACATGTTTTGGGCTGTGCAGATTGCATAAACACAAGGGAAAAGGAAAAAATGCACAGTGTCTTTCAGAGGACTAGAGCAGAGAATAAAGAGACATACAGGCTAATAATGAAGAAAAGAGGCAGTAAGACAGGGCAGAGTCAAACCAAGAGTGCTTGGTTAAAAAAAAAAAAACACTGAATATCTGAATATATTGGAACTGAAATGTAGCCTCCCCAGAGCTGCACTTTGGAAAGATAAGTCTATCCTGGATAAGGAGTTTGGATTGGAGGAGGAGCTAATAGGAAAGACAAATTGGGAGATGGCTGCAAAAATTCCGAGGAGACATCTGAGGGTCTGGATGTGGCAAGTTAACTATGAAGATAAACATTTCTACTACAGGTGCTAACCAAAGGGTCGGCAGTTCGAATCCACCAGGCACTCCTTGGAAACTCTATGGGGCAGTTCTACTCCGTCCTATAGGGTCGCTATGAGTTGGAATCGACTCAAGGGCACTGGGTGGACCACTACAATGGCTCCACTTCTCCTATGTTGTCTTTATACCCACCTGATGTGGATCTATATCCCACACTCACCCGAGAGGACCAGTATTCCACTGAGTTCCACCAGTACCATTGAGAATAGCAGGGAAGTGAAAGGGAACGGGAGCTGGTTGTGGTGCAGGTGAAGTGTTTCAGACGCACTGTGTTTGCGGAGATACAGACACAAAAGGACAGATGTTCAGCTAACCTCCACGACGGAGTTAAGCTCTAAATTTAGAGGTGGGTTAGATATGCAAATTTCTCTCTCCCTAAATGCCACTGTTGAAAATATGGGAGAATCTGCGATCAGCCAGAGAGAGAGGATTGGAAGCTGAGAAAAGACCATCTTGAAAAACAAAATAGAGGAGGCTGCTCTACGAAACCCTTTAGAAAGGGGAGACATGATAACGCTTCCCTTGCTTGTTACGAAATCATGGACATGGACAAGATTTGAAATACCCTCAGACAACATTTGTTTGGCCTTCAAGGCAGTTTAATTGTGTTAATGATACATTAGGAGCCAAAGAAGAACTCTCTCCACTGGCTCTGTAGTTTTTCTGGACCTATCTAGAACATAAGCACCCCAAACCGTTTGTATCTGTCTCATGAAAGCCCTTTTATTAGACTGGATGATTCTAAGAATGGAAAATACATCCAGCTAGGATTGATGTGCTTGACAGTGGTGCTGGCTTTGATTTCTCTGAAGGAAATCCTTTGCTAAACATCTCCTTTCCCCTGTTATCCCAGCCTCTGCACAGTCTTTAACCTCTAGGCTATGGCTAACCCCACACATGCTTGTGTATTGCACAAGCTGTTTACTTTTGTTGATCTCAGGATGTGGAGGAGTCCATAAAATCCAAGCTGCTTTTTGATATGCAACCAGTTTAGATGGCACCAGAATGAACCTCAGGCTTTCCTGAGGTTATAAAACATTCCCTTAAATGTTTTAACTCCACTTTGATGCTCCCATTTCTTCAGAGCCAGCAAATGAAGTGAGAGTTGAAGAGCTCGCAGTGTTTCCACCCTGACTGAGGTACAAGTGTCATAAATCTCAGGGAGAGCTGTGCTCACCCTATGTGCAGCTCAGCTCTGCCTGCACGCAGCCTGGCTCTCAGTAGTTCAGAGAAGGCCAACGTTGCTGATCCAAAGCCCTACTGACTGCCAGCCTTGCCCCCTGCCCTGGCTGAAACATAGATTGTTGGGAAACTATTGGTTCTGGGTTACTATTGGCTTTAATTATAAATAAGTGTGTATGTTTTATAGTATTCAAACTTAAGGCAGTTAAAGTGGAATTAGGCAGAAGAGAGGAGACTTAACGTAAAATCTTAAAATATAAATGATTACTTAAGCCAGGGCACTTCCCTAGACCCTGAATTCAAACTCTAGTGGCATCTTTAGGGGAGTAATATTTTTACATGAACAAGCATCTTCCCATGAAAACATTACTTCTGAGGCTCTCTTGTATGGATAACATTAGCTTATAACAGCTTTTAAAAACAGTTTTCTTCTTTTATGACTATTTTTAAGTAAAGAAGAAAATGAACCCAGATCAATGTGGAATCCAATCCGTTAGCATTCATGACCCCCACTCCTATCTAAATTCTACTTCACTTTCAGTCCCTCTTACTTCCCTCCCTCTCCTGCCCTCGCCCAGAATACAAATGCACTTAGTTATTTTACCCTAAAACAAAAAAGCAAACAAACACACAAACCTTACTCTGCTCCTTGTATTTCCTTATCCTTCTTTCGTATGTACTGTTCTCAAAATAAAAGATCTTTCCTTCCCTGTGCCTCTACAAACATGCTGGTTCCACCCTCAGTGTTGCAGGCTAGGATCTTCTCTGTCCTCATCTTCCTAATCACAGCTCTACACATTTCTTGTTTCCACCTCATCTTCCCTTTGAAAACATCTTTCTCCCCCAGCTCCATGTCACAGCACTATGCCCATCCTCTATTACCTTTTCTTTCACAGTGGGCAGTCTCTCCTATACCAGCTGTAAATGTAGGGACCCTGTGTTTCTCATGTACAAAAACTAATGTCTGCAGCATCCCTGTCACCTGGTGGACTCCAAGTCACATTTGTAAAATAAATCATGATTCTGATATGCTATGAAATTACCCACTTGATGGTAACAGAGAAGTTTGCTTCTGGGCCTTTTGTTTGGTTTTGCCCAGTGAACAGCTATTTCTCTTTGTGGAGCTGACTACTGAGGAGGATAGCTAACATTTTCAGAGGGTTCTCTTTATACACATGTGATCACAGGCATTTCTCACAGGAGCCTAGGAGAGGACCTCCTTATCTCATATAACATTTGAGAAATAGAAGCCCCATGTGGGGGCCATGAGTCTAGCAGCTGGGGGACCAGGACTCTAGAAATCTGGTCCTTTTTTTTAATCTATGTTTTCCTTTTCCCACTGTACCATTCAGTCAAGATTCTTTTCTCTGGAAAGGTTGAATATGTGTCCCAGGACTTCCCTCTTGTTTCTCCAGACAACAGCCAAGATAAAAATCAGGCCCAGAGAACTGTTCCACCTGAATGAACTATGGTTTAGCCCCTTTTTGTTTCAACCTTGAAACAGTGCAATCTTCAGTCAATAATGAGAATAGAGAAAGGAATTCTTGAACACATTCTAAATCTTGGTCACAATTTGCAACAATATACATACAGATGAATAAATGGAGGTGCAGGACGGCAAAGGGGTTTGCTTCATATCTCTAGTCAGGGATGGTGCAGCCAATACCCAAACCCAGTTCCATCTGAGTCCAAGGACCCATCTTTCCTCAGCAAGTCAGGATGCAACTCCGTGGGATAGCACATAGCAATCTATCTGGCTAGCCCAAGCATACAAGGCCTCAACAGCTGCCAGCCTGCATGTTTATCCCCACAATTCCGTGTGCAGGTGGCGCAATGACCAGAGAAGAAAAGGGAAGCAACAATGAATCCTTTTTTTCTTTTAAACCGAGAAGCTTCCTAATGATTACCATTTAATTTATAAATGATTAGAAACCTGTCTTTCAAATATTTTACTTGAGAGTGTCACCTGAGGTATGGGTCAGTGTCTCTGGTCAAGAGATGACTTTAGGCATCATCATCCATGAGATGCTATCCATGACTCTATTCAGCCACAGCAGCTCTCACTTTTCTCAGCTAGCCCTCGGGCTGCAATTCCAAAGGAAGCAGGCCCTCCACTCTTCCCCGAAAAGCAGTAGGACAGTCGGAGACCAGAATTCTTAGCTATAAGAGTGGGATACAATCAACTATGGCTATTTAAGAAAAAAAAAAAAAGATAAGTGATATTTAAGGAGAAAATGTAATTAAGGAAGCTTTCCAGGAATCACACCAAACTCACGCCACAGGTAAGAAAATAGTCATCACTCCACCACTACTGAGTGTCCAATGTCAGGAGCCTGACTTGACTGCAACTGTTGCTGCTGCCTTGAACACTCACACCATGTCTGGGGCATTTACAGGGCATTGAAATCCCTGAAAAACACTGCTACTGACACTACTGTGACCATGGAATGCCTGCTCCTCTACCTAACAGGGGTTTGTTACTTTATGGAACCCACTGTAAAATCAAAGTCTGGGGCTTGAGCCATGGAGTAGTAGAGGCAAGGGATGTGGAAAATGTGAGTTCTAATATTAACATCGACTTATTTATCATCTGGGACATTAGGAAAGGCTGATATATAAATATGAACCAGCTACTCAGAATACAAGGAGGCTGGGCAGTAAAGTAGCTAAGCATACAGCTGCTAACCAAAAGGTTGATGGTTCAAACCCATCAGTCACTCCTTGGCTGAAAAATGGGGCAACTTACTTCCATAAAGATTACAGGTTTGGAAACCCTATAGGGCAGTTCTACTCTGTCCTATAGGGTTGCTATGAGTTGGAATCCACTCAACAGCAATGGGTAATGGGTACTCAAAATACAAAAGTAGTCATGAAACTGTGACAAATGACTTCAGCAGACTTTGGAGTTAGATGGGTGAACCTAAAACCCAGATTCTGTCCTTGATAACTTGGTGATCTTTGACCTTCATCATAGGTTTTCTATCTATACCTCAGTTGCTTACCTTCCAAAGTGGTTATGATGATGAAATGGAACAGTCTGTAAAGTTTCTGGCACAAAAGTAGTGTTTGATAAATGGTACTATGTATTAATACTTAAAGTTCAGGGCTTTCTTATGATGTCTTTAGCTGCCCTAGGATCTGTTTTAGTTTCCTCTTGCTGCTGTAACAGAAATACCACAAGTGGGTGGCTTTAAGAATAGAAATTTATTTTCTCAAAGTACTGGAGGCTAAAGTCAGGGTCCCTTTTGTGTCGATTCCTTCCTTGCTAGTAGTGCTGGGCACATCTTACTTCTTCAGCTTGAAAACAATCCTCATATATTGACTGTCTTCCCCAGTATGTGGTTGTGTCTCTGTCTCTAGATTGTTCTTCATATAACTCAGAAGTGATTAAGTTTAAGATCTGCCCTACACAGGTATAAACTCAGATAATTGATCATGTCACATTAAAGTACATTGTGGAATGTGATTACAATATACATTGCATTAGATTCAAGGTAGTTGCATTACATTACATCCACAGGTATAGGGGTTAGGATTCCAACACATATTTGGGGGGAGGACACAATTCAATCCATAACAGGATTCAAGGCTGTGCAAAACCATATTTATTCTTCTTTTCAATGGAAAGCTGTAACTAGACTTAGTTTTTAAAAAAAGCAAATTAGAAAGGGAAGAAGGCATTTTTTTCCTCTGTTATCTTTTGATATTACAGCATTCTGTTGAAGAAACAGACTTGAAACTACCCATTCTTATTTTGCCCTAAGCACAACAACAAAGCATTCCTCCTTCTTTTTTTTAATATACCATTTTTGTTTTTTTACCTCATCTCCTATTGCTGTTATTAAATAAACATGACTTAATTAATGTTAGGCAAATGTGGTAGATTGTATTTAAGCTCTGTATCTATCAATTATTAGCTACATAACCTAGGCTAAGTCAGTGCTTCCAGTTATCAAAAGTGCTATAAAGTGGTCAAAAATTTTAAATGGCATAACTAACGTAAAATTATCTGGTGCACTTCAGGTATTCAATAAAGTTTGGTTTCATGCATCAATAGTTTTTGTGAAGGCATCTGGCATAGAGTATGCTTATGTGGGTTACAATAGGTGCTTAAAAATTGCTGTTTAATATTACCTACATTTTAAGTTAAAAATGCAAACTGTTCTAGGAATATATGACCATTTCACCTGATGTTTCATCATAAATGGGAAGCATTTCCTTTAGAACAGATCTATTATAAACCTTATACATAATGCATTCTCATAAATTGCTGTGTATTTGTAGCCATTTGCAGGAAAGAGGTGAGGTTCTACAGTCTATAATCAAATTGTCCACAGGAGAAACACGAGGGGCAAGAAACCACAGTCTATCCTGAGCTGAGTTCATGAGTCGTCTGGCAAGCTGCAGATGAACTATCTACAAGAGGACAAGAGAAAGTAGATTCCCACTGAGAGAATATCTAGGAGCCTGCAGGTACATTCTGTGAAAAAACAAAAATAGGGCTGTGGCTATAACAAGACACAATCTAAATCATGCAGGTTACATTTTATAAAATCCCTTCTAGAGAAACACTTATCTAAAGTTAGAGATAATATTTGAAATTCCTGAAGCCAAAATTGACTCAAGGTCTCCTTGGCATTACAAGACCTCCTAGCTGAAAGAAAAAACTGGCAAATTCCACCTCTGCTGCCTCTGGATGGTGAGTATGTATAGGGGGAGGGTCATGGTTCAGAAAATAAGGCCAATAGCAAGGGATAAGGTCAGGACATCCAAACATGTGTTCTTGAAAAATAGAATTGATATACCTTCATATGTGGATGAGGTAACCCATTTCTTATGAGACAAGAAGCAATAGAATTTCTTGTGAGTGCACAATGTTGTTGGTTTTAATAAATATGCAAACTGATTTATTATGTCCATCATCTGTTAGCTCTTTCCTGTTAGTCTTGGAATAAATCTTAAAAAAAAAAAAACCAAACCCAGTGCCGTTAATTCCAACTCATAGGAATTGACAGCACTGGGTTTGGTTTTTGTTTTTGTTTTTGTTTTAAGTCTTGGAATAAATCTTAGAATATAAAAATCTTCCAGGCTCTTACTGTAATAGACCTCAACCTGCATGAATGCTATATATAACAAGAGTCACCAGAATATCAGGAACTAAGAGATTTTTCTCTGGTGATTCAAAAATTTGTAAATTCTGGGAAGTTAAATAGTTTTGAAATGAGTAATAATTTGGTCATGAGTGTAGACCTCAGCAAAATAACAGGATGATTTGTGGGTAAATAGTTTCTTGGATTCAGAGTTGGAACAATGGGTATTGGGTGCCTTGGGTGGTCCCTGTAAAATCTTAGTCATGACTAGGATGTGATTAAAAAAAAAAAAATCTATTAGTACTGTGCTAGATTTTTCTGGGAAAAGTAACATTTGTAATTCATCATAGTCCTACGAATTTTCTAATTGTGAATTGTATTTAGAAACATTTTTTTCAATAACCATCTTGATGCTTTATTCCATGGTAACTCTGTTTTACTAGGTACACAATACTGGAACCTTGTATACCTTAAAAAATAAAAGAAATTTAAAAAACCTCTACAGTTGGTTCAGAGTTTAACATAAAGTGTTTAATTACAATTTACTGTACAACAACAAACTGGGTAACCTATAAGAAATGGACAAATTCTTAGAGGCACACAACCTACACAAATTGAATCAAGGCAAAATAGAAACTTTCAACCAACTCATAACAAGTGAAAAAATTGAATCAGTGATCAAAAACCTCCAAAAAAAAAAATCCTGAACCAGCTGTTTTCATTGGAAAATTCTCCCCAACATTTAGAGAATTGACACAAACCTGTTAAAACTCTTCCAAAAGGTAGAGAAAAAGGAATATTTTCTAATTTATTCTATGAAGCAAATATAATCCTGATATCAAAACAAGAGGAAGACACCACAAGACAAGAAAACTACAGGTTAATATCTCTTGTGAATATAGATACAAAAATCTTCAGCAAAATGCTAATGAAAAGAACCCAACAGCATATTGAAAGATTCACACACCATAACCAAGAGGAACTTATTCTAGGAATGCAGGGATGGTTCAACATTAGAAAATCAATCAGTGTCCATACCAATAGAAAAAGGAAAAATAAAACCACAAGATCACCTCTATGAATGCAGAAAAAAAAAATTGATAAAACCCTACATCCTGTCTTGGAACATTTATCCAGCGCTGTTGAGAATGCAAAATGGTATATCCGTTGTGGAAAACAATGGGGTGGTTCCTCAAAAAACCAATGTTTCATGAGTTTGGTGTCATTTGAATGTCTTTTTTGGTGAAATGTTTATTCCTTTGTCAATTTTTGCTTGGGCTATCTGTTGTTAAGTTGTGGAAGTTTCGTATATTGGTTATTATATACTTATTGAATATATAGTTTCTGAAGTTTCTTTCAGCAATGTTTTATAATTCTCATTGTGTTAGTCTTTCACATCTGTGGTTAAATTTATTAATAACCATTTTATTCTCTTAAATGTTATTGCAATTGGAACTGTTTTCCTAATTTTCCTTTCAGACTGCTCATTGCCTCAGTTAACTTTTGTTTGTTGACCTTGTATCTTGCAACTTTGTTGAATTTCTGTATTAGTTTTAGAATCTTTTCTGTGGATTCTTTGGGATTTTCTATGTATAAGATCATGTCATCTGAGAATAGAAATACTTTTATTTTATCTTTTTTTTCTGATCTGGATATATTTTATTTCTAGTTTTACTGTTCTGGCTAGGACTTCTAATACTATATTGAATAGAAGTGGTGAGGGTGGGCACCCGCATCTTGTTCCTGATTTCACGGGGAAAGGTCTCGGTCTTTGTCCGTTAAATATAGTATTGGGTGTGGTTTTCATATAAGCCCTTCACTATATTGAGGAACTTCCCTTATATTCCAATCTTCTTGAGGGTTTTCACCAAGAAAGGATGTTGGGTTTCATCAATTTTTTTTTTCTGCATTCATAGAGGTGATCTTGTGGTTTTCTTTTTCCTTTTTCTATTGGTATGGACACTGATTGATACCATATGACTCAGCATTTCCACTGCTAGGAAGCTACCCAAGTGACTTGAAAGCAACGATGAAGACATGTACACCAATGTTCACTGTAGCATTATTCACAATAGGCAAAAGGTAGAAATAACTGAAATGTTCATCAACAGATAAATGGATAAATAAAATTTGGTATGTAAATATAATGCAGTATTACTGAACCATCAAAAGTAATGAATCAGTGGTGGGGCCAAGGTGGCAGAGTAGTCAGATGCTTCCTGTGGTCCGTCTTACAACAAAACCCTGAAAAAAAACAAGTGAATCAATTATATATGAAAATCCAGGAGCCTTGAACAGCAAAAGCAAAGTTGAGGAATCAGACTGAGCAACGGGGGAGGGAGAGATGACTCAGAAGCAATGAGGATTTGCCAAACTTGAATTGTCTGGAACTGGCACGCTGCAGGCCTGGATTAGCTGGCACCAGTGGTGAAGCAAGCAGTGGCATACAGGATGTGTTTTCCACATCAAGAGAGACCGAGCAACTGAGAGTCTATTCACACCTAAAGAATCAACAAAAAGTGACATTCAAAGGGCAAAAGATAAGTGCATGCATCTAACCTACTGCATGGATCACAAAACACCCCTTTGGGAAAAATCTCTGTCCCACTTACCTACACCTTCCCACTCTGCACTGGGTCCGAGTCAGTTTCAGAGATTGCCACAACACCCGGGCCAGAAGTAGGACCCGTCAGGCACTCTGAGCCATTCTCCCAGCCTTGGAGGTAGCAAATTAAAAAACAGGGAAAAATAATCTGCCAACTCCCCTAAGCCAGGAACTTAGGGCAGAAACAGCTCCTTTGCCTACGCATGGGCACAAGGGGTCCGTGGACTTTGAATGCTTTTCACCCCTGCATAGACCTGTTTGGGCCCATTTCAACAGCGTAGGCCCTCATTAGCACAGTACAACAGGGTATGTAACTGTAGTCTAACTTCAACTGTTTCAGCTATATGGTGGAGAGGCAGGTTTCTGACATTTGACAATGTTCTGCCTATTAAGAAGAGTCCTAACCTACCTATATCAGGGACCTCAGGACTAGTAGCTTCATCCATGCCACTTAGCCACCTGCAAAAGGGGTCCAAGAAAAAGTGGTGTCTCCCAGTCCTTAGAGCCAACAGTTTGGGTGCCCATAGTCCAGCTACAAAACCCACCCACCTATGTGCTCACAGTAACAGGGACACACTTTAATCACAGACACTCAGGAAAGGTTGTCATCCCCCCACCTTGCTCCAGAGCATGGCCCCCTACTGCAGCCAGATACCTGTGCCTATAAAAATCACCCCAGATTATCCAAGACTGAAGGTGAGAGCTTGCACCACACATGGTGGCCAACTACCTGGACACCTGATCTGATTCCATATAAGAAAAGTAAATGGACTTCTGGGCTCACATATCTAATGACAGCTCTAACTACCTGGTGACATAATGGTAGAGCTTCAAAGGCACCAATACTCAAACTAGCTCACTTGAGCAGCCTATTTGGGTATATCAAAACAAAACAAGAAGCTAGGAGGCAGTAAGCAAAAATAAAATAAATAAATATAATAACTTATTGATGGCTCGGAGACAACAGTCAACACCAAGTCCCATAAAAAGGCAGCCCATGTTGGCTTCAGCAAGCAACCAAAATAAAGAATCAAGGAATCTTCTGGATGAAGCAAATTTTCTGGAATTACCAGACATAGAATACAAAAGACTGATATACAGAACACTTCAAGAGATCAGGAAGGAGATCAGGCAAAACCCAGAACAAGCCAAAGAGTACACAGAAAAAGCAACAGAGGAACTTAAGGAGGTTAGAGAATAGCATATGACAAATTTCACTGGCTGCAAGAATCCACAGAGAGACAGCAAACAGAAATCCAGAAGATTAACAATAAAATTCCAGAATTACACAACTCAGTAGAAAGTCATAGGAACAGAATTGAAGCAATTGGAAAGCAAAATTAGTGAGACTGAAGATAAAGCACTTGACACCAACATATCTGAGGAAAAATCAGATAAAAGAGTTTTTTTTTTTTTTTTTTAAGTGAAGAAACCCTAATAATTATGTGGAACTCAATCAAAAGGAACTACCTACAAGTGATTGGAGTACCAGAACAGGGGGGATAACAGAAAATACAGAGAGAATTGTTGAAGATTTGTTGGGAGAAAACTTCCCTGATACCATGAAAGATGAGAAGATATCTATCCAAGATGCTCATCAAACCCCACACAAGGTAGATCCCAAAGGAAAGTCACCAAGACATATTATAATCAAACTTGCCAAAACCAAAGATGAAGAGAGAATTTTAAGAAAGGCTAGGGATAAACAAAAAATCATCTACAAAGGAGAGCCAATAAGACTAAACTCAGACTACTCAGCAGAAACCATGCAGTCAAGAAGGCAATGGGATGACATGTGTAAAGCCTTGAAGGAAAAAAAAAATGCCAGCCAAGAATTATATATCCAGCAAAACTGTCTTTCAAATATGATGGCAAAATTTAGGACATATCCATACAAACAGAAGTTTAGGGAATTTGCAAAAACCAAACCAAAATTACAAGAAATACTAAAAGGGGTCCTCTGGCTAGAAAATCAATAACATCAGATAACAACCCAAGACTAGAACATTGGCCAGAGCAACCAGATATCAACCCAGATAAGGAAATCACAAAAGTAAATCAAAGCTAAAATGCTCAGAACAGGAAAACAGTGATATCATTATATAAAAGAGGACAACATTAAATCAAAAAAGAGCCACTAAAAAATGTAGTTATACATGTTTCATAAGGAGAGGAAGTCAAGACTATATAAAAAAATAAGAGATTGGTTTATACATAGAAAAATGGAGGTAAATATTCAGGTAACCACAAAGGAAAGTAACAATCCTGCACATCAAAATAAAAAACAAAAAAAAAAATAATAAATGCTCAGCAAATACAAAATCAACAACAATGAAAAAGAGGAAAAGAACATACACAAAGAAAAATGACTCAGCACAGAAAATTAAGTGGAACAAAGAAACAGTCAACAACACACACACAAAAAAAGAGACATCAAAATGACAGCATTAACTCATACCTACCAATAATTACGCTAAAAGTAAATGGATGAAATGCACCAATAAAACACAGAGAGTGGCAGAATGGATTAAAAATAACTATGATTCCTCTATGTGCTGCCTACAAGAGACATGCCTTAGACTTAAAGACACAAACAAACTAAAACTCAAAGAATGAAGAAAATATATGTGTCAAGCAAACAACAATCAAAGAAGAGCAGGAGTGGCAATATTAATCTCTGAAAAAATAGACTTTAAAGTTAAATCCACTGAAAAGAATAAGGAAGAACACTATATAATATTTAAAGGGTCAATACACCAGGAGGACATAACCATAATAAATATTTATAAACCAAACAATAGGGCTCCAAAATACATAAAACAAACTCTAACACCATTGAAAAGAGAGATAGACAACTCCACATAATAGTAGGAGACTTCAAAACACCAATTTTGGTGAAGGACGGAACATCCAGGAAAAGCTCAATAAAGACATGGAAAATCTAAATGCCACAATCAACCAACTTGACCTCATAGACATAGAGAGAACACTCCACCCAATAGCAGCCAAGTATACTTTTCCAATGCACATGGAACATTACCCAGAATAGACCACATATTAGGCCATAAAACTAGCCTTAATCATAAAAATTGAAATATTACAAAGCATCTTTTCTGACCATAAAGCCATAAAAGCTGAAATCAATAACAGAATAAGCAAGGAAAAATATCATACAGGCAGAAACTGAACTACACCTTGCTCAAAAACTACTGGGTTATAGAAGAAAATAAGGACAGAATAAAGAAATTCAGAGAATCAGATGAGAATGAAAACACATCCTACCAGAACCTTTGGGACACAGCAAAAGCAGTGCTTAGAGGTCAATTTATAGCAATAAATGCACGCATCCGGAAAAAAAGACAGGGCCAAAATCAAAGCATTAACCCTACAACTCAGACAAATAGAGAGCAGCAAAAGAAGCCCTCAGGCACCAAAGAAAACAAATAATAAAAATTTGAGCAAAATTAAATGAAATAGAGAACAGAAAAACAATTCAAAGATTTAACAAGATTGAAAGCTGGTTCTTTGAAAAGATTAACAAAATCGATAAACCACTGGTGAAACTGACAAAAGGAAAACAGAAGAGGACGCAAATAACCCAAATAAGAAAGGAGATAGGCAATATCAAAACAGACCCAATGAAATTAAAAGAATCATAACAGAATACCATGAAAAATTGTACTCTAACAGATTTGAAAACCTAGAGGAACTGGAGAAATTTCTACAAACACACTACCTACCTAACCTACCTAAACAAACACAAACAGAAGTAGAAAAACTAAATAAACCTATAACAAAAGAAGAGATTGAAAAGGTAATTTAAAAACTCCCAACAACGACAAAAAGCCCTGGCCGTAATGGCTTCCCTGGAGAATTGTACCAAACTTTCAGAGAATATTTAACACCACTACTACCAAATGTATTTCAGGGCATAGGAAAGGATGGAATACTCCCAAACTCATTCTATGAAACCAGCATAACCGTGATACCAAAACCAGGTAAAGATAAAAAACCCCAAAAGAAAATTACAGACCAATATCCCTCATGAACTTATACACAAAAATCCTCAACAAAATTCTAGCCAAGAGAGTTCAACACCATATCAAAAAAATAATTCACCATGACCAAGTGGGATTCATATCAGCTATGCAGGGATGTTTCAATGTTAGATAAACAATCAATGTAATCCATCACATAAATAAAATAAAAGACAAGAACCACATGATCTTATCAATTGATGCAGAAAAGGTATTTAACAAAGTCTGACACCCATTCATGACAGAAACTCTCAGCAAAATAGGAACAGAAAGCAAATTCCTCAACATAATAAAGGACATTGATACAAAGCCACAGACAACATCATCCTAAATGGAGAGAGTGTGAAAGCATTCCCCTTGAGAACAGGAACCAGACAAAGATGCCCTTTATCATCACTCTTATTCAAATTTGTGCTGGAGGTCCTAGCCAGAGTGGTTAGGCTAGATAAAGAAATAAAGAGCATCCAAACTGGCAAAAAAGAAGTAAAAGTATCTCTATTTGCAAATAATATGATCTTATACACGGAAAACCCTAAAGAATCTATAAGAAAACTACTGGAAGTAATGGAAGAGTTCAGCAAAGTATCACCATACAATATAAACATACAAAAATCAGTTGGATTTCTCTACACGAACAAGGAGAAATTTGAAGAGGAAATCACCAATACCATTTACAATAGCCACAAGCAGATAAAATACTTAAGGAATAAATCTAACCAGAGATGTAAAAGACCTATGCAAAGCAAACTACAAGACACTACTGCAAGAAACCAAAGAGACCTACATAAGTGGAAAAACATACCTTGCTCATGGATAGGAAGACTCAACACGTGAAAATGTCAATTCTATGCAAAGCGATCTACAGATACAATGCAATTTCAATCAAAAAATCAATGGCATTTTTTAATTAGATGGAGAAAGAAATCACCAACTTCATATGGAAAGGGAAGAGGCCCCGGATAAGTGAAGCATCACCAAAGAAGAAGAACAAAGTGGGAGGCCTCACACTACCTGATTTTAGAACCCATTATACCGCCACAATAGGCAAAACAGTCTGTTACTGGTACAACAACAGACACATAGACCAATGGAACATAATTGGGAACCCAGGCATAAATCCATCCACATATGAGCAGCTGACGTTTGACAAAGGCCCAAAATCTGTTAATTGGGGAAAAGACAGTCTCTTTAACAAATGGTGCTGGCATAACTGGATATCCATTGCAAAAAAATGAAACAAGATCCATACCTCACACCATGCAGAAAAACAAACTCAAAATGGATCAAAGACCTAAATATAAAATTTCAAACAAAAAGATCATGGAAGAAAAAATAGGGACAATGCTAGGAGCCTTAATACATGGCATAAACAGTATACAAAACATTATTAACAATGCACAAACACTGAAAGAGAAACTAGATAACTGGAAGCTCCTAAAAATCAAACACTTATGATCATCCAAAGACTTCACCAAAAGAGTAAAGAGACAACCTTCAGACTTGGGAAAAATTTTTGGCTACAACAAATCTGATCAGTGTCTAATCTCTAAAATCTACAAGATACTGCAACACCTCAACAACAAAATGGCAAATAACCCAATTAAAAAGTGGGCAAAGAGTATGAACAGGCATTTCACCAAAAAAAGACATTCAGAGGGCAAACAGATACATGAGGAAATTCTCATGATCATTAGCCATTAGAGAATGCAAATCAAAACTAAAATGAGATACCACGTCACACCAACAACAAAAAAAAAAGCTAGCATTAATCCAAAAAACACAAAATAATAAATGCTGGAGAGGCTGTGGAGAGACTGGAATGCTTATACACTGCTGTTGAGACCGTAAAATGGTACTACCACTTTGGAAATCGATTTGTTGTTTCCTTAAAAAGCTAGACACAGAAATACCATACCACCCAGCAATCCCACTCCTTGGGATTTATCCTAGAGAAATAAGAGCCATTATAAAAATAGATATATGCACACTCATGTTCATTGCAGCAGTGTTCACAATAGCAAAAGCATGGAAACAACCTACGTGCACATCAACAGACAAATGAATAAACAAATTACACTCAATTCACACAATGGAATACTACGTAACAATAAAGAACAATGATAAATCTATGAAACATCTTATAACATAGATGAATCTGGAAGGCATTATGCTGAGTAAAATTAGTCACAAAAGAACAAATATTGCATAGGACAAATATAAGAGCTCAAGAAGTGGTTTAAACACAAAAGAACTCATTCTTTGATGGTCACAAGGGTGGGGAGGGGTATTCACTAACTAGATAGTAGACAAGAATTATTTTCAATGAAAGGAAGGACAACACACAATACCGGGGAAGTCAGCACAACTGACTGAATATGCTTCCTGAATATGACCAAACACTGAAGGGCAGAGTAGCAGGGGCAGGGGTCTGGGGACCATGGTTTCAGGGGACATCTAGGTCAATTGGCATAACAGCGTTTAGTAAGATGTCCTGCATCCCACTTTGGTGAGTGGCGTCTCAAGTCTTAAAAGCTAGCAAGTGACCATTTAAGATGTATGAATTGGTCTCAACCCACCTGGAGCAAAGGGGAATGAAGAACATCAAAGACACAAGGAAAATATTAGCCCAAGAGGCAGAAGGGGCCACATAAACCAGAGACTCCATCAGCCTGAGACCAGAAGAACTGGATGGTACCCAGCTACCACCAAGGATGGCCCTGACAGTGAATAGACAGGCCCTGATGGAGCAGAAGAAAAGTGGGGTGCAGAACTCAAATTCTAGTGAGAAGACCAGACTTAATGGTCTGACTGAGACTGGAGGAACCCCAAAAGACATGGCCCCCGGACTCTCTGTTTTGCCCAAAACTAAGACCACTCCCGTAGCCAACTCTTAAGACAAAAATTAGACTGGACTATAAGACATAAAATGATACCCATGAAGAGTGTGCTTCTTAGTTCAAGTAGATACCTGTACTAAATGGGCAGTTCTTGTCCAGAGGCAAGGTGAGAAGGCAGAAAGGGACAGAAACTGGTTGACTGGACATGGGAAATACAGGGTGGCGAGGAGGAGTGTGCTTTCACATTACAGGGACAGCAACTAGGGTCGCATAACAAAGTTTTTTTTACGAGAAAATAACTTGAACCGTAGACTTTCACTTAAAGCACAATTAAAAAAAAAGTAAATGAATCACTGATACAAGCTACAACATGGATGAATTTTAAAAACTTGATGGTAAGTGAAAGAAGCCAGATACAAAAACACGGTATTATATGATTCCATTTACATAAAATGTGTGGAAAAAGAAAATCCATAGAGACAGAGTTTATTTGTGGTTGCCAAGGGTTGGTGAGGGCAGAGAAGAGGAGGGAATGGGAAACCACTGCTTTAGGGTAAAGGATTTCTTTTTTGATGTGATGAAATGTTCTGGAATTAGATCATTGTGATGGTTGCACAGGAGCTCTGGTGGCACAGTGGTTAAGAGCTCGGTAGTTCAAATCCAACAGCTGCTCCTTGGAAACCCAATGAGGCAGTTCTACTCTGTCCTATAAGGCCGCTATGAGTCAGAATCAACTTAACAGCAACAGTTTGGCTTTCTTAGTTTATAAATTGCAAATACAGTAAAAACAGCAGAGTTGTTTGCTTTAAAATGGTAGAAATATTGAATTTTATCTCAATTAAAAATCATAAAAATATTAGCTGAAGAAAATAGGCAGAGTTAGCCTGAAGCAGAGAAGACCCCAAACAAGCCCTTCAGGTGATTCTGATTCAGATTCAAGTCAGAGGAAGCTAAAGCAGTGCTCACATGGAAATTTATAGCTGTAAATTCCTGTATTAAAAAAAGAAGAAAGATCACAAATTAAAAATGTAACAAAAAAAACTTAAGGAACCAGAAAACGAAGAGAAAACCAAACCAAACCAACCAGAATGAAGATAGCAAAGAAAACGAAACGGAGAATTCTATTCCAGGATACTTAATTGTGCTCAGGCAGGACCTGTACACAGAGAACAAGGAGATACTACATGGTTTAAAATCAGGAAAGGTGTGCATCAGGGTTGTATCCTTTCACCATACTTGTTCAATCTGTCTGCTGAGCAAATAATCCGAGAATCTGGACTTTATGAAAAAGAATGTGGCATCAGGATTGGTGGAAGGCTCATTAACAACCTGCAATATGCAGATGACACAAACTTTTACATAGACAAACTTGTCATCTCTGAATAAAGAGTGGTTTTCATCCTTTCCAGTCTGTATGTCTTTTATTTCTCTTACTTTTTTTTTTTTTTTTTTGCTTTCTAAAACTCACAGCACCATGTTGAAATGGTGACAAAGGACATCTTTTCCATATTCTTATTTCAGGGGAAAAGCATGTGATGTTCCAATATGAAGTTTGATATTAGTAGTTTGTTGAGGGTTTTGTCAGTAATAAGGAGCCTTGGTGACACAGTGGTTAACTTGGCTACTTACTAAAAGTTGGCAGTTTGAACCCACCAGGTGTTCTTTGGGAGAAAGATGTGGCAGTCTACTTCAGTAAAGATTTCAGCCTTGGAAACCCTATGGGGCATCTACTCTGTCCTATAGGGTCACTATGAGTCGGAATCCACTCAATGGTAATGGATTTAGCTATCAGGAAGAGATGTTGGATTTTGTCAAGTGCTTTATCTACTACTATTGAAATAATCATAAATTTTACACCATTAGTCTTTAAATAGTTCCTGGGTGGTGCAAAGCTTAATGCTCTTGGCTGCTAACCCAAAGGTTGAAGGTTTAAATCAATCTAGAGGTACCTCAGAAGAAAGAACTGGCAATCTACTTCCAAAAGAACCAGCCACTGGAAATCCTATGGAGCACAGTTCTACTCTGACATCCGTTAATATAGTGAATATCATTGACTGATTGTCTAATGTTGAACTAGAATTGCCTTCCTGGGCTAGTCCCAATTGGTCATTTTGTGTGTTCCCTGTAATATATTGCCATATTTGATTTGCTAATATTTTGTTGAGAATATGGTCATGAGGGATATTGAGCTACAGTTTACTTTCACTGTAATATATTTTTCTGCTTTTTGGATCAAGATAATCCTAGTCTCATAAAATGAGTTGGAAAGAGTTCTCTTCCATCTTATGAAGGAATTTTGTGGAGTTATTATTATTCCTTTCATGTTGTTTAAATGTTCCACTAAATCCATCGCAGCCTGAAGTTGCCTTTGTTAGAAGACTTCCAACTATGACTTGTATTTTTTAAATTTATATAGAGTTATTAAGTTTTTTTTTTTTTTTTTGAGTTAGTTTGCTTATTTTGGGTTTCATACAAGTTTTTAAATTTATGGGTACAGATTTGTTTGTAGTGTTAACTTGAAAAAAAATGTCTTTTTTCTGGGAAAGTCTGGCTAAATTGAATCAATATTATTGATTTTTTTTCCTCCAATACCTATTGTCTCAATTATTTTATTTTCAATTTCGTTGATTGCCTTTTAATTATTTCCTTCTTTCTGCCTTTTGCATTTAGATTTCTCTTATTTCTCTAGTTTCTACTAAGGTAGAAACCCATTTTCTGAGATAAGTACTTAAGGCTATAAATTTCCCTCTAAACACTGCTGTAGCTGCATGCCGCAAATGTGTGTTCAGTTTCCTTCCATTCTAAATATTTCTAAAATTTCCTTGAAATGTTTTCTTTGATTCATAGCTTTATTAGAGCATGTTGTTTAATTTTATATTATTTGGCAATTTTACAGATAGCCTTTTAGTAGTGATTTCTCTTTAATTCCACTGTGCTCCAATAACATACTTTGCATAATTTTACATTTGTTATTGTTTGTGTTTATGGCACAGAATCTAGTCTATCTTGGTGAAAGTTCCATTCATACTTGAAAAGAATATGTATTCTGATGTTGTATTAGATCAAGTTGCTTAACAGAGTTGTCCAGGTTTCTCTGCCCTTACTAATTTTCTGTATTCTTGATCTACAATTTATTAAAAGAATAGTGCTGAAGTCTCCAACTGTAACTGTGAATGTTTGTATTTCTCCTTTCATTTCTACTAGTTTCTGTTCATGTGTTTTGATATTTTATTATTAGGTATTACACATTTAATATTGCTATGTGTCATGGATTGAATTGTGTCCCCCCAAAATATGTGTCAACTTGGTTAGACCATGATTCCCAGTATTGTGTGATTGTCCTCCATTTTGTGATTGTAATTTTATGTTAAAGACAATTAGGGTGGGATTGTAACACCTTACTAAGGCCACATCCCTGATCCAATGTAAAGGGAGTTTTCCTGGAGTTTGGCCTGCACCACCTTTTATCTTACAAGAGATAAAAGGAAAGGAACGCAAGAGCAGGGACCGCATACCAACAAGAAAGCAGCACTGGTAGCACAGTGTGCCCTTTGGACCCAGGGTTTCTGTGCAGAGAAGCTCTTAGTCCAGGGGAAGATTGATGACAAGGACCTTCCTTCAGAGCCGACAGACAGAGAAAGCCTTCTCCTGGAGATGATGCCCTGAATTTGGACTTCTAGCCTACTAGACTGTGAGAAACTAAATTTTTCTTTGTTAAACACATCCACTTGTGGTATATCTGTTATAGCAGCACTAGATAACTAAGACACTGTGACTTATTGAGATTGTTTCTTTATTTTAGTGTAACGCCCTTTTCATTCTTTTCCATACTAATTACTCTGAATGGTATTTTGTCTGATATTAACATAGCTACCGGAGCTTTCTTTTGGTTATTGTCTTTATGGTATATATTTTCCCATCCTTTTAAATTTAGTTTCTTTATGTCTTTATCTATGTATCTATCTACGTATCTATCGTCTATGTATCTCTCTATCTAATATTTAGAATCTATGTTTTCTTTTTTCTTGTGGGTGTTTTAAGTGAAAATTTACAGTTCAATTTAATTCCTCATACAAAAATTTATATACACGTTGTTATGTGACCCCAGTTGCTCTCCCTATAATGTGACAGCACACTTCTTTCCACCCTAGATTTTCCCTGTCCATTCAGCAAGCTCCTGTCCCTTTCTACCTTCTCATCTCATCTTCGGACAAGAGCTGCCCATTTAGTCTCAGGGATCTTCTTGAGCTAAGAAGCATTCTCTTCATGAGTATCATTTTATGTGTTATAGCCCAGGCTAATCTTTGCTTGAAGAGTTGGCTTTGGGAATGATTTTACCTTTGGGCTAACAGAGGGCCTGGAGGCCATGTCTTCTGGGGTACCCCAGTCTCAGTCAGACCATTACGTCTGATCTTTTACAAGAATTTGAGGTCTGCATCCCACTGCTCTCCTGCTCCTTCAGGGGTTCTCTGTTCTTCCCTGTCAGGGCAGTCATCAGTTGTAGCCAGGCACCATGTAGTTCTTCCCGTCTCAGGCTGATGTAGTCTCTGGTTTATGTGGCCCTTTATGTCTCTTGGGCTAATATTTTCCTTGTGTCTTTGATGTTCTTCATTCTCCTTTGCTCCAGGCGGGTTGGGACCAATTGATGCATCTTAGATGGCCACTCACTTGCTTTTAAGACCCGAGACACCACTTATCGAAGTGGAATGCAGAATATTTTCTTAATAAACTTTGTTATGCCGTTTGACCTAGATGTCCACTGAAATCATGGTCCCCAGACTCCTGCCTCTGCTACTCTGTCCCTCAAAGTGCTTAGCTGTATTCAGCAAATTTCTTAGCTTTTGATTTAGTCAAGTTATGCTGACTTCCCCTGTATTGTGTGTTGTCCTTCCCTTCACCTAAGATAATTCTTCTCTACTATCTAGTTAGTGAATACCCTCTCCCTAATACAGCCTAATATGTGGTCTATTCTGGAGAACGTTCTATGTGTGTTGCAGAAGAAAGTATACCTGTCTGCTCTTGGGTGGAGTATTCTGTATATGTCTATAAGGTCAAGTTGGTTGATTGTGGCATTTAGATCTTCCATGTCTTTATTGAGCTTCTTTCTGGATGTTCTGTCCTTCAGTGAAAGTGGTGTGTTGAAGTCTCCTACTATTATTGTGGTGTTGTCTCTCTCTCTTTTCAATGCTGTTAGAGTTTATTTTATGTATTTGGGAAACCTGTCGTTGGGTGTGTAAATATTTATTGTGGTTATGTCCTCCTGATGTACTGAACCTTTATTCGTTATATAAGTGTCCTTCCTTATTCTTTGTGGTGGATTTTACTTTAAAGCCTATTTTGTCAGAAATTAATATTGCCACCTCTGCTCTTTTTTGATTGTTGTTTGCTTGATATGTATTCTTTTTCATCCTTTGAGTTTTAGTGTTTTTGTGTCTTTAAGGTGTGTCTCTGTAGGCATCATATAGACAAATCATGTTTTTTAATCCATTTTGCCACTCTCTGTCTCTTTTTTGGTGCATTTAGTCCATTTACATTCTGTGTAATTACTGGTAGGCATTACTGTCATTTTGATGTCTTTTTATGTGTGTGTGTTGTTGACGGTTTCTTTGTTCCACTTAATTTTCTGTTCTCAATCATTTTTCTTTATGTATTTTCTTGTCCTCTTTTTCATTGTCATTGATTTTGTATTTGCTGAGACTTTATGTTTTTCTTGTTTTTTATTTTGATGTGTAGGATTGTTACTTTCCTTTGTGGTTGTCTTAATATTTACACCTATTTTTTTAAAGTTTAAACCAATCTTTTCTTTCTTTATATCACTTTGACTCCCCTCCATATGAAAGATCTATGACCATATTTTTTAGTCCTTCTTTTTTGTTTTAATGTTGTCATCTTTTACATAATGAAGTCTCTGTTTCCCTGTTTTGAGTGTTTTAGCTTTGATTTATTTTTGTGATTTCCCTATCCAGATTGATATCTGTCCGGATTGATATCTGGTTGCTCTGTCCTGTGTTCTAGTCTTGGGTCATTATCTAATGCTTTTGATTTTCTAGCTCTAGGGCTTCGTTTAGCATTTCTTGTAATTTTTGTTTGGTTTTTGCAAATTCCCTAAACTTCTGTTTATCTGGAAATGCCCTAATTTTGACATTATATTTGAGAAACTGTTTTGCTGGATATATAATTCTTGGCTGGCATTTTTTTTTTTTCCAAGTCTTTATACGTGTCATCCCATTGCCTTCTTGCCTGCATGGTTTCCGCTGAGTGTTCCAAGCTTAGTCTTATTGAATCTCCTTTGTAGGTGACTTTTTGTTTATCCCTAGCCTCTCTTAAAATTCTCTCTTCATCTTTGGTTTTGGCAAGTTTGATTATAATATGTCTTGGTGACTTGCTTTTGGCACCTACCTTGTGTGGGGTTTGATGAGCATCTTGGATAGATATCTTCTCATCTTTCATGGTATCAGGGAAGTTTTCTCCCAACAAATCTTCAACAATTCTCTCTGTATTTTCTGTTATCCCTCCCTGTTCCGATACTCCAATCACTTGTAGGTTATTACTCTTGATAGAGTGCCACATAATTCTTAGGAGCTTCTTCATTTTTTTTTAATTATTTTATTTGATTTTTCCTCAGATAAATTGATGTCAAGAGCTGCATCTTCAATCTCACTAATTCTGAGTTCCATTGCTTCCATTCTGCTCTTATGACTTTCTATTGAGTTGGGTAATTCTGGAATTTTGTTAATCTTCTGGATTTCTCTTCGCTGTCTTTCTATAGACTCTTGCAGCCTATTATATTCCTCATCATGCTCTTCTCTAATCTTCTTAAGTTCCTCTATTGCTTTATCTGTGTGCTTCTTTGCTTCTTCTGGGTTTTGCCTGATCTGCTTCCTGCTCACTTGAAGAGTTCTGTATCATTTTTTTGTACTCTACTTCTGGTAATTCCAGGAAGTTTCCTTCATCCGGAAGATTTCTTCTTTGTTTTGATTGTTTGCTGAAGCCATAATGATGTGACAATTTATGTGATTTGATATTGACTATTGTCTCAGAACCATTGATAAGTTATTGTATTTATTAATTTTATTTTTGCTTACTGTGTCCTAGTTTTTTTTTTGTTTTGTGTTGATATGCCCCCAAATAGGCTGCTCAAGTGAGCTATTTTGATTATTGGCACATGTGAAGCTCTAACATCCTGTTACTAGACGGTAGAGCTATTGCTAGGCACGTGAGCCCAGGAGATCCTTTCTTTTTCTCATATGGATTCAGCTCACCAAGTGTGGTAGTCAGCCACCAAGTTTGTGATGCAGACTCTCACCTACAGTCCTAGACAAGTAGCAGTGATTTGAGTGATTTGTGTAGTTACAGGTATCTGGCTGCAGTAGGGGTTCATGCACTGAGCAAGGCAGGGGGCTGACTACTGCCCTTGAGTGTCTGTGAGGAAAGTGTGTCCTTGTTTCCTGGAATGCATAGGTAGGTCAGTTTTGCAGCCAGACTATGGGCACACAATTCTGTTGGCTATAAGGACTGGGAGGCACCACTTATTCTTGGACCCTTGTTGTGGGTGGCTATTTGGTATGGGTGGAGCCACCAGTCCTCAGGTCCCTGATGCGGGTAAGTGAGGACCCTGTTTAATAGGCAGAGCACTGTCAAATGTCACGAACCTGCACCTCCACCATATAGCTGAAGCAGTTGAAGTTAGACTTCAGGTGTATACCATGTTGTACTGTGCTAATGAGGGCCTATGCTGTTCAAATGGGCCCACACAGGTTTATGCAGGGGTGAAAGGCATTCAAAGTCTGCTGACCCCATATGCCTGTGCCTAGGCAAAGGCACTGTTTCTGTCTTGAGTTCCTGGCTTAGGGGAGACAGCAGGTTATTTTTTCCCTCTTTGTTAATTTGTTCCCTCTTCAAGGCCAAGAGAATGGCTCTGAGCATGTGATGGGTCCTACTTCTAGCCCAGGGGACATGACAATCTCTGAAGTCACCTCGGACCCAGTGCAGAGTGGGAAGGGGGCAGGTAAGTGGGAGAGAGGTTTTTCCAAAAGAGGTGTTTTTTGATCTGCTTGGTAGGTTAGATGCATGTACTTATCTTTTCCCATCTGAGCACCACTTTTCACTGGTTCTGGTGGTGTGAATAGACTCTCCACCACTCAGTCTCTCCTGATGTAGAAAACGCATCTTGAATGCCACTGCTTGCTTCACAGCTGAAATCAGCCAATCTCAGCATGCAGGAAGCTGGTTCCCACTGGTTCAAGTCTGGCAACTCCTCACTGCTTCTGAACCATCTCTCCCTCCCCCTGCCACTCAGTCCAATTCCTCAACTTTGCCTTGATGTTCAGGGCTCCAAGATTGACATATATAAATGATTCACTTGTTTTTTTAGGCCTTTATGATTCACTTGTTTTTTTAGGCCTTTATTGTAAGAGGAACCACAGGCAATGTCTAACTACTCTGACATTTCAGCCCCGCATTCAGTGTGTTTCTTTCTAATTTACCTTGAGATCACCTTTATGTTCCATGGATTATTTAGAAGTGTGCTTTTCCAAAAGTTTGGAGATTTTCTTGTTATTTTTCTGTTATTGATTTCTAGTTTGATTTATTTTTGATAAGAGAACACACTCTGTATGATTTATTTCTTTTAAATTTTTTGAGATTTCTTTTACTGGCCAGGATTTTGTCTATATGGGTGTATACTAGGTGGATACTTGAAAATAATGTGTATTCTTCTGTGTTATGTGGAGTGTTCTATAAATGTTGATTTGCTCCTTTCTCTGACAGAGCTCTGGCTATGTGAAAGTGAGAAGTCCTGGTTTGCTAGAGGGTTTTTTTGTTTTGTTTTGTTTTGTTTTTCTCAATAGGTCTTTCACCCTCAATTTTAAAGTTTTTCTGCCAGACCTCAGTGTGGCCCTCTTTCCACACTCTTGTTCTCTCCTCTCTCTCACCCATTATATTTCTCATTTTGTTAGTATGGAAGTGGGAAGTGAGGAGGAGCAGTGAGGGGACATGTTCACTGTTGCTCTGATCAAACATCGGTTCCATGTGTCAGAGATATCTCAATATTTATAATAATTACAACAATATTGTGGCTAAAACACCAGAAAATTTGACAAAATCAGTGACTACAGAAATGCAGCAACAGAAACAACAGCAAGTGCTTGTAGACATACTGATGAAGCCACAGGATTTGAAGCATCATTGTAATTGGGTAATAATGACAGCTCCAGCACATTAGAAGGCTCAAAAAGTAAATTAGCATAGTGTTTTGGCCTTGTAGGTATATTGATACATGTAAGCTGGACTTAGAGAAATGTTTTTGTTGTTATAACTACAGGGATATTTTTATTGACAATCATTTTGGTGTCATCCCTGTGTGGTCTGCACCCCCCACACCCTCCTAGTGGCACCACTGCCCCTGTCCTTCTCCCAACTTTATTTGTAGGTCCAACATGTTTTTCTGGACCTCCCAAGGGATAGGGTTTGTGTTTTCTTCCACCTGCTGCAATTGGTTTTTACCTGTGCACTAAGCCAGGCAGTGTTTGTGTCTCCTCAACTAAGTAAAGTTTTTGTTCCACAGAGCAGATCCACAAGAAAGATGGGTCCTGGTGGCATTTCATGTCCCTTTTGCACAGGCTGCTATGCCCCTTCTCCAGGAATGTACCATGGGAAAACCTTTCTTAAAATTTTCTCCTTTCTTTTCTGTTGTCTTTTAATAGACTTTCTGGGAAGAAACCCTGTAGAAGGTGTGGACTCTCCCAATTTCTACAGCACTGTCAGGCTTCACTCTCTCTTGCAATTGCATATTAAGCCCCCACCAATTGACTAGCCAGGTCAACTGAGTATGTCTTGCCTGTGCCCAGTGGTAGCCTACCCATGAAACTAGGGGTCACAATTTCCCTCCTTTGTATGTGTCTGTCTCTCCATTGATTGTGAGCCATCAGTTTCCTGCAACACCAGCTGTCCGGAGCATTAAAAAAAATCTCATGAACTTGTAGCCTATCAGATTTTATTTTCATAACAGTGGAAACAAGGCTTTTTCAAAAAAAAAAGAAAAAAAATTTATTTTTTTTTATAACCTCAAGTCGAAATTAGAAGTCCACATTTTCAATTAATGGTTTTTTTTGTTTGTTTTTTTTTTGCTTATAATTGGCAAGTTTTTAAAACGTTTAAAATCCTGGACACAAGGGAAAATTGGCTTGCTAATCATACAATCATATTGTCAGATATTTATTGTTTCCTTTTTGTACTTTTTTTGTTGGTTTCTTTAAAAAATCATCACACTTACATGTTCTTTTTTTTTCAGTCTATAGAGCTTCACATTTTACGTCCACATGGGATTTATATTCATTCTTTATATTTAACAACACTTTTATGTTTTAATGGATTTTTTATGAATTGAAGATATAACAAAAAAACACCAGTAATGAGCTAGGGTGGTATTATATATCAACGTCGTAGTCTAAGACAATGTATTCTAAAGCTGAAACACTTATAATGATAAAATATCTTCGTAAGAATCAGTTTAGCAGTGTAGATAGTATCCTGGACTCTTACCATCCAACACTTTTCAAGTATTATTACTGCACCCAAACTTGTAATACATTACTTAGATTAAAATAGAAATAGAGTAGAAAAGTGCATCCTCTAATATCAAAGCCATGAATCTGGGTTGCCAGAACTAGCTAATCTGTAATAACCCTTACAGTGACTGGAGAAGAAAACCAGGACTCACGAAAGGATAGAAGACTAGCAGAGAAGTGGCCATCTGAGGAGCTATTGGAGAAGAAAGTTTCTAGAAGATGAGAATAGTAGTTAAATGGAGAAGCAAATTTCTTTTTATCTGCCATTTAGGTCACTGACTGACATTATTAGAGCAGTTCTAGTGGAATGGTGGAGGTAGAAGCCTCATTACATGTCAAAGTTGAATAATGAGGCAATGAAATTGGTGAGTTTTTTTTTGTTTGTTTTTCCATTGTTATGAGAGGAAAGTGGAAGAAAACCAGGCAGAAGGACACAATGATGAGGGCTTCAGTGTACCATGTACCATCTCAGTTGCACAGGAAATAAAGTGGGACAAGGAGTGGTTGACACATAGGCCAGATAGCACAAGCTGGGGGATGGATTGTGTCTATAATGGTGAAAAGAAATGCAAGGAAAGGAGAGCAAGTTATAATCAGAGAATGATGATGGCAATTTAAAAGTCACCAGGTAATATGGTTTCAGGGGACAATAAGCTGCCCTGGCAAAGCACTGGGAACTGGAATCGTATGTCTGAAGGCCGCAGACATGCTGAACTTCATGGAACCTCTTGGTTTTATGAGTCATGTGTATTGGAAGTTCAGGGAAGAAGTCAAAGAGCAATTGGGTCTTAGAGCCTGCTCCCAAAGGCATCTATCCAAAACTGGGCTCTACTTTCCTTTAAATCAAATAAACACAGAACCACTGGATCTGGCCCAAAGGATTCAGAGCCTTTTATCATGTTATTTTGTAAATAAACTGAAAATTATATCTGAGTTGCTGAGAGTAAACATTGTAAATTCTTTCTCTTTCTTACTTTTTTGAGTTGTTATCTTTTTAGGCTGGAGTCTGTAAATGCAGTATTAATGATTATGATACATTCAAGCTTCTGTCCTTCTCATTGTAAGGAAAACTTTCAAACAACTTTAGAAAAAACATGATATTGAGGGAAAAAAGTACATTATAAACTTCTTGTGTTCTCTAGAGCTTTGGAAGAGCAGAGCATCAGGAAGATTTTTTAAAAAATGTTCTAGAGAGAAGCTAAGAAAACTATGCACAAGAGAAGGACTGTTTGATGTGGAAGCAGAGAAAGGGGCACCTTAGCTCATTTCCACAATTTAACATCTCTGTGACTCTGGAGAAGTCAGGTTCAGAATCTCAGTACTCAGAGCAGTGTTGTGGCCCAGTAAGTCATTGTCAATGAGAGAGGTTCTGCAGGCTTAGCAGTGCTTAAAACAATGGAATTCTGTCTAATAATTATGAATATCCTGACCACTGGAACAACATAAAATCCAGAAACAGGTTCAAAAAATACGGGAATAAAATATAAGACAAAGGGTAGCATTTCAAATCTGATAAAATGGATGAGTTATTTAATAAATGCGTTGTAATATTTAACTATGTATTTGAAAATAAAAACAGTTATTTTCCTTTACAACACAAGATAATATATCTCACTTTTAAAAGTGTCTGCAGATCAATTAAAAATTAAAGAAAATATAAGAGAATCATTTAAATCCCTCCTAAATGAGATTGTTGTTATTGTTAGACGAGGTCAACTTGGCTCCAATTCAAACCAACCTTATGTATAACAGAACAAAATGTTGCTGAGTCCTAACCATGCTCATGATTGTTGCTGTTTGAGACCGTTACTGAAGCCATAATAATTTTAAAATCTTCTAAACAAGAATAATAATGCAAAAAATTAGTTATTTTTAAAAGCTAAATAGAACCAATATAAAGAAAGTTAAAAAGCAAATGACAGATAATTTTTTGCAATTGTGCTTATGCAAGTTTGAGTGTAAGTATGTGTATATCATACACACACATAATACATATAACAAAAGGTTAAAGTATCTAAAATCAAATTTAAAAAGTAAAATATCTTGTGACAATCACTTAATATTTCCAACTTTCTTTTCTCCAAGCTTCAGATGAGATTTCCTGTTTTTCACTCTTTGAAGTTAGGCATGAATGTGCAACTTACTTTGGAAACTAAAAAGTGAGTACATGTAAAAAAAAAAAAACTACATTAAGTCAATGAAAATTTGGAATTGTTTCTTACTACAGCATATTCTAGCCCATCTTGACTAATACAAAACCTAGCTGAAAATGTGAAAAATAAAAACCAGCAATTCATAGAACAGAAATGCAAATGGCTGATAAAATACATTTAAAGTATATAACTTCACTAATTATAGAAATAAACTCTATTCTCTTATATTGGACAATATGCGAGAGGTTGATGACCGTATTGGAGAAGAACTGGGAATACAAGAATTGTCATACATTGGTGGCTATGTGAATTAGAAAACAATTTTATAGTCAGCATTAAATTTTTTAAATTGGAAACAGCTATCCACATCTGTAAATCTAGCCTCTGGACATAATGGCATGAGTACATAGAAATAAAGGTGAAAAGATATTTCTTGCAACATTGTTTGTAAGAGTATAAAATTATTTCAAAATTTTAAATGTCAATAGAAGTGTGACAAATACAGGGACACCACAGGTAATTGACCTAATATCATTTTTAGTGTTTCTATTCTACCTGCTAGTTCATTACATAGTACCTGGGGTCTTAAAACCTCACAAGGGGACATCCAAGCTACAATAATTGGTCTATATTCACCTGGAGTAGCAGAGGAAGAAGGAGAGTCAGGAATAGAGGAAGGAAATGAAATGTGCAGCTAATTGCTTCCATGAACAAATGCCTCCTTTGCCATGAGACCAGAACTGGATGGTGCCAGGATACCATTACTGACCATTTTGATCAAAGATTCTGTAAGAGAACGCTCATCAAAAGAGAGAAAAATACAGAACGGAATTTCAAATTGTCATGGAATTCAGAGTTCCTGGAGCCATGAAGGCTAGATGAACCCCTGAAAATGTTGTCCAGAGATAAGCTTTAATCCAAAATTATCCCCTGAAGTCCTCTTTAAACCAAACAATAAGTTAGCTTATTTCATAAAGAATGTTTGCCTTAAACATCGTGCTCTTTTGAAGATCTATATTGGATCAAATTGAAAACAGCTATTCAAAAGGTCAGATAGGAAGTTGAAGGGGTAATGAGTTCAGATAACGAAGAAAGAACAATTTGGAAAAGGAGGGTGAGAATGGTTGCACAACTTGAAGAATGTAATCAATGTCACTGAATTGTACATGTAGAAACTGTTGAATTGGTGTGTGTTTTGTGTAGACTTTCAACAGCAATAAAAATAAAATAGCGTAATAAATACATTCAGATACATGTCCTTAGTCAAATAAAAAAAAAAAATAAGCAGTCATAAATGCATAAACTTAGATATAGAGATGCTTGGAGAAAATTGCACATAATATATTACTAAGTTAGAAAGGCAATTTAAGGGACAAAATATCTTACTGTTTTCAAAACAAAACAAAAAGAAAAGAGTTAGAGAAGGGGAGAATCCACAACTGTATGTATAAACTAATAAAGGAAATGAACTCTGGGTCATGGAATATGAATTGGGGTACAAAGAAAGAGTTTTCAAGAGCTAACATTGTATAATTTTAAAAATTGGTGACAGTAATTGGGGTGATTTTTACTTTCATATTTGCTTTCCTATAATTTTTCTAGAGCATTTACACCCACCCCACTGCCGTCGAGCCTATTCCGACTCTAGAGTATTTATGTACCATTTTTCAAATGTATAAAAATACTATAATGGATACTCTACACACTTAAGTGGGAGTGTAAAATGTAAACCTTTTTGTATTTATTTTACCTTTTATTTTAAAATAGAGCTTGGCTGTGGGATTTTACAGTTGTTAAATAAGTTTTATGGTGGAGAAGATAATTGTACCAGCTATTGCCCAATTATTTGGTCAAGATGTCTACTATCAATTCCCAGGGACTTTCTTCAAGCCCCATTAATTGACCTGCAGACGCTTTGTTCTTCCTTTTACAGAAAACTATGTCTCTGCCAGCATCCCACTCTTATTGCTAAAACTATGGGGATTTTTCCCTACTTAAATAAGGTTGATTGTGTACAGGAGATGGAGAGGCAAAACTTCCACCAAAATAACTATACAAGCTGACAAGTTAGTCTGCTACAGCTCCAGGGATGATGATACAAGACGTGAGTCTCCTGAAACAGAAACAAAGGACTTTATTACTCACTGCCTAGAGAACAGCAGCAGCATCAGCATGATAGCACTGATTTCCCTTACCCTCCACATCCCAGGGGCAACAAGCTGGGCCCAGATGGTTGCTACTTACCCAGTGGGTTGCACTGCAGCTGAAGAACCCTGAGTTTAAGGAATCACTGTTTTTATAGGGAGCAAGCCTGTCCTTTGTCTTGGGGGAACACCAGGTAAGACATCATTTCCTGCAAGGTGATCTCTTATGTCTCAGAACCACCAGCTACATAAGCAGTCCTGAGACGTGGCACAGGTAAATGAAAAGACAAGATCTTGCAATTTTGGCTCACTCAGCAAGGTGTCCCCCAAGTGTCTGTTTGTTTGTTGTACTGTGGGGCCTTGATGCTTGAAACTATGCCCCCAGTATTCAGATACCAGCAGGGTCAACTATGGAGGACAGCTTTCATCTGAGCATCCAGACTAAGACAGACTAGGAAAAAGGACCCACAGTCTACTTCTGAAAAGAATTAGGCAATGAAAACCTTATGAATAGCAGCAGACCATCGTCTGTTATAGTGCCGGAAGTTGAACCTCCCAGGCTGGAAGGCACTCAAAAGACGACTGGGGAAGAGCTGCCCTCTCAAAGTAGAGTTGACCTTAATAATGTGCATGGAGTAAAGCTTTCGGGACCTTCATTTGCTGATGTGGCAAGACTCAAAATGAGAAGAAACAGCTATAAACATCCATTAATAATCAGAACCTGGAATGTACAAAGTATGACTCTAGAAAAACTGGGAATTGTCAAAAATGAAACATAATGCATAAACATTGATATCCTAGGCATTAGTGAGCTCAACTTGTCTGGTATTGGCCATTTTGAATCGGACAATCATATAGCCTTCTCTGCCGAGAATTACAACTTGAAGAGGAATGGTGCTGCATTCATTGTCAAAAAGAACATTTCAAGATCTACCCTGAAGTATAATGCCTACAAAGAAGACCAGTTAATACAACTATTATTAAATTTATGCAGCAACCACTAAGGCCACAGGTGAAGAAATTGAAGATTTTTATCAGCTTCTGCAGTCTGAAATTGATAGAACCTGCAATCAGGGTGCATTGATAATTACTGGTAATTGGAATGCAAAACTTGGAATCAAAGAAGAAGGATCGGTAGTGGAAAATATGGCCTTGGTGATAAAAAAAAAAAATGCCAGAGATCGAGTGACAGAATTTTGCAAGACCAATGACTTCTTCATTGCAAATACCTTTTTTCACCAACATAAATGGTGACTATACACATGGGCCTCACCAGATGGAATACACAGAAACCAAATCAACTACATCTGTGGAAAGAGACTATGGAAAAGCTCAATAACATCAGCCAGAACAAGGCAGGGGTCGACTATGGAACAGACCATCAACTGCTCATTTGCAATTTCAGGTTGCAAATGAAGAAAATCAGAGCAAGTCCATGAGAGCCAAAATATGACCTTGAGTATATCCCATCTGAATTTAGAGACCATCTCAAGAATAGATTTGATACGTTGAACACTAATGACCGAAGACCAGTTGAGTTGTGGGATGACATCAAGGACATTACACAGGAAGAAAGCGAGAGATCATAGAAAAGACAAGAAAGACAAGACTAAGATGGATGTCAGAGGAGGCTCTGAAACTTGCTCTCGAATGTCAAGCAGCTAAAGCAAAAGGAAGAAATGATGAAGTAAAAGAACTAAACAGAAGATTTCAAAGGGTGGCTGGAAAAGACAAAGTATTATAATGACATGTGCAAAGAACTGGAGATGGAAAACCAAAAGGGAAGAACACACCCGGCGTTTCTCAAGCTGAAAGAACTGAAGTAAAAATTCAAGCCTCCAGTTTCATTAGTGAAGGATTCTATGAGGAAAATATTAAACCATGCAGGAAGCACCAAAAGAAGATGGAAGGAATACACAGTCATTATAACAAAACGAATTAGTCGATGTTCAACCATTTTAAGAGGTATCATATGATCAGGAACCGATGGTACTGAAGGAAGAAGTCCAAGCTGCTCTGAAGGCGTTGGCGAAAAACAAGGCTCCAGGAATTGACGGAATATCAATTGAGAAGTTTCAACAAATGGATGCAGCTCTGGAAGTACTCACTCATCTATGCCAAGAAATTTGGAAGACAGCTACCAGGCCAACTGACTGGAAGAGATCCATATTTATGCCTATTCCCAAGACAGGTGATCTAATCGAATGCAGAAATTAACAAAAAATATCATTAAAATCACTTGCAAGCAAAATTTTGCTGAAGATCATTCAAAAGCAGCTACAGTGCTGTATCAAGAAGGAACTGCCAGAAATTCAGGCCAGATTCAGAAGAGAACGTGGAACAAGGGGTATAATTGCTGAAATCAGATGAATCCTGGCTGAGAGCAGAGACTACCAGAAGGATATTTACTTTTGTTTTATTGACTGTGGAAAGGCATTTGACTGTGTGGATCATAACAAATTATGGATAACATTGTGAAGAATGGGAATTCCAGAACACTTAATTGTGCTCATGAGGAACCTGTACATAGATCAAGAGGCAATTGTTTGGACAGAACAAGGGGATACTGAGTGGTTTAAAGTCAGGAAAAGTGACTGTATGCTGAGCAAATAATCCGAGAAGCTGGACTATATGAAGAAGAAGAATGAGGCATCAGGATTGGAGGAACACTCATTAACTACCTGTGTTATACAGATGACACAACCTTCCTTGCTGAAAGTGAAGAGGACTTGAAGCACTTACTAATGAAGATCAAAGACCACAGCCTTCAGTATGGATTACACCTCAACACAAAGAAAACAAAAATCCTCACAACTGGACCAGTAAGCCACATCATGATAAAGAGAGAAAAGATTGAAGTTGTCAAGGATTTCATTTTATTTGGATCCACAATCTTTCAATCTCATCATATGCATGTGAAGCTGGACAATTAATAAGGAAGACTGATGAAGAATTGATGCCTTTGAATTGTGCTGTTGGCGAAGTATATACCATGGACTACCAAAAGAACAGACAAATCTATCTTGGAGGAAGTACAACCAGAATGCTCCTTAGAAGCAAGGATGGTGAGACTGCGTCTTACATACTTTGGACATGTTGTCAGGAAGGATCAGTCCCTGGAGAAGGACATCATGTTTGGTAAAGTAGAGGGTCAGCGGAAAAGAGGAAGACCGTCAATGAGATGGACTGACATGGTGGCTGGAACAAGGGGCTGAGTCATAACAATGATTGTAAGGATGGCACTGGACTGGGCAGTGTTTTGTTCTGTGGTACATAGGGTTCCTATGAGTCGGAACTGACTCAACGGCTCCGAACAACTACATCAGCAAGGTGTGTAGTTGTGCAGGGGGTCCGTGGCTGAAGTCTCCCAACTTGGACTTGATTATTTTTAAGGAATTATTTTTCAGGTTTTAGACATAATTTTGTCAAATTTCTCTCTATATGTCTTAAAGGGAATTGCTCCATTCCTCTGATTCAAGCACCCATAACTTCACTCCCAGGTCACCATAGAAGTGCTTAGATTGATGCTCTGACTTTTGTCCATCTATTCCTACCTTCCTTCAACAAACATTTGTCACATGCTACAGATTAGGAAAAGAGATGAATGAAGTCCAGTCTCTGTTCACATTCCAGTGTGGAGACAGCTATAACCCAGCTGGTACCATGAGTGATGACTAGATCAGCCAGAGTGAAAAGTAGGGAAGTCAGCGAATGTTGGGAAATACCTTTTTTCAGCTGGCTCTATTATTGACTCGACAGCAGTGGGTTTTTGGGTTCTATAAAGGTGCAAACACATTAGATTGCTGAAATAGAAGGAAGCACAACACCCACTGCTTCTTTTTCATTCATAAGATGGACTAGGCTACAGGTAAGAAGAAAATAAGTTATTAAAATTGTACACATATTACACAATTATGAGGAGACTGATGTTCAGAAATGTTAATAACTCCCAGTTTCATAAGGATAAATCTACTATCTCAGACACTGGCTCCAGACTGGGGTCCTCCCCAGTATTTGACACAGCTGCCTTTGGGAAATTAGTCTGACCTCAATAAAGTCATTGGATCTCCACGTGATTAAACTTACCACCTCTCTGTATACTGGACACTAACCTCTTCTAGGTATTTGGCTAAAAATTTCTTTTATCCAGATATGTTACCACCCTGTAGACATGCAGTTACTGGTAAAGTCAGGACGGTGTAACAGAGAATTCTCACTACGTATTTATCCTATAATTATTGCCTTTTTATTCAGGATATAATATTTCACCTACGTAAATCTGGGTTCTCTAGAGGAGCAAAACCGATGAAATGTACATATATATATGCATGGCTCATGCAATTGTGGGTTAGCAAGTCCCAAATCCATAGGTCAAACAGCAAACTGAAGACTTCTGGTAGCTCACATGGTTTCAGAGGTTGATGAACCCAAAATTAGGCAGGTCAAGGAGCCCATGGGGTCGTGGAGGCTGAGGAATCCAAAATCTACAGGTAAGGTGGCAGACTGAAGATTTCTGCAGGCTTACATCCCAAGAACCACAGGTCAGGTGACGATAAGAGTACAAGGTCGAGAAAGAAAGTGAGCTTTCCCAGAATATCCTTATATACTGGCAGCAAGCCACACTCCCAAGAAACTCCTCTTTTAACTAATTGGCTGCTCTCATCCGACCACCAAATAGAAGATGATTATATAGTGTTCACCAAATCACTAAGAATCATAGTTTAGCAAAGTTGGCACATAATGTTAACCTTCACAGTCCACCTTTGTAAACTTAGTACCTATAAACATCTCCTTAAACCATAATAATCTCCAAATTAAGGCAATTATAAATTCATACTTATGCCTTACATAGTACAAATCGCATGCATATAATTGAAAATGCACTAACCCCTTTTAGGTCATTTTATAATCAGTAACAGTATAAGGGGAGTCCTGGTGGCACAGTTGTTAAGAGCTATGGCTGCTAACCAAAAGGTCAGCAATTCAAATCCACCAGCCACCTCTTGGAAACCCTATGGGGTGACAGTTCTACTCTGTCCTATGGGGTCACCATTAGTCAGAGACAACTCAATGACAATGGTTTTGGTTTTGTTTAATGGTATAAGGTAGGGATGAAAACAAAGATTTTGATATAGATTGATAGGCAGATACATACATAGATGATAGATAGATACATAGATAGATAGACATAGATACACATAAAGACAGATATAGATACATATTTTCTATGTAAATAAAGAGAGATACAAACACATGTATAAGAAAACAAGGATAAAATATAACAATTGCAGTTCTCATTTCTTCAACCAGTCATACAGTCAAAAGTGGTATTTAGAACTACCTTCTTCCACTACCCAGCAAGCACCTCAGCTGGTTGTGGTTCTTTGCCTGCTGGGGTAACTGAAAACTTCCTTCCTGAAGTCTGGGCCATTAGCAGATCTGTTTGAATTGAGCTGTAGTTCCTCAATGACTTTAATTGCAGGGCATAGTAGTACTAAAAGACACCCTAAGGGGTCTCCTGTATTCCAGACATACTTGTCTGTACCTCTGTTATATAATAACAGCCCAATTTTCCCTTGGTAACTGGGATCAATCACTCCAGCCAAAATGGTAACTCTCTTCTTTGCCTGTTAATTCAGAGGCATGTGAATCTCCAAGTCATTTATCTGGTAGCATCCTTAACTTTTGTTTTAATGAAATCATTGTTGTGACTCTGGGTAGGAGCATTCCCCCTTTGGAACTAAGGTCCACAGACCAGCAAAAATAGAGTCACAGGGTTAGGAAGGAAATATTTTGCAAGTAGGTCACTAGGAGTAATAGTGGGAGGTGCCAGTTCTGTATTTATCCCTTGATTTCTGGGCCTGTGGATCCTGGCTATGGTATAAACGGTATACTGGACACTGGTTTAGAGCATATACAGCATATACAGCCTCTTGGAGAACATTACCTTATCCCCTCATGGTATCTCCGCATAGCTAGTGCTGTAATGGAGCACGGGTGGCACAGTGGTTAAGAACTCCGTTGCTAACCAAAAGGTCGGCAGTTCGAAACCACCATCTGCTACTTGCTATGAGACAGTTTTCCTCTGTCCTGTAGAGTTGCTATGAGTCAGAAATGGCTTGACAGCAACAGGTTTGGTTTACTGGTTAGTGCTGTAATTAAGTCTTTAAAAGACCATTCCATCATTCTATCAAGCCAGCTGCCTCAGGATAAAGCATGGGCCCCTTGCTGCATTTCATTTGCTATGAAGTGAGTCCTTTGATCTGAGGCAATGCTGTATGGGATACCATGATGATGGATGAAGTGTTCTGTAAGTCCACAGATGGTAGTTTCAGCAGGAGAATTGAATGCAAGTAAGGCAAATTCAAATCCAGAGTAAGTGTCTATCCAGTAAGAACAAAACAATGCCCTTTCCATGATGGAAGTGGCCCTGTATAATCAACCTGCCACCAAGTTGCTGGCTCATCACCCAAGGAGTGGTTCCATATAGGAGACTCTGTTGCCGTCAGATTGGGCACTTGGCAGTGACTGCATCCAAGTCAACCTTAGTGAGGGGAAGTCCATGTTGCAGAGTCTATGCATATTCTCCATCCCTGCCACCAGGGCCACTTTGTTTATGAGCCCATTGGTAAGAAGTCGCTGGGGAAAGAGCCAACTGGAATCCATAGAACGCATCATCACCCTATCTGTTTGTTAAAATCTTCCTCTGCCAAGGTTACCCTTTGGTGAGCATTCGCATGAGACAAATGTCTTCAGTTCTTTGGCCTATTCACTTACTTCTTCACCATACTTCCTTGTCACCAATTTTACAGTCATGTTCCTTCCAAGGAAACCCTTGTGGCATAGTGGTTAAATGCTACAGCTGCTAACCAAAGCGTTGGCAATTTGAATCCGCCAGGTGCTCTTTGGAAACTCTATGGGGGAGTTCTACTCTGTCCTGTAGGGTCGCTATGAGTCGGAATCGACTCGATGTCACTGGGTTTGGTTTTTTGGTTTTAGTTCCTTCCAAGTCTTTATTCCATCCAGCCAAACCATTGGCCACAGCCAAAGTAACAGTATACATATCTAGCCATTTCTCCTTCCAAGAAAAATAAACAGCCAGTTTATTGCTTGAAGTTCTGCAAATTGGGATGATTTCCCTTCACCAGTGTCCTTCAGGGAAGTCTCAGAAAGGGTGTGCAGCACTGCTGCTGCCCACTTTCGAGTTGTGGCTTTCTGTAAACCAGATATGAGTTTTGCCTTCCTAAGTCAACTAACTGTGAATAACTCTCCATGAAGTCATACAAGTAGGTTCAGACAGAAAAGGTAATGTAATAGGAGTGGGAACCATGGGCATTCCTCGTGTAACTCACTTGTGCCTTCAGGGCCTGGTAGGGCCTGATCTTGTATATACCACTTCCATTTGATGATGGAGTACTACTAGGCACATACAACTTCATGATTTGTGGATCAGACAATATCCAGTTCATGACTGGCAGCTCAGGTCACATGGAAACTTAGTGACCCATGGTTAGGTGTTCAGTCTCTGCTAAGGCCCATTAACAAGCCAAAGGCTGTTTCTCAAAAAGAGATGGCAGGGATTTGCAGAGGACGGCAGAGATTTTCTCCAATATCCTAAGGTTCTATGCTGTGATTCAACAACAGGGGCCTGCCAAAGACTCCAAACAGTCTGCCACTGACAGTTTAATCACCTTTGGATCAGACAGATCACATGGCCCAAGTGGCAGAGCAGCTTTCACAGCAGCCTGGACTTGTTGCAGAGCCTTCTCTTGTTCTGGGAACTGCTCAAAATAAGAAAATTTTTGAGTCATTTGGTAAATAGGCCAGAGTAGCACACTCAAAATGTGGGATATGTTTGCCTCCAAAATCCAAAGGGACCGAGCAGGCATTTTCTCCTATTTCTAGTCATTGGAGGGACCAGATGCAACATCTCATCCTTCACTATATAAGGAATATCTCGACATGCTCCATCCCACTGAACACCTAGAAATTTCACTGAGGTGGACCCTACCTGAGTTTTTGTCAAGTTAATTTCCCACCTTCTGCTTATGTCTTACCTATAAGTCTAGAGTTGTTGATACTTCTTCCTTACTAGGTCCCAACAGCATAATGCCATCCACACAATGGACCTCTGTGATGTTTGTGGAAGGGAAAGGTGATCAAGCTCCCTGCAGACTAAATTATGATGTAGGGCTGGAGAGTTGATATATCTCTGAGGTCAGACAGTGAAAGTGTATTACTGGCCTTGCCAGCTGAAGTCAGCCTGCTTCTGATAGCCTTTAGATAAAAGAATGGAGAAAAAAAGGCATTGACCAGATCAATAGCTGAGTATCAAGTACCATGATATGTATTAATTTACTCAAGCAATGAAATCACATCTGGAACAGCAGCTGCAATTGGAGTCACCACCTGGTTAAGTTTATGATAATTCACTGTCATTCTCCATCATCTGTCTGTTTTCTACACAGGCCAAATAGGCAAGTTGAATGAGGATGTGGTGGGAATCACCATCCCTGCATTTTTCAAGTCCTTAATGGTGGTGCTTATCTCTGCAATCCCTCCAGGAATTCAGTATTGCTTTTGGTTTACTAATTTTTGGGGTAGGGACAATTTTCATAATTTCCACTTGTCCTTTCATACCATAATAGCCTTTAATCCCCATGGTAGGGATCCAATGTGGGGGTTCTGTCAGTTGCTGAGTGAGTATATATATTCCAACTATGCATTCTGGAAATGGAAAATCACTACAGGATGGGTTTGGGGACCCCTTGAACCTACTGTGAGATGGACTTGAGCTAAGACTCCATAAATAACCTGATCTCATATGCCCCTACTCTGACTGGCGGGCCACAGTGGCATTTTGGGTCTCCCGAAAGTAGTGTCATTTCATAGACAGTGCCCAGTAATCTCCAAAAAGTCTGATTATTTCCATTTCCTCAAGGAAGAATCACTCTCATAAAAGGCCATAGATCCCTTTGGTGAAGGCTGGGAGAAATATTAACAGTATAAATTTTTGGCATTATAATGGGGTCCTTCCTAAAGAGAACCTGTCCTCGCATTCATTCATGGGGTTTTTGGTCTGTAAACTGGCTCAAGTCTAGGAATTGACTGAGAGGCCATGACTCTCTTTTTTGGTGATTCAAGTTATATTGCCATTCATTTGACCTTGCATTCTTCCACTTGCACAAATCAAGTAAATATTTAGTAGGTTTCCCATCCATTTCTTTGACAATTAATTGCCTCCACTTGGCTCCTGCTACACCCAAGTTCCAATCACACCCATTGTAGTTAGGCTTTCCTATTCAGTGAAGGTAGTTCCCACTGTAAAATATGCCCTGCATATCAGTCTTCATGGATCCTGGGGCTCTACTCACAAACTTATTCCTTACAGTTGTGGTGAAAGGTGTGTCCTCTGTTCACACCTTGGTTGGGTCAATTGGCCTGACTTGATAAATCTACTCTAACATTTCAATTTTTCTAAGCCTTTGGATATCTTCTTCTATAGTATACCAAGGTAGTTCTGGCATTTCAACTTCATTTGAGTGCAGGCCATCTACTAGTCCACAATTCAACCAACAAACCAAATAAGCTATTAGATCCTTTTCTAACCCCTGAATGAAGACTCTGCTTAGTGGGCCCATATCAATACATTCAGACGGATCCAATTTTATGTTCCTTGCACCAATATCCCAAACCCTTAATAGTCATTCTCACACGTATTACCCATTGTTATGTTTGCATACATTAGAAAAATTAGGCCCTTCTTTTGGAGTGTAGCATACCTCCTCATGTGTCACACTTTTTGGACTGGCTGGGACTTTGTTCTAGCTATAGGTCTGGAAGCAAAAATGTGTGGTGAGGGTGGGTCCTGGAGACATTCAGCAATGTCTTGCAAGGCCTCTGCCTCAGGTTACTCCTCAAGTGTCAGCTCAGTCAATGCCCCAAGTAATGCCTCAGGCAAGGACTCTTCAAATGCATCTAAGTTGATCTCATGAAATGGTGGTGCTAGGGCTGATTTTACTGTCAAATGTGATTTAGTAGACAAAGCTGGATTAACCTCTTCAGATGGAGGTGAAAGCGTTGGTTCTACTGGCAAGTATGAGTCAACAGAATTTAGGGGCTCAATGTCTTCAGCTTCATCCATATATTCCCATGTCCCCACACAAATTTTCAGAATTCCATGTCTTCCCGGTCAATTTCTCACTTTAACTTCAGACACCTTTCAAGGCTGGGAATTCAGTTGACCACCTTTAGAATGAGACTCTGGGTTTGGTTTTCAGCAATATCAGCTCTGTTACTACAAGAAATAAGGCTTTCTTTCAGGGCAAAAATGGCAACTCTCAGGTCCTTTATTTAGTGCTTGAGCTGGGGCCCTGAAGCCCTGAGCTCATCCTTTTCTTTCTAGTGAAAGTAGGATCAACTGCCAAATTTCATTATACTTGTCAAATTCAAAAATGTTGAATGGTATCAAATACATAATCACCCAGAGCCCTGTCACTCACAAATGTTTGATATTTGGTGATATTTTGTATATCTTTATCACCACATCACACCATGGATTAACAGTACCCTCTTTACTACTGAAAATAGAGTCATTAGTGCCTTTAAATCTAGCCAGACTTGAGAATGAATTCAGAAAACTCATCCTTAAGACTTGTTCTTCTAGAACCACCCTTGGTACCAATGTATTAATCTGGGTTTTCCAGAGGAGCAAAACTAGTGAGATGTATATATAAATATATACATAGAAAGAGATTTACTTCAAGGAAATGACTCACACAATTTGGAGTCTGACAAGTCTCAAATCCATGGGTCAAGCAGCAGATTGAAGTCTTCTGCTGGCTCACATGGTTGCAGGGGTTGACAAACTCAAAATAGGCAGGTCAGGTGTCCTGCTGGAGGCATTTTTTGGTTCACAGGATTGGTAGGCTGGTAAATCCAAAATCTTTGGGTCAGGTGGCAGACTGAAGACTTCTGCGGGCTTATGTCCCAAGAACTGCAGGTCAGGCAACAAGAAGAGTGCAGGGTGGAGAGAGAGAGCTAGCTTTGCCAGAACATCCAATTATATACTGGAAACAGGCCACACCCCCAGTGAAACTCCCCTTTCAACTGATTGGCTGCTCACATCAGATCACAAAACGGGAAGTGATTATATAGTGTCTGCAAATCACTGTGAGTCTTAGCTTAGCCAAACTGACACATAAAATTAGCTATCACATCACCTTTGTCAGTAAATGCTTGAGTTTCTGCATACGGAAGCCTGAGAAGTTGTTCTCTGAAATGAATGACTCTTGGTTCCATGAAAATGACCTACAGAGAATATTTTTATTTTGAAGGGTTGATGCACTTAATGCACACATTAACATGGAAAATTGATGAAATGTATTTATTTGTTGTTGTATTGTTTTTTGTTTTTTTTCCTATTCTGCAGTACTCTATGATGTTAAACAAAATACTCATTGTGGTCCTTCCTGGGACCAGTACTAAAGGGTGGCTACAACACATATTTTAGTCCCACAAAAGGGTGTCTTTCTAATGACAACAACTTCTTGAGAATAGAAATTTCTGTTTTGCGAGGAAGTGAGTTCACTCAAAAGTGAGGTATTTAAGTAAAAGCTGAATGAAGGCCCATTTGTTAAGGATGCTGAAGTATACTGGTGAGTATTTGGCCCACTATGCAAATTTTACAAATGAATAAACTAAATACATTTTGAGAACAAATAAATCTTGAACACAAATGCCTAAAGCCACACAAAGCAGAGCTTAACACTACCCCAGTCTTCCCTCCCAATCCAAGCCAGGACTCTTGAACTCCACCAGAGAATCGGCACTGTGACTTGGGAAAGGAGGCAGCCTCCGTTGGTGCCCAGGAGAGCACTCACTAGCTGCCTTTGTGAGCATCTTTAGCAGTCTATGTTAGAAAAGGTTCTCACAAGAAAGTCTGCAGGCAAAATCTCTGTCATTACCTACTATTCCAACCTAATTGTGAACATTTGAGACAGAGAAAACCAACAAAAGGACATAAACTTCTTTCTTTGTAAGCAGAATGCAGAGATAGACTAATTTCCTATGTCTATTATTTTTTATTATCCATGTGCAGACTTTACATTGGAGAGAAAATAATATTTGTTTTCCCACAAAACAAATTTGAAATAGATATTTTATTGATGTTGTCCTTTTTCATTGAAAATAAGATTTTGTTCAACCACAGTTTTCAAAGGGGGTGGCATTTAATGATTTTAAATTTCAGTGAGAAATAATCTTTACTCATGTGATGAAAAATGCTGTTCATCATTTCTTTATTCATATTTGTCTCATTAATTCACTCATGCATTTATTAACCCACTGGAATGCCTTTGATCTCCTCTATGAGATAGACAGAAGACAGTTTCTGTAGCTAAGCACTCTTCAAAAATTAACTTTTTTGCTGGTGTCAACATGTACGCTCTATTACAGCGCTGATTGCTGTTATTAAGGATGAAGATAGTCCACCATTGTGCTTTATACATGACAGAATTCAAGCCATTGAATAATGCTTGTGAAACTTACATAAATGTCCTAATTGTTAGCAATAAGTTACCCATTACCAACCTCAAATGGTTACTCAACAGTGTTTGTCAAAACTATAATGCCAACTCATAACCAACTCACTTCCTGCTCTCTACAAGAATTACTTTAATTCTTCACTTTGCACTTTTTTTCACCCACCCCAACCCACCTAACCCCACCTCCACTCTGATCGTGTGACCTGACCTCTTGCTTCCTAGAGAAAGAAGAAACCACAAAAGTAAATGCAACAAATACACTTAACTGTAAAAGAAATGTTGAACTTTTTTCAGGAAGTATATTATTTGTGGTGAGATCAGTGTAGTAATTCTGAAACTTTGGGAGGGTCTTGGAAGGAAGAACAAATAAATAAGTATACTAATGTTGGGAAGCTGTGTTCTCAGTGTGGGAGGGAAGGGTAGGGGGAAAACATGTAAAGAAAGAAGATTGAGGTTTTGGTTAGATTAAGTGGACAATATCAGTTTGGATTTATGATTTTCTTTATGCAGGTATATACGTATTTTCCCTACCTCTATCCAGTGAAAGGGCCTAGAAACAATGACATCCTACTAGCATTGAGCATACCTAATAGACAGACTTGAACAAAAACGACTGATTCCATGTCTGGAGTAGGGAAAGTTCAAGATGTGTGTCTTAGTTATCTAGTGCTGCTATAACAGACAAACCACACGTGGATGGCTTTAACAAACAGAAATTTATTCTCTCACAGTTTAGGAGTCTAGAAGTCTGAATTCAGTCTACCAGCTCTACAGAAAGTCCTTCTGTCTCTGTTGGCTGTAAGGGAAGGTCCTTGTCTCTTTTAAACATTTTTGGGCCTAGTCTTCCTTCGAGATCTCTATGTGTCTTGGCATCAATTTTCACCTGGGCCTAGGAGGTTCTCAGTACAAGAACCCCAGGTCAAAAGGATACACTGTGCTCCTGGCTCTTCTTTCTTGGTGGTTTGAAGTCTTTCAATCTCTGCTTGCTTCTTTAACCTCTTTATATATCAAAAGAGATTGACTCAAGATACAACCTAATCCTGTAGGTTTTGTCCTGCCTCATGAACATAGCTGCCTCTAATCCTGCCTCATTAACATAAAATAGAGGTTAGGACTTATAATACATAGGATAATTATATCAGATCACAAAATGGAGGATAAGTACATACTATCAAGGATCATGGCCTAGCCAAGTTGACACTTATTTAGGGGGGCACAATTCAATCCACAACAATGAGTTAAAAACATACAACTCCAAAGAGCAAAGAAATGTTCAAAGAATAATGGGGACATTTAAAAGGTCACTTTAAATGGGCTCCTGCTGACCAAATTAGGAACACTTGAGCATGAGGAAGAGTAACGACTGTGATGAAACGATGAATTAAAAAAAAAAAAATTAGTCCACAATGATACTTAACAGAGGGAGGAGGACAGAAGCTCTTTCCTATAAAAGAATAAACCTAAAACCAAACCCATTGCCATAGAGTCAATTCCAATTCATAATGACCCTGTAGGACTGAGTAGAACTGCCTCATAGGATTTCCAAGGAGCACCTGGTGGATTTGAGCCATATAAGAAATACAGAAGAAAATAAAACTCCCAAATCAGAACCATTAACCACCAATGTAATAATCATTTGTTAAAAGAACCTTCAATTTATGATAAAACCATTGTAGAAAATTTTTTGAGGGAATATGTTCTCATCATATTGCTTCTCAGATTGCTTCTTTTTATGAACAGAAACCAGGACTTTCCAATGGATCTAGAACAGTATCTTAATTAAATGATGAATTTAGCATCACCAATAATCATCAGCACAGACTGACATTATGCGTATTCTGCTGGGATGCAATGGGAAGGTTTACTACATAGTATTATTACCAACAGTATTTAACTTTAATTTAATCTTGGAAGTTGAGGGAGTAGGGGAAAAGAGATCCACCAGATTGTAAGACATTCTACAGAACAACTGCCCTGGATCCACTGAGAAAATGGGAGTTCTAGATTAAAGACTTCAAGAGGCATGGTAATTAAATACAATACATGGTCTTTGATTATAAGTTGATCAAACAATTGGGAACAGTTTTGGTGGGGATATATGAATGTTTATTTTACCAGTCTTTAGACATGTGTGAAGAATTTAAATTTCTCAAAATCAAAAATAAGTGAGGAGAAAGAGGTAAGGAACATAGTTTTCAGTTGTGTCTCAACTGCTTTTGAGAGATGCTACTGTGGATCTGAATAAAGTGAAATGAAGCTAAAAACCAGAATGTTTGAGTTGGTGGTGTTATTCACTCAGGGGTGGTATAGTGCAAAGCAAGCATAAAGGGATGAGCTGGTTTTCTCCTTTTTAATTCTGACTCTGCCTCTAACTGGATGTGGAACCATGAACAAATACTTTAATTTTCACTCAGTTTTACCTGGTCCATGTCAATAATCAAAACACGTTTGGGAGTGAGTGGATATCATGAGTAGAGACACAGAGGCATGACAAACTATGAAAAAGCCAGCCTTCAATTTGGCAAGAGTAGAGGCATTATAGAATGTGGGATGCTTGTGGAAGCAAAGAAGGTAAAACAGAAGACTTGGACCACCATGTGCCAAGTTTTAAGTGCCATTATAATAAGTTCAGACTTAGCCTAATAGCAAGAGTCAAAGTCAAGGGGTGAGATTGAGAGATTTTTTTAGGAGGTGTGTAAACTAGCTTATCTTCCCTTTCTTTCAGGTATCTACTTTTTCATCTACATTTTCTTCCACTGCCTATACTCTGGTTAAACTTAACATGAACCAGTTGCTGCATAAACTCTCTGTGGAAGTGGTGGTGGAGGGGGGTGGTGGGAGGTGGATTTGTTGGGGAGCTCTCTAAAATGGTTCTTTGCCCTGGGACAAGTTACATGCTGTGGAAAACCTCCTGTCCTACCCATTGGGACCTACCAGATTTTTTCTTACAAGATAATGTGTGTCTCTGTGGGTCATGAGATATCTAGTGGATGTTTCCACCAGAAAACATAAAGATTTCTTTTTCCTGGTTGTGGCAACAGCTTTCTCAGCCACTATATTAAGATCTTGGCAGATTCAGTCTTTCCTTCCTCACGCCAGTCTCCCTAAGGTAGGATTTGGTTTTTTCTTCACTGGAAGAATCTTTTGAGACATGAATGGTTTGAGAGTCAAGAGGAAATGCAAATAGACAATATTAAAAAGCACATTATTTAGTCATAAAAGAAATATAAATTAAAATCACAAAAAGAAATGACTATAAACCCAACTGTATAACTAAAATAAAAAGAAAGAATACCAAGTGTTGTTGAAGGTACAGAGCAATAATGACCCTTGTACACCACTGCTTGGAATGTAAATTGGTACAAACTTTGAAACCCTCTATTTAAGTTGAATATATATAAACCCTGTGGTCCAGCAATTCCATTACTAGTTTTGTACCCAAAAGAAATGCACATTTCTGTGGACCAAAAGATATATTACCAGAATGTTTATACCATCCCCAGAGTTAAAACAATCCAAATGCCCATCAAAAGCTGGTGAATAAATAAATTGTAGTATATTGGATTATTTTTTCAGGAATAAAAATGAATGAACTAGAGTTATATACAACATGGTATGGCCATAACATTGGGTGAAGGAAGCCAGGCACAAAAGAATACATACCAAATTCTCTTCATGGAAAGTTTTAAAATAGACAAAAGTGACTTATGTCTTTAGAAGTCAGAAAAGTGGTTATCTTTGGGAAGGAACCTCCAAACTTTGTACTTTCCCAGTGTGTGGTTTACTGAAAGACTCTGCACTAGTTTGCCACAGTAAGTTGAATTTATGTGTGCTGTCTCAGAATAATTATTGATAATGCTGCCTTTCACTCTCAACATTGTTTTGGTTTGGACAACAAACAATACATTCATCCCTGTTGTACTTTAAAAGTTTAAGAAATTCCCCGGAGCCCAAAACTAATCTCTCATGAGGGGAATTCTTCCCAACATGGAATAAAAGGCTGTTGGTGATCTTTTTTAATCATACTTTTTCCAGCTGTCCCCTTATAACTTGTGCTCCCTCATCTTTAGCAGTCAAACTGCTCTCACTCTTGCCTTCTCTTTCACATCTCCTTGTCTTGTTGTTGTTGTTGTTAGGTGCCATCGAGTCAGCTCCACCTCATAATGGCCGTATGTACTACAGAACAAAACAATGCCCTTAGGAAGTGGCATAGGAAGGCTTTCTTAGGACATGACATACTAACAGAGTACTAAAGATTGACAAGGAACAAGTCATAGAAAAAGCAGGGAAAGGCTTCATCTATGAGAAGAAACAGCACATGAGTATACAGCAAGGGGGAAGTGCATCTTCACATGCAAGGAGATCAGAGCATAATGAGCAAGTGGGAGTGTAGAAAAAAGAAAAAATAAATAAAGAAAATTGGAGGGGTAGAGAAGACAAGCACCACATCACAAGAACTCTGGGAGGCATGGGGAAATCTTTGGATTTCATTCTAAGTGTAAAAAAGAAGACATCAGAGGGTTTTTGCAGGGGAGTTTATGAATGATGTTTTCAAACCATAACCCTATCAACTCGATCAGAAAAGCCAACTGAGAGGCTGTTGCGGTATCCCAAGTCACTAAGACGTGCCTTAGGGAAGGCTGTGGCATGGAGATGAAGAGCAGGAATGTGTTCGAGATGTATTTTGGAGACAGAACAGATGGTACATGATGATAGATTAACTACGGAACTTAAGGAAAAGTCAGTAATCAATAACAGATAAGAATAGGATGTGCCTGTGTGCTTTGCTGATACAGCTGTATGTCACCACTTGCCATCCCTGTTATCAGCATCCCCACATGGACTAGTCTGGCACACCTAGTGTGGCCTAACCCTGGCAACTGTGAACCATAGCACTTTCCAAACTGGTACCAGATCAGAGGGTCAGAGAAGAAAAAAGACACTCTACGAGATGGATTGACACATTGAGTGCAACAATGGTCTCAAGTGTAACAACAATTGTGAGGATGGCACAGGACTGGACAGTGTTTCTTTCTGTTGTCCATAGGGTGGCTATGAGTCAGAACCGACTTGACGGCACCTAACAACAACCAGGTCAAAACTGTCTTTTCCCTTCATTGTGCTTTCTGGCACTGACTTACCTCCAGTATACTCTGTAATTTACCTATGCTGGAGGTCATAGCAGTAAGGAAATATATTCCCAGTGTTACAGAATGATTCCCTAGGGCCATTTTTGTAGCTATCATATCTGGAATTTGAAGCCAGTCTGGTGAAAGAAGAAAAGGATTTTACTTATAAGTGCTAAGGCTCTTCATTTACCACCCCACTGACCCCAAAACACCCTTTCTCCTCTACCCCCTATATCCATCCTGTGCCTGAGGATGAAAGTGAATTTCATTTTTCCTGACTTTCTTGAAAAATGCTTTGGATAAGCGACCAGGGGTTGAAGCAGAAGGTGTGTGAACCACACTTACCTGATTTTTCTCAACACATCTTCAAGCAGTGTCTCAGGACAGACCAAATACCCCTAAGCCCTCCTAAGGAAGTGACCAGAGCCCATGTATTTATCACTTCTTTTAGGAGGGGTGATATCTGTTCCTCTTTATGCCGTGGGACCTGAGAATCTGTCCACAAACAGTATATCTTCTGACAGTGGACTCCATGTTTGTCTTGTCCCATGGTTTTAAGGCACACAGAGTATTTTCCCCACCACCACACACGACACCACTATGGATGCCATGCTAGTTATATCTTTTATTTAGTTTTTATGTCCTCTATTAAAGATTTCTTTTTCCTCCTATTTTTTAAATCATCATCTGCTGTTCACAATGTACTTAAAACTTGAATGTAGCAAATCACCTGCTCCCAATTAACATTAACCCACTACTTCTAGCATATCTTAAAGTTAGCTCAGTACTCTCTGTCTCTAATCTATTCTCCAACTCTTGGCCATGCTCGGAGTGCTCACTGCCTCTTGCCCAGATGAGTGCACTATTTTTTGAAGCCAGACTCTCTGCTTCTTGGAACTAAAGTAAACAACTCGATCAGGTTACATATCCTCTCAAAAACAAACAAAATTCTTTGTAGTGACAATGATTTTTTTTTTTCTTTTAATCAGACTTTCATTCATATAATCTGATGATGGGGCATATGTTGGAAATTACAATAACTCAGTAAAACTGAGAGTGAACTGCTATGAGAGCCATAGAAGATGGATTGGAGGAGGCTAGAAAAAGTCTTGAAGACCTTGGAGCTCAACTGGCCCAGAAAGGTCAAGGGACTTGTGAAAGTTCCAAAGAGCCTACTCATGGAATGGCTACAACCCACTGAACTGACAGTGTACCCTTCCTACAGCTCACCCACCCGTATGTCCAGCATGATGCCTCTGTACTACATAGTTCAATAAAATCTATTTTGAACTCTTTTCATATGTACCTCACGGCTGCCTGGCTCCTTGCCTGTGATCAAGATACTTCCTCTTTCAGGTATGTTCTTCTCCTCCTTTCTCATGTCTAAAAAAAAAGAAAAAAAAAATTCTCATGTCTACATTGCTTAATTCTTTCCACCATTCAAGACCACCTGGGATGTTACCACATCCCTGAAACTCTGTCTCATTCAGCTAAAAGCCATTTCTCCCTCTGACCATCAGAACTTTATTCCTATAATCCTCAGTCATATTTATCCTTTTACATCTTGTGGGATAGTTATTTAGATTCTTTGTCTACCTCTCCTAAGAAACTAGGAAGATGATCTCATGATCTCTAATCCTGTGTATTTTTTTATCGACCATGTAGAGCACCTCACACTGTACCAAGGGAAGTGATCTATAAATATTTTTGAATGTCTAAATCTATAAATTTCCCATAAATGTTTTTAGGTTCTAAATTTCTCCAGATCATGAAAAATGGTTTGGATTTTTGGTTTTCCCTATTTTATTTAATACATTAGACAAGACTAGGTTGATAGTTTACAGAATCTTTACCTTTTTTCTTATGGTCAAAAACCTCAAAAGATAAAATTTATGAACTAGAGCTTGTTAAAATTTTATAAACTAGTACTTGTGTTCTTAACAGGCAGCACAGTATTTTTATTCTTCTTTATATATATATTTCCTTTACAGATGTGTGTATATACATATATCTTTTTTTTTTTTTTGAGAACTAAAACTCTGCAATTTGTGCAATTACAAAATATATTATTAGGGACCAGTAAGTCCAAGCCCTGAGAACCAATCTGCAGAGTTTACTGAGACTTGCATTCATGCCTCAGCTTCCATTGGAAGGCATTTCCTTCAACAACACGTGCCACTAGGTGCCAGTGTTGGTCTACCAAAATGACCCTCAAAAAGTACATGTGGTCCCCACTTTTATATGCTTAACATTTTTGAAAATGGTGACTTTAAAAATAACGTAGAAAGGCAAAATCTAGTCACTAAACAAACATATTTATGTTGGTACATGTGTGATATTATCACACAAAAAAAATCCAATGGACAAAAAGGTTATGTAAAAGGAAGTACAGGCGCATATTAGGCTGTATTAAATTAGTTTAAGGACCCCTTGTAGCACAACAGTTAAGAGCTCAGCTACTAATCGAAAGGTTGGCAGTTCAAACCCACCCAAGGGCGCTGCAGGAAAAAGATCTGATGATCCACTTTCCATAAGGGTTATAGCCAAGAAAACCTTATGGGGCAGTTCTACTCTGTCACATGGGGTTGCTATGAGTTGGAATCAACTTAATGGCACCCAATAACAGCAATAAATTAGTTCAGTGGCGAAGAGTGAAGAATGATCCCTGCTGAGATATTCTTGACTTTACAAGCCATGGGCACTCAGTTGCTACTCATTGAGTGAAGACAGACTTATTTTTAATTGAACAAAAGCAAAATGAACTGAAAGTTAGTATTCAATGCATAAGATTATTGCACAAGAAACATTAACTCTCATTATATTTTTTTATTTCACTTTGTGCTTTTCAGTAAAGCTTCCACATTTCTTTCCAAAATGCAAGAGAATTGTTTCAACAAATCTTGTAACTGAATAACAATGTTAAAATTATAATCAACTTAAGGCTAGCTGATACCAACCTTACTTGTGTTTCTAATGAATTATTTTTGCTACATATTTTCCTTTATCACAGGATATACAGACTGTATATACAGAATACTGTGTGACTATTGCTTTGTTGTGATCATTTTTTCATAGACCATATTAGTGGTGGAGATGAATAACTCATGATCACTGCAATAATGCCTTCCTGCAAAGATGAGTAAATGAGGGTTTGACATCGAGAGTAATGGAAACATATGACACTCACCAAGTAATTTTTTTTGAGTGTGAGAATTCATCATGGCTACAGTAGTATGTTTCAAAAACACAACAGCATCAAAAAGTGTGTTTTCTGAAGGATAATAAAATTAACAGCTGAGTACTATGGGTCAAAATGTTCATTATTAGGATCAATTAATGATGATTTATTTCATTCCCAATAGACCAGAGAAGAGCACATCAGTTTTAATTCAGTGTTCATTACGGGACATGTCCTCTATTACCAAGCTAAGCAGCAACAGTTTAGCATTCAGTTTAGCATGGTCTATGAGAGTTGAGGCACTTCTACAGAACAACAAAGAGCACTTTTAAAACCACTGGCTAAAGCAGCAATAATAAGCAGTGCAGTTTGCCCAGTATATTTTCTTCCAAATTTTATAGTAAACACGTTGTCAGGAAGCTGCAAAATCTCAATACAAAGGGAGAAATTTTCAAATAGAGAAATTCTGAATTTTAAATTTTTCAAAACTTCAGGAGAATTTTCATTCTTATCTCTTGGAATATTGTGTCTATCCATTTATTCTAATCCCTATTCTGGAGTTATTAATAAGATTCACATTTATTATTTGTCTTAACCTTTCTTCAATACTTTCATACTTCGGAAGCACTTGTGAACAAAGGTGGGCTCAAGCATGACAATGATTGTGAGAATGGTGCCAGACTAGGCAGAGTTTTGTTCTGTTGTGCATGGGAGTCACTACAAGTTGGAACCATCTTTACAGCATCTAACAATAAATAGCTATCTATCTATCATCTGTCTATCTATCTATCTATCATCTACCTACCCATCTATCTATCGTCTATCTATCTTCATATTTATCGTGCAGTCTTAATAAAAAACACAAGCAAGTGGACATGAATATATCAGTAAGCATTATAAACACATCGAAGAAATCTGCTAAAGAAAAAATACTATTAGAAAATATTTGTTAAAGTACTTTTAACTCTGTGTTATGTATAAATGAAATATCCAAAAAAAAGGTAAGTTAAATGATGGTCAAAGAATCCTTGATGCTGCTGTTTTTTAACTGTAGTATAAAATTGTAATTGAAATTTGGAGCATCAATATCAATAGATTTCAGAATAGAAGGCAACACAAATAAATGTGGTCAAAATAACAAAAGGTACATTCATTAAGAAAACGTAACAATTCTAAACTTAATAGAATATTAATAAGCTTAATTATAGGAGATCTGGTTAAATCTGTAAATATGTAAATAAAAATTGAAAGAATTATGAAGAACGGAAGTTATAACATCATTTTGGGAGAATTTAATATATTTCTTCCATAATAAATAGAGACATTCAAAAATAAATAGGTAACCTGGTTAACACAATCAACAAATAAAATTGTGGTTGTGTGTGCTGTTGAGTCAATTCCACTTCACAGTGACCCTACAGGGCAGAGTAGAACAGCTGCATAGGCTGCATAGGCTAAAATTTTTACAGAAGCAGATCACCAGGCCTTTTCTCCTTGGGAGCAACTGGTGGGTTCCAACCACAATAAAAGAAAAGTACAAAATGTTTAAAACTAAAATAATGGAATTACTAAATATATCAAAACAAATTAGATGCAACTGAGATAATATTTTAAAGGAAAGTTATAACCTTAAATTCTGGTATTAGAAGGCTATAAAGGAGGTGGAGCAAGATGCCTAAGTGTGCAGATGCTCCTATTTACTCCACCAACAACAATCTCACTTAACAACAAATAAAAACAAGCACAGACTGAGATCTCAGAACTCCAAACTGTAGCTGAGGTATTAGAGAGAAAAGGTAAGTCCAGAAGAGGGGAAGAGGAAGAATGGGGTTGGCACAGAAACTGGGAGATCCTTCCCACTAACACTGGGAGTGTTCACTCATTGCAGACATTTTGGGATGAGGCTGGGTAACACCCAAAGCAGGGAACACAGAAAAGAATCTAATCTGAGGAAGTTCTAGCATAAATTCTTTAAGGTGGTGAAAATTGGCTGTGGGAGTATGTGGGTTGCATAATTGGGAGGGCAGAAAGGGAGAATGTGGCACTGCATATGAATGCTATTGAATCTTGCTGAGGTCCAAGAAGGACAGACACTAGCCCAGCAGGAACTGCAAGTGGAGCAGGGAGGGGGCATACCTCAGACTAGGCTCCACACAAGGCAGTCCACAGTGGGACACTGTGGGAGTGCCTATGTAGTGGCACCAGTGAGGGAAAGACATAAGGAACCCTCCACTGTCACCAAGGAAATTTGACCCCAACCAGTTATGTCAGCAACTGCGATCACCCAATCCTCCCATCCTGAGAATGCACACTAAATCCCAGAGACCAAGCATCTAGAACTCCTGAACCAACACTGAAAAAATCCCAACATCAGAACAACATACATTCTTCTCCAGTGCACATAGGTCATTTCCCAGAATAGACACAAAACATGTCTGAACAAATTTAAAAAGACTGAAATCATACAAAGCATCTTCTCTCACCATAACAGTGTGAAGCTAGAATTCAATGACAGGATAAATAAGGAAAGAATAAATACAAGGAAATTAAATAATATACTACTAAAAAACTATAGAAGAAATCAAAAGTGAAATTCAAATAATTCCTAGAATCAATTCAAAATGAAAACACAACATATCAAAACATTTAGGACACAGTACTCAGAGGGAAATTTATAGCAATAAATGAGTACTATAAAACGGAAGATTCAAAATTATTACCTTAAACTGACAACTTGAACAAAAAGAGAAAAGCAAAATGAACCGAAAGCCATCAGAAAAAAAAAAAAAAGAAGAAGAAGAAAAAGAAATAATAAAAATTGGGGCAAAAATTAATGAAACAGAAAAATAATTGAAAGAATTAACAAAATTGTAAGTTGATTCTTTGAAACGGTAAATAAAAAAGACAAACCACTGGTTAGATTGACAAAAGAAAAAACCAAAAGAGGCAAATAACCAAATTAAGAAAAGAAATGGGTAACATTGCAACCAGTCCAAGAGAGATAAGATTATAACTAATTCCTATGAAAAATTATAATCCAACAAACTTGAAAACCTAGACGAAACACACTACCTATCCAGACAAAGAGGTAAAAAATTTAAACACACCCATTACAAACAAAGAGATTAAAGATGTCATCAAAGAACTAAATGAAATAGAAAACAGAAAAACAATTGAAAGAATTAACAAGACCAAAAGCTGGTTCTTTGAAAAAATCAAAAAAATTGAAAAACCATTGGCCAAACCGACAAAAGAAAAACAGGAGAGGAAGCAAGTAACACAAATAAGAAATGAGACAGGCAATATTACAACAGACCCAACTGAAATTAAAAGAATCATATCAGATTATTAGGAAAAATTGTACTCTGCAAATTTGAAAACCTAGAAGAAATCAATGAATTCCTAGAAACACACTACCTACCTAAACTAACACAAACAGAGGTAGAACAACAAAACAGACCCTTAACAAAAGAGATTGAAAAGGTAATCAAAAAACTCCAAACAAAAAAGAAAGCACTGGCCCGGATGGCTTCACTGCAGAGTTCTACCAAACTTTCAGAGAACTACTGAAGGTATTTCAGAGCATAGAAAAGGGAGAAATACTCCCAAACTCATTCTATGAAGCCAGCATATCCCTGATACCAAAACCAGGTAAAGATACCACTAAAAAAGAAAGTTACAAACCTATATCCCTCATGAATGTAGATGCAAAAATCCTCAACAAAATTCTAGCCAATAGAATTCAACAACATATTAAAAAAAAAAAAAATTCACCATGACCAAGTGGGATTCATACCAGGTATACAGGAATGGTTCAACATTAGACAATAATTCATGTAATCCAACACATAGATAGAACAAAAGACAAGAATCACATGATTTTGTCAATTGATGCAGAAAAGGCATTTGACAAAGTTCAACATCCATTCATGATAAAAAAAAATCTTAACAAAATAGGAATTGAAGGAAAATTCATCAACGTAATAAAGGACATTTATACAAAGCCAATAGCTAACATCATCCTAAATGGAGAGAGCCTGAAAGCATTCCACTTGAGATCGAGAATCAGACAAGGATGCCCTATATCACCACTCTTATTCAACATTGTGCTGGAGGTCCTGGCCAGAGCAATCAGCCTAGATAAAGAAATAAAGTGCATCCAGATTGGCAAGAAAGAAGTAAAATTATTTCTACTTGCACATAACATGATCTTATACACAGAAAACCCTAAGAAAACGACTGAAACTAATAGAAGAGTTGAGCAGAGTATCAGGATACAAGATAAACATACAAAAATCAGTTGGATTCCCCTACGCCAACAAAAAGAACATTGAAGAGGAAATCACCAAATCAATACCATTTACAGTAGCCCCCAAGAAGATAAAATACTTAGGAATAAATCTTACCAGAGATTTAAAATCTTATACAAAGAAAACTACAAAACATTTTTGCAAGAAACCAAAAGAGACCTACATTAGTGGAAAAATATACCTTGCTCACGGAAAGAAAGGCTTAACATTATAAAAATGTCTATTCTACAAAAAGTGATCTATAGACTTAAAGCAATTCTGATCCAAATTCCAACAACATTCTTTAATGAGATGGAGAAAAAAAAATCACCAACTTCATATGAAAGGGGAAGAGGCCCTAGATAAGTAAAACATTACTGAAAAAGGAGAACAAAGTGGGAGACATTACTCTACCTGATTTTAGAATCTATTATACTGCCACAGTAGTCAAAACAGCCTGGTACTGGCACAACAACAGACACATAGACCAATGGAACAGAATGGAGAATCCAGATAAAAATCCATCCACATATGAGCAGCTGATATTTGACAAAACCCCAGTCCAGTTAATTGGGGGAAAGATAGTCTTTTAAACAAATGGTGCTGGCATAACTGGATATCCATCTGCAAAAAATGAAACAAGACCCATACCTCACTCCATGCACAAAAATGAGCTCAAAAGGGATCAAAGACCTAAATATAAAATCTAAACTGATAAAGACCGTGGAAGAAAAAATAGGGACAATGTTAGGAGCCCTAATACATGGCATAAACAGTATACAAAACATTATTAAGAATGCAGAAGAAAGACTAGATAACTGGGAGCTCCTAAAAATCAAACACCTATGCTCATCCAAAGACTTCACCAAAAGGGTAAAAAACTACCTACAGACTGGGAAAAAGTTTTTAGCTATGACATTTCTGATCAGCACCTAATCTCTAAAATCTACATGATATTGCAAAAACTCAACCACAAAAAGACAACCCAATTAGAAAACGAGCAAAAGGTATGAACAGGCACTTCACTAAAGAAGACATTCAGGTAGCTAACAGATACATGAGGAAATGCTCACGATCATTAGCCTTTAGAGAAATGCAAATCAAAACTACAATGAGATTTCATCTCACTCCAACAAGGCCGGCATTAATCCAAAAAACACAAAACAATAAATGTTGGAGAGGCTGTGGAGATATTGGAACACTTCCATACTGCTAGTAGGAATGTCAGATGGTACAACCATAGATTTGGTGCTTCTTTAAAAAGCTAGAAATAGAACTACCATAGGCTCCAGCAATCCCACTCCTTGAAATATATCCTAGACAAATAAGAGCCTTTACATGAACAGATATATACACACCCACGTTCATTGCAGCATTGCTTACAATAGCAAAAAGATGGAAGCAACCAAGGTGCCCATCAGTGGATGAATGGATAAGTTCTGGCATATTCACACAAAGGAATACTACTCATCGATAAAGAACAGTGATGAATCTGTGAAACATTTTATAACATGGAGAAGCCTGGTAGGCATTGAGCTGAGTGAAATTAGTCAGTTGCAAAAGGACAAATATTGTATAAGATCACTATTATAAGAGCTCGAGAAATAGTTTAAACAGAGAAGAAAATATTCTTTGATGGTTACAGAGGGGGGAGGGAGGGAGGGTGGGAGAGGGGTATTCACTAATTAGATAGTAGATAAGAACTACTTTAGGTGATGGGAAAGACAACACACAATATAGGCAAGGTCAGCACAACTGGACTAAAGCAAGAGCAAAGAAGTTTCCTGAATAAACTGCTTCAAAGGGCCGTGTAGCAGGGGCAGGGGTTTGGGGACCATGGTTTCAGGGGACATCTAAGTCAATTGGCATAATATATAAAATCTATTGGGAAAACATTCTGCATCCCACTTTGGAGAGTGGCATCTGGAGCCTGAAATGCTAGCAAGTGGCCATCTAAGATGCATCATTTGGTCTCAACCCACCTGGATCAAAGGACAATGATGAACACCAAGGACACAAGGTAATTACGAGCCCAAGAGACAGAAAGGGCCACGTGAACCAGAGACTACATCAGCCTGAGACCAGAAGAGGTAGATGGTGCTCGGCTACAACTGATGACTGCCCTGACAGGGAACACAACAGAGAAGCCCCGAGGGAGCAGTAGAGCAGTGGGATACAGACCCCAAATTCTTGTAAAAAGACCAGACTTAATGGTCTGACTGAGACTAGAAGAACCCCTGTGGTCATGGCCCCCAGACCTTCTGTTGGCCCTGGACAGGAACCATTCCCAAAGCCAACTCTTCAGACAGAGATTGGACTGGACCATGGGTTGGAAAGGGATACTGGTGAGCAATGAGCTTCTTGGATCAGGTAGATACTTGAGACTATGTTGGCACCTCCTGCCTGGAGGGGACATGAGGAGGTGGAGGGGGTTAGAAGCTGGCAAAATGGACACGAAAAGAGAGAGTAGAGGGAAAGAGCAGGCTGTCTCATAGTGGGAGAGCAACTGGGAGTATGTAGCAAGGTACAGATAAGTTTTTGTGTGAGAGACTGACTTGATCTGTAAACTTTCACTTACAGCACAATAAAATTAAAAAAAAAAAAAAAGACGTCATCAAAACACTGACTGTCAACAAAAACAAACAAACAAAAAGCCCAGAACCAGATGGCTACACTGGAGAATTCTACCAGACACTCATAGAAGAGTTGACACCAATCCTACTCAAGCACTTCAAAAATGTAGAATAGATGGAGCACTATCGAACTCCTTCTATAATGCCAGCACAACCCTGATACCTTAATCAGGCAAAGATATCACAAAAAAGAAAAATGAAAAGAAAGAAAGAAAAGTGCAGGCCAATATCCCTTGTGAACATAGATGTAAAAATTTTTAGCAAAATTATAGCCAACAGACTTCAGCCAACATTTCAAAAAAAATCATATACCATGATCAAGTGAGATTCATACCAGGATTACAAGGGTGGTTCAACATTAGAAAACCAATCAATATAATCCACCACACAAATAAAACAAAGGAAAAGAACCATATGATGCGATAAGGCATTTGAAAAAAATCCATGAGCTTTTCCAATGAAAACACCCATCAAAATAGGAATAGAAGGAAAATTTCTCAAAATAATTCAGGGCATATATGCCAAACCAACAGCCAACATTATGCCAAACAGAGAAAGGCTGAGATCCTTCCCTATGAGAAAAGGATCTAGATAAGGATGGCCTATTATCACCACTCCTATTCAACATTGTACTGGAAGTCCTAGCCAGAGCAAGAAGACAAGAAAGAGAAATAAAAGCTAACCCAAATGGAAATAAAAGCTAACCCAAATGGAAATAAAAGCTATCCAAATCTATTTGCAGATGACATGGTCCTGTACATAGAAGACCCTAAAGATCCCGCAAGAAAACTTCTGAAACCAATAAAAGAATATAGTAGTGTTGCTGGGTACAAGATCAACACACAAAAATCAGTTGGGTTCCTCTACGTTAACAAAGACTACTACTCAAGACAACAATATCATATACCATAGCCCCTAAATCAATAAAATAATACCTAGGGGTAAACCTAATCAGGCACATAAAAGACTTATACAGTGAAAAATTTTTAAAATTACTGCAAGAGTCTAAAAGAGATCTACAAAAATGGAAAGATATTCCATGCTCATGGATCAGAAGGCTTAATATAGTGAAAATGTCAATATTACCTAAAGTGATCTACAGATGCATTGCAATTCCGATATGAACCTCAACAATATTCCTTACTGAAATGGAAAAACTAATGACCAAGTTCATATAGAAAGGAAAGAAACCCCAAATAGCCAAAGCAATATTGAAAAAAAAAATAGAATAAAGAGATATGTGCAAATAAATTATGTCGGTGTGGGCATATCTATTCATTGAAGACACAAATACTGTTACTCCTCAGACATAACCAAACACCTTCCAACATTGGCTTTCTGGGTTTGAAGGCTTAGGACCATAGTTTAATGGGACAACTCAGTCAATTGATGTAAAATAGTTCACAAAATCATTATCTGCATCCTAGTAAAGCGAGTAGCATCTGGGGTATTAAAAGCTTGTGAGCAGCCATCTAAGATACAACAAAGATCTCTACTTGCCAGGAAAGAAACAGTAAGAAGGTAACCAAAAGCTCAGAGACAAAAGAAGTCTACACAAGCCACAACCTCATCTACCCTGAAACCAGAAAACTGAATGGTACCCGGCTACCATTACTGACAGTTCTGACTGGGGTCAAAATGGTTGGTCCTGGATAGAATGGGAGAAAAATACAGAGCAGAACTCAAATTCTTATTAAAAAACAAAAAGCCAGACAAACTAAAACTGTAAAGAACAAAGGGCTTCCTAAGATTGTCACCCTGAGACACTCTAAACCTAGAACCGAGATCTATCCCCTGAGATCACTCTTCAGCAAAATAGCAGAGTGGCACCCAAAATAAAGGATATTACCCTTACCCATAAGATCGGTGCCCTACTTAAAAACTGTAAGTAGGAGACCAAAAGGTCAACAATTACTCAAAAGCAAAGATGAGAAGATAAGGGGCAGGGAAACTAGAGTACTAGAAAGGGAACAAACTGAGCACAATTAAAGAGAATGTTGACACGTTGTGATGAATGTATCTAATGTCACTGAACTACTTGCGTGGAAATTGTCAAATGGGAACCTAGCTCGCTGTGTAAATTTTCATCAAAAACAAAATAAAGTAATTTTTTTTTTTTTTAAAAAAAGAAGGCTATAAGAAGTTAAAAAAATGAAGCACAGAATAACCCGAAGAATATGTAAGGAGGGAAACGACAAGAGTGAGAATAGAAATTTATAGAATTTGTATGAAAGATGCTGGAAAGACAAAATATTATTCAAAAATATTTTTAAAGTACTTAAAGTACTGCAAAGCCAAAGTTAGTTCCTTTAAACAGCTATAATAACATAAATATAAAAATGAAATACTAAAATATAACTAAACAGGAAACATAATTACAGAGCAAAATATTTTTAATAAGAATACTATGAAAATATTTATGCTAATAAATTTTATATTAACATTTTCTGTGAATTATAGTGCAATCGCATACAGTTGTAAGCAATAAAACAGAGACATCCCACGTTTCTTCCCAATAATACGATTTTTCAAAACTATTATATATATATTTTTTTATAGTATATTTTTGTTATAGTATATTTTTGTTATAGTATATAGCACAACTAGGATATTGACTTTGATCCAATCCACCGATCTTAATCAGATTTCCCCAGTTTTAATTGCAATCATTTGTGTGTGTCTCTCTGTGTGTGTATGTGGGTGTGCGTGCATCAACTAAAATAAAGGGTTCCGTCACCACCAAGATTCCCGACGTTGCCGTTTTTAACCACACTCTCCTCCTGCCCTACCTAACCTTCCTCCTCCCTCACCCCTAGATCGTGCCACTCCCTGCAACCACTAATCTTTTTTCCATTTCAAAAATATTGTCTTTGCAAAAATGTTATATAAATTTGATCATATAGTATTTGAGTGTTTTTTTTTATTAAGTGTAATACTCTGAAGATTATACAATTTGTTGCTTATATCAATTGCTGATTCTTTTTACTACTCAGCAGTATTTCATGGTATGAATATACCACAGTTTGTTTAACCGTTCACCTGTTGAAGGACGTCTGGACTGTTTCCACCTTTGGGCTGCAATGAATAAAGCTGCTATGAACATTCCTGTCCAGGTTTTTATGAGACCATAAGTTTTCATTTCTCTGTGGCAAATGCCCAAATGTACAATTCCTGGATTGTAGAGTAAGTGTAAATTTAATTTTATAAGCATTTGCCAATTTTTTTCCAGAGTGGCCATACCATTTTACATTTCCACCAACAATGTATAAGTGATCCAGCTTCTCCCCAACCTCACCAGCATTTGGTGTCTTCACTAGATCTCGTTGTGACCATTTTTGTTAGCAAGCAGTGATATCTCATTGCGGTTTTAACTTGCATTTCCCTACGAAGAATGATAGTGAGCATCTTTTAATATGTTTATCTGTTTATAACCTCTTCAGTGAAATGTCTTAATGTGTTTTGCCCGTTTTTTATTTGACTGATTTTTTACCGTCGACTTTTGAGATTTTTTATATATTCTAAATAAGTTATTTGTCATAGATGTGGTTAGCAAATATTTTTGTACATTCTGTAGATTGCCTTCCCATTTTCTTCACATGGACTTTCTTAAGGCAAAAGTATTTACTTTTGATGAGGTCCAATTTGTCCATTTTTTCTTTTATGGATTGTGTCTTTGATGCCAAGTTTAAGAATTCTGCCTAGTCCTACATACTGAAGATTTTCTTCTACTTTTCCCAGGAAGTTTTATAGTTTACATTTAAATCTGTGATTTATTTTCAGTTAAGTTTTGTATAAGGTGTGAGTCTTAGATGGAGGTTTATTTTTTGGCGTATGAATGTCCGAGCACTCCAGCACCATTTGTTAAAAAGGTTATCAACGTTATCTTTATTTCATTGAATTACTTTTGCATCTTTATCAAAAATCAGTTGAACATCTTAGTGTGGGCCTACTTCTTGGTCCTCCAGTTTGTTTCATTGATCTGTGCGTCCATCCCACTGCCAGTACCACACTGTCTGCATTACTGTAGCTATAAGATTTGATTTGGGTAATAAAGTGGGTATCCCTTTCATTTTATTCTTTCTCAAGATTGTTTCAGCTCTTTAGTGATTTTCTATATAAATTTTATAATAAGCTGATCTATGTCTATAAACGAAGCCCTGGTGGCAAAGTTGTTAAGAGTTCAGTTGCTAAGCAAAATTTGGCAGTTCAAATCCACCAGCTGCTCCTTGGAAACCCTATGGGACAGTTTTACTCTGTTCTTTATAATGTCACTATCAGTCAGAATCCAACTGCACCATGACGGGTTTATGTTTATTAAAAAAAAAAAAAAAAAAAACCTTGTTGGAATCTTGATAGCAATTTCATTAAGCTTGTAGAATAATTTGGGAGAATTCACATCTTTGCTATACTGAGTCTTTCAATCTAGGGATAAAATATGCCCTTGAATTTACCTAGGTCTTCTCTGATGTCACATCAATTTTGAATTTTTCTTTTACATCCAGACGCTGTACATGACTTTTCAAGTGTATACTTCCATATTTCATTTTCCCTGGAGTGACTGAAAATGGAATTGGATTGTCAATTTCAGTATCCACAGGTTCATTGTTAATATACATAACTGTGATTGATATTTTTGTGTTGATTTTGTATAGTGTAACTCATTTATAGAAGTTCTTTTGTAGATTCCTTGGAATTTTCTACAAAACAATCATGTCATCTAAAAATAGGAACGGTTTTATTCCTTCTTTTCCAAACTCTATGCCTTTAATTTCCTTTATTACATATTGAAGTGTCTAGTATGATGTTAGCTGTAGGTTTTTGTAGATGCTCTTTATCAAAATGAAGCTTCTCTCCCTAGTTTTATGAAATTTGTTTTATCTTGAGTTGGTATTGAATTTTGTCAAATGTATTTTCTTAATTAGTATGTGATTTTTCTTCTTCAGCTTGTTGATATGGTGGGTTACGTTGATCAATTTTCTAGTGCTGATCTAGTCTTACATATGTGGAATAAAACCCACGTTGGGAAAATTTGTAATTCTTTTTATACATTGTGGGATTCTGTTTGCCAGCATATATATATATATATATATATATATATATACACACACATACATATGTATACATATATATACACATATATATATAATACATGTGTATTTTTTTGACAGGAAGTTCAATTTATTGGTGGGCAACATAGAGACGGGAAGGTCAGTTTACTGGTGGGCACTGGTCAGGTGAAAACTCTGGTGGTGTAGTGGTTAAGTGCTACCTCTGCTAACCAAAAGATCAGCAGTTCAAATCCACCAGGTGCTCCTTGGAAACTCTATGGGGCAGTTCCGCTCTGTCCTAGAGGGTCCCTTTGAGTCGGAATCAACTTGACAGCAATGGGTTTGGTTTTTGGGTTTTTTACTGGTCAGGCAGGGCAGTGCTGCCAAAGCCTTCAGGAATGCAGGGCCCTCCACTTTTCCAAGAGGTCATGACTGGGAATGTATTTGACTCCACAACCATCCAGGATGAGGCACTTTTCAGCCACCGTGCCTTCAAACCCATCAGCATTAAGCTTGGTAAAGCCCCACTTCTTGGAGATAGGGGTCTTCTGGCACCCAGGGAACTTTAACTTGGCCCTGCATTGGGCCTCAATCACATGCTCCTTGTTTTGTAGCTTGGTGCAGATGAAATGGTGACTTGGCCAACATGGACGCTGGCCAATGTACCATGGACTTTTCCAAAGGCACCTCGCACACCGGTCTAGAGCCTGTCAGCCCCAGAACAAGACAACAGCCTCTTGATGTGGATGACATGAAAGGAATAGAGCCACACTCGGATGTGAAAGCCATCTTTGCCACAACTTTTCACCATGCACTTGTTGGCACAAATACAGGCAGTCCCCAGGGCTTCTGAGCAGAGCTGCTCATACCCATCAGGCACCATGTGACCACAGAGTGGGAACCCATCCACTTTTGCCTTCTTCTGACCCAGGTCAAAGATGCCAATCTTGCCATCAGGGATACCTCAGGAGAAGTGGGACTTCGGGTAGAGCTTGTTCTTACAATACCAGTAACAATGGTCAGGGTGGCTGCCCATGGTGACACCAGGATCTTTACGGTGTGCTGAAGGAAAAGTGCTGGTATTTTGCTTGATGATTTTTTGCACCTTAGTTCATCAGAGACTGTCTTAGTCACCTAGTGCTGCTATAGCAGAAATACCACAAGTAGATGGCTTTAACAAAGCGAAGTGTATTCTCTCATAGTCCAGCAGGCTGGAAGTCCAAATTCAGGGCTCTGGCTCCAGGGAAAGGCTTTCTCTCTTTGTCGACTATGAAAGAAGGTCCTTGTCATCAGTCTTTCCTTGGTCTGGGAGCATCTCAGCACAGGGACCCCAAGTCCAAAGGATGTGCTCTGTTCCCGGCACTGTTTTTTTGGTGGTGTGAGGTGCCCAACTCTCCGCTCGCTTCTCTTTCCTTTTATCTCTTGTTAGATAAAAGTTGGTGCAGGCCACACCCCAGGCAAACTCCCTTTACATGATCAGGGATGTGATTTTGGTAAGGATGTTACAATCCCACACTAATCCTCTTTAACATAAAATTACAATCATAAAATGGAGGATAATCACACAATACTGAGAATCATGGCCTAACCAAGTTGACATATTTTTGGGGGACACAATTCAATCATGACAGAGATATTGGTGTGTAATTTTCTATTTTCTATATTTGAACTGAGTTTCTTATAAACAGTATATAGCTGGATTGAGGTTTTTTTAATCTATTTTTAATTGGTATATTTAGACCATTCATATTAAAATAATTATTGATATGCTAGCATTTAAGCTGAAGTTTTGTAAGTTTTTTGTTTGTTTTCTCTTATTCTCATCCCTCTGTTTCTCGTTTCCTACCTCCCTGTGAGTTTCTTAAACATATTTTCATGATCTGTGTTTATTTATAGTGATTTAGAGTATATCTCTTTGTATAGTTTTCATGGTTGTTGCTTTGGGTGTTCAAATATACATGTGTGACTAACCATTATCTGCTGATATCAACACTTTATCATATTGAGTATGGAAACTTCACTTCTTTTTATGTCTCTTTATCTTTCCCACTTTTAAGTATCATTTTTTGATACAACTAATGGTGTTATAATTTTCTTTCAATCGTTAAGTATGATTTATAAAACTCATGATGAAAATGATGAGGTGCTCCTTCGTCTATGCCAAGGAATTTGGAGGACAATTTCCTAGCCAACTAACTGGAAGAGATCCGTTGTGGGTCCCTCTTGCCAGTTCCACCCAGCCACCCCTCTCTTCTGCTAAGCAGGGCCTGGAGTCTCAATCACAAGGGGATGGAGACTTCCCAGGCACACTGCAGTTGTGGTGGAAGCTAGAAGGGGAAGGAACAACTTCCCAGGCCAGACACTTGTTGTGGCAAGACTCCCCACCAGTGTCCCCAGGCTGCTGGGTGTCCTGGTATTTCTGGGCAGGGAGAATAGTCTCAGACCTTGGGGATAATGATACTCCTTGGCCCAAGTTCTTGTGTTGTGGGGTCCCTCTTGCGAGCTTTGCAAGGTGACTCAGTATCTCTAGCTAGCAGAAAAGAAGGCAAGCATTTTCCCTGTCTGCTTTTGTTAGCCAAGCTCCAAACTGATTCCCCTTGCTGGACTTGCTGGACTCACTGGTATTGTCAAAAGATGTCTTGTTCAGTCCAGGGGAGGAACGAACCTACATGAATTGCCTTCTCTTGCTAGTTTGGGGATCAATAAATGCAGGGTTCAGTTAGCCTTCTTTATTCGGTTGGAGAACTAAGTCACCGTATTGCTCCACCTATCCTGGAGTTCCTAACCAGTTTGCCTTCTTCTTAGTACATTTTAGAGTTCTCTGTTGCTTGTCTCTTCCATTATTTCCAGGATTTACAGTTGTGATGGGTGGTGCAAACAGTTAATGCACTCGGCTGCTAACCAAAAGTTCAGAGGTTCAAGTCCACCCAGAGCTACCTTGCGAGAAAGGCCTGGTGATTTACTTCTGAAAAATCAGCCCCTGAAAACCACATGGAACACAGTTCCGCTCTGACATACATGGGGCGGCCATGAGTCAGAACTGACTTCGCGGCAACTGCTGATAGTCTTATTTAGCAGAGAAGAACAGGGAAGAAGCATAGTTCTCGCTATCTTGTTTGGACCAGTAGTAGCCTGCCCATAATTTTTTAAATAAATAGCTTGGACAATTTCCTAGAGCAGCGTAACTTTACGAATCTGACTTGAGATGATGTAGAAAACCTCAATGGACCTGTAACCATTGGAGTAATTGAAACAGGATTTAAGATATTCACAGAAAAAAAAAGGTGCATTTAATTAAGTGAGTTCTATCAAATATTCCAAATAATGGGATGTAATGAATATTTCCAAATTAATTTTAAAAGGCTAGTACAATTGTAATATCAAAACCCAAATGCAGATATATAGAAAAGAATAATTATAGATCAAGCTTATTTATGAACATGGAGGTTACACTTCTAACAGAATTTTTAGCAAACCTAGGTCAGCAATGTATATAAAAGATAATTCCAGGTTGGGTCCCTCCCAGGAATGCAAGGCTGATTCAAGATTAGACAGTCTATGTGATTCACTATTTTAAAGATTAAACAGAAAGGCCTCATGACTTTTACAGATCATGTGAAAAAGCATTTGATATACAAACGTTAGGAACTTGCATGTTACACTGAAAATCATATTAAGACATCAACATGAAAAGATGCTGCATTCTAGCAGAGGTACTAAATCACACACAGATTTGTTAAAGAATACAGCTAATGATATTTCTGTAATCCCTTCCTCCACAGAAAGGAAAAATAATGAGGCTACAAAATGAAGTCTCCCATATGCCTAGATACAGAAGGAAACTGCATATAAATAGGCAACTGGAATTTATGTCTCATATGGCCAAGCTTAGTAATAATTGGGAAATGGGAATTAAGAACATGTGTTACTGTTTCACAAACATAAGCCAAAATTAAAAAAAACTTTGACAAAATAAAATATTGGTGCAAATGTGGAGCAAGGGGAACATTAATACTTTGCAAGTATTTGTGTAATTTGAATTTTGGAAATTTGGAAGTACTGAGTAAATTAGAAATTATACTTATCATATAACCCAATCATTCCACTCCTATGTATCAATCCTAGAGAGACAAACATGAAGATAAAAAGACGTGCTCAAGAAAGTTCCTGACACCTTTCCTAGATACCATGGGAGAAAATGGATGTTCTACATGTCTAGCAAGAGGAAAAGGCCTAAACCAAATGGTTTTTCTTCATTCCATAGGATATTATAAGCAGTGAAAACAAGAAATACATGTATAAATATAAAAAGTATTAAAAAGTAAGGAAATATTAAAAAGTTAGGAGAAGAACTATAGAGGGGTGGGGGAGGAATGGGGATGGAAAAACACTAAATAGACAATAGATAAGCAGTAACTTAAGTGAAGGGTAAGACAGTACACAATACGGGGGAAGCCAGCACAACTTGTACAAGGCAAGGTCGTGGAGACTCCATAGACACATCCAAACTCCCTGAGGGCCCAAATTACTAGGGTAAGGGCTGTGGGGACCATGGTCTTGGGGAACATCTAGCTCAAATGACATAGTTTATAAAGAAAATGTTCTACATTCTACTTTGGTGAATAGCATCTGGGATCTTAAAAGCTTGTGAGCAGCCATCTAAGATACTCCGCTGGTCTCACCCCATCAGGAGCAAGGGAGAATAAAGAAAATCAAAGACAAAAGGGAAAGATTAGTCCAAAAGATTAAAGGACCAAAACTACCACAGCCTGCACCAGACAGTCCAGCACAACTAGATAGTGCCCAGCTACCACCGCTGACTGCCCTGACAGGCATCACAATAGAGGATCCTGGACAGAGCTGGAGAAAAATGTAGAACAAAATTCTAGCTCACAAAAAAGACCAGGCTTACTGGCCTGACAGAGACTGGAGAAAACCCAGGAATATGGTTGCTGGACACCCTTTTAGTTCAGTAATGAAATCACTCTTGAGGTTTACCCTTCAGCCAAAGATTAAACAGGCCCATTATATAAAACAAGACTAAAGTGGAACAATAGCTTGGGGGCAAGGACTAGAAGCAGAAGGGGACAGGAAAGCTGGTAATGGGGAACCCAAGGTCGAGAAGGGAGAGTGTTGAGGTGTCTTGGGGTTGGTAACTAATGTCACAAAACAATGTGGTTACTAATTTTTTAATGAGAAACTAGTTTATTGTGTAAACCTTCAACTGAAGTACAATAATAATAATAATAATAACACCATTCATAAAAGAGAATAACATAAAATGGGATTCTTAAATTTAAAAACTTTTGCTCTGCAAAAGACCCTAATAAGAGGATAAAAAATATCCACAACAGATGGCAAGAAAATATTTGTAAACCACATATCTGACAGAGGACTCATACCTAGTCTATATAAATAGCTCTCAAAACTCAACAGCAAAAAGACAAACAATCCAGTTAGAACAAGGGTAAAAGACATGCAGAGATCCTTCACTGAAGAGGATATGTAGAGGGTGAGTAAGCACTGATAAGCAACATCACTAGCCATCAGAGAAATGCAAACTAAGACCACAATGACATAGTCTTACACACCCATCAAAACAGCTAAAATAAAAAATAGCAACAACACCAAATGCTGGTGGGAATGCAGAAACTAGATCTCTCAAACATTGCTGGTGTGAATTTAAAATTTTACAGCCCCTCTGGAAAATAGTTAGGCCGTTCCTTACAAAATTACACGCACTGTTACCGTACGATCCAGCAACTAACTGCACTCTTGGACATATTCCAGAGAAATGAAAACTTCTGTCCACACAAAACCTGTACACAGTTGTTCATAGCAGCTTTATTTATAGCAAAAACATAGAAACAGCCAGTATATGTCCTTTGGTTAAACAAACACCCACATGGAATCCTGCTCAGCGAAACTGTTGACGTATGCCACAACTTGAGTGAACCTCAAGGACATTATGCTGAGAGAGAAAAGCCAATATCAAAATGTTACGTGCTGTACGATTGCATGTATATAACATTCTTGAAATGACATTATAGAGATGAGGTTAGGGATGGTGCGGGAGTCAATGGGGGAGTATGACCTAAAAGGGGTAGCATAAGGGAGCGCTGTCTCTGTATCTAGATGATGGTGCTCACCTTAGTTTACACAAGTGATAATATTATACAGAACTATCACACACATGGAAACCCTGGTGGTATAGTGGTTAAGAGCTATAATTGCTAATCGAAAGGTCAGCAGTTCAAATCTACCAGGAGCTTCTTGGAAACCATATGGGGCAGTTCTACTCTGTCCTTTAGTGTCACAATGAGTCAGAATTGACTCGATGGCAATGGGTTTGGTTTTTGATTATACGTGTACATTGTATCAATGTCAAATTACTCATTGTAGTTACTTAAGATTAAGCCATTGGAAGGAACTAGGTGAAGGATACATAGAACCTCCCTGTACTGTTTGCAAGTTCCTACAGATCTACATTTATTTGGGAGGGAAATTTTTCTTTCTTTTTTAAAGATACCATTACAAAGGAGAAAAGATTACCTTGAAAGGAATGAAAGTGACAAGAGATTTCCCCTCAGCAATAAAACAGGCCAGGAGCAAATGGAGTGGCAATGTCAAAATACTGATGGAAAATAATTATTATATAGATTTTCATATCAGGCTAAACTCAAAAATGAGAGTTAGAATATAAAAAAATAAAAAGAAGTGTGTAAATAGACTATGCAAGTTACCTCCCTCAGGTCCTAAAGAAATAAAGAGCTATAGAATAACAATATATTGTGGGGGTATTAACATGACAAAATACAACAACAACAACTACAAGAATAATAACAATTAGAGTAGAAAAAAGTTATAATAGGATACATGTATTACTCTTCTATATTTTGCAAATGTAAAAATATGCAAAGCCACTCATATATTTTACCTCTGAAAGGAGAGAGGGGATTGTGAACATTGAAGGCCATGTGGGGTGATGTATTTGTAATATTTCATTTTTTAATTGGTTGTTGGGGAAGTAATGATATTTATATTATACTTTATATGGGTGTGAATATGAAATAGTTCATAATAAAAAAGAAACAAAAGCCAGTTTTCAGCTTTTACTAAATCCACAATTCTATTCCCTAGAGAAAAATTATCTACAGCTTCCTATAAACACTTCCAGAAATTTTCCTTGAACATACACACTGGGGTGGCTCTATCTCGCTCTCTCTGTCTCTGTCATCTCCCTCTATCTCTACCTGTCTCTTTAGTTCTAGCTCTTTCTGTAGTTCTTTCTCTGCCTTTTCACCTGTATTTTAAATAGCATATTGAAGATCCTGGTTCTATACCCTGCTTTTAAAAATATTTAATAATATTCTCTCAAGGTTTTCCATGTCAGCACATGCCAACCCATTTCATTCTTTCTAGTATTTGCATTGATTTTCATGGAATGCGTAGGTCAGAATTACTTTTACAGGACTTTACTGTAATTGTAATTAGGCGATTAGTAGGTTTTTATTTTGTTTTGTTTGCTATTACAAAGCTTTGTAAGTGCAAAGTTGTCCATGAAATTTGTAGAATAAATTGAAAGAAGTCCAGTTGCCATGTCATGATAGTTTTCAGATTTTGTTAGCATTTGACACTTAGTATTGAAAACTTAATCTATGCTGGTGTGAAAGGCAAAATATGTCATTACATCAACATCTGAAATTTTATTCTTTTTTTTTTTTATGGTGTAAGCATCAGTTCACATAAACTTCATTCTTTTGTAGAATCCATCAGTGGAACTACCTCACCTATTTCTTATTTGGGAGTATATTTGAAAGTTTTTTTCAATTTCTTCTGTGATTAATGTCCTATTTATGTTTTATTTCTCTCAGCCGGGGTCATTTTGAACATTTATGTTGTTGTTAGTTGCCGTCAAGTCGGCTCTGACTCATGGCGACCTTGTGTATAACAGAAGGAAGTGGCCCTGTACCATCTTCATAACCATTGGTGTTTATGAGTCCACTGCCCTAGAATCACTAGGATTTTCACGTTTATTTACACATAGCAATGCCTACAAATATTTAACTTCCCCTGGAGCTATTGTTTGTCCTACTCACTTCCACCTCTGTGTACTTGACATCCTCCTCTTATTTTCTTAATTAACTCCAGCTTAACTTCTTTAATACTGTTGTTTCCCTTAGGCTTATCTGTTCTTACTGTCATCCACAATGGTGAACTTGGTTCCTTGAAGAAACATCCATGCCTCAGCCTTCTCCCTTTTGCCAATACATGATCATCACAAAGGACATGCTCAGTTAACTTCCGTGAACGACATTCAGGCATGCATTTTTTTTATCTTCAATTCAGCAACTAATGCATTGTTTTTTTGTATGAAGATATATGTACTTTCAAACTTCAGCCAATAAAAAAGGTGAATACCATATTCATTTGACATCTCTACAATTAGAACATTCATACTCTAAAAATTTGATTCATTGCTCAATACCTGAAAATTAAATGTGTCCTAAATATTTACTATATCTTTCTGAAGGAGCCCTGGTGGTGCAGTGGTTAAGCACTTGGCTGCTAACGGAAAGATCGGTGGTTCTAACCGACTAGCCACTCCACAGGAGAAAGATGTGGTAGTTGGCTTCCACAGGATTTACAGCCTTCGAAGCCCTATGGGGCAGTTCTACTTTGTCCTATAGGGTCGCTATGAGTTGGAATGAACTCCATAGCAGTGAATTTTGTTTAAAGTGGGTTATATGTCTCTGATCAGTGTTCACAGATGAAGGTTCAAATCTTGACTCCCAAGTACAGGCTGCTGATATTAGACATGTTCCTCCATTTCTGAAATGCAGACTGAAAATGTATAGACCTTTGGGGAAAATTAAATAATATTTGTAAATATGTAGCAATAGCTTACTCAGTGTTTGCATTATTGTTATTAAATTGCTATTATAAATATCATTGATGGAACCCATACCACCCTGCCACCAGCAAGAACTTTGCAAAGAATTCACCAAACACTCTTCTGCTCAAAACTCCTGTTGCCATTCAATTGTCCCCTGAATATTCTATATTCCCTGGTCTGTCAAATAAAACAAACCCCTTTGCAACTTCAACCTGTTCATTATTTTCAGACTCATCCTTTTTTGCTTATTTATTGCTAGGAAACAAATTACCACAAAAATTACCAGCTTAAAACAGCATACATTTATTATCTCCCAATTTCTGTGGATCAGTAATCTAGACGCAACTCAATCCCATCTTCTGTGTAGGATGACCTACTTACCCAAATTTATTAAGGATTTTCTAAACTATTTTAGCACTGAAAATCCTTACCCCAGGAAATCCCTTAGTCCCAGGGAAACTGAGATGGTTGTTCTACCACAGCCTATAGTCAAGGTGTTGGCTGAGCTGTATCATCTAAAAGCTTGACTGAAACGTCTACTTCCAAGATCACGTGGTTGCTGGCAAGGTTCATTTCCTTACAGTCTGTTGGATTGAGAGTCTTGGTTTCTTTCTGGCTTTTGGAGCCATCTGGGCTCCTCCAACATGACAGATTGCTTTATTAAGGCAAGCAAAACAAGAAAGCTAAAGTGTGAGTCTATTAGCAAGAATTACAAAGTAATACTTTGCCATATTATGTTGGTTGGAAGCAAGTCACTATGTTTAGTGTACTCTCAAGGGGAGGCAATTACACACTGGTATTAATACCAGGAGGTGAAGATCACTGGGGACCATCTTAGAAGCCTGCCTATCACACCCCTACTCTAAGAACCTTATTCTAGAGCCACAGTAAGGCTTGGACTTCCCCAAAGCCTTTTTGTTTCTTTTGTGTTTTGTTTTTGTTCTTCAATGATACTTGTAATGACATTTGTTTTCCATGTATGACTGAAAATTATAGTTATTTCTAAAGAATCAAATCCAATTTCATTTCCATTTTATTAACAACTCTCATCTCCATACTCATATTCCCAAGACATAATTAATGATCCAACCTCTCTTTTCTCATAGCATTGTGTAAGTATTAGGTGTTTATTACATAATATAAGTAATTGTCAAGTATTTGTCTCCACCTCCAGACCTTGAGGAATGCACTTGTTTTTTAATCTTTATAACTATGGGATAGTTTCTTTTCTATAGCACCTTTTCAATAAATGCTCTCCTCAAACAGCAAAAGAACCTGATTATCAACAATTCCACTAAAATAGCTCTAAACGAATATGCATTAGAAACGGCATGTCTCCCAAGGGAACTGCATATGCCAAGCAAGTGGTATGAATAATTTAGAAGAGCTCTCTTCAGAAGTCAGAGGCGATTATGTCAGTGGTTGAATCACCACTAAAAGTTTCACACCCTAATATTTCACCTGCTTTCAGTGCTTCTGGGAAAAGGAAAATCCCTAAGAGCTGTGAAAACTCATGGTATTTTTGTGTAATGAATCATCGTGTCAGTCAGAGTCATATAGCTCCCCACAGGGTGAGGAGGTTTCACTGGTCCTGATATGATATTTATCAGTCACAATGATAATTACCCGGTGGCTCTGTTGGGGCCTGCAGGGCATTTATAAAATCAAAAAATGGTAATTGCATTTTTCCTACTCAAGATACATATTTATAAGTATTTAACAAAAGGAAAACATTGTTTGGCTAAAGCTCCACATGCACATATATCATGGACTCTTAGAGTTACAGAGGCGTAACAAACCTGTGGTTCTCAAAAAGAACCCCTCTTAGAAGTTTTTGATTTACCCACTGGTTGAGATGATACAAATTGGAACCATTCAAGAAACTTAAAAAAATAAATAAATAAAAGGAGAATATAGCTTTTTATACCCGTCGCATTAGTCTAACTTTAACTCTGCCAGTTACAAAAACAAAACAAAACAAAAAACAACTGGCAATCATACGTGAATATTTATCCCACTCATGTAAGGGTGACAGGAGACAGCCTCAGCAGGTATGGTCAGTGAAGGTGGGGAGGACCAGTGCCTTTCTCAGAGGCACTGGTCCTCTCCATATAAACATTTGCACACTATATAAACATAGTGTGCAAATGTTTATATAAGTTTAAATAAAATAGCACACATTTTGATTCATCATTTTATCCTTGCAGACACACAAAATTGTGTATAACAGTATCATTACAGTGCTTTGTCATAACATAAAGTAGAAACACTCTCCGTTGTTGTTGTTAGGTGCCCTCTAGTTGGTTCTGACTCTTAGAAACCCCATGCACAACAGAATGAAACACTGCCAGGTCCTGCTCCATCCTCACAATCATTGTTATGCTTGAACCCGTTGTTGCAACCATTGTGTCAATCCATCTCAATGAGTGTCTTCCTCTTCTTTGCCGACCCTCTGCTTAACCAAGCATGATGTCCTTCTCCAGGGACTGATTCTTCCTAATAACAAGTCCAAAGCATGTGAGATGAAGTCATTCTATCCTTGCTTTTAAGGAGCATTCTGGCTGTACTTATTCCAAGTCAGATTTGTTCATTATTTTGGCAGACCACAGTATATTCAATATTCTTTGCCAACACCATAAATCAGAGGCATCAATTCCTCTTTTGTCTTCCTTATTCAGTGTCCAGCTTTCACACACATATGAAGTGATTGAAAACACCAATGCTTTAGTCAGGTGCACCTTAGTCCTCAAAGTGACATCTTTGCTTTTCAACACTTTAAAGAGGCCTTTTCCAGCATATTTGCCCAATGCAATGTGTCGTTTCATTTCTTGCCTGCCGCTTCCATGGGTATTCATTGTGAATCCAAGTAAAATGAAATCCTTGACAACTTCAATCTTTTGTCTATCATGATGTTGCTTATTGATCCAGCTGTGAGGATTTTTGTTTTCTTTATGTTGAGGAATAATCCATACTGAGGCTGTGGTCTTTGATCTTCATCAGTAAGTGCTTCAAGTCCTCTTCACTTTGAACAAGGAAGGTTGTGTCATCTGCATAATGCAGGTTGTTAATGAGTCTTCCTTCAATCCTGATGCCCATTCTCCCTCTTATAGTCCAGCTTCTCAGATTATTTGCTGAGCATACAGATTGAATAAATATGGTGAAAAGACACAACCCTGGCACACACCTTTCCTGACTTTAAACCATGCAGTATCCTCTTGTTCTGTTTGAACAACTGCCTCTTACTCTATGTACAAGTTCCTCATGAACACAATTATGTGTTCTGGAATTTCCATTCTTTGCAATGTTATCCATAATTTATGATGCACACAGCAGAATGCCATTGCATAGCCAATAAAACACAGGTAAACATCTTTCCAGCATTCTCTGCTTTCAGCCAGGATGCATCTGACATCAGCAATGATATCCCTGGTTCCAAGCTCTCTTCTGAATCTGGCTTGAATTTCTGGCAGTTCCCTGTGGATATGCTGCTGTACCTGATTTTTTAATGGTCTTCAGAAAATTATACTTGCATGTGATATTAATGATACTGTTCAATAATTTCCACATTCTGTTAGATCATCTTTCTTTGGAATAGGCATAAATATGGATCTCTTCTAGTGGCCAGGTAGCTGTCTTCCAAATTTCTTGGCATGGATGAGTGAACAGTTCCAGTGCTGCATCCGTTTGTTGAAACATCTCAATTGATATTCTGTCAATTCCTGGAGCCTTGTTTTTCACCAATGCCTTCATTGCAGCTTGGACTTCTTCCTTCAGCAACCATTGGTTCCTAATCATATGCTACCTCTTGAAACAGTTGAGTGTCGACCAATTCTTTTTGGTATAGTGACTCACTCTGTGTATTTCTTCCATCTTCCTTTGATGCTTCATGTGTCATTTAATATTTTCCCCATAGAATGTTTCAATATCCTTCTAGAAACACTCTCTAGAGCAATTTATTAGATGAATTAGTATCTTAAGGTACTAATACCTTGGAAAACTAAATGTGAGTGGGGGTGTGTAATATTTATAAAATAGTCTGTATAGAGAAAGCAAACCTCTACATTGCTCAGCTCTACAGAGGAGATCCATCAGTAAGTTCAGCGATAGAGCGGAAAGGTTATTCATATTCTTCACATTCTTCTTACTCTGTTTGAGTATGCATGTATATAACCATTAGCAAACATTAATGCATGGGCTTCTGTAAATTTACATTGCATAAAGAAAATTTAAACACAGTTTCTGTTATTGATCTTAAATTTTAAAAATATATTCACTGGGTTTATTAGCCAAAGGAAATTTCAAAACTTTTTCCAGGGTTGGGACTTCTCAAGCAGCCCAGTTAGACAACTGCCAAATCCTCCCCACAAAAGGAATGATGAAATTGGAGAAAGATATTTAAAAAAAAAAAAAAAAAATGGCCACTTAAAACCTCTGGAAATTGACCAAAGGGCATAACAACACATTGAGAAGCATTAATTCAAGAAAATCCACTGGATATCACTCAAAGCAGTGGGAGAGCGGTGTCATTTTGGCCAGGAGCTTCTCAGTCTCCCCCACCACTGCCCGGCAGGCAGGACAGGCTGTGAGGACTGGCTGCTCTGCTGTACCAGAGGTAGCTGATTTTATTTGATTTTATAGGAATATCCATGACCAAGGACATTGTTGAAAACAACAAAAATCCAATAACATGGAGGTGGGGTCAAGATGGCGGACTAGGTAGACGTTACCTTGGATCCCTCTTGCAACAAAGACTTGGAAAAACAAGCGAATCGATCACATACATAACAATCTACGAACCCTGAACAACAAACACAGATTTAGAGACGGAGAACGAACAAACACGGGGAACCAGCGACTGTTTTCAGAGCCTGGAGCCAGCGTCCCAGTCAGGTAACCTTGGCGCCGGGCTTAGGTCTGGGCGCAGGGGACCTGAACTCAAAATCTTGTGATGGCGCAAACAAGGGGCACAGCCCTACCCCCCTGAACTGACCCCAGGAGGGGGCCCAGACAGTCCTCGAGGGCGGCGTGGTGACGCGGCTGGTGGGAGAAGTCCCCGGGAGGCAGTGACTGGTTTGGGAGCCGGGAGTGCAGCGTCCCAGCAGGGGAACCTTGGCGCTGGGCTTTTGACTGGGCGCTGTCATGACGCAAGCACAGGGTGCAGCCCTACTCCCCTAAACTAACCCCGGGAGGGGGCCCAGCCAGTCCGCGGTGGCGGTTCGGCGATGCAGCTGGCGGGATGAGAAGTCCCCGGGAGACAGCGACTGATTTTGGAGCCAGGAGTGCAGCGTCCCAGCAGGGGAAACTTGATGCTGGGCTTTGGATTGGCAGTGGAGGATCTGACCGCAGCTTCAGCGGGCCAGACCCTCAGGGGCAATCTCCACACAGCCAGCACACATAGGTGACACGCCCCTCGGGAATCTCAGATAAAATAGTCATTACAAGCAAGACAAGCAACTTTGGCTATATTCCGAGGTGGTACCCTCCTATTTCTCTGAACCCTCCCCCACCCTTCCCAGGCGGCTTCATTAACATTGGAATTTCCTGAGCCAGAGGGAGAACGGCATCGGCTCCACTGCAGCTTTGCTTTTCCTTTTTTTTTTTTTTTTTTCGTCTTTTCCTAACCCATTCTTCCGGCCTGAGAGAAGCAACCACAAAAAACCCAGGGACCAAAAATCCACCCCTAATTGGACTAAAAACACAGAACCAGCTACAGCCAAGCATATATGATCCAAATCTCGGACTTTCATCCTTACAGGGAACAAGGTGGCGGTTATAATCCAAAGGCAGTTCTGATAGGGATCTGACTGCTTTTTTTTTTTAGCGGATTTTCTGGAAAAACAAGTTTCCCAGGTCTGATATCTCTGCTTATTCAACAGAGCCCTAACTGACCCACAACAGGGAACTGAGGGCTGAGCTCCCCCAAGACCACCTAGCCTCTTGCCTTAGGGGTCTAAGGAGGGTGACACCTACCAATCAGTAGAGGTACTTGCATTGGGGGCCTAAGGTACAGCTGCAGTGCCCTCCACCAAGGTGCTAAAGGAACAGAGACACACCTACCTCACTGACACTTGGGGGAAGCCTGTCAGCATCCTGCCCCACTGGAGTGTGAACCCCAGCTACTAATAGAATCTGGTGCACACAACTATCACCACTGCTTCTCGAGGTGGATAGGTGTTAGGGTGCAGCACACACTTGATGACGCCAAATCAGATTCTACTCAAGAACAGTGAATAGACTCAGGCATATGTATCTGGCAACAGCCCAAACCAGCTGGTAATAGGTCATAAGTAGGTCAAGGGCTACAATAAACAAGACAGCACAATCTAGTAGCCCATCCACGTATATTGAAAGAAAACAAAACAAGATAAGACTTAGCGAGCAATTATAGCATAAACCACTATTATATCTTAGTGATGGCTCGGAGACAGCAGTCGATATCAAACCACATAAAGAAGCAGACCATGACAGCTTCTACAACCCCCCAAACAAAAGAATCAAAATCTTTCCCAAATGAAGATACAATCCTGGAATTATCAGATACAGACTATAAAAAACTAATTTACAGAATGCTTCAAGACATCAGGGATGACCTCAGAAATGAAATAAGGCAAACTGCAGAAAAAGCCAAGGAACACACTGATAAAACAGTTGAAGAACTCAAAAAGATTATTCAAGAACATAGTGGAAAAATTAATAAGTTGCAAGAATCCATAGAGAGACAGCATGTAGAAATCCAAAAGATTAACAATAAAATTACAGAATTAGACAACGCAATAGGAAGTCAGAGGAGCAGACTCAAGCAATTAGAATGCAGACTGGGAAATCTGGAGGACCAGGGAATTAACACCAACATAGCTGAAAAAAAATCAGATAAAAGAATTAAGAAAAATGAAGAAACCCTAAGAATCATGTGGGACTCTATCAAGAAGGATAACTTGTGTGTGATTGGAGTCCCAGAACAGGGAGGGAGAACAGAAAACACAGAGAAAATAGTTGAAGATCTCCTGACAGAAAACTTCCCTGACATCATGAAAGACGAAAGGATATCTATCCAAGATGCCCATTGAACCCCATTTAAGATTGATCCAAAAAGAAAAACACGAAGACATATTATCATCAAACTTGCCAAAACCAAAGATAAAGAGAAAATTTTAAAAGCAGCCAGGGAGAAAAGAAAGGTCTCCTTCAAGGGAGAATCAATAAGTTCAGACTACTCAGCAGAAACCATGCAGGCAAGAAGGCAATGGGATGACATATACAGAGCACTGAAGGAGAAAAACTGCCAGCCAAGGATCATATATCCAGCAAAACTCTCTCTGAAATATGAAGGCGAAATTAAGATATTTACACATAAACACAAGTTTAGAGAATTTGCAAAAACCAAACTAAAGCTACAAGAAATACTAAAGGAAATTATTTGGTCAGAAAACCCATAATATCAGATACCAGCACAACACAAGGTCACAAAACAGAACATCCTGATATTAACTCATATAGGGAAATCACAAAAACAAATTAAGATTAATTAAAAAAAAAAAATGCTCATAACATGGAATCATTGAAGTCAATACGTAAAAGATCACAATAATCGAAAAGAGGGACTAAATACAGGTGGCATAGAACTGCCATATGGAGAGTGATACAAGGCGATATAGGACAATACAGGTTAGGTTTTTACTTAGAAAAATAGGGGTAAATATTAAGGTAACCACAAAGAGGTATAGCAACTCCATAACTCAAGATAAAAGCCAAGAAAAACATAACGACTCAACAAACATAAAGTCTAACACTACGAAAATGAGGATCTCACAATTTACTAAGAAAACCGTCTCAGAACAAAAAAGTAAGTGGAAAAATGAAATTGTCAACAACACACATAAAAAGGCATCAAAATGACAACACTAAACACTTATTTTTCTATAATTACGCTGAATGTAAATGGACTAAATGCACCAATAAAGAGACAGAGAGTCTCGGACTGGATAAAGAAACACGATCCGTCTCTATGCTGCCTACAAGAGACACACCTTAGACTTAGAGACACAAACAAACTAAAACTCAAAGGATGGAAAAAATACAACAAGCAAACAATAAGCAAAAAAGAAGAGGAGTAGCAATATTAATTTCTGACAAAATAGACTTTAGACTTAAATCCACCACAAAGGATAAAGAAGGACACTATATAATGATAAAAGGGACAATTGATCAGGAAGACATAACCATATTAAATATTTATGCACCCAATGACAGGGCTGCAAGATACATAAATCAAATTTTAACAGAACTGAAAAGTGAGATAGACACCTCCACAATTATAGTAGGAGACTTCAACACACCACTTTCGGAGAAGGACAAGACATCCAGTAAGAAGCTCAATAGAGACACGGAAGACCTACTTACAATCAACCAACTTGACCTCATTGACGTAAACAGAACTCTCCATCCAACTGCTAAAAAGTATACCTTTTTTTCTAGTGCACATGGAACATTCTCTAGAATAGATCACATATTAGGTCATAAAACAAACCTTTGCAGAATCCAAAACATCAAAATATTACAAAGCATCTTCTCAGACCACAAGGCAATAAAACTAGAAATCAATAACAGAAAAACTAGGGAAAAGAAATCAAATACTTGGAAACTGAACAATACCCTCCTGAAAAAAGACTGGGTTATAGAAGATATCAAGGAGGGAATAAGGAAATTCATAGAATGCAACGACAAGGAAAATACTTCCTATCAAAACCTCTGGGACACAGCAAAAGCAGTACTCAGAGGCCAATTTATATCGATAAATGCACACATATGAAAAGAAGAAAGAGCCAAAAGCAGAGAACTGTCCCTACAACTTGAACAAATAGAAAGTGAGCAACAAAAGAATCCATCAGGCACCAGAAGAAAACAAATAATAAAAATTAGAGCTGAACTAAATGAATTAGAGAACAGAAAAACAATTGAAAGAATTAACAAAGCCAAAAGCTGGTTCTTTGAAAAAATTAACAAAATTGATAAACAATTGGCTAGACTGACTAAAGAAATACAGGAAAGGAAACAAATAACCCGAATAAGAAATGAGAAGGGCCACATCACAACAGACCCAACTGAAATTAAAAGAATCATATCAGATTATTACGAAAAATTGTACTCTAACAAATTTGCAAACCTAGAAGAAATGGATGAATTTCTGGAAAAACACTACCTACCTAAACTAACACATTCAGAAGTAGAACAACTAAATAGACCCATAACAAAAAAAGAGATTGAAACGGCAATCAAAAAACTCCCCCCCCCCAAAAAAAAGGCCCTGGCCCGGATGGCTTCACTGCAGGGTTCTGCCAAACTTTGAGAGAAGAGTTAACACCACTACTACTAAAGGTATTTCAAAGCATAGAGAATGACGGAATACTACCCAACTCATTCTATGAAGCCACCATCTCCCTGATACCAAAACCAGGTAAAGACATTACAAAAGAAGAATATTACAGACCTATATCCCTCATGAACATTGATGCAAAAATCCTCAACAAAATTCTAGCCAATAGAATTCAACAACATATCAAAAAAATAATTCACCACGATCAAGTAGGATTTATACCAGGTATGCAAGGCTGGTTTAATATCAGAAAAACCATTAATGTAATCCACCACATAAATAAAACAAAAGACAAAAACCACATGATCTTATCAATTGATGCAGAAAAGGCATTTGACAAAGTCCAACACCCTTTTATGATAAAAACTCTCACCAAAATAGGAATTGAAGGAAAATTCCTCAACATAATAAAGGGCATCTATGCAAAGCCAACAGCCAACATCACTCTAAATGGAGAGAACCTGAAAGCATTTCCCTTGAGAATGGGAACCAAACAAGGATGCCCTTTATCACCGCTCTTATTCAACATCGTGCTAGAGGTCCTAGCCAGGGCAATTAGGCTAGACAAAGAAATAAAGGCCATCCGGATTGACAAGGAGGAAGTAAAATTATCTCTATTTGCAGATGACATGATCTTATACACAGAAAACCCTAAGGAATCCTCCAGAAAACTACTGAAACTAATAGAAGAGTTTGGCAGAGTCTCAGGTTATAAAATAAACATACAAAAATCACTTGGATTCCTCTACATCAACAAAAAGAGCACCGAAGAGGAAATAACCAAATCAATACCATTCAGAGTAGCCCCCAAGAAGATAAAATACTTAGGAATAAATCTTACCAAGGATGTAAAAGACCTATACAAAGAAAACTACAAAGCTCTACTACAAGAAATTCAAAAGGACCTACTTAAGTGGAAAAACATACCTTGCTCATGGATAGGAAGACTTAACATAGTAAAAATGTCTATTCTACCAAAAGCCATCTATACATACAATGCACTTCCGATCCAAATTCCAATGTCATTTTTTAAGGTGATAGAGAAACAAATCACCAACTTCATATGGAAGGGAAAGACGCCTCGGATAAGCAAAGCATTACTGAAAAAGAAGAAGAAAGTGGGAGGCCTCACTCTACCTGATTTCAGAACCTATTATACAGCCACAGTAGTCAAAACAGCCTGGTATTGGTACAACAACAGGCACATAGACCAGTGGAACAGAATTGAGAATCCAGATATAAATCCATCCACATATGAGCAGCTGATATTTGACAAAGGCCCAGTGTCAGTTCATTGGGGAAAAGATAGTCTTTTTAACAAATGGTGCTGGCATAATTGGATATCCATTTGCAAAAAAATGAAACAGGACCCATACCTCACACCAAGCACAAAAACTAACTCCAAGTGGATCAAAGACCTAAACATAAAGACTAAAACGATAAAGATCATGGAAGAAAAAATAGGGACAACCTTAGGAGCCCTAATACAAGGCATAAACAGAATACAAAACATTACCAAAAATGACGAAGAGAAACCCGATAACTGGGAGCTCCTAAAAATCAAACACCTATGCTCATCTAAAGACTTCACCAAAAGAGTAAAAAGACCACCTACAGACTGGGAAAGAATTTTCAGCTATGACATCTCCGACCAGCGCCTGATCTCTAAAATCTACATGATTCTGTCAAAACTCAACCACAAAAAGACAAACAACCCAATCAAGAAGTGGGCAAAGGATATGAACACACATTTCACTAAAGAAGATATTCATACAGCCAACAGATACATGAGAAAATGCTCTCGATCATTAGCCATTAGAGAAATGCAAATTAAAACTACCATGAGATTCCATCTCACACCAACAAGGCTGGCATTAATCCAAAAACACAAAATCATAAATGTTGGAGAGGCTGCGGAGAGATTGGAACTCTTATACACTGCTGGTGGGAATGTAAAATGGTACAACCACTTTGGAAATCTATCTGGCATTATCTTAAACAGTCAGAAATAGAACTACCATACAACCCAGAAATCCCACTCCTCGGAATATACCCTAGAGAAACAAGAGCCTTCACACAAACAGATATATGCACACCCATGTTTATTGCAGCTCTGTTTACAATAGCAAAAAGCTGGAAGCAACCAAGGTGTCCATCAATGGATGAATGGGTACATAAATTGTGGTATAGTCACACAATGGAATACTACGCATCGATAAAGAACAGTGACGAATCTGTGAAACATTTCATAACATGGAGGAACCTGGAAGGCATTCTGCTGAGCGAAATGAGTCAGAGGCAAAAGGACAAATATTGTATAAGACCACTATTATAAGATCTTGAGAAGTAGTATAAACTGAGAAGAACACATACTTTTGTGGTTACGAGGGGGGGGGAGGGAGGGAGGGTGGGAGAGGGTTTTTTTACTGATTAATTAGTAGATAAGAACTGCTTTAGGTGAAGGGAAGGACAACACTCAACACATGGAAGGTCAGCCCAATTGGACTGAACCAAAAGCAAAGAAGTTTCCAGGATAAAATGAATGCTTCAAAGGTCAGCGGAGCAAGGACCGGGGTTTGGGAACCATGCTCTAAGGCGACTTCTAAGTCAATTGGCAAAATAATTCTGTTATGAAAACATTCTGCATCCCACTTTGAAATGTGGCATCTGGGGTCTTGAATGCTAACAAGTGGCCATCTAAGATGCATCAATTGGTCTCAACCCACCTGGAGCAAAGGAGAATGAAGAACACCAAGGTCACACGACAACTAAGAGCCCAAGAGACAGAAAGGGCCACATGAACCAGAGACCTACATTATCCTGAGACCAGAAGAACTAGTTGGTGCCCGGCCACAATCGATGACTGCCCTGACAGGGAGCACAATAGAGACAGGGAACAGGAGATCAGTGGGATGCAGACCCCAAATTCTCATAAAAAGACCATACTTAATGGTCTGACTGTGACTAGAGGAATCCCGGCAGGCATGGTCCCCAAACCTTCTGTTGGCACAGGACAGGAACCATTCTCGAAGACAACTCATCAGACATGAAAGGGACTGGACAGTGGGTAGGAGAGAGATGCTGAAGAAGAGTGAGCTAATTATATCAGGTGGACACTTGAGACTGTGTTGGTATCTCCTGTCTGGAGGGTGGATGGGAGGATAGAGAGAGTTGGAAGCTGGCAAAATTGTCATGAAAGGAGAGACTGGAAGAGCTGACTCATTAGGGGGAGAGCAAGTGGGAGTAAGAGGTAAGATGTATATAAACTTACATGTGACAGACTGACTTGATTTGTAAACGTTCACTTGAAGCTCAATAAAAGTTAATTAAAAAAAAAAAAAGCTGGAAATAGAACTACCATAGGCTCCAGCAATCCCACTCCTTGGAATATAACCTAGAGAAATAAGAGCCTTTACACAAACAGATGTATGCACACCCATACTTATTGCAGCACTGTTTACAATAACAAAAAGATGGAAGCAACCAAGGTGCCCATCAATGGATGAATGGATAAATAAATTATCATATATTCACACAATGGAATACTACACATCGATAAAGAGCAGCGACGAATCTCTGAAACATTTCATAACATGGAGGAACCTGGAAGGTATTATGCTGAGTGAAATTTTTCAGTTGCAAAAGGACAAATATTGTATAAGACCACTATTATAAGAACTTGAGAAATAGTTTAAACTGAGAAAAACAAATTCTTTTGTGGTTACGAGATGGGGAAGGGAGGAAGAAGGGTGGGAGAGGGGTACTTACTAATCAGATAGTAGATAAGAACTACTTTAGGTGAAGGGAAAGACAACACTCAATACAGGGGAAGTCAGCACAGCTGGACTAAACCAAAAGCAAAGAAGCTTCCTGAATAAACTGAATGCTTTGAAGACAAGCTTAGCAGGGGCATGGATTTGGGGCCACGGTTTCAGGGGACATCTAAGTCAATTGGCACAATAAAATCAATTAAGAAAACATTCTGCATCCCACTTTGAAGAGTGACATCTAGGGTCTTAAATGCTAGCAAGCAGCCATCTAAAATGCATCAATGAGTTTCAACCCACCTGGATCAAAGAAGAATGAAGAACACCAAGGACACAAGGTAATTATGAGCCCAAGAGACAGAAAGGGCCACATGAACCAGAGACTACATCATCCTGAGACCAGAAGAACTAGATGGTGCCCAACTACAACCGATGACTGCCCTGACAGGGAACACAACAGAAAACCCCCGAGGGAGAAGGAGATCAGTGGGATGCAGACCCCAAATTCTCAAGAAAAATACCAGAGTTAATAATCTGACTGAGACTAGAAGGACCCCAGTGATCTTGGCTCCAGACCTTCTGTTGGCACAGAACAGGAACCATTCCCGAAGTCAACTCGTCAGACATGGATTGGACTGGACAATGGGTTGGAGAAGGATGCTGGTGAGTAATGAGCTTCTTGGATCGGGTGGACACTTGAGACTATGTTGGCATCTCCTGCCTGGAGGGAAGATGAGAAGGTAGAGGGGGTTAGAAGCTGGCAAAATGGATACAAAAAGAGAGTGGAGGGAGGGAGAGGACTGCCTCATTAGGGGGAGGATAATTGGGAGTATGTAGCAAGGTGAATATTTTTTTGTTTGTTTTTTTTAGCAAGGTGTATATAAGTTTTTATGTGAGACACTGACTTGATTTATAAACTTTCACTTAAAGCACAATTAAAATTAAGAAGACTTAAAACTGTCTTTATTCACCAATAGCATGATCCTGTATGTATTAAATCCTGAGAAATCTATAAAATATACTAGTAGAACTAATAAATAATTTCCACAAGGTCCCAAGACAAAATAACTGTGTATAAAATCAGTTGTGATTCTTTATATTAACAATTAACAATTTAAAAACTATTTTAAAAAATTGCTGAAAGAAATTTAAAACTATCTAAATAGATAGTCCATACTTATTGATCTAAAGACTCAAGATTATTGTGATCAGCTTGCAAATCTCAGCAAAAAAGCCAGTTTGTGTTTTCATAGGGACCACATTGAATGTATAAATAAATTTGGGGACAATTTCTATCTTAATAATATTAAGAATATGATACAGAAGTCTTCCAGAGAGTAAATTTTAAAATAGCTTTAAACAATATCGATATGATTACATGAAAAATATTTTAGTTAACTGACTAGAAATTTTGGAGTTTTGTCAAAAAAAATTGTCTCATATTTTTCCCAAATATAGTACAATTTATTCTATTATTACCACTGTTATTCAACATTTTAATAATGGTTTTAGCCAGGGAAATAAGATAATAAATATATAAGGGTTAGAAAGGAAGAAACAACACTGCCATTATTTGCACATGATATGATAGTCTACACAGGAAATGCAAAATAGTTTATATAGCATAATTATAGTTTTATGAGAGTATTTAACGCGGTTGCTAATAGATATTTTATATACAAAAGTAAAATACATTTCTGTACCCCAGCAAGTCATGAACAAAAAATAACAGTCATATACTAACTAGAATAGCAAACAAAAAAAGCCATACCTAGGGATACATTTTTGAAAGATTTGCAGTACATTTGTTAGAATATCATAAAGCATTGTCACAGATGGTAAACATGAAAAAATGAAGAAATATAAAATGCTTATGAATAAAAGTACATTTAAATATATCAAACTCAAAAACACATCTATAGAGGGGAAAGCTGATTGGAAAATATATATATAAAAAAGCAAGATGCCAGTAAAAACCAAACCCAAACCCAGTGCCAAGTCGAGTCCATTCCGACTCATAGCAGCCCTAAAGAACAGAGTAGAACTGCCCTACAGAGTTTAAGATCCTGGCGGATTCCAACTGCCGACCCTTTGATTAGCAACTGTAGCACTTAAGCAGTATGCCGCCAGGGTTTCCAAGATGTCAGTAGAAGGTAAGGTATAGTCTTTGGTGTTCTCATTGCGAATGTGATATTATTGTTTCTAGGCCACCTCAGTGGACAGAGCTAGGAGACATATACATGTATTCAAACCCATATTTAGACATCTATTTATGTTTGATTTTACTTCTGTGTGTATGTATATGTAACCAAAAACCAAACCCATTGCCATCGAGTGGATTCCGACTCATAGTCACCGTATAGGACAGAGTAGGACTGCCCCATAGAGTTTCCAAGGAGTGCCTGGTGGATTCGAACTGCCAAGCTTTTGGTTAGCAGCCATAGCACTTAACCACTACTCCACCAGGGTCTCCATATGTATATATGCACATACATAATTAATATATACATATATTAATATGAAATATATTTATAAATATATTAATGTAAGATATATATTAATTATTAGCTTATACTGATGTTTCTGACTCTAAACCAGCAAGATAGTTTTCATTCTAGCCCTTCCTCATGGCTTATTTGTAACATATATCTGACAATGAGAATCCTGGATCCTGTAATCTACATTTATTTGTTCATCCCTAGGCATGTAGGACCAGCGTGATTAGCCCTGTGTGGGGACAATGCTTCTCATACTACTATGAGAACACTTTTTTTTGGTTTTGTTTTAGAACTAAAAAAAAAAAAAAGAACTAAAGGACATAGAAAATCTGAATAAATGAAAATCATTCCTTCAGTAGGAAGATATGTCTCATCAATTGGTAACTTTTCCACATGATAACATAAATATAATTCAATTGATTAAAAATTCCAAAAGTGTCAATTTTTGAAATTAGATGAGTTAACTCTAACCTTCACATGAAAAATTCAAAGTCCAAAATTAACGAGTTTTTATAAAATAAAGAATAATAAGAGGATACTTGCCAAATAACATTACCATAAATTCAATGTGTTTTTTACACAAGAAGTGAGATCTTGAACACAATAACAATATAGAAAGTACAGAAATACATTAAAAAATATAGATAATAATAAATATATATAAATAATATAGATAATAATAAAGATAATATTCCAAATAAGGTAAAAAGGGTGGGTTATTTAATAAATGTGCCACAACACTTGACTATACATTTGGAAAAAGAAGTTATTTTCCTTCATGACACAAGATATACAACATATTCTGTTAAACAATGTATATAAAGCTCAACTTAAAAAAGTAAATATAAAACCCACTCATAGTGACCCTATAGGACAGAGTAGAACTGCTCCACAGGGTTTCCAAGGAATGGCTGGTGATTCTAACTGCTGATCTTTCGGTTAGCAGCCTAATGCTTAACCTTTGCACCATCAGGGCTCCAAAGAAAATATAGAACCATGTAAAACCTCATGAACACAGCACCTATATCAAAATGTAAAAGTTATAAAGGTATAAAAAATTAAATAATACCAATACAAAAAAAAGTTAAGATGATAGGCAAGTCAATTTATGCAACGGTTTATATATGTATATATACATACATAAGTATAAAATGTACACACACACAGCACATATATACACATGTGTAATGCATAAAACAAAAGTTTAATGTATCTAAAATCAAGTAGAGCCCTTGTGATGTAGTGGTTAGGACCTTGCTTGGCTGCTCACCAAAAGTTCAGCAGTTCGAATCCACCAGATATCCTGTAATAATAATTTGTCAGTTCACTTGATATTTTTAACTTTTCATTTTCTAAGCTTCAGATATCATTTCCTATTTTTCACTCTTTGTAGTTAGATATGAATGTGTGACTTACTTTGGACAATGGAAAGTGAGTTGATGTTTAAAAAAAAGAAAGAAAAAAGCAAAGTTAAGACACAAGAATTTGGGGTTCTTTGTTACTACAGAATACTCTAGCCTTTCTTGACGTACAAAACTCTATTAAACTGGGAAAGATGCAAATAAACAATGCATAGGACAGAAATGCAAATGGCTGAAAAAACACTTTAAAAGATACTCGACTTCACTAACTATAGAAATAAATTCCATTCACTACCTACTATATTGGACGAAATGAGCAAGACTTGTAATAGTACCATAAATGAATTGGAAAAACACAGTAATTGTTACACTTTGGTGCTAACTGAATTTATGAATTGGAGAATAATTTTCATTCAGGATTAATATGTAAAATGTAGAAACCATGTTGTTGTTGTTAGGTGCCACCGGTTCCAACTCATAGCAACTCTATGCACAACAGAAGGAAACACTGCCTGGTCCTGCGCCATCCTTACAGTAGTTGTTATGCTTGAGCCCATAGAAACCATGAGAACACCTTATTCACACCTATATATCTAGCCTCTGGAAATAATAGCATGAGTACAGAGATAAAGATCCAAAAATGTTTCTTGCAGTGATGTGTGCTAATAGCTTAAATTTTTTTTAAGTCTAAATTTCTTTCAATAGAAGTTAACAAATTAAGACATATGTCATTAGTCAAATAATATCATATGCAATCATTAAATGAATGTTTAGATCTGTGGATACTTGGAGATACTTTTCAGAATGCCATGCAAGTGGAATCATACAACACACAGCCTTTGCACCTGGATTCTTTCACTTAGCGCTTAAAATTCATCCACGTTGTTGCATGAAATAATAGCTGTTCCTTACTGTTGAATATTATTCTATGTATACATCAAGTTTATTTATTCAATCACTTGTCAGAGGATATTTAGATTTTTTCCAGTTTTTGTTGATTGTAAATAAAGCTTTTACACATATTTAGGTACAAGTTTTTGTGCAAAGGATAAGTTTTTGTTTCTTCTGGATAAATACCTAGGTGTTGGGCTATACAATGAATGTGTGCTTAAATTTACAAGAAACTGAAAAATAGTTTCGCAAAGTGGCTGTACCACATTGCATTCATTCTAGCAAAGAATGAAAATTCCTGTTGCTCTATAACCTTGTCAACATGTGACACTGTCATTTTTTTTTTAATTATTTTAGCAAATCTAATAGATATGCGTTGTTGGTGTTAGGTGCCATAGAGCTGGTTGCGACTCATAGTGACCCTATGTACTACAGAAAAAAACATTGCCCAGTCCAGCGCCATTCTCACAATCATTGTTATGCTTGAGCCCATTGTTGTAGTGACTGTGTCATTCTATTTCATCAAAGGTCTTCCTCTTTTTAAATGAATGCTTACTTTACCAAACATGATGTCCTTCTCCAGGACTAGCCCATTCTGATACCATGTCCAAAGTATGTGAGACAAAGTCTAGCCATCCTTGCTTCAAAGGGCCATTCTGGCTGTATTTCTTCCAAAATGGATTTGTTCTTTCTTTGCCAACACAGTAATTCAAAGACATTAATTCTTCAGTCTTCCATAATCATTGTCCACCTTTCACGTGCATGTGAGGGAATTGAAAACGCCATGGTTTGGATCAGGCACAGCTTAGTCCTTAAAGTGACATCTTTGCTTTTTAACACTGCAAAGAGGTCTTTTGTAGCAGATTTGCCCAATGCAATGCATCATTTGATTTCTTGACTGCTGCTTCCATGAGCATTGCTTGTGGATCCAAGTAAAATGAAACGCTTGACAACTTCACTCTTTTATATATTTATCATGATGTTGCCTATTGGTCCAGCTGTGAGGGTTTTTGTTTCTTTTATGATGCAGTATAATCCATACTGAAGGCTGTCATGTTTGATCATCAGTAAGTGCTTCAAGTTCTCTTCACTTTCAGCAAGCAAGGTGTGTCATCTGCATATTGCAGGTCGTTAATGAGCCTTTCTCCAATCCTAATGTCGTGTTCTTCTTCATATAGCCCAGCTTCTCGGATTATTTGCTCAGCATACAAATTGAATAAATATGATGAAAGGATACAACCCTGTTGCACACTTTTCTTGACTTTAACCCACACATTGTCCCCTTCTTCTGGCCAAACAACTCCCTCTTGGTCTATGTACAGATTCCTCATGAGCATGACTAAGTGTTCTGGAATTCTCATTCTTTGCAATGTTATCCATAATTTGTTATGATCCACACAGTTCAATGTTTTTGCACAGTCAATAAAACACAGGCACACATCTTTCTGCTATTGTCTGCTTTCAGCCAAGACACATCCATCTTCAGCAATGATATCCCTTGTTCCATGTCCTCTTCCGAATCAGGCTTGAATTTCTGGCAGTTCCCTGTCGATGTACTGCTGCAGCCACTTTTGAATGATCTTCAGTATAATTTTACTTGTATGTGATATTAATGATATTATTTCATAATTTCCACATTCTGTTGGGTCACCTTTCTCTGGAATAGGTACAACCATGGATCACTTCCAGTCAGTTGGTCAGATAGCTGTCTTCCAAGTTTCTTGGCAAAGTGCTGCATCCATCTGTTGAAACATCGCAATTGGTATTCTGTCAATTTCTGGAAACTTGTTGTTCTCCATTCCCTTCAGTGCAGCTTGTACTTCTTCCTTCAGCACCATCAGTTCTTGATCATACACCCACCCACCCACTGCCGTCAAGTTGATTTCCACTCATAGTGACCCTATAGGACAGAGTAGAATTGCCCAATAGAGTTTCCAAGGAGCGCCTGGTGGATTTGAACTGCCAATGTCTTGGTTAGCAGCTATAGCACTTAACCACTATGCCACCAGGATTTACGATCGTATACTGCCTCCCTGAAATGGCTGAACATTGAACAATCCTACTTGGTACAGTGACTCGTGTATACCTTCCATCTTTATTTATCTATTTGATACTTCCTGCATTGTTTAATATTTTCCCCGTAGAATTCTTCAATATTGCATCAGAGCTTGGATTTTTTTTTTTTTTTCATTTCTTTCAGCTTGATAAATGCCAATTGTGTTCTTCCCTTTTGGTTTTCTAACTCCAAGACATTGTACATTTCATTATAATTTTTTTACTTTGTCTTCTCAAGCCACCCTTTGATATCTTCTGTTTAGCTCTTTTACTTCATCATTTCTTCCATTCACTTTAGCTACTCTACATTCAAGATCCTCCACGTGTCTGCCAGTTCATCATACTGTGGGGGCTTGTGTGTTGCTGTGAAGCTAGTAGCTATGCCACCAGTATTCAGATACCAGCAGGGTCACCCATGGAGGACAGGTTTCAGCTGAGCTTCCAGGCTAAGACAGACTAGGAAGAAGGACCCAGCAGTCTACTTCTGAAAAGCATTAGCCAGTGAAAACTTTATGAATAGCAGCAGAACATTGTCTGATATAGTGCTGGAAGATGAGCCCCCCAGGTGGGAAGGCAATCAAAAGATGACAGGGGAAGAGCTGCCTCCTCAAAGTAGAGTCATCCTTAATGACGTGGATGAAGTAAAGCTTTCGGGACCTTCATTTGCTGATGTGGCACGACTCAAAATGAGAAGAAACAGCTGCAAACATCCATTAATAATCGGAACCTGGAATGTACAATGTATGAATCTAGGAAAATTGGAAATCGTCAAAAATGAAGTAGAACACATAAACGTCAATACCCTAGGCATTAGTGAGCTGAAATGGACTGGTATTGGCCATTTTAAATCGGACAATCATACAGTCTACTATGCTGGGAATGACAACTTGAAGAGGAATGGTGTTACATTCATCGTCAAAAAGAACGTTTCAAGATGTATCCTGAAGTATAACGCTGTCAGTGATAGGATAATATCCACACGCCTACAAGGAAGACCAGTTAATATGACTATTATTCAAATTTAAGCACCAACCACTAGAGCCAAAGATGAAGAAATAGAAGATTTTTATCAGTTGCTGCAGTGTGAAATTGATCGAACATGCAATCAAGATGCAGTGATAGTTACTGGTAATTGGAATGCAAAAGTTGGAAACAAAGAAGAAGGATCAGTAGTTGGAAAATACGGCCTTGGTGCTAGAAACAATGCCGGAGATCGAATGATAGAATTTTGCAAGACCAACGACTTCTTCATTGCAAATATCTTCTTTCACCAACATACACAGTGAATATACACATGGACCTCACCAGATGGAATGCACAGAAATCAAATTGACTACATCTGTGGAAAGAGATAATGGAAAAGCTCAATATCATCAGCAGAACAAGGCCAGGGGCCAACTGTGGAACAGACCATCAATTTCTCATATCCAAGTTCAAGCTGAAACTGAAGAAAATCAGAGCAAGTCCACGAGAGCCAAAACATGACCTTGAATATATGCCACCTGAATTTAGAGACCATTTGAAGAATGGACTTGACACATTGAACACTAGTAAGCTCAGACCAGACGAGTTGTGGAATGACATCAAGGACATCATCCATGAAGAAAGCAAGAGGTCACTGAAAAGACGGGAAAGAAAGAAAAGACCAAGATGGATGTCAGAGGAGACTCTGAAACTTGCTCTCGAACGTCAAGCAGCTAAAGCAAAAGGAAGAATTGATGAAGTAGGGGAATTGAACAGAAGATTTCAAAGGGCATCTCAAGAAGACAAAGTAAAGTATTATAATGACACGTGCAAAGAGCTGGAGATGGAAAACCAAAACGGAAGAACATGCTCGGCGTTTCTCAAACTGAAAGAATTGAAGGAAAAATTCAAGCCCCTAGTTGCAATAGTGAAGGATTCCACGGGGAAAATATTAAATGACGCAGGAAGCATCAAAAGAAGATGGAAGGAATACACAGAGTCATTATAACAAAAAGAATTAGTCGATGTTCAACCATTTCAAGTGGTGGCATATGATCAGGAACCGATGGTACTGAAGGAGGAAGTCCAAGCTGCTCTGAAGGCACTGGCAAAAAACAAGGCTCCAGGAATTGATGGAATATCAATTGAGATGTTTCAACAAACAGATGTAATGCTGGAGGTGCTCAGTCATCTATGCCAAGAAATATGGAAGACAGCTTCCTGGCCAACTGACTGGAAGAGATCCATATTTATGCCTATTCCCAAGCAAGGTGATCCAACCGAATGTGGAAATTATAGGACAATATCATTAATATTGCACACAAGCAAAATTTTGCTGAAGATCATTCCAAAATGGCTGCAGCAGTGTATTGACTGGGAACTGTCAGAAATTCAGGCTGGTTTCAGAAGAGGACATGGAACCAGGGATATCATTGCTGATGTCAGATGGATCCTAGCTGAAAGCAGAGAATACCAGAAGGATGTTTACCTCTGTTTCATCAACTAGGCAAAGGCATTCGACTGTGTGGATCATAACAAATTATGGATAACACTGTGAAGAATGGGAATTCCAGAACACTTAATTGTGCTCATGAGGAACCTTTACATAGATCAAGAGGCGGCTGTTCGCACAGAACAAGGGGATACTGATTGGTTTAAAGTCAGGAAAGGTATGTGTCAGGGTTGTATTCTTTCACCATACCTATTCAATCTTTGTGCTGAGCAAATAATCTGAGAAGCTGGACTATATGAAGAAGAACGGGGCATCAGGATTGGAGGAAGACTCGTTAACAACCTGCGTTATGCAGATGTCACAACCTTGCTTGCTGAAAGTGAAGAGGATTGAAGCACTTACTAATGAAGATCAAAGACCACAGCCTTCAGTTTGGACTGCACCTCAACATAAGGAAAACAAAAGTCCTCACAAGTGGACCAATGAGCAATATCATGATAAATGGAGAAAAGATTGAAGTTGTCAAGGATGTCATTTTACTTGGATCCACAATCAACAGCCATGGAAGCAGCAGTCAAGAAATCAAAAGACACATCCCATTAGGTAAATCTGCTGCAAAGGACCTCTTTAAGGTGTTAAAAAGCAAAGATGTCACCTTGAAGACTAAGGTGCTCCTGATCCAAGCCATGGTATTTTTAATTGCATCACATGCATGTGAAAGCTGGACAATGAATAAGGAAAACCGAAGAAGAATTGATGCCTTTGAATTGTGGTGTTGGCGAAGAGTATTGAATATACCATGGACTGCCAAAAGAACAAACAAATCTGTCTTAGAAGAAGTACAACCAGAATGCTCCTTAAAGCAAGGATGGCGAGACTGTGTCTTACATACTTTGGACATGTTGTCAGGAGGGATCAGTCCCTGGAGAAGGACAACATGCTTGGCAGAGTACACAGTCAGCAGAAAAGAGGAAGGCCCTCAATGAGGTGGATCGACGCAGTGTCTGCAACAATGAGCACAAGCACAGCAACGATTGTAAGGATGGCTCAGGACTGGACAGTGTTTCTTTCTGTTGTGTGTAGGGTCTCTATGAGTCAGAACTGATTCAATGACACCTAACAACAACAACAATAACATTCGAGATCAAGTTTCAGAGTCTCTTCTGATATACATTTTGATCCTTTCTTTCTTTCCTGTCTTTTTAATGACCTCTTGCTTTCATCATGTTTGATGTCCTTGACTTCATTCCATAAATTGTCTGGTCTTCAGTCATTAGTGCTCAATACAAATCTATTCTTCAGACGGTCTCTAAACTCAAGAGGTATATACTCAAGCATGTACTTTAGCTCTCGTGGACTTGTTCTAATTTTCATGAACTTCAACTTGAACTTTCATATGAACAATTGATAGTCTGTTCCGCAGTCGGCCCTTAACCTGGTTCTGACTGATGACATTGACCTTTACCATCATATCTTTGCACAGATGTAGTCAATTTGATTCCTGTGTATCCCATCCAGCGAAGTCCAAGTAGTCGCCATTTATGTTGATGAAAAAGGGTCTATGCAATGAAGAAGTCATTGGTCTTGCAAAATTCTATCATGTGATCTCAGGCATCATTTCTATCACCAAGGCCGTTTTTTCCAAACAGCAACCCTTCTTATTTGTTTCTAACTTTCACATTCCAATCACCAGTAATTATCTATCAATGCATCTTGAGTGCATGTTTGATCAATTTCAGACTGCAGAACTTGGTAAAATATTCAGTTTCTTCATCTTTGGCCTCAGTGGTTGGTGTCTCAAATTGAATAATAGTCGTATTAACTGGTTTTCTTTGTAGACATATGGATATTATCCCTAACAGCATTGTACATCAGGTTAGATCTTGAAATCCTGTTTTTGATGAGGAATGTGATGCCGTTACTCTTCAATTTGTTATTCCTGGCATAGTAGACCATGTTGTTGTTGTTGGTAAGTACTGTTGAGTTTGTTCCGACCCACAGCAACCCTATGTGCAACAGAAGGAAACACTTTCTGTCCTGCCTCATCTTCACAATTGTTGTTATGCTTGAGCCCATTGTTGCAGCCATTGTGTGAATCCATCTAGTTGAGGGTTTTCCGTTTTTTTGCTGACCCTTTACTTTACCAAGCATGATGTTCTTCTCCAGGGACTGACCCTTCCTGATTACATGTCCAAAGTATGTGAGACACAGTCTCATCATCTTTACTTTTAAGGGGCTTGCTGGTTATACTTCTTCCAAGACAGATTTGTTTGTTCTTTTGGCAGTCCGTGGCATATTCAATATTCTTCGCCAACACCAAAATTCAAAGCTGTCAATTCTTCCTTGGTCTTCCTTATTCATTGTCTAGTTTTCACATGCATATGAAGCGATTGAAAACAGCATGGCTTGGGTCACATGCACCTTAGTCTTTAAGGAGATATCTTGTAGACTATATGATTGCCCAATTCAAAATGGTCAATACCTGTCCATTTCAGCTCACTAATGTCTAGGATACCCATGTTTGTGCGATCCATTTCATTTTTGATGGTTTCCAATATTTCTAGGCTCATATTTTGTACATTCCACATTCCTATTATTAATGGAAGTTTTCAGTTTTTTCTTCCCATTTTGAGTCATGCCACATGAGCAAATGAAGGTCTTGAAAGTTTGTAGCATTACTTTATGTAGTGTTATTTTAATGTGGCATTAATTTGAATTTCCTCAATAACTAATGATGTTGAGCATCTTTTCCTACACTGATATGTCATCTGTATATCCTCTGTGTTAAAGTGTGTGTTAAGATCTTTTTCCCATTTCTTACTGTCTGTTTTTTTGTTTGTTTACTTACTGAGTTTTAAGTGTTCTTTATATTTTCAGGAAACACGTTCATTATCACATATGTTGTTTGCAGATATTTTCTCCCAGTCTTCAGTTTCTCTTTTCATTCTTTCAGTAGCTTATTTTTAGGAACAAATGTTTTTAATTTTAAGAAAGTACACGTTATTATTTTTTATGGATTGTGTTTCTGATGTCATATCTAAAAACTCATTACCAAACCCAAGTTCATGTATATTTTCTCCTGTTTTCTTGTAGATATTTCGTAACTTTAACATCTAAGTTAATAATGCATTTTGAGTTACTTTTTGTGTAAGATGTGAGGCATGCATCAAGGTTATTTTATTTTGTTTTACTGGTATATGGGGAAAAGTCAGTTGATTATATCTGTGTGTGTATATTCTGGATGCTCTGTTCTCTTTCACTGATTTATGTCTCCATCTTTTTGCAATTACCACATTGTTTTGATTGCTGCATCTTTAAAGTAAGCCTCGAAAATGGGTTCTGTGAGTTCTTCAAATGTGTTATTTCTTTTTCAGAACTGTTTTGACTGTTATCCTTTCTTTGTCTTTTTATATAAATTTTAGACTCAACTTATCAATTTATACATAATAACTTACTAGAAAAATTTTTGTATAACATTGAATCTGTAGAGCATATTGGGGGAAAATAACATCTTAATAATGTTGAGCCTTCCAGTTCATGAACATAGTATGTTTTCAATTTATCTAGCTTTTCTTTGACATCTTTCATCAGTATTTTGGTATTTAATATCTTCATTTTCATGTAATTTTTAAAAATTTCTCTTGAGCCTTCTTCTTTGACACATGGGTAATTTGGAAGTGTATTTCTCATTTTTAAGGTAATTGGGATATTCCAGATATCTTTTTGTTATTGATTTACAGTTTAATTCTCTTGTGGCCTGAGGACATACTTTATATAATTTTTATTCTTTTAAATTTGTTAAGGTGTGTTTTATGGCCCAGAATGTGCTCTATCTTGGTAAATGTTCCACGGATAATTGAGAAGAATGTCTATTATACTGCTGTTCAATGACGTGTTTTGTAAAAGTAGTTAAAATTAAACAATTCCCCAGAAACCTGGACAATGGTCTGAGGCATCTCGGTATCTCTTCATCGAATATACCCCTGCAAACCAACCTCATTAGTCCCTCAAGAATGTCCCTTCTTGTTTTCCAAAGGCTTTGCTCACTTTGAAGTAACAGATGGTAGAGGTTTAACCTAAAAGCTTCTTTTTCCCAAGATCTGTGTTTCTAGGATTTTTGTATTCCATGTGACTTGTTCTTCCACACTACTGTATAACTTTCAAAGAAACAGTTGTACATTCTTTTATCACCAAATTGTAGGTGGCATGTAAGCAAAACACTGCTTTGCAACAGTCACAGAAGATCTCTAGAACTCACTAACAATTTGCAAACCTCTCCCTCTTTCTAACTCTTAATAAATAGTTGATCTCTTTAATTGTCAAAGTTTTATTTTTTTTTTTTTTAACAGTGTTGGCATCAGAGTGGGATTTGGAGTTCCTTGCCTTGAAGACCCCAGCCCATTGGTAACAGGCAAGGATTCTGTGAACTATTTTCAGTTGTTTTCCCCAGATATCTGGGGTCCTTGTGGTAAGTGAACTTCAGGGCTGAGCTCTGCTCTCTTCGTGTTGCAGCCCACTGGGGATCAATTGTTTACACTGTCTTTCTCCTGGACTAGGTCCAGCAAAAACTCTTTCTCCTGAACCACATCCAACTGAGGTCTTTCTCCCAGACTGGGTCCAGAGATGAACTTTTTCTCCCAGACTAGGTCTTGGGAGTCTTTTTCCCAGACCAGGTCTGGCACTGGGGTTATTGTAATCAGTCAAAAATGGAACTAGATTTCACCAGTCCCAATTTCAAAATTTGAACTACTCAAGATAATGGGATCCATGAATTCTAAGAATGAGTGGCTACTTGTCCCTCCAGCAGGTTAATTAAATGGGTTGGTCCTTGTCTTAGAGACCATGATTAGAAGCTTCCCCCATCCTTTTAACTGGGACACCTGCAAATATATGTGGTCCTCAGGCCTACAGTTTCTTTAAAAATCTCTCTGGACTGACTTCACTAAGAAAGATTTGGAACTGCAACAGCCTCAGTAAAACTCTTTCTTTTTAGATAAGGATGTTTATTTATGGGCAAATCAGAAAAAAAAAAACACACAGTACTAAAACTAAACAGCCCCATTGGGAGGCTTATTTCAAATGGTATTCCGAGATCACAAAAATTTAATAAATTTAAAATAAAAAAAATTAAAATACCCTCCTTAAAAAAGACTATTTACAGAAAGCAAATGAAAAACTGAAATATTAGCAGCTAAATATCTAATCTTTTCAACAACAAAAAAATGAAAATGAAACAGTTTTGGGTTATGAAAAAGATCTAACAGCCCATTTATAAAAACAAAGATAAACTTAAAGGGAACACTTCAGCTAGCTAACATTTTGAGCAGACCTTTAAAGGTGAGAAAAAGAAACTGAGAGCTGAAAAAAGATGGCTTTAAAAAAAGGTATAATAAAATGAAAAGTTATATTTGTTTACAAACTAGTTAAAAGCATTCAGCTTTAAAAGTTACCTTATTTTAAAATTGTTTAATTTCCTAATAAATAAAATGTAAAAACATAGACAAAAGCCAAAAAACCAAACCCACTGCCATTGAGTCGATTCTGACTCATAGCAACCCTATAGGACAGAGTACAACTGCCCCATAGAGTTTCCAAGGAGCACCTGGCAGATTTGAACTGCTGACCTCTTGGTTAGCAGCCGCAGCACTTAACCACTACGCCACCAGGGTTTCCAAGAAAAGTAAAAATAAATCAAATGAAGAGTCTGTAAACTCCAGGGCTGACAGGCTAGAAGATAAGACAGTCTCCAAAGTTTTAGGATTATTTGCTAACTCCTGCTAAACTCTAGTTTTTCCAAACTTATATTCAAGGTCAAAAAAAGAGAAGAAGAAAAATTTAAGGAGAAACAGGAAAAAATTGTTTTTACATTTCAGGGAGAACTGGAGACAGAGAGGCAAAAAGGAGATTTTAAATAAAGGAAGCTCTATATAAATAGCTGACAGAGCAGATAACTTGAAAGAAGGCCTGCATGAATAAAGAAAAGATGAAATATAGCTAAAGTAAAAATTAATCAAAAGAGTTAAAATAAATTGATAAAGAATGAAAGAGAAGAGCCATGAAAGTGGCAGAATCGGAGTCAGAATGCAGTTATTAAAGTGAAAGATTTAATAACACACGAAAATCAGGACCCAGATTCTGCCTCACAAAATAAATGTCTACAACATGAAGTTAAAACCTAGTAAGGTTAGCAGCTTCAGATTGTTTATGCTGTTAAACTCAGGGTGACTCTGAGCAGTGTGATTACTAGAGACAGAACAACAGCTATGGAAATAGGTGATAAAATATTTAAGACACCTTTCTAATGCATTGTCCATTCTGTTATACCAAAATACTGACATTTTTAAGCTTTCTTGTTGATGCTTGCACATCTTTAAGAAAACATGTTCGTACATTGCACATTCTGAGGGCCAAATTATTCTGTTAACAGTGCCTCTCATATGAATTTCTTCATCTTGGCACATTGGTCTGACAGCAGGAACAAGAAAACATTTTTAATTCAAAGCAGGTTTTATGCTATTTGTGGCTCCCAAATTATAATAATCTTTTAAAAAAGAAAAGCAAACATAAAAATAAACATGAGTCAATTGCAGCCAAAAAACACCAAATTATTAAAGACAACTGCAAAACTGACACAGGATATTTTAAAGTACTAAAAGAAAATATCTTTTAAAAATTTTATTAAATAGGTTGAAAAGAAAATATGTTAGCATTATCTAAAAGGCAAAAGAAAGGCAAATTAACTGGTAATAAGTTTTTATGAAAAAATAGTTTTGTGTTAAGATGTTTGACTATTCCCAAATTAAAGTTCAGTGAGGAAATAGAAAGAATGGAATTTCTTGGGCTTTTAGATATTGGTGGACAGGTAGCTGTGATCTCTTTTACACCTGATGCCAAGATGAGGAAAAAACAGATAATGCTTTCTGCTTTCTTTTGGGTCTGAGATCACTGCCACCGGGAGCCTTGCCCAAGCCGAGCTATGGAGAAGTCCTTTTGGGGCCCCTACAAATCTCTATTGTATGTATTTATGATGTTGATATACTAACATACACCTCTTTAAACCTTTGTTTCCAAGCCCTGATGGTAATCGCTATAGTTAGGGCCATTTGTAATGGGGCTCATGGGTAACTGTGACTTGGGCTATAGCTAACAGCCTGGCCATTTGATCTGGCCACTTACAAGCTTCAGGCTAGAATACAAAGCAAGTCCCTACAGGGCTGAGACATCTGGATAAAAATTAGTTTGCTCCAGTTAAGCTTTTGTTTCTTATATGAATGTTCACCAGAAAGGCCCCTATCCTTAGAGGGGAAAACAACTAGTAAACAGGGTCACCAGAAAGACACTATGGCATGATGGAAATACAGGGCTGGTAGGTTTACTCATTCCAGGATGATGCCAGCTCTCCTAGGAGAGATAAACTGGGAATAGCACTGGCTTCCCTCTGGCAAAATGGGAATAAATGGAATGACAATAATCTCTCTCTAGCAAGGATGAACTGGTAAGGTGGTTAAAGACAAGGGCTACTCTCATGCTCCCGTACTTCCCACCTTTTCTCAGGATGTATCAGGTCTCAGAGATGACACTTAGGGGAATATGGAGCTACCATGCAGGGAGCTCCATTCAGACCAGGCTACTTGCAGACTCAATGACGCTAAAAAATAAAACTACTGAATGGGGTCTAAACTGAAGGACAGGTGTGAGCAGAAGTCGGGGGAATCTCCTGCAACCTGCTGGTGCCTTTGTTTAATGTGAGAGTTTCTCAGCTGCTCTTTGTTTAGATTGTTGAAGACCTGAGAACTGTGTTCCAAACAGATTGAAAAGCCATCAGGGCACTCTAGGTAAAGGCCATAGACACCTGGCATTTGGCCCTGTTGCAGCATCTGGTGATGTTGATATTATTCTGTTACAGACAGAACTAGAGGGCAGGACCCTCCTCAGTAGAAAATCTCCATGCCATTGTCGTTAGCTCCTGGTCTGACAACGAGAGAGGCAATAAAAAAACTCCACTGCAAAGTTTCACCTTGGAATAGAAAAAGCAAGATGGTGTCAGACATTTCTACTGACACAGGCCTGGAGGAATGGAAACCCAGCAATGGGAATCCTCACCCAAAAGGCCAAAAGGGTAAACAAACAAAAAAAAGAAGTGGGATCAACGTGCAAAGCAAAAGGATTTTAGTTACCAAAACTAAGGAATTCAAGTTCTAAGGGAGCAATCCCCAGCCACTAGGCAGAGCTAAAAATACCTTGTAACAACCAGCGCAAAAAAGAATTAAAACTACAAAAGAAATAAATAAATAAGCCCCGCAGGAGTGCTTTTGCTGAGTGACCTGGAAGAGACCTTAAAGTCCCTCTCTAAAATGCGCTCATAACCACCTTGCCAAAATACCTGAGCAACAACATAGTCACAGCTGCAATAATAAAGACAGGGTGGAAAAAGTAAAAATGGGAGGGACTGTGTTGCTTGAACAGTAAAGGCATGGTTCCAAAAATAATTGAGGACACACATAAGGGTGGGACCAAAAGGCCTATGCCACTACTTGATCAGTCTTCTAGAAATTCTACTATTAAAAATCATGATATATTTTTATGTTGTAAACCTCTAATGATATATACAAGAAGATAACTTTTACAGATTCAAGACACCTTTGCTGACACCCTCCATCCCTTCTCAGGCCATAAATTAGAATCAAGAAACTGGCTTTGCTAAAAGAGGCACTACCTTAGTTATCTAGTGCTATTATAACAGAAATACCACAAACGGATGACTTTAACAAACAGAAATTTATTCTTTCACAGTCTAGGAGGCTAGAAGTCTGAATTCAGGGTGTCACCTCAAGGGAAACCTTTCTCTGTCTGTCGGCTCTGGGGGAAGGTCCTTGCCATTGATCTTCCCCTGAGTCTAGGAGCTTCTCATCACAGAGACCCTGAGTCCAAAGGACTCCTGGCTCTTCTTTCTTGGTGGCGTGAGGTGTCTATCTCTCTACAGGCTTTTATCTCTTGTAAGATAAAAGGTGATGCAGGCCACACTCCAGGAAAACTCTCCTTATATTGAAATCAGGTATGTAACTTGAGTCAGGATGTTGCATCCCACCCTAATCTTCCTTAACATAACCAAAAATTGCCTCGTTAACCACAGGCAGAGATTAGGATTTATAATACATAGGAAGATTACATCACATCACAAAATGGAGGACAATCACACAACACTGGGAATCATAGCCTAGCCAAGTTCACACATATTTTTAGGGGGCACAATTCAAACCATGATAGGCATTTTAGCAAACATACACTTGAACCTTATTGAAAAGGACCATTCCAAGTTTTCCTCAGCATACCAAGCAATCAAGCTTCAAGGAATTGAACCTGGGTCTCTATTTCTCAACTATAAAGGGCCCCACCAGACTCTTAGACTTATTTTACTTCATAACTAAATACTTTTACTTCTTTAACTTATTATATGCCTAAGCAAACAGATCAGACTAATTGTTATGTATATGTTAAGACTTTACTTAGTCCTCAAACTGGAATTTCTTTGCAAGTTTTCCCTTGACATTAGAAGAAAAAAAAAAGACCATTACCATACAATATATTCATTCAGGTGGTCTCCATACCTCCCTTTTTTTTTTTTTTTAAATTGTACTTTAAATGAAGGTTTACCGAACAAACTATTTTCTTATTAAATATTTAGTACACATATTGTTTTATGGCATTGGTTAAAAACCCCATGACAAGTCAACACTCTCCTTTCTAAACCTTGGGTTCCCTATTATCAGCTTTCCTGTCCCCTCCTGCATTCTAGTACTTGCCCCAAGGCTGGTGTGCCCCTTTAGTCTTATTTTGTTTTATGGGCCTGTCCAATCTTTGGCTTAAGTGTGAACCTCAGAAGTGACTTCATTATTGAGCTGAAAGGGTGTCCAGGGGCCATACTTTCAAGGATTCTCCAGACTCCGTCAGGCCTTTCTTTTTGAGTTAGAACTTTGTTCTACATTTTTCTCCAGCTCTGTCCAGGACCCTCTAGAGTGATCCCTGTCAGAGCAGTCAGTGGTGGTAGCCAGGCACCATCTAGTTGTACTAGGCTCAGTCTGGTGGAGACCATGGTAGATGTGGTCCATTAGTCTTTTGGACCAATCTTTCTCTTTATGTCTTTAGTTTTCTTCATTATTCCTTGCTCCTGAAGGGATAAGACCAGTGGAGTATCCTAGATGGCCACTCACAGGCTTTTAAGACCCCGGATGCTACTCACCAAAGTAGAACTAGATGTTCCCAGAGACCACGGTCCCCACAGCCCTCAGCCCAGCAGTTCAGTCCCTCAGTGAATTTGGATGTGTCTATGTAGCTTCCATGACCTTGCCTTTTACAACTTGCCTCCCCTTTTTGGAATACTTCTTTTAGACTCAGGGGTCCTAATGATTGATATTATGACATAGATATACCTACTCAAGAACATCAATGTTTTAGTTGCAATCAGACTAATGAATATAAAATACAGACTAGTCAGTGTCTAATTTACATATAAAATAGTTATTATTTTCAGAATATAAGCACCGCATACTGGGTTTATTCCTCTTTAGAGATACTTTTCTAACTTTGATGTGGAATGATCAAATAACCCTTCAAGCCATTTCTTCCCATGAAGGTAACAGCTGACTTAATGGAACTAAATCGATAAAGCCTCTAAAATTTAGATGGTATCACAGCCCCATTTCGAATGTATTCTGAATTATGGTATCAAACTATTTTTCTTTCTACAAACTTTAATATTAATCATTTCTTTGCTTTAAAAAGACATTATTTTGTCTGTAGATTTTGGCCCTTAATGCTAAAGGTTCCTTAAGTGAACAAACCCTATTTGGATGCTCAATTGTAAGATCCATTCTTTTTTACCTGGTACTATTTTTTTTTTATTAATACGTCATGTATTAGAAAAATTATTAGGTAAAAAATTGATTTAGAATTACAGGATTCAGTTGTTGTTAGGTGCTGTCAAATTGGTTCCAACTCATAGCAACCGCATGTACAATAGAACAAAACACTGCCCGGTCCTGTGCCATGCTCACAATCCTTTCTGTGTTTGAGCCCACTGTTGCAATTACTATGTCAATCCATCTCCTTGAGGGTTTTCCTCTTTTTTGTTGACCATCTATTTTACCACCCATGACATCCTTCTCCAGGACTGATCCCTCCTGATAACAAGTCCATAGTACATAGACAAAGTCTTGCCATCCTTGCTTCTAAGGAGCATTCTGGCTATACTTCTTCCAAAACAAATTTGTTCTTTTTTCTGGCAGTCAGTGGTATATTCAATATTCTTCGTCAGCATCATAATTCAAAGGCGTCAATTCTTCTTTGGTATTCCTGCACGGGTTTCAGTACAACCATTAACATTTGCTATGATGACCTTTTCAGGTTTTTTATGATGACCATCTGAAAATTGCAAATTTTACATGAAATGATTTTACAGGTAAGCTTTGGATTCTTTCAAAGTTCTATCTTTGCCATGATTGATAATCAATGTTATATGCATATCAGTGACACTCAATCTGAAATGTATCAAGATGTTGTTAGCTGAGGCCTATGCAAGGGCCACAGCTGATGCCACCTAACTTAATCCTAACCTTCATTAGGATCTTTTTCTTGATTAAATAATATACGCATATGGTTTTGACAGGGGTTCCAAACAATTGGCCTGAGCCTCTTTTCTATTCTCTACTTAGCCTTTTGCTGTAAGGCATCTAGGTCTTTTTTTTTTTTTTTTTCTCCCTGATGCATGTGCCATATCAGATTACTGTTCCAATATATTGAGACATGAACAACCAGGTGGCGCCTGGACCAATGATGAGGTTGATCACAGATCCTAGATAGGTTCATGATCAAAAGGGAGAAGATTTTTAAAATTAAACATCCCCCCAGAAACCTGGAAAATGCTCCAAGGCTTCTGGGTGTCTTAGCATTAAATATACCCCAGAAAGCCAGCCTCTTTAATCCCTCAGTAATGTCCCTTATTGTTTTCCCAAGGACCCAGCTCACTTTGAAGTAACAGATGGTAGATGTTTAACCTAAAATATCTTTTTATCAAGACCTGTATCTCTAAAAGACTGTCCATGTGCAAACGTCTCTCTTTCTCTCCCACTCTCAATAAATAGTTAATATCTTTGATTGTCAAAGTCTTATTGTTTAATAAAGTCAATTAGATCATCTTGGTTGATGGCAGTCTTCAAGTCATCTGTACCCTTAGTGATTTTCTGCCAATCGACTGGAGGGTGACAGGTTGAGGTTTTGGTTTGGTTTTGGTCTATCAATTATTGAGAGATTAGTGTTGAGGTCCCCAGCTATAATTGTGGATGTATATATTTCTCCTTTTTGTTTCATCAATTTTGTCTCATGTAATTTGAAGCACAAGTGCATACACATTTAGAATTGCTATGTCTTCTTGAGAAATTAACTTGTTATCAGTATGTAATGTCCCTCTTTATCCCTGGTAATCATTCTGCTTTGAAGTCCACTTTCTATGAACCTGTAACATACTAATTACAGTTATTTTAAATTTCTCTTCTTACAGTTACTTTAAATTTCTCTTCTTACAGTTCTACATTCTAGTCTGGTTCTAATGACAGCTTTGTTTCTTCAGGCTATTTTTTCTTGCTTTGTATATATCCTCTATAATATGGGTTTAGGACAGTAGATATGGAAATAAGTATTTTTGGTGCTTGTAGATGAGCAAATTTTTTCATCTTCTAGACTTCTAGGCTTCTCATGTGAAAAATTATATGATTCTATTCGAGTTGGGCTGCATTTTAAGTCTTATCGCTGCTTTGCTTTGGGGTCCCCCTTTGCACATCTACCAAGGGAGAAGTTGACTCTTGCGACAGTCCCAGCTCTATTACACTGTTATTTTCACTCAGGGCTTGCTAGTGTAGTACTAGAGCTAGGGAAGAGTGGGGGCATTCTCTGATTAAGTCTCAGCGTAAGGCAGGCACTGTGTACCTGAGTCTCTCGTGTAGCCCAGTCCAGATGTGATGCTGGGCCTATCCTGTATTCCTGACCCACATCCAGAGTTTCTTTTCTTTCTTTCTTTTTCTGTTCTTCACCCCCAGATGAATGTGTTTCCAACAGTGTCCACAGACTACAGTTCTGCTGCTCTTTTCCTGTGGTCCTGAAGGGAGATAGGAGAGATGGGTCTTTGTGGAGTTTGTCAGTGGCTGTGGCTTCCTCTATTAGGGAGCACCCCATGGTCACCTTTCTCAGGGTTCCCTTGATCTTCCCCTTGACCATTTTTTTTAGTTGCCTGGCGTAAAAGCATACAGGGCAGGGGGGTAAACTCGCCGGTATCAGAGACTCCCAGGGACTTAACATTCTCATGCTATCCCATATTCCGTATTTAGCACTTCATTAAAAAATTCTAGTTCAGCCTCCTAACTGTCTTATATGGTATGTGGTAGCCTTTGATCCAAGGAAACCCTGGTGGCTTAGTGGTTAAGAGCTATGGCTTCTAACCAAAAGGCTGGCAGTTCAAATCCACCAGGCATTCATTGAAAACCCCATGTGGCAGTTCTACTCTGTCCTTTAGGATCGCTTTGGGTCAGAATCAATCCAGCAGCAATGGGTTTTGTTTTGTTTTATTTTGTTTTGTGACCCAAGTAAGCAAATGTTCAGGTCCTATTTCTCCCTACAGATGACTGTCTCCCTCCACATTTCATGTTCATTGTTGACCTGTGGTCTCAGTTCTTCCACGGGTTCAAGAAAAGTCATTAGTTTGCAGTTTTTCCAAGTTTTTTCCTGTTGTAAAAGCTGGGAATAACACTCTTTTCAGTTCTCTAACTCTCTCTACACTAGAAGGCGATACTTTTTTTTTTTTTAAGTATGAAACATTGTATAATGAACAAATTAAGATTGTAGTTATAGGAACAAATTAGTTTCTAACTCAATTTTTGTTTAATGGAAAAGAAATAGCCAATGGATGGTTTTCAAATATAAAAAGAGGAGGCAAATTTCCCAAGATGATTTGAAGTCAAATTAAGGTAATTTGCTGTGTTAATAAGTAAATTCTCATACTCTTATTGAGGTGAAAGTATCCACTTAGCTTGTTGTTGTTGTGTGCCTTCGAGTCAATTCTGATTCATAGCTCAGAGTTACTCTCAATATTCCAGTTGGTGGACTAAGATGTAAAGACCTAAAACCAGACTGACTGGTTCCGAGCTCTTCTGCCCTTTGCTCCTTCACCCCCATCTAGGCCTTTAGAAGATGGCTCTTTTTTCTGCTTTGAAAAGTGATTAGTATCTATGAATATTGTCAGGGACTACAAAGCTATCTGCAGCAAATTTGTGTATGCATCAGCCTTTCCATAAGGCTACATAGAGGAGGTAATAGACCCCACGTTGTTTTAGAGAACGTCAAGGATCCTACCATCTAAGTAATTGTTCCAGATATCATGCTATGCTCAAGTAGTAGATTTTTAACAAGCACAGCCTTCTTTTTAAGAATATGCATCAACTGACTTTGTGTCTACACTCATCCAAATGCCAGGTTAGCACAACTGTTATTTTAGTAACACGGAATATGTTTGGTGTGTGTCTCAGCAAAAATCAACAACTAACAGCCACAGTAAATGTGTTTGAGTGATTTTTTATAAACAATTTTCTTATTGCTAAAATAGAAAATCTTAGTTTTAGTAATTTTAGAAAATGCAGATAAACAAAAAAAGTAAAGGTCACTAACAACTCTATTGCCCAGATATAATTTATCATTTTAACACTGTAGTTTAAATCCTTTATTGGCATAATTATCAGTTTTATGACATTGTCTTTGTTTTATATTGATATAGCCCTAAGAAGCTTGAAAAGGTTGTTTATATAAGTCCTCTACGTGTGCAGAACCATGTATTTAAAATATCTTAAGGGACCACTGGTCACCATGAAGTAAAAGGAAATTAAAAGAAGGAAGAATCAAAGGGAGAGTGGGAAGAGATTAAAAGGAAAGAAAGAAAGCAAAGGAAAGGATAAAGGGAAAAGAAAAAAGGAGCAAAATTTAGTGACTTTTTTTTTCTGGGTACCACTGCATTGGAAGATGCTAATACATGTTCAACCAATACTGACAAAATAAGTCTTCCAGTGACTAACAATAGAAGTACATGCCACCAAAAAACCAAACCCTTTGCAATTGAGTCAACTCCGAATCATAGCGGCAGTATAGGAAAGAGTAGAACTGCCCCATAGGGTTTCTAAGGAGTGCCTGGTAGAGTCAAACTGCCAACATTTTGATTAGCAGCCAAACTCGTAACCACTATGCAGCCAGGGTTAAGCAACACGGAATTGCAGAGTCAGGAACAGCTAACCTGTGAAAGGCTTCCCAAATAGAAATGGCATTTGTCATAGATCTTACAATATGCTTTGGGGTTTTGTCTGATGAAGAAATAATAATGGGGAGATTCAGAAAAAAAAAGAAGGAACTTTTAAATAATTGTTTTGTGCTGCATACTATTCTATTAATATATTTACAGTAATTTACATACAATTCTTTGCTCAGAATGAGCTTAGAATATTTCCAGTTTCGGGCTGCTGATAAAAACATCCACCTCCAATTAGCTTTTTAAAAATCTTCTATTATTTGTATAAAATTAATGTCTTTTGAATCAAAATGTATTAATACTTTCAGGACTTGCTGTTGTTAGTTGCCACTGAGTTGACTCCTACTCATGGCTACCCATGTGTTCAGAGTAGAACTGCTCCATGAGGTTCTCAAGGTTGTCACCTATCAGAAGAAGGTTGCCAGGCCTGTCTTTCAAAGCTTCTCTGGTTCAAACAGCCAACTTTTGGCTAGTAATCTAGCCCTTGACTGCTTGTATAACACAGGAACTCCTTTAGGACTCCTTATATAGATTATTCTTCAAAATATCTTTCCCATTTCTAAATCTCACAATGAATCCAGTGTTTGTATGTGTTTATGTTTGTCAGGAAAAATGAAATTCAAAATATAATATTTGATACAGTGTAATTTATGATTAGAGTGTAGAAATGACAGTTTTAACATAATTTGAAAAAACAGTTTAATTAAAACTGCTTATTTGGTGGAAATATTTTTTCAAAAAGCAGTAACATTAAAAGCATTTCTTACCACATAGTTGGAGGGATATATTAGATTTAAAGGTAGACAATGAGTTTTTTGTTTTGTTTTGTTTTTTACTTAATCAAAAAGACATATAAGTTAAAAATGCTAAGCCTTTCTGAAGTTTACAAACTTCACCACAGCTTCACAACACTGTTTTATTTTTTACATTTTGAAGTATAAGCCAATATTTTAATATATTTATGTTTATTTAAATCTTATCAATAATTTATTATTTTGTGTAAATAAACTGTGCTTTCTTTGTCAGAATAATCAACCCATAGCCTTTGCCAGGCTGTTTCTTGAAGTTATAATATTCTCTACTCAGTTTTGTAATTGTATTCTACTTGTCTTTTTTTAATCAGAATATCCTTTATACAAGGGTGTTTTCCTATATATTTCAGTTTAATATTTATTTAACAAAATATATATTGCTGCTAGTTGCCATCAGTTGGCTCCAACTCGTGGTAACCTTGTGTATAACAGAACAAAACATTGCTGAGTCCTACACCAACTTCATAATAGTGTTTGAGTCCGTTGTTGCTGCCATTGTGTCAATCCACCTGATTGAGGGTTTCCTTCATTTTCTCTGATCTTCTACTTTACCAAACATTACGTCTTGTTCTAGCAATTGGTTTTCCTGATTGTCTCTCCAAATGTAAGCAACACAAAGTTTCCTTTGACCCTCTACTTTACCAGATATGATGTCCTGTTCTAGCAATTGGTCTTTCCTGATTGGTCTTTTCAAAGTAAGCAAGAGGAAGCCTCAACCACAAATTCTAAGGAAAATTCTCTGTGTGTGTGTGTGTAGAGTCAAATGCATAAAATAAAAATGCCATTTTTTATTGCTTCAATGTTGAAAAATATACAATTCTACTGCACGTATGTCACACAGATGTTCTAATTTTCTGGTGGATTTTAAAATAACATTTATTATTGGTGCCAAATAGAGAAATATTGAAGAAGTAGAACAAATTAAGATGTCTCACATTCCTTGATCTCAAAGCATATTCTACAGCTACAGTAATCAAAATGGCCTGGTACTGGTTCAATGATAGACACACAGACCGGTGGAATAGAATTGAGAATTAAGAACTAACTCCATCCACCTATGGACAACTGTTTTTTGACAAGGGATCGAACTCCATTCAATGGGGAAGAAACAGTCTCTTCAACAAATGGTTCTGGGAAAACTGGATAGCCACTTGCTGAAAAATGAAACAGGACCCATACCTCAGACTATACATAAAAACTAACTCAAGATGGATCAAAGGCCTAAATGTTAAAGTTAAAACTATAAGTTCTTGTAAGAGAACATAAAGACCTAATTTTTTTATAAAGACAGATTATCAAACTCAACTACAAACGCACAAACACCAAAAGACAAATTAGATAACTGGGAACTCATAAAAACTAAATACTTATGCTCATCAAAACACTTTATCAAAAGAGTGAAAATACAACCTAAAGATTGGAAAAAAAGTCTTCAGGAACAACATATCCAATATGGGTCTAATTTTCAAAATACATATAAAATTTTAACAACTCAACAATAAAAAAGCAAATAACCCAATTAAAAATGGGCAAAGGACATAAAAAGACAGTCACCAAAGAGGACATTCAAGCAGCCAACAAACACATGAAAAGATGTTCTTTGTCATTAGCCATTAGACAGAGTGAATCAAAACTACAATGAGATACCACAACACCCTGGCTTAAATAGCACTGATTAAAAAAAAAAAAAAAGATAACAAATATTGGCGAAGATGGGGTAAGATTGGAATCCATACCCATTGTTGACGAGATTGTAAAATGGTAAAACCACTATGAGAAATGGTATGATGATTCCTCAAAAAATTAGAAATAGAGCTAACTTATGATCCAGTAATCCCACTCCTAGGTATCTACCCTAGAGACCTAATATAAATGATACACCTATGTTCACTTTAGGTCACAAAGCAACTTTCAATAAAATCCAAAACATCAAAATGATACAAAGCATTCTCTCTAATCACAACACCATAAAAGTAGAAATCAGTAACAAGAAGATCAAGCAAAAACAAAATCAGTTACTTGGAAACTGAATAACATCTTGATTAAAAACAACTGGGTAATAGAAGAAATCAAAGAGAGAATCCAAAAATTCCTAGAATCAAATAAGAATGAAACCACATCATACCAAAACCTTTGTAACACAGCAAAAGCAGTACTCAGAGGTCAATTCATAACAATAAATGCACTTATCAAAACAGAACAGGCCCAAATCAAAATGTTATCCCTACAACTCAAACACGTAGAAAGAGAACAACAAAAGAAGCCCACGACCACAGAAGAAAGGAAATAATAAAGGTTAAAGCAGAAATAAATGAAATAGAGAACAGAAAAACAATTTAAAAAAATCAACAGGATCAAAGTTAGTTCTTTGAAAAGATCAACAAAATTGACAAACGAATAGCCAAACTGACAAAAGAAAAACAGGAAAGCAGGCAAATAATCCACATAATAATGATTTATGGGGGATATTACAACACACTCAACTGAAATAAAAAGAATCATAATAAAATACTATGAAAAATTATACTCCAACAAATTTGAGAACCAAGAGGAAATGGAGAAATTTCTAGAAACACACTACCTGCCTAAACTAACACAGAAGGAGATAGAAAATCTGAACAGACCCAAAAGAAGAGAAGGAACTGAAGAGGTTAAAAAAAAAAAAAAAAAAAAAAACTCCCCCGCCCTCCCCCCAAAAAAAGCCCTGGCCCTGATGGCTTCATTGGACAATTCTACAAACATTTAGAAAATCACTCACAACAGTACTACTTAAACTATTTCAGAACATAGAAATAGAAGGAATATTCTTCAATTCATTCTGTGAGGCCATTATAGCCCTGATACTGGAACCAGGCAAAAACACTACAAAAAAGAAAAAAAATAATAATAGACCAATAGCTCTCATGAATACAGATGTAAAAATTCTCAACAAAATTCTAGCCATTAGAATTCAGAATCATACAACAACAACAAAAAATACACCACAATTAGGTGGGATTCATACCAGGTATGCAAGGATGGTTCAACATTAGAAAATCAATCAGCATAATCCACCACATAAATAGATCAAAAGAAAAGAATCACATGATCATCTCAATCAGTGCAGAAAAGACATTTGATAAAGTACAACACTCATTCCTAACAAAAACTCTCAATAAAATAGGAATAGAAAGGAAGCTCCTCCACATAATAAAGAGCATCTATACAAAACCAACAGCAACATCATTCTTAATGGAGAGAGAAGCTGAAAGCAAGACAAGGAGGCCCATTATCACCACTCTTATTTAACATTGTGCTGGAAGACCTAGCTAGAGCAACAAGACAAGAAAAAGAAATAAAGGGCATCCAAATAGGAAAGGAAGAAGTAAAAGTATTCCTATTCATTGATGATATGACCCTCTACATTGAGGACCCCAAAGATTCCAGAAAAATACTATTGGAACTAATAGAAGGATTCAACAGAGTAGCAGGGTACAAGATCCACATACAAAAATAAGTTGGATTCCTATACACGAACAATGAGAACTTTGAAAAGGAAACCAGCAAAACAATACCATTTATAACAGCCCCTACAAAGATAAAATACTTAGGAATAAATCTAAGCAGGGACATAAAAGTCCTATGCAAAGAAAACTACAAAATACTATTGCAAGAAACCAAGAGACCTACATAAATGGAAAAAATATGTATATCATGCTTGTGGATAGGTAGACTCAAAATTGTGAAAATATCAATTCCACCCAAAGCAATCTTTTTTTGGTATTGGTATTGATTGTTAGTATTGATCCAAATACCAACGGCATTCTTTAATGGGATGGAAAAACTGATCACCAACTTTTCATGGAAAGGAAAGAGGCCTGGGGTAAATAAAGCATTATTGAAGAAAAAGAACAAAGTAGGAGGCCTTGCACTAATGGCCTGGCACTGGTACAAGGACAGACACATAAACCAGCGAAACAGAATTGAGAACTGCAATGTAAATCCATCCACTTATGGTGAGCTGATCTTTGACAAAGGGCCAAAGTCCATTAAGTAGAGAGAAGATAATCTTTTAAACAATTTATGCTGGCAAAACTGGATGTTCATCGGTAAAAAAAAAAAAAGAAACAGGAACCATACATCATAGCATATGCAAAAACTAGCTCAAAATGGATCAAAGACCTAAATAACATGATAAAGGTTATGGAAGAAAAAATAGGGACAGCTCTACAAGCCCGAATACATGGCATAATAAGAACCACAACTAACACCTCGCAAACACCAGATGACAAACTAGGTAACTGTGAGCCCCTAAAAATTAAAAACTTACGCTCATCAGAAGACTTCACCAAAAGAGTGAAAAGAGAACCTACTGGCTGGGAAAAAATTTATGGCTATGATATATCTCACAACGGTCTCACTGCTAAAATCTATAGAATACTTCAGCCCCTCAATAACAAAAAAGGCAAATAATCCAATAAGAAATGGGCAAAGCATAGGAACAGACACTTCACCAAAGAAGACATTCAGGCAGCAAACAAACACATGAGGAAATGCTTTGATCACTCACCATTAGAGAAATGTAAATCAAAACTGCAATGAGACTATTTCACCCCAACATTTCTGGCATGAATAAAAAAAACAGAAAATAACAAATGTTGGAGAGGTTGAGGGGAGTTTGGAACACTTATACACTGCTGGTACGAATGGAAAATGGTACGACCACCATGGAAAACAATATGGCACCCCCTAAGAAAACTAGAAATCGAAATACCATATGATCCTTCAATACCACTCCTAGGAATACATACTAGAGAAATAAGAGCCATTATCCGAAGAGACATGTGCACACCCATGTTCATTGAAGCATTTTTCACAATAGCAAAAAGATGGAAACAACCTAAGTGCCCATCAGCAGACGAATGGATAAATAAATTATGGTGCATATACACAATGGCATACTAAGCAATGATAAAGAACAATGATGAACCCGAGAAACTTCTCACAGCATGGATAAATCTGGAGGACCTTCTGTTGAATGAAATAAGTCAATCACAACAGGACAAATGTCAACGAGACCATTATTATAAAACCCAAGAAAAAGTCTCCACACAGGTGAGAAAAAAAAAAAAAAATATATATATATATATATATATATATATTTGATGGTTATGAGGGAGTGGAGGGATAGGAAGAGGAAATCGCTAATTAGAGAATAACCAAAAACCCATTGCCTTCGAGTCGATTTTGACTGATAAGGACCCTATAGGAAAGAGTAGAACTGCTCCATACAGTTTCCAAGGAGTGCCTGGTGGATTTGAACTGCCACCCTTTTGGTTAGCAGCCACAGCTCTTAACCACTACACCACTAGGGTTTCCAAATTAGAGATTAGTCAAGTGTTAATTTTGGTGAAGGAAAACACAACACACAGTATGGGGGAAGTCAGCACACACTGGACCAAAGCAAAGTCACAGATGCTGCCTAGACTCACCCAAGTACCTTGAGGGACCACGCTACTGGGGCTGAGGCCTGGAGGTCATGGTCTCAGAGACTTCTAGGTCAATTGGCATAATAGAGTTCATAAAGAAAATGTTCTACACCCTACTTTGGTGAGTAGCATCTGGGGTCTTAAAAGCTTTTGAGTGGCCATCTTAGATACATCTGTTGGTCCCATTCCATCCAGAGCAAAGGATAATAAAGAAAATGTACTACATGAACTGCATGAACCACAGCCTCCACCAGCATGAGCCCAGAAGAACAGGACGGTGCCTGGCTATCACCATTGACTGCTCAGACAGGGATCACAATGGAGGGTTTTGGAGAGAGTGGGAGAAAAATGTAGAACAAAATTATTACAAAAAAAGACCAGACTTACAGGTCTGAAAAAGTAGAGAAACCTCCAAGACTATGGGCCCCAGACACCCTACTAACTGAAGCCACTCCCGAAGTCCACCTTTTAGCAAAAGATTAGACAGGCCATAAAACAACAATAATATACACGAGGAACGTGCTTCTTAGTTCAATCCAGTATACAAGACCAAATGAGCAACGCCTGCCCAAAAGCAAAGAGGAGATGGCAGGAAAGGACAGGAAAACTGGAAGATGGGCAGGGGGAATCCAGGGTGTAAAGGCAAAGGGAGAGAGTGTTGACATATTTGCGGAGATTGCAACCAATTTCACAAAACAACTTGTGTATAAATTTTTGAATGAGAAACTAATTTGAGCAGTAAACTTTCACCTAAAACACAATAAAATTTAAAAATTAAAAATAAAGGATGTTTTGGTAAATGTTTATATACAATTTTGCAACAATAACAACTAAAATACATACATGTGTATATGTAGGAGGTTCCCTGGTGGTTCAGTGGTTAAGAGCTCGGCTGCTAACCAAAAGGCTGGCAGTTCAAATCTACCAGCCGCTCCTTGGAAACCCCATGGGGCAGGTCTACCATGAGTCAGAATCGACTTGATGGCAATAGAAATGAGTGTATATAGGAAGGTGTATCTATGTATGTATATGTGTTTGTATGTGTAAAACCTAGTGCCTTCGAGTCGATTCTGACTCATAGCGACCCTATAGGATGGAGTAGAACTGCCCCATAAAGTTTCCACGGAGCACCTGTCGGATTCGAACTGCCGACCCTTTGCTTAGCAGCCGTAGCACTTAACCACTATGCCACCAGGGTTTCCTTTGTATGTATATGTGTATATACATATATGAATATATGTACATATAAAATAAAGCAAAGGGGTCACAGAATTTGATGCTTCTTAGACATAATCAAACACCTCAAGGAATTAGTTTTCTCGTTTTTGAAGACTTAGGGTCATAGTGTCATGGGACAACTTGGATAATTGGCATAATATAGTTCATAAAGCCTGTTCTACATCATATTCTGATAAGTAGAGCCTGAGGTCTTAAAAGCTTGCGAGTGGCCATCTAAGATACAACTATTGGTATCTACTCTTCTGGAGCAAGAGAAAGAAAACCAAGATTTAGAGAAGGAATCAGCCTACAGGACTAATTATCTATGTGAACCACGGCCTTCTCTACCATGAGACCAGAATATCTAGACGGTGTGTGGGTACAACTACCATAATTTCCCATCAGGACTACAATAGATGGACCCTTATAGAAACGTAGAAAAATGTGGGACAGAACTTCAAATTCTCAAAAAATCCAGACTTAACTGAATTTGCTAAGACCAGAGGAATCCCCGAGACTGTTGCCCTGAAATATTCTTTAAGCCTTGAGCTAAAACTATCCCCTCAAGTCACCTTTTAGCTAAATAGCAAGCTAATTGATAAAGTAATGAACATCACTCTTGAGTGCTGTGCTCTTGTGAAAAATCATCTATATGAGATCCAGTAGTCAACAAATTCTCGGAAGCATAGATGAGAAGGGTGGGGGGGTGTGAGCCAATGGGAACAGAACAACTAGAATGGAAATAATGGGAATGTTGATACAATGTGAAGAATGTAACCAATGTCACTGAACAATAGGTATAGAAATTGTTGAATGGGAACCTGTTTGCTATGTGTGCTTCCACCAAAAACACAATAAAATACTATCTCATATATATATATATATATATATATATATAGCTTTCTTTCCTGACACAGTGCTTACAAATTATCTGTAACAAAAGACCAGTTCTTCTTTTATTTCCAGTTTAAGGAAAGCTAATATTTTTATAAAACACTGTGTCAAATTGCTGTGAACATTTCTAAACACTTTCAATTTCTGTACCTTTTCTTGCCACTGGGAACAAACAGTTGGCACCAGGCAGACAGGCTCCAGCACAGGAGTCCACTGGGACCTTCCCTCTCTACCACTGGCTTCCTTTTAGGAGTCCTCTAACTGGAACACTGTCCTAACCATGCCTCATGCATGTTCTATTGGTATTCAAGCAAGATCTCAATGCAGAAAAATAATTCATTGTATGATTTGAGGAAAGTTCTCTTCCCTCATATCTCCTAAACCATCCCTCCCCCAAAATATCAAAAATGTCAGCACTAGAAAGGTCCTTCCTGATTTTCTTAGATTGCAAGAGTTTCTGAAGAATATTTTAACAGTTTGCAAAGCTCTTTCATATTCCTTAGCTCATTCGATTATAACAAAAAACCATTTAAGTAAGCAGGAATCTGTTTATATCCCCATTTTATACACAGGAAAACGGATTTTGTAGGTAGTTTGCCCAGTATATCAAAATTTTTTCTGTAAACACTAGAGCCAGATTGGGGACACAGACCCCCAGGCTCTATGACTAGATATTTTCCTTCTCTGGTGCAAATTAAAAAGAGCCCTTGTGGCACAATGGTTAAGCATTCGGCTGCTAACTGAAAAGTGAACAGTTCGAACCCGCTAGCCAGTCCATGGGAGAAAGATGTGACAGTCTTCTTCCTTAAAGATTACAGCCTTGGTAACCTTCTGGGGCAGTTCTACTCTGTCGTATAAGGTTGTTACGAGTTGGAATTGACTGGACAATAAAGGGTTTGATTTTGGGGCAATTTAGATTAAAGATGGTAATTTTTGGTTTCCACTTAAAACAAAACAAAAAAACAGAAAACGTATGAACACTGTAAGTTTTCTTGGCTACAGAAGAGTATAATTATTATAATTACTCATTTGCTTTATATGCCTGTTATTTTACATTGGAATTTATGGCTCAGATGTTTTCAATCACATAGGAAAAATTTGGTGGTAGGACATGGGTGGATGAAATAGTTGGAACATTTGCCAGACATTCCCAAACACTTATGAAATTGATTTTTCAATTGTCTCATAAGATGCTTATACTATGCATTTTAACCTTTCAGCATCTACAGGGTGGGCCAACCAGCATGCACCTTTCAGTACCTTCAATGTGGTCCTGAGCGATATGAACCATCCTACATCTGCTCTTGAAAATCACCACACCCAAAGTCTTCTTCCAAGCTTTTCTGCTCCTCGAGTTCATAACCACTGATACTATGAACTACTCTCTGTCTCCATAGCTTTCCTTCTTTTCCTTTGTCACAACACTACATTCCTGCATTTTTCTTTTTCCATCCCTCCATCCCTCTTTCAGTTCATTCCTAGACGGATGTGCTCTCCAGGTTCTGTTCTTAGCCCTCATCTTTCTTGGACCTTTATCCCCACCGTTTACTGTAACTTATGTACACCTTATATCTGACTTACATCTCCAATCTTAACCTTTACTCAGAGCTCAAGAATCTGAACTCTAGTTGCTTGTGGAGGTTTCTACTTAGATCTCCATCAAACATGCATCCAAAATTGAACCCATTGCCTTCTTACAGGTCCTGTTTCTGTTACTGGCCTGAAAGCTGAACTTCCTCTCACACATCTGAGCAGCCTCCAGATCTAAGTATTTCCAGACAAGTGATCTTTATTTGAATTAAGTTGAGGTATAGGAAGTTATCCCAGGAAGAGGATCAAATTGATCCAAGGCTTGATGATCTGTGAGTGGCAAGTAGGGTCAGTCAGAGCTCAAGGATGAATCAGTGGCCAGAGATTTCAAACGACAGTTGGTCAATCAAGATAAATAGGAAGAGAAACTATCTATCAGAAGATTCCTGAGGACAGGGACATTTTCAGTGCAGTGTTGGGAACACAGTTCAGATTGCAGTAGCCTGAGGTATAACGAGATGTAAGGAAACAGAAACAATGAGCATAGGAAATTATTTCAGTAACTTCGTCTATAAAAGGATGAAAAGAGAGAGACAGGCATAGAGACCATGGCATGTAGTATCAAAAAGGGGGATTAATCATCTTTCTATTTAAACAGAAGTTACAAACATGAGAACTTCATGTTTTTAGCCTTCATTTTTCTCCTTCAAAACATGTCTTGCATAGATAAGTGATAAGTTTGTTGGAGAGTAAGACAATACACAATACTGGTGAAGCCAGCACAATTCAGTACAAGGTAAAGTCATAGAAGCTCCATAGGTACATCCAAACTCCCTGAGGGACTGAATTGCTGGGCTGAGGGCTGTGGGGATCATGGTCTCAGTGAACATCTAACTCAATTGGAATAACATAGCCTATAAAGAAAATGTTCTACATTCTACTTTAATGAGTAGTGTCTGGAGTCTTAAAAGCCTGTGAGCAGCCGTCTAGGATACTCCACTGGTCTCACCCCTTCAGGAGCAAGGAAAAAGGAAGAAAACTAAAGACACAAGGGAAAGATTAGTCCAAAGGACTAATAGACTACATCTACCATGGCCTCGACCAGGCTGAGTCCAATACAACTAGATGGTGCCAGGCTACCACCACTGACTGTTCGGACAGGGATCACAATAGAGGGTATGGGACAGAGCTGGGGAAAAATGTGAACAAAACTGTAACTCAGAAAGAAAGATCATACTTTCTGACCTGACAGAGACTGGAGAAACCCTGAGAGTATGGCCCCTGGACACCCTTTCAGCTCAGTAATGAGGTCGATCCTGAGGTTCACCCTTCAGCCAAAGATTGAACAGGCCCGTGGAACAAAACATGACTAAAGGGACTCACCAACTCTGGGGCAGGGACTAGAGGGCAGGAGGAGACAGGAAAGCTGGTGATAGGGAGCCCAAGGTTGAGAAGGGAGAGAGTTGACATGTCTTAGGGTTGTTAACCAATGTCAATAAACACTGTTAAATGAGAAACTAGTTTGTTCTGTAAACCTTCACTTAAAGTACAAAAAAAAAATTAAAAATACTTGCTAATAAAAAAAAGTCTTCCTATTTCATTGATTGCCCCTCTACAGATGTGTAATTCCTGCGTAATATTTTACTGAGTGAGCAAACCAAACATGTAGCTGTTTCCTTTTCAGTTTTTGTTTTTTTTTTTTTTTTAGTTCTTCCCCACATATGAGCATTGTGCTCATAATACATTTATAAATTACATCCTTAGGATATACTACTAGAAAAATGAAATTATTAAATGAGAGGGGAAACAAATTTGAGTGGTTTGGTATTGAAAACTGCCTTCTTGAGCATTTACATCAGGACAGTTTCTCCATAATAGCCCTGTTACATAAACATGAATTTCCACACTCAATTTAAAACAATTTTGCTTTAAATTGAATTTTTTAGTTATGAATGGATTAACACCTTTCATATTTCGACAATTTATGTTTTTTTTTAATTTTATTTGCATGCCCTTAGCTTGTTTCTGTATAGATATTTTCTTTTGGCTATTGGTATACAAAATCATTAAAGGATTAACTAACTGGCTGTATCAATCAGTAATCTTGTTTTCAGAGAAACCTTGAACTATGAGTGGCTCAGCAAGGCAGATGCTTAATTCTCTGTCAAGTGGAAGAATTCTGGAGGGATTCTGAAGGCAGTCACATTCTCCTATGGGACCCCCAAGGGCCCAAGCACCTCTCTTTCTGTACATTCAGGGGCTCCCCATGTACCACAGCAGCTGCTGGAGCTCTAGCTGTTACAGCCACATTCCACGGAAGCAGCATGGAGCAGTAAGACGGGGAAGCAATGGGAGCCCAATCCTCTCGGTTAAGGTTCTTTCTGAAGGGCTCCCAGCACTCCACAAACCTCTCACTAGACAGAGCTTAGTCACCTGGGCGCTTCTATCTGCTGAACAGCCCAGGAAAATAAAGACTTATATTCCCCGGTGCTGTGTGTTCAGCTAGAAACTGGGATTCTGCTACCAAGGAGAAGGGGAGAATGAATGACAAGCCACAAGTGGTCTCTGCCACTCCTTAGTTTTCATGCATGATTTAGGTGCTTATTTTCCACATTTAAAAGATTTTATATATTTAGGTTTTAGATTTGTAGAAGTATCATTAAAAAACTTAGTCATGCCCCAGACTTCTTGGAGCCATAAAGGTTGGAAGAACCCCTGAAACTAGTGCCCCCGAGATGATCTTTAAACCTTAAACCAAAAATATCCCCTGAATTCTTCTTAAAACCAAACCATAGCCTAGCTACCTAGTACAAAAAAAAAAAAAAAAGTCTGCCTTGAGCATTATGCTCTTTTTCTTTCTTTTTTTTTTAATAATTTTTATTGTGCTTTAAGTGAAAGTTTACAAATCAAGTCAGTCTTTCACACAAAAACCCATACACAACTTGCTACATACTCCCAATTACTTCCCCCCCATGAGACAGCCCGCTCTCTCCTTCCACTCTCTCTTTTTGTGACCATTTTGCCAGCTTCTAAGCCCCTCTACCATCCCCTCTCCCCTCCAGGCAGGAGATGCCAACATTGTCTCAAGTGTCCACCCGAACCAAGTAGCTCACACCTCACCAGCATCCCTCTCCAACCCATTGTCCAGTCCAAACCATGTCTGATGCGCTGGCTTTGGGGATGGGTCCTGTAGTGAGCCAACAGAAGGTCTGGGGGCCATGACCACTGGGGTCCTTCCAGTCTCAGTCAGACCATGAAGTCTGGTCTTTTTATGAGAATTTGGGGTCTGCATCCCACTGTTCTTCTGCTCCCTCAGGGGTTTTCTGTTGCTTTCCCTGTCAGGGCAGTCATCGGTTGTGGCTGGGCACCACCTTGTTCTTCTAGTCTCAGGATGATGTAGTCTCTGGTTCATGGAGCCCTTTCTGTCTCTTGGATTCGTTATTATCTTGTGTTCTTGGTGTTCTTCATTCTCCTTTGATCCAGGTGGGTTGAGACTCATTGATGCATCTTAGATGGTCGTTTGCTGGCATTTAAGACCCCACTCTTAGAGGTGGGATGCAGAATGTTTTCTTAATAGATTTTATTGTGCCACTTGACTTAGATGTCCTCTGAAACCATGATCCCCAAATCCCTGCCCCTGTTTCACTGACCTTGAAAGCATTCAGTTTATTCAGGAAACTTCTTCGCTTTGGTTTAGTCCAGTTGTGCTGATCCACTGTGTTGAGTGTTTTCCTTTCCTTCACCCAAAGTAGTTCTTGTCTACTATCTAGTAAATACCCCTTTCCCACCCTCCCTACGCTCTTTTAAGAACTATCTATATGGGATCAAATTGACAACAGCAACTCAAAACATTAGCTAGGAGCCTTAGGAGGCAGTAAGTTTATGTTATGGGGAGGAACAACTCAGAAAAGGAGGGTAAGAATGGTTATACAACTCAAAGAATGTACTCAGTGTCACTAAGTACACAAGTAGAAACTGTTGAATTGACGTATGTTTTGCTGTGTGTATTCTCAATAACAACAAAATAAATAAAATTATTTTTTAAAAAGTAGTTATGTAGTTAGTCTCTTATATTTTCTGATATAGAATGACTTTTAGATAGTTCCTCTTCATATGAAGATTGTATTAACATTTATTTTTCTCTTCATATTTTATAAGTTTTTTCTTTCTTTTTCATTTGAATTTTCACTCCATTTTGAGTTTATTTTGGTTTATGCTGTTGTTAGCTGCCACGAAGTTGGCCCCCAATTCATGGCAACGCCACGCACAATAGAACGAAATGCCGCCTGTTCCTAAGCCATCCACATAATCGGTTGTGAATCCGAAGATTGATATCCCTACAGGCTTCATTGGCTGATTTTTGGAAGTAGATTGCCAGGCCTTTCTTCCTAGTAAATTTTTATGTCTGCTGATACCTGTTCAGCACTTAGAGAAACATATGTGGTGTAAGGTAAAAAAGTTAAATTCCAAATGGTAAACAATCCCCCCCAATGTAATTGTTTATAAAATTAATCTATTTATCTGAACACATCTCACCACATCGACATTAACATCCTGTCCAGGCTGCCATCACCTCCACCTGGACTTCTGTCATCACCTCTGGAATGTTATCTGGCTTCCTCTCTTGCATGACCCTGCCAGCAATAGGCCACACACAAAGCAGAACACACCACATCTCTGGTGAAACTACCACTTTTATTCTTCCCACTGAGATCAAATGCTCTATCCTTCCTTGAAGGAGTCCTGGTTGCCTAGTGGTTAAGTGCTTAGCTGTTAAATGAAAGGTCGGCAGTTTAAACCCACCAGCCACTCCACAGTAGAAAGATGTGGCAGTTGGCTTCCGTTAAGGTTACAGCCTTGGAAAACCTATAGGGCAGTTCTACTCTGCCCTGTGGATCACTTTGAGTTGGAATCGACACAATGGCCCACAACCACCACCAGCAACAACACTTTCCTTGCTCAGTACTGTTCCCAGGTAACAATACCTCTCATCCAGATGTCTCATCTGCTTTATGGGACTTAGTAAAGCTTATGGTTTTATCCTATAGGTCCTATCTATTTCTTAAGAAATTTATACTTAGCTATTTTATATCGTTGTACTGCTGTGAGAAGAATTTATTGCCTCATTTTCTAGAAGATTATGATTACTACAAAAGGAATTTATCTGTTTTTGTATATTTATTTTTGACTAATAACATTCACCGAACTATTTCTTAGTTGTAAAGTTTTCAAATTCTTCTCCACAATCTTCCAGGAGGCCCGTGGTATCATTTGCAAATAGTAATTACTGTTTCTCTTCAGAACTCAATTCGTTTAGTCATGGCTTTTATCTTTTATTTTATTTCCTAGAATTTTCAGCATGATGTTAAAAATGGCAGATCGGTTCTGCTGTCTCTGGCTGTAACGTGGAAATGGCATAGTTCTGAACTGTGATTGCACTAGATAGTAAAAAAATCATGTTGCAGAAGTAGTATCTGATTCCTAACTTTCTATGTTATTATCTAGGATAGCTATTGAGTCTAATACCTTCTTAGAAATAGTCTTTTCTTGATGATTGTTTGAATCCTAGAAACAATGAACTTGTCCTAGTGTTATGGGGAACCATAGATGGTAAGCACTGACAATCCTTCAGGGTCATTTTGAACAGCCTCTCACCTAATGCTTAAATTCTCTGCTCAATGTCCACAGTGTATCAGCCCCACCAGGAACATGTTATTATTCCTTGACTAACTGCTCCAGAAATCATCTGAGAATTGATAAAAGGCCTTTGTCCATTCAGGCTGGCTGTGAGGGACAGCAACGCTTTACAGAGAGTGTTCCATGGGAAGGCAAAAGGTGTTTCCTGAAAAAACGGAAGCAATAGTAAAATACATTCAGGAAATGTTAGGTGAGAGAGAATTAAATTGTTCTCATTTCTTAAAATTGTAGAAATCCTTACAGCCTTCAATTGTCAAAGTTCATTATGAATCACCAAGAGGGAAATGATATATACGGCTTCCCACACTGCATCAGAGAACATCTTACAATAATACTATTCTGACAGACATTCCTTGGGAACATCTGGTGTTGAGAAATTGGCTTTAAAACTTTAATAAAATAGAATGTTGGAATAAACCTCATATTTATGAACCTAGTTTGCAAAGCGTACCGTGAGAATATTTCACATACATCACCTCATTTCATCACAAACGGTCCTAAAAGGTCATCATGCTGACTCCCACTTTGCTGACACTCAGAGAGGCAAAGCAACTTGGTCAACATTGCAAAGCTCAAAGGGGTTGAGTTCGTGTTTCATCCTGTCTCTTCCATCATCCGTCTGTCAGTTTGTTGTACTGTGGTTATCTGTGTGTTGCTATTTTTTTTATGATGCTGGAAGCTATAGTAGCAGGGTTATTCATGGTGGACTGGTTTTAGTGGAGCTTCCAGACTAAGAAAGACTAGAAAGAAAGGACTGATGATCTACGTCCAAAAATTAGCCAATGAATACCCTATGGATCACAACAGAACATTGGTCCAATACAATGCTGGACTATAAGCTCCCTAGGTGGGAAGCACTCAAAATACACAGTGGCCACAACAATGGATTCTAATGATCATAAAGATGGCATAGGACTAGGCAACATTTTGTTCTATTGTACATAGGGTCACCATGAGTCAGAACCGACTCCACAACAGCTAACAACAACTTCCTCCAGACTCCCACACACTGAGCAGTGAGCACACAGAATGGCAATTGTTTATTTTCATTCCATTCTCTCTGGTTGAGCTTCTCAATGGAAGGAAATTTTAAGTTTCTTTTTATCCCTAGTGGTGAACACAATGCCTAATCCAGGGCAGGATCTTGGCACTTATTTTTCATATAACTCAATTCATGTTTGAAAGTAACTACAGTGTGCTGCATCTCCTAACTAGGAGTTCTGCAGGCTCCTGAGTTCATTTCTTCAACGATGCTGTTACAAAGGGCTTGTTACTAGCTTCCTACTCCGTGCTTTTTGGTCAAAAAGTGACATGAGAGCAGAAGGGCTCTCCATGGTCACGATATTGAAGGTGCTCACAGGATTTAATTAGTGGCTGTATGTCCTATAAAAGTGTGGGTCTTTGAACATGCTCATCTCTTAACCACAACCTGGAGAGCATCCCAACTGTGCACATTCCAGAGATAGATGTTCCTGTGCTATCTACTGCATGGCTCCCTGCAAAGGAACACCTGTGCTCTTTTATGTGCTAGTGTTCATAGAAAGATACTGTCTGACCTCAAAATCATTTTCCTTTGTGTTCTATTTATCTACTCCTTCTTAACAATTCACCCTCAAACTTACACCTAAAGCAAGAGTTAATTGTCATCGCTCATAGTTCTGTGGGCTGACTGGGCTCAGTTGGGCAAGTCTGGCTTTGAGTTTCTCATTGAGCTGTTGTCAGATATCAGCTGGTGAGCAGTCATCAAAGGCTCGATTGGACCAGACATCCTAGATGGCTCATCACATGTTCATCCATTGGTGCAGACTGTCAGCCAAGGTGACTAACTGTCCTGGTTTGCCTGGAGTGTCCCACTTTAGTGCTGAAAGTCCCATACCTCAAAAAGTTCCTTCCCTGAAAGAGAAAAGTCCTGTTTTCAGTGATGAGTATAGAAGATTGAGGGGGAAGTATAAAACCCATACGGCAGTCAAAAAGCTATGAAATGAAACAACACTGATTTTAGTGCTAAATCAACAGTCTGGATTATCTGCCTTTCATAGTTGTTTGGTGCTGTTTCTCCTCTGATGGCTGAGGTTGGCAAACATAAGTTTCAAAAGTGTGAACACTGTTGCATCGTTCCTCATATGCAGCATAAGTGCATTATAATTGTGAATGTTAGCAGCCTATCTGTGACTTTGCCTGTGGATTAACTGTTGTGCTTTCTATCAAGATAGTGCTAGTTAATTTTTAACACTGTGACTACTATGACTATGCTATCTAAGAGTTCAGGTAGCTAAAAGCTCATGAACGATGACAATGGCAATGCTAGCATGACCCAGACATCGCCAAAAAGGAAGCTAAATGTGTCAGTTTAATAAAAGATGGAATCGCACATACAACCAGACTAAAAAAGAAATAGGGAGGTAAAACAGAGTAGACTGCACAATATATAGAAAGGAATTTGGAGTTGGGTGTGGTAGGGAAGGTGGTTTAAAAGCACATTTGAAGACTGAATCACATAAGTGTGTGATGAGACAGTCACCTGATTTTAAATCAATTGAAAGTTGTGTCATCTCCCAAAAGACACCATCCTTAGTCAAAAATAGTGGCTTCTGTTCCCTGTCAGAGCAGTCATCAGTTATAGCCAGGCGCCATCTAGTTCTTCCGGTCTCAGGCTGATGTAGTCTCTGGTTTATGTGGCCCTTTTTGTCTCTTGGGCTCGTAATTACCTTGTGTCCTTGGTATTCTTCATTCTCCTTTGGTCCAGGTGGGCTGATACCAATTGATGCATCTTAGATGGCCGCTTGCTAGCATTTAAGACCCCAGACATAAGTGGCACAGATTTATAAAGAGTATATATAGACAGTATTTTCCCCCAAAGGAAGCAGAAACATAATTGTTATCTTGGCTTTGCTATACCTGGTAATGTGCTCAGAACTTTGCATATTTCATTTTGTTTCATCCTAATATTAATCCCTTTTTACAGATGAGGGCTCTGAGATCCAGAGAAAGTACATAACTAAACTAACTAGACTGAAGTTATACAGCTACTACAGGGCAAGTCAGGACTAAGAACCTAGTTAATGATTCCACAGCCCACAATTACTAACTTGCCCAAACACCCACATACATACATGCACACATGCACACACACATGAACAGATACACATATGTGCACCCAAACTCCACACCTGCAGATGCAGTATCTTCAGATCTTGCAAGCAATGTTGGCCAAGATAGATGATTCCAAGAAGTTATGTTACCTGAAATGTTGATAATTTTTTCTATTCTTTCCTGTAGTCAAGGGATCACATTATCAAAAGGAGATAGAGAGATATTAAAATCTGGCAATGACAAAATCTTTTGAAAGCATTAAGATAATAAGTATGAGGAAAATAATAAATTTAGAACCCTAACTCACAATTTACAAGATAAAGTGGGTGTCATCGAGAGACAATGGTCTTTCCCCATCTAACAACAAAGGCAGAAACCATTTTAAAAACTGATAATTTGACTACATAAAATTAAAAACCCATGGGTGTCAAACTCACCATCAGCAAAAGTAAAAACGAGTGCTGAACTCAGAAAAATCTGTGTCATACTAGGAGACAAATACATAAAAGTACAATCTAAAAATAAAATATAAAGAGGCAATAAACAAAGAAAACAACGTCCAACTTCAGTTCTGTTCAAAGCAAAAGCCTTGAGCATTCCATTTCATTGTTCTGAATCCAGTTTCTTCATTTGTAAAATGACACAGTAGTACTGGCTTTATAGTCCTAGTGTAAGAATCAAATGTATTAGATGTAATGATGCATGGACAATGCTTAGCAACGGCCCTGGTGCCTGGTGCCTGGTGCCTGGTGCCTTCAATGCAGTAAGGCCCACACAAGGAGAGTATGTTTGATTGGCAGATCTTTATTTACTGATCAGACCCACTATATTGTTCCTCTAGTTGTTATGATGCTTGGTATTTCATCACGTGATGTGTGGAACCCATGTGAAATTGTTCACTACAGATTAGTAAGTAAGCACAAGTAACCCCCTGCTTACCTTGCTTACTGAGTTGTCCGCTCATGTCAAGGACTGCAAATTTGAAAAGAGGCTTTGTTTATGTAGGAAGGTGCTATGGCGTTGGGAAAGAGACAGATGCCACCCATACCTAGAAGCAGAATCTTTGATGTGGTGAAAAAAAATGTGAACCTGTTCCCTACAGATGATCTGGTAAGCAAGATAAGAACCATGCTTACATTTCCTATTGGATAATCTGCCCTTGAGTTTGTGGTGGAACTGGGATTGAACTCTAGATTTACCAGCACTAATTCTGAATATTCCTCGTCTAAATCCCCATGACTGACCTAAGAAGAACTTCCAGTGACATTTTGTGCTTGATTACAGACTGGCCTTCATGCCTAACTTGGAATTCCTTATGTTTAAATGTGCCTTGATAGCTGGACTTAAAGTTGTGGTGACAAACTCTGTTGTAACTATTAGATCCATACCCTCCTACTCCGACCGCTTACATGGCCATTGGCTCAGAAACAGACTGAGTCCAAATGCTGCAGATCATGGAGCCTGTGGCAAGTCTGTTGTACTCCTTTGCAGGAGGAGTCAGCTCTGGAGTTCACCCCACCTACTGTTCTGAGTACAAGTCAACACCAAGCATCATAACAACTGATGGTGTTTACCACGTAATGTGGACAAACCCATGTGAAATTGTTCACTACATATAATTTGGTAAGCAAGGTAAGCACTGTGCTTACCTTGCCTATTGGATAATCTACCCCTGCATGTACTTGTTATATGATCTTAAACAATTTATTTGACTTCTAAACCTTAATTTGCTTATTCATAAGTGGATTAATCCCTACCTCACAGGGCTATTTTAAGTAGTAAATGAGACAAGGTCTGAGAAATGATTTGGAGTTGTAGGTATATTGGGAATACTGAGACCTTGGCTTGAATTCCAGTTCTGCCTCTACCTTGGAAAACACTTAATCTCCTACTGGACTGTTGAATTATATGTAAAATGAGATTATATTTTGATCCCTCATCCTTACGTTTTCTATATTGCCTAAGAGTTCCAGTGTGTACTAAGCATGGGAATGAGCACAGGAGGTTTACAAGCTCATCTTTTCAGAAGAATAACCTATAATCCCTTTCATGCCCAACTGTATATCACATCTCTGCAGGTGGACAAAGTACCATCATGGAAATTCTGACATAGACTTAGAAGATGCCAAGAAAAATATAGCAAGCAATACATAATCCAGATGTGTGTTGTCTAGACAAGTTAAAATCATGACCAAAACTCAGTTCTACAAATCAAATTAGGTTTTGTGCTCCATCCCACTTTTTCAGCCACACAGAGAATTACTTAGTGGCAGATGTTGTGTCAACATTTTCCTGCCCCTGATCCCATCTACTTCATGAAATTAGAAGGTCCAACTTGGCTCAGACACAGTTGGTAAAATAAAAGTCAACCTCAACACTCTCACAAAATGATTGAGTGGCATTCTTGGGAGAGGAAAGAGGAAAAGAACTGCCTGTCTCTGCCGTTTCAGGAAAAATGGGAAGCAGGAACTTTGTGGAGGAACTCAGTTCTGTCCTATGCATGGACTTCAAAGGATTCATTTGGTGCTGAATCTAATAGAAATGTGACAGCCTTGGAATGTTCCTGACATTTCCAATTACCTGTCTTCTTGTTCATCCTGTGTTAGTCATCGCAAAGATATCTAGAAAATCACCTTAGAACCTAAAGTCTGGGATTTCATGGAAGAATCAAGGCTTGTTGAGGATTAAAAGGGCTCAAAGACAGGTGGTCGGCAGTGGAAGGAGCTCCTGCACTCAATTATAGTGCTCATATCTCCTTCATCAAGCCACTTCAACAAGTCGATTCCATCTTTGAGCCTGCTTGTGCAATGGTCAGATGGAGATAATATTTATAACATAGATTGTAGAAATGTTATATTTTATCAGCTACATATGTATATTTTTTTCCTCAGTTAAGAAAGACTCTTTTAACACCCTGTCTGAGAGTGATGACTGTCCCCACTTCACAAGAGAAAAGGCTTGGTCTCAGAGACAATAAATGACAAAGATGTGTGTAGTAGCTTTGTGGAGGTTCCTGGATTGTGTACTACATTCAAAGACCTATTTCTGCATCTCAGGATGAACTAAGAGAGAAGAAAAATAAAGTACAACTTCGCTTGTTAACTCTTAATCCAGGCATTTCCCTAGGCTGGTGTATTCAATAAAGATTTAGTTTTGGTTTCTACCAACAGAAAACCCAGAACAATACTTCTAAGGACAAAGAGATTAATTCCTCTCTCATACCAAAGAAGTCTGGAGGTAGAAACTCCAGGGCTGGTGTATCGGTTCCATGATTCCATCAGGGGACTGACATCATCTAGCTTTAAAACATGACTTTCATCTTCTAATTTGCCTCCTAATCCAAGATGACTGCTGGACTTTCTGTCATCACATCAGCAGAGAAGGAGGGAGATGGAGTAAGAACAAAAGAGTGCATGTCCCAGCAAAGTCAAGCCCTTTATAAAAGCTCCTGAAAATCCCACCTAATGACTTATACTGACATCATATCTCACTCAGCCGGAAGGAGGTGAGGAAATTTAGCTCTAGAACTAGCACACTGGTACCTGAAATAAATAGGGGATTTTTGCTCTTTGAAGACAGGGAAAATTAGATATTAGGTAGTAGCGCACAGTCTCAGCCATGGTCATAGGCAGTAACCTCAAAATCTGTCTATCTGAAATAAGAAGTTGTATCTAGTTAGTTCATGTGTTCCCCTATTTATGCAAAGATGTCTTTATTGATCCTTATGTCACATTATAGCAATTTATTTGTAATAAGTGCAGAAATTTGTGAAATACAGAGGAAGGATGATTGAAATTTGTCACATAAAGGATGGAGCACTAGCCTTGCTCTGCTGTTTTGCTGTGTACCCAAGAGATGCCATTTCCCTGCCTGGCCTCTAAATTCCTATGGGTGAAATGAAACAATTTGACTAGCCCATTAAAAAACTTGCCCTAGAGTTGATTTCAACTCATAGCGACCCTATAAGACAGAGTAGAAGTGCCCCATAGGGTTTCCAAGGAGCAGCTGGTGGATTCGAACTGCTGACCTTTTGGTTAGGAGTGGAGCTCTTAACCACTGTGCCACCAGGGCTCCTCATAGATGGCCAGTATTCATCACACATTGTGCAAGAATCACAATCAGTCTTGGCTTCTTTGCTGCTGAGTTCACATTCAGAGTCTCTGTCAACACAGGACTCCAGACATCCACTGATAAATGCTGGCATCAATATAGTTTATGTTTAGGGATCACTTGCAGCATGCTAAGCAGTATTTTAAACAGACTGTCTTATTTAACTTTTAATAGAAACCTTAAGGAGTAGGTAATTGTTATCCCCAATTTACAGAAGAGAAAATTGGGCAGAGGAAGGTTAAATATCACAAGGAAATTTACACAGATAGCAAGCACAGGATTGAAGTTCCACCAGGTAGCCTGGATCCAGAGCCTGGTGCAGAACCACTGAGTTTAGTCTCTGCTTCCCAACCGTAGGCTACATACCTTCTGTAGCCCTTTGGGGATGTAACTGTCCTCTCATGCCTGGATTCTGGACATAAGTTAGACTCTGGCCCTCAGTGCCAGGGTACACAGGGAGCTCTAGGCGATGCAGTCATACACAGTAGAAAGGCAAACATGTTATTTCAGCCCCAAGAACCTACATAGGAACAATAAGAAAGGATCTAATATGATTGACACTGGAATGGAGAGCCCTCATAATATGGAATGTTTAGTTATAGCCGTGTGACCACTGGACAGTCACTTCATCTCCCTGAGCCTCACTTTCTGATTGCTAAAATGGGATTCTAATAATTTCCAGCTTCTGGGGATGCTGCAACGATAACAGGATAGAGTATGTAGAAATACTTTATAAGTGAAAAAAGGCTTAAAACAGAGGCAGCATTTCTGTAGGGAAATTAACAGAGCCTTTGGGATAAAACAAGGAGCCCTGGTGACACAAAAGTGGTTAAATATTTAGCTGTTAACCGAAAGGTTGGCAGTTCGAATCCACCAGCTGCTCCACAGGAGAAAGATGTGAAGATCTGATTTCATAAAGATTACAGCCCTGGAAACCCTTTAGGGCAGTTCTACTCTGTCCTGCAGGGTAGCTATGAGCCATGATTGACTCGACTACAATGAGTTTGGTTTTGTTCGGGGATAAAAACTGCTTTGAATTCTGATCTGCTCTTGCTAGAGGCATAAGCTTGAAAGTCTCAATTAACCTCTCCTGATCTCCATACATAAAAACCTGGGCAGTCACATACGCTTTTCAGCACTAATGTAAAAAATTAGATTCCATGTATAAAGTATCGAGAATGAAGCCTTGCATGTGGCTCTCCTTTGTCTTTTGCTGTCACCTTTTCCTGTGCTAGCCTTTTAAATGTCAGGTTAGAATAGTTTTCTTAACTGAACATCCCAAATTCTTGGCCAAATTCACATTCTCTACTGTAAAACACACAATTGCAAGTGGCAGTGGTATAGTTCTGGGTTCACAGCTGGAGCTCAGCGAAGCTTCCTACACGAATGCATTCAAGCTCACTGGAGGGAGCTCACCCAATCCGAAACCGTGGCTAATATATATCCCGAACTGAGATGGCAGAGGTAAGTTCAAAATCTAATCTAAATAAAAATCGAGGCAAACTTGCTTTTTAAACAAATCACAACACGATCTACTAGTATTTTAAAGCACAGTTGACAAGTAAAAGCATAATATTTCTGTTTCTAGAAATCGGGTGGGTTAGTTTACTTCGACCTAGTTTCCCATTAAAATCCACTCAGAGTGCTGGATAAAGTGTAAACACACTGTAAATATATCAAGATGACAAGACAATCAAGAATTATCAGGACAAATCCAAACAAAGTGGAACTCTAAAGAGATCAGAGTAGCATTAAAGCCTCTTTTGCCTTGAAGGGTTTTGTTTATTCTGAAAATGTGAACTTCAAAATTTGTCACCTCACAGAGTAGGCTGACCGATAACAAAGTCCAAGAGCTATGAAAGATGTAAAGTCCATACTTTTCGCAGATACCACAAAGGGTTTCATCCTTTAGACAAAAGAAAAATTAACCTTTCTCCACCCCGACCACTAGGGGATGGATCCTACAGGTCAACTTTTCCTGGGGCTGAGCAAAGCATGTGTGCGTGTGTGTGTGTTTAGGGTTGGGGTATTGCTGAGGAATTGTAACCATAACTGGTCCTCACAGGATCCCAAAACTGGTCCTCACAGGATATGTAATCCAAAATCCCAACACAACTGTGTTGGTATTAAACAACAGCAACAACAAAAGCCTCAACCTGTGAATGTAATTTAAAATGCCCCACCCTAATGATATTGTTCTTAGGTAAACTGGAGAAGCAAATACAAGTCCCTTCAGGAGTAGGACATTGGATACGGCATGGGCAGAAAAAAATACAGGAAATATGAAGAGATGCTGAGAGTCAGGGCATAGAGAAAAGGTTAACATGAACTTAAGCAGATATTCAGAAGAGGAAAAAAGAGTATTTTATTGGATACACAATGGTTGAAAATTCTTCAAAACTGATTCAAGAAACCCACCAAATTCAAAATAAGGTAAGTAAAAGATATTCCCACCTAAATATATTCTTAATTGTGCTTACGTGGAACCTTTGCTTAGACAAAGAGGCAGTCATTTGAACAGAACAAAGGGATACTGCATGGTATAAAATCAGGAAAGGGGTGTGGTCAGGGTTGTATCCTTTCACCATACTAATTCAATCTGTATGCTGAGCCAATAATCTGAAAAGAGGGACTATAAAGAAAAACATAGCATCAGGTTTAGAGGAAGACTCATTAACAACCTGTGATATGAAGATGATACATTCTTGCCCTTGTTAAGAGCACTTGAAGCACTTACTGACAAAGATCAAAGACTACAACCTTCAGTATGGATTACATCTTAACAGAAAGAAACAAAAATCCTCACAACTGAGCAAATAAGCAACATCATGATAAACAGAAAAAATATTGAAGTTGTCAAGGATTTTATTTTACTTAGATCATGCCCATGGAAACATCAGTCAAGAAATCAAGCAGCTTATTGCATTGGGCAAATCTGTGCAAAAGACCTCTTTAAAATGTTAAAAAACGAAGATGTTACCTTTAGGACTAAAGTGTACCTGACCCAAGCCATGGTATTTTCAATCACCTCATATGCATGTGAAAGCAGGGGAATGAATAAGGAAGACTAAAGAAGAATTGATAAATTTTAATTATGGTATTGACAAAGAATATTGAATATGACATGGACTGACAGAAGAACAAACAAATCTGTCTTGGAGGAAGTACAGCTGGAGTGCTCTTTAGAGGAGAAGATGGTGAGACTTCATCTCAGTTACTCTGGATGTGTTACCAGGAGTAACCATCCCCTGGAGAAGGACATTATGCTTGGTGAAGCAGAAAACCAAAAAAAAAAAAAAAAAATCCAAACCCATTGCTGTCGTGTTGATTATGACTCACAGCAACCCTACAGGACAAAGTAGAACTGCCCCATTGGGTTTCCAATGAGTAGCTGGTGATTTCGAACTGCTGACCTTTCAGTTACCAGCCGAGCTCTTAACCACTGTTCCACCAGGCCTCTTGGTGAAGTGGAGGGTGAGGGAAAAAGAGGAAGACCCTCAATGAGATGGATTGATACAGTGGCTACTACAATGGGTTCAAACATGGCAACGATTCTGAGGATGGCACAGAACTGGGCAGCATTTCATTCTGTTGTACATGGAGTCACTAGGAGTCAGAACTGACTTGATGGCACCAAACAACAATGACAAATATATTCTAGTAAAAAAGTAAAAATATTAATAAAGACAAAGAGAAAATCTAAAAAGCAGTCATAGAAGAGTCAAATTCTCATCAAAGGAGTGAAGATTAGTCTGAACAGACTTCGAAGGAGCAGCAACTGAAGCCAGGAGACTGTGGAACGATATCATGAGAGAAAATAGCTGCCAAACAAGAGTCCTAAACCCAACAAAAATATATTTCACCAAAGAAGATATACAAATGATCAATAAGAACATTAAAGTATGCTCAATGTCATGAGGCATTAAGGAAATACAAATCAAAACCACAACGAGATGCCACTTCACACCCACTAGGGTGAATATTATCAAAAAAAGGAAAACAAGGGTCGGCAAGGATGTAGAGAAACTAGAAGCCTTTCCACTGCTGGTGGGAATATAAAATGGTATGGCCACTGTGGGAAAGTTTGGCAGTTCCTCAAAAAGCTAAACATAGAATTATCATATAGCCCAGCAATTCTACTCCTAGGTGCATACCCTAAAGGATTAAAAGTAGGAATGAAAATAGACAGTCATACTCCATTGTTCACAGTAACATTATCCACAATAGCCAGAAAGTGGAAACAACCCAAGTGTCCACCAACAGGTGAATGGATAAACAAACAGTATATCCATACAATGGAATATTATTCAGCCATAGAGAGAAATTATGTTCTGATTCATGCTACAGTGTGGAGAAAGTTAGACACAAAACCAAAGCCCATTGCTGTTGAGTTGATTCTGACTAATAGCGACCCTAAAGGATAGAGTAGAATTGCCTCATATGGTTTCCAAGGAGCAGCTGGTAGATTCGAACGGCTGATTTTTGTTAGCAGCCAAACTCTTAACCATTGCACTACTGGGGCTCCAAGACACATAAGGACAAATACTGTATAATCTAACTTATAAGAAATATCTAGGATATTTGTAAACTTTCGCTTAAAACACAATAAAAATTTTTTTAAAAATCTAGGATAGGCAAACGCATAGAGACAAATTTTATTAATGGCTACTAGGAGCTGCGAGGAGGCAGAAATGGGCGTTATTCTTAAAGGGTGCTGAGTTTCTATTTAAGGTGATGGAAGATATTTGGAAATGGATAGTAGTGATGGTTTCACAACATGGTAAATGTAATTAATGTCACTGAATTGCACACTTAAAAGCGGTTAAAATGGAAAATATTGTGTTATAAATATTTTACCACAATAAAAAAAATCATTCTGTGAAAAGAAAAAAAAAGTAATTTAGTAACTGAGAATTAAAACCACCAAGAGATACCATTTAATACCAACTAGACTGACAAAAATTAAATCTCACATTACTAATGCTGGTGAGGATGTAGAAAAACGGGAACTCTCAAACACTGCTGGGGAGAATATGAATTTATACAACACCTGTGGAAAACAATAGGAACATTTGCATACCAAAATAACCTAGAAGCAGCTTTTAAACATTTTAACCATTACCCACAATAAGAAACGCATTTTATATCCCAATCCAGTATACAAATCTGCTTACAAGAGAAATAGTTTAATAAAACAGTACTTACTCTTAAAAAAAAAAAAAAAGAGGAATGATGGCAAAGAAAGAGTCTTTTGTACAAAAAAATAGAGAGTTCCCCCAGCAGACTCTCATTAAAGAAAATTCTAAAGGATATACTTCAGGCAGAGCAAAGTACTACCAGATGGAAGACATTCGGAGCAAGAAAAAGTAAGGCACAAATAAAGTGGCCAATGTGCGAAATAATCTAAACAAATTTTGACTCTGTGAGAAAATAATTGCATAATTAAACTCATGAAATTAAAAAAGGATAGGTTTTCAATTTACGTAGATGAAGAAGAGAGTAAAAACAGTTAAAATGCTCAAAGGCTTTTGATGGGAGGAAGATAAAGATATTAATTATCCTTAGACTTTGTTAGGGTAACTCTACATGTTGTATATTCTAGGATGCCTTCTTAAAGAAGGAAACCCTGGTGGTGTAGTGGTAAGAACTATCACTGCTAACCAAAAGGTCAGCAGTTCAAATCTACCAGGTGCTCCTTGGAAACTCTGTGGGGCAGTTCTACACTGTCCTATAGGGTTGCTGGGAATCGGAATCGACTTGAAGGCAACGGGTTACTTAAAGAATAGAACCAGAAAGTGTAACTGCCACAAAATAGATGGAAAAAAATAAAATAAAATGGCTTAATCAATTAAAAAAAAAAAAACCTTGATAGAGCAACCCAATAAGAATAGTACTTGATAGGAATATTAACACACTGAATGCAGCAATGTTTAAAATAATAATCATAATACATAATGACTAAATTTGGGTTCACTGTATTAACAGACTAGAAAGCAAGTTGCCAAATTAATAGATTATAAATTAGATAAATCATATGATCATGTCTCAATGATCAAACAGCATCTGATAGATTTCAACCTTCACTCATGATTAAAAAAAAAAATCCTAGAAAGGAAATGACTTAACAAGATAAGTGTACCTGTAGAAATGATCTGGCAAGCTTAATCCATAAGGTTAAAGCACTTGAAAACTTTCCCTTAGAGCCTGGGAACAAGATGAGAATGTCCAGCCTCCTACAGCTTTATTCAACACTGCACTGGGGGGTCACAACTGTAACTCAAGCCAGACAAGGAAATGAAAAGGACAGGGACTGCGAAGGAAGAAAATGAACGCTCATGATTTGGAGCCAACATAATTGATTACAGAAAAAACTCCAAAGAATCTATCAAATGTCATACACAAAAATAACAACTATTTTAAAACCAAGATGTAAAAAACAACATGCTAAAACTTTTAAAAATGATGTAGTAGATCTTTATAACATAGGTGGTATACAGAAAGTTTTTAAATTACAAACAAAATACAAAAATTAAAAAGGAAAATATCACTAAATTGGCGTATATTAAAATTAAAAGGCATGATAAAAAATTCTTTAAAATAAATTAAATGTCAAAAAAAAAAAAATGTCAAGCAGCACATTAATAGGTGAAATTTCCAAACTTCATGCTTGATAATGAGTTAGCAACTAAAATGTATGTCAACAACTTTCAAATCAGAAATAAATTGATCTTAAAAAAATAGAGAAATAGGAAAAGGATGTAGACAGTAAATTCACAAAATATGAACAACTGACTCCCATGGTCAGAGAATCCTGTGGCATCACGTGACAAAGTAATGGAGTTTGTCAAGGGGAATGCTGGCAAGATGGGCCAGCCTCTCATCTCACCAAAGCACTTGCATTTCTCATGCGTGACTTTTTCCCTGAGTAGGGCTACAAGATCAAATACAGGATGCTTCATTAACATTTGAAGTTTATATCAACAACAAATACTTTTTAGTATAAATATGTCCCAAATATTGCATTGGATATATTTATACTAAAACATTACCCATTGCCTATCTGCAATTCAAATTTAAAAAGAGACATACAGTATTTCATTTCAATCTGGCAACTCTACCACTGCAGGTAGGTGGGATCCATCCCAACACCATCTGGCTCCCCAGAGTAGGGCTCCCTTCATGAGTCACCACACCAAAGAGAGTCTAGACTCAGTGACCAGGCCCCTGGCTGGAACCACCATTTCTGGAGTTAGAAATGGAGCCCCAGTACAAAGCTCATCAATGTCACCTTTTAAGTATCCTCTTCACTTTGAAATCATTCCTACACAGCACCTGGCTACTTAAACCACTCTCGTGAAGGCCAACAGTGACCTAACTATGACCGTCAACAACTTTCCTGAAGGCATGTCTTAGTCATCCAGTGCTGCTATAACAGAAATACCACAAGCGGATGGCTTTAACAAAGGGAAGTTTATTCTCTCACAGTCCGGTAGGCCAGAAGTACAAATTCAGGGCTTTCTCTCTCTGTCAGCTCTGGAGGAAAGTCCTTGCGATGCGTCCGTGTTCCCTTGGTCTGGGAGCATCTGGGTGCAGGAGCCACATGTCTAAAGGACGCACTTTGCTCCTGGCACTGCTTTCTTGGTGGTATGAGGTCTCTCTGTCTCTCTGCTTGCTTCTCTCTTTTATATCTCAAAAGAGATTGGCTGAAGGCAGTACCTAATCATGTAGTCCTCATCAATATAACTGCCACTAATCCATCTTATTACATCGTAGTGATAAAATTTACATTTAAGGAAATCATATCAAAAGATAAAATTGTAGATGATCATACAGTCACAAAAGGGAATCATGATCTAGCCAAGCCTACAGACATTTTTGGAGGACACAATTCAATCCATGACAGGGCACCCCTTGGTTTCTTGATGGCATGTAGCACTGTTTACCACCATCCCCCTAATGTAGACCCCATTAGGTCCCCTGAATTGTGGTCAATCAAGTATTCTTTCTCCATCTAATTCAGAGATCCTTTTCTCCTTTGGAAACATTGGGGGCATAATAGTTAAGTGTTACAGCTGCTAACCAAAAGATCAGCAGTTTGAATTTACCAGGCGCTCCTTGGAAACTCTATGGGGCAGTTCTACTCTGTCCTGTAGGGTCACTAAGAGCTGGAATTGACTCGACAGCAATGGGTTGTTTTTTTTTTTTTCTTTATCCCTTTGTCTTCTTTTTGTCTGATATTTTGTTTCTTTTCTTGTACACACATTCCTTGAGCAAAAGCGTACAGCCCCATGAACTCGCCTCTGGCCCTAAGAATTCTGATCTCCACTTCCAACACTCACTAGGACATTTCTACTTAGATAACCAAAGATACTTCAGTCCAACACATTGAATCCCTCCTACCCTCTGAAATATATCCTCTTCCATTAGTACTTTGTCTTTTCAGAAATACAGAAGGGGAATGGAATTGGCGAATGCATTTTAACCAGAGGAAAACCATTTTAACCAGAAGTTGTCTGGTCACTTGTTGAAAAGACACAGTAGCACATTTTTCTCCTCAAGGTGCATTCTGGGGATAGCAACATCTTCATCACTTGCAGGCTTGGCAGAAATGCAGGCTCTTGATCCCCACCCCAGACTAAGCGAAGGGTGGTCTGTTTGTCACCAAGTCTCTAGTGCCTTAGGTCCACATCACAGTATAAGGAGCAGAGCTCCAGAGGAGGCCGAAGAAGGCAAAGAAGGCAGGCCCTGCAGGACTCTTCTGTTGCTAGGGAGACTGGCAGATTGGATCTTGAGACACCGCACAGTGCAGGCAGAGTTTTGGTGAAGTTAATACACTCCAAATTCTGGACCTCAGGCCTGCAGGTTGAGTAATAAGGCTTTCTTAACACACCCAGACAGGGTAAAACTCCTGGGACTGTATTCATAATGAAAATATCAAAACTATGGGCCAATCTAGATTGTGTAATTTGCAGATAGGGGCAACCTTTTGTTTCTGTCCCACCTCCTCATGAACACTTGTCTGATATTACAAGAACTGGAGACTAAAATCAAGTTATAAAATTAGTTTGTATAATTATATTTTCAGTGAATATTTGTGATAAAAAGTTTAAATCGAAAGTTCAGAGTCTACAGTGAGACTTATCAAACAGTTGCTGAAACACAGCATCAATTTCCTCTTTATTTACCAGGGATTTTTGTTATATCTATTCAGCCAAATGGAGCCAGCGTCAATCACATGTGAGTCACTCCCTGTATGATATCAGCTGTGTTGTTAAACATCTTTGAGGCTCAGACTTCTGAAAATCTAAGATAATAGAGAAAGAACTCAGAAGAACATATCTTTCACATTAGAAATTAATTTTTACTGCTTTTAGTTATCTCCTTGTTTCAGAATTTGAGTACTTTTCATTGCATTTGTAATTGAAATCAGTATTGAGATAATTGCAGATACACAAGCAATTGTAAGAAATAATACAGAGGGATCCCATGTAGACATTGCCCAATTTCTCTCAATGGTAATAACTTGAAAAAATGTATGTACCATGTAATTATAATATATTATAGTATCACAACCAAGATAGCAACACTGATACACCTACCAATCTTATTCATATATCCTCTTTTACTGGTATTCGTGTGTGTGTATTAAATTCTACACAATTTTATCATCTGAGTAATTTCGCATATCTATAAAATATTTTTATTTTTTTTGTCATCAGAGTCAAGATACCAGACAGTTCCAAAACTTCCTCATGTAGTACCCATTCCCAGCTCCTGGCAGCAAAAATCTGTCATCCATTTCTAAAATTTTGTCATTTCAAACACATTATATAAATAGAAATATAAGGTATATAAACTTCTGTTTTTTGTTTTTTGTTTTTTTTTTACTCAGAATGGTTACCTGGAAATTAATCCAAGTTATTGCATACATAAATAGTTCATTCTTTTATTATTGCAGAGTAATATTTCTATGGTATGGATGTAACACAGCTTATATAACCATTCGCCTGTCGTGGGACATTGTTACAAATAGAGATGCCGTGAACATTTGTGTACAGGCTATTGTGTGAATATGAGTTTAATTTCTCTGGAATAAATGCCCTCGAGTACAATTTTCTGGGTCATATACTAACTGCGCACGTTTAGTCTTAAAAGAAACAGGCAAACTGTTTTCCAGAGTAGCTGTAACACCTTACATTACCACCAGCAATGTATGAGTGATTGATCTAGTTTCTCCACACTCTCACCAGCATTTGATGTCACTATGTTTTGTTGTTTATTTTAGGCATCCAGAGAGGTGTATAGTAACATCTCATTGTGATTTTAATTTGCAGTTCACTGATAGCTAATGATACTGAATATCTTTTCAAGTGCTTATTTACCATCTGTGTCCCCTCATTGGTGAAACATCTCTTCATATTTAGCTCATTTTCTAATTGGTTTTTTTTTTACTGTCGGATTTTGAATGTTCTTTCCTTACACTATGTGGTTTGCAAATATTTTCTCAACACCTGTAAATTGCTTTTAAATTTTAGAATTAGTTTTTCTATGGTTTCAAATAAAACCTTGCTGGGATTTTGATAAGAATTACATCAAGCTTATATAGCAATTTAGGGAGAATTGAAATCTTTACTATGTTGAGTCTTTCAATCCATAAATATGACATGCTTCTCCATTTATTCAGATCTTCTTTGCCTTTTTTCATCAGCATTTTGTAACCTTTTATCATGCAGGTCATGTACCTGCAGTGTTGAGTGTGTATACACAATTTCATTTCTTTCCTTTGGAGTGATTTTAAATGGTATTTCCCTTTAATGGCACTTTTAAAACTATTTTTGTCATGTTTAGGGATCAAGCTAATAATGTCCTAAAAAATGAGTTGGGAAGTATGTTCCATCACCTATTTTTGGAAGAGGTTTTGTAGAATTGACCTTAATTTTTCTTAAATGTTTTAGTAGCATTCATCTGGGCCTGGAGACTGCTTTTTCAGGAGCATTTATTTACTCATTAATTTGTTCATTTTTTAATTTATTTTTAGTCAAAATATACATAACAAAACACGTACCACTTCAACAATTCAGTGGCATTGATTACATTCTTCAAGATGTGCCACCTTTCTTGGCAACTTTTCCCAAACTATTTCATCATCATTAGCACAAACTTATTGGCCCCCTAAGCTTCTCATCTATCCTTTTGATTTACTGTTGTCGATTTTCTCATCTATCCTTTTGAGTTACTGTTGTCGATTTGATCACATATAGATAATTCTTTTAAAAATATATAGTGCTGAGTGCCTATATTCTTTTCTAATCAGGCTAAATTATTACTTGATTCAAAGAAGACTTCAGGGGACAGTGTGAAGATTTCTTCAAGGTAATAGTTTTGGGGGTCATTGAGTCACCATGGCTCCAGGAAGTCTGGATTCCACGAAAATTTGAAATTTAGTTCTGCATTTTTCCCCTTTTCATCAAGATTCATCTATGGAATTCTTGATCTAAATGTTTCAGTAATGGTAGCCAGGCACCATCCTGTTCTGGTTTCATGGCAAAGGATGCATTTGCTCATGGAGGTGATTAGATATGTATTCTATTTCCTCCATTGATTCCTAATCCTCTTTCTTCCTCTGGTGCTCCCAGCAAAGAGAGACCACTTGTAGTATCTTGGATGACCATTCATAAGCTTTTAACACACCAGGCACTGCACAATGAGCCAAGAGGTGAAACAGAAGCACCAAAATAACTATTAGGGCAATTGACTGGAATGTCTCACGAAGGTATGATCTAAGCCTCTGAACTGAGAAAAAAATAAGATGTGCTTATTGTACATATAAGCAGTTTCAGCAGTTGCTTTTTTTTTTTTTTTAAGAAATATATATATCACACCATTTGCCAGATCAATCTTTTTTTAGGTTTATAACTTGATGATATCAATTACATTCATTACGTTGCACAATCATCACACCTTCCTTGCCCCCCAATCAATGCCACATTTCCCTTCACCATAAACAGAGATTTACTGCTTCCCAAACGGTGGCTCACCCCTTCTCTCTCCCTTCTTTTCCTGGTAACCACTACTAGATTTTGGTCTCTATATATTTGCTTATTCATGTCATTTCATATAAGTGAGATCAATTTGCTTATTCATGTCATTTCATATAAGTGAGATCACACAATATTTATCCTTTTATTATCGACATTTCATTCCTAATAATGTCTTCGAGCTTCTTTCATGTTGTTGTGTGTATCAGGGCTTCTTTTCTCTTTAAGTCTGTGTAGTATTTCATTGTATTTATGTAGGAAATTTGTTTATCCATTCATCCACTGATGGACCAGACATTCAGGATATTTTCACCTTTGGGCTATTGTGGATAGTGCTACAATGAACATAGGTATACATACGTCTATTTGTGCCACCTACCTCATCCTTTGAGTATATAACTGGGAGTGAATTACAAGGTTGTATGGCAGTTCTACTTTTTTTTTTTTTGAGGATCTGCCACACTGTTCTTCACAACAGCTATACCATTTGAGTTCCCACAAGTAATCACTAAGGGTTCCAATTTCTTCACATCTTTGCCAACATATGTTATTTTCTGCATGGTTTTTTTGTTTGTTTTGGTTTTGTTTTTTATTTTAGCCATTCTAGTGGAATTGAGGTCCTATCTCACTGAGGTTATGATTTGAATATCTCTAATGGCTAAAGACATTGAGTGTAATTTCATGTGTTTGTTGGCCATTAGGATATTTTCCATGGTAATATGTCTACCCAAGAATTTTGCCCATTTTATGATTAGATCGTCTTTTTGTTGTTAAGTTGAAAGAATTTAGTATATATTTTGGATACTAGACCCTTATCAGATGATACAAAACCAAAAAACCCATTGCCATCAAGTCAATTCCAACTCATAGATACATATTCCCAAAATTGTTTCCCCAATCCATAGGTCATCATTTCTTTTTTGACAAAATCCTTTAATGAACAAAAGCATTTAATTTTTAATGAGGTCCCATGTATCTATTTTGTCTTTTGCTCTTCCTTTTTCTGTTATTATATCAGATAGTCCATTGTTAAAAGCTAGGCTCAACATCCACTCCCCCACATTTTCTTGTAAGAATTTTATGGGTTTAGTTTTCACATTTTTTTCCAACTTTTGCATTCCAATCACCAGTAATTATCAATGTATCTTGATTGCATATTTGATCAATTTCAGATTGCAGATGTTGCTAAAAATCTTCAAATTCTTCATCTTTGGCATTAGTGATTGTTGTGTAAATTTGAGTAATAGTCATATTAACTGGTTCTTCTCCAGGTGTATGAATATTAGCCTGTCACTGACAGCATTGTATTTCAGGACAGATCTTGAAATGTTCTTTCTGATGATGTATGTGATGCTTTGTTGGAAACAAAGAAGAAGGCTAGCTACTTGGAAAATATGGACTTGGTGATAGAAATAATGCAGGAAATGACATGGTAGAATTTTGCAAGACCAATGACTTATTCACTAGAAATACTTATTTTCAACAACATAAACAATGACTGTATGCATGGACCTGGCCAGAGGGAATGCACAGGAATCAAATCGAGTACATCTTGGAAAAGAGATGATAGAGAAGCTCGATATTGTCAGTCAGAACAAGGCCAGGGGCTGACTGGAACAGACCGTCAATTGCTTACATGCAAGTTCAAGCTAAAGCTGAAGAAAATTAAAACAAGTCCATGAGAGCCAAAATACAACTTGAGCATATCCCACCTGAATTTAGAGACCATCTCAAGAGCAGATTTGACTCATTGAACATTAATGAATGAAGACCTGATGAGTTGTGGGATGACATCAAGGACATCAGAAATAAAGAAAGCAAAAGGTCATCAAAAAGAAAAAAAGGAGGAGGCAGAGCCAACATGGCACTATAGACAGAAGCACCACACCGTCCCTCCATAGCAAAGACCTGAAAAACTAAGTCAAACAGTGACAAACATAATTTCTGGAACTCTAAGCATCAAATGAAGAGGTAAAGAACTCAGCCAAGCACTGAATGGAATAAGAAACTAACAGAGAACAGAGAGCGAGGAGAGATGCCTGCAGAGGTTCCCTATCAGCTAATGGAGCACAGATTCACCCTCTTGGACTCCTGTCAAGATAGGTGGACAGGGAGTACAGGAAAGCGGATACGCAGAACCCCCAGCAGGAGACAGAGCACCCAGTAACCAGCGATATATGCTTTCCCTTCCCTCATCCTTCTCTCCCCTGCCCAGCCTCTGCAGCTTTCCAGCTGGCTGTGGTTGCTCAGTGAGCTGGGAAGTCCAGAGTCTGTGCTGCTTGGATTAGCCCCACCTACATTGGAGAACAGCAGACAGGGGATACAGGAAATCAGCTTCACAAAGCTCCCAGCAGGAGACAGAATGCCCAGTAAACAGCGATATATGGTTTCCCAATTCCTATCCTTCTTCCCCTTGCTGCTTGGACTTCACCATTTCCTAGCTGGCTGCAATCCCTCAGCCAGCAGGGAAGAGCAAGCCTGTGCCTCTTGGATTCACCTCATCCACATCAGAGATTGATGAACAGGGAGTACAGGAAAGCGGCTTCACAGAGCTTCCAGCAGGAGACTGAGCACCCACTGGACCTGCCCTTCTGCACCATAGCTGAGCAACTAGCCCTGTCCATTGGACAGGGAGGTGACAAGCATTGTGCCCACAGACGAGCAAACAACAATGAATGCACAGGCCACCTACTCAGACATAACCAAATAAAACAAAAAAGCAGGACAAAACAAAGAAATCTACAATCAATAAACAAAGAAAATAACTACTGAATGTTCCAAAGACAGCAGACAATATCGAAACATATTTTTAAAAAATAGTACAGAATGGTTCTAGTAGGCATCCAAAATAAAACACCACATGACTTTCCAGTAGAAGAAAAGGCACTAAAACTGCCTGACAGGAAATTCAAATCTCTAATATTCAGAGCAATCCAAGAGTGTAAGCAAAAAGCAGACAAAAATGAGGAAAAAACAGACACATTCATGGAAAAGGCAGACAAATTCATGGAAAATACAGACAAAAATGCAAAAATTCAGGAAAATAATACAGGAAAAAAATGTCAAAATAAATTCACAACTAGAAATCATACAAAGACAATTAGAAATCCAAAAGATAAAGAACAAGATTTCAGAAACAGACAGTGTCATAGAAGATCTGAGGAGCAGGTTTGAAACAATGGAAGACACTATAAACAAAATTGAAGACAAACACTTGGGTACAATTTTGAGGAAAAATCAGAAAAAAGGACAAAGAAAAAAGAAGAAACCCTGAGAAATATACAGAATACAATTAAAAGCAAAAATTATCAAGTGATCGGAGCTCTAGAACAGGGGGAGAAAATGGAAAACAAAGAGAGGATCATTGAAGAATTGCTGACAGAAAACTCCCCTAATATCATGAAAGATAAAAAGCTGACCACCCAATAAGCTCAACAAACCCCATATAGGATAGATACCAAAAGAAAAGCGTATCATGATCACAGTCACTAAAACCAAAGACAAAGAAAGAATCCTGAGAGCAGCTTGAGAAAAACAAAAAGTCATATACAGAAGGGAAACAATAAGTCTAAACTCTGTTTATTCAGCAGAAATCATGCAGGCAAGAAGGCAATGGGATGACATATATAAAACCTCGAAAGAAAAAAATTGCCAACCAAGAATAATACATCCTGCAAAACTCTCACTCAAATATGCTGGTGAAACTAGGACATTTCCAGATAAACAGAAATTAAGGGAATATCTAAAAACCAAACCAAACTTACAAAAATTATTAAAGGGAATCCTTCGGTATGAGAACGCACATCAGACCACAGCCTGAGTCTAGGACAAAAGATCGTACCAGCCATATATAAACATGGTCAAATGAACTCTCAAAGACTATCCAAAACCAAAAGAATTACAACAGGGAACCAGAGAGGCTGATCTGTAAATGACAACAACGTCAGAACAATAAAAGATGGAATAAAAAGTGTAGGTGTAGAACTTTCTAACAGAGAGAAAGGCAAGGCAAGTAGTAACAGACTGGTTCAAGCCTAGGAAGATAAGGGTAAGTTTCAAGGTAACCACAAAAAAGTTAGCAAACCTACTCACCAAAAGAAAAAAGAAAAACATAAAGTCTCCTTAAAAGCAAAATCTACAAAAACAAAAGAAGTGGAAAAAACCCACAAACAAAAGGAATTCAGCACATGAGAGTAAATGAAACAAAGAAAACGTCAGCACCACAAAAAATCACTACAAAAAGGCAGCAATAAACTAACACATATCAATAATTACACTGAATATAAATCAGCTAAATGCACCCATGAAGAGACAGAGAATAAGAGAATGGATTAAAAAAAAAAAAAAAAGGATCCATCAACATGCTGTCTACAGGAGACACACCTTAGAAACAAAGATGTAAATTTATTAAAAATCAAAGAATGGAAAAAACTTGTCCAGCAAACAGCTACCAAAAAAGATTAGGAGGAGCCATACTATTTTCAGATAAAATAGACTTTAAAACAAAATCCACCATAAAAGACAAAGAAGGACACTATATAAGGATTAAAGGGATGATCCATCATGAAGACACAACTATAATAAACAACCACACACCCAATGACAGGGCTCCAAAATACATAAACTCTAACAGCACTGAAAACAGGAACTGACAGCTCCACAATAATAGGAGAATTCAACACAGCACTCTTGGTAAAGGACAGAACATCTAGAAAGAAACTCTACAAAGATACAGAAGAGATAAAGGGAACAATTAGCCAATTCGACCTCACAGACAGATATAGAACACTCCACCCAACAGCTGCAAAGTACACATTCTTTTCCAACACAAATGGAATGTTCTCCAGAATAGACCACATTAGGCCACAGAGCAACCCTCAATAAAATCCAAAACACTGAGATAATACAAAGTATCTTCTCTTACCACAATGCCAACGAGGTAGAAATTAACAACAGGAAAAGCAAGGGAAAAAAATCAATTATATGGAAACTGAATAACACCCTGCTTTAAAAACACTGAGCAACAGAAGAAATCAGAGATGGAATAAAAAAAAAAAAATTCCTAGAATCAAATGAGAATGAAAACACATCATACCAGAAAATTTGGGACACAACAAAGGCAGTCCTCAGAGGTCAATTTATAGCAATAGATGCACACATTAAAAATGATGAAAGGGACAAAATCAAAACATTAGCTACACAACTCGAACAAATGGAAAGAGAACAGCAAAAAAAAAAAAAAAAGGCCACAGCCATGAGAAGAAAGGAAATAATAAAGATCAGAGCAGAAATAAATGAAATAAAGAAGAGATAAACAATAGAAAAAAATCAACAAAACCAAAAGTTGGTTCTTTGAAAAGATCAACAAAATCGACAAACTACTGGCCAAATTGACAAAAGAAAAACACGAGAGGACACAAATAACCCAAATAAGAAATGAAATGGGGGACTTTACAACAGACCTAACTGAAGTATAACGGAGTTTTATGAAAAACTGTACTCCAAAAAATTTGAAAATCTAGAGGAAATGAAAAATTTCTAGAATCACACTGCCTACCCAAACTAACACAAAATGATGTTGAAAATCTGAACAGGCTCATAACAAGAGAAGAGATTGAAAGGGAATTAAAGAAAAAAAAAAAAGCCCTGGCCCAAATGGCTTCACATTTTTAAAAGATCACATTCACTGAAGAGCTTACACCAGTACTACTCAAACTATTTCAGAACATAGAAGCCAGCATAACCCTGATACCAAAACCAGGCAAAGACACCAAAACAAAAAAGAAAGAAAGAAAAGGAAATTAGAGACCAATATCTTTCATGAACACAGATGCAAAAATTCCAAAAAAGATTCTAGCCAATAGAATTCAGCATCATATCAAAAAATAATACACCACTTCCAAGTAGAATCCATTCCAGGTATGCCAAGATGGTTCAGCATTAGAAAATCAATCAATGTAATCCACCACATAAATAAAGGAAAAAAAATAATCACAGGATCATCTCAATGGATGCCGAAAAGGCATCTGACAAAGTCCAACATCCATTCCTAATAAACACTCTCAATAAAATAGGTATAGAAGGGAAATTTCTCAACATAGTAAAGGACATCTATGCAAAACCAGTAGCCAACATCATTCTTAATGGAGAGAGCTGAAAATATTCCCCTTGAGAATAGGCACAAGACAAGGATGCCCTTTATTACCACTCCTATGGAAACCCTGGTGGCGTAGTGGTTAAGTGCTATGGAGGCTAACCAAAAGGTCAGCAGTTCAAATTCGCCAGGTGCTCCTTGGAAACTATGGGACAGTTCTACTCTGTCCTATAGGGTCACTATGAGTCAGAATGACTCGATGGCAGTGGGTTTTTTTAATCTAACGTTGTGCTGGAAGTCCTAGCTAGAGCAATAAGGCAAGAAACAGAAATAAAGAGTATCCAGATTGGTAATGAAGAAGCTAAACTGTCCCTATTGTGGATGATAGATACTATATGTAGAAAACCCAAAAAACTCCATGAGAAAACTACTGGAACTAATAGAAAGATTCAACAGAGTAGCAGAATACAAGATAAACATGCAAAAGTCAGTTGGATCCCTAAACGCCAGTAAAGAGAATGATGAAAAGGAAATCAGGAAAACAATACCATTTATTGTAGCCCCTAAAAAAATAAAATACTTAGGGAAAAGTTTAACCAGGGATGTAAAAGACCTATACAAAGAAAACTGTAAAAAACTACTGCAAGAAACCAAAAGAGAGCTACATAAATGGAAAAACATACCATGCTAATGGATAGGTAGACTCAACATTGTGAAAATGACAATTCTACCCAAAGCAATTTACAAATACAATTCAATCCTGATCCAAATACCAACAATATTCTTTAAAGAGATGGAAAAACTAATCATTAACTTTATATGGAAAGGGAAGAACCTCCAGATAACTAAAGCACTATTGAAGAAGAATAAAGAAGGAGGATTGGTACCCCTGACCTGAGAACCTCCTATATAGCTACTGTAGTCAGAACAGCCTGGTACTGGTAGAACGACAGACACATTGACCAGTGGAATAGAATTGAGAATCCAGATGTAAATCCATCCACCTACCATCACCTGGAAACCCTGGTTGCATAATGGTTAAGAGCTACGGCTGCTAACCAAAAGGTCAGCAGTTCAAATCCACAAGCCACACCTTGGAAAATCTATGGGGCAGTTCTACTCTGTCCTATAGGGTTGCTATGAGTTGGAATCGACTAGACGGCAATGGGTGTGTGTACCATCACCTGATCTTCAACAAGGGCCCAAAGACCACCAAATGGGGAAAAGACTGTCTTTTTAACCAATGACGCTGGCAAAACTGGGTTTCTATCTGCAAAAAAAAAAAAAAAAAGACAGGACCCATACCTCACACCATACACAAAAACTAAGTCAAAATGGATCAGAGACCTAAATATAAAGCCAAAAACTATAAAGCTCATAGAAGAAAAAATAGGACCAACACTAGAGGGCCTAATACATGGCATTAACAGGACACAAATCATAGCCAACAACACATAAACTCCAGAAGATAAGCTAGGAAACTGAGATCTTTTAAAAATTAAACACTTATGCTTATCAAAAGACTTCATCAAAAAAGGAAAAAGAGAACCTACAGAAATATGAAAATATTCCCCTTGGAAAAAATTTTTGGCTATTACAAATCAGGCAAATGTCTAATCTCTAAAATTTACAAGAAAATCCAACACCTCTACAACAAAAAGACAATTCATTTAAAGAATGGGCAAAGGAAGTGAACAGACACTTCACCAAAGAAGACATTAACGTGGCCAAGAGACACATGAGGAAATGCTCAAGATCACTAGCTATTAGAGAAATGCAAATCAAAACCACAATGAAGTATCATCTCGCCCCCGCATTACTGGCATGAAACAAAAAAATAGGAACTAACAAATGTCGAAATCTGCACTGCTGGTAGGAACGCAAAATGATACAACAGTTTTGGAAAATGATAAGGTGCTTTCTTAGAAAGCTAGACATAGAAATACCATATGATTCAGCAGCCCCACTCCTAGGAATATATCCTGGAGGACTAAGAGTCATCACATGAATAGACATATGCACACCCATGTTCATTGCAGTGTTGTTCACAATAGCAAAGAGATGGAAAAAACTTAGATGCCCATCAACAGAAGAATGGATAAACAAACTATCGTATATACACACAATGGAGTATTACACAATGATAAAGAACCATGATGAATTTGTGAAACATCTCATAACATGGATGAATCTGTAGGGAATTATGCTGAGTGAAATAAATCAATCACAAAAGGACAAATATTGTATGAGACCACCTCTGTAAAAACTCATGAAAAGGGTTACACACAATAAGAAAAAAATCTCTGATGGTTAAGAGGGAGAGGAGGAGTGGGGATAGAAAAACTGAATAGACAGTAGATAAGTGGTAACTTTCATGAAGGGTAAGACAGTACACAATACCGGGGAAGCCAGCACACTTTGTACAAGGCAAAGTTATGGAAGCTCCATAGACACATCCAAACTCCATGAGGAATTGAATTGCTGGGCTAGGGGCTGTGGGGACCATCTAGCTCAACTGTCATAACATAGTTTATAAAAAAATGTTCTACATTCTACTTTGGTGAGTAGCATCTGGGTTCTTAAAAGCTTATGAGCGGCCATCTAGGATACTTCGCTGGTCTCACCCCTTCAGGAACAAGAAAGAATGAATAAAACTAAACATACAAGGGAAAGATTAGTCCAAGGGACTAATGGACCACATCTACCACAGCCTCCACCAGACTCAGACCAATACAGCTAGATGGTTCCCAGCTACCACCACTAGCTGCTGTGGCAGGGATCACAACAGAGGGTCCAGGCACAGCTGGAAAAAAATGTAGAACAAAATTCCAACTAACTAAAAATGATCAGACTTACTGGCCTGACAGAGACTGGAGAAATGCTGGGAGTATAGCACCTGAACACCCTTTTATCTCAGCAATGAAGTCATTCCCGAGGTCCTCTCTTCAGCCAAAGATTAGACAGTCCCATAAAACAAAATGAGACTAAAGGGGCACAAGGACTAGAAGCCAAGAGGGGAAAGGAGAGCTGACAATAGGGAACACAAGGTCAAGAACAGAGAGTGTTGATATATCATGGGGTTGTTAACCAACATCATAAAACAATATGTATACTAACTGCTTAATGAGAAACTAGTTTTTCTGTAAAAATCTAAAGTACAATAACAAAAAAGTAGAGAGAAAAGGATAAAAACAAAAATGGATGTCTGAAGAGACTCTGAAACTTGCTCTTGAACGTAGAATACCCAAAGCAAACAGAAGAAATGAAGTACAAGAGCCAAAAAGATTTCAAAGGTCTGTTGGAGAAGAAAAAGTAAAGTAGTATAATGAAATGTGCAAAGACCTGGAATTAGAAAGCCAAAAAGGAAGAAAACACTTGGCATTTCTCAAGCTGAAAGAACTGAGGGGGAAATTCAAGCCTCTAGTTGCAATATTAGTTTCTATTGGCCAAAAAATTGAAGGACTCAATAAGTATCAAAAGAAGATGGAAAGGATACACAGAGTCACTGTACCACAAAGAATTTGTTGACTTTCAACCATTTCAGAAAGTAGCGTGTGATCAAGAACCAATGGTACTGAAGGAAGATGTCTAAGTTGCACCGAAGGAATTGGCAAAAAACAAGGAATTGATGGAATACCAACTGAGATGTTTCAACAAATGGTTGCAACACTGGGAGCACGCACTCATCTATGTCAAGAAATATGGGAGACTACCTGGCCCACCAACTGTAAGAGATCTGTATATGTGCCTGTTCCAAAGGAAGGTGATCCAATGGAATACAGAAATTATCAAACAATATTATTAATATCACATGCAAGTAAAATTGTGCTGAATAATTCAAAACACATTTGCAGCAGTACATCAACAGGGAACTGCTAGAAATTCAAATTGGATTCAGAAGAGGATGTGGAACAAGGGATATCGTTGCTGATATCAGATGAATCTTGATTGAAAGCAAAAAATAGCAGAAAGATGTTTACCTGTGTTTTCTTGACTATCCAAAGGTATTCGACAGTATAGATCATAACAAATTATGGATAATATTGTGAAGAATGAGAATTCCAGAACACTGAATTGTGCTCATGTAGAAACTCTACATAGACTAAACGGCAGTTGTTCAAACAGAACAAGGGGAAACCACATGGTTTAAAATCAGGAGGGGTGCACATCAGGGTTGTATACTAACACCATATTTATTCATCTGTATGCAGAGCAAATGATCCGAGAACCTAGACTATATGAAGATGACAGCGTCAGGATTGGAGGAAGACTCATTAACAACCTGCCATGTGCACAAGACACAATCTTTCTTGCTGAAAGTAAAGAAGAGGACTTGAAGCACTTGCAGATAAAAGATCCAAGACTACAGCCTTCAGTACGGATTATACTTTAACATAAGGAAAACAAAAATCCTCACGATTGGACCAATAAGCAACATTATGATAAATGGAAAAAATATTGAAGTTGGCATGGATTTCTTTTTACTTGGATCCAAAATCAATGTCCATGAAAGCAGCAGTCAAGAAATCAAAGGATGTATTTCATTAGGCAGTCTGCTGCAAAAGACCTCATTCAAGTGTTAAAAAGAAAAGGTATTGCCTTGAGGACTAAGGAGCACCGGACCTAAATCCTGGTATTTTCAGTCACCTCATATGAATGGGAAAGCTGGGCAATGTATAAGAAAGACTAATGAAGAAATGATGCTTTTGAGTTATGGTTTGATGAAAAACATAGACTGACTGGAGAACAAACAAATCATTCTTGGAAGAAACACAGCCAGCAGGGACAGATTAACCAGTAAAGCAAGGTAAGCACAGGCTTACTAGTGTTTATTTATTGATCTGTAGTGCACAATTTCACATGGGTTTGACCACATCTTTGATTCTTAAAGGATATTGGTCTGTATTTCTCTTTTCTTATGGTGTCTTTATCTGGCTTTGATATCAAGGTAATGCCAGCTTCATAGAAGATAAGGAGTATTCCTTCCTCCTCTATTTTTTATAAGAGTTGGAAGACAGTTGTCAATTTTCTAAATGTTTGGTAGCATTCTCCAGTGCAGTCATCTGGTCTAGGGAGTTTTTGTTGCAAGGTTTTTGATTACTGATTCAATCGCTTCACTTGTTTTGGATCCATTGAGATTTTCAGCTTCCTCTTAAGCCAGTTTAAATAGGTTGTGTACGTTCAAGAATTTCTCCGTATCGTCTAAGTTATCAAATCTGTTGGGCTACAGTTGTTCATAGTATTCTGTTGATTCTTTTTATTTGTTGTATCAGTTGTGATATACCCATTTTCATCTCGTATTCTGGCTATTTGTGCATTTTTTCAGTCTAGCTACAGGTTTATCAATTTTAATGATCTTTTCACAGAAACAACTTCTGGTCTTGCTGATTTTTCCTATTGTTCTTCTATTTGGTATTTCATTTATTTCTGCTTATATCTGTTATTTCCTTTATTCTGGTAACTTTAGGCTTAGTTTGCTCTTCTTTTTCTAGTTCTCAATTTGTAGAATTTGTCTATTGATTTGAGATCTTGTTTCTTTTTTAATGTAGGCATTTATTGCTCTAAATTTGCCTTTGAAGACTGCCTTGCTGCTTCACATAGATTTGGTATCTTGTGTTTTCATTTTAATTTAGCTCCAGACATTTTTCTTTTAAGTTTTCTCTTGATTTCTTCCTTGACCATTGGTTGTTTAATAATGTGCTGTTTAATTTTCACGTATTTGTCTGTTTTCCCGTTTTCCTTTTACTTTTGCTTTCTAGTATAATTCACTTGTGGTCAGAGAAGATTGTAGAATTTCTATCCTTTTAAACTTATTGAAACTTATTTCGTGGCCTAGCATATGGCCAATTCTTGAGAATGATCCACGGGCACTTGAGAAAAATGTATATTGTTCTGTTCTATATATGTCTGTTAGGTCTAATTGGTTTATGATGGCATTTGGATTTTTTATTTCCTTATTAATCTTCTTTCTAGATGGTCTGTCCAGTAATGAAAGTGGTGTAGTGAAGTTACCAACTATCATTGTGGACTTGTCAGTTTCTCCTTTAATTCTGTCACTATTTGCTTCATATGTTTTGGGGCACTGATGTTAGATGCATATATATTTATCTCCTCTTGATAAATTGACCCTTTTATCATTATATAATATCCTTCATCATCTTATAACTAATTTTGACTTGAAATCTTTTTATCTGGTATCAATATGGCCGCCCTTGTTTTGTTTTGGTTACTACTTGCATGGATTGTTTTCTTTTTCCATCCTTTTGCTTTCAGTCTGTTTGTATCCTTGGACCCAAGATGTGTCTCTTGAGATATCAAAAATGGATCCCCCCCCCTTTTTTTTTAAACTAGTTCTGCCACTCTCTACTTGGAGTGTTTGATCCATTTACATTTAAGATAATTACTGATCAGAGAGGACTTATTTCTGTTATTTTAGTGACTGGTTTGTGTATGTCTCATACTTTCTTTGCTCCCTATTTCCTGCAGCTTTGCCATTTTTCTTTTGGCTGCTTTTAGTTTTGAGTCTTTTGAGTTTCTTTCTTCTTTCTTTCTGTGTCTTTTTTTAAGAGATTTTCTTAGTGGTTACCATAAAAATTACATTTAACTTCTTACACTTACAATGACCTAAGTTAACTTGATACTAAAAAGTAACATACAAAAAATTAACATATTAGTTTACAAACACTATTCTTATTTTGTTTCTCCTTTTCCCTTCTCTTTTGTTGTTTTCACATTTTATACCATTATATACCCTGTGCCCACTTGTATGTAAATAAAAAAATAAAAATAATAAAATTTTTTTCTTATACATTTGTTGTTATAACAATTTTAGAACATAATGATTATATTAAAAAAAAAATACTAGCTGAAAATGCCATAAAACTGGCCCTTTTATTTGTGAATGCTATTACCTTTACTTGAAATCACTCTTTCATTATTGTTATTGCTTCTGTGGAAAGCTTTATGTGTCTGTCTGGTGCTCATTCCTTTCCCACTGAAGGACTCCCAGTAGCAATTCTTACAAGGCAGATCTGGTGATAACAGATTTACACAACTTTTGTTTATCTGGGAATATTTTGATTTCACCTTCATTTTTGAAGGGCGTTATACTGAATAAAGAATTTGTAGTTGATGGTTCTTTTCCTCCAGCACTTCATACATATCAGTTCATTGCCTTCTGGCCTCCACGTTTTCTACGGAGAAATTGGCGCCTAATCTTCTTGCAGAACTCTTATATGTTATGTAGAGCCCTGGTGGCACAGTGGTTAAGAGTTTGGCTGCTAACCAAAATGTCAGTTGTTCAAATCCACCAGCTACTCCTTGGAAACCCTATGGGGCAGTTCTACTCTGTCCTATAGAGTTGCTATGAGTTGGAATCTACTTGACGACTTTTTTTCTTTTTTTTAACTTTATGTTGGGTTTTTCTTGTGCTACTTTCATTGCTCTCTCCTTGTCTTTGATTTTCAAATGCTTGATTACAATGTGTCATGAGGGGTATCTCTTTGAGGTTATTCTATTTGGAGTTTCCCGAGCTCCTTGGATTTGCACGTTCAATTCCTTACTCAGGTCTAGAAGGTTTTCTGCCATTATTTGTTTGAATGTTATTTCTGTCTTTTTGTTTCTCCCCTCTCCTTCTGGGATTCTCATGATACATAAATTGTTTTACTTGATGGTACCCTACAATTCCATCTGGCTTCACTCATTTTTATTTATTCTTTTCTCCTTTTTCAGAAGCTTTTAATTAAAAATTACATAATGCTTATAGGCCTAATCAGATTTTGTACTTCATCTTGGTTCTGTTTTGGTACTTTGTAAGTTTTGAGAAATTAGTTCATTTATTCTAAGTTGTTAAATTTATTAATGTAAAGTTGTTTAGTTTTCTATCATTACCTTTTGGATAGCTGCAGAATCTGTGTTATTATCTCCTACTTGATGCTGGATGTTTTTATGTGTTCTCATTTTTTATTTATCTTTATTGCTAGAAATATCAATTTGATTTATTTATTTTTTGAAATTGAGATTTTGGCTTCATTTATTTTTCTCCATTTTTTCCTATTTTTAATTTCATTTATTTCTGCCCATCCATTATTATTTTCTTCTCTCTGCTTTTTTGGGGATTATTTTTCTTTTGTTTTTCTAGTTTCTCGAGGTTGGAATTTACATTATTCCTTTGAGATCTTTCTTCATTTCCAATGAAAACATTTAATGCTATAAATTTCCAGCTCAGTGCTGCTTTCACTGTATCCCACAAAATTGAGTATGTTGTGTTTTCATTTTCATTCAGTATTTTGTGTATTTTATTTCTTTTGGAAAAAAACACTTTGCCACGGAGTCGATTCTGACTCATAGAAACCCTATAGGACACAGTAGAGCTGATGCCTTTGAATTGTGGTGTTGGCAAAGAATATTGAATATACAACGGACTGCCAAAAGAACGAAAAAATCTGTCTTGGAAGAAGTACAACCAGAAAGCTTCTTGGAAGCAAGGATGGTGAGACTATGTCTTACGTGCTTTGGACTGCGTCTTACATGCTTACATCTTGTCAGGAGGGATCAGTCCCTGGAGAAGGGACTCTAAAGTAGAGGATCACGAAAAAAGAGGAAGACCCTCAATGGGATGGATTGACACAGTGGCTGCAACAATGGGCTCAAACGTAGCAACAATTGTGTGAATGGCACAGGACCAGGCAGAGTTTCATTCTGTTGTGCATTGGGTCGCTATGAGTTGGAACCAACTCCACAGCACCTAACAACTACAACAACAACATTTCTTTTGAGGTTTTCTTTTTGACTCATGGATTATTTAGAAGTATGTTGTTAATTTTCATGTGTGTTCTGTTGTGTTTTGTTATTGATTTCTAATTTGGTTCAGTGATGGTCAGAGAAAATGGAGCCCAAGTGGTGCAGTGATTAAGTACTTGGCTGCTAACCAAAAGGCCGGCAGTCCAAACCTACCAGCAGCTCCATGGAGGAGAGATGTAACAGTCTGCCTTCATAAAGATTATAGCCTTATACACCCTATGGGGCAGTTCTATTCTGTCCTATAGGGTCACTAAGAATCAGAATCAACTTGACAGAATCAATAGGTATGGCCAAAGAAATCACTCCTTTATCATTTCAATTCTTTAAATTTGTTGAAATTTCTTTAAGGGCCCAGGATATTCAGAGTCTTCGTGAATGTCTCATGGGCACTTGAAAGAGCGTCTTTCCTGCTGTCATTGGATGGTGTGTTCTTCATATGTTGGTTAGATCTTGTTCAGACCTTGCTGATTTTCTATTTTGTAGTTCTATCAGTTGCTAAGAGTAGTATGTTGAATTTCCCAACTATAATTTTTGATTTGTCAATTTTTCTGTTTCATAGCTTTATCAGTTTTTTTTTTTTTTTATTTCAAGTATTTTAAGATTCTATTGCTTGGCGCATAAGCATTTAAAATTGTTATGTCCCCTAGTGGTTTGATCCTTTTATCATTTTATACTATCCCTCTTTGTCTCTAGTGATTTTATTTGTTCTAAAGTCTATTTTATCAGGTATTAATACATCCACTCCTGCTTTTTTATTTCTTTAATTAATGTTTACTTGATATGCCTGTTTCCTAACATCTTACTTTCCATCTACCTATGTTCTTGTGAATAGCAGAGAGTTGGGTCATTTTTTTTTTTTAATCTTCTCTGTTAATCTCTAACTTTTGACAGTAGTATTTAAATCATTCATATTACAGGTAATTGTTGATACGCTAGCTCTTAAGTTTGCCATTTTATTATTAGTTTGTGTTTATTTCTTCTGCTTGTCATTCCTCTGTTTCACATTTCTTGTCTTCCTTTAGGTTGTTGAACACTTCATAGAAATCCATCTTAATTTACTTGTAGTGTTTTGGGTGTATCTCTTTTTATTGTTTTTATAGTCGTTGTTCTGGGTACTGCAACATACATATGTGACTTATTACTCTCTACTGATATCAATGTTTTATCACATCTCGTGAAGTGGGAAAACTTGACTTTGATTTAGATCTCTTTAACTTCCTCACCTTTAAATATCATCTTGCATATCAGATAACGTTACAATTACTGTTTAAGTCATCAAATACGGTTATTTCTTTGACCATTTTCTTTCTTTTTGAAAATCTTTAAGAGTAGGCAAGCTACTTATTTAATTAATTTTAATCTTTATTTTATCCCTTATTTTTCCTTATCTGAGATTTCTCTATTTTATCATCATCCCTAAAGGATCGTTTAACTAGGCAGAGAATTTGTGGCTTACAGTTTCTTTCACTTGAAAAATGTGCCACTTTCTTCTGGCCTTTTTGTTTCAGATGAGTGATTCACTGTTATACACACTAATGTTCCTCTATTGGTAATGCATTGTTTTCTGTCTGGCTATTTTCAAGATTTTCTTCTTTACGTTTAGTTTTCTAAAGTTTAATTATGATACATTTTTGGCATAGATTTATTTGGATTTGTCTTGCTTGGGGTTCACTCAGTTTCTTGAATATTTAGGTTGTTGTCTTTAACCAAATTTGGGAGGCTTTTGCCATTAATTTTTCAAATACTTTCAACCCCATCCTCTTTCTTGTCTCCTTCTGAGACCCCTTCGATATATATCTTCAGGCTTTTGTTAATTTCCATAGGTCCCGGAGGCTCTGTTTATTTGATTTCTGTCTATTTACTATGTCTGGTTCAGATTTGGTTAATTACATTCATCTGCCCTCAAGTTCACTAATTCTACCCTCTGTCCTCTCAATTTTACTCTTGAGCCTATTCATTGAATTTTTTATTTCTACTTTTTTATTCATCAGTTCTATAATTTTCTTGGGTTCTTTTTTATAACTTCTCTTTTTCTCCTGATAGTGTTTATTTATTTATTTGTTTATTTTGAGAATTTTTAATAGATTTTTACATTTTTTTTTGACAGCTGTTTTAAAATCCTTGCTAGGTAATTCCAACAACTGATTCACTTGATGTTGAAGTCATTAGATTATCTTTTCTCATTCAAGATGTAATTTTCTTGATTCTTGGTAATGTTTACTGCACAGTTTTTTGTTTGTTTGTTTTGTTTTGTTTTTGTTTTTAATATAAGGAGACTCTGGTTCCTATTTAAATATTTTATTTTAGGAGGCAGTAACCCTGGTTAGGTTTAGTACACAATTTTTGGTCTACTTTTTTTTTATGAGCGGTGATTCCAATGACAGGTTCCTGGACAGCACAAATGGTTTATGTTCAATCACTAACCTAAAAGTTGGTAGTTCGAACCCATCCAATAGTGCCACCCAAAAGAAATTTCTGGTGATCTGCTTCTGTAAAGATTACAACCAAGAAAACCCAATGGAGCAGTTCTGCTCTGTAACACATGGAGTCGCCATGAATCTGAATTGTTTGGTTTTGGTTTAAATGACAGTTTAATTTTCAGAGCCTTTGAAATGTTACTTTGGACCATTTTGTTTATCTGGTACTGCTGGGGCTCCCACTGGCACAGCCTATGGGGTGTGAGCGGTTTTTACAGGCTGAACTCTTGGTGGGGGTGAGGTGTGGTGGGATTCCCCTAGTGGGTATCCTCACCTCTCCCATCTAAGCAACAGTGAAGAGTCGGGCTGCAGGAAGAAAGGGCATTCCTGCACCAGGGCTCTTTTTCTTGTTTTGCCTAACCATCCTGGTGATTCTGAACAAGATGGACAGCCTTGGTCACAAGATAAACAACTTCCTGCACTTAAAACTTGATTTAGTTGGGTCTTTCTTACAGGTTAGACCTGCCCACCTGCTATCTTTACATGGAAAAGGAAGCCTAAGGCCTATAGGGGAAGGAGAGTACCTCCCTGGCTACTTGATTTTGGCAAGTCTCCCAAACCATCCCTCTTGCAGGTGTGGTAGAATACCTGATGTGGTCAGAGGGATTTTCATTCAATCCAGCAAGGCAGGAGCTTACCTGTGCCCTTCTATTGGTAGGTGAAAGGCCAGGAAAGGCTGGGTCTGGGAGCCTTCCTCTGTTGGGTGAAGGATAACCTAAGATGCCCTGCCCCTGTGCTTTTCCTCAGCCCTGGGATCCCAAAGCAGCTAGCCTTCTTCTTACTGCCTTGCAGAATTCTTGTTTGGTTGCCCCTTTCACTATTTCCTGGGTTTATTGCTGTGGTTAGTGATAACTGGAAGGCCATTCACCTTTTAGAAAATAGATACTAAAATTGATAAAATGCTTTGATGGAGAAGTCCAAGGTGGATTACCAAGCACTGTATGTCAGGCTACCATAGCAATGTCAATAAGGGACGCACACTGGGTGAAGCAGATGTCCACCCCACATCAGTGCCACCAAGGATCATCCAACTCTACAAGAATGACCCCACCCTCAGGCTGTGGGGTTTTAAACTGCATGGTAGGGGAGAACCAGCCCTTTCATTGATGTGGTCAGGAGATTGGGTCCACATCCTGAGATTACAGTGGTCACACCACTCAGGGATCTGCCAGTATCTATGCATTAAACATAGCCTCAGACAATTCTCATGGGGCTAGGCAGTTGGTTCTCTCACAGGACAATTCTCAAGGTATCAATCTCAGACTAGGTGATCTTTGAATAAATTTAAAAAGAAATATGTAAATCTGTAGGGGGACATTGGTGGTTCAGTGATAGAAATTTTACCTGCCATGCAAGAGACCCAGGTTTAATTTCCAGTCAGTACACCTCATGTGCAGCCACCATCTGTCTGTAGTTGAGCTTACCACTCTGCAAACTGCTAAGCTAGGATGCTGAACAGATTTCAGTGGAGCATCCGGACTAAGATGGACTAGGAAGAAAGGCCTGGTGACCTACTTCTAAAAATCGGTCAGTGAAAACCCAGTGATCATAACAGTCAAATCCGTAACGATAATGGGGATGGCACAGAACTTGACAGCACTTTGTTCCATTGTGCATGGGGTTGCCATGAATCAGGGCTGATTTGATAGCAGCTAACAATAAGAGAAAATCTATAAGGAGCAAACTGTAAAGAGCAATGCAGGAACATGAAGACAAACCAAGTATTTTAAGGGGTATATGACTTCTTTAATGAGAAGGTTGACTGTAATATCATTTTTTTTTAATTAATCTAACAATATAAGTGATAATAAAGGTATATTTTTGATAGATGATTCAAATAATTATGAGTATTTCTTATAGATATTATATTATGGCTAGTATGGGTATTGGAAACCCTGGTGGTGTAGTGGTTAAGTGCTACAGCTTCTAGTCAAGGGGTCGGCAGTTTGAATCTGCCAGGCGCTTCTTGGAAACTCTATGGGGCAGTTCTACTCTGTCCTATAGGGTCACTATGAGTCAGAATCGACTCAACGGGACTGGGTTTTTGGGTTAGTATGGACATATGAAAAATTCTTATGCAAGAATATTTATAAAATTCTCAAAAGATAAAAAGAATGGGGAGAGGAGGTTTAGCCTCACCAGATAATGACATATATTAGAAAGCAAAAATTTGGTTCTGAGCATAAATACAGAAATCAATGAAAGAGAATATATATTCCAGAAATAGACCTAAATGAATTTGGGAAATCATTTGTAACAGAAATTGCATTTCAAATCAAAAGGAAAAGATAGATTATGTAATTATTGATTACGGAGTATATATTAGCTATCTGAGAGAAAATAAATTTAGGTCCTCACAACACTTTTTACACCAGCAGAAACTTTAGATGGATTGGTAATTTACACAAAAATAACACAATAATCTACAAAGTGAAAAAAGAAAACAGGTTGATTTACAAAAATTTAATCTGTGTATGAGAAATTTTTTAAAGTTTGTCTTCCCATAAACAAAAATACATGCTGCAGAAAAGGCGAGGAGAGAGAGAGAATGTGTGTTTGTGTGCAGTTGTGTTGTTACTAATACTAAATGGTAAGAGACAAGAAAACAATAGAAAAATGAGCAAAGTCTATGAAACAGGCACTTCACAGAAAGGAATGGCTATAAAGCATTTAAAAGTTAACCAAGATGACCTACTCTCCTTCAAAATTAAGGAACTGAAGAAAACAAAATATCATGCTTCTCTCAGATGCCGGAAACCAACAATTTAAGTAATGCTCTCCTTTTTGAAGTTGTTGGAAAAGAGGACTCTCAGATTTAAACACTCTGCTGGTGAGACTACACTGAACACCCATTTGGAGGCAATATGGCAACATGGGCAGCTCTAAAAAACATTAAATTCTATCCATATGTAAAACGCACATGCATCCTTAGTGCTTTTGAGGATTTAAGATATATTACATGCACGTGAGCGCACACACACACACACACACATACATAAAAACCTGTTGCCGTTGAGTCGATTCTGACTCATAGCGATCTTCTATAAAGTCATGTGCCGCATAACCTCAAGGATACATTCTGTGGGTTAAGACGTTAATGTGATTTGGACGTTGTGCGAACATGCCTAATCACAATCAATAGCATTCACTGATTTTCCACCTTCATGTTGTTTAATAACCTTTTGTTTCACTTCCAAATAAGTACTTCTCCTTCGCCTCTTGCTGCCGCTATCTCCAGCACTGGTTTTGCTGTGTTTGGGAGCCATAATGTACTTCCTAGTAATATTTTTGAAAGAAAATTAAACAGAGAGATAATGCTACAACATTCGAGAGATGTACAATACATGAGATTGGATGCTGCTGTCTACAAGTAGAGTCATACACTGTTGTATGATAAAGTTTTTATTTGTAAGTACGGAAAGTTCACATTAAAATAACGATAGAAAGTAGGGTGCAGTACATACATAAGCGGGTAACAAAGGCGTTTATTATGACTATCAAGACACGTGTATTACAGGTTACACATGTACTGTACCATTTTATGCCTGGCAGCGCAGTTACTTTATATACAAGAGACATGAGATACACGTGCTACCTGCAGGAAGCTGTTGCGTTTGCTACGTACGTCCAGTTACGTCTGCTATGTCCCGTTGTCTGAGCAGGATTTCTGAACTCTATTATAACCTTATAACCTATCGGATCAAGGATATATATGCAATTAGACATTGCCCGAACAAATGTGATACTGCACATGACTGTATATATACACATGCATACATTCATATATATGTGTGTGTGTGTGTGTGTATGTATACTCACACAAGTGTCCAGAGCCATACACATTTAGTAAAATTTAGTAAAATTTTAGGCTGTAAAAATAACTGGAAAACCTTCTAAGTGGTCAGCAGTAGGTTATAAATAAGGAGCCCTGGTTGTGCAACAGTTATGCTTTCAGCTGCTAACGAAACCCACCAGCCACTCTGCAGGAGAAAAAGCCTTGTCCTCTGCTCCGGTAAAGATGACAGTTTAGGAAACCCTATGGGGAAGTTCTACACTGTCATGTACGGTAGCTATGAGTCAGATTCAACTGATGGCACACAACAAGGACTACAATAAGAATTTAAATAAAGAGTAGTTAAATGAATTCATTGAAACAATGAGACAATGTAGTCAATAAAATATTCTATATGTGATGAAATACCAGTTTCCCTAGGATAGTAAGTGAAAGAAGCTAAGTGAAAAAAGTGTACAACCTTTATGCCACACTGTCATTAAAGTAAAAAATGGAGCAGTATGTTCAGTCATGCAAATGATTTTCTAGTTATCGCTCTCATCTTTTAAAGACCCAAAGTGATTGATTGCAGGTGGGTAACTCAGCGCCTTGGGGGAATACTTGTCACAGTATATCATTTTATTCCGCTTCAACTTTACGTAAACATTTTTTTAAAAAATAAAGTGAGATATTTTTAAAATGGACGTTTGCAGGTAGAACATGAAATGCATCAGATAAAAAGAAAAACAAATGAGGTGAGAAATAGACATACTCAGAGAACAGGTACATTTTCCAAACCAATTTATCTCAAATAAGAACCAACTCTTTGCTATTAGAGAATTGCCAGGGCCTCCAGTGGTTGTCAGAACAATGTCATAACTGTGTCACTTAGAAATGAGCTTAATCTGTACATAAAATTAACCAGATCTAACCTTCTATGATCTAACCTAATACGATCTATTTTTCTTAATAATTAAAATAAGGGTAATAGGAACAAGTATTTTCATGTATGTAACTATGGAGTATATAGCATCTTTGAGCTGTTCACTTTCGCAGCTTTTTTGTTTTTCAAATTCCAGTCCAACAGAAAGTTGTAGAAATGAAACGGGCACTGCTATAAATAAACACGACAATAGTAAATACAAAAAAAAAAAAAACCCAGCAACTTCCGCCTTCTCACTCTTCTGGAACCACAGTTCTGCAATGGATCTGTGATCATCTTGTGTGGGAAAACGAATGTGTTTGATGATGTTTTGAAACGATGTACCTTCTTCCCAGGGGAGAAAAACGTGAAATTCTGTCTACTTCTGCTACTTTCTGGAAAATTTCTAAAAGAGCTGCTTGTCCCTAGGTTATGTGCCCTGCTGAAAGAGGTCAACAGAGCCTCTGTTAGTTGAAGACAGAAATGTTTCTTACTAGCAAAATCTGGGTAATTCAAGATGCTTAACCCTATTGGCAGTTCTACTCCGTCCTATAGGGTTGCTATGAGTCAGAATCAACCCGACGGCAATGGGTTTTTTTTTTTTTAAGTAAGACACAGCTTGTTCTTTGTTCTTTATATCAAGGAATTTACTGGTTTTTTTTTTTTTTTAGTTTTTATTGTGTTTTAAGTGAAAGTTAACAAATCAAGTCAGGCTCTCATACAAAAATTTATGAACACCTTGCTAAAAAAAAATACCCCTAATTGCTCTCGCCCTAATAAGACAACACACTCTTTCCCTTCACTCTCTAGTTTTGTGTCCATTTGGCCAGCTTCTGATCCCCTCTACCCTCTCATTTCCCCTTCACACAGGAGCTGACCACATAGTCTCACGTGTCTACTTGTTTCAAGAAACTCATTCCTCATGAGTACAACTCTCTGTCCCATAGTCTAGTCCAATCCGTGTCTGAAGAGCTGGCTTCGGGAATGGTTCCTGTCTTGGGCTAACAGATGATCTGGGGACCATGACCTCTGGGATCCTTCTAGTCTCTGTCAGACCATTAAGTCTGGACTTTTTATGAGAATTTGAGGTCTCCACCCCACCACTCTCCTGCTCCCTTAGGGTCTCTTTGTTGTGTTCCCTGTCAGGGCAGCCATGGTTGTAGCCAGGCACCATCTAGTTTTTCTGGTCTCAGGGTAATGTAATCTTTGCTTTATGTGGCCCTTTCTGCCTCTTTAGCTCTAAATCAGATTGTGTCTTTGGTATCCTTCGTTCTCCTTTGCTCCAGGTGGGTTGAGAACAATTGATGCATCTTAGATGGCAGCTTGCTAGCGTTTAAGACCCCAGTGGGATGCAGAATGTTTTCTTAATAGATTTTATTATGCCAATTGACCATGGTCCCCAAACTCCTGCCCCTGCTACGCTGGCTTTCGAACCATTCCGTTTATTCAGGAAACTTCCTTGCTTTTGGTTCAGTCCAGTTTCTCTGACTTATCCTGTATTGTGTGTTGTCTTTCCCTTCACCTAAAATAGTTCTTATCTACTAATTAGTGAAAACTACTCTCCCTTTTTCTCTCCCTCCCCCCTCTCATAACCGTCAAAGAATATTCTCTTCTCTGTTTAAACTATTTCTCCAGTTCTTATAATAGTGGTCTTACACAATATTTGTCCTTTTGCAGCTGACGAATTTTATCCAGCATAATGTCTTCGAGATTCCTCCATGTTATGGAATGCTTCACAGATTTATCATTGTTTTTTATCGATGCATAGTATTCCATTGTTTGAATATACCCATTCATCTGTTGATGGGAACATTGGTTGCTTCCATCTTTTTGCTATTGTAAACAGTGCTGCAATGAACATGGGTGTGCATATATCTGTTCTTGTAAAGGCTCCCGTTTCTCTAGGATATATTCCAAGGAGTTGGATTGCTGGGTCATGTGGTAGTTCTATTTCCAGCTTTTTAAGGAAGGGCAAAATCAATTTCCAAAGTGGTTGTACCATTTTACATTCCTACCAGCAGTGTATAAGTGTTCCAATCTCTCCACAGCCTCTCCAACATTTATTATTTTGTGTTTTTTGGATTAATGCCAGCCTTGTTGGAGGGAGATGGAATCTCATTATAGTTTTGATTTGCATTTCTCTAATGGCTAATGATCGTGAGCATTTCCTCATGTATCTATTAGCTACCTAAATGTCTTCTTTAGTGAAGTGTCTGTTCATGTCCTTTGCCCATTTTTCAATTGGGTTATTTGTCTTTTTCTGGTTGAGTTTTTGCGGTATCATGTAGATAGATTTTAGAGATCAGACGCTGATCGGAAATGTAGCTAAAAACTTTTTCCCAATCTGTGGGTAATCTTTTTACTCCTTTGGTGAAGTCTTTAGATGAGCATACGAGTTTGATTTTTAGGAGCTCACAGTTATCTGGTCCTTTTCTGCATTATTAGTAATGTTTTGTATACTGTATATGCCATGTATTAGGGCTCTGAGCATTCTTGCTATTTTTTCTTCCACGATCTTTATTGTTTTAGATTTTATATGGAGGTCTTTGATCCATTTTGAGCTCATTTTTGTGCATGGGGTGAGGTATGGATCTTGTTTCATTTTTTTGCAGATGGATATCCAGTTATGCCAGCACCATTTGTTAAAAAGACTGTCTTTTCCCCATTTAACTGTTTTGGAGCCTTTGTTAAATATCAACTGCTCATATATGGATGGATTTACGTCTGGATTCTCAATTCTGCTCCATTGATCTATATATCTGTTGTACCAGTACCAGGCTATTTTGACTACTGTGGCAATATAACAGGTTCTAAAAATCAGGTAGAGTGAGGCCTCCCACTTTGTTCCTCTTTTTCAGTAATGCTTTACTTATCCAGGGACTCTTTCCTTCCACGTGAACCTGGTGATTTCTTTCCCCATCTCATTAAAAATATTGTTGGACTAGATGGTGCCCAGCTACAACTGATGACTGCCGTAGCAGGAAAAACAACAGAGAACCCCTGAGGGAGAACCACTGATCATAAAAAGATCAGCCTTAATGGTCTGACTGAGACTAGAAGGACCCTGGTGGTCACAGCCCCCAGATCTTCTGTTGCCCCAGAACAGGAAGCATTCCCGAAGCCCACTCTTCAAACATGGATTGGACTGGACAATGGGTTGGAGAGGGATGCTGGTGAGGAGTGAGCTTCTTGGATCAGGTGGACACTTGAGACTATGTTAGCAGCTCCTGCCTAGAGGGGAGATGAGAAGGTGAAGGGGGTTAGAAGCTGGTGAAATGGACATGAAAAGAGAGAGTGGAGGGAGAGAGCAGGCTGTCTCATTAGGGGGAGAGTAATTGGGAGTGTGTAGCAAGGTGCATATGGGTTTTTGTGTGAGAGACTGACTTGATTTGTAAACTTTGACTTAAAGTACAATAAAAATTATTTAAAAAATTGTTGTTGGAATTTGGACTGGAAGTGTTTTCATTCTCATTGGATTCTATGAATTTCTTTATTCCATCCTTAATGTTTCCTATAATCCAGACTTCTTTGAGCAGGGTATCGTTCAGTTTCCAAGTGTTTGATTTCTTTCTCCTGCTTTTTCTGTTATTGATTTCCACTTTTATAGCCTTATGGTCGGAGAAGATGCTTTGTAATATATCAATGTTTTGGATTCTGCTAAGGCTTGCTTTATGACCTAATATGTGGTCTATTCTAGAGAATGTTCCATGTGCACTGGAAAAGAAAGTATACTTGCCTGGTGTTGGGTGGAGCGTTCTGTATATAAGGTCGAGTTGGTTTATTGTGGCATTTAAATCTTCGGTGTCTTTATTGAGCTTTTTTCTGGATGTCCTGTCCTTCACCGAAAGTGGTGTGTTGAATTCTCCTACTGTATACGTGGGTCTGCCTATCTCACTTTTCAATGCTGTTAGAGTTTGTTTTATGTATCTTGCAGCCCTGTCATTGGGTGCATAAATATTTAATATGGTTATATCCTCCTGGTATAATGTCTGTTTAATCATTATATAGTGTCCTTCCTTTCCCTTTGTGGTGGATTTAACTTTAAAGTCAATTTTTTCAGACAGTAATATTGCTACTCCTGCTTTTTTTGATTGTTGTTTGCTTGAGACATTTTTTCGATACTTTGAGTTTTAGTTTGTTTGTGTCTCTAAGTCTAAAGCGTGTCTCTTGCAGGCAGCATACAGGCAGATTATGTTTTTAATCCATTCTGCCGCTCTCTCTTTATTGGTGCATTTAGTCCATTAACATTCAGCGTAAGTATGGATAGGTATGAGTTTAGTGCTGTCATTTTGATATCTTTTGTGTGTGTTGTTGGCAGTTTCTTTTTCCCGCTTAATTTTTTTGCTGAGTAGTTTATCTTTGTATATTGTTTTTCCTCATATTCGCTGTTGTTAATTTTGTTTCTGCTGAGTCTCTATTTTTTTCTTGTATTTTATTTTGATGAGTAGGACAGTTAGTCTCCTTTGTGGTTACCTTAATATTTACCCTTATTTTTCTAAGTTTAAACCTAACTTTTATTTTTTTATATCACCTTGTCTTCCTCTCCATAGGATTTCTTAGCCCCTCTTTATTGTTTTAATGTGGTTTTCTTTTACATATGACATCGCTGTTTCCCTGTTTTGAGTGTTTTTTTTTTATCTTGATTTGTTTTTGTGATGCTCCTGTCTGGGTTAACATCTGATTGCTCTGTTCAGTGTTCTAGTCTTGGGCTAATACCTGATATTATTGATTTTCTCTAATGAAAGAACTCCCTTTAGTATTTCTTGTAGTTTACTTTTGGTTTTTACGATATCCCTAAACTTCTTTTTATCTGGAAATGTCCTAATTCCACCTTCATATTTGAGAGACAGTTTTGCTAGATATAGGATTCTTGGCTCACTATTTTTTTCCTTCAACACTTTTTATAAGCCATCCCATTGCCTTCTTGCTTGCATGGTTTCTGCCGAGAAGTCTGAGCTTATTCTTATTGACTCTCCTTTGTAGGTGACTTTTCATTTATCCCGAGGTGCTCTTAAAATTCTCTCTTTACCTTTGGTTGTGGCAAGTTTGATTATAATGTGTCTTAGTGACTTTCTTTTAAAATCTACCTTATGTGGAGTTTGATAAGCATCTTGGATTGATATCTTCTCATCTTTCATGATATCAGGGAAGTTTTCTGCCAACAAATCTTCAACAATTCTCTTTGTATTTTCTGTTATCCCTCCCTGCTCTGGTGCTCCAATCACTCGTAGGTTATTTCTCTTGATTGAGTCCCACATGATTCTTAGTGTTTCTTCATTTTTTTTAATTCTTTTATCTGATTTTCCTTCAAATATATTGGTGCCAAGTACTTTATCTTCAAGCTCACCAGTTCTGCCTCCCACTTGCTCAATTCTGCTCCTCGGACTTTCTAATGAGTTGTCTAATTCTGTAATTTTATTGTTAATCTTCTGGATTTTTAATTGCTGTCTCTGTATGGATTCTTGCAGCTTATTAAATTTTTCATTATGTTGTTGAATAACCTTTTTAATTTCTTCAACTGTTTTATCTGTGTGTTCCTCGGCTTGTTCTGTGTATTGCCTGATCTCCTTCCTGATGTCTTGAAGAGTTCTGTATATTAATCTTTTGAATTCTGCATCCGGTAATTCTAGGAAGGCACCTTCATCAGAAGATCCCTTGATTCTCTGTTTTGAGAGTTTGTTGAGGTGACCATGGTCTGTTTCTTTATGTGGTTTGATATTGACTGTTGTCTCTGAGCCATCTATAAGTTATTGTATTAGTTTATTTTATGTTTGCTTACTGTACCCTGGTTGGGTTTTGGGTACTGTATCCAAGTTTCTTTCTTTGTTTTGTTTTGATATGCCCAAATGGGTTGCTTGAGTGAACTATCTTGATTATTTTCACCTTTGGAGCTCTGACGTCCTGTCACCAGATGGCTAGAGCTCTTATCAAGTATATGAGCTTAAGAGTCCATTCACTTTTCTTATGTGGATTCAGCTTAGGTGTCCAGGTAGCTGGTCATCTAGTGTGTGGCACAGGCTCTGTCCTACAGTCTTAGAAGGGCAGGGGTGTTTGGTGTAGGTACCCGGATCTGGTTGCAGCAGGGGGTCATGCTCTGAACAAGGCAGGGGGCTGAGAACCATCCCCCAAGTGTCCCTGAGGAAAGTGCATCCCTGTTCTCTAGAGTGTACAGGTAGATGGGTTCTGCAGATGGACCATGGGCACCCAGCGATTTTGGTTGTAAGGACTGGGAGCTACCAGTTATCCTTGGACCCCTGTCATGGGTGACTTGGTGACCGGAGTGGAGCCACTAGTCCTTAGGCCTCTGATGTGGGTAGGTGAGGACCCTGTTTAATAGGTAATGCAGTGTTAAATATAAAAAACCCACCTCTCTACCTCACAGCTTAAACAGTTGCAGTCTGCCAGCAAGGGCCTGTTCTCCTGGAATAGGCACACACAAGTCCATGCAGGAGGCAAAGATATTCATAGTCCACAGACCTTTTATGCCTGGACAGGAGCAGCTTTTGTCCTCTGCTCCCCAGGTTAGGGGAGCTGGCAAATTATCTTTCCCCCTGTCATGGACTTATTCCTTCTCCAAGTCCAGGAGCATGGTTCAGTGCACTCAAATGGGCCTATCTCAGGCCCAGGGAAATCAACAGCCACTGAAGCTGGATTGCAGGTGGAGGGTGTTGTAAAATATACACAAGTACTTAGCTTTTGCCAAGAACACCATTCTTCTCTGTTTCTGGAGGTATGAGTAGGCTGTGCAGCTGGCTGCTTCTTCCTGAGAAAACTGTGGCTAAATGCTACCACCAGCCCACCACACCTGCTCCCAGGAATGGTGCCTGAGAGGTCCCAGTGATTCAGGACCACAACTCCTCTCTGCTTCTGAACCGCCTCTCTCTCCCTCAGTTGTTCAGTCCATTTTCTAACTTTGCCTTTGATGTTCAGGCCTCTTAGCTTGTCATAAATATAATCACTTAACTTGATTTTTCAGGTTTTTGTTGTAAGAGGGATTGCCAGAAGCATCTGGCTATTCCACCATCTTGGCCCCACCTCCCCTCAAGGAATTTACTCTTAAAGCATTCTTGTTATCTTTAGATTTTTGAACCCTTGGGGCATTGTCTGTGGCTGATTCAGTGCCTGTAACTCCTAATATACTATTATTGCAAATCAATTTTCAGTATTTAAGATAACACTGTTGGTTTTGTCAAGGAGATGACGTGCAAAAGGGCAACACTTAGGCCAGATCAAAATGGTTTCAGGATGCTTAAAGGGCACTTTTAAGGAAAAAGTAATGATTAATTAAAAACTTGACAAACTTTTTTTTTTTTTTTTTGAGAAAATAGAACATGCCAGAAAGAGTGGGTGCACAGGTAAAATTGACATCCATAGCTACATAGTATTCACAGTCTAATATGTGAAACAGATGTGTAAGCAGATGGTAAATATACACTACCATCAGTAATACTCTGAATATCTTATCTCACCCTTCACCCACACACAAGAGCAAAATCATTTCTCCAGTCCCTTTGGGAGATGTCACACATCTGAGGCATGTGTAACCATGTGGGTGTATTGGCTGTGATCAGGCAGCCTCTACCTGGGATAAGCTGTCGACATGACCTTAGTCAGGCCTGTCAGCTGTGGCTACGAGACGGCTGTGGGATCCCTTCTCTGGGTGGAGAAGTCTGAGTAATAGTAGCCTGGCGCCACTCCCGATAGGTGGGGCTGCTCTTCTGGCCCACAACAGAAGAGAGGCTTTGTAGATTAAATCAGCACCTTGCACCCCGCCCTGAAGCAGCAGGACTCTTTCCAGAGGCAGCTTTGGGTTGAAATGTGCTGACTGCACCTCATCCTCCCAACTGAGCCATCTTCACTGCCATCCTCGAGGTGGGCTTCCATTCAACATCAAGGTAGCCTGGAGTCTGGAATTCTGGGAGAATTTTTTGTATCCTTAACCAAGCATCCTTGAAAAACAAAGCCTCTGTATAATCTCTTTTAAAAAGGAGATAATGATTCCCAAGAAACGTAATAGGTATTCAACACATATTAAAACACCAAACCCACTGCCAAGAAGTCGATTCTGACTCATAGTGACCCTATAGGGCAGAATAGAACTGCCCTATAGGATTTCCAAGGCAGCCACATCTTTCTCTCACCTTTTTTAGAGATTATAAAATTTAGGGTAACAAAGGTTAGGTGCACAAAGTTGATACTCAGTGAATGTTAAATCTGTACCTTTGGTATAAAAATAGGCAGCGCAAGGCTTTTTCCCTGCTAGAAGGTAGCACTTAATCTATAGAGCGAATACCAGATCTGCTTTCTCTTAGTTACAGCATCAAGGTTAAGCCTTTCTCTGTGAAGAAAAGTGTTGATACTTTAGCCTTCTCTAGTCTGAGAGATTGGTGGCTGCTGCTCACACAGTGTAAGAGGAGTAACCCACACGCTTATTACTGAGCATATCAACAAAATATAAAGGAGTAGACTTAGAAGCAGAAGCCTGGTTCTTTAGCCCTCACCTCTAAAGCTATCAGGACACTAAATTTGAGGGAAAGACAGATTTCACAGTGTCATGGATTGAATTATGTCCCCTCAAAAATGTGTGTATCAGTTTGGCTGGGCAGTGATTCCTAATATTGTGTGGTTGTTCTCCATACTGTGACTGACATTTTATGTTAAATAGGATTAGGGTGGGATTGTAACACCCTTACTAAGGTCACATTCCTGATCCAATGTAAAGGGAGTTACCATGTGGTGTGGCCTGCACCAACCTTTATCTCACAGGAGCAAGCAGAAAGTGGGGACCTCATACCACTAAAAGAGCAGTGCCAGGAGTAGAGCACAACCTTTGGACCCAGGGTCCCTGTGTGGAGAAGCTTCTAGTCTGGGAAAAGATTGATGAGAAGGCTGACAGAAAGAAAGCCTTCCCCTGGAGCTGGCACCCTGAATTTGGACTTTCAGTCTCCTTTACTGTGAAGAAATAAATTTCTCTTTGTTAAAGCCATCCACTTGTTGTATTTCTGTTATAGCAGCACAGATGACTAAGACACACAGATATACAGAATACAGACTGTATACAGAATATACTTATTGTAAATTAGGAGGAAACAGATCTGCAATGTCTCCAGTGATATAGGGTTTTATTAGCAAAATAGAACCACAAAAATTGGAATCATATGCAATGTTGTACCAAGGGTGGGGCAGGCAATAAGAAGTGCTTTGTAGAAAACTTTAAAACAATAACATAACTGATTAAACATCAGCCTGGTTTTCATTACCATCCTCACTGGCAATTCTAAATGTTAGTGATAAAATTCACCTCCCTCCAAAATATGGTGTTGTTTAAAGGTCTAAATAACTGCTCCCAGTTGTATGGTTAGTGGATTCAGCCACACACTCTCACTCTACAGTAAATTTGTAAGGGCCGGAAATGCTTCGACTGTGATTTGAGTGCAGTTTGCAATCCCAGCCCCTGGGTTTTAAGCAGCACACCGTAAATCAGCTATGACAGCACAGAGACTGGACAGACACAGAAGCAGCACCTCAGACTTATTTCAACTCTGTCATCCCTTGTGGCCATTAGGAGATTTTGTTTGCGTTTAAAATTTAAGAGTGAAACAAAACACAAACTGGGAGGTGTAACGTCTTTAGTAAGAACAAATTTTAGTTAATGTTTTCAATATTTCACTGAATTTGAATAATACATTTTAAAATGAAACTTATTGTTTAAATATTATTAACTGTTTTATCATTAAAGAATGAATTTTGGAAATAATGACTATTAGTGCTTATTCTGTGACTACTAGTGAAAATAATTTTGCAATACACAGGAGGGGGATGTTAAAAAATAATCTGCTATGGTTGTCATGTAAAGGAGGCCATGTTTACATGGTTCCTACTGCCATCCAGTCGATTCCAACTCACAGTGACCCCATAAAGTAGAACTGCCCCATAGGGCATCCAAGGCTGTAAATATTTACAGAAGCAGACTGCCACGTTTCTCCCGTGGAGCACTGGTAGGTTCGAGCTGCCAAACTTTCAGTTAGCAGCTGAGCGCTTTAACCACTGAGCCACCAGGGCTCCAGTTACATGGCTAGGAGTCTAATTAAAGATTATTTTTATAAGGAAATTGAAGCTCAGGGTAGAGAAGTAAATTTCTCAGGGTCATACAACAGAAGAGTGGCAGAGATGGGCTCAAATCTAGGTGCTCTGACTGCACAAAAAGTGTTTTTTACTGCTACACACAGATAAGTCCTAAAAAAAAAAAAAGAAAAAACTGCCAAGTGAAAAAAAACTCAGCAGTATTGAATATGTTTTCTCTTTTCGTGGTATAAAAAGAGGCCAGGTTTAGAAGTCACAGTATCTTAGTTCAAGTCCCATTTCTGCCATTTTACTGCATAACTTAGAGCATGTTAATTGAATTCCATGAACCTCAGTTTTCTAAATTCTAAAACAGGTGTTATTTAAAGTAGCTACATGTCTTGGTTATCTCGTGTTGCTATAACAGAAATACCACAAGTGGATGGCCATAACAAACAAATTTATTCTCTCACAGTCCAGTAGGCTAGGAGTCTGAATTTAGGGCATCAGCTCCACAGGAAGGCTTTCTCTATCTATTGGCTCTGGAGGAAGGTCTTTGTCATCAGTCTTTCCCTGGTCTAGGAACTTCTCCAAAGGACGCACTCTACTTCCAGCGCTGGTTTCTTGGTGGTATGAGGTCCCCATGTCTCTCTACTTATTTCTCCCTTTTATATCTCATAAAAGATGGGCTTAAGACACAATCTAACCTTGTAGATTCAGTCCTGCCTCATTAACATAACTACTTCTAGTCCCATCTCATTAACATCATAGAGATAGGATTTACAACACAGGAAAATCATAAAATGGTGGACAATCACACAATACTAGGAATCATGGCATAGCGAAATCAAAACACATAATTTTGGAGGACATATTTCAGTCCATAACACTGTCCCTCAGATAGCTGTGAGAAGGGTGGGTAAGAACTGTGCCTTCATCTCTCAAAATCCCACTGGGGACATGGGAACTGGGGGGCAGGAAGACATTTGGTAGAAAGAGGAAGATTGAGTCCTTTTTAAATTTCTACCATCACATTTTTATGTTGCAATTTTAACCTTTTGAAACAGGCAAGCGGGAGACAGATTTTGTTTTGTTTTTGACAAACAAAAATAGGTGAATATTAATGATTCTGATGTCCCAGCTGAGAAATGTATAAGACAAAAGTTTTTGCTATCATGTCCCTATAAGCCAAAATGTTACTGAAGAAATAATTAGAGTTTTATTTTGCTGCTTTTCCAAACATCTAATCCTGTCATGCTGTGCACATACACAGGGAGCAGACTGCAGAAAGGAACAAAGGACTGTAAGTATTTAGAAGTGTTTTTTGAGGCATCATGGTTTTAGTCACATAATGAGAATGGTAGAAGTAAGCCTCCTAAGTTAGAAATTGGGTTTCAGGTGTGCAGAGAGGCTACCTGGAGTCTGCCCTTCAGAGGCTGGCATGCTTCCAAAGCAGGCAACAAAGAGACTATTTGATGATCAGAGTGGGGGTCTCCCTGAACCCACCTAGGTAGTAAACGCCCAGACTGGCTATTAAACTAAAAATGTAACTTATAATGAAACCTACCCCTTGACCACAAAGTTTTTGCTTTTTCTTTCTGATATTGCAATGCTCTCACGGGAGTTTTGATGTTTTTGTTTGGTTTTAACGGCATTTTATACTCCCCTAAAAACTTGATATCACACACATAGAAGAATTGACAGCACAAGACAACCTTAGCAATTCCCGCCCCTGGCCTCTGGTACTCTCTGCTCTATTTTGCTTTCCCATTATCACCTCTTATTCCCACCCACTCATTACACTTAGAGAAAAGTAGAATTCAGCTCATCATAGTGACTTGTCCACAGTCATTCAATAAAACTGAAATATAAAACTATAAAATTTCTAAAAAAAAAAAAAAAGTAGGAGAAAATCACTGTGACCTTGGATTAAGCAAAAGTCTTTTATATTCAACACCAAAGTCATAATTCATAAAAGAAAAAAAAAGGATAAACTGAACTTATCAACATTGAAAAGTTTTGCTCTTCATTCAAATGAGCTAAAATAGTGAGTTAAAATAATGAAAAGAGAAACCACAGACTAAGAGACAATATTTGTAAATCATAAGTCTAAGAAAGACCTTGAATTCAGACTATGGAAGAACTCTCAATATATGATAATAAGAAAACAAACAACCCAATTAAAAATGGACAAAATATATAGATGGACACTTTACCAAAGAATACATATGTGGAAAGGTGTTCAACATTATAAGTCATTAGGGAAATATAGATAAAACCAGAATGGTTTTATCACACTTCACACCTATAAAAACCCAAAACCAATTGTCATCAAGTCTCTTCTGACACATGGAGACCCCATGTGTGTCAGAGTAGAAATGTTCTCTGCAGAGTTTTCAATGACTGATTTTTAGAAGCAGATCTCCCTGCCTTTTTTCCCAGACACCTCTGGGTGGACTCAGACTCCAACCTTTTGATTAACAGGGAGTACATTAAACATTTGCACCACTTAGGGACTCCACAAACCTGTTAGAATGGTTAAAACTAAAACAAACAGCAAAAAAAAAAAGCTGACCATACCGAATACTGGCAAGAATGTGGAAGAATAGGACCACTCATACACTGCTGGTGAAAAGGTAAAATGGTACAATCATTTGGAGAAATTTCTTATAAAGTTAAATATACAACTACTATATAATTCAGCCATTCCATTCCTAGGTATTTACCTGATAGAAGTGAAATCATATATCTATACGAAGGCTTATGCAGGACAATCTGTAGGAGCTTTATTTATAATAACCAAAACCTATAAACAACCCTAATGTCTATCAATAATTGGATGAATAAACAAACTGTGTACGATGAAATACGAACCAGTAACATAGATGAATCTCAAAATAATTATGCTGAGTGAAAAAGGACAGGCCAAAATGTACAGAGCGCATGATTCTAGCTACATAAAATTCTAGAAAATGCAAAGAAATCAATAGTGAAAAAAAGATCATGATTGCTTAAGCAAGGGAGAAGTAGAGGGTGTAGGAGAAGGGCAGATTTTAAAGCGGCACAAGGAAACATTTGGGAGGATAGGTATGTTCATTATCCTAATAGTGGTGTTGGATCTACGGATGTAAACACACAAAAATATCAAATTGTACACTTCAAATATATGCAATTTATTTCAAGTCAATTATACCTCAATGAAGTTTTCTTGTTGTTGTTTTGTTTGTTTGTTTAAAGTTGCTATTCTCCTACAGCTTTCAGTATGGATTACATCTAAACATCAAAAAAAAATCCTCACAACTGGACCAATAAGCAACATCATGATAAGCAGAGAAAATATTGAAGTTATCAAGGATTTCATTTTACTGGGACCCACAATCAATACCCATGAAGCAGAAGTCAAGAAATCAAATGATGTATTGCACTGGGCATATCTGCTGCAAAAGACTTCTTTAAAGTGTTAAGAAGCAAAGATGTCACTTTGAGGACTAAGTGCGCCTGACCCAAACCATGATATTTTCAATCGCCTCAAGTGTATCTGAAAGCTGGACAATGAATAAGGAAAATCAAAAAAGAATCGATGCCTTTGAGTGGTGATGTTGGCGAAGAATATTGACTACACCATGAACTGACAGTAGAATGAACAAATCTGTCTTGGAAGAAGTACAGACAGAATGCCCCTTAGAAAAGAGGATGGGGAGACTTGGTCTTACGTACTTTGGACAAGTTATCGGGAAGGACCAGTCCTGGAGAAGGTCATCATACTTCGTAAAGAAGGGGGTCAGCAGAAAAGAGGAAGACCCTCAGTGAGAGGGATTGACACAGTGGCTGCAACAGTGGGCTCAAACATAGCAACAATTGTGATGATGGTGCAAGAGTGGGCAATGTTTCTTTCTGTTGTACATAGAATCGCTATGAGTCAAAACCAGCTTGACAGCACCTAACAACAACAACACCAACATTCTTCTAAGGGGCAGTGCAGTAAACTATAGACACATTCTTTGAAATATTGCTGTTTTTTCAAGTAACAAGGAAGTCTCCAAGGCCTCACCTCCTCCAAGTAAACAAAGCAAACAACACACAAATAAATTGATGCTGAAGCATCAAGGAGGTAGGATTGACTGGAATCAGAGCTGCAGAGAGTCAGCAGTGGTTCATTTGTCTAAGGACAGATGTCTGTAGCAATCAAGAAACTGAGTCCTGGCACTAACCGTACACAGAAGGGCAATTTTGACCAAGAAGCTAGGCCGAGACACTCAAGTGTACAGAGGCGGCTCCTTGCATCTGGTAAAAACAGCAACACATCTACACTGGGGGAAACTCCCCTGATCTGTATTTAGACCCACAGGAATCTCACAATCAATATATAGCAATTAGGTTGTAATCAAAGTTTGCAAAATCCAGAAGAAAGCAAACCACTATGATTGAGAGTCAATAAAAACAACAAATAACAGATTAGATTCATAAGCACTACAGATTTAGGAAGTTTCAGATACAGAATACAGAATAGTCACTTATAAAATATTTAAAGGAATAAATGCATAATTTAAAAACAATCAACACAAGACTATTAGGAAAAGGACACAGAGCAATAAAAATAAAGTTATAAAGTCCATTTATATACAACTGAATAATTAACTACTGAAATGAAAGCTATATCTAAAGAAATTATCGAGAGTAAAATGAAACTCATGAAATGAAATAAACATTAATGGATTTAGATGATATAATAATTTCATTTTCCAATCTGGCTACATTTAATAACACTATGATGACAAATAACCTCAACATCTCAATGCAGTGAAACAACCAAATGTTATTTACTGCTCATTCTACATGTCCTGGGTCCTTTGAGGCCTATGTTCGGTGCTGTGTTCTCTCTGGGACCAGACTGATGGAGCAGCCACAATTTGGAGCATTGTTATTCACCATCATAGAGGAAAGGAGGGTTTCGGGAGAGCTTATACTGGCCTTTAAATGCCCGGGTGGAAGGGGGAGCACATCACTTTTGCATTCAGTTCATTGGCCAGAGCTAGTCACACGGCCCCAGCCAAACAAAAGGTGACCAGGAAGGGCAATCCAATCCGATGCCAAGAGGCAACCAGCTGGACATGTTTGGTGAATTATGCTAATGATCACCATATTTAAACACATGCCTGGCCAGAGCCCTAGAAGAGGGAAAGAGAGATAATGGAGGAGAGGTAGTCTTTCAAGAGCTTAGGCTCTCAATTTTCCAGAGCTAATAAAAGACAGGAGTCTACAGATCTGTGCATGCCACATGAGATAATTAATAAGAAAGCTGTTATTAGACACATTTTTGTAAAATTCTAGAAGACAACTGGAGATCTCAAAGCAGCCATGAGGGAGGAACAGAGGAGCTAACAATAATAAAAAGGATAAATATGGACTTCTTAATAGCGACAGTGTAAGCCAGAAGATATTCGAATAATATCTTCAAAAGGAAATAAGAGAAAATAACTGTCAGCTTAGCAGATATATGCAGAAAACTACCTTTCAAGAATAAAATAGAGACATTTAAACATAATCAAAAAATGGAAGGTTTATAAAAATGTTGCATTAAAGAAACTTCTAATGCAGTTCCTTCATGAAGAAGGAAAATTATCCCAGAAAAATGGTTGAGAAACAGAAAGGAAAGATGAGCAAATAAAATGCTGACCTGTATGTGAATGCAAACAAGTATCATCCACATAAAAATAGTATTAATGGCTAATTTGTGTTATTAAAAAAAAAATCACAATACAATTGGATTCAAGAAGAGAGTATGAGACTTACAAGTTTCTCATCTTTTGTTTTTCAGAAGTCTAATATATTATTTGAATTTTGACTTGTTAGATTAAAATATATAAGGTAAAATTGCAAGGATAGCCCCTAAAAAATAGATATAGGGTGTATACATCCCAAATGAGAGAAATAAACAAAATTAAAAAAAAAAAGATCAAAAAGTGAAATCAATTCAAATATGGCGTGAACCATAGAAAAACAAGTACAAATAAAATTAAGGATAAATCAATGAAAAACCCCCAAATGTCTCAATAATCTCAATACAAGTAATAGCATTATGTAAAACAGATAGAAGACAGAGATTATCAGATAGAATTTTTTTAATATAGCTATATTTACAAGAGATAAATTATTATGGTAGATAGAGGGACATAGTATAAATGAAATAATCAGAAAATACAAGCTAGGAAACAAAAACAACAAAAAAAGGCAATGTAGAATATAGTAATATTAGACCAACTAAGCTTTAAGACCAAATGTTTTCTTAGGTATATAAAACATCTTTACACGTGGTAAATTTTTCAGTGAATGTAGGACTATAGCCTAAAAATATGTAAGTTGAAAAATTATAATAAAAAGCACTGAAAACACAGGAAAAATTGATAAATCTGTCTTTAAGTGACTAAGTTCATTACACTTGTCCCAATCATTGACAGATTAATCAGAGAAAACAGCAATAAAGTTCTGTAAAATTTAAAGATAATAAATAACATGCTTCATGTAAAGGAGATGTATAGAACTGAGCAATTAGGGAACCAGATAATTAGATAATACATGTTCTATTGTCTAGTTTGTTAATGTCTAGCCTGTTCATTTACTTTCATTTCTGGGATTAACTTGATTTGGTTATGACAAATTATCACTCTCAGCCTAAATTTGCAGCTTTGTTAATTTAGTAAAATGTTGCTGGACCTCTTGTTTCAGCTCCAAATTGAGAAGAGCTTAGGTGTTATTACTGTCATCTTACAATAAGTAAAAGCTGAACAAACTGAAATTCAATGAATTTTCTTGGACTCATTACAGAACTAATCATAGCCTCCTACCTTAAAATCTGGAGAGACAGAGAAATATAACCAAGATCAGGTTAATGGGAGCAGAAGCTTCTGGAGGCATCCTTAAAAAAAATTAAATGGTAACTTTGGAGAATTTCTGGAAGCAAAGTGTAGACTAGTGTGTGAGAGAGAAACACCTGGGGGCTGCCCATATTTTCACGGGTTTTACTTCCAGAAACCTCACCAGATTCTCAGGATGAACAAAAAAAAAAAAAAAATTTTTTTTACAGCCAAGAAAAATTCTGGAGGAAAGAAAAAGTAACCATTTTGAAATAATCCCAGGGTATTCTCTATAGAAAAGCCTATAAAACAGAATTAAGCTAAAAATCAAATCAGGAAGGGAAAAGACTTTAATAAAGCCCTATCTGACCTGTAAAAAGAAAAACTACCCAAATTCAGCCCCCGGGAGCCTTTCTGTCTAGGGGATATAAAAAAAGTGAGAGATACTTGTGAAGGTCACATCCCAGGCTCATAGGTACACTAAAAGACTGAAATTTAATCACAGTATTATAATTTATATCCCCTCCCCTTATACTTTACCACCACATCAACAGAGCCCCAGTATAATAACATGGTTTAGAGTTGAGAGAACTACAAGAATCAGACTCTACATAAGAAGGGGCTTCAGGGAATCCCAAAGATTTCAGGAGAAACAAAAACAAGGGCATTGGGTCAAACTGAAGCCTCTGGCACCTACAGTCACAGCAAACATTAAATTAGCCCAACTACTTGCCATGACACCTCACACTAAGGGCCTAATTACTTAAATAAGTTCCTATTACCCAATATGTAATGTCTGGGCTTTCAAAAAAAAAATGATAAGACAAGCTAAAAGGCAAGAAAAAGACACAGTCTGAAAAACACAAAGCAATTACTCTGATATGGCAGAAAATTTGGAATTATGAGGCTGAGAATTTAAAATGACTTTTTATGATTAATATCTTAAGGACTCTAATGGAAAAACTAGACAACATGCAAGAACAGATAAGTGCTGTAAGCACAGAAATGGAAACTCAAAGAATCAAAAAGAAATGCTAGAAATAAAAAATCCTGTAACAATGGGCTCGTTAGTAGACTGGACATGGCCAAGAAAAGAATCAGTGAGTTTATAATTATGTAACTAGAACTTCCCAAACTGAAATGCAAAAAGACATATGTGTGTGTGTGTGTGTGCGTGTGTATGAAGAACAACAACAACAAAAATCTAGACCCATTGCAGTCAAGTCAGTTCTGATTCATAGCAACCCTGTAGGACAAAGTAGAACTGTACCATAGAGTTTCCAAGGACAGCCTAGTGGATTCAAACTCCAGACCTTTTGGCTCACAGCTATAGCACTTAACCACTACGCCACCAGGGTTTCCACATAGAAAAAAAAAATAGAGAACAGAGTATCCAATAACTGGGATAATGTGTAAAGGTGTAGCATAGGTGTTATTGGAATATGAGAAGGAGAAGAGATAATAGTGAAACACACACACACATGCTCATCTGTGTTTGTGTTGAATATATATATATGGCTGGGAATTTTTCATTATTAATGGAAGACACCAAACCACAGAAGCAGGAAGCTCAGAGAACCAAGATAGATAAATACCAAAAATCTATGTATAGACATATTATATTCAACCTGCAAAAAAAAAAAAAAAAAAAACAAAGAGGAAATCTTGAAAGGAGCTGGGGCTGGAGGGATGTGGTGCACTTTACCTATATAGAAACAAGGATAAGAAATACATCAGATTTTTCATCAGAAATTATGCTAACAAGAGAGTGGAATGAAATATTCAAACTGTTGAACAAAAAAACCTACCAACCTAGAATCTTATGTCCAGCAAATTTAGCCTACAAAAGTAAAGGAAAAATAAAACTTTGTCATACAAACAAAAACAGGAAATTTGTTACCAATAGATCTTACCTGCAAGAAACATTAAAGAGGTTCTGCAGAAAGAAAGAATGTGATAGGCGTCAAAAACTGAGATCTACATAAAGAAAGAACATCAAAGAAGAAAATGAAGACAAAATAAAATCTTCTACTTTTTTTCATAATTAATCTAATAGATACCTTCTCAAAATAATAATAGTAATAATGTATTAAAAAAAAAAAAGGGTGATTATAATAGATGGTTATGTGAAATGAAGAGCAGCAATTTTATTAGGGATGGGAAGTAGAAATTGAGAATACTCTGCTATAAGGTATATACACTACCCACAAAATGGTATAGTGTTATTTGAGGGTGGACTTACATTAGTTAAAATTGTAGAGTGGAAACTACAAGTTAACTACTACATTTTTTTAAAGTAGTATTATTTACTACTTATGTTTTATACTACTTTAACAAAAAAGTAGAGGAGAGAAAATGGAATCACATAATATGTTCAATTAAAACCAGAGAAGGCAGAAAAATAATGAAAGGAAATTTTAAAAAGAGTAAAACAAACAGAAAACAGTTAAAAATATAGTCCATATTAAACCAATTATGCCAATAATAACTTTAAATGTGTATGGTTTAAATGCACTTTTTAAAAGACAGACATTTACAGAGTTAATTTAAAAAACAAGAACCAACTATATGTTGTCTATTAGAAATCACTTGAAATATAAAGAGCCTTGGAGCCAACACGGCACCATAGACAGAAGCATCATGCCGTTCCTCTGCAGCCAAGACCTGAAAAACTAAGTAAAACAGATACAAACATCAATCCTGCAACCCTAAGCATCTAATGAAGGGATAAAGATAAAACAAAACTAAAAGATTTACAACAGGGAACCAGAGAAGTCAATCTGTAAATGACAACAACATCAAAACAATAAAAGGGTGCTTAAAGGGTTTAGGTATCCAACTTTCTAATGAAGAAGAAGTTAAGGCAATATCAAGTAGTGAAAGACTGGTTGAAACTTAGAAAGATAGGGGTAAATTTCAAGAAACTCAAGAAAGTTAACAAATCTGCTTATCAACGTGTAGAAGAAAAACATAGTCTAAGTAAAAAAAAAAAAAAACTACAAAAATGAAAGAAACAAAAATAAAGTCCACAAAAAAAAGAAACTCAGCACAGGAGAATAAGAGGAAAAGAAAATGTCAGCATCGGGAAAAAAAAAAAAAGCACTACAAAATGACAGCAACAAACTCACACTTATAGATATTCACACTGAATGTAAATGGCTTAAATGCACTCATAAAGAGACAAAGAATGACAGGAAGGATTAAAAAAAAAAAAAGACCAATCAATATTCTGTCTACAAGAGAAATACCTTAGAAACAAAGATATAAATATATCAAAAATCAAAAGATGGAAAAAATATATCAACCAAAAAAGAGCAGAAGTGGCAATACTAATCTCAGATAAAATGGGTTTTAAGGAAAAATCTACCATAAAAGACAAGGAAGGACATTATATAACAACTAAAAGGACAATCCACTATAACAAGATAACCATAATAAATATCTATGCACCCAACAACAGGACTCCAAAGTACATAAAACAAACTCTAACAGCACTGAAAGAGAAATTGACAGTTCCACAATAATAGTAGCAGAGTTCAACACACCATTCTCAGTAAACAGAACATCTAGAAAGAAATTTAACAAAGATACAGAAGATCTAAGGGCCACAATCAACCAAATCATCCTCATAGACATACATAGAAAACTCCACCTAACAGCAGAAAGTATACATTTTTTTTAATGCACATGGAACATTCTCCAGAATAGACCGTATCTTAGGCCAAAAAGCAACCCTTAAGAAAATCCAAAATACAGAGATAATACAAAGCATCTTCTTTGACCACAATGCCATAAAAGTAGAAATTAATAGCAGGAAGATCAAGGAAAAGAATTCAAAAACATGGAAACTGAATAACACCTTGCTTGAAAACCAATGAGTAATAAAAGAAATCAGAGATGAAATTTAAAAATTCCTAGAATCAAATAAGAATGAAAACACATCATACTAAAACCTTTAAGACACAGCAGAAGCAGTGCTCAGAAGTCAATTTACAGGAACAAATTCACATATCAAAAAAGAAGAAAGGGACAAAATCAAAATGTTAGCTTTACAACTTGAATATATAGACAGAGAACAGCAAAAGAAGCACACAGCCACCAGAAGAAAGGAAATAATAAGACTACAGCAGAAATGAAATAGAGAATAGAAAAACATTACAAAGAAACAATAAAACCAAAAGTTGGTTCTTTGAAAGGAACAACAAAATCAACAAACCATTGGCCAAACTGACAAAAGAAAAACAGGAGAGGAAGCAAAAAATCCAAATAAATCCAAATAAATAATGGGGGACATTACAACAGATCCAACTGAAATAGAAAGGATCATAGCAGAAAAACTATACTCCAACAAATTTGAAAACCTAGAAGAAATGGGCAAATTTCTAGAAGCACACTCCCTACCTAAACTAACACAAACTGAGGTTGAAAATTTGAACAGGCCCATAACAAGAGATTGAAAATGTAATTAAAAAAAAAACTCCCAACCAAAAGGAGTCCTGGTCCAGATAGCTTCACAGGAGGATTCTACCACACATTCAGAGAAGAGCTTACCCAGTGCTACTCAAACTATTTCAGAACATAGAAAAGGAAGGAATATTCCAAATTCATTCTATGAAGCCAACATAGCATTCATACCTAAGCTAGAATAATACACCAAAAAGAAAAAAAAAAGACAGGAAATTACAGGCCAATATCTTTCATGAGTATAGATGCAAAAATACTCAACAAAATACTAAAAAAATACTAGCCAAGAAAATTCAACATCATATCAAAAAATAATACACCATGACCAAGTGGGATTCATACCAAGTATGCAAGGGATGATTCAACATTAGAGTATCAATCAATGTAATCCACCACACACATAAAACAAAAAAATCATATGATCATCTCAATCAGCCCAGAAAAGGCATTTGATAAAGTCCAACACCTATTCTTGATAAAAACTCTCAACAAAATAGAAATAGAAAGGAAATTCCTTATCATAATACAAAAACAACAGCCAACATCATTCTCAACAGAGAGAGGCTTAAAACAGTCTACCTGAGAATGGGAACAAGACAAGGATGTCCTTTATCATCATTCCTATTTAACATTGTGCTGGAAGTCCTAGATAGAGCAATAAGGCAAGAAAAAGAAATAAAAAGCCTTCAGTTTGCTAAGGAAGAAGTAAAACTGTCTCTATTTGTGGTTAATATGATACTACACATAGAAAATCTAAAGACTCTGCAAGAAAACTACTAGAACTAATAGAATCAGTAGAGTGGCAGAATACAAGATAAACATACAAAAGTTAGTTGGATTCTTATACACTAATAAAAAGAACTATGAAAAGGGAATCAGGAAACCAATACCATTTGTAATAGCCCCTAAAAAAATAAAATACTTAGGAATAAATCTAACCAGGGATGTAAAAGTCCTATTCAATGAAAACTACAAAACACTTTTGCAGGAAACCAGAGACTTGCATAAATAGAAAAACATACCATGTTTATGGATAGGAAGACTCAACATTGTGAAAATGTCAATTTTACCCAAAGCAATCTACAAAGGCAATGCAATCCCAATTCATATAACAACAGCATTTCTAATGAGATAGAAAAATTAATCATTAACTTCATATGGAAAGGAAAGAGGCCCAGAATAAATGAAGCATTATTGAAGAAGAACAAAGTAGGAGGCCTCACACTACCTCACCTCAGAACCTAGTATACAGCTATGGTAGTCAGAACAGCCTGGTACTGGTACAAAGACAAACACATTGACCAATGGAACAGAATCGAGAACTTGTATATAAATCCATCCATCTATGGTCACCTGATCTTTGACAAAGTCCCAAAGTTCATTACATGGAAAAAAGATGTCTTTTTAACAATAGTGCTGGCAAAATTGGATATGCATCTGTAAAAACATGAAACAGGTCCCATACCTCACACCATACACAAAAACTAATTCAAAATGAATCAAAGACTGAAATATAGTACCAAAAACTATAAAGGTCATGGAAGAAAATATAGGGTCAATGCTAGGGGTCCTTATATATGGCATAAATAGGATTCAAACCATAATTAACAATACACAAACACCACAAGATAAGCTAGATAACTGGGATCGTCTAAAAATTAAATACTTATGCTCATCAAAAGACTTCACCAAGAGTAAAAATAGAACAGTGATGGTTAAGATTGTGTCAACTTGGCTGGGCCATGATTCTAAGTGTTCTGGCAGTTGTATAATGTTGTGATCACATTACTGAGATGTGATAAGTGATTACCCCCATGATGGGATCTGCTGTGAGTAGCCAATCAGTTGAAGGGGAGTTTCCTTGGGCGTGTGGTGTGAATTGAGTGTGGGCAGACGTTCAGGCAGGGCTCGAGGTTTTTTTCTTTTTTTTTGCCTGTTCTGGATCCTGCAGCTGGCTCCATTTCATCTGATCTCTGGTTCTTGGGACTTGAGCTAGCAGCTTACCTGCTGTCTTGCCTCCCAATCCTGGGATTCATCAATCTTCACAGCCTGTGAGCAAGGGCCCTGCTCTTCGACCTGCCAATCTTGGGTTCTCCATCCTCTGTGGCTACATGAATCAGAAGAAGCCTCTATCTCAATCCATGGACTTGGGACTTTACAGCCTCTAAAATCAAGTGAGCAATTTCCTTAATATAAATCTCTCTCTATATATTTATATGCTTTATTGGTTTTGCTTCTCTAGAGAACCCAGCCTAAGACAAGAACCTACAGACTGGGAAAAATTTTTTGTCTGTGACATACCCAATAAAATTCTAATCTCTAAAATCTATAGGAGAGAGAACCCAACACCTCTACAACAAAAGGGTAAATAATCCAATTAAAAATGGGCAAAGGATATGAACAGACACTTCACCAAAGAAGACATTCAGGAAACTAGCAGACACATGAGGAAATGCAAACCATTACAGGAATGCAAATCAAAATTATGCTTGTATACCATCTGACCCTGATATTACTAGTATTAAAAAAAAAAAAGATAAGAAATGTTGGAGATGCTGTGGGGAGATTGGAACACTTATGCACTGCTTATGGGAATGCAAAATGGTACAACCATTTTGGAAAACGATATGATGCTTCCTTAAAAAGTTAGAAATAGAAATACCATACCATCCAGAAATCCAGCTATTTTATTAGGAATATATCCTAGAGAAATAAGAACAAGAAAAGACATATGTGCATCCATGTTCACTGCAGCGTTATTCATAATATCAAAAAGATGGAAAAAACCGAAGTGGCCATCAAGAGATGACTGGATGAATAAACTAAAAAAATGTTACATAAACACGATGAAATACTATGCAATGATAAAGAATGCAATGATGGATCTGTGAAACATCTCACAGCATGGATGAATCTGGAGAGCATTATTCTGAGTGAAATAAGTCAATCACAAAAGGACAAATACTGTATGAGACCACTCTTATAAAAATTCATGAAAAGGTTTACACACGGAAAGAAACAATCTTTGATTGTTACAAGGGAAGGGAGGGGTGAAGGGGGTCTCTTAAGCTGAGTTCTCTAGAGAAGCAAAACCAGTAATGCATATAAATATATAGAGAGAGATTTATATTAAGGAAACAGCTCACCCGATTGTAGGGGTTGGAAAGTCCCAAGTCCTTGGATCACAATAGATTCCTTTCACAATTCACGGAGCTGCAGAAGCTGGTGAACCCAAGATAAGCAGGTTGGAAAGCAGGGATCCCGTTCACAGGTTTTGACAGTCAAGGAATCCCCAAGGTCGGCAGGCAAGACTGCAAGGTTCCTCCTGAGTCATTTAGCTGCAGGGACTGGTGAGCCCAAGATAGGCAGGTCAGGGAGCAGGACTCTTGCTCACAGGCCGTGAAGATCGGTGAATCCCAAGGTGGACAGGTAAGCTGCTCGAGTCCCAAGAACCAGAGGTCAGACAAGAGACAGCTACTGGATCCAGAACAAGCCAACAACATTTGCAAGGCAAGCTGGAAGAAAGTAGGTGGCTGAAGGTGGAAATATGAAGGCTGAGAGGGAGGTGAGCTGCCATGGGACCCACCCCTGCCTGCACCACTCAGCAGATTCTCTCATGGGGGCAATCACATACCAAATTTCAACAGGGAAGTGATCACATTATACAACTGCCAAAAGACCAATAATTATGGCCCAGCCAAGTTGACACACAATCTTAACCATCACGGGGGAAACATTAATTAGATAAGTAGATAAGTGTTAACTTTGGTGAAGGGTAAGACAATAAACAGTACTGGGGAGGTCAGCACAACTTGACCAAGGTGAAGTCAGAGAATCTTCATAGATACTTCCAAACTCCCTGAGGGGCCAAGTTACTGGGACTGAGGGCTGGGGACCATGGTCTCAGGGGGCATCTAGTTTAATTGGCATAACATAATCTATAAAGAAAATGTTCTATATCCTGCTTTGATTAGTAATGTCTGAGGTCTTAAAAGATTGTGAGCAGCCATCTGAAATACACTTACTAGTTCCACTGTCTGGAGCAAACGAGAATGAAGAAAACCAAAGACACAAGGGAAAGATTAGTCCAAAGGACTAATCAACCACAAGAACAACAGCCTCCACCAGACTGAGTCAAGAACAACTAGATGGTGCCTGGTTATCACCACCTACTGCTCCGACAGGGATCACAATAGAGCGTCCCAGACAGAGTGGGGGAAAATGTAGCATAAAACTCAAACTCACACAAAAATGTCCAGGCTTATTGGTCTGATAGAGACTGGAGAAATCCCAAGAGTATGGCCTCCAGACTTCCTTTTATCTCAGTACTGAAGTTACTCCTGAAGTTCACCCTTCAGCCAAAGATTAGACAGGCCTATAAAACAAATAGTAACACACATAGTTCAACAATGCATATAAGACTAAATGGGCACACCAGTCCTAAAGCATAGATGAGAAAGCAGGAAGGGACAGGAAAACTTAATGAATGGAAATGGGGAACCCAAGGTCAAGAAAGGGAGTGTATTGACACATTGAGAGGTTGGGAACTAATGTCACAAAACAATATGTGTATTAATTGTTTAATGAGAGACTAATTTGCTCATTTTAGGTAAAATTTCACCTAAAGTACAACTTAAAAAAAAGGTATAAAAAGTGAAAAAACAGATAAAAGTAAGGGAATGGGAAAAGATACGCCATGATAACACTAATAAAATGTAATCTAGAGTAGTTATCTTAATTTCAAACAAAACAACTTAAGAAAAAAGAAAATTACCAGGAATACAAGGTAGCATTACAAAATAATCAAGGCTTAAATTATTCAAGAGGACATAAAAATCCTCGATGTTTATTCACCTAATAATGGAGATTCAAAATATGTTTAAAAATATTTTGTTAGAACTGCAAGAAGAAATAAACAAATTCACTATTATTGTTGAAGACTTCAACAACCTTCTTTTATTAACTGATAAATCAAGCAGACAGAACAGTAAGGATTGATGGTGCCACCAATCAATGTTTTCTAGTGACATTTATAGAATATTTCATCCAACAACAGTGGAATGCTTCTCAAGCTCAAGTGGAATATTTACCAAAGTTGACAATATTCTGGAACACAAAACACACAATAACAAATATAAAAAAGAATATAAATCAAAGTGCGTTCTCAGATAACAATGGAATTAAGCTAGAAATCAATAGCAGAAAGGTATCTGTAAAATTCCAAATATTGGGAGATTAATCAACACTACTAAATAACACATGGACCTTGCTTAGCCCTCCAAAGGTGGCAATATAGTGCCAAAGGTGGAGTGCCCTTGTGCTATATTCCATAATAAGTGATGTCAAGGGCTGCTGAGAGGACTCCCTCTTGAAGATCGGCAGGTTCCATTTTAGATTCCAGATGTGTGTGCAACCTAATTAACATATGCCGTCATTCTGAGAAGTACCTGCCCCTTGAGAGAGGCTCACTAAATATTCATCACTCTATTGTCTCCACCAAGCCCATATAAGCCCTAGCCTTGCTTCCCTGTTTGAGACAGTCTTTTGGAGAGGTTTAGATCCCCACTGACTCCTTTTGCTTGACTCAAGCAAAATAAAGCTTGTTGAAGATAAAGTTTGTCTTTCACATGTATTCTTACTTGGGAAAAGACAAGGACCCTTTGTGTCAGATTGGCGATTGGTAACATTTTCACCAAGGTTTAGGAAGAAGAAAACTAAAATCAACATTAGGGCTGGTAATGAGCCTTAATTTATTTTGTTTTATTTCTAGAGTATAAAATGAAAGTATGATAAGTACATGTAGAGGAAATTAGATAGGGTTTATATAGAGTTTGTAATTATAGATACCGAGTTCATAGTATGAATTCAGTAATTGTCTCAGTCATCTAGCACTGCCATAATAGAACTACCGAAAGTGGATGGTTTTAACAAAGAGAAATTTATTCTCTCACAGTCTAGTAGGTTACAAGTCCAAGCTCAGGGTGTCAACTCCAGGGGAAGACTTTCTCTTTTGGCTCTGGAGGAAGATTCCTTGTCATCAATCTTCTCCTGTTTGAGGAGCTTCTCAGGCACAAGGAACCCCAAGTCCAAAGGGAGTGCTCTGCTTCTGGTGCTGCTTTCTTGGTGGTACGAGGTCCCCAACTCTCTGCTTGCTTCCCTTTCCTTTTAACTTTTGAGAGATAGAAGGTGGTACAGGCCATACCCCAGGGAAACTCCCTTTACCTTGTGTCAGGGAGGTGACCTCAGTAAGGGTAGTGTTACAATCCCACCCTAATCCTCTCAACATACAATTACAATCACAAAATGGAGGACAACTACACAATACTGGGAATCATGGCCTAACCAAGTTGATACATACATTTTTGAGGGGATATAATTCAATCCATGGCATTCTACTCTTTGGTCCCCAAAAAATCACAGCCTTGCAACATCCAAAAGATATTCTGCCCATCATATCATAGTAAAATTTTTAACTCCAAGTCCAAAATCCAAAAATTCCTCTTCATCTGAAATCTAGAATACAAGTAATCTGCTTCCAAATGTACAATGGCAGAACAGGCACAAGCTAGAATGATTAATTTAAGTAAGTTTAGTAAGATTGCAGAATACAAAGTTAATATACAAGTCAATTGTAGCTCAGTAATGAAGTCACTCCTGAAGTTCAACTTTCAGCCAAAGATTAGACAGGTTCATAAAACAAAACAAGACTAAAAGGGCACACCAGCCCAGGGGCAAGGACTAGGGCAGGAAGGGACAGGAAAGCTGGTAACAAAAAAGGAACCCAAAATCAAGAAGGGGTAAGTGTTAACATGTCACGGGGTTGGTAATCAATGTCACAAAACAATATGTGTACTAACTGTTTAATGAGAAGCTAGTTTGTTCTGTAAACCTTCATCTAAAGTACAATTTAAAAAAAAATCAATTGTATTCCTACATACCTAGTATGCATGATTAAAATTTGAAATTCAAAACCAGTATCAGTTATAATAGCACTAAAAATTAATTAGGTAATAATCTTACAAAATATATGTAAGATCTGTATGCTGAAAACTGCAAAACACGGATGAAAGAATTTTTTTTTAATCTAAATCGATGGTGAAATAGTCTCACGTGTGGAAAGATTCAATATTGTTAACACGTCAGTTCTCCCTAATTTGGTCTGTAGATTCAACATAAACACAATAAAAATCCCAATAAGTTCTTTTTTCTTTTGTAGATATTGACAAGCTGATTTTAAAATTTGTATGGAAATGCAAAGAAAGTAGAAGAGGCAAAACAATCCTGAAATAGACAAAGGTGGAGGATTTACACTACTTTAATTCAAGACTGGTTGTGGTGATCAAGACCGTGGGGTACAGACAAAAGGACAGATATGTAGACAAATGGATAATGGAAATTTTGACAAAAGTGTAAGGACAATCTAATAAAGAAATATAATCTTTTTAACAAATGGTGTTGGGATAACTAGACAAGCCCATCTTAAAAAAAAAAAGTGAACCTTGACAGGTACCTAATAACTTATACATAAAAATAACTTGAAATGTGTCATAGACTTTAAGGTGAAATATATAACAAGCGAGTTTCTTGAGGAACACATAGGAGAAAATCTGTGTGACCTTGGGTTTAGAGACGACACCAAAAGCATGATCCATAGAAGAAAAAAAAAACTGACAATTGTAAAATGAATAAAAATCTCTGCAAAAATAGTTTTATAAGAATGAAAATATAAGCCATGACTGAGCAAAAATGTTTGAAAATCATGTATTTATTAACATTTTTTTTCCAGGATGTATGAAAACTCATTAAACTCAACAGTAGGGAAGCAAACAACCCAAGTATTAAATTGGGCAAAATATCTGAAGAAACACTTCACTAAAGAAGACTTATGATGAGAAATAAATATCTTAAAAGAGACACAATATCATTAATTATTAGGAAAATGCAAACTTAAACCATTTAAAAGTCCATACCCAGTAAAAGTCCATAGCCCTGGTCTAATCATGAGAAAACACCAGATGAACCCAAAGTGAGGGACAACCTGCAATACCTAACCAGCACTCTTCAAAAGTGCCGAGGTCTCAAAAGAAAAAGAAAGATCAAGAAGAAACTAAGAAGACTGAAAGACTGAATAAAATGTGGGATACTGATTTGGATACTGAAAAAGAAGAAGGGCCTTAGTGGAAAAAATGATGAAATTATAAGAAAGTATGTAGTTTAGTTAACATTGTTCCATTATTAATTCTTAGTTTTGATAAATGTACCATGGTTATGTAAGATGTTAAAAGGAAACTGGATGACAGGTATGCACAATTTCTCTGTACTATTTTTATAACTCTTCTGTAAATATAAATTATCTCAAAATAAAAAAGTCTAAAAACCATTTTCCAAATTTTATAGTTGAATTAAGGAAAATAGTACTCTCTAAATATTTTCAGTAATTTTACTTTTGTCGTTGTTGAAAATATACACAGCAGAACATATACTGATTCAACAATTTCTTCAGGTACATGTGAGTGACGTTGATTACATTTTTCGGGTTATTCAACCATTCTCACCCTCCTTTTCTGCGTTGTTCCTCCCCCAATAATATAAACTCAGTGCCCCCTAAGTTTTCTAGCTAATTTTTCAAGTTGTCAGTTTGATCCCATATAGACAGATCTTAAAAGAGCACAATGCCCAAGGCAGGTATTCTTTACTAGTTAAGCTAAACAGTCTCTAATCATAATGCTTCTCACTTCTTATCCTGCTCTAAGAAGACATCTCATTATTTCTTTAACTGCTTTTGTTTTGTTTTTAAATAATATTTTATTAGTTTTTGATGAAAGTTTACTTAGCAAGTTAGGTTCCCATTTGACAATTTGCACACAAATTGTTCAGGGACGTAAGTTACATTTATCACAATATGTCAACATTCTCTTTAATTATGGTCTGTTTGTTCCCTTTCCTTTACTCTAGTTTCCCTGCCCCCGTATCTTCTCATCTTTGCTTTTGAGTAATTATTGAACTTTTGGTCTCATACTGATGGTTTTTAAATAGAGCACCAATCTTACGGGTAGTATCCTTTATTTTGTGTGTCACTCTGCTATTTTGCTAAAAGGTGACCCTAAGGGGATAGGCGTGGCTATAGGTTTAAAAACTGTCTCAGAGCCATAGTCTCAGGGAGTCCTCTATTCCCTAATGCTCCAGTTTGCCTGACTTTTTTTATGTAGATAAGAATCTGAGTTCTGCTGCACATTTTTCTCCCATTCTATCTAGGACCAACTATGATGTCCCCAGTCAGAATGGTCAGCACTTGTAGCTGGGTACCATCTACTTCTTCTGGTCTCAGGGTAGGTGAGGTCATGGCTCCAGTAGACTTGTTTCCTTTCCAGCTTTTGGTTACCTTCTTACTTCTTTCCTCCTGGTGAGTAGAGACCCATAGTTGTGTCTTAGATGGGTGCCTATAGGCTTTTAAGACCCCAGACACATACTACTTCATTATGAGATGCAGATTGTGAATTTTGTGAACTGTGTTATGCCAACTGACTGAGTTGTCCCAAGAGACTATGGACCTAAACTTTCAAATCCAGAAAATCAATCTTGGAAGGTGTCTGGTTATATCTGAGGAGTATCCATATTTGTATCTTCAATGAACACATAATGCCTGCACCCACATTTTGTATTTACGTTTATCTATAGACATTTCTATTTGTTCTCACCTGTGTATACACCAGCATACATGCCTATACCCATCCATATGTGCTCAAACGCTCATTTTTACTTTGGTTGCACTGTGCTCACTACATCCACATTTGGTGCCACTTTTCCCATCACCAAAAATAACTAGTTTGTATGGTCTAAAGTGCACTTTCCCCTCCCTCCTCTTTTCCCTGGTAATCACCAATGAACATTGGCCTCTCTATATTTCTTTTCTTCTTCTGATAAAACAGAGATCATACAATATTTGTCCTCATATGCTTGACTTATTTCACTCAGCATTATGCCCTCCAAATCTATCCATGTTACAATATTTTTCATGGACTCGTTGTTTATGGTTGCACAGTATGTGGTTGTACCTATCACAATTTGCTTATCCATTCATCCGTTGATGAGCACTTTTGTTGTTTCCATTTATTTGCTATTGTGAATAAAGCAGCAGTGAACATAGATGTGCATATGTCCGTTCCTGCCATTATTTTTGCGTCTCTGTAGGGTGACTATGAGTCAGAACCGACTCGACGGCAATGGGTTTCGTTTGGTTTGGTTTTAAGGTGTATATCTAGGAGTGGGATTGCTGGATCATACTGTACTTCTATTTCTAGATGTTTTTAGAAAGTGCCATACCATTTTCCATAGTTGTTGTGCCATTTTACAGTCCCACCAGCAATGGAGAAGGGTTCCAGTCTCCCCATGTCCTCACCAACATTTGTTGTTATCTTGATGAGTGCCATTTTATCTGGGGCAAGATGGTATCTCATTGTAGTTTTGATTTGCATCTGGCTCGGTGGTTAAGAGCTATGACTGCTAACAAAATGGTAGCAGTTCGAATCCACCAGCTGCTCCTTGGAAACTCTATGGGGCAGTTCTACTCTGCCCTATATGGTCCCTATGAGTCAGAGTCGACTCGATGGCAACAGGTTTGTTTGTTTGGCTGGTTGGTTGGTTTAATGGCTAAGGATCCTGAACATCTTTTCATACGTTTGTTGGTTGTTTTGATGTCATTTTTGGTGCAAGTTCTGCTCATGTCCTTTGCTCATTTTGTGATTGGGTTGTCTCTTTGTAATTGAATTGCTACAGATTTCTATAAAGTTTAGAGATTAGAACCTGTCATGGTTTGAACTATGTCCCCCCAAAAATGTGTGTATCTGTTGGGCCGAGCCATGATTCCCAGTATTGTGTGATTTTCGTATATGTTCTAAATCCTGCCTCTATGATGTTAATGAGGGAGGATGGCCAGCAGTTGTGTTAATGAGGCTGGACTCAACCTACAAGATTGGATTGTGTCTTGAGGCAATCTCTTGAGATATAAAAGATAGAAGCAAGCAGAGAGGCAGGGGGACCTCATACCACCAAGAAAGCAGCACCAGGAGCAGAGTGAGTCCTTTGAACCTGGGGTCCCTGCACCTGAGAAGCTTTTACATATATGCTCTTAATGATGTTGATAAATTTCCCTTCTATTCCTATTTTGCTGAGAGTTTTTATTAGGAAAGGGTATTGAGTTTTATCAAATGCCTTCTCTGCATCAATTGATATGATTATATGTTTCTTTCCCTTTGTTTTATTTAGGTCATGGATTACATTGACTTTCTAATGTTGACCAGGGGAAGATTGAGAACAAGGACCTTCCTCCAGAGCCCGCAGAGAGAGAAAGCCTTTCCCTGGAGCCAGTGCCCTGAATTTGGACTTTTAGCCTACTTGACTCTGAGGAAATAAACTTCTCTTTGTTAAAGCATCCACTTGTGGTATTTCTGTTATAGCGGCACTAGATGACTAAGACAGAACCTTGTTGGATAAATTGTTTCCAAGGATTTTTCCCAGCCTGTAAGTTCTCTATCCACTCTTTTAATAAAGTGTTTTTTGGGCATAAGTTTTTAATTTTTATGAGGTCCCATTTATCTATTTTGTCTTCTTCTATTCATGTATTTGATGCAACATTTCCTATTCTATTTTTACAAAAGATTAGGTCCCATAGTTTTATCCCTTGGTTTTCTTCCAGGAATTTTATGGTTTCAGGTTTAACATTTAGATCTTTGACACATTTTGAGTTAGTTTTGGGGTATGTTTTGAGGTATGACTTCTGTTTCATTTTTCTGCAGATAGTTATACAGTTTTGTGAGCACCATTTATTAAAGAGACTGTTTCTGCTTCACCGAATGGACTTCGACCCCTTTTCAAAAAATCAGTAGTCCATAGATGGTTGGGTTTAATTATGAGTTCTCCATTCTCTTCCACTGTTGTTTGTGTATATCGTTGAACCAGTACTAAGACAGGGAGCAAAGGCCCTGAGATCAGAGGGTGCCTGTTTGAGGAATAGCAAAGAGACTGGTGTGATTAGAGAAGCAAGTAAAAGAGAGATAGGCTATACTCTCAGGGAGGTAATAGGGGGTTGGGTGTGGAGCCTAGGGACTTATTAAGACAAGGAACAGAGGGGCCCCCAAATCTGCAAACAAAGTAACAAGAAATGGGCTAGGGTGCAGAAACAAAGCCATTCCCCAGAACAATGGGGTAAGGTATCTAAAAAAAGCCTGCAAACTTCTTTAAAATTGCCTTTCAGAAGCAGCTGGAGAAAACCAGCCCCAGGGACATGCGCAGAACATCCACCTGTGACTGCTGTGTGACCTTCCACCAGGGGCAGTGAGGGGCTGCAGCCCCAGCCAGGGAATCAAACCCAAGGAGTAAGAAATTGCGCAGGCGCAACACCCCATAAATCCTGCTACAAACCCCAGAGACCTCTGGGACAGGATCCATCTTGGAAAGCTGCTGCACTCCCACCATAGTTAACATATCCCCGCCTGTTCCTATGAATAAACATGAATCTTTTCCCACCCAAGAACTTTTTAAAACCCAGGCCCATCTTTTGTTCTGTGAGACGCGGGTATGCGTTGCTCTAGGCCCTCCTCTTCTCTGCTTGCAAGCCTGTTCAGTAAAGCTTTGCTTGTGTGGGAAACTACATGGCTTACCTGCTCGTTCTTGATCAGTGAGAGGCAAGAATCTCATTTCGGTAACAGTACTAGGCTATTTTGATTACAGTGGTTATATGTTTTGATATTGGGGAGTGTGAGTCCTCCAGCTTTGTTCTTCTCCTTCAATATTGCTTTGGCTGTTTGGGGTTTCTTTCCTTTCCATATGAACCTGGTCATTAGTTTTCCCACTTCAGAAAAGAATGTTATTGGGATTTGTATCAGGATTGCATTGTATCTGTAGATTGCTCTAGGTAGAATTGGCATTTTCACAGTATTAAGTCTTTCAGTCATGAGCATGGGATATCTTTCCATTTTTTAGGCCTCTTTTAGTCTCTTGCAGTAGTGTTTTATCATTTTTATTGTATAAGTATTTTATGTCTCTGGTTAGGTTAATTCCTAGGTATTTTAACAATTTGGGGGCTTTTATAAATGGTACTGCTGTCTTGATCTCTTTTTCAGAGTAGTTTTTGTTACTGTAGAAGAATCAGCTGATTTTTGTGTGTTGATCTTGTACCCAGTCAAGTTGCTATATTCTTCTGTTAGTTTCAGCTCTTCTCTTGTGGAATCTTTACGATATTCTATGTATAGGATCATGTCAACTGCAAATAGAGTTACTTTTACGTCTTCCTTTCCTATTTGGATACCTTTTATTTCTCCTTCTTGTCTTATTGCTCTAGCTAGGACTTCCAGTAAAATGTTGAATAAGAGTGGTGATAATGGGCATCCTTGTCTCGTTCCTGTTCTCAAACGGAAGACTCTCATCTTTTCTTCATTGAGTATAATTCTGGCTGTTGCTTTTACATATATGCTCTTAATGATGTTGATAAATTTCCCTTCTATTCCTATTTTGCTGAGAGTTTTTATTAGGAAAGGGTATTGAGTTTTATCAAATGCCTTCTCTGCATCAATTGATATGATTATATGTTTCTTTCCCTTTGTTTTATTTAGGTCATGGATTACATTGACTTTCTAATGTTGAACCACTCTTGTAATCTTGGTATGAATCCCACTTGATTACGTTTTTTTTTTTTTTTTTTTTATGTTCCTAAAATCTTTTGGCTAGAATTTTGCTGAAAATTTTTTGCATCTATGTTCATTATGGATATTGGTTTGCTATTTTCTTTCTTTTATTTTTTTGTGATGTCTTTACCTGGTTTGGGGCCATGGAGGCACAGTGGTTAAAAGCTTGGCCACTAAACAATAGGTTGACAGTTGGAATCCACCAGCTGCTCCTTGGAAACCCTATGGAGCAGTTCTACTCTGTCCTATAGGTTCGCTATGAGTCAGAATTGACTCAATGGCAACGGGTTGCCTAGTTTAGGTATCAGGGTTACGCTGACTTCACAGAAAGAGTTTGATAGTGTCCTTCCTCTCCTATATTATTAAAGAAATTGAGTAGGATTGGTGTCAACTCCTCTGTGAATGTTTGGTGGAATTCTCCAATGTAACCATCTGGTCCTGGGTTTCTTTTCTTAGTTTCTTAATCTTAAAATTCTGTACGAATTGTTTTGTGAAATTGGTTGCAAGCCCCACAATGTGAGGGCACTCAACCCTTTCCCTTTATACTCCAGGTTCCCCGTGTCCATTTATCCAGTTTTTCTGTCTCTTCCTGCATTCTCTCCTTTACTTTTGGGCAGGTGTTGCCCATTTGTTGACATATACTTGATTGAACTGAGAAGTCCGTTCCTCATGCGTGTTATTGCTTGTTTTACACACCTATCTAATCTTTAGCCCCACAGGTGTCTGTCAGTTTGTCCTACTGTGGGGACTTGTGTGTTGCTGTGATGCTGGAAGCTATGCTACTGGTATTCAAGTACCAGCAGGGTCACCCATGGAGGACAGGTTTCAGCTGAGCTTCCAGATTAAGACAGACTAGGAAGAAGGACCTGGCAGTCTACTTCTGAAAAGCATTGTTTTTGTTGTTAAGTGCCGTCAAGTTCCGACTCATAGTGACCCTATGCACAACTGAACGAAACACTGCCTGGTCATGCGCCATACTTACAAGCGTTGTTATGCTTGAGCTCATTGTTGCAGCCACTGTGTCAATCCACCTCGTTGAGGGTCTTCCTCTTTTCCGCTGACCATGTACTCTGCCAAGCCTGATGTCCTTCTCCAGGGACTGATCCCTCCTGACAACATGTCCAAAGTATGTAAGACACAGTCTCGCCATCCTTGCCTCCAAGGAGCATTCTGGCCACACTTCTTCCAAGACAGATTTGTTCGTTCAATATTCTTCACCAACACCACAATTCAAAGGCATGAACTCTTCTTCAGTCTTCTTTATTCATTGCCCAGCTTTCACATGCATATCATGTGATGGAAAATACCATGGCTTGGGTCAGGCGCACCTTAGTCTTCAAGGTGACATCTTTGCCCTTCAACACTTTGAAGAGGTCCTTTGTAGCAGATTTACCCCGTGCAATGCGTCTTTTCATTTCTTAACTGCTACTTCCACGACTGGTGACTGTGGATCCAAGGAAAATGAAATCCTCCACAACTTCAATCTTTTCTCCATTTATCATGATGTTGCTCATTGGTCCAGTTGTGAGGATTTTTGTTTTCTTTATGTTGAGGTGTAATCCATCCTGAAGGCTGTGGTCTTTGATCTACATCAGTAAGTGTTTCAAGTCCTCTCCACTTTCAGCAAGCAAGGTTGTGTCATCTGCATAACGCAGGTTGTTAATGAGGCTTCCTCCAATCCTGATGCCCCGTTCTTCTTCATATAGTCCAGCTTCTCGGATTATTTGTTCAGCATACAGATTAAATAGGTATGGTGAAAGAATACAACCCTGACGCGCACCCTTCCTGACTTTCAACCAATCAGTATCCCCTTGTTCTGTCTGAACAACTGCCTCTTGATCTATGTAAAGGTTCCTCATGAGCACAATTAAGTGTTCTGGAATTCCCATTCTTCACAGTGTTATCCATAATTTGTTATGATCCACAGAGTCGAATGCCTTTGCATAGTCAATAAAACACGGGTAAACATCCTTCTGGTATTCTCTGCTTTCAGCCAGGATCCATCTGACATCAGCAATGATATCCCTGGTTCCATGTCCTCTTCTGAATCCAGCCTGAATTTCTGGCAGTTCCCTGTCAATATACTGCTGCAGCCATTTTGGAATGATCTTCAGCAAAATTTTGCTTGCATGTGATATTAATGATATTGTTCTATAATTTCCACATTCAGTTGGATCACCTTTCTTGGGAATAGGTATAAATATGGATCTCTTCCAGTCAGTTGGCCAGGAAGCTGTCTTCCATATTTCTTGGCATAGATGAGTGAGCACCTCCAGTGCTGCATCTGTTTGCTGAAACATCTCAATTGATATTCCATCAATTCCTGGAGGCTTGTTTTTTGCCAGTGCCTTCAGAGCAGCTTGGACTTCTTCCTTCAGTACCATCAGTTCCCGATCATATGCCACCTCTTGAAATGGTTGAATACCGATTAATTCTTTTTGGTATAACGACTCTGTGTATTCCTTCCATCTTCTTTTGATGCTTCCTGTGTTGTTTAATACTTTCCCCATGGAATCCTTCACTATTGCAACTCGAGGCTTGAATTTTTTCTTCAGTTTTTCAGTTTGAGAAACTTCCCTTTTGGTTTTCCATCTCCAGCTCTTTGCACATGTCATTATAATACTTTACTTTGTCTTCTCGAGAGGCCCTTTGAAATCTTCTGTTCAGCTCTTTTACTGCATCAATTCTTCCTTTTGCTTTAGCTGCTCGACGCTCAAGAGCAAGTTTCAGACATCCTCCTCTGACATCCATCTTGGTCATTTCTTTCTTTCCTATCTTTTCAGTGACCTCTTGCTTTCTTGACGGATGATGTCCTTGATGTCATTCCATAACTCATCTGGTCCGAGGTCACTAGTGTTCAATGTGTCAAATCTATTCTTGAGATGGTCTCTGAATTCAGGTGGGATATACTCAAGGACATGTTTTGGATCTCGTGGACTTGCTCTGATTTTCTTCAGTTTCAGCTTGAACTTGCATATGAGCAATTGATGGTCTGTTCCACAGTTGGCCCCTGGCCTTGTTCTGACTGATGATATAGAGCTTTTCCATTGTCCCTTTCCACAGATGTAGTTGATTTGATTTCTGCGTATTCCATCTGGTGAGGTCCGTGTGTATAGTCGCCGTTTATGTTGGTGAAAAAAGGTTATGATTAGAAAAGGTTATGATTAGAAAAGATGTGTTGTATGATTTCAATATTTTTTAAATTTGCTGAGGCTTCTTTCGTGTCCTAGCATATGGTCTCTTTGAGAAAATTATACATGTGCTCTGGAGAGGAATGTACATTATTCTGATGCTGGGTGGAGTGTTCTATATATGTCATTTGGGTCCAGTTGGCTTGTGGTTTTATTTAAGTTCTCAATGTCCTTAATGATCTTTTTAGATGTTCTGCCTATAATGAAAAGTGGTGTGTTGAAGTTCCCTGCTATTATTGTGGAGTTGTCTATTTCTCCTTTCATATTAGTCAATATCTGTTTCATGTATTGTGGTACATTGCAGGTAAGTGCATATATATTTATAATTGTGTGTCTTCTTGCTGAATTGACCCTTTTATTATTATGTAGTATCCTTTTTCAATATCCTTTATCTCTTGTAATAGATTTTGATTTAAAGTCTATTTTATTAGATATCAGTATGGCCACCCCTGCTCTTTTTTGTTTATTGGTTGCATGAAATACTTTTCTGCATCTTTTTATCTTCAGTCTGTTTGTATCCTTATGTCTAAGATGTGTTTCTTGTAGACAGCAAAAGAATGAATAATTTTTTTAATCTCTTCTGTCGTTCTCTGTCTTTTGCATGGGGTTTTTAGACCATTTACACTTAAGGTTATTATTGAAAACAAAGTGTGTGCCTCACTCATTTCGCTATTTGTTTTTTGAGAATTTTATATCTTTTTTGCATATTTATTCTGATTTTTCTGTTTTTGTTTGTATTTGGCTGCTTTCTTGTGATGAGCCTGTTTTGCATTCTTCTGAATGTTTTTTTCTTGGTGGTTACCACATATATCACATTATACAACTTAGAGTTGCAACATCTCTTAAGACATGAACAGCAGTTAACATACAACTTTAATATAATAAACCTATCCCTGATATGCTCCTCCCTCCACTTTTCTGTTGGTTTTTCTTCATCAGCATATATATATATATGTATATATATGTATGTATATGTATATATATATAGCCAATATTCAATAAGTTTACTTTGTACTTATTTCTTACTAACCTGATGTTGTATTGTTTATATGATTTAATTATTGAGTTTATTCCCTGAAAATAATATATAATTGGTCCTTGGAAACCCTGGTGGCATAGTGGTTAAGTGCTATGGCTGTTAACTAAGGGGTTGGCAGTGCGAATCCACCAGGTGCTCCTTGGAAACTCTACGGGGCAGTTCTACTCTGTCCTATAGAGTTGCTATGAGTCAGAATCGACTCAATGGCAGTGGGTTTGGTTTTTTGGTTTAATTGGTCCTTATGATTGCCCATGTTGTGTTTTTTGGAGATCTCTCTCTCTCTTACTTTTTGTTTATTTTTTTTCCTATGTGTAGGTATGAGTATTTATTTAATGTTCTTGCATTTGCATTTGGAGTACTCCCTTGAGTAATACTTGCAAAGCTGGGCTGTAGTTGAAAATTCCCAGAGCTTCTGTTTGTTTGGGAATGTCTTGATTTACCCGTTGTTTTTGAATGATAAATTTGGTAGGCAAAGAATTTTTACTTGGCAATTGGTTTGGTTCAGTATTTTATATATGCCATTCCATTTTCTTCTGGTTTCTAGAGTTTCCAGGTAGAAATACACAGTGATTTTTATGAAAGCCCCTGGGTGTGTTATATTGTGTTTTTCCCTTGCTGTTTTCAGAAGTCATCACTCATAGCGACCCTATAGGACGGGGTAGAACTGCCCCATAGAGTTTCCAAAGAGGGTCTGGCAGATTTGAACTGCTGACCCTTTGGTTAGCAGCTGTAGGACTTAACCACTACGCCACCAGGGTTTTGCTATGAGTCGGAATCAACTTGACGGCACTGGGTTTGGTTTGGGTTTTCAGAAGTCTCGCCTTGTCTTTGGTTTATGAGAATTTTACTAGGATATGGCGTGGAGTTGATGTTTTTGTGTCTCTTCTAATTGAAGTCTATGTAGCTTCCTGAATTTTCAGGCTTGGTTCTCTGTTCAAGTCTGGGAAGTTCTCTCTGATTATCTCTTGGAAAATTGCTTCTGTGTCTTTATCGCTGTTATGGTGCTCTGGAATTCCAATAATCTTACTGCTAGATTTCTTAATTGAATCCCATATTTCCTTTTGGGTTTGTTCTCTTTTCTTCGTTCTCGTCTCTTGAGACTTGATAAGTTCATTTATTTTGTCTTCTAGCTCATGTATTCTATCTTTTGTTTGTTAGATTCTATCATTGAATGTTTCTCTTGCTTTTTTCTAATTCATTTGCTTTATTCTTCAGTTCCTGTAGTTCTCTCTCTCTCTTTTTTTTAAAAATATTTTTCAATTTCCGTGTTTGGTCTCTCATCTTGTTTCTCCATTTCTTTTCTGATCTCCACTAGCTTGTTTTCTGTGTGTTTTTTGCTTTCTTCAAACATTTAGCACCAGATTCTGAAAATTATCGATTCTTTGTCTTAGTCTAGCCTCCATAGGAGAAATTTCCTCTGCTTCATCTTTTGCTTTTGATTGGTCCTTCTTTTGTGATTTTGTGTATTTTACTTTTTTTTTTTAACTTGGTCCTTTTTTTTTTTTTTAACTTTAACTTGTGTATTCTAGTTTTTGTGTGAAAAATTTCTGATTGGTCTCCCTGGTGGTGCAGCAGCCAATCTCCTAGCTGACAACCAAAAGGCTGGGGGCCACATCCACCAGGTGTTCTGTGGGAGAATAATGCATCAGCCTGCTTCTGCAAAGTCTCACAGCCCAGGGAACCCCATGGGGCAGCTCCACTCCCCCCACAGGGTCATTATGAATCAGAATCGACCCCACAGGAGTGGGATTTTTATCTTCTCGTAAGATCCGCTAGAAGACCCTGGTAACTTCCAGATTTCTTCAGTGTTGATTCAGGAGTTCCTGATGCTTGATCTCTGGGATTCAATATGCATACATGGGAGGGATGGTTTAGCTGGTTGCAGATGCTGACAAGTGGTGAGGCTCAACTTTCCTGTGGTGAAGGTGGGGTGCTTTCTGTGTTTTTCCCCCTCATGGGTGCCCCTTCACAGGCTCTCCCATGGTGTCCTGCTGTGGTCAGGTATCTAGCCTTTTCCCTCTGTGTTACCATCTGTCTGAAGTATTCCCTCACCCTGCTCCTCTTGCAGTTCCTGCCAGTCCTAGCACCATCTGTCTCAACCCTCAGTGAGATTCGATACCACTGTCTTGCAGAACTGTGGTCTCCCTTTTCCCCCTCCCAGTAGTATAGCCCAGAAAGTCCCACAGCCAATCTGCACTGCCTAAAAAATCAGGCTACAACTTCCTCAGATTAGCTCTGTTTCTGTTTTGCCTGTTTGGGGTGTTGCCCAGCTGCATCCCAAAATGGCTGCAATGAGACAGTGCTCCTGATATTAGCGGGTAGGTTCTCCCAGCTTCTGTGCTATCTCTACTCCTCCTTTTCCTGGACTTACACTGACTGTCCAACAACTCAGCTGCTTTCTGGAGTTTTGAGATCTCAGTCTATGTATGTTTTTATTTGTTGTTCAGTCAGTTAGTTGCTGGAGGAGTAAATGGGAGCTTCCACTCACATTGCCACCTTGCCCCCTCTACCCTTTAAATATTTATGTATTTAAATTTTTTTCATATATTTGCTATTGTACCTCTACTGTTGTAACACCTTTGACAACACTACCAACACTTTTATTGTCTGTCCATTTACACAGTGGTGATTGAAATGAGAGTGTTAATAATGAGGGAACACAGAACCATGAATGAGAATATCTGAATTCTAGCTCTGTCACTTAAATAGTTGCTTTATCTTGAGCAAATTACTTTACCTTTCAGTCTTAGATTCCTAATTTGTTATGTGGAAGAAACCACTTGTATTACATCAGGAAATTATGGAGATCAAATTTCTAAAAGTACATGAAAATATAAAAATATAATGTGAAACTTGGTAATAGTTTCATAAGTTATGAGCCTTGGAAGTTGTTTTCGTTAGGTGCCATCAAGTAAGCATCAACTCATAGCAACCTTCTGTATAACAGAATGAGACAATGCCTGTTCTTGCAACATCCTCACAATCTTTGCTATGTTTGAGCCTATTGTTGCAGCCATTGTGTCAATTCGTCTCATTGAGGGTTTTCTTTTTCACTGACCCTCTATTTACCAAGCATGATAACCTCCTTCAGTGATTGATACTTCTTGATGTCATGTCCAAAGTAAACATGATAAAGTCTCACCATCCCTCCTTCTAAGGAGCATGCTGGATGCACTTTCTTCAAGACTGAATTATTCATTTTTCTTGGCAGTCCATGGTATATTCAATATTCTTCATCAACACAATTCAAGTATGTCAATTCTTCATCTTCTTTTTTTCGTTGTCCAACTTTGGCATTTATATGAGGTGATAGAAAATGCCATGGGTGGGGTCAGGCACACATTAATCATCAAAATGACACTTTTAAAGATTTTAAGGAAGTCTTTTGCAGCATGTTTTTCCAATGCAAAACATTGTTTGATTTCTTCACTACTGCTTCTATAGGCATTAATCACTGATTCAAGTTGAACAAAGTCCTTAACAACACCAGTTTCTTCACTGTTTATCATGATGTAATTATGGGCCCAGGTGTGAAAATTTTTGTTTACTTTCAGATGTAATCTATACCGAAGGCTGTAGTCTTTCACCTTCATTAGTAAGTGCTTCAAATCCTTTTGATTTTTATCATCTGCATATCACAGGTTTGAATGAGCCTCCAATCCTGATGCCATGTTCTTCTTCATGTAGTCCAGCTTATTTGCTTGGCTTATTTGCTGATCATATAGCTTGAATAAGTAAGATGAAATAATAAAACCCTGCTACATAACTTTTCCAATTTTAAACCATGCAGAATCTCCTTGTTCTGTTTGAATGACTGCCTCATGATCTATGTACAGATTCCACATATACACAATAATTGTTCTGGAATTCTCAGTTTTAGTAATGTCACGCATAATTTGTTAGGATCCACACAGTCAAATGCCCGTGTGTAGTTGACAAAACACAGATAAACGGTTTTCTGGCAGTCTCTGTTTTTGACCCAGATACATCAGACATCAGCAATGTTATCCCTTGTTCCATGTCCTCTTGTGATTCAGCTCGAACTTCTGGCAGGCCCATCTATGTACAGCTGCAGACATTATTTATCATCAACAAAATTTTGCTACCATAGGATTTTAATGATATAGTTACATAATTTTTGCATTCCATTTGATCATCTTTCTTTGGAATGGGTATGAATATGGATCTTTTCCTGTTGGTTGGCCAAGTAGCTATCTTCCAAATTTCTTGACATAGATAAGTAAAGCACTTCCAGCATTGCATCCATTTGTTGAAGTATCTCAATTGGTATTCCATCAATTCCTAGAGTTTTGTTTTTCTTCAATGCCTTCAGTGCTGCTTGAATTTCTTCCTTCAGTATACCAGTGGTTGTTGATTATATGTTCTCTCCTGAAATGGTTGAATATCAATCAATTCAGTTTGTGACTCTCTATTCCTTCCAACTTTTTTTGATACTTTCTGCTTCAATCAATTTTTTGCCCGTAGAATCCTTCAGTATTACAACTGAAGGCTTGAATTTTCTCTGTTGTTCTTTCAGCTTGAGAAATGTCAGTCTATTCTTCCCTTTTGGTTTTCTAACTCCATGCATTTTCGCATTCAATTATAATATTTTATCTTGTCTTCTTGAGCCACCCTTTGAAGTCTTCTGTTCAGCTCTTTTACTTCATTTTTTTTTTTCTGTTCCCTTTCTCTACTCTGTGTTCAAGAGCAAGCTTCAGAGTCTCTTCTGACATTCATTTTGGTCTTTTCTTTTTTTCCTGTTTTTTTAATGATCTTTTTACTTTCTTTATGTATGATGTCATCTCACAACTCTTGTGGCCTTCAATCGTTAGTGTTCAGTGTGTCAAATCTATTCTTGAGATGATTTCTAAATTCACGTCTATATTCAAGGTTGGACTTTGGCTCTTAGGGGCTTTATTTGATATTGTTCAGCTTGAACTTGTATATGAGCAACTGATGGTCTATTCCACAATCAAACCCAGCTTTGTCTTGACTTGATAATATTGAGCTTCTCCATCATCTCTTTCTGTACATATACACCTACTTCTCACTTATCAACTGTCTCATTATCTGACATTTTGCATTTATGACAATAGTAAAAAATCTACTATCCAATTATTTTGTGCATTAAAGATATATGTCTGGCAGTAATGAACGTGTAGCTGCAAGGCAAGAGCAACACTGGCTGTGATGATTAAGGTTACATGTCAAGTTGGCTAGCCCATAATTGTCGGTGATTTGGCAGTCATGTAATGATGTAATTTGGCTGTTATGTAATGATGTAGTCATCCTCCATTTTGTGATCTGGTGTGGTCGTCCTCCATTTTTGCATAATGCCAATTTTCACATAATGACCTGTACCTTGGAACCTAACCATGTCAACAAGTGAGAAGTGGGTATAGTTTATTTGATTCCTGTGTTATTTATCCAGTGAGGTTCACATGTATACTTGTCATTTGTGCTATTGAAAAAAGTTTTTTCAATCAATAAGTCATTGATCTTGCAGAATTCTATGATGCAATCTCCAGCATTGTTCCTATCACCAAGACCATATTTTCCAAATATGGATCCTTCTTCTTCATTTTCAACTTTCACATTCCAATCACCAGTAATTATCAATGCATCTTAATTGCACATTTGATCATGTTTAGGCTGCAGCAGTTCATAAAAATCTTCAATTCATTCATCTTTGCCATTCATGTTTGGTGTGTAAATTCGAACAATAGTTGTATTAACTGGTATTTCTTGTAGGTGTATAGATATTAACTTACAACCTACAGTATTGTATTTTAGAATATATCTTGAAATGTTATTTTTAGCAAGGAATGCAATGTCATTCCTCTTCAATTTGTCATTCCTGGCATAGTAGATCATCTTATTGTCAGGTTTAAAATGGTCAATACCAGTCCATTTCAGCTCACTAATGCCTAGGATACCGACTGTGAAAATAGGTATCGTATAATACAAGTCTGAGTTGCAGAGTAATGTACAAAGATTTCTAAGTAACTTCTTAGAGGCTGGTCAGTCTGCAATGGCTCCCAAGGAGTTACCACTGCATAATATTAAAATTTTTTTTTTAATATACCCATTTTTTTTTAATTCAAGTATACACTGACATACTCAATGCCTTGAGAATTCTACTAGAAATGAATTTGTTTGCTACCACTCAGTTCGCTGTTATCTCAGCATCTTTATCTAGAATACTGCAATAGGATATCTTGGCACTAGAATTCCAAAAATCTGGTGTGTCTACAAGAGAGAAGTAAAAGGGAAAGGAGAGACCACATATGTGTTTTTATTTTTTTGAGTACAATGAGTTTCCTAGAAGTGTAAGTTTATTTAATTACTTTGTAAGAAGTCAAGTTTGGCAGAAAACGTAAAGGAAGAAATGACATCTTGACTGACAAGGATATCAGATCTAACCACAAATCTGGCAGGAAAGCATCTGTGAGAATATGCAATGGGAAAAAAAAAAAACACAAACACACACACACAAAAATACATGTGTCTGTCAGTTTGTCATACTGTAGTGGCTTATGTATTGCTGTGATACTAGATGTTTTGCCACTGGTATTTCAAATACTAACAGGGTCACCCTTGGTGGACAGGTTTCAGTGGAGCTTCCAACCTAAGACAGGCTAGGAAGAAGGACCTGGCAGCCTACTTCTTAAGAAAAAAAAAAAAAAGGCCAGTGAAAACCTTATGAATAGTAGAAGAACATTGCCTGATATAGTGCCAGAAGATAAGCCCTTCAGGTTGGAAGGCACTCAAAAGACATCTGGGGAAGAGCTGACTCCTCAAATTAGAGTCAGCCTTAATGACGTGAATGGAGTCAAACTTTCAGGATCTTCATTTGCTGATGTGGCACGACTCAAAATGAGAAGAAACAGCTGCAAACATCCATTAATAATCAGAACATGGAATGTACAACATATGAATCTAGGAAAACTGGAAGATGTCAAAAATGAAATCAAATGCATAAACATTGATATAGGCATATTGATAGAGGCATTAGTGAGCAGAAATGGACTGGTATTGGCCCCTTTGAATCAATCATGAGATCTACTATACTGGGGATGACAAAATGAAGAGGAATGGTGTTGCAGTCTTCATCAAAAAGAACATTTCAAGATCTATCCTGAAGTACAACACTGTCAGTGATAGGATAACATCCATATGCCTACCAGGAAGAACAGTTAATATGACTATTATTCAAATTTACATACCAGCCACTAAGGCCAAATTTGAAGAAATTGGAGTTTTTCACCAACTTTTGCTGTCTGAAATTGATCAAACAGGCAATCAAGATGCATTGATAAGCACTGGCAACTGGAATGTGAAAGTTGGAAACAAAAAAGAATTGGTTGTTGGAAAATACGGCTTTGGTGATACAAATGACAGCAAAGATGACATGATAGAATTTTGCAAGATCTACAGAAGTAGATTCATTGCAAATACTTTTTTTCAACAACATAAACAGTGACTATACACGTGGATCTCACTATATGGAATACACAGGAATCAAACTGACTACATCTGTATAGAAGAGACAATGGAAAAGCTCAATATCATCAGTCAGAATAAGGTTAGGGGCCGGCTGTGGAATAGACCATCAGTTGCTTATTTGCAAGTTCAAGTTGAAGTTGCAGAATATTTAAAAAAAAAAAAAAAAACTCCACAGGAATGAAAGTATGACCTTGAGTATATCTCACCTGAATTTAGAGAGCATCTCAAGAATAGATTTGATGCATTGAACACTAATGACTGAAGACCAGACAAGTTGAGCAATGACATCAAGGATATCATACATGAAGAAAGAAAGAGGCCATTAAAAAGACAGGAAAGAAAGAAAAGATCAAAATGGATGTCAGACGAGGCTCTGAAAGTTGCTCTTGAAACTCCAGTAGCTAAAGTGAGTGGAAGAAATGATGAAATAAAAGACTTAAAAGAAGATTTCAAGGGGAAGATCAAGAAGACAAAATAAACTACTGTAATGAAATGTGCAAAGACCTGGAGTTAGAAAACCAAAAGGAAAGAACATACTCAGCATTTCTCAGGCTGAAAGAACTGAAGAAAAAATTCAAGCCTCAAGTTGCAATATTGAAGGATTCTACGGGGGAAATACTAAATGATGCCAAAAAAAAAAAGAAAGAAAGAAAAAGAAAAAACCCCATTGCAATCGAGTCAGTTTCAACCCATAGCAACCCTGTAAGTCAGAGTAGAACTGCCCCATAGAGTTTCCAAGGAGCTCCTGGTGGACTTGAACTGCTGACATTTTGGTTAGCAGCCCTAACACTTGACCACTATGCCACCAGGGTTTCCACTAAATGATGCAGGAAGCATCAAAAGAAGATGGAATGAATACAGAGTCACTGTACCAAAAAGAATTGGTAGACATTCAGCCATTTCAGGGGGTAGCATATGATCAAGAACCAATAGTTGAAGGAAGAGGTCTTAGCTGTACTAAAGGCATTGGTGAAAAACAAGGCTCCGGGAATTGAAGGAATACAAATTGAGATGTTTCAGCAAATGGAGTAGCACTGGAAGTGCTCGTTCATCTATGCCAAGAAATTTGGAAGACAGATACCTGGCCAGATGACTGGAAGAGATCCATCCACCATTCCAAAGAAAGGTGATCCAACAAAATGTGGAAATTATCAGACGATATCATTAATATCACACACGGTAAAATTTTGCTGAAGATCATTCAAGAGCGGTTACAGCAGTAAATCAACAGAGAACTGACAGAAATTCAAGCTGGATTCAGAAGAGGAAGTGGAAAAAAGAATATTATTGCTGATGTCTGATGGATCCTGGCTGAAAGCAAGGAATACCAGAAGGATATTTACCTGAGTTTTATCAACTATGCAACCACTCTGTATCATAACAAATTATGGATGGCATTGTGAAGAATGGGAATTCCAAAACACTTAATCGTGCTTATGTGGAACCTGTACAGAGAGAAAGAGGCAACTGTCCAAACAGAACAAGAGGATACCGTGTGACTTAAAGTCAGGAAAAGCATGCATCAGGGTTGTATCTTTTCACCATACTTATTCAATCGTATGCTGAGTAAATAATCTGAGAAACTGGACTATCTGATGAAGAACTTGGCATCAGTATTGGAGGAAGACTCATTAACAGCCTGTAATATGTAGACAACCAAACCTTGCTTGCCGAAAGTGAAGAAGACTTGAAGCACTTACTGATGAAGATCAAAGACCACAGCCTTCAGTATGGATTACACTTAACATAAAAAAACAAACATCGTCACAACCAGACCAATACGGAATATCACGAAAAATGGAGAAAAGATTAAAGTTGTCAAGGATTTCATTTTACTTGGATCCACAATCAATGGCCCATAGAAGCAACAGTCAAGAAATCAAAAAAATGCATTGCATTGGGCAAATCTGCTGTAAAAGACCTCTTTAAAGTGTTAAAAAGCAAAGATGTCACTTGAAGACTACGGTGTGCTTGACCCAAGCCATGGTGTTTTCAATCAATATTGAATATACCGTGGACTGCCAGAAGAAGGAAAAAATCTGTTCTGGAAGAAGTACAGCTGGATGTTCAATAGAATGGAGGATGGTGAGACTTTATCTCACATACTTTGGACATGTTATCAGGAGGGACCAGTCCCCGGAGAAGGACACCATGCTTGGTAAAGTAGAGAATCAACAAAAAAGAGGAAGACCCTCAATGAGATGGATTGACACAGTGGCTGCAACAATGGGCTCAAGCATAACAATTGTGAGGATGGTGCAGGACCGGGCAATGTTTCCTTTTGTTCTACCTAGGGTTGATATAAGTCAGAACTGACTCGATGGCACCTAACAACACAACAGCACATGACATAACTTGGCATTTCCACTTTCTACATATATTGTGATTCCTAGTAATGCCTGGTCTCCCCTGTCTTATGAAAAAAACCCCTTGGGCATACTTTTTAGAATTTAGCCGTATAAACCTCTCTTTTATCCTGAATGTAGCTCACACCTTCCAACTTATCCCTCTTTTTTTTTTTAGCAGAATCTATTTTTATTTTTAGCAGGTTTGTTTGTGCTTTATGTGTTTGATAGTTGAAAGAAAAAGAAATTCCAGTTGTTTTCCAACTATAAACTTTCATATAAATATTCTTTTGAGTACCAAGGCTTTTTGTGTTTTTTAGAAAAGAGAAAAATGAAAAAAAATTTAAAAAACAGGCTAAGCTGCTTTTAAAAGTTTTAAGATGTTAAGGTTTTAAAAGTGTATATTCTTTTTGAGAAAGTGTAGACTGGACTATGTTGAATGTAAGCGAACACTGTTAGGTGAATTTCCAGGAAATAGACCATTGGGTATTTCTATGAAGAAATAAAATATCAGAAAGGACAAATATTGGAAGAAAATAAAAATTTACTTTTAACTTTTTGATATTTCAAAGGTGAAAATTTAAAATCATTTTTAATTAATATTTTATACAAGCTTCACACTTTTTATCGTCACATTTAATCTGAATCTTTCTCTCTTAGGGTGAGTATGAACCACATACAGGCTGACAAGCGAAGTTCATTCAGTAAATATACTTTATTTCTTGCTAGTGTTAAGCACTGTTCTGGGTGTTTGGCACATTTCACTGAATAAGAGTCAAAGATCCTTGCCCTGGGGCATTAACATTCTGAATAAGTAAGAGGTTTCCTGGTATACTTGAGGGAGTTTGCTCCTTGGTTAGAGGATCCGAATTTAAGTCAAGGCTCTGCACCCCCAACTCTGGGACCTCAGGTCATTTATCAACCTTTCTAAGCCTCAGCTTTCATATCAGGAAAATGGGAGTAACTTTCCATACCTCACAGGACTGTAATGAGAGTTGGGTGGGAAATTATGTGAAAATATTTCATCAATCACAATGGTTCTGACATGTACAATTGATCCTGAAAATTATCCTTATTTCTGGCAAGTAAATGTCCTTACTAAAAGAAAATAAAGGAAATGTGTATGGCATTTGTTGTGATTTCTTTCCTCATTCTAAATTAATATTCTTGTTTGCACCTAATTTTGAATTTGTAATTGTGTAATTGTAATTGTACATTCTTTTTATAATAGCAGGGGAAGCCCAGGATGGGTTAGTGAGGGATGCACAACATGGACTGAGCACAAGTAGCCCAGTTCTGAATACCTGCTCAAACTGCCCAGGACCCAGAAAAACCTATAGCCTGGGCAGGTAAGCCTGCAGGTAGGGGAACCCAAGTGAAGGCCCAAAGGTATGTCAGGTAAGTGGAGACAGGTAATGAGATGCCATGTGCCCCTTGACAAAGGACAAACTAAATGTGTTCTTATGCATGTAGTGTGAATATTTGACCGAAGGTTTCTTTTTGATAAAAAAAGAAAAACAAAAAAAGAGTGCCATTTTTGGCATAGATGGAGTAACAAGGACCAAATTTATTCTTCCAACTGAAACAACTAACAAAGCAGAAAAAACACACGAAGCAACATTCATCAAGACATTGCACGTTGGTCAGCAAAGAACAGTAATTCCTAGAATGGGAAATAAATGCAGAGAGCCATATGATGGCCTCACTCACTGCCTGGAAAAGGTTTCCCAGCCACAGGTAGGGAGGGAGAGCCCAGCTAGAAGCCAGATGTCACCCTGGGTGCAGGAGACAAAGCCAAGAGTTGGGGAAGTCAACGTGGCAGGTGTTGCAAGGCACAGTACCAGGGAGGAAAGAGCTGCACAGAGAGCTCCATGGGTTCTACAGAGATACCCTTATAGTCTTCAGTACTGATCTGCACATGTGTGAGAAAATTGCTTGAGTTCAGGGAAGGAGCAAACCCTGAGGCTCACACAGGAAAGAGAGAATAGTTTGTTTTCCTACTGGCCTAAGTGGAAAAACTTATCATTCACAGGATATTGGTTATAGTACTCAAAAGTATCAATAGTGGGCAAAATTAGTTCTAGACCCAGCTCTTGTTCCACCTAAAAAAACTTGAAGGTAAGATCTGAAGGAATCAAACCATTTTCCATAATTTACTAGAAAAAAAAGCTCAAAAAAGCTTCTAGCAAAAAAAAAAAAAAAAAAAAAAACCAACATGCCACAAAGTAAAACTCGCAATGTTTAGCCTCTAATAAAAAAATTACAAGACAAGGAAAGAAATAATAAAATCAGTAAAGATGAGAAAAATCAGTCAAAACCAACTCAGAAATGACAGATAATAAAAGAGCAGACAAGGACATTAACAAAATATCTTAAGTGTATTCCATATATTCAAAAAGCTAGAGCTAAGATTGTGCATAAGTAAGTACAGATGTGAAATATATTGTTTTTAAAAAGGCACAAATAAAACTAGAAATGAATACTATAGTATTGGGGATGAATACTATAGAAATGAATATTATAGTATTGGGGATTAAAGACACACTGGATAGGATTAACAGCAGATCACACACTACAGAGGAAAAGGTTATGAAGCTGAAGACAAAGGTATAAGAACAATACGGCAGTTTAAGTGAGCTTTGGCCCTCTGACTCTTGGATAAGAGCCACACTGAATCAACATCAGATGGTGAGCAGTGCATATATTTGGAGTGAGACACAAATCATGGTTTTATCACATTGTAGGCTCCTTATTTAACTCCTTTGTCTACTCTTCCCACATCTCTAGAATGAAAATGATAATACCTCTATCTTAAGGTTCTTGAGAACATTCAGACTGTGAATGCTTTTCATAAACTGACAATTCATACAAATGTAAGGTATCATCATAAAGGACATGGAAGGCTCTATTATTGAATGATGGACATACTGCATTGAAGTCCTGCTCCAGCTAAGTATGAAGCTTGGGGTGAATCCACGTCAATCAGCCTTTTAAACTCTCAGTTGTCTCATACACTTTCTTGAAAATACTTGTCTTAAAAATGATCTGGAGGATTCTGGGAAGGCGGTGGCATAAACTGATCATTTTCTCCACAAATTAACCAAGAAATACAACTAGAAAATGGTGCTCTGAATTGAGGAGCAGAAGACAGCAGTGATAAACTGCAGATGGGCAGGAATGAGAGACAATGATGAGTCACATAAGGTAGGAAAATTGCTTCTCCACCATCCCTACCCTCACCCAACCATGCTGGTCACAGTAAAGGAGTCTGCTTCCCTAGTCACCATGTCACTGACCTACTCAAAGAGACAGGACTCCAAGCTTCTGCTCTGAAATCAACAAGGCAGACCCCCCTGAGAGTCTTTCTGAAGCATGCCAGCCCCTCCCCACCTACTGTCAGCTGCCATGCTAAAAACTCCTGACTGAGGCTGCTGTGAAGTAGAAAGTTGGTGATTTGAGTAGAGCCTGCACCTCCTGTCAACATGCTATTGATGGGGCTTTGATAGGAAGCAGACTTTCCTAAGGGTCTGTTCAGAGTGTGCCAGCCCCTCCCTCACCCAGTAACAGTCAGCTGCCAGGCTGCTATTAATTTCTACAAAAGACCCCCTGCAGTGGAGTCCACTCCCACAACCAGCACTCTGCATGCCTGCACACAGTGGACACCACTGAAATCAATAGGACAGATCTCCCTGGAGGTCAATTCATGTCTGTCTACCCACCCTTTCAGTAGACACTGAGAACTGCTGAATGAGGCTACTGTGAACAAAGAAGCGGGCACACTGAGTGGAGCCGCACCCACAGCCAACATACTACTGGAGGGGCTCTGGAAACAACAAGACAGTCCTTTTAGGGGTTTGTTTGGTGCATGTCTGTCCCTCTCACATTGATAACTGTCAACTGCTGGATGAATACAAATTGCTACAGAAGATCACCTTCGGTTGAGCTAGGAGGTGGGTTTCATAAGTGGAGACTGCTCCCTCAGCTAAACAGGGCCCTGGGGCTCTGAAATCAGCAAGAAAGATATTTCAGGGGTTGGTCTGGGGAGTTCCAGCCCCTCACCCTCTTAATATGGAGAAAAGTATGCCCGTGCTTCTCCTGAATGCATACCCAGATATAAGTGGCCCCCTCTACTTTACCAAGCATGATGCTCTTCTCCAGGGACTGGTCCCTCCTGATAACATGTCCAATGTACATGAGATGAAGTCTTACCATCCTCACTTCTTAGGAGCATTCTGGCTATACTTCTTCCAAGACAGATATGTTTGTTCTTCTGGAAGACTAATATTCTTCAGTATTCAATATTCTTCACCAACATCATAATTCAAAGGCATCAATTGTTCTTTGGTCTTCCTTATTCATTGCCTAGCATGTGAGGTGATTGAAAGGACTACGGCTTAGGTCAGGCTCACCTTAATCCTCAAAGTGACGTCTTTGCTTTTCAACACTTTAAAGAGGTCTTTTAAAGCAGATTTGCCAAAATCACTATGTCTTTTGATTTCTGGACTGTTGCTTCCATGGGCGTTGATTGTGGATCCAGGTAAAATCAAAACCTTGGCAACTTCAGTACTTTCTCAATTTATCATGATGCTGCTTATTGGAACAGTTGTGAGGATTTTTGTTTTCCTTACATTGAGGTGCAATCCATTCTGAAGGCTGTCTTTGATCTTCATCAGTAAGCCCCTCAAGCCCTCTTCACTTTCAGCAAGCAAGTTGGGTCACCTTCATATTGCATATCGTTAATGAGTCTTCCTCCAATCGTGATACCATCTTCTTTTTCATATAGTCCAGCTCCTCGGATTATTTGCTAAACATACAGATTGAATAAATATTGTGAAAGGATACAACCCTGACAAACACCATTACCTATTTTAAACCATGCATGAAGAGACCTAATATATGCACCATGGGAATCCTGAAAGAACATGAGAGAGAGAAAAGGACAGAAAGAAAATTTGAAGAAATAATGACAGAAAATTTTCTAAATCTGATGAAGGACGTGAATCTATGAATCCAAGAAGCTCAACGAAATCCAAGGCAGGATAAACTCAAAAAGATCTATACTGAGAGACATCATACTCAGACTCTTAAAAAGTTAAGATAAAAAGAAAGTTCTGAAAATAACAAGACAGAAGCAAACAGTCACATATATCCACAATAAGATGAAGTGCCAATTTCTCCTCAGAAACATTGGAGGCCAGAAGGCACGGTAACGATATATTTAAAATGCTGGGGCGGGGATGGGGAACTGTCAACCAAAATTACTAGACCCAGTAAAATATCCCTACAAGAATGAAGGTGAAATTAAAACAACCCCAAACAAAAGCTGAGAGAGGTCATAGCAACAAAACTGGACCTACAAAAAATACTGATGAAAGTCCAGCAGATGGAAGCGTAAAGACATTAGAAAGTAATTCAAAGCCACACATAAAAAAGAAAGCTCTCTAGTAAAGGTAATTGCATGGACAAGTATAAGGACTAGCAAGAAGGTATTCATTCTTGATAATTCTAATTATTTTGTTCCTCATGCTTTTTAATGACAAATGTGTAAAAAGATTTATGGTACATGGTACAAGAAATATAAAGATGCAACGAGTGAGAACAACAACAAAAAAGAGGGGAATAGTATAGGTATAGAATTTCTTGTATGATACTGAAGTTAAGTTGGAATCAACTTACCCTATCCATTGCCGTTAAGTCAATTCTGAATTCTAGCGAATGCTTGAGTGCTGCACCAACGGGGCTTCTCCAACTTATTCTAGATGGTTATGAATACAAGGTGTTAAATGTAACATTCGTGGTAACCACTAAGAAAATAAATTTTAAAAAATACAGAAATGGAAAGAAGGGAACCAAGATGGTTCAGCACAATAAACCAACAAAACACAAAAGCAGGCAGAATTAAAGGAAAAAAGACGCAGCAGGCTTAAAACAAGAAAACAAAATGGGAGATGTAAGTTCATTCTTATTGGTAATTATAATGAATGTAAATGGACTAAATGCTCCAATCAAAAGCCAGAGAGCGGAGGAGGGGTCAAGATGGCGGAATAGACAGACACTTCCCACGAGCCCTCCTACAAAAAAGACCTGAAAAAACCAGTGAAACTAGTATATTTATGGCCAGCTAGGAGCCCTGAACATCAAAGGCAAGGTTAGAAAATGAACTGAGGGGCAGGAGGAAGAAGAAACAGTTCAGAAGTGGAGAGGAGTTACTGGACCTGAATCACCGGTAGCCCTCAGGTACCATACCCAGGAGCAGCGGCAGCAGGCTGGTACTAGCGTTCGGCCAAAGTTTCTTCACGGAGAAGCAGCCAGCCACACAGCCTACTCACACCTCCGGAACCAAAGAAGAATGGTGCTCTTGGCAAAAGCTAAGTACTTGTGTGTATTTTACCATGTCCCCCCACTCCCAAGCTGCCTTCAGTGGCCGATTCCCCTGGGCCTGAGATAGGGCTTGTTGACTGCCTACAGCCATCCTCCCAGGCTCGGAAAAGGAATAAATTTGCAATTGGGGAAAAAGATAATTTGCCAGCTCCACTAACTGGGGGAGCTCAGGACAGAAGCTACTCCTGTCCAGACATAAACAGTCCGTGGACTTGGAGTACTTTTCCCCTCTGCATGGACCTGTGTGGGCCTATTTAAGGAGAATAAGCCCTTCTTGGCAGATTCCAACAATATCAGCTGTGTGGTGGAGAAGCGGGGATTCAATGTTTGACATTGCTTTGCCTATTAAACAGGGTCCCCACCTACCCACATCAGGGGCCTAAGGACTGGTGGCTCCACTCAGGTCACCCAGCCACCTGCTTCACAGATCCAGTGATAGCTGGTACCTCCCAGTCCTTACAACCAAAAATATTGGTTGCCCACAGTCCACCTGCAGAACCCACCCACCTGTATGCTCTAGGAAACAGGGACACACTTTCCTTAGGGACACTTGGGGGATGATTCTCAGCCCCCTGGCTTAGTCACAGTGTGACTCCCTGCTGCAACCAGATATTGGTACCTACACCAATCACCCCGGCCCCTCTACGACTGAAAGACTGAGCCTGTACCCCACATTGATGAGCAGCTACCTGGACACCTGAGCTGAATTCATACAAGAAAAGTGAATGGACTCCTAGTCTGATATACCTGATAACAGATCTAGCCAACTGGGGACAGGATCTGAGAGCTCCAAAGCCAAAAATAATCAAGCTAGCTCACTCAAGCATATCAAAACAAAACAAAGCAAGAAGCTATGACGCAGTACGCAAACATAAAATAAACTAATACAATAACTTATAGATAGCTTGGAGACAACACTCGATATCAAGTCACATAAAGAAACAGACGATGATCACCTCAACAAGCTCTCAAAACAAAGAATCAAGGGATCTTCTAGATGAAAGTGCCTTTCTGAAATTACTAGAGGCAGAATACAAAAGATTAATATACAGAACTTTTCAAGACATCAGGAAGGAAATGAGGCAATACACAGAACAAGCCAAGGAATACACAGATAAAGCAACTGAAGAAATTAAAAAGATTATTCAGGAACATAATGAAAAATATAATAAGATGGAAAAATCCATAGACAGACAGCAATCAGAAATTCAGAAGATTAACAGTAAAATTACAGAAGTACACAACTCAACAGAAAGTCAGAGGAGCAGAATTGAGCAAGCAGAAGCTAGAATTTCTGAAACTGAAGATAAATCACTTGGCACTAATATATTTGAAGAAAAATCAGATAAAAAATTTTTTTAAATGAAGAAACCTTAAGAATCATGTGGGACTCTATCAAGAGAAATAACCTATGAGTGATTGGAGTACCAGAATAGGGAGAGATAACAGAAAATAGAGGCAGAATTGTTTAAGATTTGTTGGCAGAAAACTTCCCTGATAGAGTGAAAGATGAGAAGATACCTATACGAGATGCTTATCAAACTCCACATAAGGTAGATTTTAAAAGGAAGTCACCAAGACATATTTAATCAAACTTGCCAAAACCAAAGATAAAGAATTTTAAGATCAGCTAGGGACAAACGAAAATTCATCTTCAAAGGAGTACGAACAAGAATAAGCTTGGACTACTCAGCAGAAACCATGCAGGCAAGAAGGCAATGGGATGGCTTACATAAAGTATTAAAGAAAAAAAATTGCCAGCCAAGAATCATATATCCAGCAAAACTGTCTCTCAAATATGAAGGCGAAATTAGGACTTTTCCAGATAAACTGAAGTTTAGGGATTTCGTAAAAACCAAACCAAAACTACAAGAAATACTAAAGGCAGTTCTTTGGTTAGAAAATCAATAATATCAGGTATCAACGCAAGACTAGAGCACTGAGCAGAGCAATCAGAAGTCAACCCACACAGGGAAATCACAAAAATAAATTAAGATTTAAAAAAGTGCTCAAAACAGGGAACCAACGATGTTATTATGTAAAAGAAGACAACGTTAAAACAATAAAGAGGAACTAAGAAATGTAGTCATAGATCTTTCATATGGAGAGGAAGACAAGGTGATACAAAGAAATAAAAGCTGGGTTTCAATTTAGAAAAATAGGTGTAAATAATAAGATAACCACAATAAAGGCAAACTATCTTACACATCTTACACATCAGAAAAAAATAGAAACTCAAGAGACACAAAATTGACAACAACAAATATGAGGAAAGGACAATATATAAAGACAATCTACTAAGCACATAAAATTATGTTGGGAAAATAAACTGTCAACAACACACAAAAAAAGACATCAAAAGGATAGCAATAAATTCATGCCTACCCATAATTGTGCTGAATGTAAATGGACTAAATGCACAAATAAAGAGACAGAGAGTGGCAGAATGGATGAAAAAACAAGATCCGTCTCTATGCTCTCTGCAGGAGACACATCTTAGACTTAGAGACACAAACAAACTAAAAAAGGATGGAAAAAAAATATATCAAGCAAACAACAATCAAAAAAGAGCAGGAGTGGCAATATTAATTTCTGACAAAATAGACTTTAAAGTTAAATCGATCATAAAGGATAAGGAAAGACACTATATAATGATCAAAGGGACAATATACCAAGAGGATATAACCATATTAAATATTTATGCACCCAATGACAGGGCTACAAGATACATAAAATAAATTCTATCAGCCTTGAAAAGTGAGATAGACAGCTCCACAAAAATAGTAGAAGGCTTCCACACACTACTTTCAGTGAAGGACAGGACTTCCAGAAAGAATCTCAATAAAGACACGGAAGATCTAAACGCCACAATAAACTCACTTGACCTCATAGACATATACAGAACACCCTACCCAACAGCAACCAAGTATACTTTCTTTTCTAGTGCACATGGAACATTCTCTAGAATAGACCACATATTAGGTCATAAAGCAAATCTTAACAGAATCCAAAACATTGAAAATATTACAAAGCATCTTCTCTGACCATAAGGCCATAAAAGTAGAAATCAATAACAGAAAAAGAAGGGAAAAGAGATCAAACACTTGGTAAGTGAACAATAACCTGCTCAATAAAGACTGCATTATAGAAGACATTAAAGATGAAATAAAGAAATTCATAGCATCCAATGTGATTGAAAACGCTTCCTATCAAAATCTTTGGGACAAGGAAAGCAGTGCTCAGAACTCAATTTATATCAACAAATGCACATATCGAAAAAGAAAAAAAACTCCAAAATCAAAGAATTATCCCTACAACTTGAACAATTAGAAAGAGAGCAACAAAAGAAACCCTCAGGGACTAGAAAAAAACATTTAATAAAAATTAGGGCAGAACTAAATGAAATAGAAAACAGAAAAACAATTGAAATAATTAAGAAGACCAAAAGCTGGTTTTTTGAAAAAAAATCAACAAAATTGATAAGCCATTGGCTAAAATGACAAAAGAAAAAGGAGAGGAAGTAAATAACCCAAATAAGAAATGAGGTGGGTGATATTACAACAGACCCAACTGAAATTAAAAAGAAACATATGAGATTACTATGAAAAATTGTACTCTAACAAATTTGAAAACCTAGAAGAAATGGATGAATTCCTAGAAACACACTACCTACCTCAATTAACACAAAGAGAGGTAGAACAACTAAGTAGACCCATAATGAAAGAAGAGACTCCCCCCAAAAAAACTCCCCCCCCAAAAAAGCTCTGTCCTGGACGGCTTAACTGCAGAGTTCTACTAAACTTTCAGAGAGGAGTTAACACCGCTAGTACTAAAGGTATTTCAGAGAATAGAAAAGGACTGAATACTCCCAAACTCAATTCTATGAAGCCAGCATATCCCTGATACCAAAATCAGGTAAAGACACCACATAAAAAGAAAATTACAGACACATATCCCTCATGAGGAAACCCTGGTGGCGTATTCGTTAAGTGCTATAGCTGCAAACCAAGAGGTCAGCAGTTTAAATCCACTGGGCACTCTTGGTAACTCTATGGGGCAATTCTACTCTGTCTTACAGGGTAGCTGTGAGTTGGAATTGATTCAATGGCAGTGGGTTCAGTTTTTTGTTTGTTATCCCTCATAAACTTAGATGCAAAAATCTTCAACAAAATTCTAGCCAATAGAATTCAACAACATATCAAAAAAATAATTCACCGTGACCAAGTGGGATTCACACCAGGTATGCAGGGATGGTTCAACATTACAAAAACAATTAATGTAATCCACTACATAAATAAAACGAAAGACAAGAATCACATGATTTTATCACGTGATGCAGAAAAGCCATTTGACAAAGTTCAACACCCATTCATGATAAAAACTCTCAGCAAAATAGAAATAGAAGGAAAATTCCTCAATATAATAAAGGACATTAATACAAAGCCAATAGCCAACATAATCCTACATGGAGAGAGCCTGAAAGCATTCCCCTTGAGATCGAGAACCAGACAAGGATGCCCTTTATCACCGCTCTTATTCAACATTGTGCTGGAGGTCCTAGCCAGAGCAATTAGGCTACACAAAGAAATAAAAGGCATCCAGATTGATAATGAAGGAGTAAAAGTATCTCTATTTGCCGATAACATGATCTTATACACAGAAAACACTAAGGAATCCTCAAGAAAACTACTGAAACTAATAGAAGAGTTGAGCAGAGTATCGGGATACAAGGTAAACTTGCAAAAAATCAGTTGGATTCCTCTACACCAACGAAGAGAACATCAAAGAGGAAATCACCAAATCAATACCATTTACAGTAGCCCCCAAGAAGATAAAATACTTAGGAATAAATCTTACCAGACACGTAAGAGACTTATACAAAGAAAACTACAAAACACTTCTGCATGAAAGCAAGAGACCTACATAAGTGGAAAAACATACGTTGCTCATGGATAGGAAGAGTTAACATTATAAAAATATCTATTTTACCAAAATGGATCTATACATTTAATGCAATTCTGACCCAAATTCCAACGACATTCTTTTTTTATATAATTTTTATTGTGCTTTAAGTGAAAGCTTGCAAATCAAGTCAGTTTCTCACATAAAAACTTATATACACCTTGCTATGTAAAAAAAAAAAATTTTTTTTTTGTGTACTCCCAATTACTCTCCCACTAATGAGGCAGCCTGCTCTCTCCCTCTACTCTCTCTTTTTGTGTCCATTTCAACAGCTTCTAACCCCCTCTACACTTTCATCTCCCCTCCAGACAGGAGATGTTAACATAGACTCAAGTGTCCACCTGATCCAAGAAGCTCATTCATTACCAGCATCCCGCTCCAGCGAGATTGTCCACTCCAATCCATCTCTGAAGAGTTGGCTTCAGAAATGGCTCCTGTCCTGGGCAAACAAAAGGCCTGGGGGCCAAGAACACCAGGGTCCTTCCAGTCTCAGTCAGACCATTAAGTCTGGTCTTTTTATGAGAATCTAGGGTCTGCATCCCACTGCTCTCCTGCTCCCTCAGGGGTTCTCTGTTGTGTTCCCTGTCAGGGCAGTCATCCGTTGTAGCCAGGCACCATCTAGTTCTTCTGGTCTCAGGATGATGTAGTCTCTGGTTCATGCAGCTCTTTCTGTCTCTTGGGCTTGTGATTACCTTGTGTCCTTGCTGTTCTTCATTCTCCTTTGATCCAGGTGGGTTGAGACCAATTGATGCATCTCAGATGGCTGCTTGCTAGCATTTAAGACCCCAGACACCACTCTTCAAAGTGGGATGCAGAATGTTTTCTTAATAGATTTTATTATACCAGTTGACTAAGATGTCCCCTGAAATCATGGTCCCCAAACCCCTGCCCCAGGGGATGCACTGGCCTTCAAACCATTCAGTTTATTCAGGAAACTTCTTTGCTTTTGGTTTAGTACAGTTGTGCTGACCTCTGCTACATTGTGTGTTGTCTTTCCCTTCACCAAAAGTAGTTCTTACCTACCATCTAATTAGTGAATGCCCCTCTCCCACCCTCCCTCCGTCCCTCTTCTCGTAACCACAAAAGAATGTTTTCTTCTCAGTTTAAACTATTTCTCAAGTTCTTATAATAGTGGTCTTATACAATATTTGTCCTTTTGCAAGTGACTACTTTCACTCAGCATAATGTCTTCCAGGTTCCTCCATGTTATGAAATGTTTCACAGATTCATCACTGTTCTTTATCGATGCGTAGTATTCCATTGTGTGAATATACCATAATTTATTTATCCATTCATATATTGATGAGCACCTTGTTTGCTTCCATCTTTTTGCTATTGTAAACAGAGCTGCAATAAATATGGGTGTGCATATATCTGTTTGTGTAAAGGCTCTTATTTCTCTAGGATATATTCCGAGGAGTGGGATTGCTGGATCATATGGTAGTTCTATTTCTAGCTTTTTAGGAAGCGCCAAGTTGATTTCCAAAGTGGTTGTACCATTTGACATTCCCACCAGCAGTGTAGAAGTGTTCCAGTCTGTCCACATTCTCTCCAAAATTTATTATTTTGTGTTTTTTGGATTAATGCCAGCCTTGTTGGAGTGAGATGAAATCTCATTATAGTTTTGATCTGCATTTCTCTAATGGCTAATGATCGTGAACTTTTCCTCATGTATCTCTTAGCTACCTGAATGTCTTCTCTAGTGAAGTGTCTATTCATATCTTTTGCCATTTTTAATAGGTGTATTCGTCTTTTTGTAGTTGAGTTTTTGCAGTATCATGTAGATTTTTAGAGATCAGGCGCTGATCAGAAATGTCATAGCTAAAAGTTTTTCCCAGTCTGTAGGTAGTCTTTTTACTCTTTTGGTGAAGTCTTTGGATGAGCATAGGTGTTTGATTTTTAGGAGCTCCCAGATATCTAGTTTTTCTTCTGCATTCTTAATAATGTTTTGTATACTGTTTATGGGTTGGGTATACTGTTATGCCACGTATTAGGGCTCCTAACGTTGTCCCTATTTTTTCTTCCATGATCTTTATCGTTTTAGATTTATATGTAGGTCTTTGATCCATTTTGAGCTCATTTTTGTGCATGGAGTGAGGTATGGGTCTTGTTTCATTTTTTTGCAGATGGATATCCAGTTATGCCAGCACCGTTTCTTAAAAAGACTGTCTTTTCCCCATTTAACTGTTTTGGGGCCTTTGTCAAATATCAACTGCTCGTATGTGGATGGATTTATGTCTGGATTCTCAATTCTGTTCCGTTGGTCTATGTATCTGTTGTTTTACCAGTAGCAGGCTTTTTGACTACTGTGGCAGTATAATAGGTTCTAAAATCAGGTGAAGTAAGGCCTCCCACTTTGTTCTTCTTTTTCAGTAATGCCTTATTGATCCCGGGCCTCTTTCCCTTCTATATTAAGTTGGTGATTTGTTTCTCCATCTGATTAAAGAATGTCGTTGGGATTTGGATCGGAATTGCATTGAAAGTATAGATCACTTTTGGTAGAATCCCCAACCCCATTGCCGTCAAGTCAATGCTGACTCATAGCAACCTTATGGTAGAATAGACATTTTTATAATGTTAAGTCTTCCTATCCATGAGCAAGGTATGTTCTTCCACTTATGTAAGTCTCTTTTGGTTTCTTGCAGAAGTGCACTGTAGTTTTCTTTGTATAAGTCTTTTACATGTCTGGTAAGATTTATTCCTAAGTATTTTATCTTCTTGGGGGATACTGTAAATGGTATTGATTTGGTGATTTCCTTTTTGATGTTCTTTTTGTTGGTGTAGAGGAATCCAGCTGATTTTTGTATGTTTATCTTGTATCCCGATACTCTGCTCAACTCTTCTATTAGTTTCAGTAGTTTTCTTGAGGATTCCTTGGTGTTTTCTGTGTATAAGATCATGTCATCTGCAAATAGAGATACTTTTACTTCTTCCTTGCCAGTCTGGATCCCTTTTGTTTTTTATCTAGCCTAATTGCTCTGCTAGGACCTCCAACACAATGTTGAATAAGAGCGGTGATAAAGGGCATCCTTGTCTGGTTCCTGATCTCAAGGGGAATGCTTTCAGGCTCTCTCCATTTAGGGTGATGTTGGCTGTTGGCTTTGTATAAATGCCCTTTATTATGTTGTAAAATTTTCCTTCTATTCCTAGTTTGCTGAGAGTTTTTACCACGAGTGGGTGCTGAACTTTGTCAAATGGCTTTTCTGCATCACGTGATAAAATCATGTGATTCTTGTCTTTCGTTTTATTTATGTAGTGGATTACATTAATTGTTTTTGTAATGTTGAACCATCCCTGCATACCTGGTGTGAATCCCACTTGGTCACGGTGAATTATTTTTTTGATATGTTGTTGAATTCTATTGGCTAGAATTTTGTTGAGGATTTTTGCATCTGTGTTCATGAGGGATATAGGTCTATAATTTTCTTTTCTTTTGGTGTCTTTACCTAGTTTTGGTATCAGGGATATGCTGGCTTCGTAAAATGAGTTTCTGACTATCCCATCCTTTTCTAAGCTCTGAAATACCTTTAGTAGTAGTGGTGTTAACTCTTCTCTGAATGTTTGGAAGAACTCTGCAGTGAAGCCTTCCGGACCAGGGCTTTTTATTGTTGGGAGTTTTTTGATTACCTTTTCAAACTCTTCTTTTGTTATGGGTCTGTTTAGTTGTTCTACCTCTGTGTTACTTTACATAGGTAGTGTGTTTCTAGGAATTTATTCATTTCTTCTAGGTTTTCAAATTTGTTACAGTGCAATTTTGCATAGTAATCTGATATGATTCTCTTAATTTCAGTTGGGTCTGCCGTAATATCACCCCTCTCATTTCTTATTTGGGTTATTTGCTTCCTCTCCTGTTTTTCTTTTGTCAGTTTGGCCAGTGGTTTATCAATTTCGTTGATTTTTTTAAAGAACCAGGTTTTGGTCTTCTTAATTATTTCAATTGTTTTCCTGTTTTCTGTTTCATTTAGTTCAGCTCTAATTTTTATTGTTTGTTTTCTTCTGGTGCCTGAGGGTCTCTTTCATTGCGCTCTTTCTATTTGTTCAAGTTGTAGGGATAATTCTTTCATTTTGTCCCTTCTTTTTGGATGTGTGCATTTGTTGATATAAATTGACCTCTGAGCACCGCTTTTGCTGTGTCCCAAAGGTTCTGATAGGAAGTGTTTTCACTCTCATTGGATTCTATGAATTTTTTTATTCCATCCTTAATGTCTTCTATGACCCAGTCTTTTTTGAGCAGGGTATTGTTCAGTTTCCAAGTGTTCGATTTCTTTTCCCTGCTTTTCTGTTATTGACTTCCACTTTTATGGCCTTATGGTCTGAGAAGATGCTTTGTAATATTTCAATGTTTTGGATTCTGCTAAGGCTTGCTTTATGACCTAATATGTGGTCTATTCTAGAGAATGTTCCATGTGCACTAGAAAAGAAAGTATACTTGGTTGCTTTTGGGTGGAGTGTTCTGTATATGTCTATGAGGTCAAGTTGGTTGATTGTGGCATTTAGATCTCCTGTATCTTTATTGAGCTTCTTTCCGGATGTCCTGTCCTTCACCAAAAGTGGTGTGTTGAAGTCTCCTACAAGTATTTGGGAGCTGTCTATCTCACTTTCCAATACTGATAGAATTTATTTTATATGTCTTGTAGCCCTATCATTGGGTGTATAAATATTTAATATGGTTATATCTTCTTGGTGTATTGTCCCTTTAATCATTATATAGTGTCCTTCGATGGATTTAACTTTAAAGTCTATTTTGTCATAAATTAATATTGCCACTCCTGCTCTTTTTTGAATGTTGTTTACTTTATATATTTTTTTCCATCCTTTGAGTTTTAGTTTGTTTGTGTCTCTAAGACTAAGGTGTGTCTCTTGTAGGCAGCATAAGACAGATCTCGTTTTTTCATCCATTCTGCCACTCTCTGTCTCTTTATTGGTGCATTTAGTCCATTCACATGCAGGGTAATTATGGATAGGTATGAATTTGGTCCTAACATTTTGGTGTCTTTTTTTGTGTGTTGTTGACGGTTTCTTTATCCCACTTAATTTTATGTGCTGAGTAGATTATCTTTATATATTGTCCTTTCCTCATATTTGTTGTAGTTGATTTTGTTTCTGCTGAGTCTCTATTTTTGTCTTGTATTTTATTTTGATGAGTAGGGTAGTTTGTCTCCTTTGTGGATACTTTATTATTTACCCTTATTTTTCTAAATTTAAACCTTACTTTTATTTCTTTGTATCGCCATACCTTCCTCTTCATATGGAAGGTGTATGATTAAATTTCTTAGTCCGTCTTTATTATTCTAATGTTGTCTTCTTTTATGTAAAACATCACTGTTACCCTCTTTTGAGCTTTTTTTAAAATAATCTTGCTTTGTTTTTCTGAATTTCCCTATCTGGGTTGATTTCTGGTTGCTCTGCCCAGTGTTCTAGTCTTGGGTTGATACCTGATATTATTGATTTTCTAACCAAAGAACTCCCTTTAGTATTTCTTGTAGTTCTCATTTGGTTTTTACAAATTCCCTCAACTTGTGGTTATCTGGAAATGTCTTAATTTCACCTTCATATTTAAGAGACAGTTTAGCTGGATATATGATTCTTGGCAGGCAATTTTTTTCCTTCAATTTTTTAAATATGTCATCCCATTGCCTTCTTGCCTCCATTGTTTCTGCCGAGTAGTCCGAGCTTATTCTTATTGACTTTCCTTTGTAGGTGACTTTTCGTTTATCCCTCGCTGCTGTTAAAATTCTCTCTTTATCTTAGGTTTTGGCAAGTTTGATTATAATATGTCTTGGTGACCTTCTTTTAACATCTACCTTATGTGGAGCTTGATGAGCATCTTGGATAGATATCGTCTCATCTTTCACTATATCAGGGAAGTTTTCTGCCAACAAATCTTCAAGAATTCTCTCTGTATTTTCTGTTATCCCTCCCTATTCTGGTACTCCAATCACTTGTGGGCTATTTCTCGTGATAGAGTCCCACATGATTCTTAAGGTTTCTTCACTTTTTTTTTAATTCTTTTATTTGATTTTTCTTCAAATATATTAGTGCCAAGTGATTTATCTTCAGTTTCAGAAATTCTAGCTTCTGCTTGCTCAATTCTGCTCCTCTGACTTTCTATTGTGTTGTGTACTTCTGTAGTTTTATTGTTAATCTTCTGAATTTCTGATTGCTCTCTGTTTATGGATTTTTCTGTCTTATTAAACTTTTCATTATGTTCCTGAATAATCTTTCTGATTTCTTCAATTGCTTTATCTGTGTGTTCTTTGGCTTGCTCTGTGTATTGTCTCATTTCCTTCCTGATGTCTTGAAAAGTTCTGTATATTAAACTTTTCTATTCTTCATCTGGTAATTCCAGGAATGCACTTTCCTCTAGAAGATGCCCTGATTCTTTGTTTTGAGAGCCTGTTGAGGTGATCATGGTCTGTTTCTTTATGTGACTTGATGTTGACTGTTGTCTCCAAGCCATCAATAAGTTATTGTATTAGTTTATGCTTGCTTACTGTGTCCTAGCTTCTTGCTTTGTTTTGTTTTGGTATACCCCTATGGGTTGCTTGAGTGAGCTAGCTTGATTATTATCGCCTTTGGAGCACCGGTGTCCTGTCCCCAGCTTGCTAGAGCTATTATCAGGTATATCAGTCTAGGAGTCAATTCACTTTTCTTGTATGACTTCCACTCAGATTTCCAGGTAGCTGATCATCAAGTGTGTGGTACAGGCTCTGTGCTACAGTCTTAGAGGGGCAGGGGTGATTGGCATATATACCAGTATCTGATTTCAGCAGGGGGTCATGCTCTGAACAAGGCAGGGGGCTGAGAACTGACCCCCGAGTATCTCAGGAAAGCACATCCTTGTTCCCTAGAGTGTGCAGGTGGGTGGATTCTGCAGACAGATCATGGGCACCCATAGTTTTTGGTTTTAAGGACTGGGAGGTACCAGTTATCTTTGGACCTCTGTTGCAGGTGGCTGGGTGATCTGAGTGGAGCTACCAGTCCTTAGGTCCCTGATGTGGGTAGGTGAGGACCTTGTTTAATAGGCAAAGCAAAGTCAAACATCAAACACCCACCTCTCCACCACACAGCTAAAATGGTTGGAGCCTGCTAGCAAGGGCCTATTCTCCTGAAATAGGCCCATACAAGTCCATGCAGAAGGCAAAGGTGCTCAAAGTCCATGGGCAGTTTATGCCTGGACAAGAGCTGCTTCTGTCCTGAGCTCCCCAAGTTAGTGGAGCTAGCAAATTATCTTTCCCCAAAACACAAATTTTTTCCTTCCCCAAGGCCAGGAGGATGGCTCTAGGTCCTCAACAGTAACTATTTCAGGCCCAGAGAATTCATCTGCTGAAGCCAGTTTGTGGATGGGGGGGCACATTAAAATACACACAACTACTTGGCTTTTGCTGAGAGTGCCATTCTCCTCAGGTTCCGGAGGTGTGAGTAGGCTGTGTGGCTGGCTACTTCTCCCTGAGGAAACCTTGGTCAAACACTAGCACCAGCCCACTGCCACTGCCACTCCGGGAATGGAGCCTGAGAGCTCCTTGCAATTCACATCTGGCAACTCCTCTCTGCTCCTGAACAGTCTCTTCTTTCCCCTGCCCCTCAGTTCGTTTTCTAAGCTTGCCTTTGAAGCTCAGCGTTCCCAGCTTGTCACAAATATACTTGTTTCACTTGTTTTGGGGGAGGGGCTTTGTTGTAAAGAGGGCTCACTGGAAGTGTCTGTCTATTCCGCCATCTTGGCTCTGTATCCTCCCAAAGACATTCTTTAATGAGATGGAGAAACAAATCACGAACTTCATATGGAAGGGAGAGAGGCCCCAGATAAGTAAAGCATTACTGAAAAAGAAGAACAAAGTGGGAGGCCTTACTCTACCTGATTTTAGAGCCCATTATACTGCCACAGTAGTCAAAACAACCTGGTACTGGTACAAAAACAGATACATAGACCAACGGAACAGAATTGAGAATCCAGACATAAATCCATCCACATATGAGCAGTTGATATTTGACAAAGGCCCCAAAACAGTTAAATGGGGAAAAGACAGTCTTTTTAAGAAACGGTGCTGGCATAACTGGATATCCATCTGCAAAAAAATGAAACAAGACCCATACCTCACTCCATGCACAAAAATGAGCTCAAAATGGATCAAAGACCTACATATAAAATCTAAAACGATAAAGATCATGGAAGAAAAAATGAGGACAAAGTTAGGAGCCCTAATACGTGGCATAAACAGTATACCCAACCCATAAACAGTATACAAAACATTATTAAGAATGCAGAAGAAAAACTAGCTATCTGGGAGCTCCTAAAAATCAAACACCTATGCTCATCCAAAGGCTTCAGCAAAAGAGTAAAAAGACTACCTACAGACTGGGAAAAAGTTTTTAGCTACGACATTTCCGATCAGCGCCTGATCTCTAAAAATCTACATGATACTGCAAAAACTCAACTACAAAAAGACAAGTACACCTATTAAAAATGGCAAAAAATATGAATAGACACTTCACTAAAGAAGACATTCAGGTAGCTAAGAGATACATGAGGAAACGTTCACGATCATTAGCCATTAGAGAAATGCAGATCAAAACTACAATGAGATTTCATCTCACTCCAACAAGGCTGGCATTAATCCAAAAAATACAAAATAATAAATGTTGGAGAGGCTGTGGAGAGATTAGAATACTTATATACTGCTGGTGGGAATGTCAAATGGTACAACCACTTTGGAAATCAACTTGGCGCTTCCTTAAAAAGCTAGAAATAGAACTACCATATGATCCAGCAATCCCACTCCTCGGGATATATCCTAGAGAAATAAGAGCCTTTACACGAACAGATATATGCACACCCATGTTTATTGCAGCTCTGTTTACAATAGCAAAAAGATGGAAGCAACCAAGGTGTCCATCAACGGATGAATGGGTACATAAATTATGCTGTATTCACACAATGGAATACTACGCATCAATAAAGAAATGTGATGAATCTGTGAAACATTTCATAACATGGAGGAACCTGGAAGGCATTATGCTGGGTGAAATTAGTCAGTTGTAAAAGGACAAATATTGTATAAGACCACTATTATAAGAACTTGAGAAATGGTTTAAACAAAGAAGAAAATATTCTTTGATAGTTATGAGACAGGGGAGGGATTGAGGATGGGAGAGGAGTATTCACTAATTCGATAGTAGATAAGAACTACTTTAGGTGAAAGGAAAGACAACACACAATACAGTGGAGGTCAGCACAACTGGACTAAACCAAAAGCAAATAATTTTCCTGAAAAAACCGAATGCTTCGAAGGCCAGCATAGCAGGGGCAGGGGTTTGGGGACCATGGTTTCAGGGGACATCTAAGTCAACGGGCATAATAAAATCTATTAAGAAAACATTCTGCATCCCATTTTGGAGAGTGGCATCTGGGGTTTTAAACTCTAGCAAGCAGCCATCTAAGATGCATCAATTGGTCTCAACCCAGCTGGATCAAAGGAGAATGAAGAACACCAAGGACACAACATAATAATGTGCCCAAGAGACAGAAAGGCCACATAAACCACAGACTACATCAGCCTGAGGCCAGAAGAACTAGATGGCACCCAGCTACAACTGATGACTGTCCTGACAGGGAACACAACAGAGAACCCCTGAGGGAGCAGTAGAACAGTGGGATGCAGACCCCATATTCTCTTAAAAAGACCAGACATAGTGATCTGACTGAGACTAGAAGGAGCTGGGTGGTCATGGTCTCCAGACCTTTTGTTGGCTGAAGTCAGGAACTATTCCCAAAGCCAACTCTTCATACAGGGATTGGACTGGACAATGGGGTAGAGGGGATCTGGTGAGGAGTGAGCTTCTTGGATCAGGTGGGCACTTGAGAATATGTTGGCATCTCCTGTCTGGAGGGGAGATGAGAGGGGAGAAGCAGTTAGAAGCTGGCAAAATGGACACAAAAAGAGAGAGAGGAGGGAGGGAGCAGGCTGTTTCATTGGGGGAGAGCAATTGGGAGTATGTAGCAAGGTGTATATAAGTTTTTATGTGAGAGACTGACTTGATTTGTAAACTTTCACTTAAAGCACAGTAAAAATTAAAAAAAAAAAGTTAAGATTATAATTTTAGTTCCTTGACATACTCATTCTAGATTCAAGATGAAAGTGTTTCATGCCTTCTGTGATCTCTAATGTACCTACACTATGAATCACAAACTTTAGTTTAAGGGCTCTGCTATCAAGACCAGTACTAACCCATTTGCAGGAGACAGTCACTACCTGTCTTTACATGGATGCTGGTATTATCTTCACCAATGTATTCCTCAAGTCCCCAGTGAAGGAAGTGTTCTTTGGGAGTATATGAGCATGTTGTGCATGATAAATCTGCTTCAATATTCTTATCTCTCTTACCTCTGGATTTTTTTTTCTATAATAGCTAGAACAAGCAAGTTAAGCAAGTTAGGATAGTAATATTATTAATAACAGTTTATTTGTTTTAATTATATATATATATACTTAGTATGGTAAAAATACATATAACACAACATTCACCAATTCAACATTTTTTACATGAACATTTTAGTAACACCTATTATGTTAACCTGGAAACCCTGGTGGCGTACAGGTTAAGCACTACAGCTGCTAACCAAGAGGTCAGCAGTTCAAATCTGCCAGGTGCTCCTTGGAAATTCTATGGGGCAGTTCTACTCTGTTCTATAGGGTCGCTATGAGTCGGAATCGACTCAATGGCAGTGAGTTTATTATGTTAACCAGAGCCCTGCTACCAAAGTGGTTAAGAGTTTGGCTGCTAACCAAAAGGTCAGCAGTTCAAATCCACCAGCCACTCCTTGGAAACCCTATGGGGCAGTTCTACTCTGTCCTATAGGGCCACTATGAGTTGGAATCGACTCGACAGGTTTATTACATTAACCATGTTGTGCAACCATCACCACTATCAATTACCAAATTTTCCATCAGCGCTAGCAGGTACTTAATGCTTCCTAAACAGTGACTTCTCCTTTTTCCTTCCCTCCCATCCCTTGTAATCACTAATAGACTTTGGTCTTCATGCATTTGCCTATTACAGATATTATATATAAGTGGCATCTCAACTTTTTTATCTGTGAGCACTGCTAGGTTAAGGTATCAGTCAACCAACTGAGCCACATGCAGCCACTTTAGCTAACACAATTACGTATTGATAAAGAAGCCCAATCCAGCGTTATATTCCTTCCTCCCTTTTCTAAATTCCTAAAGATCATTCTTACATAGAATCTCTAGCTTTCTGACATATTAACAGGCAAAATGTCATAGTGAATTTGGTGTACATACCATCTCCTTCATGTTAGACTTTATGCTAATGATACTGAAATTTGCTATATTTTACTCTAGGTGTAGGTCTGGACACAATGAGAGGTGATGGGTATGAATACTAAGTAGAATTGGCATCTCCATGCAGGGCAACTGACACATGGGAGATGGCCACAGGGGCTCCGGGTCAAAGAAAGCTAATTTCCTCAAACAAGGGATAAATAACTGTTTCCACAGGTAAAGGAGATCAGTGGAATATAAAGGTTCAAAGTACTCAGATTCATCAACACCTCGCCCAAATGTTTCCATTCCCATTGTCAGAGTCTCACTTTTTCCTTTTTGCAATGTTTACATAGGCGATCTGACGCAGCTCTAACTCAACTTACATGGAAGTTCCAAAAACCTAAAAATTAAACTGTCAGTATAGAATTTGGACAAAATGAGCCTGAAGCTACAAGAAATACTCTAGCTTCCCAAGTGTGCCTTGGTCTGGAAGTTTAAATCCTCAAACTTGTTTCTGTCTTTCCTTATACTCTTCTGAATAGTGGGAAGCAGCTTGTCCACCCCATAATCCTTGTACTCTCATCACCTTCACCATAAATTTCTAATCCAACAGCCATTTTGTCTCCCAAATACTTGCCTCCCATTTCATTTCAGGCAACTAAAGTTCATAAAGTGACTCGATGCTCAAAACTGGAAGGTTAGCCTGCTTTAAAATCTAACCAGCCAATCCCAAATTTGCATATTTGAGGTTATTGCAATCCCCACTTCTCTTCTGCAACCAAATACTGTATTACTGAAGACTCATTTAGAAAAGTAGAAGCCTCTCTAGGTATTTCTTGTAAAAAGAAGCTTAATACAGACAATTAAAGACTCATACACCATTGGAAAAGCTGTAGGAGAAGGGTCAAAAAGACCTTTTCAGAAAATCAAAATGGGCAAGGGTTGTAGGAAAACTGTTGCTAATGATTCCAAATGCTCATAGTGCCAAAGTGGGTGATTATCCCTAGGACTTTTAGAGTTACTGAAAGCTACCATCAAATGAATTCATCAGATGCCTGAGGCTGGTGATGGAGGAAAATGTCTTCTCCTCTTTTGGCTTTCAAATGTTGTGTGAATACTTCACATTGGTGAAGTAAAAAACTAGAAACTCAAAGAGAAACAGATTCTGAAAAAGTTTGACATAGGATTCTCCCCTGCTATTCAGATAAAAATGTAGAATGGGAAGCAGTTAATGCCGAGTTTTCAACAGAGCATCCAGGACAACGGACACCGGCTCAACTGCCATCAGGGACTCAGACCTTCACTCCCCCATAGCTTCTCTTGCTGGATTCCCCCAGAGGCAGGACATATCAACATCAATTTTTCCCAGTTTCATACTTAACAAGTTCGCCCATTAGAGAACACATGCTGGAGAAGCATATCATGCTTGGTAGAGGGTCAGCAGAAAAGACGAAGATCCTCAGCAAGACGGATTGACACAGTGGCAGCAACAGTGACCTCAAACATACCTACTATTGTGAGGAGGGCATACAACCCAGCAATGTTCCATTTTGTTATGCGTAGGGTTGCTATGAGTAGAAGTCATCTCAACAACACCTAACAACAGTGTAATGAAGCTACAGAGTAATATCGGATTAATAATGAACATCTAAATCAATGGAATGAAATACAGCATACAGAAATAATCTATGTGGTTATGAGATGTTGACAAAGTTGCATTATAGCTAATTAAGAAAAGATATCATTTTCAAGAAGAAAAATGTGAAAACTATTTGATAATCCCAGAGTAAAAAATAGACATTGATTTCTAGCTAACCTCATATACAAAAATATAATTTAAGAGCATCATAGACTTAAATGTAAAAGCTAAAACTATAAAACTTCTACAAGTCCAAAGAAAATATGTTTGTGATTTCAGGGGTAGGTGAATTTTCCCTGCTCAGGTCACAAAAGCACTAACCAAAAAGAAAAGAAAACTGGACTTTATCAAAATTTTAAACATTCTGCTTGTTATGGAAATCATGTTACCATCTCTGAGTATCTGCTCCCAGCTCCTCCAGGAGGGGAGATCAGATCCTTCACGACTGTGTGCAGTGCACACTCGGCAACCCTCTGCCCCTTTGCTAGAGAATCTCACCCCATGATATGCTGTCTCCCTTCCATAGAGTCTATCACTTGGTGTTTATTTTAGGCCTCCCGCATAAGATATACAAGTCTAAAATTTAGCAATATGAGCAACACATGGTAAAACTTCAATTAATGTTTATTGAATTGGCTTGGACTAGAAAACGGTGAAATAAGGGAAACAGGAAGAAGCATGTTCCTGCAGAAAATCATAGGCAAGTGAGATAGGCAATTAAGAGGCAGCAGGAAATTCCTGAAGGATTCCCCCAATGGGTCACAGAGCGGGGGCCACAGGGTTGCAGAAGTCCAGTCAATGTCCGGATTGACAGGCTGCCCAAGGCTGAGCCCGTGGGAAGACCCAGATCTCTGCAAAATCCTGGTGGCTTCCTCACAGTATCCAAGTTCTCACTCCTTCCGAGCAGCTGCTTGCTAAGAATGTCCAGGCTTGTGAAGTCAGGGGATTTCTTACAGAGAGGAAATGCACACAACTGCTTACGGGGGGAGACAATGGAATCCCAGATTCCCAATTTCTCATTTCTTTCCTGTCATTTCCAGAGAGGATTTAGCAGTTAAAAAAAGAAAAGAAAAAAAGAAAGTCTGGCCTGCCTGGAGAAAAAGGAAACTTGGATACAAATTGCTGAATTTCTATTAGTTTTATTTTCATGTGGCTAAATCTTAGAAGACTGCTTTGGCAACTGGAAATAAGGGGAATGATAAAAATCTCCAATTCCCATTCTGAGTCCCTCAACAACCCAGTATGTATTTGTGTGTTTACAACGTGCCGGGTAAAGTCCTCAAAGCTGAGACCACAAGACACATTGGAAGTCTCCATTTATTCTATTTCTCGAACAAACCTTATGTGGTCATGGTATCTAATTCTTTTATATATTGTTGAATTCTATTTTCTAGTGTTCTGTCAAGAATTTTTGCATCTGTATTCATGTGGGATGTTACACCGTAGTTTCTTTTTTTGTAATGTCTCTGGTTTTGGTAATTTCGTTAATACAAGTTAGGAAGGTTTTCCTCCACTTCTTTCAGGAACAAATTGTGAAGAATAGGTATTAATTCTTATCTGAACATTAGATATAATGCTCCAGTGAAACTATCTGGGTCTGGAGATTTGGAAGTGGGACTTTTTTTTTAATGCATATGCAATTTCCTTAATAATCATACATGAAAAAAGTGAAAGATGATTTTTAAAAAAAATGGGAAAGAAGGAAAAGACCAAAGCGGATGTCAGAAGAGACTCTGAAACTTGCTCTTCAGTGCAATGTAGCTAAAGTAAATGGAAGAAATGATGAAATTAAAGATTTGAACAGAACATTTCAAAGGGCAGCTTGAGAAGACAAGATAAAGCACTATAACGAAATGTGCAAAGGCTTGGAGTTTGAAAACCAAAAAGGAAGAACCAATATGCATTTCTCAGGCTGAAAGAATAGAAGAGACAAATTCAAGCCTCAAGTTGCAATATTGAAATTCTGTGAGAAAAAAAAAAGAATGGCACAGGAATAATCAAAAGAAGATGAAAGGAATGTACAGTCACTGTACCAAAAGAATTGGTTGATGTTCAACCATTGTTTCAGAAGGAAGAAGTTCAAGCAGCTCTGAAGGCACCAATGAAAAGCAAGGCTCCAGGAATTGATGGTATACTAATTGAGATGTTTCAACAAATGAATGCAACACTAGAAGCACTTACTTGTCTATGTCAAGAAATTTGAAAGACAACTACCTGGCTAACTAACTGGAAGAGATCCATATTCATGCCCATTCCAAAGGAAGGTGATCCAACGGAAAGCAGAAATTTTTGAACAATGCCACTACTACCATATGCCAGCAAAATTTTGCTGAAAATAATTCAAAAATGACTGTAAACATACATCAACAGGAAGCTGTCAGAGGTTCAAACTGGATTCAGAAGAGGATGTAGAATGAGAGATATCATTTCTGATGTTGGGTGAATCTAGTATTCTGAAAGCAGAGAATACCAGAAAGGTGTTTACCTGTGGTTTATCAAATACATGAAGACGTTCAACTATGTGGTTTGTAAAAAATTATGGATACCATTAGGAAGAATACTAAATCCAGAACACTTAATTGTGCTCATGAAGATCAAAAGATAATTTTTCAAACAGAACAAGGAGATAATGTGTGGTTTAAACTCAGAAAAGGTGTGTGGCAGGGTTATATCCTTTCACCATACTTAGTCTATCTGTATGCTGAACAAATAATTCGAGAACCCAGATTACATGAAGAACACAATATGAGGACAGGAGAAAGATTCATTAACAACCTGCAATATGCAGGTGCACAACCTCGCTTGCTGAAAATGAAGACTACTGGAAGCACAGAATACCAATCGAGATGTTTCAACAAACAGATGCAGCACTGGAAGTGCTCACTTGTCTATGCCAAGAAATCTGGAATTCAGGTGCCTGGCCAACTGACAGGAAGAGATCCATATTTATGCCTATTCCAAAGAAAGGTGATCCAACCAAATGTGGAAATTCTCAAACAATATCATCAACATCACACGTAAGTAAAATTTTACTGAAGATCATTCAAAAGGGGCCGCAGAAGTACATCAACAGGGAACTGCCAGAAATTCAAGCCTGCTTCAGAATTTTTTTTTTCAGAAGAGGGAACCAGGGATATCATTGCTGATGTCAGAGGGATTCTGGCTGAAAGCAGAGAATACCAGAAAAATGTTTACCTATATTTTATTGACTATGCAAAGGCATTTGACTGTGTGGCTCATAACAAATTATGGATAACATTATGAAGAATGGAAGTTCCAGAACACTTGATTATGCTCATGAATAACCCGTATATAAATAAAGAGGCAGTCACTGGAACAGAACAAGGGAGTACTGTGTGATTTAAAGTCAGGAAACATCTGTTATTCAATCTGTATGCTGAGCAAATAATCCAAGAAGCTGGACTATATGAAGAACAGGGCATCAGGATTGAAGGAAGACTCATTAACAACCTGTGTTATGCAGATGTCACAACCTTGCTTGCTGAAAGTGAAGAGGACTTGAAGCACTTACTGATGAAGATCAAAGACCACAGTATGGATTACACCTCAACATAAAGAAAACTAAAATTCTCACAACCGGACCAATAAACAACATCATGATAAATGAGGAAAAGATTGAAGTTGTCAAGGATTTCATCTTACTTGCATCACAGTCAACACCCACAGAAGCAGCAGTTGAGAAATCAAAGGACACATTGCCTTGGGAAAATCTGCTACAAAAGATCTCTTTAAAGTCTTAAAAAGCAAATATGTCACCTTGAAGACTAAGGTACACCTGACCCAAGCCATGATGTTTTCAGCTGCCTCATATGCATGTGAAAGCTGAACAATGAATAAGGAACACCGAAGAAAAATCAATGCCTTTGAATTATGGTATTGGTGAAGCATATTGATTATACCATGGACTGCCAAAAGAATGAACAAATCTGTCCTGGAGGAAGTACAACCAGAATGCTCCTTAGAAGCAAGGATGGCGAGACTTCTCGCATGCTTTGGACACAGTATCAGAGAAGGGCTTCATGCTTGGTAAAGTAGAGGGTCAGCAAAAAAGAGGAAGATCCTCAATGAGATGAACTGACACAGTGACTGCAACAATGGGCTTAGGTATAACAACATTGTGAGGATGGTGCAGGACGAGGTAGTGTTTTCTTCTGTTGTACATGGGGTCCCTATGAGTCAGAGCCGACACAACAGCACCTAACAACAACAACAACAACCTGAAGGTCAGTGACCTCAGCCTTCAGCATGGATTTACTCTTGAACCGGAAAAAAATGAAAATCCTCACAATTGGACTGATAAACGACATCAGGTTAAACAAAGAAAAAACTGTAGTTGTCAATGATTTACCTCTACCTGGGTCAATAATCAATGTCCATGGAAGCAGCAGTCAAGAAATCAAGCAACATACTGCACTGGACAAATCGACTGCAATAACACAAAACCAAACCTGTTGCTGTCCAGTCGATTCCGACTCATAGCTACTCTATAGGACAGCGTAGAACTGCCCCATTGAGTTTCCAAAGAGTGCCTGGTAGATTCAAACTGCCGACCAGGATTTCCAAAAACCCAAACCCATTGCCGTCCAGTTGATTCTGGCTCATAGCGACTGTATAGGACATAGTAGAACTGTCCTATATGGTTTCCAAGGAGGGCCTGGTGGACTTGAACAGCCAACCTTTTGGTTAGTGGGGGTAGCTTTTAACCACTATGCCACTAGGGTTTCCTTTAAAGTGTTAAAAAGCAAAGATGTCACTTTGATGACTAAGGTGTGCCTGACCCAATCCATGGTCTTTTCAATCACCTTGTATGCTTGTGAAACCTGGACATGAAAAAGGAAGACCAAAGAAGAATATATGCATTTGCATGGTGGTGTTGGCAAAGAATATTGAATATACCACGAACATCCAGAAGAATGAACAAATCCGTTTTAGAAGAAATAGAACCAGAAAGTTCTTTAGAAGCGAGGATGGTGAGCCTTGGGCTAGCTTACTTTGTACACATCATCAGGAAATAAAATCACTAGAAAAGGGCATCACGTTTGGTAAAGCAGAGGGTCAGCAAAAGCAAGGGCAACCCTCAATGAGATGGATTGACACAATAGCCACGACAATGGAGTGAAATGATCAGGAAGATGGCATAGGACAGGGCATTGTTTCATTCTGTTATACACAAGATCACCATGAATCAGAGCTGACTCAACAGCAGCTAACAACTATAAAACATTACAGGGATATTCAAATCATTAATTTCATTTTGGGTGAGTCATGGTAGTTTTTGCCTCTGGGGGAATTGGTTCATTTCTTCTAATCTGTCAAATGTATATTTGTAAAGTTGTTCCTAGTGTTATCTTAGTACGTTTTGGTGTATGCAAGGTCTGTAGTGATAGCCCCTGTTTCATGCCTGTTATGGGTAATTTGTGTCTTATTTATTCTTTGTCAGTCTTCCTAAAGGTTTGTCAGTATTATTGACCACATTGTTTTCTTAATTTTGTCTATTATTTTTTGTGTTCAATTTTATTGATTTATGTTATGTTTATTTTTCTTCCTTCTGTTGCCTTTGGATTTATTTTGATCATATAGGGTCACTATGAGTCAGAATTGATTTAACAGCAACGGGTTTATTAAAGTCTCTTGTCTTAGGAGCTTGTATTACTGATTTGAGAATTTTCCTTTAATATATTCACTTAGTAAAATATATAAACTTCTCATCACTTTAGCTGTGTCCTCCAAATTTCTGTATATTGTATCTTTATTTTCATTCAGTTTAATATGTTTTTTTCTATTTCCCTTGAGATTTCCTCTTTGAACCACCCACAGATTTTTTAGAAGTGTGTTGCTTAGTTTTCAAGTCATTAGAGATTTCTCTGCTGTTTTTCTGTTGTAGATATCCAGTTTATTTCACTGCAGTCTGAGAATAAGCTCTGTATGATTTCAAATCTGTAATACTTGTTGAAGTTTTTTTAGTGGTGCAGGGTATGGTCTATCTTGGCATGTTTTTCCTGGCACTAGAAAAGAGCATGTATTCTGCTATTGTTAGGTGGAGTGAATGATACATGCCAATTTGATCATTTTGGTTGACTGATATTCTTGAGTTCTTCTATGTCGTTGCTGCTTCTCTGTATAATTCTGTGAATTGTTGAGAAAGGGGTATTGAGGTCTCCAACCGTAACTGTGGATTTGTCTCTTTCTCCTTTAAGTTCTACCAGTTTTCCTTTGCATGTTTTTACTTCCGTATTTTGATGCATATACATTTAAGACTGCTTTGTGTTTTTGGAAACCCGGTGGCATAGTGGTTAAGAGATATAGCTGCTAACTGATAGGTCAGCGGTTGAAATCCACCAGGCTCTCCTTGGAAGCTATGAGTTGGAACTGACTCAATGGCAACGGGTTTCGGTTTGTGTTTTTGGTGGGCTGACTCTTTTATCATCAGAGAATGCCCCTGTTAGTCTCTCATATTTTTTATTTTTGGCTGTAATGTTTACTTTATCTGATATATAGTCACCCACTGCTGCTTTTCATTGTTTGTATAACATATCTTTTTTCTATTTATTTTCTATCTGTCTATATAGTTATATAGGAAATCAGTTTCTTACAGATAACATATATATTTGGGTCATGTATTTTAATACAATCTCTGCAGTTTAACTGGTATATTCAGACCATTTATTATTAAAGCAATTATTGAGAAGTTAAGGCTTACATATGCCATTTTATTTTTTTTTTTGCATGGTCTCTCTCTTTCCCATTTCTCAGTTTAATTTTTCCTGCCTCCCTGTGTGTTCGTGGAACTTTTTTTTACAGTTCCATTTTGGAAACCCTGGTGGGGTAGTGGTTAAGAGTTCGGCTGCTCACCAAGAGGTTGGAAGTTCAAATCCACCAGCTGCTCCTTGGAAACCTTGTGGGGCAATTCTACTCTGTCCTGTAGGGTCACTATGAGTCAGAATCGACTTGACAGCAATGGGTTTTTTGGTTTTATTTTGATTTATCTGTAGTATTTTGGAGTGTATCTCTTTATGGCTTTTTTAATGGTTGCTTGAGATAATATATTGTGTAACTGCACTAGAAAAAAAAAAAAATGTATAATCACAGTCTACTGGTTTCATCATATTTCTAGTTCAAATAAAGTGTAAAAACCTTACCTCTGTTTATGCCTTTTTACCTTCCTTTGTTTACAATATAATTGTCTTAAATATTCCCCTTACATACATTGAGAACCACACAGTGTACTATAATTTTGCTTCAAACAGTTAGTAATTATTTAGAAAATTCAAGAGAAGAAGGAAAATCTATTTATCTATCCATATGTTTGTTGTTGTTGTTAGGTGCTGTCGAGTAGATTTCAACTCACAGTGACTCTATGTACAACAGAACAAAACACTGCCGGGTCCTGCACCATCCTCACAATTGTAGCTATGTTTGAGCCCATTATTGCAGCCAGTGTTAATCCATTTCTTTGAGGGTCTCCCTCTTTTTCACTGGCTTTCACTTTACCAAGCATAATGTCCCTCCTGATAACATGTCCAATGTACATGAGATAAACTCTTGCCATCCTCGCTTTTAAGGAGCATTCTGGCTGTACTTGCCCAAGACAGATTTGTTCGTTCTATTGTCAGTCAGTGGTATATTCAGTATTCTTCACCAATATTATTATTCAAAGGCATCAATTCTTCTTTGGTCTTCCTTATTCATTGTCCTTCTTTCATATGCGTATGAGGCAATTGAAAATACCATGGCCTGTGTCAGTCTTACCTTAGTCCTCAAAGTGACATCTTTGCTATTTAACACTTGAAAGAGGTCTTTTGCAGTGATTTCCCCAATGCAATAAGTCATTTCATTTCTTGACTGCTGTTTCCATGGGCATTGATTGTGGATCCAAGTAAAACAAAATTCTTGACCACTGCAATATTCTCTCTATTTATCATGATTTTGCTCATTGTTCCAGTTGTGAGGATTTTTGTTTTCTTTATGTTGAGGCATAAGGTCATAGTCTTTGATATTCATCAGTAAATGCTTCTAGCATCACAGCAATATCTTTTAGGATATGTCCGATGGTGAAATATCCTATTAAGTCTCCATTATCTGAGGGTGCCTTGACTTCCCTTTCATTCCTGAGAGATATTTCCACTGGATATAAGATTGTAGGTCAATAGTACTCTTCTCTTTGTCACTTGAAAAAGCTTATGCCATTTCCTTTTTTCTGTAATCTGTGCTAAGAAAACCTGTTCTAATATGAATTATCTGCTATCATTAAAGTATTGTTTTTCACTTGGCATTAAGATATTTCTCCATGGTTAGTTTTTACAAATTTGGCTGTGATGTATCTCGATGTAAATTGTTTTGGGTTTATCCTCTTTGGGCTTCACTCAGACTCTTAAATCTGCAGATTTATGTCTTTTGTCAAAATTGATACATCTTCAAGTACTTTTTCAGCTTAACTCTCTTCACTCTCCCATTTTGGGATTATAATGACACAAATGTTATAATTTTTTTATAGTCCCACAGATTCTTGAGGCTTTGTTCATGTTTTAAAAGTTTATCTTCTTTTGGTTGTTCATATTGGCAATTTCTATTGTTCTATCCCCCAAGTTCATTGATCTTTTCCTCTGCCCCATCAATTCTGCTGTTGAGTTCTTCCACTAAAGTTTTTATTTCAATTGTTGTATTTTTCCATTTAAATTTTCCATTTGGTTCTTTATACCTTCTATTTTTTTGCTGAGGCCTTTTGTTTATTCATTCATTTCAAATGTGTTTGTATTTGCCCATTAAAACATTTTTATGGTGGCTGCTTTAAAATACTTGCCAGATAATTCTAATATCTTGTCATCTCAGTGTTGTCATGTATTGCCTTTTTACATTTAAGAACTTCCCAGATCTTGGTGTAATAATTGATTTTTTAATGACTTTTTGGGTATTATTTTATAAAACTCTGAACCTTATTTAAACTTTTTTTGTCAGCTGGCTTCATCTGACACCACTCCTGGAGGAGCAAATGGTGGGGGCGGAGTTGGGGGGGGACTGTCTTGTTATTGCCAGGTGCAAGTGCACATTCTGGTTCCCCGCTTGTCCTCATTGACACTTGAGGTTGGCAGGGGGGCTCCTCTTTACTTCTGGATAAGTATGGGAATTCTGGTTCCTACAGAAGGCCTCCACTGATTATTGATACTTCACTGGCTGAGTGGGGTAGCAGCACCTTTTTATTATTCTTCATATGACCCCCACTATGACACTGTGGCAGTGAGGGGATGGCCACATTACTTGAGTGGTGATAAAAGCCCTGGTTTTCTGTAAGGCCTCCAGTGACAAACCACCACCAAGGAGGGGCAGGAGTGCTGCTTTATTGCTAGGTGTGGGAGGAAGTCCAGGTCCTCCACATGGTCTCCACTTACATCAGGAGGATATGAGCTAGTAACCGTCTAGGAGGAATAAATGTCCCAGATCCCTCCTTGACTTTTCTGACACCACCCAGGAAGAAGGGGAAAGGAATTAGAGGATCTTGTTACAGGCTGTTGAAGGTGCAGGTGACAATTTCTCAGTTTCCTTGTTTTTGAAGACCTTGATAGCTGTGAGGAGTACTGGTCAAATATTTTGTCAAATGTCCCTCTGCTGGAATTTCTCTGAAGTTATTTTTTTCAGGAAAAAGCTGATGGTTGTGGGATTTGGAGAGGAAGATCACAGGTTTTATCATATTGAGTATATATACTATCCACTTGACTTCACTGTTGTTCAACATGATCACTAACTGAGGTAGTATTTATCAGGTTTCTCCCCTGTAAGGTCGTCAGTGAAACCATCTGGGTCTGGTGCTTCCTTTTTTGGGAAGTAATTAATTATTGATTCAATTTCTTTAACATACATAGGCCTATTCAGATGATCTATTTTTCCTTATGTGAGTTTTAGTAGTTTGTGTCTTTTTACGAATTGGTCCATTTCATCTAAGTTATCAAATGTGCGGCACAGAGTTGTTCAGAATATTCTCTTGCTATCTTTCTGAAGCCCATGGGATAAACAGTAATTGTCCCTCTTTCATTTTAAGCATTAGTAATTTGCATCTTCTTGACTGCTTGATTAGGCGTTTATCATTTTATCTTTTCAAAGAACCAGATTTTGTTTGTGGATTTTCTCTATCATTTTCCTGTTTTCAAGTACATTGATTTCTGCTCTAATTTTTATTATTTCTTTTCTTCTGCTTGTTTTAGCCTTAAATTGCTCTTCTTCTTCTACTTTCCTAAGATTGAAGCTTATTTTATCGATTTTTTCTTTCTTCTTTTTCTAGTATATGCAACTAATGATACAAATTTCCCTCTAAGCACTGCTTTCATTCCATCCCACAATGTTGATAATTTGCATTTTTATTTAGTTCAGAATAATTCTAATTTTCAAGACTTCTGCTTTGACCCACGTGTTATCTAATAGTATGTTGTTTCATCCCCAAATATTTTCTGGTATTTTTCCCAGATTTTTTTTTTTTTTTTGTCCTTCTGTTATTTATTTCTGTATTAATTGTACTGTGGTATTAGAGCATACTTTGTGTGATTTCTATTCTTTCAGATTTGTTCAGATGGGTTTAAGACCCAGCATATATAGTATCTTATGAATATCCCACGTGAGCTTGAAAATAACATGTATTCTGCTGTTGTTGGATAAAATATTCTATAAATATCAATTAGATCAAACTGATTGATGCACTTTTTAGGTCAACTATATACTTACCGATTGCCTGCTTGATCTGTCAATCACTGAAAGAGAAGTAGTGAAATTACCAACCATAACAGTGGATTCGTCTATTTCTCCTGCAGTTTTATCAATTTTTGCCTTACACATTTTGATGGTTTGTTGCTATGTGTAGACATGTTAAGAGTTGTTTTGTCTTGTTAGAAAATTGGCCCTTTTGAACATCTAGCTGAATTGGCGTAACATAGTTTATAAAGAAAGTGTTCTACATTCTACTTTGGTGAGTAGTGTCTGGGGTCTTAAAAGCTTGTAAGAGGTCATCACCCTGTCTGAAGAAAGGGAAAATGAAGAAAACCAAAGACACAAGGGAAAGATTAGTCCAAAAAGCTAAGGGACCACAACTACCACAGCCTCCACCAGACTATGAGTCCAGCACAACTAGATGGTGCCCGGCTACCACCACTGACCCTGACAGAGATCACTATAGAAGGTACTGGACAGAGCTGGAGAAAAATGTAGAACGAAATTCTAACTCACAAAAAAAAGACCAGACTTACTGGCCCGATGGAGACTGGAGAAACCCCAAAAGTATGACCCTCAGACACCCTTTTAGCTCAGTAATGAAGTCACTCCTGAGGTTCACCCTTCAGCCAAAGATTAGACAAGCCTGTAAAACAAAATGAGACAAAAGGGGCACACCAGTCTGGGGGCAAGGACTGGAAGACGGGGGGGACAAGAAATCTGGTAATAGGGAACCCAGGGTCGAGAAGAGGAAAGTGTTGACATGTTATGGGGTTGGTAACCAATGTCACAAAATGATACGGGTACTAAATGTTTAATAAAAAGCTAGTTTGTTCTGTATACCCTCATCTAAAGTACAACAATTAAAGGAAGAAAGAAAATTGGCCCTTTTTACATGTAATGTCCCTCTTTATTCCTGACAATTTTTGCTTGTTCTGACATCTTCTTTGCCTGAGATTAATACAGCTAATCCAACTTTCTTTTGATAAGTGTTGCCATGGTATATCTTTCTTCAATTCTTTACTTTTAAACTATCTGTACCTTTATATCTAAAGTTGGTTTCTTAGAGGTGAGTCTTGCTTTTTTATTCACTCTGACAATCTGTCTTTTATTTTGTGTGTTTATACCATTCATGTCTAAAGCTATTATTGATATAATTGGCTTAAGATATACCATGTTTGTGACTTTTCTATTCCTTGCACCACTGTTCTTTGTTTCTTTTTTTTCTTATGTTTTTGTCTTCTCTAGTTTTAAATGAGCATTTTATATCATTCCATTTTCTCACTTCTCTCAATTATATTTCTTTCTTAAAATTGCTTTAGTGATTGCCCTACAGCTTGCACTGTACATTTACAACTAATCTAAGTCTATTCTCAAATAACACTCTACTGCTTTGTGGGCTGTGCAGGCAATTTATATTCCCAATTCCTCCTCCCCTCCCTTATAACATTGCAGTCAATCATCTCACTTATCTATATGCTATAATCACCTAATCGTTACTATTACTTTGAACAGTCATCTCTTAGATAAATTAAAGTAAGAAAAATAAAATGTTTTGTTTTGCCTTCCTTAATTCCTTCTCTGATGCTTTTCATTTCTTATGTATTCCTGAGTCTGACCTATATTATTTTTCTTCTCCCTGTAAGGACTTTTAAAAACATTTCACAGAGGGTAGGTCTACTGGAGATGAATTCCCCCATTTTTCACTTGTTTAAGATTTTTTTTCTTTATTTCTCTTTCACTTTTGAATGATAATTTTACTGAATATAAAATTCTAGATTCATTTTTTTTCCTTCCAACACTTTAAATATTTCACCCCACTCTGTTCTTGCTTGCATGGTTTATAATAAGAATATTAATGTAATTCTTATATTTGCTTCCATATATGTAAGGTGTTCCCTGTCTACCCCTATCTGCATTCAAAATATTTAATCATCTTTGGTTTTCTGAAGTTTTAATATGATATGCCTAGGTGTAGTTTTTTTTTTTTTTAGTATATATTCTGCTTTACATTCTCCGATCTTCCTGAATGATTTGTTGCCTTCCATTAATTTTGAAAAATTGTCAGCCATAGTACTTCAAACATTTACTTTACTCTGTCATCTTTTTCTTCTGATTCTGATATTTCAATAGTATGTATGTTGCACATTTTGAAATTTCCCCACAGTTCTTGAACAGTGTTTCCTTTTCTCTCTCTCTCTCTCTCTCTTTCTTTGCTTTTTGGTTCTGGATTTTTTTTTTTTTTTAATGTCTTCAAGCTCCTGATTCTTGGGCCATGCCCAGTATATTAATGATCTTTGTCATGGATTGAATTGTGTCCCCCAAAAATGAGTGCCAACTTGTTTAGGCCATGATTCCCAGTACTGTGTGGTTGCCCTCCATTTTTGTGATTTTCCTGTGTATTATAAACCATAATCTCTGTCTGTGGTATAGAGGATTAAGTTGGGATGTAACACCCTTGCTCAGGTCACATCCCTGAGCCAATGTAAAGGGAGTTTCCTTGGGATGTTGCCTGTACCACCTTTCATCTTACAAGAGATAAAAGGAAAGGGAAACAAGCAGAGAATTGAGGACCTCACACAATCAAGAAAACAGTGCTGGGAGCAGAGTGCATACTTTGGACCTGGGGTTCCTGAGCAGAGAAGCTCCTAGACCAGGGGAAGATTGATAACAATGACCTTCCTCCAGAGCCAAAAGAGAGAGAAAGCCTTCCCCTGGAGATGACACCCTGAATTTAGACTTCTAGCCTACTAGACTGTAAGAAAATAGATTTCTCTGTGTTAAAGCCATCCACTTGTGGCTCTTCTGTTATAGCAGCACTAGATGACTAAAACAATTCTATCAAAGGCATTCTTCATTTCTGCTCCAGTATTTTTTTTTTCTGTCTTCGCCTTCTGATTCTTCTTTGGAGGCTCCATCTCTCTGTTTACCTCAGTCATCTATTCTTGAATGTTGTATACTTTTCCGTTAGAGTTCCTAAAATACTAATCATAAAATCATAGTTATTTTAAATTTCTTGTCTGATAATTCCAAAATCTCTGCCATGTCTGTCTGATTCTTATACATGGTTTGTTTGTTCACATTGTGTTTTTTTCTTGCCTTTTAGCATCCCTTGTAATTTTTTGTTGAAATCAGGACACAATGTGTTGGGTAACAGGAATTGAAGTAAATAGGTCTTTAGTGTGAGGTTAAGTTAATCTGGTTTGGAGTTGCGCTATGTTTAATGTTTTCTGTAACTATAGGTGTCAGGGGCTTCAGTTCCCCTAGTATCCTTGTTTTTGTCTCCCTTGTTGTCTTTGAGTTTTCCTTAAAATATCCTTCTTAAATAAAGCCTGAGCTTTGCAGCTCTAGCAGCTATAGTCCATTATTACTATACTGCTGACATTATGGTGAGATGCTGGGGACAAAGTGGGGATGGATATGTTCTATAATCCTATATTTAAACCTCAGTCTTTTAGCAGCCCTGCATTCCAGAGCTGTGACCTTCCCAAATTTTTCCCCTTGTATAAGACAGGACAGCTAATGGGGACTGTTGCTGTTGTTAGTTGCCATCAAGTCAGCTCTTAATCATGGTGACATTATGTATAACAAAACACGCTGTTGCCCAGTGCTGTGTCATCTATGTTTGAGAACCATGTTGCATATTTTGTCATCCATTTCATTGAGGGTTTCTCTCATTTTCACAGATCCTTTGCTTTGTCAAACACAATGTTCTTTTCTAGCTATTGGTCTCTCCCGATGATGTGTCCAAAGAAAGTGAGTCAAAGTCTTGCCATCCTCACTTCTAAAGAGCATTCTTGTTGTATTGGTTCTAAGGCTGATTTGTTCTTTTGACAGTTCACAGTACATACAATAGTCTTCACAAAGGGAATGGAGGTTGGATAATTTCTCTCCCCTACGTCTACCAAGGCTCTAGAAAATCTTCTCCTTGGTGAGTAGACCTTTGTTATGTAGAATGCTGGATGTATTTAAAAATGTTTACTCTTCTCTTCCCCTTGCCATGAATGGTAGGTTTTTTTCTTGGCTCTTTACCGTAAGAACCTGCTGGAGTACTTGGAGGTAAACCCAAAAAAGAGTAGAAACTCCCAAGACTGTGACCCTACGAGTTTCTTATTCTCACACTATTCTACACTCTGCCTCCAGCAAGTTCACCAGCAGCTTTTGCTTAAGCTGATCTCATCTATGACTATCTGTATTCAGCTGTCTTTCTAGAGCTTGGTATGTTGTGTTGCCCTGTGACCTCAATTCTCTAATGGGTCCAGGAAAATTCATTGGTTTTCCATTTGTTCCGCTTTTTCAAATTATTTATTGTTTTAAGCATAGGAATGATGACTTCATTGACTTCTAGCATGGATTATTTTTTTATGAGGAATCTTCTGTCTTCTTTGGCTTTGTTGCTCTGTACCTAAATTATCTGTTATTTTTTTCTGCTACTGTGGTTTTCTTTATCCCTTGTTTTTGAGCAATTTGACTATGATATGTTTGGTGTATTTTTCTTCAACTTTTTTTGGTTTCGGAACTTTGAGACTCTTGGATCTGTGGGTTTAGAGTTTTCTTTGAATTTGAAAAAGGATTTGGCTGTTATTTCCTCAATTAGTTTTCTGCACCCCCCCCACCCCGGTAATTTAATTATATGTATATCTGGCTTTTTTTATATATCTGGCTGCATGCATCCCATAGTTTACTGATGCTCTGCTCATTTTTTCCAGTTTTTTCTCTCCTTTTAATTTTGAATAGCTTCACTGCTATTCAGATATATTAATCTTACCTGTGCAGTGTCTAATCTGCCTTTCATTCCATTGAGTGTTTTTATCACCTCACTCAAGATGATATTGCAGTTTTAACATTTAGAAGTTGATTTGGGCCTGTTTTTTAAAAAATATTTTCCGTGTCTCCACTTAACAATTCTGTCTTTCCTCTTTCTTCTTGATCATATGGAATAAAGCTGTAATAGCTGTCTTAATGTCCTTGATGAGTAATTCTATCGTCTTTGTCATTTATAAGTCAGTTTTAATTATTTTCTCTTCGTTATGGTTTGTAATTTCCTGCTTCTTTGTATCCTTAGTAATTTTTGATTGGATAGTGGCCATTGTAAATTTTACCTTTTTCATATAACCTAAAATTTAGCTTGAGCTTTGTTCTGGAATGCAGTTAACTTACTTGGAAGCAATTTCATCTTTTCAGGTTTTGCCTTAAGGTTTTTACCACTTTGTTAGGTGGGACTAGAATATCATTAAATCTACAGTTAATTTTTCCCTATTTTTGAGGCAAGATTTTTCTTAGTACACGAACTAGCAACCCATTAGCTATGAGGTCTTCTACTCTGGCCATTGAGAACATGCATTATTCTAAGCTCTGTGTGATTTCCAAACAGTATCCCTTTTTATCCTTTTAGATTGTTCTTTTCCTAGCTTCAGGTAGTCCATTCACACATAAATTGGCAGTATTCATATGAATGCAGAGGGAGTATTCACCTCTATGAGGAGCCCTAGTGGTGAAATGGTTAAGTGCTTGGCTACTAACTGAAAGGTTGGCAGTTTGAACCCACCCAGCATCTCCATGAGAGAAAGATGTGGTCATCTGCTCCCAAAAAGATTACAGCCTAGGAACCCTATAGGGCAGTTCTACTCTGTCACATGGAATTGCTGTGAATTGAAATTGACTTGATAGCATCTCACCACCACAGCAACACTGGAGTTATTTCTATGTGAAGCTAGAAATAACTTACCTGTACTCCAGATATATCTGTTTAACTCAGAGAGAGTGCCAGGCACTTCCCAAGGTCTCTTTCATAATATCCTGTTCTTTTAACTTTCTCCAAGTACTAAGGTGGGACAGTTGTAAGGTTCACTTCATTTGACTCCTGTCTCTTACATATTATCATTGTTATGTATTGAATTGTGTTCCCCCAAAATGCGTATCAATTTGGCTAGGCCATGATTCTCAGTATTGAGTTATTGTCTACCATTTTCGTCATCTGATGTGATTTTCCTGTGTGTTGTAAATCTTATCTCTATGATATTAATAGGGCAGGATTAGAAGCAGTTATGTTAATGAGGCAGGACTCAATCTACAAGACTAGGTTGTGTCTTGAGCCAGTCACTTTTGAGATATAAAAGAGAGAAGCAAGGAGAGAGACAAGGGGATCTCATGCCACCAAAAAAGCAGCATTGGGAGCAGAACACGTCCCTTCAACTCTGGGTTCCTGTGTGGAAAAGCTCCTAGACCAGGGGAAGATTGATGACAAGGACCTTCCCCCAGAGCTGACAGAGAGAGAAAGCCTTCCCCTGGAGCAGATGTCCAGAATTTGGACTTCTAGACTACTAGACTGTGAGAGAATAAATTTCTGTTTGTTAAAGCCATCTACTTATGGTATTTCTGTTATAGGAGCACTAGATAATTTAAAAAAAAAAGTTATGTATTGCCTTGTGCTCAATGTCTTGAGTACTATCATTTTAAATACTCCATCTGTCTTTTTTTCTTCTTTTTTTTTTTTTTTCGGTTTTTCCAGGTGGGAGGAGAGTCAATACAGTCCCTGTTTCTCTATCTTGACCACAAGAAGAGCTCACCAAAGTATCTTAAGCAGGAGAGCGAACATTCAATCATACTTATATTTTGAAAAAAAATCACCATTGGGGAAAGTGTAAACGGTGGATTGGATAGTGAGTTCCTAGATATGGAAAGGATGATTGGGCCATTTTTGAAGTATCTGGACAAGACAGGGTAAAAGCTTGAGCAGAATATCAGCTTGACCAAAATGGGAAGTGGGGGGAGGGAGGGAATACAGAAGAAGGAATAGCTTAGCGAGACACCTATGGGGCAAAATGGAGAGGACTTAGATGCGAGAGCAGAGGGAAGCATGTTATCTAAGATGATCCCCATGGTTCTAGTATAGTAAGCTGGGTGTCATTCCCTAACAGAGGAAACCCACGGAATTCACTAGGAGAAACAGGTTGTAGGCAACTAATGAGAATATCTTTGTACATATTTGAAGCCCCCATGAAATGTCCAAATGGAGAGGCCAAGTACAGAGCTGAATATACATATTTTGAGCATAGAAGTAAAGTCTAGACTGAGGCTATAGATATGGAAAACACTGTGTAGGTAATGATTAAGGATGTGAAAGGGGAAATCCTTAAATATTCAAAATGTAGATGGTGAGAAAGCAGCATTCAGGGTTTGAACTAAAAATTTTGGAGCAAGAAGAGAACCAGACTATACCCTATGACTATCATGCTCTGGTGGGATAACTGTAAACAGCTAATGTATATCAAAAGGAAAAGAAATATCCCAAATAATACCCTACTTGAAACCATTATTATATTATATCTGAACACCTCATTGATGCTATGAGCTAAGACCATTTTAAAGCAGAACTCTATTTCAAATGAGAATGAGAAAGATGGCTGTTATCCATAGCAGAGAGGATATAATTATGAGAATTCTCTCTCATTTTGCAGTGTATAAGGTGTAAGTAGCCTATGTTTTGGTAGTAACTTAAAAAGGAATGTGTAGGAAGTTGTGGTGAATAGCTCAACTATCAGTTATCATTCAATGAATGACCCCATGGAGCAGACAAACCACACATCAATTTTATGAGATATTATTACTATTTCCTAGATAATATACCTACAGTCAGATCAAATTCATATCCTAAGTCAGTGACAGAATCAAGCCCAATGAATTCCATAGTCCATATTTTCTACACAATGCTATGCTGCCCCTCCATTGTGCTACGCTGCATTCCCGTCCATTTCCATGGAAGTGACTACAACAGTTTTATGAGACAACTGTATCAGATCATAAAATTGCAGCAAATGGAAGAACTGGAATACCTTTGTCTTACCTTTGAAGACAACAATGTATTTAAGATTGGTTGATGTGATCTTTCTCAGAGGGAGGTGCCTCCAAAACCTCTCTGCTGTTGATGACTACTGAATTTGTTAACTGACCCAGAAGTAGATGGTGGTTTCTTTATTATATTCTTTGACACCTAGCTCCAAGAAAAATATTACTCCATTTAATTCTACTGAAAAAACATCAGTACATGTGGAGTTTCAGTTCCACCTAAAGGGAAACAAGGGTTAAGTTAAACTAATAAAAGGTCTTTCCCAGGAACAGCTATTTGGTAACAGCTTGAAGAAGAGCTTTCATAATGGTGTGAATAATTGTGCACACCCTCCTTGATACAAGATATGTGGGCTGATAAACCCAGATTGTGTAACATTAATTTGCTCAGGCCTAAGTAATGTATCATATCTTTTATCTACCTTAAAAAGAAATGAGAACAAAAATAGATTTGCAAAAGAAAAATTTATATATTGTTGGCTATGTTCTTAAATAAATTCAAAGGTGACCTGTCCTAAACTGTGAAGCTACACAATTTTACACAGCATTTGTCAGAAAATGGTACTATTTTTGAAATTCACCCAAAAGAATATTTTCATCTGGCTTGTAAGAGTCATCAATGACCTTCTTACCCTTCAGCCTTTCAAAAAAAATCTCAGGTAGAGATGAGGAATGGGCAGATCATAAAGGCCGCCTGATTAAGTCATTACTCAGTGCAGACAAGGTTTGGCTTAGTTATTAGAACAATATTCCCCATTATTGATGGGTCACAGTAATGCTATAATTTACTTTGGGGGATTGCATTAAATATCGATGTGACTTAGAAGCAAGAAAGTGAAGTAAGATGTCTCAAACCCAACAACATTTTCTACAATAAGCAGAAGAAGCAATAAAGGTTGTGTTTTCAGTAGGTATTTCATTTTTAACCAATGTATCAGGTTACTAAATTAAAAGTTCACCTGAGGCACTGCCTTCCAGTGGATGTCAAATTCTAAAGAGAAGTGGAGATTTAAATATATATTATGTTCCAAGAAGAAGTTGAAATATATATTGATTATATAAAGCAGAGTTCAGATCAGAGAAAGATTTTATGCAGAGAATTTATTTGGAGAAAGTGTTGCTCAGAGCCTCACCCTCTCCCACCAAGAGAGAGGGTTCAAATCTTCTCCCTTCAAGTCTGGAGAGAAGAGTCTCAGAGTTGATGACAAAGAGAGTTTTTCTATGGTGACCAGCTGTCCTGCTTTGAGGACTGAGGAACTTTCCAAGTCATGGAAACTTCAGTTTTAAAACCAAGAACATCCTGGACAAACTAAGAAAAGTTGGTTACCTTCTAATATCACCCTGCAGTTGAGAAGGTGCACATTGTACCGGTGACTTATCCATGACTTAACATCACCAGTCATTCTATGTTTATTCCCCAAATCTCTTGGGCTATATTTTGACCCTCTCTACTTTTCAAACTTCCAATAGCCCTCACCCTTAGCTGATGATTTGTTTCCCGTTTCACAGGGAAAGAATCAAAAGAGAACTCCCAGGGGAACTTTTACAACTCTTCTGCTCCACATCTGAGCACATATACTCAGCCACCCGACTGTTTCTGAGGAAGAAGTGCTGTGCTCCCCTCCACCAAGGATCCCATCTCCTCTCTTCTAGATAAGGACGTATGTGAGTGATTATCTCCTTTCTCCTATAGCACCAGTTTTTTTTTTTTTAAACACTCTCTTGTAGATAATTCTGATCAGCATAAAAACACACTATCTCTCCCATCTGAAAACACACGCACACATCCACACATCCACAAACACACTCTCCATGTCACTTACTTCTTTGTTTCTCTGCTTCCCTTTCAGAAATTTGTCAAAGTTTCCTATTCTCACTTTCTAGTCTCTAATAATCACCTATTTTGTGTACAGCACTGTATTGAATTATTTTTATGGTATTTTTATAACACAAACCATATTTTACTCTTTAGCCTCACCCTCCTTATTAACACTCTAGTCAGGATTTCATCTCCAATATGTCACCAAGCTTACTCTTGTATAGGTCACAAATGACCTTTACATTGCTAAACAGTGCTAAACTCTCGCCTAATTTTATGTGCCATTTATTGTGAGTTGCATTGTGTCCCCAGAAAAGATACATTTGCTGAGCAACATGTTACCACTTCCAGGGGAGGAATTCTATCCCATGGAGTATATTAATCCCCTCCATAGTTTGCAGCTAAAGAGATCACCAAGAAAGACACAACACACAGGCATTAGGTCCTAACTCCTAGAAACAGTGAATGTGACTTTATTTGGAAATAGGGTCTTTAAAGATGTAATCAAGTTAAGATGACATCATACTGGGTTAAAGTGGGCTCTAAACCCAATATGACTGGCGTCCTTTACAGTAAGAAAGAAAAGAGAGAGAGACACACAGGGAGAATGCCATGTGACAAGAGAGATCGAGACCCCAGAGAGAGCATGGCCTTGCTGGCACCTTGGTTTCAGACATTCACCCTCCAGAACTGTGAGGGAATACATTTCTATTGTTTTAAACCACCCAGTTTGTGGTCATTTGTTTTGGTAGACCTAGGAAAATAATATACCTTATTTGACACATTGAATCACTCTGTCTTCCTGAAAATACTTTCTTAATTGGTTTCCAGAAAGGTATATTAATTTTACTAAACAATCTATAGGTAATAATCACCTATTTTGCATATAGCCCTGTATTGAATTTTTATGGTATTTTTGTAACACAAACCATATTATCTGCTGTCTCCCTTTAGACTTACCACAGATGCCTCCTTCATTATCCTTGGTCTGCTCTGCAGCAGAGAAAAGTCTTTGATTGAACATCAAAGTGCTAAGAAATAGTTTGGACTGGACATATTAGCTTTTGAATTGAGAACCTTTTTTACAAATTAAAATTACCATAAATCTCCCTATTGCTCTCAAGGAACAGGAATGGTCTCAGAGCTTGCTAGGGGTTTTTATCCAGCAGCATGGGGAAACCTTTCCTTACAGAATAAACTTTGAAAAGACAGTGATAGATAAAAATAAGATTGAAATTTGATGACGTTCCATAAGTCATGCTGGTTCACTTGCTGTTACTATTCCCATTCATATCTTTCATTGTCCAGGCGTCTCTACTAGATTCCCTAATGGCTGTTGAAGTTCCTCTCCTCTCAGCTATCAGGGCCGTTATGCTGAGTGCATTAACGTTACCATACCTTGAACAGCCTATGGAGATGCACGCCTGTATGAGAAGGCACAAGTCACTTCTCTTTCTGAGCCTCAGATTTCTCATCTAAAAATTAAGAGTAATAATAGCATATGCTTTTTAATGGTGCTTGCCTCATCCAAATCCAGTGCTTAGCTGAGAGCCTGGCAAATACTGAATATTGGTAGTTTATTATCATTATGAGTGTTGCTGCTGCTGCTACTATTGTTCTTAGTTTTTATAACTGTCTCCCATGCTGGACTGGGAAGTCCAAAAGGGTTGCATCTGTGCCAAAATCATCTTTGAATAACCATCAAGTAGCACAATTTCTGCATCATAGTTTTCAATAAATATTTGATAAAGGAGGGATGGAAAGAAAATGAGGGGTTAATTACGTTCTTTTCCTAAAACTCTCAAACCAAAGCTTTTTCATATGCCTAATACATATTATTCATAAAATTAATTTCACGTAAAAATACAAATCGGTGATTGGCAATTTAATATTGAAAATGTTTCACAGGTCCAACCTAAAATATTGTGGCATTTAGGGGAAAGAATCAGAATAGAAATAATTGCTAAACTCTGTTTTCTTTTAACAATGTCTTTCCATAAACATTTGTTTTAAAAATAATGAGGCAGTGGAAGAACTTCTGAATGGAAAAAAGCTCTGCTAAGCCAGAAATGCCAAAAGATTTCTAAATTCTAGACCTCTCAAGAAATGTCTTAATCATTGTAAAACAAGGTTTTGGAAAATGCCTAACGTTCATCCAGACACATTCCTTGATGCTAAGAATGACTTCAAGTTCCTGTCTGACCTTTTGTCTAAGCTTCCCAATGGAGAAAATGCATTGGAAATGTCTACACAGTGGTCTCTGAGAAGCTAACCAGGAGGACCAGGGAGCTGGGTGCCTTGCCCAACAAGTTGGGTAGAGGAGAGACAGGCTCAAAGAGAAATTTATTGCAGGAATGAGCTCTTTGTTAAAAGATCTTTGCTCTGCAGAAGAATTCATTCTATAACGCATTTAAGTAGAGAACTCCATAATACATTTAATATATAGTTTAATTCATGCACCTTTGAGTTTTACAGAAAATTTTGGTATTAGGTATTAGGGCATTTTTTAATCCAGCTCTACGAGTATTTAATAAGCCGCCATTACTCCCCATCTTTGTAACAATTTTTTCTCCCATCAGAGGACAAGCATGATGTAAATACTTTCGACCCTTGGGCCATTTTTTGTTTTGCTCTCCTCTATAACAAAACCCAAAAGGAGCCCTTGTGGTGCAGTGGTTAAGTGCTCAGTTGCTAACCAAAAGATTGGTGGTTTGAATCCACCAGCTGCTCTATGGGAGAAAGATGTGGCACTTGGCTTTTGTAAAGATGACAGCCTTGGAAACCCTATGAGACCGTTCTACTCTGTCCGATAGCGTCGCTATGAGTTGGAATTGACTCAACAGCAACAGATTTACAGCAAAACCTCTTGAAGGAAATTTTTATACAATTTTTCCCATGTTCGTCTTTCCATTTGTGCATGAATCCCCTCCACTCAGGCTAGGTCTCCTTCCTTCCAATGATAATGTTCTCATCAGCATCAATTATAAATTCTACCTTGTCAAAACTAATGGGAACTCCTCAGTCTTCATCATAGCAGACCTTTCCACAGCATTTGAGACAATAGATGCAGCACTCTTTTTAAGCATATTTCCTTCACTTGGCTCTCATGATATCGCCGCTTCCCGATTTTTCTCCTACTTCATTCACTCCTCTCCTAAACCTTCCAAATGCTCAGTCTCCAGTCTTCTTTCCTTCTCTAACAACTTAACGTCCTTAAGTAGCCTAGCTACTCATTCATTAAAGTCGGGCCCTAGGCTTTAAACTCTATCTATGTACTGATAACTTCCAAATTTTTACATCCCCTAGCCCAACACTTCCCTGACTACAGCTATTTCCATGTTTAGATAATAGATTTTTCAAATTTGACACCCAAAACTGAATCCCTAGATCCCCAAACTTATTCTTGCCCCAAGAGTTGTTTTCATGTAGGACAGCCAGAGTAATCCTTCTAAAACCTAAGTCCAATCTTGTCACTTGAAGGAACAACTTTCAATAGCTTTCCATCATAACCGTAATCAAATCCCTTTTGGCAATTTATGTCTTTAAAAGAATTTCTCCATTTTACCTAACGTATATTCCCTTATTTTCCTTTTAATTTCTGTAGAATTTATATTGGTTGTCCCTTTTCATTCCTGTTTCTCCCTCTTTCTAGGGAGAGATTTGTCAATATTATTCCTCTTTTCAAAGAACCAGCTTTAGGTTTCACCGAGTTTCAGTAACAGCTTATTGCTGAATGGAAAGTGTTCTGGTTGAAGGGCAGACAGATGGTGGGTCTGCTTTTCAAATCCTCCACAATCTGGCCCCAGAATACTTAAACATCTTCTCCCCTCCACTCTCACTGACTGCCTTGCTCTTCTCCTTGTCTATCACATGTTTCTGAAACTATGTCCATTTATTTAGCTTACTCTACGTTTTAATTACCTAGTGCTACCATAACACAAAATACTACAAGTGAGTGCCTTTAAAGAATGGAAATTTATTTTATGAAAACTCAGGAGGCTACAAGTCTGAATTCAGGGAATTGGCTCTAGAGGGAGGTCCTTCTTGTCTATTTCAGGCTCTAGTTCCTTGGAGTACCTTGACTACTTGTAGAGGTATCTTCACATGGTGTCTGTCTTCCCCCTGTGTTTGTCTGTGCTCCACTTTATAAGACACCACTCAGAAGGGATTAAGTTTAGGACTCATCATATTTTAAGAGGACCTAATTAACGTAACAAAAGAAAAAACTCTATTTTCAAACAGGATACCATTTGTAGGTACAGTGATAAGGGCCTTAACATACACTTTGGGGAAACCCAATTCAATACATAACACTCTATGAAAATAATGGACTGTGTAAATGTCTGTTGGATAAAACGAAAAAAACAAGAGATGTGAAAATACTTGTAACCAGTAAAATGCTACTAAATATCAAGGTTACCTAAACTGGAAATCTCTCTTTCATATATCTCCTATGCATTCGTCAAGACTCATGTCAAAAGTCATCTCATCCATGTAAGCTTCCTCGAGTCAATCAATCAACTCTGATCTTCTCCCTCTTTGGATCTGTAGCAAATCTGGATTGTACGTCTATCATCATCCCCAGAGTTACCTCTGCTACACAGCCTTCTCTCCCTAGCAGGTCTGGCGTATTTGGAAGGCAGGCCATTTTCATATTTGTAGGTTATCTTGTTCAGCACACAGCCCTACAGGGCTGCAAAAAAGAACAAATAAAAAAAAAAAGGAAGAAAGGTCAGAGTTGCCAGGCTACCTGGCGTTGCATCTGCATTGTCACTTACTATTAATGTGACTCTGAGTGTGTTTTCATAGTACCTTCGTGCCTCAGTCTCCTCCTTTGTAAAATGAAGTCACTTGTGCCCACCTGGCCAGGTAATTGGGAGGACTGTCCGTGGAGATTAGAGCTCCCCTGCTGTATGTCTGACCTAGCAGACATTGAGTAGGGGCCGTTCTGCCTGTTTAAAACTGCCCGAGACAAGTGCTCAGTTAGCAATTACATGCAGGATTAATAGGAAAGTGTCTTTCCTTTCATCCCTGATGTACGTTTAGTTCTGAATCAGGGTTCAAACAGAGAGCAGTACTTAAAATCAGGGGTCTTAGAGTCAGAGAGCCCTGGGTTTGGATCACAGTTGTTTTCTATTTAAAACTTTCTTTTTTTTTTTTGGGAAAATTAAGAAGATGACGACTTCTTTGAAATGCTTCCAATGCCTCCCTCCTTTCGTCTTCTGAAAACATGCACATCCTTTAAGTCCCATTTCTTAAGCTACTGCCTCCAAAATCCACTTCTGCCTCCTTCCTTCAGCCTTCCCAGCCCAGGGCTTATCTCCTCTTCATAGACTCTTGGCAGTGCATACCACAGCCCGACATGGGATTCCTCAGACTCTTTGGTTGCAAGTAGAAGGCGTTCATTCAGCAGACCTCAAGAGACTGGGGGTTGGGAAGTATGTGTCAGGGCTCTAGGGCAGTGAGGTTGATGGGACTCACTTAGACCTGGTATGCAGGGGCAGTGTCTCAGGAGAGCAGGAAGTGGGACAGAAGGTCACTCAGGACACTCAGCACCTCCAGGGCTTTGATCCGTCCTTCCAGCAATGAGAGATTGAGATAACCCAGTCAAGTCATTATGAGTCAGAATAGACTCCAGGGCAATGGGTCTGTCTTTTTTTTTTTTTTTTTAGTTGTCAATTCTGACTCATAGTGACCTTATACAACAGAATAGAACTGCCCATAGGGTTTCCTAGGGAGCAGACAGCAAGGTCTTTTCTCCCACGGAACCAATGTCTAACGGGTTCAAACCACCAGCCTTTAGGTTAGCAGCAGGTTAGCCATTGCCCACCACTAACAGCACTTAAAAGAGCCCTGGTGCCACAAAAGTTAAGCACTCAGCTGCTAACCTAAAGGTGGGCTGCTCTGTGGGAGAAAAGACCTCGCCAAGATGGGTATTCCTTCCTCGCATTCAAACCAGGGCAAACTGAGATGAGCATGGGGGGAAGAGCTTTGTCCAGTCAAGCTGGGTATGAGGCTGCTAAGGCTGCATCTTAATCAGGTGATTGCGCTCTGTACTGTGTGACTGCACAGATGACTGGATAAGCAGGAGTGGAGGGCAGCTGACTCCTAGGCAGCTGCTGACACCTGGGTCAGCCAGGGACCACACAGAGCCACTGGTGGCAAGCTCTGGCTCTCAGGATGAGAACTGCATGCATTGGGTGCTTAGCTGATCTACACTGGGATCCACAAACATGTCTGAAATATGAAAAAAATACAGTATGCTACATGAAGCACCCATTTTGCACTTTCATTCTCAATTTGTATGAGAAAGGTGGTGAATCATGTATCCATTGAGCCACTTGTAGAGCTCCTACTATGTGCCAGGCAAGGTAAGTGCTGGAGGTACTCTAGAAAACAAAGAGACAAAGCTGCCTGCCCTCCAGGAGCTCACACTCTAGTGGGGGAGACAAGAACAAAGGAAATGGGGTAAATTCTGAAGAGAGAAAATTAAGTCAGGGAAATTAGGGGAGGGTCTGAAATGTCGGGGGGGGGGCCCTTTTTAGAAGGGTAGCCAGAGAAGGTATCCCCCAGAAGGAAACTTTTTGTAAAGACCTAGTGGAAACGTGGGGTCACCTTCATGGAGGTGTGAGAGGTCTTGCTGCTGGAGGACAGGGCAGAGGCCACGCAGGAGTTGGCAGAATGAAGTGATCCCAAAGAAGGAGGGCACAGCTCCTGTGGGGATGGACAGGCTTGATGTGTTCTCACCTTCTGAGAAGAGAAGTAATCAGACCAGAGTCACTCTGTAACAGGAGGGGTAATGTAAGCATTTGTGAATGAGAAGCTTCGAACTGATTTAAAAACAGCAAAAAATCCACTTATAACCTGGGAACTCATTATACCATTTCTGGTAAACTACAGCTTAAACTATACCTGTGATGTGTATTTGCTACGCAGAGTTTAAGTTTCAAGTGACCTCATGGTTGGCTCAATTTTGAATTCAGATAGCAGAGACTTCTTGCTGACACCTCAGTCTTCCCTCCAGGTGAAGCTTTGTGAAGTTAGCATTTTCACTCTGCCCCACTTCTTATGCCCGCTTCTCACTCCCTGTCAGCTCTGCTAACCTCCACAGCCCCTCACTGTAAATATCAAATATGTCTTCTGGGAAATATCACTTCCAGCAAGACTTCCACAAGCACTGCGGCACCATTCACCTTCCCCACTTCTCTCTGTTTCCAGAGAACAGTGCATACTTCTTCAAGCATTGCACCATCATTAACTATTACATGAATGTCTCTCCCAGAAAAACTATGAGGCTCTTGAGGATAAGGGTCAGGTATTATTTGAAAACACAGAGTGGTATCTTAGTAAACATTTACTGAATTAATGGATAGAACTTGTAGCCCTACTATCGCTCTTATGAGACCATATGGTGGTTAGAGGGGCCCTGTTGCATTGAGCTGTTTTCTTTATCTGTGACAGGAAAAATTGAGCTATATCCCAACTCATACAGAATTAGAGGAAGAGATCAAAAAACACTTGGAATGGCAGCATTTCAGAAAGTTTGTAAAAAACTACACCCCCCACCTTTCATCATATCCTCATCCTGTGGGCTGATGTTGAATGGGGTTGAAATTCCCATGTAGCCAGCATTTTGGAAGGTGGTATACTAGGCTTTTTCTAAGAGCTTAATATATAACCCACCCACTACCCATTGTTTCCAACTATTTTGGTAGTAACAATAAAGCTCATTTTTTGAGGTTCGGATCACATATATGGTGCTAAAACTCTGAAAGGGTATTCCAAAAATAGTGCTTTGGGAGGTTCTAATTAATGATGGGATAACTGTTCTATATTAAAACTTGGCTTTTTTGAGAAAAAAGGATAATTGCAACATATGAATGAAACATGTTCATTAAATATGAGACAATGGAAATGTTGACACAGTTGTAGAAAAACAGCTTCCTTAGAGAGCAGTAAGAAGCTCACAGGATTTGTAGACAAAAAAAGCGGGGAGGGGGTTTCCCACACACATGGAAATCTTAAAAAGTTAAAGTTAGATAAGAAGAAGATGACACATATTTTGAAAATATGCAAACCCTTCATAACAAAAATTTGTGCAATATCTTATTGATAAACACATAATGAACAATATTCACTTTCCTATGAAATATCCACTGCTGTAGAGTTGATTTTGACTCAGAGTGACCCTATAAAACAGACTAGAACTGCCCCCTAGGGTTCCCAAGACTGTAATCTTTACAGAAGCAGACTGCCACAGCTTTCTCCTTCAGAGCAGCTGGTGGGTTGGAATCAACAACCTTTTGTTGTTGTTGAGCACTGAACCACCAGGGCTCCTTCCTATGAAATACATAAGATAACAAAAAACTAGAATCAAAGGGATGTTTTAAAGACATTAGACTATAATGAAAGCAAAATTTTGGCCTGAATATGTCATGAGATCCATCTACAGAACAGCAAAGATGACTTTTAACATGGATCTGAAAAACCAAGAGAGTGAGATTTTCAATGTGTACATAAATAAGAAATTAAAATGCTGTGTGGGGCTACCTGAAACATATTGGCCTTCTTTGGTTGCAAATCAGTCTCACCAATTCAGTGTTGTCTTTGGGGAGATAACCACACTGTGTTTCAGCTAAGCCCATAAATATTTTTTCGCATTTGGAGAGAAGATTTACATTTCCAAAACATGAAGGTTAATGAGAGATAAAGCCATCCCTCGGTCTAGCAAAGCAATGCTTTTCCTTATTTTTTTCTTTAATCCCCTATTTATTTCCCAAAAATCTCTTTTGTTGCAATTTTCAATTTCAAAACTGTCTCTTTACAGGTGTTGTTAGTTGCCGTCAAGTCGATTCCAACTCATGATGACCCCATATGTGCAGAGTAGAACTGCTCAATAGGTTTTTCAAGGCTGTGACCTTTTGGAAAGAAATCTCCAGGCCAGTCTTCCAAGGCACCTCTGGGTGCATTTGAAACACCAATCTTTCAGCTAGTAGTTGTGTGCTTAACTGTTTGCACCACCCAGAGGCTCCAAGTCTCTTGACACTGTCTCTGAGATGAACCCTGACGCTGTGAATGGGATGTGCCCACAGTGGTGAGACTGAGAGAGTGGTCTCCTAGGCAGACAGCCTTAGCCATGGTCCTGGCCTCACCACTTACTATCTCTTTAGCCAAGTGGAGTTATTTAACCTCTGGGCACCTTAGTTTCCATATATGTAAGATGATTCTGTGGCTGTTTAGAGTTGTCATCAAGTTAGCCCTGATTCATGGTCATCCATTTACAACTGTCCTGCACCATCTTCAATATTGATATGCTCCAGTCCATTGTTGTAGCCACTTGGTATTTCAAGTACCTCCAACCTAGTAACTCATCTTCTAAATAGTCTGTTGTGATCCATAGGGTTTTCACTGGCTAATTTTCAGAAGTAGATTTCCAGGCCTTTCTTACAGTCTGTCTTAGTCTGGAAGCTCTACTGAAACCTAGCGTGAGTGAGCTGGTATTTGAAATACCGATGGGATAGCCTCCAGTATCATAGCAACATGCAAGCCACCACAGTGAGATAAACTACGGATGGGCAGTATATGTGTAAAATATGGATGATAATAATAGTCACTCACTTCAAAAGGTTGTTATGAGGATTAAATGGATTCACACATGTAAAACATTAAAAACACTAAACATTTGCTATGGTAATGATATTAATGGTTAATATCAGTCCACTGGACTAGAAGTATTTTATTTCTCCTCCAAGTATAATAGTGTTTTCATACAGAATCAGTACAGCAAGGAGAAGTGCCAAGGAGAAATGTGAGCTTGGGAGGATTCCTGGATTAGCTGGGAGAATGGATTAGATTCTCCATTGACTTCCTCTATTTTTTATTATATTAATTAGATTCTTTAATTTATTTGAAAATATACTGCATTCCTAATGTACGTACCATCATCTGTCAGAAGGACAGGCATTCAGGGAGTTATAGCATGGTCCAGGGTACTGGCAGCTACTTCACCTCTTGCCACAGAAAGACCGTTTTTGGAGAGTATGGGAGAGTCCATCACGGTCTCTTGGGGGCAAAAGAGGCTACACTTGAATTCATCCCTGCTTGTTAAGTGCTTTCTAAGTGTTTGTCACACACTGAGCTAGGGGCAGTTTACAAGAGAAAGCAAACCCAGACAGTTCTCATTTGAATGGGAGAGGCATATGCTAAGAAAAAAATCACACGTAAATGCTAAATGACAACTGTGAAAGGGCAATGGAGGAAAGGAACTCAACTCTCCTGGGGCATGACTAAGAAGTCTGGCCTTGTCAGGGACATGGGAGCCAAAAACTAGAGGGTCAAGTTGGGTTGATTGGGAGAGAGAGGCCAGAGTTGGAGAAAGGAAGTGATTGGGGGCTATTGTTTGCACTGAGAGAGGAAGGTGAACTAGGGGTTCTCATGAGGCCACAAGGGAAAATGAACTTCATGCAGAGGAAACATCATATGCATGAAAAGGCAAGGAGATGAGAGGCTAAAACAGGATCTTCCTAGTAAACTTCCTGGACCTGCTAGTTCCCAGCCCTGCTGATGTGTGTGTAGCTTGTGATTGTGCAGAAGGTTTCACAAAGTACCCTAGGCACTGCTCTGAGCCTGAGAGTAACTGACAAACTCAGCAATTCAGTGATTAAATAGTCATCCATAAAGGACCATTTTATCCTCTCCACATACTTTTTCCACAACAGAAAATCAACTTGAGCTGCCACTTGCAGCATCACACTGTAAATTAAACTCAAGAGTCAGGCAAATTGCTGGCCTAGGGTCTTCAAGCAGAGAGGAGGGACTGATGTTGCAGTCGTTCTGAAAGCTGGAGTCTTACATTATGCAAGGCAAACTAGCTGGAGACTGTCACATGAATGGGTCTTTGTCTCCATTGTAAGCTCTGGTTCCAGGCCATTCATCAACTCAGCAAATGAGGAAAGGTAGAAGAGATGAGCCTATTTGTGGATAAATCCTAATTACCTGTGGGCACAAAGGTCCCTTTTCTACAATCCTCTTACGTAAGGTGACTCAGTTGGCTAGAGAAGCACCCACACATTCACAAGAAGTTCAGATAACAAGAGCCGCTCAGTAAATGGCCCTCTGATTGGGAAACAATGTGCTGGAGATGTAATTTTTAAAGAAGACATTTGAATGTGATTAGAAATCAGTTGTTCTGTTCCAGACAGCATCTTTTCTCTGCAGCTATGTAGAGCAGATAGCCTTTTTCTGACTCAAGTCCCAGCAGCCCTTTGTCTCACAGCTTGTCACTCTCTTTGCAAATCTCCAAAGGCCTGTCTCACACACATTCAAATAAAAACCGAGGCCTACTCTTGAAAGGAGGATTACCAGCCGGAGTGCCATTTGACTCCTGTCACTATAACTTTGAGCTCCAATAATTTTCCCTCTAGGATCAGACTCTCTCTCTCTCTCTCTCTCTCTCTCTCTCTCTGCCTTGGGGAAGGAATTTATGGAAGACTTATTTGAGTCTTTTCTCACAGAAAAGCCAAGAAACCTTTCTCCTTCCTCTGGAATAAAAATCTACTGTTCACTTCGAAGTTACAGGTCTAGGGTTGTCCTGGGATGGAGGCACATTGGAAAAGGTTAGCAGTGGAGTGTGTGGAAGACAGGGGAACGTGCTTGGTTAAAAGCTGTACAACATCACTTACTAGTAAAGGAACTTGGGTGAAATCCATAACCTCTGTGAACCTCGTTTCTTCATTTATGCATGGACATGTAAATGCCTTACAGGACATTCGTGAGGGTTACACTAGATCTGAAATAAAAGATGTGATAAAAAATATTGCTGTTACTTAATACAGTGACATAACATCAAATAAACTTTCAACCTTTTAAAAGCACAGAACCAAGAACCTGCCAAAATAAAATTAAGCCTGTTTAGGAATGCAGCATTGAAGGATGAACACCATCTCTAGGAGACATAAGGAGAGATAGATCTATTTAATAAAAAAGATACAGGCTTTTTCCTGAGGTAAAGAAAAAAGCACCTTTTTAAAGAAAAAATTTTCATAAGTATTCGCTGAGCCTGGTCTTTGGGTCAGCCTGTGTGGAAGAGCAGACCTCTTCTCTTAAGGTATCAGGTGAATGCCTGTGCATAGAGCTAAGGAAGTCACCAGGGTGCATCTGGTCCTGGGGGAGGCTCACAGAAGGAAACTCTGGGAGTTAAAGAAAGAAAATTCTGGGAAGATGGAGGTACAAACGAATTTATTGAAACTCTCCTCCACAGATACAATAAGGAAATTGTGCTTGGCTTTGAGGAACTCTGAATCAGGGAGCAGAGGAAAGCAGTGGGAGACTGCAGGCAGACAAGAATCAACAAAGTGAGTCACACATGGTAGGAAAATTGATTCTCCCACTGTTCCTGTCCATCCCCGAGACATGTGGGCTGCAGGCTGCTGTGAACTGGGATAGTGACCCCAGAAGAAGAGCCTGCTTCCTTAACCACCTGCCCATACGAAGAGGCAGGACACCAAGCTCCTGCTCTAAAGTCAGCAAGGCAGACCTACCTGGGGGTTCATTTGGAGTATGCCAGCACCTCCTCTACCCAGACACTGTTGGTTATAAACCTACTGGGAATTGTTACAGAGGCTCATGCAGTGGAGTCTGCTTTCATAGTCAATGCTCTACCTGTCTCCACAGCATGACACCCCCTCCTCCACCTGGTAATTGTTGGTTGCCAGGCTGTTGCAAACTGCTGCATAAGATCCCCGCAGTAGTGTCTGCTCCCATAATCAACACTCTATCTGCTTCCCTGTGGACCCCATAGTCTCTGAAACCAACAGGATAGATCTCCCTGGGGATTTGTTTTGGTCTGTCTGTTATCCCTTACAGTCAGTGCTGGGGACTGCTAATTGAGGCTGCTGTGCTAGGAAGCAGGCACCTTGAGTGGAGGCTACTGCCAGAGCCAACATACTATGGGATGGACTCTGATAATAACAAGGCAGAACTCCCTGGGGATCCATTCAGTGTCTGACTACCCCTCCCCTAGCCGTTGTCAGCTGCTGGACTGATACAAACTCCAACAGAAAGTTCCCTACAGTGGAATCAGGAGGTGGGTCACCTAAGTGGAGACTGCTTAACTAGTAGAAAAGGTCTGCCTTGAACATTATGCTTTTTTACCATCTATCTGTACGGGATCAAATTGACAAGAGCAACTCAAAAAATTAGATGAAACACTTAGAGGGCAGTGAGTTTATGTTAATGAGAGAGGAACACCTTAGAAAAGGAGGGTGAGAATGGTTGCACAATTCAAAGAATGTAATAAATATCACTAAATTATAGATGTAGAACTGTTGAATTGGTGTATGATTTGCTGTGTATAATCTCAACAAGAACACAATAAATAAAATTTAGGAAAAAATGAACTGAGAAAAAAATATGAACATAAGAAATTAGCCAAGAAACTTAAGTAATTTATATAAATATTGAAAAAGAAATTGCTGCTATGATTATATATTAGAAAAATGTCAATAGAAACATTCTGATTTAATAAAATAATTTGGCAAAATGGCTATATTAAAATTAACTTTAGAAAAGCCAAGCATTTTTCTTTATGCTTGCAACCAGTATCTAGAAGTGGAAAAGGTGAAAAATATTCGATTTACAATAGCAACAAAAATTGGAATATGCCTCCTAAGGAAATTGCAGAAAACTACAAAGCCTTATGGAAGGATATGAACTAACAATTGAACACTGGAAAGACATAAAATTGTAAATCCTCCCAAAATAAACCCATAAATTAAAAAAAAAAAAAAAAGTATGAGAAGAAAATCCATGGAAGGATGAGGTGTTGTGTCAGTTTGTGACAAAAGAGTATAGAAAATACATCCTATTAGGGAAGGACACTGAACACATGATTGAGAGAGCAGGGGCCAGGTCCACAGCAGGTAACAGTAGCCATCATCTGGGATGGATCCCTTCAGCAGTCTGGGATGGAGTGCTGGGGAGGGGTCTGCCCAAAAGTCTCCTCTCTTCTCTCGGCCCTGCACATTTAGGTACAACTTGTCCCCCCTCAGTACCTTGGGAGCTTTGTGGTGTATCAATGGTAACATAAGAAGAAAGAAACAATTTTGGTCACCAAGCCATATCATTTTGTTTTATTTTCATGTTCTAGCTGTTTATATGATGGAAAAAAAGATCAGTTGAATTTGTTTTCTGAGGACCCGGATTCGCACCTCAGGGGATAGGAGGCAGTGTTTGCACAGCAGGCTGACTGCTACAGGCAAGCACGGTATGTGGTCATGGAACACTGGGCCAATGGGCCTGGAAGGAAGCTTCTGGCAGGCCCCCTTCCCACTCCTACATCTGCATCCCCCACAACTGTGTGTTACCTTTCCACGCCAGACCCCGGGATGGAATGTCCTCTACTTAAACCAGGAAACACAAGATGGAAACACAAACCTATACAGCCTGGGAAAAAACAAAACCTCTCAGCTCCATCCAATTCTTTCTGAAACTGATACAACCTTTCCCAATTCATTTATTTTTATTTCCATAGCATTTCCTGGCGATGGCCAAGAATTTATACCAAAATGTTGGAAGACGGTTTCTGTTGGATTCTTGGTATGTCTGGGCCTGACTTTTGGGAAGATGCATCAGTTGGAAACCCCCAGGGTCCTGCTGCTGGGGCAGAGCTGGGGCAAATAATGATGATTGTACAGAGCTTTGATTCCCTTTATTTGCCTTGACATACACCTTTAGAAGTGACATTCGGATAAACTCTCTGTACGTATTAGATTACATTGGATTGATGTACCTCGGGCAACATGTTGAGGGGAAGAAAGGGAGGGTGACTCTGCTGGAGGGAGGACAGGGAGCTGTCACAGAGAAGTGTAAAGAATGTCCTAAAGGATAAGTAGTTCTCCAAACAGAAAGGGAAAAAGAAGTCACGGGGGAGGAAGAGGTCAGCTTGTCCAAGTCATGGAGGTATGATAAGGCATGGCTTTTGAGGAAAGAAAAGCTGATTGGAAGGAGCCATGGTGGTGCAAAAGTTAGGGGCTCAGCTGCCAGCCTAAAAGCTAGTGATTCAAACACACCCAGTGGCTTCACCAGAGAAAGATCTTGCAACCTGCTTCCACATAGATTGTTGTAGTTGTTAGGTGCCATCAAGTCAGCTACGACTCATAACATTCTCACGTGTAACAGAATGAAAATTGGTCCTGTACCATCCTCACAATCAGGGGTGTATTAACCAGAAAGCACGGTATGTATTGTCTTACAGTAAGCAATGTGTGCATGGGCTTAATTGTGTTTACTTACTAATCTGTAGTAAACAATTTCACCTGGGTTTCACCTGCTCATAATCGTTGCTATATTTGAGCCCATTGTTGCAGCCACTGTGCCAATCCATCTTGTTGAGAGTCTTCCTCTTTTTTTGCTCACTGTCTACTTTACCAAGCATGATGTCCTTTTCCAGGGGCTGGTGCCTCCTGATAACGTGTCCAAAGTACATGGGATGAAGTCTCACCACCCTTGCTTCTAAGGAGCGTTCTGGCTGTACATCTTCCAAGACACATTTGTTTGTTTGGCACTACAAAGTATATTCAATATTCTTTGTCAACACCATAATTCAAAGGCATCAATTCTTCAGTCTTCCTTATTCATTGTCAACCTTTCATATGCATATGAGGCAACTGAAAATATCATGGTTTGGGTTAGGCTCACCTTAGTCCTCAAAGTGACATCTTTGTTTTTCAACACTTTAAAGAGGTCTTCTGCAGCAGATTTGCTCAATGCAATACATCATTTGATTTTTTTATTCTTTTTTTTCCAATTTTTATTGTGCTTTAAGTAAAAGTTTACAAATCAAGTCAGTCTCACACAAAAACATGCACACCTTGCTACACACTCCCAGTTGCTCTCCCCCTAATAAGACAGCCCGCTCCCTCCCTCCATTCTCTCTTTTCATGTCCCTTTTACCAGCTTCTAACCCCCTCTACCTTCTCATCTCCCCTCCAGGCAAGAGATGCCAACATAGTCTCAAGTGTCCACTTGATCCAAGAAGCTCACTACTCTCCAGCATCCCTCTCCAGCCCATCGTCCAGTCCAATCCTTGTCTGAAGAGCTGGGCTTGGTAATTGTTCCTGTCCTGAGCCAACAGAAGGCCTGGGGGCCATGACCACCAGGGTCCTTCTAGTCTCAGTCAGACCATGAAGTCTGGTCTTTTTACAAGAATTTGGGGTCTGCATCCCACTGCTCTCCTGCTCCCTCAGGGGTTCTCTGTTGTGTTCCCTGTCAGGGCAGTCATCCGTTGTAGCCAGGCACCGTCTAGTTCTTCTGGTCTCAGGCTGATGTAGTCTCTGGTTTACGTGGTCCTTTCTGTCTCATGGGCTCATAATTACCTTGTGTCCTTGGTGTTCTTCATTCTCCTTTGATCCAGGCGGGTTGAGACCAATTGATGCATCTTAGATGGCCGCTTGCTAGCATTTAAGACTCCAGACGCCACTCTCCAAAGTGGGATGCAGAATGTTTTCTTGATAGATTTTATTATGCCAGTTGACTTCAATGTCCCCAGAAACCATGGTCTCCAAAACCCTGCCCCTGCTACGCTGACCTTCGAAGCATTCAGTTTATTCAGGAAGCTTATTTGCTTTGCAGTTGTGCTGACCTTGCCTGTATTGTGCGTTGTCTTTCCCGTCACATGAAGTAGTTCTTATCTACTATCTAATTAGTGAATACCGCTCTCCCACTCTGCCAACCTCCCCCCACTCAAACCATCAAAAAATATTTTCTTCTCTGTTTTAACTATTTCTTGAAATCTTATAATAGTGGTCTTATAAAATATTCGTCCTTTTGCAACTGACTAATTTCACTCAGCATAAAGCCTTCCAGATTCCTCCATGTTGTGAAATGTTTCACAGATTCCTCACTGTTCTTTACCGATGGGTAGTATTCCATTGTGTGAATATACCATAATTTATTTATCCATTCATCTGTTGATAGGCACCTTGGTTGCTTCCATCTTTTTGCTATTGTAAACAGTGCTGCAGTGAACATGGGTGTGCATATATCTGTTCGTGTAAGGCTCTTATTTCTCTCGGATATATTCCAAGGAGTGGGATTCCTGGATTATATAGTAGTTCTATCTCTAGCTTTTTAAGGAAGTGCCAAATTGATTTCCAAAGTGGCTGTACCATTTTACATTCACACCAGCAGTGTATAAGTGTTCCAATCTCTCCACAGACTCTCCAACATTTATTATTTTGTGTTTTTTGGATTCATGCCAGCCTTGTTGGAGTGAGATGAAATCTCATTGTAGTTTTGATTTGCATTTCTCTGGTAAGCATTTCCTCATGTATCTGTTAGCTGCCTGAATGCCTTCTTTAGTGAAGTGTCTGTTCATATCTTTTGCCCATTTTTTAATTGGGTTATTTGTCTTTTTGTAGTTGAGTTTTTACAGTATCATGTAGATTTTAGAGATCAGATGCTGATTGGAAATGTCATAGCTAAAAACTTTTTCCCAGTCTGTAGATAATCTTTTTACTCTTTTGGTGAAGCCTTTGGATGAGCATAGGTGTTTGATTTTTAGGAGCTCCCAGATATCTAGTTTTTCTTCTGCATTGTTAATAATGTTTCGTATACTGTTTATGCCATGTATTAGGGCTCCTAACGTTGTCTCTATTTTTTGTTCCATGATCTTTATCGTTTTAGATTTTATATGTAGGTCTTTGATCCATTTTGAACTCGTTTTTCTGCATGGTGTGAGGTATGGGTATGGGTATGGGTCTTGTTTCATTTTTTTGGAGATGGATATCCAGTTATGCCAGCACCATTTGTTAAAAAGACCGTTTTTCACCATTTAACTGTTTGGTAGCTTTGCCAAATATCTGCTACTCTTATGTGGATAGTTTTATGTCTGGAATCTCAATTCTATTCCATTGGTCTATGTATCTGTTGTTGTACCAGTCTGTTTTGACTACTGGGGTAGCATAATAGGTTTTAAAATCAGGTAGAGTCAGGCCTCCCATTTTGTTTTTTTCAGTAATGCTTTACTTATCCAGGGCCTCTTTCCCTTCCACATGAAGTTGGTGATTTGTTTCTCCATCTCATTAAAAAATGTAGTTGGAATTTGGACCGGTTTTGCATTAAATCTATAGATAGCTTTTGGTAGAATAGATATTCTTATAACACTAAGCCTTCCTATCCATGAGCAAGGTATGTTTTTCCACTTATGTAGGTGTCTTGGTTTCATGCAGAAGTGTTTTGTAGTTTTCTTTGTATAAGTCTTTTTCATCTCTGGTGATTTCCTCTTCGATGTTCTTTTTGTTGGTGTAGAGGAATCCAACCGATTTTTGTATATTTATCTTGTATCCCGACACTTTGCTAAGCTCTTCTATTAGTTTCAGTAGTTTTCTGGAGGATTCCTTAGGGTTTTCTGTGTATAAGATCATGTAATCTGCAAATAGAGATACTTTTCCTTCTTCCTTACCAATCTGGATGCCCTTTATTTCTTTATCTTTCCTAATTTCTCTGACTAGGACCTCCAGCGCAATGTTGAATAAGAGCAGTGATAAAAGGCATCCTTGTCTAGTTCCCAATCTCAAGGGGAATGCTTTCAGGCTCTCGCCACTTAGGATGATGTTGGCTGTTGGCTTTGTATAAATGCCCTTTATTATGTTGAGGAATTTTCCTTCTATTCCTATTTTGCTGAGAGTTTTTATCATGAATGGGTGTTGAACTTTGTCAAATGCCTTTTCTGCATCAATTGATAAAATCATGTGACTCTTTTATTTATAGATTACGTTAATTGTTTTTCTAATGTTGAATCGTCCCTGCATATCTGGCGTGAATCCCACTTGGTCATGGTGAATTATTTTTTTGATACGTGGTTGAATTCTATTAGCTAGACTTTTGTTGAGGATTTTTGCATCTAAGTTCATGAGGGATATAGGCCTGTAATTTTTTCTTTTCTTTTCTTTTCTTTTCTTTTTGATGTCTTTACCTGGTTTTGGTATCAGGGATATGGTGGCTACAAAGAATCAGTTTGGGAGTATTCCATCCTTTTCTATGCTCTGAAATACCTTTAGTAGTAGTGGTGTTAACTCTTCTCTGAAAGTTTGGTTGAACTTTCCACTGAAACCCTCTGGGCCAGGGCTTTTATTCTTTGGGAGTTTTTTTTATTTCCTTTTCAATATCTTCTTTTGTCATGGGTCTATTTAGTTGTTCTACCTCTGTTTGTGTTAGTTTAGGAAGGTCGTATGTTTCTAGGAATTCATCCATTTCTTCCAGGTTTTCATATTTGTTGAGTACTATTTTTCATAGTAATCTGATATGATTCTTTTAATTTCAGTTGGGTCTGTTGTAATATCGCCCCCTATCTCATTTCTTATTGGGTTATTTCCTTCCTCTCCTATTTTTCTTTTGTCAGGTTGGCCAATGGTTTATCAATTTTGTTGATTTCTTCAGAGAACCAGCTTTTGATATTGTTAATTCTTCCAATTGTTTTTCTGTTTTCTATTTCATTTAGTTCTGCTCTAATTTTTATTATTTGTTTTCTTCTGGTGCCTGAGGGTTTCTTTTGTTGCTCTCTATTTGTTCAAGTTGTAGGGATAATTCCTTGATTTTGGCCCTTTCTTCTTTTTGTATGTGTGCATTTATTGATATAAATTGACCTCTGAGCACTGCTTTCACTGTGTCCCAAAGGTTCTGATAGGAGGTGTTTTTGTTATCATTGGATTCTCTGAATTTCTTTATTCCATCCTTAATGTCTTCTATAATCCAGTCTTTTTTGAGCTGGGTATTGTTCAGTTTCCAAGAGTTTTATTTCTTTTCCCTGCTTTTACTGTTATTGATTTTCACTTTTATGGCCTTATGGTCAGAGAAGATGGTTTGTGATATTTCAATGTTTTGGATTCTGCTAAGTCTTGCTTTATGACCTAGTATGTGGTCTATTCTAGAGAATGTTCCATGTGCACTAGAAAAGAAAGTATACTTGGGTAGAGTGTTCTATATATGTCTATGAGGTTATGTTGGTTGATTGTGACATTTAGATCTTCCGTGTCTTTATTGAGCTTCTTTCTGGATGTCCTGTCCTTCACCGAAAGTGGCGTGTTGAAGTGTCCTACAAGTATTTGGGAGCTGTCTCACTTTTCAGTTCTGTTAAAGTTTGTTTTCTGTATCTTGCAGCCCTGTCATTCCCAATGACATATTTAATATGGTTATATCTTCTTGGTGTATTGTCCCTTTAATCATTATATAGTGTCCTTCCTTATCCTTTATGATGGATTTAACTTTAAAGTCTATTTTCTCAGGAATTAATATTGCCACTCCTGCTCTTTTTTGATTGTTGTTTGCTTAATATATTTTTTTCCATCCTTTGAGTTTTAGTTTGTTTGTGTCTCTGAGTCCAAGGTATGTCTCTTGTAGGCAGCATATAGACAGATTATGTTTTTTAATCAATTCTGCCACTCTCTGTCTCTTTATTGGTGGGTTTATTCCATTCGCATTCAGCATAATTATGGATAGGTATGAATTGGTGCTATCATTTTGATGTCTTTTTGGTATGTTGTTGACAGTTTTTTTCCCACTCAATTTTATGTGCTGAATAGATTATCTTTATATATTGTGCTTTCCTCATATCCATTGTTGATTTTGTTTCTGCTGAGTCACTATTTTTTTCTTGTATTTTATTTCGTTGTGTAGGATAGTTTGTCTCCACCTTATTATTTACCCCTATTTTTCTAAATTTAAACCTAATTTTTATTTCTTTGTATCATCTTATCTTCCTTTCCGTATGGAAGATCTGTGACTACATTTCTTAGTCCTCCTTTATTGTTTTAATGTTGTCTTCTTTTACACAATAACATTGCTGTTAACCTGTTTAAAGCTTTTTTTTTTTTTTAATCTTGATTTATTTTTTTGATTCCCCTGTCTGGGTTGACTTCTGATTGCTCTGCCAAGTGTTATAGTCTTGGGTTGATACCTGATATTATTGATTTTCTAACCAAAGAACTCCCTTCAGTATTTCTTATAGTTTTGGTTTGGTTTGTACAAATTCCCTAAACTTGTGTTTATCTGGAAATGTCCTGAATTCGCCTTCATATTTAAGAACAGTTTTGCTGGATATATGATTCTTGGCTGGCAATTTTTTCCTCCAATGCTTTATATAAGTCATCCCATTGACTTCTTGCCTTTGTGGTTTCTGCCAAGTAGTCCAAGATTATTCTTATTGGCTCTCCTTTGTAGGTGACTTTTCATTTTTCCCTAGCTGCTCTTAAAATTCTCTTTATCTTCAGTTTTGGCAAGTTTGAGTATAATATGTCTTGGTGACTTTTTTTTAACATCTACATTATGCAAATTTCAATGAGCATCTTGGATATCTTCTCATCTTTGACGATATCAGAGAAGTTTTCTAACAACCAATCTTCAACAATTCTCTCTGTATTTTCTGTTATCCCTCCCTGTTCTGGTATCCCAATCACTCATAGGTTATTTCTTTCGATAGAGTCACACATGATTCTTAAGGTTTTTTTTTTTTTTTTTTTTAATTCTTTTATCTGATTTTTTTTCAAATATATTAGTGCCAAGTGCTTTATCCTCAAGTTCAGAAATTCTGCCTTCTACTTGCTCAGTTCTGCTCCTCTTTCTACTGAGTTGTCTAATTTTGTAATTTTATTTTTAATCTTCTGAATTTCTGATTGCTGTCTGTCTACAGATTTTTCCAGCTTACTAAACTTTTCATTATGTTCCTGAATAACCTTTTTAATTTCTTCAACTGCTTTACCTGTGTGTTCCTTGGCTTGTTCTGCATTTTGCCGCATGTCTTTCCTGATGTCTTGAAGATTAACCTTTTGTATTCTGCCTCTCGCAATTCAGGGATGCACTTTCATCTAAAAGATCCCTTGATTCTTTGTTTTGAGAGCTTTTTGAGGAGATCATGTTCTGTTTCTTTACGTGACTTGATATTGACTGTTATCTCCAAGCCGTCTATAAGTTATGGTATTAGTTTATGCTTGCTTACTGTGTCATAGCTGCTTGCTTCATTTTGTTTTGGTATGCCCCTATGGGTTGCTTGAGTGAGCTAGCTTGATTATTTTCACCTTTGGAGCTCTGACGTCCTGTCCGCAGATGACTAGAGCTGTTATCAGGTATATCAGTCCAGGAGTTCATTTACTTTTCTTGTATGAATTCAGCTCAGGTATCCAGGTAGCTGATCATCAAGTGTGTGGTACAGGCTCTGTCTTACAGTCTTAGAGGGGCAGAGGTGATTGGTGTAGATACTGGTATCTGGTTGCAGCAGGGGGTCACACTCTGAACAAGGCAGGGGGCTGAGAATCACTCCCCACGTGTCTCTAAGGAAAGTGTGTCCCTGATCCCTAGAGTGTAAAGGTGGATGTATTCTGCAGACTGACCATGGGCACCCAATGTTTGTGGTTGTAAGGACTGGGAGGTACCAGTTATCTTTGGACCCCTTTCATGTGTGGCTGGGTCACCTGAGTGGAGCTACCAGTCCTTAGGCCCCTTAATTGGATAGGTGAGGACCCTGTTTAACAGGCAAAGTAATGTCTAACATCAAACACCCACTTCTCCACTGCACAGCTGAAATGGTTGGAGCCTGCCAACAAGGGCCTATTCTCCTGAAACAGGCCCACACAGGTCCATGTAGAGGGGAAAGATACTCAAAGTCCACAGACCATTTATGCCTGGACAGGAGCCACTTCTGTCCTGAGCTCCCCTGGTTAGTGGAGCTGGCAAATTATCTTTTCCCCAATTGAAAATTTATTCCTTCTCCAGGAGGATGGCTCTAGATGCTCAACAGGGCCTATCTCAGGCCCAGGGAAGTCAGCTGCTGAAGCCCGCTTGGGAGCAGGGGGGACGTGGTAAAATATTTGCAAGTACTTAGCTTTTGCCAAGAGGGTAGTTCTTCTCTGGTTCGGGAGATGTGAGTAGGCTGTGTGGCTGGCTGCTTCTCTCTGAGGAAACTGCGGCCGAATGCTAGTACCAGCCCACCACCACTGCTCCCGGGAATGGTGCCTGATGGCTCCCTGCGATTCAGGTCCGGTGACTCCTATCTGCTTCTGAACTGTCTCTTTCTCCCCCTGCCCCTCAGTTTGTTTTCCTAGTTTGCCTTTGATGCTCAGGGCTCCTAGTTTGTCATGAATACACTTGTTTCACTTGTTTTTTCAGGTCTTTTTTGTAAAGAGGACTTGCCGGAAGCCTCTGTCTATCCCGCCATCTTGTTTCCACCCCTCATTTGATGTCTTGACTGCTGCTTCCATGGCCATTGATTGTGGATCCAAGTAAAATGAAATCCTTGACAATTTCCATATTTTCTGCATTTATCATGATGTTGTTTATTGGACCCGTTGTAAGGTTTTTTTTCTGTATATTGAGGTGTAATCTATACGGAAGGCTGTAGTCCTTGATCTTCAGTAGTCAGTGCTGCAAGTAGTCCTCTTCCTTACACCAACAAGGTTGTGTCATTGCATATCGTAGGTTCTTGATGAGTCTTCCTCCATTCCTGATTTGGGTTATTTTCCCAGCATATGGATAAAGATTACAGCCAAGAAAATCTGTTCTACTCTGTCACATGGGACCACTATGAATCAGAAATCAACCAGATGCCACCCAACCACAAGCCACTTTGTGTGTCTTAAGCGACCACTGCTGAGAAAGGAGAGAGGCCCAGGACAGAGGGCAGAGGATGGGGCTGCCAATTATTCACAGCATGGAAGAGAGAGAGGGCAAGGTAACAGTCCAGGAGCCAGGAAAGGACTGTTGTTCCTCTCCCATGGTTTGTGTTGGCCACCTGGGTGAGCTGAGCAGGACCCAAATTTCCTGTCATTCAATGAGGTGCCCATGTCCCTCTCCAGCTGTGGTCTCCTAAAAGATCATTTCTAAATTTTCCTGGGATCCAGAGAGTTTTGTTAAAGTTGAACTTGAGTTACATGGATACACGTGGTAATATTTCTCTCCAGGGCAGTGGGCACTGTGGTTGAAACTAGGAATTTGAACAGTTATTTCCAGTTTGAAACCCTACTGAGGATTTGCATTTCCACTCCCAGATATACTGAATCAGAATCTACATTTTAACAAGATCCCCAGGTGATTCTTATGTATAACTTCCTGACAACTTGGTAAAGGACAAATTCTCAGCAGGGAACTTGTTAGAAATGAAATTTCTCAGCAGAAGTTCAGAACAAACAGGTTTGAAGCCCTGGTTGGAACACAGCAGAATTAAAGCCACTCTCAAGAAAAGGCTGAGCACAGCAAAATGAAGAGGAGATGGCATGAGAAATTATTTTAGCTGGCCCTTACATGGATTAAATGAAAAGACCTGCTTCCCCTTTAAAATGTCAGTTTGTTGGTAGCGGATTTCTTGCTTGCCTATCCCAGGAAACGACCAAGCTGAGAGAGAAGATAGTGTGCCACTGGGCAGAGTGATAATAAGGCACATCCAACCCACTTTGCAGACAGGGAAGAACCACAGATGAGTCCCATTCACTTGCTGGTCGCTCCTTTTTCACTAAACACATACCTCCGCCTTCCTGGTGCTGACCTCTAAGGATGCACCCATCGTGAAACAGCACTGCAGAGTTGGCTTTGCAGGAGCTTGGAGTCTATAAGGGCAGATAGTCAGAAGGTGACACCACCACTGAGTAGTATGGTGAAGTGGGACACAGAGCAAAACCTCCTAGTTTATTCCGAAGGGCAAGAGCTGGAAACACTTCCTGAAGGAAATACTTTTAACTAAATTCTGAAAAGACAAGGCTCAAAGGAGAGGGCAGAATTGTGGGTGGACATCTTCAAAAGTAAGGTAGAGCTGAGCTTCTGGGGATTAACGAGGGCATAGCCCACACTGTCAACAAAGGGACAGAGCACCCTTCACCACAGAAGTTAATCAGCTAGCCTTGTGCTGTGATGACTTCTGGATGCCCCACCAATGCACTGTAACCTGTGACTTCCTGGGTGGGGTGCAGTTTTCTCATCACTAAACACGGCTATTCAAGTGGGAGATTTCTGAGGCCTCCAGATGCACAGGTGAAAGCTACGCCATCAGCATGGGCCTAGGCCCCCCTCACACCCATTCCCATGCTACACCAGTGCAAAAATACACTCCTGGATGTGTGCCAACTCACTGTGGCAAACAAGGTGACTTGGCCAACAGCCCTGTGAGGCCCTTCTTCCTTGCCAGAAGAATCACAGCTTTGTCCACATCTCAGCAGTCTTCTCAGCCCAGTCTCGGGCATGATCATTCCGTTTCCTTTACTAATGTCCATTAGTAATGGACACATAACAGAATTCTGGCTTCTCAAACAAGAGGGGAGTTCTTCTGTTTGAAGATTATTCTCTCCTCAGTTTTTGCAAGCAGGGTTTTGATGACAGGGATTTTGGAAAAACTGATACTGTCCCATAACCATGAGGAGAGGAGCAGTGTGACAAACCCAACATGTTCATAGTATGGAAAAACTCTGGTCGTTGGTGATCCCTGAGGGCCCACAAGACCCAAATCTATAACCTCACATTGAATAAGACAATACATCATCTTTATGTGTTATATGAGCTCTGGGTTTCCTGTCACCTGCAGATGAAAACATCTGGACCAGCACGATTTTATGGGCTGAGAGCTTCTTGGAAGCATATATCATGTCTTTTTCATTCATTCTGTACTCTATGACTATTCACAATATACACATTTGATAAATTAAATAAATGAATAAAACATGCACAGCTCCTTTCCTGCTCCAGATTTCTGGGTGGTGTTGAGATGTAGAAAGAGCCATGTGAGGGCAGGCCTGGGCTCCATTGCTACTCCTACTCTGCCCAGACAGTCCTGGAGTCCATCCCTGCTTGGCCCTGCAGAGAAAGTCCTGGGGTTCATACTTGCCCTGACCCTGTAAGAGAAGGCCTGGGGTCCATCCCTGCCCTGACCCTGTGTTTGGGCAACACCCTTGACTGGTCTGAGCCTCAGCTTTTTTCAAATTGTTAAACGAACTAGTTGAACAAGATTATCTCTGTTTCCTTCTAACTCAAATTCTCTAAGTTTTATAGTAATTTAATGTAAACACTGTAGTCCTTGTGGTGGCTTACATTTGATCTACCGGGAAATGGATTGAGAAACCTATGCTTGATTTGAATTACAGAACCCACAATTTTCAAACATAAATACTTGTTACAAATGCATACATATTCCTCAGTAGTATAGGACATTTCTTGATTTGCACTGTCTCACTTGCCCCCCCAACATCTAGTGCAATGGGTACTGTCATTGTTCCCACGTTTCTGATGGTCACTTGACGTCCAAATACTTTAGGGGATTGCCCAGGGTAATGCAGCCAAGAAGGGGCAGAGTCAAAATTAGAAATCAGCTCAATTTGGTCACGTTTCTTGAAGAGTCATACCCAAGAGGGTAGTATTTTATGTTTTATGGTTTTGAAATACTCTTTGGAGTGGTATTATTTAAGTTGTGACATGCTTAATGGATGTTAATAGTGGTAGTAATGCGTGTACTTGTGCCCCAAGGCCTGGTTACCAGGGAAGCAGGTTAAGAAACAAACAAAGCAAGCAGTGTTGCACTAGAGTCAGGAAGGTGGAGAAAAAGAAAGGCATTTAGCGTCAAGGGGAATTCCAAAGCTTGAGTTAAATGGCCACACAAAGGCACCAAGGAAATAATTGAAACGGTACTGAATGGTGGCTTGTTAATAGCCTTAACTTGAACATGTTTAAACGAATCTACAGGAGCAAGGGTCTTGGGGAGCACAGATCTCTATTTTTAATTCAAATAAAAGACAGGGCTTGAATGGCCTCTGGCTTCCTCCCAGTCTGCAATGTGGGGCAGTGGGAGAGCCAAAGCATCCACCACCAGGTGGCCAGGGCTCCTCGGGGACAATGTGAACACAGGCTTGGAGGTCAGATATGCCTAAATAAATAGCTTCTCTCCTCCTTGAGGGTCGGAGAACCCACTGGGCCCGGAAGGCTGGGCAGACCTCAGTGAGGTGCAGACCTGGCATCCCCTGCTTAGAACTGCTGCTCCAGGAGCCCTTCTATTTGTTCTCCTGGCCCTCCACTTATAAACACATCTGCTATCTCTCATGTCCCTGCTCAAGAATCGCAAAAGTCTTCAGCATTTCATGCCTCACCTTGGGCCCCTTCTCTTTCCAGCTCCACTATCCTCTAAATAAAGTGTCCTTGTTCACAACCTCTGCTTTTGCTCAGAAGCTTGCTTCTGGTCTCCTTGCTCCCACTCAGAGGTTCACTTTCTCTCAGAAGCTTTCTTGGATGCAACCAGTCATTCCTTGACTCTTTTACTTATTTAATAAGCATCCAACATGTACCAGGCACTATTGTATTCTAGATAATGGGTGTACAGGCAAGGTTCATCGAGGTTTTGTGAGGAACATGTAATTTGGGGATGAGGGCTGTTTTTAGGAAAAAGACACCATTTATGAATACAGAATTAGGTGCAGGGTCCTGTAAGGGGCCATACCAGTGAAGGACAATCAGCCATGAATCATGAGCTTCATTAGCATCCGGGTCCACCCATCTCTGGAACAGCACTGGACAAAGCAAGGCCCTGCTCTCAGGCAAGTACCCTCCAGTGGGGGAGAACAAGTCAATATGTACTGTCTGGGATAATAAGTGCTAAGGACGGGAAAAGCAAGGAAACAAAAATAGGGGTTCTAGAACTGATTCCTATTTTATAGTGGTCAGGGGAGACTGATAAGCAGACACCTGAGAAATGGCTTGAATTAAATAGGAGTGTGTCATACAGGCAAGTTGGAACACCTGGAAGTAGAAGCAAGCTTGGTGTGCCTGGGCTGACCAAGGAGACCATTGAGGCTGGAGTGAGTCAGGTAGAAGGGTGAGTGGAAGGATGGGAGGGTGTAGAAGTTTGTGGGGCAGGGGTGGGTGAGGCTGGGGGTAGCAGAGCTGAGACATTAGGTCTTGGGACCATGAGGACTTTGGCATACACTTTGAGTGGGATGGAGAGGCAGTGGCACTGATTAAGCACTGGCATATCAGACTTAGTGTTTTTTTTGTTTTTTCTTCCTTTTTTAAAAAATTTTATTTATTTTGTTGATGTCGCTGAGAATATACACAGAAAAAAATACACCAATTCAACAATTTCTACATATACAATTTAGTGACAGTGATTATATTCGAGTTGTTCAACCCTTCTCTCCCTCCTATTCTGAGTTGTTCCTCCCCCATTAACATAAATTCACTGCCTCCTAAAGTTCCTATCTAATCTTTCAAGTTGCTGTTGTCAATTTGATTCCATATAGATAGTGCTACAAAAAGTATAATGCTCAAGGTAGACTTTTTTTACTAGTTAAAATAAAACATTGTTTGGTTTTAAGAAGACTTCAGGGGGTATTTTTCGTTTAAGGTTTAAAGAATATTTCAGGGCAATAGTTTCAGGGTTCATCCAGCCTCTGTGGCCCTAGAAAGTCTGTCCAGAAGTTCATGAGAATTTGAAATACCGTTCTGCATTTTATCCCTCTGACCAGGATTCTTCTATAGGATCTTTGATCAAAATGTTCAATAAGGAAGGTGGGGCCAACATGCATCTTGCCTTCCTTCTACAGCAAAGACCCTAAAAGCTAAGTAAAACAGATACAAACATCATCCTGGAACCCTAAGCATCAAACAAAAGGTTAAAGAACTAGATCAAACACTGAATGGAGGAAGAAACTGAAGGAAAACAGAGAACAAGAAGAGATACAGAGAAGAGGTCCCTGCCAACTAACACGGCACAGTGTCACCACCTTGGAGCACAACCAGCCATGAACTCAGACAGGGAGTATGGGAAGGTAACTCTGCAGAGCTCCCAACAGGAGACAGAACACGTGTTAGCCAGAGAAACATGCTTTCCCACCCCTCACCCTTCTGCCCTGTACACTACCTCCACCCCTTCCCCACAGGCCACGCCAACCTGCCTTGGCTAGAGAGCCACCAGCCCTCTGTGACCCCAGGTCTGCCCCGCCCCTACCCGCTGGCTCCCAATATGCCATTTTTTTCCCCATTCTCCTTTTTCTTCCTCCCTCCCATCTAGCCCCATATGCCACTTCTATTCTTTCCGACCAGGCCATGCCACATTGCCATGGCTCGAGAGCCACTGGCCCACCACCACCCTGGGCCCACACAATTCCCACCTGTTGGTTCCTGTCACACCATTTTTCCCCTTCTTTCATCCTCCCACCTAGCCCCGTATGCTGCCTTCACTCCTTCCCAGTGGACCATGCAGCAATCTCATGGCTAGAGAACCACAGGCCTGCTGCCACCCCAGGTCTGCTCCACCCCCACCCACCAACTCCTGTGACATAATATTTTTATCTTATTTTTTTTCTTTTTGTCCCTTTCTTCCTTGTCTTTCTCCCTCCTTCCTAGTCCCATATGCCACTTCCGCTCCTTCCCACCAACCCCTGCCACACAGCCACCACAGCTGAAGAGCCACTGACCCACCACCATCCTGGATCCACACCATCCTCACCCTCTGGCTCCCATCATGCTGATTTTCTGCCTTTCTTCCTTTCTTGCAACCTCCCGCCTACACCCACCTCCCCCCAAACTCCATCCAAGAAGCTCAACAAACTGCATATAGGATAGACTACAAAAGAAAGTCAACAAGTCACATCATAATCACACTTGCCAAAACCAAAAACAAATAAAGATTCCTGAGAGCTGCTCAAGAAATTGAAAATTCACTTACAAAGGGGAAACAATAATATTAAGTTCTGATTACTTAGTAGAAAATATAAAGGCAAGAACACAGTGGGATGACATATATAAAACCTTAAAAGAAAAAAATACTGCCAAACAAGAATAATATATCCTGCAAAATTCTCTCTCAAATATGATGGTGAAATTAGAACATTTCCAGAGAAACAGAAATTAAGAGAATGCATAAAAACAAAATCAAATATACAAGAAATATTAAAGGGAGTCCCTTGGTTAGATAACTAACAACATAAGACAACAACCAAGTTTTAGGACACAGGACAGCATCAGCCAGATACCAACTTAGGTAAAGAACTCTCAATAATAAAACAAAGTTGAAAGACTTTAAACAGGGAATCAGAGATGTCAAACTGTAAATGATAACATCAAAACAATAAAAAGAGGAATAAATGGTGTCAGTATGATACTTTCAAATGAACAGAAAGTTAAGGCAATATCAAATAATAAAAGACTGATTTAAAAATAGGAAGATAAGGGTCAATTCCAAAGTAACAACAAACAAAATTAGCAAAACTACATATCAGAATAAAAAAGAAGAAAAACATAGTTTCATTAATAAATTTCATTATAAAATCTATAATAACAGAAGACAAGAAAATTGACAAACAAAAGGAACGCAGCACAGGAAAGCAAGAGGAACAGAGAAAATGTCAGCCCACCAAAAAAATCACAACAGTATGACAGCAATAAACTCATACCTATTGATAATCACACTGAATGTAAATGGCTTAAATGCATCTATAAAGAGACAAAGAGTGGGAGGATGGATTAAAAAAAAAAAGCGTGACTCACTAATATGCTGTTGCCAAGAAATACTCCTTAGACACAAAGACATAAATATATTAAAAAATCGAGGGACGGAAAAAAATTATCAAGCGAACAATAACCAAAAAGGGCAGGAGTGGCAATACCAATCTCAGATAAATAGACTTTAAGGCAAAATCACCCATAAAAGACAAAGAAGGACATTATATAATGATTAAAGGAACAATCCAACAGCATGACGTTACCTTAATAAATATCTATGCACCCGATGATAGTGCTTCAAAATACATAAAACAAGCTTTAACACCACTGAAAAGAGAAATAGACAGTTCCACAATAATAGTTGGAGACTTCAACACACCACTCTTGGTAAAGGGCAGAACACCCAGAAAGAAACTCAACAAAGGTAGAGAATACCTACAGGCTGAGATCAATGAACTAGTCTTCATAGATATATATAGAAAATTCCATCCAACAACAGCAAAATACGCATTTTTTTCCAACACACATGAAACCTTCTCCAGAATAGACCACATTTTAAGCCCACAAAGATACCTCAAAAAATCCAAAACTTCAAAATAACACAAAGCATTCTCTCTGATTGCAACACCATAAAAGTAGAACTCAATAACAGGAAGACAAAGGAAAAAAATAAAATACATGGAAACTGAATAACACCTTGCTTAAAAACAACCAAATAATAGAAGAAGTCAAAGAGGAAATTTAAAAAATACCTAGAATCAAATGAGAATTAAAAAAAAAAAATCTTTGGGACACAGCAAAGGCAGTGTTCAGAGGTCAAATTATAGTAAAAAGCGCACACATCAAAAAAGAAAAATGGGCCAAAATCAAAACATTACTCCTACAACTCGAACAAATAGAGAACAGCCAAAGAAGCCCACAGGCACCAGATGAAGGGAAATAATAAAGATTAGAGCAGAATTAAATGACATAGAGAAAGGAAAACCAATAGAAAGAATCAACAAGACCAAAAGTTGGTTCTTTGAAAAGATCAACAAAATTGACAAATCAATGGCCAAACTGACCACAGAAAAACAGGAGAGGAAGCAAATAACCTAAATAAGAAGGGAGACAGGGGACATTGCAACAGACTCAACTGAAATAAAAAGGATCATAACAGAATGTTATGAAAAATTGTACTCCAACAAATTTGAGAACCTAAGGATATGGACAAATTTCAAGAAACACACTACCTACCTAAAGTAACACAAACTCAGATGGAAAATCTGAACAGACCCACAAGAGAAGAGATTGAAGAGGTAATAAAAAAAAAACTCCCAACAAAAAATGTCCTGGCACTGACAGCTTTACTGCCTAATTCTACCAAACATTCAGAGAAGAGCTCGCACCAATACTACTCAAACGGTTTCAGAACATAGAAAAGAAAGGAATGCTCAAGAATTATTTCTATGAAGCCAGTATAACCTTGATACCAAAGTCAGGTAGAGATAGCACAAAAAAAGAAAATTACAGACCAATATATCTCATGAATACAATTGAAAAATTCTCAAAATTCTAGCCAATAGAATTCAGGATCATATAAAAAAATAATAATAATACACAAAACCAAGTGGGATTCATACCAGGTATGATTAGAAAATCAATCAATGTAACTCGCCACATAAATAGAAAAAAAGAATCACTTGATCATCTCAATCAATACAGAAAAGGCATTTGATAAAGACTGACACTCATTCCTGATAAAAACTCTGAAAAAAATAGGAATAGAAGGGAAATTCCTCAATATAATAAAGGGCATATGCACACCCATGTTCATTGAACCATTATTCACAATACCAAAAAGATGGAAAAAACCTAAGTGCCCATCAACAGATGAATGGATACACAAATTATGGTACATACAATGGAATACTACACTATGATGATGAATAATGATGAATCCTCAAAACATCTCACAACATGGATGAATCTGGACAGCGTTACACTGAGCAAAATAAGTCAATCACAAAAGGACAAATATTGTATGAGACCACTGTTATGAAAACCCAAGAAAAGGCTTAAACACAGGTGGTTACAAGGGAGTGGAAGGGTGAGGAGGGGAAATCACTAACTAGACAGTAGACAAATGTTGACTTTGATGAAGGGAAAGACAACACACAACATAGGGAAAGTTAGCACAACTTGACCAAGGCAGTCATAGAAGCTTCCTAGATACATCGGAACACCTTGAGGGATGGAGTTACTGGGCTGAGGGCTGGGGAACATGGTCTCACTCAACATCTAGGTCAACAAGCATAACATAGTTCATAAAGAAAATGTTCTATTTTGGTAAGTAGTATCTAGGGTCTTAAAAGCTTGCAAGTGACGATCTAAGATACTCCTCTTGGCCCCATCACATTCAAGCAAAGGAGACCGAAGAAAACCAATGACACAAGGAAAATATATTCCAAAGTACTAATGAACCACAGCCTCCACCAGCCTGAGCCCAGAAAACCAGATAGTACCTGTGTACCACCACCAACAACTCTGACAGGGATCAATCACAATGGAGGGTACTGGACAGAGAGCGAGAAAAATGTAGAACAAAATTCAATTTCACAAAAATTGACCAGGCTTTGTGGACTGACAGAGACTGAAGGAATCCTCTAGACATGGTCCCCAGACACCCTGCTAATTCAGAATTAAAACCACTCTCAAATTCCATCTTTCAGCCAAAGATTAAACAGGCTTATAAAACAAACAATAACACACATGAGGAACATGCTTCTTAGTTCAATCAAGTATAGGAGACCAAATGGGGAACACGCACCCAAAAGCAAAGACAAGAAGGCAGGAAGGAACAGGAAAACTGGACGAATGAACACAAAGAACCCAGGGTGGAAAGGGAAAGAAGCAGAGTGTTGACACACTGCAGAATTGCAACCAAAGTCACAGAGCAATTTGTGTGCAAATTTTTGAATGAGAAAGTAATTTGCGTTGTAAACTTTCACCTAAAATGTAATTTTTTTTTTTTTTTTTAACGTTCGGTAATATTAGCCTGGCACCATCCAGTTCTTCTGGTCTCATGGCAAAGGAGGCAGTTGTTCATGGAGGCATCTAGCCACACATTCTATTTCCTCCTCCTGTACCTGACTGCCCTTCCGCTGTTGCTCCTGGCAAATAGAGACCAAGTGTTGTGCCTTGCAAGCTTTTAATACACCAGGAACTTTACAATAAACTAGGAGGTAGAACAGAAGCGCTAAACACATTATTAGTCCAATAAACTGTGCTATCCCATGAAACCATGACCCTAAACCTCCAAACCAGGGAGCCAAATCAAGCAGCCTCAGAAGCTATTTCCCTTTTTTTAATTTTTTTTCATTGTTATAAATATGTCAATCACACAGCTTTGCCAATTGAGCTTTTTACGAGTGTACAACTTATGGACAGCACTTAAAATAATCGACTTTGCAACTGTATCTTTAATCAATGTGATTTTTTCCATCAGCATAAATCAATACTCGTTACTCCATAAGCAATAACGCTTCCTTCCCGCTCCCCCCACCCTCTGGTAACCACTAGTAAATTTTGGTCTCTAACTATTTCCTATACTTACCTTGTTATATAAGTGAGGGCATTCAGTAGTTGTCCTTTTGTGACTGACTTATTTCACTCAGCATAGTATCTTCAAGCTCCATCCATATTGTAGCATGTATCAAGACTTTATTTCTCTTACTGGCTGAGTAGTATTCTTTCATACGTATGTACCACACATCGTTTATCCATTCATCTGTTGATGGGTATTTAGTTTGTTTCCACCTTTTGTATTGTGAAAAGTGTTGCAATGAACATTGGTGTACAAGTCTCTTTTTAAGTCTGCTTTCAAGTTTTTTGAGCATATACCTAGGAGTGGAATTGCTGGGTCATATGGTGGTTCGATTTTTACTGTGTGTGTGTGGAAACCCTGGTGGCATAGTGGTTAAGTGCTACAGCTGCTAACCAAGAGGTTGGCAGTTCAAATCCACCAGGCGCCCCTTGGAAGCTCTATGGGGCAGTTCTACTCTGTCCTATAGGTTCTCTACGGGTCAGAATCGACTAGACGGCAGTGGGTTTGGGTACGTGTATATGTGGAAATGCCACAGTGGCTGTACCATTTTGCATTCCCACCAGCAACAGATAAGGGTTCCAATTTCTCTACATCCTCACCAACACTTTTGATTTTCTGGTTTTTTGTTTGTTTGTTTTTATTTTTGTCTTTTTGTTTTTTAATTTTTAGCCATGCTAGTGTGAGTAAAATGAAATTTTGTTGTTTTGATTTACATCTCTCTGATGGTATGACATTAAGCATTTTTTCATGTGTTTGGTGGCCATTTGAATGTCGTCTCTGGTAAAAGGTCTATTCAAATCCTTTGCCCGTTTTACAATTGGGTAATTTGTCTTATTGCTGTTGTCAAAGTTTTATGTATATCTTGGTTATTAGATTCTTGTTGGATATATGGTTTCCAAAGGTATTCTCCTAAGCAGTAGCTTGTCTTTTCACTTTCTTGGTAAATTCTTTTGATGGACAAAAGTTAATTTTTATGTTGTTGTTGTTGCTTTTAGGTGCCGTCAAGTCAGTTCCGACTCATAGCAACCCATGCACAACAGAACGAAACACTGCCCGGTCCTGAGTCGTCCTTACAATCGTTGTTATGCTTGAGCTCATTGTTGCAGCCACTGTGTCAGTCCACCTCGTTGAGGGTCTTCCTCTTTTCCACTGACCCTGTACTCTGCCAAGCATGATGTCCTTCTCCAGGGACTGATCCCTCCTGACAGCATGTCCAAGTATGTAAGACGCAGTCTCGCCATCCTTGCCTCTAAGGAGCACTCTGGCTGTACTTCTAAGACAGATTTGTTCGTTCTTTTGGCAGTCCATGGTATATTCAATATTCCTTGCAAATACCACAGTTCAAAGGCATCAGTTCTTCTTCGGTCTTCCTTTTTCATTGTCTAGCTCTCACATGCATATGATGCGATCGAAAATACCATGGCTTGGGTCAGGCACACCTTAGTCTCCAAGGTGACATCTTTGCTCTTCAACACTTTAAAGAGGTCCTTTTCATCAGATTTACCCAACGCAACGTGCCTTTTGATTTCTTGACTGCTACTTCTATGGCTTTTGATTGTGGATCCAAGTAAAATTAAATCCTTGACAACTTCAATCTTTTCTCCGTTGATCATGATGTTGCTCACTGGTCCAGTTGTGAGAATTTTTGTTTTCTTTATGTTGAGGTGCAATCCATACTGAAGGCTGTGGTCTTTGATCTTCATTAGTAAGTGTTTCAAGTCCTCTTCACTTTCAGCAAGCAAGGTTGTGTCATCTGCATAACGCAGGTTGTTAATAAGTCTTCCTCCAATCTTGATGCCCCATTCCTCTTCATATAGTCCAGCTTCTAGGATTATTTGCTCAGCATGCAGACTGAATAGGTATGGTGAAAGAATACAACCCTGACGCATACCTTTCCTGACTTTAAACCAATTGGTATCCCCTTGCTCTGTCCCAACAACTGCCTCTTGATCTATGTAAAGGTTCCTCATGAGCACAATTAAGTGTTCTGGAATGCTCATTCTTCGCAACGTTATCCATAATTTGTTATGATCCACACAGTTGAATGCCTTTGCATAGGCAATGAAACACAGGTAAACCTCCTTCTGGTATTCTCTGCATTCAGCCAGGATCCATCTGACATCAGCAATGATATTCCTGGTTCCACATCCTCTTCTGAAACTGGCTTGAATTTCTGGCAGTTCCCTGTCAATATACTGCTGCAGCAGTTTTTGAATGATCTTCAGCAAAATTTTGCTTGCATGCGATATTAATGATATTGTTCTATAATTTCCACATTCGGTTGGACCACCTTTCTTGGGAACAGGCATAAATACGGATCTCTTCCACTCAGTTGGCCAGGAAGCCGTCTTCCATAATTCTTGGCATAGACGAGTGAGCACTTCCAGCACTGCATCTGTTTGTTGAGGTCTAATTAATTTATTTATTTTGGCTTTTGTTGTTTGTGCTTTGTTACTATACTAGATAATTCATTGTTGAAAGCTAGGCCAGACAGCATTGCCCCTGCTTGTTGTTCTACAAATTTTATGGTTTTAGTTTGTATATTTAGGTCCTTAATCCATTTTCAAAGAAGCCCTGGTGGTGCAGTGGTTAAAGCGCTCAACTGTTAACCATAAAGCTGGTGGTTCAAACCCACCAGCTGCTCTGCTGGAGAAAGATGTGACAGTCTGCTTCGATAAAGATTTACAGCCTTGGAAAGCCTATGGGGGAGTTCTACTCTGTCCTATAGGTTTTCTATGAGTAGAAATCAACTTGAAGGCAGTAGGTAATCCATTTTGAATTTGTTTTTGTGTATAATGTGAAACGTGGGTACTGTTTTATTTTCCTGCATGTGGAAATCCAATTTTCCCAGCACCATTTATTAAACAGGCTCTTCTTTCTCCATCAAATGGAGTTAGCACTCTTGTCAAAAACCAGTTGACCCTAGATGAGCGAGTTTATTTCTGGATTCTATTCTGTTGGTCTATGTGTCTATTGTCATGCCAGTACCAGACTGTTTTGATTACTATATCCATATATTTTAAAATCAGGAAGTATGAGTCTTCCTACTTTGTTTTTCTTTTTCAACATTGTTTTAGCTCTTCAGGGCCTCCTGCCATTCCATATAAAGTTGAGGATTGGTTTTTCCATTTCTGTAAAGAAATGTGTTGGGACTTTGATTGGGATTGTGCTGAATTTATAGATCGCTCAAGTTTGTATTGACTTCTTAACAATATTAAGTCTATTAAGTGTTCCAATCCATGAATATGAAACCATCTTTCCATTTATTTAAGTCTTCTTTAATCTCTTTCTGCAGTGTTTTATAATTTTTATTGTATAAGCCTTTCACATCCCCGGTTAAGTGTATTTGCTATTGTTGTTGTTTGGTGTTGTTGAGTCAGTTTCGACTCATAGCATCCCTATGTACGACAGAATGAAACAGTGCCCAGTCCTGCACCATACTGAAACAATCATTGCTACATTGAGACTATTGTTGCCACCACTGTGTCAATCCATCTCCTTGAGTGTCTTCTTTTTCACTGACACTCTACCTTTCCAACATGATGCTCTCCAGGGACTGGTCTCTCCTGATAACATGTTCAAAGTACCTGAGATGACGTCTCACCATCCTCACTTCTAAGGCAGTCTGGCTGTACTTCTTCTAAGACTTGTTTGTTCTTCTGGCAATCAATGGTAACACCATAATTCAAAGGCATCAATTCTTCTTCAGTCTTCCTTATTCACTGTTCACCTTTCACAGGCATATGAAACCAAAAAAGAAACCAAACCCATTGCCTTCCAGTTGATTTCAACTCATAGTAACCCTATAGGACAGAGTAGAACTGCCCCATAGGGTTTCCAAGGAGCACCTGGTGGATTCGAACTCCCAATCTTTTGGTTAGCAGCTGAGCTCTTCTTAACCACTGTACCGCCAGGGCTCCACATGCATATGAGGAGATTGAAAATACCATGGCTTGAGTCAGGCACACCTTAGTCTTCAAACTGACATCTTTGATTTTCAACAGTTTAAAGAGGTCTTTTGGAGAAGATTTGTCCAATGCAATACATCGTTTGATTTCTTGACTGCTGCTTCCATGGGTGTTCATTGTGGATCCAAGTAAAATGAAATCCTTGACAACTTCAATCTTTTCTCCATTTATCATGATGTTGCTTATTGGTTCAATTGTGAGGATTTTTGCTTTACTTATTTTGAGGTGTAATCCATACCGAAGGCTGTGGTCTTTGATCTTCATCAGTAAGTGCTTCAAGTCCTTTTCACTTTCAGCAAGCAAGGTAGTATAATCTGCTTATTACAGTCTTGTTGCCACATTCTTCTTTTTATAGTCCAGCTTCTTGTTTTATTTGCTCAGCATACACATTGAGTAAGTATGGTGAAAGGATACAACTGACACACACCTTTCCTGACTTGAAACCATGCTGTTTCCCCTTGTTCTGTTCAAACAACTGCCTCTTTGTCTATGCTCAGGTTCCTCAGGAGCACAATTAAGTGTTCTGGCATTCCCACTCTTCATAATGTCATCCATGATTTTTTATAATCCACACAGTCAAATGCCTTTGCATAATGCATAACCAATAAAACACAGGTAAATATCTTTCATTATTCTCTGCTTTCAGCCAAGATCCACCTGACATCAGCAGTGATATCCCTCGTTCCATGTCCTCTTTTGAATCTGATTTGACTTTCTGGGCATTCCCTGTCAATATACTGCTGTAACATTTCTTTAAAATACCTTCAGCAAAATTTTACTTGCACATAATATTAATGATATCATTCAATAATTTCTGCATTCTGTTGGCATACTTTGAGTAGGCAGCTCTTCCCCATTAGTATTTTGAGTGCCTTCCAACATGAGGGGCTCATCTTCTGGCACTATACCAGACAATGTTCTGCTGCTATTCATAAGCTGTTCACTGGCCAATTTTTTCATAAGTAGACTGCCAGGTCCTTCTTCCAACCCTGTCTTAGTCTGAAAGCTCCACTGAAGCCTGTCTACAATAGGTAACCCTGCTGATATACTGGTGGCATAGCTTCCAGCATCACGGCAACACAAAATCCACCACTGTACAACAAACTGACAAAGGCATGATGGCTAATCATATTACTAGGTATTTTATCCCTAGTGATGAGTGGATCAGTTTTACGTGGAGTTCGATGAGCATCTTGGATAGATATCATCTCATCTTTCACGATGTAAGGAAGTTTTCTAACAACAAATCTTCAACAATTCTCTCTGTATTTTCTGTTATCACTCCCTGTTCTGGTACCCCCAATCACTTGTAGGTTATTTCTTTTGATAGAGTCCTGCATGATTCTTAAGGTTTCTTCATTTTTTTAAATTCTTTTATCGATTTTTCTTCAAATATATTGGTGCCAAGTGCTTTATCTTCAAGTTCACAAATTCTATCTTCCTCTTGTTCAATTCTGCTCCTCTGACTTTCTATTCAGTTTTCTAATTCTGTAATTTTATTGTTAATCTTCTGAATTTCTGATTGCTGTCTGTCTATGGATTTTTCCAGCTTATTAAATTTTTCATTATGTTCCTGAATAATCTTTTTAATTTGTTCAACTGCTTTATCTGTGTGTTCCTTGGCTTGTTCTGCATATTGCCTCATTTCCTTCCTGACGTCTTGAAGGGTTCTGTGAATTAATCTTTTGTATTCTGCATCTAGTAATTCCAGGAAGGCACTTTCACCTAGAAGATCCCTGGATTCTTTGTTTTGAGTGCTTGTTGAGGCAATCATGGTCTGTTTCTTTACGCAGCTTGATATTGACTGTCATCTCTGAGCTATCTATAAGTTATTGCATTAGTTTATCTTATTTTTGCTTACTGTGTTGTAGCTTCTTGTTTTGTTTTGCTATGATATGCCCAAATGGGTTGCTTGAGTGAGCTAGCTTGATTATTTTCACCTTTGGAGCTCTGACGTCCTGTCCCCAGATGGCTAGAGCTGTTATCAGGTATATCAGTGTCGGAGTCTATTCACTTTTCTTGTATGAATTCAGCTCAGGAGTCCAGGTACCTGATCATCAAGTGTGTGGTACAGGCTCTGTCCTACAGTGTTAGAGGGTCAGGGGTGATTGGTGTATGTACTGGTATCTGGTTGCAGCAGGGGGTCATGCTCTGAACAAGGCAGGGGGCTGAGAATCATCCCCCAAGTGTCTCTGAGGAAAGCATATCCCTGTTCCCTAGAGCTTACAAGTGGGTGGGTTCTGCAGCCAGATCACGGGCACCCAATGTTTTTAGTTGTAAGGACTGGGAGGTACTAGTTATCCCTGGACCCCTGTAATGGGTGGCTGGATGACCTGAGTGGAGCTACCAGTCCTTAGGCCCCTTATATGGGTAGGTGAGGACCCTGTTTAATAGGCAAAGTAATGTCAAACATCAAACACCCACCTCTCCACCACACAGCTGAAACAGTAGGAGTTTGCCAACAAGGGCCTGTTCTCCTGAAATAGGCCCACACAGGTCCATGCAAGGGGGAAAGGTACTCAAAGTTCATGGACCTTTTATGCCTGGACAGGAGCTGCTTCTGTCCTGAGCTCCCCCGGTCAGTGGAGCTGGCAAATTATCTTTTCCCCGATTGAAATTTTTTTCCTTCTCCAAGGCCAGAAGGATGTCTCCAAGTGCTCAACAGGGCCTATCTCAGGCCCATGGAAATCAACAGCCACTGCAGCTGGCTTGGGGGCAGGGAGGGCGATTAAATATACCCAAGTACTTAGCTTTTGCCAAGAGCGCTGTTCTTCTCTGGTTCCGGAGATGCGAGTAGGCTGTGTGGCTGGCTGCTTCTCCCGGAGAAAACTGCGGCCAAACACTAGTATCAGCCCGCTTCAGCTGCTCCCGGGAATGGTGCCTGAGGACTCCCGGCAAATCAGGTCCGGTAACTCCTCTCCGCTTCTGAGCCATCTCTTCCTCCCCCTGCTGCTCAGTTTGTTTTCTAACTTTGCCTTTTAAGTTCAGGGCTCCTACCTTGTCATAAATACACTTGTTTTGCTTGTTTTTTTCATGTCTTTGTTGTAAAAGGGCTCACTGGAAGAGTCTGTCTTTTCCACCATCTTGGCCCTGCCTCAAGATGGATCAGTTTTATATGGCCTTTCTTGCCATGGTCTTGTAACTTTCACCAAATAACTGGGTGGATCTATGCAAATAAGGTTCTTGTGGCCCAGCAAGGGGACTGGGCAGCTTGTTAATAATGCAAATAAGGTGCATGGCACCCTTTTGGGGGGTAGGACCATGGAAATAAAGTATACAGAGCCATAACGAGGGAATTGGTCAGTTTTGCCATCCTGCTTGGCTTAAAATGAGCCATCCCAGAGATGTAAAGTGAGGGCCTCACTAACGCCAAGAAGGAAGAGATAGGAGGCAGAGCTCATCCACTGCACTGAGAACTTCCTAGACCCAGGATACAGGGAGAGAGGGCTCAAGACGACGAGGAGCAGCAGCAGAAAAATGGTGACGGCAGAACAAGGACAATGGTGTGAGAGGGCTCTGTGGGCTTCCCAGCCCATGGACTAAGGCAGTTACAGTGAGTGTGCCTACCCATGAAGCCAGAGCTGAGAGCCTTCAGGCAGGAGGCTTCCTTGTTCAGTGGGGTGCCTCCGTGAACTTGTTGGTGGAGCTAGGCTTGCCGACTTGTGCAGCGAGGGAGTTGAGCACCTTGGGGCTGAGGCTAGCTGGAGGAGTGGAATGCCCCCGGGGCATTTATTGGTGGAACTGAAGAGCTTTGTAACACTTGCTTGAGCCGAGCAGAGGCTAGGCCAAGGGTCCAAGTGGCAAAAGGCCAGAAAGAGTCCTGCCTGTGGGCACAGCTCTCCTGATCGAAGAGCTGTATCCTGAGTCATTCCTAATACTAAATTGTAACCCGTTACTTCCCTAATAAACCCCATAACTGTGAGTATGGTCTGTGAGTTCTGTATGCCCATTGCAACAAATTATCAAACGTAGCAGACAAATGCTGTTGAAGGGAAGCCTTGTGTCAGAGTTGGTAAAAAGTTTAGAGAGAGGAGGGATATCTGACCTCCACCTCATAGAAATTAGCTTTGGGCTGTTGATCTTGATTCTCCTTCCCCCTTGTAAAGTTAGAGGAGGTCAGATACCACCACACCATTTTTGTACAGACTTTGGTTTTAAAATCCTCATATCCATTCTCCTCCCTCATGATCCACCATTTGTATGTCATTCATCACACGCCATTTCCATAATTTGTGTATGTGGCCAAATCCCCAATGGATTGAAAATTCCTTTAAGGGGCAGCAAACCAAGTCACTTAAATGTTCTATTCCCTTACACTTAAATCAACCACCCCCACCCCCTGCCCCAACTCTGGCAAAATGCTTATCACATCTCAAGTGTTCCTAAAAAACAATAGAAAATGTAAAAGGACCGTTCTGAAGCCCTTCTCTTCTTTTAAAATGTACATAAAAACCTTTTCTTTTGGAACATATTTCTGCAAGCAGTTTTATGGTATGAAAATTGGTAGAGATATTTAAGGTATCATCTCCTCACCCTTCGAAGGGGAGGGCATGAAGTCTCCAAGTGGATTCCACTTGCTCATGCTTACACGGAGAATATGAAATCCACCAGCCAGGCTGCATTTATCAACCAGTAACTTCATCTGGCATCTTTCTAGATAAATGTGTAAATTCTCAGGATACAGCAAGAGCAGCATGGCTGGAGGGGCGTGGAGTAAGGTTGCTCCCCTGAGGTAAGGCTCTTGAAGCTGAGATGCATGTCAGGACACACTTGGATGGGGAGAGTATAGCAAGAGATGACCTTGTTCCCTAAGAGAACTGACTGAGACAAAAATAATAATTTAACCTTTCTACTTTCAAAGTTCAGTAAGAGCTCTCTGATTCATGAAATGTTTTTTTTTTTCTCAAACCCAAAGATGTGGCTTAGAATGTAAAGGGCCCAAGAAAAGGAAAAAAAGGAGGTCACAAGCATGTGGCATGAGCCATGACTGTGCAAGGGGCAGACACCCTTCACAAGGACAAAGCTATCAGAGCAGGGGTGGGGGTGCTCACAGGTTTTGGGCAGAGAGGTCTCAGAGGACCTGTGGCAGGATGTATAAAAGATGTGAGATTTCTTTTCCCAAGGAGCTTAGCTGTGAAGGAAAAGAGAGAAAGCAAGCCAGGTGTGTAATAGGAAGAGGATGTGGGACCTGGCTGGTATGAGTGTATGTGTGTGCATGTATGTGCATATAAGCACATATGGGTGCATGAGGGTGTGTATGTGTGTCTGTGTGTGTGTGCGTGCATGTGTGTGAATTTTAAGATGAGGGAGCTGGAGCATGCTTTTCTATTCTTGGTAAAGGCACAACAAAAAGGGCAGCAGCAGACGAACATATTTGAGAGAGAAAAGGTTGGACTTCACTTGTGAAATGAATGTCCACTTCTGTTGTCTGTCTAAACTCCATTGACATGATTGAAAATATATTTTCAAGAATAGATTTATATCAGAACAAGGGAAAAAAGGAGCAGCACTATTTGTGAAGCAGTACTAAGAGGATTCCTGGAGGACGTTGAGCAGATGGAACCTAACTGATGGAGAAACCTCAGCCAAGGGATTTCAGCTATAGGTGCACAGGAGAGAGCCACTGCAGCAGGAAACTGTATCTTCCAGGGAAAAAGAACATTCAATTAAATACACACTTGGAAGGGATGAGGTCCTTCATAAAGGTGACAGCTAGCTGCAGGAAATTTCTGGAAATGTGCCCGCCTTGGAGAAGCAGGGCAGCCAGGAGTGCGCAGATGCCAGGGGATGTGTTGTCCAGCTATCTATACTCTATCTTGAGCTGCAGAACCAGCCCAGCTGAGACTACGGCCTAATCTGGACCCTCCACACAAGAGTGACAGGTACCAAACGTCACTGCAATTTTGTGGAAACCAACACTATGAAGGAATGACAACCAAATTAACAAAACAAGTAACTCCTCAGGAAACAGAAAGGCATTTTGAAATAAGTAAGAATAAATTTGAACTAAGATTAATATCTTCAAAGAGATTTGAGAGGCTGCTATTACAAGAAAAATAGTGTTCTTGCAAATTAAAAAAGATGCTTTAAAAATCATTACATGGGCTGAAAAACAGAATGGATTTGGCTAAAATAGCAACAACAACAAAAACAAAAATAAACTGAAAGGTCAAAGAAGAGAGTTTTTCTAAAAGTCAAAACTAAAGACCAGAGAAATGAAAAGTACAACAAAAACAAGAAAAGTAAAAAAGAAATTAAATACAGAAGTTCCAAAAGACAAAAATGTCTCAGACTAGAGGAATGTGGGAGTCTCAGGTTGATGCAAACAGTTAATGTGCTCAGCTGCTAACCAAAAGGTTGGAGGTTTGAGCCCACTGAGAAGTGCCTCAGAAGAAAGGCTGGGTGATCTACTTCCCAAAAATCAGCTAGTGAAGAGTCTACGGAGCACATTTCTACTCTGGCACCCATGGGAGCTCCATGAGTCAGAATCAACTAGATGGTAATTGGTTTAAGATTAAGAGAGCATCCTGAATGCCAGGCAAGATTAATTTTAAAGATGAACGCTGTGGTAGGCACCAAGAAGCCAAGCCAGGTCACACTTTCTGAAAGGAGCTGCTGCCCAACTGCAGGGTAAGCCATCCACAGGTGCCTCCAGTTGTCAGCCCTTGCAGGTGGCCTCTTCTGCAGAGAACCCTGCCCCATCTAAGACTACACCTTTCCTGGAGCAGCCAACATCAAATAGCTGAGCAAAGTTAGGGGACAAAGGCCCCTGTTTCAACACCAGGCAACACAACCCTGTGGGTAACATTTGCTCCAGAACTCTCTCCAGGTTGGCAAGGCTGTGTCAGGCCTGTGGTGCAGCTCAACTACTTCCTCTGCCCCATCCTTTTCCTCCCCTTCTTTTACAAGTGTTGATTCCTAATAAGGATCTTGCACCCCTAACTCCATCTCTGCATCTGCTTCCGAAGATTCCATGCCTAGACGGAAAGTTAGCCCATAGTTTCAGGTATAAAGAGCCACTTTCAAAGGCCTCTGGGAGGCATGGGAAATTTACATTATCTACAAAAGAATGAGAATAAAATTGACTTAGCAGCCCACGACACCATATACTATAAGAGAGTAGAGCAATGCCATCAAGGAAGATGATTTTGAATTAATATTCTTTACGCAAACTGGCCCGCATGCCTGAAAATGGAAGAGGAAGAGGTTGAGGAGAAGCAGGTAGTCAAAAAGGAAAAAAATGAGGGGAAAAAGTTTCATACTTGCAGACTCAGAAAATTTACCAAATACTGGAACTTTCTGAAAGAATTATTTATGACCATAGTACAATAAAATGGAAAGTAAATTTGAAAAGGAGATAGCATTGGCTAGAGAAAACAATGGCGGACAGACGAATGAAACCTACAGTTATCTCTACACAATTATTACACGATGCAAAAGAGAATCTGAAACTAAGTTCTCAGATCATTTCAATTTGTAACTTTGAAACTCCTAAACCAAAATGCAGGAAGCAAGAGCTGGGGAGGAAGGGCTGAAAGAAACAAGAAATGAAAGAAACAAGAAATAAAAGTAAAAGTAAGAAAGAGGTAAAAGAGATCAGAACAGTTACATAGAAACCAGGCAATAAAATGAAAGCGCATAGTCTCAGGTACCAGGGAGATAGAGGAAGTGGCTGATAGAGCAAGTCTCTGAGGTCATGGTTGGCATGGATTCAAGGGCAAAGAGAAGGAGAGGGGAGGGGCACCTTTTCCAGAGTCATGAGTTCGGGGAGACATTAGCAAGAAAGAGCCCTGCAAGAAGTAGAACATGCCCTCATCCTCTCCCTTGCCTGTTGGGCAAGGTCATGCACAGGGTCCAGGCATGAGAAAGACACTAGGTGGGGAAAAGAATGAGAGGAAGGGCTGCCTAAAGACACATGGAGCAATGGTCTTTCCAGGTCTGTCATCACCTCCTGTATCAGCCCATTGCCCAGAGGGGCAGTGATGTCCAGGTCAAGGGAGAACTCCCAGGCAGCCCCAGGTATGGGGTACAACTTGAATCTCCTCCAAAGTAGAGGGCTTCTCAGGTCAGTCTCTCCCATGTGATGCATTTTAGCTTGCTCTCCTCCAAGAATGAAGGTAAATGGAACCTAATTTACCTTTCCCAGAGTAGAGTTGCACTCACAATGATAGCCATTCCTCCTTAGCCACTGATGGTGCCTTCTGTATTCCCTCCCTGTTGAGATGTAATGTTACCATTCTTACAGGCCTGAAATTAATTACAAGGAGCCATAATCATTCAGGATGAGGGGCAGCTTTAGAATTTTCTGCCATTCCCTTTCTCTGCTGAGGTCTTCAGCACTGAGTCCTGTAAATTAACCCGCCACTTCTCGGCATCGTGTTGAATTTACTGGCTTTTTGGTAAACATGAGAACACTGAAGAGGGCCACGCTCTCCTGAGAAAGGACAGCACCAGAAATGCTCCCTTGGCTTTGAGAGGCAAAGATTTCGGGAAGAGAATGGGCACAGTGAATTAGTTTTAAATGTCTTCTTGCAGGTTTTTCTTTCGCAACCAGGCTTGGATCAGAACGATTCCTGACACCCTCAGAATATTAACCAGTTGCCCCCAAGCTGATTCCGACTCAGGGGAGCCCCATGTGTGTCAGAGTGTAACTGTGCTTCATAGGGTTTTCAATGACTGATTTTTTTGAAAGTGAATCACCAGGCTTGTCTTCAGAGGTGCCTCTGGGTGGAGTCAAACCTTCAACCTTTGAGTTAGCAGCCAAGTACGTGAACCTTTGGCACCATATTAGTTGTGTATTCGGCTGAAACTGGTTTAGGCGTCATACTGACATCCTGGGTAAACTTTTATCTTCAGTACCTTATACATAGTAACTTCGCTACCCTTCCTGCACCTGAGTGGCATGATTAAGAACGTTGTTGATGTGATTTACATGATCTCCTTGCTCATGAGCCCTATAAAATCGACCTCCCTAACAGTCTTGGAGACACCAGCCCTGACTGCTCCTTTCCTTGTACAACGAAATAAAACTGCCTTTCTGATCTCCCACCTCGGCCTCTTGTTTTTTGGCTGTGACAAGTCAAGCCAAACAGTGTCTGAAGGTTCTGCCAACACTAGAAGCCTCATGTTTTATTTCAAAATTTCATGGGGGTAGCAAAACTGACTGAAAGCAAGGACTCTGATCCTGACAGCCTAAGGCACACTCAGGAGAGACCCTGGGGAAGTGAGTTAATGTCTCCTGCCTCCATTTCCTTAACTGGAGAATGGGAATAACAACAGTGATGCCTTCCTTCTCATAGGGTTTGGTAAGGATTACCATACATGACTGAACAGTTGTGGCGTGTTGAGAACAGGGCATGGCATAAAACAAGTTGTATTGTGTAGATATCTGTTAAACAATCCAAAACGTGAATTTTGCATTTAGTTTTGTAATATAAAAATTTTAAGTTTCTTAGTTTAACCATACCGCTATTCTATTCCGGAAACTCTGGTAGCACAGTGGTTAAGAGCTATGGCTGGTAATCAAAAGGTTGGCAGTTTGAATCCATCAGGCACTCCTTGGAACCGTATGGGGCAGTTCTACTCTGTCCTATCGGGCTGCCATGAGTCACAATGGAGTCGACAGCAACAGGTTTTTGTTGTTGTTGTTTTATTTTCTTTTATTTTATCCTATGCCTACCTTCCTTACCCCACATCTTTGAGAAATTTCATCCCACTATACTCCCAGAAATAAGCATAGCAATGGATGAGAAGTGGCTCTGCTTACATTTTCATGGACAAAATATGGGCAAGATTATGGGAGGCCAAAAGCAATTCTTGAAAAAAATGGTAAAGCAAAATTAAATAAGTTACTTACAGTAGAATTCTTTAGAGCTCTTAATAGACTAATGTGCATTGTAATTCTCCTAGAGATGATAAATCATTCAATTTGGGGGTGATTTATTTGACAATGGACCCTCTATTCTGCCTAAGAACATAGAAAACTCTCCCTTATAATGCCTCTGTGTCTCCAAACACAGCCTGTTAAAAGTGGATCTCCATGCTGTAAGTAGTCAGAAAGGCCAGGTGTTCAGATGGGACTGGTGAGGACAGAAGGAGTAGTTGTTAATAAGAATTTCTTAACCTAAATCTTGAAAATTTAGAGTTTGCTAAATACAGAAACTGAGAGGCACTTGGGAAGCGGAAACAAAGCGGGCACCAGAATTTTTGGGTCACCTGCTAGAGCTGGGTTGGTTATGCAATATTTGACCCATCATCCTCTGTTCCCACATTTGCTCTCCTGCTCAGTGACCTGATTCCCTCCCATGACTGTGGCAAACTCCAGCCTGGCTCTTGGGGCTTTCTTGCCTGACGCCCATGGAAGAAATTGAGCTGTGCTCACATCCCACCCTGCTCTTGGGTACAGCCCACGCCTTGTGCTGTCCAGCAGGAGGCACCTTCCAAAACTGCCCCAGGCCACAGTTCCCACAGCCTCAAGTGTCACGGCTATCCTAGCATCCTTACGGCATGTAAAATATGTCATTTTTTCTTTCTTTCTTTCTTCCTTTCTTTCTTTCTTTCTTTCTCTCTCTCTCTCTCTCTCTCTTTCTTTCTCTCTTTCTCTCTCCCTTCCTTCCTTCCTTCCTTCTTTCCTTTCCTTCCTTCCTTCCTTCCTTCCTTCCTTCCTTCCTTCCTTCCTTCCTTCCTTCCTTCCTTCCTTCCTTCCTTCCTTCCTTCCTTTTTCTTTTCTTTCTTTCTTAAAGTGTAAGCATCTTCTGAACACAAATATGCCCCATTTGCCTGGTATCCCCCCAGGACAAGACTGGCTCTTAGATAACAACAAATGAATACTGAAGGTACATAATAAGTAAGTGAATCAGGCACAGACAGGACTTGCAAACACATGGAGTACATCAGAATTAACATACCCAGCTTGATGTTCTGATCACTGACAGATTGAGTGTCCAACAGCTCTCCTGTGAAACATTACCATATTCATCATCTCAAACCAGAGCTGCGACATTAATTGCTGGATTAGTTGCTCATGTCAGTCACTGCATTCTGCTTCACACAAATAAGATGAATTATATTTAGGACTGGGGCTTAACAATGGTGGCCACCTAAATTCTTGAATCAAAGGTTACCTTTGAAAGGGGACAGAAAGGCAGAATTAGAACAAGATTGTCTTTAGTTAACCTTGCTCCTGTAGACGCAAGAATGTGTCTGCTGGGATCCTTCACTGCCACATCACAGCCACCCTTCTTCCTTTCTGACTACTGATCCTGGAGATACAGCCTCTTCTAAGAACCTTGCTTTGATCCAAACCCCAATCCTAGACTAGGTGAGTTCCTTGGAAACATGTTCCTTTTAAACCTTGTGTTGCTCCTTTATAACATTTGTGGCAATCATAATGAAAGGCAAATTGTGAATTATTGTTTAATAGTCTGCAGCCTCTGCTAGGATGCTTGTTCAGTGAGGCCCAGCACTAGGCACACTGGCTCTCAGTGCTACGTCCAGCACCAAGCATGTTATCTGCAGTTAAATAGTTCAGTTAAGTATTTGTTAAATAGATTTAAAAAAAAAAAAAGATTAAAAATAAACAGAAAGCATTCAGAGCTTTTTCTCTGAACACCGCTGTCATGGATTGAATTATGTCTCCCTCCCTCCAAAATGTGTGTATCAACTTGGTTAGGCCATGATTCCCCTGTATTCTATGGTTGTCCTCCATTTTGTGATTGTAATTTTATGTCAAAGAGAATTAGGGTGGGATTGTAATACCACCCTCACCCAGGTAGCATCCCTGATCCAATGTAAAGGGAGTTTCCCTGGGGTGTGGCCTGCACCACCTTTTATCTGTCAAAGGATAAAAAGGAAACGGAAGCGATCAGAGAGGGGGGACCTATACTACCAAGAAAGCAGTGCTGGGAGCAGAGCGTGCCTTTTGGGCCAGGGGTCCCTGTGCAGAGAAGCTCCTAGCCGGGGGAAGATTGATGAGAAGGACAGCAGAGAGAGAAAGCCTTCACCTGGTGCTGACACCCTGAATTTGGACTTTTAATCTACTTTACTGGGAGAAAATAATCTTCTCTTTGTTAAAGCCATCCACGTGTGGTATTTCTGTTATAGCAGCACTAGATAACTAAGACAACCACAAATAAAATTCAAATTCATTGATTTGTGTCAATAAAGTCCAAAACTCCTGATATGGGTAGCAAACCTTGCATCCTCACCAAAAAGGAGACATATTCAGAGGAATATGAGGTCCCTGTGAGTCAGAATTGACTTGACAGCTATCGGTTTGGTTTGATTTGGTTTATTCAGAGGGGTGAAGGCTTTCACTTTAAACTAAGGATTTAAAAAAAAAATGCACAGAAATGATCTTTCTCTCTCACATTATGAACCTACAGTACTTTCTTCATCAGATTAAATGCACTAAGGCTGGGTATGCCTGTTTGTAATATGAAATAATAGAAAATTTCCAACTCTCAAAAATGTTGGCCTTTGGTGATCAAAGAAGGCTATATGAAACCAAGTAAGTGTATGGAATGAGCTGTGCTTGCAACTCCAGGTGGACACTCCCAAGAGTGGTTGGGGTGGGTGTGTCTGTGTCTGCTTTCCATGCCCAGCCAAGCCTGCCCCTCACACATCAAGCTTTTATGTCCACTAAAGGACAGGTGTTGTTCTGTGACTCTGCTCTTACAAGCAAGCATGATGACGTCCTAAAGGATACTGAGCCTTATATTCTCCAGCAATTCAGGTACAAGTGCCCTGAAAGCAGGATTCGTGTTTGATTGTTTTTGTATCATTTCCAGCAAGTAATATACTGCCCCCATGCAAAATGTGTATCTAATTATTTCAGCTGACTAAAGAAAGAGATTTCAGGAAACCAAGTGTGAGTGCTCAGAGATAATTATGTTTATGGAATACTGACTGAGGTAAGACCACAAAGTGTGGAAGATTTCCTTGTATTCCATATTTCCTGTCCTTGTTTTGAGTCTTGTAGAACATGAGACTGTAACTCAAAATCCTAGAAAATTGTATATACTTAGCAATTTACCATACAAATAACTTTTAGCACAAGAAGAAATTTTTTTGAATCCTTTCAAATGGTTTCTAAAGAAAGCTAGTATGTAATGTCACCTTTAAACTTTTCCAACAAGTAAGCATACCCCTTATTTAAAAACTGAACACAGCAGGAAAACAAGACATTATATACAAACATACTATGCAAAATTTGCCTGGTCAGCAAGCCTTTAGGTTCAGAGTGTTCCATAAAACAAAAAACAAACATAATACGGCATTGAGTAATACCAGTTTTTGCTACCATCACTGCTATTGTTGGTTTCGTTGCTGTATTTTGTGTTGGTAGTGGGGTTTTTTTTTTTTTTAATCTGAACGAAACAGCTAGCTAGCTCTTCCTATGTGTGAGCTTGTTTTATAGTTCTATCATAATCTCCTCAATACTTCTGAAAGAATTAATTTATTATTCTTCATTTTCTGGTAAATAAAGCAAAGTTTGGAGAGTTGAAGACTTGGAATAATACAGCAGGAAGTGACAGAACCTTTTGGTTGAAAGGTTGGTGCCTTGGAAGAGAAGCCTGGAGATCTGCCTCCCAAAGGTCATAGCCATGAAAACCCTATGGAGCATAGTTCTACTCTGCACACATGGAGTCACCATGAATCTGAATGAACTCAATGGTAACTGGGTTTTATGGGCATCCCTGAGTGGCACAAAAGGTTAATGCACTTCTCTACTAACTGAAAGGTTGGTGGTTCAAGTCCACCCAGACGTGCCTCAGAAGAAAAGCTTGGTGATCTGCTTCCAAAAGATCACAGCCTTGAAAACCCTATGGAGCACAGTTCTACTTTCACACACAGGGGGTCACCATGAGTCAGAATCAACTTGATCACAAATGTTTGTTTGTTTTGCAGTGACAGAGCCAGGATTCAAATGACAATCTCTCAAGAAGCAAAGTTTTGCCCCCTCCACTTTTACATGCTGTTATTGTTCGTTAGTGAACACCAGTCAAAATAGCATTTTAAACACAAAAGCTATCAGAATTTCAATGGAGAGACAACGGCAATGTCTCTTGGTATAGCTGATTAGGCCCAATGATGTTAAGTCAGGCACAAAACTAGGAAAACCAGATATTCTGCTTGTATCAGTGTGAAGTCAGAGTAGTCTCATCAGATAATCACAGTAATTTACCCATGAGCGTGTTTGTAGAGGTGAGGAAAATTTCATTAACGCATTCTGCTCCATGGATATTATTAGCATATTTACCGGGAGGAAGGTGGGTACTAGGGGTCACTGCAAAGGCTGAGACAAGTATGGAAGCATTGAGATGGGATGAAGAGGAATTTCAAACATTCGTCATAAAATTTCACAACTGGTATACCTGATCTTTGATTGGAAAATACTGGGAAGACCAACCACGTGGACATAACTTCGGAGAATGGCGGCTAACAGTCAAGGCAGGGCAGGGGTCAAGGACTGGGGGAAGGATAAAATATTCTCTCTGAGAGGGGATGGCTGCTTTTCTGTAGCAAATGGAGTGGGGGAGGAGAAGGGGAGTGATTTTGAGTGAAGGAAAGGAAAACCTTAATTATTAAAAAACAGTTAAAAGAGGGTTAAGTCATTAACTTAGTCATTCTTTTACTCAACAAATCCAGAAATGCATGGAAACAAGCCAGACATCATCCTTTTCTACACTGAAATTATGGTCTAACCCCACTTGGCTTGAGAGTTAGAGAACAGAAGGGGAGGGGTAACAGCAAAGAGCTGACACCATCCCATCACTATTGTAGGAGTATGAACATGGTCCAGGAACCTGAGGGATGCTAGTGGAACAATGGCAGTGGGGTGGCCAGCCCTAAGTCCCTGAACTTTGTTAGTTTGTACTATTACATCTTTTTTTTTTTTTTTTATTAAGCTTCAAGTGAACATTTACCATTCCAATCAGTCTGTCACATGTAGGTTTACATACATCTTACTCCCTTCTCCCACTTGCTCTCCCCCTATTGAGTCAGCCCTTTCAGTCTCTCGTTTCGTGCCAATTTTGCCATCTTCCCTCTCTCTCTATCTTCCCATCCCCCCTCCAGTCAAGAGTTGCCAACACACTCTCCAGTGTCCACCTAATTTAATTGGCTCACTCTTCATCAGCATCTCTCTCCCCCACCTCCGCTGACCAGTCCTTTTCATGCCTGATGAGTTGTCTTGGGGGATGGTTCCTGTCCTGTGCCATCAGAAGTTCTGGGGAGCATTGTCTCTGGGATTCCTCTAGTCGCAATCATACCATTAGGTGTGGTCTTTTAGTGAGAATTTGGGGTCTGTATCCCATTGGTCTCCTGCTCCCTCAGGAGTTGTCTGTTGTGCTCCCTGACAGGACAGACATCGATTGTGGCTGGGCACCAACTAGTTCTTCTGGTCTCAGGATATTGTAGGTCTCTGGTTCATGTGGCCCTTTCTGTCTCTTGGGTTCTTAGTTGTCGTGTGACCTTGGTGTTCTTCCTTTGCCTTTGCTCCCGGTGGGTTGAGACCAATTAATGTATTTTAGATGGCCGCTTGTTGGCATTTAGGACCCCAGGCGCCACAATTCAAAGTGGGATGCAGAGTGTTTTCATAATAGAATTGTTTTGCCCATTGACTTAGAAGTCCCCTCAAACCAAGTTCCCCAGACCCCAGCCCCTGCTTCGCTGACCTTTGAAGCTTTCATTTTATCCCGGAAACCTCTTTATTTTTAATCCAGTCCAATTAGGCTGACCTTCCTTGTTTTGAGTGTTGTCTTTCCCTTCACCCAAAGCAGTTCTTATCTAAAGATTGATCAATAAAAAGCCCTCTCCCTCCTTCCCCCCTTTGTAACCACAAAAGTATGTGTTCTTTTCCGTTTTTTCTATTTCTCAAGATCTTATAATAGTGGTCTTATACAATATTTGTCCTTTTGCAACTGACTCATTTCGCTCAGCATAATGCCTTCCAGATTCCTCCATGTTATGAAATGTTTCAGAGATTCGTCACTGTTCTTTATCGATGCGTAGTATTCCATTGTGTGAATATACCACAATTTATTTACCCATTCGTCCGTTGATGGACATCTTGGTTGCTTCCAGCTTTTTGCTATTGTAAACAGAGCTGCAATAAACATGGGTGTGCATATATCTGTTTGTGTGAAGGCTCTTGTATCTTTAGGGTATATTCCGAGGAGTGGGATTTCTGGGTTGTATGGTAGTTCTATTTCTAACTGTTTAAGATAACGCCAGATGGATTTCCAAAGTGGTTGTACCATTTTACAATCCCACCAGCAGTGTATGAGAGTTCCAATCTCTCCGCAGCCTCTCCAACATTTATTACTTTGTGTTTTTTGAATTAATGCCAGTCTAGTTGGTGTGAGATGGAATCTCATCGTAGTTTTAATTTACATTTCTCTAATGGCTAATGATCGAGAGCATTTTCTCATGTACCTGTTAGCTGCCTGAATATCTTCTTTAGTGAAGTGTGTATTCATATCCTTTGCCCACTTCTTGATTGGGTTGTTTGTCTTTTTGTGGTTGAGTTTTGACAGAATCATGTCGATTTTAGAGATCAGGCGCTGGTCTGAGATGTCATAGCTGAATATTCTTTCCCAGTCTGTAGGTGGTCTTTTTACTCTTTTGGTGAAGTCTTTAGATGAGCATAGGTGTTTGATTTTTAGGAGCTCCCAGTTATCTGGTTTCTTTTCAACATCTTTGATAATGTTTTGTATTCTGTTTATGCCCTGTATTAGGGCTCCTAGGGTAGATCCTGTTTTTTCTTCCATGATTTTTATCGTTTTAGTCTTTATGTTTAGGTCTTTGATCCACTTGGAGTTAGTTTTTGTGCATGGTGTGAGGTATGGGTCCTGTTTCATTCTTTTGCAAATGGATATCCAGGTATGCCAGCACCATTTGTTAAAAAGACTATTATTTCCCCAATTGACTGACACTGGTCCTTTGTCAAATATCAGCTGCTCATACGTGGATGGATTTATATCTGGATTCTCAATTCTGTTCCATTGGTCTATGTGCCTGTTGTTGTACCAGTACCAGGCTGTTTTGACTACTGTAGCTATATAATAGGTTCTGAAATCAGGTATGGTGAGGCCTCCCACTTTCTTCTTCTTTTTCAGTAATGTTTTGCTTATCGGGGGGTTCTTTCCTTTCCATATGAAATTAGTGATTTGTTTCTCTATCCCCTTAAAGTATGACATTGGTATTTGGATTGGAAGTGAGTTATATGTATAAATGGCTTTTGGTAGAATAGACATTTTTACTATGTTAAGTCTTCCTATCCATGAACAGGGTATGTTTTTCCACTTAAGTATGTCCTTTTGAATTTCTTGTAGCAGAGTTTTATAGTTTTCTTTGTATAGGTCTTTTACATCCTTGATAAGATTTATTCCTAAGTATTTTATCTTCTTGGGGGCTACTCTGAATGGTATTGATTTGGTGATTTCCTCTTCGGTGTTCTTTTTGTTGATGTAGAGGAATCCAAGTGATTTTTGTATGTTTATTTTATATCCTGAGACTCTTCCAAACTCTTCTATTAGTTTCAGTAGTTTTCTGGAGGATTCCTTAGGGTTTTCCATGTATACGATCATGTCATCTGCAAATAGTGATAGCTTTACTTCCTCCTTACCAATCTGGATACCCTTTATTTCTTTGTCTAGCCTAATTGCCCTGGCTAGGACTTCAAGTACGATGTTGAATAAGAGCGGTGATAAAGGGCATCCTTGTCTGGTTTCCGTTCTCAAGGGAAATGCTTTCAGGTTCTCTCCATTTAGAGTGATATTGGCCGTTGGCTTTGCATATATGCCCTTTATTATGTTGAGGAATTTTCCTTCAATTCCTATTTTGGTTAGAGTTTTTATCATAAATGGGTGTTGAACTTTGTCAAATGCTTTTTCTGCATCAATTGATAAGATCATGTGGTTTTTATCTTTTGTTTTATTTATGTGATGGATTACATTAATGGTTTTTCTAATATTAAACCAGCCTTGCATACCTGGTATAAATCCTACTTGGTCGTGGTGAATTATTTTTTTGATATGTTGTTGAATTCTATTGGCTAGAATTTTGTTGAGGATTTTTGCATCTATGTTCATGAGGGATGTAGGTCTAAAATTTTCTTTTTTTGTAATGTCTTTACCTGGTTTTGGTATCAGGGAGATGGTAGCTTCATAGAATGAGTTGGGTAGTATTCCGTCTTTTTCTATACTTTGAAATACCTTCAATAGTAATGGTGTTAAGTCTTCTCTGAAGGTTTCGTAGAACTCTGCAGTGAAGCCATCTGGGCCAGGACTTTTTTTTGTTGGAAGTTTTTTGATTACCGTTTCAATCTCTTTTTTTGTTATGGGTCGATTTAGTTGTTCTACTTCTGAATGTGTTAGTTTAGGTAGGTAGTATTGTTCCAAGAATTTATCCATTTCTTCTAGGTTTTCAAATTTGTTAGAGTACAATTTTATGTAGTAATCTGATATGATTCTTTTGATTTCATTTGGTTCTGTTGTGATGTGGTCCTTCTCGTTTCTTATTTGGGTTATTTGTTTCCTTTCCTGTTTTTCTTTAGTCAGTCTAGCCAGTGGTTTATCAATTTTGTTAATTTTTTCAAAGCACCAGCTTTTGGCTTTGTTAATTCTTTCAATTGTTTTTCTGTTCTCTAATTCATTTAGTTCAGCTCTAATTTTTATTATTTGTTTTCTTCTGGTGCCTGATGGGTTCTTTTGTTGCTCACTTTCTATTTGTTCAAGTTGTCGGGACAGTTCTCTGATTTTGGCTCTTTCTTCTTTTTGTATGTGTGCATTTGTCGATATAAATTGGCCTCTGAGCACTGCTTTTGCTGTGTCCCAGAGGTTTTGATAGGAAGTATTTTCATTCTCGTTGCTTTCTAAGAATTTCCTTATTCCCTCCTTGATGTCTTCTATAACCCAGTCTTTTTTCAGGAGGGTATTGTTCAGTTTCCACGTATTTGATTTCTTTTCCCTAGTTTTTCTGTTATTGATTTCTAGCTTCATTGCCTTGTGGTCTGAGAAGATGCTTTGTAATATTTTGATGTTTTGGATTCTGGAAAGATTTGTTTTATGACCTAATATGTGGTCTATTCTAGAGAATGTTCCATGTGCACTAGAAAAAAAAGTATACTTTGCAGCAATTGGGTGGAGAGTTCTGTATAAGTCAATGAGGTCAAGTTGGTTGATTGTTGTAAGTAGGTCTTCCGTGTCTCTATTGAGCTTCTTACCGGATGTCCTGTCCTTCTCCGAAAGTGGTGTGTTGAAGTCTCCTACTATAAATGTGGAGGTGCCTATCTCACTTTTCAATTCTGTTAAAATTTGATTTATGTATCTTGCAGCCCTGTCATTAGGTGCGTAAATATTTAATATGGTTATGTCTTCCTGATCAATTGTCCCTTTTATCATTATATAGTGTCCGTCTTTATCCTTTGTGGCGGATTTAAGTCTAAAGTCTATTTTGTCAGAAATTAATATTGCTACTCCTCTTCTTTTTTGCTTATTGTTTGCTTGATATATTTTTTTCCATCCTTTGAGTTTTAGTTTGTTTGTGTCTCTAAGTCTAAGGTGTGTCTCTTGTAGGCAGCATATAGATGGATCGTGTTTTTTTATCCAGTCCGTGACTCTCTGTCTCTTTATTGGTGCATTTAGTCCATTTACATTCAGCGTAATTATAGATAAGTAAGTTTTTAGTGCTGTCATTTTGATGCCTTTTCATGTGTGTTGTTGGCCATTTCATTTTTCCACATGCTTTTTTGTGCTGAGACGTTTTTCTTAGTAGCTTGTGAGATCCTCATTTTCATAATGTTTAACTTTGTGTTTATTGAGTCGTTACGTTTTTCTTGGCTTTTTTCTTGAGTTATGGAATTGATATTCCTTTTTGTGGTTACCTTTTTATTTACCCCTATTTTTCTAAGTAAAAACCTAACTTGTATCCTTCTATATCGCCTTGTATCACTCTCCATCTGGCAGTTCAATGCCTCCTATATTTAGTCCCTCTTTTTGATTATTGTGATCGTTTATCTATTGATTTCCATGATTTCCTGTTGTGTGTATTATTTTGTTTATTTATTTATTTTTTAGAATTAGTCTTAATTTGTTTGTTTTTGTGCTTTCCCTATTTGAGTTGCGTTGATATCAGGATGTTCTGTTTTGTGACCTTGTATTGTGCTGGTACCTGATATTATTGGTCATCCGGCCAAACAATCTCCTTTAGCATTTCTTGCAGTCTTGGTTTAGTTTTTGCAAATTCTCTAAACTTGTGTTTATCTGTAAATATCTTAACTTCTCCTTCATATTTCAGAGAGAGTTTTGCTGGATATATGATCCTTGGTTGGCAGTTTTTCTCGTTCAGTGCTCTGTATACGTCGTCCCATTCCCTTCTTGCCTGCATTGTTTCTGCTGAGTAGTCTGAACTTATTCTTATTGATTCTCCCTTGAAGGAAACCTTTCTTTTCTCCCTGGCTGCTTTTAAAATTTTCTGTTTGTCTTTGTTTTTGGCAAGTTTGATGATAATATGTCTTGGTGTTTTTCTTTTTGGATCAATCTTAAATGGGGTTCGATGAGCATCTTGGATAGATATCCTTTCGTCTTTCATGATGTCAGGGAAGTTTTGTGTCAGGATTTCTTGAACTATTTTCTCTGTGTTTTCTGTCCCCCCTCCCTGTTCTGGGACTCCAATCACCTGCAAGTTATCCTTCTTGATAGAGTCCCACATGATTCTTAGGGTTTCTTCATTTTTTTTAATTCTTTTATCTGATTTTTTTTCAGCTATGTTGGTGTTGTTTCCCTGGTCCTCCAGAAGTCCCAGTCTACATTCTAATTGCTCGAGTCTGCTCCTCTGACTTCCTATTGTGTTGTCAAATTCTGTAATTTTATTGTTAATCTTTTGGATTTCTACATGCCGTCTCTCTATGGATTCTTGCAACTTGTTAATTTTTCCACTATGTTCTTGAATAATCTTTTTGAGTTCTTCAACAGTTTTATCAGTGTGTTCCTTGGCTTTTTCTGCATTTATCCTAATTTCATTTGTGATATCTTGAAGCATTCTGTAAATTAGTTTTTTATATTCTGTATCTGATAATTCCAGGATTGTATCTTCATTTGGGAAAGATTTTGATTCTTTTGTTTGGGGGGTTGGAGAAGCTGTCATGGTCTGTTTCTTTATGTGGTTTGATATGGACTGTTGTCTCCGAGCCATCACTGGGAAACTAGATTTTCCAAGTAGTCGGCTGGTACACTGGCTCCTGGTTCTGAAAACGGTCGCTGTCTGCCCGTATTTGTTCGTCTTCCGTCTCTAAGTCTGTGCTTGTTGTTCAGAGTTCGTAGATTGTTATGTATGTGATCGATTCCCTTGTTTTTCCGAGTCTTTGTTGCAAGAGGGATCCGCGGTAGCGTCCACCTAGTCCGCCATCTTGGCCCTGCTCTCTTTTTTTTTTTTAATAATTTTTATTGTGCTTTAAGTCAAAGTTTACAAATCAAGTCAGTCTCTCACACAAAAACCCATATACATCTTGCTACACACTCCCAATTACTCTCTCCCTAATGAGACAGCCTGATCTCTCCCTCCACTCTCTCTTTTCATGTCCTTTTCACCAGCTTCTAACCCCCTCCACCTTCTCATCTCCCCTCCAGACAGGAGATGCCAACATAGTCTCAAGTGTCCACCTGATCCAAGAAGCTCACTCCTCACCAGCATCCGTCTCCAACCCATTGTTCAGTCCAATCCATGTCTGAAGAGTTGGCTTCAGGAATGGTTCCTGTCCTGGGGCAACAGAAGGTCTGGGGGCCATGACCAGCGGAGTTCTTCCAGTCCCAGTCAGACCATTAAGTCTGGTCTTATGAGAATTTGGGGTCTGCATCCCACTGCTCTCCTGCTCTCTCAGGGGTTCTCTGTTGTGTTCCCTGTCAGGGCAGTCATCTGTTGTAGCTGGGCACCATCTAGTTCTTCTGGTCTCAGGATGATGAAGTTGCTGGTTCATGTGGCCCTTTCTGTCTCTTCAGTTCGTAATCACCTTGTGTCCTTGGTGTTCTTCTTTCTCCTTTGATCCAGGTGGGTTGAAACCAATTGATGCATCTTAGATGGCTGCTTGCTAGCGTTTAAAACCCCAGATTCCACTCTTCAAAGTGGGATGCAGAATGTTTTCTTAATAGATATTATTATGCCAATTGACTTAGATGTCCCCTGAAACCATGGTCCCCAGACCCCTGCCCCCGCTACACTGGCCCTTGAAGCGTTCAATTCATTCACGAAACTTCTTTGCTTTTGGTTTAGTCCAATTGTGCTGACCTCACCTGTGCTGTATGCTGTCCTTCCCTTCACCCAAAGTAGTTCTTATCTAATATCTAATTAGTGAATACCCCTCTCCCACCCCCCTCCCTCCCCCCTCTCGTAACCACAAAAGAATGTTTTCTTCTCAGTTTAAACTATTTCTCAAGTTCTTATAATAGTGGTCTTATATAATATTTGTCCTTTTGCAACTGACTAATTTCACTCAGCATAATGCCTTCCAGGTTCCTCCATGTTATGAAATGTTTCACAGATTCCTCACTGTTTTTTATCGATGTGTAGTATTCCATTGTGTGAATATACCATAATTTATTTATCCATTCATCCATTGATTGGCACCTTGGTTGCTTCCATCTTTTTGCTATTGTAAACAGTGCTGCAATAAACATGGGTGTGCATATATCTGTTCATGTAAAGGCTCTTATCTCTCTAGGATATACTCCAAGGAATGGGATTGCTAGATCCTATGATAGTTCTATTTCTAACTTTTTAAGAAAGTGCCAACTCCATTTCCAAAGTAGTTGTACCATTTGACATTCCCACCAACAGTGTAGAAGAGTTCCAGTCTCTCCACAGCCTTTCCAACATTTATTATTTTGTGTTTTTTGTATTCATGGCAGCCTTGATGGAGTGAGATGAAATCGCATTGTAGTTTTGATCTGTATTTCTCTAATGGCTAATGATCGTGAACATTTCCTCATATATCTCTTAGATACCTGAATGTCTTCTTTAGTGAAGTGTCTATTCATATCTCCTTTTTTTAATTGAGTTATTTGTCTTTTTGCAGTTGAGTTTTTGCAGTATTATGTAGATTTTAGAGATCATGCGCTGATCAGAAATGTCATAGCTAAAAACTTTTTCCCAGTATGTAGGTGGTCTTTTTACTCTTTTGGTGAAATCTTTGGATGAGCATAAGTGTTTGATTTTTAGGAGCCCCCAGTTATCTAGTTACTCTTCTACGTTCTTCGTAATGTTTTCTATACTGTTTATGCCATGTGTTAGGGCTCCTAACATTGTCCCTATTTTTTCTTCCATGATCTTTATCATTTTAGATTTTATATTAAGGTCTTTGATCCATTTTGAGTTAGTTTTTGTGCATGGAGTGAAGTATGGGTCTTGTTTCATTTTTTTGCAGATGGATATCCAGTTACGCCAGCACCATTTCTTAAAAAGACTGTCTTTTCCCCATTTAACTGTTTTGGGGCCTTTGTCACATATCAGCTGCTCCTATGTGGATGGATTTATGTCTGGATTCTCAATTCTGTTTCATTGGTCCATGTATCTATTGTTGTACCAGTACCAGGCTGTCTTGACTACTGTGGGGGTACAATAGGTTCTAAAATCAGGGAAAGTAACGCCTCCCACATTGTTCTTCTTTTTCAGTAATGTCTTATTTATCTGGAGCCTCTTTCCCTTCCATATGAAATTGGTGGTTTGTTTCTCCGCCTCATTAAAGAATGTCGTTGGGATTTGGATTGGAATTGCATTAAATGTATAGACTGCTTTCAGTAGAATAAAAACCTAGAATAGACATTTTTATAATGTTAAGTCTTCCTATCCATGAGCATGGTATGTTCTTCCACTTATGTAAGTCTCTTTTGGTTTCTTACAAAAGTGTACTGTAGTTTTCTTTGTATAAGTCTTTTACATCTCTGGTAAGATTTATTCCTAAGTATTTTATCTTCTTGGGGGCTACTGTAAATGGCATTGATTTGGTGATTTCCTCTATGATGTTATTTTTGTTGGTGTAGAGGAATCCAACTGATTTTTGTACGTTTATCTTATATCCCGATACTCTGCTGAACTCTTCTATTAGTTTCAGTAGTTTCCTTGAGGATTCCTTAGGGTTTTCTGTGTATAAGATCAAGTCATCTGCAAATAGAGCTACTTTTACTTCTTCCTTGCCAATCTGGATGCCCTTTATTTCTTTATCTAGCTTAATTGCTCTGGCTAGGACTTCCAGCACAATGTTGAATAAGAGTGCTGATAAAGGGCATCCTTGTCTGGTTCCCGATCTCAATGGGAATGTGTTCAGGCTCTCTCCATTTTTTGGCTGTATATATAACGCCCTTTATTATGTTGATAAATTTTCCTTCTATTCCTATTTTGCTGAGAGTTTTTATCATGAATGAGTGTTGAACTTTGTCAAATGCCTTTTCTGCATCAATTGATAAAATCATGTGATTCTTGTCTTTTGTTTTATTCCTGTGGTGGATTACGTTAATTGTTTTTCTAATGTTGAACCATCCCTGCATGCCTGGTATGAATCCCACTTGGTCATGGTGAATTCTTTTTTTGATACGTTGGTGAATTCTCTTGGCTAGAATTTTGTTGAGGTTTTTTGCATCTACATTCATGAGGGATATAGGTCTAAAATTTTCTTTTCTTGTGGTGTCTTTACCTGGTTTTGGTATCAGGGATATGGTGGCTTCATAGAATGAATTTGGTAGTATTCCATCCTTTTCTATGCTCTGAAGTACCTTTAGTAGTAGTGGTGTTAACTCTTCTCTGAAAGTTTGGTAGAACTCTGCAGTGAAGCCATTCAGACCAGGGCTTTTTTTTTTTGTTATGAGTTTTTGATTACCTTTTCAATCTCTTCTTTTGTTATGGGTCTATTTAGTTGTTCTACCTCTGTTTGTGTTAGTTTAGGTAGGTAGTACATTTCTAGGAATTCATCCATTTCTTCTAGGTTTTCAAATTTGTTTGAGTATAGTTTTTCATAGTAGTCTCATATGATTCTTTTAATTTCAGTTGAGTCTGTTGTAATATCGCCCATCTCATTTCTTATTTGGGTATTTGCTTCCTCTCCTGCTTTTTTTTTTTTTTTTTGGTCAGTTTGGCCAATGGTTAATCAATTTTGTTGAGTTTTTCAGAAAACCAGCTTTTGGTCTTGTTAATTCTTTTAATTGTTTTTCTGTTTTCTATTTCATTTAGTTCAGCTCTAGTTTTTATTATTTGTTTTCTAATGGTGCCTGTGGGTTTCTTTTTTTTTTTTTTTTGGTCTCTTTCTATTTGTTCAAGTTGTAGGGATAGTTCTTTGATTTTGGCCCTTTCTTCTTTTTGAATGTGTGTATTTATTGATATAAACTGCCCTCTGAGCACCACTTTTGCTGTGTCCCAAGGTTTCTGATAGGAAGTGTTTTCATTATCATTAGATTCTCTGAATTTCTTTATTCCGTCCTTAATGTCTTCTATAATCCAGTCTTTTTTGAGCAGGGTATTGTTCAGTTTCCAAGTCTTTGATTTCTTTTCCCTGCTTTTCCTATTATTGATTTCCACTTTTATGGCCTTATGATCAGAGAAGATGCTTTGTAATATTTCAGTGTTTTGGATTCTGCTAAGGCTTGCTTTATGACCTAATATGTGGTCTATTCTAGACAATGTTCCATGTGCACTAGAAAAGAAAGTATAGTTGGTTGCTGTTGGGTGGAGTGTTCTGTATATGTCTATGAGGTCAAGTTGGTGGATTGTGGCATTTAGATTTTCCGTGTCTTTATTGAGCTTCTTTCTGGATGTCCTGTCCTTCACTGAAAGTTGTGTTTTGAAGTCTCCTACTATTATTGTGGAGCTGTCTATCTCACTTTTCAAGGCTGATAGAATTTGTTTTATGTATCTTGCAGCCCTGTCATTGGGTGCATAAATATTTAATATGGTTATATCTTCTTGATGTATTGTCCCTTTAATCATTATATAGTGTCCTTCCTTATCCTTTCTGATGGATTTAACTTTAAAGTCTATTTTGTCAGAAATTAATATTTCCACTCCTGCTTTTTTGATTGTTGTTTGCTTAACATATTTTTTCCATCCTTTGAGTTTTAGTTTGTTTGTGTCTCTAAGACTAAGGTGTGTCTCTTGTAGGCAGCATATAGACAGATCTTGTTTTTTAATCCATTCTGCCACTCTCTGTCTCTTTATTGGTGCATTTAGTCCATTGACATTCAGGGTAATTATGGATAGGTATGAATTTAGTGCTATCATTTTGATGTCTTTTTTTGTGTGTTGACAGCTTCTTTCTCCCACTTGATTTTATGTGCTGAGTAGATTTTCTTTATATATTGTCCTTTCCTCACATTTGTTGCCATTGATTTTGTTTCTGCTGAGTCTGTATTTTTCCCTTGTATTTTATCTTGATGAGTAGGATAGTTTGTCTCCTTTGTGGTTACCTTATTATTTACCCTTATTTTTCTAAATTTATAACTAACTTTTATTTCTGTGTATTGCCGTATCTTCCTCTCCATATGGAAGGTGTATGATTACATTTCTTAGTCCCTCTTTATTATTTTTATGTTGTCTTCTTTTATATAATAACATCACCGTTACACTGTGTTGGGCTTTTTTTTAATCTTGCTTTGTTTTTTTGTTTTTGTTTTGTTTTTTGGATTTCCCTGTCTGGGTTGACTTCTGGTTGCTCTGCCCAGTGTTCTAGTTTGGGTCAATACCTCATATTATTGATTTTCTAAGCAAAGAACTCCCTTTAGTATTTCTTGTAGTTTTGGTTTGGTTTTTATGAATTCCCTCAACTTGTGTTTATCTGGAAATGTCTTAATTTCACCTTCATATTTAGGAGACATTTTTGCTGGATATATGATTCTTGGCAGGCAATTTTTTTCCTTCAATTTTTTAAATATGTCATCCCATTGCCTTCTTGCCTGCATGGTTTCTGCCGAGTAGTCCGAGCTTATTCTTATTGGCTCTCCCTTGTAGGTGACTTTTCTTTTATCCCTCACTGCTCTTATAATTGTCCCCTTATCTTTGGTTTTGGCAAGCTTGATTATAATATGTCTTGGTGACTTTCTTTTAAGGTCTACCTTATGTAGAGTTTGATGAGTCTCTTGGATAGATATCTTCTCATCTTTCACAATATCAGAGAAATTTTCTGGCAACAAATCCTCAACAATTTTCTCTGTATTTTCTGTTATCCCTCCCTGTTCTGGTACTCCAATCACTCGTAGGTTATTTCTCTTGATAGAGTCCCACATGATTCTTAAGGTTTCTTCATTTTTTTTAATTCTTTTATTTGATTTTTCTGCAAATATATTAACACCAAGTGATTTTTCTTTGAGTTCAGAAATTCTAGCTTCTACTTGCTCAATTCTGCTTCTCTGACTTTTTATTGAGTTATCTAATTCTGTAATTTTCTTGTTAATCTTCTGAATTTCTGATTGCTGTCTGTCTATGGATTTTTCCAGCTTATTAAGCTTTTTGTTATGTTCCTAAATAATCTTTCTGAGTTCTTCATTTGCTTTATCTGTGTGTTTCTTGGCTCATTCTGCGTATTGCCTCATTTCCTTCCTGATGTCTTGAAGGGTTCTGTATATTAAACTTTTGTATTCTGCATCTGATAATTCCAGGAATGCACTTTCATCTAAAAGATCCCTGGATTCTTTGTTTTGAGAGCTTGTTGAGGTGATCATGGCCTGTTTCTTTTTGTGACTTGATATTGACTGTTGTCTCTGAGCCATCTAGAAGTTATTGTATTAGTTTATGCTTGCTTACTGTGTCATAGCTGCTTGCTTTGTTTTCTTTTGGTATACCCCTATGGGTTGCTTGAGTGAGCTAGCTTGATTATTTTCACCTTTGGAGCTCTGGTGTCCTGTCCCCAGCTGGCTAGAGCTGTTATGAGGTATATCAGTCTAGGAGTCCATTCAGTTTTCTTGTATGAATTAAGCTCAGGTTTCTAGGTAGCTGATATCAAGTGTGTGGTATAGGCTCTGTCCTACAGTCTTAGAGGGGAAGGGGTGATTGGCGTATATACCGGTATCTGATTGCAGCAGGGGGTCATGCTCTGAACAAGGCAGGGGGCTGAGAGCCAACTCCCAAGTGTCTCTGAGGAAAACGCATCTCTGTTCCCTAGAGCGTGCTGGTGGGTGGGTTCTGCAGAGAGACCATGGGCACCCAAAGATTTTGTTGTAAGGACTGGGAGGTACCAGTTATCCCTGGGCCCCTGTTGCGGGTGGCTGGGCAACCCAAGTCAAGCCACCAGTCCTTAGGTCCCTGTTGTGGGTAGGTGAGGATCTTGTTTAATAGGCAAAACAATGTCAAACATCAAACACCCACCTCTCCACCATATAGCTGAAATGGTTGGAGTTTGCCAACAAGGTCCTACTCTCCCAAAATAGGCCCACACAGGTCCATGCAGAAGGGAAAGGTGCTCAAGGTCCATGGACAGTTTATGCCTGGACAGGAGCAGCTTCTGTCCTGAGCTCCCCTATTAATGGAGCTAGCAAATTATCTTTTCCTCCCAGTTGCAAATTTTTTCCTTCCCCAAGGCCAGGAGGACAGCTCCAGGTGCTCACCAGGGTCTATCTCAGGCCTAGGGACTCAGCCGCTGAAGCTGGCTTGGGGGTGGGGTGGGGTGCTGTAAAATACACGCAAGTACTTAGCTTTTGCTGAGAACGACCTTCTGCTCAGTTTCCGAAGGTGTGAGTGGGTTGTGTGGCTGGCTACTTCTCCCTGAGGAAACTGCAGCCAAATGCTAGGACCAGCCCACTGCCGCTGCTGCCACTCCGGGAATGGTGCTTGAGGGCTCCCTGCGATTCAGGTCCGGCAACTCCTGTCTGCTTCTGAACAGTCTCTTGCTCCCCCTACCCCTCAGTTCCTTGTCCGAGCCTGCCTTTGATGCTCAGGGCTCCCAGCTTGTCACAAATATACTCGTTTCACCTGTTTTTTCAGGTCTTTGTTGTAAAGAGGGCTTGATGGAAGCGTCTGTCTATTCCTCCATCTTGGCTCCACCCCCTGTACTATTACATCTTTAGAAATGTATTGCTTAGTTCATACACCGTCTCATATTTATTCATTGCACCTGCTGTGGGCTAGACCTTTCTCCAGGCCCAGGGCATGAGGCCATAATGAGGCAACTCTTCCCCTTGTGAAGATCTATCTAATCAGATAAATACATTTAAAGCAATGTTTACAGTGTAAGGGCTACTTGCTGTGATGGAGGTGTGCAGGGGGCAAAAGGCTTCCAGGAAGATATAACAAATATTTAGGGTGAGTCTTGAAAGGCAAGTAGGAATTTGGTGAGGACACTGAAATTCTACTTGCACAGAATTCAGGTCTGTCAAATGTGGTGCAGATGCATATGTGACTCAATTTAAGTATATTGAATCGAATGAGACACTGGATCGTTCCCTGACTACTTCAAGTACTCCAAAACAGCAGGGAGAAACTGTTATTCCTCAGAATGCCTCTTTATTTCTTGGGAATGAATCACTTGATTTTCCGCTTAACTTGAGGTTAAGATGCCAAGGATATTCTCAGGGTATAAAAGATTACCAGTGTTAAAAACAAAATTTCCGCAAGATTAAATTTGTGTACAAACTCATAACATTTATTTACAGTTCATGAATTGAGGAATGTCTGGTCAGGAAGTCATACAAGTGCTCCGAAGAGCTGTACAAAGCAAAAGGGTTTTCATAGGCACAGACACACAAGAACAAGGAAGATATAGTGGGCAAATTTCAGATTGGGTGGCAGGCATTTTCTTTCCTTATTTGGGATTACGGGAAAATTTTGAACTAGGTTAAACTGACCAGGCAAGTCCTAACTGGCTATCATAAGTTTTCATTTCAATTGATTGACTTAGGTTTTGGCTCCTGAGAAAGTCAGGCATTTACCGGAAATAGAAACTAGCTAGGTTTCAGTTTGCTGACATTGCACTTACCATAACCAAAAAAACCCCAAAGCCATTGGCATCTCTGACCCATAGCAACCCTATAGGATAGAGTAGAACTGCCCTATAGAGTGCTGAAGGAGCATCTGGTGGATTTGAACTGCCAATATTTTTGTTCATAGCCAAGCTCTTAACAACTGCTCCACCAGGGCTCTGAACTTAGCATAAGTGACTCCATTTTGGCCCTAGTTTAATCTGTTAAATCCATTGTGCGGGGAGAGGAAGGAAGAAAAGAGCACAGTGTGGCCTGGAGACAGAACATTCAAGTCAAGATGACTTCTTTCTCTTACGCTGAGATTTCCAGACTCAGCCTCAGGAAGAGAGATATGTGTGATTGGGTGTGCTAAGAGAAGCACAGGAACACCGTAAATGGCCAAGGGAGTTATGTTCCACAGGTTCCTCCTCAGCTCCCACCAAATTCTCAATAAGTGTGAAGAGGATTTTGGATTCCCAGAGGTTATGGAGTTGTGGGTACAATCCGAGTTTACTCTCTGAAGGGTGGATTTGAGCCCCTGCTGACATCCAAAAGATGTATTCTTTGGGCTATATTGATGTGTGGGCTTGCAATGGCCCAGCTGTATTCCTTTAGGAAGTTTTGAATTCCAGGTGGAAAGGAGTGACCCTTTGAGTAGGTTGATATAGCCAGTTCACAAGTACTTTTCTTTTCCAGAGTTCACCAAGTGACCACAGCCAATGTGTACACCAGAACCTTCTGGAAAGCTTAAAAAATACCCACTATAGGTTCACTGGAGGAGCCCTGGTGGCACAATGGTTAAGCACTCAGCTCTTAACCGAAAGGTCTGAGGTTTGAACCCACCAGCTGCTTCATGGGAGAAGGATGTGCCAATCTGCTTCCATAAATATTACAGCCTTGGGAACCCTATGGGGCAGTTCTACTCTGTCCTACAGGGTCACTAGGAGTTTAAATCAACTTGATGGCGACAGGTTTGGTTTTTTATAGGGTCACTATGAGTTGGAGTCAACTCAACAGTACACAATAACAACATCAGACCCAACTTCAGATATTGTGATTCAGTAGGTCTAGAATGAGGCCCAAAAATCTGTATGTTTAAAAACTGCTGCATAGCGAGAAGAAGGACTCACTGCCCCAAAACACTTATTTTATAAATGAAATAAGCAGGATGAGAGATGTTCAATGATTTGTCTTTATTTAGAATTATCTGTATATAAACAGGAAACCCTGGTGGCGTAGTGGTTAAGTGCTACGGCTGCTAACCAAAGGGTCAGCAGTTCAAATCCGCCAGGCGCTCCTTGGAAACTCTATGGAGCAGTTCTACTCTGTCCTATAGGGTTGCTATGAGTTGGAATCAACTCAACGGCACTGGGTTTTCTGGGTATATAAATAGCCTTTTTTGTTCCAAAGAACCGTAATAAATTGGGCAGGAAGAATAAGAGGGAGGAATAGACTGGTCATGTGCTTAAAGCCAGAATAAGGTACAGTGGAGTCCAAAGCCTATCTTTATGTGAACTGTGCATTTTTATTTTTTTAATTACGAAAATAAAGACGACACATGTAAAGTGACTACTACAGACTTCGTGTTTACAAAGTTGTTGTTCTCTCTGGTCCTTGATCCAAGACAGGCTAGAATTGATCATTATAATGAAAAATATATATTTTAGGTATTAGATACTTAGATACTTACTGAACGGTCACAGGAAGACATTTTGTCATAAATATGGTTTCTTTTCCCCCATCATTAAATGCTTTTACTACAGATTAAGCTAAGTGTGATAGGTTTCTTGATGTTTTATTTTTAAACTGCTGTAATTGAAATGATAGCTTCTATATGTATTCCTGTAATTAGTATTGGTTCAGCCAGCTACCATTGCGGTGGCTGTCTTAGTTATATAGTGCTGCTATAACAGAAATACCACAAGTGGATGGCTTTAACAAAGAAAAATTTATCCTCTCACAGTGTAGGATGCTAGAAGCCCAAATTCAGGACCCAGCCCCTGGGGAAGGCTTTCTCTCTCTGTTGGCTCTAGGGAAACATCCTTGTCAGGACCTTCATTCTTGGTGGTTGGAGGTCCCCACTTCTCTGCTTGCTTCTCTTGTTTATATCTCAAAAGAGGCTGACTCAAGATACAGTTTAATCTTGTAGATTGAGTCCTGCCTCATTAACATAACTGCCTCTAATCCTGCCCCATTAACATCATAGAGATAAAATTTACAATATGTAGGAAAACCACATCAGATCACAAAATGGTAGACTATCACACAATACTGGGAATCATGGCCTAGCCAAGTTGATACACATTTTGGGGGGATACAATTCAATCCATAAATGTGGCAAATTGAAACAAAACCAAAAAATGAAAATTGGCAATCAGGAGTTCTGGTTTTAGGCCAAATGTCATCATTAGCCTGCTCTATGGCCTTGAGTAGGCAATTTTTTTCATCTCTGGGCTGTTTTCCTCTCTGGAAGACAATGGACAATGACCCTGAGGTTGCTCTATGTCTGTTCTCTAGGCCATGGTCCTGAAGTTCAGCTGAAATCCTTGTAATGCAGAACTTTCATGATGGAAATGAATTTAGTTGCCAGAGGCCAAAAGTAGACATGGCGGCAAAATGGGTTCTGATTTGGACCTGGAGCAAGATGGAGCTGAGCAGCATCTCGTACCTGAAAGTGCTGGCCTTGCACCATGGCCATCTGCTTGCCATGTGCTGGGAGGCTGTCCAATCCTCCTAGATTAACGTTCTCCAAGCATGATTGGATTCCACTGGAACAAAAGCTGCAAGAGTCCAGAGAACCACCCACATGCACAAAAAATGTCATGAAGAAAAAAATACATCCTTTTTTTTTTCTAATATAAGGAAACCCACTTTAAAGTAAATGGATTTTCCTAACCAAATTATTACAGGATATATCATGGCTGAAAGCAGAGACTACCAGAAAGATGTTTATCTGTGTTTTATTGACTATGTAAAGGCATTTGACTGTGTGGATCATAACAAATTATGGATAACACTCTGAAGAATGCAAATTCCACAACACCTAATTGTGCTCATGACGAACCTGTATATAGATCAATAGGCAATTGTTCAAACAGAACAAGGGGATACTGCATGGTGCAAAGTCAGGAAAGGTGTGCATCAGCATGGTCTTCTTTCACCATAGCTATTCAATCTGTATGCTGAGCAAATAATCCAAGAAGCTGGACTGTATGAAGAAAAACAGGGCATCATGATTAAAGGAAGACTCATTTACAACCTGCATTATAAAGATGACACAACCTTGCTTGCTGAAAGTGAAAAGGACTTGAAGCACTTACTGATGAAGATCAAAGACCTCAGCCTTCAGTATGGATTGTACCTCAACATAAAGAAAACAAAAATCCTCACAGCTGGACCAATAAGCAACATCATGATAAATGGAGAAAAGATTGAAGTTGTCAAGGATTTCATTTTACTTGCATCCACAATCAACACCCATGGAAGCAGCAGTCAAGAACTCAAATGATGCATTGCATTAGGCAAATCTGCTGCAAAAGACCTCTTTAAAATGTTAAAAAGCAAAGATGTTACCTTGAACAATAAGGCATGCCTGACTCAAGCCATGGTGTTTTCAATAGCCTCTTATGCATGGGAAAGCTGGGAAATAAATAAGGCCGAAGAAGCATTGACATCTTTGAATTATGCTGTTGGTGAAGAATATTGAATATACTATGGACTGCCAAAAAAATTAACGAATCTGCTTGGAAGAAGTACAACCAGAATGCTCCTTAGAAACAAGGATGGCGAGATCACATCTCACATGCTTTGGACACATTGTCAGGAGGGATCCATCCCTGGAGAAGGACATCATGCTTGGTAAAAAACAGGGTCAGCAAAAAAGAGGAAGACCCTCAACCAGATAGATTGACACAGTGGCTGCAACAGTGGTCTCAAGCATAATAACGATTGTGAGGGTGGCGCAGGACCACGCAGTGTTTCATTCTGTTGTACACAGGGTTGCTATCAGTCAGAACAGACTCAACAGCACCTAATAACAACAACAACATATCAAAGCAGGTTACTACATAAATTGAATCTCACAGCACTAGAGATACAAAGGAAAAATTAAAGCAAGTCCATACATACACCATAAGAGGCATGGCCACATGAAACATGTAGTTTCAAGTAATAGCCAAAGGCTGCATTAAATGTGTGTTGAAAGAGCGAGTGCGGATCTCTTACTAATACTCAGCATGAAAGAGCAGAGGACCTCAAATCCCACTCACCACTGGAGTAGAAGAGTACTCTAATGCATTATCCTCATCTGAGTTCCTACTTCCTTAAGCTTCAAGCAAATGCAAAGTTAGTTGCATAAACCTTCACCACATCTTCACTGAATGCTCCCTAGGTGTCAGGTAGGTCAAATAATGAAGGTTAAAGTTGGACTGACATGGAGCCTCTTCTCAAACGTGACTTGACTAGGGGTAAAAATCAATCCATGGACACAAGCACCTAGAGCACTCTAAAGTTCTGCCTGCTCTGAGGGACCAGAACATATGAGAGAATGTGGAGAAGGAGGACATAGTGGGCTGCAGGCAGATACTTTCAAGTGGACTACTGAATCTGAACATAACCTTCCAATGATGGGCTCCACTAAAACTTTTAAGTAGGTGGATTCTCTGTTCAGAGATGTCTCTGTAAATGGTCACTCTGATGATGTAGGAAAGACGGAGTGGAGAGCATAGCCAGGACAAAGATTAGGAAGTCTCAGAGAGTTCAGGGGAAAAAATGATAATGAAATGAAATGACAGCATGGAACAAGGACAGTCTAGAAGGGCCCCAGGGGTGGGGGAGTAGAGTAATTTCCAGACAGAGGAATCAGAGGGGTGAAAAGGGCCTCAAATTTGGGAGATTTGGTGATAAGGAGCCAGCTGTCCTTATGGCTGCCTAGTATATAGCCCTTAACCACATGATTAACTCTCTTCCACCAGTGAGGTCTTCCCCACCCAGAGGGCTCTCTCTCTCTCTCCCTCCTCTTAAGGCAGGTGAACAAAAACATAGGAGAAAAGAATACTGTGGGCACCTGCAGGACCTGACTCAGAAAGCCACCTCCTTCCTGGTAGGAGCCATAGCTTAGCTTTGGTGTCATTTCAGCCAGAGTTGACTGATCACAAACTCCAGTCAGGTCTGGAGGGCAGAAGACATGAAACCAAGGAGAACTACTAATGACAGTAATATATCTATTCATTTATCTGCAGGTGCCATGTGCCAAGTGTCGGCAAGGCACAGAGGAACGTGCTCCTAGAGTTACGGGTCCATCAGAAAACTTTCTCCTCTCAAAGAGCCAGTGGTCCAATAGAGACACCAGGAATGCCCCAAAATTTCTATAGCCCACATTTATAATCATCCCAGAAAGGGATAAGCATTGTGCTGTAGGGATTTCAACACTGGAAATTGGAAATTCTGGCCTGTGTCAGGATAGAATTGGACTAATGGAAATGGAATCAGAGTGAATGGTAGGTAAGAGGAGCTGCTGAATGAGGCGATGAGGCAAGAATGTACAAAATTTAATGCAGGGAGAGCCAAGACATCTATGTGTTTGGGGTGCAGGGTGGGGAAAGAAAAGGAGCAGTGGAATGCAGTTTAGAACTAGCTGGCAGGGACTATGCTGAAGAGAGCATTTTCTGGGGAAGAATATGCTGTGCTTGACCCAGCCATGCCCTCCAGAAGCTGACCATGTTTTTATCATGCAAATAACAGTGATTCATTCAAGACTTTCCTCTCCAAAATTGCCTTCCCGCCCGACCTCCCACATGCATAAGTGTAAAGATTTCCTGATTTGGAGTAAGTCCCAACTCTACCTCCTATAAACTGTAAGACTTAAATCACTCTGAAGGTTGGAATACTTACCTGGAAATGAAAAAATGATTTTAATAATGCAAGTAAGTTACGCATATGGACATTTAACTTCAGAGGTGGAATTACCAATCAATAAATGTACAGGCAGTGTATAAATAAGCTAAACTTTAGAAGAAAAGGTAGCAGAATATATATATGAAGAATACATGACTTCGGTGTAAAGCAGGATTTCTTAGACAACACACACAGAGTATGCACTATAGGAAAAATCTGATAAATTCAACCCATTAAAAGGAAGGCCTTTTACAGGAAAAACAGAGAGTAAGAGAGAGAGGCATCTTAAATCAAATATAAAGACTAAGCACAAACTGGGAGAAAGTATTTGCAGCAAAGCACATTATTAGTAATAATACCCAAAGTATAATGTAAAAATTGATTTCATACCAGAGGGTATGAAAGTGTATTTTCCCAAAGAGGAAAACCCAAATAGCCAAAAAAGTAAGTAGGAAGGCTCAACCTTCCCATTAGCAGGGAAATGCACATTTACCAAAACATGTTGACTCTTTGGGATCCTATAGGACAGAAGAAATTGCCCCACAGGGTTTCCAAGGAGGGACTGGTGGGCTTGAACCACTGATCTTTTGGTTAGTAGCCATCACTGTTAACCACTGCACCACCAGGGATCCTTGATGGAGGAGGAGACCACGTCCAGAGAAGAAAGGACTGTCCCAGGTCCATGGCTGGTCAGCCACAGCAGTGACACTAAGTCCCACATCTCCATGATTATCATTCACTATCAACCATTTCCACTGAAAGTACTATCAGTGAGAATTTTATCATTGTTCCTATTAAAGTACCTGTACACTATACAAATGCAAACTTTGCCTCGATGATTTTTACCTCTATATGCCTAACTGAAGAACTCAGCACTGGATTGCATGGAAACCGTGCTGGATTAATTGACTTCTTGGAGAGTCAGGGAGGGTATTTTGGTGTTGGATTCTTCTTTTTTTTAATCCAAAGATGGATTTCTTGGAATCATAACAACACTCGGGAATTTTTTTTTTTTTTCCAAATACTTTGCAATCTAAGTGGGGCTGAGTTATGTAAAGGGTCACTTCCATGAGACTAAGGTCTTATCACCTGCTTTCCCTTGTCCTTTCCCACAGCATGTAGTTGGAGACCAGCCCACAGGAAGAGAGCTCTGCAAGTCTAGATCCCAATCCAGTTCTCTCATTTACTTGGAGGATGATTTTGGACAACTAATTAACATCTCTGGATGTTGGTTTTCTCATCTCTCCAGTGCAATCCTACTCTCTAATGCCCATTCAATAATTCACTCAAAAATATGAGTCAAGCACTGTGTATTGGGAATATAATTGTGCAAAACAAAGAACTAGCTCTTACAGTCTTGGAACTTAATTTCTATCATGAGCAACAGGCTTACAGAAATTAGTTTTAAAATTATTTACTTCCTTATTGTGTTGATAAATGCTGTAATGGAGAAGTGTAAGGTACTGTGAGAGTAAAATGCATGGAGGTACTCAACAAGGAAAACCTTCTTGAGGAAACTGAAAGGTAGTGAGAAATTAACTACAGTAAGGAGGTTGGAGACATAGGCAAAAGAAAAAGAAGGCTACTGTAACTGGATACAGAAAGAAAAAGGAGAATGGTGCAAGATGAGCCTGCCAAGAAAAGCAAGGCCAGATCAAGCAAGACCTGAAGGCCACAGTAAGAATTCTGATTCTGATTAGAAGCCATCACAGATTTGTAAAGAAGTGTATGATCAGATTCATGTTTTTAAGAGAGTGCTCTTGGTATGCTCTGTAGAACAGCTCACAGTTTCCGTTCTCGGTTTATGTGAACATCTCTGAAGAATGTATTCTCATAATCCATGAGCTCCTTTTTAGGGAAAAACATCCCTCCTCATGATGGAAAATAGGGGTCTAGGAGAGTAGCTCAGCCACACATGTGCATTTCAAACCCTATATGTATTTAAAAACCCTACGTAGAGAGGCAGACTGACATACCCATTATTAAACATGGTCCAAATGGCATGGAAGTGGGTGGGCTTAAGGAGGAGGAGTGAGGACTGAGAAGGGCCTCTAGAGCCTACAAATTGTTCCCATAGAACCTCTTCTTCAGGTTCTTTTTTTTGCTATACAATAGATTCCTCTGGAATCCTAACTGTGTGACCAGGGTATCCCACCCCATCACCTCTCTTACACTGATCTGCTTTTAGATGGAGCTCAAAACGGGGCTCGAAAAACTGAAGTGGCTCCCACATCCTGGAAGACAAAGGACAGCTACGCAGCAGGACATTTTGAGTCCTCTCAACCCCAACGAATTACATTCAACCTAACTTTCCAGACTTAACTGCCCTGTTTCTCCCCACGGCTTAAGTTACAGCTCAAAGCTCACTTTCTCAGCACAAAACCATCGTTTTTCTTTTCCTATACCCTTTTACACTTCTACATAGTTGTTTATCTCTCTCTTTTTGTTTTAATCTCAGCTAAAATATCTGTTCCAGAATCCCATTTATGCATATCTTTAGCAGTCAATCATCAGTTCAAATACTACCTCATCTAAAAATCATTCGGAGATCCCAACAACTGAATAATAATCTTTTTCTTTTTATGACTCCCTTGCATTTCAGCAGTTCTTCTTGTTTATCATTTCCTACCTTGTGGAAGGATGTTTACCGTAGGTCTGTGTCTTTTGCCGGGGCAGAAGTTCTTTGCAGCCCAACTCTGTTAATGTTCAATAAAGTTACCTGAATGAATAAATAAATGAGGGAATTGAATTTTCTTTGGTAATGCCACACACACCTCTTACTCCTTTCTGATCCCACTTGCATTAATGTAATCTCTAATTCTTTCTTATCTTTCCTAAAGCAACAGCCTGCTAACTGGTAAAGACCCTGCGTCAGTATCTCCCTCTTCAGCCATTTGCCTGATACCTTGATCTGATCTGATCAGCGACCTGCTAAAAATGTGCAATCCCTCCCAGACTCTAAACCTGGCATGCATAATTCCATGGGCTATGGGATGCCTTTGGGCCACTCTGCTCACAAGTTTGTACTCTGCATTCTGCGCTGAAACCAAGCTTGAGAGTTGTCAAAGAATTCTTATTTCAAAAATGTTGCTTATATCTCCTCCCTCTGGAAAGCTTCCCTTAGCTGAGCCTGTTGCTATCCTACCCACCTTTCAAGGTTCAAGTTAAAGGCTTTCTGTTCATTAAAGCCCCGATTCCAAGTCAAGGTTAATCATGCCCTCCACCAGGCCCCAGTAGCCTTCTCTTTCCCCTCTGGGTTAGCTGTTTGTCTCACACTGTCTTGCAATCAATAGCTTATGTCTCTCTCACCTCTCCTCATGCATGTGGCCTTGAGGGAGGATGAGGGAAAGGTGGAGAGACCACAGGCCCCACCACTTACTAGCTGTGCAATCTTGGACAAGATTCTGAACTTCTCTGGTCTATATTCCCTCATCAGAACTTTTGGCAATGGTGCCCTCTTTTTTTGAGCAATGGTGCCCTCTTTTTTTGAGGATAAAATTAAATAGTCTATGAAAAATGGCTGGTATACTCCTGTATCCTAATAAATGAGTGTTTTCCCTACACATCTACATGAGTCATCTCCTTGAAAAGACTATCATTTAATCCCTAAAAGTTCTATGTGTTTTGCTCAGAGAGAAACTTAACAACAACAACAAAAAAAAAACCGCACAGCTATTATTTAATAGAATGTTAGAGATCATTGTGATTCAGTTAAAACATAGAAAAACTAAATGTTGGAAAAGAAGATCTAACATTATCACCACTTTTCAGACAACATGACATCATAATGAGTACATACAAAGAAATGAGCAAAGAGGAAAAATGAAGGCATTCAATAACATTACTAAGTATTACATAAATCAATGAGTTCCCATAGGAATAATAATTACGTAGAAAATAGAGTAGAAAAAAGTCCATTTTGCAACAAAATATTTGAAAATTAACTAAATGTAACACACATGAGTTTTCCTTAACATTAAAAACATTAAAGTACCTGGAAAGTGTACAAACGTAAACACTGCCCTCATGATTCTACATGCCTAACTGAAGAACTCAGCGCTGGACTGCATGAAAATTGCCTTAGACTAACAGACTTCTCGAAGAGTCAGGGAGGGTATTTTGGCGTTGAATTCTTCTTCTTCTTTTTAATCCAAAGATAATGATTGATTTCTTGGAATCATGACATTTCTCAAGAATTTTTTTTTTTTCCAAATACTTTGCAATCTAAGTGGGGTTGAGTTATGTGAAGGGTCACTTCCAAAAGGTCTTCGAATTGGAACATTTAATATGTTTAAATAAAAACTCTTTCCAAGTTAATTCATGCCTTCTAGGTTCTCCCAGAAAGTTGGTAAAGTATTTCTAAAATGTCTTTGAAAAACTAGCTGTGGATGAATGTAAAAGAATATTTTGAGAAAAATCACAAGGAACATTTCTGAAAGCCACCTAGAGCCTTTGCTCACATACCCATCTGTTTCACTTGCTATTGACATATTGCTGCTGAAAAACTTAGCATGACATGGGGCTCAGGACAGTGCTTCCTCCCCCAAAATGAAACTTCACCTCTATGATGCAGTGTCCCGTCTTGTGCTCAACATGTGACATGACATTTGCATTGCAATGATGCATACCAGGCATGAGGAGGAATCGGAGGCATACGGCAGTGACTTAATTTACCCTGTTTTAACCAGTACTTACTGAGCCCCTAAGCTGAACTAGATCCTGTGACCAGCATTGCATGGTCAGAATGGAAAACCCCACAGAGCACTAGAGAAAAAAGTCAACAGCAATGGCATGGACTTCGTCCACCTCTGTGACTTAAGTACATTGCTGCCCCTTTTTAAGACTCCCTTTCTTCAACCTTAATATGGAAATCATGTTATAAAACACAAGCTTGTCGTGAGGATCAAATACATTAATGGAACTTTCATGTTGAAGGGATTTGAAAAATTTTAAAGATGGAAGTTAATATATTTAGTAAATAGTAAATTAATCAGGATTGAGATATTTTGACATACAACATACAGGAATTCATACTTTACATATATGCACACACACACCAGTAGAGCAAAGAGTTTTTGCAAAATTTCACCGATTATCTTATACTGAAGGAACTCTATCGACCTCTCCTCACAGAAAAAAAAAAAAATTTCTCTCACAAGTAAACTATCATTCTTGCCCTGTAACTTATACTAGCATGACCACTTAAAAATAACATTCTGAAAAGTTTAAATGAAAAATAATTAGAAAACATTTCAACACCTTTAGATGATAATTGGGAGCAAATCTTTCACCCAAAATAAATACTTTAAGAATGAAAAATAATCTTTGAAGGTGGGCTTTCAGGTATCGACTAAGTAAGGTCTGTTTGGGTTTGTCTATCTTTTATAAATCAATATTGCTTGTGTCTACACCTTTGGCCCACCCATTTGTCCAGTTATAATCAAAACGTGAAAATTCCCATGTTGAAAAGGATACCAAAAACCTGAAAAGTTCATTCATATTGGTCTCATTGTCCAAAGTGACCTAAAAAGCCACACATTCAACATACAAAACAAAAGTGCAAATGGAAAGCACGTGTAACTCCTTCAAATGTTTATTCAATATTTCTCATGTTGTTACAGTGCAGCACTTGGAATTCTACAGCTGAGACTCCACCTATTAACCTGCATGGCAGAAACAGAATTTAGTATCGTTTTTACCAAATTCCAATGGCCAGCCTGTCCCTAGATTTTGAGGTCAGTAGTTGAGGGAAGTGATTTTTAGAGTCAGCATCTCCCATACCTACCTGACTAAACTCCCCTCCGTGGGCTCTCCCTGACTACAAGGGTCTGGATCACAACTCTTCAGGTCTCCAAATCTAGAACACTGGTTGATTCCTACTAACCTACTAAAAAACTAACCAGAAAGTCAAGTTGTTAATGACAGTAAGGATCCACCAGCAGGTAATTTTATATTTGTTCCTGAAAACAAATTCTATTCAAAGGAATGCCATGTACATTGTACTGTCAGAGCTCCCAAGGTTAACATAAAGGGGTAGCTTAATGGATTTACTTGGATTGAAGCAGACTTTCCCAGGCCAGAACAACACTCTGACTCCCTTGTTCTTCAGCACTGTCTGCAGACACCGGTCTACAACACCATGGCCACCCACTCTAATTACCTGTAGGACAATAAGGTGGCCCTGGGCCTTTGCCCACACCAGTCCCAGAGGAGAAAGATTTTCCCAAGGACCACGGAACTTAGCAAAACCAGGATATTGCTTGGAATCAGTGATTCGCAAATTAGAACCAGACAATAGAAAGAAAGATTCTAGGGCTATCATTTAATTCTTAAGAGTCCTAAACTAAAATTTGTTTTATGATGAGTGTACAAGCTGGAGGCACACAACAGGGCTGGTACATGGTCCATCACACGGTAGAAACAAATCCAAATCTGAGGAGGGGAGTGATGTGTACATAGGATCAAAAAGACCCAAAATCCATTGCAGTTGAGTCAATTTTGACTCATAGGGACCCTACAGGACAGGGTAGAGCTGCCCCATAATGTTTCCAAGGGGCACTGGTGGATATGAACTGCCAACCTTTTGGTTAGCAGCTGAGCTCTTAACCACTATGCCACCAAGGCTCCTTACCCCCATAAAACACACAACCTTGTTAATGTGGTTTCTATAGCCCCCACCTTCCCTCACAGTCCAGTCCCCTGATTCAGTCACTCTGAGCTCCTGGTTTCCTGAACATCCCTTATCTTTGCATGCTTCTAAGTGCTTATATAATCTGTGTCTTATTTCTAAAGTGTCTTTTTACATTTTGCTTTTGGGAGTTGTCTCTGAGTTTTCATAGCAAGCTTCTCTCATGGCCCTGAGCAGTGTCAGTTGCTCTCTGCTTGGTGTTCTGTAAAGCCCTTTAGTTACCAAATTTTTATTTGTTTTTGTTTTATTTGCCTTGACGGCATGTGTTGTCAGTATTGGAATGCATGCTTACTAATTGAGTGTGTTTAAAATTTTGGTTGGCGTTAAGGATTTTGAAAAATATGATCTGGTAATATAAGCCACCAATAAGGTGTGTGGCACTCTGGCACCACCAATCTGTGGTGTGACAGTATACCAATTAGAATTCAATAGAGAATTTATTGCTGGCACCTTTCCGTTAGGTTACATGGTTTTCCAAATCTGACACAGGAAAAACAAAACACCCACCAAGCCTCCCTAACTATCACACAGAAAAGCCGTAATTATGCTTGCAAGCCTTATCTCACAGAAATAAAGGGAAAAAAGGCAAAAGTTTACAAAACTAACACATTCAGGAAGCGTCACCTAATAGTATGCTCAACTCACACAGTAATGAGGCTCCAAATCAGGTCTGCTGAGCATCATGCATTTCAATAGGGACCCACCTTGACATTAAATGCATTAGAACCAGCATAACCTACTACATATAAGGTTCAGGTGCATAAAAAGTGTCTGGTATGCCATTAAACCAATAGTAGCTAAAGAGCTAAGCATCTTGAATATGCCCACCTCGCCAAGAACTCTGCGTCACATGCATTCCTGGAGCTCTAACACAAAAACAGGCATAGAGTAAGTGCTGACTACTCTATATAAATAAAAGAAGGAATTAATGCAGGAATAAGTATAAACTGAAAGAAAACCAGAGAAGCCAGCTGGAAATACTCAGGACAAAGTGGGAAGAAAGTTCAAGGTCAGAGCCAGAAGCAGACATGCAGGCAGGGCAGCAGAGCCAGTGTCACTAAGAGCAAGAACACAGGTCAAAGTCCGAATATTTGGAATTCAAGAGCGAGATTTCAGGGAACAGAGCTGGCAGCTTCATGTCAAATTGTTCTCTTAACACAAGACCTTATCTTGCCTTTTTAATACGATGTATACCCAGGAATTCTAGGATGATTTAAAGAAAGTTTCATTGAACAGTAAATAAAACAAAGAAGCTGATCTGTCATTAGTATCTGTGTCATCTCAGGGAGCAGAGAGGTCTCCAGAGACCTCAGTTTCTAACTTCTGAAACTGACATAAGGTTGAGACAATATACTGTAGGAAGATTCCTGGGCTAGAAGTCAGAATAACATGGGCTCTACACAGTCTTGCCCCTACTTTTGGTGTGATCAGCATCATCCTGTGCTAAGGGAATGGAGTAGGGCTTCATGTGCTCTCAAATTCCGTGACTGACAGACAGAGGAGAAATGCGCTAAAGAGTGAACCAAAGCACTCTGGCCTTGGTTCAGTAACTTTCATGGGTGACACCAATTAAAGACAGGGGTTGGATTTATGCATGCATTTCCCTATATTCCACAAAGTTGATTAGAATGGAGGGTTTTGGAGGCAAAGGAAGTCATTGGAAAATTAGAGCAGGGCCAGCCTTCATTCCATAGGCCACAGAGGTTCTGAGAATTATCAAGAATGACCTGAGTTGGTATCCTGGTGTGGCCAACCTTTATCTTGATGCCCAGGTAATTCTATTTAAGGCAAATATTTTCACTCTCTATTTTCCTCCTCTTTATTCCAAAATTAGGATTATTTAAGATTACCTTATAAAGAATTTTTTGTTTATTTCCTGAATTTCTTAAAGTATTGTTCTTAATTTATAGGAAATACTTCAAAAATGTTTGCAGCAGTACATCAACAGGCAACTGCCAGAAATTCAAGCTGTATTCCGAAGAGGACATGGAATGAGGGATATCACTGCTGATGTCAGATGGATTTTGGCTGAAAGCAGAGAATACCAAAAAGATGTTTACCTGTGTTTTATTGACTATGCAAAGGTACTGAACTGTGTGGATTGTAACACGTTATGGATAACATTGCAAAGAATGGGAATTCCAGAATACATAATTGTGCTCATGAGGAACCTGACATAGACAAAGAGGTAGTCATTCGAACAAAACACGGGAATGCCGCTGGTTTAAAGTCAGGAAAGGTGTGTCAGGGTTGTATTCTTTCACCATACATATCCTGTTTGTATGCTGAAAAGTTGGAATATATGAGTTAGAAAATGGCATCAGGATTGGAGGAAGATTCATTAACAACGTGCATTATGCAGATGACACAATCTTGTTTGCTGAAAGTGAAGAAGACTTGAAGCACTTACTAATCAAGATCAAAAACTATGGCCTTCAGTATGGACTGCATCCAAAATAAAGAAAACAAAAATCCTCACAACTGGACCAATAAGCAATATCATGATAAACAAAGAAAAGATTGAAGTTGTCAGAGATTCCATTTTCCTTGGATCCACAATCAAGGCCCATGGAAGTAACAGTCAAAAATCAAACTGATGCATTGCATTGGGCAAATCTGCTGCAAAAGACCTCTTTAAAGTGTTAAAAAGCAAAGATATCACTCTGACGGGTAAGGTGCACCTGCCCCAAGTCATGGTATTTTCAATCACATGATATGCATGTGAAAGCTGGACAATGAATGAGGAAGACCAAAGAAGAGTTGATGCCTTTGAATTTTGGTGTTGGTGAAAAATATTGAATATACCACAGACTTCCAGAACAACAAACAAATCAGTCTTGGAAGAGGTACAGCCAGAACACTCTTTAGAAGTGAGGATGGCGAGACTATGTCTCACATACTTTGGTCATATTTTCAGGAGGGACCAGTCCCTGGAGAATGACATCATGCTTGATAAAGTAGAGGGTCAGCGAAAAAGAGAAAGATCCTCAATGAGATGAATTGACACAGTGGCTGCAAAAATGGGCTCAAAAATAGCAACAATTGTGAGGATGGTGCATGTTGTAGTTATCTAGTGCTGCTATAACAGAAATACCACAAGTGGATGACTTTAACAAAGACAAATTTATTTCTTCACAGTGAAGAAAGCTAAGAGTCCAAATTCGGGGCATCAGCTCCAGGGGAAGGCTTTCTCTCTCTGTCAGCCTTCTCATCAATCTTCCCCGGACTAGGAGCTTCTCAGGCACAGAGACCCCAGGTCCAAAGGACGCAATGTGCTCCTGGTGCTGCTTTCTTGGAGGTATGAGGTACCCCTGTCTCTCTGCTCGCTTCTTTCTCTTATATTACAAGAGATTGCCTCAAAACATAATCCAGTCTTATAGACTGAGTCCTGCCTCACTAACATAACTGTCACCCAGCCTCGCTCGTTAACATCATAGAGGCAGGATTTACAACATATAGAAAAATCACACAAAACGGGGAATCATGGCCCAGCCAAATTGATACATACATTTTTGGGGCGGGGGGGACATAATTCAATCCATGACAGTGCAGTGTTTCATTCTGTTGTACATATGGTCTCTTTGAGTCGGAACTGACTCGACAGCACCTGACAACATTTTGGCAGCGCTTTAGTATAACACTATAGCATAGTATTACACAACATGGCATGTCTTTAAATTACTGGTCACTCTCACAAAGTCATTTTATATTTGTGGGCTATGAAAGCACTTAATGAAAGGTAGTCAATCAGAGGTGCATATTAATGTTACTTTTTATAAGGCAGTAGTGGTGTTTCGGAAAGAACCTGGGACTCAGAATCAGGAGATCAGTTCTTTGTTCTGTGACTTACCAGGTGTGTGACCTGAATGAAGCCTATTCCATCTTCTTGTTCAATCTCTTCACCAATAAATGAGAGTTTGGACAAGCTAAAGCATCGTAAGCCTGTGGTAGGCTGAATAATGGCCCTCAAAGATGTCAACATCCTAATTCTCTGAGCCTTCCTCCAGAAGGAACCAGCCCTGCTGACACTTTGATTTTAGGCCAGGGAGATCAGTACTGGACTTTTGACCTCCAGAACTGTAAGAGAATAAACTCAAGTTATTTTAAGCCACATAAGTTTATGGTAATTTGTTACAGCAGCAATAGGAAGCTAATACACAGCTTTTCTTCTTTTAACCTACAACAATCACTCTGGCAAAGAAAACGGGCCGTTTCATTAATGCAACAAAATGCCCACATTTTCTCAAGGACAATCAGAGATTCACAGTTTATCAGTCCTTATAGTTTTCATTTATGGTAAGTATAAAACCCAAAAATTAAATTTTCTGTATTATTCTGTATCTGTATTTAAACACCTTCAACACTCATTCTTGCCATGCCACTTCATTATTTAAAACCATGAAATATCTCCCTGGAGATCAGCAGTATGTAGTTTAATCTCCTGGCATCATGTTTTAGGAGATCCAAGAAAGATAGGACCAAGGAATTGAACGTTTTTTTAAATTCAACAAATATTCACTGAGCTGCTCTCTGACAGTGGGTCTGACAGAAGAAAGGGGTCAAGCAATGAAAAATATATAGCTCTCATCTTCAAGTTACTCTCTTAAGTCTAAGAAGGGACTCTGACATGGCAAGTGATCCTTAAAGAACTCAGATATCGTTTGATCAGTTCCTCACTCCACCCATGTAGGTTGACTCTGTATGCAAATGTAATCATGTCACTGGTTTCCCCAACAAATCCAATCACCCCCAGCAATCCATGATTTCTTTTTCTTCATTTCATTCTCTGATTTTTTTTTTTTATAATTACAGTAATGGTTCTCTTTTCTTTTTCTTTTTCTTTTTTTTGTACTTTAGATGAAGGTTTACAGAACAAACTAACTTCTCATTAAACAGTAAGTATATGTATTGTTTTATGACATTGGATAACAACCCCATGACATGTCAGTATTCTCCTTCTCGACCTTGGGTTCCCTATTACCAGCTTTCCTGTCACTCCTACCTTCTAGTCCTTGCACCTGGGCTGGTGTGCCCCTTTAGTCTCCTTTTGTCCTATGGGTCTGTCTAATCTTGGGCTAAAATGTGAATTCCAGAGTGACTTTATTACTGAGCTAACAGGATGTCCAGGGACCATACTCTCGGGGTTTCTCCAGCCTCTGTCAGGTCAGTAAGTCTGGTCTTTTTTTTTTTTTTTTGAGTTAGAATTTTGTTCTGCCTTTTTCTCCAGCTCTGTCCAGGGCCCTGTATTGGGAAACCTGTCAGAGCAGTCAATGGTGGTAGCTGGGCACCATTTAGTTGTACTGGTCTCAGTCTGGTGGAGGCCGTGGTAGTTGTGGTCTATTAGTCCTTTAGGCTAATCTTTCCCTTATGTCTATAAAAAAAAAAAGTTTTCTTCATTTTCCCTTGCTCCTGAAGGGGTAGAACCAGTGGAGTATCTTAGGTAGCTGGTCACAGGGTTTTAAGACCCCAGACACTATTCACCAAAGTAGAGTGTAGAACATTTTCTTTATAAACTGTGTTATGCTGATTGAGCTAGATGTTCCCTAAGACCATGTTCCCCCAGCCCTCAGGCCAGTAATTTGGTCCCTAAGGGAGTCTGGAATTGTCCATGGAGCTTCCACGACCTCACCCTAAACAAGTTATGCTGGCTTCCAAAGTATTGTGTGCCATCTCACCCTTCACCAAAGTTACCACTTATCTACTGTCTATTTAGTGTTTTTTCTGCCCCCACCCCTCCCTTTCCTCGTAAACATCAAAGGTTGTTTCTTTTTGTGTGTAAACCTTTTCATGAGTTTTTACAGTAGTGGTCCCATACGATATTTGTCCTTTTGTGATTGACTTATTTCACTCAGCATAATGCCTTCCAGATTGATCCATGTTGTGAGATGCTTCATAGATTCATCATTGTTCATCATTGCATAGTATTCCTTTGTGTATATGTACCTTAGTTTGTTTATCCATTCATCTGCTCATGGGCACCTAGGTTGTTTCCACGTTTTTGCTATCGTGAACTACACTGCAATAAACATATGTGCACGTATGTCTATTTGTGTGATGGCTCTTATTTCTCTAAGATATATTCCTAGGAGTGGGATTGCTGGATCATATTTCTATTTCTAGCTTTCTAATGAAGCGCCATACCATTTTCTGAAATGGTTGTATCATTTTGCATTTCCACCAGCATAAGAGTTCCAATCTCCCTGCAGCCTCTCCAACATTTGTTATTTTCTATTTTTTTTTTTTTTAATTCATGTCAGTAATGCTGGGGTGAAATGGTATCTCATTGTGGTTTTGATTTGCATTTCTCAAATGGTGAGTGATCACGAGAATTTCCTCATGTGTTTGTTAGCCGCTTGAATGTCTTCTATGGTGAAATGTCTGTTCATTTCCTTTACCCATTTTTTAATTGGATTATTTATCTTTTTTGTTGTAGAGGTGTTGGATTTTCCCATAGATTTTAGAGATTACACCTTTGTCACATTTGTGATAGCCAAAATCTTTTTTCCCAGTCTGTAGGTTCTCTTTTTACCTTTTCGATATCTTTTCTTGTTATGGGTCTGTCCAGATTTTCAACATCAGTTTATGATACTTTGGGTAGGTAGTGTATTTCTAGAAATTTGGCCATTTCCTCTAGATTTTCAAATTAGATGGAGTATAGTTTTTCATAATGCTCTGTTACGATCCTTTTTATTTTGGTTGGGTCTGTTGTAATGTTCCCCATTTCATTTTTTATTTGGGTTATTTGCATCCTCTGCTGTTTTTCTTTTGTCAGTTTGACTAGTGGTTTGTCAATTTTGTTGATCATTTCAAAGAGCCAACTTTTGGTTTTGTCGATTCTTTCTATTGTTTTTCTATTCTCTATTCCATTTATTTCTGCTCTGATCTTTATTATTTTCTTCCTTCTGGTGGCTGTAGGCTTCTTTTGCTGTTCTTTATTTGTTCAGTTTTGTAGCTAATGTTTTGATTTTGTCACTTTCTTCTTTTTTGATGTGTGCATCTATTGCTATAAATTGACCTCTGAGCACTGCCTTTGCTGTGTCCCAAAGGTTTTGGTATGATGCGTTTTCATTCTCATTTGATTCTAGGAGTTTTTTTATTTCATCTTTGATTTCTTCTATTACCTAGTCATTTTTAAGCAGGGTGTTCTTTAGTTTCCATGTAATTGATTTTTTTCCATGCTCTTCCTGTTTGTTAATTTCTACTTTGCTGATGCTGTGATCAGAGAAGATACTTTGCATTATCTCAATGTTTTGGATTTTGTTGAGGGTTGCGTTGTGGCCTAAGATGTGGTCTATTTGGAAGAATGTTCCATGTGCATTGGAAAAGAATGTGTATTTTGCAGCTGATGGGTAGAGTGTTTTACATATGTCTATGAGTTCAAGTTGACTGATCGTGGCCTTTAGATCTTCTGTATCTTTGTTGAGTTTCTTTCTAGATGATCTGTCCTTCACTGAGAGCGGTGTGTTGAATTCTCCTACCACTCTAGTGGAACTGTCAATTTCTCCTTTCAGCACTGTTAAAGTTTATGTATTTTGGAGCCCTGTCATTGGGTGCGTAGATATTCACTACGGTTATGCCTTCATGCTGGATCATCCCTTTAATCATGATATAGTGCCCTTCTTTGTCTTTTATGGTGGATTGTGTTTTAAAGTTTATTTTATCTGAGATTAGTATTGCCACTCACTCTTGCTCTTTTTTGGTGGCTGTTTGCTTGATTTTTTTTTCCATCCTTTGATTTTTTAAAAAATTTGTGTCTTTGTTTCTAAGATGTCTCTCTTATAGACAGCATATTGATGGATCCTGTTTTTTTATCCATTCTTTTATTCTGTGTCTCTTTATGGGTGCCATTGGCCATTTACGTTCAGTGTAATTATTGATAGGTGTGAGTTTATTATTGCCATTTTGTAGTGCTTTTGTGTGTGTGTGTGTATGCTGATGGTGATTTCTTTGTTCCCTTTACTCTCCTGTGTTGAATTCCTTTAGTTTGTGGATTTTTTTTTCACTTCTTTTGTTTTTGTAGATTTTATTTTTACTGAGACTTATGTTTTTCCTCTTTTTTTTTTTGATGAGTAGTTTTGTTAACTCTTTGTGGTTACCTTGAAATTTATCCTCATCTTCCTAGGTTTGAACCAACCCATTTTACTTGGTGTTACCTTGTCTTCCTCTCCACTAGAAAGTTCTATACCTACACAGTTTATTTCCTCTTTTATTGTTCTGTTGTTTTTGTTATTTGCAGATTAACCTCTCTGGCTCCCTGTTGTAAATATTTTGGTCTTGGATAGTCCTTGAGAGTTCATTTCCTAGGTTGGTATCTGCCTGATGCAATCTTGTGTCCTAGATTCAGGCTATCATCTAATATTGTTTGTTCTCAGACTGAAGGACTCCCTTTAATAATTCTTGTAAATTTGGTTTGGTTTTTACATATTCCCTTAATTTTTGTTTATCTGAAAATGTCCTAATTTCATCCTCAGATTTGAACAAAAGCTTTGCAGGGTATACTACTCTTGGTTGGCAATTTTTTTCTTTTGAGGTTTTATATATATCATACCATTGTCTTCTTGCCTGCATGGTTTCTGCCAGATAATCAGAGCTTAGTCTTATTGTTTCTCCTCCGTATGTGACTTTTTGTTTTTCTCGAGCTGCTGTCAGAATTTTTTCTTTGTCTTTGGTGTTAGTGAGTGTGATTATGATATGCCTTGGTGATTTTCTTTTGAAGTCTATCCTATATGGGGTTCTTGGATGGTCAGATTTTCATCATTCACAACATTAGGCAAGTTTTCTGTCGGCAATTCTTCAATGAACCTCTATGTGTTTTCCATTTTCTGTCCCTGTTCTGGAACTACAATCACAAATTTTTTGCTTTTGATCATATCCCACATAATTCTCAGAGTTTCTTCATTTTTATTCATTCTCTTTTCTGATTTTTCCTCAGAGTTGTATCCAAGTGTTTGCCTTCAATTTCACTGATCTTGTATTCCATTTTTTCAAACCTATTCCTCTGCCCTCCTATGGCACTGTCCATTTCTGAAATATTGTTGTTTAACTTTTGGATTTCTGGTTGTATTTGTATGATTTTGAGTTGTGGATTTATTTTGGCGTTTTGTTCCTGTATTATTTTCCTGAATTCTTCCATTTTTTTGTCTGTGTTTTCCACGAATTTGTCTGCCTTTTCCATCAGTTTGTCTATTTTTTCCTCATTTTGTCTTTTTGCTGCAACTTTTGGATAGCTCTTAATATTAGAGATTTGTATTCCCTATCAGGTAGTTCTAGTGTCTTTTCTTCTACTGCAAAGTCATCTGGTGTTTTATTTTGGATACCTACTGGAACAGTCTTCTCCTGTTTTTTTTTTTTTTTTTTTTTTATGTTCTAATATTTTCTGCTTTGGTTGGGACATTCAGTACTTATTTTCTTCATTTACTTATTGGAGATTTGTTTGTTTTATCCTGCTTTTTCATTTTATTTGGTTATGTCTGAGCAGGTAGACTGTGCGTTCTTTGTTGTTTGCTCATCTGTGGACACGATATTTTTCACCTCCTTGTACAATAGTCAGAGCAAGTCACTCAGCTATGGTGCAGCAAGACATGTCCAGCTGAACAGGGGGATGTAGGGATGGGTTGTATGAGGAATCCCCTGGGGTCAACAATGTGAGCTGGGGGTCAGCACAGGTCAGGTTCTGGTAGGCCATGCCTGTGCTGCTCAGGAGTGCAATGTTTAGCATACACTGCAGATAGGCAGGAGGGAGGGGGAGGGGGAGTTTATGGTGTGTAAATCTAGCTTGGGTATGGAAAAGAAGAGAGAGAGAAAAGGGAACAGGATTAAAAAAAGTGCTGAGGGAGCCTGCTGTTGCAGTGGAGAGACAAGAATACAAGGAATGAAGAAAAATAAATAAATAAATACATACATTTTTTAAAATGCCCCCATGAATTCCACTGGCATGGCTGCATAGACTGGGGAAGTGACTCCCAAGCTGCGCAGTACATCCCAGCTAGAGGACATGCTGATGATTCACAGCCCCAAGTATTTGGGAAACAGGAAAAGAAGGTAAGTAGAAGGAGATAAGAAACTGAGAAATGAAGAAAAATTGAAAGGAAAAAGAAAAACAGACAAACAAAAAAAGTCCCCAAGGATTCCACCAGCATGGTGGCTCAGACCTGGGAAGCTGTTCCCTAGCTGAGCAGCACTTCACAGCCTGTCAAGAAGAAGCAAAGATGGCACACAGAGTCAAGTGTTCGAGAGAAAGGAGGGGGAGAAGGTGAGAGTCAGGGAAGAAACCAAAAGAGGCTGAAAAAAGCAACACCAGCAACAAAGATGGCAGTGAGTTAGCCAGCCAGTGTCGGCAGAATGAATTCACACAGCAAGAAACTGGCACCTCCCATGCCATGGTCACAGCACCCTGGGAAGCAGCAGATTGGCCCACAGGAAGCAGCAAATTGACCTGCTGGGAAGCAGCAAATTAGCCCTCAGGAAGTCAAGAATCAGCCTGCCAGGAGGCAGCAAATCAGTCTGCCAGGAGGCAGCAAATCAGCCTGCCAGGAAGCAAATCAGCCCACCAGGAAACAGCAAATTCACCTCCCAGATGCTGAGGATTGGCCAGTCGGGAAGTGGTGGAATCTGAGCAGGGGGAGGCAACGTGGGGGGTAGGAAATTGTGTCTCACTGGTTACCAGGTGCTATGTCTCCTGTGAGAGTTCAGCAAATCTGCCTTCCCATACTCTCTGTCCGCCAACTCCAACAGGACTCTAAGATGGTGGATCCGTGCTGCATAAGTTAATAGAGGACTTCTGCTCATAACTCTCCTCACTCTCTGTTTTTGTCAGTTTCTTATTCCATTCAGTGCTTGGTTGAATTTTTACCTCCTCATTTGATGCTTAGGGTTCCAAGATTGACACTTATCTCTGTTTTACTTAGTTTGCCAGGTCTTTCCTGTGGAGGAATGGTGTGGTGCGTCTGTCTATAGTGCAATGTTGGCTCTGCCACCAACCCATGATTTCTATAGGAGGGATAAAGTTGCATAGGGCCCAGAATTCCACAGGAAATCTTCAGCAGAAATAGTCCCTCTCCCAAGTCTTGTATCTCTAGCAACTCTGACAACTAGAGCCTTCTCTTTTTCTTTCTTTCTCCCACCTCTGCTCAGTTTTGTTCCCTTTATTTTTAAGAGATGTTTCCCTTGGGCATGTAGATTCTGAGTCTCAGCCAGACACCCAGGTTCTGTAGGTTCCCCTCTATATCACTGGCCCTTACCCAACCACAGTCTCAGTTTAGTGGGTCTTACTCCACAAATATCATCACACTACAGTGAGAGTCTACTAATCCAGTCTGTGATCCTCCAGGGAAGTGTACTGGAGAAGGTAATATTTTCTTTGAGTGTTAAAGGATAAAAAATGTCAGAGAGGAAGAGTGGGAAAGGAAAGGACAGAAGGTGATGCTGAGGTGTGGGACAGCATAACACACAGCCTCGCTGCAGTGATAAACATCCCTGTGTGAGAGAGAGCACAGTGACATTACTGTTGCTGGGAGGCAACCACCTAGGTACATCATATTCGAACTGCAGAAAACCAAACAAAAAAGAAAATCTTCAGAAAAGCCAGGAATGGTGAGGTAGGGTATCCACGTTACCTATAGAGAAACAAGTATAAGAATTATAGCAGACTTTTCATCAGAAACGATGCAAGCAAGAAGAAAGTGGAGCGAATTATTATTATTATTTTACATTTCAGGAATTTTTTTAATTATTGTAATTTAAATGAAGGTTTACAGAGCAAATTATTCTCTCATTAAACAATTGATACACATGTTGTTTTGTGGCATTGGTTGCCAACCCCGTGACATGTCAAAACTTTCCCCTTCTCAACCTTGGGTTCCCCATTCCATTCATCCAGCTTTCCTGTCCCATCCTGCCCCCTAGGCTAGTGTGCCTATTTAGTCTTGCATATATGGCCGAGCTACATGTATTATTGTTTGTTTATGGGCCTGTCCAATTTTTGGCTGAAGGGTGAACTTCAGTACCAAGTTAAAAAGTGTCCAGGGGCCATACTCTGGGGTTTTTCCAATCTCAGTAAGTCTGGTCTTTTTTCGTGAGTTTGAATTTTGTTCTACATTTCTCTCCAGCTCTGGGACCCTCTGCTATGATCCCTGTCAGAGCAGTTGGTGCTGATTGCCAGGCACCATCTAGTCATTCTGGACTCAGTCTGGTGGAGGCTGTGGTAATTGTGGTCCATTAGTCCTTTGAACTAATCTTTCCCTTGTTTGAACTGGTCTTTCCCTTGTGTCTTTGAGTTTCTTCATTCTCCCTTGTAAAGTGAAATTTTTAAAGTGTTGAAAGAATGAACCCGCAAACCTAGAATTCCATATTCAGTAAAATTATCTTTTTCAAAATGAAATCTGAACATCATTATTCACTGGGGAGATGCAAATAAATGCCGCAGTGGGACACCACTTCACACCCAGTAGGATGACTATATTTAAAAAAAAAAAAAAGAAATGCAAATGAAAGTGTTGGTAAAGGTGAGAAGAAATTGGGACCTTCATGCTTTGCTGAAGAAACCCTCATGGTGCAGTGATTATAGTACTCAGCTGCTAACCACAAGGCCGGCAGCTCAAACCCACCAGCTGCTTCATGGGAGAAAGATGTGGCAGTCTGCTTCTATAAAGATTACAGCCTTGGAAATTCTATGAAGCAGTTCTACTCTGACCTATAGGGTCATGAGGAGTTGGAATCAACTTGACAGCAACAGGTTTGGTTTGGCTTTTGGTGCTTTGCTCCTGGGAATGTAGAATGGTACAGTTGTGGAAAACATAGAATAAACATAGAAAATAAAGACAGAATTACCGTATGACCTAGAAATTATATTCCTAAATATATACACAAAAAAATTGAAAGGGGGCCAACAACTCAAACAGACACATGTACATCTATTCACAATAGCCAAAACATGGAAAAATCCCAAGTGTCCATCTCTGGATAAACAAAATGTGCTATATACATACACTTTTGCTGTTGTTGTTAGGTGCTGTTAAGTCGATTCTGACTTATAGTGACTCTACGCACATCAGAACAAAACATTGCCCAGTCCTGCACCACCTTCACAATTGTTGCTGTGCTTGTGCCCATTGTTGCAGCCACTGTGTCAATGCATCTCATTGAGGCTCTTCCTCTTTTTTGCTGGCCCTGTATTTTACCAAGCATGGTGTCCTTCTCCAGGGATTGATCCCTCCTGACAACATGTCCAAAGTAAGTTAGACTCAGTCTTATAAATACAGTGGAATATTATTCAGCTATAAAGAGAAATGAAGTTATGATACGTGCCAGCACATGAATGAACGTTGAAAACATTATGCTCAGTGAAATAATCCAGACACAAAGGACAAATATTGTATGATTCCACTTATATGCTATATCAAGAATAGGAAAATCCATCAAGATGAAAGATGTGTGGTTACCAGGGACTGAGGGAAGAGAAGAATGGGGAGTTTAAAAAAAATGATGGGCAAAAAAGTGAATGAAAAATGAAAGTTTTATCAGAAAACAAAAACTAAGGTAAGCAGATGTGCACTGCAAGAAATGTTAAAATAAATTTCTCAGGCAAAAGGAAAATGTTATATAAGTTATATATAGGTCGTAAATTTGGCTCTACAGAAAGAAAGGAAGATCAAAGGGGGAGGATACAGGAAGATAAAATAAAGGTTTTTTTAAAAAAAATTTCTTAATCTAATTTATCTGAAAGACAATCGTTTGTTTGAAGTATAATAGCAGCAATGTATTAGGTGATTAAGCATTTAGATAAGTGAAGTGAATGAAAACAATGTCACAAGGGACTGGGGAGAGGAATTGGGATGACTACATTCGAAGTCACCTACAGTACAATATAAAGTGGTACGATGGTGTTTGAAGGCCGATTTACATTACTTTAAAATTTGTATGGTATACGTTACCCAGCCACTATTTTAAAAAAAAGTATAATTGAGTTACAGACATTGTAAAACATCAATTCAGCTATATAAATGACCACTTTAAATGTGAATGGCTTAAATAAAACAATTAAGAGACAGAGTGGATAAAAAACAAAATCCAACTATATGCTGTCTACAAGAAACACACTTTAAAAATAGGTTTAAAAGTAAAGTGATGGAGAAAGACATATCATGTTAAAACTAATTTTAAAGAAAACTGGAATAGCTGTATTAATTTCAGACAAGGCAGATTTCAGAATAAAGATTATTCAGGACAAAGAAGTATATTTCATAAAATATAGAGGTCAATTTTTCAAAAGACAATCCTAAAAGTGTATAAAACAAATGAACAAAAAAACACCTGTTACCATTGAGTCAATTCCAACTCATAGTGACCCTATAGGACAGAGTAAAACTGTCCCATAGGGTTTCCAAGGAGCAGCTGGTACATCCGAACTGCTGACCTTTTGGTTTGCAGCCAAGATTTTAACCATTGCACCCACCTAACAAATAAACATCAAAATACAAGAGGCCAAAACTTACACAACTTAGAAGACAAATAGAGAAATTCATTACTATAATAGGAGATCAAACATCCCTCTGACAGTAGTTGATAGATCAAACAAACAGAAAATCAAGAAGAATATAGATGACCTGAACTTTTACAGAATACTGACATTTTTAGAATACTCCATCCAACACTAGAGAATATGCATTCTAAAGGATGTGAGATATACAAGAATTATCTTTGCAACTTTTCTGAAGATCTAAAACTATCCTAAAATTAAAAGTTTATTTAAAAAAAAAAAAAGATGTGGTGAGGCAGGGCCAAGATGGTGGGGTAGTCAGATGCTTCCGGCAATCCCTCTAACAACAAAGACTTGAAAAAATAAGTGAAATGATTATACTTATGAAAAGCTAGGAGCCCTGAAGATCAAAGGCAAAGTTAGAAAATGGACTGAGTGGTAGGGGAAGGGCAAGACAGTTCAGAGGGGGAGAGGAGTTATCGAACCTGAATCTCCGGGAACCCTCAGGCATCGTTCCCGGGAGTGACTGCAGCAGGCTGGTGGTAATGTTCAGCCACAGTTTCCTCAGGGAGAAACAGCCAGCTGCACAGCCTACTGACACCTCCAGAACCAGAGGAAGAATGGCACTCTCTGCAAAAGCTAAGTACTAGTGTATATTTTATCTCATTCCTCACCCCCCACCCCGTCCCCAAGCCAGCTTCAGTGGCTATTGATATCCCTGGGCCTGAGATAGGCCCTACTGAGCACTCTGAGCCATTCTCCCAGACTTGGAGAAGGAATCAATTCACAATTAGAGAAGAGATAATCTGTCAGCTCCAGTAACCTGGGGAGCTCAGGACAGAAGTGGCTGCTGTCCAGGCATAAATGGTCTATGGACTTTGAACACCTCTCTCCCCTGCATGGACCTGTGTGGGTCTATTTCAGGAGAGTAGGTCCTTGGTGGCAGACTGCAATAGTTTCAGCTGTGCAGTGGAGAGGTGTGTGTTTGATGTTTCACACCACTTTGCCCATTAAACAGGGTCCTCACCTACATCGGGGCCTAAGGACTGGTGGCTCCATTCAGGTCACCCAGCCACCCACGACAGGGGTACAAGGATAACTGGCACCACCCAGTCCTTACAACCAAAAGCATTGGGTGCCTGTGGTCTGTCTGCAGAACCCAACCACCTGTGCAACCTAGAGAACAAGACCTTAGAACTTCAAAGGTGAAAATAAGCTAGCTCTCTCAAGAAACCTATCTGGGCATGTCAAAGAAAAAAAAAAAAAAAACTAATACAATAACTTATAGATGGCTTGGAGACAATGGTCAATATCAAATCACATAAAGAAGCAGACTATGATCACTTCAACAAGCTCTCAAAACAAAGAATAAAGGGGTCTTCTGGATGAAGGTGCCTTCCTGGAATTACCAGATGCAGAATACAAAAGATTAATATACAGAACTCTTCAAGACTTCAGGAAGGAGGTCAGGCAATACGCAGAACAAGCCAAGGAACACACAGTAAAGCAGTTGAAGAAATTAAAAAGGTTATTCAAGAACATAATGAAAAATTTAATAAGCTGCAAGAATCCATAGACAACAATCAGAAATTCAGAAGATTAACAATAAAATTACAGAAGTAGACAACTCAATAGAAAGTCAGAGGAGCATAACTGTGTAAGTGGAAGCCAGAATTAGATTCAAGATATAACACTTGGCACCAATATATTTGAAGAAAAATCAGATAAAAGAATTTCAAAATATGAAGAAATCTTTAGAATCATGTGGGACTTTATCAAGAGAAATAACCTACGAATAACTGGAGTACAAGAACAGGGAGAGATACCAGAAAATACAGAGAGAATTGTTGAAGATTTCTTGGCAGAAAACTTCCCTGATATCATGAAAGATGAGCAGATACCTATCCAAGATGCTCATCTAACCCCACATAAGGTAGATCTTAAAAGAAAAGAAAGTCACCAAGACGTATAATCAAACTTGCCAAAGCCAAAGATAAAGAGAGAATTTTAAGAGCAGCTAGGGATAAAAGGAAGAATCACCTACAAAGGAGAGTCAATAAGAATAAGCTCGGACTACTCAGCAGAAACCATGCAGGCAAGAAGGCAATGGGATCACTTACATAAAGCATTGAAAGAAAAAAAAAAAACTTGCCAACCAAGAGTTATATATCCAGCAAAACTGTCTCTTAAATATGAAGGCACAATTAGAATATTTCCAGATAAAGAGAAGTTTACAGAATTCATAAAAACCAAACCAAAACAACAAGAAATACTAAAGGGAGTTCTTTGGTTAGAAAATAAATAATATCAGGTATCAACCCAAGACTAGAACACTGGGCAGAGCAATCAGATGTCAACCCAGAGAAGGAAATCACAAAAATAAATCAAGATTAAAAAAACACTCAAAACAGGAAAACAGCAACATTATTATGTAAAAGAGGACACCATTAAAAAAATAGTGTCTAAAAAACATAGTCATACATTTTTCATATGGAAAGTAACTCAAGGCAATATAAAGAAACAAAAGTTAGGTTTAAACTAAGAAAAATAGAGGTAAATATTAAGGTAACCACAAAAAAAAAAAAAAAAAACCACAAAGGAGACTAACAATCCTATGCATCAAAAAGAAATACAAGAAAGAAATAGAATCAGCAGAAACAAAATCAACAACAATGAATAAGACGAAAAGACAATATATAAACTACTCAGCACTAAAAATTAAGTGGGAGAAGAAAATGTCAACAACACACAAAAAAGACATCAAAATGACAGCACTAGACTCACACCTATCCATAATTGCTGAATGTAAATGGACTAATCTACCAATAAAGTGACAGAGAGTGGCAGAATGGATTAAAAAACATGATCCATCTATATGCTGCCTACAAGAGACACACCTTAGACTTAGAGACACAAACAAATTAAAACTCAAAGGATGGAAAAATATATATCAAGCAAACAACAATCAAAAAAAGAGCAGGAGTGGCAATATTAATTTTGGACAAAATAGACTTCAAAGTTAAATCCACCACAAAGAATAAGGAAGGATACTATATAAAAATTAAAGGGACAATATACCCAGAGGATATAACTGTATTAAACATTTATGCACCCAATGACAGGGCTGCAAGATACATAAAATAAACTCTAACGGCATTGAAAAGTGAGATACACAACTCCACAATTATAGTATGAGACTTCTATACACCACTTTTGGTGAAGCATAGAACAACCAGAAAAAAGATCAATAAAGACATGGAAGATCTAAATGCCACAATCAACCAACCTGATCTCATAGATATATACGGAACACTCCACCCAACATCAGCCAAGCATACTTTCTTTTCCAGCACGCATGGAGCATTCTCTAGAATAGACCATGTATTAGATCATAAAGCAAGCCTCAGCAGAATCCAAAATATAGAAATATTACAAAGCATCTTCTCTGACTATAAGGCCATAAAAGTAGAAATCAATAACAGAAAAAGCAGGAAAATGAAATCAAACACTTGGAAACTCAGCAACACCCTGCTCAAAAAAGACTGGGTTATAAAAAAAAAAAAAGATGGAATAAAGAAATTCATAGACTCCAATGCAATGAAAACACTTCCTATCAGAATCATTGGGACACAGCAAAAGCAGTGCTCAGAGGTCAATTTATATCAAAAAAATGCACACATACAAAAAGAAGAAAGAGCCAAAATCAAAGAATTATACCTACAACTTGAAAAAATAGAGAACAACAAAAGAAACCCTCAGGCACCAGAGGAAAGCAAGTAATAAAAATTACAGCAGAATTAAATGAAATAAAAAAAATAGAGAACAGAAAAACAATTGAAATATTCAACAACACCAAAAACTGGTTCTTTGAAAAAATTAACAATATTGATAAACAATTAGCCAACTGACAAAAGAAAAGCAGGAGAGGAGGCAAATAACCTGAATAAAAATGAGATGGGAGATAACACAACAGATCAACTCAAATTAAAAGAATCATCACAGATTACTATGAAAAATTGTACTCTAACAAACTAGAAGAAATGGATGAATTTCTAGGAAAACGCTACCTACCTAAACTAACACAAACAGAGGTAGAAGAACTAAATAAACCCATAACAAAAGAGACTGAAAAGGTAATTTAAAAACTTCCAACAACAACAAAAAAAAACCCTGGCCTGAATGGCTTCAATGGAGAGTTCTACCAAACTTTCAGAGAAGAGTTAACACCCCTACTACTAAAGGTATTTCAGAGCATAGAAAAGGACGAAATACTCCCAAACTCATTCTATGAAGCCAGCATATCCCTGATAGCAAAACCAGGTAAAGACTCCACAAAAAAAGAAAATTACAGACATATATCCCTGATGAATTTAGATGCAAAAATCTTAACAAAATTCTACCCAATAGAATTCAACAACATAGCAAAAAAAAATTCAACATGACCAACTGGGATTCATACCAGGTATGCAGGGATGGTTCAACATTAGAAAAAAAATTAATGTAATCCATCCTATAAATAAAACAAAAGAACCGCATGATCTTATCAATTGATGCAGAAAACGCATTTGACAAAGTTCAACAGCCATTCATGATAAAAACTCTCAGCAAATAGGAAAACAAGGAAAAATCCTCAACATAGTAAAGGGCATTTATACAAAGTCAACTGCCAACATCATCCTAAATGGCAAGAGCCTGAAAACATTCCCATTGAGATCAGGAATCAGACAAGGACCCCCTTTATCACCACTCTTATTCTACGGTGTGCTGGAGATCCCAGCCAGAGCAGTTAGGCTAGATAAAGAAATAAAGGGCATCCAGATTGGTAAGGAAGAAGTAAAAGTATCTCTATTTGCAGATGACATGATCTTATACACAGAAAATCCTAAAGAATCCTCAAGAAAACTGCTGAAACTAACAGAAGAGTTGAGCAGAGTATCAGGATACAAGATAAACATACAAAAATCAGTTGAATTCTTCTACACTAACAAAAAGAACATCAAAGAGGAAATCATCAAGTCAACACCATTTACAGTAGCCTCCAAGAAGATAAAATACTTAGGAATAAATCTTACAAGAGAAGTAAAAGACCTCTACAAAGAAAACTACAGTACACTACTGCAAGAAACCAAAAGACACCTACCTAAGTGGAAAAACATACCTTGCCCATGGATAGGGAGACTTAACATTGTAAAAATGTCTACTCTACCTAAAGCTATGTATAGACACAATACAATTCCAATCCAAATTCCAATGACATTTTTTTAATGAGATGGAGAAACAAATCACCAACATCATATGGGAGGGAAAGAGGTCCCAGATAAGTAAAGCATTACTGGAAAAGAAGAACATAGTGAGAAGGCCCACTCTACCTCATTTTAGAACCTATTATACCACTGCAGTAGTCGAAACAGTCTGGTACAACAACAAATACATAGACCAATGGAACAGAATTGAGAATCCAAACATAAATCTATCCACATATGAGCAGTTGATATTTGACAAAGGCCCCAAAACAGTTAAATGGGGAAAAGAGAGTCTTTTTAAGAAATGGTGCTGGCGTAACTGGATATCCATCTGCAAAAAAAATGAAACAAGACCCATACCTCACTCCATGCACAAAAACAAACTCAAAATGCATCAGAGACCTAAATATAAAATACAAAACGATAAAGGTCATGGAAGAAAAAATAGGGTCAACATTAGGAGCCTTAATACATGGCATAAACAGTATATAAAACATTACTAACAATGCAGAAGAAAAACTAGATAACTGGGAGCTCCTAAAAATCAAACACCTATGCTCATCCAAAGACTTCACCAAAAGAGTAAAAAGATTACCTACAGACTGGGAAAAAGTTTTTAGCTATGAGTTTTTCAATCAGCATCTGATCTCTAAAATCTACATGATACTGCAAAAACTCAGCTACAAAAAGATAAATAACCCAATTAAAAAATGGGCAAAGGATATGAACAGGCACATTACTAAAGAAGACATTCAGGTAGCTAACAGATACATGAGGAAATGCTCATGATCATTAGCCATTAGAGAAATCCAAATCAAAACTACAATGATATTCCATCTCACTCCAATGAGGCTGGCATTAACCCAAAAAACACAAAATAATCAATGTTGGAGAGGTTGTGGAGAGACTGGAATACTTATACACTGCTGGTGGGAATGGAAAATGGTATAACCACTTTGGAAATCGATTTGGCCCTTCCTTAAAAAACTAGAAATAGAACTACCATATGATCCAGCAGTCTCACTCCTTGGAATATATCCTAGAGAAATGGGAGCCTTTACACAAACAGATATATGGACACCCATGTTCATTGCAGCACTGTTTACAACAGCAAAAAGACAGAAGCAACCAAGGTGCCCAACAACAGATAAATGGATAAATAAATTATGGTATATTCACACAATGGAATACTGCACATCTATAAAGAACAGTGATGAATCCGTGAAACTTTTCATAACATGAAGGAATCTGGAAGGCATTATGCAGAGTGAAATTAGCCTATTGGAACAGGAAAAACATTGTATGAGACCACTATTATAAGAACTCAAGAAATAGTTTAAACAAGGAAGAAAATATTCTTTGATGGTTAGGAGAGTGGGGAGGGAGGGAGGTGAGGGGTATTTACTAATTAGATAGTAGACAAGAACTATTTTAGGTGAAGGGAAAGACAACACACAATACAGGGGAGGGCTGCACAACTGGACTAAACCAAAAGCAAAGAAGTTTCCTGAATAAACTGAATGCTTTGAAGACCAGTGTAGTAGGGGCGGGGGTTTGGGGACCCTAGTTCCAGGGGACATCTAAGTCAATTGACATAATAAAATCTATAAAGAAAACCTTCTGCATTCCACTTTGGTGAGTGGCATCTGGGGTCTTAAACATCAGCAAGTGGCCATCTAAGATGCATCAACTGGTCTCCACCCACCTGGAGCAAAGGAGAATGAAGAACACCAAGGATACATGGTACTTGTGAGCCCGAGACAGAAAGGGCCACATAACCAGAGACCACATCAGCCTGAGACCAAAAGAACTAGATGGTGCCTAGCTACAACCTATAACTGCCCTGACAGGGATCACAACAGAGAACCCCTGAGGGAGAAGGAGAGCAGTGGGATGCAGACCTCAAATTCTTGTAAAAAGACCAGACGTAATGGCCTGACTGAGACTAGAAGCACCCCAGAGGTCATGGTCCCCAGACCTTCTGTTAGGCTAAGACAGGAACCATTCCCAAAGCCAACTCTTCAAACACTGAGTGGACTGGACTACGGGATAGAAAATGATAGTGGTGAGGAGTGAGCTTCTTGGATCAAGTAGACACATGAGACTATGAGGGCAGCTCCTGTCTGGATGGGAGATGAGAGGGCAGAGGGGGTCAGAAGGTGGCCAAATGGACACAAAAATACAGAGTTGAAAGGAGGAGTGTGCTGTCTCATTACGGGGAGAGAAAGTAGGAGTGTATAGCAAGGTGTATATAAATTTTTATATGACAGACTGACTTGATTTGTAAATTTTCACTGAAAGCAAAATAAAAATTAAAAAGAAAAGATGTGATCTGGACCCTTCTATAGTGCAGTGAAGCATCTTTGCAGCTAATTAGAATGCAGGGCAGAGTGTAGAATAGGAATTGTCCTAATAGCTTTATAGCTTTATGTGATGGAACTCTAATAACGTGGGAAAAATGAAGTTGAGAAACTGAAACTCAATTTCAAATTCCACAAGCATTGCTAAAGGAGGGTCACGCAGGCTGCCTTGGTGGGGTGGATGTCTGGTCACCTTTACTATGTAATCCGTGGTTGTACAAGTTCTCATCTGTACCGTTATATGGGTGCCTCATTAATTGGGTGGGGTGCTGGACTGTGTTTGTGGTCCCTATGCCTGGCTGTGCATTAAAATCACCTGAGATTCTCATTCAAAACACAGATGGGCCACCCTTGAGATGTAAATTTAGTAGTAGTCCTCTTTTGTGTGCAATTCAGCCTAAACCCTTCCATTTAGATGATTACAACATTCTCTTTTTTCAAATATTATTTAAATATTTGTTAAAATCCACATTCCACATCATTTTCTACTGATCGGAAATGAGGCTATTTCCCAGGAACACTTCTAGACATTTATGACTCACTCGTCACTTCCCATTACAAAAAAAAAATACCCTTGCTCTACTGTTTGTGTGAAATGTGATTCTAGTGATTCTAGGTACTGTTCTCATTTCAGGAGTTTATATTTGCACAGCTGTCTGTTTGTCCTTTTCATTGTTTCTGTGTCTTTCCAGATATAAATATACTCTCTCAACTTACAAGAGCAACCCCATGACCTAACTGAAAAGCATCCTTAAGCCAAGAAAAACAGACCTGGCTTTTAGCTAATTTGAATTGATGAAGTAATGATGTGTGATTATATCAGTTACTTCTTAAACTTCATTGGGCATTTGGCTCCCCTGAGAACCTTCTTAAAATGAAGATGCTGACACCATAGGTCTGCTGCCAAGTGATGTGGGTGCTGTTGGTTGGTCTGGGAGAGTAAGGCATCACTCGAAGGAGAATAAGTCTCGGGTAGCATGTTTCAGCACATTGTATTGTTTGTGCTGAAATGTCTATCAGATAGAGTTGAGCTGAGCAGGTCATGCACCTTGCCGTATGTAGAGTGAGGCTTCACTTGCTGCAAGGAAATGATACAAAGGCCAACTTAGCATCAAACTAGCACTAGCAGAAACTCATCATTGCCCCTAAGAATCTGCCAGGCAAGGAGACCCCAGAGAGGAGAATTAGAGGTTCTTCTCAACAGCCACTGGGTACCCAGATGGACCTTCCCCGTCAGTGGTTTCAGGGACACTGGAGAACTTTTGGTGAGCCCTGGTGGCACAGTGGCTAAGAGCTCGGGTGCTAACCCAAATGTCGGCAGTTCAAATCCACCAGCCACTCCTTGAAAGCCCTATGGGGCAGTTCTACTCTGTCCTATACGGTCACTGTGAGTAGGAATTGACTTGAAGGCAATAGTTTTGGTTTGGTTTTGGTTAGAAAGCTTTCACCCCTGGAGGTGGCTGCAATTGTTACTATTGCTGACTTATTAACATTTGTCTTCAGTCCCTTTAAGTGTGGTATTTAAAAAAAGAAAAATGGAAAGTGCATATTTAAGGCAGGTCTCCTGTCTCTTACCCTATCCTTTCCCTAGGCATTGTATAGCTATCTCCCTATAGCAAAAACAAGTTAAATTCCTACTTACTCTGAAAAGGAAAAGTTCTACTTAATTATTAAAATTCTCTCTTCATTTAAGAGAAAAGGGCAAATGATAACTTGCTGAATTTATATAAAATTTGAGATAGATCAGTTTCATAATTAATACTAAAACAAATTAAAAGTTAAATAATAATAATAATGTCTCTGTTGGCTGTCAATGTAAGAGCACTTGGCTTGGCAAATAGTGGTGTTCCCCATAAGCTTGTGAGCCTCTTTCCTCCCTGGCCTGCCTCCCTCCAAGATGAGAAGAGTGAGGAGCAGGATTTGGTGATGGTTCAGCCATCCTGAACGTTTCAGTTCTGATTGATCAAGATGATGGTGATGGTCCAAGTAAGAGGGCTGAGGATGAGAGTCTAGTGGAGGGTCTCTCCAAGTTCTGCTCGGCAATGCCAAAATAATCATGTAAATTGAAGGAATACTCAACCACATCAGGGTGTGTGGTAGCACTCAGACTAAACATTGTGATCTTACGTTTTCAATTTTCATTTTTCTTCCAGATGTTTTCTTATTGTGAATCCATGACCAAGTTGGAGTACATTCATTTGGTAAAAGGAGATGCTTTTGTTGTAAGAAATACAGGAATGTAGTTTTACTTTAAGGAGCCCTGGTGGCACAGTGGTTAAGCACTCGGCTGCTAATGAAAGGTCTGTTGTTCAAACCCACCAGCAACTCTGTAGGAAAAAAGACCTGGCAATCTGTTCTCATAAAGATTCCCATTGCCATTTAGTCAATTCCAACTCATAGTGACCCCATAGGACAGTGTAGAACTGCCCCATAGGGTTTCCAAGGAGCAGTTGGTGGATTCAAACTGCCAACCTCTTGGTTAGCAGCCAAGCTCTTAACCACTGTACCACCAGAGCTCCTCATAAAGATTATAGCCTAGGAAACCCTATGGGTCAGTTGTACTCTGTCATATAGGGTTGTCATGAATCAGAATCAACTTGACAGCACACAACAATAATGTTTTACTTTACATAGGTATATGCCTACTTAGAACTTTAGCAAAAAAGCTGAAGAAGGGGATGGTCATTCACCAGATGGTACAACATGAGGCCGTTGTTGGTCATTGTGAAGTCAATCTTGACTCACGGCAACCCCATGTGTGTCAGAGTAGAACTGCTCCATAGGATTTTCAATGCTATGAACTTTCAGAAGCAGATTGCCGGACTTGCCTTCTGAGGCAAGTAGAGGAGCCCTTAACCATTTTCGCCACTCAAGGACTCCAGAACATGAGAAGACTCATTTATACAAGGGTGGGAAAGAGGGTGCTTCCATCCTTGCTCTTCACCCTTGCACACAAGACCGTGAGTTCCATGCACTCACCTCAGGGGAGACAGGAAGTGGGAGAAAGTGTTCCTGGTACTTGAGAAGCTCGCAACCTCAGGCAGACTCTAGTGAGAAATGTAGACTAAATAAATAAATACAACAGATGGCCATAGAGGAAGGTCCAGCAATGAGCCCCCTGAGGAGGCAGGGAGGGGCTGCCAAGAAGAATAAGTAACAACTTTGGCAGAAGAGAAAATGACGAAAGCTATGTAGAATTGTCTAATATAACATTTAAGTCAAAACAAAAAGTAGACTAGTACATATTTTATTTTCCTAAGCATACGAAAATATGCTTACCTAAGAAAAATGATAATAATAGCTATTTGAAAATATAGGAATTATAGATGAGTTCTGGGAAAGGGGTAGGCTTTTACTGAATGTAGTTCATATTTCAGTTTTAATTTTAAAAAGGAAACACAAATAAAAATGTTAAGGGTGATGGAAAAATCCAGGAACGGTTAATGGTGTTAGTTGAACAAGATGAAGAACATATTTGATGTCACTGAACTGTACATGTGAAGACTGTAGAAATGGCAAATGTTTTCTTACCTATGTATTTACTATAATAAAAAAGTAAGTTACAGTGTAAAAAGCAGGATTTAAAACAAACCAAGCCTCTTTGCCCAAAGATAATACAGAAAATGCTTCTTTAGAAGCAGTTAAAAATGACTGGTTCTTCCCTGGGGTTAATTTTGGTGTCTTTCTCCTCAGAGTTAAAAGCACAAACTACATACTATTCCTAGGCCACTCTTTAATTCGCAATTTCCTTGGAGTACTTAAACCAGTCTCTTAGGTTCCAGTCATTAGCACAGCCAGGAGTTAGAAAGTAGCAAACACCTCTGCGGTGACACTGTGACACATGGATTGTACCTTGGTCTTGGTGTGCAACAGGAGAGCCATGTGAAGATGGCATTAGAAGGTAGCATGGAAGTTATCTTCATCAGGCCAGAGGTGGAAATCTGAGAGAAGACCCAGGGTTCACAGCAGGAACGAAGTAGAGCCATGGCATGAGTGTGGGCCTGGTTCCAAGCTGGACTCTCCATACGCTCCCTCTGTCTTCTACCACCACTCAACATACCTACTCCATCTCCTCCATTTTCTTTGTGAAAATTCATGAATTGCTCATTCATAGGGGGAAATATGCCACAAAAGCCACACTGTGTAAAGTTGAATTTAATTACACAAATATTTGCTGCCACCCTCTCTGTGCCAGGCACTGCACTGAGCAGTATGGGTGGGGGAAGTGGACAGGAGACCATTTCCTCATTAGTGGGGCATGCGCACACACACACAAAAGTGCACACACAACAACACATACCAATGGCACAAGATGACAAGCTGTTTTCCTGTTATCATATTCCATGGCCGTTTTCATACCCCACATCTGGATTTGATGAAGATGTGATGGGTCAACATAGGGGAGTGAAGTAAGCTCAGGGCAGAAGGATGGAGGCATTTGTGCTGAGCCATGAGAAATGTGAGAGAGTCTGTAGGGAGGAAAACTCATCTAGAATGTTCCAGAACCATGAGGATTCATGAGGACAAGCAGCGAGGCGGTGTGTGGTGGATGATGGTGAGGATGCGCCATACAGCCTGGGGATGGCACTTGCCTGATGGAGAAGATGAGGGAACCTGCTCACCTGTCCCAACACTGGCAAGAATGCAGGGTGCATTTCCCTCCAATGAGGTGGGGAAGATTCCCAATTTTTTTAAATGATGAATTTTTAATAAATAGAATAATTCCAAAAAGGAAGATACTTCTTTCCAAAATAAAGAGGTACCTGTTCTCAGAAAATTCCCAGCAACAGCCAAGTGGGTACCTTTTGGGGACAAGATTCAAGCATTAGGCAGAGGACAAATGTCTTCAGGGAGACTCCCTCACCAGCTGCCAGGTCCACTCCTCTCTTCTTGTGTCCTGAACACCTGGAAGCATACCCTCCAAGTCCTACAGCTGGGCTGTAAACAGAGCACCATGGGTGGTTAGAGCAAGCCAAGCCTTGGGAAGTGACCTAATATATCCATTCCACTTTACAGACGGGATCCTGAGCCCAGAGAGGAGAGCAGTTGGACAAAGTTCACAGAATAAACTGTCTGTGAGCATTACGTTTGTAAACATGTATATTGAAGTGCAACATACATACAGAAAAGTACACAGCTCATAAATGTCCAGCTCCACACCAACAGATCAAGACACATCAGCAGCGCTCCCTCTCCATGACCAACCCCCTCAGAGGTAATTACACCTCAGACTAGGTCACGTGGGTCACTCCTAACTCTTGTAAACTTTAAGTAAATGGGATAATATAGTACGATTACTTTGCCCAGCACTACATTTGTGATATTCAGACAAGTCATTGTGGGAAGCAATAATTCGTTACTTCTCACTACTGTATAGCATTCTATCATTATACGAAAATTAATTAACATTAATTAATTAATTAACATTAATTCATTAAATGTTAACGTACATTGTATGCTTTCCAATCTGGGAGCTAGTATGATACTGTTGGTGTGAATATGAATATTCTGGTAATGTTTTTTGGTGAACATATATATAAAACACGTCTGTTAATTATATACCTTGCAACGCAATTGTAGGCTTATAGGGCGAGCTACGTCCAACTCTAGTAGATAATGCCAAAGAGATTTCCAAAGTGACTGTACCAACTAATCTTCCCACCAGCAGTGTTGTACCACATCCCTTACAATGGAGTGGATACTGAGACACCTGGGTTCAGGGCCTAGTTCTGCTGTGAAGTCGTTAGCGACCCCTGGAAAAGCATTTTACTCCTGGGACCTCAGATCTCTTATCAGGTGAATGCTAAGGTGTCACTTAGTCTTAATTGTTTTCTGATTCTAGACATAGTTTGGTGTCTGTTTAGGGACACTATTAAAAAAAAAAAAAAACCATTGCCATTGAGTTGATTCTGCCTCATAGCAACCCTATAGAACAGGGAAGAACTGCCCCATAGAGCTTCCAAGGAGCTCCAGGTGGATTCGAACTGCTGAGCTTTTGGTTAGGAGCCATAGCACTTAACCACTATGCCACCAGGCACACGATAATGAGGAAAGAATGTTAAAAATCGCTGAAGGTGAGAGGTTACAAATATACTTTTATACTGACGGTATATACATTATTTTAGCCAAAAGGCCAAGAAGCATTTGCTGATGGTATATAAATCAGGAATTTGCTTTATAACGCAAGTTTTTTCTGATTATTTAAATCACTCTGAAAATCAAAATGGAATTAAAGAGGTAACAAAATTGTCTACAATGAATAGGAAAAAAAAAAAACAAACAGATCTTTGCAGAACAAAAATCCATCTCTGACAGGCACACCAAGAACAAAGAAAAATACCTCATTCTGCACTGTGTTTGCAACATTGACAATAAGCTATATGTAAACACAAAACATTACTTATTTATAACTCTTAGATAAAGTATGGCGATGCCTTTGGGTTTCTGGGTGGCAGAAACCTATATAATGAGTCCTTGAACTTAACGATATATAGCTGCTCTGTGGTTAACTGGGACCCCACCATGTGTCCTTATCATTACATCTCATGAAAAAAATGTGAGAGATTTTTACGTAATCAACCAAGTAAATCATTACTACTTGCTACCGAAGAGGATGCAGAAAAACACCTAAAATATTGGCAGCACGTTACAGACTTTTCCCTAACCACTTTCCTGGATTTTATTCATGATGGCTGGAGAGGAGGCAGAGAGCTTCACCTGGAAACTTACACTGGAATTGAATATTAAAGTAGGGTAGAGTGACTATAGACATAAAGGAGGTAGCAAATTCTAAAACCAGAGCTAAAGATGTAAAATATAAGAAAGGAACTGAAGAGAGAGAGAAGTTAATAACGAGGAGAACTCTGTCCCCGAGCTTTGGCAGAATGGTGGGACTCTCTGTGTTAACTTAGTTCCATGCTGTATGCTTTCTCATGAAGCTTTCTAACGAGATTCTCAATTAAACTAAAAAAAAAAAAAAGCAGTAGTTCATGGCCAGATAGAAGCAGTAACATTTCTCTTTACATATCCTCATCCAAATTACTATTAACATGAATAACAGATTATACAATATAAAAAACATTTAAAACAATGCTGGGAATGAGCTGCCCACTTGCCAGACACAGTGAGAAGCTGCTGCCACAGCAGTTACACAGAGACCCAATTTGAAAGGCTCGAAAGAGCGCGAGCGTGAGCCTCGCTGTAAAGCTATCAGTGAAGATACCGGAAGAACCTCATTAACATCCCTAAACTTTGAGTGGCACAGATGGATGTTAGCAGTAGACCGTGGACTAGGTGAGGAAGCGTACAGCTTGTATTCCTCCTTGTCTCTGCAGTCTTGAAGAAGCAGATCCTATCCTGGCACTGAGCAGTGTCAGGGTCCTGGAACAATGATCTCACCCCCAGCAAGCAGAAGAAAGGGCACAGTTGAGATCTGAGTAGACGCCTACACTAGTCAGAGAGAAGGGAGCCCCCATCTTGGCTCCCAGCAGACTGTAGCCCGACACTGATTCCCAACGCCGTTTCTGTGATGATGAGAATGATGAAAAAGAAACTGAAGTTAAGAGGGACACTCATGACTGAAGAAATGCTGAATACTTTTTCACTAGGCAAGTAGAAATTAACTAATTATGTTCTCAACAAGGATTAACACAGCATTGTATTTACCCAACTAGAGAGTAAGTGTGAAGAAAGAGGAAGCAATAAAATCAGGAAGCAAAGAATGACTGCACTGAAAAGCAGGGATGTTAAATTAAAAAATAATGATAGTGTCAATATAAAGCTGAATAGATACTGTAAGACACCGAACTATTAAAACAGAAGGCAAAAGTGGAGGAGTCACATAAAATTCAGAGGAAAAAGGATAAACATAGGAACATAATTTGAGAAAGGGACTAAGGAAGTATAATGAAAATGGGTGAAAGAAGCTGTGGAGGAAGGGGGTTAGATCAGGGAATGCTATCTTGACTGTCATAGTTAGAAAACTGGAGAAAGGAACCAAAGAAAGAAATATAAAATTTTTTTGAACTGAGGACAGATTTAAGTATCAGGTGCAAAAGTACAGGAAAAAATAAAGATAGCTTTTCTGTAATTTAATGTTTGTAGATGAAGAAAAAATCTATAAAATAAATATGTGTGAGTATATTGGAAACCCTGGTGGCATAGTGGTTAAGAGCTATGGTTGCTAACCAAAAGGTCGGCAGTTCGAATCTACCAGTTGCTCCTTGGAAACTCTATGGGGCAGTTCTACTCTGTCCTATAGGGTCACTATGAGTCGGAATCAACTCGACGGCAATGGGTTTTGTTTGTTTTGACATGCATATTTGTTTCCTAATCCACAGCACTAAAATTTATAATACAGCAGCACATGTTTTACAGAGTTTTGAAGAGAAACAATTTTAAGTGTAGAAAATGTTTTCCTACACAAGCTTTCACTCACCTATGAAGACAAAGAATGGCATTTTCAGGTATCCAGGGCACAGAACATTAACTAATACTTTTCCTGAAAAACACTGCTTGAAAATAAACACAAACCCAGCAAAAGATTAATCAGAACACAAAGCTCATGAAAATACAAGTTGTGAAAGAAAATAATTGGTAAAATGCATTAAGGGCAGTCACTTCCAGAGTCTATATTTGCCATAAATTTTTGCTGAAATCTAATATAAGAGGTAAAATGATTCTTAAAAAAAGAAGTTAAATAATAAAAAAAAATACTATTTAATATTATGCTAGCCCTAATGGAACAAATTAATGGTTGAGGGAAGTAATGATTAGGGGAAATCAAGGGAAATAACCACTTGGTAAAAGTCTTTATCTTATATATTGGGTAGAGGGAAGAATTTCATATAAACTATGGTTAAAATTCGACTGCTAACTAAAAGGTCAGCGGTTCAAATCCACCAGCTGCTCCTTGGAAACTCTATGGGGGCAGTTCTACTCTGTCCTATAAGATTGCTATGAGTCAGAATGGATTCATCATCAGTGGGTTTGGCTTTAGTTTACATGGTTATTAAGATTAACCAGTAGAAGAAAACTGTTTACTATTAGAATTGGAAAGAACAGATTACTTCTAGAACATTGGAAAAATATAAGAGTAATTAAATATAATATATTCCACCCACCAAAAATGGGGAGAAAAGAGAAGGCACACAGTAAGATTCCAGTAGTAATAGTAAAATGAATCAAAAATAAAATAAATTATAGCATAATACACTAAAATAGGAAATGCACAACAGGAAAAAATTAACATTAAAAAAAAGAAAAAAACATTAGATATGGTAAATTGCATTAATAATCACAAATCCTTCAGCGCGATCTATGGCCACGCTATCTGTGCTCCCTGCTACGTAACGTAAGTTTTCAGAGCCCTCCAACCCTGGGTTCAAGTAATTCTCCAACTTCCCCCTAGAGGCTTGGTCATGTGACTAGCCTTGGCCAATGAGATATTAGCAGACATGCCGCAGGGTCTTGGAAATTGCTTGCCCTCTTTTGTGCTCCTGGGAACACAAGGAGAAGAATGAAGACACACTAGGTTGCAAAACAAAAACTTCAATAAGTCCCTCTCCTGAAAAAAATGAGGCCACATTCTCTGACTATGGTGCTAACTATAGTTGGCCATTATGCAGGGCTCTTCAAGAGCAAATTATAGCCAAGTATTTTTTTTTACCAGAGAGTGAGGCACAGCAAGGTATGAAAGGAAGGAGAAGGACTGTTTAAGCCCCAGGGATGATGTGTGTCTCAGAGGCAAGAAAGCCGAATGAGTTTTAAAGGGACAAAAGAAGTATAATAAAAATGGGTGAAGATCATAAGTGTAGGGATAAGCAGATCATGAAGTACCTTTTTAAGGCAAGTTAAGGACTGATAATACGATCAGTGGGGGTCACCTCAGGATTTTCAAGTATGTGTTTTAGGAAGGCCCTTATGCCTCAGGCCTGGGGGCTGAAAAGGAATGGTGAGTGGGAGACTGGAGACTGAGGTAAAGCGAGGAAGCAGGTGTCGCATTACTACTGAAAGGCTGTGGTAACCTGGAATGGGTAGAGGGAGAATGGGGAGAGTGAAGAGGTATCTAAGAGGCTGAGTTCACGGGTTTAGTACTGACAAGGACTGAGAGCACGGGGAATAAAAAGAGACCCAGGGTGCTGATTTGGATATCTTTGCATCCCATGCACTGTGAAAATGGCCACAAAAGGAGTTGGGAGGAGAGTTCCCTTTTTAGGTTTGACACATTTGGGAGCATCCAAGCTCATACGTCTGCTGAACATTTGGACGTAGAGTTTGAAATTCAGGGACACAGTCTGACTGAAATAGATGGCTGGTAGTTTGACAGATTGAGAGATAAATACATAAAAAGAGAGCCATAAAAAATAGCAATGTGCAAAAAAGCTTGCAAGTGGTATAATGTTTTTAAAAGCAAGGTACAAGGCTATATATTCACTATAAACCCTATTTTCCTTTTCCTATGTCTACACTTATCGTCAGAATATAATAAACCTGTATGTCAGTAGGGGTTTTGCCTGAGTACCAGGATGGCATACTTTCACATTTCTTTTGTAAATGTTTAATGGTTTTCTAATGTGTAATAATGAGTGTGATGGTTAATGCTATGTGTCAACTTGGCTAGGCTATGATTCTCAGTGGTTTGGCAAACACTATGTAATCATTGGAACCCTGGTGGCACAGTGGTTTAAGAGTTTAGCTTGGCTGCTAACCGAAAGGTCGGCAGTTTAAATCCACCAGCTGCTCCTTGGAAACCCTATGGCCAGTTCTACCCTGTCCTATAAGGTCACTATGATTTTCCAGTCCCTGCGAACATGTGAATAAACAAAAGCCTTCAGCCTTCCAGAAGCCTTCAGCCTGCTGCCTGACCCATGGATTTGAACTAAATTTCTCTCTCTATATATATATATCTATATATGCTTCACTAATTTTGCTCCGCCAGAGAACTCAGACTAAAACATTAAGCATGCATTACTTTCACAAAAGGATAGTATTTTTTTTTCTTTTTCTCAATTTTATTTTTGGTGAAAATATATACACTGCAAAACATATTCCCATTCAATACTTTCTGCATGTACAATTCAGTGACATTGGTTAGATTCTTCATGTCCTATCATCATTCTCTCTCTCTACCCAAATTATTTCACCCCCATTAAGTTAGACTCACTGTCCCCTAAATTTCTCATCTATACTTTAGAGTTATTGTTGTCAATTTGATCTCACAGAGATAATTCTTTAAAAGAGTGCAATGTTCAAGGTAAACAATTTTTACTAATTAAACTAAACTGTTGTTTGGTTTAAAGATGACTTCAGGGGATAGTTTTTGTTCAGGGTTTAAAGATTATCTCAGGGCAATAGATTCAGGGGTCCCTCTGATCTCAGTGAATCCAGTAAGTCTGGGTTCCATAGGAATTATAAATTCTATTCCACTTTTTCCCCCTTTTGATCAGGATCTATCTATTGAGCCCTTTTTCAAAACATTCAGTATTGGTACCTGGGCACCATTCAGTTCTGGTCTCATGGTAAAAGACACAGAAGTTCATGGAGACAGTTATATCTGCAGTCCAGTTGCTTCTCCAATCCTTCAGGTCTCCTTCCTCTGCTGCTGCAGGCAAATAAAGACCAATTGAATCTTAGATGGCTACTCACAAGCTTTAAGACCACTACTCACCAAATAAGGAGATAGAACAGCAACTCTAAAATCAGTATTATGCCAATTGACTAGATTTTTCCATGAAACAAGGACCATAAGCCATCAAATCAAGAAAACTAATCCCATGAGGTGTTTTGTTGTACTTAAATAGTATCAACAGCTGTGCCCTTTTTTGTTGTTGCTGTTGTCTATAAAATTATATATAGCATTACATTAGTTATTTCGTCCTTGTTTGGTGTACTGCTTAGTCATATCATTTACATTAGTCAAGTTGTATAACCATTGTACTTAATTGATGTCAATTTTCCTATGACCACAGGAAAAAAAAATTCAATACTTCCCAGAGATTGATTCCCTCTCTCTCTTCCACTTTGTGCCCCAGGTAACCACTAATAACCATTGATCTCTATATGTTTACCTATTCTTGTTATTTCATATAATTGAGATCATAAAATATTTGTCTTTTTGTGATTGCCTTATCTCATTCAGCATAATGTCTTCGAGGTTCATCCATGTCATAGTGCGTATAAGGATTTCATTTCTCTTTATGGCTGAGTAGTATTCCATTGTACGTGTGTGCAATATTTTCTCTTAGGTTGTTTCCACCTTTTGGCTATTGTGAATAGCGCTGCAATGAACATAGGTCTCCATGTGTCTGTGTTGCTACTTTTAGACTCTTAGGGTATATACCTAGGAGCAGAATTTCTGAGTTACATGGTAGTTCTATTTTTAGTTTTTTGAGGAATCGCTGTAATGTTTTCCACAAAGGTTGTGTCATTTTACATTCCCACCAGCAACGGATAAGAGTTTCAATATCCAATCTCCTCACATTCTCACCAACATTTGTTATTTTCTGATTTTTTAATCATCACCATTCTAGTAGGGGTGAGGTGGTATCTCATTTGTAGCTTTGATTGCATCTATCTAATGGCAAATGAAAATGAGCATCTCTTCATGTGTTTGTTGACCACTTGGATATACTCTTTGGTGAAGTATCTGTTCATGTTATTTGTCTATTGGGTTACTTGTCTTCTTGTTGTTGAGTTGTAGACATACAAATTTTGGATATTAGACCCTTATTAGATATACTGTGCCAGAAGATTTTTTTCCCCCAGGCTGTAGATTGTCTTTGTAATATTTTGATAAAGTCCTTTGATGAACATAAGTGTTTAATTTTCATAAGATCCCAATTATCTATTTTGTTTTCTGCTGCTTGTGCAGTTGTTGCTGTATTTGATAATCTGTCATTAAAAAATTAGACCTCATACCTTCACCACTATATTTTCTTCCAAGAACTTTATGGTTTTAGATTTAACATTTAGGTCCTTGATCTATTTTAAATTATTTCCAATGTGTGGGAAAAGGTATGGATCCTACTTTTTTTTTTTTTTTTTGGTGTGTGGAAATCCAATTTTCCCAGCACCATTTGTTGAAGAGACTGTACTTTCCCTATTGAATGGAATTAGCACCTTTGCCAAAAATCAGGTCACCAGAGATGTATAGATTTAATTCTGGGTTCTTAATTCTATTCCACTGGTATACATGTCTATCATTAAACCAGTATCAGGCTGTTTTGGTTACTGTCGTTGTACCGTATGGTTTGAAATTGGGAAGTGTGAGACTTCCTACTTTGTTCTTCTTAAAAATTGCTTTGGCAATTTGAGGTGTTTTGCCTTTCCATGTAAAGCTGAGGATTAGTTTTTCCATTTATGTGCAAAATACTGCTGGAATTTTTATCAGGATTACATTGAATCTATAGATTTTTTTTTTTTATAGATCTCTTAGGATAGGATTGGCGTTTTCATAATGTTAAGTCTTCCAATCCATGAACACAGAATGTCTTTCCATTTATATAGGTCTGTTTTAGTCTTTTACAGCAGTGTTTTGTAATTGAAATTGTATAAGTCCTTTACATTCAGGTTAAGTTTATTCCTAGGTATTTTATTCTTTTAGACACTATTGTAAATGGAATCATTTTCTTGATTTCCTTTTCAGATTTCTCATTGCTGCTTGTTGTACTCCACTCCTCCAGTGGAGAATGAGATGGCCCAAACCTGAGGGATAAGAGTAGCTGTTCTAGTGGGCATGGAAAGTGGAGCTAAAGCTCAGGCACAAGAATCCAGAGAGCATGGCCAACACCCAGAGTTTGGAGGGTGGGCCACTAGCCAGATGGTCTCAGAGAACAGAGGATTATTTTCAAGCCCTGAGAGCTAAAATAATTTGTTCTGCTGGGTTTTGGACTTGCTTGGTGCCCATTATCCCTTCTTTCCCTCCAGTTTCTCCCATTTGTAATGGAAATATCTACCTCGTGCCTACTCTATCATTGTAGTTTGAAGCAGATAACATGTATTCTAGATTTCACATGTTCACAGAGGAAGAGGATTTTTGCCCCAGGGTGGAATAAGTCTGAAGTCTCACCTGTGTTTGAGTTCGATGATTCAGAATATGATATTTTGGATTTGGAGTTTATTTAAGACTTTTGGAACGATGTGATTGGGTGAATGTGTTTTTCATGTGGGAAGTACACGATTTTGGCAGGGCTGAAGTGCAGACTGTTATAGATTGCGTTTTGTACCCCAAAAAATACGTGTTATAAATCCTAAACCCTTTACCTGTGGTTATAATCCTATATAAGACTGGGTTTTCTTTGTTATGTTCATGAGGCAGTATTAGTGTAAGGTGTGTTTTTTTTTTTATTAACTTTTATTGAGCTTCAAGTGAACGTTTACAAATCAAGTCAGTCTGTCACTTATAAGTTTATATACATCTTACTCCGTACTCCCACTTGCTCTCCACCTAATGAGTCAGCCCTTCCAGTCTCTCCTTTCCTGACAATTTTGCCAGCTTCCAACTCTCTCTATCCTCCCATCCCCACTGCAGACAGGAGATGCCAACACAGTCTCAAGTGTCCACCTGATATAATTAGCTCACTCTTCATCAGCATCTCTCTCCCACCCGCCGACCAGTCCCTTTCGTGTCTGATGAGTTGTCTTCGGGGATGGTTCATGTCCTGTGCCAACAGAAGGTTTGGGGACCATAGTCCCCGGGATTCCTCTAGTCACAGTCAGACCATTAAGTATGGTCTTTTTATGAGAATTTGGGGTCTGCATCCCACTGATCTCCTGCTCCCTCAGGGGTTCTCTGTTGTGCTCCCTGTCACGGCAGTCATCGATTTTTGCCGGGCACCAACTAGTTCTTCTGGTCTCAGGATGATGTAGGTCTCTGGTTCATGTGGCCCTTTCTGTCTCTTGGGCTCTTAGTTGTCGTGTGACCTTGGTGTTCTTCATTCTCCTTTGCTCCAGGTGGGTTGAGACCAATTGATGCATCTTAGATGGTCGCTTGTTAGCATTTAAGACCCCAGACGCCACATTTCAAAGTGGGATGCACAATGTTTTCCTAATAGAATTATTTTCCCAATTGACTTAGAAGTCCCCTTAAACCATGGTCCCCAAACCTCCGCCCTTGCTCCGCTGACCTTTGAAGCATTCATTTTATCCCGGAAACTTCTTTGCTTTTGGTCCAGTCCAATTGAGCTGACCTTCCATGTATTGACTGTTGTTCTTCCCTTCACCTAAAGCAGTTCTTATCTACTAATTAATCGGTAAAAAACCCTCTCCCTCCCTCCCCCGCTCGTAACCACAAAAGTATGTGTTCTTCTCAGTTTATACTACTTCTCAAGATCTTAAAATAGTGGTCTTATACAATATTTGCCCTTTTGCCTCTGCTTAATTCGCTCAGCATAATGCCTTCCAGGTTCCTCCATGTTATGAAATGTTTCACAGATTCCTCACTGTTCTTTATCGATGCGTAGTATTCCATTGTGTGAATATACCACAATTTATGTACCCATTCATCCGTTGATGGACACCTTGGTTGCTTCCAACTTTTTGCTATTGTAAACAGAGCTGCAATAAACATGGGTGTGCATATATCTGTTTGTGTGAAGGCTCTTATTTCTCTAGGGTATATTCCGAGGAGTGGGATTTCTGGGTTGTATGCTAGTTCTATTTCTTACTGTTTAAGATAACGCCAGATGGATTTCCAAAGTGGTTGTACCATTATTTACAATCCCACCAGCAGTGTATGAGAGTTCCAATCTCTCCGCAGCCTCTCCAACATTTATTATTTTGTGTTTTTTGGATTAATGCTTTTTTTGTTGGAGTGAGATGGAATCTCATCGTAGTTTTAATTTGCATTTCTCTAATGGCTAATGATCGAGAGCATTTTCTCATGTATCTGTTAGCTGCCTGAATATCTTCTTTAGTGAAGTGTGTGTTCATATCCTTTGCCCACTTCTTCATTGGGTTGTTTGTCTTTTTGTGGTTGAGTTTTGACAGAACCGTATAGATTTTAGAGATCAGGCGCTAGTCGGAGATGTCATAGCTGAAAATTCTTTCCCAGTCTGTAGGTGGTCTTTTTACTCTTTTGGTGAACTCTTTAGATGAGCATAGGTGTTTGATTTTTAGGAGCTCCCAGTTATCTGGTTTCTCTTCGTCATTTTTAGTAATGTTTTGTACTCTGTTTATGCCTGGTATTAGGGCTCCTAACGTTGTCCCTATTTTTTCTTCCATGATCTTTATCGTTTTATTCTTTATGTTTAGGTCTTTGATCCACTTGGAGTTAGTTTTTGTGCTTGGTGTGAGGTATGGGTCCTGTTTCATTTTTTTGCAAATAGATATCCAGTTATGCCAGCACCATTTGTTAAAAAGACTATCTTTTCCCCAATGAACTGACACTGGGCCTTTGTCAAATATCAGCTGCTCATATGTGGATGGATTTATATCTGGGTTCTCAATTCTGTTCCACTGGTCTATGTGCCTGTTGTTTTACCAATACCAGGCTGTTTTGACTACTGTGGCTGTATAATAGGTTCTGAAATCAGGTAGAGTGAGGCCTCCCACTTTCTTCTTCTTTTTCAGTAATGCTTTGCTTATCTGAGGCTTTTTTCCCTTCCATATGAAGTTGGTGATTTGTTTCTCTGTCGCCTTAAAAAATGACATTGGAATTTGGATCGGAAGTGCATTGTATGTATAGATGGCTTTTGGTAGAATAGACATTTTTACTATGTTAAGTCTTCCTATCCATGAGCAAGGTATGTTTTTCCACTTAACTATGTCCTTTTGAATTTCTTGTAGTAGAGCTTTGTAGTTTTCTTTGTATAGGTCTTTTACATCCTTGGTAAGATTTATTCCTAAGTATTTTACCTTCTTGGGGGCTACTGTGAATGGTATTGATTTGGTGATTTCCTCTTCGATGTTCTTTTTGTTGATGTAGAGGAATCCAAGTGATTTTTGTATGTTTATCTTATAACCTGAGACTCTGCCAAACTCTTCTAGTAGTTTCAGTAGTTTTCTGGAGGATTCCTTAGGGTTTTCTGTGTATAAGATCATGTCATCTGCAAATAGAGCTAATTTTACTTCCTCCTTGCCAGTCCGGATGCCCTTTATTTCTTTGTCTAGCCTAATTGCTCTGGCTAGGACTTCTAGCACAATGTTGAATAAGAGCGGTGATAAAGGGCATCCTTGTTTGGTTCCCGTTCTCAAGGGAAATGCTTTCAGGTTCTCTCCATTTAGAGTGATGTTGGCTGTTGGCTTTGCATAGATGCCCTTTATTATGTTGAGGAATTTTCCTTCAATTCCTATTTTGGTGAGAGTTTTTATCATGAATGGGTGTTGGACTTTGTCAAATGCCTTTTCTGCATCAATTGATAAGATCATGTGGTTTTTGTCTTTTGTTTTATTTATGTGGTGGATTACATTAATGGTTTTTCTGGTATTAAACCAGCCTTGCATACCTGGTATAAATCCCACTTGGTCGTGGTGAATTATTTTTTTGATATGTTGTTGAATTCTATTGGCTAGAATTTTGTTGAGGATTTTTGCATCTATGTTCATGAGGGATATAGGTCTGTAATTTTCTTTTTTTGTAATGTCTTTACCTGGTTTTGGTATCAGGGAGATGGTGGCTTCATAGAACGAGTTTGGGAGTATTCCGTCATTTTCTATGCTTTGAAATACCTTTAGTAGTAGTGGTGTTAACTCTTCTCTGAAAGTTTGGTAGAACTCTGCAGTGAAGCCGTCTGGGCCAGGGCTTTTTTTTGGTTGGGAGTTTTTTGATGACCGTTTCAATCTCTTTTTTTGTTATGGGTCGATTTAGTTGTTCTACTTCTGAATGTGTTAGTTTAGGTAGGTAGTGTTTTTCCAGGAATTGAACCATTTCTTCTAGGTTTTCAAATTTGTTAGAGTACAATTTTTTGTAATAATCTGATATGATTCTTTTAATTTCAGTTGGTTCTGTTGTGATGTGGTCCTTCTCGTTTCTTATTCGGGTTATTTGTTTCCTTTCCTGTATTTCTTTAGTCAGTCTAGCCAATGGTTTATCAATTTTGTTAATTTTTTCAAAGCACCAGCTTTTGGCTTTGTTAATTCTTTCAATTGTTTTTCTGTTCTCTAATTCATTTAGTTCAGCTCTAATTTTTATTATTTGTTTTCTTCTGGTGCCTGATGGATTCTTTTGTTGCTCACTTTCTATTTGTTCAAGTTGTAGGGACAGTTCTCTGATTTGGGCTCTTTCTTCTTTTTGTATGTGTGCATTTATCGATATGAATTGGCCTCTGAGCACTGCTTTTGCTGTGTCCCAGAGGTTTTGATAGGAAGTATTTTCATTCTCGTTGCATTCTATGAATTTCCTTATTCCCTCCTTAATGTCTTCTATAACCCAGTCTTTTTTCAGGAGGGTATTGTTCAGTTTCCAAGTATTTGATTTCTTTTCCCTAGTTTTTCTGTTATTGATTTCTAGTTTTATTGCCTTGTGGTCTGAGAAGATGCTTTGTAATATTTTGATGTTTTGGATTCTGCAAAGGTTTGTTTTATGACCTAATATGTGGTCTACTCTAGAGAATGTTCCATGTGCACTAGAAAAAAAAGTATATTTTGCAGCAGTTGGGTAGAGAGTTCTGTATAAGTCAATGAGGTCAAGTTGGTTGATTGTTGTAAGTAGGTCTTCCGTGTCTCTATTGAGCTTCTTACTGGATGTCCTGTCCTTCTCCGAAAGTGGTGTGTTGAAGTCTCCTACTATAATTGTGGAGGTGTCTATCTCACTTTTCAGTTCTGTTAAAATTTGATTGATGTATCTTGCAGCCCTGTCATTGGGTGCATAAATATTTAATATGGTTATGTCTTCCTGATCAATTGTCCCTTTTATCATTATGTAGTGTCCTTCTTTATCCTTTGTGGTGGATTTAAGTCTAAAGTCTATTTTGTCAGATATTAATATTGCTAGTCCTCTTCTTTTTTGCTTATTGTTTGCTTGATATATTTTTTCCATCCTTTGAGTTTTAGTTTGTTTGTGTCTCTAAGTCTAAGGTGTGTCTCTTGTAGGCAGCATATAGACAGATCGTGTTTCTTTATCCAGTCCGAGACTCTCTGTCTCTTTATTGGTGCATTTAGTCCATTTACATTCAGCGTAATTATAGATAAATAAGTTTTTAGTGTTGTCATTTTGATGCCTTTTTACGTATGTTGTTGACAATTTCATTTTTCGACTTACTTTTTTGTGCTGAGACGTTTTTCTTCATAAATTGTGAGATCCTCATTTTCGTAGTGTTTGACTTTATGTTTGTTGAGTCGTTACGTTTTTCTTGGCTTTTATCTTGAGTTATGGAGTTGTAATACCTCTTTGTGGTTACCTTAATATTTACCCCTATTTTTCTAAGTAAAAACCTAACCTGTATTGTTCTATATCGCCTTGTATCACTCTCCATATGGCAGTTCTATGCCACCTGTATTTAGTCCCTCTTTTTGATTATTGTGATCTTTTACATATTGACTTCCATGATTCCCTGTTTTGAGCATTTTTTTTTTTTAATTAATCTTAATTTGCTTTTGTGATTTCCCTATTTGAGTTGATATCAGGATGTTCTGTTTTGTGACCTTGTGTTGTGCTGGTATCTGATATTATTGGTTTTCTGACCAAACAATTTCCTTTAGTATTTCTTGTAGCTTTGGTTTGGTTTTTGCAAATTCTCTAAACTTGTGTTTATCTGTAAATATCTTAATTTCTCCTTCATATTTCAGAGAGAGTTTTGCTGGATATATGATCCTTGGCTGGCAGTTTTTCTCCTTCAGTGCTGTGTATATGTCATCCCATTGCCTTCTTGCCTGCATGGTTTCTGCTGAGTAGTCTGAACTTATTCTTACTGATTCTCCATTGAAGGAGACCTTTCTTTACTCCCTGGCTGCTTTTAAAATTTTCTGTTTATCTTTGGTCTTGGCAAGTTTGATAATAATATGTCTTGGTGTTTTTCTTTTTGGATCAATCTTAAATGGGGTTCAATGAGCATCTTGGATAGATATCCTTTCGTCTTTCATGATGTCAGGGAAGTTTTGTGTCAGGAGTTCTTCAACTATTTTCTCTGTGTTTTCTGTCCTCCCTCCCTGTTCTGGGACTCCAATCACACACAAGTTATCCTTCTTGATAGAGTCCCACATGATTCTTAGGGTTTCTTCATTTTTTTAAATTCTTTTATCTGATTTTGTTTCAGCTATGTTGGTGTTAATTCCCTGGTCCTCCAGATTTCCCAGTCTGCATTCTAATTGCTCAAGTCTGCTCCTCTGACTACCTCTTGCATTGTCTAATTCTGTAATTTTATTGTTAATCTTTTGGATTTCTACATGCTGTCTCTCTATGGATTCTTGCAACTTGTTAATTTTTCCACTATGTTCTTGAATAATCTTTTTGAGTTCTTCAACTGTTTTATCAGTGTGTTCCTTGGCTTTTTCTGCAGTTTGCCTTATTTTGTTTCTGATGTCTTGAAGCATTCTGTAAATTAGTTTTTTATATTCTGTATCTGATAATTCCAGGATTGTATCTTCATTTGGGAAAGATTTTGATTCTTTTGTTTGGGGGGTTGTAGAAGCTGTCATGGTCTGCTTCTTTATGTGGTTTGATATCGACTGCTGTCTCCAAGCTATCACTAAGATATAAAAAGTAGTGGTTTATTCTATAATTGCTCACTGAGTCTTATCTTGTTTTGTTTTCTTTCAGTATACATGGATGGGCTACTAGATTGAGCTGTCTTGTTTGTTGTAGCCCTTGACTTACTTATGACATATTACCAGCTGTTTTGGGCTGTTGCCAGATATATATGCCTGAGTCTATTCACTATTCTTGAGTAGAGCCTGATTTGGGTCATCAAGTGTGTGCTGCACCTTAACACCTATCCACGTCAAGAAGTAGTGGTGATAGTTGTGTGCACCAGATTCTATTAGCAGCTGGGGTTCACCCTCGGGGGGGGCAGGATGCTGACAGGCTTCCCCCAAGTGTCAGTGAGGTAGGTGTGTCTCTATTCCTATAGCACCTTGGTGGGAGGGCACTGCAGCTGTACCTTAGGACCCCAATGCAAGTACCTCTACTGATTGGTAGGTGTCACCCTCCTTAGACCCCTAAGGCAAGAGGCTAGGTGGTCTGGGGGGAGCTTCAGCCCTCAGTTCCCTGTTGTGGATCAGTTACGGCTCTGTTGAATAAGCAGAGATATCAGACCTGGGAAACTTGTTTTTCCAGAAAATCCGCTAAAAAAAAAAAAAGCAGTCAGAGCCCTATCAGAACTGCCTTTGGATTATAACCACCACCTTGTTCCCTGTAAGGATGAAAGTCCGAGATTTGGATCATATATGCTTGGCTGTAGCTGGTTCTGTGTTTTTAGTCCAATTTGGGATGGATTTTTGGTCCCTGGGTTTTTTGTGGTTCCTTCTCTCGGTCTGGAAGAATGGGTTAGGAAAAGACCAAAAAAAAAAGGGGGGGAGGAAGCAAAGCCGCCGCCAGCCGGAGCCGTTCTCCCTCTGGCTCAGGAAATTCCAATGTTAATGAAGCCGCCTGGGAATGGTGGGGGAGGGTTTGGAGAAATAGGAGAGTAGCACCTCGGAATACAGCCAAAGTTGCTTGTCTTGCTTGGAGTGACTATTTTATCTGAGATTCCCCAGGCGCGTGTCGCCTATGTGTGCTGGCTGTGTGGAGATTGCCCCCGGGGGTCTGGCCCGCTGAAGCTGTGGTCAGATCCTCCGCTGCCAGTCTAAAGCTCAGTGTCAAGGTTCCCCTGCTGGGATGCTGCACCCCCGGCTCCAAAATCAGTCGCTGCCTCCCGGGGACTTCTCGTCCCGCCAGCCGTGCCCCCCCACCACCCCTGCGGACCGGCTGGGCCCCCTCCCGAGTTTAGTTCAGGGGAGTAGGGGAGTAGGGCTGCGCCCTGTGCTTGCACCATGACAGCGCCCAGTCAAATGCCCGGCGCCAAGGTTCCCCGGCTGGGACGCTGCACTCCCAGCTCCAAAACCAGTCACTGCCTCCCGGGGACTTGTCCCACCAGCCGCGTCGCCACGCCGTCCTCGCGGACCAGCTGGGCCCCCTCCCGGGGTCAGTTCAGGGGGGTAGGGCTGTGCCCCTTGTTTGCGCCATCACAAGATTTTTGAGTTCAGCTCTCCTGGGCCCAGACCTAAGCCTGGCGCCAAGGTTACCTGACTGGGACACTGGCTCCAGGCTCCGAAAACAGTCGCTGCTTCCCCGTATTTGTTCGTTCTCCGTCTCTAAATCTGTGTTTGTTGTTCAGGGTTCGTAGATTGTTATGTATGTGATTGATTCACTTGTTTTTCTGAGTCTTTGTTGCAAGAGGGATCCGGGGTAGCGTCTACCTAGTCCGCCATCTTGGCCCCCAGGCATAAGGTGTGTTTTAAGTCAATCTCTTTTGAGATATAAAAGGAGATTATACCAGCAGCAAAGAAACAGAGATGGGGAAGATAGATGCCACACCACATGAAGATCATCAAAGAACTAAAAAATATAAGCAAAAAGAGACAAAGACCTTCTTCCAGAGCCAACAGAGACAGAAAGTCTTCCTCCAGAACTGGTACCCTGAATTTAGAATCTGGCCTCCTAAACTGTGAGAAAATAAATTTCTGTTTGTTAAAGCCGCCTACTTGGGGTATTTCTTCATAGAAGCACTAGGAAACTAAGACAGCTCTTCTGGTGGTAACAAATTTCCTTCATTTTGCTTAAATGGGAATGTCCTAATTCTGCCCTCATTTTTGAATGAAAGTTCAAAATTATACTTTGGAGCACTGGTGGCATAGTGGGTATTATACTTGGTTGACAGTTATTTTCCTTCAACATTTTAAATATGGCATCCTATTGCCTTTTTGCTTGCATGGTTTCTGATGAGAAATTGACAGTTAATCTTATTGTGGAATTTTTCTATGTGATACTTAGCTTTTCATGTCCTGCACTCAAAATTCTCTCTTTGTCCTTGGTTCTCCAGGGTTTGATTGTGATATACCTAAGTGCATTTCTTTTAGAATTTTACCTATATAGAGTTTGTTGAGCTTCTTTTATGTAAAACTTTTTGTCTTTTGTGTTATTTGAGAAGTTTTCTGCCATTATTTCTTCAAAAATTCTTTCTGGACTTCTTTTTCTTTCTTCTCCTTCTGATACTCCCATAATGCATATATTATTCCTCTTGATTGTGCCCCACATATCCCTTAGGCTGTCTTCATTTTTTTTTTCATTCTTTTTTCCTGTTTGCTCCTTAGACTGAGCAATCTCAAAGGCCTTGTCTTCTGTTTTACTGATTCTTTCTCCTATCATTTCAATCCTACCTTCTCAGTCCTTCCATATAGTAATTCAGTTTTGTTATTTTACTATTAAGCTACAGAAATACTTTTTTTTTTTAATATCTCTTTTTATTGAAGTCCCCCTATTGTTTTTGTATTGTTGTCCTGATTTCCTTTAGGTCTTTTTCCACATTTCCTTATCTCTTTAACATAAAACCTGCTGAAGCCCTCTGCGGTTGAGTCAATTCTGACTCATAATGATCCCATAGAAAGGGTAGAACTGTCTCATAGAATTTCCAAGGCTGTAATCTTTACAGAGGAAAGCCTGGTGGCGTAGCAGTTCTGTCCTATAGGGTCGCTATGAGTCGGAATCCACTTGATGGCACTGGCTTTAATCTTTATGGAAGTAGACTTCTATATCTTTCTCCTGCAGAGTGTTGGTGGGTTTGAACTGCTAAGCTTTGAGTAACAGCCAAGCACTTAACCATTGTGCCACCAGGGCTCCTCCTCTTTGAGGATACTTAACACTAATACCTTGAAGGATCTGTTGGGTTGTTCCAATATCTGTCCTTCCTCAGAAACAGTTTCCATTTCTTTGTTTTTGTCATTTGCTTGAGCCATCCTTTCCTATTTCTTTTTATGTTTTGTAATTATCTGTTGTTTTATAGGGTCGCTATAAGTCAGAATCAACTCAGTGGCAATGGGTTTGGTTTTTAGGTTTTTTTGGGAAGGATGCTAAAGGTTTGTTGTTGTTTGTTTTTCTTTGATGAATTGGGAAGATTAGCTTCTTTCTCTTTTCTTTAGATTGCTCTTCTTCCTTTGTATTATTATTTTATATTATTGAAGGATGTATGTCTCTGTTTCTACTCCAGCCTTCTCATCTTAGTTCACTCACTCCATGGGTCAGCTCCAGCACTGTCTGGCACTGATCTTATGGTTCTGCTCACTTTTCTTTTTTATATCTCAAGAGATTGCCTCAAGACACAATACAAACTTGTAGGTTGACCTTGCCTCACTAACACAACTACCACCCATCCTCCCTTATTAACATCATAGAGGCAGGTTTTACAACATATAGGAAAATCACACAATACTGGGAATCACAGCTCAGCCCAAGTGATACACACATTTTTACAGGGGAACATAATTCAATACAGGACATTCACTTATTATTGTTTCTTCACTATTGTTCTCCCTGCCCACAGTCACCAGCCATCATCATGTCACCTCTAGTTTCCCTCACTTATTCTTCCCATGATTCATTGGAACTTCTATCTGAGTAGTACTCACCTATTCACACTGTCCTATGCCTGATTGCTCTGGTTTCTCAGCTCCCACTGCATCAGTCTCACCTCTCTGTGTCAGGGCCATCTGTTCATGTGCTATGGTCTACATTGCATCCTGGGTCAGCTGTCAGGCATCTTCCTGGGGTTTCCCAGATTTATTTCTGTTGCACTGGTTGGAAGGTTGGATGTTTTCCTGTCCAAGATATTTGTTTATGATTTTGGAGCTACCAGTTCACTGGGTGTGGTGTCTCATTTCAGGTGAGTGGACTGGGTTGTATACCCTTGAGGGGCCTACAGGATTAGTGTGGGACCTTTCCTGCAGTGGGCTGTGCAGCACTGGAGGTGTGACCCTTCCATGCCATGCAGAGAGGCATGTGGCACAGGGGATGAGACTCTTGCAGCAGCAAGGCGAGCTGTGATGGAGGGGCAGGGCCCTTACAGTGCTTAAGCATATGGCACTATAGTGTGAGTCACACTACACTGGGGGGTGAAGCACACAGTGCTGTGGGGGGCAGAGCTCTAGCCTAGGCAAGGTGCACAGTGTGGGAGAGTGGGGCTCTTGCTGCACCAAGGTTGCTTCCTTGTGCTATGCTCTCTCAAGCCCTCCTAGTCCTAGGATGTGTCTTCGTACCTTGCTGCTCCTTTCTAGGGCTATTTTCTCAGTCTCTCTGTCCCAGTCTGAGTTTTCTGTGCTGCTCCTTCCCTGGGCTCCTTGTTTGGGGATGTCATCTGCAGCCATCCAAAATTGGTCATGCTGTGCTGGGCCATTGGGTACGGTGTGGGCAGTCCACAAATCTCTGCCTTCCACTGACCTTGTTCTATCTCTCCCCTGATTCAGTATTCAGTCTGGTCTCCAATCCTTCAATTGCTATCCAGAATTCTAAGATCACTGGCTGCCTAGATTTTTTATTTGTTATTCGTGTCATTGTTGGAGGGTGTTAGGGTGAGATCGTTTATGCCATCATCTTCTCTGATCTAAAAAGACACTATTTTTATATAATATTTTTAAAGTAGATTATGTGACAATTGTTCTCTATGTTATTGTGGCTTTAAAAAGTGCCCCCTCTCCTCACTAGGTGTCCCCAGCCCAAGTGCTTCAAAATGTAAGCATTTATGGCACAGTTAATATTGAAATATGCTTTACACTTTCCAGGTGAGGAAAATATCCTTGGAATTGGGGGGAAAAAAAATCTGTAGGTATGACAAACTGAGCCATAGGATTTCTTAACCCAGGAGAAGCAACTATTTCTGGGAATAGCCCATCCCAAGAAAATTTTAAAGCAACCAGTTCCTAGCTATGTGGCTCTGGACAATCATTTAAAGTTTGGGCCCCCAATTCCTTTAGCTAAAAACAAGCAGAAAAAAAACTGTGTTTATAAAATTTTATTAAAAATTTAAGAAATAGCATGCTTGAGAATCTTGCCTGCCACAAAGTGGTTGCTTTCTAATAAAAATCCTCTCCCACTTAATAGACAATAGATAAGTAGGAAAAAAAATCCACTCCCTTTTAGACCTCTTAATTAAGAATCAAAATGCTTGGTAAAACCTTATATCAGTGTAAGGTGTTATATTTCCCAGCACTGTGGAAGAGAATTAAACATCAGTCTCATATGCCAGTGCCTTTCTGTTGAAAATATCAGTTGTAACAAATGCAGTCAAATTATATGCATACAATAGTTGCTGTACATATTACATATAGGGATATTTTAAAATAATGCTAAGTTTATATTTTACAAAAGTAAAATGGTTTCTTTTTATTATCAGCTAGACCAATTGGAATGTATAGGTGTCAAGGGCAATTTTACAATTTATAAAAAGACAGGGTTTGACAGTCACATGAGTGAGACTCAACTAGTACATACCAAAATATGATACAAGAGTTACCATAGAAACTGATGTCAGATTCCTGAAAATAGGGAAGGGCTTTTCAGACATTATTGTGTGTTTACTTTAAAACATTCATTCCATCTTTGGCATGGTGGTTTCTGTTTCCATGGTAACCAGAGCTATAGCCAATAGTTTGCTGTTAGGAGATACTGTGTTTTTGAAAGTCTGGCTCCCAGCTACAATGACTGGTTTCAAAGAGCCCTTCAGGCTTCTGTGTCCAAAATTCCCAAGTCAATTTGGATAAGTGGGTTGAGAAATAAATTCTTACTTTTTGTTATCTGAGGAAATGAGTTGAGGTCACAAACTGATAAATGAGGTGGTTCCATGCAGTCTGTGCTGTGGGCCTGCTGTCTTCCTTCTCTTGAGGAGGCAGGGCATCCTGGGCTTTGAGACGGATGGTTAGCTGCACTGCTTGGGACAAGGCCCTGCGGTTCTCTGAGTCTTAATGCCCTTATCTCTAAGAAGAGAAAATGCACTTGTGTGTATGGGGATCAAATAGGCTAAGTGAGATCCGGAAATTGATCCACAACTGTGAATTCATATTATTTTTTCAACTGTAATACATGATAATCTATCACACATTTTCAATAAAACTGCCACAAAAGCTAGGTACATGCATGAGGATACAACAGTTAAAACTGATTGAAGAGAACTTTTAGCTGAATTTTAATCAGCTCTTCTACTAAAATATACCTGGTGGCAGAAGTCAGTAATCATGGAGTTCCAGAGAGTGTAGAATTCCTTGGTAGCCACATGGTGCGTCATTAAAATTGATGTGAAGTTTACATTTTATTCCTTATTAATTTGACTCTGTTGTAAAATAATAAGTTATTGAAATTATAAAACTTTTAGCTTGCAAAAATTCAAAACTTATTATCCCAGTGTTTGAGTAAAATTGAGGCTCTAGAAAAATATGGTGTTCTTCTTATGTGGGTGAAAACACCTTTAAGAGTAAAAGCAACTACCTCAAATTCTCCTAAAAAGACCAGACTTAATGGTCTGACTGAGACTGAAGGAACCCCAGTGGTCATGGCCCCTGGACCTTCTGTTAACCTAAGACTGGAACCATTCCTGAAGCCAACTCTTCAGACAGGGATTGTACTGGACTGTAAGACAGAAGATGATACTGGTGAGGAGTGAGCTTCTTGGCTCAAGTAGACACATGAGACTATGTGGGCAGCTCCTGTCTGGAGGCAAGAGGAGAAGGCAGAGGGGGACAGAAGCTGGTTGAATGGTCACGGGGAATACGGAGTAGAGAGGAGGGAGTGTGCTGTCACATTAGGGAGAGAACAATAGGTTTTGATATGAGAGACTGGCTTGATTTGTAAACTTTCACTTAAAGCACAAAAAAAAAAAAAAAAAGAGTAAAAGCAACACACACTCAGTGTTACATAAGTAATAAAAATAGTATTGGTTATTAAAATTTCAGTTACATAATAACATCATTGGAAGAATAGCTCAAAATCCAAAGATTCAACAAGCCATTGGAATTGTCCACAAGCTGATTACACACAAGGGAATGGAAGGAGCACTCAGGCAGGATCTTGCCCTTGTGCATGAAAGTCCCCCTTCCCCTAACCAGAGCACAATCCTCAGATCCCAGGGCATTCCCACTGGGTTGCAACTTGGCCTCACAGATCACTTCAGTTTGCTCCATTTTCCCTCTTGTAATTTTTTTTATTTTTTTTTTAAGAGAGATACAACCAACGGAAGCTTATTTTAGCAGTCGGCCAAAGGCAAACATTTTCCTAACATTTTACTGGATTTACTAAAATTGAGTCTAAAATTTAAAACCAATATTAACAAGCAAGCACACTGTAGAAGGCACTTTCTTTTCTTATCTAGAAAATAAACATGAAAGAAGGTTAAACTCAGGATCACAATGCAAGTCCATCTCAGACATGCTCAAGTTATTAGAATAAAAAAAACTTATTCCAACTTATTGGAGTAAGTCATTATAATTCTTTGTGAAATGGCAATATTTTAAAGTATAACCATCCTTGCAGGGAGAGCTTGAGTATGTATAGATAAATAATCAACAAACAAATAAATACTGAGCTGAGGAGTATCCAATAATTTCTAACTCTGCCCCATAAGTTAATTTTATTAAAGTAAAGAAATGACTACAATTATGCCAGCTAACTTTTGCTGCATAACAAACCATCGAAAACATAGTGACTTAAAGAAAGCAACAGTCACTGAATTATTTCATAATTTTGTGGGACAGTGAATTCTGCTGGGCTCAGCTCAGAGGTTCTTCTAGTCACAGGTGGACTGGCTCAGGTCTCTGTGGTCAGCCGCTGAGGCAGGCTGGGGCTAGTGGGTCTAGGTGGGCCTCAGGTCTCAAGGTCTCACACCCCTAACAGATTGGCCTGGCTTATTCACTTGGCAAACACACAGGGCTCAGAAAGAGTGAGAAGAAGTGTGCGAGGTATAAACTCGGACCTGCCACAGTGTCACTGCTGCTGAACTTTATTGGTCAAAGTGTGTCACAGGCCAGCCCAGACGAAAGGAGGTGAAATCAGCCGTAGCTTTTAATGGGAGAGACAGTACTGTCACAGTGCTAGGGGTGTAAACACGGAGATTTTTACAAATTGCAGCAATTTTTACAAATATTATAACATAATGAACAAGTGACCACATAAATCCTTTGTGAATCAAGCAGAAGATACATAGAAAAAGTCTATTTTAGCATAATGGGAAGAAGAGGGGTTTTGAATCTAGAAGGAAAAAAAAAAAAACTGGATTTAAAGCTAAGCTCCCCAGCTTCTTTGGAAGTGTGGGTTACCTAAAGCTCCCTGAACTTTGATTTCATCATCTCTGTGTCACCCAGGGAAACCCTGGTGTAATAGTGGTTAAGTGCTACGGCTGCTAAGCAAAAGGTCGGCAGTTCAAATCCTCCAGACGCTCCTTAGAAACTCTATGGGGCATTTCTATTCTGTCCTATGGGGTTGCTATGAGTCAGAATCGACTCAATGGCAGTGGGTTTGGGTTTTTGGTTTGGTGTCACCCAGACATCACCCTGAACTTGCTATTTAGATGTTTAGTTAAAGCTGGTCCAAGTTTAACTCCACTGTCTGTGATGGCACATACCATTCCCTCATAAATCCCTGAAAGTTTCTGCAACTTACTTGTTATTTTACTTCTCTCAGGGACTACATACATATGCACCACCTCTGATTGTATCCTACTATTCCCCAAATACATACAGAATATGTTATGGATTGAACTGTGTCTCCCAAAATATTGGGATCCTAACCCCTATGCCTGTGGATATAATGTAATGTAATATAATCATGTTCCATAATGCAATCTAATGTTATGTTAAGACACCATATCATTGCAGGGTGTGACCTAAACCTAATCACTTCTGAATTATAAGAAGCAGCATAGACACAGAGACAAGCAAGCACAAAGGAAAGAAGATCTTCAAGGAACCAAGGAATGCAGAGGCTACAGAAGCTGAGATAAGGATCTTAGCCTAGACCAGACAGAAAGAGAGCCTTTCCCAGTAGCTGGCACCATGCGTTTGGCCTCCTATGGGAAAATAAATTTCTGTTCTTTAAAGTCACCCATTTGTGGTATTTCTATTACAGCAGCTCTAAGAAACAAAGATGAGAAAGGGAAGAACTTGTCTAGAGGACCTCTCAAGTCCCACCCACAACTGGTGGCTTCAATTCCGTTAGCAGAGCACTGGGGGTCCCCATTCTTACCCACTTCCCAGAGCCCTGGTCCATGCCCGACCTCTCCTTCTCTGGCATTTCTCACCTTCCCCTCTCCTTGGCCTGTCCACCACAAATATGCTCCAGCCTTGATAACTCCATTGCTTAACATCTTCCTTCACTATAAATCTTTAAGTTAGGTGTCCCTATTCTTATTTTAAAGATAAAGAAATACAACTGCAACAAGATTTTTCTTCCCCAAGGTCATTCAACCATTAAGATGTAAACCAGACACCCGGGTCCAGCACAGCTGCTTCTACCTTCTCCCCAAAACCTTACACTCAATTTCCATGGCCTTGGCCCCACCTTCATCACACTCCCAAAATGGATCTCCCTAAAGGCCCCAGAAAATATCCATTCAACATACAAAGTGGCCTTTTCAAAATTGTCACTGAGCACATAGACTGGTTATCAGTCTATTGAAACCTGTTTTTTGGTGCTGATGTTGAGAACAGTTGAGGTGTTCTGGGTTTTCAAAATGACTGTCTCTTGTGGCTCTAACTCAAGGTCATGCAGAGTCCCGTTGAGCTAGATTTTCTTTCCTTAAAGCATATACTTGCTGAGGGGAGCACATGGGCCAGATACCATTTGAACTCTGTGGTAGATGGGGCAGAGCAAGTTATCAGGAGCAAAGTTTCCACAGAGTTGAACCCCAACAAGCCAGCGAGAAGAGTGCTAGGAACAGTGGTGCCTGCACCTGGCCTCAGCACGTGTTCCATCTTCAGCACGATGAGGGAGAGGTATGAAATGACCTCCAAGAGCCAAGCCTCATAATTTTGACATAAACTCTGTGTGGGCAAGATTTGAGAGAAGGCAAAATTTAAAAAAAAAAAGTGGGGGAAGCTTTAAAATCAGAATGTTCCCTGACTTTCTAAAAATAGAAACAAATATAATTTATTTTCAAAAACTCTGGCAGGGACTCATGCAAAAAGCCCCAAGTAAAATGCTCAGAGATTCTCATTGGATTATGGCATCATTAACCTCTGAGAAGCTGGCAGCCCATTGGAGGATGGATGATTGGGGATCATTTACTTATCAAAGCTCTGGCCCTGGAGGCCTACTAGCTAAATATCTGGGTAGTATTATGTCTAATGATTTAAAATGAAGGTAAGCCATGTAGGCTTGTATTGGGACTATACTGGGTGAATGAGCAGGGTTAGGAAAGCATTCTCCTCACTCACAGATGACAATGACAAATAGTATAAAGCACCACTCCAACCTCCCTGTCCTAGAAGCTGGATTTCTGAGCACTTCTAAATACTTGATTGTAACCTGTCTATCCTCAAAAAATGTTTACTCCACAAATTATGGTATATTCACACAACAGAATATTATGCAACACTGAAAATGACAATGAATCCATGGAACATCTCATAACACAGATGAATCTGGAAGGCATTATGCTGAGTGAAATTAGTCACAAAAGGGCAAATATTGTATGAGACCACTATTATAAGAACTCAAGGAAAAACTTAAACACAGAAGAAAACATTCTTTGATGGTTACAAGGATGAAGAGGGAAAGCGAGGGATATTCACTAACTAAATAGCAGACAAGGATTATCTTAGGTGAAGGGACGGACAACACACAACACAGGGGAATTCGGTGCACCTGGACAAAACCAAAAGCTAAGAAGTTTCCTGAATACAGCCAAACACTTCAAGGGACAGAGGAGCAGAGGTGGGGGTCTGAGGACCATGGTGTCAGGGAAAATCTAGGTTAATTGGCATAACAAAGTTTATTAAGAAAATGTTCTGCATCCCACTTTGGTGAGTGGCATCTGGGATATTAAAAGCTAGTGAGCAGCCATCTAAGATGCATCAGTTCGTCCCAACCCACCTGGAGCAATGGAGAATGAAGAACACCAAAGAGTCAAGGAAAATATTAGCCCAAGAGACAGAAAGGACCACATAAAACAGAGACTCCATCAGCCTGATACCAGAAGAACTAGATGGTGCCCAGCTACCATCAATGACTACTCTGACAGGAAACACAACAGAGAGTCCCTGACACAGAAGGAGAAAAGTGGGATGCAAAACTCAAATTCTAGTAAAAAGACCAGACTTGATGGTCTGATTCAGAATGGAGGAACCCTGGAAGACATGGCCCCGAGATTCTCTGTTAACCCAGAACTAAAACCATTCCCGAAACCAACTCTTCAAACAAAGATTAGACTGGACAATAAGACATAACATAATATTCATGAAGAGTGTGCTTCTTGGTTCAAGTAGATTCGTGAGACTAAATGGGCAGCTCCTGTTCAGAGGCAGGATGAGAAGGTAGAAAGGGACAGGAACTGGTTGAATGGACACGGGTAATCTGGGGTGGAAAGGAGGAGTGCGCTGTCACATTACAGAGAGAGCAACTAGGGTCATATAACGATGTGTGTATAAATTTTTGTATGAGAAACTAACTTGAGCTGTAAAATTTCACTTAAAGCACAATTTAAAAAAAAAATATGTTTACTCCAAGAGAGCTTTGAACTTAGAGCCAAAACCATGGTTTACTAGGCAGACAGGACCAGAAACCAAATTGAAAAATGACAACACTTCTCTTATACCATTACTCCTGAATAAACATACTTTCAAAATCATTTATTCACAATCCAGGCAATGAGTACAAAATAGTGAGGGACAAAAGGTCATCTAGAATGAAATAAAAAATGTGAACCACTTAGACCATATTATAAAGATCTATACCTGAAAAAAATTAGAGCAAGTCCACAAGAGCCAAAATACAACCTTGAGTGTATCTCACCTGAATTTAGAGACCATCTCAAGAATAGATTTGATGGCCAAATGACCAAATGGCCAAATGACCTAATAAAAGACCAGATGACTAGTGGAATGACACCAAGGACGTCATACACGAAGAAAGTAAAAGCTCATTAAAAAGACAGGAAAGAAAGAAAAAATAAAATGGATATCAGAAGAGGCTCTGAAACTTGCTCTTGAACGTAGAGTAGGTACGTACAGTGAACAGAAGAATGATGAAGTAAAAGAGCTGAACGGAAGATTTCAAAGGGCAGCTCAAGAAGACAAAGTAAAGTGTTATAATGACATATGCAAAGACCTGGAGTTAAAAAACCAAAAGGTAAGAACACACTCGGCATTTCTTAAGCTGAGAGAACTGAAAAAAAATTCAAGCCTCATGTTGCAATATTGAAGAGTTCTACAGGGAAAATATCGAACGACACAGGAAGCATCAGAAAAGTTGGAAAGAATACACAGAGTCACTGTACCAAAAAGAATTGGTCAACATTCAACATTTCAGGGGGTAGCATATGGTTAAGAACCGATGGTACTTAAAGAAGAAGTCCAAGCTGCACTGAAGGGAATGGCAAAAAACAAGGCTCCAGGAATTGACAGAATACCAATTGAGATGTTTCAACAAACGGATGCAGCACTGGAGGTGCTCACTTGTCTATGTCAAGAAATTTGGAAGGCAGCTTCCTGGCCAACTGACTGGAAGAGATCCATATTTGTGCCCTTGCAAAGAAAGGTGATCCAACAGAATGTGGAAATTATTAAACAATATAATTAATACCATATGAAAGTAAAATTTTGCTGAAGATCATTCAAAGCAGCTGCAGCAGTACATCAACTGGGAACTGCCAGAGATTCCAGCCGGATTCAGAAGAGGACGTGGAACCAGGGATATCATTGCTGATATCAGAGGAATCTTGGCTGAAAGCAGACAATACTGTGTTTTATTGACTACGCAAAGGCATTAGACTGTGTAGATTATAACAAATTATGGATAACATTGCAAAGAATGGGAACTCCAGAACACTTAATTGTGCTCATGAGGAACCTATACGTAAACTAAGAGGCAGTTATTCGAACAGAACTAGGGGATTCTGCATGGTTTAAAGTCAGGAAAAGTGTGCGTCAGGGTTGAATCCTTTCACTGTACTTATCCAGTCTGTATGCTGAGCAAATAATCAGAGAAGTTGGACTATATGAAGAAGAATGCAGCCACAGGATTGAAGGAAGACTCATTAATAACCTGTGTTATGCAGATGATACAATCTTGCTTGCTGAAAGTTAATAGGGCTTGAAGCACTTACTGATGAAGATCAAAGACAACAGCCTTCGGTATCGGTTGCACCTCAACGTAAAGAAAACAAAAATCCTCACAACTGGACAAATAAGCAACATCATGATCAATGGAGAAAAGATTGAAGTTGTCAAGGATTTCATTTTACTTGGACCCATAATCAGTGCCCACTGAAGCAGCAGTCGAGAAATCAAACACTGTATTGTGTCGGGCAAGTCTGCTACAAAAAACGTCTTTAAAGTATTGAAAAGCAAGGATTTCAGCTTAAGAACTAAGGTTCACCCGACCCAAGCCATGGTATTTTCAGTCATCTCATATGCATAGGAAAGCTTGATGATGATAAGGAGGATGGAAGAAAAATTGATGCTTCTATATTATGGTTTTGTTGAAGAATACTGAATATACCATGGACTGCCAGAAAAATGAACTGTCTTGGAAGAAGTACAGCCAGAATGCTCCTTAGAAGCAAGGATGGTGAGACTGCATCTCATATACTATGGACTTGTTATCAGGAGGGACCAGTCCCTGGAGAAGATCATCATGCTTGGTAAAGTGGAGGGTCAGCAAAAAAGAGCAAGACCCTCAACAAGATGGTTTGACACAGTGGTGGCAACACTGGGCTAAAGCATAGAAAAGATTGTGAGGATGGTGCAGGACCAGGCAGGATTTTGTTCTATTGTTCATAGGGTCACTATGAGTGGGTACCAACTCGACAGCACCTAACAACAACATCAACATAAAGATCTATGATAAGCCTATGAAGAAGAATAAAGGATCGATTGGAACTTATCAATTTTTTGTTCGTCATATTGTTGTAAGTGACCCTGTGGACCACAAAATATGGTTTGAGATTTGGACTCACTGTGGATGTGCCATCAGGAGAAACTGATCCCTGGAGGAGGACGTAATGTTTGGGAAAGTGGAGAGCCAGCGAATGCAAGGGAAATGCTCAATGAGATGGAACTGACACAATGTTCCTAACAAAAGAATAGAGCACACCAATTGTGAGGGTGGCACAGGAACAGGCAAGATCCTGTTCTATTTTATATGGGGTCACCATTAGTCGGAGCCAACTTGATGGCAACTAACAACTTTGGAACCTATAGCAAGGAAACCTGATTTGATATGTGTGAGTACGTATGAATGTATGTGTGAATGTGTGAATGTGTGCGTGTGCATGCGCATGCACTTGCAGCTAGGGTCTTTTTAAGAAAATTTTATAGTCTTTAAAGTTCATTCTGGCTGCAACGTGAAGACAAGATTGGAAGAAGTAGAAGTTCTTGGTGTAAGGAGGCCGGTAAGAGCTTTATTGGTGATTGAGGGCATCAAGATCAAAGGTGATAGCAGCATAGACCAGGATGGTGGCAGTGGGGGTAAAGCTTAGATGCATATGAATGATATTTAGGAGGCAAAATCAACTGGACATGGTCACAGGCTGGACATGTGAGTGATGAAGGGGTAGATATCAGGTATGACTCAAAATTTGGACTTAAGCAACTACATGCTCTATCCATTGAGATCTCAGTAAAGGACCACATTTGGGGAAGAAATTTCATGAGATCAATTTGTGTGTAATGAGCTGGAGGTGCCTTTGAGAAATCTAAAATATCAAGCTGAGAGTTGGATATACCCCCATGGGGATACGAGGAGATGTGCTGGCCAAACACACACATTAAAAAGTCATTGCATACAGATGGTTGCTGAGGCTGGTCATGAGCAAAACCACCCAGAGAGAGGAGTGGGGTGGAAATCTTGAGGATCTCATGTTAGGCAAAGGAAACCTCAAAGAAGCATCAGACAGTAAGAGCAAAATTGGAGAGTGTAATGTGTGGAAGCCAAGGAAGAGAGTCTTTCAGAAGGTGGAGGAAGTCCAAGCTTTGATAGAAGCTAGAAGATGAGTAAGATTAGGACCAAAAAACAGCCATTCCCTGATTTATGATGCTGTTGCATACAAGGAAAGACATTTAAGTGGAGGGGAGATTGCCACTGGGATGTGGTAAAGAGAAGACAATGAGTACAAGAAAAATTGTCTTGAAACATTTGATGTTAAAGAGGAGACATGCAGCTCCATGGCTTGAAAGGGATGTATATTTGAGTCAGGGGTTGTCTAAGGTAGAAGAAGTTTGATGTATTTAAATGCTGGAGAGAAGGTAAAGTTAAAGATACAGTTGAGAGAAGGGTTATTTATATCCTAAGATCTTAAGGCAAGAAGGGCAGAAACCTAGAATGTGCAGGGGAAATATAACATTAGACAGAAGTAAAAAAAATGAATAAAGTAATGTGCAATCAATAATATGACTTTAGCCAAGTTACTCAATATTTCTAACTGGGCTCTGTCATTTATAAACCAAGATCTGCTTTGCCTTCCTTCCCCACTGCCCTTTGCTTATTCTCTAACTGCACTGACTTTCTGTTTGCCAAAAATGCCAGCTTGAAAATAGCAACCTCCTTCCTGCTTCAGGGCCTTTGGACATACCACTTCTTTTGTCTGGAGTCTTTGCAGGGCTCTCTAACTCTCATAATGATGAGACAAGAGTGATGGAGGGTCCCTCTTTCTGGTCACTCCCTGGCACGTTACCTTGTTGTAGGATTTTCATTGTACTTACAGCCACCTGAAATGACTTTCTCTTCTTCATATTGGATACAAGTTCAGGAAACTACTCACAAATGAAAGTCTGACTTGCATGTATTGTACATCACAGAAGCCCCAGCATATAATCAAGTTTTTGTCCATAGAAGGCTCTCAGAAAACATTTGTTGAATGGATGAATAAAATGACCGAGTAAATTATATTTTAGCAATTAACTGAAGTGAAATAATGAAAGTGAAGGTATCTAGTAGTCCCAGATGCATCATGTTGTTGTTGTTAGGTGCCGTTGAGTCAGTTCCAACTCATAGCGACCCTATAGGACAGAGTAGAGCTGCCACATAGAGTTTCCAAGGAGCAGCTGATGGATTTGAACTGCCAACTTTTTGGTTACCAGCTGAGCTCTTAACCACGACACCACCAGGGCTCCAGATACACCATACCAAAAAAAAAAAAAAAAACTCATTGCCATTGAGTCGATTCTAACTCCTAGCAACCCTATAGGACAGAGTAGAACTGCCCCATAGGGTTTCCACAGAGCGTCTGGTGCATTTGAACTGCTGACCTTTTGGTTAGCAGCCGTAGCTCTTAACCATTACGCCACCGGCGTTTCCTGATACAGCAGAGTCATCAACAAATGTTAATTTTCTTCTTTTTCCTTGAATTTATCACTGTATGTATGGCCAGTTTCCTAAGGGTGACCAAAAATAAGGAGAATCACATCTTTGGCCTGGCCCTGCATAAAATCAAATAGCCCAACTTCTCCCTTCCCTGTGTATATTGAAGTGTCCCTGAGCTAAGTGCAGAGTAAGCTGTCAGGATTTTCAGGCACATCAGACACTGTGTGTGGCCTTCAGAGTACAGAAGGGACAAGTGGGATCAGCTGGGTGGTGGGGACGCGCAATGTTGGCCTCTTTACTGAGTCTCCCGCCCGTGATATCCTCATTAGGGAACACGGAATATTAATCACTGCATTCGTTTTCTATGACTGTCATAACAAATTACCATAAACTTGGCAGTTTAAAACAGTACTTTTATTCTCTTATAGTTCTGGAGGCCAGAAGTCGGGTAAGGGTCTCACTGACCTAAAATCAAAGTGTTGGCAGGGTAAGTTCCTTTCTGGAGATTTTAAGGGAAAATCTGTTTCCTTGCTCATTCTCATTGATGGCAAAAGTCAGTTCTTTGGGGTTGTAGGAGAGAAGTCCCCTTTTCCTTGCTGGCTGTCAGCTGAGGGAAGTTCCAGGCTTCTAGAAACTGCCTGAGTTCTTTGGATCATGGCCCCTTTCTCCATCTTCAAAGCCAGCAACAGCAGTGGAATACCCCTAATACTTCAGATCTCGCCTGTCTCTTCATCGTCTCATCTTCGACTGTTTCTCCCACTCTTTTCCTTCCTCTTCTGCTGTTAATGTGATTACATTGGGCCTATCCAAATAATCCAGGATAGTCTTCCTATTTTAAGATAAAAATGCCACCTTAATTCCAGCTGTAAAGTCCCTCTGGCCATGTAATATAACACAGAGGGATACCACCAGGGGGGCAAAATCCCACCTACCACAATAACTATGTTATCATCTTGTTGCAAATGAAATGTAAAAGTACTTTATTTACTCTCAAGTAGAAAGCTGAGTTGTTTTAGGAGAAGAATGAGTAAAACTCACTAATTTTTTTAGCCAGATAATTAGCTTTTCCCTCTGGACCAAAGATCAGAGATTCCACTTTCCAGCCACTTGTGTCTGGTGACCGTGTTATGACCATTGTTTCCATCCAGCCAGCTTTACCACACCCATTCCTGTGGCCAGTCCCCACTGGTTCTCCTTCCCCACTGTCTTGGCTGTCTCTCCACCGTGCTCCCTTTATGGACAACAGCTACATTTGGAGTCTCATGGTCCATTCAACAGCACGTTTGTGAAAATAAGAAAAAACACACTCCTCCTAGTGTCCTGTTAGAAGGAGGTGTTCCCCCCCGCCCCCCCCCACACACTGGCCTCGTGCCTCACCTGCAGCCCACAGGTGCCTCTGTATATGGTCTGCAGTACACTCGCACAGAGGACCCCATAGCTGGGCCTCCCTGCAGGATCCTGGGACTTTGCTGAACAAGGAACCCTCCCATCCTCTCCAGATCCCCCCTCACTCATTTCTGTAAGCTTCCTCTTGGCACTCCATTCCCTGCACTCTTGAAGTCAAGCCTACAGCTCCTCTGGGTTCAAAGACTTTCCAGATAATCAACAGTAAAAAACATATGGGATGTTTAACCTGCTCCTTCATGAAGATGCAGTGACCCCAGAATCTTACAGGCTGTCATAGTCTGCCACTGATCCTGAAACAGAGGTATAAGGAAACCCCAGTGGCCCACTGGTGGCCTTTATCACAGGGTTTCTCCTGGCCCAAGGGATGCTTAGCCCAGGCTCCTTCACCCCTTGCTGGGGGCAGGAGGGCCAGAGCCCTAGGAGAAAGCTCATAGCCATTAGGGGCACCAGGAAACCCAAAAGGCAGTGCTCCTGCTTGGGCCAGCCCATCCACTGCCTTACACCGAAAGTCACCCAAGAGTGCTTCCCAAGTGAAGATCTTCTTTTGCATGATACAGGACCAGGCATGGCACCCGCATTGAAAATGTGTGTCTGTGAACATCCATGGGTTTAAAACACTAAACCACTACTGGAACTCAAAGGAACCTCATTTCAAAGAGCAATGATCCCTCAACCACCCTGATTTTAACTGAAACCACAAGAAACTATCAATCCAGGACTCACATCAACCCACGTTTGGCAGCCTTCCGGCCCAGGCTTACATCACAATTCCCTGCTGGCACTATATGCTCATGGTCATGGCACAGCACTAGCAGAAGGAAAGATCCTCCTTAGCCACGTGTTCCCCTTTCTCTAGATGGCAATGACAGTGTGATTGTGTTTGGTCACTCACATTTTTTGCACCACTGTCTAGTGAGCAGACACTACATGACACAAAATCAATTGAGATGTGCTTTTGCCTGTCATAAAACAGACAGGTGAGGAGGCAGGTATGCCAATCCACCCCTTGTTTCACTGAGAAGGAAGGGGGGTGGTGGAGTAGGAGTCACTAAATTGACTAACTATGTAAGCCAAGTGTAGACTCCGCCCACAAGAACAAGGCAACTGAGCATTTTGTTTGCATCTTGAAACAATAAAGAAAGGCTCATGTGCTCTAAGTCAGTGACATTGCAAGCCCCTAAAACTGAATCTTAGCATTATCCAATTTCATTAAATGAGGCATTTAAATACCATATTTTACAAATGCTATGTATGATTTCCAATTTCTTTAGTACATTTTCCATTCAAAAGCAAAGAAGCCCAAAGATAACCCCTACTGAAAAACCAAGCAAAGTATTATGAGAAAAATTATTGAAAGTCTGAAGTTTTTCTTCCAGATTCTGCAGCTTAACTTTTAAAATTAAAGCAGGTATTGCTGTTTTTGCCAAAAGCTTTAAAATTGCATAATTGCATAGCCATGCAAATTAACATGTATTCATTTTCCTGAACAGGATAAAATACATGTTTTCACATATGTAACCTGGCAGTAGAGAAAAATGATGCTAAATTAAAAGAAGGTGATATAGAATGCTTGCTTTTTGAAAGCAACCTCCTTCTGAGCTCACACTCAGATGACATGGGGTAGTTTCTTCCCTTCTATTTCTTGCTATTTGGTATCTTCCCCCCCCCCCCCCACACAGACTGTCCTTTATGCTTTCCAGCCTCCCTTCAAAGCTGTTCTCTTGGAAAAACCTTTGTCTACCCTGTAGTATTGTACAGGTCCCCTGGGGACTCTATAGCCAGAGTCTGTCCCTATCTAAAAAGAAGGAATTGAAATTGCTCTGCCGGGCTGTGATTTCATAATAATATAAATCATCATGGTATGTCCAGCCATTTCTTGTGTTTCAGGATGTAGCTACTAAAACCAGTACTTTCCATGTGTAACTTTCCAGAAATGGGCTCTGGAAGGCATGGCAGGCATGATGCCCAAGAACTGGGAGCATTTCCTTTACTTACCCTTACGTATTTTACCTGCACCGTACAGTCCTCAGCCCTCTGTGGTCTTTGCACATGTCCACCACACCAGCTGACTTCTTCTTTCTAGAACTTATGAGGCACCTTGACCTAAGGGTCTCCAACTACTGAATTGCCCTATGTAAGAGATTTTTTTTTAAGAGATATCAGTATCCTCATTTTATAGACGGGAAATTGGAGCTCCCCAAATGACCATGCAGTGATTGAGGGGGCCCAGGATCCCAACTGTCCTACGGAACCCCACTTCATTGCTCCCTGATCAGCAACAACTGCTTCTGTGCTCTCAGGCACTGTATTTCTTTGCAAGATTTGTGGACATGAAGATGAGGTGACCCTCTCTGTCCAAAATACCAGATGGCAAGTGAGACACCTAGCAGCACTGCATTCCGTTGTGTTTAAAAAAAAAAAAAAAAGGAAGATAAGAACTAATATTTTTCATGCCCATGCTTGGGAAGTCCTTTACTAACCGGGCAAAAATAGAAGAAAAAAAAAAATTCCTTCTCTCCTCCCTCTTATTATCGGTAGAAGCTCTTTCCTGTAAGATGTACATTTTTTTTTTTTTTGCCGCCAGGAGCACCAGGCTGCCACATACCTGTGAAGAGTGGCATGTGCAGAAGTGCCGACAGCCTGAGAACCTGCTGCACTTCAATCTGTGAGTGGCCTCATCAGGACACAGCCAACTCCAGGGGCATCTACTCCATAGGTGACTTGTCCTACAAGCGGGCAGCACCATCCTCTTTAAAGGGCTGGATAAAGGTTTACGCTAAGGTGGGGCCCTTGGCTGTGTGTGGTGGGCAGGAAGCGGGGTGGCCTCTGTGTGTGAGCTCCCCCAAACCTCAGGGGAGTAGGCTCCCTTCCCAGCCCATCTGCTGACTTTCATCAAGGGCGCTCATCCCTGGAGGCCAAGAATTAAATTTCTCTCTCTTTTTTTCTTTCGCCGCCTATCTAAGCCTCAATTCTTTATAAACAAACTTGCGTTAAAGCCACCAAGGCTCATGTTAAACCATTTCTTGGGAATTTAGAAAGACTTGTAAACATAGAGGGGATGTCCCTGGCAGGAGAGCACTGTGTGTCAGTGCTGTAAATGCGGGCCGTGTCTCAGTCTTTAGGAATCACGAGTTTCTAGTGTAGCCCCGTAGAGGCAGGAAGGCCATGCAATGTCACAGATCTTGTTCCCCAAAGGACTCCTGCTGTAAGCACAGAAGACTTGGAAGGACACTGTGAGTCATTTTAGACACCCCAAGCACCCGAGCCATCCTCCTGGCACAGAGAAGACACTGAGGCCGGGAGAGCAAGGGCTCCCTGCGGTCCCCAGCAGTGGAGTGGGGCCACTGCGTGCACCTGAGGGGCCCATACCCTACACCTTGCAGGCAATCTGCAGATACCTAAAAGGCAGAGGCACTGTCGTCCAAACAGCAAGAGGCAAAACCAAAAGCAAGAGGCAATGTGGCAGAGGGGTTCAGAGGTCAGTGTCTGGAGTCAGACCTACACGGACTTCCAAGCAGCTTGTAATCGGACTGTGTGCTACCCTGAGTCAGTTTCCTCATCCTCATCGCAAATAATCACTTTCTGCATAAGGTTAACCGGACTGCTGAGCGCTTACCACTCAGTACCTAGTGCCTGGGATACAGTAAGCGCCAGATAACCGCAGCTACAGAGACCTCCCACGTAAGCTGAACCTCCACAGAAGTACATTTTGTATCTTTTCCTGCCAATTTGAGTTGGGAAGAGCATTTTCATGTGACTCTCACAGCTACTTAGCTTTCAGAGATGCATGGCAGACTCTCAGCCTTCAAGATCAGTTCAAATAATTCCAGCAGACTGAACTCAGTTTCTTTCTGGCTGATCTGAGCTCCATCTGGAAATGTGCCATTTTTTGCACCTATGACGGAATGAGGAAACCCTGGTGGTATAGTGGTTAAGGGCTATGGCTGCTAACCAAAGGGTCCGCAGTTCGAATCCGCCAGGTGCTTCTTGGAAACTCTGTGGGGCAGTTCTACTCTGTCCTATAGGGTCGCTATGAGTCGGAATCCACACGACCGCACTGGGTTTGGTTTTATGATGGAATGATTATGGTTACAGCTTTCACAGCAACCTAGAGCAACTAGTGGTGAAAGGACGCGAGCCCTGAACCTAGACTTTGCCACCTATTAGTTGCATGGCCATGGGAAAATGTCTGAGCCTCAGTTTTCTCATCTACAGAATGGAAATGATAATTATACCTACCTCACATGTTTCTTCAGAGGATTAAATCTGTTAACAGGTAAACTGCTTCAAAGCTGCTCTCCCACTTACACCATCTCGTCATTCACCTACTCCAAGGTGCCTGTGATGGCTGAGCACCTTGCTCTGATTACAGGCTCCCACCATCCCGGGTCCATGACCGTCACACACTCCATGCTTCACTGCTCACAAGCAGGTCTTTATTACCTCACCTCATTTACTTACACAGCCACTTTTCACAGCTGAGGAAAATGAGGCTGCTCTATAAAATGCACTTTTCATAACGAAGATGTTCCTGAAAGAATTAGTGGACATTGACTCAGTGATCTGACAAAATATGAAAAATAAAGGGGTAAGGAAACAGCATGGATTTTGCTTGTTTGAATACCAATGTACATTAAATTTATTATGGACCTGTGTGAGGGAAGGTATGGTTAGAAGATGAACTGTCAGGATTCAATTGCATGATGCTTGCCTACGGAATGTGCAAAATCTATATCTTGGTAGGTGGAGACTGACTATCCTGGCAACTCAGGGAAGCGGGATGTTGATTTTCAGGAGCCATATTTTAACAGGTATGTGGTTAAAAAGTCCAAGTACATCTTTCCTGCTTATAGATTCGTTGGGATGTTTTACAGGACAATTACAATATACGTATATTGTTGCTTTTGTTAGTTACCATCAAGTTGGCTCCTACTCATGGTGACTTTATGTACAACAGAACGAAACATTGCCTGTTCCTGTGCCGTCTTCATGATTGCTTGTATGCTTGAGCCCATCATTGAGGCTATTGTGTCAATCCATCTCATTAAGGGTTTTATTGTCTTTTCTGACCCTCTACTTTTCCAAACAATACACACACACACACACACACGCAGAGTCAGTGGTATCACTCTTTACATCCAGGGAGAACATACACCATAGGGAACCGTGGGGTGTCTCAGTAAAAGGTATTAAAAAGAACCTCTTAGAGGATTTGGGCTTGGGTTGGGTGATTTGGGGGAGGATCTAAGGAAGTTGGGTTTTGTTCTAGGTTGGATGTCGACAGAAAGTGGGAGCAATTCTAGGACTGAATAAAGAAGTAACAGTCACTTATTTAGTAAAAGGGAAGTCTTGGTATTTTATGGGTTACATAGTGACCTCATTTTTGTCTATTCTTGGACAAAATTATGAAATAGACTTATTTTGTCTCATTTTGTTATAGTCTGAAGATAGCTGCTCTGTGAGATTGTGTCTAATAGGAGAATAACATGCTCTAGCTGTGAGTGCCATACCAGCTTTTGACAGTCAGGGCTCTTCTCTCTCTCTCTCTCTTTCTCTATATGTGTGTATATATATTTACACACACATATACATGTATATGTGTATGTAGGTGTATATATATATGTAAGTATACATAAATACATACTTACATATATTTGATTTATATACATAATACGGAGCCCTGGTGGCCGCTGAACAAAAGGTTGGCAGTTTAAATCCACCAGCTGCTCCTTGTAAACTCTACAGGGTCGCTACGAGTCAGAATCCACTTGATGGCAACAGGTTTGTTTTTTGTTTGTTTGTTTTATATATAATATACTTACGTATTTTGTATGCATACATATGTGTATAGGAAGCTCTAGCGATTCAACACTGAAAGGTTAGTGGTTCAAAACCACCCAGCAGCTCCATGGGAGACAGACCTGGCGATCTACTCCCATAAAGTTCACAGTCTAGAAAGCCCTGTCACATGGAGTCACTAAGAGTTTTAATCAACTCTGTGGCACCTAACAAAAACAACAACATACATGTCTATACACACACACACACACACACACATACACACACACACCCACACACACCACTTCCTGGTCACTCTACCATGTTTGATTCCACAAGCAACAAACTGGTAGCTAAGCTGAAAGTGAGTCCCCACCACCGGAAGTGCTCCTCATATTTCATCCCGAGCCACCCACCTCAACCATGCTGGTCCGACAGTCCCACTACTCTCCAGCCCCAAGGCCATACCATTTCCTGCCCCAGTTAATTGGCCATTAAAATATCAACCGTCTTCGTGGTCTCATGACCCTAAACAGACAATCATGCAAATAAAGCTGCCAAGTCCAAACTGTAGAGAGTTTTCCATGATTATCATGTTAAATGTACAGAATTTCTAAATGACATGGGAAAATTCTTTTTTAAAAAAAATATTTTCTTGTGTTTTAAATAAAAGTTTACACAGCACATTAGGTTCCCATTTAACAATTTTTATACCAAGTGTCCCACGAAATTGGCTACATTTTTCACAATATGTCAACATTCTCATTATTTCCATTCTGTTTGTTCTGTTTCCACCAGTCTAGCTTCCCTGCCCCTCCTTAGCTATTTCATCTTTGTTTTAGGGTAAATGTTGACCTTTTGGTCTCATATAGTTGATTATTTAAGAGCACAGTACTCTTGGGTGATATTGCTTATTTTATAAGCCGGTCTATTATTTGGATGAAAGGTGGTGACCAGGAAATGAACTTGTCTTCAGTTCCAAGTTCAAAGGGTATCTTAGGGCAATAATGTTGGAGGTTCCTTTAGTCTCTATAAGTCCAGTAAGTCTGGCCTTTTTTAGAATTTGAGTTTTGTTCTACACTTTTCTCCCTTTCTATCCAGTACGTTCTGTTGCATCCCTGGTCGGAACGGTTGTTAGTGGTAGCCGGGCATCTTTTAGTTCTGCTGGTCTCGGGCTAGATGAGGCAGTGGTTCATGTGGACTATTCGTCCTATGCACCAGTTTCTTCTCTGAGTCTTTGGTTTCCTTCATTCTCTTTTGTTCCAGATGAGCAGAGACCAATAGCTGTATCTTAGATATCTGCTCTCAAGCTTTTAAGACCCCAGTCACTACTCACCAAACTAGGATATAGAACGTTATGAACTATGTTATGCCAACTGACCAAGTTGTCCCATGAGGCTATGGTCTCAAACCTTCAAAACCAGTAAACTAATACTGCGAGGATTTTGATTATGTCCAGGGAGTACCCATAGCTGTGCTCCCATGTGCTTTATTACATATATGAATATACACGCAGCATGCACAAACATGTATATACATATGCCTAGAGATATACCTATACGTGCACACCCATGTGCCTTCCTGTACACATATATACATACATATCTACCTATGTAACCACACATGTATTTTTTGATTGTTATAATTGTTGTTGCAAAATTGTATGTTATAGCATTTACTGGAATTGTCTCATATTCTTGCATATTTCTTACAGTCTTCATTTACCCTGGACAAGCTGAACAGATTTCACCCATATTGGGTATTGCCTTTTCCATCACCAAAAATAAAAAGTATCTACTATCTAGAAAGTGATTCATTCTCCTTCCTCCTGCCATCCCTGGTAAACATCAAAGAATGTTGCTGTCTCTGTGAATACCTATTCTGACTTTTTATAAAAGTGAGACCATATAATATTTGTCCTTTTGTGATTGACTTATTTCACTCAGCATAATGTCCTCCAGATTCATCCATGTTATAATGTAGTTTACGGACTCCTCATTATTCTTTATCATTGCATAGTATTCCGTTGTGTGTATGTACCACAATTTGTTTAGCCATTCATCTGTTGATGGCCACTTAGGTTGTTTCCATTCTTTTTGCTATTGTGAATAATGCTGCAGTGAACATTGGTGTGCACATGTCTAGTCATGTCACTGCTCTTATATCTCTAGAATATATAGCTAGCAGTGAGATTGCTGGATCACAAGGTATTTTTATTTCTAGTTTTCTGAGGAAGCACCTTACCATTTTCCATAATGGTTGTACCTTTTTTCAATCCCACAAGCAGTGTATAAGAGTTCCAATTTCCCCACAACTCCATCAGCATTTGTTATTTTCTTTTTTGTTGTTTTTTGGGGTTTTTTTTCAGTGCTATTTCTTCAGGGATGAGATGGGATCTCATTGTAGCTTTGATTTGCATCTCTCTAATGGCTAATGATCATGAGCATCTTTTCATGTGTTTGTTAGCTGCCTGAAGGTCTTCTTTGGTGGTGTCCATGCTCTTTGTTCACTTTTTGATTGGATCATTTGTATTTCTGTGTTGAGTCATTGAAGTTTTCCATACGTTTTAGAGATTAGATTCATGAGATATGTCATTGTTAAAGATTTTTTTCCCAGTCTGTAGGTTCTCTTTTAAGTTTTTTGGTAAAGTCTTTTGATGAGCATAGTGTTCAATTTTAGGAGGTCACAGTTATCTCATTTGTCTTCTGTTGTTCATGCATTTGTAGTTGTGTTTGATAGACTGTTTATGCCAAAAATAGGTCCCCTAATTTTGTCACTGTACTGTCTTCAAGGTCGGCAGTTCAAACCCACCAGGCACTCCTTGGAAACCATATTGAGCCGTTCTACTCTGCCCTATAGGGTCGCTATGAGTCGGAATCAACTTGACAGCAACAGGTTTGGGCTTCTTTGTTTCTTTGTTCGTTTGTTTGTTTGAATTATCTTCCAGGAATTTTATAGTTTTAGCTTTACCATATAGGTTGTTGATCCATTTTGACTTAGTTTTTGTGTATGGTGTCTGATACGGGTTCTGTTATTTTTCTCCAAATGGATACCTGGCTTTGCCAGCACCATTTGTTAGAGAGGCTGTTTCTTCCCCACTGAATGGACTTTGATGCTTTGTCAAAGATCGACTGCCCATAAATGGATAGATTTACTTCTGGGTTCTTGATTCTATTCCATTGGTCTATGTGTCTGTCATTGAACCAGTACCAGGCTGTTTTGATTACTGTGGCTGTAGAGTAAGTTTTGAGATGGGGAAGTGTAAGGCCACCTACTTCGTTCTTCTTCAATATTGCTTGGGCTATTTGAGGCTTTTCCCTTTCTGTATAAAGTTGTTGATTAGTTTTTTCCATTTCCTTAAAGAATGGTGTTGGAATTTGGATCAGGATTGCATTATATCTATAGACCACTTTGGATAGTATTGGTATTTTTCACAGTGTTGAGTCTTCTGATCCATGAGCATGGATGTTTTTCCATTTATGAGATCTCTTTAGTTACTTGCAGTACAGTTTTATAGCTTTTCTTGTACAAATCTTTTACATCCCAGGTTAGGTTTATTCCTAGGTATTTTCTCCTTTTAGAGGCTATTGCAAATTGTATTGTTTTCTTGATTTCCTTTTCAGAGTCCCTGTTAGTGTGGAGGAACACAACAAATTTTTGCATGTTGATCTTGCACTCTGACATTTTGCTGAATTCTATTATTAGATCCAGTAGCTTTCTTGGTGCAACCTCTGGAATTTTCTATGTGTAGGATCATGTCATCTGTGAATAGAGATAGTTTTAATCTTCCTTTCCAATTTAGATACCCTTTATTTTTCTTAATTGCTTTAATGCTCCAGTTAGGACTTCCAGTACAATATTGAATGAGAGTGGTGATAGTGGTCATCCATGTCTCATTCCCTTTCTGAAAGGGAAGGCTCTCAGTCTTTCTCCACTGAGAATAACATTGGCCTTTGGTTTGGCATATATGCCCTTAATTATGAGAACTGCTTTTGCTGTTTTCCAAATATTTTGGTACGTTGTGGTTATTGTTCTTATTTGATTCTAAGTATTTTTTTAATTTCACTTTTGCTTTCTTCTATGACCCAATAATTTTTTAGTAATGTGTTATTTAGTTTCCATGTGTTTTTCCTTGATCTTCTTTTCATTGATTTTTAGTTTTAAACGATTATCAAAGAAGATGCTTCATATAATTTCAGTCTTTTTAAGCTTATTGAGGCTTGCTTTGTGGGCTAAAATATGGTCTATTCTGGGGAATGTTCCATGTGCATTGGAGAAGAATGCACATGATGCTGCTGTTGCGTGGTGTGTATTTCTTTACAATTCTGTTACAGTTTGTTTTATAAATTTTGGAGCTCTGGCATTGGATACGTAAATATTTTTCCTTTGTCTTTTTGTTAAATTGATCCTGTAGTCATTACATAATGTCTTTCTTTGTCTCTGATAATGGATTTTGACTTAAAATTTATTTTGTTAGAAGTTAATATTGCCTCTCCTCTTTTGGTTACTGTTTGCTTGGTATATATATATTTTCCATCTCTAGATTTCTAACCTATTTATGTCTTTGTGTTTAAAGTGTGTCTATGGTAGAGAACACATTGATGGGTAATTTTTTTAATCCATTCTGCCACTCTCTACTTCTTGACTGGTGCATTTAATCCATTTACATTCAGTGCGATTATCGACAGGTATGAGTTCATTGCTGCCATTCTATTATATCACTGTGTGTTTTGTTAATGGTTTCTTTGCTCTTCCTAATTTTCCGTATTGAGTTCTTTTTTGTATATAGATCTTCTTTTCCTATCATCTGTTATTGTTGTTTTTGAATTTACTGAGTCTTTTTTTATTTTCTTCTTTATTTTAGTGAGTAGATTTATGAATTTCTTTTGTGGTCACCCTGACATTTACCTTTATCCTCCTGTATTGATAGTCTGTTTTATCTTGAAATCACATTGACTTTCTCTCCAGACAGAAGTTCTATAACTACACCATTTATTCCTCTTTTGTTCTGAAGTTGTCATCATTTGCAACTTAGTATCTCTGGTTACCTGTAATCGGTTTTGCATTTTTATTTTACTTTTGTGAAGTCTTTGCCTGGGTTGGTATCTGGGTGATGTTGTCGTGTGTCTTTCTCAGGCTGTTGCCTGGTGTCATTGAATCTCTGTCCAAAGGACTCCCTTTAATTCTTGTAGGGCTGCTCTAGTGGCTACAAATTCCAGTAATTTCTGCTTGTCTGGGAATGTCTTAATTTCTTCCTCATTTTGAAATACAGTTTTGCTGAATATATGATTTTTTTTTTTTTGGCATTTCTTCTCTTTCAGGGTTTTTATATACGTTATCCTATTGCTTTCTTGCCTGCATGGTTTCTGACGAGAAATCGGTGCTTAGTCTTTTTGATGGCTCTTTGTCAGTGATATTTCACTTTTCATGAGCTACACTCAAAATTCTTTCTTTGCCTTTGGTTTTGGAAAGTTTGATTATGATATATCTTGGTGAATTTCTTTTGGAGTCTTTCTCATAAGGGGTTTGTTAGCCTTCTTTCATGATATTTGGGTTTTCTGCCAATATATCTTCAAAGATTCTCTTTGTACTTTTTTTCTCCTCCTCTCTGCAATTTCCATTATGCACAAATTATTCCCCTTGATGGTGTCCCACCTAACCCTTAGTCTTTCTTCATTTTTCTTCAGTCTTTTTTCTGATTGTTCCTCAAATGAATTAGTATCAAGGAATTTGTCCTGTATTTCACTGATTCTTTCTTCCATTGATTCAATTCTGCTTCTGTGTCCTTCCATTGAGTTATTCATTTCTGATATTTTGTTATTAAATCTCTAAATTTCTAGTTGTTTTTGTATGGTTTCTATTTGTCTATTGAGTTTGTCGTTCTGTTCTTGTATTGTTTTCCTGAATTTTTCTAGGGTTCCCCCCCCCCGTTTTCCTTGATCTCTTTTTAGCACCTAAATATTATTTTTAAATTCCTTGTCATGTAGTTCTGTTATCAGTCCTTCCTCTGAAAGGTTTTCCATCCCTTTATTTTGGTCACTTGTTTGAGCCTTCTTACCCTATTTCTTCATATGGTTTGTTATTGCCTGCTGTCTCTGAGACTTTAAAGTGTAATTTTATTTATTTATAGGCATATATGTCTTCCTTTACAGAATTGAGTGGAGGTACCCAAGCAGGTCCTTCCTTGATGCTCACATCAACAGCAGTTGGTTGGTCAGGATCCCTCCACAGCTCATGCAGGACAGTCTGGTCCTTCTGCTTTGGTGTTAGCAGTTAATGTGGCCACTGGAGATCAGGGCAGGTCGTCCTTGTAGCCACAGGGAGGTGATGCTACCCAAATGGACAGGGAAGGCTCTCTGCAGGCTCAAATTAGCTTCTCAGTAGGTGGGAGGAGATCAAGAGGTCTCAGTGTGAATGTGGGGGAATCATACCTGCTAGTCTCTGGAGGGGGGTGCTAGGGTCATGTGGGGGGAAGTAAGCTACCTGCTTGTCACTGAGTGAGGGTGTGGTGGGCGTTCCTGCTGATCACCTGGCAGGGCAGTGTAGGGGAGGTACTTTGACTGGGTGGACCTTTGGGGAGCACTCCCACTGCTCATTTGGTGTTGGGCACAATGGGTTCTCCCAGCAGCGTGGGGTCAGGACAGGGGTTGTGCCACCAGTCCAAGGATGCCTGACTCACAGGGCACCCACCCAGTCCATAAGCACACAGTGTGGTGGGGAGTGGCTGTCAGTCCTCAAATCCCCAGTACGGGTGGCTAGGCAGAGGCTGTTGGTCTGTACACCCCCAGTGCAGGTGTCTGGCATGGTGGCTGGGCAGAGGAGGGGGCATCCATGGTCTGCTGTCCCCTGGCATGGAGGGCAGAGTGGTGGGGGGGGTGCCACCAGTCTGCAAGGGTGTGATGGGGCACTACTGATCCATGGACCTCTGACAGGTGGGCGGGGGGCACAGTGAGTGTTGTGAGTGCTCTTAACTTTTGCCAGGTGGGGAGCACTCCTGCCTGACTTTGGACATGGGTGTGGTGGCACTCCTGCTTGGCAGCACCAAATGATGGCGGCTTTGACTGGTTAGAAGTAGGGGTGGGGTGTTGCATGGAGCCTGGCTGAGTGGGGGACCTCTAGGTGTTATTCTATGGATTTACTATTTAGTGAGCGTTTCCTATCCAGTTGGTCAGGCACCATTGCTGGTGAGTAGTTTGTACCTTGTTCCTGGCTCTGTGGTCTCCAGGATTACTGAGGCTCTCACTTGCCTTCCTATACTTTCTCTTTATTGATCTGGCTCGTGTCCTGCTCACTTTGTTTCATTCCAGCTTTGTTTACCCACTATCTCTGTCTTCTGTTGTGAGTTCCATGGAGTTACCTTTCTGTGTGCCTCACCAAGGAATGCGGCTTGTTTTGTCTCAGTATGGCCATGCTGGGAAGGCTTGGATGGCAGGGCACTGAAGATCAGTAATTCTCTGTGTCCACTGTTTTTGTACAGTCTCTCCTACTCAGCACTCGGTCCGATTCTTCAGTCTTCCACTTGATGTTCGGTGTTCCAAAGGTGTCATCTATATACAATTCACTTGTTTTCTTGAGTCTTTGTTGTAAGGGGAATATTATGGGGTGTTTGACTACGCCACCACCTTAGACTGTCTCCCCAGGAAAATTATTTTGGTATATAATGGTAAAAGTAAGAAAGACAGGATGAAAAATATCAATACAGATATAGCTACACAGATCCTTGCCCTAATTCAAAGCGAAACTTGTAAATGTAGGAAAGGTCAAGTCACTTTTCTCAAAATCCTGATATTTCCTTGTTTCACTCAAAGAAAAACTCAGGGTTCTCACCACAGTCTCTAAGGCCTTACATGGCCTGTACCCTTCCCCCTTTTCATTCCAGATCTCTCTGCTCTTCCCAGGCTTCCTCATCTCTAGTCACACTGGCCTTTGACTGCATCTGAGCCTCACTGAGCATGTTCTTACCTAAGGACCTTGCACTGACTGATCCTTTTGCCTGGAGTGCTCTTTGCCTGATCTCTCACCTCATCTGGACTTTGTGCAAATGTCACCCTCCTAATCAGACCAGCACATTATTCTCAACACGATACTTAAATCCTTGCCCCACCCCCAAGCACTCCAGAGTCCCCTTATCCAGTTCTATCTATCTGTTCTCTGTACCAATAGTCACTTCCAAACCTGCTGTGTCATTTACTTGTTTGTTATGTTTGTCATTACTGGTTTTCTCCTTCCCCAAAAAATGTAAGTGCACAAAGGCAGAGATCTTTGTTTTGTTCACTGATGATATCCTGAGCATGTAGAACTGTTTCTGATAGCAGGCTAATTACAACATGTAAATACATGTAAAGAAATGACTTGCCTTGTGAAAAGATAATACCGTGTTAGAAGTTATTACCAGCAAGTTGTCAGATTATGTTGATTGTTGATTCTTCTTTTCTTTTGTATGTATTACTCTGCTTCATTTTCCATATTTATAAATTTGAGCTTCATTTTCCTCATCAGTTAAAATGAAAAATAATTGTCCTTCTACCTATCTCACATTCTTTGTTTCATTCAATACCTTTTTATTGAATATTGATTGTTCTTCCACCTAGTAACAAAAGGGTGAACAATCCTTGCTTAACGGTAGGAAGATGAGAAAAGATATATATGCGTATACATTTACATATATGTGTGTATATACTTTAAGATACATAAATTTAAGATACTGATAAGATACATGAGCGTTTGTGTGACTGTTGGGGAGCAGGCTTGTTAGGACAACTTCAGAGAAAAGGATTAGGGAAAAAAAGAGGCAGTGCACTAAGACCTGAAGGATGGTGTTCCATGCAGAGAAAACAAATGAACAAAAGAGAAACAAAAGGAGGCTGGTACGATGGGAGATTCACTCTTTTATTGTGAGGTCCTTGGGTAGATTTAATTCTTGTTCTGAATTATCTGCTTCTCTGCCTATAGGAAGATTATAGCCCTGCCTGTGACATGTTTCTTGCAGGGCCTCCTGGAGGAGGAGATTTCCCTGGCCCACGCATGTTTGGCTTGCCCATATGACTTGCTTTGTCCAATGGAATGTGAAATGGAGGGATATTTGCCACATATAAGCAGAAGCCTTTCTAGCTAGTGTGTGTTTTAACTTCCTGTCTTTTCCCACAGCCTTGAGAATGGAATGTCCTAAATAGGACCTGCTTCTTCAGCCTGCATCCTGGGGTGAGGAAGATGCATGGAGTAGATATGGCCTGGTGCACAGCCATCACCACCAACACGTGGCATGAGTGAGAAATAAAAAGGTGTTAGCGCAGACCACTGAGATTTAGTATTATTCTTTACTATGACATGACCTTGCAAAACTGACTACTATAAAAAAAAAAAAAAAAGTTTTTTTCAGCCGACAAAAATGCTTTAAAAAACTATGAAGTGCTCTACAAATTAAATAGCTTATTAATAATTCCAAAAAAATCCATGGTCCCCAATGGATCACGCCTTTCTGAATGTATACCCTTGTTTAAACCACTCCCACACTGATCCTGGGCTGGGTTATCGGACTTGCTTTGACCAATGGGACATGAACAAATGTGCTGTGAGTAAAGGCTTTAAAAGTCCATGGACATTAGGACTTGCCTTCTTTTCTTACTGCTTATTGAACCCCATGAGAAGAAGCCCATACCAGCATGCTGGAGCTCTATAGCCCAGGTGATAGCCAGCACGAACCACCAGACATAGAAAAGAGGTTATCTTAAACTATCTAGCCCCAGTCAAGACTCTAGATCAGTGTTGTCTGATACAACTTTCTGCATGATGGAAATGTTCTATAATTGTGCTGTTTCATATGACAATCACAGTTCTAGATGATGGCAGCTGCACGAGCGACCCCAGACAGCATCAGAAGAAGAAATGTCTGATGAGCAGAACCTAAATTCCTGATCCACAGAATCATGAGCCAAATAAATGGTTGTTGTTTAAAGGCACTAATTTTTGGAGAGGTTTGTTACACATTAATTGATACGCTATCTCTAATTATATAACTAAAAAAACCTTAAATCATTTCTTGCATCCAAATTACAGCCAGACATTTCTGGCAACTATGTTATTTCAATATAGAAATCTCTGCTTATTTCATTTTTAGATTCTACTTTGAAGTGGTACAAATTCCTACAAAAAGAATTTATTCTCCATCCTCCTGAAACATAATATGTTTCCTGAAAGTCATGTGGTACCTGTTCTTTGGCCAAAGAAAATACATTTGGATATGGAAACCAACAGTTAAATCTAGACTAGAAATTACTATCAGCCCTTACCCATTAAGAGTGCATTCAGACAGTGTAGTCATGTCTTAAACCTTTGTCTAATAGCTTCACATTTCAAGTTTAACATCTTGGGGTTAAGAAAAGGAAATGAATATGGCTATGAAACAAGATCAAGAAACAAGATAAAGAATCAAAGCATAAAATTCAAGTTAGAGACCACCCAGAAGCTCCCATTAGGACTAAGGCAGCAGACCATATGTTACCCTTGGAATAACTGAGCAAGCTTGTCTGCTGCACCCTACAGCCTTTCCTGGATCCAAGCAGGTCATCTGACCGATGTTAACTGAGGGACCCTTTCCAAGCTGGGATCCCGCTCTCCGACAGAATCCTCTCTGGGCACATACTGCAAAACCAATGCGACAGTGCTCTTGAGGCAATTATCGAGAGAGGCTGAAATAGAGCATTGCTCCAGAAGGCTGTCCCTCCCGTCAAACACAGCTGCTGTCACTGATTTCACAAGCTTGAGCAGAAAGAAGTGGACAGTATCCAGGGCAGAGAACCATGGGAGCTGGGAAACACATTGGCCATTGGTTGGGGACACCCTCTCTAAGACTATTTCTTCATTTGTAAGATGGGATAGTGGTTGTGCTATGCTCATTGACAGGCCTCCCTTGAGTTTGAAAAGAAAAAATGAATACATTTTTGAAAGAGCAAGGAAACCATAAAGGATTATTATTAATAGTATTTCTAACTCAACTGTCTCATTTAAATTTTTTCTATCTCTATTAATTGTACTATAAATGTATCCTTATACATTTATAGTACAAGTAATAGAGTTAACTGCAATAACTTCACTAAATATAAAGCTTTTAAAATGCAGTAACAGACTGAAAAAAGCCTTGTGCTTCTGCATTCTGACATCATTAAAAACTAATGTTTTTCCTAGGCATAAAGATAAGAGAGGTTCCCTGATTTCCTTAGCCTGAGTCTCACCTCCCCAGTGTCTATGACCACTGATCTAAGAACCAGGCTCTGATCAGGAAACTAAAGCAGAAGCTAGGCTGCCTCCATAGCACAGCACATTGAACAAGCAGCAGAGAGGCCAAATTGAGACTATGGGGAGGCTGGAGCCAAAACAAAAACACACCAGCATCAGCCATTCCCTGCCGGCCCAGCCAGGGCATGCACACTAGCACTGTGAGTGCGTGAGAGTATGATTGTCACTGTGTGAGAGTATATGTGTCATTGTGTGTGTGTGTCACTGTGTGAGTGTGAGTGTGTCTCAGTGTGTGCGTGATACCATTTGTTTAGTGTGTGTCACTGTGTGAGTGTGTGTGAGACTGTGTCACTATGTGTTACTGTTTTTGTTTGAATGTGTGTGTGTTTCAGTGAGTGCCACTGTGTGAGTGTGTGTGTGTGTCACTGTGTGTGAGTGTGTTCATGAGTGTCACTGCATGTGAGTATGTATGTCCCTGTTTGAGAGTGTGAGTTTGTGTGTTACTCTAGGTGTGTAAATGTCACTGTGAGAGTGTGTAAGGGTGTGTGTGGAGGGATGTCACCATGAAGAGTATATGTTCACTGTGTGATGAGTTCTGTGTGTATATGTGTGTCACTATGTGTGTATTACTCTTCGTATGTGTACACACAACCACCAGTGTCTAAAAATAACCCCAGTGAACACCAGCACCTTTCCAAGAAGATTCCCCTGACCCCAGCTAGTGTGTAACAGGAAAACCCCAGACCTGGGAGGAGGACGAGGCCGGGATTCCTGTCCTGTATGTGTCTGATGTTGAACACTCAAATCTCTTCTCTGGACCTCAGTTTCTTCACTCTTAAGTGAGGGGCTTAGGATTCTAAATCATGTTTATTTCCTCAAAAGATGTCAGAATCAAGATGTTTGGGTTGTAACTGCTTCCTGAGACACTAAGTGAGAAAACGCTGTGGTGAACACAACAGAAGTGATTTCTATCTTCTGTCCTTTCCCAGAGCTTCCAGGAGAAGTCAGCCTCTTGAGTTTATGTTGTATTGCCCTTCCCTTTCTAACATATCCAGGAGCTCCTTTTCCTTCTTTTGAGGTTACTCAGGGAGAGGAACGGGGGTTCCTAGAGCAGGAATGGAAAGAGGAAGAGAAAAGATGAAATGCCTTTTCCCATACCAGTGAATGCCAAGAGCTGCAGCACCCAGCACTCTCCTCGCCTCTCTCCTTTACTCTCTGTGACGCTAGGCCATCTCACTGCCAGAGGCACGCAGCTCAACAAGGCATCCTGAGTGAGCGTGGAGGTTCAGCCAGGCACACTCCTTTCCAATGAACTCCTCTGCCACCATGCAAAGGAGAGAGGATGGCACCAGCATTTCTCTGCTATGGCCCTCCTTCACCACAGGGGCTGCCAAAGCTGACATCACCTTCCTCACCATGTGACCAGATGCTACGAGGTCCATGGAGGGAGGTCAGTGATGCTGCGCCCGGTCTCTGAGAGACAGTCTCCTCCCTTCACTCTCTGCCCTTCACAAATGTTTACAGCTGCATCTTTATACTTTTGGAAACCTTCCTCCTTTGGCCACCGTAATACATTTTCCTGATTCTTTTCCCATCTCTCCGAGCACTCTTTTGCTAATGCCTCCTCTTCCTTATCCCCTTTAACTATGTATGTAATGGTTAATTTTATGTGTCAACTTGACCAGGCTATAGTTTCCAGTTGCTTGGCCAAACACTAGTCTAGTTGCTGTTCCATAATGTGATGTAAGGTAACCAATCAATCCATTGGAAAAAAAAGTTTCCCTGGGATGTGTTCTGCCTCCAGCATATAAAAGTTTAGACAAAACTTTACTCTTCACTCTTCCTGTCCTCTGACCTATGGATCTTGAGATGCAAGCCCTCAAGAGTCTCCAGCCTATTGCCTGACATACAAATATTGAACTTGCCTGCTCCCCACAATTGACTGAACCAATTCCTTGAAGTAAATCTCTATATATACATACATACACATACATACATACACACACACACCAAACACACACACATACATACGTACATATACATAGATATACACATACATGACCACATACACTATGTATATTATATGCATATTATGTAGATTCATACAGTGGACTTGCCCAATTTAATCCTCAAATTTTTTTTCTGCACTCTCAACAAGATCTTCCTGTCCAAGCTCTTCCACCCTGAGAGCTTTACTCAGCATGCACTAACCATCCACAAATTCTGGAACTCCAGGCTCTGAAGACAAGCACACATAGATCCCTTTCCTTAAATGACCTGCAAGCTCAATATGCCTTACATTGAACAAACTCATACCTCCTACACCTGTTCTTCCTCCTCTAATCCCTTTCTCCTCAAATGTCATCAGCATATCTTTGGAAAATACTCCAATTCACAGAGCCTCCCTTTGACTTGTGAAAAATATCCAACCTGTTACCTTGCCACCACATATGTAAATTCAAGCTTCATTAAGTTCATTCCATGTATTCTCCCTTTTGACTCTCACTGCCTTAATTTAGGTTCTCTGTCTACTTTGTCAGGATTATTGCCACAATGGCCTACTTAGTCTTACTTTCTCTTGATCCTCTTACCTATGTTCAGCTCTGCACAAACATTCAGATTAACCTTCCTGGCATACACACCAGATCAAAACCCACATTTACTTATAAATGAAGTTCAAGGCCCATATTGCTGAGGGCTACCTTATTTGCCCTGCTTCCTTTGTATGATCAGCCTCAAATTGGGTGTTTCCTGCCTCCTCATAACTGCCACACCTCTCTGCCCTTGGTCACGCTGCCCTCTCTGACTGCCTGGCCATATCTCACATTCCTCAAGACCTGACAGGTGCTACCTCCAGCATGAACTCTTAGACAACAAGTGTGCACGTGGCATATGACGTGACTGTTAGATGCCAGTGATTACCCCAAATATCTTCCCACCGTTCCAGCAAAGCTCAGAATCCCTCAAAATATTAGCATGATATTCTTGGAAATAAGCTGAAATTATGTTTAAGAAAAATAAAAACCCCAGAGATGATTTTGACACACTTTCAGAAAGACAAGAGTGAGATGAATGTGAAAACAAAAAAAGGTTCTTGTCATACATATCATAAAAAAAAATAGATCAAATTTAATATTGTCTTCAAATGATACAACAGAATTTCCATGAGAGTTTTTCTCATGAACTGTTTCTTACCCAGCTTAATTCCCTGGAGAGGTATAAAAACGAGAATACATTATTCAATAAACGTTGTTGTTAGGCGCCATCAAGTCGGTTCTGACTCATAGCGCCCCCGTGTACAACAGAATGAAACATTGCCCAGTTGTGCACCATCCTCACAATCATTGCTATGCTTGAGCTCATTGCTGCAGCCACTGTGTCAATCCATCTCATTGAGGGTCTTCCTCCTTTTCGTTGACACTCGACTTCACCAAGCATGATGTCCTTCTCCAGGGACTGGTCCCTCCTGATAATATGTCCAATGTAGGTGAGACAAAGTCGCGGCATCCTCGCTTCTAAGGAGCATTCTGGCTGTATTTCTTCTAAGACAGATTTGTTCGTTCTTCTGTTGAATATTCTTCACCAACACCATAATTCAAAGACATCAATTCTTCTTCGGGCTTCCTTATTCATTGTCCAGCTTTCGCAATCATATGAGGAGATTGAAAATACCATGGTTTGGGTCAGGCACGACTTTGTCCTCAAAGTGACATCTTTGCTTTTTAACACTTTGGGAGGTCTTTTGCAGCAGATTTGCCCAATGCAATACATCATTTGATCACTAAACATAAAACCTTAATATTTCACAATTGCATAGTACTTTAATATCAACATTTATTCTTATAGGACATAACTCAAAATTTTATTGCCTTTCAGAACAGCTACTCCATGTTTAGAACAAGGTGTTCTCAATACATCTTAATAGGACCTTATTTATCATGTCATGGGATGTGTTGCCTCTTGTTCAAGTGCTGTAGGGACATTAGAGACCTGCACACATGACAGAGGTGGGACAACTCCAGGATGCCGAGGATTAGGGGATTTGCATTAGTTATCTGAGTTCACACAGGTATCCCTTTATTCTTACTGTTAAACTGGTCATATCTTCTCCCTCTTTTCCATGAACATAATCTCTTTCCTGTTTTTATCTCTACGAACAAATATTGTCTTATTCTACCTCATCTTTACTGTCATAACCCACTTCATATCCTTTAAGAAACATGTAGATCAAAAAATAAAAAAGAAAGAAAAGGACCAGCCTTGCTGGTCTGACAGAGACAGAAGAAACCCCCAGAATATAGCCCCTGGACACCCTTTTAACTCAGTAATGAAGTCACTCCTGAGGTTCACCCTTCAGCCAAAGATTAGGTCTATAGGGCCAACAATAGCACACGTGAAGAATGTGCTTTGTCGTTCAATCATGTATATGAGACTAAATGGGCACAGCAGCCCAAAAGCAAAGACAAGAAGGGAGGAAGGGACAGGAAAACTGGAAGAATGGAAATAGGGAAGCTGGAGTGGAGAAAGGGAGAATGTTGACACATTGTGAGGTTCACAACCAATGTCACAAAATAATCTGTGTATTAACTGTTTAATGAGAAACTAATTTGCTCTCTAAACTTTCACCTAACCAAAACCAACACATGCCATCGAGTTAATTCCGACTCATAGCGACCCTATAGGACAGAGTAGAACTGCCCCATAGGGTTTCCAAGGAGCAGCTGGTGGATTCAAGCTGTTGACCTTTTGGTTAGCAGCCAAACACTTAACCACTGTACCACCAGGGCTCCAAACTTACACCTAAAAAAAAAAAGCACAATAAAAAAAAAAAAAAAGGAAAGAAACATATAGATCATGAGTCCTAAAGAGTAAGGTCAGATCCTTCTCTCTCTGTAAATATGTGTAATTTCCCAGATAATTTAAGATAGCGATAACTAATGTGAACACTGTGTTACTGTTGAGGAGCAGATGTGTTGGACAACTTTAGGTACAAGGACTAGGGGAAGAAAAGTCAGTGCCCTAAGACCTGAAGGGTGTTGTCCCAGGCAGAGACAACAAGTGAGACAAAAGAAAAACAAAAGGAAGCTGGTGTGATGCTGGTTTCAGTCCTTTATTGTGAGGTCCTTGGGTAGATTTAATTATTGTTTTGAATTATGTGCTCCTCTGCCTTTAGAAGGAGCCCTATTGGCACAGTGGTTAAGCACTTGGCTGCTAACTGAAAGCTTAGCAGTTCAAGCCCACTAGTCACTCCTTAGGAGAAAGGTGTAGCACTCTTCTTCTGCAAAGATTTACAGCCTTGGAAACTCTATGGGGCAGTTTTACTCTGTCTATAGAGTTGCTATGAGTTGGAATCAACTTGATTGCAATGGGGTCCGCCTTAAGAAAGATTATGACATGCTTCTTGCAGGGCCTTCTCGGGGAGGAGATTTCCCAGTTAGACATTCCTGTGGCTCAAGCAATCCAGTTCTATTTTTCAGAACCATGCATGCCTTCCTCATGGACCAGAAGAATTGCATTATTGTATTTCTCAACATTTTGGGAGGCACCAAAAAAAACCATATTGATAATTAGGTCTTATGGAAAAATTCTTCTCCATTCTTAATGGCTCATGTGGTATATATTTTCTTATAGAGTCAGAACAAATTAAAGTTTCTTCAGATAATTGGGTGCATCTGAGTGTTGGAAGAATGGGAGACATCACACCAGGGCTGGGCGCACCCTGCGTGTGGTCTCAGGGCTGCACTCTGATAGCTCTGTACAAGCAAAGGACAGCATTAGGTCTGACCTTGTGCTTTAGAACACAACGGTTATTGTGAAGCTCGGCTCCTAACACTGGCAAGGGTTCCAGTTTGCCCATTGTCCACCATGCCCTTAACATTGAGGCTGGGACTCATGAATCAGACTTATCCTCATTTTACAAACTCAACAAGACTACTCCAGATGCCCACATATAATGAACGTATAATATTTTCACATAATATTTGGACTTTGGGCAAACCAAGTTGGTAGAGATAAAAGTTTGTAACCTTAGTCATTTTAGGTTCATGCATATGAAAATGTTTTTGAGCTACTTATTATACCTGAAGATGTAAGCTTGCATTCAAATATTTGAAAAGCTGAAATCTGGCAGTATTTAATCTACACTTGGTGGCTGGGTAGCAGGCACTTTCGGAGTCCCCAGATCCCAGCTCTGGGCACCCATCCTCAGCATCTAATGCCACCTGCAGCTTTACTCAGAGGACCATTTTTGGGCTACTGGGGCCATGTTGCCCGTTCGAAGCTGAGAGGGGAAGTGCCTGGGAGTTTACCTCCCCGTGTAGCCACCACAAAGGCCTGACTGGTGCAGGAGTATGAAAGCCCAACTCCCTTGCCTGAGAGGTATGGGGGGCCAGAAAGGAAGGAGCACAAACTCTGTATTGACTGGGGCTCCTCCAGACTTCCCATATATCAGGTCCCAGTCCAGACTTGTGCCTGAATCTTGCTTGACTCCTCTTCCCACCACCTTTCCCCTACTCCCCTACAGATTTCTTCCTGGAACATTTCCTTAATAAAGCTCTTGCATGTGAAACCTTGGCTCAGTGTGTCTTCCCTGGAAGAACCTGGCCCAAGACAAGTCTAAAGAACAGGATCAGGACCAATAAGTGGAAGCTATAACATGAAAGTAGATTGTGTCTGACTAAATATAATGAAGAACTACCCTTTTCATGGTGCCATTGATAAAAGGAATAATGTTTTCCATATCACTGGGGGTATTCAAGACAATAGTAAGGGACTATACATTCGCTTATGGTTGGATCAAACATAAAAATAACTGTTTGAAAGAATGTTGATATTGACCATGACACTTCCTTGGACTACTTCTGTGGTTGGGGTAGACGGTATTTAACTTAGACGTAAACATAATCTTCAGAGGTTTCTCATCTTTTATAAGAGAATATCTGTCAGAGCATTGGTGAGGCCATGCAGACTCATGGCACACACCGACACAGAGTGTATGTGAATGGCACCCTCAAGAGCTGTGTGGAGCACAACTGTCAACAGTGACTCTGATGTCAAAGCGTATGTTTCAGTGTCCAAGTTTCAAACAAGTGTGGCCCTGCTCCCTGATAGAGTGCCATCTAGAGGTTCTTGCTCAGAATATGGTTGGATTAGATGGTGTCTTAGAAGAAGTACAACCAGAATGCTCCTTGGAAGCAAGGATGGTGAGACTGCATCTCACATACTTTGGACACGTTATCAGGAGGAATCAGTTCCTGGAAGACATGATGCTTGATAAAGTAGAGGGTCAGTGAAAAAGAGGAAGACCCCGAACGAGATGGATTGACACAGTAGCTACAACAATGGGATCGAGCACAGCAACAATTGTGAGGATGGCGCAGGACCAGGCAGAGTTTGGTTCTGTTGTTCTTAGGGTTGCTATGAGTTGGAACCAACCCAATGGCACCTAACAACAACAGGGTCCCTTCCATCTCCAAGATACAACACTTCCATGATCATCAACCATTTGAAACCTGACACATGGCTATGACTCACAAGCTCCTCCTTTGGCGGACTCTGATTACACATGTAGAGCAGGTGTTCTTGATTACGGGGAAGAAACCTGATGCTTCCAGCAATGCTAAGCTTGAGAAATGGCAACTTACCTAATGCTGTCAGATAGCATATCTTTCCTGGTATTCGCCCCTGAAGAGGTGCACAAAAAGGGACAGTAAGAGTTCCAAGCACCTGCTGAGGCCTGAGTTGGGTTGGGCTTTGCCAACAGAGGCTGTGGGGAATGCTCAGAGCCATAAGAGCTGTGTGTCATAGCTAATTGAGGCTAGGGTAACACACGCAAGTTCTGACAGTGGAGCTATGCAAATTGGAAATACCTTTGGCTCGCCGATTAATTCTCTTTTGCTCTTTGAGTTTCATAGAATGCAATTAGCTAAAACATCCCGTGGTCGCTGAATCACGGCACTGTAAGAAAGTACACAGCCACGCTGGCCACAAGCAAACACTGCTTTATTGCAGCACTATCTGGGTGTACGATGATCATTCAGCAAGAGCCTCCCAGGTATTTTTCAGAACCAAACTTCTTCTTCTTCATAATAATAATAAAACCCATTGCCATCGAGTCAATTCTGACTCATAGCGACCCTATAGGACAAAGTAGAACTGCCCCATAGAGTTTCCAAGGAGTGCCTGGCAGATTCGAACTGCTGACCCTTTGGTTAGCAGCCGTAGCACTTAGCCACTACGCCACCAGGGTTTCCTCTTCATAATAGATGGTGCAAAACTTCTACTTCAATAATAAAAAATATAATCACTTCATATACTATTACCAAGATCATTAACGATCTAAATGCCTCACTTTTTTACAGCTTTGTCACATAACTAAAATGCAGGAAAAATAATTTCCCTTTGTGCAATACTTTTTCTTATGAAAAAGACTTTTGAATAAAGCTACTGTGAGTAAATTCTCTTTCAGACGAGACTTCAGAAGGAGCAGTAATTTTTGCAGAGATTTTCTATTTAGTTAGGAGTTAATAAAAAAATGTACTGCTTTTGGTGGAGATAACACAGTTACAGATTTCGGTGACTGCATAAAGGTGCAAACCAAAAAAAATAAATAAATAAAACTCATTGCCATTGAGTCGATTCCAGCAGAGTAGAACTGCCCATAGGGTTTCCAAGGAGTGGCTGGTGGATCTGAACTGCCAACCTTTTGGTTAGCAGCCAAGCTCTTACGTTTTTTCCAAGTTGAAGCAAATCATGAATGATTCTACAGAAGGGTTGGCTGTCCTGCCCATGTTCTACACGGTGTGCTCAAACAGCCGCTGATGTTCTTTCTATTGACATGAAAGTAATTTTTCTATAACTTCAGCTTATATACTGTTTTAACTGAGTGATTAAAGAATTTTAATAATTTTGTTGGCATTCAGTAATATTCAATTTTCTCATATTCATACCTGTTAGCTCTCTCGAACGAATGCAGCTGAGAGAGTCCTCAGTTTATCTGAAGCACTGAAATCATACTTCAACGCTGAAAAACAGACCCTAAAATTTATGCTGATTTCTTTAATAATCCAATCAGTGGCAACTACTCATTTCTCCTTCATAGTTTTTGTTAACTCTTTAGCAATCGAATTATGACAATTAAAAGAAGAGCAAAAAGTGTTATTAAAATACTCCATTACCTAAAGAAACTTGTTGTATGTGTTATAACAAAACCCATTCCGACTCATAGCAACCCTATAGGATAGAGTAGAACTGTCCCATAGACTTTCCAAGAAGCACCTGGTGGATTTGAACTGCCAGCCTTTTGGTTAGCAGCTGTAGCTCTTAACCATTACATCACCAGGGTTTTACAACTGATGAAAAATAGAGTCAAGTTTGTTCTTCAAAAGGACATTTACTATAAGCAGGAGAAGAAATTCTGACTCAAAGTGGAGAATTATTACTCTATTTGCCACGACTATCTTTTGAAATACAGATTATTTCTTTAAGAAGTCTTATACATAGATGTTACTAAATGCTCTTCCAGTACGGGAACAAGTGTTGAAGATGGGAATAAAAATTGACAACAGTGCTCTTTTTTGTCAGTGGTCAACATTTCAAAAAGTTTTCCATCAAGAGATACAATATAATCCTGAAAAATAGAAAAGCTCATGATGCCATGAAATATGGTTTTACATGTGTCAATAAATCAAATACCAGTGCTTGTTCAGTATACAGGCTCATAATGCTAAGATTGAGCATTATTTCCTCATTAATGAATGTTCAGTAGAGAAAAGAATGAAATAAGCTACATGTAACTGCTGTATAAGGTATAGACGATATAAATAGAAAATAAAGTGTAACTGCAAACTAGGAACTATTAAGGGTAGCCAAATCATCAGGGAAGTATAAGTAATGCAAAGAATGTAGTTTAAGTACTTATAAATCATTTTGGATGAACAACTGGCTTTTAGTACAATTATGTTCCAATAGTTTTATTTTATCTTCATGTACATTTTTTACATACGTATAAGTAGTATACGTCCCAGACTCAACATGTCCAAAACAAAACGCCTAATCTCTCTTCCCACCCCGCTCCACATACTGTGCCCTCCTTCTGCTAACTGCAAGGCTACCATTCCAGTTGTTCAGGCCAATGATACGGAGCTGTTCTTAAATTGGATCTCTGTCCCACTGGCCCAATTCAGCCCATCAGCACATTCCATTGCTCCCTCTTTAGAATACAACCATCATTTGCACTTGGTCAGCTCTACCCACATCCCTAGCTTGGATTACAGTTAAAGTCTTCTGATTGGTCTACTATGTTCAGCCTTGTCCTCTAAAGTCTGTACTCAATACAACAGCCCAAGTGATTCTTTTAAATTGAAAGTCAGACTACGGTACTCCTCAACACCCTAAAGAGCTCTTGTTTACTCAAATTGAAAACCCTGCCTGCCCTGGGCCTGGTCTCCTGGGTGTTCAGGCAGTCACCCATTCATGGTGTGCCTGCATTTCCCGCCTTCCTTCCACCTCTTTTGGTTGATACAAGAGTATTCATTGTAGCATCGGTGCCTCCATTTTGCAGATTTAAAAACTCAGTTTCCCCCAGGTAATCCAGTGTAAGAAGCCCTTGAAGACTCATGCTAAACAATTCTCCCCAAAGCTGACCAATCAGAATGCCTTTTCATTCATTTACACATGGATGATAAAACTTGACTTGGTAATCAGGGCTTTCTTGTGGAAAATGCACTAGACAATCATGAATTCATCAAATTTCAAGGGCAAAATTAATAACGCCCTCCACCTCCCAACCCCCATGTTTATTCTCTCTGTATTTTTCAATCCTCTTCATAACCAAATTAACCAAAGCCCAGCTCAGGAAGTTGCTGCTAGGATTAAAAAAAAAAAAAAAAAGGATTAGGATCAGATAATTTTCAAGATTCCCACATTGATTTGGGATATGCAAATGTCACACTTCTTCTGGGGATGCTTCCTGTGTGCAGAAGCTTTGGAATCAGAGTTTTCTTCCTGGGCAGTATTACTGTTGCTGACAGATGCTGACATTTGTCTCCTCCTGCACTCATCTCAGGGACACCACCCTTCTGTTTTGAACACAACAATGACTTTAGACCAAACCATGGATAAGTGCCAGCAATCTATACATTGTTGTTGTTACTGGTTGCCGAGAAGTCAGTTCCAACTCATGGTGACTCTGCGTATAACAGAATGAAACATTGCCCAGTCCTGTGCTCCAGTGATACCATTGGTATGCTTGAGCCTATCCTTGTGGCTACTGTGTATTTTGAGTCTCTTCCAAACTAGGGATTATCTTCCAGCCTATTTTAGATAATATTTTGTCCTGATCCATAATGTTTTCATTGGCTAATTTTTTAAGTAGATGGTCAGGTCTTTCCTCCTAGTCTGTCTTAGTCTGTACTCTCCACTGAAACTTGTCCATCACGGGTGACTCTCCCGGGATTTCAAATACCAGTGGCACAGCTTGCAGCATCACAGCAACGTGTAAGCCACCACAATATTACAAAATGACAGAATGGTGGTAATTCTATACGTTAGAGGACCTTTAAGAGCCTGTCTAGATGTGGCATTCTGTACTTTCTTAAAGATACACCCTAGTCACTTTGGTTTTACTTCAGAAGATATCATCTTCCCCACCCTGTCACTCCCTGGGATGGATGAGCTCAGCTGTTTTCTGAGAGTTCTCAGTAGCAGTTGGATTCATTCAGATCCTTTTAGTTCCTAGTAACATAAATCAACTTAACCTGGCTTAAGCAAAATGACAAACAACAATTATTGTTCATGCTCAGGGGTAGCCTTCAGACACAGCTGTACCTGGGAGCCCAAGCATTTCTAGGATTTGGCCTCTCTCTCATCAATCCTTTGTTTGTCTGACCCTTGTTTTAATTTTATTTCAGTCTTCAAGAGGATCCTCTGATAGAAAACAACATTGGCTCCTCATGTCTTGGATTGGTTATGGTGGGTTGACTTGGCTCCCCGTCCCTGAGGAAGGAACATACTGATTGCTGAGGTCTGGGAGAGGTGATCCCTCTGATCAAAACAAGGAGGTCTTAGTGGAATAAAGAAAAAGAGATTCCTACATCAACCTCATTTCCAGGACAATCTTTCTGGACCTCTCCCATCCTGGGCTGTGTGCCTTCTTTGTGCCAGTACCACTGATGCCCTGAATCCAAGCCGTCATATCTGTGCTGCCCTTGAAACCACTGATGCCTCCCCTTTGGTTGCCACAAGCTCTGATCCTGGCATAGCTCAATCCATGATCCCCCTAAGGCTTAGTCCTTATATTGTTATGTTAATCCAGGTTCTTGAAGATCTCACCGGCCTGTGGACAACGAGGGGGTCACAGTACAAATGATAATCCCCATTTTGTTTTCTCTTGGCCCATCCTCTTAAGCAGGCTTTCAGCACCCATAAAGGGGCTCAGTTTCCTAGAGTTGTCTTATACGGTTGCCAGGGACACTGCCCTGTCACCACCATGCCTTAAGCACATTGATCACGACCCATGAGCAGTCTCTGGTCCACTGGTCACCTGCAGCTGCCTCCAGGCCCCTGCTGGGCTCACCTGTTTGACAGAGAACCTGCTGTTGCCTGCTAGGCATGATGGTTTTCTTTTAACACAAGTTTTATGTTAGAACAGTTTTAGGTTAAAAAATTGAGAATAAAGAAAAACTGTACATATAGTAAATAGAATGAGCAAGTACTCCACATCTAGTTTCCTCTATTACACATCTTATATATGTTACAATTAATGAGCCAATGCTGATAAATTATTATTTACTAAAGTTCATACTTTATCTGAATTAGTTTTTACCTAATGTCCTCTTCCTGTCCCAGGATCCCACCCAAGACACCACATTACATTTAGTCATCATGTCTTCTTAGGCACCTCTTCACTGTGTCAGTTTCTCAGACTGTTCTGGTTTTTGATGATATTGACAGTTTTGAGGAATACTGGTCAGGTATTTTGAAGAATGCCTTGCAATTGGGGTTGTCTGATGTTTTTTCTCATGATTATGTTGGAGTTATGAATTTGGGGGAAGGAGACTGCAGAAGTGGAGTATCGTTCTCGTCACATCACATGTGTTACCATGACTTACCACCATTGACATTGACCCTGAGCATCTGGCTGAGATGGTGATTGTCAGTTTCTTCACTGTACAGTGAGTCTTTTTTCCTCCTTTTCCACGCTGTGTTCTCTGGGAAGGAGTCACTATGTGTGTCCCTCCTGATTGATGGCAAAGTACTCACACAACACACACAACCCACAGTCCCCCTGGCTATCAATTCCTCAATCTTGTTACTAGAGAAAGCACACTTACTAGAGGGTGGATGGGGCTCAATAAGTGCCTATCTGTGAAACTACACAATTGCCTTTGCCGGGAGAATCTTTGCTTTCCAAAGGTGCACGCATTCCTTGGTGCACGTGGCAGGCCCTGGGTCAAAACTCACTTTGGTAACAGCGGAAAATGCTCAAGAGCTTCCCTGGCACCACCAAGGGTCATGAGGCCCTAGAGAATGTGCACTTTCCCATTGAAACTCCAGCAGCATATGTTGCTTCCATCAGCACAAAAATGAAAATAAAATAGTAGGCCAGTGTTTGTAAAAGAAAAGGGTTTAATTTTCAACCAGCGTTTAAACTTGCTTCATACGTGAGGAAAAAAAAAACTCATGTGGCTCTGTGCTCCCCACCATTAAAGGCAAACCCACCTTCTTTTACACCTGACACAGAAGACTGAATGTCACGTGGCAGACCACGGATATGTTAGTGAAACCTCACAGGTTTAGTGTTACTTAAATCCTAATAAGTGCTCACATTCCAACCTACAGAGAACTTTAAGGATTAAAAGGGGCTTATCTTCTGCCAGCCAGAGTGCTCCTGAGACCCAGTTGGATGAGGTACGTGGGGAGAACAGCTGGCTCAGCTGCTGGGGCTACTGGCGCAGCTCCATGAGCCCGCCCTGGATCTGAGAGCAGGAAAAGGAGCTTGCTCCTGCCAAGAATAAGCTCAGGCTCACAGCACAGGAGTGTGGCTGCTGATATTTTTAACTTTGATCATTTTAACTCTAGGAAACTTGCTTCTGAAATGCCTGGAAAGGTACTTAACAAGACCAGATCAAGCATTTATCCTGAAATGTTCCCTTCACCCCCTCCCCCCCACACACGCCTGAACACACACACGTGTTTTTGTGTGTTCTTCTCCCCCATGCCAGCTCCTCAGGAAAACTCCTGTCCTCATGGCATTGGGGGCCAGGGTGCCTTGCCACATTTGAGTCATGATGTGGCTGGTTCCATTACCCCCTATACCACAGCATCTTCATTCACTGTTCACCCAGGACTGTGCTGGACTCTGGCCATGGGTGAGAATGTGCTTTGCAACCTGCAGGGAACTACGCATTGAAGGCCTGCCAGCCCTGGGGGACTCCTCTCAAAAGCATTGATCCTCCTGCAGCCCAGGCCTCCTGCAGCCCAGGCCAGCCTCCCCTACCACCCTGGTCAGCCCCACGCAAACCCTGTGCTCTGTATTGCAAGTTACCCAAAAGATAGGCCTTGTGGCCAGAAACCTGAGTGTTCAACCATCTGGAGCTCTTGACAGCTTGTTTAGGGACCAGCCTGGGCAGGAAGACTGGACAGCACTCCAAGGAGGCCAAGCACCCCTAGCTGCCTCCTTCAGGCCCACCTTCCTCCTGTGCCAAGGACATCACCATACTCTCCATCACCCACATAAGTCCAGGCACTGGGCCAGCCCACATGTCTCCCGCTGTCCTTCGAAGCCTTGCCTCCCCTCTCCAGCCACCACCAGCATAATTCGTATGACGCCCATGGCTCATCCAGCTCACGTGGCTTTCTAGCTTGCCTCTCACTTCTACTGCACCTACCTCCTGCTCCCCAGGAACTGACTGAACTATGTAGACCCCCACTCCACCCATTGGCTTGGGACCAGATTCACCAGCATGGTGTAGCTCCCCCATCCCACTCTCACTCCAGTGTCAGCCACAGTTCCTACCACTCCTCAGCACAGCGCCAGCCAGGGGCTAACCACAGAAAATAGCACCCAAGGCAATTAGTGTTAAACTGCTGAATAATCTCTCACATCTGGCAATGGAAACTGTGACAGCCAATTAAAAAAAAAAATGCTGCTAATTGGTGCCCCACCACAAGTGGTGCCCAGGGCACGCATGTGATGTCCAGGGCACGTGTCTTACCTGCCTCCCCACCCCCAGTTAGGTCTTCTGCAGCACCCTGTGACTGAAGAGACCCCTCAGGAGGCATCCTTGTCTGCATCTTGACCCTAGCTTTCCCACTCTCTGCTTCAACTATTTCCTACTCCAGAGGCTTTCCTGAGATGGCACACAACAGCTAGACAAGTCAATTTTGCTTGGGCTTATATTTTTTTATCTCCTCACTTACAGAATGGGAAAAATAATCAGTGTACCCCCTGGATGTATGTCAAGATCCAGTGAGGCAGTGTGTGGGGAAGAATCTTGAAAGCTGTAAGGACCTGTACAAACTCTTGCAGGTCATCCTGGTTACTGTTGGCATTCTCCCAGCACAGACTTGTAGTAAGGAGTCAGGGGCACCATGGTCAAGCCCCACACCCTGCCTGTGTCAGGTGGTGCAACTGTAGACACATCACTTTACCCTCTGAGCCTGGGTTTTCACTTCTCCAAAGGGGTCAGTGACGTCCCTTTCTTGATGTGGTAGAAAGGAACAATGGACATAGTGCAGGTGACACCCCCAGCAAGTCCTGGCACCAGCTGCTTTTGGCAGTTGGTCATTCCTGTTTATGCCCAAACCTACCTTCTTCCTGCTAGAACAACTTAAGTACTAGGCCTTGGTGGGCCCTCCCTCTGAGGACCATATTGACCATACCAGTGGGGAGCTACCGTGCTCTCACCAAGAGCAGTCAAGAGGAAGGCCAGTTTTGGCCCTCCACAAGCAATCTTGATGGCAGGATTCCAGAAAAGTCACTGCCCCAGGTGAACAGTGTTGGCCCCCTCTCGGAGCCCTCCCAGATAGGGACCCTGGCCCTTGGGCCCTTACACTGGAGCTTTTGTTTTAAGTGCACACCTGCTGCCCAAGGGGGCGAGCCCCTACAATGGCTGCAGAAGAAAGGCTCCTTGGATAGCCTGCACCCTGAAGTAGGGCCCACACTCTGACTCCCAGGGAAACTGGTGAGCTCGGGGGTGGGCACATGGCCTCTCGGAACTTGGAGACCCTCCACATGGAACAATGGTGCCCTGCCCCCAGCTGGCCCTGGGTGGGGCTTACGGAGAGGAGCCAGTTCACCATCTTCACAGGTGATCAACTGGACTGGCTCTGGAGCTTTAGATTTGTGAGGTCCTGGCCCCTCACAGGGCGGAGCAGAGAGACCACTGAGAAGAAAGAAAGGCCAAGCCACAGTCAGAAATCAGAATTTTTCTGATGGACAAACAGCACCTCAGAGAGATGGCACAGAGCCAGTGAGGACATACACAGGGACTTGAATCTTGGGGTGGGGAGGAGAGGGTAAGGAGGAGGAGTCTCAAAGGTAAGACAAGGTCTGACGTGATGATCTGGCCAGTAGAGAAACAACAAACCCCATTCCAATTAGGCAGTTTATTCCAAGCATACATAGTAGAAGGAAAAGTAGTAGCCACAGGGGCCAGCAGAAGGGCTCGAGTGCCTGTAGTGGGGGGGTGATGGGGCTCTGGTGCTGAGCAGTGGTACAGCCTGCAGCTGTGCCCAGAGGCGGAGGGGCAGGAGGGCTTGTGCTTCATCAGGACCCAAGGTGCCATGAGAAACTTGACACCAGGGAAGCCATTGAGAAATGGCAGCTCCTCACAGGCTTCCAGTGACCTCATTTGCTGGGAGGATCACAAGGTGCCCCATGGGGCTATGGAGGAGCTATTTCTCTCCCAGGAGAGAAAGCACTGGGTGGGAGGGGGTTGGGAGTGTGGTAAAAGATAAGATTAAAAGTTGAGAAGCCTAGTTCAGGGTCTGGGATTTCCTCCAAAAGGACAATGGGATCCCTCTGAGGTTCCTAAGCAAAATAATCACCTAATCAAGTTTACTGTTTGGGCTAGGTTTGACTTTCATTTTTCCTGAAAGCAGAAAGATCTTCAAAGAAAATTGATATTCAAGTAGTTGCTTAAAATGCAGGGCAGATTTTTGTTTATAAAATAATATTAAATAGCAACAGATTTCAAATTTGGGTCTGTTTAAAGTCCTAACTAAATTCTATTACACAAGAAGCTAATAAAAATATTTTTCAGATTTTCTTACTGGATTGTGATTTTTTTTCTCAGCCATGTTGGACTTTCTTAGGTCTCAGGAGTTTTTACTTTATGAGATACCAGTTTTAGGGCAAGTACTCTGAAAAAGAGGGGTCTTCCTGCTGGGGAAAGAGATACAAGGCTATAAATGCAGATTTTAGTAAAAGAAGCCATAATTTTTGGCAGAAGAGAGAGGGTCTGCTTTGTTCAATATTTATTTAAAAAAAAAAATATTTATTTAGTAATAAATAAATTTAAAAACTTGGTTCAAATTTTGGAAATGAGAGGTCCAGAAAGGAAACTATTCTTAGAGCCTCCCCCTGGGATTGCCACCTATACACCCAAGAGCCGGTACTTCACTGAGGGCACAAAGACCCAGGCCTTGGTCTAAGGTACTAGGCCAATAGGAGCCCCATGAGGGCAGTTTACTGGCTGGACAGTGAAAAAAATGGTGAGGGCCTGGTGTAAGGGTGGCCCCAAGTGGGGGCCCAGAGTGGTCTCTAACCTAGCTGCCCAAGCAAACTTGGCCAGAGCCTAAGGGCAACCCCAAACAACAACAACAAAAAAAAACCCAGTGCCGTCGAGTCGATTCCGACTCATAGCGACCCTATAGGACAGAGTAGAACTGCCTCACAGAGTTTCCAAGGAGCGCCTGGTGGATTTGAACTGCCGACCCTTTGGTTAGCAGCCGTAGCACTTAACCACTACGCCACCCCAGTTGCCATCAAATTGACTTCAACTCCTGGCGACCTCATGTATGTCAGAGTAGAACTGTGCACCACAGGGTTTTCAATGGCTCATTTATTTTATTTTATTGTACTTTAGATGAAGGTTTACAGAACAAACTAGTTTCTCATTTCAATGGCTAATTTTTTTGAAGTAGATCTCCAGGCCTTTCTTTTGAGAAGCCTCTGGGTAGACTCTAACCTCCAACCTTTGGGTTAGAAGCTAAGTGCGTTAACTGATTGCACAACACAGGGACTCCCTGAGGACAAGTGTAGCTGAAATAAATTGAGAAGCAGGTTCTGTAATCAAGCCCATTATGAGATGAGAAAACTGAGACTCAAAGAAGTGAGCTGTCCACTTCAGATTCTACAGGTTGTAAGTGGCTCTGGTTTAGTCTGCTCCCCTGTGGCCTTGTTTCAAGCACTGATCTGCCTCTTCATTGCCTCTTTTTAGTCCCTGACTTGCTCCCCAGGAGCTGAAGCACCACTTCCCCCTCAGAGGGGAGCCCCTGAGCGCCCAAGCCCACAGCACCAGGCTAGAGAGGATATGCAATCTGTGGTCAGTGATGTCCCCTTGTAAATATAAATGCCCTCAAATGTTTTTGGCAGAGTGCATCTGGACAGCTGGAGTTTTATTTGGTTTCCTTTTTAGAGTCCACCTGATTTCTGATGGTGAACAGCCAAGGCAGAATGCCATTTGCCATCATTAACACCCAAGACCCTTAATTCTGCAAGCATCAGATAGGACTGAATCCAGGCATTTCTATCCAGGGTATGATTAAATTGATCTCTGCTAATCAATCAAGAACAACTAGCACACGAAAAGAAAGTGCCTTTGGTGATGCTAACACAGTCACAGAGGTAGGGAGCTCCAGGATCTGGAGGAAAGAGGCCGTGTCACGGTGCTTGGTGGGCAAGCTTCCACACTAAAACCTGTGGCCATCAAGTCATAGTGACCCTATAGAACGGAGTAGAATTGCTCCATAGAGTTTCCAAGGAGCAGCTGCTGGATTTGAACTGCCGACCTTTTGGTTAGCAGCCATAGCACATCAACACTCTTAACCATTGTGCCACCAAGGCCCCAGCCGTCACATTAGCTGCCTGCTATCAATGTATTAATAAAACATACTTTCTGAATGATAAGACAGAAAAATGATACTGGTGAGGAGCGAGCTTCTTGGCTCAGGTAGACACATGAGACTCTGTGGGCAACTCCTGTCTGGTGGTGAGATGAGAAGGCAGAGGGGGACAGGAGCTGGTTGAATGGGCATGGGGAATACAGGGTGGAGAGGAGGAGTGTGGTGTTTCATTAGGCCGAGGGCAGCTAGGAGTACTTAGCAAGGCACGTATAAGTTTTTGTATCAGAAACTGACTTGATTTGTAAACTTTCACTTAAAGCAAAATAAATTTTTAAAAAGGTAAAAAAAAAAAAAAAAACTTCCTGAAAGCTTTTAAGATGGTTGTAAAATAATCAACAAAGAGATAATGGGATTTTTTTTAATATATGTAACTGCTAATGACTCAACATGACAACAAGATTTCAGTCAGCACAGCTTTGTTTTTTTGATGATTATTCTTGGTTTCCTGAAATCAAAACTTATAATGTCAGAAAGGAATATTTTAAAGCTGTTAAATGAGTATATTGAAAAAAAGCTAAGCCAAACTCCCAAGTTTTATGGTTGATTCCTTCACAGACAATTTTTCGGTATCAATCCCCCAACCCTTCATCAAGACCTCTGTGGTGTGAAGATGATGCTTCTGATATTTGTAGCCTTGCCCCTCATCTTAGAGCTCTGGTAGACAGCTTGGCTGCTAATCAAAAGGTCAGCAGTTGGAATCCACCAGCCTTACCTCGGAAACCCTATGGGACAGTTCTACTCTGTCCTATCGGGTCACTATGAATCTGGTCTTGCCTCTCATTAGACTTACCTGGCTCCACCCAGGCCTGTAACTCAGACACTACTAGGGGGCATCCAGTGTGCAGCAGGCTGAGCTCCAAGGGCCCTGCCACCTACCGTCTACCTCCCTGGGCTCATTCCCTTCAAAGCACTCCAGTTCATTCCTGACTCAGGGCCTTTGCACAGGCTCTTTCTCCTGCCGTCAGCTCCCTCCTTTGCTCTTTACATGGCTAATTCTTTCATATTATCCAGGCCTCAGATCAGAGGTCCATCTTCAGATAGTTTCTCACTCTTATTCTCCATCACATTACCTTTGTGGCATTTACTGCAGCCTAAAATCATCCCAGTTATTTTGGTGTGTGTATTGTGTTTTCCCACTCCTGCTAGAACGCAACTCCTCCAGAAAAGTGACCATTCATTCCATAAACAGTTGTTGAGTGCTTACTCCGTGCTAGGGACCGTTCTAGAAGTTAGTGAACAAGATGATGCCTCTGCTTCATGGAGCCCCTGTTCTCATACAGTGAGAGCGGCTGTGAGTGTGGCTGCCTGGGTGGGCAGAGGAGCATGAGGAGGGCTATGTTAGCCAGGTCCAGCAAGGTCCTCTGGAAGGACAGGAGACCTGATTGATGGAAAGGGTCACAGCTATTTGGGCTCCTGGGCACTTTGAGGTAATCAGAGGCAGAGAGAGCCCTCTTAAAGCTGCTATTTGAAGGTCCCTCTGCGGTGCCAGGGCACACTGGGGTTCAACATCTGGGTGTCATGAACTCAACTTTCCTGTAGGTGATGAGAGGACTAAGCGAAAGTGGGTACTTTTAGGGGGAGCAGAACAAGTAGAGGCTTCTAGGGCTGAGACTTGGGTTTGAGTCTTAACTCATGGTTTCCTAATTGTGACCTTGGACAATTACTTACTCTTTTATAAAACAGAGCTTATATTTCCACCTTAGAAAGTTGTGTGACCAAAAAAAAAAAAAAAGGCCAGACTTACTAGTCTGACAGAGACTAGAGAAACCCCAAGAATATGGCCCTGGACACCCTTATAGCTCAGTAACAAAGTCACTCCTGAGGTTCACCCTTCAGCCAAAGATGAGACAGGCCCATAAAACAAAACAAGACTAAATGGGCACAACAGCCCTGGGGCAAGAATGAGAAGTCAAGAAGGGACAGGACAGCCGGTAATGGGGAACCCAAGGTCAAGAAGGGGAGAGTGTTGACATGTGATGGGGTTGGCAACCAATGTCACAAAACAATATGTGTATTAATTGTTTAACAAGAAACTAGTTTACTCTATAAATCTTCACCTAAAGTACAATAAAATTTTTTTAAAAAAGAAAAGATCGCAACTGCAGCAAACTGGAAAGTGGAGAACAGAGAGGAAAGATTAGAGGCAGGGAGACGAGTAAGGAGGCTACTGCAATCGTCTGCGTAAGAGTTACTGAGAATCTGAACTAAAGGAATGGCCATGGGAATGAAGAGAATGGGGCTCATAATATAGACATTTGGACTTATAATCAAGAAGATTTGATGATTGATTTAATATGCAGAATAAAGATAGATGCATAGGCAAGAAAGTTATTGCATCTGGGTGTACTGGAGCTGAAAATAAACATTTTAGATCCTCTATTAAAAAAAAGAGAAAGAAAGTGGTATGAGGCTAAAGTAAGGTATTGAATGCAAGCGTGTGCTGCATAGTCATTATTCAGAAATGCTAGGCAGTGGAGCTAGGAGGCAAAGACTGAACTCTAGTAAATGTAAGCCCACAGAGTTCTGGAGTTAAATGGCCTGCTTGGAGTTACCTAGTGCAACCATAGGCCCCAGGCTTGAGTCCTGCCAAGAGACTACCCACTCACTCCTCGGCATGGCACAATGATGGGGAGACACAGCCTTCAGAACGCAGGTATTTGGGTGAAATGCTGTATTTAGATTGGGCTAATATATCTGTCCTTGTGACATCTCTCCTGGCCCTATCCCATGCCTTACCTCTGTACCCCTTGATTGTGTCTTGAACCAATCTCTTTTGAGATATAAAAGAGAGAAGTGAGTAGAGAGACAAAGGGGACATCATACCACCAAGAAAGCAGTGCCGGCAGCAGAGCACATCCTTTAGACCCAGGGTTCCTCCGAGGAGAAGCTCCTAGTCCACGGGAAGATTAATGACAAGGACCTTCCTCCAGAGCCGACAGAGACAGAAGGCCTTCCCCTGGAGCTGACACCCTGAATTTGCAGTTCTAGATGGTCAGATTGTGAGAGGATAAACTTCTGTTTGTTAAAGCCATCCACTTGTGGTATTTGTGTTATAACAGAGAAGGGCAATGCCTCTTTCTCAGGGCAATCTTCAGAGTATTTCAAGGCAGCCTTCTTTGCCTGCCCCGCTCACCCCCAGTCATCGCTTCTGGTTGGGAAAAGAACATCATCTTCTGACTTCAGACTGGCATCTCCTGGTGGGAGGCTGCCTAGGTGCATGAAGAGCTGGGGACTAAGAGACTCAGGTTCCCCCACCTTGCACCTCACCTTTCAGGCCTCTTTCTTTGCATTTGAGTTTCTCCACATGCAAAATAGGGGGAGTGGATAAACATAGTGGTCTTCAAACTCCTTTCCCTGGAATGCAAATTTCCTGCAAGGTGCTTCAGGAAATGTCAGATCCCTGCATTCATTTCATTTTAATGTATTTTGACTATTGTTTAAACTTTTATGAAAATATGCATGCTTAAATGTGTTTTATACCAAATATTAGGACCTAGGAACTCCTTGATGTGTTAACTTGGTGCCAAGTGAATTCATTTTATGCAGACCCCAAAATTACGTTGTGTTCAACCACTAGCCAAAAGATTGGCAGTTCAAACTCGCTGTTAAAAAAATCGAAACTCACTGAAATTTGAACATAAGGTTTATTCTGAGAAGTTATTCTATATCCTGACCAAATTTTGATTCCAGAAAAAGCAAATTACCGGAAGAAGCTAGGTACAGAGAAGCTTATAAAGAGAAGAGGAAAAGAAATATAGATCAGCCATTAGCCAATCTTAACATGATTGATTGAGCCCTCCCTTGCCCCTTTATTGAGATCAACTGATATCAGGTTACTTCTGGCCTGGGTGCTAACAATTTGGCCCTCCACCCACCTGCAGTGAAAAGACTTTTTGAGATTTAAATTAGGATGTAATGGTTTGATGAAACTAAGACATATTTACATTGCTATAGAGCAATGGCAGGATTTTTCAGATTGGGTCAGGCTTTTTATGGTTAATATTTGGTTTCGTGGATAAGAAAAACCTTAAAATCAAAATACTAAAACCAAACCCACTGCCGTCGAGTTGTTTCCAACTCATAGCGACCCTATAGGACAGAGTAGAATTGCCCCCTTGTATTTCCGAGGTTGTAAACTTTATGGAAGCAGATTGCCACATCTTTCTCACATGGAGCAGGTACTGGGTTCAAACTGCCGAACTTTCAGTTAGCAGACGAGTGCTTAAAATCAAAGATAGATGTCTGTTATTAATTTTCCTGTGCAACACCACTCAGAGGCACTCGGAAGACAAACCTAGTGATCTGATTCCAAAACATCACAGCCTTGAAAACCCTATGGAACAGTTCTATTCGGCACACATGGGGTTCCGATGAGTTGGAACCAACTTGACAGCAACTAACAACAGCAGGAACCCCTTCTCTTAGTCATCTAGTGCTGCTATAACAGAAATACCACAAGCGGATGGCTTCAACAAAGAGAAATTTATTCTCTCACAGCCTAGTAGGCTAGAAGTCCAAATTCAGGGCATCAGCTCCAGGGGAAGCCTTTCTCTCTCTGTTGGCTCTGGAGGAAGGTCCTAGTCATCAATCTCCCCTTGGACTAGGAGCTTCTCAGTGCAGGGACCCCAGATCCAAAGGACACACTCTTCTCCTGTCACTACTTACTATCTGGGTGGTATGATGTCCCCCATGTCTCTACTCACTTCTTTTTTTTATATCTCAAAGAGATTGGCTTAAGATGAAATCCAATCTTGTAGATTGAGTGTCATCAACATAACTGCCAATAATCCCATCTCTTCAACATCATCGAGATAGGATTTACAACACATAGAGAAATCACATCAGATGACAAAATGGTAGACAATCACACAATACTGGGAACCATGGCCTAGCCAAGTTAACAGATATTTTGGGGGGATACAATTCAATCCATGACACCCTTTCATGTGCTAACTTTGCTTACAAGTGAATTTACTTTGTGCAGATCCCAAAATGCATACAGGTAGAAAGCAGGTTAAAGGTTACAGGGGCGATAGGAAAGGGGTATGGGGAGTAACTGTTAATGGGTAGCATATTTCTCTTTGGGGTGCTGAAAATGTTCTGTAATTGTTGTTGTTGTTAGGTGCCGTCGAGTCGGTTCCAACTCATAGCGACCCTAAGCACAACAGAACGAAACACTGCCCGGTCCTGCTCCACCCTTATATTTGTTGTTATGCTTGAGCTCATTGTTGCAGCCACTGTGTCAATCCACCTCGTTGAGGGTCTTTCTCTTTTCTGCTGACCTGTACTCTGCCAAGCATGATGTCCTTCTCCAGGGACTGATCCCTCCTGACAACATGTCCAAAGTAGGTAAGACGCAGTCTCGCCATCCTTGCCTCTAAGGAGCATTCTGGCCGCACTTCTTGCAGGACAGATTTGTTCATTCTTTTGGCAGTCCATGGTATATTCAATATTCTTCACCAACACCACAATTCAAAGGCATCAACTCTTCTTCAGTCTTCCTTATTCATTGTCCAGCTTTCATATGCATATGATGCGATTGAAAATACCATGGCTTGGGTCAGACACACCTTAGTCTCCAAGGTGACATCTTCGCTCTCAACACTTTGTAGAGGTCCTTTGCAGCAGATTTGCCCAATGCAATGTGTCTTTTGATTTCTTGACTGCTGCTTCCATGGCTGTTGATTGTGGATGCAAGTAAAACGATATCCTTGACAACTTCAATCTTTTCTCCGTTTATCATGATGTTGCTCATTGGTCCAGTTGTGAGGACTTTTGTTTTCTTTATGTTGAGGTGTAATCCATACTGAAGGCTCTGGTCTTTGATCTTCATTAGTAAGTGCTTCAAGTCCTCTTCACTTTCAGCAAGCAAGGTTCCATCATCTGCATAACACAGGTTGTTAATGAGTCTTCCTCCAATCCTGATGCCCCATTCTTCTTCATATAGTCCAGATTCTAGGATTATTTGTTCAGCATATAGATTAAATAGGTATGGTGAAAGAATACAACCCTGACGCACACCTTTCCTGACTTTAAACCAATCAGTATCCCCTTGTTCTGTCCGAACAACTGCCTCTTGATCTATGTAAAACTTCCTCGTGAGCACAATTAAGTGTTCCTGAATTCCCATTCTTTGCAGTGTTATCCATAGTTTGTTATGATCCACAGAGTCGAATGCCTTTGCATAGTCAATAAAACACAGGTAAACATCCTTCTGGTATTCTCTGCTTTCAGCCAGGATCCATCTGACATCAGCAATGATATCCCTGGTTCCACGTCCTCTTCTGAAACTGGCCTGAATTTCTGGCAGTTCCCTGTTAATATACTGCTGTAGCCGTTTTTGAATGATCTTCAGCAAAATTTTGCTTGCATGTGATATTAATGATATTGTTCTATAATTTCCACATTCAGTTGAATCACTTTTCTTGGGAATAGGCATAAATATGGATCTCTTCCAGTCAGTTGGCCAGGAAGCTGTCTTCCATATTTCTTGGCATAGATGAGTGAGCACCTCCAGCGCTGCATCTGTTTGTTGAAACATCTCAATTGATATTCCATCAATTCCTGGAGCCTTGTTTTTCCCCAGTGCCTTCAGAGCAGCTAGCCTTCTTCCTTCAGTACCATCGGTTCCTGATCATATGCCACCTCTTGAAATGGTTGAGCATTGACTAATTCTTTTTGGTATACCAACTCTGTGTATTCCTTCCATCTTCTTTTGATGCTTCCTGCATCATTTAATATTTTCCCCATGGAATCCTTCACTATTGCAACTCAAGGCTTGAATTTTTTCTTCAGTTCTTTCAGCTTGAGAAACGCTGAGCGTGTTCTTCCCTTTTGGCTTTCCATCTCCAGCTCTTTGCACATGTCATTATAATACTTTACTTTGTCTTCTCGAGAGGCCCTTTGAAATCTTCTGTTTAGTTCTTTTACTTCATCAATTCTTCCTTTTGCTTTAGCTGTTGGACGCTCAAGAGCAAGTTTCAGACATCCTCCTCTGACATCCATCTTGGTCTTTCCTGTCTTTTCAGTGACCTCTTGCTTTCTTCATGGATGATGTCCTTGATGTCATTCCACAACTCTTCTGGTCCGCGGTCACCAGTGTTCAGTGCGTCAAATCTATTCTTCAGATGGTCTCTAAATTCAGGTGGGATATATTCAAGGTCATAGTTTGGCTCTCGTGGACTTGCTCTGATTTTCTTCAGTTTCAGCTTGAACTTGCATATGAGCAATTGATGGTCTGTTTCACACTCGGCCCCTAGCCTTGTTCTGACTGATGATATTGAGCTTTACCATCGTCTCTTTCCACAGATGTAGTCAATTTGATTTCTGTGTGTTCCATCTGTCGAGGTCCATGTGTATAGTCACTGTTTATGTTGCCGAAAGAAGGTATTTGCAACGAAGAAGTCGTTGGTCTTGCAAAATTCTATCATTCGATCTCCGGCATTGTTTCTACCATGAAGGCCATATTTTCCAACTACTGATCCTTGTTCTGTGTTTCCAACTTTCCCATTCCAATTGCCAGTAACTATCAACGCATCTTGATTGCATGTTGGATCAATTTCAGACTGTAGCAGCTGATAAAAATCTATTTCTTCATCTTTGGCCCTAGTGGTTGGTGTGTATATTTGAATAATAGTCATATTAACTGGTCTTCCTTTTAGGCATATGGATATTATCCTATCACTGACATCATTGTACTTCAGGATAGATCTTGAAACATTCTTTTTGACAATGAATGCAACACCATTCCTCTCCAAATTGTCATTCCCAGCATAGTAGACTATATGATTGTCTGATTCAAAACGGCCAATACCAGTCCATTTCAGCTCACTAATGCCTAGGATATCGATGTTTATGTGTTCCATTTCCAATTTTTCTAGATTCTTACTTTGTACATTCCTGCTTCCGATTATTAATGGATGTTTGCACCTGTTTCTTCTCATTTTGAGTCATGCCACATCAGCAAATGAAGGTCCCGAAAGCTTTACTCCATCCACATCATTAAGGTCGACTCTACCTTGAGGAGGCAGCTCTTCCCCAGTCATCTGTTGAGTGCCTTCCAACCTGGGGGGTCATCTTCCAGCATTGTATCAGAAAATGTTCTGCTGCTATTCATAAGGTTTTCACTGGCTAATGCTTTTCAGAAGTATACTGCAGAGTCCTTCTTCCTAGTCTGTCTTAGTCTGGAAGCTCAGCTAAAACCTGTCCTCCATGGGTGACCCTGCTGGTATCTGAATACCGTTGTCTGTCCGTTTATTGTACAGTGGGGGCTTGTGTGTTGCTGTGATGCTGGAAGGTTCTGTAATTAGATAGTGGTAATAGCTGCACAACATTGTGAATGTACTATTTGCGATAATTAAGATGGTACATATTATGTGAATTTTACCTCAAAAAAAGAAAAATTTCTTCCTCCCTTACCCCTACACAAGTCTATTTCAAATTCTTTTAAGTGTGTCTTTGATGAGGAGGTTTTTTATTTCCCTTCAGTTCAAGTCTGAACATATCTACTCAAGAAAAATTGTAAAAAATTATTATATGCCATTTACCTTTGTGAATTGGGTTTTGTTTGTTTGGCACCATGGGGGGAAAATCAATAAGGGGGAAAACGGAAACAATGGAAAATATTTGAGTTCACCAAAACAGTCTTAGTTTTTTTTTTTTTTTGGTTGGCTTAATAAAGGAAAACTTGTATTTACAAAATACTGTCCCTATTTTTATAGGAGTTTTATATACTGGGGTTCCATATAAGATTTTGTTCGAGGAAAAATATTTTTGCTGCTAAAAAAGTCTAAAAAACGCCAAGCTAGATCATCCCGAAGGCCCTAACATTCTGCCAGCCTCATGGTGCTTCTTGGCCCCTGTGGTGGTACTCTCCAAAATGGCAGACCCCGTGAGCTACTATAGGAACAGGGAATACACATCACAACTGTTGCCAGGGACCGTGTTAAACACAACAGCTTATGTTTTGTTTACACCTGGGGAGTGATTTCCCTTGACTAAACTAAGCTCACTGAGTCAAAGTTTGTATTAAACATGTATTAAAGCAAGAATACACATTATTCAGAAGTGGCACCTTGTGGTTCCAAGCCTATTCCACCCATGTTTTGGGGGGAGTCCCATGGGTTCCCTTCAAGACTGGGCTGAGTCACATGGGCAAGGTTTTCTTGCTGTCCCAAGAGGCTGAAGCTGTGAGCAGCATCGGTCATGGGTAAATTTGGGTCACCTACCTCTCAGGATAATGATTTTTTCTTGGATAGAAATGAGCCACACCAGAGATCTCATGTGCCTACCACGGGGTCCTGTCCAAAAAACCCAAACACATTGCCTTTGAGTTGATTCTGACCCCTAGTGACCCCATAGGACAGAGTATAACTGCCCCATGGGTTTCCAAGGAACAGCTGGTTGATTTGAACTGCCAGCCTCTTGTTTAGCAGCCTCACTCTTAACCACTGCACCACCAGGGCTCCAAAGGGCCTTATAAGCTACACAAATTCAGAAAGGGTCATAAAAATGGGTCTGCCCCTCAACTCATTAGCCAGGTCCTAAAAACCTCATAATCTTTTCAGATTCCACGTGCTTTTCTTTAAAACATTTAACACTGGAGAAAAATCTGTCTTGTCCATATTTCAATGTCAGAGGTTCTTTCTGGATAATAATGTTGGTTGGTCCTTAGCAATATGCTTTCCAGCCTAAAATGTGGCTCCTGGCTTGGGCTTATTATAGGCTGTAAAGGGTGAGGAATCCTTGGGTGGTGCAAACAATGAACCTGCTCAACTACTAACTATAAAGTTGGAGGTGAGAGTTCACTGAGAGGTGCCTCAGAAGAAAATCCTGGTGATCTACTTCTAAAAAATAAGCCACTGAAAACCCTATGCAGCACAGTTCTACTCTGGCACATTGGAGTTGATGGCAACTGGTTTTGATGCAGGACAAGGGGTTGTGGGGGGTGATGCTGCCCCCCCTGCATCCTCTCCACCAGTACTCTTCCAAGAGCCAGACCATACAACCACCCACATGAGCTCCCTGTCCTCAGCCACCCACATGAGCTCCCGCCCTCAGCCACCTATATGAGCTTCCTGTCCTCAGCCACCCGCATGAGTTCCAGCCTTCAGCCACCTACATGAGCTCCCACTCTCAGCCATCTGCATAAGCTCAGCCTGGGGAAGCTTCTCAAAGGATGGTGTTGGGTTCCTCCCTATGCCCTGTAGGCTCCATCCCCCACCCTGGACTCCGGTACCGATGCACTGGCCTCTTCACCCTGTGAGCTCCAGGAACTTGAGGGCAATGACTTAACTATTTCCATCTCTACTCTCCATCCAACCTAGCATACAAGATGCCCAGGAAAAATATTCTTTAAATAAAGAAAAAATAAACAGAAGAGACTGTTGGAGTGAAATGGTTTCTCCTATACCTCTCTCCACCCACACACACACCTGCAGCTTGCCAGGGGTCTCAGGTGTAGTCATGGTCATAGCTTTGGTCCATGTGGTTGGATTTCATCTGCATGGTCTTCTGCACTGACCATGACCTTCTCAGGGCTGGCACCTCCTCACGCCCCTGACCCCAATGCTGAGATGTCACAGGCATTGATTGAACAGAAGAGGCCAGGTCTGTCTCACACTCATGCCTCCGGCCCCAAAGAGGGCCAAGCACAGCAGTTGCTACAGCCTACAGACAATGCACTGATACCCACTGTCCCAGAAACACTGCTCCCACCCTTCCCAGGGCCAATCCCTGCTGCCTGAGACTACAGCAGTTCATTTACTACTGGTTGAGAAAGTGTACTTAGGGTAACTTAGAGACACCAAGTTATGTTTGAAATATTACAGATTGTAACAGAAAAGGAGACATGGTCACATAGTGGTGGCTGCTAACCAAAAAGTTGGCAGTTCAAATCCGCCAGTCACTCCTTGGAAACCCTATGGAGCAGTTCTGCTCTGTCCTATAGGGTTGCTATGAGTTGGAATCAACTCGATGGCAACAGATTTTGTTTTTGGTAGCAGAAAAGGGGTTTGAATGTATCCTACTCCCCTTTTTCTTTTTCTCTAAGAAATCTGGATATAAAATTAGAAACAGGACTAAAGAGCTGCCCCAGATGCCTCCCAGCCTGAAATTCTGATGACTTTCTCAATTATTGGAGCTATGTCATGTGTTTGTCAGGAATCTCATATAGATATAAAAGCATTCAAAGTAAACATTTTTCTGCTTGCTTGATGCTCAAATTGCATCTCCAAATGTTTGTTTGGATAACCACTTATGTTCTCAAGACCACCATCCTGTCACCAGCAGGCACTTAATGGTATTTCACTGTACAATAACTCAATATTCTCCTCTCTTTCTGAAACAAAATGTAAAAATGAAAATCAGAGACACCTAGAGTACAGGAGGGCTGGAATGGCAAATTCACAGGGCGTGGCCCTCTCCCCCCAAAAGGCAACCTGAAATCCAAGCATCCTTGTGCCACAGTCCCAAGCACTTCCCAGGGCTCTAGTCAGGGGTGGTGAACTCTGCCCATGGGGCCAGCAGCTAGCTTCAACATGGAACAGGCAGGTCTAAGAATCTGTCAGAACTGAAAAACACTGGCTCAGCCAAAAGGCCCTGGAATTCTTGTTTGTCCTTTCTTATATACACCAAAGCAACCATCTGTGGGCCAGTTCAGCCCAACTGTGACCCTTGTGATTTTCTTTGATGAAATAATTCTATGGAAAAACATAGCAACAAATGTACTGACACAATCTCTGAGCTTTTCAAAGGTTGTCTACAGGCTCTATTGATTTCCAGCTTCAAAATACCTCACAGTGGCCAGCAGGGTGGGGGTTCCCATTATCCCCTTTACAAAGGAACAAATTGAGACAGTCTTGCTCAAGAATGGTAGAAAAACAGCAGAGCCCGAACTAGAGCTCTCTGATAGCATTAAAAACCCGGTGCTCCTTACCCAAGAGAATGCTGCCAGAAAATGAAGCACGCAAAGGTCTTTCTACAAGTCTCCCTATTTGATGGCGGCTCTTCAGAGTTACAATTTATTTCTTTATGAAAATGTTCGATTGCTTCTCCTGGCCATGCAGCCTTGTTGAATGCCTCACTTGTAATGGCCCTTTCAGCCTTTGACTGTGACCTTCGACCAGAAGAATTTGTGATGTTCCCATCACTTGGGACCAGCATGATCTTTTCAAATCATGGGGTTAGAGATTATGCAGAACTTTGAAGATCAAAGGAGAAAAGTAAATGTCACCATCACCACCACCCCCCCACCACCCACCAGAGCTACCACCCACCACTGCTGGCCTGGGCAAAGTTAAATAATAGCAAAGAAGCAATTGGTTTGCTCTGAAGGGTCCCGAGTCTTCCTCTGCACCCGAAAATGAGGCTTGTAGCAATCCTTGAAAGCTGGAAATGTAGGGTTGTTTGAAGATAAAAAGAAATACATGTAGAGTGTTATATAAAGCACAAAGAGTAACACTTGTGTAAGTCGTTACCCAATAAGAAACACATAACTGGTTCTGACTGCTTCTACCATACGGTCCATACTTGATGCAAGACTCACCGGGGGCCAGGAGTCTTCCAGAGCCATACTACTTCCCATGTCAAAGCACCAACACGCACCCTGTACTTGGAAGCTAGTTTTCTTGGGTCCTCCATGTAGCTACAAAGGGAATTCAAAGAAGAGATGCCATCCCAGCCCAAAGCATCCAGCAGTGTTTGTTTCAAGTTGGTTCAAACTCAATAATGTTCACGAGGCTCTTCTGTGCAGAGCAGAGTGGTGGGTGCTGGTGGTGGAGTTGAGAGGATCTGTCCTTAGAGGGCCCACGTAATAACAAGCACAATCATAGCAAGAGTAAACAATGCTTTCGAAAAATAAAACGTTTCTATTGTAAAACTCAAAGCTACCCGCCATTTGATAGGATGACTGGAGGTGACCCTTTGAAGGACAATCAGATTTCCACAAGAGAGGAAGAATGAAAGCACCCTGACTGCTGAGGGAAAGTTAGGAGACACAGCCTGGAATGGGGAGGGTGGTGGTCCACTTGTACCATGAGGGTGATACTCTGTGCAATAGAGAGGGACAGAGAGGACATGGGGTGCACCTGGGAGCTGATGCTCAGAAGGTAGGCAGGGACCAGGACAGAGAAGCCTATTTACACCATGTCTAAGTTTAGGCCTCCTCCCCTCCTGGACACAGCCAGGGGGCACTGGTGTATGGGGAAAAAGGACAGAGCCTCTGGACAGTGTTGGCAGAGAGGGTGAAGGGCAGCTGGAAACTCAGGAAGCTCACCTCAAGGCTTATGGAGGTGCTTCCACCCTTCCATATGCCCTTCTGGGACCTTTGTTGTTATTTGCTGTCATCCAGTGGATTCCCACTCATGACAATCCCATGTGTTACAGAGTGGAATTGCTCCATAGAGTTTTCTTAGTCATAATCTTAATGGAAGAAGATCTCCCGGCCTTTCTTCTGTGGCACCACTGGGTGGGTTCAAACTGCCAATCTTTAGTTAAGTTAGTCAAGTGCAAATCAGTTGAGTGACTCAGGGAACTTTATGGGACTTTAGTGGGACTGAATAAGCTGGTTCTCAAAGGACCCTCCTGAAAACCCACAAGCCTGGGATTCTAAGGATATCACTGCTGTTTCTGAAGGGCCCTCTCCTCACCACACCCACAGCCCAGGTGATGTCTGGCACTTGAGGGGCCCCTGGGCTGCTCCAAGAGTAATTAACTGGCCCATAGAGCTTTGCCCAGACTTAAAATTCTCCCAGAATGGAATGAAGACAAGCAGCTGTCTTTGCCTTCCAGCCACTGGGAAAGCTGTTCAGTTGCATGTCTCTCCCTAGTCAGCCTTTGTAGAACAGCTGCTTCTCCCTGTCTGGGGGCCCTGCAGTACTGACAGACAGCAGATTAACAGCACTCAGCACTGTGGGCATCCACCTCCAATGATGGGCAGGGCCTCCCAGGCAGGCCACACGCCCCTCTGGTACCTGTCAGCCAAGGTTCTGATCAGCACAGCCAAGTGAAGCCCAGACTCAGAAACCTCCACAGGGAATTCAGACATGGAACTCAGAACGCTGCCATCAACAGTCCCCTTTCTCCCACCCCAGTGACCAGTCAGAGGACCTCATTCCACCTAGGGACCCCTGTCCTGCTGCTCTGAGGCATCACATATGCTGCACCTGCTGGCCTCAAAGATGCCTCACCACACAAGGATGGTCTTCGAGAAGAGAGAGAGAGAGAGAGAGAGAAAGGCTAAGAAGAGGGACTGGTATGGAGCTTCAGAGGCCTCCTAGATACCACCAGAGGATCCAGGTTCCTGGGTGGTCCCAGCCACATTGTCCAGCCTCACTTTGCAATTCCTCTAAAACTTCATGAACCTCACATGACCCAGCTGTTTTCTCCCCAGCCCCGACAGGGCTCAGGTGTCCCCACCTCCATTGGTGTCATTCTCCTCCCTCCCCCACCAAGTGTGTCTGTAAGAGGAGTGATTTCGCGTGAGAAAGGGACACTCTGGGAGGGAAGAAATACCAGGATGCAGTGCAGGAGCCTGAAGGCAGCATGGCTGCAGAGCCCACCCTGACCTGCTTATGTGAATCATGATGAGCTTTGTGCCTGGTAGCCATTTCTCACAGTGACCTTGGAAGCCAGACACACCGGAGTTGGTGTGTGCATGGTCCTGCAGAGAGGTCTGTACCCTGGTCTCAGTCTCCCTTGGTGGCACAGAGCATACACTATTGGGGAAGGGTGTTATTTGCATATTTGTTTCATTGTGTACAACCCTCTATGCATTTAAGCTGCCCGAAGGCAAGGACGCTCTCGTGCAAAAAGGGGAATTGAACATAGAGGTTGTAGACAGACTCTAGAATTTCAGTGCCAGCATCTGAACCCTAAGCTCTGAAATAACAAGTTGTGTAACTCAGAAACAGTATTTAGTATCTCTGAGCTTTCATGTCCTCAGCCCTGCAACAAAGCTAATGCCCACTTTAAATGCTGAGAATTAAAGTACATGGTGTGTGCCTCAAGTGTTTACAGAACGCCCAACGCAGGCAAGGGTTCAGTAAGCCAAGCAGCACAGTGAGCCGGGGCCCCATGTGACAGTTGGTAACTTCTGCTCTGTTGGACATGGTGAATCACCTATGACATCTACTCTTGGGGCAATATTCTTTGTGTGTGGTGTAGTAAATACCTGTCATTTCGTTTGTCATTTCAACATTCTTCACGTGTACAATTGAGTGACATTAGTTATGTCTATCATGTTGTTCAACTATCACCGTTATCCATTTCCATATTTTCCCATCACCTAATGGGAGCTTGGTACCCCCTAAGCAGTGAGTCTTCCTTCTCCCCTCCAACCCACTCCTGGTAACCACTGATAACCTCTGCTCTCTGTACATTTGCCGATTTCGCATAAGTGAGATCACACACTGTTTGTCCTTTTATGACTGACTTATTTCACTCAGCATATTTTCAAGGCTTATCCATGTTGTTGCATGTGTCAGGGCTGCATGTCGCTTTATGGCTGTGGTACATACTTTTGCTTCTCCATTCATCTGCTAGTGAATGTTTCAGTTGTTTCTGCCTTTTGGCCATTGTGAACAGTGCTGCAATGAACATTGGTGTACAAGTGTCTCTTTGAGTTCCTGCTTTCAAATCTTTTAGGTGTGTCCCTAGGAGTGGAATTGCTGGATCATATGGTGATTATATATTTAACTTTTTGACAAACTGCCAAACAGTTTTCCACAGTAATTGTACCATTTTACAACCCCACCAGCAGTGGAAGAGGGATTCAATTTCTCTGCTTCCTCACCAACACCTCTTGTTTCTTAATTTTTTAATCAGCTCTATCTTAGGGGATGTGAAATGGTATCTCATCATTTTTTTTTTTTGAGAATATACACAACAAAACACACCAATTCAACCTTTTCTATATGTACAATGCAGTGACATTGATTACATTCTTCAAGTTGTTCATCCATTCTTACCCACCTTTTCTGACTCTTTCCTCCCCTGTTAACATAAACTTACTGCCCCCTAATGTTCCTATATAATTTCGCAAATTGCTGTTGTTATTTTGGTCCCATATAGATAGTTCTTAAAAGAGTGTAATGCTCAAGGCAGACATTTTTTACTAGTTAAATGAAACTATAGTTTGGTTTTAAGAAGACTCTAGGGAATATTTTTAGTTTAAAAGTTTTAAAAATTACCTCAGGGCAATAGTTTCAGGGATTCATCCAGCTCCCATGGCTCCAGAATCTCATTGTGGTTTTGATTTGCATTTCCCCAATGACTAATGTGAAGCCCTGGTGGCATAGTGGTTAAGAGTTCAGCTACTAACCAAAAGGTCAAATCCACCAGCCCTTCCTTGGAATCCTATGGGGCAGTTCTTCTCTGTCCTATAGGGTCGCTGTGAGTCGGAATCGACTCGATGGCAACAAGTTTGATTTTTCAGGTTTATTCAATACTGATGTTGAGGTTTTTTCAATGCACTTTTTGGCCATTTGTATTTCTTCTTTGGTGAAATGTCTGCCCTAGTCCTTTGCTCTGAGGGCAACTTTTTCAGTCTGTCACATATACCCCTGTTTCCAAATGGCCCCTTTATGTCTCTAGCTCTCCCACCTGGGATGCCCCACACCACCCCACCACCCAGCCCTCCACATCCTTCCCCTGAAGGGTGCCTCCTTGAAACTCAGCTTGTACCCAGCTATGTACCCACCTGTCGTCACAGCCTGGCCCACCTGGTGCCCTTCACTTGTACCCCCAGCACACACGCCAACTTGGAGAGCACATGTTGCAAGCCTCTTCGGTCCCTGCTGTGGGCTCCGTCTCCACCAGACCTTGGGCTCTCCACCTCAGGACTGACCTTCCTTCCCTGAGGCCAGACCACAGATTCCACCAGGTGTCCTTCTCCTGAATGGAAGCCTCCAGGCTGCTTTTGGACTGTGACTCAATGAACAACAAAATGCCTATCAGAATCTAGGAAGAACGGGTCTTTTCCAGAGGCACCCCACGTACTGACCCAGCCTCACCCCCACCCCCACCCCCCACACATGGACAATCATGGGATAAGACACTGGTGAGAGTTGGGCTGAAGCAGAGTGGCTGGGAGCCATGGTTTCAGGACAGATCTGCTAAAGAGAGTGGGGAGTGGAGGAAGAGAGCATGTTAATAGTAAGTGTCTTAGTTATCCAGTGCTGCTATAACAGAAATACCACAAGTGGATGGGTTTAAGAAACAAAAATTTACTTTCTTACAGTTTAGGAGGCTAGAAGTCCAAATTAAGGGAATAAGCTCCAGAGGAAGGCTTTTTCTCTCTGTCATTTCTGAGGCAAGGTCCTTGTCAACAATCTTCCCCTGGCCTAGGAGCTTCTAAGCCCAGAGACCCTGGGTCCAAAGACGCACTCCTTTTCCAGCTCTCCTTTCTTGGTGGTATGAGGTCCCTCCATCACTCTGGTTGCTTTCCTCTTTTACACCTCAAAAGAGTTTGACTCACGATACAACCTAATCATGTAGATTGTGTCCTGCCTCATTAAAATAACTGCCTCTAGTCCTGCCTCATTAACATCATAGAATGTTAGGATAATGACGTCAGATCACAAAATGGAGGACAACCACACGATACTGGGAATCATGGCCTAGCCAAGTTGACACACATTTTTGAGGGACACAATTCAATAGATAACACCAAGCAACCAGAGTGTTGGAAATGCCTTTGGGTCTAACGCCAATGTCTGGGAAGCTGATACAGCAGATCTATGCCCTAATGGTCATGGGCTGTACCTACCTAACGGGCGACTGTTCTGTGCTTTCACCTCCTGCTGGGTGGCAGCAAAGGAGTAGGAAGGTGGTAATCAGGGCTGCTTGCCCTGCATGTACCTGGTCACTCCAAAGGCTCAATTTAAACAAATAAATAGGCACTGGAGAATGAAGGGGAATTGTGTGCTGTTCCTTTGACTTGGGAAAGGACAGCACAGTTAACTAGTGACCACAGAGGTGATGGCAGGAAAGTGAGGCACTCTAGCTGATCCCTCAAGAACTGCCTTGGAGGCAGTGACTGAGACAGAAGTACACACCCCCTCATCTTACTTTATTTTAAGGTGAACTAAGGAGGGCAAAGAGAACTAGGAAGGGGACAGCCATTGCACATCTTCCAAGCAAGTGTCCCCAAAGGCACTAGATCCAGTATCTGTCAGTCTCCAGCTGTTCATTTGGGACACAGGGGTGATCATGTGCCTACCACATGGCCTGGCTGTGGAGATGGAGTTCAATAAAGAGAACAAACTGCAGACATGTAAGGCAGGACTTGGCCCTGGCACTGCTGGTTCCCATTACTCCCACAAGGTGAGAACCTAGCTTTGGCTCCAGCGACATGAGGCATGGCCATCAGCCAGCTCTAACTTCTCTGGGTCTCTCTCATTCCATCGCAATGTAAAGTGAAGATTTGAGAAGTCATAGCAGTGGAGCTTCCTTGTGGGCCATAGTGAGGATTCAATGAGATAGTGCAGCATTACGTTTTCTTAATAGTAAATATTCTAAAGCTCTATATTTATATGAAACAAAAGATATACAACAGTTTAGAATACAAAGTGTGCATCCATCTTTGAGATAGACAGTGAGTGTCCGGCTCCCTGTCATCTCCCAGAGGTATGATGAGGCATCTGGGAAGCCCACGTGCACAGCTGTCCTTGGGGAGGTAGTGAACTGAAGGTGGGGGCTGAGCCCAGGGCCTGTGTTCTCAAAGCCCCTCAGCAACCTTCTGCTTAGGGGCCTACGTATGCTATATTCTCAATGGGAAGTGATGCACCTGGCACAAGTTGGGGGAAAAAAACAAGGAAATGAATCATAAAGCTATTTTCAAAAACTAGCAAGTTCCTTCCTCTCGCTCACCCTCTTTGTTTCTGAAATGCCTCTCTAGCCCTCCTGCCCAGTCTTTGCCCTGGAGTTGTCTTCCCTGTGTCTGCTTCACAGGGATGGTAGCAGAGGCTTGGTCCTGACCCAGCCTGTCCTGCAGGCTCCGACCTCTGTATCTCCCCAGGTGGCCCTCACAGCCCCACAGGCTCCCGAGGCTCACCCCACGTGGGATCATGCCCTCTCAGTGCTCTGAAACCTGCTCCAACCACACCACAGCAGGTGGCCTTGGAGGAGACCACTGCTCTCTAACCTTGGTGCTGTCTCGTGCAGTGCACCTCCATCCACTCATCTGCCTGTCCTGACAGCGTCCACATTGTAAAAGACAGACTTTGTCCCTGTTCTCAGGGACCTCATGTCCAACAAAACAAGGAAACTGACAAAAGATCACTTCCTGCTTTCAGAAGGTAACAAACAGGCAGCTAAGGGAGATAAGTGAAGGATTGGCAGGGACCTGATATACATGGGGTGTCAGGAAAGGCCTTTTGCAGAAGGGGCTGGTATTTAATCTGGGACCCGTTGATAAAACCCCCTCGGGTCCAAGTTCCATACATCGTTTAAGGTTCAGTTTAAAGACTATGTTCCCCAATGTGAAATGGAGAGTTTAGTAGTCTAGGAGCACAGTCAAATTCAACTGTATTTAACCCCCTTTTGCAGCAATGGAAGTGATGGGCCATAAGGAAAAAAAGGCATCCAGGACCTTAGGGGTGTTGAAAAATGTCAACTTCTCACTTCAGGAGCACCTGGATCCAGGAGGAAAAATCCACCAGCATCTCGCTCTCATTCGTGCACTCAACAAGTTGTTTCTAAATCCTATGTCGGCCAAGCACAAGGGGCAAACTGTGTTCTGGGCAGATTAGTTCCCAGACGCTGCCCTGCTTGTGGGGGAGACAGAAGATACAGTAAAAACAAAGTAGTAAATCGCAAAAGCAACCACAGAATGAGGCACGGGCTTTCAAAGAAACTGATAAGATGTTGTGATGGGAAGTGATGACAGCAGCTTTGCTTGGAACACGTGCAGGGGAGGCCTCTCTGAAGAGTGTTGGAGAAGAGGCTGAGGCTACACGCACACAAGACTTGTGGGATCTTCAGGCAGACAGTGCAGCATATTCCGTGGCTCTGGGGTGGAGGATGCTGGCAGACAGGTCTGGGGGCATCCAGCAAGTAGGGGCCAGGCTACAGCCTGGTACTAGGGAGGCAGCAGGAGCCAGGTCCTGCCAAGCATGGTACCTCCGATAGCCCACATATGAGTCTATACTTCATTCTAATGTCAGCAGAAATCCTGGAAAAAGTGTAACACGGAGGACTGACACTTTAGGAAAAGTATGGAAGGGGGTGGTACATACTGAAGGACCATATTGAGAGCTGATGGGACTTGGCAGGGATGGGACAGCAGGATGAGGAGAATGGATGATTTGAGATAGATTCAAGAAGGAAAAGCTGTGTAACTTGATGTGGAAGATGAAGGGAAGGGAGGGATGGAGAATGACTTGCAGTTCTCTGGTGCAATCAGTGGAGCAAATGGAAGGGTCATGGACTCATGGGGAAGTCTGGGAAAGGAGATACTTAAAGGAGGTGGTTTGTGCATCAAAAACTCAAGTTTGGGCATGTATGTTCATATTAACATAGTACTAGACATCCAAGTTTAGATGTCAAGTACGAGGGGAGTGGCTGGGCCTAAGGTATATGTGAGAATCCCTATGTCACTTGCTTTGGTATCTTTCTCCATGTCCCTGATGTCTCCTTCCTATCAAGAAGCCAATCCTTCATCCTCCACAGGGTGGAACCATCTCCAGGTTTATAACCTTGCAACTTTATGACCAGAGGAAAAAATATATTTCTTCCCTGCCTGCCCCAAATAGAAAAATCCCAGGGAAGTGTTCTTATTGGCTAAAGTTCATCACATGCCCATCTTTGTCCCAAGCAGCTTGTCTCGGCTTGCAGCACTGACAGCTGTAATTGGCAGTCACCACCAAGAGACACGCAGTTCCTCAGTAAAGAAGACATTATTTTCCTGTGCAGCTGTAGCTGTGGAACCACCCAATATGTCCAATGAAACAGAGAGCCAATAAGAGGAGTCCCAAATTCTCAAAGGAACAGACCTGTAACAGAAGTGGAGCATCTGGGCAAACAGCCTCAGCTGAATTTAAATGGCGGCTGGGCAAGAATATTTTCTCACAGAAATAGAATAAATAGACAGGATAAAGGATAAATGAAGCAAATAAACAGAGTTGGAGGAAGAAAGGAGAGAAGCTCTGAAGAGACTGTGAAGGGCCAGGAGGAAAGGGGTGTGATGTGCTCAGGATCGCTGGTGAATGTCAACGTGATGCATGCAGCCACTTCTGTCTTATGTCAGCTCTCAGATGATCACCAGCATCTCCAGTATTTTTATCCACAAGATCAGAGGACTTGAACTTAAAAATGGGATTGCAAGCCAAACCCAGTTGACTTTTACCACACATTGTGAGGCAGTAGACTTGGATTTGTGGCAGAAATTGCTTCACCAGCTGGGGCAACCAAGGATCCTCAGCGGTGGAGACCTGAGCCAGAAACAGGCCAATAGGACACCTACAAGGGTCAGCACTCACATTTTTAGCACAAAGTCCCTGAACAACAGCCTTTTAGAAGCCTACCAAAATGTCCTGGCAAAATTATACAAAGTACAATAATAGAAAATTCACAGTGAAAGGGCATGAAAACGAGGGTCAAATGCAGTACACGCAGCTGGAAGGCCCCACCCTCAGGCCCAGAGCCTCCTCTTCCAGCTGCTCCACTGACATTGCACTCAACCTGAACACGGTCCTGAAGATGCATTCTCTGGACTGTTCTCACCCTCTGCTGTCTACTGTCTCCAGCTCACCATGCCCCAGTTACCCTTCAAGGCCAGCCCCAAGTGCCTCCTCCCCTGTGCAACCTTTCCATGCCCCCAGGAGAAGCAGCACCTCACTTCAAGCAACCACGGCTGTCTGCCCAGGATTCCCTTAAACTCCTCATCAGCCAGACCTGAAATAATCTCTCCATGTGCCTGTGCTCCCTGTACTTGGCTCCCCCCAGTGGGGCTACTGCCATGTCCACACTGTGCCACAGCCTCTGGCCCTGAGCCCCTGCACTCCAGATCTAGCACATGCAGGGTAGCTGTTTGGTGACAGACACACTGTCTTGGTCATAGGAACTGCTCACAGGTCACCTTCAATTCCAAACACAGCTCTAAGAGGCCAATGATTCCAAACCACACACTCTTCTGCTGCCAAAAAAAATCTGGAAATGGACACTGCACCTGGAAATCAACTCACTCTGTGACCATTTCTAAATAACCACACTAAATCTGAGAGTTCCTTCCCAGGTGTGGGCACTGTCAGCACTGGGCCACATCTGTCACCTGCTGTCCTGTGACATTGCGAGGCCACTTGATTTCAGGATCCAGGAAGTAAAGGATTTTAAGACTGGAGGCTTCATCTGTAACTCATTGCCTTTGAGTCGATTTTCCGACTCACAGTAACCCTATAGGACAGAGTAGAATTGCCCCTCAGGGTTTCCAAGGAGCAGCTGGTGGATTTGAACTGCTGACCTTTTGGTTAGCAGCTGAGCTCTTAATCACTGTGGCACCAGGGTTCCTTCCTCTGTAGACTGGTACATTTCAGCCAATCTCCAGTCACATGACCCTTAAAGTGTTATGCAGTAAGATTTTCACCAACCTGGCTTGTGTGATGAGACATCTCCCTTTCAGTCATGGGAGCTGCTTTGGATACCTCTCCTCCCATAGGAGCAACACCATCACTTCCCTGCAGCAACGACAGACACTCCTCTCCTCTGGGCTTGGGTGGCCTTCAGAATCCTTCTCTATGTGGTATCACCTGTCAACCACAACCATGTCTGTATGCTAAAAATTCCATCTTCCCTGGAATAAAACATTTGTTTGTTACACATAGGATGCAGACAGGTAGATAAAGTCAGAATATGTATGTATATGTATGGTCCTATCAGATTTAACAATATCATCTGATATATAACACAAGGGCTCAGAGTACTTAATTCATTCAGAGATTTCTCCAAAATACTGTGTGTACTCTGCCTTTCATGTCCTTTGAGAAGGCCAGGGTAGCTCCATGAATGGTGGGAAAATATAGAAAAGAAAGAGAAAAGGAAAATATGTGAAATGATACATCTTCATCTCTGCAAAAAAAAATTGTCAGAAGTGATCACCTAGACAACTCTTAATGAAATTCTTCATCTAGAGAGAACTGAATTTTCCTACACTTGGATTTTATCAGAAAAGAAGATTACTTTGGAGGGAAAGAAAAACTCGTTTGGGAATGTAAACTCTGAGTAGATACTTTTGTTGATCTCCAACATCAACCACATTGATCTTTAGCTAGTCAAAAGCTTAATATTGTATACATGATTAATTGCATAACTCTTAGTCATTGAACACTTATCATACTTGGATAAAAGTGAGAAGTTTAATATATTAAGGTACATTCACCATAAGGAGTACTGTGTTAAAAAAAAAAAAAAAACCAAACCCATTGCTGTCAAGGCAATTCTGACTCATAGCTACCCTATAGGACAGAATAGAACCGCCCTATAGGGTTTCCAAGGAGCGGCTGGTGGATTTGAACTGCCAACCATTTGGTTAGCAGCTGTCGCACTTAACCACTACATCACCAGGGTATCCTTGGAATATTGTGTAGCCACTAAAAATTGAAGTAGATAGATTAAAAAAAAAAAAAAATACTGGCATGGAAAGATCTGTGAGCTACATTGTAGAAAAAGTTGCTCACGTTCTCTTTCTCTGTCTCTCTCTCTGTCTTAGTCATCACGTGCTGCTATAACAGAAATACCACAAGTGGATGACTTTAACAAACAGAAGTTTATTCTCTCATAGTCTAGTAGGTTTAGGGCATCAGCTCCAGGGGAAGGCGCTCTCTCTCTGTCAGCTCTGGAGGAAGGTCCTTTTCACCAATCTTCCCCTGGACTAGGAGCTTCTCCTCGCAGGACCCCGGGTCCAAAGGACATGCTCTGCTCCTGGCACTACTTTCGTGGTTGTATGAGGTTCCCCTGTCTCTTTGCTAGCTTCTCTCTTTTATATCTCAAAAGAGACTGACTCAAGATACTACCTAACCTCATAGATTGACTACTGCCTCATTAACATAACTGCCTTTAATCCTGTCTCATTAACATCATAGAGGTAGAATTTACAACTCACAGGAAAATCACATCAGATAACAAAATGGTGGGCAATCACACAATACTGGGAATCACGGCCTAGTCAAGTTGACCCACATTTTGCAGGGACACGATTCAATCTTAACACTCTCTCTTCCTCTGTCTCTCTCTCTCTTTCTCTGTCTCCCCCTGTCTCTCTTTCTTACTGTGGCCTTTGGGAGGATGGGGAGAATTGGTGTTCTTGTTCTAAAAGTTATTCCACAGGCCTGCAGAGTTAAAAATGCCTTTTTCCCCAAAATGCGAATTTATAGTCCCCCATGCCCAGAAGTGATACTTGGTTCTCTTGGTCTGAGCAAGAGCTCCATGAGGATTCCAGAAGAAGTGTTTGGAAGAGTTTAAGGCCAGTCCTCTCCACCCCTCATGCTAAAGCAGAGGCTGTGAGAAGGGCTTGCCAGAGTGGACCCAGGACCATGCTGTCAGAGGGCAAACCCAACAGTGAATAATATGGGACTGGGAAAGTACACTGGTATTTTGTATGATTCCCTTGCCCTGGGTTGCTGAGGTCACAACTCCCCTGAGTCAATACAGACTGCCCAGAGGGGAGGGAGGACTCCGTTGCCCACCAGCTTGCAGCTGAGAACTGGCCTGCCTTAGGCCACAAAGAGGGAGGGTCTGAACTTAGAAGACTTAAAGGCCCAGGAAGTCTCAGAAAAGCAGCTCTCCTATGGGCCCCTCCCTGAGATGGGCCATCTCCTTCTCCTTCCTCACTCTTAACCTCTGTCTTCATCCCGTTTTCCTGGGTGGCCCCCATCCTACCCTGTGACTTGCTGCCTGATTTAGCTTCCACCCCTAACCGGCTCAGTTTCTTCCTATTCCTTAACTGAAATTCCCAGAGCATCCGACTGGCAAGGGCCATCTGTCTTCTCTCTGAGGCTACTCTACAGCCATGGTCAAGCTTGGGCCCAATGTCAGTTCCTGATCAAGCCATCATGGAGAGGGTAACACCCATGGACATCTCCTGTACAAGACTGGTCATGAAAATGTTATTTGCAAAAGGGACAAATTAAAAAAAATTAATTCCGACAATAAGAGATGCTTCAATAACATGTGGTTTATTCATAAAACAATATAACATCATCTATATATACAACTATACACATACAGCAATATAACACCATCATCTACATATGCAACATCTTTTAAAATGTTTAAAATGATGTTTTTGAATAATATTTAATCACATAACATTACCTCATTACTTGAGAAAAGCAAGTTATAAAATATAATCCCATTGTGAGGCTAAAAAGAAAGATAGAGATAGATATAGATTAAAAAAAAAATTTTTTTTCAATAATAAAAACTGTAAACTGTTACACATCAAAATGTTCCTCTCTGAGAAGCAAGATTAAAGAGGGCTTCAGTCCTGGCTCTGCTACATCCTGGTTACATAACCTTAGAGAAGTCACATCACCTATCCATACCTCAGTTTACTCCTCTGAAAATCAAGAAGATGATACAGTTACATTGTTGTAGAAAATCTGTAAATATATGTGTTAGAGTGCATAAAACAGTGCCTGACATTCCAACTCCCCAAAAAATATCAGTTATTACATGTGTTTTCTATGGTAAACAGATATCATGTTTGTAATAAGGGGAAAAAATGAAGGCTTTTTAAGAAAATAAGAATTTCAACTGGCCCCTCTCTCTGGTGGTTAAGCCACAGACTTTCTGAATGACAGTTCAGCACTTGCTAACTGCACTCAAAAACCATGGCAAGCTCATGGCCCTCTCAGAGGGGAAAGGTAATTCTCCCCTGGACTCTGCTAGGCTCAGGATGCCAAGCAAGCCGAGAGGAAGACCAAACTGGACAGTGTTTGGGCACAACTGGACACTTCCCTTGAGATGGGGGACAGTGAAGTTCAGGAAAGCTCAAGGGGAAGCACCTCCCCCAAATATTATACTTCTGCCTCAACTTGGTGGCAGTAGTGGTTAAGTGCCACGGCTGCTAACCAAAAGGTCAGCAGTTCAAATCCATCAGGTGCTCCTTGGAAACCCAATGGGGCAGTTCTACTCTGTCTTATAGGGTCACTATGAGTCAGAATTGACTCAATGGTGATGGCTTTGGCTTTGGCCTACCTCAACATCTTCCCCCTCAAAGCCTCCCTGCTTTCTCCCTGCAGCCCCCTCCCAACTTGAAGGTCACCTGCTTGACCTGGTCCCCTACAAGAGTTCCATCCAACTCCATGCACCCCTCAACCTTGGGGCCTGCCGATGTATCTGTGGATAATGGGGGTGTCTCGGATTAAAGCAACAGGAAGGAACTCGTATCAGGAGACTGACTGCCACCCCCAACACAATCCTACCTTCTAGGGTCACCTTCACTGATAGATTAGAAGAGAAGAGAATAAAATGTAGTCAGACAGCCCCATACCCCTCCTGGGTGTAAGATCCTGGGTATGTGGTTTCCCCTGTCTATGTGCCAACTTCCTCATCCATAAAACAATAATAATAATATTTATCTAACAGGTTTGTTATTAAATGAAATAATGTACAGGTACTATGGAGCACAGTTCTACTCTGAAACACAAAGGGCCACCATGAGTCTGAATCGCCTTGATGGCAACTGGTTTAGTTTTGATTTTACAGTGTCTTTTAAGGTCAGGATAACACGAGCCTGTACACATAGATGTAGTCCAGTCGTGGGCATACTGCCTCACATCAGGGCTCCTGAGGAGTGGGAACAACCAGGAAGAGTAGCAGCTCTCTTCTGATGACAGGCAGCTGGGATTCAGCATCCCTCACAGCCACACAGTCTCTGTAACAAAGGGTGACTGCAGTGTTCACAGCAAAGCACTCTCCACAGACTCCTAGACTCTATAAATCTGGGAAGAGACACTCTCAAAGGAGCCAAGTGAGGTCTTTAACCATTAATACAAACATATATCAATAATGTGTATTCATCTTAAAGAACAATTTATGCCCACAACTAGTCTAAACAGAAAAGGAAGGCTGTCCCAGAAGCTCACAGCAGATGCTGGCCAGCACCCAGGAGTCAAGCTTGGCGAGCTCTAGATCCCATCAGCAGACTGGGGACGGGTGAACACAGGGCTCACACAAGGAGAGAGACCCAGGGCCGGCACCACTATGAGAAGAGGTATGAAATCCTAGTGAGATGGTCTCCAGAGAGGGGCAGAGCAAGGCAGTGCTAAGGCAGAGGAAAGGGCATCGATAGAAGGGCCTCTCCCTCATCCCTCCATCAGTCCCCCCTAATGGAAACACTGCCTTTGCTTCTTCTCCCTGGCCCAAGCCACCCCTGGGCACAAAAGGCCTCACTCAGACTCCCCAAATACTCCACCTGAGGTATCTTGGCAAAAAGAGTCATCATCTAAATAATCAAACATCTCTATGCCTTGTTCTACGTATCTGAGGATTGTTTTCATGTTGCATCACACATGGGGAAGTCAGGCATTACGATCACCTCACTGACTAGGGCCTCTAAATCTTTTATTGAGCCCAAGTCTGTGTCCCTTGTCAGTACCACCAGTAAGGAGACAAAGCCCAGAACTGGAAACTATAGGCCAATATCTCTTATGAATATAGACATAAAAATCCTCAAAGAAATACTAGCAAACAGAATCCAACAGCATATTAAGAGCCTTACACCATGACCAAGTGGGATTTATTCCAGAAAAACAGAAATGGTTCAACATTAGAAAATAATCAATATAATACACCACATTAACAGAACAAAGGAAAAGAACCCCATAATCATTTCTACAGATGCAGAAAAAGCATTTGATAAAATCCGACATCATTTCTTGAAAACCCTAAAGAAGACTGGAATAGAAAGGAAATTCCTCAATATGATCCAGGACACATATATAAAACCAACACCCAAAATAATACTTAATGGAGAAAGACTGAGTGCTTTCCCATAGAAATCAGGAGCAACACAAGGGTGCCCACTCTCACCACTTCTCTTCAATACTGTATTGAAAGTCCTAGCCAGAGCAATAAGACAAAAAAAAAAAAAAAAAAAAGAGAGAGAGAGAAACAAAAGGTATCCAGATTGGAAAAAAAAAGTAGAATTATTTCTATTCCAGATGATCTGATTCTTTATATAGAAAATCTCAAAAAGTCCACAAGAAAACTTCTAGAGCTAATAGAGAAATTTAGCAAAGTTGCAGGGTATAAGGTCAAGAAACGAAAATGAGTTGTGTTTCTATATACCAGCAATGAGAAATCTGAAAGGGAAATTTGGGAAACAATTCCATTTATAATAGCATCTTAGAGAATAAAATACCTAGGAATAAATCTAACCAGGGATGTGAAGGATTTATAAATGAGAACCACAAAACACTGATGAAAGAGATTAAAGAAGACTTAAATAAATGGAAATGGGTTCCATGTTCATGGATTGGAAGGCTTTATATGTTGAGATGTCAAAACTACCCAAAGTGATCTATAGATTCAATGCAATCCCAATAAAAACTCCAACAGCCTTGACTTGCTGGCCTGACAGAGACTGGAGAAACCCTGAGAATATGGCCCTCAGACATTCTTTTAGCTCTGTAATGAAGTCACTCCTGAGGTTCACCCTTCAGCCAAAGATTGGACAGGCCCATAGAACAAAACAAGACTAAAGGGGCACACCAGCCCAGGGGCAAAGACTATAAGGCAGGAGGGAACAGGAAAGCTGGTTATAGGGAACCCAAGCTTGAGAAGGGAGAGCGTTGACATGTCATGGGGTTGTTAACCAATGTTATAAAACAATATGTGTACTAACTGTTTAATGAGAAACTAGTTTGTTCTGTAAACCTTCATCTAAAGTACAATAAAAAAGTAAAAAATTAAAAAAAAATTTTTTAAATCCAACAGCCTTCTTTACAGAAATAATAATAAAAAAAAAAAATTCTCAACTTTATAAGGAATGGCAAGAAGAAACTATTCAGCTAAAACAATGTTGAAAGAGAAGAACAAAGTAGAAGGACTCACACTTCCTGATGTTAAAATATACAGGTAGAGTAATGAACACAGCCTGGTGCTGGTATAATAACAAACATATAGGCCAATGGAATAGAATTGATGGTCCAGAAATAAAACCACACATCTATGGTCAACTGATTTTTGACAAGGGTGCTAAGTCCATTTTGGGGGGAAAGAAGAGATAAGTGATGTTGGGAAATTGACTTTCCACATGCAGAAAATGAAACAGGATCCATGCCTCACACCGTAAACAAAATAAATTCAATATGGATTAAGGACTTAAATGTGAAAACTAAAACCATAAAATTCTTAAAAGAACAAGCGGGGGCAATGCTGTCAGGTCTAGCTTTCAACAATAGGTTATCTAATATAATAATAAAACCACAAACACAAATAAATAAGTGGGATCTCAAAAAAATTAAAATTTTTTCATCAAAAGACTTTACCAAAAAAGTAAAAAGACAAGTTACAATCTGGGAGAATATCTTTGGAAACCATATATAACCTGTAAGAATCTAATAACCAAAATATCTATTATATAGATATATAAAAGTTTGATAACCACAAAAAGACAAATAACCCAATCATAAAATGGGCAAAGGACTTCAATAGACATTTCACCAAAGAGGACATTCAAAAGGCCACCAAAAGTTGGTGAAAAGATGAAAAGATGCTCAGTGTCATTAGCCATCAGAGAGATGCAAATCAAAACCACAATGAAATATCATTTCATCCCCATTAGGATGGCTAAGACAAAAACAAAAAACACAGAAAATAACAAATGTTGGCAAGGACATGGGGAAATTGGAACCCTTATCCATTGCTGGCAGGAATGCAAAATGGTTCAGCTGTTGTGGAAAACAGTGTGGTGGTTCCTCAAAAAACTAAAAATAGAATTGCCATATGACCCAGCAAATACACTTCCTAGGTATATACTCAAAAGACTTGAAAGCAGAGACTCGAAAAGAGACTTGTACACCAGTGTTCATTGCAGCACTATTCACAACAGCCAAAAAGTGGAAACAAACTAAATGCCCATCAATAGATGAATGGACAAGCAAGATGTGGCACATACATACAAGGGAATACTACTCAGCCAGTATGAGAAACGAAGTCTTGATACCTGCTACATTATGGATGGATCTTGAAGACATTACATTGAGTAAAATAAGCCAATCACAAAAACACAAATATTGTATGGCCTCACTTACATAAAAAGACAAGAAAAGGCAAAAGTATACAAACCAAAGTTTATTAGTGGTTACCAGGGGTGGGAGGGAGGGGGAAAAAGGGGAGCTAACAGTGATGGAAAAATAGTATGCATTAAGTGTAGGGTTGCACGAGCAATTATTCTAAGTGCTGTTAATAAGCTATATACCTGTAAAAGTTTGAATTGGTAAAAACTTGTGTGGTAGATATATTTATAACAATGACAAAAAAAAAGAGTAGCTGCTGAGGCTGCTTATGTACAAACAAATACCTCATGGAATTCAATTCCTTGGTTTGGAGGTTTAGGGTCAGGGTTTCACGAGGCATCCCAGTTTACTGGTTTAATTACATGTTTACTGCTTCTGTTGTACCTCCTAGTTTGTTGCGTAATGGCTGGGGTCTTAAAAGCTTGCAAGCAGCCATCCAACGTATAACAATTGGTCTTTGAGCATTTGTATTCACTTTGAGCATCAGAGGAAGAAGGAGAGTCAGGAGTAGGAGGAGGATATGGAACGTGTGGCTACTTGCCTCCATGAACAACTGCCTCCTTTGCCATGAGACCAGAAGAAGTGGATGGTGCCTGGTTATCATTACTGAACATTCTGATCAAAGATTCCATAGAAGAATCCTGATCAAAATGGGAAAAATGCAGAACAGAATTTCAAATTCTCATGGACTCTAGACTTTCTGGAGCCATGGAGGGTGAGTGAACCCCTGAACTATTCCCTGAGATAATCTTTAAACCTTAAACCAAAAATACCCCTAAAGTCAGCTTAAAACCAAACAATTGTTTAGCTTAACTAGTAAAAAAGGTCTGCCTTGGAGGCAGGACCAAGATGGCTGACTAGGTAGAAGCTTCCGTGATCCCCCTTGCAACAAAGACTTGAAAAAAACAAGTGAATTGATTACATACATGACAATTTATGAACCCTGACCATCAAATACAGAACTAAGGAGTTGACCTGAGTGACAGGGGAGCGAAAAGCTGGGCACTGAAGCAGCAACTGCTTCCAGAGCCGGTGTCCTGTGCCACAGACTTGAGCCCTCGAGGTTCCCTCGTGCCAGCGCAGTGGGGCTGATTGCGGCTTTTTTCAGGTTGAAATTGATGCTTGCATTTTTGCTAATCTCGATAATTATTGCTTCATTAAGTTTTCAGCTAATTCTTTGCCGAACTAGAAACAAATCATGAAAACGGGAAGTATGGATTTGTGTCTGCATCACAAGCAGATGCACGCATGCGTACACACACACACACACACACACACACATTCTTGGGAAAAACTATTTTCAGTGGAATAGGAAAACACTCTCAGAACAGAAATCTTTCCATTGCCTCACTAAAAAAATGGAATCTCATCCAACAATAAATATTCTACTTTGACTCCTTAAAAGGAGCTGATATGCCCACACAACAGGGAATGGGGATATTTTCATGTTGAAGAGCCTATCAGTCCCTATGCCCAGAACATCCTCCTCTTCTTATTCCCCCAGGTTTCCTCTAAACCCAACTTTCATATTCAGCCTGGTCCCATGGCCTTCATAATGCCTCCAGACCCACAGGCCTAGCTGGCCAATCTTGGCACTTATCACGTGTTCTGGGATTCAACACGTCTCCTAGCCTGATACAAATAGTTGATGTTAACTGAAAGGTTGGTGGTTTGAGTCCACTCAGAGGTGCTTTGGAAGATAGGCTTGGCAAACTAATTCTGAAAAATCAGCCACTGAAAACCCTATGGAGCACAGTTCTACTCTGACACATACGGGGTTGCCATGGTCACAGTCAACTCAACCACAACTGTTTGGCTACTGGTTAGCCTGGCCCATGGGTTCTATTCTTTAAGAACTCACAAGGACTAGACCGCACCCCGCCCCCCCATCACAAATGTCTGCAGCAACCAGTACAGTTAAATTTCATTTCCGACAGAACATTTCCCTTCTGGAAGAATTCCTCTCAGGGTGCTGCATGTTTTTACTTGGTAAGAAAAATTCCCTCCAGATCAAGAAAATGTACTTGAAATAATAACCAAAAGAAAGCAAATGGATGCCTGCTGCCATGTCAGACATTTGCTATTTTGCTTCACTGTACTGATACCCTGAGTGTCCATGCAGTCTATGCAGACGGCTCTGGGGTCTGGAATGGTGGCAGCTACTTTCCCTCTGCCCAGGCTGCAAGAAGGATGCAGGCAAGGCCCACACAGTCCCGGGGGGAAGTGTTGGCCATGTGCATTGCACACAAGGGGATCTCAGATGAAAAGTCGCCTCCCATTCAGGATCAGTGCTGCCCACCTCTGAGACACCCTGTCTCCCCTGTCAGGGCCAGGTTTCAATCCAATTAAGAAACATGTATGCTTTAAAAAGAAATGAGGAACAGCTTCAAGGAGCAGTACATGAACCTTAATAAAAGACCCACGGTGGTAAAGTCATTTGTGCAGTCTGACTGCTGGCTTTCTCCTGTCCCATCACTTATCTTTCAATATCTTGTCAGGTTTGGCCATATCAAACATCTGGTTTCTCTTTTTATCCTGGACCCTCAAATTCAGAAAGTAACTGTGCAGTCCATACATCTAGTTAGTGATAAATAGCTACCTCTGAATTAAAAAGAGCTACTTGAAACTGCACTGGAAAAAAGAAGTAAACGGAGGCACAATTGCATAGGGCTTTTTTTTTTTTTTTTCAGTGCCAGATAAACTAGAAGGAAACGCTTAGTGCTACCACGGCCCATCTGATGACCTTTACAGAAAGGGCTCCCAGCGTCAGATTCCTCATCTGTAAAACTTTCACTACCAACCTTTCTTCTGTTTCCAGCTTTCACATTTCAAACACCAGTAATTATCAATATATCTTGATCGCATGCTTGATCAATTTCAGACTGCAGAAGTTGATAAAAATCTTCAATTTTCTCATCTTTGGCATTAGTGGTTGGTGCGTAAATTTCAATAATAATCACATTAACTTATCTTCATTGTAGGCATATGGATATTATCCTATCACTGACAGCGTTGTACTTCAGGATAGGTCTTGAAATGTTCTTTTCGATGATGCCATTCTTCTTCGATTTGTCATTCCCAGAATAGTAGGCCATATGATTATCTGAATCAAAATGGCCAATACCAGTCCATTTCAGCTCACTAATGCTTAGGATATCGTTATTTGTGTGTTCCCTTTCACTTTTGAAGGTTTCCAATTTTCCTGGATTCATACTTTGTACATTCCACGTTCTGATTACTAATGGATGTTTGCAGCTGTTTCTTCTCATTTTAAGTAGTGCCACATTAGCAAATGAAGGTCCCAAATCTGTACTCAATCCACATCAGTAAGGTTGACTCTACTTTGAGGAGGCAGCTTTTCTCTAGTCATATTTTGAGTGCTTCCGAAGCTGAGGGTTGTATCAGACAATGTTCTGTTGCTATTCATAAGGTTTTCACTGGCCAATTTTTTCAGAAGTAGACTATCGGGTGCTTCTTCCTAGTCTGTCTTAGTCTGGAAGCTCCACCGAAACCTGCCCACCATGGGGGACCCTGTTAGTATCTGAAACACCAGTGGCATAGCTTCCAGCACCACAGAAACACGCAAACCACCACAGTACAACAAACTGACAGAACGTGGTGAAAGTACAATATAAAGAGATATATTATTATATTATATATATTATATTATATTATATTATATTATATTATATTATATTATATTATATTATATTATATTATATTATATTATATTATATTATATTATATTATATTATATTATATTATATTATATTATATTATATTATATTATATTATATTATATTATATTATATTATATTATATTATATTATATTATATTATATTATATTATATTATATTATATTATATTATATTTTTATTATATTTTTATTATATTTTTATTATATTATATTATATTATATTATATTATTATATTTTTATTTTATTATATTATATTATTATATTTTTATTTTATTATATTATATTTTTATTTTATTATATTATATTTTTATTTTATTATATTATAATTATATAAAGCCGGGAGCCCTTTCTGTAAAGGTCATCAGGTGGGCAGTGGTAGCACTGAGCGTTTCCTTCTAGTTTATCTGGCACTGAAGCCCTGTACAATTGTGCCTCCGTTTACTTCTTTTTTCCAATGCAGTTTCAAGTAGCTCTTTTTAATTCAGAGCTACTTGAATTTATATTGAAATACAATATAAAGAGATATAGCTAAAAAGCCAATAGAGGAACTAAACTGGAATACTGAAAATTAGTCAATCCAAAAGAAGGCAGAAAAAGAGAAACAAAGGACAAAGATTCAATGAGACAAGCAGAAAATAGTAAGCTGGTAGACTTAAACCCAGTCATATGAATAACTATAAAAAGTAAAGATACTTTTTTTAATGTAAATTAACTAAACACTCCAATTAAAAGGTAGAGGTTATCAAATTTAGTTGAAAGACTCAGCTATATGCTATTTACAAATGAGGAATTTTAATATAAAGCATCATAGGTTAAAAGTAAAAATGATGAAATATATGTACCAAATCAAATTAAAACCAAACTCATTGTTGTCAAGTCAATTCGGACTCATAGCGACCTTACGGTGACCCTATGGGACAGAGTAGAACTGCCTCATAGGGTTTCCAACTGCTGGCTTTTTTGGTTAGCACCTGAGTTCCAAGCAGACACTAATTATAAGAATACTAGGCTGGCTAAAAAATATCAAGACAAGGAGTATTAACAGGAATAAAGAAAAATCTTTAAAAAAGGATCCATAATACTCTTTTCTGAATAATTCGTTCTTTAATATTCCTCCCTTCAATAGATGGAGCTGAATTCCTCTCTTTTAGAATGTGGGCTGGGCTTAGCAACTCACTTCTATTGAATACAATATTGTGGAAGTGACATTTTATTTGAAGACTAGGCCATAAAAGGCACTGTGATTTCCACCTTTGTTGCTCTCTGTCTCAGATGACTTAATCTGGAAAAGCCAGTCACATGTCATGAACAGCTTAATAGAGTCGCCCACATAACAAGAAGCTGAGGCATGTTGCCAACAGTCATCCATGTCCATGGACCATCTTGGAAGTGGGTCTTCCAGCCCCAGTCAATCCTTACACTGACTGCAGACCCAGCTGATAGATGAACTGTAACCTTATGAAATACCCCAAGCCAGCGCCACCCAGTTAAGCTGCTTCTAGATTCTTGACCCACAGAAACTGTGTGAATAAGAAAAATGTTTGTTCTTTTAAGTTACAAAGGTTTGTGGTATTTGTTATGCAGAATAGATAACTAAGACAACAATCAATCACTATTGCCAATTGACATTTATAGAACACCACACTCAACTGCAGAAAACATTTTTTTCTAACACACATGGAACATTTACCAAGATAGACCACAATGCTGGGTCACAAATCAAGTCTCTATAAATCATAATGTAATGAAATCACAGAGTATATTCTCTTAACAAACAGCATTAAATTAGAAATCAATAACATAATGATAACTACAAAATTTCTGAATGTTTTGAAAATCAAGCTACTCAGTTCTAAATAACCCTTAGGTCAAAGACAAAAATCACAAAGGAAATAATAAAATATTTAGAACTGAATTATTATGAAAGTCACCCATTGTCATCGACATAAGTCTGACTCATAGTGACCCTACAGGGCAGAGTAGAACTGCTCCATAGGGTTTTCAAGGCTGTAAATCTTTAGGGGAGCAGACTGACACACTTTCTCCCCTGGAGCGATTGGTGGATTCAGACCACCAGCCATTTGGTTAGCAGCCAAACACTTAACCACTACACAACCAGTCCTCCTATGAGTTGAAATCAACTCTATGGCAGTGGATTATGAAAGTACACTATATCAAAATTGGTAGGATGCAGCTAAAATAGTGATTACAGTGAAATTTATAGCTTTGCATGTTGAAATTGGAAAGGCAAAAAAGTGTAAATAATTAATTTAAGTTTACACTTTAAGAGGTGTGAGGGAAAAAAAAATTGAACCCAAAGTTAGTAAACAAGGAGAAGTAACAGAGTAGTAATCAATGAAATAAATGGAGAAAAGGTTGAGGTTGCCAAGGATTTCATTTTACTTGGATCCACAATCAACACCCATGGAAGCAGCAGTCAAGAAATCAAAAGACATGTTGCATTGGGCAAACTGGCTGCAAGAGATCTCTTTAAAGTGTTAAAAAGTAAAGATATCACCTTAAGGACTAAGGTATGCCTGACCCGAGTCATGGTGTTTTCAATCACCTCATATACGTGGGAAAGCTGGACAATGAATAAGGAAGGTCGAAGAATAATTGACACCTTTGAATTGTGGTGTTGGTGAAGAATACCAAATATACTATGGACTGCCAAAAGAATGAACAAATCTGTCTTGGAAAAAGTGCAACCAGTATGCTCCTTAGAAGCGAGGATGACAAGACTGCATCTCACATACTTGGGACATGTTATTAGGAGGGATCAGTCACAGGAGAAGGACATCATGCTTGGTAAAGTACAGGGTCAGCAAAAAAGAAGAAGACCCTCAATTAAATGGATTGATGCAGTGGCTACAAAAATGGGCTCACGCATAGCAACAATTGTGAGGATGGCACAGGACCAGGTAGTGTTTCGTTCTATTGTGCATAGGGTCGCTATGAGTTAGAACTGACTTGGCAGCAACTAACAACAACAATGAAATAGAAAATAAAACAGTGAAAAAAATAATAAAACGACATCTGATCTGGACAAGACGGTGTAGACCCACTTCTCCCTGCTCCTCCCCAATTAAATACAACTAAACCCTGGAAATAAAGCAATAGCAACCTAAGGGGAACTATAAAATGTGATAAGAAGAAAGCAAGATGGTTTGAGGCCTCAGGATGGAAGGAACAGCATAGCAGCAGGGCATCTTACAACTTGGCACCCGACAGAAGAAGGTGATCCAGACTTGGCATTTCCTAAACCCCAACCTACTAAAAAGAGGCAGCTAAAGTAGGTTCAGGACCCTGGTGGCACAGTGGTTAAGAGCTTGGCTGCTAACTAAAAGGTTGGCAATTTGAATCCACCAGCTGCTCCTTTAAAACCCTATGGCGCAGCTCTACTCTGTCCTATAGGGTCGCTATGAGTTGGAATCGACTTGAGGACAATGGGTAAAGTAAGTTCACTTCTTCCTCAGATCTAACAGGAGTCCTTCCAACAACACGAGGTGAATTGGGCACCACCAGGAAAAGGGCCTGAAGAGAAACCACGCAAACAATGAAGGGCCAGGGGAACGTGCTCTTCTCCTCTGCTGGGCCTGAGACTGTCTTTCTCCCTGGAAAAATATCCAACGCCCCAGCTGGGAAGCTCAAACCATTCCCTTTCAGCAGTAGCAGGAGTCAGTGGGATCCCCAAAGATACAAAATAAAACAGACAAAAATAAAATTACAAAGGCTTTGAAAATTAAACCGTCTCTGGAACCATTAAAGTATGCCAGAACCTGCGTGCTAAACCTAAGCAGGTAACTAGCTGCTAAAATAAAAGATTTAAGTAGGACCCAGAGGCTCCAAAAGTTTACATACTGTATGATTCCATTTATATTAGGTTTCAAATAAAATTCTAGAAATGGAGAACAGATAGTGCCTTCCAGGTGTTAGAGACTGAGTAAGGGAAGAGAGGAGGAGAGGAGGTATGGTTATAAAAGGGCAACATGAAGCATTCTTGTGGTGATGGAACTGCTCTCTTTTTTGACAAATCCATAATTGTGGTTCAATTTTATAGAATTAAACACACACAGAGATGACTACAAGTAAAACTGGGAAAGCTGAATATGGTCAGTGCATCAAGGTCAATATGCTGGTTGTGATATTGTACTATAATTTTGCAAAATATTTCCATTGAGGAAATTGAGTAAAGAGTATATGGGTTCCTCTATATTATTTCTTTCAAATGAATGTGAATCTACAATTATCTCAAAAATTTCAATTAAAAAAATTATTGAAATCAAAACTCAGCTCTTCAAAAAAGAAAAACTTAAAAAAAAAACTGATAAACACTCAGCTGGATTGACCAAGGTAAAAAGAGAGAAAGCACAAAGTGGTAATATCAGGAATGAATGAAAAGACATCATTATAAATCCTACAGGCATTTATAAAGTTATAAGAATATTATGTACAGTTTTATGCAATAAATTCAACTACTTATACAAGGAATATAAATTTCTTGAATGAAACAGATTACTAAAATTAACACAAAAAACAATAGAGAACTAACATAGCAACTCAAGTCCTAGGTATATTTCCAAGAGGAATAATTGTGTATGTCCACAGAAAGACTTGTACAAGAATATTCATAGCAGCTTTACTCATAATAGCCCCAAACAGAAATGACTCCAACATCCATCAAAGAAGAACAAATAAGAAAACATTGTGGTATAGTCATAGAATGGACTACCACTCAGCAATAAAAAAAAAAAAAAAAGAACTGCTAATAATATAAAACAGCATGAATTATTCTCAAAGGCATTACATTGAGTGGGAAAAAAAGAGTATATCCTGCATGCTCCCAATTACGAGAAGGTCAAGAACAGGCTGAGTGACTGATGGTCATGAATTGTTCTCTACGGGCTGGGGGCATTGACTTGTGTTCCGTCCTAGGCAAAAAACTTATCAAGTTGTACACTTAAGATTTGTGCACTTTGTTGAGCGCAAATTCTAATCAATTAAGGGGAAAAAAGGAATCAATGATAGTTCTATAGACTACTCTGAGGTAATTTCAAGACACATTAAGTCAAAAAAGCAAGGTGAAGAAAAGTTAGATACCGATTATTTAAGGGAGAAGAAAGGATAGAAATATATACACGTATTTGCTTATATTAAAAAGTAATAAAAGCTGAATCATACTTTTTTTAACTATGGTTACCTCTACAGGTAAGGAAGCGATTAAAATGAATAGGGTAGGGATAGAAGCTAGACATCTCTTGAATAGACCTTGTTTTATAGACTTAATTATGGAATTGTGTAAATATTTTACATAATTATAAAACTAAATTATTTTTAGATGTGTCAGTAAATATTAAAATAAAATACGAACTGAGTTGTTTACCACCTTTGGAGCACAACCATGTAGGAAAAAAAAATTCCAAATGACAATAAAAAACAATAATTTGATAGTATATCGATAAGGTAATATATCTAATACCAAAAATCTGCAAAAACGTGATAGCTCTTTCAGTATTTATTCTATTGGCAGTATTGCTGATATTACTCTGGAACTGTTATGAGTTTCATAAGGGTAAGAGTAAATGGTTAACTATGTGGAGTCATTGGAAAACAATAGTTTTAGCATGGGAAAAAGACTTACCAATGTGAGATTAAGGACATAAAGTGAAATCTCATATATCTGATTTCAACATAGGGTGGCTATGAGTCGGAATCAACTCAACGGCAATGGGTTTGGTTTTGGTTTAGTTATTTCAATTTGGAAGTCTCAATAAGAAATCATGACCAATTTTATGTCTGAAAAATACAATATGTATTTTCCAGCTCTCCCCTTTGAAAAAAAACTAAAAACAAAGATCAATCCAGTTATGATATGCAGCATCTAACACTCAGATTATGAACTTAAAATATCGTGTACCATTAAAATGAGCCAGGACTCCTGGAAGAAGCAGTTGATTCCAGAGCTGTGCAGATAATGTACAAGATAAGCCTGGACTATCATGTCATACAAAAAAGCAAGGTTGTTAATTGTTAAGGTCACCCTGCAAAAACAGGAGGGATTCCCATCCAAAGTTTGGTTCAGATGTCAAGGGTATGAAAGGCTTATCATTCACATAACTGAGGACTCTAGGCAGAGCAAGCAGTTCCCAGATACCACAAATGTTTTACATGAGACTACTATCTAAAAGATTGGCAGTTCAAACCCACCCAGAGGTGCCTTGGAAGAAAGGCCTGGTGATTTGCTTTTGAAATATCATAGCCTTGAATATCCTATGGAGCACAGTTCTACTTTGTACGTGGAATCACCATTAGCCAGAACTGACTTGAAGGCAACTGGCTTGGTTTTGGTTTGGGTTTAGGGGAAAGCAAGGTGTTCCCCAGGTATCCAAGAAGTCTGGGAGAGGGGTGATCTGCTCCAGCACCATGATATCTAGCAAGGGGGACTGAGGACAGGCAAGGCTAGTCTCTCTTGCAGTTGGGATACACCAGAGGGCCTAGTTTGGCTCCATCTTTCAGCAAGAATGCCTCAGTAGCCATGCTGAGCTTGTGGGGTGCTGCTCCCATGGCCCAAACTTAATAGGGAGCTGGATATGAAGGATCTCAGACTCAGGGCATATGTGAGCTGCAATTTCCAGAAGAGCCCAGTTTGTGGCCAGAAATTGTTGCATAGAGCTGAGGAGGGCAATTTCTTGAATCAGAAGCCTATGGACGAGGCAGAGCCAAGATGGCGTAATAGACAGATGCTTCCAGTGAGCCCTCCTTACAACAAAGACCTGAAAAAACAAGTGAAGCAAGTATATTTATGACAAGCTAAGAGCCCTGAATATCAAAGGCAAGGTTAGAAAATGAACTGAGGAGGAGGGAGAGGAAGATAAGTTTCAGAAGCGGAGAGGAGTTACTGGACCTGAAACACGGGGAGCCCTTAGGTACCATTCCCAAGAGCAGCGGCAGTGGGCTGGTACTAGCGTTCAGCCGCAGTTTCCTCAGGGAGAAGCAGCCAGCCACACAGCGTACTCACACCTCCAGAACAAGAGAAGACGGGCGCTCTTGGCACAAGCTAAGTACTTGCATATATTTTACTGCACCCCACCCCAAGCTGGCTTCAGTGGCTGACTCTACTGGACCTAAGATAGGCCCTGTTGAGCACCTACAGCCACGCTCCCAGCCGTGGAGAATGAATAAATTTGCAACTGGGGAAAAGATAACTTTCCAGCTCCACTAACAAGGGGAGCTCAGTACAGGAGCGACTCCTGTCCAGGCATAAATGGTGAGTGGACTTTGAGTACCTTTCCCCTCTGCATGGACCTGTGTGGGCCTGTTTCAGGAGAACAGGCCCTTGTTGGCAGATTCCAACCATTTCAGGTGTGTGGTGGAGAGGTGGGTGTTCGATGTTTGATATTGCTTTGCCTATTAAACAGCGTCCTCACCTACCCACATCAGGGACCTAAGCACTGGTAGCTCCACTCAGGTCACCCAGCCACCAGCAACAGGGATCCAAAGATAACTGGTACCTCCCAGTCCTTACAACCAAAAACTTTGGGTGCCCATGGTCCATCTGCAGAACCCACCTGCGTGTACACTCTAGGGAACAGAGACACGCTTTCCACAAAGACACGTGGGGGACGATTCTCAGCCCCCTGCCGTGTTCAGAGTGTGACCCCCTGCTGCAACCAGATATCAGTACCTTCACCAATCACCCCTGCCCCTCTAAGACTGTAGAACAGAGCGTGTACCACACACTTGATGATCAGCTACCTGGAAACCTGAGCTGAATTCATACAAGAAAACTGAATGGACTCCTAGACTGATATACCTGATAACAGCTCTAGCCATCTGGGGATGGAACATCAGAGCTCCAAAGGTGAAAATAATCAAGCTAGCTCACTCAAGCAAGCCATGTGGGCACATCAAAACAAAACAAAGCAAGTGGCTATGACACAATAAGCAAACATAAAATAAACTAATACAATGACTTACAAATGGCTTGGAGACAGTAGTCAATATCAAGTCACATAAAGAAACAGACCATGATTGCCTCAATGAGCTCTCAGAACAAAGAATCAAAAGATCTTCTAGATGAAAGTGCCTTCCTGGAATTACCAGAGGCAGAATACAAAAGATTAAAATACAGAACCCTTCAAGACATCAGGAAGGAGATCAGGCAATACACAGAACAAGCCAAGGAACACACAGTTAATGCAATTGAAAAAATTAAAAAGATTATTCAGGAACATAATAAAAATTTTAATAAGCTAGAAAAATCCATAGACAGAGCACAATCAGAAATTCAGAAGATTAACAATAAAATTACAGAAGTAGACAACTCAATAGAAAGTCAGAGAAGATTTGAGCAAGTGGAAGGCAGAATTTCTGAACTTGAAGATAAAGCACTTGGCACTAATACATTTGAAGAAAAATCTGATAAAAGAATTTAAAAAAACAAAGAAACCTTAAGAATCATGTGGGATTCTATCAAGAGAAATAACCTACGAGTGATTGGAGTACCAGAACAGGGAAGGATAACAGAAAATACAGAGAGAATTGTTGAAGATTTGTTGGCAGAAAACTTCCCTGATATTGTGAAAGATGAGAAGATATCTATCCAAGATGCTCATTGAACTCCACATAAGGTAGATATTAAAAGAAAGTCACCAAGACATATTATAATCAAACTTGCCAAAACCAAAGATAAAGAGAGAATTTTAAGAGCACCTAGTGATGAACAAAAAGTTACCTACAAAGGAGAATCAATAAGAAAAGCTTGGAACTTGGTAGAAACCATGCAGGCAAGAAGGCAATGGGATGACTTATATAAAAAATTGAGGAAAAAAATTTTACCAGCCAAGAATCATATATCCAGCAAAACTGTCTCTTAAATATGAAGGTGAAATTAGGACATTTCCAGATAAACACAAATTTAGGGAATTCATAAACACCAAACCAAAACTACAAGAAATACTAAAGGAACTTCTTCAGTTAGAAAATCAAAAATATCAGGTGTCAACCCAAGACTAGAACACTGAGCAGAGCAATCAGAAGTCAACCCAGATAGGAGAATCAAAAAAAAAAAAAAATCAAGATAAAAAAATGCTCAAAACAGGGTAACAACGATGTTATTATGAACAGAAGACAATATCAAAACAATAAAAAGGGACTAAAATGTAGTCATAGATCTTCCATATGGAGAGGAAGATAAGGAGATACAAAGAAATAAAACTTAGAAAAAAAGGGGTTAATAATAAGGTAACCACAAAGGAGACGAACTATCCTACACATCAAAATAAAATACAAGAAAAAAAATAGAGACTCAGCAGAAATAAAATCAACAACAACGAATATGAGAAAAGGACAATAAAGATAATCTACTGAGCACATAAAATTAACTGGGAAGAAGAAACTGTCAACAACACACAAAGACATCAAAACGATATCACTAAATTCATACCTATCCATAATAACGTTGAATGTAAATGGGCTAAATGTACCAATAAAGAGACAGAGAGTGGCAGAATTGATTAAAAAACACAATCTGTCTATATGCTGCCTACAAGAGACACACCTTTGACGGAGACACAAACTAAAATGCAAAGAATGAAAAAAATGTATCAAGCAAACAACAATCAAAAAAAAAGCAGGAGTTGGCAATATTAATTTCTGACAAAATAGACCTCAAAGTTAAATCCACCACAAAGGATAAAGAAGGACACTACATAATGATTAAAGGGACAATATACCAAGAAGATATAACCATATTCAATATTTATGCACCCAATGACAGGGCTGCAAGATACATAAAACAAACTCTATCAGCATTGAAAAGTGAGATAGACAGCTCCACAATAATAGTAGGAGACTCCAACACATCACTATTAGTGAAGGACAGGACATCCAGAAAGAAGCTCAATACAGACACAGGAGGTCTAAATGCCACAATCAACCAACTTGACCTCATACATATATACAGAACATTCCACCCAACAGCAACCAAGTATACTTTCTTTTCTAGTGCACATGGAACAGTCTCTAGAATAGACCACATATTAGAACATAAAGCAAGCCTTAGCAGAATCCAAAACATGGAAATATTACAAAGCATCTTCTCTGACCATGAGGTCATAAAAGCGGAAATCAATAACAGAAAAAGCAGGGAAAAGACATCAAACACTTGGAAACTGAACAATACCCAGCTCAAAAAAGACTGGATTATAGAAGACAGTAAGGATGGAATAAAAGAAATCCATAGAATCCAATGAGAATGAAAACACTCCTATCAGACCCTTTGGGACACAGCAAAAGCAGTGCTCAGAGGTCAATTTATATCAATAAATGCACACATACAAAGAGAAGAAAGGGCCAAAATCAAAGGATTATCCCTACAACTTGAACAAATAGAAAGAGAGGAACCAAAGTAACCCTCAGGCACCAGGAGAAAATAAATACTAAAAATTAGAGCTGAACTAAATGAAACAGAAAACAGAAAAACAATTAAAAGAATTAACAAGACCAAAAGCTGGTTCTTTGAAAACATCAACAAAATTGATAAACCCCTGGCCAAACTGACAAAAGAAAAACAGGAGGGAAGCAAATAACCTGAATAAGCAATGAGATGGGCGGTATTACAACAGACCCAACTGAAATTAAAAGAATTATATCAGATTACTATGAAAAATTGTATTCTAACAAATTTGAAAACCTGGAAGAAATGGATGAATTCCTAGAAACACACTACCTACCTAAACTAACACAAACAGAGAGAGAACAACTAAATAGACCCACAACAAAAGAAGAGATTGAAAAGGTAATCAAAAAACTCCCAACAAATAAAAGCCCTGGCCCGGATGGCTTCACTGCAGGGCTCTACCAAACTTTCAGAGAAGAGTTAACACCACTACTACTATAGGTATTTCAAAGCATAGAAAAAGATGGAATACTCCCAAACTCACTCTATGAAGCCAGAATATCCCTGATACCAAAACCAACTAAAGACAACAACAACAAAAAAATTACAGACTAATATCCCTCATGAACACAGCTGCAAAAATCCTCAACAAAATTCTAGCTAATAGAATTCAACAGCATATAAAAAAAATAATTCACCATGACCAAGTGGGATCCATACCAGGTATGCAGAGATGGTTCAACATTAGAAAAACAATTAATGTAATCCTTGATATAAATGTGGCAGTTCTACTCTGTCCTATAGGGTCGCTATGAGTCAGAATTGACTCGACGGCAGTGGGTAGTGGGTGATATAAATAAAACAAAAGACAAGAATCACATGATTTTATCAATTGATGCAGAAAAGGCATTTGACAAAGTTCAACACTCATTCATGATAAAAACTCTCAGCAAAACAGGAACAGAAGCAAAATTCCTCAACATAATAAAGGGCAATTATACAGAGCCAATAGCCAACATCATCTTAAATGGAAAGAGCCTGAAAGCATTCCCCTTGAGATCAGGAACCAGAAAAGGATGCCCTTTATCACTGCTCTTATTCAACATTGTGCTGGAGGTCCTAGCCAGAGCAATTAGGCTAGTTAAAGAAATAAAGGCCATCCAGATTGGCAAGGAAGAAGTAAAACTATCTCTGTTTGCAGATGACATGATCTTATACACAGAAAATCCTAAGGAATCCTCAAAAAAACTACTGAAACTAATAGAGGAGTTGAGCAGAGTATCAGGATACAAGATAAATGTACAAAAATCAGTTGGATCCCTCTACGCCAAAAAAAAAGAACATTGAAGAGGAAATCACCAAATCAATACCATTTACACAGCCCCCAAGAAGATAAAATACTTAGGAATAAATCTTACCAGAGATGTAAAAGACTTATACAAAGAAAACTACAGTACACTTCTGCAAGATACCAAAAGAGACCTATATAAGTGGGAAAACATACCTTGCTCATGGACAGGAACACTTAACATTATAAAAATGTCTATTCTACCAAAAGTGATCTATAGATTTCATGCAATTCCGATCCAAATTCCAACGACATTTTTTAATGAGATGGAGAAACAAATCACCAATTTCATATGAAAGGGAAAGAGGCCCCAGATAAGTAAAGCATTACTGGAAAAGAAGAACAAAGTGGGAGGCCTCACTCTACCCAATTTTAGAACCTATTATACTGCCACAGTAGTCAAAACAGGCTGGTACTGGTACAACAACAAATACATAGACCAATGGAAGAGAATTGAGAATCCAGACATAAATCCATCCACATATGAGCAGTTGATATTTGACAAAGGCCCCAAAACAATTAAATGGGAAAAAGACTGGCATAACTGGATATCCATCTGTAAAAAAATGAAACAAGGCCCATACCTCGCTCCATGCACAAAAAAGAGCTCAAAATGGATCAAAGACCTAAATATAAAATCTAAAACAATAAAGATCATGGAAGAAAAAATAGGGACAACGTTAGGAGCCCTAATACATGGCATAAACAGTATACAAAACATTACTAACAATGCAGAAGAAAAACTAGATAACTGGGAGCTCCTAAAAATCAAACACCTATGCTCATCTAAAGACTTCACCAAAAGAGTAAAAAGATTACCTACAGACTGGGAAAAAGTTTTTAGCTATGACATTTCCGATCAGTGCCCAATCTCTAAATTCTACATGATACTGCAAAAACTCACCTACAAAAAGACAAATAACCCAATTAAAAAATGGGCAAAAGATATGAACAGAAACTTCACTAAAGAAGACATTCACATACCTAACAGATACAGGAAGAAATGCTCATGATCATTAGCCATTAGAGAAATGAAGATCAAAACTACAAAGAGATTCCATCTCATGCCAACAAGGCTGGCATTAATCTAAAAAACACAAAATAATAAATGTCAGAGAGGCTGTAGAGAGACTGGAACACTTATACACTGCTAGTGGGAATATAAAATGGTACAACCATTTTGGAAATCAATTTGGTGCTTCATTAAAAAGCTAGAAATAGAACTACCATACGACCCAGCAATCCCACTCCTTGGAATATATCCTAGAGAAACAAGAGCCTTTACACGAACAGATATATGCACACCCATGTTTACTGAAGCACTGTTTACAATATCAAAAAGATGGAAGCAACCAAGGTGCCCAACAACAGATGAATGGATAAATTATGGTATATTCACACAATGGAATACTATGCATCGATAAAGAACAGTGATGAATCTGTGAAAGAGTTCATAACATGGAGGAATATGGAAGGCATTACGCTGAGTGGAATTAGTCAGTTGCGAAAGGACAAGTATTGTATAAGACCACTATTATAAGAACATGAGAAATAGTTTAAACAGAGAGGAAAATATTCTTTGATGGTTATGAGACGGGGGAGGGATTGAGGATGGGAGAGGAGTATTCACTAATTAGATAGTAGGTAAGAACTACTTTAGGTGACAGGAGAGACAACAGGCAATATAGGCGGGGTCAGCACAACTGGACTAAACCAAAAGCATAGAAGCTTCCTGAATAAACTGAATGCTTCAAAGGCTGTCGTAGCAGGGGCAGGGGCAGGGGCTTTGGGACCATGGTTTCAGGGAACATCTAAGTCAAGTGGCATAATAAAATCTATTAAGTAAAAAAAAAAAGAAGCCTATGGACAACATAGGGCCATTTTGGGTAGTCCAAAGACTCCAGGAGATATGAGAGAAGGTTGCTAATGTCTCCACAGTGAAGGAGACAGGATGCACTAAGGAGATGCCTGTGTAACCTTTTGTTGGATGAAGTTCCATTCTTAGTGGGCTAGTATGCATAAATGTGTTCCCAGGTGAAAACCTCAAGTTTTCCTCGGCGTGACTCATTGCAGCTAATAAACAAGAGCCCACAGTGGGAGATTAGAACTATGCCTTTATTTCATTGAACAAGGAAAGGAGCAATCGGGGCTGTTGCCTCCAAGACTGTTCACAGGCAGCTTGGGAAGGTGGGATTTTACAGAAAACAGACAAAAAAAAAAAAAAATGCAAATTCATCATGAATATTCGGGATCAACCTTAAAGCAGGAGCTCGGAGCTTGGGGATGACTATGCATTTTCTTTAGACAGGGGTTCGCTCCCAAGAATAGAGGAAGAGGTTGTTTTTCTTTCATTAGGATGTTAAGTCTCTACCCAGAGGTGGGTTGAAGTCATCTATGGCCCATTCTGTGGTTATCTTCTCAAGGAGAATTTTGGAACAATGTGCAGTTTATTCTGTTCCATGTAGGAGGATAAGCCACAGCAAGTGTCTCTCAGAAGGGTTGGGCTATGAGGCTGCCTGCCTCAAATGGGCTTAATTAAAATTTGTAAATAAGGAATATGTTGCCTTCATAATAATTGACACAAGGCCATTTCCCAAAATGCAAAGATAATTCACATGCCTGCCTTCCCACTTCTTCATATCTGACACCAGCCACCCACGTGGCATTTTCTGTGTCTCTGATCCTAATCGCTCATAGTTGGGTCTTTACAAAATGACTACCTACACAGCCCTCTTCTGTCCCCAGCCATCCGAGGCTGGAGTCTTCACAAGTTAGCGCTCCATTCTCCTAATTAACCGCCAAACAAGCAGACACCGGTCCCTGCTGGCCCTCACTACCCCTTGTGGGTTCAATAATTCACTAGAGCTACTCACTGAACTCATGGAAAGGGCTATATTCACCTTTCTAATATAAAAAAAAATATATAACCACAAAAGGATATGCAAGAAAAGATGCACAGATAAAGTATGGGAGGAGTTTTCTGAGTGGAGTTATATGTTCCCAGAAACACACCAGCCCTCCTTGCATCATCAATCCAGAAGCTCAAAAAGGAAGCTCCAAGGTCCAGGGGATTTTTATAATAGTTATTAGGGCATCAATGCATATGCACGACTGGGGCCTTAATGCACAGTCAGTGTTGATTGAGTCACTGAATATGCAGAACTGCACCATGCCCCACCCCCACCCCACATTTTTCCTGAGGTTAGTTCGCCAGGTGTGGTCCTTGTGCTCCCACCTTATTTGCATACACTTAAGTGTTGCCTGGTTGTTTTAGAGAAATAAAGACATCATTGATTACTGGGGAATTCCAAGGGCTATTTTCAGAAACCAGAGACAAAAGGCAAATCGAGTTCTTTGTCCCACAACCCCAGAAAACCTAAAAGATGTTTGGCTTTTATTAAGGCAGTGGGTGGTGAGAGGTTCACTGGTTGTTTCTCGACAGTGTCATGATCGGCACAGCCCCTGGTTTACAAAAGAATTTTCTGGAATTTAATAGAGGTGGCAGAGTCTTTCACTCTGTGTGGGCCAATGGTCTATCCCCTTTTTGTGAGCTCCTTTTAGAGTATTTGTATGTCCTGAATGAGTGTGTCAAGTGAGTCTCCTCAAAGGAGGATGTCATCAGTGCAATGTCATACTCATGCTCCTGGAGAAAGGTGGATGTAGTTAAGATCTTTCCTGCAAAGATCCTGTACAATGGCAAGGCTGCTGAATTTTCCCCACTGGTATACAGGTAAAGGTATATCACGTCCTTCCTTCCAAAGGTGAAGGCAAACTGGCTTAGAGGCAGATGAAATAGGCACTGATCAGAACATATTAGCCAAATCTACAATAGCAAAATATTTACCAGTTGCTGATTGGATGGAGTCATTAATTTCAATAATAATGGGTATTGGGTATGGAGGGATCTCAACGGAGAGGACCGTAGCATTAAGACTGTGATAATCCACTGTGAGGCTCCAATCATTCTTTCTAGGTTTAAGAACAAGCAAAATTGATTTGTTAAATGAAGTAGTAGTGGGGTTGATCACTCCTTCTCTAAACAGATCTCGTATATGGATTTCAATATTTGAAGGCCCTGTTTTAGCTTACATTCACCCAAATTAACTATTTTAACTAGGAGTAAAGGTCCATAGGCAGTCTTAAGACAGGAAGCAAAGGCCCTGAGATCAGAGGGTGCCTGTTTCAAAAACAGTGAAGAGACTGGCGTGGTTAGAGGAGAAAAAGTAAAAGAGAAATAGACTATATTATAAGGAGGTAATAGGGGGTTGAGTGTGGAACCTAGAGGCTTAGTAAGACAAGGAACAGAGGGGCCCCCAAATCTGCAAACGAAGTAACAAGAAATGCGCCAGGGCACAGAAACAAAGCCATTCCCCAGAACAATGGGGCAAGGTATCTAAAAACAGCCCACAAACTTCTTTAAAGTTGCCCTTCAGGAATAGCTGGAGAAAACCTGGCCCAGGGACATGCGCAGAACATCCACCTGTGACCACCGTGTGACTTTCCACCAGGGGCAGTAAGGGGCTACAGCCCCAGCTGGGGAATTGAACCCGGACAGCAGGGGACTGCGCAGGCGTGACACCCCATAATAAGTCCTGCTACGAATCCCAGAGGCCTCCAGGACAGGAGCCACCTTGGAAAGCTGCTGCACGCGCACCTTAGTTAACATATGCCTGCCTGTGCCTATGAATAAACATGAATCTTTTCCTGCCCAAGAACTTTTAAGAACTCAGGCCTACCTTTTGTTCTGTGAGATGAGGGTAAGCATTGCTCTAGGCCCTCCTCGTCTCTGCTTGCAAACCTCTTCAATCAAGCTTTGCTCGTGGGAAAACTATGTGCCTTACCTGCTCATTCTTGACCAGTGAGAGGCAAGAACCTTATTCTGGTAACAGTCTCTTGGTGATGCAAACTGTTAATCTCTTGGCTGCTAACACAAAGGTTGGAAGTTCAAGTCCAACTACAGGTGCCTCAGAAGAAAGACCTGACAATTTACTTCTGAAAAATCAGCCATTGAAAACCCTATAGAGCACAGTTATACTCTGAAACACATGGAATCTCCATGAGTCAGAACAGTAAAAATAAAGTTTTTACAATATTAAATTTATGTATGAACTTACATAAGCCTTATTTTCAGTTCATGAACCAGAGAACATCTGGTCTGGAAGTCAGACAAGAGTTCCAAAGCATGGTACAAAGCAAGAGGGTTTCATAACAAGGAAGCTTATACTGAGCAAATTTCAGATTGGCTGGCTGGCATTTTCTTTTCTTATTTGAAATTAAAGGGAAATACTTTGAACCAGGTTAAACTCATCAGGCAAATCCTGACTGGCCAGCTTAGGTTTCACTTCTGGGACAGTCAACTGATGACTTGGATTTCAGCTCCTGGGAAAAATAGGCAATTATATGAAATAAAACTAGACTCCATTTTGGGCCTAGTTTAATCAGGTTAACAATTTCTCCCCTTTGGTCATACTCTCAGTTTACTGAGAGGTGTGATCAAAATTTGAGGTAAGAGCACCACTCTGAGTCACTGTTTTGCAGTGGTGTTAGGCTAATATTCTTTGAGGTCAACATCTGCTTCATTTTTCCTTTGTCATTCCAGTCTTAACGAGATAATTTGGTGATGCATTAGTGGTTGTAAACACACATTTATGACTCTTGAGAGGGCATATTGCATCATGGGGACTATAAGGAGAACAATGCTCACTATTTGGAGTGTACTTCGAAGCCAAGGTCCCCATGACCCAAACTTGCTAAAATCAAATAGGTCAAAAGCTGACCTCGAGTTAGGTTTTATTTGTTTAAGCTAGTTGGCTTGTTTTTCTCTTTCACGTAATTGAGCCTGTGGATGTGAATATTAGAAATTGAGGTGCCAGCATATCTGAATTGGGGGACTTAACACCTAAATTAAAACTCCATTCTGGATTAAACTAAGATTTGCATTTCTAACCTTCTAAAGAAACCATTCAGCCTTTTGTCAAAGGTTTACTGCTTGAAAAACAAGTCAGAATTTCTAACCTAGATAAAAATTTGCTCAGTCCCTGTTAAGAATGTTTACGCAGCTGGCCCCAGAGAAAGAGCCTTGTTCAACAAGAGGGCAATTGTGACCAAGTTAACATTTCAAAAAAAAATTTTTAATTATGACTGATATACTTTTATTGTCTAATGTCAGGCAAAGCAGCACCAGATATATTATGGACAGCAAGGGCACTGACACACAGATTTTAACCTGAAGAAAATTAAGCAAGTTCCCTGATAAGGTAACACTTCTCATGCTACTCATAACATTTTTAAAAAACCTTATTTCTAGCACTCTCCCCCTTACAATTCCTTTGTGACTTTTCAAGGCCCTCTAGGAAGCCCCCAAAGACAAAGTTTAAGTATAAAAATGTCATTTAGGATTAGATTTTGGGAAGACAAAATATTAAAAGTGTCTGGAAGTTTGAACTCTTTAGATAGAACTATAAGTGCCTACAAAAAAATACTTGGCTCCTTTTGAAATCACAGTAAGACATCTAAAAATATGTATATAATGTAAAGTAGCTGTAAAGAATCTTAATTCATCCATAGGTGAGGAATGTTTGTTTGTTTAAATAATCAAGAACATAATAAAGTTAACATAAAGCATAGAAAATTATTCTGGTAAGACACAGCATCTTTGCTTTCTAAGCAGATTACTTATCCCTTCACATCAGTAATTAAAGAAAATTTTGTAATTATAACAGAGAGAACTTCAATTTTTATATACTCTTTAGTAGTAAAGCTCTTTAAAATCTCATATATCAACCCTTTAAACATTAACCACAACAGATAAGTTTCCTTTTAATAAGCTTTTAAGTTTTCTGTCTTTATCACATATCTCTTATAGTACAAACTTTTAGGGTGGCAAAAATGAACACATTTACAAGCAGACCCAAATATATATTCCTTCATTAATTTATGGGAATTTTAGGACTATTCAATTTATACAAGTGCTTATTTGTCACTAAACCAATCAAAACAAAACTCTTTGGGGGAATGTTATAATCTAGCTTGGTAATACCATTCAGATGTAGGAAAATATTATGTATATGTACATAACGTAACATAAACATGCATACAGATGTACACATACAGGTAGGGAAACTGAAGGACAAACAGTTGTTCCTTCTGAAGTCAGGAGCAAATATTTTAATGCCATCATTTTGGACTTCTGAGATCTTTCGAAGGATTTTGCATACCAATTAAAATAGGCATCCCACTCCTTTTCTTCAATTTGTGAATTTCTTTTCAAATGCACCTATAAAATGGACAATTTTGTTCAATTCAAATGTTGCCCACAATGGTTATTTTTGTAAATTTGTGCAGCTTCCAGACCCATAATTTAGAACTTGCATAGAGCCAGGCTTCCGGAAAGGCAGAGCACCCAATTCTTTAGAATTAGAGGATTTCATCTTTAATTAGCAGACAAACTTAGTGGCCTTACCTTAAATGCACACAACAAAACTGACAGAATCAGCCAATGAAACTGTAGACTAATCCTAAGGTTTAGAGACTGAAATTCTGAAGTCAGAGTTAAGTGCCAGTTTTAAATACATACATACATATATACATACAAACAAAATGACCCGCTCGGCCTTACAAAATGACCCGCTCGGCCTTAGATGAAAAAGATTACTGAGTTCAGAATTTCCACACAAACTCATGGAGCCTGCATCCTGAAAGAGGAACACCACGTTTTCAGAAACAGCAAAAAAGACCAGGAGTGCAAAGACACCATGCCTATTTTTCTCATAGTCCCCAAAATCGTTAGCAATCTTCTTCTAGGATCCTATTCTTGTCACCAAAATTGTTAAAAATAAGTTTTCCACAACATTAAATTTGTATGTGAACTCATAAGCTTTATTTTGAGGTTCATGAAAGGGGGAACATCTGATCTGGAAGTTAGACAAGAGTTCTGAAGTGTGGTACAAGTGAAAGGGTTTTAAACAAGGAAGCTTATATTGGGAAAATTTCAGATTGGCTGGTGCGCATTTTCTTTCCTTATTCGAGATTAAGGGGAAATTTTGAACCAGGCTAAACTCATCAGGAAAGGCCTAGTTGGCTAGCTTAGGTTTTAGTTTCTGGGAGAGTCAACGGATTGACTTAGATGTTGGCTGCTGGGACAGTTAGGCATTTAAAAGTATTCAAATTAAACAACTCCCCAGAAGTCTGGACAAGGCTCCAAGACTTCTGGGTGTCTTATCATTAAATATAACCCTGCCAATCAACCTCATTAATCCATTAAGGATGCCCTTTCTTGTCTTCCAAAAGCCTTACTCACTTTGAAGTAACAAATGGTAGATGTCCAGCCTGAAAGTTACTTTTTCCCAAGACCTGTATCTCAAAATTTTTGTATATACCATGTGACTTGTTCTTCTGTACTGCTGTATAACCTTCAAAAAAACAGCTGTACAATCACAAGATTGGAAATGACATATAAGCAAAAAACTGCTTTGCAATAGTCATAGCAGTTTCTAGAGAACTGATTATCCTTTGGAAATGTCCCTCTTTCTTACTTTCTCACTCTTAATAAATAGTTGATCTTTTTGAATGTCAAAGTTATACTGTTTTTAACACAAGAAATAGAAACTTGGGTTTCAGTTTGCTGACATGGGGCTCAGTACACATGACTCCATTTTAGCCCAGTTTAGTCAGGTTAATAGAACCAACTCAATAGCAACTGATTGGTTGGTTGATTGGTTGGTTGGAAAGGTCCACGGAGTCCTATTTTTTGAGCCAATTTGAAAATGACAAAGATTTCATTTAATATTAATTTACTACTCATTGTTTCAGAGTGTCTATGCCCATAGTGGGATATTTTAGGCCAACAGGTGTTGTGATCGTGGGGTATTTAGGCAAGGCAATAGTTCTCATGGTTAAGATGAGGCCTATTTCTCCTCTATCTCATGTTCTGTAACTACTCTAAGATTATAGCATCCTAGTGGGATCCCCAGGTACAACTGTAATTTGAGTCCCATAATTGATTAAGGCCTTGAAGGGTTGCCAAAGTACGTTTCAGTATTTACTGAAGTTAATTCAGAACCTATATTGTTGAGGCACAAAAGCCAATAAGTGTCCTTTTATCTTTTTGTTGTATGGGTTCTTTTACTAAATTTTGGATTTCCAATTGGGTCAAATTGTGGATCTTTGTTTCAGTTTTTTGTTTGTCTGTTCCACCTGCCTATCCAGTTTTCTCTTTTCTTTTTTCCTTCCCTTTTTTTCTTTTCCCACCAGATAAACTTCAGGGAGTGGTTTTTTTCTACTCAGCTCGTATTTATAAATTTCTTCCTTCAGAGAACCTCAAATCAGTATCAGAAATAGGGACCTTCTCCATGGCAATGGTTGCTTACTGGGTTTAAGGACCCCTGGCTTAAGTCAGGTTTGAAGGAACCTCTTCACTGCCACAGAAGTGCATGATGTTTCTTCTAATAATCCTGAGAATTGGGATCTATATTTAGACAGAGACACAGGCAGCAGCAACAGAGGTATTGAACGGTCCTGGTGAGTCATCTGTTTCCAGGAGTGTGAACCTGAGCACACCACCTGATGGATGTTTTATTTTTTTCTCTTCTCTATCTCTTTTTACTCCTTTCATGAGTGACCTCCTGATGAGTCCATATCTCTCCCAGGGTGTAGCGCTTCCCCTGAGCTGGCTTCAGTCACAGCTTCATTCTAAAACACACAGGTTGGTCTGAGTAGAGACCCCAATTCCATACTGCTGTCCCTAAAAGCCAAGTGATTATCAAACTTTCTGATTATATCAGCTAAGTCTATAACAGAGGCTTGGTAGAACTTAACAATGCAACACAAAGCAGTAGAAGTTCAAAGTGCTTGCTTACATCAGACTGCAGAGATGATTAGCAACCAAAGCAGGAGAAGAGCAACCTATGGTAGCAGTCATTGTCTAGATGCCCTTCTCACAGCTTCAGTTTGGTAAGGCCACCCTGCAAAAGCAGGAGGCACTGCCTCCCAAAGTTTAGTTCAGATGTCCAGACTAATGATGCCACACATACACTAAAAAGATATGCAAAGAACTTTAATACTATCATACTCTTTAACATAGTGGTTCTATTTCTAGGGATTTATTCTATTCAAACAAATCCAAGATGTGATAAAATCTTTACGTTCAAAGAAATTGGATGCAATAATCTTCTAATTAAATTGAGAACAACATAAAGTCCCAAAAATAAAAAATTAATGAAGTAAATTGCAGTACATCAGCAATATTAAGTTCTATATGGCCATTAAAAAGTATGCTAAAGAAAAAACTTTTAACAATAAGTGGCAATGTCTTACTGCCAAGTGATCAAAACCAGGGCAAGATAGTGGTAGCTGCATTCCACTGCATCAGTTTCAGAAATAGACGAACTAAGTAGTGATATAACCAAATATTTTGGAACCCCAAACAGCAACTGAAGAGTTGGAGCGCCAGAGGGAAAGCAGAATCAAGAAGTTAGTACACAGACAGTTGGAAAACAGTTTGGCAGATCATATACACCCAAGTCAGCAGACCAGCTCATGGCAGCCATCTTGGGATGGAGACAAAAGGCACTTCCAAGCAGAGAAAACAGACCAAGATGGAGAAATTAAGAAGCCAGCCCTGGAAAGGAGCAACAAAGTAGGAAGGGCATGTACCAGGACTGGGCAGACATGGGAGATTGCAGGGATCAGTTGTAGCATAGAGTGGAATCCCTGGAACCCAAGTAGGGTGCTACCTGAGGAGTGTGGTATGGACTAAATTGTAGGAAATCCTAAACAAAGAACAGGAAGGCTGCTATGACTGCCATGGGGGAAGAGCACAGAGAATGTACAGCAGTGCGGCACAGGCTTGTGGTCCCCTAGACTGCGGTAATGCAACAAAATGTAATCACTGGGATTTGATCCTATAAACACATATCACCCAGGAAGCCCATCTGCTGGAGATAGCTTAAGGTGCTCCTTGGCCCTGCCATCTATCAGAGGCTACCCCAACCACCTACAGTGGGAGGAACCCATAGGCTGAGCTCACCACTGAGAACGAACTGGTGTGAGGAGGAAATTCCGCCCAGACATCTGTGATAGAAACATCATCCAAGTAGCCTGTGCCCAGCTTGGTCCATTCCCCCAAAGGCATGCCCATCACAACCTGATGTCATAAACATGCTCATCTCAGCCCAATATGCCAAGAGCAACTGTCTCAATGCTGTGGACAACCACCCTGACTGGACCCCACAGGAGCACATACCCCTCCAGGAACCTGAAGTGCCTGATCAGGACCAGCACAGCACCCACAGACCACCTCTGGACCAGTGCCACAACAGCAGCCACACCTGTAAATTGGCACAGAGCCCAGGTCACCTTCCCAAGTCCTACACAGAGCACAAGATACCACCCCGGACCAGCACTATGCCCAGGGTCCATCACGACCAGTGCAGACTCTGAGGTACTACCTATGACCTGAGCATAGCCAGCAGCCTTACCCCCCATCTGATACGCTTCCTGGAGCCCCACCCCTGGTCCAGTACAACTCCCTAGGCCATGCCCCGAGACTGATGCCTTTCTCGCAAGCTCACCTGACTGGTGTAGCAGCCCAGTCATGCCTCATCCCAGCCTGGCAATGCTGAAACTCCCACCCAAGAAAAACACCACAGCTAGACACACCTGTCCCAATACCACAAGTGCCCACCACAGAGAAGTGAGCTCGAAATAGCACAGGCCAAAGTACCTAAGCAAGCTGTTCTGGGACAATACAACCAAGACAGGAGCACTAGGACAGGGAACCTAATGAACCCTGGGAAATAGCAATGAGCGACACCATTTTAAAGAAGCTAAGCTCCTGATCTTCTAAAGTAAAAAAAGATAAATAAATCTTAATTTCTGTAGGCAACAGACAATTATAAAACATATAAAGAGACAGAAAAAGATGGTGCAAACAAAGCAAGAAGTCAGAAATAATCCCTGAGGAAGAACAAATAATGGAATTACCCAACAAAGACTTCAAAGCATTAGTACTAAAAATGTCAAAAAGGTAAAGGAAGATACAGATAAAAATCTAAGGAAATCAGCAAAACAATATTAAAACAAAACAAAAATTTCAATAGACAGAAATCTTTTTTAAAAAACTTAGAAATACTGGTGCTTAAAAGTAAAGTAACAGCAATGAACAACACCTTGGAAGGGCACAGAAACAGAATTGAAATAAGGGAGGACCAGCAACCTCAAAGACAGGATCTTTGAGATTGCCCAGTATGAAAACCAAACATAAATAAGAATGAAGAAAAATGAACTAAGCTTAAGGGGTATGTGGGATACCATTAAAAGGAATACTTTACTCATAATGGGAGTTCTAGAGCAAGAGAGAGGTTGGCTCAGAAAGGATCTTAGAACAAACAATCTCAGAAAACTTCCCACATCACAAAAGATGGGAATTTTCCCATCCAAGAAGCACAGCGAACTCCAAACAGGATGAATCCTAAGAAAAACTCAACATGGCATATCATAATCAAATTCTTGAGAACCAAGGACAAAGAGAAAATTTTAAGAGCAGTGCAAGAAAAGTGAAATATCACATAAAAAAAAGGGGGGGGACTCAAAATTAAGTCCTGACTTCTCTTCATAAACCATACAAGCAGGAAGGCAACAGAACAACATATATAAAGTGCTGAAAGAAAAGAACTGCCAGCCAAGAATAACACATCCAGCAGGATTATCATTCAAAAATGAAGATGAAATTAAAAACATCCTAGATAAACAAAAATTAAGAGAATTTGTTAATACCAGGCCAGCTCTACAAGAAATACTGAGGGAAATTCTCCAGAAAGAAAAGTTAATAGCATTTAACAGCCATCTGAATACATACAGAAATAAAATAAACTTAGAATACAGAGAAACCAAAAAATAAAGTTGCAATTGATGACTACATCAAAATAAAAGGAGAATGACTGGTGTAGATATAAAATTTTAGTATGCTGAGAAAGTTAAGGTAATTTCAAGATATAACAGTTTTTTTAAATGAAAGATGTTAAATATAATCCTCACGGTAACCACAAAGAATTAAATAAAACTACTCACCAAAGTAAAAAGGGTAATGAAGCAACTCAGCAATCATTAAAATAATAAATAAAAGGAAAAGAACGTCTTTATTTAGAAAGAACTCAGCAGTGAAGGTAAATAGCAACAAAGAAGCCATTAATCTCTCTCACACACACACAAAAGGTATAATGAAACAGCTGAAGTAAATCCTCCCCTATCAATAATTACAGTGAGTGTAAATGGATCAAACACTAGTCAAAAGACAGAGAGTGGCAGAATGGATAAGAAAACATGGCCCATCTATATGCTGTCTACAAGAAACACACCTTAGGCACAAAGACATAAATAGCTTAAAAGTCAAAGGATGGAAATAAAAACATTCCAAGCAAACAGTAACCAAAAGAGAGCAGAAGTGACAATATTAATATCTGACAAATAGACTTTAAGTCAAAATCCATAATAAGAAACAAAAAATGACACTATACAATGATAAAAGGGTCAATTTACCAAGAAAATATAACAATGATGTCAGTCCCCAAAATTTATAAAGCAAAGTCTAAGAGAATTAAAGAGAGAAATAGATGTACAATAACAGTAGGAGGCATAAATGCACCAGTTTGTTAATGGATAGAGCAACTAGGCAGAGGATCAATAAAGAAACAGATTTGAATAAAACTATTAACAATTTGGACCTAACAGACATACATAGAACACTCCACCCAACAACAGCACAATATATACTCTTTGCCAATGCATACGGATCAATCTCCATAATAGACCATATTTCAGGACATAAAGCAAATCTCAATAAATTTAAAAAGATTGAAATTATACAAAGCATCTTCTACGACCATAATGGAATGAAACTAGAAATCAATAACAGCAAAAATAAGGGAAAAAAAAATCATGGAAAAACCAATGAGTCATAGAGGAAATAAACAGCGAAACTAAAATATACTTAGAACGAAAACAATCTTTTGAATGCAGAGAAAACAGTGGTTAGAGGGAAATTCATGGCAATAAATGCCAATATTAAAAAGAAGATCTGAAATCAAAAGCTTAACTATAAAACTTGAGGAAATAGAAAAGGAAGAGTAAAAGCTATCAGAAAGAAGGAAATAATAAAGATCAGAGCATAAATAAATGAAATAAAGAAGAGAAAAGAAATAGAAAGCATAAACAAAACCAGAAGTTGGTCCTTTGAAATGATTAATGGCTAGACTGATGAAGGAAAAAAGTGAGAAGATGCAAATAACCAAAATATGAATTGAAATGCGAGATACTACAACAGATCCAACTGAGATAGAGGACCATAACAGAATAATACGAAAAACTAACAAATTTGAAAATGTAGATGAAATGGACAAACTCCTAGAAACACATCATCTACCTAAACTAAAGCAAATAGAAAAAAGTGGTTAATAGAGGCAGAAAATCTAAACAGACCCATAACAAGAGAAGAGATTCAATCAGTCATCAAAACCCTTCCAACAAATGAAGCCCTAGGCCAGATGGCTTCACTGGGGACTTTCACCAAACATTCAGAGAAGAATAGACACCAATGCTACTCAAATTCTTCCAAAAGATAGAAAAGGAAGGAATGCCCCCTAACTCGTTTTATGAAGCCAACATTACCCTGATACAAAAGCCAGATAAAGGCATGCCAAGAAAAGAAAATTAGAGGACAATATCCCTCATAAATATAGTTGCAAAATTTTTCAACAAAATTCTATCAAACAGAATTCAACAACATATTAAGAGAATTATACACAACTACCCAGTGGGATTTATTCCAGGAAAGCAAGAGTGGCTCAACATCAGAAAAATCATTCAATCTAACATATCATATTAATAAAACAAAGAAAAACAACCAAATAATCATCTCAAAGATGCAGAAAACACATTTGATAAAATACAACACTCTCTCCTGATAAAAAAGCATCAACAAAAAAGGAATAGAAGTGAAATTTCTTACCATGATTAAGGGCATATATGAAAAACCAACCGTCAACATTGCAGTAAAGACTGAGAGCCTTCGCCCTTGAGAATGGGAATGAGACAAGCATGCCCACTATCAACTTCCATTCAATATTGTACTGGCAGTCCTAGCCAAGGCAATAAGGCAATAAAAAGAAATAAATGGTACCCAAATTGGAAAGAAAGAAGTAAAATTATCTCTATTCACAAATGACATGATCCCATACACAGAAAATCCCAAAGGCTTCACAGAAAAACTTCTGGAACTAACAGATGAGTTCAGCAATGTTACAGTGTACAAGACCAACACATAAAAATCAGTTGTGTTTCTTTATATCAACAAGAAAAAATCTGAAAAGGGAATCAAGAAAACAGTACCATACACAAAACCAAAACAACAAACCCATTACCGCCAAGTCAATTCTAACTCATAGCAACCCTATAGGACAGAGTAGAGCTGGCTGCCCTATAGGGTTTCCAAGGAGCATCTGGTAGATTCAAACTGCTGACCTTTTGGTTAGCAGCCATAGTTCTCAACCAGAACACCAGCAGGGCTCTATTCATGGTCTAAATGGAATCAAATAACTAAGATATTTTGTACAGGTTTTAAAGGTTTTTTTTTTTTTAATGCTATGATTCTACAAATTCCACAAAGATAATGCATGTAAAAAATAAAATACTTAGAAATAAACCTAATCAGGGATGTAAAGGACTTATACAATGATAACTATAAAACACCATTGCAAGAGGCTAAAAGAGACCTACATAAATGAAAAGACACTCATGCTCATGGATTGGAAGATTTAATATTGTAAAAATGGCAACATTACCCAAAGCAATCTACAGATTCAATGCAAAAACATTTAAAGTCCCAACAGCATTCTTTACTGAAATGGAAAAACTACTCACCAACTTTATATGGAAAGGAAACTGGTTCTGAGCAGCCAAAGCAATCTTAAAGAAGAACAAAGTAGGACACTTCACACTTCCCGATTTCAAAACATACCATAAAACCAAACCATACTTGTTGCCACTGAGTTGATTCCAACTCATAGCAACCCTATAGGACAGAGTAGAGTTGCCCCATAGGGTTTCCAAGGAGCAGCTGATGGATTAGAACTGCCGACTTTTTTGTTAGCAGCCAAGCTCTTAACCACTGCGCCATCAGGGCTCCTCAAAACATGCCATACAGCTACAGTAATCAAAACAGCCTGGTACAGATTCAATGACAGACACATAGATGAATGGAATAGAATTGAGAGACCAGAAATAAAGCCATCCATCTACGGACAACTGATTTTTGAGAAGAGAATAAAGCCTCTTCAGCAAAATTGGATATTCACGTGCAGAAAAATGAAAAAAGAAGCATACCATAAACAAAACAAAACAAAACAAAAACTAACTCAAAATAAATCAAGGACCTAAATGTTAAATCTAAAACCATAAAGGTCTTGGAAGAAAACAAAGTACGTGTCAGAGAAAAGGGCAAGGAGGAAAACATTAAAATCCTAAATTTACAAGCAGAACTTCAGAGCTTCAAAGTACATGAGGCAAAAACTGATAGAATTGAAAGGAGAATTGGAAAAATTCACAATTATATTTGGAGGCTTCAAAAATACAGTCTCAGAATATTATAACAATAAATGTCTATATTAGAAAGCAAAAGTCTTAAAAATAAAAATCTGATCTTTACCTTATGAAATTAGAAATAGAAGAACAAATTAAACACAGTCAACGAAGTAAGAAAATAATAAAGATAGTCCAAAAAAAAAACCAAACCCAGTACCATCAAGTCAATTCCAACTCATAGCGCCCCTACAGGACAGAGTAGAACTGCCCCATAGAGTTTCCAAGGAGCACCTGGGGGATTCGAACTGCTGACCCTTTGGCTAGCAGCTATACCACTTAACCACTACGCCACCAGGGTTTCCTAATAAAGATGGTAGCAGATATCAATAAAATTAAAAACATACAAGTGCCCCAGAAATAAATCCATACATCCATAGTCAATAATTTTTTAAGAAGTTTCTAAATCTATCTAATGCAGAAGGAAAAGGCTCTTCAATAATTGGTCCTGGGAAAATTAGTTGTCCACATGCAGAAGAATGAACCAAGATATAAGCCTTACCCCACACACAAAAACCAATTCAAAATGGAAGAAGGACCTTAATCTGAAAATTAAAACCCCCTTCATGCCAGCCCCTGCCACACCACTGTGGCTAGAGCACCACCAGTGCTCAGGCCCACACCCATACTGGGTACACACTGACCCTCCCTTCCCACCACTTGACCAGCTGCTGATTGGTGGGAAGCGAGCACATTCCTTTCCCTGTCCAACACTCTCACCCACCTGGCGAGGGGCTCTGAACACTTCCACACTGCTGGACCAACATCAGGAGGAAGGTAGTGCCCCAGTCCACCCCCAGCTACCTCACAAAACCAGTACACAGAGAAACGTGTTCACCCTGCCTGCTGCTGCCTTGCCAACTAGAATAAGATGGTGAGAGGTATCATGCCCACAGATGAGTAAGCAGCAAAGCATGCCTAGTCCATCTGCCCTGATATATCAAAACAATACAAAAAAGCAAGACAAAACAAACGAACATACAATCAATAAAGAAAGAAAATAATGCCTTAATGTCTTGGACATGGCAGACAATACCATAACACATAAAAAGGCAGGACAGGATGGGTCCAGCAAGTGACAAAAATAATCAGATGATCTTCCAGTAGAAGAAAAGGCAGTGGAACTACCTATATGGAATCCAAAAGACTAATATTTAGGGCTTTCCAATATATTAGGAAAGTGATCAATGAAAACACAGACAAAACCAAGGGAAAATAGACAAAATTAAGAAAAACACAAAGGAATAGGAAAATTCAAGAAAATAATACAAGAACAAAGCATCAAAATAAATAAACAATTAGAAATCATATAAAACCAGCAACTAGAAATCCAAAAGATAAACAACAAAATTTCAGAAATGAGCAACTCAATAGAAGGTTTTAGGAGCAAATTTGAAGCAATGGGAGACAGAATCAAACAGAAGACAGAATCAGCCAGAATGAAGATGAATCCATGGACACCAATTTGTTGAGGGAAAATCAGAAAAAAAGGATGAAGAAAAATGAAAGAAAAAAAAAAACTAGTAATTATGTGGGACACAATCAAGAGCAAAAGTTTGCTCATGACTGGAGTCCCAGAAAAGGGGTAGAAAATGGAAAACACAGAGAAGATTGTTGATTATTTGCTGACAGGAAACTTTCCAAACATCATGAAAGACAAAAAGCTGACCATCCAAGAAGCTCAAAGAACCCCATATAGAATAGACTCCAAAACAAAAGTCACCAAAATATATCATAATCACACTTGCCAAAACCAAAAACAAAGAATGAGAGCAGCTCCAGAAAACCTAAAAATCACTTAAAAAAGGGAAACTGTAAGACTAAAAAAAAAAACTGTGGTTAATTGGCAGAAGCTATGCAGGCAATGGGATGACATATACAAACCTTGAGAGACAAAAACTTCCAGCCAAGAATACTATACCCTGCAAAACTCTCTCTCAAATACAGCGGAGAAATTAGAACATTTCCAGATAAACAGAAACTAAGTGAATTCATAAAAAAAAAAAACAAGCAAAACTTACAAGAAATATTAAAGGGAGTTCTTTGGTTAGAGAACTAATAACATTAGACAACAACCTGAATTTAGGACACAGGAAACTATTAGCCAGGTAGTAACCTAGATAAAGATCTCTCAGTAACAAAACAAAGCTAAAAGACTTAATACAGGGAATCAGAGACATCAAATCGGTAAATGACAAAAACTTCAAAATAATAAAAGGGGGATAAACAGTGTAAGAACAGAACTTTCAAATGGTGAGGAAGTCAAGATGATATCAAGTAATAAAATACTGGTTCAAAGGTAGGAAGATAAGGGTAAGTAACTTTCAAGGCAATGATGAAGAAACAAAGAATCAGTAATTACAAAATCTGTAATAATGAAAGAAATGAAAATAAAATCCATAAAAGAAACTCAGGACAGGAAAGAGGAACAAAGAAAAGGTCAACACCACAAAAGAAAAAAAAAAGCACAGCAATATGACAGCAATAAACTTGTACTTATCGATAATCACACTGAATGGAAGTGGCTTAAGTGTACCCATAAAGAGAAAGTAGAAGAATGCATTAAAAAACATGACCCATCAATACATCAATATACTGTCTACAAGAGACACATCTTAGACACAAAGACATAAATGTATTAGAAACCAAAAGAGGGAGAAAAATATACCAAGCAAACAATAACCAAAAAATCAACCCAAAAAGACAAAGAAGGACATTATATAACCATTAAAGGGACAATCCACCAAGAAGATATATCCTTAATAAATATCTATGCACCCAACAACAGAGCTCCAAAATACATAAAACAAACTCTAAGAGCACAGAAAAGAGAAACAGACAGTTCCAAAATAATAATAGGAGCCTTCAACACACCACTCTTGGTAAAGCACGGAACACCAAAAAAAAAAAAAAGTGGAACAAAGATACAGAAGATCTAAAGGCCACAAACAACTTGACCTCATAGACACATATAGGACATTCCACCCAACAGCAGCAAAGTATATTATGGTGTGCGTGTGTCTGTGTGCTTTAAGTGAAAGTTAACAAATCAAGTCAGTCTCTTATACAAAACCTTATATACACCTTGCCATATACTCTAGTTGCTTTCCCCCGATGAGACAGCACACTACTTCTCTCTACCCTGTATTTCCGTGTCCATTCAGCCAGCTTCTGTCCCCCTCAGCCTTCAAATCTCCCCTCCAGACAGAAGCTGCACACATAGTCTCATGTGTCCACTTGATCTGAGAATCTCACTCCCCACCAGTATCATCTTCTGTCTTATATTCCAATCCAATCCCTGTCTGAAGAGTTGGCTTTGGGAATGGTTCCTGTCTTGGGCTAACAGAAACTCTGGGAACCATGACCTCCAGGGTCTAGTCTCAGAGACCATTAAGTCTGGTCTTTTCCTGAAAATTTGAGATCTGCATCCCACCGCTCTCCTACTCCTTCAGGGATTCTCTGTTGTGTTCCCTGTCATGGCAGTCATCTGGTCTCAGGCTGATGTAGTCTCGGATTTATGTGGCCCATTCCGACTCTTGGGCTCATACTTACCTTGTGTCTTTGGTGTTCATCATTCTCTTTTGCTCCATGTGGGTTGAGACCCATTGATGCATCTTAGATGGCCGCTTGCTAGCATTTAAGATCCCAGAAGCCACTCTCCAAAATCGTATGCAGAATGTTTTCTTAATAGGTTTTATTATGCCAATTGAGGTAGATGTCCCCTGAAGCCATGGTCCCCAAACCCACTCCCCTGCTATGCTGGCCTTCAAAGCGTTTGGTTTATTCAGGAAACTTCTTTGCTTTTGGTTTAGTCCAGTTGTGCTGACCTCTCCTGTATTGTGTGCTGTCCTTCCCTTCACCTAAATTAGTTCTTGTCTACTCTCTAGTGAAACTCCTCTCCCTTCTTCCCTCCCTTTCCCCTCTCGTAACCATCAAAGAATATTTTATTCTCTGTTTAAACTATTTCTCAAGTTCTTATAATAATGGTCTCATACAATATTTGTCCTTTTGCAACTGACAAATTTCACTCAACATACTGCCTTCCAGATTTCTCCATGTTATGAAATACTTCACAGATTCATCGTTGTTCTTTATCCATCTATATTCCATTGTGTGAACATACCATAATTTATTTATCCATTCATCCATTGATGGGCACCTTGGTTGCTTCCATCTTCTTGCTATTGTAATCAGTGCTGCAATGAACATGCGTGTGCGTGTATCTTCTGTTCGTGTGACAGCTCTTACTTCTCTAGGGTATATACCAATGATTGGGATTGCCTTATCATATGGTAGTTCTATTTCTAGCTTTTTAAGGAAGTGCCAAATCGATTTCCAAAGTGGTTGTACCATTTTACATTCCCAGCAGCAATGTGTAAGTGTTCCAGTCTCTCCACAACCTCCCCAACATTGATTATTTCGTGTTTTTTGGATTAATGCCAGCCTTGTTGGCATGAGATGGAATCTCATTGTAGTTTTGATTTGCATTTCTCTAATGGCTAATGATCGTGAGCATTTCCTCATGTATCTGTTAGCTACCTGAATGCTTCCTTAGTGAAGTGCCTGTTCATATCCTTTGCCCATTTTTTAATTGGGTTATTTGCTTTTTGTAGTTGAGTTTTTGCAGTAACATGTAGATTTTAGAGATCAGATGCTGATCAGAAACGTCATAGCTAAAAACTTTTTCCCAATCTGTAGGTAATCTTTTTACTCTTTTGGCGAAGTCTTTGGATGAGCATAGGTATTTGACATTTAGGAGCTCCCAGTTATATCTCTTTTGCTGTTTGTACAGTTCTAGTAATGTTTTATATACTGTTTATGCCATGTACTAGGTAGGGCTCCTAGCATTGCCCCAATTGTTTTTCCATGATCTTTATCATTTTAGATTTTATATTTAGGTCTTTGATCCATTTTGAGTTGGTTTTTGTGCATGATGTGAGGTATGGGTCTTGTTTCATTTTTTTGTTGTTGAATATCCAGTTATGCCAGCACCATCTGTTAAAGAGACTGTCTTTTCTCCATTTAACGGACTTTGGGCCGTTGTCAAATATCAGCTGCTCATATGTGGATGGATTTATGTCTGGATTCACAATTCTGTTCCATTGGTTTATGTATCTGTTATTGTACCAGTACCAGGCTGTTTTGACTACCGTGGTGGTATAATAGGTTCTACAATCAGGTAGAGGCCTTTCACTTTGTTCTTCTTTCCCTTCCATATGAAATTGGTGATTTGTTTCTCCATCTCATCAAAAAACATCACTGATATTTGGACCAGGATTGCATTGTATCTATAGATCACTTTGGGCAGAATAGACATTTTTACAATGTTGAGTCTTCCTATCCATAAGCAAAGGTACGTTTTTCCACTTTTGTAGGTTTCCTTTGGTTTCTTGCAATACTGTCTTATAGTTTTCTTTGTACAGGCCTTTTACGTCTCTAGTTAGATTTATTCCTAAGTATTTTATCTTCTTAGGGGCTATTGTAAATGGTATTGATTTGGTGATTTCCTCCTCATTGCTCTTTTTGTTGGTGTAGAGGAAGCCAACTGATTTATGTATGTTTATCTCATATCCTGATACTCTGCTGAACTCTTCTATTAGTTTCAGTAGTTTTCTTCACAGTTTTTTAGGGTTTTCTATGTATAAGATCATGTCATCTGCAAACAGATACTTTTACTTCTTTGCCAATTTGGACACACTTTATTTCTTGATCTAGCCTAATAGAACTGGCTAGGACCTCCAGCACAATGATGAATAAGAGTGGTGATAAAGGGCTTCCTTATCTGATTCCTGTTCTCAGAGGGAATGGTTTCAGTCTCTCTCTGTTTAGGATGATGTTGGCTGTTGGCTTTGTATAAAAGCCCTTAATAATCTTTAGGAACTTTCCTTCTATTCCTATTTTGCTGAGAGTTTTTATCATGAATGGGTGTTGGACTTTGTCAAATGCCTTTTCTGCATCAATTGATAAGACCATGTGGTTCTTGTCTGTTGTTTTATTTATGTGATGGATTACATTGATTGTTTTTCTAATGTTGAACAATCCTTTCATAACTGGTATGAATCCCACTTGGTCATGGTGAATTATTTTTTTGATATGTTGTTGAATTCTATTGGCTTGAATTTTGTTGAGGATTTTTGCGTCTAAGTTCATGAGGGATATTGGTTTGTAATTTTCTTTTTTTGTGGAGTCTTTACCTGGCTTTGGTATCAGGGATATGCTGGCTTCATAGAATGATTTGGGGAGTATTCCATCCTTTTCTGTGCTCTGAAATACCTTTAAGTAGTAGTGGTGTTAACTTTTCTCTGAAAGTTTGGTAGAATTCTCCAGTGAAGCTGTCAGGGCCAAAGCTTTTCTTTTTGGGACATTTTTGCTTACTTTTTCAATCTCTTCTTCTGTTATAGGTTTATTTAGTTGTTCTGCCTCTCTTTGTGTTAGTTTAGGTAGTAGTGTGTTTCCAGAAATTTGTCCATTTCCTCTAGGTTTTCAAATCTGTTAGAGTACAACTTTTCATAGTACTGTGCTGGGGGTACTGCGTTGAGATTCTTTTAATTTCCGTTGGGTATGTTGTGATATCGCCCATCTCATTTCTTATTCAGGTTATATTCTTCATCTCCTGTTTTTATCTTGTCAGTCTGGCCAGCGGTTTATCGATTTTGTTAATCTTTTCCAAGAACCAACTTTTGGTCTTGTTAACTCTTCCAATTGTTTTTCTGTTCTCTATTTCATTTAATTCTGCTCTAGTTTTTATTATTTGCCTTCTTCTGGTGCCTGAAGGTTTCTTTTGTTGTTCTCTTCCTATTTGTTCAAATTGTAGGGATAATTCTTTGATTTTGGCCCTTTTTTCTATTTGTATGTGTGCATTTATTGATATAAATTGACTTTGAGCACTGCTTTCAGTGTGTCCCAAAGGTTCTGATAGAAAGTGTTTTCATTCTCGTTGGATTCTATGAATTTCTTTATTCCATCCTTAATTTGTTCTATAATCCAATCATTTTTGAGCAAAGTGTTGTTCAGCTTCCATGTGTTTGATTTCTTATTCCCTGATTTTTCTGTTACTGACTTCTAATTTTACGGCTTTATGGTCAGAGAAGATGCCTTGTAATATTTCGATGTTTTGGATTCTGTTAAGGCTTGATTTATGGCCTAATATATGGTCTATTCTAGAGAATGTTCCATGTGCACTAGAAAAAAAAGTATACTTGGATGCCGTTGGGTAGAGTGTTCTGTATACGTCTATGAGGTCAAGTTGGTTAATTGTGGCATTTAGATCTCCCGTGTCTTTACTGAGCTTCTTTCTGGATGTTCTGTCCTTCACTGAAAGTGGTGTGTTTGAAATCTCCTACTATTATTGTGGAACTGTCTATCTCACTTTTCAATGCTGTCAGTTTGTTTTTGTATCTTGAAGCCCTGTCGGGTCCATAAATATTTAATATGGTAACATCCTCCTGGTATGTTGTCCCTTTAATCATTTTATAGTGCCCTTCCTTATCCTTTGTCATAGATTTAAATTTGAAGTCTGTTTTGTCAGAAATTAGTATAGCCACTCCTGCTCTTTTTTGATTGTTTTTCGCTTGATATATTTTTTTCCATCCTTTCAGTTTTAGTTTGTGTCTTTAAGCCTAAGATGTGTCTATTATAGGCAGCATATAGACAGATCATGTTTTTTTATCCATTCTGCAACTCTCTCTTTATTGGTCCATTTAGTCCATTTACATTCAGCATGATTATAGATAGGTATGAGTTTAGTGCTGTCATTTTATGCCTTTTTTGTGTGTTGTTGACAGTTTCATTTTTCCACTTACTTTTTTGTTCTGAGAAGTTTTTCTTTGTAAATTGTGTTCCCCTTTTTCATTGTAGTTAAATTTGTTTTTGCTAAGTCTTTATGTTTTTCTTGTTTTTTTATTTTGAAGTGTAGGATTGTTAGTCTTCTCTGTGGTTACCTTAATATTTACCCTATTTTTCTAAGTTTAAACCTAAGTTGCATCTCCCTATCATCACCTTGATTTCCTCTCCATATGGAAGATCTATGCCTAATTTATTTAGTCCCTCTTTATTGATTTAATGTCATCTTTTACATAATCAACTCGACAGCAGTGGGTTTTTTTACATAATGACATCACTGATTCCCTGGGTTGAGCATTTTTTTATCTTGATTTATTTTTGTGATTTCCCTATCTGATTTGATCTCTGGTTGCTCCGTTCTGTGTTCTAGGTTTGGGTTGATATCTGATATTACTGATTTTCTAACCAGAGAATTCCCTTTAGTATTTCTTGTAGTTTTGGTTTGGTTTTTGCAAATTCCCTAAGCTCTTGTTTATCTGGAAAGTCTTAATTTTGCCCTCATATTTGAGAGACAGTTTTGCTAGATATATGATTGTTGGCTGGCAATTTTTCTTCTTCAATGCTTTATATATGTCCTCCCATTGCCTTCTTGCCTGCATGGTTTCTGCTGAGTAGTCTGAACTTATTCTTAGATTCTCCTTTGTAGGTGACTTCTCACTTATCCCTGGCTGCTCTTAAAATTTTCTCTTTATCTTAGGTTTTGTCAAGTTGATGATAATACATCTTGGTGACTTTCCTTTGGAATCTACCATGTATGGGGTTCGATGAGCATCTTGGATAGATACCCTTTCATCTTTCACAATGTCAGGGAAGTTTTCTGCCAACAAATCTTCAACAATTCTCTCTGTATTTTCTGTTTTCCCTCCTGTTCTGGTATTCCAATCACTCTCCACTTATTCTTAATTCTTAGGGTTTCTTCTTTTTTTTTTATTCTTTTATCTGATTTTTCTTCAAATATCTTGTTGCCAAGTGTTTTACCTTCAATCTCACTAATTCTGCATTCCACTTCAATTCTGCTCCTCTGACTTTCTATTGAGTTGTCTAATTCTGTAATATTATTGTTAATCTTCTGAATTTCTGATTCCTCTCTGTCTATGGATTCTTGCAGTTTATTGATTTTTTCATTATGTTCTTGAATAATCTTTTTAATTTCTTCAACTGCTTTATCTGTGTGCTCTTTGGCTTTTTCTGCATGCTGCCTGATCTCATTCCTGATGTCTTGAAGAGTTCTGTGTATTAATCTTTTGTATTCTACATCTGGTAATTCCAGGAATATACATTCATCCGGGAGAGTCCTTGATCCTTTGTTCTGGAAGCTTGTTGAGGCAATCATGGTCTGCTTCTTTATATCATTTGATATCAACTGTTGTCTCCGAGCCATCCATAAGTTATTGTACTAATTTGTGTTTACTCACTGTGCCCTAGTTTCTTGCTTTGTTTTGTTTTGATATACCCAAATGGGCTACTAGAGTGAGCTAACTTGATTATTGGACCCTTCGAAGCACTAGTGTCCTGTTACCAGTGGCTAGAGCTGGTACCAGGAATATAAGACTAGGGGCCCATTCACTATTCTTGTATAGATTCTGCTCAGGTGTCCTGATAGTTGGTCACCTAGTGTGCTGTAGGCTCTCACCTACTATCCTAGAGGAGCAGTGCTGATGTGTGTATGCACAGGCTTCTGGTAGCAGCAGGGAGTCACATTCTGAGGAAGGCAGGGGGCTGACAGCCCTCCCCCAAGTGTCAGTGAGGAAGGGGTGTCCCTGTTCTCTAGAGCACTCTGGTGGGTGGGCTGTGCATATGTACCTTAGGCACCCAATACTTATCTCTGAAAGGACTGGTAGGCACCACTGTCCTTGGAACCCTATTGTGGGTGGCTAGGTGGCATGGATGGAGCCTCCAGTCCTCAGGCCCCTGCTGTGGGTAGGTGAAGGCCCTGTCTAATAGGCAGAGCAGTATCAAACCTCCAAAACCTGCCTCTCCACCTCACAGCCAAAACAGTTACAGTCAGGCCTCAAACAGATTCACCCTTGCAATATAATAGCCACCTGGATCCATTCAGGGGAGAAAGACAAAGTCTGTGGATCGCTTGTGCCTGGACTGGAGCTGCTTCTCCTCTGAGCTTCCAGAGTAGGGGAGTTGGCAGAGTATTTTTCCCCTGTTTGTTAATTTGTTCCTTCTCCAAGGCCAGGAGAATGGCTCAGAGAGTGCAGCAGATCCTATCTCAGGTCCAGGGAAATCAACTGTTAATGAAGCTGGCTGGGGCAGAGAGAGGAGGGATCAGATAGATAAGAGAGAGTTATTTCGAAAGAAGGAGCAATTAGATCCGTGCATGGTAAATTATACAAAATCACTTATCTTGTGCCAAGAGTGCTGTTTTATCTCAGATTCCAGAGGCATGTGTAGCCTGTGTGCACCGGCTGGGTCCCCGCCGAGATTGCCCCATGGGATTAGGGCTGCGTCCCCTCCTTGCCTTGTTTCACTGAAGCAGCTGTGTCCTAAACTCCACTGCCAGTCCTGCACCTATCACACCAGGGGGTTGGGTGCCAGCATTTCCATTACCTTCTTTCCCTGAAGCAGCCAATTCCTAAATGCTGTGCTCAGCTCCACTGTAGACATGCCACAGGGTCAGGGGTGTGCCAGTGTGCTTGCCTTCTTTCACTGAAGCTGCCGTGTCCCAGGAAACTACCATCAGCCACTGCAGGCGTGCCAAGGAATGCTCCAAGAAATTGGAGCTGAGGCACTGCCATGGGCTAGGCAACTCCTCGCTGCTTCTGCACCGTCTCTCCCTCCCCCATCACTTATTCCAATTCCTTAACTTTGCCTTTGATGCTCAGGGTTCCTAGTTTGTCATATATAATCAACTCACTTATTTTTTCAGGTCTTTGTTGTAAGAGGGATCACTGAAAGTGTCTGACTACTTTGCCATCTTGGCCCCACCTCAAAGTATACATTCTTTTCCAAGGCACATGGAACATTCTCCAGAATACACCACATTTCAAACCACAAAATAACCCTCAATAAAATTCAAAACATCCAAATAATATAAAGCCATCTCTCTTATCACAACACTGTAAATGTGAAAATCAATAACAGGAAGAGCAAGAGAAAAAATCAAATACACACGAACTGAACAACTTGCTTAAAAATAACTGTGCAATAGAAGAATTCAAAGAAGGAATCAAAAAATTCCAAGAGTGGAATAAGAAGGAAAACACATAATACCAAAACCTTTGTGACAAAGCAAAGGCCATGCTCAGAGTACAATTCTTAGCACAGCAAAAAAGAATTGGCCAAAATAAAAATATCAGCCCTATAACTCAAACAAAAAGAAAGAGAACAGAAAAAACAGCTACCAGAAGAAAAAAAATAATAAAGATTAGAATAGAAATAAATGAAATGGAGAACAGAAAAACAATACAAAGAATTAACAAGACCAAGATTTTTGAAAAGTACAACAAAATTGACAAACCATTGTGGAAACTGACCAAAAAAACAGCCAGGAGGTGGGGCCAAGATGGCTGACTAGGTAGAAGCTACCGCGGATCCCTCTCGCAACAAAGACTCGGAAAAACAAGTGAATTGATCACATACATGACAATCTACAAATGCTGACCATCAAACACAGAACTAAGGAGTTGTCCTGAGTGACAGGGACGCGAAAAGCTGTGCCCTGAAGCAGCCACTGCTTCTGGAAAAAGAGTCCCGCACCACTGCCTTGAGCCATTGTGGTTTCCTGGTGCCAGAGTGGTGGGGCTGATTACGGCTTACTGAGACGGGGTAAGCATAGGACGCAGCCCTAACACCTAACCCCCAGGCGTAACCTCAGTAGAGACAGCCAGCACAGGCAGGCTGTAAACCGACATGGCTGACAGGAGAACGAGCAACTACTGGGAAGCAGCGACAGTTTTTGGAGCCTGGAGCCAGTGTCCCAGTCAGAAAACCTTGGTGCCAGGCTTTGGACTAAGCACAGAGGAGCTGAGCATGGATTCCTGAGACAGCACAAGCACAGGACGCAGCCCTAGCAGCCTACTTCAACCTCGGAGGAGATCCAACCAGCACACACAGGCTGCACGACACGGCTGACAGGAGGAGAAATCATGGGGAAGAAGTGACTGGATTTGGAACCTAGAGTACAGCATCCCAACCAGAAAACCTTGGCGCTGGGCTTTTGACTAGGAGTGGAGGAGCTGATCACGGCTTCCTGAGAGGCACAAGCACAGGATGCAGGCCAGTCCCTTGGGGGCAATCTCAACCCAGCCAGTGCGCACAGGCTACACACCCCTCTGGAATCTCAGATAAAATAGTCATCACCAAGCAAGATAAGTAACTTTGTCTATACTGCCACGCTACTCTCTCCTACCTATCTGATCCCTCCCCTCCCTGGCCCAGGGGGCTTCATTAACCTTGGAATTTCCAGGGCCAGGGAGTGAAGTGCTCTGCAGGTTGTTGTTGTTTTTTTCCTAACCCATTCTCCTGGCCTGAGAGAAGCAGCAGTTAACAACCCAGGGGGGAAAAATCCTTCCCTGACTTCCCTAAACTGGAATAAAAATACAGAACCAGCTCCAGCCAAGCATAAGAGATCCACAGTCTTTGGCTTTCATCCCTACAGGGAATAAGGTGGCTATTATAATGCAAAGGCAATTCTGATAGAGATCTGACTGTAATTGTTTTAGCAGAGCAGTGGAAAGACAAGTTTTTGAGGTCTGATACCTCTCTACCTATTAAACAGAGCCCTCACTGATCCACAGCAGCGAACGGAGGGCTGAAGCTCCACCCACACCACCTAGCCACCTGCTAAAGGGGTCTGAGGATAGTGAAGCCTACCAATCTTTAGAGGTACAAGCATTAGGTGCCTAAGGTACAGCTGCAGAGCCCACCCACCAAAGTGCTCTAGGAATAGAAACACGCCTATCTCACTGGCACATGGGGGAAGGCTGTCAGCATCCTGCCCTCCTTGGAGTGTGACCCCCTGCCGCTACTAGAATCTGGTGCATACAACTATCACCACTACCCCTCTAAGTTCATAGGTGACAGCCTACACCACACACTTGGTGACCCAAAATCAGAACACCTAAGCTGACTCTATTCAAGAAGAGTGAATGGACTCTCAGGCTTATATATCTGGTAACAGCTCAAACCAGCTGGTAATAGGACATAAGTGATTCAAAGCCTACAACAATCAAGACAGGACAATCTAGTAGCCCATCTGGGTATACTGAAACAAAACAAAACAAGAAGACTCAGTGAGCAAATATAAAATAAATCACTACAATATCTTATATATGGCTCGGAGACAGCAGTCTATATCAAATCACATAAAGAAGCATACCATGATTGCTTCTACAAATCCCTAAATTAAAGAACCAAAATCTTTCCCAAATGAAGATACAATCCTGGAATTGCCAGATGCAGAATATAAAACACTAATATGCAGAATGCTTCAAGACATCAGGGATGACCTCAGAGATGAAATAAGGCAATCTACAGAAACAGCCAAGGCAAACACTGATAAAGCAGTTGAAGAAATCAAAAACTTTATTCAAGAACATAGTGGAAAAATTAATAAGCTGTAAGAATCCATAGAGAGACAGCATTCAGAAATCCAAAAGATTAACAGTAAAATTACAGAATTTTACTGTTATGAAGTCAACTCAATATGAAGTCAGAGGAGCAGAGTTGAGCAATTGGAATGCAGAGTGGGGGAGGTGGAGGATAAGGCAATTGACACCAATATAGCTGAAGAAAAATCAGATAAAAGAATTTTAAAAAATGAAGAAACCCTAAGAATCATGTGGGACTCTATCAAGAAGAATAACTTGCATGTGATTGGAGTTCCAGAACAGGGAGGGATAACAGAAAATACAGAGAGAATAGTTGAAGATCTGTTGGCAGAAAACTTCCTTGGCATCGTGAAAGACAAAAGGATATCTATCCAAGATGCTCATCAAGCCCCACACAAGATTGATTCAAAAAGAAACTCACCAAGGCATACTATCATCAAACTTGCCAAAACCAAAGATAAAGAGAAAATTTTAAAAGCAGCCAGGGATAAATAAAAAGTCTCCTACAATGGAGAATCAATAAGAATAAGTTCAGACTACTCAGCAGAAACCATGCAGGCAAGAAGGCAATGGGATGACGTATATAGAGCACTGAAGGAGAAAAATGGCCAACCAAGAATCATACATCCAACAAAACTCTCTCTCAAATACGAAGATGAAATTAAAACATTTACAGATAAACACAAGCTTAGAGAATTTGCAAAAACCAAACCAAAGCAACAAGAATTACTAAAGGAAATTATTTGGTCAGAAAATCAATAATATCAGATACCAACACAACACAAGGTCACAGAACAGAGCATCCTGATATCAACTCAAATATTGAAATCACAAAAACAAAATAAGATTAATTCAAAAAACAAAAAAATGCTCAAAACAGGGAATCATTGAAGTCATCATGTCAAAGATTACAATAATCAAAAAAGAGGGACTAAAAACAGGAGGCATAGATCTTCCATATGGAGAGGAAAACAAGGTGATACAGGACGATACAAGTTAGGTTTTCACTTAGAAAAATAGGGATAAATATTAAGATAAACACAAAGAGGTCTAACAATTCCATACTTCAAAATAAAAACCAAAAAAACATAACGACTCAGCAAAAATAAATTCAACTACTATGAAAATGAGGAACGCACAATTTACAAAGAAAAACTTCTCAGCACAAAAAAATAAGTAGAAAAATGAAATTATCAACAACACACACAAAAAGGCATCAAAATGACAGCACTAAACTCATACTTATCTATAATTATGCTGAATGTAAATGGACTAAATGCCCCAATAAACAGACAGAGTGTCTCAGACTGGATTAAAAAACACAATCCGTCTATATGCTGCCTACAAGAGACATACCTTAGACTTAGAGACACAAAAAAACTAAAACTCAAAGGATGGAAAAAAATATATAAAGCAAACAACATTAAAAAAAACAGCAGGAGTGGCAATATTAATTTCTGACAAAACAGACTTTAAAGTATAATCTACCACAAAGGATAAAGAAGGACACTACATAATGATTAAAGAGACAATATACCAGGAAGATATAACCATATTAAATATTTATGCACCCAATGACAGGGCTGCAAGATACATAAAACAAACTTTAACAGAATTGAAAAGTGAGATAGATACCTCCACAATTATAGTAGGAGACTTCAACACACCACTTTCGGAGAAGGATAGGACATCCAGTAAGAAGCTCAAAAGACACACAGAAGATCCAATTGCTATAATCAACCAACGTGACCTCATAGACTTATACAGAACACTCCACCCAACAGCTGCAAAGTATACTTTTTTTTTTAGTGCACATGGAACATTCTCTAAACAGATCACATATTAGGTCATAAAACAAACCTTTGCAGAATCTGAAACATCAAAATATTACATACAAAGCATCTTCTCAGACCATAAGGCCATAAAAGTAGAAATCAATAACAGAAAAATCAGGGAAAAGAAATCAAATACTTGGAAACTGAACAATGCCCTGCTCAAAAAAGACTGAGTTATAGAAGACATTAAAGAGGGGATAAAGAAATTCATAGAATGTAATGAGAATGAAAACACTTCCTATCAAAACCTCTGGGACACAGTGAAAGCAGTGCTCAGAGGTCAATTTATATCAACAAATGCACACATACATAAAGAAGAAAGAGCCAAAATGAGAGAACTGTCCCTACAACTTGAAAAAATAGAAAGCAAACAACAAAAGAATCCATCAGGCACCAGAAAAAAATAAATAATAAAAACTAGAGGAGAATTGAATGAATTCGAGAACAGAAGAACAATTGAAAGAATTAACAAACCTAAAAGCTGGTTCTATGAAAAAATTAACAAAATTGATAAATCACTGGCCAGACTGACCAAAGAAATACAGGAAAGGAAACAAATAACCCAAATAAGAAATGAGATGGGCCATATCACAACAGACGCAACTGAAATTAAAAGAATCATATCAGGTTACTACGAAAAATTGTACTCTAACAAATTTGAAAACCTAGAAGAAATGGATGAATTCCTAGAAACACACTACCTACCTAAACTAACACAATCAGAAGTAGAACAACTAAATAGACCCATAACAAAAAAAGAGATTGAAAAGGTAATCAAAAAACTCCCAACAAAAAAAAGCCCTGCTCTGGATGGCTTCACTGCAGAGTTCTACCAAACTTTCAGAGAAGAGTTAACAACATTTCAAAGCATAGAAAAGGATGGAATACTACCTAACTCATTCTATGAAGCCACCATTTCCCTGATACCAAAACCAGGTAAAGACACCACAAAAAAAGAAAACTACAGACCTATATCCCTCATGAACATAGATGCAAAAATCCTCAACAAAATTCTAGCCAATAGAATTCAACAACATATAAAAAAAAATAATCCACCATGACCAAGTGGGATTCATACCAGGTATGCAAGGCTGGTTCAATATTAGAAAAATAATTAATGTAATCCGTGATATAAATAAAACAAAAGACAAAAACCACATGATCTTATCAATTGATTCAGAAAAGGCATTTGACAAAGTCCAACACCCATTCATAATAAAAACTCTCAGCAAAATAGGAATAGAAGGAAAATTCCTCAACATAATAAAGGACATTTATACAAAGCCAACAGCCAACATCATCCTAAATGGAGAGAGCCTGAAAGCATTTCCCTTGAGAACGGGAACAAGGCATGGATGCCCTTTATCACAGCTCTTATTCAACATTGTGCTGGAGGTCCTAGGCAAAGCAATTAGGCTAGACAAAGAAATAAAGGGCATCCGGATTGGCAAGGAAGAAGTAAAACTATTTGCAGATGACATGGTCTTATACACAGAAAACCCTAAGGAATCCTCCAGAAAACTACTGAAACTAATGGAAGAGTTTGGCAGAGTTTCAGGTTACAAAATAAACATACAAAAATCAGCTGGATTCCTGTACATCAACAAAAGGAACATTGAAGAGGAAATCACCACACCAATACGATTCACAGTAGCCTCCAAGAAGATAAAATACTTAGGAATAAATCTTACCAAAGATGTAAAAGACCTATACAAAGAAAACTACAAAGTACTATTGCAAGAAACTAAAAGGGACCAACATAAGTGGAAAAACATACCTTGTTCATGAATAGGAAGACTTAACATAGTAAAAATGACTATTCTACCAAAAGCAATCTATAGATAAAATGCACTTCCGATCCAAATTCCAACAACATTTTTTAATGTGATAGAGAAACAAATCACCAACTTCATGCGGAAGGAAAAGAAGCCCCAGATAAGTAAAGTATTACTGAAAAAGAAGAACAAAGTGGGAGGCCTCACTCTACCTGATTTTAGAACATATTATACAGCCACAGTAGTCAAAACAGCTTGGTACTGTACACATAGACCAATGGAACAGAATTGAGAACCCAGATATAAACCCATCCACATATGAGCAGCTGATATTTGACAAAGGCCCAGTGTCGGTTAATTGGGGAAAAGATAGTCTTTTTAACAAATGGTGCTGGCATAACTGGATATTTATCTGCAAAAAAAATGAAACAGGACCCATACCTCACACCATGCAAAAAACTAACTCCAAATGGGTCAAAGACCTAAACACAAAATCTAAAACGATAAAGATCATGGAAGAAAAAACAGGGACAACGTTAAGAGCCCTAATACAAGGCATAAACAGAATACGAAATATTACTAAAAATGATGAAGAGAAACCATGTAACTGGGAGCATTTAAAAATCAAACACCTATGCTCATCTAAAGACTTCACCAAAAGAGTAAAAAGACCACCTACAGGCTGGAAAAAATTTTTCTGCTATTACATCTCCAACCAGTGTCTGATCTCTAAAATCTATATGATTCTGCTAAAACTCAACCACAAAAAAACAACCCAATTAAAAAGTGGGCAAAGGATATGAACACACACTTCACTAAAGAAGATATTCAGGTGACTAACAGATACATGAGGAAATGCTCACCACCATCATTAGCCATTCCAAAAAAAACCAAACCCAGTGCCATGGAGTCAATTCTGACTCATAGCGACCCTATAGACAGAGTAGAACTGCCCCATAGAGTTTCCAAGGAGCACCTGGTGGATTCGAACTGCCGACCCTTTGATTAGCAGCTGTAGCACTTAACCACTACACCACCAGGGTTTCCAATATTAGCCATTAGAGAAATGCAAATTAAAACTACCATGAGATTCTATCTCACTCCAACAGGGCTGGCATTAATCCAAAAAACACAAAATAATAAATGTTGGAGAGGATGTGGAGAGATTGGAACACTTATACACTGCTGGTGGGAATGTAAAATAGTAGAACCACTTTGGAAATTGATCTGGCGTTTCCTTAAAAAGCTAGAAATAGAACTACCATACGACCCAGAAATCCCACTCCTCAGAATATATCCTAGAGAAATAAGAGTCTTTACACGAACAGATATATGCACACCCATGTTTACTGCAGCACTGTTTACAATAGCAAAAAGCTGGAAGCAACCAAGGTGTCCATCAACGGACAAATGGATAAATAAATTATGGTATATTCACACAACGGAATACTACGCATCGATAAAGAACAATGATGAATCTATGAAACATTTCATAACAGGGAAGAACCTGGAAGGCATTATGCTGAGTGAAATTAGTCAGATGCAAAAGGACGAATATTGTAGAAGACCACTATTATAAGATTTTGAGACGTAGTTTAAACTGAGAACACATTCTGTTGCGGTTATGAGAGGGGGGAGGGAGAGAGGGTGAGAGAGGGTTATTTACTGATAAGATAGTAGATAAGTACTTCCTTAGGTGAAGGAAGGACAACACTCAATACAGGCAAGGTCAGCACAACTGGACTGGACCAAAAGCAAAGAAGTTTCCAGAATAAACTGAATACTTCGCAGGTCAGCAGAGCAAGGGCGGAGGTTTGGGGACTATGGCTTCAGGGGACATCTAATTGGCAAAATAACTTCTATTAAGAAAACATTCTGCATCCCATTTTGAAGTGTGGGAGGCGGAGCCAAGATGGCGGAATAGACGCTTCCGTCCAGCCCTCTTTACAACGAAGACCCAAAAAACAAGTGAAACTAGTATATTTGTGACAAGCTGGGAGCCCTGAGCATCAAAGGCAAGCTTAGACAACGAACTGAGGGGCAGAGGAAGGAAGAGACCTTTCAGAAGCAGAGAGGAGTTGCCGGACCTGAACCGCAGGGAGATGGCAGTGACGGGGGCAGGCTCCTAGCGTTCAGCTGCAGTTTCATCAGGGAGAAGCAGCCAGCCACACATCCCACTCACACCTCCGGAACCTAAGAAGAAGGGCGCTCTCGGCAAAAGCTATGTACTTGCATATATTTTACCACGCCCCCCACCCCCCAAGCTGGCTTCAGCGGCTGAATCCCTTGGCCTAAGATAGACCCTGGTGAGCACCTGGAGCCGGCCTCGGGGAAGGAAAAAATTTGCAACTGGGGGGAAAAGATAATTTGCTAGCTCCATTAACTGGGGGAGCTCAGGACAGAAGTGGCTCCTGTCCAGGCATAAACTGTCTGTGGACCTTGTGCATCTGTCCTTTCTGCATGGACCTGTGTGGGCCTATTTTGGGAGAATAGTTCCTTGTTGGCAAACTCCAACCATTTCAGCAGTGCGGTGGAGAGGTGGGTGTTTGACATTTGACATTGCTTTGCCTGTTAAACAAGGTCCTCAACTACCCACAACAGGGACCTAAGGACTGGTGGCTCCACTTGGGTCGCCCAGCCACCCACGACAGGGGTCCAGGGATAACTGGTACCTCCCAGTCCTTCCAACAAAAACTTTGGGTGCCCATGGTCCCTCTGCAGAACCCACCCACTAGCACGCTCTAGGGAACAGAGACGTGTTTTCCTCAGAGACACTTGGGGGTTGGTTCTCAGCCCCCTGCCTTGTTCAGAGCATGATCCCTGCTGCAATCAGATACCGGTATATATGCCAATCACCCCTGCCCCTCTAAGACTGTAGGACAGAGCCTGTACCACACACTTGATATCAGCTACCTGGAAACCTGAGCTGAATTCATACAAGAAAACTGAATGGACTTCTAGACTGATATACCACTTTGAAGTGTGGCATCTGGGGTCTTAACACTAACAAGCAGCCATCTAAGATGCATCAATTGGTCTCAACCCACCTGGATCAAAGGAGAATGAAGAACACCAAGGTCGCAAGGTAATTATGAGCCCAAGAGACAGAAAGGGCCACATGAACTAGAGGCTTCATCATCCTGAGACCAGAAGAACTAGATGGTGCCCAGCCACAACCGATGACTGCCCTGACAGGGAGCACAACAGAGAACCCCTGAGGGAGCAGGAGAACAGTGGGATGCAGACCCCAAATTCTCGTAAAAAGACCAGACTTAATGGTCTGACTAAGAGTAGAAGAATCCCAGTGGTCATGGTCCCCAAACCTTCTGTTGGTCCGAGACAGGAACCATATCTGAAGCCAACTCAGCAGACATGGATTGGACTGGACAATGGGTTGGAGAGAGATGCTGATGAAGAGTGAGCTACTTGCATCAGGTGGACACTTGAGACTATGTTGGCATCTACTGTCTGGATGGGAGATGGGAGGGTAGAGGGGGTTAAGCTGGCAAAACAGTCACGAAAGGAGAGACTGGAAGGAGGGAGCAGGCTGACTCATTAGGGGGAGATGAAGTGGGAGCATGCAGTAAGGTGTATATAAGTTTTTATATGAGAGGCTGACTTGATTTGTAAACTTTCACTTAAAGCAAAATAAAAATTATTAAAAAAAAAAGCACCCTTTCTTCCTTCTATCTGATCTAAAATAAAACTGCGTAAAGCAGTAATTATAAATCTGCATTGACAGGAATACCATGTATAAAGGTTTAATTTGTACGATAATAACACAAAGTAGGGGGAAGGGAATGGAGCTATACAGGTGCAAAAGTTTTGAATACTATTGAAATCAAGTTACTATGAACCTAGATTATATTTTTATAAGTTAAGATGTTGATTGTAATTCCCAGGGTAACCACTAAAAAATAAATCTAAAAATATATAGTAAAACAACTGACAAGAAAATTAAAATGGTACACTTGAAAATACCTATTTCATACAAAAGAAGGTAGTAATGGATGAATAGAGAAACAATAAAGCACATAAGTGATATAAAAATCAAATAGCAAAATGACAGACATAAATCCTACCTTATTGGTAACTGCATTACAGGTAAATGGATTAAACACTCCAATTAAAAGCCAAAGATTGGCAGAACAAATAAAGACCATGATTCTACCATATATACTCTGTACAAGAGACTCACTTTGGAATTAAAGACAAAAATAGACTGAAAGTAAAAAGATGGAAAGAAATATACCATGAAAGCAGTAAACAAAAGAGAATGGGAGTGGCTATATCATATCATACAAAATACCTTTTAAGGCAAAATTGTTACTAGCAACGAAGAAGCACATATTATGATGATAAAAAGTTTAACTCTTCAACAAGATAGAATTATAGACATATATATGGACCTAATAATAATAAAAAAAAAAAAGAGCCCCAAAATACATGAAACAAGAAATGACAGAATTGAAATAAATAATTCAACAATAATAGTTGGAGATTTTAATACTCAACTTTCAATAATGAGATCATAAAGGAAAGAGAAAGATTGAACAACGCTATAAAACAACTAGACCTAACAGATATCTATAGAACACTCAACAACAAAAAATATATATTCTTCCCTAAGTTTTTATAAAACATTCTCTACGATGGACCTATTTCAGGCCATAAAACAAGTCTCAGTAAATTTAAAAGAATTTAAATCATACAGTGTATCTTCCCCAACCATAATGGAATGAAATTAGAAATAAATAACAGAAATAAATTTGAGAAATACATAAATATGTGGAAATTAAACAACACACTCTTAAATAATTGATGTGTCAAAGATAAAATCCCAATAGAAATTTGAAAATACATTGAGATGAATGAAAATAGAGACATAATATACTAATCTTATGGGATTCAACTAAAGCATTGCTTACAGAAAAATGTATAGCTGTAAAGGCTTATATTTAAAAAGAAGAATGAGCTCAAAACAATAACTTAACACCTGTCTTAAGAAATGAGAAAAGGGAGGCAGGGCCAAGATGGTAGAGTAGTCAGACGCTTCCTGTGGTCCCTCTTACAATAAAGACCCCCCAAAACAAGTGAGTCAATTATATACGACAATCTAGGAGCCCTGAACATCAAAAGCAAAGTTGAGGAATCTGATTGAACAGCAGGCGGAGGGAGAGACAGTTCAGAAGCAGTGAGGAGCTGCCAGACCTGACCTGGCCAGAACTGGCACCCCACAGACCAGATCCACTGGCACAAGTGCAGTGAGACAAGCAGTGGCATTCGGGACATGTTTTCAACATCGGGAGAGGCCAAGCAGTGGAGATTACACTCATGCCTCCAGAATCAGTGAGAAGTGGCGCACAATCAGCAAAAGATAAGTACTTCTGTCTAATCTACCACCCAGGGCAAAAACACTCCTTTGGGAAAAAACTTTCTCCCATTTACCTGATTCCTCCCTGCTTTCCAACAGTCCAGAGGTGGCTTTAGTGACAGCTGCTTTCCCTGGGCTGTAAGTAGGACCTGTCCTGCATCCTGAGCCGTTCTCCTTGCCTTGGAGAAGACATAAATTAACAAACAAGAGGAAAAATAATCTGCCGGCTCCCTAAGCCGGGAACTTAGGGCAGAAACATCTTTGCCTAGGCACAGGCATAAGGGGTCCACGGACTTTGAATGCCTTTCACACCTGCATAGAACCATGTGGGACTATTTCAGCAGTAAAACAAGGTATATACCTGAAATCTAACTTCATCTGTTTCAGCTAAATGGTTGAGAGGAAGGTCTGTGATGTTTAACACCACTCTGCCTATTAAGCAGGGTCCTCACCTACCCACTTCAGGACCCTGAGAACTGGTGGCTCCACCCATGCCACCTAGCCACCTGCAACAGGGATCCAAGGATAAGTGGTACCTCCCAGTCCTTACAGCAAACAGCATTGTGTGCCCGCAGTCCAGCTGCAAAACCCACATGCCTATGCACTCTAGGGAATGGGGACACGTTTTCTGCATACAGTCTAAGGAGCAGTTGTCAGCTCCCTGCCATGCTCAGCACATGATCCCCCTACAGCAGCCAGATACCCGTGCCTACGCCAGTCAACCCTGCTCATCTAAGACTATAGGGTGACAGCCTATGCCACACACTTGGTGACCTACTACCTGGACACCCGAACTGAATCCATACAAGAAAAGTAAACAGACTTCTGGGCTTATATACCCAGTAGCAGCTCTAACCACCTGGTGGCAGGACATTAAAGCTTCGAAGGCCCCAATAATCAAACTATCTCACTCAAGCAGCCTATTTGGGCATATCAAAACAAAACAAGAAGCTGAGACACAGCAAGCAAATATAAACCCAGAAAACCCAATGCCGTCGAGTCAATTCCAACTCATAGTGACCCTATAGGACAGAGTAGAACTGCCCACAGAGTTTCCAAGAAGCAAATATAATGCAAACAAATACATTAATTTATCGATGGCTCGGATACAACAGTCCATATCAAATCACATAAAGAGGCAGACCATGATGGCTTCAGCAAGCTTCCAAACAAAGAATCAAGAAATCTTCCAGATGAAGATAATTTCCTGGAATTACCAAAGGTAGAATACAAAAGATTAATATACAGAACTCTTCAAGAGATCAGGAAGGAGATCAGGCAAAATGCAGAACAAGCCAAGCAGCACACAGACAAAGCATCAGAGGAACTTAAGAAGATCAGAGAAAAGCATAATGACAAATTTAATTGGCTGCAAGAATCCACTGATGCAACAAACAGAAATTCAGAAGATTAACAATAAAATTTCAGAATTAGACAATAGAAAGTTATAGGAGTAGAATTAAGGAAATGGAAGTCTGAATTAGTGAGACTGAAGATAAAGCATGTCATACCAACATATTTGAGGAAAAATCAGATAAAATAATTTTAAAAAATGAAAAAACTCTAAGAATTATGTGAGACTCTTGTAGGAATAACCTACAAGTGACTGGAGTACCAGAACAGGGGAGGATAACAGAAAATATAGACAGAATTGTTGAAGATTTGCTGGCAGGAAACTTCCCTGATATCATGAAAGATGACAAGATATCTATCCAAGATGCTCATCGAACCCCATATGATAGATCCCAAAAGAAAGTACCAAGGCATATTACAATCAAACTTGCCAAAACCAAAGATAAAGAGAGAATTTTAAGAGCCGCTAAAGATAAACAAAAAGTCACCTACAAAAGATAGTCAATAAGATTAAGCTTGGACTACTCAGCAGAAACCATGCAGGCAAGAAAGCAATGTGATGACATATATAAAGCCTCGAAGGAAAAAAACTGCCAGCCAAGAATTATATATCCAGTAAAACCGCCCCTCAAATATGAAGGCAAAATTAGCACATTTCCAGATGAACAGAAGTTTAGAGAATTTGTAAAAAACCAAACCAAAATTACAAGAAATACTAAAGGGAGTCCTCTGGTTAGAAAATCAATAACATCAGATAATAGCCCAAGACTAGAACACAGGACAGAGCGACCAGATATCAACCCAGATACGGAAATCACAAAAATAAATCAAAGCTACAACACTCAAAACACGGAAACAGAGACATCATTAGGAAAAAGATGACAACATTAAAACAAAAAAGGAGGACTAAAAAATGTAGTCATAGATCTTTCATATGGAGATGAAGTCAAGGTGATATAAAGCAATAAAAGATTGGTTTAAACTTAGAAAAATAGGGGTAAATTTTAAGGTAACCACAAAGGAATCTAACAAGTCTACACATCAAAATAAAAACCACGAAAAACATAAAGACTCAGCAAATACAAAATCAACAACAATGAAAAACAGGAAAAGAAAATACATAAAGAAAAACAACTCAGAACAGAAAACTAAGTGGAACAAAGAAACTGTCAACAGCACACACACACACACACACACAAAAAAAAAAAAAAGATATCAAAATGACAGCACTAAACTCGTATGCTGAATGTAAATGGACTAAAAACACCAATAAAGAGACAGAGAGTGGCAGAATGGATTAAAAAAACATGATCCATCTATATGCTGCCTATGAGAGACATATCTTAGACTTAAAAACACAAACAAACTAAAACCCAAAGGATGGAAAAAATATATATCAAGCAAACAACAATCAAAAAAGAGCAGGAGTGGCAATGTTAATTTCTGACAAAATAGGCTTTGAAGCAACGTAAAATCCACCAGAAAGGATAAGGAAGGATACCATATAATGATTAAAGGGTCAATACACCAGAAGGGTATAACCATAACAAATATTTACACACCCAACGACAGGGCTCCAAAATACATAAAACAAACTCTAACAGCACTGAAAAGTGAGATAGACAGCTCCACAATAATAGTAGGAGACTCCAACATGCCACTTTCAGTGAAGGACAGAACATCCAGAAAGAAGCTCAGTAAAGACATGGAAGATCTAAATGACATAATCAACCAGGTTGACCTCATAGACATATATGGAACATTCCACCCAACAGCAGCCTAGTGCACTTTCTTTTCCAATGCACATGGAACGTTCTCTGGAATAAACCACATATTAAGCCATAAAGCAACCCTTAACAGAATGCAAAACACCCAAATGTTACGAAGCATCTTTTCTGACCATAATGCCATAAAACTAGAAATCAGTAACAGAAAAAGGGAAGAAAAAAAAATCAAACACATGGAAACTGAACAACACCTTGCTCAAAAACTACTGAGTTACAGAAGAAATTAAGAACAGAATAAAGAAATTCATAGAATCAAATGAGACTGGAAACACTTCCTAACAGAACTTTTGGGACACAGCAAAAGCAGTGCTCAGAGGTCAATTTACAGCAATAAATAAATGCACACATGCAAAAAGAAGAAAGCGCCAAAATCAAAGAATGATCCCTACAATTCAAACAGACAGAGAGCAGCAAAAGAAGCCCTTGGGCAATAGAAGAAAGCAAATAATAAAAATTAGAGCAGAATTAAATGAAATAGAGAACAGAAAAACAATTGAAAAAGTTAATAAGACCAAAAACTGGTTCCTTGAAAAGATCAACAAAATTGATAAACCACTGGCCAAACTGATGAAAGAAAAACAGGAGAGGAAGCAAATAACCCAAATAAGAAATGAGATGGGCAATAACATAACAAACCCAACTTAAGTTAAAAGAATCATAGCAGAATACTATGAAAAACTGAACTCTAACAAATTTGAAAACCTAGAGGAAATGGACAAATTTCTAGAAACTCACTACCTACCTCAACTAACACAAACAGAGGTAGAACAACTAAATACACCTATAACAAAAGCAGAGATTGAAAAGGTAATTTAAAAACTCCCCCCACCCTAAAAAAAAAAAAAAAAAGCCCTGGCTGTGACAGCTTCACTGGAGAATTCTACCAAACTTTCAGAGAAGAATTAACACCACTGCTACTAAAGGTATTTCAGAGCATAGAAAGGATGGAATACTCACAAACTCATTCTATGAAGCCAGCATAACCCTGATACCAAAGCCAGGTAAAGACTCCACAAAAAAAGAAAATTACAGACCAATATCCCTCATGAACTTAGATGAAAAAATCCTCAACAAAATTCTAGCCAATAGAATTCAACAACATATCAAAAAAATAATTTGTCGTGACTAAGTGGGATTCATACCAAGTATGCAGGGATGTTTTAGCATTAGAAAAACAATCGACGTACTCCATTATATAAATAAAAGACAAGAACCACATGATCTTACCAATTCATGCAGAAGAAGCATTTGACAAAGTCCAACACCTATTCATGATAAAAACTCTCAGCAAAATAGGAATAGAAGGGAAATTCCTCAACACAATAAAGGGCACTTATACAGAGCCAACCCCAACATCATCCTAAATGGAGAGAGTCTGAAACCATTCCCCCGAGCCCGGACACCAGACAAGGATGCCTTTTATCACCACTTTCATTCTACATTGTGCTGCAGGAGGACATAGCCTGAGCAATTAGGCTAGATGAAGAAATAAAGGGCATCCAAATTGGTAAGGAAGACGTAAAAGTATCTCTATTTGCAGATGTTATGATCTTATACACAGAAAACCCTAAAGAATCCACAAGAAAACTACTGAAACTAATAGAAGAGTTCAGCAAAATATCACCATACAAGATAAACATACAAAAATCAGTTGGATTCCTCTACACCAACAAAGAGAATGTCAAAGAGGAAATCACCAAATCAATACCATTTACGATAGCCCCCCAAAAGGTAAAATACCTAGGAATAAATCTAACCAGAGATATAAAAGACCTGTACAAAGAAAACTACAAGACACTACTGCAAGAAACCAAAAGAGACCTACATAAGTGAAAAAACATACCTTGCCCATAGATAGAAAGACTCGACATTGTGAAAATGTCTATTCCCCCGCAAAGCGATCTTCAGGTACAATGCAATCCCGACCCAAATTCCAACGGCATCTTTTAATGAGATGGAGAAACAAATGGCCAACTTCATATGGAAAGGGAAGAGGCCCTGGATGAGTAAAGCATTACTGAAGAAGAACAAAGTGGGAGGCCTCGCACTACCTGATTTTAGAATCTAGTATACCACCACAGTAGTCAAAACAGCCTGGTACTTGTATAACAACAGATACATACACCACTGGAATAGAATTGAGAATCCAGACATAAATTCATCCACCTCTGAGCAGCTGATATTTGACTAAGGTCCAAAGTCCCTGAACTGGGGAAAAGATAGTCTCTTTAACAAATGGTGTTGGCGTAACTGGATATCCATCTGCAAAAAAATGACAGAAGACCCATACCTCACACCATGCAAAAAACAAATTCAAAATGGATCAAAACCTAAATATAAAATCCAAAATGATAAAGATCATGGAAAACAAAATAGGGACAACACTAGGAGCCATAATACATGGCATACAAAAATACTACTAAAAATGCACAAATACCAGAAGAGAAACTAGGTAACTGGGAGCTCCTAAAAATCAAACACTTAGGCTTATCCAAAGACTTCACCAAAAGAGTAAAAAGACAACCTACAGACTGGGAAGAAAATTTTGGCTATGACAAATCCAGTCAGCATCTAATCTCTAAAACCTACAAGATACTGCAAAACCTCAACAACAAAAAAATAAGTAACCCAATTAAAAAATGGACAAAGGATATGAACAGGCACTTCACCAAAGAAGCCAGTCAGGTGGCTAACAGATACACGAGGAAATGCTCACAATCATTAGCCATCAAAGACATGCAAATCAAAACTACAATGAGATACCATCTCACCCAAACAAGGCTGGCATTAATTCAAAAAACACAAAATAATAAATGTTGGAAAGGTTGTGGAAAGATTGGAACTCTTACACACTGCTGGTGGGAACGTAAAACAGTATAACCACTTTGGAAATCAATTTGGCACTGCCTTAAAAAGCTAGAAATAGAATTACTGTATGATCCAGCAATTCCACTTCCTGGAATATATCCTAGAGAAATAAGAGCCCTCACAAGAATAGATACATGCACACCTATGTTCATCGCAGCACTGTTTACAACAGCAGAAAGATGGAAAAAACCAAGGTGCCTATCAATGGATGAATGGATAATCAAATTATGGTATATTCACACCATGGAATACTAAGCAACAATAAAGAGCAATGATGAATCCATGAAACATATCATAACATAGAGGAATCCGGAAGGCATTTTGCTGAGTGAAATTAGTCAGTCACAAAAGGCCAAATATTGTATGAGACCACTATTATAAGAAGTCAGGAAAAGGTTTAAACACAGAAGAAAACTTTCTTTGATGGTTACAAGAGTGGGGAGGGAGGGAGAGGGGTATTCACTAATTAAATAATAGACAATAATTATTTTAGGTGAAGGGAAGGTCAATACACAGTGGAGGGGAAGTGAGAACAACTAGACTAAACAAAAAAGCTAAGAAGTTTCCTGAATACGACCAAACACATCAAGGGTCAGAGTAGCAGGGACACTGGTCTGGGGACCATGGTTTCAGGGGACATCTAGGTCAACTGACATAACAAAGTTTAATAAGAAACATTCTGCATCCCACTTTGGTGAATGGCATCTGGGATCTTAAAAGCTAGCAAGCGTCCATCTAAGATGCATCATTTGGTCTCAACCCACCTGGAGCAAAGAAGAATGAGGAACACGAAAGACACAAGGAAAATAAAAGCCCAAGTGACAGAAAGAACCACATAAACCCGAGACTCCATCAGCCTGAGACTAGAAGAACCAGATGGTGCCCGGCTACCACCACTGACTACCCTGACAGGGAACACAACAGAGAATCCCTGATGGAGTAGGAGAAAAGTGGGATGCAGAACTCAAATTCTAGTAAAAAGACCAGGCTTAATGGTCTGACTGACACTGGAGGGACCCCAGAGGACATGGCCCCCAGACTGTCTGTTAGCCCAAAATTAAAACCATCCCCGAAGCCAACTCTTCAGGCAAAGATTAGACTGTTTATAAGACATAGATGATACTGGTGAGGAGTGTGTTTCTTAGTTCAAGTAGACACATGAGACTATGTGGGCAGCTCCTATCTGGAGGCGAGATGAGAAGGCAGAGGGGGACAGGAGCTGGTTGAATGGACACGGGAAATACAGAGTGGAGAGGAGTGTGCTGTCACATTATAGGGAGAGCAACTAGGGTCACATAACAGTATGTGTGTAAATTTTTATATGAGAAATTGACTTGAATTGTAAACTTTCACTTAAAACACAATGAAAAAAGAAAAAAAAAAAGGACTTAATTGAAATGCCACTGCCCCATGAAGCTTTTTCTGACCACACTAGGCAGGGTGGACTATGCCTCCCCGGGTTATACAAGCACTGGGTAAAGACCTCTGTTCTCACATTGATCACACTGCCCACTGCTATCTAATCTCGGGTCACGCTCTCCAGCCAGCCTCTGAGACCCTGCAGTTGGCACATGGAGGCGCTTGGTAAACATTTATGGACTAAATGGACAGATGAAATCTTAATGGTGTCATTTGTGGGTAGCAATTATTTGCAATGTTGTTAGGAACAGTAAGGTTAGTGGCTGATGTTTCTAAAGAAGCTCCCTGAAACCCAAAATACATAACTCTGGGAGGCTGACCCAGCAGTCCCCAATGACACCTCCCCAGGGAAAACACTGAAACTTTAGGCTGCAGTCACTGAGTCCTGGAATTTAGGTCCCCAAATCACCTGCCTCTAGGGGTTTAGACATTTCTGTTTAAAGTTCACTGTCTATACCTGCCCTAGCAGGGCTGCTTTTCTGGAGGCCACCTCTCTCCACCCACCCAAAGAATTCCTTCATTCCTCTCATGTCCTCCCAATCTGGCAGTATGATCCTCACCAACTGCAATACTTCTTGCTTAACATCATCTTGGGAAATCGCTTCACCTAAAACAGAATCCATCCTCTATTGCCACAAGATCTGATGGCAAAGCTTCCTTTATTATCACAGACAAGAAAAGGAAACTCCTAGCAGAAAGCTTGCCTTTACCAATGTCTTGATCAGAAAGGGACATCCTTCTCATTAGATTAATTCCAAATGACTCACGGTCCTTCAGGCCACCCCAATTCTTCTGAAACTTACTTCCAGGATTCACAGGAACTTCATCATGCAAATTAAGTGAAGCCAAGTGCCGTCAAGTCGATTCTGACTCATAACAACCCTACAGGACAGAGTAGAACTGCCCCATAGAGTTTCCAAGGAGCACCTGGCAGATTTGAACTGCTGACCCTTTGGTTAGCAGGCGTAGCACTTAACCACTACGCCACCACGGTTTCCTAAGTGAAACCAGCACATATATATTGCATCCGTGGCTGCAATCATTGTAATGGAGTGTAAAAAAACCAATTGCCACCCCATCTGTTCTGACTCATGGCAGCCTGATTGTGTCAGCACGGAACTGTGCTTCATAGGTTTTCAAGGCCGATTTTTCAGAAGTTGATTGCCACCAACCCTCGATAAGCAGCCAAATACATAAATTGTTTGCACCAATCAGGGACACCTTTAAAATAAGCATAGAAGGTCGCTCTTGGGGTGCAGCTCATTTTGCAATGAGCCTGAGCCCTACACCAATGCAGGTCACTCTGTAATTTTGCTGAAGTAGGTTCCTGACACTTCTTAGCTAAAAAAAAAAAAAAAAAAAAACCCTAATATCATAACAGTGCTTTATATTCGTGGAGCTTAAAATGCAGGCAACGCTTCCACTTTTACAGTTACATTTTCAGGGTAAGTTTCTGATGGGAGAATCAATAAGAGGTGGGATGAAATTCGTGCTAAATCTGGAGTTTAAAATGTATGACACTTGGATCCCCTACTTGCTAGAGGATGACGGTCAGCAAATCAGTTTCCTCTTATGAATCTCAGCTTCCACATCTCTACTTACGTTACATGACCGTTCGGCAACACAACTAAAATTATAGTAATAGTCATAAACAATGTTGAGAATTTACTCTGCGTTTTATATGCTTGAAATGGAGTGTATTTTTTATTCCTTACAAGATCTGATGAGGTTAAGAATTATTATTCTTCCCATTTCACATAAAGGAAATCTGAGAATTGGAGAGGTGGAGTAACGCTCCTAAATCACACAGCTAAGGAAGGTTGGAGTTGAGCATGATGCAGGTTGTCCCAGAGCCTGCCCTGGCAACCTCCTGGGGACAGTAAAGCAGCTGGTGCAGACTTCAGGGGGCTCTGGCCATGGGCGAGACCCCCAGCACCACTGCCGCCACCCTGCCCCCTTGTCAGTGTGAGGACTGACCAAGTCAGACAGACGGCTACTGACTGTCACACCCCATGCTGGGTGTGCTCATGCACGCACACACGCACATGCTCGTTTTCGCCTGAGGTCCATTTGTTTAACGACTGTCTCCTAATTGAGGCTGACAAGACTTTGTCTCATGTACTTTGGACATGTTATCAGGAGGGACCAGTCCCTGGAGAAGGACATCATGCTTGGTAGATTTGAGGGTCAGCGAAAAAGAGGAAGGCTCTCCATGAGATGGATTAACACAGTGGCTGCAACAATGGGCTCAAGCATAACAACAGTTGTGACGATGACGCAGAACCAGGCAGTGTTTTGTTCTGCGGTACATAGGGTCGCTATGAGTCAGAACCGACTTGACGGCACTTAACAACAACATCTCCTGAGTGGGGTCTTCTTTTAGTACAATTCCCAGTAAGGTCACAGGCTGCACATGGAGAAATTTCTGAGTCATAAGGTGACCTGTTTACCCCTTTTCCATTGTGCTGTGCAGAGCAGCTCAGAGTCAGAAAAGGACAAAGATGAAGGGCCTGCAGTAGCATCTGTCCCACATAGCTCACTTCACAAATGGGCCAACAAGGTACCTCATCCAAAAAAAAACAACCCATTGCCATCAGTCGATGCCAACTCGTAGCAACCCTACAGGACAGAGTACAACTTTCCCATAGGATTTCCAAGGCTATAATCTTCATGGAAGCAGACTGGCATATCTTTCTCCTGAGGAGCAGCTGATGGGTTCAAACCTAAACCAAAGGTGCCTGGAAAATCTGCTGAGGTGCACTTGTAGCCCCCAAAGTTGATTTCCTCTTTGGCAAGCGGTCCTGTCGGAGGGGAGATTAGCTGTTTCTCTGCTGACCCTGCAGTCTCTAGTTCACCACCCGGACCCACATACAGCCCAGCCCAGGTTAGAGCGCACCATCAGAAAGGGTTAGTAGCACAAGCTCTGGAAGCAGACATGTGTGCTCAAATCCTGTCTTGGTCACTTTCTGACTGTGTGGCCTCAAGCAAGTGATTTAATGTCTGTGCCTCAGGGACCTAGTCTGTAATATGACGTGAAGTCTTTGGGAGGACTCACTGCATGCAAAGTATTGAGATCGGCTGCCCCGAAGGCTGGTGAAGGGGCCCAGCAGAAATCAGCAACCCGCCTGGGGTAGGGGGAGACACTTGACCTGCACAGCACCGTCTGGTGGAGGGATGGTATGGAGTGTAACTCCCGTCTGTCCCCTGGATTTTGCCAATAGCTCCACCACTGCCACCCTCACTACCACTACTGACTGCCCATCCCCTCCAGGCTCATGTGTGAGCCCTTTGGCTAACAAAGCTATGAGTAGGAAGAAGCACAGGAGGTAGGAGGCCCTGACCCCTGGAACAAAGAGAGAGGAGCCTTCCCACCACCACTTACCATCTCTGAGGGGCACTAAGAGCTCCTGGGAACCTCTCAGCCTTGACCCCTCACTCACTCCATGCCTCAGCAGCAGACCCATGCCTGCCACACGTCTAGGGACATGGGGAGATGGACACCAGCTTGCTGCTTGGGGGTCCTGTTGTTAGTGGCTGTGGAGAGAGATCAGAGCTGAAGAAAACCAGGAGTCAGACGACATGTGGTCACCAGATGTCCTGGCAGCTCCCAGAAACAGCGAGGTGAGATTTTGAAAGGAGCTGTCGTCCCACGTCACCACTGGGACTGATGGCTCCGAGAAATGGGTGGCTTATGTCATATGGTTAGGATAACCAGGCTGGCTCCATATATAATCAGGTCAACCGTGTTAGTGAAAAAGGATATATTTAGTATTCTGTTATTCTCATGGTTATTTAGCACTTTACAATTATTAAGTAATGTATGCTGAGTACCTTCAACACGGGAAAAATCTTTCCCATGAACCCTTCTTGTTGTTAATAACCACAAACATCAGATCAATTGACAGTTTGAGATAATTAACTACCATGTCACAAAATTAAGTTTTATCACATCCAAACCTTTCTGCAACAATTACATCTAGGCTTGCTTGTTTTCCTCCAGTTTTATCAAATAAAATGACTAAATATTAAAAACAATTCTCACCACATCAATGGCACAGAATTACCTCTCTGTCAGGACAGTTCACGATAAAGGTGATGACCAAACAAACCAAAAACCAAACCCATTGCCGTCGAATCAGTCACAACTCATATCGACCCTATAGGACAAAGGAGAACTGCCTCAGGGGGTTTCCAAGGAGTCGCTGGTGGATTTGAACTGCCAACCTTTTGGTTAGCAGCTGTAGCTGTTAGCCACTAGCCTCTATATGAAACGTTGTTACTGGAAAATCCTTTGAAAATCCCAATGTAACTTTGAGCTTTTTCTCTCTGGCTTCTTCAGTAAACTCGGTGCTGGCGCTCTGGCGCCCCCTAGGACTCCACGCCGGCAAATGCCCATTTCTCAAACCAATGCAAAGGAACTCCAACTGCTCTGTTATTTAAATAGGAATAGACGAATAGTAAGGACTTTTTTATTATTTTCAAAGAGACATTTTTTACTCTTCCCCCATTCTGCAGTCATACAATAAACCTGGGTAAAAAGTGTTACATTGACGACTGGTCAGTCCAGGTTCCACATTTAACAATGTGTTCAACAGGAAGGCCAACCTACGACCTCCAGAATTGTTTTGATACAGAACCCAGCTCTCATTTCAGGGCAAAGTCTCTCTGGTTCTTTAAAGAACAAATGTAACCCTGAGGGATTTGTTTTGTTTCACTTAAATTTCCAATGAACCTGGAGGCCCTGTTCTTGGATGTCAAAGCAGATACTCCTTAACATACAGCTACAATGAGGCAATACGGGAGAACCGAAACTGAGGAGTTACTGTAAACAGGGCTGATCCTAAGCCACAGCCTAAGCACTGCAAATGAGGGCATTGTGCCCGGGTGGTGGCTGGTGGCCCTCGCTCTTGTTTGTGGTCTCTTTTCCCCTGCGGAGGCTCAAGGAATTTGTTTTCCAATTTATTTTAGTTTCATGTAAGTAAGAAAGGGGGACCTCAACTGGTCCTCCCATTCTAAAAGGCACGCAGACGGGACAGATGAAGGGATGGATGAACGTTGGTTTTATCCATTGTGGGGTGGTGGTCATGCCAGGGTGGCGGGAGGAGTGGAAGGAGGTCCAGATTTGCTGTTTCTACCACAAACTACAAAGGGTTCCCTCCAAGACACCTCTCGACGTAGTAGGATATGTAACCAACTCACCAGCATCAGGGGCTTTTCCTTCCTCTGTGGTCTCACCGGCTCCCACTGCCGACTCTCAGGCTCTTTGTATGTGATCCCTGGACTATTGAAGGCGCAGTTCAATCCTGGGCCACTGGCGCCCTCTGACGGTCACCTAGGGAATTGGCGCGCAGACGAAATCAGAGCCCCGCGAAAACAGAAAGAGTGGGCGGGTAGCAGCCTCCATCCTAAAACCGCTCGCTCGGGATGTACGCTCTCGTGTAACATGTCTAGATTACACAGATTAGCTAGAGTTCTGAACAGACCCCACCTCAAAGCACCAGAATGACATTAATACAGGGCTACAAAGTGGCCTTCAAAATAAACAAAAGGATAATGGGAAAGTATCCATTTTAAGGACTACACAGTTATTAATTACACTTCAGTAGCGCCCACTTTTTTAAATTACTTTTTCTCGTAGGTATGAGCTCTGTTTGAACAAGTAATGAGAAGAATACCCAAAACAAGAAGAACGGTTGTGATTTAAACTTTTAGGAACACGCTGGCAGAAGGCCTTCTTGGCTGGTGAGGGTTTGAGATGAAAGTCATCGTTCTGGAGAAGGGACCCTCTACAGTAGCAGGGGTCTGTGGGCCTGCAGCGGTGTAAACACAGAGCGCCTCAGCTAGCCACGACCCCACAACGGGAACACGGCATTTGCACTCAGAAATGCCCCAGTCCTCCTCGCCCAAAAAACTGGAATTTTGGAAAGTACCGACGAGTGAGGAGGTCAAATGCGCTCACCCCGGTAACCGCTGGGCGACCCCGCCAGGGAAGCCGCGGATCACCTGCCCAACCTGCTTCTGCGGACCCATGCGAGGCAGGAGGAGCCGTGGCAGCGGCGGGGAAGCTGGGCTCCTGGGCGCCGGGGTCAGGCGCACGCGCGCGCGCGGGAGCAGGTGCTGGGCTAGAGCGCGCGTTCTGAGCCTCTTGCGCTGCGGCCCCGGTTCCAAAGGGTGAGGCACGTTGGGAAATCCGCGAAGCGCGGATTCCGGGACCAGCACCCCTCTACCGCCTAAAAAGTTTCGGAGAAGCACCGCGCGCCGTCCGGGCCGGAGCCAGACCCCCTCCCCCGCGGGCGCGCGGTTCCGGGGCGTGTCCTCGGCCCGGCTTCTATATAGCGGCCCGACACGCCAGCCGCAGTCCAGAAGCGAGCGCTGCGGTGCGGGCAGCGAGGACGTGGCCAGTGACTGTCCAGCTCCTAGGGCCCATTCCCGCGTCTTCTCGCCAGCCCCGGCCCCGGCTGCTTGCGTTCTCGCCCCGCGGAGGCCAGGCCGCCGCACGCGCCTCAGGCCCCCGGAGACGGTCTCTCGCGCCATGGAGCGGGCGCGTCCCGCGCTTTGGGCCGCGGCGCTAGCAGTGCTGGCGCTCCTGAGCGGACCGCCGCCTGCGCGGGCCGGGGCGGGCACTGGCCCCGTGGTGCGCTGCGAGCCGTGCGACGCGCGCGCGCTGGAGCAGTGCGCTCCGCCGCCCGCTGCGCCTGCGTGCGCCGAACTGGTGCGCGAGCCGGGCTGTGGCTGCTGCATGACGTGCGCGCTGCGCGAAGGCGAGCCGTGCGGCGTGTACACCGAGCGCTGTGGCGCGGGCCTGCGCTGCCAGCCGCCGCGCGGAGAGCCGCGCCCGTTGCAGTCGCTGCTGGACGGCCGCGGGCTCTGCACCAACTCCAGCGCTTTGGGCCGCCTGCGCGCCTACCTGCTGCACGGACCGTCCGCGTCAGGTGAGGCCGCGTCGCGGGCCTCTCGAGGCCTCGGCCACCCCGCTACAGAGGCGGGTCGGGTCCGGTGCTGCTGCCAAAGACGCTCAGCTTCTCACCGCCCCAGGTTTTGCCAGGGCGGGAGACCGAGGTCTGGCGGACCAGGAGGTTGCCCGAGGCCAGCCCTCTGCCGGCTGGCATGCACTTTTTTCCTTCCCAAGGGGGGAGGACTTGGCATTTGCAAAGCGCTGTCAGCGAAATTGGTAAAAGCGTTCGTGGGGTAGGAAGGTACGAATCCCAGAGGTTATCTGTCAGTGGGAAGACCGCGAAACAGGAGATTCTCCCAGGCCTCTGTGCCAGAGGAGCGCGGGTAAACTGGCACGGACCGCGGAACCCTTGAATGTGGCTTCCGTTTCTCAGAAACGACCGGCAGGCCTGTGCTGAGGAGGCTGGCATGGGTAAGGGAGGCGGCCGCGGGGCGGATTTGAAACAGGGAAGGTAGACAGGCACGTTGTACGAAACGGTTACCCACTGCCGTCCAGTTGATTCCGACTCATAACGACCCCGTAAGGACAGAGTAGAACTGCCCCATAGAGTTTCCAAGGAGCGCCTCACGGATTCGAACTGCCAACCTCTTGGTTAGCAGCCGTAGCACTTAACCACTACGACGAAATGGTACCTGTTCTAAAAAAGTCTGCCTAGCCATATGGTTGGCCAATTCATGTCATGTCCTGGTGTGTCCTGAGGTGGGCGAGGTGCGTATCATGTATTGTTATCCTTTTACAGTTGGAAAAATGGGGCCAAGGCCACCCACAGGCAAGTAGAATAGGGCTTGAACCCCTTTTCCAGTCTCAGTCGCAGATTCCATCTCTGCCATCCCACCTGTGTGCCCCAAACTCCCACCGCCCCTGCGTGGCCCCCAGATGACCTTCCAAGTGTAGGAGGCAGCAGGCAGTGTGAGCAGAAGGGACTTGAGGGGCAGGAGGGGGAGTTGAAATAAGCCCATCACGATTTCCCTGCTTAATTTGAAGAGGGAAAATGAGGCTCTATTTAATGTAGCCCTGCAAGAGGAAAAAAGCAAAAGTTTGGTAAAGCATTAATTCACCCTGGCTTAGCCACTGTCAGATAAGCACTGCTCAGTTAAGGATACCACCTTTTTCCCTCCATAAAGAAGTGTAAATGGAATTGGAAGCTCTTCCTGAAATCTCAAGCAAGCTTAGCCGCCTCCTTTCTGGCTGGAGGGAAAGTCCCTGCCATGGTCAGCTGCAAAGCTGAAGGCTGGAAGAGTCTCGTCTCCACCACTCTGAAGCAACCCCTCACCTTGGCTGCCAGAACAGACACTTAGCTTCCATCTCGCCTCCTAGGGAAGGCTGCTTCCTTCTAGGCCAGGCATCCCAGGAATGTGGAAAGGCAAAATTCCAATTCCCTGAAGGATGCACTGGTCCTAGTACACTTAACATCACTAGATGATTTTGTCTCTCAGGGAAAGTTACGTCGTGTGTTGTGTGTGTTCTGTTTTCTTGTGCATTTTGGGATATTCAAAAAATGCTATTAGAAGTTCTGAACATTGTCATTTTTAGTTATCCTTTAATGGGCGTTATGATTAACACCGTAATAGGCTGATGTGGTTTATTATAAGATTATAGAAAGATATAAATGACTTCTAAAATCTGTTTAGAAAAAAATTAGTAAATTTATATGAAAGCCAAAAGGGACAATTATCTCTTGCTTAAACGGAACCATTTTCTCTTTTCATGCCCAATTTAGCAGTGTGGACATTAGAAAGAAACCAATGAAGTTTTAAGAAATGATTCGACTCGGGCTTCTTGGAAAAGAAATGCAAATATATTTATTTACACGTGCCAGTACTTCCATGAAAAAAAAAAAAAGATAAAGAATATTGAAACCAAATCCTACCTGTTAAGAGCCTTAGTCTATCAGACAGTGGGCCAGACCTTTGAAATTTATGCGTCCCACTTTACTGAACACCTTAGGGGACTTTGCAGCTGACCCATAGTATTGTTTTACTGATGAGGAAACCTAGGTCCAGAAAGGAGAGGGGCTCCCTGGTCTCTGGAGCCCAAGACACATGATCTGTGCATCCTATATCTGGTTCAGAAGTGCTTTCCAGAGAAAGAAGAGGGGCTGGGAGCCTTCTCAGAGCCGCCATCTGCTCCTCATTGCATAGAGCCAGAGGCTCTAAGTAGGGCTCCCAACAGGCAGACTGTCAAAGTGATGATTGTGTCCCTGGGGGAGCAGAGAGCAGCTGAACAGGAGCAGGGTGCTTTGGACCCCAGTCTAATAGATCAGGACCAGGCAGTTGTCTGCGTGCTAAAGCCCTGCTTGTTGGAGTTAGGAGAGATCCTAACAGTAATGGAGGGTTGAAGCTGAACCCTCTCTGAGGTCTGCGCTGGGCGCAGGTCAGCCTGCCCTGGGAGCGTCTGCTCCAGATGTAGCCCTTGGTCCCCACAGGGTCTCCAGGGACTTAGGAAGAGGCTGCCTAGTGCCCATGAGCATGCCCAGAGGGGCGCAGGTCAATAGGAAGGAACATGACTCCGGCCCTTCTCCCGTTGTCACTCCAGATATATCTTGGAAAAAGCGCTGAGTGAGAATCTTGATCATACGCAGCCGCAACGTAATCCATACACATAAAACCACAGTTAAATTGGTAGTATTCTAGCATCACCGTCAAACTCTTCTTTCAGCACTTTTGATTGTAAAAGAGACGTCTGCAGGAGGCGCTTTTACCCCGTTTTCAGGCTGTGAAAGCTCTGGCACACGGAACTATAAGGCAGGAAGGGGGCTTTGATGCCGGCACATTCCCTTTGCTCCTATGCCCACTGCAGGGTAGGAAAGACACAACCCAGGAAGGTGCCCAAGTGTTTGCAGTGTGTATAGGATGTACCAGACCCACATGGATAGGGATTTTTAGAGATGTGGTAGTGGGACTTATAAAACAAAGTACTAAACACATCTGGATGACTCAGTATATACAGTAAAACAGTGAAGACAAGAACTCACATTCCCCATCTGAGCCAGACACAGGTTACTTATAGGCTTTTACCTGGTAACACTGAAGGCTGGGCTTGTCAAACTTAGCAAGCCGTAGAATCCCCTGGGTGGCTTGTTGACCCTTTGGTGACCTGTAAATGTAGCTCCCACCTACATTTTATTCCTCTGGGGTTTCTTGGGAAGCTGCTTTCCCATTTACAGTGTATGTTACTGCAAGGCTGAGACGTGTGTAACTGTTTGAAACCTAACCAATGGGTAAGTGCCACAAAATGCTGTTTTTACAGGGTATCGTATTAGGTGGTGCATCCCGGAGGTATGATTTTGCAAAACTTTTGTCTCTTGGCTTTTTTAGTGGGAGATAAGCTTATATTGTTCTGTGTTCTTTTGTGTTATTTGGAAGTTGCATTACAACAATTCCATGTTCATGTGAATACCTTGTTTTCAGGTGCCATTCATTGTATGCACCTGTGATCCCACTGATAATACCCCCAGAGTCCGTAGGGACATAGGTGTCCCACATATTACCCATAATACCTAGCAAATGTCAGTCACACAATTATTCAGTATGCCTTCCATTACTGAAAACACATGGTATCAAAAAAAAAAAAAATTCAAAGGAGAAAATAATTTGGTCACCAATTAAAGCACACATTGCTTGGCTACCCCCAGCGTTTCTCCTGCGGGTCTGGAGTGAAGTGGAGAATGTACATTCCTGCCAGGACCAAACTTTGAGTAGCACTGAGACATCTGCTCAAAGCAGCAGGAGCCTTCCATGGCTCAGGTCTGCCCTCTGCTGGTAGCATATGAAAATTGTGTTACATTCACCAGCTCTTGGAAGACATTTGAAAGCTGAGAGCATAAGCATGTTCTTAGCTCCTTTAGTTGCGCTTACTAAGTAAAAGCACATGGAAGATTAATTTTTAAAAGCTGGCTTCTTTTGATAAAGTGACTTCTATGTAGCTACTTGTATTATAGGATAGTATTTTATCAAGGTTTTTAAAAAACACATTTGAAATTGGTAAATACCTTTTCCACTTGAATGTGACTGGATGGTGCAAATAGTTAATGTGCTTGGCTACTAACTGAAAGGTTGGAGGTTTGAGTCTACCCAGAGGTGCCTCTGAAGAAAGGCCTGGCAGTCTACTTCCAAAAAATTAACCATCGAAATCCCTATGGCGCAGAGTTCTACTCTGACACACCATGAGTGTTCACCATGAGTCAGTGTCAGCTCTGGTTATTTTGGTTTCAATAGCAAAATTTCATAAAGACTACTGTTTAATGTTGACAACTGTTATTTCATTTGTTTTTTCTTTGTTTCTCTTGTATTTTTCAAGGAAATGCCAGTGAGTCAGAAGAAGAACACAGTGCTGGGAGCACGGAAAACCAAGAGCTCCCCAGCACACACCGGGTGCCAGACTCCAAATTCCATACCCTCCACACCAAGATAGACGTCATCAAGAAAGGGCACGCCAAGGACAGCCAGCGCTACAAAGTAGACTACGAGTCTCAGAGCACAGACACCCAGAACTTCTCCTCTGAGTCCAAACAGGAAACAGAATACGTGAGAACTTTTCCTCTTGTTGGGGAAGACGCAAAGAACCACCTAGCCTGGGCATCCAGAGTATCACCTAGGACAGTGAGGTTTCTAAAACCATGTAACACTTTATTCAAAAGAAACCAATCAACAGAGCCACGTTTTTCTGAATGACGCAGAGAGCAGCCTCCAGCCACTCCTGACCCATCTCCTTCCCCACCCAGTGCCTTCCTTCCCTCTCCCCTCATTACTTAATATTTGACACCTATGAAAGCAGATTGTATGCTGTACAGGTGTCCACAGAGCCCTTTCTTGCCTACTGTATACCAGGTTGTGCATCTTACTCTGGGGATTTCAAATAGAGAGGGAGGGACAGAGTTAGCATCTTCATGGACTTTCTTGCTGAATCAGACAAAAGATATTATCATTCCCTCCAAGTCGGTTCCAACTCATAGTCGACCCTGTAGGACCCTGTAGGCAGAGTAGAACTGCTCCGTAGGGCTTACAAGGAGCAGCTGGTGGATTCAAACTGCTGACCTTTTGGTTTGCAGCTGTAGCTCTTCACCACTGTGCCACCAGGCCTCCACAAAAGATAGTAGAGGAGCACAGTATCGGCTCCACTTGTGTATTCTCTGTATGATAAGGTGGCTAAGAACTGCGAGTCCCGGACAGTAACAAACGCCATCTTCCTTCGTCCCCAGGGCCCTTGCCGCAGGGAAATGGAGGACACGCTGAACCACCTCAAGTTCCTCAACGTGCTGAGCCCCAGAGGCGTGCACATTCCTAACTGTGACAAGAAGGGCTTTTATAAGAAAAAGCAGGTGAGTGAGAGCCTCCATGTGTTTTTTCTCCCCTACTCTCCATGGAGGCAAAGGAGAAACTGACCTCTGACCCCGGAGGCCCTTCTGGCCCCACCTCTAACCCCAAACCCACCACAGCATCTGTGTTTGTGATTGTGGTAACACAGTGTTCATTTCAGGAGCTCAGACCCCCTGCCATGGATGCTCTTCCCTCCCCTGAGCTCCCAGGTACTCACCTACTGAGCAAACAAGATGCTACTGGGGGAGCCCTTTATGGCCCATCAAGGGACTCATGGGCACTTTTGTTACTGCTACATCATGGGCAGCAGTGACATTTTGAATGATACCTGTTGTCGAGAATTTCTAAGCAGTCTGATGTAGTCATGTGACAATAAGCTTACCCTAAGATCTCTCTCACACCGGTCTTCCTGTGAGTGAATGAACTGTAAAAGCTCAAAGAAATTTAAGACGTGCTTATTTGAAGTCATAGTATGTCTGTAGAGATTCTGTATTTGCTGTGGCAATACTTCACTTGGTGTTCTAACCTGACACTTTAGACCATGGCATCTGTAGACTGACCAGTAAGAACCGCTAGTTAGGCGGCGCTTCCCATGGTGTTTGCGCTAGTGGCTACACGCAAAGAGTTTACGTCTCTTTCGGTAGCCATCAATCACTTTTGCCTCTTTATCCCACCTGCGTTTCCTAGCAATCACTTATTAAACAAGCTCATACTGAGAGTTTGCCTGTCTGAGGCTCGTTCTGTGCCCTGACAGACACAGGTAGGATCCAACACGAACCCAGTCTTGTGGGTCTAGTGATCTGCCAGGGCTGAAGAAACATATTTCCCTCTCAGCAGACACACCTGAGGGCAAATAGGGTTCACTCTCCACTCTGGGCTCAAAGGGAACAACCATGGTGACCCCAGCTCTTCTGGGGAGCTTAAATACACAAATGTGTGTGCACACATGCACACATGCATGCACGCATACCAGTATCTGTGCATATGTGGCTTTTAAATAGCCTTAGTCTTTTTTGTTTGCTGTTTTAACAGCAGAGATGTGTTGGGGAAGCCCTTTGGGGACCTAGTAATCAATTTAACATTCTGCCCTGAGCACCCACCCCCCGCACTGTCCAGAACCCACACGCGCAGCCCCTGAGAATCCTGACTCCATCTTCTGTGCTCGTCTTCACAGTGCCGCCCTTCCAAAGGCAGGAAGCGAGGCTTCTGCTGGTGTGTGGACAAGTACGGGCAGCCTCTCCCAGGCTACGACACCAAGGGGAAAGGTGACATCCACTGCTACAACATGGAGAGCAAGTAAACACCTGGCGCAGCCGCCGGGACTCAGTCTGGCCACGATGTAAGCCTCCACAACCTCTATTCCTGCCGAAGGGTTGCACCTTCCCCACCGGGCTGCTTCTCCTGGTAATGCTAGGGTGAGAGGGAGAGAGGGAGATCATAGCCTTGAGGACTGCAGGGCCAGGCCCTCCTGCCCGGGCCTGCTAGCAGGACTCACACCACAAACCCCAGAAAGAAGCAGAGCAAACAGGACAGACACGTCAGAGGGGGCAGAGGAAAAGAAGGACTGTGACCAATCCCATCTCAGAGACACTTCGTTTTATCTTAAAGAACTTGCAATGTGTAAACCATACACTCACAATGTAAAGATTTTACAAGTTAAGCCTTTTCCACTCAAGCCCATTGGTTCCCTTATCTTCGTAGGTAAAATGTTTTAATCCAGAAGGACTCGTTAAAGAAACAGGTTTTGAAATAAAGACACGGCTATTTTTTTTTCTTCTGTAAACTATATTATGAAGATCCTGTTTGCCTGTGACTAATATAATTTTAATAAAGTTTTATTTAAATCTCATGAAAATGAAATTTTAAACCATCATTTTGAAGAGCTCTATTGTAATCAATATTCTTTTTTTCTTTTGACAAATAAGGGAGCTATTGAAAAAAGAGAACAAACACATTTCTCTCCAGCTCTCAAGACAAATTGAACAAGCAGAAGAAATTTTCATTTTTATATGTAAGGTTTCTTCCTTGCAAGTTAGAAAATAATGATTTCTTGGATGACTTTTTGACAGTGAACACAGTGTCCTTTGCTCTGTGTCAGGTGTTAGTCATGGCCCCCACCCACCCTGCGCTTATGCACTGCTTCTTGGGTGGTCTATCCAATGACCCCAGGACCATTTTGCCTTTTTTTTTTTTTTTGTGCTTATTTCAATACATCTCTTTTTCTTCTCCTTGTAGTTAATGTGGACCTCAAACACAGCTTTATTTTGCACAAAAGACTGCCAAGGACATGATCAGCAGCTGGCTACCGCCTTGATTTCTGTTTCTTTTTGTAGTGAATTGATCTTTTTTTTTTAAACCAAAGTTTAGAAAGAGATTTTTGAAATGCGTATGGCTATTTTCAAATGGTAAACTTGAGCACCTTTCCACTTTCCAATAACAAGTGAGGGGCAGTGTGATTTTTTTGTGGCTTCATGTGGAAACACTCATGAACCTCAGCAAGGTGCCGTGGGACCCAGTGCCTCAGATCCATCTGCTCCTTCACAAAACTACCACTCTGGACTCTGTTCCTGAGGCAATCGTGTCGCTTGTCAGAGTATGTGCTGGCATCTTCTCATGCTGTAGAATTAGCACGGGTCTTCTGGAGAATAAGAAAACACTGTGCTTTTGTCACCTGGACGTCCCAGTGCTCCTCCTGTGGCTTCAGACCTTGAGTAGTATCGTCTTTGATCAAGGGCCTAGGTCCCTCAACCAAGAAGATCTTTCATTTCTGCAAGTGACAGGTACTGCTTAGGAAAGAACTATTAGAAAGAATAAGGTGGGCTCTTACTTTTTTTTTTTTAAAGGCCAAGAATGTTTTAGGGACTCTGGGAGCATACGGGTAGGTATGCCTGGCTCCCCTTTGTCAGGAGCCCCCAGAGACTGAGCCCGATTGCAGGCCCACTCCTTACCTTTACTCCAGGTGGACGATGGGGTCGGGCAAGAGTCAGGCCTCCTTCAGGGCATCACAAGTAATAGCATGGCTCTTCACGACTACAGAAATAATTGTTATCCAGTTCAACTACTCAAGACAAAGTTTGTTTCTGAGAATAAACTGTTTAAAGGCAAAGGAGATTTATTTTCATCTCACTGTTTGTCCTCCTTGGCACCATGTAAAAAAATATATATATATAAATATCCAAAGAGAAAGATGACTGCCTCATTGGGGAGCACAGTCATCTGTGTTTGTTGTCTTTCGAATAGTTCTATTTTTCTTTATAATTCACACATATATGCAGAGAAGATATGTTTTAATTCATTTTTTAAACATTTTATACAATATAGTCCAAATATGATGAGGGTCTACGAGAGATAACCAAAAGGTCAGCAGTTCAAATCCACCAGCTGCTCCTTGGGAACCCTATGGGGCAGCTCTACTTTGTCCTCTAGGGTCAGTATGAGTCAGAAGCAACTCGAAGGCACCTAACAACAACAACATGCTAGATAATCTCAGATGAGATGTTAGAAATGGTAGATCTGATATGGCCATGACGGGGAGGGTCCGTACACAGGAGCCACCCTTGCTTGTAGGCCACCGTCTCTCCGTGTGTGGAGAGTGACAGTTTATTCCATGAGTCCAGGAAGGGGACAGGGCCTTGCGCTGCCGCACAGCCACTGGTGCGACACCTTACACAGAGTTCTCAAGACAACAAAGGAATCTCAAGACATCCTGCCTACCTGTTAGCTGTTCTTTATTTTTTTAATTAATTTTGGGGGGAAAAAAGTATTTTTGGAAAGTCAGTCTTGCAATGTATTTATAAATAGTAAATAAACCTATTCCCATAAAAAAGCCTCTTTCCCCTGGTCACTGACTGCTTCTGGGTTTTATATCACTGTTGAAATAATCCTGAGATGGCAAACTACCCCAGCTGTTATAGAGTTCCTCACAAATATAAACGCCTCTTCCCTGCTTCTATGGCTATGCCGCTGCCCACAGACCCTCACTGACTCACCATGGGGCATTGAGCCTCCGGTTCTAACAGGTGGTGGTCCACCAGTTCACATTCCTGATACCTGGGCAGAACTGAGCATGTCAGCAAAGGAGTCTCCATGACCATTTGTTCCTTGACTTCCTTTGAGCCTGTGTCCTCCTTGTCTCATCTCAGGGCATCGTCCGCAGCCACAGCAGGGCAGGGATGGGGCAGGCACTCAGGGTTTCTTCCTGATGCCGTTTCCCTGAGCCTTTTGGTGCTCTCTGCTTTGGGAAGGGAAGTTGACAAAGGCAGGAGAAAGACAGAGGCCCAGAGAGACATTGGGTGGGGTCCTGGAGTCTCAGTCCCTCTCTGCTACCTTGAACAATTGTCACTTGTCACAGAGCAACTGAAGACAAAGCCCAGAGCCAGTGACTCTGGGGCATTGAAGGATAAACCACACTACAAGGAATTTTGTCCTAAAGACACCGGTTCACAGTCATAATTGACCCTTTGATAAACCGTCTAAAATGGTCCCCCATCGTGGCTATTGAATGATAAGCAGCAACTGAGTTCTGTGAATGCTCAGAGAACCAGGGTTCGAGATGCCATCATCAGCCTGATCATGGGAGAAACAAGTGAGGGAGCAGACACACCAAGGCCTGCACTTTCAGAGCCCAGCGGGAGTTGGGGGATAGGAGTGAATGGGTGACAAGGTAGGCAGAGCCTGGATCGTGGAGCAGTGCCTGGAAATTGGGCAGGAGTTTGGCGGGCCCCTTGGATCCACTGAAGAGCCCTGAGTGGACAACCAGGCTTGCTTTATGAGCCCACCAGATTTGTCTGCCTTGTCCCCTCTTCCTTCTAGGTGCACTCCTGCGGTGTCCAGTACTCTGCATTGCACTCACCTGTTTCTCTTCTTGCCCCTGCAGTCCCTCCCAGCTGGAGCTCTGGGAGCTGCCTCTCTCCCTGTCCCTCTCCCATGGCCTTAGGTGTTAGCCGTCATTCCTGGACAGATGACTAGAACAACACCAACCCCGAGATTACCTAGCCCCTGCTCACTGCCAGATGCAGAGAAGTGAACATGCAGGGCCTCTCCCCTCACTAGGAACAGGAGGTGCAGAGGCTACCACAGTGGTTTCTTGGGGTTGTCTATTCAACAGTCTCATCTTTGGTAAAGTGGCAACCACTGATGCCAACAGGGTGTCAGGAAGTGGGCGCTCAGGCTCCATGCAGCTGCAGGCTGTCCAGGGGGACATCCTCTCAGAGGGTCAAACTTTCAACCAGTAACTCTGGAAATTTGTCCTAAAGATACAATCAGAGATGTGCGCCGATAGGTACAAGGACATTTTAAACCGAAAGGTACCTATAGAAAGGAATGGTATTTTTCAATCACCTCATATGCTGAACAATGAATAAGGAAGACGGAAGAATAATTGATGCCTTTGAATTATGGTGTTGGCAAAGAATACTGAATGGACTGCCAAAAGACCGAAGAAATCTGTCTTGGAAGAAGTACAACCAGAATGCTATTTAGAAGCAAGGATGGCAAGATTTCATCTCACATACTTTGGACATATTACCAGGAGGGACCAGTCCCTAGAGAAGGACATCACACTTGGTAAAATAGAAGGCCAGTGAAAAAGAGGAAGACCTTCAACAAGATGGGTTGACATAGTGGCTGCAACAATGGGCTCAAGCATTGTGTGGATGGTGCAGGACGGGGCAGTGTTTTGTTCTGTTGTACCTGGAGTTGCTATGAGTCGGAACTGACTCGATGGCACCTAACAACAACAACAATGTAGAAAGGTATAGCATGCCACCACTAAACGCTTTCGAATAATAGTTAATAATACGGGAAAATGCTCATGATGAACTGAAAGGAAAGCAGAATGCCATTATACTGTGGACATGCATGCACATGCACACACAAGTACACACACCTACACGTAAAGACTAAAAGCAAATAAACCAAAATGTTAGCCATGATTATGTGAACATAGATAATGTCCTTATTTTATTTCTACCTTGTTACAGTTTTAAATTTTTGCATAGTGAACATGGATGTATTGCTTTTCATTCAGAAACATCTGCCACTTTTGGGATGTCCTGACTCTAGCTCAAGTGTCAGAGTGAGAAGCCCACGTTTCCATCTGCCTGGGCATCTATTCCAGGGAGCCTGGGCACCTGGTCACCACTCCTTCATCCCTACCCAGTGAACAATCCATCTTCATGGTCCAGCCTCACACCAACCTCAAACCAGTGCTGTGTATCTACTTTTTACGTTTTGCCCACTGCCCTGATGGAGAAAGACAAACAAGATCAGTACGTGGAATGTAGGTTGTGTTAGACCGTGACAGGTGCTGTGCAGAAAGTAATAAAGCAGGGACAGGGAATGTGATTGGCACTGGTTTTGTTGTTGTTGCTGCTGCTGCTTTCTTTTTTTTTTTTTTTTATTTCTTCTCTTCCTCCTTCTCTACTTTATACTATTCTTTCTCTTTGTCCTTCTTCCTCCTCCTCCTCCTCCCCCCTCCATTTTCTTCCCCCTCCTCCTACCTCCGCCTTCTTGTTGAAGGTCTTCCTCTTTTTCACCGGCCCTCTATTTTACCAAGTGTGATGTCCTTCTCTAGGAACTGGTGCCTCCTGGTAGTATGTCCTCCTCCTCCTACCTCCTCCTTCTCCTCTTCCTCTTCTATTGGGAAGAGGCAGCCCTCACTGAGAAGGTGGTTTTTGAGTAAAGATGCAAGGGAAGAGAGGGAGAGAGCTGGTGCCTAATATCTGAGGGCAGAACAATCCAAGCTAGAAGCCCGAATGTCCTAAGTCAGGAGCCAAAGTGAAGGTCTGTGTGGGGACATGGGGTGGGGTGGGGGGAGCTGCAGAGACTTATAGGAAGAACTTTGGCTTTTACTCTGAGAAAGTGGGGAATGGGAGGATAGTAGTGGAGGGGGACATACTGACTCAGGTTGTCACAGGGTCAGAAGGCAAGGTTGGTGCCAGAAGACCCGTGAGGGACTGTCCGAGCTCCTGAGCTATAGACTCTGTTGTATCAGCTCTCCTGTCTGCAGGAGGCTGAGCTGAGGTCAAGTTGGGCTATCTTCTGAAGATAGGGCCCCAGTAACTGCAGATGGGTTGGACTTGGGGGTGGGAAGTTAGAGGAGTCAGAGAGATACCAAGGCTTTATAAAGTCTGAGCCTCTGAGAGAACAGATCTTAGCTGACAGACAACAGGAAGAGGTGACTGTAGAAGGAACATCAGGATCCAGGTGTTGTACAACGTAAGCCTGAGATGCCTATTAGACATCTTCATAGAAACAGGTGGGCAGAGCTGTACGTAAAGCTGTGGAAAGGGACATTACCTAAGGAGGGAATGTTGTTGTTACCTATCATCAAGTCGGCCTGATTCATGGCAGCAGAGTTTTTATTGGCTGATTTTCAGAAGTAGATCACCAGGCCTTTGTTCCTAGTCCATCTTAGTCTGGAAGCTCTGCTGAAACCTGTTCAGCATCGTAACAACACACATGCCTCCACTGACAAATGGGTACGTGAGATGCATTGGCCAGAAATCGAACCCAGGTCTCTTGCACGAAAGCTGAGAGTTCTACTACTGAACCACTGCTATTCACATAAGGAGGGAATAGAGGTAGAAAAGAGAAGAGGACTGACTGAGGCAACTGAGGCTGAGTTGAGTTGGAAAAATAGCTGCCACAACCCAGGAGAATGTAAAGCTCTGAAAGGCCAGAGAACAGTGCTGCAAGGAGGAGTATGCTCACTAGGAAAATATCTTCGGAAACCATATATCTGATAAGAATCTAATAAACTATGTGTATATATATATATTTTATATATATATATATGTATGTATGTATCTTCAACAACTTAACAACAAAAAGACAAATAACCCAATCATAAAATGGGCAAAGGACTTGAATAAACATTTCACAAAAGAGGACATTCAAATGGCACCTAAACACGTCGAAAGATACTCAATGTCATTAGCCATCACAGCCAGATCAAAACCACAGTGAGATACCATTTCCCTCTAGGATGGCTAAGGTAAAAAAGAAAGAAAATAACAAATGTTGACAAGAATGTGGGGAAATTGGAACTCTCATCCATTGCCGGTGGGAATGAAACATGGTACAGCTGTTGTGGAAGATAGTGTGGCAGTTCTTAAAAGAAAAAACTAAAAATAGAACTACATATGACCCAGCAATTCCACTCTTAGGTATATACCCAAAAGACTTGAAAGCAGGGACACAAACAGATGCTTGTACAACAATGTTCATTGCAGCACTATTCACAATAGCCAAAAGGTAGAAACAACCTACATGCTCATCGAAGGATGAATGGATGAAAGAAATGTGGTACATACATACGATGAAATGTATGTACTCATCTAGTAAGAGAAATGAAGTCTTGATACATGCTACAATATGGATGGATCTTGATGACATTATTCTGAGTGAAATAAATCAATCATGAAAGGACAAATATTGTATGACCTCAATATCTAAAAAAATAAAAACAGACAAATGTATAGAGATCAAAGTTTATTAGCAGTTACCAGGGACAGGAGGGAGAGGGAACCAGAGGTGGCTATTGCTTATGGAGTACTGAGTTTCAACTTACAGTGACAGAAAAATCACATTGATTAAGGGTAGAATTCAAAACAAACAAACCTGTTGACGACGAGTCAATTCCAACTCATAGCGACCCTATAGGACAGAGTAGAACTGCCCCATGGGATTCCAAGGAGCTCCTGGTGGATTCAAACTGCTGGCCTTTTGATTAACAGCCATAGCACTTAACCACTGTACCACCAGGGCTCCAAACAGCTGATTATTGTAATTGCTATCAATAAGTTGTATACCTGTGGTAAGTTGACTTTGCAAAAGTTGTGTGATGGATATGTTTACAAAAAAAAAAAAAGTAGCTGCTGAGGCTGCTTATATACAACCAGATGCCTCATGGAATTTGGTTCCTTGGTTTGGAGATTTAGGGTCATGGTTTCATAGGACTTTACAGTTAATTGGCCAAATAATGTGTTTAGTGCTTCTGCTCTACATCCTAGTTCACTGCATAGTGCCTGGGGCCTTAAAAGCGGCTGTCCAAGATACAGCGATTGGTCACTATCCACCTGAAGCAACAGAAGAAGAAGGAGAGTCAGGAATAGGAGGAGGAAATGGAACTTGAGGCTAATTGCCTCCATGAACAATTGCCTCCTTTGCCATGAGACCAGAAGAACTGGATGGTGCCTGTCTACCATTACTGAACGTTTTGATCAAAGATCTTTTAAAAGAATCTTGATCAAAAAGGGAAAAATGCAGAACAGAATTTCAAATTCTCATGGACTCCAGACTTTCTGGAGCCATGGAGGCTGAATGAACCCCCAAAACTATTGCCCTGAGATAATCTTTAAACCTTAAATCAAAAATATCCTCTGAAGCCTTCTCAAACCTAAACAATACTTTAGCTTGACTATTAAAGATGTCTACGTTGAGCATTATGCTTTTTTAAAGTCTATATGGGATGAAATTGACAACAGTAGCTCAAAAGATTGGGTAGGAAATTTAGGAACAACTCAGAAAAGGAGAGTGAGAATGGTTACACAACTAGAAGAATGTAATCTGTGTCACTGAATGGTACATGCAGACATTGTTGAATTGGTGTATGTTTTGCTGTATATATTCTTAACAACAACAACAAAAATAAATTATTTTTTACAAAAAAGATAGGCAAATTCAAGTGCAAAACATGCATATATATTGTATTACAAAAGACAACTGAGCCTAAGCCACCTTCTGTGAAAGTTTGCTTGTGTGGCTTTGCTTGGCCTTAATGGTAGTTGAACTTCCTTATACCATACTGATTTTTCATGGGAATGCTTCCTAATAAATTAGTTCCATGTGCACCTTGTCTTAGTATCTGCTTTCTGGGAACCCACCCTAAGACACACATGTTCATAAGAATGATTTTTCAGCACTGTTAACAATCGTCTGGAAATAACCTAATTCCCATCAACAGGAGCCTGGATGAATAAACTGGTGTATTTCCAAGGCGAGGCATCCCATGGGAGTCTGTGTGAATGAAGTGCAGACACCCATGGAAGAACAGATTGTGCATAGCTCTATCACATCAGATTTCACAGCCAAATAAAAATAAAATAAGTTATAAAAATTTTTTTAAAAATCAAAAAGCCTTGGAGTCAGACTTCGAATTGGATAGTGATGACAAGATGAAGTTAACATCAGGGAATTTTCAGTATCATGTCTCACCTTTCCAGCACTCCTGATGTGAGGATGACTCCAGGGCTGCCTGTGGGCACACAGCCCTCATGGAAGAGCTGGGATTGGATCCCGTGTCTACCCCAAAGATTACCAGTGTCTTTGCATTTTACCTGCTGCCTTGTGGAACATCACCACAGTTCAAAGCCTTCTCATGCAGAAGAAAAGTTGTAGGTTGTGCTAGCGACATGAGATAAGGAAGATGGGGAAAGAAGCCTGTGTGGGGACCAGGGACTCGGATTTGTCAAGTTGAGCTTCAGAGGATGGGGTGATGGATGGCCAGGGGGAATATTATGTAGGAAAAGGAACATCCAAGCTTAGAGTACAAGGCTGATGAGGGTTGCATGATAGCTTTGCAAGTCCGGAGACCACCGAAGCAGGAGGTGGGTTAGTCTGTCCCAGCTTGGAGTACAGTTTCTTTCAAGGAGAAGACAGGTTCTTAGGTATGCTACAACTAGTGTGCATGTAATGTGAGGGCTCCCCTACACCACATTGTGAAGGGACAACAGAGTAATATCACTAACAAGACAGGAACTTTCAGATTAAATATCAAACTTCATCCTCTGTCTCTCTGGAAGCCCCCCACAGGGGCATAATCCCCACCTTCTCCCGAATTTCCCAGTCGCCCTGCTTCTGTGGTCTTGCCCCACATCTCTGCAGGAAGTCCTTTGCACCAATGTTACCGAGACAAAATCATTTTGTCTAGGTAAACAGCTCCAACTCCAAGCCAACAGCATCCTTCCTGTTCAGGGATTGCACTCAGCCACTGTACCATGCTGGGGTACAACTCACACACTGCCTCCCTGTGCATGTCCTGTCCTGGAGCCATAGAACACAATGTGAGAGACACCCTCTGGAGGCATGCAAAGCCTATCACCACAGCCAGAGAAACAGCAGCAAGAAGAGGCCATGAGTGAGTGTGCACACTGCCTGGTTGTCTTCGATATCTAATGCTGCTATAAGAGAAATACCACAAGTGGATGCTGTCAACAAACAGAATTTTATTCTCTCACAGTCTGGTAGGCTAGAAGAAATTCAGGGTGTCAGCTCCAGGAGAAGTCTTCCTCTCTCTGTGGGCTCTAGAGGAAAGTCCTTGTCATCAATCTTCCCTTAGTCTAGGAGTTTCTCCAAGCAGGAACCCCGGGCTTAAAGGATGTGCTCTGCTCCTAGAGGTGCTTTCTTGATGGTATGAGGTCCCCATGTCTCTCTGCTCACTTCTCTCTTTTACATCTCAGAAGAGATTGGCTCAAACTCAATACAATCTTGTCCTGCCTTAACATAACTGCCACTAATTTCATCTCATCAACATCATAGAGATAGGATTTGCAACACATAGGAAAATCACATCAGATGACAAAACAATGGACAATCACACAGTACTGGGAATCATGGCCCAGCCAAGCTGCCAAATATTTTTTGGAGACACAATTCAATGCATGGCGCTGGGGCAGCCATGAAGGTAGCGAGAGAAGCAGGGCAGTGCTTTGAAAAGAGAGCTCTGCAGAGCCCAAGTTTTCTACACAGGATAACCACTAATGTGAGTCTCTGAGTTTTGCTCTGATTTTTTAAAATTCAACTGTTTACTCAAATATTTTTAAGTAGCGTCTGAGTGCCTAACCACTGTGCCACTAGAGCTGCAAACATAATGTCAGGGGATTCATGAAATTAATATTACATCAACCCACTACCATCGGTTAAGCCTTTCCCTTCCTCTTCTGATGACAGTTTTAAAGATCACTCATGGATTGAATTGTGTCCCCAAAAAATATGTGTCAAACAAACTAAAACTCAAAGGATGGAAAAAAATATATCAAGCAAACAAGAAGCAAAAAAGAAGAAGAGTAGCAATATTAATTTCTGAAAAAATAGACTTTAAACTTAAATCCACCACAAAGGATAAAGAAGGACACTACATAATGATAAAAGGGACAATAGATCAGGAAGACATAACCATATTAAATATTTATGCACCCAATGACAGGGCTGCAAGATACATAAATCAAATTTTAACAGAACTGAAAAGTGAGATAGACACCGCCACAATTATAGTAGGAGACTTCAACACACCACTTTCGGAGAAGGACAGGACATCCAGTAAGAAGCTCAATAGAGACACGGAAGACCTAATTACAATAATCAACCAACTTGACCTCATTGACTTTTACAGAACTCTCTACCCAACTGCTGCAAAGTATACTTTTTTTTTAGCGCACATGGAACATTCTCTAGAATAGACCACATATTAGGTCATAAAACAAACCTTTGCAGAATCCAAAACATCAAAATATTACAAAGCATCTTCTCAGACCACAAGGCAATAAAAGTAGACATCAATAACAGAAAAACTAGGGAAAAGAAATCAAATACTTGGAAACTGAACAATACCCTCCTGAAAAAAGACTGGGTTATAGAAGACATTAAGGAGGGAATAAGGAAATTCATAGAATGCAACGAGAATGAAAATACTTCCTATCAAAACCTCTGGGACACAGCAAAAGCAGTGCTCAGAGGCCAATTCGTATCAATAAATGCACACATACAAAAAGAAGAAAGAGCCCAAATCAGAGAACTGTCCCTACAACTTGAACAAATAGAAAGTAAGCAACAAAAGAATCCATCAGGCACCAGAAGAAAACAAATAATAAAAATTAGAGCTGAACTAAATGAATTAAAAAAGAGAACAGAAAAACAATTGAAAGAATTAACAAAGCCAAAAGCTGATTCTTTGAAAAAATTAACAAAATTGATAAACCATTGGCCAGACTGACTAAAGAAATACAGGAAAGGAAACAAATAACCCGAATAAGAAACGAGAAGGGCCACATCACAACAGACCCAAATGAAATTAAAAGAATCATATCAGATTATTACCAAAAATTGTACTCTAACAAATTTGCAAACCTAGAAGAAATGGATGAATTCCTGGAAAAACACTACCTACCTAAACTAAAACAATCAGAAGTAGAACAACTAAATAGACCCATAACAAAAAAAGAGATTGAAACGGTAATCAAAAAACTCCCAACAAAAAAAAAGCCCTGGCCCGGATGGCTATACTGCAGAGTTCTACCAAACTGTCAGAGAAGAGATAACACCACTACTACTAAAGGTATTTCAAAGCATAGAAAATGACGGAATACCACCTAACTCATTCTCTGAAGCCACCATCTCCCTGATACCAAAACCAGGTAAAGACATTACAAAAAAAGAAAATTACAGACCTATATCCCTCATGAACATAGATGCAAAAATCCTCAACAAAATTCTAGCCAATAGAATTCAACAACATATCAAAAAAATAATTCACCACGACCAAGTGGGATTTATACCAGGTATGCAAGGCTCGTTTAATACCAGAAAAACCATTAATGTAATCCACCACATAAATAAAACAAAAGACAAAAACCACATGATCTTATCAATTGATGCAGAAAAGGCATTTGACAAAGTCCAACACCCATTTATGATAAAAACTCTCACCAAAATAGGAACTGAAGGAAAATTCCTCAACATAATAAAGGGCATCTATGTAAAGCCAACAGCCAATATCACTCTAAATGGAGAGAGCCTGAAAGCCTTTCCCTGGACAACGGGAACCAGACAAGGATGCCCTTTATCACCACTCTTATTCAATATTGTGCTAGAAGTCCTAGCCAGAGCAATTAGGCTAGACAAAGAAATAAAGGGCATCTGGATTGGAAAAGAGGAAGTAAAACTATCTCTATCTGCAGATGACATTATCTTATACGCAGAAAACCCCAAGGAATCCTCCAGAAAACTACTGAAACTACTAGAAGAGTTTGGCAGAGTCTCAGGTTATAAGATAAACATACAAAAATCACTTGGATTCCTCTACATCAACAAAAACAACATCAAAGAGGAAATAACCAAATCAATACCATTCACAGTAGCCCCCAAGAAGATAAAATACTTAGGAATAAATCTCACCAAGGATATAAAAGACCTATACAAAGAAAACTACAAAGCTCTACTACAAGAAATTCAAAAGGACATACTTAAGTGGAAAAACATACCTTTCTCATGGATAGGGAGACTTAACATAGTAAAAATGTCTATTCTACCAAAAGCCATCTATACATACAATGCACTTCCGATCCAAATTCCAATGTCATTTTTTAAGGTGATAGAGAAACAAATCACCAACTTCATATGGAAGGGAAAGAAGCCTCAGATAAGCAAAGCATTACTGAAAAAGAAGAAGAAAGTGGGAGGCCTCACTCTACCTGATTTCAGAACCTATTATACAGCCACAGTAGTCAAAACAGCCTGGTACTGGTACAACAACAGACACATAGACCAGTGAAACAGAATTGAGAACCCAGATATAAATCCATCCACATATGAGCAGCTGATATTTGACAAAGGCCCAGTGTCAGTTCATTGGGGAAAAGATAGTCTTTTTAACAAATGGTGCTGGCATAACTGGATATCCATTTGCAAAAAAATGAAACAGTACCCATACCTCACACCAAGCACAAAAACTAACTCCATGTGGATCAAAGACCTAAACATAAAGACTAAAATGATAAAGGTCATGGAAGAAAAAATAGGGACAACCCTAGGAGCCCTCATACAAGGCATAAACAGAATACAAAACATTACCAAAAATGATGAAGAGAAACCCAATAACTGGGAGCTCCTAAAAATCAAACACCTATGCTCATCTAAAGACTTCACCAAAAGAGTAAAAAGACCACCTACAGACTGGGAAAGAATTTTCAGCTATGACATCTCCGACCAGCGCCTGATCTCTAAAATCTACATGATTCTGTCAAAACTCAACCACAAAAAGACAAACAACCCAATCAAGAAGTAGGCAAAGGATATGAATACACACTTCACTAAAGAAGATATTCAGGAAGCTAACAGATACATGAGAAAATGCTCTCGATCATTAGCAATTAGAGAAATGCAAATTAAAACTACGATGAGATTCCATCTCACTCCAACAAGGCTGGCATTAATCCAAAAAACACAAAATAATAAATGTTGGAGAGGCTGCGGAGAGACTGGAACTCTTATACACTGCTGGTGGGAATGTAAAATGGTACAACCACTTTGGAAATCTATCTGGCGTTATCTTAAACAGAAATAGAACTACCATACAACCCAGAAATCCCACTCCTCGGAATATACCCTAGAGAAATAAGAGCCTTCACACAAACAGATATATGCACACCCATGTTTATTGCAGCTCTGTTTACAATAGCAAAAAGCTGGAAGCAACCAAGGTGTCCATCAACGGATGAATGGTTAAATAAATTGTGGTATATTCGCACAATGGAATACTATGCATCGATAAAGAACAGTGATGAATCTGTGAAACATTTCATAACATGGAGGAACCTGGAAGGCATTATGCTGAGCGAAATTAGTCAGAGGCAAAAGGACAAATATTGTATAAGACCACTATTATAAGATCTTGAGAAATAGTATAAACTGAGAAGAACACATACTTTTGTGGTTACGAGGCGGGGGAGGAAGGGAGGGTGGGAGAGGGTTTTTTACTGATTAATTAGTAGATAAGAACTGCTTTAGGTGAAGGGAAGGACAATACTCAACACGTGGAAGGTCAGCTCAACTGGACTGGACCAAAAGCAAAGAAGTTTCCAGGATAAACTGAATGCTTCAAAGGTCAGCGGAGCAAGGGCAGAGGTTTGGGGACCATGGTTTAAGGGGACTTCTAAGTCAATTGGCAAAATAATTCTATTATGAAAACATTCTGCATCCCACTTTGAAATGTGGCATCTGGGGTCTTAAATGCTAACAAGCAGCCATCTAAGATGCATCAATTGGTTTCAGCCCACCTGGAGCAAAGGAGAATGAAGAACACCAAGGTCACATGACAACTAAGAGCCCAAGAGACAGAAAGGGCCACATGAACCAGAGACCTACATCATCCTGAGACCAGAAGAACTAGTTGGTGCCCGACCACAATCGATGACTGCCCTGACAGGGAGCACAACAGAGAACCCCTGAGAGAGCAGGAGGTCAGTGGGATGCAGACCCCAAATTCTCATAAAAAGATCATACTTAGTGGTCTGACTGGGACTAGAGGAATCCCGGCAGTCATGGTCCCCAAACCTTCTGTTGGCACAGGACAGGAACCATTCCCAAAGACAACTTATCAGACATGAAAGGGACTGGACAGTGGGCGGGAGAGAGATGCTGATGAAGAGTGAGCTAATTATATCAGGTGGACACTTGAGACTGTGTTGGCATCTCCTGTCTGGAGGGGGGATGGGAGGATAGAGAGAGTTGGAAGCTGGCATAATTGTCACGAAAGGAGAGACTGGAAGGGCTGACTCATTAGGGGGAGAGCAAGTGGGAGTACGGAGTAAGGTGTATATAAACTTATATGTGACAGTCTGACTTGATTTGTAAACGTTCACTTGAACCTCAATAAAACTTAATTAAAAAAAATGTGTCAACCTGGTTAGGCCACGATTCCCAGTATTGTGTGGCTGTCCTCCATTTTGTGATTTTCCTAATCTCTGCCTGTGGTTAAAGAGGATTAGGGTGAGATGTAACACCCTTGCTCAAGTCACATCCCTGATCCGATGTAAAGGGAGTTTCCCCGGGGTGTGGCCTGCAGCACCTTTTAACTTACAAGAGGTAAAAGGAAAGGGAAGCAAGCAGAGAGTTAGGGACCTCATACCACCAAGAAAGAAGTACAGGGAGCTCCTGCGTGGAGAAGCTCCTAGTCCAGGGGAAGATTGATGACAAGGACTTTCCTCCAGAGCTGACAGAGAAAGCCTTCCCCTGGAGCCAATGCCCTGAATTTGGGCTTCTAGCCTACTAGACTGTCAGAGGATAAATTTCTCTTTGTTGAAGCTATACACTTGTGATATTTCTGTTATAGCAGCAACAAATGACTAATACAATCACATATCAGTGTTTATGTATAATGGGAGCCTATGCAAGGGCTGTCTATGGGGAATTATTTGTTCTTTATTTTTATCATAAATGTATTTTCTCCGTATGAAAGTACTGTAACTACGTAACAATCTTTATAGGAAGAAGGAAGGAGGAAGAATCCCCCACAGCCCCATTGCTCTTATACAACCAAAGTTGGGGTCTGAATATTTTTCAGCCTATTGATTTTCCATTGAATAGTCAATGCAAAACCACTAGTAATCTTAGCATGATTTATATTGTAGCATAATATCTTGGTTGTGGGGTATAATTATTTTTTAATTTTATTGGATGTGATTTGTTAATATTCTGTTCAGGATTTTGCATATATGTTCATGGGAGATATTGGTCTATAATTTTCATCTCTTGAACTGTTGTTATCTGGTTTTGGCATTAATACCTCATTGAATGAGTAAGGAAATGTTCTTTCTGGTTCTCTTTTCTGGAAGAGATTGTAGAGAACTGGTATTTCATTCTCAACTATTTAGTGGAACTCGTAAGTGAAACCCTGTGGGCCTGATGTTTTCTTTTTTGGAAGGATATTAATTATTAATTCAATTTCTTTAATAGTCTAGTCCCATTGAGATTCTCTTACTGTGAGTTTTGATAATTCGTGTCTTACAAGAAATTAGTCCATTTCATCTAAGTTATCAATTTGTGGGCATAGACTTTTCATGGTATTCCTTGATTATCCTTTTAATGTCCATGAAATCAGTAATGATGACCCCTGGCTTAGTCATCTAGTGCTGCTACAACAGAAATACCACAAGGGGATGGCTTTAACAAAGAGAAATTTATTTTCTCACAGTCTAGTATGTTACAAGTCCAAATTCAGGGTGTCGGTCCAGGGGAAGGCTTTCTCTGTCAGCTCTGGGGGAAGGTCCTTGTTCTCAATGTTCCCCTGGTCAAAGAGCTTCTGAGGCACAGGGACCCCATGTCCAAAGGACGTGCTCTGCTCCTTGTGCTGCTTTCTTGGTGGTATGAGGTCCCCAACTTTCTGCTTGCTTCCCTTTTCTTTTATCTCTTGTAAGATGAAAGGTGGTACAGGCCCCACCCCAGAGAAACTCCCTTTACATTGGATCAGGGAGGTGACCTGAGTAAGGGTGGTGTTACAATCCCACCCTAATCCTCTTAACATAAAATTACAATCACGTAATAGAGGACAACCACAGAACATTGGGAATCATGGCCAAACCAAGTTGATACACACATTTTTGGGGGTACACAACTCAATCCATGACAGCCCCTCTTTCATTTCTGATATTGGTAAATTGTGTCTTCTCTCTCTCTCTCTCTTTTTTTCTTATTATCTTTTCAAAGAACCATCTTTTTGTTTCATTACTTTTCTCTTGTTCTTAGTTTCACTGATTCCTGCCTTATTATTTCCTTTTTTCTACTTCCTTTAGGCTTAAATTGCTCTTCTTTCTCTAGTTTCCTAAAGCGGGAGTTTAAATAATTGTTCTGAGATGTATCTCCTTTTCTACTATACGCATTTATTGCTATAAATTTCTCTCTAAGCCCAGCTTCAGCTGCATCCCACAAATTTCGGTAAGTTGCGTTTTCATTTCCATTTAGCTAAACACACTTTTTTCTCTGGAGACTTTTTCTTTAATCCCTTATTTAAAAGTGTGTTGTTTAATCGCCAAATATTTTTGGATTTTCCAGATAATCTTTCTGTTATTGATTTCTGGTTTAATTTAATGAGAGCATACTTTGTATGATTCCTATTCTTTTAAATTTGTTAATGTGTATTTTATAGCCCAGAATATGGTCTATCTTTGTGAATGTTTCATGTGAGCCTGAGGAAGTATACATATTCTGCTGTTGTTGAATGGAGTTTTCTATAAATGTCAATGAGCTCAAATATTTTGATGGTGCTGCTCAGGTCATCTATATCCTTACTCAATTTCTATCTGCTTCATCTATTAATCATGGAAAGAAGTCTCGAAGTCTCCAAGCTTAATAGTAGGTTTGTCTACTTACAGTTTTATCAGTTTTTCTCTCTTTTTTAAAATTATTTTATTGTGCTTTAGGTGAAAGTTTACAGTGCAAATTAGTTTCACATTCAAAAATTTATAGACAAATTGTTTTGTTACATTGGTCGTAATCCCCCAATATGCCAGCACTTTCCCCCTTTCCCTTTAAACCCTGGTTAGCCAGTATTTTTGCTTTTGGTGTTGTCCATTTGGTCTCATATACTTGATTAAACTAAGAAACACATTCCTCACTGGTGTTGTTGCTTGTTTTATAGGCCTATCTAATCTTTGGCTGAAAGGTAGACTTCAGGAGTGGGTTCAGTTTTGAGTTAGAAGGGTGTCCTGGAGCGATAGTCTCAGAAGCTCCTCTAGTCTCTGTCAGACCAGTTCATGTGGTCTTTTTTTATGAATTTGAATTTTGTTCTACATTTTTCTGCTGCTCTATTCTGGACCCATGGGGCAGTTCTACTCTGTCCTCTAGGGTCGCTATGAGTCGGAAACGACTCGACGGCAGTGGGTTATTCTGGACCCTCTATTGCGTTCACTGTGAGAGCTGTCAGTTGTTGTAGCTGGACACCATTTACTTCTGGGCTCAGACTGGTGGAGGCTGTGGTTCATGTGGTCCATTAGTCCCTTGAACTAATATTTTCCTTTGCTCCAGATGGAACGGAACTGACAGTTGTATCTCAGATGACTGCTCACAAGCTTTTAAGACCCCAGATGCTATTCACCAAAGTAGGATGTGGAACATTTTCTTTATGATCTATGTTATGCCAATTAACAAAGATGCCCCCTGAGACCATGGTCCCCAGCCCTCAGCTCCAGTAAATCAGTTCCTCAAGGTGTTTTGATGTGTCTTGGAAGCTTCTATGACTTTGCCTTGGTCAAGTTGTGCAGACTTTCCCCTAATATTGTGTGTTGTCTTTCCCTTCACCAAAGTTGTCTACTATCTAGTTAAGGATTTCCTCTCCTCACCCATGCTCTCCCTCGTAACCATCAAAGATTGTTTCTTTCTGTTTGTAAACCTTTTCTTGGGTTTTTATAATAGTGGTCTCATAAAATATTTGTCCTTTTCTTATTGGCTTATTTCAGTCAGCATAATGCCCTCCAGATTCATTCATGTTGTGAGATGCTTTGTGGATTCATCATTGTTCTTTATCATTGCATAGTATTCCGTTGTGTGTATTTACCATAGTTTGTTTATCCATTGATCTGTTGATGGGCATTTAGGTTGTTTCCATCTTTTTGCTATTGTGAATAATGCTTCAGTGGACATGGGTGTGCATATGTCTATTCGTGTTATGGCTCTTATTTCTCTAGGATATATTCCTAGGAGTGGAATTGCTGGATCATATGATATTTCTATTTCTAGCTTTTTAAGGAGGTGCCACATCATTTTCCATATTGGTTGTACCATTTTACATTCCCACCAGCAGTGCATTTTTTTTTCAGTGCATAGGAGTTCCAATCTCCTCCTAAACTGTCCAGCATTGTTATTGTCTATTTTTTTTTTTTAATTAGTGCCAGTAATGTCAAGATGATGTGGTATCTCACTGAGGTTCCGATTTACATTTCTCTAATGGCTAATGATCTCAAGCATTTCCTCATGTGCTGTTAGCTACCTGAATGTCTTCTTCAATGAAGTGTCTGTTCATATCCTTTGCTAGCTCATGTATTTCGGTGCCCTGTTTTTAGATGCATGCATATTGAATTGTCATGTCTTACTGAAAAATTGACCACCTTATCTTTAGGTAATGTCCCTCCTAATATCTGATAAATAGCCCTCGCTCTAAAGTCTGCTTTTGTCGGAAGCTAATATAGTTATTCCAGCTTTCTATTAGTGTTAGCATGGCATATCTTTCTCCATTTTTTTATTTTTAATCTGAGTATTTGTATTGAAAGTAGGTTTATTGTATATAAGTTACAGTTGGTTTTTATTTTTTTAAACCACTGTGATAATCTCTGCCTTTTAATTGCTGTATTTTAGACCATTCGTATTTAAAGTGATTACTGATATATTTGATTAATACCAATCACCATTATAATTGTTCTCTATTCATTGCATTTATTCTTTGCTTCTGTTGTCCCTCTTTTTCAGCCTTCTCTGTTTTTTATTTATTTTTTTATTTTGTACTTTAGATGAAGGTTTACAGAACAAACTAGTTTCTCATCAAACAGTACACACATTGTACTGTGACATTGGTTAACAGCCCCACTATATGTCAGCACTCTGCCTTCTCAACCCTGGGCTCCCTATTACTAACTTTCCTATTCCCTCCTGCCTTCCAGTCCCTGCCCCAGGGCTGGTGTGCCCCATTAGTCTTGTTTTGTTCCATGGGCCTGTTCAATCTTTAGCTGAAGGGTGAACCTCAGGAGCAACCTCATTACTGACCTGAAAGTGTGTCCAGGGGCCATACTCTCAGGGATTCCCCAGTCTCTGTCAGGCCAGAAGTCTGGTCTTTCATTTTGAGTTAGAATTTTGTTCTACATTTTTCTCCAGCTCTGCCCAGGACCCTCTATTGTGATCCCTGTCAGAGCAGTCAGTGGTGGTAGCCGGGCACCATCTCATTGCACTAGATTCAGTCTGGTGGAAGCCATGGTAGGTGTGACCCATTAGTCCTTTGGACTAATCTTTCCCTAGTATCTTTAGTTTTCTTCATTCTTCCTTGCTTCCAAAGGGGTGAGAACAGTGGAGTATCCTAGATGGCTGCTCACAGGCTTTTAAGACCCCAGACACTACTCACCAAAGTAGAAAATAGAACATATTCTTTATAAACTATGTTATGCCAGTAGAGCTAGGTATTCCCCGAGATCATGGTCCCCACAGCCCTCAGCCCAGCAATTCGGTCCCTTGGATGTGTCTTTGGAGCTACCATGACCTTGCCTTGGTCAAACTATGATGGCTTCCTTACTATTGTGTACTGTCTTACCCTTCACCAAAGTTTCCTCTTTTCTATTGCCTATCAAGTGTTTTTCCATCCCCACCCCTCCCCTCCCTCATAACCATCAAAGATTGCTTCTTTTTGTATGTAAACCTTTTCATGAGTATTTACAGCAGTGGTCTCATACAATATTTTTCCTTTGGTGGTTGACTTACTTCACTCAGCATAATGCCCTCCAGATTCATCCATGTTATGAGGTGCTTCACAGATTCATTGTTGTTCTTTATCATTGCATAATGCTCCATTGCATGTATGTACCACAGTTTGTTTATCCATTCAACTGTTGATGGGCATCTAGGTTGTTTCCATCTTTTTCCTAATTGTAAACAATGCTGCAGTGAACATTGAGTGTGCATGTGTATATCTGTGTGACAACTGTTATGTCTCTAGGATATATTCCTAGAAGTAGAACTGCTGGATCATATGATGTTTCTAGTTCTAGCTTTCTAAGGAAGTGCCATGTTGTTTTCTAAAATGGTTGTATCATTTTGCATTCCCACCAGCAGTGCATAAGAGTGCTGATCTCCCCGCAGCCTCTTCAACATTTGTTATTTCCTGTTTTATTGATTTGTACCAGTCAAGCTGGGGTGAGATGGTATCTCATTGTGGTTTTGATTTGCATTTCTCTAATGGCTAGAAATCATGAGCATTTACTCATGTGCCTGTCGGCCACTTGAATGTCTTCTTTGTTGAAGTGTCTGTTGAGTTTCTTTGCCCATTTTTTAATTGGATTATTTGTCTTTTCGTTGTTGAGATGTTGGATTTTCTTGTAGATTTTAGAGATTAGACCTTTGTCTGCTTTGTAATAGCCAAAAAATTTTTCCTAGTCTCTAGGTTCTCTTTTTACTCTTTTGGTGAAGCCTTTTGATGAGCATAACTGCTTAATCTTTAGAAGATCCCAGCTATCTAGCTTATCCTTTGGAGCTTGTATGTTGTTGGTTGTGGTTTTTGTCTTGTTAATGCAGTGTATTAGGGCCTCTAGTGTCGATCCTATTTTTTCTTCTATGGACTTCATGGTTTTTGGCTTTATATTCAGCTCTTTGATCCATTTTGAATTAGTTTTTGTATATGGTATGAGGTATGGGTCCTGTTTCATTTTTTTGCGGATGGAGTTCCAGTTTTGCCAGTACCTTTTGTTAAAAAAAAAACTGTCTTTTCCCTATTTGATGGACTTTGAGCCTTTATCAAAGATCAGGTGACCACAGGTGGATGGATTTATATCTGAGTTCTCAATTCTGTTCCATTGGTCAATGTATGTGTCATTGTACCAGTACCAGGCTGTTCTGACGACCGTAGCTGTATACTAGGTTTCTGAGGTCAGGTAGTGAGAGTCCTCCTACTTTATTCTTCTTCTTCAGTAGTGCTTTACTTATCAGGGGCTTCTTCCCTTTCCATACAAAGTTAATGATAAGTTTTTCCACTTCTTTAAAGAATGTTGGTGGTATTTGGATTGCTATTGCATTGTATTTGTAAATTGCTTTGGGTAGACTTGTCATTTTCACAATGTTGAGTCTATCTATCCTTGAGCATGGTATGTTTTTCCATTTATGTAGATCACTTTTTGTTTCTTGCCATAGTGTTTTGTAGTTTTCCTTGTATAGGTCTTTTACATCCCTGGTTAGATTTATTCCCAAGCATTTTATTTTTTTAGGGGCTATTATAAATGGTATTGTTTTCCTGATTTCCTTTTTATCATTCTCTGTATTGGCATATAGGAATCCAACTGATTTTTGTATGTTTATCTTGTGTCCTGCTTACTCTGCTGAATCTTTCTATTAGTTCCAGTAGTTTTCTCATGGAGTCTTTTGGGTTTTCTATGTATAGTATCATATCATCTGCAAATAAGGAGATTTAAACTTCTTCATTACCAACTTAGAGGCCCTTTATTTCTTTTTCTTGATTCATTGCTCTAGCTAGGACTTCCAACACAATGTTAAATAGGAGTGGTGATAAAGGGCATCCTTGTCTTGTTCCTGTTCTCAAGGGGAATGTTTTCAGCCTGTCTCCATTAAGAATGATGTTGGCCATTGGTTTTGCATAGATGCCCTTTATTGTGTTGAGAAATTTTCCTTCTATGCCTATTTTATTAAGAATTTTTATGAGGAATGGGTGTTGGACTTTGTCAAATGCCTTTTCTGCATCGATTGAGATGATCATGTGATTCTTTTCTTTCTTTTTGTTTATGTGGTGGATTACATTGATTTTTTACATTGATTGATTTCCTAATGTTGAACCATCCTTGCATACACGGTATGAATCCTACTTTGTCATGGTGTATTATTTTTTTTTTATATGATGCTGAATTCTATTGCCTAAAATTATGTTGAGAATTTTTGCATCTAAATTCATGAGAGATATTGGTCTGTAATTTTCTTTTTTTGTGCTGTCTTTGCCTGGTTTTGGTATCAGGGTTATGCTGGCTTCATAAAATGAATTCGAAAGTATTGCTTCCTTTTATATGTTCTGAAGTAGTTTGAGTAGTGCTGGTGTGAGCTCTTCTCTGAATGTTTGGTAGAATTCTCCAGTAAAGCCATCTGAGCCAGGGCTTTTTTTTGTTGTTGGGAGATTTTTATTACCTTTTCAACCTCTTCTCTCGTTATCGGTCTGTTCAGATTTTTAACATCATTTTGTGTTAGTTTGGTTAGGTAGTGTGTTTCCAGAAATTTGTCCATTTCCTCTAGATTTTTGAATTTGTTTGAGCATAGTTTTTTGTAATACTCTGTTATGATATGTTTTATTTCAGTTGGGTCTGTTGTAGTGTCCCCTATTTCATCTCTCATTTGGGTTATTTTCACCCTCTCCTGTTTTTCTTTTGTCAGTTTGGCCAGTGATTTGTTGATTTTGTTGATCCTTTCAAATAACCATCTTTTGGTTTTTTTGATTCTTTCTATTTTTTTTCTATTCTTTATACCATTTATTTCTGCTCTGATCTTTATTATTTCCTTTCTTCTGGTGGCTGTGGGCTTCTTTTGCTATTCTTTTTCTTTTTGTTCAAGTTGTCTAGCTAATGTTTTGATTTTTTCCCTTTCTTTTTTGATGTGTGCATCTATTGCTATAAACTGACCTCTGAGGACTGCCTTTGCTGTGTCCCGGAGATTTTGGTATGATATGTTTTAATTTATCGTTTGATTCTAGGAATTTTTTATTCCATCTCTGATTTCTGCTATTACCCAATGGTTTTTAAGCAGGGTGTTATTCAGTTTCCATGTAATTGATTTTTTATTTTTTTCCTTTTGCTCTTTCTGTTGTTAATTTCTACCTTGATAGCATTGTGGTCAGAGAAGATACTTTGTATGTTTCAGTGTTTTGAATTTTGTTGAGGGTTTCTCTGTGTCTTAAGATGTGGTCTATTCTGGAGAACATTCCATGCGCATTGGAAAAGAATGTGTACTTTGCAACTGTTGGGTGGAGTGTTCTATATATGCCTATGAGGTCAAGTTGGCTGATTATGCTCTTTAGCTGTTCTGTATCTTTGTTTTTTTCTAGATGTTTTGTCCTTTACCAAGAGTGGTGTGTTGAAGTCTCCTCCTATTATTGTGGAACTGTCAATTTCTCTTTTTGGTGCTGTTAGAGTTTGTTTTATGTATTTTAGAGCCCTGTCATTGGGTGCATAGATGTTCATTATGGTTAAGTCTTCATGATGGATTGCCCCTTTAATCATTATATAGCACCCTTCTTTGTCTTTTATGGTGGATTTCATTTTAAAGTCTGTTTTATCTGAGATTACTATTGCCACGCCTACTCTTTTTTTGGTAGTTGTTTACTTGATATATTTTTTTCCATCCTTTGATTTTTAATAAATTTATGTCTTTGTTTCTAAGGTGTGTCTCTTATAGACAGAATAGTGCTGGGCCCTGTGTTTTTATCCATTCTGTCACTCTGTGTCTCTTTATGGGTTGCTCAGTATAGCCTGGCTAGACGGGGTATAGATGTCACACAGCACCAGGTACTCAGGAGACAGAAAAAGGATGTTAGTAGAGACAGATGAGAGCTGATAAATGAAGAAAGGAAGGGGAAAGAGAGAGGGAAAAAAAGAAAGAAAAAAAAGCAATTCCCCTTGGGGTTCCGCCTACACGGCTGCACAGATTGGGGGAGCAGCTCCTAGGCCATACTGTGCAGCCTGGCTAGAAGGGGCTCCCAAGTGTGAAAGAAAGAAAATAAACAGACATACAGAACAAAACAGAACAAAGCAAAACAAGGAAAAAGCCCCAGGGGTCCCACCAGCATGGTGTCACGGGTCAGGGGAGTGGATTCCCAGTTGAGTGGGGCTTCACAGCCTTTCAAGAAAAAGCAAAGATGGCACACAAAGTCAGGAGCTTGAGAGAAAGGAGCGGGAGGTGATGGGAGGTACTGCAGAAGTCAAAAGAGATGGAAAGAAGTAACACCAGCTCAGGGACCCGGCCAGTGTGGATGGGTCGAATCCAAGCAGCCTGGGGCAGAAACAGTTGCCTCCTGGCCAAAAAGACTGTGGCTGGAGGGAAGCGGAGGAGGCCGAAAGGGGAGGGGAAGAAGCATGGGGGTAGGAAAGCGTATATTGCTCGTTATCGGGTGATCTGTCTCCTGCTGTACCTCTGAGCTTCCTGGCTGGCAGCGGTGGTTCGGCCAGCCTGGAAGTGCAGCATCCGTGCTGCTTGGATTCGCCCCACCCACATCACAGATCAGCAGACAGGAAGAGGATGCGGGCTGGGAAAGCATATATCACTGGTTTCCGGGAGCTCTGTCTCCTGCTGGGAGCTCTGTCTCCTGCTGGGAGCTCTGTCTCCTGCTGGGAGCTCCGCGAAGCTGCTTTCCTGTGCTGCCTGTCAGCCGATCTCCAACAGGAGTCCAAGATGGCAAATCCATGCCGCATTAACTGATAAGGAACCTCGTAAGTATCTCCCCTTGCTCTTAGTCTTCTGTCAGTTTCTTATTCCATTCAGTATTTGGCTGAGTTCCTTATCTCTTCATTTGACACTTCGGGTTCCAGGAATGATGTTTGTCTCTGTTTCGCTTAGTTTTTCAGGCCTTTGCTGTGGAGGGACAGTGTGGTGCTTCTGTCTATGGTGCCATGTTGACCAGAAATCCTCTGTTTTCTCTGGTTTTAATTGAGCATTTTCTATGACTACATTTTCCCTCCTCTCTTGATTTAACAATTATACTTCCTTTCGAAAACGTTTTGGTGGCTAGAGTTTGCAATCTAAAAGTTTAATCTAAATCCACCTTCAGTTAACACTAGATTGTTGCAGTAGTGCGTGTTTTGCCCAGTGACCAATTCTCTGATGAGTCCGAGAAAAGTCATTGATTTTCAATTTGTTCAGCTTTTTCTTGTTTTAAGAGTTGGAGTGAAGACTTGCAGGAGCTGACACTGGAAGTCAGCAATATATCCGAATGCTTTTTTTTTTTTTTTCTAGTAGATTTATAGTCTTTATGGAAGTCCCGGGAGCCCTGGTGGTGCAGTGGTTAAGAGTTCAGTTGTTAGCCAGAAGGTCAGCAGTTCAAATCCACCAGCTGCTCCTTGGAAATCCTATGGAGGGGTTCTACTATGTCCTATAGGGTTGCTATGAGTCAGAATAAACTCTACAGAAAGAGAGTTGTTTTTGTTTTGTTTTGTTGGTTTATAGAAGTCCCTGGGTAGTGTAAATCATTAAGCACTTGGCTACTAGTTGGCAATTCAAACCCACCCAGAGGCACCTCAGGAGACAGTCCTGGCAATCTGCTTCTGAAAGATCACAGCCTTAAAAACCCTATGGAGCAGTTCTACTTTGTACACATGGGGTCACCATGAGTCAGAATTGACTAAACAATAACTAACAACAACAACATAGTCTTTATAAACAAGAAAGAAAACAATTCCAGTGAAAATTCTGGAGAGCTCTGTGAGCCAATAGAGCAGTGAAAGTGAAGAACAGGAATGGCTACTCCCAGGGTCAGAAGAGGGCACAGGTCACTCTGCAGATTGGGCCTGGTGACAACAAGAGCCTGCTCTCACTAAATGACCAGGGACCTGGGAAAAAGGAGTCGTGGTGCGGAATGTTCCAGCCACTCTATGCAAGCCCACCTGCATTTCCTGAGAGCCAGCCATGAAACAGGAATGGTGACTGATCCTGGGAAGTGATGATAAATGGTCCATTTGGGCTTTGAGGATAAGCAGTGCTGCTGTGTAATGCATGCCTACTATAAGGCAGGCACCAACATAGATGAGTACAATTTGATTTTCACTACAACCCTTCATAGTAAATACTGTGATCGTCTCATGTTGGGATGTGGCAACATGCTGAGAGAGGTGAAGGGACACCCCCATTTTCATTAAGCTCTTGGAGAACAGACAACACTGAAACCCAGCTCTGCTTGAGTCTGCTGGGACACATTCTTCACTGCCCCAGAGTCCACTGCAGTACTGTCTCAAACTTGTGGTACCCTTTAAACAGGCTTTTAATACACTCACAACTGGATTTTTATTTTTGGGCTTGGGGGAAATTTTTTTTTTCTTTCTTTTAACAATGCTTTTCCTTGTGAGGGAGTCCTAACTCACAATTTCACAGTTATGTGCTCACCAATGGCAGCAAGGGAGCGGTGGCTCAGATAGACAAGCCAGGCAGAAAGAATGAGGAGGAGCCTCTCAACCTTGGATGTGGGGAAGGACTTTCTGGCCTGAGAGACCTGCAAGAGCAAAAGCATCACAGTTGGGATTGTCATGGCTATTACAGGAACAGGGAAGCTCCATTTTGGACTTCCTGCTGAGGCTGTCTGTGAGGACTAAATACAATAACATGGATAAGACAAGGAGCCAGGGCCTGATAGAACTGCAAACACCACCACATCTGTAAAATAAAAGAAGCTGACAGCGCTCACTGGACCAGCCCACATTCTCTTTTCCTGCTGGACAAGATTATTTCAAACGTAGCCCAAGCCCACCAGCCCTGCCCTTCTGCTCCCACCAATGGGAGCACAATTTATGCCCATTGCACTTATTATTACAACTATATACTTTATTAACACCTGAATGGATGGCATTCATGTGTGGAAAAGAGTTGTGTCTGTGAATTATGGGCAAATCAGGTAGAGTGACAACTGTAAAAGACTGGAGGGGAGGAGATACTAAAATTGAGAAGGATTCTTATATTATTTCACAAATGCCCTTAAATCCTTGATTCATTTTAAAGAAACTGGAGCTGGAAACGGTAGATGTTGTCCTGGGTGTGATTTGTCCATGACAGTATCCAGACCCCTAGTAATGGACCTGGCCTTAGCCCCGGGTCCAAAAGTAGCACATAAATGTGTATCAATATGTTTTAAACTGAAAGAAAATATTGACCATGATGGTGTCATTACAATGAACCACCCAAGCATGTCTTGATCAAGTTGGATGAAAGACTCCACTACAATGAAAATTCATAGAGAACTAGCTCCAGGCCATGCTGTGTTTTGAAGTTTAACAATCATGCTACTTTATATTTGCCCCAAACTCAAATCCCACACATTCTGGGAAGGACATTTGACTTTCCCCAGCTCTATTCCTCAGTGAGCGCTGGGGCCAGCCAAGGGCTTTCCTTGGTGCCTATCATTCAAGTTTCCGCTGCGAGGCAGATGCCACCACACCCTCAGGGTCTGGCCTTCCGCAGCGGCTCAGAGGCTGCATTCTACACATGAGCCTGCCCTGACCCACACCACTACAACACAACTCCCCTTACCACGTGATGTGAAGAGGGTGATTCTTACAATTAAATTCTTACAATTTAAAGATGAGTTTATAGATGGGTCCAGTGGTCTTTGCTGAGACGAGTCTAGCAGGGAGCTGGAGGCTGCTCACAGCTCTCAGTTGGGAAGGCCCAGACCAGAGAAGGGTCGGGGATGAAAGAACCAAAGCTTACCCCCTCCGCTGCCTTCTGAGAGGCTCCTTGACAGAAGACAGGCACAGGCTTTATCCAGGGTAAGAACTGTGGAAGGAGAAGCCACATGCCTGTGTGTACATGTGTGCGTGTATGTGGGTGTGGGTGTGTGCACGCGCGCACGAATGCATGCCTGTGTGTATGTGTGTGCACGTGCGAGTGCATGCCTGTGTGCACATGTGCATGTGTGTGTGTGTGCGACTGCATGCCCGTGTGCACATGTACGTGTGTGAATGAATGCATTGTGTGTGTGCATGTGTGCATGTGTGCAAATGTGTATGTGCACGCACGTGTGTTTTTGTGAGAGGTGCACGTGCATATCTGTGCATGTGTGCATAAGAGGGTGATTCCCACACGTGAAATGTGTGAGACCCAGGAAGGCACCTGGAAGTCCAGGGAGGCAGGGCCAGAGGCAGCTGAAAGGCCCTGGGGATGGAACTCTCTGGGATGGATGAAGTGTCCAGGGAATGATGTGGGGGACTAGAAGAGCAGTCAGCAGGGTGAAGGAGACTTGGGAGGGGCGGGGCAGACAGATGCAAACTTTACAAAGAAGTAATCATAAGGGGGCAGAGACAATGGTGAGATAAGGCTTCTCCATCTAAATCACTGTGGCAGGCGAGTTGTCCTGGCAGGTCAGAGCAGTTTGAGGGCAGAGGCTGAGGGAGAGGGGGCGAGGTAAGAGACAGGAGGTTAGGGAGCAGGATTAAGGAAGTGTTTCCATTCAGTTTTTAAGAAGGAAGAAACAGGAGCTCTTGATAAGTTGAAGGGAAGAAGCAAAGAGAGGGAGAGGCTGAGGAGCCTGGGACAGCAGGGGCTAATTGAGGTGGGAGGGATGCTCAGCCCAGACACAGGAAGGAGGAGGTTTATGGGGTACAGCAAGTACCCAGGCAAAAGTCGGGCAAGCCGCTGGGAAGAGAAGTGCAGTTGGGTTTGCAGGAGAGATGTGGCAGCAGGCAGGAAGGGCTCCTTGAGACAGAAGCACTGCCTTAGTACCGCAGAAGCGCAAGCTGCATCCAGAAAGGAGACGCAAAGACCAGGAATTTCAGAAACAAAGATGGTGATACATTTCAGTAACTGTCTACTGCATCAAAATATTCCCATGTTAAATACTTACCCCAAACATGCTTATATTATGTAAATGTGTTTGACAATATGTCCGATAAAGATTTTAAACATGTGGCAAGGTTTGACTGACATTTTAACTTTCATCACAAATTTATTGGATCAATGAAATACACAGAGTAAGTCATTCTTAAATATAGGTCAGTCCTTTAATCCATTTCAAAAATCACTGCTACATATTTGATTTTGTATTTTCTAGTCAGTGTTTTCCCATGTTCTTTAAAAACAGAAGCATGAGCTTTAGAAGAGCAAAAATACATTTACATACGATGTGATGAAGCATTTCATGATATATAAATTATATATAAGCTAAGATAGTACAAGTTACTGTGTAGAAAAAATAAACTTACGGTGAATAAATAAACTAACAACTTACCAAGTAAGATGTGGAGTATAAAAAGTCATTCCTATATATATATACATATACATATATATATATATATAAAAGTGTATGTGTGTCCTAGAGAATAAATATACTATATATACTTAAATATTTTGCGTGAAGTAACATGTGACACTGCATTTACGTTCAGTTTTGTAAACTAAAATACTGATGGCAGTGGGGGTCTCCCCTGACCTCCGGGGCCCCTGGGATCTTCTTTCCACTCCACGGGTACACACACCAGCAGAGCCCAGGCTCGCCCTCCAGGGACGTCTCACACTGCAAAGACAAAACCCAATGTCAGGAGCAGCAGAGGCAAGTGAAACTGGCTATACTCAGGCAAAGCCCTGGCCCCAAGGAGCTGTGACACTGGGCAGATACCCTCTGTTCCTCACCATCAGGTGTCAAAGGCAGCACTGTCTTCATGTGCTTGTTAAATGGCCCAGTGTTGTGCAAAGCTATCTGTTTTCACGGCCCTGATGTTAGAGCAGCTGAGTCCAAGGGGTGGGGAAGGACCCTTCCTGAGTGGGACCAACAGTGCAGTGCCATGGGCAGTCACTGTTTCTCATCTGTGATCAAGTACGCTTGGTCCTCAGTTTCCTCCTATAAAATCCACAGAGTCTGTGCTTTGTTGAATCCTAAAATCCTCCTCAAAATTAAATCTTGGTTTGTTTTACCTCATTTATTATTTGCCAATCCAAAAACATGCTACTGTATTTTATTACAGAGCTCTTTTCTCTTTTGGGGGAGAAAAAGAATGTCCAAGTAGATATTTTCCTAAATAGAGTTTGTTCCATTCCTTTCATATGATAGATGAGCAATCTAAGGTCCACAAAACTAGGGTCCTGTCTAAAGTCCCCATCCACACACGGTTGTTAAATGATGGCCCTAATGCTCAACCCCAGACCCCCGTCCCAGGAGGTTTTCCTCCACTGGCTGTGAAGTGCTGAGCTGTTCTTAGGTTATCTTGAGTTAGCTACTCCTGGTTCCCAGGGAGTGAGGCTCTTACTTAAAATGACAGGTTTAAGTCCCTCACAGTGCCTATCTAGGGCTGATAGCTTGGGGATGAATGACCACAGTTTTCAGGGATGTGGGACAACCAGAGCTGTCCCCATGAGGCTGCATATCAGCAAGACTTGCATACTTGTTTGCTGTGATAAAATCCATTCTTGTTGCAGTTTGGCAGATAAAATTTGTAAATTTCTTCTCCAGCCTTCTGTTGAGCCTTGGCTAATCTATCCAGTACTTTGTAGAGTTGTCTTTGGCATGGCTCCTAAAAGAAGCATTTGACATTAGTATAAATGACAAGAGAAAATGAAGTATTATGAAGAGATCACTGTCTAACCTGCAGGAAACCGTGATGGCGTAGTGGTTAAGAGCTATCTATGCCTGCTAACCAAAAGGTGGCAGTTTAAATCCACCAGGTGCTTCTTGGAAACCCTATGGGGCAGTTCTACTCTGTCCTACAGGGCCACTATGAGTTGGAATCAACTGGACGGCAGTGGGTTTTTGTTTTTTTTTTTTTTTTTGGTGGGGGGGATGGGGAGGGTCTCACCCGCAAGTGAGGGTAGTTAATCTCTGTCTTGAGTTGTCAAGATAAAGGACAGGAATTTCATTCACCTGAGCTGAGAGAGAGGTGGCCCAGGCAGTAGCCTAGCTGACCCCACAGAGCTTTCTTGGCTCCTCCAGCCACCCTCTGAGTAACTGGCACCAGGTATCCAGCACAGCTCTCTCGATGGAGAATTTAATGGGAAAATGCCTAGGTCTCAAACAACTTTCTTCTGCAATCTATAATATTATCTCACATAAACTGAATCGAATAGGGATTAAGGTGCTTGTTTGGAGCCCTGGTGGCACAGTGGTTAAGAGCTTGGCTGCTAACCAAAAGATCAGCAGTTCGAATCCAACAGCTACTCCTTGGAAACCCTGTGGGACAGTTCTACTCCGTCCTATAGGGTCACTATGAATCAAATTGATGACAACCGGTTTGCTTTGGAATGGATAATTTAAGAATTAACTCTCCTTCATTTGTCATAATTTCCAGGTGAAAGGTCTGAAGTATTCAGAAAATTGGCTCAATCCTCTACTTTTCTAGGTGTGCGTGTTTGTGAAATTGCCTTCTTTTTTCCAACAGATCAACTCAAGTCACTCCAATGTTTATTCTATGTCGCCCTCAAGTGGTAAAATTAAAAACAGACTTCAGTTATTTTTTCAGTTAAGATGTGCTGGGATCAGGGTTAGGAAACCCTGGTGGCGTAGTGGTTAAGTGCTAATCGGCAGTTCGGATCTGCCAGGCGCTCCTTGGAAACTCTATTGGGCAGTTCTACTCTGTCCTATAGGGTCACTATGAGTCAGAATTGACTCGATGGCAGTGGGTTTGGGTTTTGGGGGTCAGGGTTGGGGGAAGATCCTTATGCTGAGCTTTAGAGATGGTCTAGTCTGACACCCTTATTCACTGAGATGAGCTCAGAGACATGAAGTAACCCACCTATAGTTACACAGCAGGAATTGCACTATCTTTCTGCTCCAACCAGTTACACTAGAGACCGCCGAAACTACTTGCGCTAAAAAGCTTGGCAAAGCTAAGCTCAGAAACGTGTATTCGGCTTTGGGAAGAAAAGTCCTCATGTGCAGGGCTTCAGGACCAGGAAGGAGACCACAAGGCTTCAGTATGCAGAGAGTGCCTACCACTAGAAAGGCCTCACCTTCCATTTTTTGATGTCTGTGGTCTTGCGAGCCTTGATGTTCTGGTAGGTACTGATGGCGTTCCAGAGGATGGACTCTGCCTCATCAGAAGGGGCCATGAGGTGGAAGCTGTCCAGGAGCTGCTCCTGTGTCATCTCCTCACTCTCAGGGTCTGAGGAGTCCTTCAAGTCTGAAATGGAACAGACAGTTCCTTTGAGCTCTCTGCCAGTACCTGCACCCTGCTACCTCTTGAAGCACTTCTGAAGGAGACGTACACGTGCCTTCCCTTCCTCAAAGCCAGGCAGGGGCACAAGGTCGACCACGTTCACCCAGATTGCTGGCTACTCTCTTTCTAGAAGCACTTCTAATGGTTTTGGAGTAGAGTGGTACCAAAAGCAATACCCATTCTGCTCTAGAAAAAATACATTTCAGAGTCTTGCAAGGTTTCCCTGGGTTTTTGCTTCTAAGGTAGCTTCTAAGGGAGGCAAGCAACATCACATTTGTGGAGGTGCAGGAAAAGCTTTGAAGAAGGCAAGCATTAGGGCTCAATTCCTGACTCCATTAACTGAGAGTCCTGGGAGTATTATTTATCCTGTTGGAACCTCAGTTTCCTCATCCATAGAATGGGAATTTTAGTACTATCCTATGAATAAGCAGGGTAGGGTTCATTTAGATGGGGGGTCTAAAATGCAGCCCTCCTGACCCACAGCCCTACACCCTTCCTTCCCTAGGGGCCCTGCCATCTCACATAAGAAGTGACTCCTTTGGAAAGTCACTAGACATCTTGTAGATAGAGACCAAGGGCTTGGGTTCAGTGCTTAGACAGAGTCATGAAGAACCGATTCTAATGGAACCAGCTATGAGAATCTGTCTCCTTGGGGTCCACTGGGACCATCCTCTTTCTGGAGCAGAAAGTGTCCATTTATTTACAGAAACCATTTCATTTACTCTGAAGGACAGAGAACGGGCAGGAAAAGCTCACCCCCTCCTTGGAATGGTCATGCACTCAAGGCAAATCCCTGTTGGGGTATGGGACCACGAGACTGCTCCAAGAACCCACGCAGGATGTGCAACCAGCCCAGATGGGGAGGTAGGAAGTTGGGAGTATGGAAGAGTTATTTCCTTTGCTTCCCACTACAAATAAACTGCTGCTTAATTTCGGGAAAGAACCTGACTGTCAAGTTCTTAGGAGGTCACCGCAATATACACATCAAACATTGTTTTTCTATAGTGATGAATGGAAGTGAGATGTTTATCATAAACTCTCACATTACGTTCTGTAAACATCTGGGAAGCACATACTGTAGCCACAGGACATATATTACAAAGGACATTCCAAGCTTATGGGGGGGGGGACAGCAGGAGAGATGCCCACCTCATTCACAGAGGCTCCAGACCTGGGGCTGCTCACATGTCACACAGAGGAGTGCTGTGGGGCTGCAGGTGCCCTCTCCCTGTCAGGGCAGCCCATCTGGCTTCTTCCACCCTCCCTGAGTATCTAAGCAATGTCTGAGTGTCTATAGGTCACTGGGCTGCGGAACACAAGAGCCTTGTTCTCTCCTCCACCCTCCCATTAAGTGTCACCTGCGTAGTCCTTTCTGTTCTTCTCCCTGGGCATCTATTCCCAGGGTGGACTCAACTGGCTGGTCAGAGGTCTTTTCCTCCACATGGCTTTGGTTAAATGCTCCGATGCTGGCAGGAGGTGAACCTGACTTGCCCTGGGTCTTTAGACCAGCCCCTTACCCACCCAGACCTCAGGCTCCAGGCCTGCCATCTGTCCCAAGGGGGCTGGTAGGAGATGGGCGGGGGGGGGGGGAGGGCTCACCTGTGTCCTCAGCACTTGGAGGGGTACCGGCATAGTCCAGCTCAGGCACGCAGGAGCCCTGGCCGCGGGTGAGGGCGTGTAGGGGTCGTGATTCCCCGGGCAGCGCGCGGCAGCTCAGCCCGCTGCCACAGCGTGCGGTGTTCACGCCGCATGCCGCGCCCAGCTGCAGGGCACACGTCGGGCAGCAGCCGCAGCCGGCCGGCCGGGCGATCTCCTGGCAAGAGGCGGGCACTGGAGGACAGAGCGCCAGCTTCTCGTCGGAGCAGGGTGCGCAGCGCCAGGGCTGGGGTGCGCCAAGGGCCGCGCCAAGGAGGGTGCCCAGCAGCAGCAGCAGCGACCAGGCGCGAGCAGCGAGGGTCTCGGGCATCGCTGGCGGCGGGCGGTGGCAGACCGTGGCAAGTGGTGGCGGCGGGCCGGTGGCGCGATTGTTGAGGGCGGTGGCGGGCGGTGGTGATGGTCTGGAGGCTCAGTGGCGGCGTGTGGTGGCGGATGGAGGCAGCGGTCTGGAGGCGCAGTGGCGGCGGGAAGTGGCCGATGCTCACTGGGTGCCGCGCAGGCCTTATGTAGGGCGCAGAGAGCTCCACCCGGACCAGGTGGTTAATGATTGACAGCGCTTTGTGCTCTGAGCTGGATACTCTAAGTTTGTTTTGTTCTTGCTCGTGCGCTCAAGACCCTACGCAAACCGTGGGTGGAAGGAAGGTAAACGGTTTGGGTTTCAGATTTGTTTGTCCTGTTATGTGGAGCCAAAGTCCAATTCAACAACAAGCACCCCTGCCAGGCGGAGGGGTGGCACATGTTCTTGTGTAAGGGCCATCTTCCGGGCCTCGCCTATCCGGCCACCTTTCTTAGGCTCCTGCCCTGGGAAAGCCCAAGAGATAGGCAACACCCAGCCCACCCACCAGTTTTCATATGGGAAAACCAAGGCTCATAGTGAGGAAGGGCACAGACTGGGTTAGAACCCAGGCCTCTGCAAGCCCTGTGGGTACCATTTTGCCAAAGCCCAGAAGGACTTCTCTCTCCATATGAAGAAGCTGGGTCATTCCTATGAAGGAGGAATAAGGAGGGAGGGAGGGAAAGAGGAAGGAAAAAGGAAATGAAGAGAGGGAAGGAGGAAAGAAAAAGGAAGGAGGGAGGGAGGGAGGGAAAAAGGAAGAAAGGAAGCTTGCAGGTGCAATGGTCACTTAGGGGGCAGTGTGCAGTACAAGGAAGAATTCTGAGGTTAGGTGGGCGCTGCCACCCTCAGCTCTTTTTGCTGCAGATACAACCCCACCTGCGTGAAAAGATGCATGAAGCAGGTTCTACTCTGAAGCCTTGTTTGTAACATCTGCAAACAAGGAGAGTGCCAGATAAGAGAAGGATGGGGCATCCTTTCGATGGCACATACCAGCCAGGAAAATGAAAGGGGTGACTCTATTTACTGACAGGGAACAACCTCTTAGCTCTTCAAGTAAAATCTCCAAGAAAAAAAGGAAGGCCCAGAATATGCTATTGTTTGTGTACAAAAAAGTAATAGGCATATACATGGAACTGTGATTCTAAATTTGTAGAGTATCTGGGAAAGAATAGACAAGAAACTGGTACCAATGGCTACTCCAGGGCACAGAGGGTGAAACTGGGTTAAAAGCCTTGTTTTCACTGCATATCCTTTTTTAACCTTCTGAATTTGCGTTGTGCACTTACATTACCTATTAAAAAAATAAATAATTTGTTGACTATTTTTCTAGCCCCTTCACTGGTTCTATGACCTTAGGCAAATTACTTGACTTCCCTGAATTGGCTGGTTTTTTGTTTGTTTGTTTTTGTGTTGTTGTTTCGTTTGTTTTTTAAACCTGTAACCTATCAATAAATAGCAGTAGCTATAATACATCTTCAGTAACAATCAAATGAAGATACATGAAAATAACTGTAGTTGGAAACTCATGAACATGTTTGTCATTCTTTACAGAGTGTCAACAATTTTTTAGCACCTGGGTAAGGAAATGACCAATAATTTTGAAATTTTTAACACTATTTTCGATGTGGTCCCTAGAAAATATTATTTCCAAAAGAAGAACCATTGCTCTGAATTTTCTCACTGATTTCCTCAACTTAATCCCCGGTAACACAGCCCCCAAGAACAGTACCCACACTTGTAACGTTTTCTTCACAAAACATTGGCAAGAATCATCTAGCCAATACTTGGGGAACGCCTGCTGTGTGTTAGGGGCTGGCTGGCCTGGGCAGCTCCCTAACCGTGAGCTCGCCTCTGTGTGTCCCCTGCCCTAGTCCTCGGGGCTTCCCGCCTTCTGGGTGTTACGAAAGTTCCTCTCCTCACCGATCGATTTCCCAAATGTTTCCATTACCTGCCTCATAGTGACAGAAGATCATACCACCATGCAAACCACCATGAACACTGAGAACTCCCCCTGCCCCAATGTGCTTTCACAACAAATGGAGCCAGGCTCCTTCCCAGTGTCTATGCTGGGCACATGCCTATGGGTCCTTGGTGTGGGGTGAGTAAATCTCCCTGGCAGGTCAGAGTCACAGTTGAAATGGGTGCTCTGGCCCGAGGACCACTGCTAGTGCATCCGTGAACTCCTAGATGCCCTACAGGCCAAAGACTAGCTTGGCATTCAGTGCCTCTGTGGTCTGACTCCCACGGCCGGCCAGGAATGGGGGTGGAGGGTAGAGGGACGCAAGTGAGACACTGAGGGTACGGAATACAAGGAACAAGGAGGCAAGGGCAGAGGACAGGAAGAATGTAGCATGGAGGGAACACCCAGCATTTTTTCTAGGCTGGAGGCTGGAATACATGGGGAAGGAAGCTGCAGGTGAGGAGGTGGCGCCACAGGTTGCGGCAGGTCCTGAGAGGCCTTGGCTGTTGTATGGAGGGGGTTAGACTTCATTTGGGGGTCTTCAAGGGGACAGGGAGTGCATTCCCAGGGCACGAGCAGCCCACAGGCATCAGGAGAAAGCTGAGAATCAAGGCACGAACAAGACACAGCCCTTCCCTTAAAGAGCTTTCCAGCCAGAGAAGAAAAGCAATGAACAAATGCTTTAACACGTTAGCCTGTGACACCACATTGTTGTTATTGTTAGCTGCCGTGGAGTTGCCTCTGACTCATGGTGACCTCGTGTATAACAGGATGAAACATTGCCTGGTTTTGCGTCATCCTCACAGTCTTTGGTATGTTTGACAGACAGGTAGTGATAACACGTTAACCTACAATAAATGCTACGAAGGACAAGGCTGCAGTTACCTCTACCCCAGCACCAAACACAGTATGCCCACGGGTGCCCTGCACATCTGACAAGTGACTGTGGGATCGTCAAGGGGAGAGCCCCTGGGTACAAGCACACAGAGCATGGAGTGAGGGTGGGGGACAGGGTGGGGGCAGGGGAGCCAATATTTCTGATTATATTTACCTCCTGCCAAGCCACAGCTGGACATGCCATGTGCTGCCAGTTGGCCCACCTCACAATTGTGTGAGGTCAGTATTATCACGAGCGCTGTCACGTGGGGAAATGGACACTTGGTCTATCTGGAAGCAGTAAAGCTGGGGGTCAAGGCTGGCATCACCCAGCATCAAAGCCTGTGTGCCCTTTCTGTCAAACCACATAGAATCTGATGTAGGGTAGGGCCAAACGTGTGCGTGTGTGTGTGTGTGGTGTGTGTGTGTGTGTGTAGAGGTGACCGGGGGGCTGGATGTGGTGAGGAAGACTTGAAAGGTCATTTGGGGGGGACATATAGGAAGATTTCAGTGCCAGGCTGTGGAGTTTGCATCTTGTCACCTAGGCAAAAAGGACATGTGCTTGCAGAGTCTCAAGGACATGGGACGTGCCCAGCACTTCTTGCCCTGTTATAAATTCTCTGCAAAGGAAACACCTGTTAACATTTCAGAAGAGGCCTATCTTCAGTCATTTAGTGCTGCCATAACAGTAATACCATAAGCGGATGGCTTTAACAAAGAAAAATTTATTTTCTCACAGTCTGGTAGGATAGAAGTCCAGATTCGGGGTGTCAGCTCCAGGGAAAGGCTTTCTCTCTCTGTCGGCTCCAGAGGAAGGCCCTTCTCATCAATCTTTCCTGGACTAGAAGCTTCTCCACACAGGAACCCTGGGTCCAAAGGATGTGGTCTGCTCCCAGCACTGCTTTCTTAGTGGTATGAAGTCCCCCCTCTCTGCTCAGTTCCCTTTTCTTTTATCTCTTGAGAGATAAAAGGTAGTACAGGCCACAAACCAGGGAAACTCCCCTTACATTGGATCAGGGACGTGATGTGGGTAAGGGTGTTACATCCCACCCTAATCCTCTTTAACGTAATCTAATCTTGCCTCATTAACCGCAAGCAGAGATTAGGATTTATAATACAGGAAAATTACAACAATCAAAAAATGGAGGACAACCCAACAATACTGGGAATTATGACCTAACCAAGTTGACACGTATTTTGGGGGGATACAATTCAATCCATGGCAAGGCACGTGAGACATAATCCGGGCAATCCCATTGTGTAACTCCACGGGCGCTATAGGAATGGAGCTCACACACAGCATCTCCACCACTAATTCAGTGGTACTTCAGGAAACATTTGCCTTTGTATCACAAGAACCTGCAAGTACAGGAGCTGACTGGTGCATTTACTACCTCCATTAAAGGGGAGGCCATGGAAGGGGTTTCCAGTCAGCACAGCAGCTCTGGAGCCAGACTGCCTGTGTTTGAACTTCCGCTCTTCCACTTCCTAGCATAGCACATAACCTCCCTGGGTCTCAGTTTCCCCACATGTAAAATGGTTATAACGGAGTGGCTGACAGAAGTACTTAATAAACGCAGGCTGTGATTGTCATTCTCAGCCATTCTGTCATGCCTGCAGCCCAGGATTCCTCCCTAGGCCTTGGCTGCATGGGCTGGGGTGTCTCGGGAGAGTCACGCTGCCTTGGGGGATGATGAAACCCCATGGGGCATCTGTAACCCACTGTTCTCAATTCTACCTTCATGCAGTATGCTGCTTACTCACCAGCAGCGGAAACATTGAGCAATCTGTGCTCTGAAAAGCAATGCAAGGGTCAAGGGCAAAGTCAAACTTTCAAAGGAAAAACCTGCAATCCTGGGGACCCTCAAAAGGGAAGCTGTTTTTAACCTGGGAGGAAAGAAAAACAAAGATGCCCCACCCTTGTTCCACGGTCAACACAGAGAATGATGCAAATCTCTGCAAAGTCCTGGCAGTGCCCTTATCTCCCGGCAGATAAAAGGCACCACTGGGCTAGCTGATGTAAAGGCTGGAAGAGAAGCTCACGTCTACTCTCCCTGTTAAGCAAAATAGAAGTGTCATCCACCTCCTGCCACATCAACAAAGCCCAGGTTCTAAACACAGGAGCTGAAACAGCACACCTGAGATCAGTACCCAGGGCCAGGTCGAGAGACCAAGGTTTTCATCTCAGGTGCCTCTCTGCCTTCACATTCAGGGCTTCTGCTGGGATTAGATTATCTGCAGCCACATACGTAGTAAGTGCCAGAAACACAGAAGGTGCTCACATCTCTCTGCTCCCATCCTACTTCCTGTACCAGAGGCTACAAGGGCTGTGGGCACTTCCTCCAATCTCTCACTTCTGTTCAACACGTAATGGTTGAGACCAGCCTCAGCATCACCACAGAACTTGGTAGAAATGCCAAACCTCCTGCCAGCCCTAGACCACCTCCTCAGTCAGGAAGTCTGGGATGGGCCCAGCTTTGAGGAGCCCTCAGTGGCCCATTGGCTCAAATATCCAGCCTACCCCTTCACCCCAGCCATGACAAACCCCATCAGACTGGCCTTTTCCCTCCCACTTCCAGGATGCTGTATCCAAGCTAGTCTCCTTAATGCCCTTCCTCCTCTACACTGTAATAAGTCCCCACTCCATTCTGACACCCATTTGATATTGTCAGAAAGGCGGATATACAGAAAAACAGCCCAGAGTCTGCCTGGGGGTGGTCCTGGCTCCTCTGCTTGCTAGCCCTATGACCTTGGGCAAGCAGCAACCCTTCTGTGCCATAACAAGGCGGAGGTGCCCCCACTGGCACTTCAGTGTCTTGTGAAGTGGCCTGGTGTGCAGGGGTTTAGCAGGCACTCAAGAAATAGTTTCCCTCCCTTTGCTTTGTGTGAACTGCCCGTCCATGACAGCAGAATGCTGTCTTCCCCCCGCCCCCCTTACCCCAACCATCCACCTCCACGATGGCCAAGGCACCTCTCACCAGGCATCCCCACACACCACACCACCCTACTAGCCACCCACACACATTAGCTCCCAAGCCCTGGGGTGCCCACTGAACACCATTCAATTCAATCCATTGCTCCAGTGAATTCTCACAACAAACCCATTTTGCAGGTGAAGGCACCAAGGCACACAGAGATTATACAAATTTTCCCCAGTGGCAAAGCCAGCTAGTCACTGGGCCCAGTTCCCGGCTCTAGGAGCAGCAGCGCTCATGCTCCTGCTCTGAACCCCAGGGCTGCCCAGGGACCCACACTTGGCAGGGGGAGCTCAGGGCCAAAGCAAGTGAAGAGATACACAGTGGAGGGCTCTCCTTATTGGACTGCAAAGACCCCATTGTAAAACAACCATGGAAAGCCAAAGAATTAAAAAGAAAACCTATTTATAATTCTACAAGTCTAACAGCCTAAGTGCTTTCTCCTTCCTGATTTTCCTTCTCCTAGGAGCTCGGCTGCTAACCAAAAGGTCGGCAGTTTGAATCCACCAGCTGCCCCTTGGAACCCCTGTGGGGCAGTTCTGCTCTGTCCTATTGGATCATTATGAGTCAGAATCGACTCGATGGCAATAGGCTTGGGGTTTTTTTAGGTGTGCAGCACGTTGACGGATGCCATTATTTATTTTAACCATACTTAGGCTGTTGGACTTTTAGGTTGTTTCCAATTTTTCAGAACTTAAATTTTGGACTTAAGTTTTTCTTCCCTTGGGTTTTTTTTTTCCAGATGAATTTCCAAGATTGAAATTCCTCAGTCAGGATGAAGCCTTCTGAGGTTCTTGTTGTGCATTGACAACTACTTTCCATTCCAATTTCCATTTCCAACCGCAGTGCAGGAGAATACAAATTTCACCCCAACATCACCAGCATTATATTTTGATACTTTCATTTTTTTGGTATATTTAGCAATTTTAAAGTAATACTTGTATTATGATATTCCATGCTTATTTGATTATTAATGGAGTTTACATACTTTTCTCTATGGTTCTTTACAAAAGAGTACCAACCGTTGGCCACTTACTTATCTCCTGAGGTCAAAGGCAAGCTTGAGACTATTGGTATGTAACTAGTCACGCCGGAGTTGAGTGTCTGTTTTAAATTTTAGACAAAATATGAGTGTGACATGGAAATGGAGGATAATAATAATACCATAGGAAGTAGTTATAATAATAAAAGGTGCTACTATTTCTTGAGCATTTACCACATGCTAAGGATTTTCTATGTATTATCACAAAACCTGGTAAGGTGGCTCTTATATCAAAGGTGGTGTGTCTCACCCAAGGTTCCAAGTCAGAAGAGCCCAGCTTTGAACCCAGCCCCTCCTAGTTGTAAGCACCATGCTTATAACCAGAATGCCAGTCCCAGCATGGCAGATCAGCAGGGGTGCGTGTATGCAGCCAAGCTATGGACTAAGCCAAACTCAGGTCCAATCCTGGGCAATCACCTATGCTTCCTGAACTGTACAATGAGGGTAACTAGGATTCCTATGGCACGGAGTTTCCCTAGGGACCAAATGAGAGGTAGCAGGCTGAACTCACATTAGAGACCCAGAGCTCAGAGGGTGTGCCCCACACACCCCCCTACCCTGCTGCCCCACCACCAACACTGCCCTGTGCTCACAGCCTGAGCGAGGCCCCTCTTCAGTGTCCGACACATTCCTCCCCAGTCTGTTGCCCAACTGAAGTGGCAAAGGACACTTGTAACAGGTGACGTTTGTGTTTCTGAATAACTATGACTCTGTGGAAACAAACTACAAATTTCCCAACTATTTCTATTCACAAACACAAATAAAAGAGCCTTACACTGAGACCAAAAAGAGCATGACCTCAAACTCAGGAGGTCAGGGGGACCCAGGAGATGGTGGGCAGTGGAGGGAACACTGGGTTGCAGTCTGAACTAGTCCTCACTAGCATATGACCTTGGGCAAGCTACTCAACCTCTTTGTGCCCCAGTTTCCTCATAGGCAAAATGGGATGTATCTACCAAATAGGATTTTTCATCTATAAGTCATTGTGATATAAAATAATGAAGCCATCTGAACCTCAGCTTCCTTACCTGTAAAAGGGGATGATTCATAGTAGTAGTCTTTATTATTTTCTTTACTGGGCTCTCACAGACCACACAGAGAAGTTGACTATGGCCTCTTTCTCTTCAACACGACTGTCCAATCTGCTCCTTCCCTCCTGCCCCAACTCCATTCCTTCCCCTCCAGGCTCTGCTGCCCTAAGACCTGCCTGCCAGATGGGTCTCTGCCCTTGCTGGCCTCTGGTCTGCAGCACAATGCCCTCTGTTTCCATGCAGTTTCTCCCTCATGCACCGCTCCCCAGCATTCCCTGCCACCCCTTATATACTGTCTGTCCACTCCCACTGGAACATAAACTCCAGGAGGGCTTCTGTGTCTTGGTCCGTACTCTAACCGAGTGCCTAAGCAGTGCCTGGCACCAGCAGCACCAAAAAAATTTCTGTTGGCTGAATGAATGAAAGAAACCCTTCCAGTCTTTGATGAGGATACTTGGGTCCGCTCTGAATCTCCTTGTCAAGTTTCCAACCTCAGAGCTTCTTGGGAACCCAAACACTTGCCCCCAGGCCCTTCTCCTCCCCTAGTTCCAGCATCCCCAACACATATCCACAGCCCCAGGGCACACCTGCTATGCTGAGACACTCTAAGAACATTGTTACTCCACTTCCAACTGCCTGGTTCTCCCAGAGGACTCTGGGACTGGCTTGGGGAACAAGACCCAATGTGTGCATGTTCCAAAGGCAGCCTGTGCTTGTAAGAGCAAGCACACACATGTGCTGTCTTCCCACTTCCACACTGAAGAGGGGCACACACACTGGTCTATCTTGTTTCACCTGCCTTTTCCATAGCAGTGAATACAGAGCACCCCCCAGTCTCTTGTTGCAGTTCCAAGGTATTCTATTAAATGGATAGGCCACGAACATCAGTTTCCAAGGATAGATGTTTAGGTCTTTTCCAATATTTTGCCTCACAAACCCTGCTGCTGCAATGAATAACCTTGTACACATAACAGTTCACGCAGTCAGCGCTATTTTACTATGCTATTTGTCTTCATTCAGATTCAAATTCCTTATCTTACTCTTGTGCTCAGCTCTCTAACTCCTCCTCCTAACCTCTACTCAATCATCCTTATGGAAATAGCAGATCTCACACCAACACTGTCATTCCCACTCCCCTTTTCATTCCGTATTGTTCAGCTAACTCTGGAATTTGGGCCCAATGGGAGTAGTGTCTTGCACTTTTGCTAACCACCGCGGCCTGAGAACGCAGAAGACTGCCCAGCATTATACATAGTAAGTGCTCCTAGAATACAAGTGGCTGCTGGTATGAGCTAAAATGGTAACACCTAGAAAAATGTCTATTTGTAACCTAAAGGCTAAACACACCCTAGAGAAAGTCGATTTATGCTCTTAAGGCCTTCAACTGATGGGTTGAGACTCACCCAAATTACAGAAGGCAATCTGCTTTACTTAAGGACAACTGATTTCATCTCACAGAGCTACCTCATGAGAGCAACTTGATTAGGGTTTGACCAAATAACTAGACACCACAGCCTGTTGTTATTAAGTGCCGACTCACGGCGACCCTATGTACAACAACAGAATGAAATACTGCCCAGACATGTGCCATTCTCAAAATTGTTGCTAAGTTTGAAACTCATTGTTGCAGCCACTGTGTCAATCCATCTCATTGAGGGTCTTCTTCTTTTTGCTGACCTGCTACTATACCAAACATGATGTCCTTCTCCAGGGACTGGTCCCTCCTGATAACATGTCCAAAGTATGTGAGATGAATTCTTGCCATCTTCACTTCTAAGGAGCATTCTGGCTGTACTTCCTCCAAGACAATTTTGTTTGTTCTTCTGGAAGTCCATGGTATACTCAATATTCTTCGCCAACACCATAATTCAAAGGCATCAATTCTTCTTTGGTCTTCCTTATTCATTGTCCAGCTTTCATATGCATATGAGGCAATTGAAAACACCCGTGGCTTGGTTCAGGTGTAACTTAGTGACTGGCAGTCCTCAAAGTGAAGCATATATATATATATATATACACAAAGCAAAACCCGTTGCTGTCGAGTCGATTCCAACTCATAGCAACCCTATGGGACTGAATAGAACTGCCTGTAGGGTTTCCAAGGAGCGGCTAGTGGATTCAAACTGCCAACATTTTGCCAACCACATTTCGATTATTAATGGGTGTTTGCAGATGTTTCTTCTCATTTTGAGTGGTGCCACATTTGCAAATGAAGCTCTCAGAAGCTTGACTCTTTGTCTCATTAAGGTTGACTCTACTGAGGGAGCAGCATGTCTTAGGCTGGGTTCTCTAGAGAAGCAAAATTAGTGTAGCATAAAAATATATATAGAGAGAGATTTAGACAAAGGAAATAGCTCACACGGTTGTAGAGGCTGGAAAGTCCCAAGTTCATGGGTGTTTCTTCCTAGTCTGTCTTAGTCTGTGTCTTAGGTTGGGTTCTCCAGAGAAGCAAAACTGTAAATTGTGTAAATATACATTATAGAGAGATTTCTATTAAGGAAATGGCTCACGCAATCATAGAGGCTGGAATGTGGGTTAGGCTGGAGGTTTCTCCTGATTCACATAGCCACAGAGGCTAGCAAACCCAAGATCAGCAAGTCAGACAGCAGGGTTCTGGCTCACAGGCTGTGAAGACCAATGAGTCCAAAGATTGGTAGGCACGACTGCAGGTAAGCTACTAGCTCAAGTCCCAAGAACCAGAGGTCAGACAAACAGGAGCCAGCTGCAGGATCCAGTGTGAGCCTTGCCAGAGAGTCCACCTATATTGAATACAGGCCATACCCAAAAGAAACTCCCTTTCAACTGATGGGCTACTCACAGCAGATCCCATCATGGAGGTGATCATATTACATCAAATCTCATCACGGAAGTGATCACATCATCATACAACTGTTAAACTGTATAACTGCCAAACCACTGAGAATCATAGCCCACCCAAGTTGATACACAATCTTAACAATCACAGCCTGGAAACTCCGTTGAAACATATCCACCATGGATGACCTTGGTGGAATACCAGTGGCACAGTATCTTAGTCATCTAGTGCTGCTTTAACAGAAATACCACAAGTGGATGGCTTTAACAAAGAGAAATTTATTCTCTCACAGTCTGGTAGGCTACAAGTCCAAATCCAGGGCATCAGCTCCAGGGGAAGGCTTTCTTCTCTGTCAGCTCTGGAGGAAGGTCCTTATGTGCATCAGTCTTCCCCTGGTCTGGGAGCATCTCAGCACAGGAACCTCAGGTCCAAAGGACACACTCTGCTCCTCAAAGAAGAGTCAACCTTAATGACACGGTTAGAGTCAAACTTTTGGTACCTTCATTTGCTGGTGTGGCATGACTCAAAATGAGAAGAAACAGCTGCAAACATCCATTAAAAATCAAAATTTCGGATGTACAAAGTATGAACCTAGAAAAATTGGAAGTCCTCAAAAATGAAATGGCATGCATAAACATTGATATCCTAGGCATTAGTGAGCTGAAATGGACTGGTATTGGCCATTTTGAATCAGACAATCATATGGTCTACTATTCCTGAAATGACAAACTGAAGAGGAATGGCACTGCTTCCGTGGTCAAGAAGAACATTTCAAGATCTATCCCTGAAGTTACAATGCTGTTAGTGATAGAATAATATCCATACATCTACAAGGAAGACCAGTTAATACAACTATTATTCAAATTTATCCACCAACCACTAATGTCAAAGATGAAAAATTGAAGATTTTTACAAATTTCTGCAATCTGAAATTGACAAAACATGCAATCAAAATGCACTGATAATTATTGGCAATTGGAATGCAAAAGTTGGAAATGAAGAAGGATCAGTAGTTGGAAAATATGGCCTTGGTGTTAGAAATGATGCCAGAGATCACATGATAGAATCTTGCAAGACCAAAGACTTCTTTGTTGCAAATACATTTTTCAATAACACAAATGGTGACTGTACATGTGGACCCCACTGGATGGAAAACATGGGAATCAAATCGACTACATCTGTAGAAAGAGATGATGGAAAACCTAAATATCATCCACTAGAACAAGTCCATGCACCAACTGCAGAACAGAATATCGATTGCTCATATGCAAGTTCAAGTTGAAGCTGAAGAAAATTAGAACAAGTCCATGAGAGCCAAAACATGACCTTGGGTATATCCCACCTGAATTTGGAGACTGTTTCAAGAAGAGATTGGATGCTTTGAACACTAATGACCAAAGACCTTGTGGAAAGACATCAAGGACATCGTACATGAAGAAAGCAAAAGGTCATTAAAAAGATGGGAAAGAAAGAAAAGACCAAAATGGATGTCAGAAGAGACTCTGAAACTTGCTGTTGAATGTAGTAGAGTAGCTAAGGCAAATGCAAAAAATGATGACGTGAAAGCAGAACAGAAGATTTCAAAGGGCAGATCGAGAATACAAAGTAAAATATTATAATGAAATGTGCAAAGACCTGGAGTTAGAAAACCAAAAGGGAAGAACATGCTCAGCATTTCTCAAGCTGAAAGAACCAAAGAAAAAATTCAAGACTAAAGTTGCAATACTGAGGATTCTGTGGGCAAAATATTGAATGACGCAGGAAGCATCAAAAGAAGATGGAAGGAATATACACTCACTGTACCAAAAAGACTTGGTCATCGTTCAACCATTTTAGGAGGTAGCATATAATCAAGAACCGATGGTATTGAAGGAAGAAGTCCAAACTCCACTGAAGGCGTTGGTGAAAAACAAGGCTCCAGGAATTGATGGAATACCAGTTGAGATGTTTCAATAAATGGATGCCGCGCTAGACGTGCTCACTTGTCTATGCTAAGAAATTTGGAAGACAGCCACCTGGCTAACCGAAGAGAAACTCGTTGCTGTTGAGTTGATTCTGACTGATAGCAACTCTATAGGACAGAGCAGAACTGACCCATAGTGTTTCCAAGGAGTGGCTAAGGGATTCAAACTGCCAACCTTTTGGTCGGCAGCCAAACACTTAACCACCGTGCCACCAGGACCTGACTAAAAGAGATCCATATTTGTGCTCATTCCAAAGAAAAGTAATTCCAACAGAACGTGGAAATTATCAAACAATATCATTTATACCAAAGGCAAGTAAAATTTTGCTGAAGATCATTCAAAAGCAGTTGTAGCAGTACATCGACAGAGAATTGCCAGAAATTCAAGCCAGGTTTAGAAAAGGACATGGAAAAGGATTATCATTGCTGAAGTCAGAGGGATCGTGGCTGAAAGCAGAGAACACTATAGATGTTTACCCATGTTTTATTGACTATGCAAGGTCATTCAACTGTGTGGATCATAACAAATTATGGATAACATTGCAAAGAATGGGAATTCCAGAACACTTAATTGTGCTTATGAGGAACCTGTACATAGAGAAGGTGGCAGTCATTAAGATAGAGCAAGGGGATACTAACTACACTTTTTAAAATCAAGAAAGGTATGCATCAGGGTTGCATCTATTCACCGAACTCATTTAATTTGTATGCTAAGCAAATAATCTGACAAGCTGGACTGTATGAAGAAGAATGTGTTACCAGGATTGGCAGAAGACACATTAACAACTTATGATATGCAGATGACACAACCTTGTTTGTTGAAAGCAAAGATGGCTTGAAGCACTTACTGATGAAGATCAAAGATTATAGCCTTCAGCTGGATTGAACCTCAATATGAAGAAAACAAAAATCCTCACAGCTGGACCAATAAGCAACATCATGATAAATGGAGAAAAGATTGAAGTTGTCAAGGATTTCATTTTACTTGAATCCACAATCAACACCCATAGAAGCATTGGTCAGGAAATGAAACGACAAATTACATTGGGCAAATCTGCTGTAAAAGAACTCTTTTAAGTGTTGAAAAGCAAAGATGTCACTGTGAGGACTAAGATGTGCCTGACCCAAGCCATGAAATCTTCAATCACATCATATGCACGTGAAGGCTGGACCATGAATAAGGAAGACCAAAGAAGAAGCGGTGACTTTGAATTGTGATGTTGGAGAAGAATACTGAATATACCATAGGCTCCCAGAAGAAGAAACAAGTCTGTCTTGGAAGAAATACAGCCAGACCGCTCCTTGGAAGTGAAGATGGCAAGACTTCACCTCACATACTTCGGACACGTCATCAGGAGGGACCCATCCCTGGAGAAGGACACGGAGAAGGCACGGTAGAGTGTCAGCGAAAAAGAGGAAGACTCTCAGCAAGGTAGACTGACATAATGGCTCCAACCATGGGCTCAAACATAACAAGCATTCTGAGGATGGCGCAGGACTGAGCAATGTTTTGTTCTGTTGTACATAGGATCACTATGAGTTGGAACCAACTTGAGGGCGCCTAACAACAAAAATAACAAAATGTTCTCAAAGCCAAGAGTGGAGATGGTGAGTGGAGCCTCCTCCCCCGCTCCCCTTTTCCCCATCCCCTCTTTGGGTTACCCCTGCCATGTTGCACACAGTCTAGGCCTGGGCTCCCCCATCTGTCTTTGCATCTGAGCTTTCCTTGTTTAGATTCCTAGATGCGCAGAAGTTTTAAAGCTGGAAGAGCCCTCAGATATCATATCCTTTTACAGGAAAAAAAAAAAAAAAAACAGAACAAATGAGGGAAAAGTCAGACAAATAGTCAAATAGTAATTTTATTTTTTGAAATAATGAAAAGAATAGCATTTATTTTGGGGTCACACAATCCTGGTTCTCTAAGTACCACTAAGTGACCTCAAGGAGTTTGTCCCAGTTCTATGGGCTGCCTTCCCTTCATTAAAATGGAGTAGCAAACGCTTTGCTCTCCCGGTTGTTGGAAAGCTGAGAATATGGAGTATAAGAACAACCTACCACTGGGGGTGCATCCAGGATGGCAGTTGTTCTAGTTTCTTGGTTATCCTCTCTCTGTATTCCCAGTCCTGCTTAAGGCCTGATAGGATATTAATATAGACTTTTACCATTACTTATGGTAAGCCTTACCATTCATTTATGCAACAGTTTCCAACATGGACCAGTGAATGATCAGCATCACCTGGAAGTTGTTACAGATGCAAATTATCAGCCCCACCCAGCCCTGCTAAATCAGAAACTTGGGGGTGGGGCCCAGCATAGGGTGTTTCAACAAGGCTCCAGGGGATTCTGAGCAGCTAACATGGGAGAACTACTAAATGCTACAGTGGACGAGCCAGGGAGTAAGAAACCCAGAAAACTCACAAACCAAACCCTTTACCTTCCAGTCGATTCGGACTTATAGTGACCCTACAGGACAGGGTAGAACTTCCTCAAAGGGTTTCCAAGGAGTGCCTGGTGGATTCAAAGTGCCTACCTTTAGGTTAGCAGCGGAACTCTTAACCGCTACACCACCAGGATTTCCAAGGAACCCGTAGCAGTGGTAATTCTTTGAAGCCCAGGGGTCCTGAGTCAAGTCTCAGCTTTCCTCCTTGTAATTGTCATCCGGGAGGCGTGGTCTCAGTTGCGCCACGGATTAAGTTTTGGTGACATCCGTGAACCCCTTTAGGTTGTGATGATGCAGCAGCATCTGACACATAATACTCCACAGATTGCTTGTTGTTTAGAAGTCCATGCTCCGCCCAGTGCCCGAGCAGCCTCGCGCTCATCAGGCAGACATGGGGCCCAGGTGGGCACCACACATTTACCTGGCCTGTGGTGGGCGCGCAGGACCTCACCCAGAGCTACAGCTCCTAGCTGCAGCAGGATGGAGCTGGAGGCACAGGTAGAAAAGGGTGGGGGTCCTTGGTGACAGATGGCGGGGGAGAGTGGTGTGGGCAGGAAAGGGCAGGGCAGTGTTCTTGATCCCACCTAGAGGCACACCTCCTGGCCCAGAGCCCTCATTCTCCCTCCATCACCTCTCCTACATGTCCTGATCCCCAAGCGGGGTGTGGCAGCCTCTCCCCAGCTGGCCATGTCCAGCTCTTTGTTCCCTAGGCAGGCCCTTGGCTCCTTGGCCTTCAGGTGCTCAGAGACAGGAGGTATGATTCCCTGCCCTGGGTCCCCTAACCCTGGCATGCCGCCTTCTCCTGGGACTGCTAGGACACTAACTCCTCTGGATTCGAAGACATAACAACAGCTCTGGGCTCAGCTTCCTCTTGGGCTGTGTTCACACACAGTCTCAGGACACCCAGCAGGACCCTGGTAAGGATAATGAGATTCCAGGGCCACAGACCACATAGGTAACAGGGCAAGTCAACGTGACCCACTGCACTAGACGCAAAACAAAAAACCAATGTGCAAATTAGTTAACAATCCCCAGGTGAAGTTAAAAACTGACATTTACAACCCTGCCCTTGAGCACCAGCTGGAGAGGCTCCTCCCAGTCTGAATCCCTGTTTAACCACTTATCACTAAGCATGCACCTTGGGAGATTTACTGAGTCTTTTTGTACCTCAGTTTCTTCATCAGAAACGTAGGGATTCTTTTTAGTTTTTAAATTGGTAATAAATTCCTATGTTTTCCACACAATAAAGCATAAAACAATATACAGTGACCTCATCACCTCTACCGAGGCCCCTCCACCATCTGCAAACACTACTTTTAGTTTCTTCTCCTAGAACTTCTTTAAATTCCTATTTTTCCTCAGAGTCTACCTGAAAGTCTTTCCTTATCAGTCTGTAAGAAATATTTGCATTCTTTTTTGTAGCTGTGGAGTATTCCATTAAATGGATGTCCCATAATCTAACTGGTCCATACTGATGAAGATTTGGATGGTTTTCAATCTTCTCTTACGAAGTGATACAGTGAATAACCTTGTACACACGTCATTTCTCACACGTGTGTTTCTGTAGAACAAACTTCCAGAAGGGGAGTGGCTATGTCAAATGGTGTATGCAGTTAACAGTTGAGTGCTGCCAAGTTCCCTTCCATATCTGACATACCAGTTTCCTCACTGTCTTTTCTAAAGATTTTCATTCATACTTTTGAATTTTTATCCGTCTGGTGGATAAAAAGAAAAAAAGCACTTTGATCTCATTTTAAGCTGCATTTCTGTTGAGTGAGGGTGAGCATCTGCTTGTCACAAGGTCAGTTTTTATAAACAATTCTTTGTGCATGTTTCCATCAGGCTGTTGATTTTCCTGAATATTCGGAAAATAGGCCCTTGCTTGTCTCTGATAGGAGCTGCAGTTGGCCTTTTATCTTTTGATTTAGCATATGGTGTTTTTGCTTTACCGAAGTGTTTTTGTTTTTTTTTAATTTATTCTAATGTGTTTTTTATGACTTCTGGACTGAGTCCTAATTAGAAGAGCCTTACTCCTTACAAGTTTACAGGATTAATTTCACCCATATTTCCTTCCAATGCATTTATAGCTTTGTTGTTTACATCTTTAATCCATTTGCCATTTATCTTGGTAAATGATGTGACTTTGTCTTGGATTTTTAAAAAATATATTTCATCTGGGTAATTTATAGATTTGTAAAAAGAATTTAATCTTCAATCTCTAATAATTGAGTTTAGTGTAAAGATGAGGTAGGGACTCAGCTTTATCTTACTATTTTTCCAAACAGCTAACCAGTCAGAACATCAACATTTAATGGGGGTGGAGAGGGAAATTCTCTTTCTTAATTATTTGAAGTATCATTTTTTTTTTTTTAATAATCCAGTGTATACTTCTGGATCCTCCATCCTGGGTATATATTTGTAAAATAATACCAAATCATCTGTAGATTTTAGTATGTTACAATATTCTTTTATCAAAAGACATCAAATTATCAACATTTCATTAATTCTTAGTTAACTTTTATAAATAGGTTAGTTAAAAGTACCTCCTGATGATAAGAAAATATATTCCTTGCAGTTTCTTTTTTATAAGTGTCCCAGTCTTTCTCATTTCCATTTTTTCAGTCTGAAATTTTGGCTTCTGATTGAAGTAGAATAATTTAAAATCTTTTACAAGTGCCTACTATCCTGCAGATAAAAGGATACTCTTTCATGCTATTTAGATCTGTTTTCTTCTTTTTCTGCTTGATCTTTTGTTAGGTGCTGTGGAGTTGATTCCTACTCATAGTGACCCCATTTGACATGGTAGAACTGTCCCCTTGGGTTTTCTAGGCTGTGATTTTTAAGGGAGCAGATCACCAAGTCTTTTCTCCTGTGGAGCCACGTAACCGTTGTGCCAACCAGAGCTTCTTCCTTCATGAGCTAGCATGAATTACACTCAACTATTGCTTTATTTCTATTTCTCCTTATATTTCCCAGAATTTTCGCTCTATGACCGTTGATAGTATGTTATATGGTACAAAGATAATCTTAACACAAATGCATTTTGACTTTGATCTTTTATTACAGTGTACTTTTTGGTTTTGTTTGCTTTTTTGTCTTATTTAATGTATTTTGTTGTGGATTCAACCCTGTCTGATAATATTGACATCTTTGATTTTTTTTTTTTCCATTCGTACTTCCCCGATATTTCTTTTGCCCATTACTCCATTTTAAAACTTTTCGAAGCACTTTTTTTGTTGTTGTTTTTAGATGCATCTTATTGTATGCAGGGTATGGTTGGTTTTTGCTTCCTAATCCAATCTGAGAATCTTTAAATAGGTGGTTTATTCTGCCTGTCGTTCTTGACATAACACATGTGTTTGGCCTTTAGTTCTGGCATCTCTTAGTTATTTTTTTATGCTTTGTTTTGTTAAAAATAATCAAAACTCACTGAAATTTGAACATAAGGTTTATTCTGAGCAGTTATTCTACATGCATATAGGGAGACCATTTTGCTTCCAGAAAAAGGAAATTGCTCAAAGAAGCTAGGTACAATGGGGCTTATAAAGAGAAGAGGAGGACCAGCCATTGGCTAATCCTAATATGATTGATCAGAACCCTATCTTCCCCCCTTTACTAGATTAACTGATAACAGTTTACTTCTGGCGTAGCTGCTAACAGTTTGGCCCTCTACCCACCAGCTGCATAATGATTTTTGAGATTTAAATTAGGAGGTAATGGTTTGACAATATCCTTTTCTAGCAGATTAAGACAAATTTACATTGCTGTAGAGCAGTTTCTGGTAGGCTTCTGTAGTTCAGATCAGGCATTTTATGGTTTCATGAATAAGAAAAACCTTCAAATCAAAGTAAGATATCTGTTATTGATTTTTCTATTCAACAGTTTTAATGAGGAAATATATGATTTTCTTTCAATACTTTGTGTTTTCTCTTTGTATTGTATAGAAAAAGTTGTATAGGGGCACTCTAAAATCTGGGGTACTAGGCATGACTGAAGTGGCTTACACAAGATCTGACTTGGACTCCATTTTGTCCTGGCTCTGCTTCTGCTTCTGAGGTGACCCATGACTATTGGTGGGTAAACAAGGGAGGGGCAGCTTACCCTCAGAAATAATGTGGTTAAAAGTGGATTAACTAGTATGCAGAAAGGTGCTTACACAAGGAACTTGCCTGGCCATGTCCTTAGTGATTTACCGAAAATAACCAATCAGGAGAACTTTCTTTAGCTAGCCAATCAGAATAGTTTTTTTTTTTTACTGTTAGTTCCTGATATTTTAACATTTAAAGCCTGCCTGGCCTCTGACTGGGGGAGCACTTTGTAACTGCCTGGTTTCTCTGTGCCACCCTGACTCACTCTGTCCCTCAATAACCTCTTTTGCTTTTACTTTAAGCAGACTCTGTGATTTTGCGCTATGACAGTGTATTTTCATTCTAATGATTTAAAGGTTTTACATCTGCCTTCATTTCTCTTGTGGTTATTTCTAAGTTGGAAGTTCATATAACCCTGATTTCTGTTTATCTTTTTAGCATTTATCAATCCATAATGCCTAGTAACAATGAAACAATTCTTGGTTCTTTCTTTATTGCTTTTGTCACTTTAAATAATTATTGTAGAAATGTTAGCAGACTTAAGCATGGTCTGTGTATCGCCTACTCCTGTCTTAGTTTTTATATTATTACTTTTACCTAGAAACAGTTTCTAATATTTTCATTCTTTCACTTCTACTATAGCTTTATTTCTCCTGATACCTGTCCTAGTGAGAACACTAGAATGATGCATTGCAAAAAATTAAAACATGAATTTGAGTGAAGAAAAAAAAGACAAAATCATTCCAGGAAATGGAGAGACAAAGCCACTCAAACAAAAGGCTACAGCATGTGGTCTTGCTTGCAGCGAGAACAGTGAGGTACTTATCAGACAGAGCAAATGAAGGCAAAATGGTTTCACGTCAAGGTGATACAAGGGATTGTCAAGCTATAAACTTTCCTAACATCAATTTCTAGCCTAAAAGAAATCTTTTATTTCCTGATACAAATTGACTAAGGCAGTATTTCTAAAGCAAGCAGTGATTGATTGTAGGCGTAGTTAACCCTGTTGGAGTCCTTGAAATGTAAAAGTCTACCATTGTGTTAGGAGAGAGATTAGATTAGCTCCAACTTGAAGCCTTTTAACATGTAAACATTGCCGCTCTGGCTATGAGGGAGTGAGTTAGAGCCTAGGCATTTACTGAGAGCACTCAGTTTTCTACACTCTTTGTTCACTTTCACAGGAAGGCAACTTGTCTTTTGTAGAAGGCAGAGGCAGGCTTCAAACCTATTTGTAGCTTAATAAAATAGAATATCAATTTAAGTCTGGGATTAACCATTTCGATCATGCAAAGCAGCCCGTTTTAAGGTTTGCTTATTCACATCTAATTAATAAACATATGGAAACCCTGGTGGCATAGTGGTTAAGTGCTACGGCTGCTAACCAAAGAGTCAGCAGTTCAAATCCGCCAGGCGCTCCTTGGAAACTCTATGGGGGCAGTTCTACTCTGTCCTATAGGGTCGCTATGAGTTGGAATAGACTCGACGGCACTGGGTTTGGCTTTTTTGGTTTAAGGTCAAATTCATAAAAGCACCTAAACATACTTATTAAATTTCCTGAAGGGTTTTTTTTTTTTTTTTTTTCTTGGCTCATTTTCCTTATTTGACTTGATTTGTAGGTTTCCTTGAAGCTTAGCCTCCTCACTTGCCTGCCTGTGTCTCTTCCTTGGGAAGAGTCTTGCCCTGCCCTGCTGTTTTTTTACAACCCCCAGTGGATTCCATGCTCAGTGACTTTAATGTTCCCCTGAGAAGAGGTTGAATCTAGTCTCTCAGCCACCCTATGAGTTCAGATTCTGCTCCTGGTCTGCCCTTGGGTCTCCCTCTGCCTTTGGCTTCGTCTTCATGGTGCACTGTACCTCCAATTTGTTGTGGTAGCTGACTCTCTCACTTGCACCTTTGAGATGAGCAAAATGGTCATGCCCCACCTACAGACCAGGTTGTGGTCCTCGTTTTCCTGCCATGCCCAACCTAGGCAGATTCTAAGTGGACTGAGCTACATGCTCTCTGCTCAGAGCATCAGGTAAAGCATTAGCAAGGAAGGTGAGCAAGACAATCTCTGCTCAATTTGCGATTGAACTGAATGAAGGAGGCCCATGTTTATACATGATACCGTGGGTAAGCCAGGAGGCTGTGGCGAGGAGAGTGCTAAGGGACTGTTGAAAGCTATAGTAATCCAATGGTTTAGTGACTTTTCCAAGCTATTTTTGCAAAGACTGAATTCCTTGTTGTGTGAGTTGCTGAAGTCTCTGTTCTTTTAACTTGTGTTCAGCTAATATTGTAACACAGATTTTCTTGAATTATGAGGTTGAAAAGAAAAGGGGAAACAAGAAAGAGAAAGAAAAACAATAGGCAGGAAGGAAACAAACAAAAAGTCGCCTCTTATCAGGTTTTCAAATTGGCTCTGTGCTGGGGCCCTCCTTCAACATTTAGCCCTGCTAACCATGGGCCTAGAGATCAGCCTGAGGTGGAAGCTCGGATTTCCTCAGGTCTTCTTATCTGGGCAGGCTTCTTGCCCTGGGCATGCATATGCCTCTCCAAATTACACACTGTGTCTTTGAATGCCTCAGTTTTCCAAAGAAACTCTCATGTTTTTTGACCTTGGCCCGAATTGCCCTCTTTTGCCTTGGGCCACAGTCTTCTCAGTTTGCCTTTCAGTGCCACAGGTCATGCCCACCACTCCTCTGCCCTGAGGGACCTCTGAGAGGGATGAAACACAGACTAGCACTTTGTGTCAGTATTTTAGGTAGCCACTGGACCAATTTGAACAAACAGAATAATGTATGAAGAAGTTGTGCTGCTTTCCCTCCAGAACCAGGGATCAGGCTCCCAAGCTAGAAACCTGGCTGCTGCTTCAAGCTGGCTTCTGAGCAGATACAGGGGTATCAAAAAGCAACAAAGCTTTCCTACCATTTTGACAAGCTTTCACTTGGTTTCTATGAACCCCCAACTGTTCACCAGAGCTCTAATAAGGCTAGTTCTGACAGTTTCTGCTTGTTTTGATGTGTCTGTGAAAGGGTAGCAGTGTGGGACTTGTTATTCTGTTACCTTGGGGACATTATTCCTCGCACTTACTGAAGACACTGTAATCATTTTCCTTGCAGAAGACAGTCCTGAGAAAATGGACACTTAGATCATATAGTCATTACCCTTTAACTTTTTACTGAATTCTGGGCTCCTGTTGGTTGCTGGCTCTGTCCAGGCAATTGACATATCATTACTAATCATAGAGTATTAGCAGGCATCTGGAAATGTCATAATCATTCCATTTTTAAAGTTTTATTCTTTTGGAAAAGTGGCAGTCCCTCCTCTATTCTGTGACAATGGCTTCCTTATCAGTTTTTGGATGCAGTGGGCTGCGATGGACATTGTAACAGGAAAATGTTATTCTTGTTACCAAAAAGATAAATGCATGAATGAATTGTTCCTTTCGAGTGGGTTAAACATAGAATAGAAAATCCGTCATTGCTTTGGAAGTTACGTCAACTCTCTATACATTTGCTGGACACGCTGCAACGCTAGCTTGCAGCATGATTTAGCATATGTGTCTAAAAGATTGATGAGACATCGTTACAAAAAATAGAATTGCGAAGTCTGTTGTCACAATGTTTTGACGTGAGAAGTTCTGAAGGAACACTGCAAAGGTACATGCCTCATGGTGAAAACAAATAGGTTTGCTAAGTATAGCACCTCAATATCTCAAAAGAGGTTGTGAGTAACAGGAGAATGAATGGCTTAATCAGAGCTTTTTTTTTGGAAGAAAAAATTGGCCGTGATTGAATTGCTACAATCATAATTGGGCTTGGGATTTGAATAGTAAAGTGTTTTTTTCCAGTAATTACATCACGACTTCCTGCTAGCCGTCAGCACTAGCTGCCTGCTGTGATGGCTTGGCTTATTCAAGTACAAAAGCTGCAGCATTTTCCTACGGCTTTCTTTGTTGTTGTTTTTTTTAAATGTATCTTGAGGTGATTTAATAGACAGTTTTCGATTTTTTCCTTAAACTTTTGTTACCTGAAAATCATTTGTTCTTCCTGTCCTTAAAAAACAAACACATTTTTGACTGATGCTTAAAGTTTTGACCAAAGTAATAATAATAATAATAATGGCAAGGTGAGCACAGAATGATTGCGGTCCTGTCCTGGTCCCAGGTTAAATCTCAGTGTCTGTCATTACTGTACCTCAACACTGCACTCACCCCCCACTTCCGGTGGTGGTTGTAATTAAATGAAAATATTCCGCTTATGAAGCTGGCCCTCTGTGTTTTCGCTTTGCAGATTCCTGGGTGGAACTTGTCTGAGGGAGAGAATGCATCTCTAGCAACTGGATCACCCTTGAGAAAGCTCATAAAGCACAGCACCCCTGAAGACAGCAAGCTGAGCCACAGCATGAGGCCCCTGGGAGAGATTTCCTCCCTGAGTAATGGGGGGCGTGCGGAGGCATCCCCAATGCCTACACATTCCTTCCAGGACCTCTCATCCCACCTGACAGGGCTGAGCTTCAAAGCCTCCTTTAGGCAGAGGAGGCTGTCCACTGTCTCAGCCTCCAAGGAGTACAGTGGCCAGTTAGGGCCTGACGGGGGCCTATTAGCTCCTGAGGAAGAACCACCCACCTCCACCACATCATCCACAAAGCAGAAGAGCGTGTCTCCCCGAGCACAGAGCAGGCCTGTGGGGTGGCCTGGGATTTCCAACACCAACAGGGCTAGAAGGAATAAAAGGGACCTGAAGAAGAAGGCGGCAGTGGTAGGCTTTGCTCCTCTTCCACCCCCGTTCCGGGCCCTCGAACAGGGACTGAGGCATGCCTGAAGCTGCCCATTAAGAAAGGGAAAGAGATATTGGGAGGGCTTACAGACACCAGTGCTGTGTGAGAGATTCACCCTTCCACTGCCCTGGGCCTTGTGGACTGACACAGCCCCATCCTACAGATAAGGACAGAGGGAAAGGTTAGACAGCTTGTCAGGGTCACTCAGGACTCAGACAGGGGCTGTCCAGCTCTAGCCTGCCATCTTCCTTCCTGGCATTTGTCCCAAGAAAGTTCTCTAACCTGAGGCATCACTTTAATCCCTACATTCTCTGGATAGGATTTGAGGTTCAAAGAATGAGCCTGCTCTTTGTAAACCAGCAGCAGGTCTGGATGCCCTGACGTCAATCTTTGGCCGACAAGAATCCGAGAGCCAGCTCTGTCCAGCTTTGAGGCCTTAGCAGAAACGCTGAATGGCAGGAAAGACCTATTATGTAAATAACAGAAATTTACCTCTTCTAAAAGAAATCTGCTTCTCACCGCCCCCCCCCCCCCTTGGGTGTGTCTTTTGGTGGCTTCTTTCATTCTGTTCTGAAACCTCAAGAAGAAGGTTGTTAAATATTCTTGGTGTAGTCCTTGATTTCTGAGGGCCTCATTGAGGGCAGCTCCTCTGTCCCTCCCTGGAGCCCCTTCCTCAGCACAGGCCTTTGGGATAGCAATGCTCCTTCACTAGTATCACAGTCTCCCAACCCCTGTGGCCAGTGAACTGACAGAACAGAGGACCATCTTTACCTTTTCATTGGAAAAGATGCTTCTCTTGCACATTTCCCAGGATTACACAAGAGGACAAGTGTACCATCTTTACCACAGCACGTGGTACCTGGCAGGAATTCAGCTGTTGAAGCTGATGGGAAAAAGAAGCCCTCTGTTGGGTGCAGGGGAGATTCATGGAAGCTGGGCTGGCCTGACCTGCCTCCAGTCTCCCTGGCCTATGGCTCTGCAGGGAAACCTCAGAGCACGTAGTGTGTGTCCTCCCAGCTGGGTGCTTAGGGGTGAATGTGCAGTCACCATCTGTTAGCTTTGTACCATTAAACCGTGTAACCCCACCACCCAAAAACAAAAAACCCAGTGCCACAGAAGGGAAAATTCCCTATAGTCCCGACACTCTAACAAGGTGCTACTCCCTTTAACATATGCTCTTCAATCTTTGTCTACAGATGCCTGGCTCAGTTATACTAAGGATGAAGTAGGGATAGGAATGTAAGTGTGTGGAAAACTTTTCTTGTTTATCTACATACCACCTGTGGATTCCATCCTCCAGCATCAAATGACTCTGGCTGACCATTGTCTGCCTCCTGGATCCCTGTGTTGGTCTATTCTCTCATTTTGATAGGTTTCATCTTCCCGTCCTGGTTGGTGCAAATAGTTAAGCACATGGCTACTACCTGAAAGGTTGGCAGTTCAAACCCCTTTAGAGGTGCCTTGGAAGAAAGGCCTGGTGACCTGCTTCTGAAAGGTCACAGTCTTGAAAGCCATATGGAGAAGTTCTCTGCACATATGGGATCACCATGAGTCTCATAGTATCTTCTATTAGCTTCCTGAGAAGGGGCACGTTTTTGGAGAATTCTCCTTTGTCTTCTTTCCTCTTCACATTGATGGTTGACTGCTAACCAAAAGGTCAGCAGTTCAAATCCACCAGCTACTCCTCGAAAACCCTATGAGGCAGCTCTGCTCTGTCCTTTAGGGTCACTAGGAGTAGGAGTTGACTTGATGGCAACAGGGTTTACATTGGTAGTTTGGAGAACTTGGAATTCTGAAGGCATTGCACCACCATCTTCTGGCTCCTTTTATATAACTCACTTTCTCCACATTCCCACCCCACCCCCAGCCTCTCACATGACCCCCTTTTGTTCTTAGTGTTGCTGAGTTTCATACTGATGACATTTCATGGGATAGTTCATGCTGGGCACTCCATGGCCCTTTCACTTGTGAGTAGTTTTCATGCAGTATTCCTTTTTTTTCTCTCTCTCTCCCTCCCTCTTTTTTTTTGTTTTTTAATTGTACTTTAGGTGAAGGTTTACAGAACAAACTAGTTTCTCATTAAATAGTTAATACAAATATTGTCTTATGACATTGGTTAACAATCCCACGATATATCAACACTCTCCCCTATTGACCTTGGGTTCCATATTACCAGTTTTCCTGCCCGGGCCTGCCTTTTAGTCCTTGCCTCTGGGCTGTTGTGCCCCTTTAGCCTCGTTTTGTTTTATAGGCCTGTCTCATCTTTGGCTGAGGAGGGAACCTTGAGAGTGACTTCATTATTGAGCTAAAAGGGCGTCCAGAGGCCATGCTCTCGGGATTTCTCCAGTCTCTATCAGGCCAGTAAGTCTGGTCTTTACTGTGAGTTAGAATCTTATTCTACATTTTTCTCCAGCTCTGTCCAGGATTACTATTGTGATCCCTGTCAGAGCAGTCGGTGGTGGTAGCTGGGTACCATCTAGCTGTACTGGACTCAGTCTGGTGGAGGCCATGGTAGCTGTGGTCCGTTAGACCTTTGGACTAATCTTTCCCTTATATCTTTACTTTTCTTCATTCTTCCTTGCTCCTAAAGGGGTGAGACCAATGGAGAATCTTAGATGGCCACTCACAGTCTTTTAAGACCCAGATGCTACTCACCAAAGTAGAATGTAGAACATTTTCTTTATAGAATATGTTATGCCAATTGAGCTAGGTGTTCCCCAAGGCCATGGTCCCCACAGCCCTCAGCCCAGTAATTCAGTCCCTCGGGGAGTTTGGATGTGTCTATGGAGCTTCATGACCTTGCCTTAGTTAAGCTGTGCTGTCTTCCCCAGTATTGTGTACTTTCTTACCCTTCACCAAAGTTACCACTTATCTATTGTCTATCTAGTGTTCTTCTATCCTCACCCCTCCCCTCCCTCGTAACCATCAAAGATTGTTTCTTTTTTGGTGTAACCTTTTTATGAGTTTTTACAGTAGTGTTCTCATACAATATTTGTACTTTAGCGATTGACTTATCACACTCAGCATAATGACCTCCAGATTCAACCATGTTCTGAGATGCTTCACAGATTCATCATTGTTCTTTATCGTTGTATAATACCCCACTGCGTGTACATACAATAGTTTGTTTATCCATTCTTCTGTTGATGGGCATCTAGGTTGTTTCCATCTTTTTGCTATTGTGAACAATGCTGTGATGAACATGATTGTGCATATGTCTATTCATGTGACCACTCTTATTTCTCTAGGATATATTCCTAGGAGTGGGATTGCTGGGTCATATGGTATTCTATCTCTAACTTGCTAAGGAAGTGCCATATCATTTTCTACAGTGGCTGTATCACTTTGCATTCCCACCAGCAGTGCAAAAGAATTCTGATCTCCCTGCAGCCTCTCCAACATTTGTTATTTCCTGTTTTTTTGATTCCTGTTAGTTTGCTGGGGTGAGATGGTATCTCATTGTAGTTTCCTGAGCATTTCCTCATGTGTCTGTTAGCCACTTGAATGTCTTCTTTGGTGAAGTGTCTATTCATTTCCTTTGCCCATTTTTTAATTGGATTATTTGTCTTTTTGTTGTAGAAATGTTGGATTTTCCTGTAGATTTTAGAGATTTGTAATAGCTAAAATTTGTTTCCCAGTCTGTAGGTTCTCTTTTTGTTCTTTTGGTGAAGTCTTTTGATGAGCATAAGTGTTTAATTCTTAGAAGATCCTAGTTACCTAGCTTATCTTCTGGAGTTTGCGTATAGCTGGTTACGGTTTGTATCCTGTTAATGCTGTGTGTTACGGCCTCAAGCATTGATCCTATATTTTCTTATAAGAACTTTATAGTTTTTGACTTTATATTTAGGTCTTTGATCCATCTTGAATTAGTTTTCATGCATGGTGTGAGGTATTAGTCCTGTTTATTATTTATTTATTTGTTTATTTTGGCAGATGGACATCCAGTTTTGCCAGCACTGTTTGTTAAGAAGATTGTCTTTTCCCCATTTGATGGACTTTGGGCCCTTGTAAAAGATCAGGTGACTATAGGTGGATGGATTTACATCTGGGTTCTGAATTCTGTTCCATTGGTCAAGGTATCTGTTGTTGTACCAGTACCAGGCTGTTTTGACTACTATAGCTGTATAGTAGGTTCTGAGGGCAGGTAGTGCTAGTCCTCCTACTTTATTCTTCTTCAGTAGTGTTTTTTTATCCAGGGCATCTTCCCTTTCCATATAAAGTTAATGATTAGTTTTTCCACCTCTTTAAAGAATGTTGTTGGTATTTGGATTGCATTGTATTTGTAAATTTCTTTTGGTAGAATTGTCATGTTCACAAAGTTGAGTCTACCTATCCATGAGCATGGTATGTTTTTCCATTTACGTAGATCTCTTTTGATTTCTTGCAGTAGTGTTTTGTAGTTTTCTTTGTATAGGTCTTTTACATCTCTGGTTAGATTTATTCCTAAGTATTTTATTTTCTTAGGGGCTATTATAAATGGTATTGTTTTCCTGGCTTCCTTTTCATCATTCTGTTTATTGGTCTGTAGGAATCCAAATGATTTTTGTATGTTTAGCTTGTATCCTGCTACTCTGCTGAATCTTTCTATTAGATTCAGTAGTTTTCTTGTGGAGTCTTTTGGAGTTTCTATGTATAGTATATCATCCGCAAATAGGGACAGTTTAACTTCATTATGGATTTGGATGCCCTTTATTCCTTTTTCTTGCCTTATTGCTCTAGCTGGAACTTCCAACACAACGTTAAATAGGAGTGGTGATAAAGGGCATTCTTGTCTTGTTCTCGTTCTCAAGGGGAATGTTTTCAGCCTCTCTCCATTAAAAATTATGTTGGCCATTGGTTTTGCATAGATGCCCTTTATTAAAAAAAAAAAAAATTTTTTTTTTTTTTTTTTAGGTTGAGAAATTTCCCTTCTATACCTATTTTATTGAGAGTTTTTATCAGGAATGGGTGTTTGGACTTTGTTGAATGCCTTTTCTACATCGATTGACATGATCATGTGATTATTTATGTGGTGGATTATGTTGACTAATTTTCTAACGTTGAACCCTCTTTGCATACCTGGTATGAATGCTACTCGTGGTGTATTTTTTTTTTTTTTTGATACAATGGTGAATTCTATTGGCTAGAATTTTGTTGAGAATTTTTGCATCTATATTTGTGAGAGATATTGGGCTGCAATTTTCTTTTTTTATGGTGTCTTTGCCTGATTTTTGTATAAGGGTTATGCTGGCATCATAGAATGAATTCAGAAGTATCGCTTCCCTTTCTATGTTCTGAAATAGTTTGAGTAGTACTGGTGTAAGCTCTTCTCTGAATGTTTGGTAGAATTCTCCAGTGAAGCCACCTGGGCCAGGGCTTTTTTTTTTTGGTGGGGCGCTGGGGGGCGGGGAGCTTTTTAAATTATCTTTTCAATCTCTTTTTATGGATCTGTTCAGATTTTCAACATTATTTTGTGTTAGTTTGGGTAGGTAATGTGTTTCTAGAAATTTGTTCATTTCTTCTAGGTTTTCCAATTTGTTGGAGTATAGCTTTTCATAATATTGTTATGATCCTTTTTTTTTCTTTCAGTTGAGTCTGTTGTAATGTCCCTCATTTAATTTCTTATTTGGGTTATTTGTGTTCTCTCCTGTTTTTCTTTTGTCAATTTGGCCAGTGGCTTGTGGATTTTATTGTTCCTTTCAAAGAACGAACTTTTGGATTTGTTGATCCTTTCTGTTGTTTTTCTACTCTCTATTTCATTTATTTCTGCTCTGATCTTTATTATTTCCTATCTTCTGGTGGCTGTTGGCTTTTTTTGCTGATCTCTATTTGCTCGAGTTGTGATCTCTATTTGCTCGAGTTGTATAGCTAATGATTTTGTCCCTTTCTTTTTTGATGTGTGCATCTATTGCTATAAGTTGACCTCTGAGGACAGCCTTTGCTGTGTCCCAAGGGTTTTGGTATGATGTGTTTTCATTTTCACTTGACTCTAGGAATTTTTTTATTCCATCTCTGATTTCTTCTATTACCCAGTGGTTTTTAAGCAGGGTGTTACTCAGTCTCCATGTGACTGATTTTTTTTTTTTTTCCTACTCTTCCTGTTGTTAATTTCTACCTTGACGGCATTGTGGTCAGAGAAGATACTTTATCTCAGTGTTTTGAATTTTGTTGAGGGTTGCTCTGTGGCCTAAGATGTGGTCTCTTCTGGAGGACGTTCCATGTGTGTTGGAAAAGAATGTGTACTTTGCAGTTGTTGGGTGGGGTGTTCTATATATATCTATGAGGTCAAGTTGGCTGATCGGTGCCCTTTAGCTCTTCTGTATCTTTGTTGAGTTTCTTTCTAGGTGTTCTGTCCTTTACCAAGGGTGGTGCATTGAAATCTCCTATTATTGTGGAACTGTCAATTTGTCTTTTCAGTGCTGTTAGAGTTTGTTTTATGTATTTTGGAGCCCTGTCATTGGGTGCATAGATGTTTATTATAGTTATGTCATCATGATGGATCATCCCTTTAATCATTATATAGTGCCCTTCTTTGTCTTTCATGGTGGATTTTAAAGTCTTATTTTTTCTGAGATTAGTATTGCCACTTCTGCTCTTTTTTGGTAGCTCTTTGCTTGATATATTTTTTCCATCCTTTGATTTTTAATAAATTTACATCTTTGTTTCTAAGGTGTGTCTCTTTTAGACAGCATATTTATGGGTCCCTTTTTTTTTTTTTTTTTTTTTTTATCCATTCTGTCACTCTGTCTCTTTATGGGTGCATTTAGACCATTTACGTTCAGTGTAATTATTGATAGGTGTGAGTTTATTGCTGTCATTTTGTAGGCTTTTTTTTGTGTGTGTGTGATGCTGATGTTTTCTTTGTTACTCTTACTCTCCTGTACTGAATTCCTTTTGTGTGTGGACCTTTTTTTTTTTTCATTTGTTTTTGTAGATTTTGTGTGTGTGTGTGTGTGACTTTATGTTTTCTTCTTTATTTTGATGAGTAGGTTTGTTAACTTCCTTTGTGGTTACCTTGAAGTTTATGCTTATCTTCCTAGGTTTGAACCAGTCTATTGTTACTTGGTATTGCCTTGACTTTCTCTCCATTAGAAAGTCCTATACCTACACCATTTATTCCCTCTTTTATTTTTCTGACATTGTTGTCATTTATAGATTAACTTCTCTGGTTCTTGTCGTAATTTTTTTTTGTTTGTTTTGGATAGTCTTTGAGAGTTCATTTCCTAAGTTGGTATCCAGCTGGTACAATTTTGTGTCCTAGATTCAGGCTATGGTCTGTTGGTGTTTGTTCTCAAACCAAAGGACTCCGTTTAATAATTCTTGTAAGTTTGGTTTGATTTTTACGTATTCCTTTAATTTCTGTTTATCTGGAAATGTCCTAATTTCACCAACATATTTGAATGAGAGTTTTGCAGGATATATTATTCTTGGTTGGCAGTTTTTTTTTCTTCCAAGGTTTTATGTGTCATCCCATCGCTTTCTTGCCTGCATGGTTTCTGCCAAATATTCAGAGCTTTGTCTTATTTTTTTTCCCCTCTGCATGTGACTTTGTTTTTCTCGAGCTGCTCTCAGGATTCTTTGTCTTTAGTTTTAGCAAGGGTGATTATGATATGCCTTGGTGATTTTCTATGATATGTCTATCTTATGTGGGGCTCGTTGAGCTTCTTGGATGGTCAGCTTTTCATCTTTCATGATATTAGGAAAGTTTTCTGTCAGCAATTTTTCAATGATCCTCTCTGTGTTTACCATTTTCTCCCCCTGTTCTGGAACTCCAATGACTCAAAATTTTTGCTTTTGATTGTATACCACATCATTCTCAGGGTTTCTTCATTTTTCCTCATTCTTTTTTCTGATTTTTCCTCACACAAAATTGTATCTAAGTGTTTTTCTTCAATTTCGCTGATCCCATCTTCCACTGTTTCAAATCTGCTTCTCATCCTTCTCTGACAATGTCCGTTTCTGAAATCTTATTTTTTATCTTTTGGGTTTCTAATCGTTGTTTTTGTATGATTTCTAGTTGTGAATTTATTTTGGCTTTTTCTTCCTGAATTCTTCCGTTTTTTGTCTGTATTTTCCATGAATATGTGCACTTTCTATGAATTTGTCTATTTTTTCCTCATTTTTGTCTGTTTGCTTCAACTCTTGAATAGCTCTGAATATTAAAGACTTGAAATCCCTATCAGGGAGTTCTAGTGCCTTTTCTTCTACTGGAAAGTCATCTGGTATTTTATTTGGATGTCTACTGGAACCATCCTGTCCTTTTTTTTTTTTTTTTTAATATGTTTTGATATTGTCTGCTGTCTTCGGCATATCTTTATTAGTTACTTGTTTATTGATTGTAGATTTGTTTGTTTCATCCTGTTTTTTTAAAATTTTGTTTATGTCTGAGCAGGCAGGCTGTGCATTCTTTTTGTTTGCTTGTCTGTGGGCATGATACTTTTCACCTCTTTATCCAATGGGCAGGGCCAGTCACTCAGCTGTGGTGCATCAGGGCAAGTCCAGCTGAAGGGGAGAGGCTAGGGTGGGTTGTTTGTGGCATGTACTAGGGCTGATAGGGAGAGCTGGGAATCAGTGAAGGGCAGGTTCCAGTAGGCTGTGCCTGTGCTGCTCGGGGGTGTTGATGATCAGGCATGGTGCAGGTAGGCAGGAAGGAGGTGGGAAGTTGTGATGTGTGGAGCAACATGGGTATAGCAAAGAAGAGAGAGAAGAAAGAGAAACCAGAGCCAAAAACAATCAAAAATAAATAAACAAAAAAAAAGAGTGCTAAGGGAGCTTGTCATTGGAGTGGAGAGACAAGAAACTGAGAAATGGAGAAAAACAGAAAGAAAAAAAAAGATAATAAATAAAAATTACAAAAAAAGAAAAGACCCCAGGGATCCCACTGGTGCAGCTGCGAAGACCAGGAAAGTGGCTCCCAGGCTGTGCAATACAGCCTAGCTAGAAGGGGCTCCCAAGCCACAAAAAGAAAAAGAAACCAAACAAACAAAGTAAAACGGAACAAAACAAAGTGGGAAAAAAAAGTCAATGCCCCCAGGGAATCCCACTGACATGGCTGCACAGACCAGGGAAGTGGCTCCGAAGCCAAGCAGTACAACCTGCCTAGAAGGGGCTCCCAAGTCACAAAAAGAAAAAGAAAAAAAAACAGAACAACAACAAAAAGGCTCCAGGGAATCCCACTAGTGTGGCAGTGTGGTCCAGGGGAAGCAGTTCCCCAGCCAAGTGGCACTTCACAACCTTTCAAGAAGAACCAAAGCTGGCACACAGAGCCAGGTGTTTGAGAGAAAGGAGTGGGAGGTTGTGAGAGGCAGGGAGGAAAGCAAAAGAAGCAGAAAAGAGCAACACACAAATGGCACTGATGGCACCAGCCAGTGTGGGCAGGGCGAATCCAACTGGCACGGGTCCTTCCAGCCTATAGACTGCAGCCAGAGAGAAGTAGTGGAGGCCAAGGGTTGTGGGGAAGAAGGGTGGGGTGGGAAAGCTTATATCACTGGTTATCATGTGTTCTATCTTCTGCTGGAAGCTCCGTGAAGCTGCTTTCCTGTACTCCCTGTCCACCAATCTCCGATGTGTGCAGGGCAAATCCAAGCAGCACAGACCCTGCTCTTCCTGGACGGCCAAGCTAGGAAGCAGTGGATGCCAAGCAGCAGTGGGGAGAAGGGTGGGGGGTGGGAAAGCATGTATTGCTCGTTACCAAGTGCTCTGCCTCCTGCTGGGAGCTCATGAAGTTGCTTTCCCATACTCCCTTCTGCCGATCTTCAACAGGAGTCCAAGATGGCAAATCCAGCTGCGTTAGCTGATAGAGAACCTCCACACATATCTCTCCTCGCCCCCTGTTTTCTGTCAGTTTCTTATTCCATTTGGTGGTTGGCTGACTTCATTATCTCTTCATTTGATGCTTAGGGTTCCAGGACTGACGTTTGTCTCTGTCTTACTTAGTTTTTCAGGTCTTTGCTGTGGAGGGACGACGTAGTACTTGTCGGTAGTGCCATGTTGGCTCTGCTTCCTCATGTACTATTTATAGTTTTAGACTCCATTTTCTCTATTCTCTCTATGTAATTCTTGGTAGGTAGATGTTAGACATCCTGGATTGATTCTCTTACATTTTATTTTAAATTTCCTATCTTGCCTTTTTACACCACTATTTAGGACCGTTGCTTGGTTCTAAGGAACCCTAGTGGTGCAGTAGTTAAAGGGCTCAGCTGCGAACTGAAAGGTCAGCAGTTTGAATCCATCAGCTGTTCCACAGAAGAAAGATATGACAGTCTGCTTCTGTAAAGATTTACAATCCTATGGGGCACTTCTACTCTGTCCTATAGGGATGCTATGAGTCGGAATTGGCTCAACAGCAGTGCATTTGGGTTTGGTTCTGTTTTATCTTCCAAGGTTTTATACCCTGATTTTATCTTCTCTCCTATTCCAGGAAGTTCCTTTGTTGTAGCCCTTTTTCCTTGTTTCCTTGTCATTGCTCACCCTTCTGGAGGGATAGGCCGTAGGGTGGGTGTCTCTGACATTCTATATGCTGTGTTTGCTCTGGTCTCATGTTTGCTTGCCTTTCATATGGGGAGCAGGGCATTACACTGCTACTCAGAACTTCTGCGTGCCATTGCATAGGCAGCCATGCCACAGGGGGCAAGCTGATAGGTTGCCTTTTCACTGTCTGAGACCTACCTGTGCTGATAAATCTCTTGCTGGTCAGTGTCCCTCAGATGAATTTCCTTGCTCTTCCTGGCAGAGGGATAAACCTGGCAGGAGTGTTCTGGGAGCTGAAGAAGGGAAGAGACCTGCCGTTCTCCTTGTTGGGTATACATTTTCACAAACCCTCCAATTTCTAGTGTAGCACCCCACCTGCCCCCAGCTATGCCTGGTGTCCCCAAGACAAGCAGTGCTGCTACTGGCCCATGTGGCAGCTGTATGCACACTGAGACAACTGTCTCTTCCTTGAGGCATCTTACAGCTACCTGCTAGACAATCATTATGACAACTGTACAGATCTCTGATGGTTGTGATCCGAATGGTGTCTCCTGCATAGCCTGCATGACTATGACAGTGGCCTGAGCTACTCTGGCCCAGCATCCCCTGAAGTTTGACCTCTGACTCCTGCTGACATTCCCCCCATCCTGCAGTCTCCAGCCTGTCTGGCAGTGATGCCTGGAGCTTGTGGCTCCTCTGACCCTAGGAGCTAGTTGCTCTTGGTCCCCCTCTGACCAGGCTGAGGTTTTCAGCCCTTGCAGATCTGCTGAATCAGGTGCTGCTCACCTGTTCACATTCCACCCTGCACTACTGACACTGCTCTTCCTCCTCGCTTCTATTTTTATACCCTACTGTGGTGTGTGGGAGGTGCACTGGCCAAAGGTGGACCCATCCTGCCTGAGCAGCTCACTCCAGCCACATTTCCCTTCTCCTCTCTCCAATCTCATCCTTTCTGGTCCACCCCAAGCAGCCTTCCAAGCACCTGAAATCCCTCCAGGGCTCCCTGGGTCCTACAGAGCATTCGACTTGTGATATTGTTTACGCATCAGGATTGCTCCTACCCCCCCATCTCCCATGAGCAGTCTGGGGTCCCCCTTGGTTCTTTTCTGCTGCAGCTGCTCTACAGGGGGCCTCTCTGGCAGAGCTGGGCTCTAGAGGACAGTTGGGAGATCATTTGCTAGAACTAAGCTTTGCAGACATGTGTCCACAGGCCCCTGATGTTCCTCCTCCACGTACGTTGTTCCCACTCCCTCCACTCCCTCAGGCCACCTGCTTTCCCTCCATGCCCTTGTCATTGGGCATGGCTCTCTGGTCTGGTCCTTGTCACACTCGTTTTACACACTCAGCTGCCTAGCTCCTGTACAAGATTTGGCCCACTGGACATACACTGACTCAGGTTTGCGGTCACTGTGCCTGGCAGTGCAGTGCATGGGGCTTGTAGGCTGACCTGATCCAAGGTTGGTGGGGTGAATTTTCTCCTCCCAAGCAAGCTGGACATTGGAAGAGTTGGTCTCTAATAAAGACACATGTTCCTATGGGGTAGACTCTATTCTCAGAACTGCTTTTCCTTTCAACAGATGGAGAGAGTGAGGCAGTGGGAAGCCCGCCTGCTTCAGAACATTGAAGAAGCTGTCCATTATGAGCTAACCATCGAACCTGAGTGAGCACTTCCCCACAATAAAGTTCATTTGCTCAGAAACCCTGTTGTCTGGGCCTGACTCAACCTCCAGTAAACACCAGCTCCTCTCAGGGCTCTTTGGAGTCAGCCTCCACAAGGCCCACTCACTGCCCCTCTCACGTCAGAGGTGAGGTGGGGGAGGAACTGGTCAAAGACTTTGTTACTCAGGTTGTAAATGTGGCTCTCAGAGGTGCCCACTGAGGCAGAGAGGAGAAAGCTGGAAATTAAAAGAAGATTGGAATTTGTATGTTCTTTAATTTGAAGGGGAGCCCTGGTGGTGCAGTGGTTAAGAGCTGGGCTGCTAGCCAAAAGGTCAGCAGTTTGAATCTACCAGCCACTGTTTGGAGATCCTATGGGGCAGTTCTAGTTTGTCTGGTACGGTCACTATGAGTTGGAATCAACTCGCTGGCAACAGGTTTCTTTCTTTTTTTTTTTTAATTGAAGTAAAAGACACTGGGTAGTTTGAGCCCCACATGCTCTACTGTCTTGCGCATGTCTGAGCCTCAGTTTAAAAAACAAAGACCACACGGCTCATCAGAGATATAAGGAACACGGAGCAAACTCTGTGAAATGGAGGCATGTCATGTTCCCTGAACAGTTCCAGGCTCGTGTTCAACAAACTCTCAGAAATTCAAGGCTAAGTGGGGAGCTGTTGAATTAAACCACTTGTACATGGGTGCGCGCATGGGCGCACACACACACACCCCTAGTTGAGTTTAGGGCAATTGTTGAGGTCATGTGCCAAGGTCACAGTAAAGAATGGGGAGAGGAGGAGTGTGGGGTGAAGCCCCAGGCTCTGATTTTCTATCCTGTGGTAGGGAAATTAATCTAGGCCTTCCAAGAACATCTGCTGGAGTCTGGCCTGAAGAGTTTCCTGAGGAAACATAAAACAATTGTCCACGATTAGGATGGCTGAGAGATAAGTATCGTGCTCATCAATTTATTTACCTTTATCCTGTGAGAAGAAGAAACTGGACCTCCAGTTTAGCACAGAAAACCAGCATTAAACCTTCCAAGTCCAGATGTCTCCAAGAGTTATCTTTCTTATGGACACATTACAGTGACTAAATACAAAGCTAGATTTTATTCTTGTAAAAGCTTTATCCTTTAAAAGAATTTTTCTAAAAACGAAATAATTTTTACTATTTCTAGCTCCTTCTATACATGCCTCTATGGCCCTCCCTACCTAGTTTGCAATTGTTGTTAGGTGTCTTTGAGTCAATTCCTTCTCATGGCAACCCCATGTGTTACAGAGTAGAACAGCTCCATAGTTTCCTTTGCTGTCATCTTCACAGAAGCAGATGTGTCCGGTTTTTCTCCCACGTGCAGCTGCTGGGGGGAGGGGGTTCAATCCGACAACCTTTAGGTTAGCAGCGGTGTACTTAGCCGTTGCACCACCAGAGCTCCTTAGTCTGTAATTAGGGGTCTACCTTTTTAAAGGGTGCTGATAAAAGTTTATTTCTACAGCTGACTAAAAAAGGAGGGACCCTAAATAAAATCTCAGGATAAATTTAAAAAATAGGAAATAATAGACCCTAAGTGTCGAGTTGGAATCGACTCCACGGGGTGGAGGGGGCGGGGGGGTTAAGTGTACATAAGGCCTATGGTCGTCTTTTTTCAAGAGACAGGTGGAAATGTTTATACTCGTTAGAAGCAGATTTAACTCAATAAAAATTATGATAAACACAGGATCACATTCAGCTTGGCCTCCCAGGGCTCCAATTTCTGCCCTTCCCCTAACCCTGAGGAGCATGCCGTCTTACAATTTTGCACATTTTCTGCAACAATCCTACAGCGTAGTATTCTACTTCCAGGGACCCAGGTATTTGGGAATGAACTGTCATCTCTGAATAACAACCATGAATATTTATAAGGTACAATTATTATTTTTACTCTCAAGTGGCAGGGTAGGTAGAAAGTATTTCAGATCAAGGATCTGATTCTCCCTGGACGAGCCCACATTTGTCTAGAGTTCTGCATCAGCAAAATGTGCTCATCAGTGTGGGGCTAGTTCTTAGTGACTGGACCCAGGGAGCGATTTCTGAGATCACCCAAGAGGAATCCAGTTGCAGGATGGGGCTGCAGTTATGGGAAGAGTTGCTTCAAATGTCATCTTTTGATGTTTTATATGTGTGGTAAGAATGTATTCACTGTGATAGGAATTTATTACTTAGATTTATAGGTTTTATGAGCTATTTCCTCCTTTATAAAGTGACTATTCAAGTTATTGACTTTTTTCTTTTTTATAACAATTATTGAGTCTTCTTTACAGATTCTAAAAACAATAAAAGTTTACTGAGTTTTCAAATTAGAAAACACAGAAGTACAACCAAACCAGCCAAACCCATTGCCGTCACATTGATTCTGACTCATATCGACTCTACAGGACAGAGTAGAACTGCCCCATAGAGTTTCCAAGGAATGCCTGGTGGATATGAACTGCCGACCTTTTGGTTAGCAGCCATAGCTCTTAACCACTATGCCACCACGGTTTCCCAGAAGTACAGAGAAGATGAAAAATTGCCTATAATTGCATAATTTAGACATAATTACTCCAGAGCAGCTCCTTCCAATCTTCTTTTTTTTTAATTTTTTTTTTCATGAGATCTATTTCCAAAGTCTGTGTTTGATGTAAAGTAATTCAGACATGAGGTCAAGTGAATGCTACTTTCATCTTCTTTTGCAAAGAATGAAATTCAGATTCAAAATGAGTACAGGCAGGAAGAAAAATTACATAGGGGCTTAGGGAAGTCTTGTTTTTTGAGTGATTGGCAATTATAGGTACTCGGTAAATTTTACGGATAAGATGCTTTCCTAGATATCTATGATGCATTTTCTCTTCTGTGAATTAACAAAATTGGATTATTATGTACTTTTATACAACTGGAGTATATGCAATTATCCATAGGTGCTCTAGCTAAGGTGCTTAAAACAGTTCACTTGGCTATTTCAAAGTACAACCTTGTACAGCTGAGCATGTCTGGCTACAAGGAAGCAGGCTGAAGAAGGAACAAATCCTGTCTGCTGCCTTCATGCATTACTGGGAGAAACCCCATTTGTCTCCTCCAAGACCCCCTATGTCCTCAGGAGGAGAGGGGACCAATGAAAAATTGGACACATGAGCTGGGACATTCCCAGAGGCACATGGTACCATGGGTGCTGCTAGCTCAGGTTAGAGGCACAGGATGAGAAACTCCAAGATTTGTAAATTCACGGTCATCTTTGGGGGGAAATAAGGAATCTATAAACAATATAACCCTGGGATTAATGCCAAAAGGTTCTCATTTAAAGATAAGCACGGATGTAACTTGTACCATTATATGGAATGTAAAGATTTCCTTAACCCGTTTGTCATAGATTGACTTGTGTCACCCCAAAATATATGTCAACTTGGACAGGCCATGATTCCCAGTATTGTGTGGTTGTCCACCATTTTGTGATCTGATGTGATTATGCTATGTGTTGTAAATCCTAACTTTTATGATGTTAATGAGTCAGGATTAGAGGCGGTTATGTTAACGAGGCAGGACTCAATCTACAAGATTAGGTTGTATGTTGAGTCAATCTTTTTTTGAGATATAAAAGAATCAAGCAGAGAGGAGAGGGACCTCTTCACTACTAAGAACAAAGAACCAGGATGGGAGTGCATTTATTGGACCTAGGGTCCCTGCACTGAGAAACTCCTAGACCAGGGGAAGATTGACGACAAGGAACTTCCCCCAGAGCCCTAATCCTTTCAACATAAAATTACAATCACAAAATGGAGGACAACTGCATATAGCCTAACCAAGTTGATACTACATTTTGGGGGGGACATAATTCAATCCATGACAGAGGATTAGGGTGGGATTGTAACACCATGCTTATGCAGGTCACCTCCCTGATCCAAGGTAAAGGGAGTTTCCCTAGGGTGTGGCCTGTACCACCTTTTATCTGTCAAGAGATGAAAGCGAAGCAAGCAGAGAGTTGGGGACCTCATACCACCAAGAAAGCAGCACCAGGAGCAGAGCAGGACGTTTGGACATGGGGTCCCTACACCTGAAAAGCTCCTCAACCAGGGGAAGCCTTCCTCCAGAGCCCCCAAGAGAGAAAGACTTTCCCTGGAGTCAACGCCCTGAATTTGGACTTGTAACCTACTAAAAGGTGAGGAAATAAATTTCTCTTTGTTAAAGCCATCTTACTTGTGGTATTTCTGTTATGGCAGCATTAGATGACTAAGACAGTTTTCTATCTCCAGCTCTTTGCACGTGTCATTATAATACTTTGTCTTCTCGAGTTGCCCTTTGAAATCTTCTGTTCAGTTCTTTTACTTCATCGTTTCTTCCTTTTCCTTTAGCTGCTTTATGTTCGACAGCAAGTTTCAGAGTCTCCTCTGACATCCATCTTGGTATTTTCTTTCTTTCCTGTATTTTCAGTGACCTCATACTTTCTTCGCATATGATGTCCTTGACATCATTCCACAACTCATCTGGTCTTTGGTCATTAGTGTTCAATGCATCAAACTATTCTTGAGATGGTCTCTAAACTCAGGTGGGATGTACTCAAGGTTGTATTTTGGCTCTCGGGGACTTGCTCTGATTTTCTTCAGTTTCAACTTGAACTTGCACATGAGCAATTGATGGTCTGTTCCACAGCTGGCCCTGGCCTTGTTCTGACTGATGATATTGAGCTTTTCCATCATCTTTTCCACAGTGGTAGTCAATTTAATTCCTGTGTGTTCCATCTGGTGAGCTCCATGTGTATAGTCACTGTTTATGTTGGTGAAAGAAGGTATTTGCAATGAAGAAGTCATTGGTCTTGCAAAATTGTATCATTCTGTCTCTGGCATTGTTTCTATTACCAAGGCCATATCTTCTAACTACCAATCCTTCTTGTTTGTTTCCAACTTTCACATTCCAATCACTAATAATTATTGATGCATCCTGATTGCATGTTCGATCAATTTCAGACTACAGAAGCTGACAAAAATCTTCTGTTTCTTCATCTTTGGCCTTGGTGGTTGCTGCATGAACTTGTCTTTCTTGTAGGCATATGGATATTACCCTATCACTGACAGCATTGTACTTCAGGATAGATCTTGAAATGTTCTTTTTGGGGATGAATAAAACACAATTCCTCTTCAAGTTGTCACTCCCAGCATAGTAGACTATATGATTGTCTGATTCAAAATGGCCAATACCAGTCCATTTCAGCTCACTAATGCCTAGGATATCAATGTTTATGTGTTCCATTTCATTTTTGATGACTTCCAGTTTTCCTAGACTCATACCTCATATGTTCCATGTTCCGATTATTAGTGGATGTTTGCAGCTGTTTCATCTCATTGGAGTCGTGCCACATCAGCAAATGAAGGTCTTGAAAGCTTGGCTCCACCCACGTCATTAAGGTTGACTCTACCTTGAGGAGGCAGCTCTTCCCCAGTCATCTTTTGAGTGCCTTCCAACCTGGGGGGCTCATCTTCTGGCACTATATCAGACAATGTTCCACTGTTATTCATAAGGTTTTCACTGGCTAATTCTTTTCAGGAGTAGAGTGTCGAGTCCTTCCTAGTCTTCCTAGTCTTAGTCTGGAAGCTCAGCTGAAACCTGTCCTCCAGGGGTGACCTTGCTGGCATCTGAATACCAGTGGCATAGCTTCCAGCATCACAGCAACATGATGAAGGGGTGAACCTCAGGGGTGACTTCATTACTGAGTTAAAAGGGTGTCTGAGGGACACGCTCTAGAGGTTTTTCCAGGCTCTGTCAGGCCAGTAAATCTGGTCTTTTTTGTAAGTTAGAAATTTGTTCTACGTTTTTCTCTAGCTGTGTCCTGGACCCTCTATTGTGATCCCTGTCAGTGCAGTCAGTGGTGGTAGCCAGACACCATCTAGTTGTACTAGACTCATTCTGGTGAAGGCCGTGGTAGTTGTGATCCATTAGTCCTCTGGACTAATCTTTTCCTTATATCTTTTTTTTTAGTTGCACTTTAAATGAAGGTTTACAGAACAAATTAGTTTCTCATCAAACAGTACACACATTGTTCTATGACATCAGTTAACAACCCCACGACATGGGGTCCTCAAACCTGGGTTTCCTATTACCAGCTTTCCTTTTCCTTCTTGTCTTCTTTTCCCTGTATCTTTAGTTTTCTTCATTCTCCTTTGCTCCTGAAGGGGTGAGACCAGTGTAGTATCTTAGATGGCCACTCACAAGCTTTTAAGACCCAGACGCTACTCACCAAAGTAGAATGTAGAACATTTTCTTTATAAACCATGTTGTGCCAATTGAAATACATGTTCCCCAAGACCACGGTCCCCACAGCCCTCAGCCCAGCAATTCAGTCCCTCCAGGAGTCTGGATGTGCCTATGGACCTTCCACGACCTTGCCTTGGACAAGCTGTGCTGGCTTCACCAGTATTGTGTACAGTCTTACCTTTCACCAAAGTTACCAACGGTCTGTTGTCTATTTATGGTTTTTCCAACCCCACCCCTACCGTCCCTTGTAACCATCAAAGATTGTTCCTTTTTGTGTGTAAACCTTTTCATAAGTTTTTTATAGTAGTGGTCTCATACAATATTTGTCCTTTTGTGATTGACTTATCTCACTCAGCATCATGCCCTTCAGATTCATCCATGTTGTGAGATGCTTCACAGATTCATCATTGTTCTTTATCGTTGTATATAATTCCATTGTGCGTATGTACCATAGTTTGTTTATCCATTCATCTGTTGATAGGCATCTAGGTTGTTTCCATCTTTTTGCTATTGTGAAAAATGCTGCAATGAACATGGGTGTGCACATGTCTATTCATGTGATGACTCTTATTTCTCTAGGATATACTCCTACGAGTGGGATTGCTGGATCATATGGTATTTCTATTTCTAGCTTTCTAAGGAAGCACAAGACCATTTTCCAAAATGGTTGTATCATTTTGCATTCCCACCAGCAGTACATAAGAATTCCAATCTCCTCTCCAACACTTGTTATTTTCTGTTTTTTTGATTCGTGCCAGTAATGCTGGGTGAGATGGCATCTCATTGATGTTTTTGTTTGCATTTCTCTAATGGCTAGTGATCCTGAGAATTTCCTCATATGTCTGTTAGCCACTTGAATGTCTTCTTTGGTGAGCTGTCTGTTCATTTCCTTGGCCCACAATAAATTGGATTATTTGTCTTTTTGTTGTAGAGATGTGGGACTTTCCCAAAGATTTTAGAGATTAGCCCTTTGTCTGATTTGTAGTAGCCAAATATTTTTTTCCAAGTCTGTAGCTTCTCTTTTTACTCTTTTGGTGAAGTCTTATGATGAGCATAAGTGTTTAATTTTTAGAAGATCCCTGTTCTCTAGCTTATCTTCTGGAGTTTCTGTGTTGTTATGGTTTATATCCTGTTAGTGCTGTGTATTTGTTTTAGTGCTGTGTATTAGGGTCTCTAGCATTGATCCTATTTTTTCTTCTATGATCTTTATAGTTTTGGGCTTTATATTTAGGTCTTTGATCCATTTCGTATTAGTTTTTGTGGATGGTGTGCAGTATGGGTCTTCTTTCATTTTTTTTGGAAATGGACATCCAGTTTTGCCAGCACCATTTGTTAAAAAGACTGTCTTTTCCCCATTTGATGGACTTTGGGCCCTTATCAAAGATCTAGTGACTGTAGGTAGATAAATTTACATCTGAGTTCTCAATTCTGAACCATTGGTCAATGTATCTGCCATTGTACCAGTACCAGGCTGTTTTGACTACTGTAGCTGTATAGTAGGTTCTGAATTCAGGTAGTGTGAGTCATCCTACTTTATTCTTCTTCAGTAGTTCTTTATTAATCTGGGGCTTCTTGCCTTTCCACATAAAGTTAATGATTAGTTTTCCCATCTCTTTAATGAATATCGTTGGTATTTGGATTGGGATTGCACTGTATTTGTAAATTGCTTTCGGTAGAATTGTCATTTTCACAATGTTGATTCTACCTATTCGTGAGCATGGTATGTTTTTCCATTTATGTACATCTCTTTTGGTGTCTTGCAGTAGTGTTTTATAGTTTTCTTTATATAGGTCTTTTACATCCCTGGTTAGATTTATTCCTAAGTGTTTTATTTTTTTAGGGGCTATCATAAATGGTATTGACTTCCTTTTCATCATTCTGTTTATTGGTATATAGGAATACAACTGGTTTTTGTATGTTTATCTTGTATCCTGCTACTCTGCTGAATCCTTCTATTAGTTCCAAGAGTTTTCTCGTGCAGTCTTTTGGAGTTTCTATGGATAGTATTATATCATCCGCAAATAAGGACAGTTTTACTTCATTATCAATTTGGATGCCCTTTATTTCTTTTTCTTACCTTATTGCTCTAGCTAAGACTTTAGCACAATGTTAACAGGAGTGGTGATAAAGGGCATCCTTGTCTTATTCCTGCTGTCAAGGGGAATGTTTTCAACCTCTCTCCATTAAGAATGATGTTGGCTGTTGGTTTTGCGTAGATGCCCTTTATTATGTTGAGGAACTTACCTTCTATACCTATTTTATTGAGAGTTTTTATCAGGAATCGTTGTTGGACTTTGTCAAATGCCTTTTCTGCATTGATTGACATGATCTTGTAATTCTTTTATTTATGTGGTGGATTACATTGATTGATTTTCTAATGTTGAACCATGCTTCCATAGCTGGTATGAATCCTAATTGCTCATGGTGTATTATTTTTTTTTTTGATATGATGCTGAATTCTATTGGCTAGAATTTTGTTGAAAATTTTTGGATCTATAATTATGAGACATACTGGTCTGTAATGTTCTTTTTTTGCCTGGTTTTGGTATCAGAGTTATGCTGGCTTCATAGAATGAATTTGTAAGTATCGCTTCCTTTTCTATGTTCTGAAATAGTTTGAATAGTACTGATGTAAGCTCTTCTCTGAATGTTTGGTTGAATTCTCCAGTGAAGCCATCTGGGCCAGGGCTTTTTTTGTTAGGAATTGTTTAATTACTTTTTCAAACTTTTCTCTTGTTATGGGTCTGTGCACATTTTCAACATCATTTTATGTTAGTTTGGGTAGGTAGTATGTTTCTAGAAATTTGTCTATTTCCTCTAGATTTTTTGTTTGAGTATAGTTTTTCATAATACTCTGTTACGATCTTTTTTATTTCAGTTGGGTCTGTTTAACACCCCCCATTTCATCTCTTATTTGCGTTATTTTCATCCTCTCCTGTTTTTCTTTTGTCAATCTGGCCAGTGGTTTGTCAATTTTGTTGATCCTTTCAAAAAATTAACTTTTAGTTTTGTTGATTCTTTCTTTTGTTTTTCTGATCTCTATTTCATTTATTTCTGCTCCGATCTTTATTATTTCCTTTCTTCTGGTGGCTGTGGGCTTCTCTTGCTGTTCTCTATTTGTTCAAGTTATGTAGATAATGTTTTGATTTTTTCCCTTTCTTCCTTTTTGATTTGGGCATCTATTGCTATAAAATGATGCTGAGCGCTGCCTTTGCTGTGTCCCAAAGCTTATGGTATGATGTGTTTTCATTCTTGTTTGATTCTAGGAATTTTTTTATTCCATTTCTGGTTTCTTTTATTATCCATTGGTTTTAAGCAGGGTGTTTTTCAGTTTCCATGTAATTGATTTTTTCCCGTTTTTCCTGTTAATGTCTAGTTTAATGGCATTGTGGTCAGAGAAGATACTTTGTATCATCTCAATGTTTTGGATTTTTTTGAGGGTTACGCCGTGGCCTAAGATGTGGTCTATTCTGGAGAAGTTCCATGTGCATTAGAAAAGAATGTGTACTTTGCAGCTGTTGTGTGGAGTGTCCTATATATGTCTATGAGGTCAAGTTGGCTGATTATATCCTTTAGATCTTCTGTATTTTTGTTGAGTTGCTTTCTAGATGTTCTGTTCTTTACCAAGAGTGGTGTGTTATGTCTCCTATTATTGTGGAACTGTCAATTTCTATTTTCAGTGCTGTCAGAATTTTTTTACTTATTTTGGTGCCCTGTCACTGTGTATGAAGATATTTATTATGGTTATGTCTTCATGATGGATCATCCTTTTAATAAATCATAATTGTCTTTTATGGTGGATTTTGTTTCAAAGTCTATTTTATCTGAGATTAGTATTGCCACTCCTGCTCTTTTTTGGTAGCTGTTTGCTTGATATATATATTTTTCCATCCTTTGAGTTTTAATAAACATGTTTTTGTTTCTAAGGTGTGTCTCTTGTAGGCAGCATATTGACAGATGCTGCTTTTTTATCCGTTCTGTCATTCTATACAGGTGCATTTAGGCCATTTACATTAAGCCTAATTATTGATAAGTGTGAGTTTATTGCTGTTATTTTGTAGTGCAGATGTTTTCTTTGTTCCTCTTACTCTCCTGTGCTGAATTCCTTTTGTTTTTAGATTTTTCTTTTGTTTTTGTAGATTTTGTTTTTACTTAGACTTTGTTTTCCTTCTTTATTTTGATGAGTCGGTTTGTTAACTTTCTTTGTGGTTACCTTGAGATTTACTCTTATCTTCCTAGGTTTGAACCAGTCTATTATTTTTTATTATTACTTGGTATCACCTTGCCTTTCTCTCCATTAGAAAGTTCTACACCTATACCATTTATTCCCTTTTATTGTTCTGATGTTGTTGTCATTTGCAGATTAATCTCTCTGGTTACCTGTTGTAAATCGTTTGGTTTTCAATAGGCTTTGAGAGTTCATTTCCTAGGTTGGTATCTGGCTGGTGAGATCTTGTATCCTAGAATGAGGCTGGTCTGATGTTATTTGCTCTCAAACTGAAGGATTTCCTTTAATAATTCTTTCAAGTTTGGTTTGGTTTTTTACATATTTCCTTAATTTCTGTTCATGTGGAAATGTCCTAATTTCACCATAATATTTGAACAAGAGTTTTGCAGGATATATTATTCTCGGTTGGCAGTTTTTTTCTTTCAAGGTTTTATATATGTCATTCCATTGCCTTCTTGCCTGCATGGTGTCTGCTGAGCAATCAGAGTTTAGTCTTATTGTTTCCCTTCTGTATGTGACTTTTCATTTTTCTCAAGCTGCTCTCAGTATTCTTTATCTTTGGTTTTAGTGAGCACGATTATGATATACCTTGGTGATTTTCTTTTGGGGTTTACCCTATATGGGGTTTGTTGAGCTTCTTTCATGGTCAGCTTTTCATCTTTCATATTAGGGAAGATTTCTGTCAGCAATTCTTCAATGATCCTCTCTGTGTTTTCTGTTTTCTTCCCGTTTCTGGAACTCTGATGACTGGAAAGTTTTTGCTTTTGATTGTATCACACGCCATTCTCAGGGTTTCTCCATTTTTCTTCTTTCTCTTTTTCTAATTTTTTCATCAGAGTTGTGGCCAAATGTTTGTCTTCAATTTCACTGCTCTTGTCTTCTTTTGTTTCAAACCTACTCTTCAAATCTGTCCATTACTGAAATCTTGTTGTTTATCTTTTGGATTTCTAATGGTTGATTTTGTATGATTTCTAGTTGTGAATTTATTTAGACATTTTTTTCCTGTATTATTTTCCTAAATTTTTCCTTTTTTTTTTTTTTTTTGGTCTGTATTTTCCATGAATTTGTCTATTTTTCCCTCATTTTTGTCTGTTTTTTGCTTCAACTCTTAAATAGCTCTGAATAATAGAGATTTGGCTTTTCTTCTACCAGAAAGTCATTTGGTGTTTTATTTTGGCTGCCTGCTGGAATTATCCTGTCCTGTTATTTTATATGTTTTGGTATTGTCTGCTGTCTTCAGCACATTCAGTAGTTATTTTCTTCATTTACTGACTGTAGATTTGTTTGTTTTGTCCTTTTTTTTGTTTGTTTTATTTGGTTATGTCTGAGCAGACGGGCTGTGTGTTCTTTGTTGTTCACTTGTCTGTGGGCATGATGCTTTTCACCTTCTTGTCCAATGGGCAGGGTCAGTCACTCAGCTATGGAGCAGCAAGTCAGATCCAGCTGAAGGGGAGGAGTATGAACTGGTATGTTTGTGGCATGAACTCTGGGGTTGACAGGGTGAGCCAGGGGTCAGAGCAGGGCAGGTTCCAGTAGGTCATGCCTGTGCTGCTTGGGGGTGTGATGTTCAGCGCATGGTGCAGTTAGGCAGGAGAGACAAGGAAGGTCATGACATGTGGGTCTAAGATGTGTATGAGAAGGAGAAAGGAGAGAGAAACGGGAGCTCAAAAAACAAAAAAATGCTGAGGGAGCTTGCCATTGGAGTGGAGAGATGAGAAACTGGAAAACAAAAAGGGGAAAAGAAAGAAAAGAAGACAAAGAAATGCCTCTCAGAGATCCCACTGGCAACCAGGGAAATGGCTCCCAGGCCTTGGGGCACAGCCCATCTAGAAGGGGTGGAGATGGCACATAGTGCCAGGTATTCAGAAGACAGGAAAAGAAGGAAAGCAGAGAGAGAAGCAGTGGAGGCTGAGCGGGGGAAGAAGGGCGAGGGGTGGGAAAGTGTACATCGCTGGTTATCAGTGCTCTGTCTCCTGCTGTGCGCTCTGTGAAGCTACTTTCCAGTACTCCCCACTCGCCAATCTCCGACAGGAGTACAAGATGGCAAATCCATGCTGCGTTAGCTGACAGGGGACCTCCACTTTTATCTCTCCTTGCTCTCTGTTCTCCGTCAGTTTCTTACTCCATTCGGTGCTTGGTTGAGTTCTTTATCTCTTCATTTGACGCTTAGGGTTCCAGAATTTGTTTGTCTCTGTTTTACTTAGTTTTTGGTGTTTTTGCTATGGAGGGAAGGTGTAGTGCTTCTGTCTATAGTGCCATGTTGGCTCCACTCTGTACAATCTTTTTAAAAAACATTTATGAAATAGAAAGGTGAAAATGGTATATCATTATTTTATGAATTTTGTTTTTTCATCAGTTTTTCTTTTATTTCATGAATTGTACTTTTTCTGTTGTACCTAAAAACTCATCACCAAATCCAAGGCCCCATATATTTTCTCCTATGTTATCTTCTAGAAGCTTTACAGTTTTGCATTTTACATTTAGTCTATGACCCCCTTCGAGTTTAACTTTTGTGAAAGATGTAATGTCAGTGTCTACATTCATTTTTTGCATACGAATGTCCAGTTATTCCAGCACCATTTGTTGAAAACACCATCCTTTCTCCATTGATTTTTCTTTGCTCCTTTGTCAAAGATTAGTTGACTATATTTGTGTGGGTGTATTTCTGGGCTCCCTATTCTGTTCCATATTCTATTGTCTTTTCTTCCCCAATTCCATACTATTTTGATCACTGTAGTTTTATAAGTTTTGAAGCTGGGTAGTGTCAGTCCTCCAATTCTGTTCTTCTCTAGTATTGCATTGGGTATTTCTGGGCTTTTATCTTTTCACATAAATTTTAGAATCATATTGTAGATATCCAAAAAATAACTTGCTGGCATTTTGAAGGATTGCATTGAATCTATAGATCAAGGTTGGAAGAACTCACATATAAGTAATATTGAGTCTTCCTAGCCATGAAAATGGAATATCTGTTTATTTAGATTTTTTTTGTTTTCTTTCAAGAGCATTTTAGTTTTCCTTATATATAAATCTTACACATGTTTTGTTAGATTTATACCTATTTCTTTTTCTCTTTTTTTGCTACTAAGCAGTTAGGGTTCTCTCTAGCTAACCCTGCTTGCTGCCCCAATTGTACATAATAGTTCTGGGAGGCTGAGATCTGAAGTCAAATTGTGGTGGATAACAAATCCCACTCCACATGCCAACTGTATCCTGTGGAAATCTCAGCTTCCCTTCCCTGTTCAATTTAGACCTCAGAGGCACCATGCAACCTTTGTCTCTCCCATCCCCAGCCACCCAGGACTGTGTCAGTAGGTACCAGCAGCAAGCCTGTGAGTCTACATGACTCTGCTTAAGACTGATGAGCTCCCCCTGCTCCTTTGGATCTGATAATTTTCTGGAATAGCTCACAGAGCTTATGAGAGACACCGTACCTGTGGTTTAAAAGAAAAAACTTGGATATAACAAAAAAAAATACAAGTGAAGAGACACATAGGTCAAGGTCTAGGGAGGGGTCTCAGCACAGAGTTTCCATGTCCCCAGGGTACATGCTTATCCTCCCAAGAGCAGATGTTTGCTCTCTCTAACCTGGAAACTCCCTGAGTCTTATCTTCCAAAGGCTTTATTGGCTGCACTATGTGGCCATAATAAATTTCTCATGCTTCATAAGGCTTGGTCAGCATCAGGCCCCCAGGTAAACCTCTGTCCTCAAGGATCTCAGGAACCCAGAACAAAAGGCCAAATTGCTTTCTGCACCTCACAGGTGCTATGTAAATGGTGTTGTGTTTTTAATTTCAAATTCCAATTGTTCACTGCTGGTATATAAGAAAGCAATTGCGTTTTGTATATTAGCCTTGTAGCCTATGAATCTGCTATAATCGCTTATTAGTCCCAAGAGTTTTTTGGTCAATTCATTGGGATTTTCTACATAGGCAATCATGTCATCTGCTAACAAAGACATTTATTTCTTCCTTCCCAATTTGTACAGTTTTTATTTCCTTTTCTTGTCTAATTGCATAAGGACTTCCAGGACAATGTTGAATAGGAGTGGTGAGAAGGAACATGTTGTCTTGTTTCTAATCCCAGGGAGAAAACATCTAGTTTCTCACCATTAAGTATGATACTAGCTGTGAGTTTTTATATTCTTTATCAAGTTGAAGAAATTCCCATTTATTCCTAGTTTGCTGATAATTTTTATCATGAATGTTTGTTGGATTTTGTCAAATGTTTCTGCATCTATTAATATGATCATATAGTTTTTCTTCTTTAGCCTGTTGATATGAAAAATTACATTAATTGATTTTCAAATGTTAAAATGGCATTGCACACCTGGAATAAATCCCACTTGGTCATGCTGTATAATTATTTTTATACATTGTTGGATTCAATTTTCTAATATTTTGTTGAAGATTTTTGCATTTCTGTTCATGAGATATATTGGCCTGTAATTTTCCTTTATTGTAATGTCTTTGCTTCCAGTATTGGGGTAACGTTGGCCTAATAGAAAGATGCAGGACACTTCCTTGTTTTTACTTTGCATTTATTCCATTAATAGTTATGTTGAACATGTATCCATATGTTTTGTGGCTAATTGTGTTTTTCCTCCAATAATTCAATACAGTATTGACTTTTGTTTTTGTTTTCCTACTGGGATAGTGTGCTTTTTGTAATTTTTTAAAATCCTTTACTAAAAATTGATCTTATTTTAAATCAAAGTGGCAATTAGAGAAAATCTATGCATCCTATACAATGGACAAAGAATTAGGCTGACAGCAGATTTCTCAGCAGAACAATGGAAGTCATCTCTTTCAACTAAAAGTGGATGGCATTCTATTTTCAAAGTTTTTAGAGAAAATAACTGTCAGCATCTAATTACATACTTAGTTTTTAATCTTTGGAGAAGGGAGATAAAAAAAAAAGAGAGATTTCCAAAACAAAAGTCAAACCCATTGCCGTTGAATCTATTCCAACTCCTGGCAACCCCACATGTTACAGCGTAGAACTGCTCCCCAGGGGTTCTTGGCCATAATCTTCATGAAAGCAGATCACCAGAGCTTTCTTCTGTGGAGTCACTGGCTGGGTTTGAACCGGCTATCCTTAGGTTAGCAACTGAGAGCAAACCATTTGCACCACCCAGGGTCCTCAAAGACATTTACAGATGAATATAAAAAGAGTTTATCACTGAGACCTGAGTCAAAGGAACTCCTGTAAGATGGAAGAAGCAATATTATTCCAGCAGGATAGTCTGAGATGCAAGGAGGATTGGGGAAAAAATAAAATAGTGAACATACATTAAATTTTTAAAAATTGTGTTAATAAAATCACAGCCGCATCTTAATTGTGAGATTCAAAAGGCACAGAACTAAAACACTGGATAAGGATAGCATGTAATATGGAAAAAGAATGATCACGATTCAAGTGTTCTTGTTTTTTAACTGGGAGATAATATAGTATTTACATCAATACTTTCGATAATAAAATTTTCTTTTCCCTCTGGCTGTCCTGATGTGCAATCGACTCGACGGCACTGGGCTCTGGGTTGGGTCCTGATGTGCACAGTAACACATTCAAGGGTTATTAATAAAGGGATAGAAATACAGTATATAAATTACAACATGTCAGAGAAGTATGGAATTAAATTTAAAAATTAAGAAAAGGAAAAAGCATAGAAAAACAGGACAAATACATATAAAAGTGAGATGGTAGAAACAAGTTCAAATATAATAATCATAATAAAAATAAATGGATTAAATTTTCTGGCTACAAGAAAGATTCTCAACATTGTATTCCTTAACCAGTTATTTTATATTTACAAGATAGTGTGTAGCCTTGGGTAGGAGAGAGAAGGTGCCATGGGGGCCATGAGAGGAGTTTTTTTGATGCTAGAGCTGCCTCATCAAAGTAGAGTCAACCTTAATGACGTGGATGGAGTCAAGCTTTCGGGACCTTCATTTGCTGATGTGGCATGACTCAAAATGAGAAGAAACAGCTGCAAACATCCATTAACAATCGGAACAAGGAATGTACAAAGTATGAACCTAGCGAAATTGGAACTCTTCAAAAATGAAATGGAATGCATAAACATCAATATCCTAGGCATTAATGAGCTGAAATGGACTCATATTGGTCTACTACGCCAGGATCGACAACTTGAAGAGGAGTGAAGTTGCAGTCATCATCAAAAAGAACATTTCAAGATGTATCCTGATGTACAAGGCCATCACTGATAGGATAGTATCCATATGCCTACAGGGAAGACCAGTTAATATGACTGTGATTCAAAGTTACGCACCAACCACTAAGGCCAAAGATGAAGAAACTGAAGATTTTTACCAACTTCTGCAGTCTGAAATTGCTCAAACGTGCAATCAGGATGCATTGATAATTACTGGTGATTGGAATGTGAAAGTTGGAAACACAGAAGATCGGTAGTTGGAAAATATGGCCTTGGTGACAGAAACGATGCTAGAGATCACATGATTGAATTTTGCAAGACCAACAACTTCATTGCAAATACTGTTTTTCATCAACATAGATGGTGACTGCACACATGCAGCCTGCCAGATGGAATACACAGGAGTCAAATAAACTACATCTGTGGAAAGAGATGATGCAAAAGCTCAATATTATCAGTCAGAACAAGACCAGCGGCCAACTGTGGAACAGACCATCAATTGCTTATATGCAAGTTCAAGCCGAAACTGAAGAAAATCACAGCAAGTTCACAAGAGTCAAAATATCACCTTGAATATATCCCACCTGAATTTAAAGATCATCTCAGGAACAGATTTGACTCATTGAACACTAGTGACCAAAAACCAGACGAGTTGTGGAATGATGTCAAGGACATCATGCATGAAGAAAGCAAGGGGTCATTAAAAAGACAGAAGAGGAAGAAAAGACCTAAATGGATGTCAGAAGAGACTCTGAAACTTGCTGTTGAATGTCAAGCAGCTAAAGCAAAAGGAAAAAATGATGCAGTAAAAGAGCTGAACGGAAGATTTCAAAGGGCGGTTCGAGAAGACAAAGTATTATGATGGCATGTGCAAAGACCTGGAGATAGAAAACCAAAAGGGAAGAACACACTTAGCACTTCTCAAGCTGAAAGAACTGAAGAAAAAATTCAAGCCTTGAGTTGCAATGCTGAAGGATTCTAAGGGGAAAATATTAAAACAATGTAGGGAACATCAAAAGAAGATAGAAGGAATACACAGAGTCACTATACCAAAAAGAATTGATCAATGTTCAACCATTTCAGGAGGTAACATATGATCAGGAACCGATAATACTGAAGGAAGAAATCCAAGCTGCACGAAGGCACTGGTGAAAAACAAGGCTCCAGGAATTGGCAGAATACCAGCTGAGATGTTTCAATAATCGGATGCAGCATTGGAAGTGCTCACTCGGCTATGCCTAGAAATTTGGACGACAGCTAGCTGGCCAGCCGACTGGAAGGGATCCATACTTATGCCTAGTCCAAGAAAAGTGATCCAACTGAATGCACAAATTATTGAACAATATCATTATTATCACACGCAAGCAAACTTTTGCTGAAGATCATTCAAAAGCGGCTGCAGCACTATGTTGACAGGAAACTTCCAGAAATTCAAGCCGGATTCAGAAGAGGATGGGGAATGAGGGATATCACTGCTGATGTCAGATGGATCCTGGCTGAAAGTAGAGAATACCAGAAAGATGTTTATCTGTGTTTTGACTATGCTAAGGCATTTGACTGTGCAGACCATAACAAATTATGGATTACATTGCAGAGAATGGGAATTCTGGAACACTTAATTGTGCTCATGAGGAATCTGTACATGGATCAAGAGGCAGTCGCTCAGACAGAACAATGGGATACTGCATGGTTTAAAGTCAGGAAAGTGTGTCAGGGTTGTATCGTTTCACCATACGTATTCAATCTACATGCTGAGCAAATAATCCGAGAAGCTGGACTACATGAAGAACAGGGCATCAGGATTGGAGAAAAACTCATTAACAACCTACTTTATACAGATGACACCACCTTGTTTGCTGACAGTGAAGAGGACTTGAAGCACTTACTGATGAAGATCGAAGACCACAGCCTTCAGTATGGATTACACCTCAACCTAAAGAAAACAAAAATCCTCACAGCTCGGCCAAGAAGCAACACCATGATGAATGGAGAAAAGACTGAGGTTGTCAAGGATTTAATTTTACTTGGATCCAGAGTGAACACCCAAGGAAGTAGCAGTCAAGGTATCAAAACACACATTGCACTGGGCAAATTGGCTGCAAAAGACTTCTTTGAAGTGTTGAAAAATAAAGATGTCACCTTGAGGACTAAGGTGCACCTGACCCAAGCCACGGTGTTTTCAATCACCTCAGATGCATGAAAAGCTGGACAATGAACAAGGAAAACCAAAGAAGAATCGATGCCTTTGAATTGTGATGCTGGTGAAGAATATTGAATATGCCATAGACTGCCAAAAGAAGAAACAAATCTGTCTTGGAAAAAGTACAACCAGAATGCTCCTTAGAAGCAAGGATGGTAACAGTATGTCTCACATACTTTGGATGTGTTATCAGGAGGGACTAGTCCCTGGAGAAGGACATGATGCTTAGTAAAGTAGAGGGTCAGTGAAAAAGAGGAAGACCCTCAACGAGATGGATTGACACAGTAGCTGCAACAATGGGCACAAGCATAGCAGCAATTGTGAGGATGGCACAGGACTGGGCAGTTTTTCCTTCTGTGGTACGTAGAGTTGCAATGAGTCAGAATCGACTCAACAGCACCTAACAACAACAATATCCTTTGCATATTTGCTAGTATTTATATTCATTTAATATGTTTCAAATGTGTTCTCCTAGTGTGTGGATTGTGTTGTCTCTATGATTTCTTGACATACAAAAGTTTTCATTTTAATGTATATCATCACATGTATCACATTTATTCTTCTGCTTTTTGAAATGCTAACGTGATCCCTCCCTAACTTGATAACATGAGATTTTCTCTCGTATTTTATTATAATACAGGTAAATTTGAATTCATCTTGAATTTATTTTTGTACATATTGTGAGTCATTTTTCTCCATATGGAAAGACAATTTTATCAACACCCCCTCCTGATGTGGAGTGCTTTCTCTCTAGATACTAAGGTCCATGTACTAACATGTTTGGGTTTATTTCTGGGCTCTCAGTTGTACCGTGCTAAGTGGATATTCCTAAGTCTTAATGCCTAGGAGGGCAAACTCCACTCCTTGCACTTCAAACTTGTCTTGGGTCTTCTCGGAATTTTGACTTCAACATTTTAGAATCAGTTTCTCAAGTGCTAAGGCAAATCTTAACTCTTGTCTTTTTTTCTTTGTGATTTCTTTTAAGGTTAAGATATTGAAAACACTTTATAGTCAACTTTTTATTTCTTGAGCTGTCTGTTCTGTGCCCACCTCTTTGGGGGCAGAGGAGTGAGGAAGTGTGGAAGGGCAGAGGTGGTGGTTTGATGTCTTGCTCACAAAGAAGACTTATATACATGTGTAAACAGCAGAAGGTAGACTCTGATCAACAGTAATAATTTAGAACAGGCCCCAGCTGTTGGCATGAGACTGCCCTGGCTGAAAATACTGAGGAAATAATTTCATTCAAGATGTTTCCAACTAAGTAGTCAACAGCGGAACACTGTCTGATATAGTGCTGGAAGATGAGCCCCCCAGGTTGGAAGGCACTCAAAAGATGACTGGGGAAGGGCTGCCTCCTCAAAGTGGAGTTGACCTTAATGACGTGGATGGAGTAAAGCTTTTGGGACCTTCATTTGCTGATGTGGCACAACTCAAAATGAGAAGAAACAGCTGCAAACATCCATTAATAATCAGAACCTGGAATGAACAAAGTATGAATCTAGGAAACTTAGAAATCATCAAAATGGAATTCATAAAAATTGATATACTAGGCCTTAGTGAACTGAAATGCACTGGTATTGGCCATTTTGAATTGGACAATCATATAGTCTACTATGCTGGGAATGACAACTTGAAGAGGAATGGTGTTGCATTCATCGTCAAAAAGAACATTACAAGATCTATCCTGAAGTACAACTCTGTCAGCGATAGGATAGTATCCATACACCTACAAGGAAGACCAGTTCATACGACTATTATTCAAATTTACACACCAACCACTAAGGCCAAAGATGAAGAAATAGAAGATTTTTATCAGCTTCTGCAGTCTGAAATTGATTGAATATGCAATCAAGATGCATTGATAATTACTGGTGATTGGAATGCGAAAGTTGGAAACAAAGAAGAAGGATCAGTAGTTGGAAATTAAGGCCTTGGTGATAGAAACAATGCCGGAGATTGAATGGTAGAATTTTGCAAGACCAACGAGTTCTTCATTGCAAATACATTCTTTCACCAACATAAATGGTGACTACACACATGGGCCTCGCCAGATGGAATACACAGGAATCAAATCAACTACATCTGTGGAAAGAAACGATGGAAAAGCTCAATATCATCAGTCAGAACAAGGCCAGGGGCCGACAGTGGAACAGACCATCAATTGCTCATATTGCAAGTTCAAGCTGAGACTGAAGAAAATCAGAGCAAGTCCTCAAGAGCCAAAACATAACCTTGAGTACATCGCACCTGAATTTAGAGATCATCTGAAGAATAGATTTGACGCATTGAACACTGGTAACTGAAGACCAGATGAGTTGTTGAATGACATTAAGGACATCATCCATGAAGAAAGCAAGAGGTCATTGAAAAGATAGGAAAGAAAGAAAAGACCAAGATGGATGTCAGAGGAGACTCTGACACTTGCTTTTGAATGTCAAGCAGCTAAAGCAAAAGGAAGAAATGATGAAGTAAAAGAACTGAAGATTTCAAAGAGCAGCTCAAGAAGACAAAGTATTATAATGACATGTGCAAAGAGCTGGAGATAGAAAACCAAAAGGGAAGAATGCACTCGGTGTTTCTCAAGCTGAAAGAACTGAAGAAAAAATTCAAGCCTTGAGTTGCAATAGTAAAGGATTCTATGGGGAAAATATTAAACGATGCAGGGAGCATCGAAAGAAGATGAAAGGAATACACAGAATTATTACACCCAAAAGAATTAGTCGATGTTTGACCATTTCAAGAGATAGCAGATGATCAGGAACCGATGGTACTGAAGGAAGAAGACTAGCTGCTCTGAAGGCACTGGGGAAAAACAAGGCTCCAGGAATTGATGGAATACCAATTGAGATGTTTCAACAAATGGATGCAGTGCTGGAGGTGCTCACTCGTCTATGCCAAGAAATATGGAAGACAAGTTCCTGGCCAAGTGACTGGAAGAGATCCATATTCATGCCTATTCCCAAGAAAGGGTGATCCAACTGAACAGGGAAATTATCAAACAACATCATTAATATCACACGGACATGAAATTTTGCTGAAGATCATTCAAAAGCAGCTGCAGCAGTATAGCAACAGGGAACTGCCAGAAATTCAGGCTGGTTTCAGAAGAGGACGTGCAACCAGGAATATCATTGCTGATGTCAGATGGATACTGGCTGAAAGCAGGGAATACAAGAAGGATGTTTACCTGTGTTTTATTGACTATACTAAGCCATTCGACTGTGTAACAAATTATGGATAACCGTGAGAAGAATGGGAATTCCAGAACAATTAATTGTGAGCATGAGGAACCTGTACATAGATTAAGAGGCAGTTATTCGGACAGAACAAGGGGATACTGACTGGTGTAAAGTCAGGAAATGTGTGCGTCAGGGTTGTATCCTTTCAGCATACCTATTCAATCTGTATGCTGAGCAAATAATCTGAGAAGCTGGACTATATGAAGAACGAGGCATCAGGACTGGATGAAGCCTCATTAACAATCTGTGTTATGCAGATGACACAACCTTGCTTGCTGAAAGTGAAAAAGACTTAAAGCACTTACTAATGAAGATCAAAGACCACAGCCTTGAGTATGGATTGCACTTCAACATAAAGAAAACAAAAATCCTCACAACTGGACCAATGAGCAACATCATGCTAAACGGAGAAAAGATTGAAGTTGTCAAGGATTTCATTTTACTTGGATTCACAATCAACAGCCATGGAAGCAGCAGTAAAGAAATCAAACAATGCATTGCACTGGGTAAATCTGCTGCAAAGGACCTCTTTAAAGTGTTGAAAAGTAAAGATGTCACCTTGAAGACTAAGGTGTGCCTGACCCAAGCCATTGTATTTTAAATTGCATCATATGCATGTGAAAGCTAGACAATGAATAAGGAAGATTGAAGAACTGATGTCTTTCAATTGTGGTGTTGGTGAAGAATATTGAGTATACCGTGGACTGACAAAAGAAGGAACAAATCTATCTTGGAAGAAGTACAACCAGAATGCTCCTTAGAGGCAAGGATGGCACGACTGTGTCTTACATACTTTGGACATGTTATCAGGAGGAATCAGTCCCTGGGGAAGGACATCATGCTTGGCAAAGTACAGGGTCAGCAGAAAGGAGGAAGACCTTCAACGAGGTGGAGTGACACAGTGGCTGCCATGACGAGCTCAAGCATAACAACGATGGTAAGGATGGCGCAGGACCAGGCACATTTTGTTCTGTTGTGCATAGGGTCGCTGTGAGTCAGAACTGACTCTACGGCACCTAACAACAACAACAAGTAGTCAAGGGAGGTAAGCTGAGGCAAGTGTCATGAGGGTAGTCATGACACTTGGTGGATTGACTTGGTTTTGCAAGTGCTATCCAGTTGTCTTCGTTATCTAGTGCTGCTACAACAGAAATACCACAAGTGGATGGCTTTAACAAACAAATTTATTCTCTCACAGTTTAGGAGGCTAGAGGTTTGAATTCAGGGCGGTAGTTCCAGGGGAAGGCTGTCTCTCTCTGCTGGCTCTGGGGGAATGTCCTTGTCTCCTTGTAGTATCTGTGGGCCCTGTGTTCCTTGGAAATCTCCATGTGCCTTGGCATCAGTGTTTCCCTGGATCTAGGCGATTCTCAGAGCAGGGACCCCAGGTCCAAAGGATGGACTCTGCTCCTGGCTCTTCTTTCTTGGTGGTAGGAGGTCCTTCTCTCTGCTTGCTTCTTTTTCCTTTTATCTCTTGTAAGATAAAAGGTGATGCAGGCCATACCCCAAGGAAACTCCTCTTACATCGAAACAGGGCTTTGGCCCAAGTAAGGGTGTTGCATCCCACTCTAATCCTCTTTAGCATAACCTAATCTTGCCACATAAACCTATTACAACACATAGGACAATTACATCAGATCACAACATGGAGGACAATCACACAATACTAGGAATCATGACCTAGCCATTTTGACACATATTTTGGGGGGACAAAATTCAATTCATGACACCAGTCTACCTGGAGTCCTTTCTTCACCTGCCCAGGTCTGTGACTCTATGGTTAACCCTCAGCTACATGGTGAGTGAGGGATGTAGGGACGAGGTTCTAGTCTATGACTCTGCAGCTGAGTCCTCAGCCAGGATGGTAAGGGGTGGAGGATGAAGGAATGGGGCTCTCAGTTGGGAGACGGTGTTTATTTTCTAAAGACATGAAAAGAGTATATTGGAGAGAGTAGTAGTTAGTTGGCTGGGTGGGCTGAGTGGGTTGCCTCTGAGGCATATTCTGCATGAGTTGGGTGTGCACAGCCAGGCAGTGAGGTTGCACTTGTCCAGGACTCCAGAGTCATCTAGCGTAGGAAGCCTATGGAAGGTGTCTAGAGCACAGATGACTGAAAACACATGCTGAGAAAAGCTTCCATTTCAGAAGTCAGAAGAGCTAAGAGAGGACGAAGGAGGGGAGCTGGAACAGTGAGAGAAGACACAGAAGTTGGGCTTCCCAAAGAAGACGTTGTTGACAGAGAGGACCAAGGCCTGAACCCTGCTGCTCACTGTATCCTCAATATCCCTGTTCCTGAGCTCCTCCACAGTGCAAAGCCTGAAGATTTCTGAAGCCACTTCAGGTCACGCTCAATTGCTGACAGTTCTGAGGTCTCAGGGCTCTCTGAGATGGGGTGGATCCCTGACCCAGCTCTGCGGACTCTGACCTTATCATGATGACCCTCTAGTCCCACCTCATTCCACTCCCCTCCAATAATGGCAAAGTGCTTACAGTTCCGTGTATGAGCACAGAACCCCCTGACCCAACACTTTTGGGGGGTAGTATCAGGCTTTCTCTGAAGGGTGAGGGTTCGATGTATCCTGGTCATTGTGGGCAGCACCATCAAGTTCACATTTATGCAGGGTTGGCCCATCCTTGCAACCCTTGGGTTACTAAGGCAGGTGGTGCAGGCCACTGCTCCCACTCCATGTCCCCATGGAGAGGACTTCTCCCAACAGCCACGTGCCCGCAGATGGCAGACTAGCGCACACGGCCATCCATGCCTGTGCACCTCAGGCCTTTCCTCCCTCCAGCTCTCTGACACCCTCTCTCAGAGCCTTCTATCTGTCATAGGTTCCTCCTGCCTTGATCTGTCCAGTGGTCCCACAGTGTCCCCTCCCCTGGGCTCTCTCCTTGGCCTTCCCTTTGCCCTCCCTGGGGAGCTCAGCCCTCTCATAGTGATGGCCCTTCTTAGCCTCCCACTCCACCCTCCAGTGCTGCTCTGGCTCAGCCTGCTCTGAAGGTCTGGGTTAGGGACCCAACCTGTCCTCCCTGCCTTGAGGGAGGACACAGGCTGCAGAGGGGATCCAGGGACACTTTCTGAGGTTGGCTAAGGTTTAGGACTACCAAAATGAGGTGGCACTCCTCTCTGTGCTGGATGTATTTCTTCCTGGATCACAGTGAGATGAAAAAATGACAGCCATTTTTTTTTTTTTTTTTTTTTGGGTGACAGGGTTTTATGCTACTATTTCCTATTAAGTGCTGCTCCAGGCAATCCTGCCATGCATCCACTTTGCTGCTGCCTAGCCTTAAAGTGGCAGTCACGTACCCAGGGGGCCCAGGCCCCAGCGCCACCTGGCTTGGAATACAGCAGTCAGCAGTGGGAGTGAGTCTCAACTGCAGGATTGTTACCCCTTTTTTTTTTAAAAAGGATTAAAACTGCAAGAAGACATATTTTTTAGTCTGTGATGCACTAGTCATGGAGAATAGAAACGAATACAAATGATCTTCCCTGGAGCCCCTTGCTGAGGACAACAGGCAACGGCCACCCATCTGCCTCCCTCCTGTCACAGAGTGATGCCCAAGACCTTCAGTCCACAAAGCATCCTGCAGTGTGTCCTCCACAAATGAGGAAAATGCACTTCAGGTCTCTGAGAAAGGACAAAGGTTGATGAAATTACGGAACGCTTTAAGATTATAGAACACTTCCCCCCAAATCTATGGGGCAGTTCTACTGTGTCCAGTAGGGTCAATATGAGTCCAAATCAACTCGACGGCAGTGGGTTTTAGTGGGTCTCCCCAAAGATAAGTGGATTGGCAGGAGTCGTTCTTAAAGCGTCCATATCACCATTCACTTTTCAGTTAAAATGGCCACAGAGTTTAGTCAAGCAGACTTTTCCTTTATTTTTGTTAAATAAGATTCCAGAAAGTATAGTGCAAACACTTAGTAGAAAAGGTGCAATTAAGAAATGTACATTCACATTTAACATTTCAGTCCATTCACTTTTTAAAAATAAAAATAGTACAATTATTCAATTACTTGTCTCAGTTTAACGATCTTGAAAAAGACTGGAAGATACTCTACAGTGTTCAGTTTACATAAAAATAGACCCGTATTGTTTATACAAATCTATCATGAGAATTTACCCAGTGATGCTGAGTTGTCGTGATTCTGAATAGTTATATTGTTTCCTTGTCTATAGAAGCATTCTCCGTGAGTTATACTGGCTGGAGAAAATGGTATCTTTGCCCACTACGCTTTCCATTCCATTGTGGGACGTAACCGCATCTAGCCAAACACAGGCAGGACACTGGAAGTTTACACAACTTCTCTAAGTGAGCCAAGAAAATCCGAGAGCGGGCTTTGGGTCTGCCTTTGAGGAGAACGGAACCTAGCTCTAGAAGGTGGTCACAGTCAGGAAGTTATTTTCATTTGTGAAAGTCAATGTGCAGCCAACACAAAGGAGAAGGTGACGGAGGAGGGGGCCTGGGTCGGGAGGAGATGTTGCATCATAACCACAAGATCCAGGCAAAGCCCAGGTTCCACGGAACCCCCTGCAGCTTACTGGATGCTCAGGGGCAAGCCTCCAGGTGAGCGAGGCAGGGCCTGGGCTGTCTTTTGGGCGTGCTATATGTTTTCCAGTTCCACACAACTAGAAATTTCACGGCATGCGATTCCCGAGTACAAGATGGTTTGCATATACACAGTTTCAACGGGGATGAAGGCAAAACTGCCACCTCTCAAGCACTGGGTGCCCGTGTTACTCGTGTCCAGTACACAGCGGCACTCACCAACATACACAAGAGGTGGGGGTGGGTCCCTTGGGGTCCCAGACGTGAGAATGGTCTCCTGAGACTTGTGCTTCATGTGCCTGGGACCCAGGGGTCAGTGTGGTTGCTGGTGGGAGGCAAGAAGCAACTTCTGGCAGCTGTTGGGCAAACGTCCTCACTGCACACTTGGTGAGAAGCAAAAGCCACAGGAAGGGCTCTAAGTGACAACTCCCTGCAGGCTACCCTGCCCAGGGTTATCACACCCAAGAGGTATGACAAATCTCTCATCTAGGACAGAATTTCTGTTTATGTTCCCAAAATACTATGAACTATCTTACCAAACAGCCTAGACCAGATGTCTAGCCTTTGGACTCGGTGGTTTTTCAGCCTTCTCAGTGATCACCAATGTCAATCTTCTTTTAGCACATCCATGCCCTCAGCATGCAGCAACTCTCAATAACTGGCTGAAGCTGTTTTGGAAACCACCCTGTTTGAAAGACAGAGCTGTAGGACCCCAACACCTACGGGAGGACCGGGGACATCATATGCTTGGTCGTTGCTAACTTCTCACCATCGATTGTAATCCCCTCTTGGCTTCTGAAAACTCCTGATGGAGCCTGCTCTTCAAATGCACGCTAATGCCTTGAAGGGGACACTGGCCCACCCAAAGCACACCCGTGGCACACGTGTAATGTGTAACATGGAATGGCCCCATGGCAAAGGAAGGTGGGCCTCAAATCACAAACTCAGCCAACTGCCCTACAAGGCTCGTGCCATCTCCTGACCAGGAACAGGAGGCTGGTGTGGCTCAGTTTAAGTAGAGAAATGTTCTGCACTTGGGGGAGTTTGGAATGGAGAGATCATGCCCTCAGTTCTCTCCCTACTTGATATCTGAGAGACTGCACACAACAGATCAGGCAACTGTCCTCTTTGTTTAAGAAGACCCCGTGTTTTCGTAGCCACAGAGATATGCTGTGCTCCAAAATAGCTGTAGAATATGGACTAGAGTAAAAAAAATATGGATTTTCCAAGCATAACATTATATTTCCTTGCTAGGGATCAGCTGTTCTCTTGTGACACTGTTATCGAAGAAAGATGGTTTTAACCAAGCAGATATGCATATTGGCTATTGTAGAGAGAGGTTCTTTAAAAAAATGAAATAAAAAACAGCCTTTCCTATTCTCGTTAGCCCTTGTTTGGAGGGCGAGGCATAGGACCACATGAACAAAGCCTTGGGAATGCTGGTCACACAGCTGTGCTGTGTCCAGATGCTCCTGCCCACTGTCCCAACCTATTCCTCCAATAATCTGCATTTTCCTAGTGAGATCATGCCAAGAGAACTTGGGGACTGTTGTGCCTACTGTTCTGGGTGGGGAACATCTGGCTATATTCAAATTTAATTTTGCTCCTTATATGCATCCATCTTAGTCACAAGAATAAATAATTTCTATTTTGCTTATCCTGTGCAACACACAATGATCTCAATTATTCAACGTCTCTAGTTATTTTTTTAACAAAGCAAAATAATTTGATATGGAACAGGATGGATATTTTCATGAAAATTAAAAAAAAAAAAAGAAATGTATGAGTTGTTACCATAAAGTCAAGTTGTTTAGGAACGCCTGGTCCCAAAGGGTGGCATCTAAAATTAGGCTTTGTAGTATTTATGCAATGGTCTGAGGAAGGTGACAGATTTCCTCTATCTTACCATGTGAAAAAATAGGGGGACAAAACGGTGGGAAAACCGGAAAGTTGGTTTCAGGGAAATGAAATGTCACTAAGACGTGGGTTCCCACTGTGTGCAGGTGTTTTGGGATCCTGTTCACAGGGCTCATCTGACTCTTTGAGAGAGAAATAGACACAGGCATCATTTAAAAATCCAAACATTCTCAAGGCCAAGACCACTGCGGTGGCCAGGGCTCGTGAAGAGAAGGTAACCGCGGGCCTGGTGTGCGCTCGGCTCTGCCTGCTGTGGTGCTGCTGGCCCCCCCCCGCCCCCCCCCCCCCGCCTCTGTGTCTGCCTGGGTGCTCCCTGGGCCTTTCCTGCCCCTAGGATTCCTACATTCAGGGTCCTAGTGCACAGATTCTCCCCTCAGTGCATGTGCTGCCTTCAGTTCACCACCTCCGTTTACGCAGAACCGCAGACGCCCTCTTCTCCTGGAGGCCAGAACATTTCCCTGCAAGAACTCATCCTCCAACAGCAGGGTGCTCGTCTCCCCACCCCCAACCAAAATAATCCAGAAAAACAAACCAAACCCATTGCTGTTGAGTTGATTCTGACTCATAGCAGCTCTAATCCATCTTCGGGAAACTCATTACTGGGAGAAAACTCTTCCTTTGGCTGAGTCAACTCTGCCTTCCTAAACCTTCCACCCAGGTTCCATTTCACCTTTTGGAAACGGGGTCCATCTGACAGCCTGCCAGATGCTGGAGGGTGGTCTTCATGCCCTTTCCCAGGGATCTTCTCCTGTCTGGTGGTCTACTACAACTCTTGGGACCTGCCCTTCATGAGCATTGAAGATGAACGGTCTGAGAGATGGGGGAGTCAAAATGACACAATCCCCTCCTGGCCACCCTGCAACAGTGGGCTTACTGTGGCCACTATTTTTCCTTTCCTTATGTCAAAGAGAACGCGTTGCTCAGTGCACCAATGGTTACTTTGGCTGTGTGTGTTCTGAAATAACACCAGTATCTTTGTTGTCCCCCGGGCTCAATTTGAAGGCTGGCCCCAGCCTGACTAACCTCCTCCACAAGTGCTTGGCCCTGACCTGGGGCCCCCAATTCAACTGGGCCCCAACATCCCACTCCTTCTGATTCTCATTTAAATTCATTCCTAGCAGCTCCCCCTCTGAGGCTAAGGAGTCATGAACACAAGTAGAGAGCTCTGGTTATCTTATGAAGAAGTGGTAACATTCTTCATCTCCTGTGGCCTACCTAATCTGGAGCTTTAAACAAAAATGAGGGGCTTTGGGCTCAAAATGAAATGGGAACTTTCCAAGCCAATTGTCCCTGGGGAGGCAGGATGCTCCAAAACTTAGAAAAGGAGCTGTGTGCTTCACCTTCCCACCTGTCTGGGGGCACAGCCCGGCTACAGCAGACCCTTCGCTTATTGTACCAAGCCAAACATTCTGAAGTCAAATAGGCTCTAATCAAGTTTTTGTTTTTTTTTTTCAGCTGAAGCCATCAAAAAATATTTTAATGACTCCTGACTGTGAACAAGTCAGCTTCGGGAGATTATACACAGTCAGCAAAGCTATAAATTTCTAGAACTGAAAAGGTATTAACAACAGTACTACTACCCCGCTTGTATAAGGGTGTGGCTAGGTTACAATACACCTAAGTGTATCATTTCACTCCCAGTGGCTAGAATGTATAGGTAATAAGGTGCACACAATTATACAGCAGTTACCTTATAACCTGTGCGCACACATGTCTGCAGGCTGCCTTCCACAAAGGTCTCAAGGACATGCATCTACTGGAACTGGATGGAGTGTGGGAGGCAGGCCCAGCCTCACTGCCAGCACCGATGGGTCCAAAATCCCCCTGAACACTTAAAAACAGGGCTCCATATGCAAATTCGATTTCTTCCCTTGGAAAGTGATAGGTTAGAAAAAGTAATTTAAATAATACTTCTAGGTTGCTGTTAGGACAGTAAAGCACAGTATTTACACTCAATTTAAAACAATACGGCAGCTCTGCAGGATGGCTGAATCCTGTCCAAGACCCAGACCCCAAATCCTTCAGGTCAGCTTTCAACGTCTTCCTGCTACTCCCTCAGGTCACTCACTGTCCAGAGGGCTTTCTCCCACCAGGAAGCACCCTGTAAGGTGAGTGAGGACAAGCATGGCTACTTCAGGAGTAGCCTTCAATGTGCTGCTATCTCTTTAAAACAGCAATGTCTTGGTAAGCCTTGAGATTTTATCCTCTGAACTCTTCGTGCAACATGTTTTATACCTTATACCCTTTACCACACTGATCTGAACAGATTGTAGAATAAGAGGTGGGGTCTTTCCCTTGCCTCCCCTCCTTCCTCACCCCTGAGCAAGGGTACAGTGACAAAGTGATCCAACAAGGTAGTTAAAATGGGCTCTGTCTGCTCTGTATACCTGGATGCTGAGCCCTTAAACAACCTGACGTCCAACCACAGGTACCTGTAGTGCCCAAAGCTGGGTCTTATGAGAGGGTGTGGGGCTCTGGGACCATCAGCCCACCACAATATGCTTTAGTTTGGGCAAACGAGTGATCATGGCTTGTCTCTGAAATACACATGTACTTTGACACAAACTTGTCTCTACAGCACAGAGTTGGAGTTATTGCTTCTAGTGAAGAAGGTGGTCCAGGAGTACTGGTTAGCTTTAGAGTCTGATAAACACAGACAGGCAACATCAGTTACTGGGGTCTGTGGTGGCATCTGCTCTGCCGGGCACACACACCCTGGCAGGAGCAGACCAGCCTGGGGTCGGTGCAATCTGTAGGAGCATTCCTGGGCTTTGTTCTACTCTACGATATCAGGCATACAAGTCATGCAAGGATGCTAAGGGATCACACAAGGGGCCATTTCCAAAGGGCCAAAACTAACAGTGGTGTGACACACGTATAAACATTACTGCATCTGGTTAGAGTGTACCTTTTGCAGTGGGTGTTGGGTTTTTCTTAATTTTTGGTACAAGTAAACAGGTACCACCTGTATTCAGTCCACTATTTACAAAAGATCTTAAAATAAATACACAGAATCATACTTGAAAGGCTCTAATGTGTGTACATGGATATTGTACAGGATTAAAAACAAATAAGGCCATATCATACAGTTTTATCATAAATTAAAAGGAAGGTATTTTTCACCAACCCTAAGAACATATGGCTAAATACAGTTCCTGCCCTAACAGGAAATAGATGGGGTTTGGAATTGCTTATGATGAAGGAGCCACCTGCTCTCTTCAGTTGAAGCCCTGGCCCAGGGTGCTGTGTGTTAGCCATTCCAGAACAGTCCAGTGCCTAGGAAAGGCACAGTGGTCACCTGCAGGAATTCCCCACTGCTGCTGGAACAAATGACCATGCACCTGTGGCTTTCAATGGTGCATATTTGCTATTTCACAGTTTTGCAGGTCAGAGGACCAGGTACAGTGTGGCTCAATGGGTTCTCTGTTGAGGCTCATGAGACCAAATCAAGGCACCAGCTGGGCTGGGTTCTCATCTGAGGCTCTGGAGGAGAATCTGCTTCCGAGCTCACTCAGGCTATTGGCTAAATTCAGTTCCTTGTAGTTGCGGGAAGTGAGGTCCCATTTCATTGCGGCTGTCAGCCGGAGCCAGAGCCTGCCTTCAGCTTCTGGATGCCACCTACATTCCCTGGCTCATGGCTCCCTCCATCTTCTTGGCCAGCAGCAGCGACTCAAGTCCATCTCATGCTTTCGATCTTTCCTGACTCTTCTGCCCCACTTTTCCACTTTTAAGTCCCCCATCACCACACACTGCTGCTACCACCCTGGCCTCAGTGTCCCCTCTCCTCCTTCCTAAGCCTGCTTTTACCCAAACACCACTGCGGAGGCCTGGGTTTGACCCTCCTGCATAGGAATGCCGTGTCTAATAGACCTGAACGCAGTCAGGGAGACCACCATGGTCTTACCTGACCAGAAGGCCAGGCCAGAACAAACCCGACATGCAGGTCAATCAATGCTCCAGAGGGGCCATCTACAATTTCCTCTGCCCCACCCTGGAAGCTGGAGCCTTCAGGAAGGTGTGGAGCCTTCAGGAGTGGTGAGGAGAGAGACTCTGGGATCACCCCAGCCTCCTAGCTGGCCAGAGGTGGGCTCAGTCAGCCTGCCAACATCTCTCTGGCTCAGCTTCAGGGCCATGGGCATCTGCATGCTCAGCCTCTAACCTGGAATCTTTCCTCCCTGGAATTCAGGTCTGACCTGTCTGTTCAGGTGGACCCCTGGGTCTGGCTATTTTGTCACCCCTCCCTTCAGGTCCTCCCTGACACCCAACACATCCTCAGGGTTCATCCCCAGTGCGATCCACGGGGAGGCCAGGTTGGAGACTCAGATTTCAATGGCATGACCTGCAGTCATTCAGGTCCCTTGGAATGTTCCCATCCTCCAGCCTGAAACTAGACCGTGATGCCTGGCCTTATGACAACTAGCTACCTCTGGAATACTAGGCTCTGGAGGGCTGGTTTTGCCCAAGAAACAACACGTTCTATCAAATAAACTTTCCCATGTGGTGAGCCTTGCTTGTTCTCAAGATAAAAGCCTTGTTCTGTTAAACTGATAGGAACCCAACCCTCCCCTGCAAAAAGAGAACAAGCGGCGCTGATGGAGCACTGACTGCCGCGTAGAAGGGGACTTTCAGGTTTACAGGAGCTGAGTGCTGTCGGAGCACGTGGTGAAGGATGCACAGCAGAGCAAACTCCTGAGCAGATGGCGCCTGGGTGAGTGTGTCTGCAGGCCATCTGGGCACTCCCGAGCTGGCCTTGGAGAGAAGGCCCGTGGCCACCAGTATTCCAGCAATAAGGGCAGGACCTCTCAGTGCTCCAGGCCTGTCCTGGTCTGCTGGGCATTGTGTGTCAGGGACTTGAGCCCTGCTGGGCTGGCTGAGCTCGTGGCCCAGTTCCTGGGGCACAGCCTTGGCTCCATGGAGAGGGCTTAACCTTAGGGCATGTCTGCAGTAGGTGCCTCACACACACCTCTTAAGCTGACCAGCCAAACCTCCCTGGCTCTTGCTATCGCTTTGGTGGGTATCCTGGAGTCCCTGTGCCCACTGCTAACTTGGCCAAACTCAGCAGGCCTGCTAATGAGAGACACGGCTCCCCTTTGCTGCCGAAGAAGACTAAATAGATACAGCTCCTACCAAAGCCTCCTGTCTGCGCAGAGGCAGGAGAGCATGTGTGCGTGCTTACACAGGTCTAGCATCTCCTCCCACAAAGTCACGGAGATACTGCTTCTGTGAGCATCTTGGCCCTCGGACCACACATGACACATGCTCCTTTCCTAGCCCAGTTGTACTCTGAACTGCCTACTGGTTGGGCTGGTCCTGGGCCGAGTTCCCACTCTGTGGGCCTTGGAAGAGGCCCCCAGCCTGGTGGCATGGACATGCTAAGCCTCCTTCACAGCTGCTCTGGAGGGGAGGTACTGGAGAGTGGGCTGTGAAGGGAGGCCTGTGCTCTGCACAGCCCCCAGCCCCGCTTGGACCGAGAAGCCAGCCACACTGGGCACCGGGGGGCAGCTGGTGGCCAGTCTGGTCTGGAGGCCGGCTTTCCTGTAAGGACACATTTTCCGCTCCATGTTTAAAGACCTGGTTTGGGAGCCACTTCCATCAATCCTTCCCTCTAGGAAGTATGTCAGCATTTCACCTTTGCCCTTGACACTGACTTTTCCTCTGCACATGAACTGGTAGCTGCACCCTTTCAGCAGCCGGTGAACTTCCTCTGTCACCTGCCATCAGAGAAAAGAGAGATTACTCTTGGTTATGGGCAGCAAGGAAGAGGTCCTTCAGAGAGTGGAGTCTCAGGTGCATCTAGGGTGCCACCAAGATGCCTCTCCCCATGTCACTCCCACCCTGACGGGGCCTGCAGCCAGGGCTGCTGCTCCCCTCTCTGATACCCTTGAAGATAATAGGGGCCTGCAGATACAGTGGGGAAACACCTGCGCCTGGGTGCCTGGGCAGCCAGGCCCTCACGGTCAGCCCACAGGAGTGCCGCTCCCGGCAATATTCGATATGTGGGGTTGTGGGGTTGTGAAGGGGGGTTGTGGGGGAACCAGACAGTGGGGAGGGGTGGGCAGGCTGGAGCTAGAGTGGGGTCTGGAGCCTGGGGGCTGGAGTGCGCTGCAGTGTGTGCCTCACCCACTAGCTAGGCTCCCAGCCATTTCATGAGCCAGCTGCAGATGATGGGCAACAGCAACAAACAAGCATGGCCATAACCCTTGGAGGCTTCAGGACAGGTGCATTCAGAGTGCTGAGTTCAGACTGCAGGGATGCCCCTCAGCTGGAAGGGAGGCGAGCCCAGGAGTCAGGGTACACGCAGGCCTCAGCGCAGAGATGGTGGTGCATAAATTACCCAGAAAGAACAATTTCCCAATCAATATTTTACTTGGCATAATTCCTTCACAAAGTTAGAGAAACGTAAAGGATGAGAAAGTATTTGTTATGGACCAAATTGTGTCCCCCCAAAATATGTGTTGAAATCCTAACCCCTGTGCCTGTGAATGTAATTCCTTTTGGGAGTAAAGTTTTCTTTGTTATGTTAATGAGGTCATATCAGTATAGGGTTGCCTTAAACCCATCACTTTTGAAATAGAAAAGGTGCAAATTAGGGACAGAAGCAAGCAAGCATGAATGAGGAAAAGATAGATGCCACACAGAGATCTTCAAGGAATGCCAGGAAGAACGCTCAAGAAGCTGAGAAAACGAGACAAGGAGCAGACAGAAAGCCTTCTTCCAGAGCCAATACATTAAATTCAGACTTGTAGTCTCTGAAACTGTGAGAAAATAAGCTTATGCTTCTTAAAGCCACTCACTTGTGGTATTTCTGTTATAGCAGCACTAAGAAACTAAGACAGTACTTAAAAATAAAGTACTGTAAACAGAAAAAAACATGCTAATTTGGTTCCTCTTTGCTTTATGTTGGGGAAGATGATCTTGTAGTCACCTGCCCATCCCACTCCTTCCTTCCCTCCCCCTGGAGAAGCCCTTCCAACCCCCTCCCATACAAGTACCCTCTCCTCCTCACAAATGTTCCCCCAAAACAGATGCTCCCCTTCACAGTCATCTAAATTCTGGCCTCTTTAGTTGAAACAATTCAATTCATTCCAAGTCCACTCTCTCACATCCCCCCAAATTTTCCAGTTCTCGGCAGTACTGGGGGTAAGAGGGATCCATTCTTTCTGTGTAAAGCTGAATTTGTGCCTTGTTTCATTTTCTTCATAGCTTTCATCATGGTCTAAAACCTGGCCTGGGTGTTTGCGTGCTTACTGCCTAATCCCTTCACTACAAAATAGGCGGCATGGCATTTGGGATCTTATCTGTCTTGCCTACCATCTATCACAGCCTTGGCAGCACTTGCTGGATGAAAGGACTACAGACCAGTCATAGGGCAGCCTGGGCGAGGCAGGGAATTACCAGGAAATCCGAGAGACAAGTTTGCTGCTCTGGGAGTGTGGGTGTGTAACGGGCAGCCCTGCAGAAAATGTCACTGGGTGCTGTTACTCTACTTCACCGGTAACCCCTTCAATACCTGTGGCTGAACTCCTATACTGTGTCAACCTTGGGGCCCATGATCTGAAACTTCCCTGAGTCTCTTAGGTGGGCAAGGCTTTTCCTGGGCCTGCTCACCTCCCATCTGCCCAGACTGTGCTTCCATAATCAGGATGGCCTGATGGAGAGGGGTGAGGTCTGTGCCTCGGTGTCACACCAGGTCCTGCTAAGGGGAAGTCCCCTAAACTCCAACCCTCAGTGTCCTACTTTAACATTATCAATGAGAATAAAACAATGATTACTTTCTAAGGTCATTACGTCAATTAGCAAAGACATACAGAGTGCCCAACAGTGCTGGGTACATGCAATAAGCTAAACCTATGTCAAGTGTTATCACAGAATTGATTCTCATTTTTATATTATACATTTTATTCATAAAGAGTTGAAGGAAACAGGAAGAAGATCGTGGATCTGATAGATGCGTCTTAACATTTCCCTACAACAAAGACTCAAGAAACCAATTCAAATAGATACAAACAACTACTGTGGATCCCTGAACATCAAAGGGAAGGTTGAAGAGTTGGACTGAACACTGCCTGGAAAGAGAAAAAAAAAAAAATTTTTTTTTAGAATGAAATCCGCAAGAAGGTGGGGATTCTCAGAGAATCAATATCTGGCCAGCTGGCCCAGCACAGCATGGCTGTTTTGAGGCAGCAGCAAACAACATCCCTGGGCAAGGAGCCCAGGAAGGCAGCTGCATGGAAAACATAGCTGGAGTCAGAGATATTGAGTGAATGAACCTAGAAAGAAATGAGGTAGGCAGTTTGTGTGCTTGGTGTCCAAGAAGGAGATATGAGTGAGTCCCATAGCTTTGAAGGCAGGATAACACAGGGAAGTATCACTGGAACAAAGTGGTGCAGACCAAACTGTTGGAGCCTCAGGACAGGGACTGATAAGACAGGGAGTGCAATTCTGTAGAGGGACAAGGGAGAGTGAAGGAAGGTGGGAGGGAGCTTTGTAGTCCCTGGCAAGTGCAGAGAAAAGGACATTGAGACTGGTGACAGGATTTCCTATTAGCAATGGTGCATGTCTACTGGGGTGGAAGACATTCATTGAATAGCGAAACAGCAGAGTAATCATCAAAAGTTTCCCCCTTGAACAGCCTCAGGCTGATCCCTCTTCCCCTTCCATTTAAGCAGCCTCCCCCCAATCCCCTGCCTCCATAGCCTGTTTGGTGATGCATCCTCAGTGACTTGCTCAACACTTGACACGCTCACCAGTCCCTGGCCCAGCCGTGTGGAGAGGAGTCCCAGAGACACACCCACAGTTCCTGCCACCCAGCCACATGGAGAGGAGTCCTGGAGATGTCTATGCTCCACTCGCCTGACCTGTGCAGTGAGGAGCCCCCGAGAACTACCTACCACACCTCTTTCCCAGGCTGAGTCCACCATGCACCCCACCTGGCCTGCATTCACTTATTGCCCTCCTCGCTTACTGCTCGCCCACCCTTCCTGAGCACACTGTACACCCTAACTAGCCTGCGAGGTGAGGCGCCCCCAGTGATCTGCCTACCACATACCCCTCCCATTCTCTACCTATTTCCTCATGCTATCAGAGCATATGCAGAGGCCCTCTAACCTCCCCCTCGCCCTAGGACACCAATCCATAACTAAGCAGAGGGCTTGTCTTACCCATTAGAGTTATACTGCATCTCTGCATCTGCAAAGACGACCCATACCGCTCTCCAGAGGCCATGCTAACAGCACATGCTAATGTGGAAGGACCACACAGACCCACAAGAGCTGTGGAGAGATCCTGACTACCCAACACCTGGAGCCCCACAACTGGGAGGGGTCCTGCTTGCATACCTCCGTGCAATCATCAAGGGAAGACATATGTACCCAATGACAGAGGATTCCTGTGTGAATGCAACCCATCATACCCAACAGTGAGAGAAAATTACTCCCAACCAACCAGCAGCATCATAGTCATACACAAACCAATGCTATAAAGCATGATCAATTAAAACAATACAAAAGAAGGCAGGCAATTTAAAGAGAAAGGAAAAAATCTAAGCTCCAGATACACTGAAACAAAAGTAAAACAACACAAAAAAGACAAGAAACATTCAATAAATAAAGAAATGTATAAACAAAATAGAACCTTAATGCTTTGAAGTTAATTACAAATCCTGTGAAGAAACAGGATAAGATGGCTCAAGAAAACAGGTAAAACAAAGGAATGGAAAACCTTTCTGAGGAAGAACTGATAATAGAACTACATGACAAAGAATTCAAAAGACTAATATTTAATGTCCTCAAAGAGATCAAGGAGAACAGAAAAAGGCCTAGAATAATTCAGGAAAACAATACAAGAACAGAATGACAAACTCAACAGAGAAATAGAAACCATAAAAAAAAAAAAACTAGAAATTCGAAGATTAACAATAAAATATCAGAAATATGTAACTCAGTGCAAGGACACAGAAATAGAATTGGAACAATGGAAGAAAGAAACTGCAAAATTGAGGACAAATCCCTTCATACTAACTAGTTTGAGGACGATCAGAAAAAAGACTGAAGGGAAAAGAAGAAAGCCTAGGGGTTATGCAGGACACCATCAAGAGGAATAGTATATGTATATTAGTAATCCCAGAAGGGGAAAAGAGAAGAAAGAATATAGAGAGAAGCTTTGAAGATATCATGGTAGAAAACTTCCCAAGTACAATGAAAGATGAGAAGATTTACATCCAAGAAGCTCAACAAACCCCATATAGGACAGACCCAAAAATAAATTCACCAAGACACAACAATCAAAATTTCCAGAACCAAAGGCAAAGAAATAATTTTGACAGCAGCTCTTATCACTTACAAAGGAAACTCAACAAGACTAAACCTGATTTCTTGTCAGAAACCATGCAGACAAGAATACAAAGCCCTGAAAGAAAAGAACTGCCAACTGAGAATCATATATCCAGCAAAATTGTCTTTCAAAAATGAGGGCAAAACACAGACATTCCCAGGTAAGCAGAAATTAAGGGAATCTGTAACCATCAGACAAGCCCTACAAGAAATATTAAAGTGGAACTTCCAGCCAACATGGCACCATAGACAGAAGCACCACGCCGTTCCTCCACAGCAAAGACCCAAAAAACTAAGTAAAACACAGACAAACATCATTCCTGGAACCTAAAGTGCCAAATGAAGAGATAGAGAACTCAGCCAAGCACCGAATGAAATAAGAAACTGACAGAGGACGGAGAGTGAGTAGAGAAATGTGCAGAGGGCCCCATCAGCTAATACACCGTGGATCTGCCATCTTGGACTCCTGTTGGGGATTGGGAGACAGGGAGTACAGGAAAGCAGCTTCACAGAACTCCTAGCAGGAGACAGAGCACCCAGTAACCAGGGATACATGCTTTCCCACCCCCCATTTTCTCCCTGCTGCTCTACCTCCAAGCTTCCTAGTTGGCTGTGGTAGCTCAGCTGGCTGGGAAGTGCAGCACCCGTGCTGCCTGGATTTGCCCCACCCACACTGGAGATCAGCAGACAGGGAGTATGGGAAAGCAGCAGAAGACAGAGTACCCAGTAACAAGTGATATATGCTTTCCTAGCTCCTGCCCCTTCTCCACCCCCACTTCAGCCTCCTCTGCTTCCCGCCAGCTACAGTCTCTTGGCTGAGAGGCAACTGCTTTGGCCTTGGGCTGCTTGGATTTGCCCTGCCCCCACTGGCCAGGCCCCTGAACTGATATTGCTTCTTTCCTTCTTGTTTGGTTTCTTCTGTACCTCCTACCACCTCCCTCTCCTTTCTCTGGAACACCTGGCTCTGTGTGCCATCTTTGCTTCTTCTTCAAAGGCTATGAAGCCATGCTTCACTGAGAAACCACTCCCTCAGCCTGCGACACCACACTGGTGGGAACCCTGGGGCTTTTTTTTTTCCTTGTTTTGCTTTGTTCTGTTCTGTTTGTTTTCTTTTCATAGCTTGGGAGTCCCTTCTAGCCGGGCTGCACTGCGCAGCTTAGGAGCCACTCCTCCAATCTGTGCAGCCACATAGGTGGGATCCCTGGGGGTGTTTTTTTTTCTTCTTTCTTTTCTTTTTTCTCTCTTTTTCCCTTTCTGACTGTCTTCAGTTCTCAGTTCTTGTCTCGCTACACTTATCTTCTTTTCCTGTCTCCTGAATACCTGGTACTGTGTGACATCTATAATCCCTCTCGCCAGTCTATAGTGCGCAGCCTGGGAGCCACTTCCCCAGTCTTAGCAGCCCCATTGGTGGGAATCTGGGACTCCTGGAGGCTTTTCTTTTTTCTTTTCCAAATTTGTATCTAGTTTTTTTTTTTTTCTTTCTTTTTACCTTTCCTTTTTTCTTTTCTCCATTTCTCCGTTTCTCATCTCTCCACACTAATGGCAAGCTCCCTTAGCGCTCTTTTTTTTCTCTTTCTCTCTTTGTTGGCTTGTTTTTGGCTCCTGTTTTTCTCTCTTTCTCCTCTTTCCTGTACCCCTATTAGCCCCACACATCACAACCTCCCCCCTCTTTCCTGCCTACCCATACCGCGCACTGAACATCACACCTCCCAGCAGCACAGGCATGGACTACTAGAACCTGCCCAGCACTGATTCTTGGCCTGCCCTATCAGCCCTAGTACTTGCCATAAACAACCCATCCCAGCCCCTCCCCTTTAGCTGGACCTGCCCTGCTGCACCACAGCTGAATGACTAGCCCTGCCCATTGGATGAGGTGAAAAGTATCATGACTACAGATGAGCCAACAACAAAGAGCACACAGCCCACCAGCTCAGACGTAACCAAATAAAACAAAAAAGGACGAAACAAATTTACAATCAAGAAATGAAGAAAATAACTACTGAATGTCCTGAAGACAGGAGACATTATCAAAACATATTAAAAAACAGGACAGGATGGGTCGAGAAGGCATCCAAAATAAAACACCAGATGACTTTCTAGTAGAAGAAAAGGCACTAGAACTACCTGACAGAGAATTCAAATCTCTAATATTCAAAGCAATCCAAGGGTTGAAGCAAAAAGCAGACAAAAATGAGGAAAAAAAAAGACAAATTTTTGGAAAAGGCAGACAAATTCATGGAAAATACAGACAAAAAAATGGAACAATTCAGGAAAGTAATACAGGACCAATTTGCAAAATAAATTCACAAGTAGAAATCACACAAAAACAACAATTAGAAATCCAAAAAATAAACAAGATTTCAGAAACAGACAGTGTCATAGAAGGGCTGAGGAGCAGGTCTGAAATGATGGGAGACAGAATGAGCGAAACTGAAGACAAATACTTGGATACAACTCTGTTTGAGGAAAGATCAGAAAAAAGAATGAAGAAAAATGAATAAACCCTGAGAATTATGTGGGATACAATCAGAAGCAAAAATTTGCCAATGATTGAAATTCTAGAACAGGGAGAGAAAACGGAAAACACAGAGAGGGTCATTGAAGAACTGCTGACAGGAGACTTCCCTAATATCATGAATGATGAAAAGATGACCATCCAAGAAGGTCAACAAATCCCATATAGAATAGACCCCCAAAGAAAAACACCAAGGCATATCATAATCACACTTGCTAAAACCAAAGACAAAGAAAAAATCCTGTGAGCAACTCGAGAAAAACAAAAGATAACATACAGAGGAAAAACAATAAGACTAAGCTCTGATTATTTGGCAGAAGCCATGCAGGCAAGAAGGCAATGGAATGACATGTATAAAACCTTGAAAGAAAAAAAACTGCCAACCAAGAATAATATATCCTGAAAAACTTTCATTCAAATATGATGGTGAAATTAGGACATTTCCAGATAAACAGAAATTAAGGGAATACGTAAAACTAAACCAAACTTACAAGAATTATTAAAGGGAGTCCTTTGGTCTGAGAACAAACATCAGACCACAGCCTGAATCTAGGATGCAAGATTGTACCAGCCAGATACCAACCTAGGAAATGAACTCTCAGCGACTATCCAAAACCAAAAGAATTGCAACAGGGAGCCAGAGAGACTAATCTGTAAATGAAGACAACGTTAGAACAATAAAAGAGAGAATAAACAGTACAGGTAAGGAATTTTCTAATGGAGAGGAAGGCAAGATGATATCAAGTAATAATAGGAACCTATTTTTATTACCTAGGAAGACAAGAGTAAATTTCGAGGTAACCACAAAGAAAGTTAACAAACCTATTCATCAAAATAAAGAAGAAAAACAAAGTCTCAATAAAAACAAAAGAAATCCACAAGCAAAAGGAACTCAGCACAGGAGAGTTAGAGGAACAAAGGAAACGTTAGCACCACAGGAAAAAAAAAAAAAAAGGCACTACAAAATAACAGCAATAAACTCAAGGATAAAGAACAACAATGGATTTGTGAAGTATCTTATAACGTGGATGCATCTGGAGGACACCATGCTGAGTGAAATCAGTTAATCACAAAGGACAAACATTGCATGAGGCCACTACTGTAAAAACTCATGAAAAGGTTTATACAAAAAGAAACAATATTTGATGGTTACAAGGGAGGGGAGGGGTGGGGATGGAAAAACACTTAATAGACAAAAGATAAGCAGTAACTTTGGTGAAAGGTAAGGCAGCACACAATACTGGGGAAGCCAGCACAACCTGTACAAGGCAAGGCCACGGTAGCTCCATTGACTCATCCAAACTTCCTGAGGGACCAAATTGCTGGGCTGGGGGCTGTGGGGACCATGGTCTCGGGAAACATCTAGCTCAATTGGCATAACACAGTTTATAAAGAAAATGTTCTACATTCTACTTTGGTGAGTAGCGTCTGGGGTCTTAAAAGCCTGTGAGGGGCCATCCAGGATACTCACCGGTCTCAAGGATACTCTACTGGTCTCACTCCTTCAGGAGCAAGGAAGAATGAACAAAACTAAAAACATAAGGGAAAGATTAGTCCAAAGGACTAATGGACCACATCTATCCATGGCCTCCACCAAACTGAGTCCAGTACAACTAGATGGTGCCCAGCTACCACCACCGACTGCTCTGACAGGGATCACAATAGAGGGTCCCGGTCAGAGCTGGAGAAAAATGTAGAACAATATTCTAACTCAAAAAGAAAGACCAGGCTTGCTGGCCTGACAGAGACTGGAGAAACCCTGAGAGTATAGCCCCTGGATACCCTTTCAGCTCAGGAATGAGGCCACTCCTGAGGTTCATCCTTCAGCCAAAGATTGGACAGGTCCATGGAATAAAATAAGACTAATGGGGTGCACCAGCCCTAGGGCAGGAGGGAACAGGAAAGCTGGTAATATAGAACCCAGGGTTGAGATGGGAGTGTTGACATGTCGTGGGGTTTTTAACCAATGTCATACAACAATGTGTGTACTGTTTGCTGAGAAACTAGTTTGTTCTGTAAACCTTCATCTACAGTTCATTAAAGTATATATATATATATATTTTAAGAAATATTAAAGGGAGTCCTTTGGATAGAAAACCAACAACATCAGATAAGAATCTGAGATAAAGACACACGGCAGCATCACCTAGACACCAAGCCAGAAAAAGATTTCACAAAGAAAAATAAAGCTACAAAGTTGATTACAGGGAACCAGAGATATTAAGCTGTAAATGACGACACCTTCAAAGCAAAAGGGGGAATGAATGGTGTAGTTATAGAACTTTCATATGGAAAGGAAATCAAGGCGATTTCAAGATATAACAGGCTTTTAAATATAGGATTATAAATGTAAACTTGAGCGTAACCACAAACAAAATTAACAAAACTACTCACCAAAATAAAGAAGAAAAGACTCAATAAATATAGAAATAACAGTAACAAATGAAAAGAAAATCCACATACAAAAAGAACTCAGCACAGAAAATTAAGAACAAAGATACCGTTAAACCACACCACCTCACACACACAAAAAAGTATTAACAAAATGGAAGGAAGTAAATTCTTACCTATCAATAATCACACCGAATTTAAACAAGAGGTAGAGAGTGGCAGAACAGATACAAAAACATGACCCATCAATATGTTGTCAACAAGAGACACACCTTAAACAAAGAGACATAAATAGGTAAAAAATCAAAGGATGAAAAAAATATACCAAGCAAACAGTAACCACAAGAGAGAAGGACTGGTAATATTAATATCTGACAAAATAAACCTTAAGTCAAAATCCACAGGAGACAAAGAAGAACATTATATAATGATTAAAGAATCCATTCACCAAGAAGATGTAACAATTATAAATATTTATGCATGAAATGCCACAGCCCCAAATTTTATAAAACAACTAACAGAACTGAAGAAAGAAACTGATGGATTTACAATAATAGTAGACTTTAACATGTTACTTTTGACGATGAACCGGACAACAAAAAGAAAACCAATAAAGATACAGAAGATCTAAGTAACACTGTTAACCAACTGGGCCTCATAGACATATATAGAACACACCACCCAACAGCAGCACAATACACATTCTTCTCCAATACACATGGAACATTCTCCAGAACAGACCATATTTTAGCCCACAAAGCAAGGATCAGTAAATTGAAAAAGAATGAAATTATACAAAGTATCTTCTCTCACTATAATGGTATGAAACCAGAGGTCTGTAATAGCAAGAACAAGGAAAATAAATGAAATACACTTTTTTTAATAACAGGTTAGCTATTAGTTTCTAATAACTAAAAAGAAAAATTAAATCATAAAAAAAAAATCAAATGTGAAATAAAAAAAAAAAAAAACTTAGAATCAAATGAGAATGAAAACACAACATACCAAAACCTGTGGGATGCAGCAAAAGCAGTGCTTAGAGGGAAATTTATAGCTATAAATGTACTTTAAAAAAGAAGAAAGGTTCAAAATAACTAACTTAACCCGACAACTTGAATAAATAGAAAAGGAAGAGCAAGAGAAGACCAAAGCTACCAGAAGAAAGGAAGTGTAATAAAGATCAGAGCAGAAATGAAATAGAAAATGGAAAAACAATGGAAAGAATCAACAAGACTAGAAGTTGTTCCTTTGATGAGATCAACAAAATTGACAAAACTCTGTCCAAACTAACAGAGGAAGAAAAAAAAAAAAAGATGCAATTAACCAAAATAAATTAAATTGGAGCCATTACAACAGATCCAAATGAGATAAAGAGAATTATAACAGAATACTATCAAAAAATTGTACTCCAAAAATTTGAAAACCTAGAAGAAATGGACAAATTTCTAGAAACACACTGCCTACATAAAAAAAACACACTGCCTACATAAGCTAACATAAATACAGGTAGGAAATTTAAACAGACCCATAATGAAAGAAGAGATTGAAGATATCATCAAAAAACTCCCATTTAAGAAAAAAAAAAAAAAAAGCTCTGGCCCAGACAGTTTCACTAGAGAATTTCAAAAACATTCAGAGAAGAGTTGATGCAAATTTTGCTCAAACTCTTCCATAACATAGAAAAGGAAGGAATATTCCCTGACTCATTCTATGCAGCCAGCATTACCCTCATAACATAGCCAGGTAAAGCCGTCATGCACAAAAAAGAAAATTGTGGACTAATATCCCTCGTGAATATGGACGCAAAAATTGTCAACAAAATTCTAGTGAACAGAATTCAACAACACATTGAGCAAATTATACATCATGATCAGGTGGAATTTATACCAGGAATGCAAAGGTGGTTTGACATTTAAAAACCTATCAACATAATTCACCATATAAATAAATGGAAGGACAAGAATCACATGATCCTCTCAACTGATGCAGAAAAGGCATTTGATAAAATGCAACACCCTTTCCTGATAAAAACTCTCAGCAAAATAGGAACAGAAGGGAAATTCCTCAACATAATTAAGGACATATATGCAAAACTGACAACAAACATTATTCTCTGTGAAGAAAAACTGAAACCCTTCCCCTTAAGAACAGGAACGAGACAAGGATGCCCATTATAACCACTCTTTTCAATATTGTACTGGAAGTTCTAGCCAGAGCAATAAGGCAAGAAAGGGAAATAAAGGATATTCAAATCAGAAGGAAGAAGTAAAACTCTATTCGCAGATGATGTGATCCTATACATAGAAAATCTCAAAGATTCCACAAGAAAGCTGCTGAATCTCATAGAAGGATTCAGCAAAGTGGCAGGGTACAAGACAAATGCACAAAAATCTGCTGGGTTCCCTTACACTAACAAAGAGAATTCTTGAAAAGGAAATCAAGGAAACAATACCACTTACAATAGCCCGCAAAAGGGTAAAATAGTTAAGAATAACATAAGCAGGGATGTAAGAGACCTATACAAAGAAACACAACTGCAAGAAACTAAAAGACCGACATAAATGGAAGAACATTTTATGCTCATGGATTGGACAACTTAACATTATGAAAATGTCAATGCTACCCAAAGCAATTTATAGATACAATGTAATCCCAATCCAAATTCCAACAACATTCTCTACTCAAATGGAAAAACAAATCAACTTTATATGGAAAAGGAAAGATGTCCCGAATAGCCAGAGCAATATGGAAGAAGAACAAAGTAGGAGGCCTCACACTCCCTGATCTCAAAACATACTATAAAAAAAAAAAATTTTTTTTTTTTTTTTTACAGGCACAATAATCAAAACAACCTAGTAAAGTGGTTGGATGACAGACATATAGACCAGTGGAATAGAACTGGGAACCCAGAAGTAAATTATCAATCTACGGGCAGCTGATTTTTGACAAGGGGTCAAAGTCCATTCGATGGAGCAGGAACAGTCTCTTTAATAAATGGTGCTGGCTAACTGGATATCCACTTGCCGAAAAATGAAACAGCATCCATACTTCACACCATACACAAAAATTACCTCAAAATCGATCAAAGATCTAAATGTTAAAGCAAAAACTAAAAAGTTCCCGGAAGATAAACATAGGGACAAAACTATGAAACCTAATTTTTTTTTTCAAAAATAGATTATTAAACACAACTATAAATGCATGAACAACACAAAACAAATTAGATAACTGGGGCATCCTAAATATTAAATACATATGCTCAAAAAGACTTAATCAAAAGAGTACAAAGAAACTTACAGACTGGGAAAAAATCTTTGGGAATGACATAGCTGATAATGGTTTAATCTCCAAAACATATAGTAAACTTCAACAACTCAAAAAATCCAATCACAAAATGGGAGAAGGACCTAAACAGACACTTCACCAAAGAGGACATTCAAACCAACCAAAACCAAACCCGTTGCCATAGAGTCGATTCTGACTCATAGCAACCCTATAGGACAGAGAGGAACTGACCCATATGGTTTCCAAGGAGCTCCTGGTGGTTATTAGCCATAGCTCTTAAGCACTATGCCACCAGCATTTCCAAAGAGGACATTCAAGTGGCCATCAAACACATGAGAAGATGCTCGAAATCATTAGCCATTCCAAACCAACTAAACCTGTTGCCTTCCAGTTGATTCCAACCAAGAACGACCCTATAGGACAGAGTAAAACTGCCCCATAGGGTTTCCAAGGAGTGGCTGGTGGATTAGAACTATTACAGAGATGCAAATCAAAACTACAATGAGATATCATCTTACCCCTGAAGAAAATGCCACTGATTAAAACAAAAAAAAATGCTGGCGAGGTTGTGGGGAGATTGGAACATTTATCCACTGTTGGTGAGATTGTAAAATGGTACAACTGCTATGGAGAATAGTATGGAGCTTCCTCAAAAATGTAGAAATAGAAATACCTTATGATCCAGCAATCCCACTAGTAGGCATATACCCCAGAGATCTAATATCAGGCACACAAACAGACATATGCACACCTATGTTCACTGCACCCTTATTCACAATATTTTGGATCTTTTCAAAGAACCAAGCTCTAGTCCTGTTGCTTCAGTTGTTTTTCTGTTTCATTTATTTCTACTCTAATATTTATTGTTTCCTTCCTTCTGGCAGCTGTGGTCTTCTTTTTCTGCTTTTTTTCTCATTTGTTCAAGCTGTAGGGTTAAGGTATTGATTTTGACCCTTTCTTCTTTTTCGATGTGTGCATTTATTGCTGTAAATCAGCCTTTGAGCACTGCTTTTCCTGTGTTCCAAAGGTTTTGGTATGTTGTATTTTCATTCACGTTTTTTAATTTCATTTTTAATTTCTTCTATTATGAGTGGTTTTTAAGCATGGCATTGTTCAGTTTCCAAGTATTTGATTTTTTCATTGTTCTTCCTGTTATTGATTTCTAATTTGGTAGCATTGTGATCTGAGAAGATGCTTTGTATTATTTTGAAGTTTTTGAATTTACTGAGGCTTGCTTTGTGGGCTATAGGATATGGTGTATTCTAGAGAACGATCCATGCATGCTGGAGAAGAATGTATACTGCACTTCTGTTGGGTGGAGTGCTCTGTATAGGTCTATCAGGTCAAGTTGGTTGGTTGTGTTATTTAAATCTTCTGTATCTTTGCTGAGTTTCTTTGCAGCTGTTTTGTCCAAAAAGTTATTGTAGAACTGTCTATTGCTCTTTTCAATTCTGTTAGGGTTTGTTTTATATATTTTGGAGCTCTGTCATTGGGTGTGTAGATATTTATTACGGTTATGTTCTCTTGGTGGATTGATCCTTTAATCATTATAAAATGTCCTTCCTTGTCTCTTAGGATGCAGTTTGACTTAAATTCTATTTTATCAGAGATTAATATTGCTGTCCGTGCTTTTTTTTTGTTACTGTTTCCTTGCTACTTTTTTTCCCCCATCCTTTGATTTTTAACCTCTTTATGCCTTTGTGTTTAAGGTATGTTTCTTGTAGGCAACATATTCTGCTCCTCTGACTTTCTATTGAGTTGTCTAATTCTGTAATTTTATTGTTAATCATCTGAATTTCTGATTGCTATCTCTCTAGGGATTCTTGCAGCTTATTAAATTTTTCATTATGTTCTTGAACAACCTTTTTAATTTCTTCAACTGCTTTATCTGTGTATTCCTTGGCTTGTTCTGAGTATTGCCTGATCTGCTTCCTGATGTCTTGAAGAGTGCTGCTTATTAATTTTTTGTATTCTGCATCCAGTAATTCCAGGAAGGCACCTTCATCCAGAAGATCCCTTGATTCTTTGTTTTGAGAGCTTGTTGAAGCAATCATGGTCTGCTTCTTTATGTGATTTGATACTGACTGTTGTCTCCAAGCCCTCTGTAAGTTATTTTATGTTTGCTTACTGTATCCTAGCTTCTTGCTTTGTTTTGTTCTGATATGCCCAAATAGGTTGCTTGAGTGAGCTAGCTTGATTATTTTCACCTTTGAAGCACTAACTTCCTGCCACCAGATGGCTAGAGATGTTATCAGGTATATCAACTGAGGAGTCCATTCACTTTTCTTGTATGGATTCAGCTTAGGTGTCCAGGTAGTTTGTCATCAAGTATGTGGTACGAGCTCTGTCCTATAGTCTTAGAGGGGCAGGGGTGATTGATGTAGGTACCAGTATCTGGTTGCAGCAGGGGGTCCCACTCTGAACAAGGCAGGGGGCTGACAACTGTCCCTCAAGTGTCTGTGAGGAAAGTGCGGCCCCGTTCCCTAGAGTGCACAAGTGGGAGGGTTCTGCAGACAGACCATGGGCACCCAATGCTTTTGTTTGTAAGGACTGGGAGGTACCAGTTGTCCTTGGACCCCTGTCATGGGTGGCTGGGTGGCCTGAGTGGAGCCACCAGTCCTTAGGCCCCTGATGTGGGTACGTGAGGACCCTGTTTAATACGCAAAGCGGTGTCAAACATCTAACACCCACCTCTTCACCGCGCAGCTGAAAGAGTTGCAGTCTGCCAACAAGGGCCTATTCTCCTGAAATAGGCCCACACAGGTCCGTGTGGGGCGGACGGGGTAAGGTATTCAAAGTCCATGGACTGTTTATGCCTGGACAAGAGCCACTTCTGTCCTGAGCTCCCCAGGTTAGTGGAGCTGGCAGATTATCTTTTCCCCAATTGTGAATAATCTCCAGGCCCAGGAGAATGGCTTAGAGTGCACAGCAGGACCTATCTCAGGCCCAGGGAAATCGACAGTCACTAAAGCCGTCTTGGGGGCTGGGGCCGCGGTAAAATATATGCAAGTACTTAGCTTTTGCCAAGAGCGCCGTTCTTCTCTGGTTCCGGAGGTGTGAGTAGGCTGTGTGGCTGGCTATTTCTCCCTGAGGAAACTGCAGCTGAATGCTACCACCAGCCCACTGCGGCCTGAGGGTTCCTGGTGATTCAGGTCCAGCAACTCCTCTCCACTTCTGAACCGTCTCTTCCTCTCCCTGTTGCTCAGCCCATTTTCTAACTTTGCCTTTGATTGTCAGGGCTCCTAGCCTGTCATAAATATAACTGTTTCACTTGTTTTTTCAGGTCTTTGTTGTAAGGGGGTTTACCAGAAGCGTCTGGCTATTCCACCGTCTTGGCCTCGCCTCCCTCGGAAAGTTTGATTATGATATTTCTTGGTGACTTTCTTTTGCGGTCCATCCTGTATGCGGTTCGCTGAGCTTCTTGGATGGGAATCTTCTCGTCTTTCATGATACTGGGAAAGTTTTCTTCCAGCAAATCTTCAAAAATTCTCTTTGTGCTTTTCTGGTGTCCTCCTGTTCTGAGATTCCCATCACATGTAAATTATCCCTCTTCATAGTGTCCCACGTAACTTTTAGGTTTTCTCCTTTTCCAGTCTTTTTTTTCTGATTGTTCCTTAAACAAGTTGGTATCAAGGGATTTGTCCTCTCTTCCACTAATTCTTTCTTCTATCTTTTCAATTCTACTTCTATGTCCTTCTGTTGAGTGATCTATTTCTGATACTGTATTGTTAATCTTCTAGATTTCTAGTTGTTGTTTTTGTATGATTTTTAAATGTCTATTTAATGTGTCATTTTGTTCTTATATTATTTTCCCATATTATTCTATGGTTTTGTCTGTGTTTTCCTTGATTTCTTTGAGGACCCTATATATATATATAAGTCATTTGAATTCCCTATCAGGCATTCTATAATCATCTCTTCCTCAGAAAGATTTTCTGCCCCTTTATTTTGGTCAGAGCCTTGGTGGCACAGTGATTAGGAGCTCAGCTGCTAACCGAAAGGTTGGCAGTTCAAATCCACCAGCCACTCCTTGAAAACTCTATGGGGCAGTTCTACTCTGTACTATAGGGTCACTATAGGCTGGAACTGATTCGACAGTAACAGGTTTGGTTTGGTTTTGGTTTTACTTTGGTCATCTGGCTGAGCCTTCTTGTCTAGTTTCTTTACATGATTTGATATTGTCTGCTGTGTGAGGCATTAAGATGTTATTTTATTTATTTATATTTTTGTTTTCATTTTTCCACTGTGGCCAAGTTGGGCATGCTTTGGTGATCGTACATCTGGCAGCACAGGGGTGTTCACTTACTGCCCCCAATGGTGGGCAGGTTGACTCCTTGTCACTGTTCACTGTACATGTGAGATGGCTGAGGGTATACTGGATGGGTGCTAACTGGCAGTATGGGAATGCTCACAGTCATTCACTAGGTGGGCAAGTGACAGGCAAGGATCAAGACAGGTGTCTCGGTGGCACTGAGATGCTCTGTCAGGGGGTATGGGGAGGACAAATGGGGGCATGTAGGTGCTCCTTCTGGCAGGAAAGAGGTGGGGCAGTTGGCCAGGGGTCACACAGTCTCCTGGGTGGGGGAGGGGTGGGGCAGGAGGCTGGGGATCATAGAGGCACTCTCTCTGGTGAATGAGGGCAGGCAGCTGGGGATCACATGGGTGTTCTATCCAGTGGGGGAGGGGCAGGGCAGATGGCCAGGGAGAAAGAGAGAGGAAAAAAGTGGCGGGGGGGATAGTCTATTCCTCTGAGCTTGCCACCCACCCTACTGGTGAGGTATCGCTGCTGGAGAGTTACCCTGTCTTTGGGTCCTGGTTCCCTCCCTGCTCTGTGTATGCTGGGATCTCTGAAGCTCTTGTCCTACTTCCTGTACTTTCCCCTTTTTAGCTCCAGTTCATGTTTTGCACATCTTGTTTCACTCTTGGTATGTCAACAGTTTCTGTCTCCTCCTATTGGGAACTCCGTGATGTTGTTTTCCTGTGCTCCTCACCCAGGGTCACTGCTGGCTTTGTTTCCAAATGGTCCTGCTGTGCTAGGCTGTCTGGCAGGGGATCTCTGCACCATGTCTCTCTCTGTTTGTTGTTGTCATTCAGTTTCTTTTTCTAATTGGTGTTTGATCTAATTCTATATCCTTTCATTTGATGCTCAAGTTTCCAGGGTTGTCATCTGTATCTGTTTTACTTTGTTTCTTGGATCTTTGCTGTAGAGGGACAGCATGGTATATCTGACTAGGCTGCCATATTGAATCTCCAGCACTATGCTCTTTTAAGAACTATATATATGAGATCAAATTGACAACAGGAACTCAAAAGATCAGGGGACAGCAAGTTTATGTTAATGAGGGAGGAACAACTCAGAGGGTGAGAATGCTTGCACTATATGAAGAATGTAATCAATGTCATTGTTGCATGTTTCACTGTGTATATTCTCAACAACAAAATTAATAAAATTTAGGAAAAAAATTTAAAAAAAGATGGAAACAACCTAAGTGCCCATCAACAGATAAATGGATACAAAATGTGGTATATACAAAAATGCAATTATTACACAGCTATAACAATAATGATGAGTTCTCAAAATATAAAGTGGATGAATCTGGAGAAAATGATGTTGAGTGAAATAAGTCAATTACAAAAGGACAAATATTGTACGGTCACACTTTTATAAGAAGACAAGAATAGGTACACACACAGAAAATGTTAATTGGTATTTATCAGGGATGGGAGAGGAAGGGGGGGAATCACTGATAGTAGACACTTGTTATTTTTGGTGATGGGAAACTCAATATTGAATATGAGTGAAGTATGCACAACCTGACCAAGATAAATGATGACACCAAGAAGAGCACAAGAATAAAGGACATTTTTGGTAAATGCTGTAACGTACACAATTTTGCAACAACAGCTACAATAACCAAAAAATATGGGTGTGATTACATACCAAAAAAACCCTTTGCCATCAAGTCAACTCCAACTCATAGTGACCCTCTAGGAGAGTAGAACTGCCCCATACGGTTTCCAAGGAGCACCTGGTAGATTTGAACAGCTGACCTTTTGGTTTGCAGCTGTAGCTCTTAACCACTATGCCACCAGGGCAGCGGTTACATAGGTAGATATATATGCGTATATGTGGTTAGGAAGGTATATGTGTGTATATACAGGTGCACACATAGTTGTATCTGTAGGCATATGTATATACATGTTTGTATGTGCTGCATATATATTCATATATACAATAAAGTACACAGGGGGCACAATTACAGATACTTCCTAGACATAACCAAACACCTCATGAAATTTGTTTACTGGATTTGAAAGCTTAGGACCATAGTCTTGTGGGACAACTAGATCAATTGCCATAACATCGTTCATAAACCTTATGTTCTACATCCCAGTTTGGTGAGTAGCATTTGGGATCATAAAAGCTTGTGCGTGGCTATCTTAGATACAATTACTGGTCTTTACTTCTCTGGAGCAAAAGAGAAAGATGGAAAACAAAGACTCAATGAAGAAACTAGTCTACAGGACTAAAAGCCTGCATGAACCATGGCCTCATCTATCTTGAGACCAGAAGAACTAGATGGTGCCCGGCTGCCACTACTGACTGTTCTGACTAAGGACACAATAGATGGTCCTGGATAAAATGATAGAAAAATGTAGAACAAAACTCAAATTCTTAAAAAATGCCAGACTTACTAGACTGGCAGAGACTAAAGGAACCTCAAAGACTATTGCCCTGAAGTAGCCTCTAAACTTTATACTGAAACCATACCCAGAAGTCACCTTTCGGATAAACAACAGATTGGCACATAAAATAAAGAATATCATCCATGAGTACTGTGCTTTTTTAGAAAATCATCTACATGAGACCAAATGGCCAACATTTACCCTAAAGCAAAGATAAGATGGTAAGAGTGGTGGCGGGGTTGGGGGGGTGGTCAGTGGGATGCAGGGAAGTTAGATTAATGGAAACGGAACAATAATGAGAATGTTAATATATTGTGAAAAATATAACTGAACAATATGTATGTACAGAAACAGTTATACGGGAACCTAATTTGCTATGTAAACTTTCACCAAAAACACAGTAAAATATTACCAAAAAAAAAAAAAGAGTTGAATGGTTTAAGAAAAAATGGATCGTGCTGAAATTCTTCAGGGTGCTTTCCTGGATGACGGCCCCAAAGGCTGCTGATCCTTTAGCCACCAAATATTTTTTATCTAGGGGACCCTGGGGACTAGAGCTGCCTGGGTCTCCAACTACACCCAGTTCTCCAGCAGGAACTTAAAAACAAAACAAACAAAAATCTGTTGCTGTTGTGTTGATTCCAACTCACACCAACCCTACATATAGGACAGAGCAGAACTGTCCCATACAGTTTCCAAGGAGCCAACTAGTAGATTCGAACAGGCTACCTTTCGGTTAGCAGCCTGAGCTCTTACCCACTGTGCCATCAGGGCTCCAACAGGAACTTACTGTGTCCCAAATGCATGTGTGTAACTTGAGCAATAGATGGACAGGCCGTAAAGGGGAGGTACCCTTCTCCAAAAGCCAAAAAAAAAGTCATTTCTCTAATGTGGCCTCTTAGGCACAAAATTACGTAATATAGTACAGTAAGATTTTGCTCTTCTCTTTCACAATTGGGAAACCCTGGTGGTGCGGTGGTTAGGAGCTATGGCTGCTAACCAAAAGGTTGGCAGTTTGAACCTACCAGGTGCTCCTTGGAAACCTTATGGGGCAGTTCTACTCTGACCCATAGGGTCGCTATGAGTCAGAATTGACTTGATGGCAATGGGTTTGGTTTTTCTTTTCACAATTGAACCTACAATTCTTCAGTTCAAAGCCAGCAAGATTGGACTTTCCTCAACCTCCTGAGCTCCAGAGTAGTGCATTCAAAAATTGGGGAGCCTTACCATTTGGGTGAGGCCTTGCATTTCACTGCTGTTGTCTTATTTTGTGAGAAGGAAAAGGTAATACAGTATCTGAATAACTGCACAGAGATGCAGAGAGGAAGCTGCTGGCACTGCTGCACTGCTGCCAGCACTCGGTCCATCCTGCAGAGCCTGCCCTGTGTGCAGGTGGGGAGGGGGCTTCTGTGTCTGTTTAGACCCCTGGACACTCAGGCTGCCCAGATGACCGTGTGCTCCCTCCCTGTGCTCTGTGGTTCTCACCGTAGGTCTCTGCTGTGGGGCCTTATTCAAACAGTGGAGAAGAACAGGCATGTGTGAGATGACAGTGGCAGGCCCGGGGAGGGAGCTGGGCCAGGAATTCTAGGAGAAGGCTGAGGAGGACTGCCTCAGCGAGAGCCAACTCAGAGACAGGAGAAGGGCCAAGGACTCAGCACCAGGCTTGCAGGTGGTCACACCAGGAGTCCCTATGAAAGCAGAGGAGGTGGCATGGAGCCAGGGGAAGTAGCAGAGACTCCCTGCCCCCCACGAGGCATGTGGCTGAGGGGACATCTGTGCAAGCACCCTGGAGCCTGGAGAGTATTGCAAGCTCGGGTGGCTTGGGAGCTGGCTGGTTGGTGCAATGCCTGCTCTGCCCCAGGCATGTTGGAGCTGGGCCTAGGGAGGGGTGGACAAACTAGGGTGTTCCAGTCTGGTGGAGACAGGCCATGCAAGAGCCCAGCAGAGTAATAGGGGTGCCTGTGGCCTGATCAGGGGCCACTGCCAGACTCCACTGGGTGATAGCAGCATGTGAAGAAGGCCCCAGGCAGGCTCACAGGCCCTGCATGCACAAAAGTGGGGAGGAGAGGTCAGGGTTCTGAGCAGGGAGCAAGCTGGTCAGGTCTGAGTTCAGAAATAGAAGTTCAGCAGTGGAGCTGTGCAGAGCAAGGCTGGAGAAGGTCCCCTTGAGGACGATCAGCCTTGGGGGAGGCTGGAGAGCAGTGCAGGGCTCTGACCATCCTAAGAGAGTGGCGGAGTAATGCACTGTATGCATGTCTCAGATACAAAGAGAAAGAAGTTCTGGTACACACTATGACACAGATGAACCTTGAAAGCAATATGCTGAGTGAAATAAGTCAGTCACAAAAGGACAAATACTGCATGAGCCTACCTATAGGAAATATCTAGAATAGGGAAGAGTATAGTGACTAAAGTTTATTAGTGGTTACCAGAGGTGGGCGGGGGGGGGCGGTGGGGAGGTGGAGGTAAAGGGGTGCTCACTGCTTAGGGGACACTGAGCTTCTGTTGTGGGTGGAGGGAAAATTTGGAAATAGACAATGGTGATGGTTGAACATAAACATAATTAATGGCATTGCATTGTAAAAAAATATGGAAATGGCAATGTTTTGTTACATATGTATTTGCCACAACAAAAAAAAAAGAAATGAACGCAGAAATATGAGGAGACACTATGTGGCAGTGCCTTTCTAGGTTCCCAGCAGAACGACCTGCTCCTCTGCTCTTGAGGGGACTCCTGGCATAGTCATTCCACTCTTCATAAAGCGCCAGGAAGATTTTGGTCTGCCTTTTGGTTAAACTGGAGCCCTGGCAGTGCTGTGGTTAAGAGCATGGCTACTAGCCAAAAGGTCCACAGTTCAAATCCACCAACCACTCCTTGGAAACCCTATGGGGCAGTTCTACTCTGTTCTAGAGGGTTGCTATGATTTGGAATTGATTCAATGGCAATGGGTTTTTCTTAAACTGCTGAATTCAAGAGGCCAAACAGAGCTCCCAAGTCAGTGTTCAGTGAAGGCCTGGTGGGTGGAGATGGCGTGACCGGGCAGGAGACGTGGGCTCTGTCCAGCTGGGCCTTGTCCCAGACCTGGGCAGGTCACTGCGCTCCTAAACAGCCTTATTCAAACAGTGGGGAAGGACATACATGTGGAAACAGGGTCTGCAGAAGGACTGAGACCTTGTGCTCAAGTCGATGGTCAAGTGCCTAAAAGACACAGCACAGTAGAAGCTCACACTGGGAATCAGGTCATCAGATAACCCTTGATATTACCAGCCACATGGTGAGTAAGCCAGCCCTCCTGCTCAGAGGCCAGCCCACAGTCACACACCTGAAAGGCCACGCGCCTGGGGAGCAGGGCACCTTCTCCCCAAGTCCTGAGACACCTGCAGTTCCCAGACAGGGTACAGCAGGGCTGAACATAGAGATCTGTCACAGTGGCCATCAGGTACTGGTGTCAGCTTCACAGGTTCATGGACATGCTGAGAGCCTCATCCAAGTTCCCTCTACTGGTAGGAACAGAGGTCAGTGCCTCCCAAACTCCCAGACAGCTTCCAGAGCTTTCAGAGGGCACTATGGCCAGAAGCCTGCAACCCACCAACTGTCCAGAAGGCCCTGGAATTGGGTATACACCCCAACACCTGCCCTTCAACACAGTATGCTGGTACAGACACAGGAAGATGGGCCGCACAGGGTACAAGAGGAGATGTGAGACTGCTCAGGAGCAGGAAGAAGGACTCCAGAAGCCAGCATGCCACAACTGCAGACATCAGGCATAAAGGAGACAGAGCCTATGACAGCAGGCAGCCTCACTAGTCATCGAGGACATGGCACGGAAAGGTGCTGTGACAGCGGGGCAGTTGCACTGGTCATTGAGGATGTGGTGGGGATAGGCCTTGTGACAGTAGGTGGCCTCAGTGTAATTGGGGGCAGATCGGGGACAGACCATGTGACAGTGGGAAGCCTCAGTGTAATCGGGGGTGTGGTGGGGATGGGCCCTGTGACAGTGGGTAACCTCACTGTAATAAGGATGTGGCAGGGACGGGTCCTGTGACAGCAGGCGGTCTCACTGTAATCAGGGGTGTGGTGGGGACAGGCCCTGTGACACAGGGTGATCTCACTGTAATCAGGGGTATAGTGGAGACAGGGCCTGTGACTGTGGGGGGCATCATTGTAATAGGGGGTGTGGTGGAGACAGGCCCTGTGACAATGGGGGGCATCACTGTAATGGGAGGTATGCGTTGCTGCAGGACAGGGAAGCACTGGGACCTCGGGTGTGTCTCTGAGACCAGGGCTGTATGTTGAGCTTTTTGCAGAATGAACTGGGATAATAAGAGGGCAGGTGAATAGCGAGTTCTTGGCAGAGGAACCTGCAGGCACCAAGGCAGACAGAGGGGCGAGCTTTGGGATTTCAGGGAGGCCGGTGCATGTAAGTAATGCTGGGAAGGAGGTGGAAAGTAGCCCTGGGTCATCTTGTAGAGAACCTCAGTGAAAAGAAAGAAACAGCTTCAGGTCAAGGAATGGCAGTGCACAGGTCAAAGGCAGGCAGAGCGCCCTCAGCTCTGTTTGGAAATGATGTCCTGTCCTAGGTCTTCTCTCCCTGGAGCCTTACACAGCCTGGAAGTCTTGGAGAAGACCTTTACTTGTGTCCCATTAACCAGGGACTTGAGAGCAGAGAAATGGATCTTGGTCTGGGCACACAGGCAGACCAAGGTGGGCCTACAGCTTCGGCCCCTTTTCCACTCAACCCATCTTTTTAAGTCGTTCTTTTAGAATAAGCAATGACCTCTCACAGATAAGTGCAGTTCTGCTCTCCCTGCCCATGTCCCTCCTTGGGGACAGGCCTCAGCAGGCACAGGGCCATGGCCCCAGGCTCAAACCTGTCCACCACCCTCTCCACCTTCAGAGCACAATGAAAACTGTGGAGAAAGCCCATCCCCACACCCCTATGGTAGCTGGGCAGGGGTTGCTGGGAATGCATAGGGGTGAGGGGAGGAGTCATGACCCTGTTACATACACTGTTCACCAACACACATGCAGTCACCTACAGGCTGGCCCCAGACCAACAAATGCACAAGTGGTCACCTATGGGCTGGCCCAGGAGCACGGCCGACAACCACCAACACCCATGTATCACTCACAGGCCAGCCCCAGGACCACAGAAATTATACCTCATGATCAATCAAACAGTAAGATACACCTGTCAGGATCCTACCATGCCCCCACAGCAGACCCAGTAAGATACAACTAAAAGTCACCCAAGCACAAGTGGGCGGTAAGACGCAGTGGACAGCACCTGCTCTGGAGCTGGACCACAGCTTCAATTCTGCCCTACTGCTCACTGGCCTCATGACGTTGGGCATGCCATTTTACCTCTTGTGCATCAGTTTCATCTGTGAAATGGGCACCTCTGCCTTAGGGGTGTCTGGTTGAACTGACCTGAATCTTGCCCTGGACCCCGGTGCTGTCCATGCGGCTGGCCACGTTGACCGTGTTGCCCCAGATGTCGTACTGAGGCCTCCGGGCTCCGATCACCCCAGCCACCACGGGGCCGACATTAATGCCTGCAAACAACAGCAGCAGGGTGGTGTTAGCAGGGAACGCAGGAGTGCCACAGCCTGCAAGCCCAGTGCACCTGGTCCTGGACCTGGACGCTGTTCCCCAGGCGAGGAGGCTACTCTTCCAAGGTCCTGGAATCCCAGGGCCATCTCATCCAGTCCTCCTTCCTAAAGCAAGGATCTGCACAGCACCATGGGGAGCTGCACCTTGCTTCCTCCCGATGCCGCCCAGGCCACTGTGGGGCACACTGACTGCTGGAGAATATTCCTAATCCTGAGACAGGGCTTGTCTTCTGGAGCTCGTCCACTCAGTGCTGGTGCTGAGTCCTGCGCCTGGAGCCTCTAAGAAGTCTGGTCATCCAGTGTGCAAATGCATCTTCCCATTTACAGAAGAAATGGGGGCTGCCAATTCTTCAGTCACATCTCTTTTAGGGCAGGGAACAGAACTGGTCACAGTAGTTTAGGATGTTGTGTCCTCCTCTCTTTATGTAGACAGGGCAGCTCCAGAGCCATACAGGATCACGGTGATCCAGGAACACTTGGGTTACACTCACCACTTGTGAGACCTTCAGCAAAGTGTTAACCTCTCTGGGTCTCAATTTCCCTAGTTTTAAAGTGGGGATAATAAAACCCATAACGTACAGGACTGTATTACACGTGGACTGTCTCTGAGGCTGTGACTACAATGCGCCGGTAGCTCCTCTGCAGCTGAGCTGTTCTTGCCTGAGCTCACGCCCGTCAACGCTCCCATTCTCGCTTGTGCATTTATTCTTACGAGGGTGGTCACCGGCTTTGTAACTCCCGTGGAAGTCTGAGCACTACAGTGCTGGGTGGTGCAGAATGTGGGGAGTACTGGACATGGCCATCAGGGTGAGTGGGTAGTGCTTGGCCCACCAGGGCAGGTGGAGGGTCAGAGACCACAGAGAAACTCCAAGGGGCCCTCTTCTGAGACTGGTAGGAAAGTTTCTGGCTCTGCCAACCAGACACCAGCCCCACAGGGACAAGGCTGAGTCAGAGCCAGCCCGCCTTCTGCTGGAAGGGCTGGGAGGGATCCTCGTCCAGGGCACGCCCCTCCACCCCATGTCCTGCACCTCCTGGGCTCCTTGGGGGAACAGTGTTCAAGGATCCTACTTTCCCCCGAAAGTAGGCCCTGGGCGGTGCAAACGGTTAACGCACCTGGCTGATAACTGAAAGTTTAGAGGTTTGAGTCTATCAAGAGGTACCCTGGAAGGAAATCCTGTTGATCTACTTTCAAATAATCAGCCACTGAAAACCCCGTGGGGCACAGTTCTACTCTGACACACATGGGGTCACCATGAGTCGGAGTCAACTCCACTGCAACTGGTACTGGATTACTTTGGCTGAGGCCCTGCTGGGTCTTCTCTAGTCACGTCAATTCATCTGCTGGGGGCAGCTCGGCGCTGGAAGTGGGGCACTGCAGGCACTGTCGCCAGGTGGCATCACCCTCCAAAGAGGAGTCACACAGGCCGAAGGCAGGTCAGGGCCAGGAGCAGGCCTGAGGATGTGAGAACTCTAAACACTCTGGAATGGATCAACTTCTACCAGCCTGAGCTCTCTAACACGCCTCTCGGTGTTTTGTGTCCTTTTAAGGCCACGAGGTGTTCGAATTCTAAAACAGGGAAGAAGTAACACTTAACCTCTAGTTTAATTACATCTTAGACTAGCAGGGATTTTTCTGGTAAACTTTCTGCATTCTAGAAAAAAAGTGAATTTATAAAGTTTGATAAACTACAGATAAAATTTTGTAAAACCTAGAAAGGAACTTGAACATTGGATAGTTTCCCCCCTTATTCTGCAGGGAGGGAAGAGAGCCCGGGGAAGACACACACCGTGACCTGAGTCCACACAGCTACCCCTCCCGCTGCTAGGCCTCCTCCAGGCCACCCCATCACCTCAGCGCCAGGGTTGCCTGTGCCTGCAGACAGGGAAAGGACCATTTTCCTCCAGCCAAGGTGGAATCAGGGGTGCATCTGAAGTGTCTGAGACAACCTGGAGATTTCTAACGCGTCTCACGGTGCTGAAGGATCTTCGCTTACACGCTGGGTTTTATAGGCCAGTCTGAGGTTCTGTGGCCCTGTTGCTATGTCCACACTTTCTGATGGGCACCGCCCTTCTGTGGGGCCAGGAACCCTGTCTTGCCCTGCTCCTAGGGGACCTACCAGGAGCCTGTAAGCTACGACCTGGAGGTGCAGAGAGGACACGGAATAGGTTAGAGCCATATCTTACCCACACGGAGGACAAAGTCATTGTATGACTGATAGTTGATTTCATCCAGTACGTCAAACATCTCGATGGCAAAGTCCGCAAGTACACTAAGGTGGGAGGTGATGGACTTCTCAGCCTGGGTGGGAGCAAATGGGGTTATGAGATTTGGGCTAGACTGGCCCTGGGCAGTTTTCATCCACTGGGGATGGCTTCTTACCATCCCCCGGGAAGTCCCAGAGTGCATTATACACCCACTCTACAGGTGGGGAGCTACAGAAGGGGCAGAGCTGGACTCACTCTGAGGGCGGCCCTTGCCACCTTACGCAGGGCCCCTCTTCGGGGCGCAGTGGAGCAGCCAGGGCAGACAGAAGAGCGGACAAGTAGGCTCAAACCCTGCTCCAGGCGTGCACAGTGGGAACACACACAGGGGGTAGGGAACATCCGGGAAGAGCAGCCCTCATGCTGAGATCTGTCTTTACTGGGGGGAGGAGGCATTAAAAGTCCTTCTGAAGGGTCACACCTAGAGAGTTTTCCTTTTAAAAATAATGTCAAGGTTTTCTAGTTTTTCTTCTCCAGGGAAGTTTTACAAGTCCTCAAAGTCAGGAACGAAAGCATTTTCAGCCAGTTTCTTATATGGGACTCAGGAAGCGCTCTCTCTGGGAGATGCTTTAGGGGCTGCTGGGGGTGGGCATGGGGTAGGGGCTGAGACAGAGCCCAATAAGCACTTCTCTGCCTGTCCCATATCTGAAACAGGAGCCCAGCCACACATAGAGGCTGGGGGCGGTAGAGGGTGACCATGTTCTGAGCGCCACCCTAGAGGGGGGCCTGCTCCACTGTGAGCCCTGTGTCCACGCCACCCTCAGGGCTTCTCCCTTGCTAAGGCTGCAGGAGAGAGCAAGAAGGATCTGGGAAGGAACAGTGAGGGCAGGGGGCAGCGACAGTGTGGTAGACTCTGGACTAAGGCTGAAAATGTGGTTATAACTGTGCACGTGGATGTGAATGGCCAGGTTACAGAAAACCCACCAAGACTTCAGTCAGGGCCCTTCACCTTCCAGGCAGTGTTGGAGTCTCTGCCCTGGCCTGAGCAACAGATCCCCCTCCTTGCTCAGTCTGGCTGGCCACCCTCCCCTGGGCCACTGCAGATTGGGAGTAGCACAGACCAGCCTCCCTTCACACAGGGCCTGCAGTGGTTCAGGCTGACCAGGGCTAGGGGTATTTCCTTCTTCTCTTCTTGTTTTCACGGTGACATCCCCACTGGGAGCCAGTGTTACCTGCACCCAGAGTGAGGGAGACCATGAGAGAAAGTGCATGCGGGGCAGGCACAGGGCATCCTATAGCACTGCATATGAGCTCAGCTGCATGAGAAATGCTAATTTCGCCTTCATTCACACTTCTGCCTCCAGTATCAGAATAGAGCAAGCTGGGGAATGCACAGCACCTGCCTGCGAAGCCAGCGCCCAGTCCTGGCTGTTTGCGGTGCAGAGGCTATCTTGCCTCTGTGGCCAGGCATGGCTCTACTCTGCTCCCTCTGGCCCACGCGGATGGGGCATGAGGACGGTAGACGCTCCCCACAGTCATGCATGAGAGCATGGTCCTAAACCACATGGCCCTTTGCTCCAGGACACTACCTGTGCTTTTCCTCTTTCCTTTTCCTCAAAGCTAACCACAACATGCTTCTTAAGGAAAATTCACTGGAAGATCCTTTCTCCTCTGGCGCCTCAGGACGAACCAATGAATGGCCTTGTCCTGGTGACTCCTATGAATTCACTGCTCCAGGGTGGTCCTGTTGTCTGCATGAGGTCTCCTGGGGGACCACCGACTCGTGGTCATTGCATGTGTAATCTGTTATGCACGGTGAGGTCACTAAGGTGGCCCTAAACTCCTTATGACTGATGTCCTCACCAGAAAAGGGGAAGAGGCACACAGAGAGGAGGCCACATAAAGACAAGGCAGAGACTACAGTGATGCTGTCACAAGCTCAGGACTGCCTGGGGCCACCGGAAGCTGAAGAGGCAGTGGGGGATTCTCCCCTAGAGCCTTTGGAGTATGGCCCTGCCGACATCCTGAATTTGGACTCCTGGCCTCTAAAACTGTGAGAGAGTGAACATCTATTGTTTTAGTTCCCCAGTCTGTGGCAGTCTGTTACAGCGGCCCTGTTACAGTTTGTTATAGGCGACCAATTGCTATTGCAGTAATCTTCAGGTCCCTGCAGGCTTTGCTGCAGCTGTGCTGGGACCTGGAGCCTGATGATGGCTGGGCCCTGGGCCTGGACTGCTACCAGGCCCCGCCCACCCCTCCTGCCTCCTGGACGACCTGCACTGAGCCTCACGGGATGGCTCCATGAACCATGTCACACCCCTCCAGGAGGCTCTCACCTGGCACATTTTCGGGACTCTCAGGGTTTGCACACTCCCTCCAAACATGCACACAGCCCCCCACCTTTGGGGTGGGGTATCCGTCTGTCCCAGAGCCCATAATCTACACTGCACATGGTAGATGGCCTGGTGTCACTTGGAAGCCAGGTATGAGGATAAGCTGTCATTTGAGGAAGGGCAGATGCAGCGTTTCACCCAGAGCTAGCTGGAACTGGACCTGGAGCGTAAAGCCCCGCGAGAGGCGGGCAATGCTTGTTCCCTTCCCATTTGTCTCGTACAGCAAAGCCCTACACGGAACACACCCACTCAGGATTTGTTAAGGGGATCTTACTACTCCATGACCGGCATGAAAGAGGCTGGAAGAGACACGACTCCCCTCTGGGAGGGAGGCCACCGTCCGCACAGCTCGCCTGTTCCCAGGGCCAACCCCAGAGCTGCCAGGAGCCAGGTGCTGTGCTGTTGCAAGCAGTGCCTAGGCTGGCAACCGTGTGCAAAGGATGAAGGCCGCTGGGGGAGTGCAGGGGCAGGGCCGGGGGCTAGCAGTCAGTGTGACTGGAGACAGATGCTCTCAGGTACCTCTGTGGTGCTCCCTGTTGTCCTCCTCTGCCCTCCTCACCCAACCAAACTGCCAGGTAGGGGGTACACTACAGAAACCCACACAGTACTGAACTCAGACTGGTCATGCCGGAAGGACACTTGACATATGAATAGCGAAGAGCCTTGACTGGGGATTGGGGGCAGGGGCTCAAGGAAGCTCCCTATGACCTTCCCCTGGGCTTCATTTCCATAGGAGGCTATCTGGAGAGAGTCCCCTGGGGGAACAGTCTGCAAGTGGCCCCCCTAACCCGATCCAGGGTGCAGGCCCAGGCCCAGGCCCAGGGAGAGGTGGGGTAAAGGGTCCTCACTGTCACAGGGCAGCTTGTGGGGGAGAAGGGACTAACCATCCAGGCACTTGTACACACTTACCTTGGCCCCCGCCGTGGGTGCCAGCCCCACAGCCGCCATGTATGTGCTCCCGATGGTCTTTATCTTCTCTAGGTCCTTATAAAAGTCTTTCTCCATGAGCTTTGTTTAAAACATAAAACTGTTCAACATTACATAACATTTTAGACAAGTCACCACAGTTCTCAGCCACTATGAGCAACAACAGAGGGACAAGCACATCCTGAAAAGCAATCTTCCTCCTCTGTTTTGGGATACTGGATGAGTTTAGGGACTGAACGGAAATACATAGGTCTGGGGGGTTTGAAAGAGGAAGCAAGGAGGCAGCCCTGCCTTTCACAGCTGCACTCAGGATCCTTCAGGGAAAATCTGCAGCTGCCACGCCTGTAGCCAGGGCTGACAAAGCCCGCGGCACCCCATGGGAGGGCCCTGGAAATGCCTGGCCACCTACCCATAGTTGGGGCCCCAGGACAGTCCCTAGCCCAGGTGGGATCACTGAGAGGGAAATCGGCACCCAGCCGCGAGCTCAGTGCCTGGTGTCTCCCTCCCACATCCTAAGGCAAATTACGCACTGCTTTTTCTCATCTGTCACAGGTAATGTGGAATCTCAGGGCAGAGGGTGGACTTCCCTGGGATGTATTTTCCTCCCAATCCCACCTAGACAGCGTGTAAGGTATTGCTAGACAAGTACAAGATTTCATTAGGTAAAGGAACACCTACTTAACCTACACAGCACCAACAGACAGGCCACTCGGAAGCATGGAGGTTTACGACAAAGGAACGTGAACATTACCTCATCAAAGTCGGCGATAATCTCGTTCAGGAGGCGCAGACACTCCACCCCCATGTTGTTGCCATCCAGCTCAATGTAGAAGTCATTGAAGTTGGGGATGGAAGCGAACATGACACCCACTTGTGAGTATGACTGGTAATAGAGGTCCTGGAGAAGCCAAACAAAGAGTAAGCACCGTCAGCATCCGCACGCATGAGAGCCAGCTCGGCAACGGAGGGCTGGGGTGGCACCACTTGTCACCGAGTTGCAGGGCACGGGACCCTTCACCATGCTCTCTCACTGGCACTATCTCACGTTACTGCAGGGGGTGTTACAGTCCCATTTTATAGTAAGGAAAGGGCTCAGAGAGGTTCTACAACTTGCTCCAGGCTACAGAGCCAACAAGTATGGGACTCAACTCAGATGTGACCACAAAGTCTGGCTACTGCTTAGTGAGGCAGGCAAGTGACAGTGGGGAGAGAAGTGATTTCAGAAAAGCGATGTGCTCTTCTGAAGCACAGCTGAATTAAATATTGAGGCTGAGAAACAGTTAAGGTCAAAGCAACCTGAACTTTGGGATTTCACTTGAGTCTTTAGTACCTAAAAGAGGATCTAAATCTTTTTGCTTTTGAATCCTTTTTTTTAAAATAATTTTTATTGTGCTTTAAGTGAAAGTTTAAAAATCAAGTCAGTCTCTCACACAAAAACCCATATACACCTTGCTACACACTCCCAATTACTCCCTCCCTAATGACACAACCTGCTCTCTCCTTCCACTCCCTCTTTTCGTGTCCTTTTCGCTAGCTTCTAACCCCCTCCACCCTCTCATCGTCCCTCCAGGCAGGAGATGCCAACATAGTCTCAAGTGTCCACCTGATCCAAGAAGCTCACTCCTCACCAGCATCACCCTCCAACCCATTGTCCAGTCCAATCCATGTCTGAAGAGTTGGCTTTGGGAATGCTTCCTGTCCCGGGCCAACAGAAGGTCTGGGGGCCATGACCACCGGGGTTCTTCCAGTCTCAGTCAGACCATTAAGTCTGGTCTTTTGAGAATTTGGGGTCTGCATCCCACTGCTCTCCCGCTCCCTCAGGGGTTCTCTGTTGTGTTCCCTGTCAGGGCAGTCATCTGTTGTGGCTGTGAAGTGTCTATTAATATCTTTTGCCCATTTTTAAATTGGGTTATTTGGTTTTCTGCAGTTGAGTTTTTGCAGTATCATGTAAATTTTAGAGATCAGGTGCTGATTAGAAATGTCATAGCTAAAAACTTTTTCCCAGTCTGTAGGTAGTCTTTTTACTCTTTTGGTGAAGTGTTTGGATGAGCATTTAAGTGTTTGATTTTTAGGCGCTCCCAGTTATCTAGTTTTTCTTCTACGTTCTTTATGTTTTCTATACTGTTTATGCCATGTATTAGGGCTCCTAAAGTTGTCCCTGTTTTTTCTTCCATGATCTTTATCGTCTTAGATTTTATATTTAGGTCTTTGATCCATTTTGAGTTAGTTTTTGTGCACGGAGTGAGGTATGGGTCTTGTTTCTTTTTTTTGCAGATGGATATCCAGTTATGCCAGCACCATTTGTTAAAAAGACTGTCTTTTCCCCATTTAACTGTTTTGGGGCCTTTGTCAAATATCAACTGCTCATATGTGGATGGATTTATGTCTGGATTCTCAATTCTGTTCCATTGGTCTACGTATCTGTTGTTCTACAAGTACCAGGCTGTTTTGACTACTGTGGTGGTATAATAGGTTCTAAAATCAGGTAAAGTAAGGCCTCCCACTTTGTTCTTCTTTTTCAGTAATGCCTTATTTATCCAGGGCCTCTTTCCCTTCCATATGAAATTGGTGATTTGTTTCTCCATCTCATTAAAGAATGTTCTTGGGATTTGGATCAGAATTGCATTAAATGTATAGATAGCTTTTGGTAGAATAGACATTTTTACAACGGTAAGTCTTCCTATCCATGAGCAAGGTATGTTCTTCCACTTATATAAGTCTCTTGGTTTCTCTCAGAAGTGTACTGTAGTTTTCTTTGTATAAGTCTTTTACATCTCTGGTAAGATTTATTCCTAAGTATTTTGTCTTCTTGGGGGCTACTGTCAATGACATTGATTTGGTGATTTCCTCTTTGACGTTCTTTTTGTTGGTGTAGAGGAATCCAAGTGATTTTTGTATGTTTATCTTGTACCCTGATACTCTGCTGAACTCTTCTATTAGTTTCAGTAGTTTTCTGGAGGATTCCTTAGGGTTTTCTATGTATAAGATCAAGTCATCTGCAAGTACAGATACTTTTACTTCTTCCTTGCCAATCTGGATGCCCTTTATTTATCTAGCTTAATTGCTCTCGCTAGGACTTCCAGCACAATGTTGAACAAGAGTGGTGATAAAGGGCATCCTTGTCTAGTTCCTGATCTCAATGGGGATGTTTTCAGGCTCTCTCCATTTAGGGTGATGCTGGCTGTTGGCTTTGTATAAATGCCCTTTATCATGTTGAGAAATTTTCCTTCTATTCCTATTTTGCTGAGAGTTTTTATCATGAATGAGTGTTGGACTTTGTCAAATGCCTTTTCTGCATCAATTGATAAAATCATGTGATTCTTCTCTTTTGTTTTATTTATGTGGTGGATTACATTAATTGTTTTTCTAATGTTGAACCATCCCTGCATACCTGATATGAATCACACTTGGTCATGGTGAATTATTTTTTTGATATGATGTTGAATTCTATTGGCTAGAATTTTGTTGAGGATTTTTGCATCTACATTCATGAGGGATATAGGTCTATAATTTTCTTTTCTTGTGGTGTCTTTACCTGGTTTTGGTATCAGGGATATGGTGGCTTCATAGAATGAGTTTGGTAGTATTCCCTCCTTTTCTATCCTCTGAAATACCTTTAGTAGTAGTGGTGTTAACTCTTCTCTGAAAGTTTGGTAGAACTCTGCAGTGAAGCCGTCCGGACCAGGGCTTTTTTTTTGTTGGGAGATTTTTTGATTACCTTTTCAATCTCTTCTTTTGTTATGGTTCTATTTAGTTGTTCCATCTCTGTGTGTGTCAGTTTAGGTAGGTAGTATGTTTCTCGGAATTCATCCATTTCTTCTAGGTTTTCAAATTTGTTTGAGTATAGTTTTTCATAGTAACTGAGTTTTCTGGGTTCTGATATGATTCTTTTAATTTCAGTTGGGTCTGTTGTAATATCGCCATCTCATTTCTTATTCGGGTTATTTGCTTCCTCTCCTGTTTTCCTTTTGTCAGTTTGGCCAATGGTTTATCAATTTTGTTGAGTTTTTAAGAAAACCAGCTTTTGGTCTTGTTAATTCTTTCAATTGTTTTTCTGTTTTCTATTTCATTTAGTTCAGCTCTAATTTTTATTATTTGTTTTCTTCTGGTGCCTGTGGGATTCTTTTGTTGCTCTCTTTCTTTTCGTTCAAGTTGTAGGGATAGTTCTTATGGTCAGAGACCATAAGGCCATAAAAGTGGAAATCAATAGCAGGAAAAGAAATCAAACTCTTGGAAACTGAACAATACCATGTTCAAAAAAGACTGGATTATAGAAGACATTAAGGAGAGAGGAAACCCTGGTGGCGTAGTGGTTAAGTGCTACAGCTGCTAACCTAAGGGTCGGCAGTTCAAATCCGCCAGGCGCTCCTTGGAAACTCTATGGGGCAGTTCTACTCTGTCCTATAGGGTTGCTGTGAGTCAGAAATCGACTCGATGGCACTGCGTTTGGTTTTGGTTTATGGTCAGAGAAGATGCTTTGTAATATTTCAATGTTTTGGATTCTGCTAAGGCTTGCTTTATGACCTAATATGTGGTCTATTCTAGGGAATGTACCATGTGCACTAGAAAAGAAAGTATACTTGGTTGCTGTTGGTTGGAGTATTCTGCATATGTCTACGAGGTCAAGTTGGTTGATTGTGGCATTTAGATCTGCCGTGTCTTTACTGAGCTTCTTTCTGGATGTCCTGTCTTTCACCGAAAAGTAGTGTGTTGAAGTCTCCTACTATTATTGTGGAGGTGTCTATCTCACTTTTCAATGCTGATAGAGTTTGTTTTATGTATCTTGCAGCCCTGTCACTGGGTGCATAAATATTTAATATGCTTATATCTTCTTGGTGTATTGTGCCTTTAATCATTATAGAGCGTCCTTGCTTATCCTTTCTGAAGCATTTAACTTTAAAGTCTATTTTGTCAGAAATTAATATTGCCACTCTTGCTCTTTTTTGATTGTTTTTTGCTTGATATATATATATATATATATATTTTGAGTTTTTGTTTGTGTCTCTAAGTCTAAGGTATGTCTCTTCTAGGCAGCATATAAATGGATCTTGTTTTTTAATCCATTCTGCCACTCTCTGTCTCTTTATTGGTGCATTTAGTCCATTTACATTCAGGGTAATTATGGATAGGTATGAATTTAGTGCTATCATTTTGATGTCTTTTTTTGTGTGTTGACAGTTTCTTTTTCCCACTTGATTTTATTGCTAAGTAGATTTTCTTTATACACTGTCCTTTCCTCATATTTGTTGCTGTTGATTTTGTTTCTGCTGAGTCTGTATTTTTCCCTGGTATTTTATTTTGATGAGTAGGATAGTTTGTCTCCTTTGTGGTTACCTTATTACTTACCCCTATTTTTCAAAGCTTAAAACTAACTTTTATTTCTTTGTACCGCTGTATCTTCCTCTCCATATGGAAGATGTATGATTACATTTCTTAGTTCCTCTGCATTATTTTAATGTTGTCTTCTTTTATATAATAACATTGCCGTTACCCTGTGTTGGGTTTTTTTTTTTCTTTTTTTAAATCTTGCTTTGTTTTTTTGGATTTCCCTTTCTGGATTGACTTCTGGTTGCTCTGCCCAGTGTTCTAGTCTTGGGTTGATACCTGATATTATTGATTTTCTAACCAAAGAACTCCCTTTAGTATTTCTTGTAGTTTTGGTTTGGTTTTTTACAAATTCTTTCAAGTTGTGTTTATCTGGAAATGTCTTAATTTCACCTTCACATTTAAGAGACAGTTTTGGTGGATATATGACTCTTGGCAGGCAATTTTTTCCTTCAATTTTTTAAATATGTCATCCCATTGCCCTCTTGCCTGCATGGTTTCTGCTGAGTAGTCCAACCTTATTCTCATTGGCTCTCCTTTGTAGGCGACTTTTCTTTTATACCTCGCTGCTCTTATAATTGTCTCTTTATCTTTGGTTTTGGCAAGCTTGATTATAATATGTCTTGGTCACTTTCTTTTAAGATCTACCTTATGTGGAATTCGATGGGCATCTTGGATAGATACCTTCTCATCTTTCACAGTATCAGGGAAGTTTTCTGCCAGCAAATCTTCAACAATTTTCTCTGTATTTTCTGTTATCCCTCCCTGTTCTGGTACCCCAATCACTCGCAGATTATTTCTCTTGATAGAGTACCACATGATTCTTAAGGTTTCTTCATTTTTTAAAATTCTTTTACCTGATTTTTCTTCAAATATATTAGTGCCAAGTGATTTATCTTCGAGTTCAGAAATTCTAGCTTCTACTTGCTCAATTCTGCTCCTCTGACTTTCTATTGAGTTATCTAATTCTGTAATTTTCTTGTTAATCTTCTGAATTTCTGAATGCTGTCTGTCTATGGATTTTTCCAGCTTAGCAAACTTTTCATTATGTTTCTGAATAATCTTTCTAATTTCTTCAGTTGCTTTATCTGTGTGCTCTTTGGCTTGTTCTGTGTATTGCCTTATTTCCTTCCTGATGTCTTGAAGAGTTCTGTATACTAAACTTTTGTATTCTGCATCTGGTAATTCCAGGAATGCACTTTCATCTAAAAGATCCCTGGATTCTTTGTTTTGAGAGCCTGTTGAGGTGATCATGGCCTGTTTCTTTATGTGACTTGATATTGACTGTGTTCTCCGAGCAATCTATAAGTGATCATATTAGTTTATGCTTGCTTACTGTGTCGTAGCTGCTTGCTTTGTTTTGTTTTGGTATACCCCTATGGGTTGCTTGAGTGAGCTAGCTTGATTATTTTCACCTTTGGAGCTCTGGTATACTGTCCCCAGCTGGCTAGAGCTCTGGTATACTGTCCCCAGCTGGCTAGAGCTGTTATCAGGTATATCAGTCTAGGAGTCCATTCAGTTTTCTTGTAAGAATTCAGCGCAGGCTTCCAGGGAGCTGATATCAAGTGTGTGGTACAGGCTCTGTCCTACAGTCTTAGAGGGGTAGGGGTGATTGGTGTATATACTGGAACCTGATTGCAGCAGGGGCTCACGCTCTGAACAAGGCAGGGGGCTGAGAATCGACCCCCAAGTGTCTCTGAGGAAAACGCATTTCTGTTCTCTAGAGCGTGCTGGTGGGTGGGTTCTGCAGAGGGACCATGGGCACCCAAAGTTTTTGTTGTAAGGACTGGGAGGTACCAGTTATCTTTGGACCCCTGTCACGTGTGGCTGGGTGACCTGAGTGGAGCTAACAGCCCTTAGGTCCCTGCTGTGGGTAGGTGAGGACCTTGTTTAAGGGGCAAAGCAATGTCAAACGTCAAACACCTACCTCTCCACCGCGCAGCTGAAATGGTTGGAGTTTGCCAAAAATGGCCTATTCTCCTGAAATAGGCCCACACAGGTCCATGCAGAAGGGAAAGATGCACAAGGTCCATGGACAGTTTATGCCTGGACAGGTGCCGCTTCTGTCCTGAGCTCCCCCAGTTAATGGAGCTGGCAAATTATCTTTTCCCCCCAGTTGCAAATTTTTTCGTTCCCTAAGGCTGGGAGGACGGCTCTAGGTGATCACCAGGGTCTATCTCAGGCCTAGGGATTCAGCTGCTGAAGCCGGCTTGGGGGTGGGAGGGGGGTGCGGTAAAATATAGGCAAGTACTTAGTTTTTGCCGAGAGCGCCCTTCTCCTCAGGTTCCGGAGGTGTGAGTGGGCTGTGTGGCTGGCTGCTTCTCCCTGAGGAAACTGCATTCCCCTCAGGTTCCGGAGGTGTGAGTGGGCTGTGTGGCTGGCTGCTTCTCCCTGAGGAAACTGCAGCCAAATGCTAGTACTAGTCCGTTGCCACCGCCGCTGCTCTGGGAATGGTGCCTGAGGGCTTCCCGCGATTCAGGTCTGGTAACTCCTCTCCGCTTCTCAATGGCCTCTTCCTCCCTCTGCCCCTCAGTTCATTGCCTAAGCTTGCCTTTGATGCTCAGGGCTCCCAGCTTGTCACAAATATACTCGTTTCACTTGTTTTTTGGGGGTCTTTGTTGTAAAGAGGGCTTGACAGAAGCGTCTGTCTATTCTGCCATCTTGGCTCTCCCTCTGAATCATCATTTTTAAGCATCTTTGTGCTATAGTGTAGTCACAGGTCTTCATCGCAGCAACTGAAGGCTACTATACCAACCACCAGGAGATGAAAATGAATACACATATGCTTAAACCGATGTGCAGACACCCTGGTGGTATAGTGGTTAAGTGCTACGGCTGCTAACCAAAGGGTCGGCAGTTCAAATCTGTCAAGCGCTCCTTGGAAACTGTATGGGGCAGTTCTACTCTTTCCTATAGGGTTGCTATGAGTCAGAATCAACTCGACGGCACTGGGTTTGGTTTTTTGGTTTTAAACCGATATGCAAGCAAATCACTCCACAGTCTGGCAATTCTATTGTTTAAGGCACACTTTTTCTGAAAATTATCTACAAAGAAGAGTAACTCCAATCAACATTTTCAGGCTTTGAAATAAAGTGGTTTTTCTCCCCACATGGCTGTGGTTTCTCAAAGCCCATTTCCTCTCTCAGGGGATGATGAATGCCACTTTCTGTCCCATGTGATGAAAGGAATTCCACAGTTCTGCCAACCTTACCTCCTGGGAGTGTCTTCCTCACCCAGCCCAGCCCTGTCCTTCTGGACTGGCAAAGCGGGCAAGGAGGGGTTGGGGACGCACTCAACCAGGGGCAACTGAGGGTTCACAGAGGCAGCCGGCATTGCAATTTGTGGCCGAGGGAAATGGCGTGAGAGTAAGTGTATGTTGGCCCTCCACTGCAGCTCTGCCATCTCCCAGCTAATGAGCACTTTGGGGTACTCCTGCTCTTGCGGGCAAGGGCTGGGACCAGAGCTCACCATGTTTCTGGGATTTGACATGAGGAAGTGCTGGGCCACATGGGCTGGTAAGAGGTTGAAGAGGATCCTCTTGTTGTCCAGTTTGACCTTCTCCATGTCATCACGCTCCTCTTCTGCCTGAGATGGAACATGACCCTTGGTTAGTCCCACAGAAGCCTCATCTGCCGACCCCCCACCCCGCTTCATCCAGACCCTTCAAACTCAACTCCAAGGGCAGGACAGTCCATGCCAGGCTGCTCTCTCTCCCCTCGCCAGACAGAGCACTGAAATCAAGCAACAGGGGCCAAAAGGCCCATGGATTTTTAGACAAGACACCACCCCGACCAGTGGAACTCTCAAAGCACAGACAAGCGCTTCACCACCATCCTCAGGGTCTGCCCCACACCTCTTTCTTGGAGGTGCGTTCCCTGCTACCCAGGCCAGGCCACCCCTCGGGGCAGCTGGGGCTGTCCTCTGCCTTCCCCCACATGCTGGAAGTTAGGTGGGCTGGACACCTCCCTAAGGCACCTCATTTCCTCCAGAACACCCTCTTCCTCCTCTGCTAGGAGCTCACTTCTCTCTGGGACAGCAGATGAGTGGAAAGGCAAGAGGGCCTTGGAGAGGGCAGATGCAGGCCCAAAGGAGGTCAGCAGAGGGCTGACTCTCAGCATCAGGGTAAGGAGGTTCGGGGGGCTGCCAGGCTGGGGTGGCAGCCATGCAGAGGCAGGAGTGGAGGCTGCAGGCCCGGCATGGCAGCATGGTGGCTGTATGGTCACGCAGAGATTAATAAACCAAGCAGGGATGACCCCTACCTCCTCAGCCACCCTGAGGGCCCAAGAGGCTATGGACAAGTGCTGACTGCAGCAGCTGGCTGGGCACAAGTGCTCAGAGACAGGAGCTTCCGTGTTTACTGTATGTTAGTGCTCCTGCCTTAGCACGTGGCATAGGCCCAACCCAGACAAGGAACGTGGCCTGGATGCTGCTGTGCTGAGCCTGGGGGAGAGCTCGGAATGTGTTCCAGCATGAACCAAGCACCAAGCTCGGCAGCAATAAAAACAGCGCAATGACGCCCCGGCCTATGTCCCAGCTCTGCCACATAGGGGCTGGGGACACAAGAGGAATATGCAGCCTCTGTGCTTCAGTGTTCTCATTGTAACCAGGCACAAAACAACCAGTTTTAGAGGCACCATTCATAGGGTTGGGGAAGGGTGTGCTGCCTAGAAGCCTCAGCAAGGGTAACCTACTTTTGTATTATTATTATTACTGATGAAATGGCCAATTACCCACTGCTAGGTTTCACATACGAAAGCAAGAAGCTGAGATTACTAAAGACAGACAGAAACCACCAGTTTCCTGTGGAGTCGACTCCAACTCATGGAGACTCCCTGTGTGTCAGAGCAAAACTGCACTCCATAGCGTTCTCAATGGCTGAGTTTTCACAAGTAAATCATCAGGCCTTTCTTCTGAGGCGTCTCTCAGCCTCAACCACAAGGATGCTGGCTTGAGAACAGCTGCGGCCACAAGGGGACAGTGAGACCAGGCCAGGAAGGGCCTGAGCCTCATGCCCCCAGACACATTCTCCTGGATGTTTTCTGGGAAAGCAAGGCTGATGAGTTAGTGCCACAGTTGTTTTTATCCTGCTCCTTATAAGAGGGTGGACAGTCAGCAGATGAGGAGACAGAAAGACGCCCAGGGGCTGCACCATCCAGTGTTGGCTAGACCTGCCTCCCACATGGTCTGGAGCCAGCTCTGCCAAATCCTGCAGGTAGGCAGTGGCACCACTACGGGGGTGCAGACCACATTGGGTGACGATGTCAGAGCGGGTGACAACAAAATGACTTGTCTATAAAATTTTTGTGTAATGTTTCAGCAGAAATTTATTATTTTTTATAAAAATATCCCTGTAGTTATAGCAAAAAACATTTTTCTTACATAAGTCCAGCTTACATGTATTAATATACCTACAAGGCTAAAGCTCTATGCTAATTTACTTTTTGAACCTTCTAATGCGTTCCAGTCAGGGCTGTCATTATTACCCGATTACCATGACATTTTGAATAATGTGGTTTCGTCTGCATGTGCTACAAGCACACACTGTTGTTTTCATTGCTGCTGGTGCGTTTATAGTTGCTGATTTTGTCAAATTTTTTGGTGTTTTATCTACAATATTGTGGCAATTAGTATTTTAACCTATATTAATAACTTTTTTGAAAATGAAGTATTACTTAAAGGAAAAGAAGGAGTGACACGCAGGAATTATAATTTATGAATAACATTAGTACAAAAAAATATTACTAAGGATTCTGTATGGTCTAGTACGGGAGGAGGTCCATGGGATGGTGACACCACCCCTAGCGACACCCCTGCAGTCAGGACCAGTGTCAGAAAGAAAAAGTCACAGCGTGGAGCAGGGAGTGCATCTCCACGATGGGGTCTGTGTTTCACGTTGAGCGTTGAGTGTGGCCACGGTGTTGACACTTCCCCACATCTACTTCTTACTCTGGGTGTGGTTAAAACATCTGGAAGCCACTGGTTTTTCAGAACACATTCCTGTCAATAATAACAGACTGAACGCACACCTCTCCATAAAACACACACCTATGATCGTGTTAAGGAGCGCTGGTGGCACAACAGGTAAGCGCTTGGCTGCTAAATGAAAGGTTAGAGGTTCAAACCTGCTCATTGCTCTGCAGGAGAAAAGACCTAGCGATCTGCTCCTGTAAAGATTTCCACCTAGGAACCTCTATGAGCAGTTCTGCTTTGTCTTACAGGGTTGCTCTGAGTGGGAATTGACTTGACAGCACACCACACGAACGTGTTGATACATTATGTATAACGTACGCAGAAGAAAAAATCTAAAGGGTGAGATAAAGGGAATAAATCACATTTCAAAAATAATAACTTTTATGGCAGAACAATTTTGTTTTCTTCAAAATATCATTATTAATGTTAATCTATTTTAGTAAGAGCAATGAAATTGAATACACTTCAATAAAAAAAATTTTGGCTTATCACTTTGTTGATTAAAAGATCTGGTGCCAAGTTCAGTTTATTTCAACACATGAATTGAATGGCTATCAAAGGTGGTTGTCCTTCTTAAATCATCATCTATATATTAACAAGGAGCCCTGGTGGCACAGTGGTTAAGCACTCGGCTGCTAACCAAAAAGTTGGCCGTTCATTCGAACCCACCAGCCACCTGGCAGGAAAGATGTGGCAGTCTGCTTCCGTAAAGATTACAGCCTTGGAAACCCAATGGGGCAGTTCCACTCTGTCCTACGGCGTCACTATGAGTCAGAATCAACTCCACAGCAACGAGTTTTATATATTAACCTAACCACAAATGCAAAGGTTTCTGTTGAAATCTGAGTGGTCAATATCCATTTTCCCGAAGCTAGTTATTCTTACGAACTAATGAAGATCTGCAGTGGTATATTTTTAACAGATGAGGTGAAAATCCACTGAAGTTCTGTGTTTATAAAATTCTTTCCAACCAGCCAGGAAACCCTAAGTATTTTTAAGAAAGAGTTCTTGTGGGCAACTGAACTGACAACAGAATCGCATGGTGGACTCTACCTCACACATCCATTTTCAAAATGTCCCCTCCATGGCACAGTTTCTTGCAAAAGGTACTTCCTTTCTCACTCGCCAAAATTCTCAGAGTCTGTGTGCTTACATTTTAGAAATCATTTACCAGGGGGCATCCTACTTGGCATCTCAGAATAGGTCACAACTTTGGAATACCTACCTTTTGTAAACAGAACAAAACAAACAGAACAAAAAAAAAAAAAAAATGCGTAACCTGACAACTCCCCTGAACTCTGACATTAGATAGTCATTGAAACGCTGTGTGTTATAAATGATGCTGCAGTCATCCTTACAAAGCAGTATGGAGATTTCTGGTTATGCCAATACAATCAGCAAATGCCAAGCCCCAACACCTGTCAGCGGCAACACATCTCCCAAAAGTAAACGGATACATGGTGCTGTCCTCCCTCTGCCTTGGAAGTGACCTCACCTCCCCATCCTGGGAGGGACCCAAGGACATCTGGCTAGATCACATTAAAAAAAAAAAAAAAAAAAAAACTCGTTGCCATCGAGTCGATTCTGACTCATAGCGACCTTATAGGACAGAGCAGAACTGCCCCATAGGGTTTCGAAGGAGCACCTGGTGGATTTGAACTGCCGACCTTTTGGTTAGCAGCCGAACTCTTAAAACACCACGCCACCAGGGTTTCCACTAGATCAGATGGCCACTGCCAATTCTTCTTCAGATATTAGGAATACATGCTTCTTAATTTTCAGATATGAGTCACTATAAACAGAGTTTCTAACATTCTGTCTCAAAACCTCACAGAATCGTCTCCTGTGCCTCCTGGGTGTGCACGCCCCTCTTGGGAGAGCACACCCTGCTCTTAGAACCACTCGTCTGTGGAAAAAGGGAGAGGGCAAGGGATGCATCTAAGCACGCAGAGCACCTACAACAATGGGCCCTGAGCAACAGGTCAGGAGAGCTTAATTTCTAACTTTGGGGCTGAACTGTTTCATGTTTAATTCCTTTAACAACTTATTTTCAATTGAGAATGAGGTGCTGTATAAAAAAGAAGAGTGGTATGGGTCCCAGCTCTGTGAAGTACCACGGGCCCTGCAAAGGGAACAACCTTGAGGTTTGGAGTGTTTTCAGGCATCAGGATACACGTATTGTACATGCCCAGAGTAGCCAGCCCCCTGGTAGCCCCCAGTCCCTCCCAAGCCCTTGTCAAGAGTGCTGAAACATCAGGGTATCTGGCTAGGGGCGGCATCAGACCCCACACCTTTTAGAGCCCCTTCTACCTCCTAACATCCTCCAACTCCATGAATCTACCTGGTGGTTTTCCTTCCCCTCTAAAGAGACATTCCTAATGTTCACCCTTCGTCTGGCTCTTCCACTTTTGGGGACATAGGGCATTATACACATCCACCCCCTTAAGGACATGTGACCGGTGACTGGCCTGGCCAACGCGATGTGGACACAGCAACAGGCATCACTCTGGCACCAGGGCCTTCACTGGCAGCACCCGGCTCTCCAGCCTCTCTCCCTGCTGTGGCAAGTGAGAGCACTCCAGTGCCCACTGGTCGGAGCTCCAAAGGACAAAGTGATGGGGGTGGCCCCCTAGCTAAACTTCAGCGGACAGTAGAGAGAAGAGGGATAAGGCTCTGCTGACTAATACTGCTGACCTTCAGGGTGTTTGTCACTGCAGCATGACCAAGTTGAAGTCCTCAGAATGCCACGCTTTGAGAGGGATTCTAGAGGACAGAACTCTGAGAATCTTCTGGGCTCTTCCCCTACCCTCCAGCCCTTGCAAGTTAGACCCTTACTGTGTACCTGTCTCACTACCTCCACCCACTTTTGCATGCAGCGGTCCCATTTGTGTGCCCCTTGAGGAGGTGTGCAGCCACCGCCCATCTCGCCACATCTGTGCTGGGTCTACACCTTGTACCAACTGGTTCTTCCCTGGCTAGCTTGAAGACTTTCTTGTCAAGGATGAGAATTTCAAGAAGCAGTTCTGGAAGATCACTTTACCCCCAAGGTCATGAATAAATCCAGTCTATGACCTCTCCCTAAGCAGTCATCCCACCTTCTCTCAGGATTTCCTGGAGCTTGGGCACTCACTGCTTTATGAGTTGGCCTCACCCAACCTCAGCACTCTCAAGTGCAGAAAACCTTCCTTATGTCAAATCACAGTCTCCCTGCCCGAACCTCTCACACGCTGTCCCTAGCTCTTTCCTTAGTCTGCTTTGCAGACCAGCTCTGCAAGGCAGGGAGAGCTGGATCCTCACCCTTCCCATGTCTGCCCTCTGAGAGCTGAGTACCCCTGCTCCTTACCTGTGACAGGTTTCTAGACCCTCATTGTCCTGGGTGTCCAGAACTGAACCCTGATGGTCAGCTGGAGAGGGGGTCTATGGCCTCCCTTGGCAGGACATTCACCCCACTATCATGCTGGGAGGTGGTACAAAAATCACAGTGCAAGGGGTTAATGAACTAGAGAGCAAATAAGGAAGATAAAACACATCAAGTCTCTTCAACATCCATCACCCTGGCAGAAGTACTGGGGTAAACAATGGTTAACTGGGAAGGGCATGCTAGTTTCTGAATAATGGAGATTTGATTCCTAAGGGGCTTCTCTAGTAAAAGTATCATGATGGATAAGTATTGGGCAGCTCTTTATTTCTTAGGACAAGGGTCCAATCTAATAAGGTGAAGGCAAGGATTTGCCAGTGAGGTAAAAAGCAAAATGGAGATAATATTTGAAAAGCTATAAAGGATGGCCTGTGAGGAAGGTAAAGTTCTAGAATGTGATGGGTGAGGCTAATCCTGCCCCAGGGAGATATGTGAGGCCACTATCCACCCTATATAGGCAGAAATGGAGGCCAGAAGACAGGATCCAGGCTCTCAAACTAAGCGCCAGCCTCTGCCAAAAGTTCCCTGAGGAGAGCTAAGGCTCTTGTATGACCCCAACCCCCCAAACGTGAATTCATATTTACAAAGCACAAAATGGGGGTATGAGGTCTGACAAGAACTGATCGAGGTCTAGGCTCAAATGTCAGATGACTACACTGAGAGGCACCACTGTCCGTCAGCATCTCCTGCCAGGGTGGGAAGAGCTGCCTTCAGGAAGCTTTCCTCAGCCCTCCTTCCCAGGCTGCATGCACTCACCCACTGGTCTTAGCAGCAATCTGTCCTGCAGTCTTTCAATTCTTTATAGCCCTCTCCACTCCCCACCCTCCCACCCCATGGCAGGATCTGCTTGACTCTTTTCTGAGAGCTGGGAGAAGTTGAAAAGGAGAAGCAGGTACCCACCACCTGGGATCACACTCACAGTGAGAGAGGCCATACTTTTCCCAGACACTGTAAGGATTAAATATCCCATTGAGGGTGCAGATGTGCACTCCCTTGTTCTATACCACTGGCCTGGCAGAGAGGGAGGCTCAAGCCACGCTGCACTGTCACTGACTGCTTTCTTGGTGATATGAAAGCTTCATGTCTCTCTGCTCGCTTCTCTCTTTTGTATCTCAAAAGAGATTGGCTTAAGACACTACCTAATCTTATAGATCTCATTAATATAACTGCCACTAATCCATCTCACTACATCACAGTGATTTACAACACATAGGGAAATCACGTCAGATGAAAAAATGGTAGACAATCACACAATACCGGGAATCATGGTACAGCCAAGTTGACAGGATATTTTTTGGAGACACAATTCAATCCATGACAACATTCTACATTAAAATTATCTTGGATCCTTTCCTAATCCAGGTCTCACCCTTCAGAACAGTTAGTTCTCCATTGCAAATGCATTCATTTGAAGTCTTGAATAATTTCGAGTGAGTGAGGGAGACTCTCGGCTGTGTGTGCAATAACCTGCAGAGTGACAACTCTCACAGGTATACCATCTCCCTCTCACCATTCCTTAAGTTGGCAACCGCAGGTTCATGAGGGGCTAACTGCTGTGGCATTGATGAGAGGGAACCAAACCAGGAGTCAACAGGCTTTGGTTCAAGTGCTGGCTTTGAAATTACACCATTTCTTAACCATCTGAGCCTCAGTGTCCTTGCCTGTTACATGGGGAAAATAATCACGTAGCGGGGGTGAAGAAATTTAAATAACCATGCGAAGTTCTGTTTCTGGCCAAAATAGAATAACAGATTGAATTTACTCTCTTAGAAACAACTAGAAAATCAGACAAAATATATAACACCACAAATTTCAATGTACTGGACATGCAGCAGTGAAAGACAATGACCCCTGAGTGATGAGGAACAAGGGAGATGAGGCCTATGATTGGCCCAGCTTATGTTCAAAGAGTGGCTGGTGGATTCAAACTGCCAACTTTCTGGTTAGCAGCCATAGTTCACTGTAGCTCTTAACCACTGCACTGCCAGGACTCCAGTTAGCCATTAACCCAGTGCCGTCGAGTTGATTCCGACTATGAGTCATTAGCCATTAAAAAATAAAAAAAGTGTAAATAAAAATTATAATGAGATATCATCTCACCCCTGCTAAAATGGTACCAATCAAAACAAAACAAATGAAAAATAGAAAAGAACAAATGCTGGTGAGGATGTGGGGAGATTAGAACCCTTATTCACTGCCAGTGGGAGTGTACAACCAGTATGACGCTTCCTCAAAAAACTAGAAATAGAACTATCTATGATCCAGCAATCCCACTTCTAGGTATATACCCTTGATACCTAAGAGTAAAGACATGGACGGACATATGCACACCTATGTTCATTGAAGCACTTTTCATAATAGTAAAAAGATGGAAAAAACCCAAGTACCTGTCAATGAATGAACAAAAAATGTCATGCATATATACAACAGAATACTACACAGCCATAAAGAATAATGATGAGTTCTCTAAATATAACCTGAGTGAACCCGAAGGGCATTATACTGAGTGAAATAAGTCAATTGCAAAAGGACAAATGTTGTACGATCTCACTTTTATAAGAAGATAGGAATAGGTATATAAACAGAGGCCAATGTTCATTAGTGGTTACCAGAAGTACATGGTAGTGGTGGGGAGAGGTGGACTCACTCTCTAGATAGCAGGCACTTGATTTTTCTTTCTTTCTTTTTTTTTTTGGCCCTAGAAAAGGTAGCACCAAAAGAAAAAAACCATCGCCATGGAGTCAACTCCAACTCATAGCAACCCTATAGGACAGAGTAGAACTGCCCCCATAGAGTTTCCAAGGAACACCTGGTGGATTCAAACTGCTGACCTTTGGTTAGCAGCCACAGCACTTAATCACTACACCACCAGGGTTTCCAGTGGCACCAAAGGTAGGTAAAAAACACACAGCCTGACCAAGGTAAATGACATCACTAAGAATTACACAGGACAAAAGGGCATTTTTCATTAAAAGATATAACATATATAATTTTGCAACAACACCGACAGCAACCAAAAAAATATGTGTGTGGTTACATATGTATGTATATATGCATATATGACTTACATGCATGTATGTGCATGTATGTGTGCATATATATATACAGATCTATCTACATGTGTATATATATCGACTCGATGGCAGTAGGTTTTTAGTGGGTTTTTTTTATCTAAATGTATACATGGAGGCTTGGTTGAGCAGTGGTTAAGAGCTCAGCTGCTAACCAAATGACTGGCAGGTCAAATCCACCAGCCACTCCTTAGAAACCCTACAGGGTAGTTCTACTCTGTCCTATAGGGTCACTATGAGTCGGAATAGACTCGATGGCAATGGGTTATATATATGTGTAGAGATACATGTGACTATATGCACATATATTCATATATATAATAAAGTACATAGGGAGTAGAGTTATGAATACTTTTTAGACATAACCAAATGCTTTACAAGATTAGTTTCTAGGTTTGAAGGCTCATATCATAGTCTCATGGGGCAACTCGGTCAACTAGCATAATATAGTTCATAAAGTTTATGTTTTACAACCTAGTTTGCTAAGTAGTGTCTGGGGTCTTAAAAGCTTGCAAGTGGCCATTTTAGACATAACTATTGGTCTCTACTCATGAGGAGCAAAAGAGAAAGGAAGAAACCAGACTCAGGAAAAAAACCAGTCTACAGAGCTAACAGTCTACATGAACCATGGCTTCATCTACCCTGAGACCAGAAAAACCAGATGGTGTTTGGCTACCACCAATGGCTATTCTGATCAGGAGCACAATAGATAGATCCTGATAGGATGGGAGAAAAACATGGAACAGAACTCAAAATTCTTAAAAAGTCCAGACTTAATGGACTGGTTGAAACTGGAAGACTCTCTGAGACTACTGCCCTGAGATACTCTTTAAACTTTTAACTGAAACTATCCCTTGAGTTCACCGCTTAGCTAAATAACAGATTGGCTCACAAAATAAATATTACCTGTGAGTACTATGTTACTTTAAAAAATCATCTACAAGAGACCAAATGGTCAACAATTACTCTAAAGCAAAGATGACGTGGCAAGGGGACAGGAAAACTAGATTACTGGAAATGGAACATCTAGAACAGAATTAATGAGAATGCTGACACATTATGGAAAATGTAACCAATACCACTGAATGACTTGTGTAGTAACTGATAAACGGGAACCTAATTTGCTGCGTAAACTTTCACTGAAAACACAATATTATTTAAAAAAAGAATGACACAGAGAAAGAAGCATAACAACAACAAAATGAACAGAACATTAGTGAGGTGTAGAACAACTTCAAGAGGCCTAATACATGTGTAAATGGGATCCCTGAAGAAGGAGAGAGAGAATGGGTAGAAAAAAATTAGAGGAAATAACGGTTCGGTATTTTTCAAATTATATGAAAACTATAAACCTGCAGAAGCTCAATCACCTTCATGTACAAGAAGCACAAATAAAACTATATCAAGGCACATTATAATCAAATCACTTAAAACCAGTGATAGAATATCTTAAGAGTAACTAAATAAAAGAGGCACATTACATATAGAGAAACAAAGATGTTAAAATGATAGCAGACTTCTCATTGGAAACAATGCCATGCAGAAGATGGCAGACAACATCTCTAAAGTACTGAAAGAAAAAAAAAAAAAATTAGAGCTGAGGAAAAATGTAGAACAAAATTCTAACTTACAAAAAAAGGCCAGACTTACTGGCCTGAGACTGGAGAAACCTCGAGAGTGTGGCCCCTAGACACCCTTTTAGCTCAGTACTGAAGTCACTCCTGAGGTTCACCGTTCAGCCAAAGATTAGACAGGCCCATGAAACCAGACTAAAGGGGCACAAAAGCCCAAGGGCAAGGACTAGAAGGCAGGAGGGAACAGGAAACCTGGTAATAGGGAACCCAAGGCCAAGAAGAGAGAGTGTTGACATGTCATGGGGTTGTTAACCAGTGTCATAAAACAATGTGTGTGCTGTTTAAAGAGAAGCTAGTTTGTTCTGTAAACGTTCACCTAAAGTACAATAAAAATAAAACTTAAAAAAATAAAATCATCAACCTAGAATTCTATACCCACCACAAATATCTTTCAAACATATGTCTTTCAGACACAAAAAAGTTCAAAGATTTCATCACCAACAGACCTGCAAGAAATGTTAAAGCAAGTCCTTCAGGCAGAAGGAAGATGATCATATGGAAATTTAGATCTACACAAAAGACTGAAAAGCACCAGAAATCATAAATATGTAGGTTAATACCTTTTTATTAATAAGTACCTTTAAAAGATAATTACTTTTGGTAGAAATAATAATAATATACCTTGGGGTCTATAATATCTGTAGAAATAAAATATATGACAACAATTATAAAAACCTGAAGTGAGAGAAATGGAAGAAAACTGTTGTAAGGTTCTTATACTATGTGTGAGATAGCGTTAATATCACTTGAAGGAAGACTATGATAAATACTCACTAAAATAACACAAGAAAGAGTTATAAGTTAATAAACAAAAAAAGGCAGATTAAATGGAATAATTCAAATAATTAATTAATCAAAATCTAGGCAGAAAAAGAAAACAAAGAACAGATGAGCCAAGTAGAAAACATCAATACGGTAGATTAAAACCCAACCATCTCAATAATCAAAGTAATTTGAATAGTTTGAACAGTTCAATTAAAAGGCAAAGATTTAAAAGACGATATAAAAGCAAGACTCAACTATACGTTGCTTACAAGAAACTCGCTTTAAGTAAAAAGTCATAAGTAGGTTAAAAGTAAAATGATGGAAATAGACATAAGAAGAAAGCTGTATTGCCTACATTAATATCAGACAAAGTAGACCTGAGTCAAATATATTACCTTGGAAAAACAGTCTTTCCATAAAGATAAAGGGTGATAAAGGGGTCAATTCACCAAGAGTACATAATCCTAAATATGACTCTACCTATTAACAGATGCTCAAAATACACAAAATATGGAACCACAGGAACTCTCAAACGTTGCTGAAGGGATTGAAAAATGGTACAGCCACTTTGGAAGACAGTCTGACAGTTGCTTATAAAACTAAATGTGGGCTTACCATATGATCACTCCCTCAGGTATTTACCCAAATGAGATGAAAATGTATTATCACATAAAAACCTGCACACGTATGTTTATAGCAACTTTATTCATAACTACCAAAAACAGCAAGCAACCAAGATGTTCTTTAATAAGTCAAGGATAAAAAGACAGTGGTACATTTATACACAGAATATTATTCAGCGATAAAAGGAAATGAGCTATTAAGCCACAAAAAGACATGGAGGAACCTTAAGTGCCTATTTCTAAGTGACAGAGCCAGTCTAAAAAAGCTACATATTGTATGATTCCAACTATATAAATACATTCTGGGAAAGGTAAAACTATAGAAACAGTGAAAAAAGATCATTGGTTGCCAGGGGTAGGGGAAAGGGTATTTTCGGAACAGTGAAACTATTCTGTATGACATTGTAATGGTGGACACATGAAGTCATGCATTTGTCAAAACCTACAGAACCACAAAAAATCTTTTAACCCTAATGTTATCAGTTGGAATCAACTTGATGGCCACTAGCATAATGTAAACTATGGACTTGAGTTAATAATAATGTATCAACATTTGTTCATCAATACTAACAAATGTGCCAGAAGAATGTAAGATGTTATTACAAGAGACGTTATAAGACAAACAGCGTGCAGAGGAGAGAGGGGTAAATGGGAACTCTGAACTTACTGCACAATTTTTCTGTAAACCTAAAACTGCTCTAAAAAATACAGTGTACTTAAAAAACACATGAAACAAAAATTGATAGAACTGCGAGAAGGCCTATCTGCTATTAGAGTTGGCGATTTCAGTACCCTTCTCTCAAAATTTGATATAATAACTAGACAGAAAACTAGTAAGTTTATAGAAGACTTGAAGAACACTATCAAGCAACTTGAGTTAATGTTGACATTTATAAAACATACCATCCAACAACAGAATACACAGTCTCTTCAAGGGCACACACAATGTAAGCCACTTAGCAAGTCTTGAGAAATTTAAAAAGATTCAAATCATACAAAGGGTGTTCTAGGGCCACACAGAATTTAACTTGAAGTTAATAACAGAAAGAGCTCTGGGAAATCCTCAGCTAAAGAACATACCTCTAAATAACACTTGGGCCAAAGGAGAAATCAAAAGGAAAATTAAAAAGTATTTTGATCAGAACAAAAATGAAACTATATGCAATATCAAATTTTGTGGAATTCAGCTAGAACAGTATTTTGAGTAAAATTTATAACACGAAACACCTATATAAGAAGAAAAGTCTTAAATCAATGACCTTTGCTTCCAACTTAACTAGAAAATTAAGAGTAAATTAAATAAAACTATTCAAAAAAAAATTTTTTTTTTCATTCATAAGAAAAGAAAAACAATAAAGATTGTAGTGGAAGTCAATGAAATAGAAAACAAAACAATAATAGAGAAAAATCAATGAAACCAAAAGCTGTCCTTGAGAAGATCACTAAAATGTATAAGGCTCTAGCCAGACTGAACAGAAAAAAAAAAAAAAAAGAGAGAAATTACACAAATTACTAACATCAGGAATGAGAGAGGTTATGTCACTACAAAGTATACAAACATTTAAGAGATAAGGAAATATTATAAACAATTTTGTCAATAAATTCAACAACTTTCAAAGAAAGATCTAAACTTCTAAAGCTCACTCAATAAGAAATAGAAAACCTGAATACCCACATTCTGATTATTAACAGATGTTTGCAGCTATTTCTTCTCATTTTGAGTCGTGCCACATCAGCAAATAAAGGTCCCGAAAGCTCCACTCCATCCATGTCATTAAGGTTGACTCTACTTTGAGGAAGCAGCTCTTCCCCAGTCATCTTTGGAGTGCCTTCCAACCTGAGGGTCTCATCTTTCAGCACTACATCAGGTAACGTCCCGCTGCTATTCAGAAGGTTTTCACTGGCCATTTTTTCCAGAAGTAAACCACCAGGTCCTTCTTCCTAGTCTGTCTTAGTCTGGAAGCTCTGCTGAAACCTGTCCACCAGGGGTGACCCTGCTGGTGTTTGAAATACTGGTGGTATAGCTTCCAGAATCTCAGCAACACGCAAGCCATCACAGTATGAAAACACAGACAAGTGGTGGATTCACCATATCAACAGACTTAAAACAACACAACAACTACACGATCTCTTAGTAGATGCAGAAACTCTCCCCCATCTGGCACTCCATCACCTTCCCTCAGATAATTCTTATGCATTCTTGAAGGCTCAGTCCAGGTATTATCTTCAGAGGGCAAATACAGTCTGGTCTCTAGGCTGGGTCAGGGTCCTGGGCTAAGTTTTATTGGTACTTACCTTAAAAAATCCAGTGCCCTCGAGTCAATTCCAACTCATAGCGACGCTATAGGATGGAGTAGAACTGCCCCATAGAGTTTCCAAGGAGCACCTGGTGGATTTGAACTGCCGACCCTTTGGTTAGCAGCCATAGCACTTAACCACTATGCCATTACCTTACTATGCTGAAATCAACTGTGATGCATATCATTTCTCTAACGCTCTGTGAGCTTGCAAGGACCAGGACTACACCCCCATCAGATGAGCACATCTAGCACCTGATACACCACAGCGGCTCAAGAGGTGCCTGCTGGAAGAAGCTAAGTCACACAGGTACAGAGTAACAGCCCACCAAAGGCTGTGAATTTCCTGGATGGTGAAGGTTCTTGTTTCTGGGAAGCAGGGGACTCAAGGGCCTAAAGTGCAGCATCAAGGCTTGGCTCCTTGGAGTTGCTATAGCATTGGCCTGTAGAATGTAGCTGTGATACATCTGAGATCACCTGTCCTCCAATAAAAGCTGTTTTTGAAGATGTGCTCACTCAAAGCCCCAGAGATAAAACTTAGGGCCAGAAACAGAGAACAAGGAGGGGGTGAACATGGAGACAGAATGTCAGAGTCAGCAGAGCACTTTTAGAGCACGTGTTAAGTGCAAACTTATTGTCGTGCATGTGGAAAACCAGAGGCTAGGGGATGATGACAGACTCAGGCCTCTGCCTCAGTTTCCAGTCCTGGAGACGATGTGTCTTCTGCACATGCTCGCCATCTTCTATAAGTACTAACAATGGCTGCTGTACAAATGGGAATCGCACGTGGGTTAAAACATTCGTGGATTGAGAAATAAGTCATTTTAGCAGCATCGATACTAAATAGCATAAACATCAAAATTACAATTGCTATCACGTTATCTACTGAGTTCAACGGCAAAATAACACTGGAACAAATGCATTCAAATAGTTAAAGATTATGAGTTTGAGGACATCATGCCAAGGAAAAGGCTCATCTATTTATGCAGTTCTATAGGACCTCTGTGAGTCAGAATCAACTCAAAGGCTTGGTGTAGGTGTGTGTAGACTAAAAAAAGACTACCAAGCCCCAATAAATAATTAACCCGTCAGTATTTGACCAGGCAATTTTGCAAGAGTTTGAGGCACTCTGTCTGCTTAACAGGGCTAAATGTCCAGAGGGCAAATAGGCAAAGTCTAGAAGCTTCCTTGTTTTGCTGGGTTTACAGGAAAGTGAGTTCACATTTGTTGTTATGTGTCCATGAGAAAATATGTCAGAGTGTTCCATTTAGGTGACCTCATGACTCACTCGCTGCACAGGGGACCAAAATTCTACCTGGGCAGCTCAGAGGCTGGGCATTGCTTCTTCCACTGCCATATCTTGTAAACTCCTTTACATTAGGTGCAAGAGTAGAGCTAGGTGGGGCTACTGGATGGGGAAGCCCATGCAAGGTCAAATACTGCATTTTAAAAAAGTCCTTGCCAACCAGAATGAAAGAAAATGCCTCACCTGGGAAGGGGCCTTGACTGGAGAAGCTATTAGGCCAAGACTCAACCCCCTGTAGAAGAGCAAGGAGCTGACAACGTGCCCTAGGAAATAATTTTGAAACCCTGATCTTGTACACGCTGCACCATGACTATCCTAGGACTTTCTAGCTCATCCTAAGTTTCTTCTTCTCAAGCTTTGAGAAGGCATTCTTTTTTTTTTTTTTTTTTTTTCTGAGTAGGTATCCTTAATTAAAAGACCTAATCCAGAGGGCCAGCTGATGATTGGGTCAACAGGTCTTCCCGACATGTACTATCTAAGGACCATTTTCAGGTTCTGGAGAGCCACTGGAGCCAGACAAAGACTGGGTTCAGTGGCACAGCCAACCCTAAAGAGGCTGTCGGCCAGTACCTGACATGGCTTTGGCAAACTGCAGAGCCCAGGTTTTCTTTCCAGGAACCAGTGCACGCTGGGTATCTTCCATTGGTGCCTACAGTCTGTCCACAGCTGCTAGTCCTAGAGTCTGACCTGGAGGACTCTATCCGCAGGCCCCTTACCCTCCTGCTTCCTTTGGGTTCGGCCAATGGGGAACACGGGCAGGAGAGGGGAATGTGGGAGGAGAATGCACTGGCTCCATCCCTGCCTGGTCACTGTGGACTGGCTGCGCCCGTGGCCAAAGGTCACACATCCCACCAGGTGCCCCTGTGCTCCTTAGGCCTACGGTAGGAACCTTCCCTTGGAACTCTGACTGCCCTGGGTCCAGCCTCTGGTTTCCCTACACCCTGACCACTTCTTTGCAAATAGTCCAATCACTGAATTCTCTTCGTCTCACTCCAGTAAAAAAAAAACCCAGTAGAGAGGGCCGTTTGTCCTCTGCCCACACCTAAGAGACACACGGTGCACCACCTGATGGTGTCAATCATGGCCAGGTTTCTCAAGGACTCCATACAAGGTGGCCCTCCTTGCACCCTGTGACCACGTGAGACACTTTCACCCTGCCTCCTGTGGCCACCACAGGGTTCTCAGCCTGCCCCCTTGGCTCCCTCTTACCCTCCCCTACTAAGGCACTAAGGATCAGGCATCTGATTCTGTCTCCAGGAGTTGACTCCAATCTCAGAGCTGTGCCCACAGAAGAGGGCAACCCTGGAGCAGATGCAGGTCTCCACTTCAGCACTGAATCCTCCCCTGAATTGCCCATCAGGCCTCCCTGCACCCTACACACCCTCCCCACCCGGAGCCCCTGCCAAGGCTTCCCCTCCCTCTGCCTTGCTCCTTCTCCCAAGTAGCCCATCCCTCCTCCCCTCCACCCCAGTGGAAACACCAGCTCTCCCCATGCCTCGACTGAGCCTTGTGGGACCACTCTTGGGATCCCAGGGGTCTCTCTTACATGGTGACTCTTAGTGGCTTCTTACCCCCACTGAAGCTGGTAAGCCCCTCACGGGAAGGACTGAGTGAGGCCGAACGTGTTTCCCATGGCATGCCCACACCCAAGGCCATTCCAAATCTGTATGGAACTTGGGAAGCCTGTGATCCCAGCCAACCTGCCCCTGACAAGGCCCTGACTGAGCCAGCCACTCAGTGTCTGTATACCCAGGAGAGGAGAAAGGTAGTGCAGTGATCTCAGCAGTCCCTGCCTGCTCTCACATGCCATATGCGGTGAGAGAACAACCCTGAACCACAGGCTCCTGAGGGCTGGGGAGGCCTACATGCCTACCTGGCTGTACAGGGCTGCCCCCGACAGCATGTAAGAGGCACTGCATTATATACAGGTTGAAGAGTAAATGAGATTGGTGAATCCATGGAGATAGAAAGTAGTAGATTGGTAAGTGCTTAGGGCTGGGAGTGAGGGATGGGGAGTAACTGATAATGACTACGGGTTTTGTCTTGGAGTGATGGAAATATTCCAAGATTGACTATGGTGATGGTTATTAAGCCCTGTGAAAATACTAAAACCCACTGAATTAAATACTTTGAATAGGTAAATTGTATGGGATGTGAATTATATCAAAATAAAACCGTTATAAAAAAAATAAATGAACCATATTTTTCACCTAGCATCTATCCATCCATCCATCCATCCACCCATGCATCCACCCATCAACCATCACCCATCCATCCATCCATTTTCTACCCACCTACCCATCTATCCATCTATCATCTACCCACCCACCCATCCACCCATCCATCCATCTATCCATCTACCCTCCACCTACCCCCACCCCTCATCCACCCATCCACCCATCTACCCTCCACCCACCCCCCACCCCTCATCCACCCATCCACCCATCCATCCATCCGCCCACTCACCCACCCACTCACCCATCCATCCATCCGCCCACTCACCCACCCACTCACCCATCCATCCATCCATCTTCTTTCATTCATTTACCTGAACTAATGAAATAATTACATTAATATTCTTTATGTTAAGTATGCAACCTGCCCTGATGTGCTTACAAAAATATGCTTCATCAGCTTCTGTCTTTTTAAGGTTAAGAAAACTAGAAGGAAAATGGCAGTTTTCTGAGTGATTAACTTCCCTCTCTGCTCACCAATCCCAGGACGGCAGCTTCCAGCTGCTCCTCGCACCCACCCTCATAGCCTCCCTGTCTTCCCTTTCTAGGAGACTCACCTAACTATGGCTATCTGCGGAGTGGCCTGATGGAATAAGTCAGGGACCATGAGGTACTAAAAATCGGCTCAGCCTCGCTGACACCCATGATGTACCAGGCCCACACTCAAGCACTTCATGAGTACAACTTCACTTATTCCTGGATTAGGTGATCACCCTCATTTTATGGGTGAAAGAGGAGGAGGGACTCTTTCTGGTATTGGAGAGACTCCACATGGTATTGCTGGGCTTTGGGGCAAGCACTACCTAACTCCAGGCCTAGATTCTCGCCCACTGCTAGTGACGTGCCCCAGGACCCCAGTGCCCGCTGCTCCTGCCACACGTCCTGCCCAGCCTGGAGGAATGCAGACACCACATGTGGCACTGCATCCGGCTCTCCCAGAGCCGGAGCACCAGCGTGGGCTGAGCACTGGGGCCTTGCCTCCTCCATCAGGGGTGGCCTGAGCCCGGTCTCACTGCCAGAAGAGACTGCAGGGCAACCATGGGGTGGTTTCCTGGCTCTCTGCAAGTGCACAGAACTCCTGTCACCACATTAAGCTCACAGGTGGACCCCATCACTGGCTTTTCCCAGGTGCTCTCTGTCTGGTGTCTGACACACTGACTTTCCATGTGCCCCAACTATAGGCTGGGTTCAGGGGTACCACTGGTATGAGGATGCTACCAGCTGACCTAAAACACTCGCAGACATCGAAAGGGCTGTGGTTGGAGCCTGGCTCAGCCACGTGACCCTGGGCAGGTACCCAGTGCCCTCACCTGTAACACATCTTCCAGGTAATGCTGCTGTGAGGACTATATGAAAAGAAAATATCTACAACAGTGACGAGCTACTTCTTACAATGTCAAAATAAGAAGAATCTCTTAGGAGAGTTAATGTCCATCAGTCTTCATTCTCTTCCCCCTCCCCATTTTTAGATGACAATTTGCCTAAGGCCAACAAGTTTGGAGGTGAAACAGATGGGATTTGAACCCAGAGCCTCCATATGCCACCCCAAGACCCTAAGGCAGGTGCACACTGCGGGTACAGAGATGCACTCCCAGACTCCACAACTGCCCAGGGCCTCATTTGCAAAGCGGGACTACAGGTAAGCCCTGCACATGGAAGCTGGGTAGAGAGCCTGTGTTCACAATCCCTGCCAGTCATCATCCTGCCTTATGCCCAACAGAGCTCCTCAAAGATTTACAGAGGCCATGACACCCCCCCGTCACCTAGGTGCTCAGGGTTCCAGATGGCTTACAGGTCCTGCCATCCAGGGTTTCTCCCAAAGCAGGACCCTCAGAACTGCCCAGGGTGTTTGCTAAAAACACAGATTCCTGGCCCCTCCTGCAGACCTACTGAACCTGAAGTGGGTGGTGCAAGATTCTGCATCCTTATACTTGCCTTGATGAACCTGATGGATCCCCTGCCACCATCATGCCCAAGCAGATGGGGAGCCCCCTGCTCTGCAGCACGACACACCACCTGGCATGCCAGGTCACCTCAGGCCACCAGACAGTTTTCATCTGGCCACTCTGCAGCCTTCCTGCCCTGTCTCCCCAGATGTTGTCCCAAACCCCACGGCCCCTGCCACAGGTCTACCCTGCCCTAGTGGTGCCGGGCCTTCCCCACTAGGTAAGGAGTCTCTGCTGCCCCCACATAGTGGCTGACTCAGCTCACAGCCCTGCCCTGATGCTCAGGGCAAACCCACCTGCATGGCCCAGAGGTAGTCCAGCCGCAGCTTGAGGTCCACCTGCCTGGAGTGCAGGCCCAGTGCGCAGGAGAAGAGCAGGATGGCCAAGATGGGCTCATAGCTGGGCAAGGAGACAGCACGGCCGCTGTGGGAGGAAGAGAAATCAGGCTTGGTTCAAGCTCGGCACCACAGGACTACTGCTCTCAGGGGCCCCCAGACCCCAGGGCGGGCTCCGCACCACAGGACAGCAGCTCTCAAGGGCCCCCAGACCACAACCTGGACCCACAAGGGGCACAGGATCATCCAGGGGGAGAGCCACCCCTCAGCGGAGGTGCAGGCCCAGAGGGAATGTGGAGCTGAAGGGGAGAAGTAGAGAAGCCACTAAACTTAAAAAAAAGCTCTCACAAGGGCTTGAGTTTTGTCATCAGAAGACATAAGACAGGCTTTGTGACCAGGCTGAGCGGCTCCTGGCCACACTCACCCAGCTGCTCCTGTGGGCCCGCTGAGCCCCAGCATGAGGACAGACAGCATGGTGAGCACTAGCAGGAGGAGCGTCTTGGGCCAGGAGGGGACGCGCAGGAAGGTGGCCAGTGTGAGGGTGCCCACGAGGCAGCAGAGCAGGGCATGGGGCACCGACGTACAGGGCGAAGTGGGCAGCGCAGTGCTGCGGCCTCTGGGCAAGAGGACCATCAGGGAGCTGTTGGGGCTCGAGCGCCAGGCCCAGGGCATGCAGCCCACCTGCAGGGAGGAGGAAGGGGGGGCACTGTGGGAGAGGCACAGCAACAGGGCTCACTAACACACTGAGGCCATCTCCTGCACTGTGCTCCCCTGGCTCCCTGCTCTGACCCTCACTGGCACCACCAGCCCTTCTGACCCCTGCACCTGGCCACTTCGAAGCCTTGCAAGGGCTTGGTACACTGCTGCCTAAGGTGGAAGCCACTCAGGTTTGGACTCCGTGGTACCATCATCCAACCCCCACCCCTTGGGTCCAACCTGCCACGGATGTGCCCAGCTTCCATTCTCCACACCTGAGGGGTGGTGTCCTTTCCCCTCAGATAAAGCTCCTCCCCTCCTACGCATCTGTTGACTTCCTCCCTTTGCCCCTAAGGCACCACCCACCCTCCTAGGCCTGGCTCTCTAGGAGGCACCTCTGCTTGGCTCTAGGTCTTCCTTCGTCCTGGGACATCTCTAAACCTATCACCCAACTCCAGCTCTTTTTGCCAGCTAAAAATACATACCATACATCCTTGGGCCACTGAATAGATTAAGACCACGATGAAGATACACAAGGTGGTACGGATCTGAATCGTCAGGCACCCTGGAAAACACTGACCAATAAAATACTTTAAAAGTATCGCTTTATTACAAAGTTGATTCACATACAAAGTGAGCAATCACACAGTAAGGAGGTGTACAAAATACGTTGAATGCTGCTGCTTCTCACCCTCTTTATTCATCTTCTACAATCATTTCTTGGTTGTTTTCACAAATTTATTCTCCCAGGTGAAAAACTTGCCAAAAAAGAAACAAAACAAAACACCTGAGCTCTTCAAATGAAAAACAACAGCTCCCCTCCCCCACACTGAGTTTGATTGGGATTGCAATTAACTGAATAGATTAACTTGGGGAGACCTGACATTTTTATAATATTTAATCATTCCATTTCAAAATGGTAACAATTTCCATTTATTTGTCTCATTTTTTATATGATTTGATTAAATCTTATCATACGATTCTTGTTATTCTTAGAAATTTTATTTTAAACCTATTTACTTTGAATACATTTTGAGATATTCAATAGGCAATTTCACAGATATAATTCAGAAGCCCTTTCTACACTCACACTCCTGAAATGCAAAATAAAAACGATCATCAACACTCACAGGGCCCTCACAGGTGACAACCACAGTCAGCAATGACGGTGGGGGTGGCGAGGCAGGACTGTTCTGAGCAGTCCACATGGACTGAACCCTTCACCCCCAGTCCTGTCAGGTCAGATCCTACTGCCCCTGCTTAGCAGTGGAGGGAAATGAGGCCCCGAGATCACCAAGCCCAACGTCACTTATTCCTACGGATGGGGAAACAAAGTGACTTATTCAAGATCATGCAGCTGGAGAGATACACCTGGATCCCAATTCTAGGTTACCTAGGTCCTCACGTTCTTCTTTTTCACAGAAACACCAGTCCCCCAAACCTTCTCAGAAAAAAGAGCTGCTCTGTAGCGGTCTAGGCCAAAACTTTTTAGTGACCTTAGCTTAACTCATTTTGTCCTGTTCTCATCTCTGACTCAGCCCATGGCAGCTATGTGGTTCCCATCCCATTAGACAAGACATAAAGCCAGCTCTTTCACTCATTTCACAGACACCAGCAGAGCTTCCCACTAGCCAGATCTGTCCCCAGAGCCTGCACGGTGGGTGAGGCCTGCCATGAGTGGGATCCAGGAAAGAGTTGATGTCTCAGTTACCTAGTGCTGTTATATCAGAAATACCATAAAAGGGTGGCTTTAAAGGACAGAAATTTTTTTTCTCACAGTCTAGGAGGCTAGAAGTCCAAATTCAGGGCACCGGCTCTAGGGAAAGGCTTTCTTTCTCTGTTGGCTCTGGGGAAGGTCCTTGTCTCTTCAACTTCTGTTTCCTGGTTCCTTGGAGATCTCCATGTGGCTTGGCATCTATCTTCCCCCATTTCTGCTTGCTTACTCTGCTCCTTTTATATCTTGTAAGAGACTGACTCAAAACACACTCTATACTAACACTACCTCATTAACAAAGACAAACCATTCCCAAGCATATAATTATAAGCATAGAGGTTAGGATTTACAACCATATTTTGTGGGGACACAATTCAATCCATAACAGTCAGTTATCAGAAGATGGAAATCTCCTGAAGGAGGAGTCCTCAGAGGGAGGATGTCCTCAGAGGGAGGAGCCCTCAGAGGGAGGAGTCCTCAAAGGGTGGAGTGCTCAAAGGGAATATGTCCCCAGAGGGAAAATGTGCTCAGAGGGAGAAGTCCTCGGAGCGGGGAGCCTTAGAGGGAGGGGTCCTCAACGGAGTGCTCAGACAGAGGAGACTCAGAGGGGGGATATCCTTATACGGGAGTGCTGGTATAAAAGGGAGTGGTAGTACTACCAGGAGCAGAGCAGAGAGGGGAAAGCTACTCAGGGTGAGGGACTGGTGTGTGCAATGACTCAGGTATGGAATGCTTAATGGCAACTGTTATGGATTGACTTGTGTCCCTCAGAAGGATATGTTGAAGTCCTTACTCCTGATACTTGTAAATGGGACCTTGTTTGGGGAAATAGGGATTTCTCTTTGTAGATGTTACCAGTTAATAGTTGGATAGGACCTAACTTTTCCTTTTATAAAAAAGGAATCGCTCACAGGGGGAAGATAGAAGCAGATGTATTTATACGCAGCAGAAGAATGCCAGGGATTACTGGCAGCCTCTAGAAACTAGGAGAGAGGCAAGGAACAGTTCCTCTCTCAATGCCCCTAAAGGAATCAACATAGTCACAGACCCTGATTTGGACTTCTAGCATCCGAAACCATGAGAAAATACATTTCCACCTTTTAAAGCCACCCACTTAGAGGTATTTTGTTATGGCAGCCCTGGGGTGCTCGGGCTAAGCCATGTGACACCACCATTTGCCAAGGTCCAAATGACCAGATGTGTGTGATTTCCAACGGGCAAATTCACAGCCAATAAGGACAATAAGGAAGGAGCCCTGGTGGCACAGAGGTTAAGCGCTTGCCTGCTAACCAAAAGATCAGTGGTTCAAACCCATCAGCTGCTCCACAGGAAAAATATGTGGCAGTCTGCTTCCATAAAGACTTACAGCCTTGGAAACCCTAAGGGGCAGTTCTACTTTGTCTTAAAAGGTCGCTAAGAGTCGGAATCAACTCGACAGCAGCAGGTAAGCAAAGCACAGTAAGTACAACCCACGAGAGTGAACTCTCCAGAACCGTTCTTTCTCTTCTTTGGGCTCTCTTGATTGGACACCAAACAAGAAAAATTGCAATTACTCATCTAGTATTTTTTAATTCATAGATTTTTAATCATTAATACATGGATTGATTCACTTAACGACTATTTGCTCAACTTCCAGCAGTGTGCCAAGATAGTACTATACTCCCTGTTAGCAATGGTACCAATGAACTACCCACAGGCCAAGACGTTATAATCATTTATAGTCTCATTTCACTATGATATCAACAACACTGTGGAGGCAGGCCAGGAAGCATTATTTTTTTCCCAATGCAGTGAGCACTGGTTGGCTGCTCCCCAGCATCTATTCCTCTCTCCCATCTTGTCAACAATACATAGCATTTCATTCAAGTAGCCAATGTTTACACAAAGCCCATATGCTTCAGGGGCTGGTGAGCCCACCCCAGCCACCTGAGGGTCCTGATTACCCGTTGCTGTTGAGTCAATCTCAACTCATAGCGACCATATAGGACAGAGCAGAACCGCCACATAGGGTTTCCAAGGAGTGGCTGGTGGATTCAAACTGCCAACCTTTTGTTTAGCAGCCAAGCTCTTAACCGCTGTGCCACCAGGGCTCCTTAGGGCCCTGCTTAGTTAAAGATAATCAGCACATTCCATTGCCAGGCTGGCTATGGAAGAGGTAGTGACACGACTTAGGTCAACAAGAGAAAAAGGGATGCTTGGCATTGTGATGTGTCAACTTGGCCAGGCTAAACTGCATTTCCCAGAATCCCCACCCCCATGTATATCCAGTTAGGGAAATGTGTGTGTGAAAACTACCCTCTGTGGACTTACAGAAGGCCTTATCCTCCATCATGTCACAGCCAATGAAGTACAACAATGGGTCCATACTTATAGAATTCACTGGTCTTACCATGTTTCCCATCAACAGCTGGCTTGACAGAAAGGTAGGGAAAGCCTTTTGAAAACTCAGTTACAGTGCCAACTAGGTGGCGGCATCTTGAAGGGCTGGAGTAACACCCAGCTCTAAGTCAGCATCCAACACAGGCAGTACTTGTTTCCTGGCTTTGCACAGTACTACAGGACCATAAAAACAACCATGCTAACTGAAACTGTGTAAAATGAGCTTAATAATCAATGGGGAATTTTAAGATTGTTCCATAGCCTTTAAAACTTTTTGTTAAAACATTAAAAACTCTTTTAGTGTGTTGCTTATAGAGAAACAGTACATCTAATATTTATTTAGTACACTTGTGATAGGTCTAATTTTAAAATGAGCCTCCAAGATTTCCTGCCCTAATTCCTGGGACAGTGACTACGATGAGATATCATGCCAATGATTATGCTACATTACATGGAAAAAAAGGTGTTTTAGATGTAATTACGGTAATTAATCAGCTGGCTTTGAGTTAATCAGGAAGGAGATTATCCAAGTACATATGATCTAATCACACGAGCCCTTCAGTACCAGAGTATTCACCCACTGGTGTCAGAAGGGGAAGTCAGAGGGTCTGAAGCATGAAAAGGACTCAACATGCCACTGCTGGCTAGAAGATGGGAAGAGGCAACGTGCAAGGACTGGTGAGAAGGGCCCAGCCAGCAGTCAGCAAGGAAACAGGGGCCTCAGTCCTACACTGGCTGGAACTGGAGTCTGACAACAGCCTTTATGAGCCTGGAAGCAGATTCCTCCCCAGAGCCTCCTGATAAATGCCTGGCTGACACCTTGACTTTGGCCTTGTGAGATCCCAAGGTGACTTCTGACTACGGCCCTGTGAGCTCATAAATGGGTGTTGTTTTATACCACTGTGTTTGTGATAATTTGTCACTAGCAATAGAAAATGCATACAGATTTTGGTGCCTGAAGTGTGGAGGTGCCAAAACAAATACCCTAAATGTGGAAGTGGCTTTGGAATACAGCGGTAGGTACAGGTGGAAGAATTTTGAGGGGCACGGTAGAAAAAGTGTGTCCATGCTTCCCCCCACATTATACCCTTCTTTCTTTTCTCTGCCTGCCCTGCAGATGTCAAACTCTACCACAGTGACTGTTTAACCAGCCCCACAGCTGTATAAAAGTCAAATCCCTTTACGGAGTCCTTTACGTATAGGGCACATACATATATATTCTAGTGGTTCTGCTTCTCTGCTGGAACCCTGGCTGATACAGGACAGGTTTGCCAGAAGCAACTGCAAAGAAGGCTTTCATTCTCCTCAGAGGCCGGAGGGACATCCTGCTCCCCCTGGTGTGTGTATGGGGGCGGGGGCGAGGCGTGAAGTAGGGCCTGCTGACATCTTTTTGGCTCTTCATGGGTAGCCAGTCTTAGGATGGGCTGGCACTGCAGGTGCAGTCAGAGGACCCAGAAAGCAAGAGGCCTTGGATGGTAGGACTGAGTTATTGAATAAAACCAGCGCTAAGCCCTCCCTTCCTCTGGTTTTTCTGAACACATGAGTCAATAATTCCCTTATCATTTCAGTCACTTTGAATTGGATGCTCACTTCCTCACAAAATAACAATTGCTCCAAGTACTTTACAGAGGAGGCAGCTGTGTGGGGCTGCATACGTTTCCAGAGCACACGGTACGTGAGTAGCGTATTTAAGAGCTCCTTTGTTTGATACTGAGTATTTTTTCAACATATGATTAAAAAATGTTTTTTAATCAAATAGACAAGAGCTAAAATGTTTTCCTAGTAATTGAATAACGACGATCACAAGGACCAAAATGGAGTTAGGTCTTTTTCCTGTGGGTGCTCAGAAGAGCAGGAATATACAATACAAGGAGGGTTATCTTTTAAGACTGAGTGATTTTTTTTTCTTTTTTAAAGAATCCATTTGGGTGACACTTATCAGCATATTACCCACACTCTTTTTCATAAGCAAAACAAAAAATAATTTCCACAAATAAAAAACAGCATGGAAAGTAGCTTGTAGTAATACAGAAAAAAAGATGGCTGTTCTGATGTGAACAAATGGAAAATTCCCTCAGGAACATGACCTACAAGTAGTCAGGCATCGACCCAGTGGGCTGTTGCCAACACCTTCAAAGCATGCTGTCAGCACATGTGCACAGGGCAGTGACATGAGTTTTCACAAAGCAATTCTGTACCCAGGGAATGCGGGCATCTGGGAGCCAGCCCTGCAAATGAGGCAACTGTGTGACGAGACCACAGAGCACAACTGGGATGCAGCAGGCCAAATCTGAGAACAAAACAGATGACCTCTTCAGAGAAAGGAAGCCGAGACGTGGTAGAGTGAATCGGAGGAAAACCAGTGTCTTGGCCTCTAAAAGGGCAACGCCCATATCCTCTCAGTTTGTCAAACTGTAGTGGCTTGCATGTTGTTATGATGCTTGGAACTATGCCACCAGTATTTCAAATACCAGCAGGGTCACCCACGGTGGACATGTTTCAACAGAGCATCCAGGCTAAGATACACTAGGAAGAGAAGCCTAGCTATCTAGTTCTGAAAATTAGCCAACAAAAACCCTATGGATCCCAAGAGAACAGTGTCGAACATAGTGCTGGAAGATGAGCCCCCTAGGTTGGAAGGTACTACAATAGCTGCAAAAGTGGACCTGAGCATACGAGTGATCATGAAGAGGGCACAGAACAGGGCAATATTTTGTTCTGTTGTACACTGGGTCTCCCTGAGTCAGAACAACTTGATGGAAACTAACAGCAACAACATAGAAGGTCAACCCTAACACACCCAGGGAAGGCACTGGGAAATGATGCTTCCATTGTTCATGAGGTATATGGCTGGAGGATTTCAATGATTTAGACACGCTCAACCAACAGGAATATTTTTAAATGAATAAATTTTCACTACGTTTGGTGATGGCACAGCTCATCTCCTAATGCCTCCAGCAGTGAACGTGCTCTCAGCTTTGCCTCCAGACTACGCAAGGTGTGAAGGAACCTGGAAGGATGTGGGACGGCCCCTTGCATTAGGCAGCACATCCAAATGAGAGACAGGCAAGCCCATGAGTCTTAGAATGCAAGAGAAAGATTGCTTGCCTGAAGGGAGCAGTGGCCTTCAGACATTTTGAAGCAGGTATTTTTTTTTTTTTTTTTATCAAACTAGGAAATGTATTTTGTATCATCACCCAGACACACACTCAACAGAAACCAAAACTCCCAAGACACAATACTTCCTTACTACATCTGATGTTTGAGGACATCTTTAAATTCACCTCTACTCCATTTTTAAACAGAGCTTTTCACACCTCACTAAACTGATCTCACAACCCCACCAGTCAGTTGCAATTTGAAGTTTTAAAAATACTGCCTTAAAGTATGCTAAGTAAGCAGAGCTTTATCCCACAGACTTGCTCTGGGGAGCCGCTGGTGGGTCACATAGGACACCCACGTGACAGGAAAGGGACAGGAAGGCCAGCCAGGAGGCCTGTGTGTGTATGCGGAATGTTCTCCATTCCCAGGGGCTAAAATGAAACCGTGTGTTTTTCCTCCACTCAGTGCCCTCCTCTCCCCTCTGAGGAGATCTGCTGCTTGTTTTATAACTTTCCAGTCACCTTCAGTTCCTCAGAGTCCATCTAGTTTAGAACTCTGACCTCTAAATGGTTGCAAATCTCTTCTCCTTCCCCTCCCCTGGCCACTCCTGCTGTGGCCTGGGGGCCTGGGTGTGGTAAAAGCATGGGGTAGGGTAACAGGGCCTTTGCATTTCTACCCACCCCAGCCTAGCACCTGAGCATAGTCAGGCCCTGCCTTGAGCAGCACCAGGACAGGAAGATGGCCTACCCATCCCACCCATCGAGCCCAGTGCCTTAGCTTAGAGAACCTCAGAAGGCAATCTCTAAACAGCTCAGATCTGCTCCAGAAAGGAGACTGGAGAATGGAGAAAACAAGCCAGAACCCAGGTCTTCCAGCACCAGGCAGAGGTACAAAGCATGAGGAGCTTCAAGTCAACAGAAGCAGCATTCCTGACTGCACCTGGCTCAGTCCCCCTCTCCACAGATGCCTGGTGTCTCCTGGAGTCCAGTCCAGCCCACACTTCCCTGAATTCCTGACTGTTCCTCCTCTCTGCCCAGCCATCCAGACCTCCCCTGGGTTTGCCCAGCAGCTTCCCCTGACGTTCCTGCACCCAAGGCCAGCAGGGCTACAAGAACATCACTCGGCTAAGAGCCCCGGCAGTCACAGTTGCTGCCTTAGCTGTGTCCTCCACCACAGCATGTCCAGCTCTGCCCCTGTGATGAGATTAATTACTTTTGTGTATGGCCTTTCTAGCCACGGTCTTGCAACTCCCACCCAGGTGATTGTGTCATAGGGTAATTGTGGCCTACCAAGGGGGCTGGTCAGTTGTGCCTTAAAAGAGAGCTAATTCCAGAGCAGAAGGAGGAGTCTACTACCACCACCAAAGAAGGAGGGACAAGCAGGAGACACCCAGTAGCAGAGACCTGGCAGTAGGAGACAGCAAGATAGGCTTCCCAGCCCACAGAGAGAGAAAGCTGAGTGCCTTTGAGCAGAGACTGAGGGCCAGGGAGAGGTGAGCCTGTGAGCACAGCTGGGGAGAGGCTAACCTGATGGAAGAACTGTGTCCTGAGTATTCTTGAGCCTGAACTATAAGTATTACTTCCCTAATAAAACCCATAGAAACCCTGGTAGCAGAGTGGTTAAGTGCTACGACTGCTAACCAAAAGGTCGGCAGTTCAAATCCACCAGGCGCTCCTTGGAAACTCTATGGGGCAGTTCTACTCTGTCCTGTATGGTTGCTATGAGTTGGACTTGTGAGTACGGTCTGTGAATTCTGTGCGACCACTGCAATGCATTCGAACTGCCGACTTTTTGGTTAGAAGCCTAGCTCTTAACCACTGCCCCACCAGGGTTCCTGAGGGTCCTGCTTAGCTAATCAGCACATTCCATTGCCAGGCTGGCTATGGAAGAGGTAAAGAGTAGAGACTGCTGTGGGAGGGACAGTTGTCAGAAGTGGTAGAGATGGCAGAGAGGCGGTGCTTAGAAGCCTAGCTCTTAACCACTGCCCCACCAGGGTTCCTGAGGGTCCTGCTTAGCTAATCAGCACATTCCATTGCCAGGCTGGCTATGGAAGAGGTAAAGAGTAGAGACTGCTGTGGGAGGGACAGTTGTCAGAAGTGGTAGAGATGGCAGAGAGGAGGTGCGTCTGACCTCTACCTCACAGGAATCAGCCTTGGGCTGTTGATCTTAATTCTCCTTCCCCCTCGAGGTCAGAGGAGATCAGACACTGCGTTCAAGCCATTTTTACAGCCTCCTTCCCCAACCCTCATCCTGCCCTCCAGGCCTGCCCCACTGCCTGAAAACAGCCTTGTTCACCACCCTCACGATCTCTTGATACCCCCGCTTTCCTTCAGGACTAACAAAATTAGCCCCATCCCTATTCCAGGGAGAGGGGTGCTGTTAGTCCTTTCCCTAGTCTTATTTTACTTAAAAACACTTAAATGAGCCTATTATCTGCCAGACTCTGCTCCAACTGAAAACTAAACCCACTGCCATCAAATCGATTCAAACTCATCGCAACACTATAGGACAGAGTAGAACTGCCCCATAGGGTTTCCAAACCTGTAAATTTTTTTTTTTTTAATAATTTTTTTGTGCTTTAAGTGAAAGTTTACAAATCAAGTCAGTCTCTCACAGAAAAACCCATATACACCTTGCTACACACTCCCAATTACTCTTCCCCCCCCCCTTTTTTAATGAGACAGCCTGCTCTCTCCCTCCACTCTCTCTTTTCATGTCCCTTTCGCCAGCTTCTAACCCCCTCCACCCTCTCATCTCCCCTCCAGGCAGGAGATGCCAACATAGTCTCAAGTGTCCACCTGATCCAAGAAGCTCACTCCTCACCAACAACCCTCTCCAATCCATTGTCCAGTCCAATCCATGTCTGAAGAGTTAGCTTTGGGAATGGTTCCTGTTCTGGGGCAACAGAAGGTCTGGGGGCCACGACCACCGGGGTCCTTCCAGTCTCAGTCAGACCATTAAGTCTGATCTTGTGAGAATTTGGGGTCTGCATCCCACTGCTCTCCTGCTCCCTCAGGGGTTCTCTGTTGTGTTCCCTGTCAGGGCAGTCATCTGTTGTAGCCGGGCACCATCTAGTTCTTCTGGTCTCAGGATGATATAGTTGCTGGTTCATGCGGCCCTTTCTGTCTCTTGGGCTCATAATCACCTTGTGTCCTTGGTGTTCTTCATTCTCCTTTGATCCAGGTAGGTTGAGACCAATTGATGCATCTTAGATGGCTGCTTGCTACCATTTAAGACCCAGATGCCACTCTTCAAAGTGGGATGCAGAATGTTTTCTTAATAGGTTTTATTATGCCAATTGACTTAGATGTCCCCTGAAACCATGGTCCCCAGACCCCTGCCCCTGCTACGCTGGCCTTCGAAGCATTCAGTTTATTCTGGAAACTTCTTTGCTTTTGGTTTAGTCCAATTGTGCTGACGTCCCCTGTATTGTGTGCTGTCTTTCCCTTCACCTAAAGTAGTTCTTATCTACTAATTAGTGAATACCCCTCTCCCACCCTCCCTCCCCCCTCTCATAACCACAAAGGAATGTTTTCTTCTCAGTATAAACTATTTCTCAAGTTCTTATAAGAGTGGTCTTATACAGTATTTGTCCTTTTGCAACTGACTAATTGCACTCACCATAATGCCTTCCAGGTTCCTCCATATTATGAAATGTTTCACAGATTCCTCACTGTTCTTTATCAATGCGTAGTATTCCATTGTGTGAATATACCATAATTTATTTATCCATTCATCCATTGATGGGCACCTTGGTTGCTTCCATGCTTTTGCTATTGTAAACAGTGCTGCAATAAACATGGGTGTGCATATATCTGTTCATGTAAAGGTTCTTATTTCTCTAGGATATATTCAAAGGAGTGGGATTGCTGCATCGTATGGTAGTTCTATTTCTAACTTTTTAAGGCAGCACCAAATCGATTTCCAAAGTGGTTGTACCATTTGACATTCCCACCAGCAGTGTAGAAGTGTTCCAATCTCTCCACAGCCTTTCCAACATTTATTATTTTGTGTTTTTTGGATTAATGCCAGACTTGATGGAGTGAGATGAAATCTCATTGTAGGTTTGATCTGCATTTCTCTAATGGCTAATGATCATGAATATTTCCTCATATATCTGTTAGCTACCTGAATGTGTTTTTAGTGAAGTGTCTATTCGTATCTTTTGCCCATTTTTTAATTGGGTTATTTGTCTTTTTGCAGTTGAGTTTTTGCAGTATCATGTAGATTTTAGAGATCAGACGCTGATCAGAAATGTCATAGCTAAAAACTTTTTCCCAGTCTATAGGTAGTCTTTTTACTCTTTTGGTGAAGTCTTTGGATGAGCATAAGTATTTGATTTTTAGGAGCTCCCAGTTATCTAGTTTTTCTTCTATATTCTTTATAATGTTTTCTATACTGTTTATGCCATGTATTAGGGCTCCTAAAGTTGTCCCTATTTTTAGTTCCATGATCTTTATTGCTTTAGATTTTATATTTAGGTCTTTGATCCATCTTGAGTTAGTTTTTGTGCACGGAGTGAGGTATGGGTCTTGTTTCTTTTTTTTGCAGATGGATATCCAGTTATGCCAGCACCATTTGTTAAAAAGACTGTCTTTTCCCCATTTAACTGTTTTGGAGCCTTTGTCAAATATCAACTGCTCATATGTGGATGGATTTATGTCTGGATTCTCAATTCTGTTCCATTAGTCTATGTATCTGTTGTTCTACAAGTACCAGGCTGTTTTGACTACTGTGGTGGTATAATAGGTTCTAAAATCAGGTAAAGTAAGGCCTGCCACTCTGTTCTTCTTTTTCAGTAATGCCTTATTTATCCAGGGCCTCTTTCCCTTCCATATGAAATTGGTGATTTGTTTCTCCATCTCATTAAAGAATGTCCTTGGGATTTGGATCAGAATTGCATTAAATGTACAGATAGCTTTTGGTAGAACAGACATTTTTATAATGTTAAGTCTTCCTATCCACGAGCAAGGTATGTTTTTCCACTTATATAAGTCTCTTTTGGTTTCTTGCAGAAGTGTACTGTAGTTTTCTTTGTATAAGTCTCTTACATGTCTAGTAAGATTTATTCCTAAGTATTTTATCTTCTTGGGGGCTACTGTAAATGGCACTGATTTGGTGATTTCCTCTTCGACGTTCTTTTTGTTGGTGTAGAGGAATCCAAATGATTTTTGTATGTTTATCTTGTACCCCGATACTCTGCTGAACTCTTCTATTAGTTTCAGTAGTTTTCTGGAGGATTCCTTAGGGTTTTCTGTGTATAAGATCATGTCATCTGCAAGTACAGATACTTTTACTTCTTCCTTGCCCATCTGGATGCCCTTTATTTCTTTATCTAGCCTAATTGCTCTGGCTAGAACTTCCTGCGCAATGTTGAATAAGAGTAGTGATAAAGGGCATCCTTGTCTGGTTCCCGATCTCAATGGGAATGTTTTCAGGCTCTCTCCATTTAGAGTGATGTTGGCTGTTGGCTTTGTATAAATGCCCTTTATTATGTTGAGAAATTTTCCTTCTATTCCTATTTTGCTGAGAGTTTTTATCATGAATGAGTGTCGGACTTTGTTAAAAGCCTTTTCTGCATCAATTGATAAAATCATGTGATTCTTCTCTTTTGTTTTATTTATGTGGTGGATTACATTAATTGTTTTTCTAATGTTGAACCATCCCTGCATATCTGATATGAATCCCACTTGGTCATGGTGAATTATTTTTTTTGATATGTTGTTAAATTCTATTGGCTAGAATTTTGTTGAGGATTTTTGCGTCTAAGTTCATGAGGGATATAGGTCTGTAATTTTCTTTTTTTGTGGTGTCTTTACCTGGTTTTGGTATCAGAGACATGCTGGCTTCATAGAATAAGTTTGGGAGTATTCCATCCTTTTCTATGCTCTGAAATACCTTTAGTAGTAGTGGTGTTAACTCTTCTCTGAAAGTTTGGTAGAGCTCTACAGTGAAGCTGTCCGGACCAGGGCTTTTTTTTGTTGGGAGTTTTTTGATTACCGTTTCAATCTCTTCTTTTGTTATGGGTCTATTTAGTTGTTCTTCCTCTGTGTGTGTTAGTTTAGGTAGGTAGTATGTTTCTAGGAATTCATCCATTTCTTCTAGGTTTTCAAATTTGTTTGAGTATAGTTTTTCATAGTAATCTGATATGATTCTTTTCATTTCAGTTGGGTCTGTTGTAATATTGCCTATCTCATTTCTTATTTGGGTTATTTGCTTCCTCTCCTATTTTTCTTTTGTCAGTTTGGCCAATGGTTTATCAATTTTGTTGAGCTTTTCAAAAAAACAGCTTTTGGTCTTGTTAATTCTTTCAATTGTTTTTCTGTTTTCTATTTCATTTAGTTCAGCTGTAATTTTTATTGTTTTCTTCTGGTGCCTGTGGGTTTCTTTGTTGCTCTCTTTCTACTTGTTCAAGTTGTAGGGATAGTTCTTTGATTTTGGCCCTTCTTTTTGGATGTGTGCATTTATTAATATATATTGGCCTCTGAGCACCGCTTTTGCTGTGTCCCAAAGGTTCTGATAGGAAGTATTTTCATTTTCATTGGATTCTATGAATTTCTTTATTCCATCCTTAATGTCTTCTATAATCCAGTCTTTTTTGAATAGGGTATAGTTCAGTTTCCAAGTGTTTGATTTCTTTTCCCTGATTTTCCTGTTATTGATTTCCACTTTTATGGCCTTATGGTCAGAGAAGATGCTTTGTAATATTTCAATGTTTTGGATTCTGCTAAGGCTTGCTTTATGGCCTAATATGTGGTCTAATCTAGAGACTGTTCCATGTGCACTAGAAAAGAAAGTATACTTGGTTGCTGTTGCGTGGAGTGTTCTGTATATGTCTACGAGGTCAAGTTGGTTGATTGTGGCATTTAGATCTGCCGTGTCTTTACTGAGCTTCTTTCTGGATGTCCTGTCCTTCACCGAAAGTGGTGTGTTGAAGTCTCCTACTATTATTGTGGAGCTGTCTATCTCACGTTTCAATGCCGATAGAGTTGTTTTACGTATCTTGCAGCCCTGTCATTGGGTGGATAAATATTTAATATGGTTATATCTTCTTGGTATATTGTGCCTTTAATCATTAAATAGTGTCCTTCCTTATCCTTTCTGATGGATTTAACTTTAAAGTCTATTTTGTCAGAAATTAATATTGCCACTCTTGCTCTTTTTTGATTGTTGTTTGCTTGATATATTTTTTCCATCCTTTGAGTTTTAGTTTGTTTGTGTCTCTAAGTCTAAGGCATGTCTCTTCTAGGCAGCATATAGACGGATCTTGTTTTTTAATCCATTCTGCCACTCTCTGTCTCTTTATTGGTGCATTTAGTCCATTTACATTCAGGGTAATTATGGATAGGTATGAATTTAGTGCTATCATTTTGATGTCTTTTTTTGTGTGTTGACAGCTTCTTTTTCCCACTTGATCTGATGTGCTGAGTAGATTTTCTTTATGTATTGTCCTTTCCTCATATTTGTTGTTGTTGATTTTGTTTCTGCTGAGTCTGTATCTTTCCCTTCTATTTTATTTTGATGAGTACGTAGGTTGTCTCCTTTGTGGTTACCTTATTATTTACCCCTATTTTTCTAAATTTAAAACTTTTATTTCTTTGTATCACCATATCTTCCTCTCCATATGGAAGATGTATGATTACATTTCTTAGTCCCTCTGCATTATTTTAATGTTGTCTGCTTTTATATAATAACATCGCCGTTACCCTGCATTGGCCTTTTTTTTTTTTTTTTTTAATCTCGCTTTTTTTTTTGATTTCCCTGTCTGGGTTGACTTCTGGTTGCTCTGCCCAGTGTTCTAGTCTTGGGTTGATACCTGATATTATTGATTTTCTAAGCAAAGAACTCCCTTTAGTATTTCTTGTAGTTTTGGTTTGGTTTTTACGAATTCCCTCAACTTGTGTTTATCTGGAAATGTCTTAATTTCACCATCATATTTAAGAGACAGTTTTGATGGATATATGATTCTTGCAGGCAATTTTTTTCCTTCAGTTTTTCAAATATGTCATCCCACTGCCTTCTTGCCTGAGTGGTTTCTCCCGAGTAGTCTGAGCTTATTCTTATTGGCTCTCCTTTGTAGGTAACTTTTCTTTTATCCCTTGCTGTTCTTATAATTGTCTCTTTATCTTTGCTTTTGGCAAGCTTGATTATAGTATGCCTTGGTGACTTTCCTTTAAGATCTACCTCATGTGGAGTTTGATGAGCATCTTGGATAGACATCTTCTCATCTTTCACGATATCAGGGAAGTTTTCTGCCAACAAATCCTCAACAACTTTCTCTGTATTTTCTGTTATCCCTCCCTTTTCTGGTACTCCAATCACTCGTAGGGTATTTCTCTTGATAGAGTCCCACATGATTCTTAAGGTTTCTTCATTTTTTTAATTCTTTTATCTGATTTTTCTTCAAATATATTAGTGCCAAGTGATTTATCTTCGAGTTCAGAAATTCTAGCTTCTACTTGCTCAATTCTGCTCCTCTGACTTTCTATTATCTAATTCTGTAATTTTCTTGTTAATCTTCTGAATTTCTGAATGCTGTCTGTCTATGGATTTTTCCAGCTTATTAAACTTTTCCTTATGTTCCTGAATAATCTTTCTAATTTCTTCAGTTGCTTTATCTGTGTGTTCCTTGGCTTGTTCTGCGTATTGCCTCAGTTCCTTCCTGATGTCTTGAAGGGTTCTGTATATTAAACTTTTGTATTCTGCATCTGGTAAATCCAAGAATGCACTTTCATCTAAAAGATCCCTGGATTCTTTGTTTTGAGAGCCTGTTGAGGTGATCATGGCCTGTTTCTTTATGTGACTTGATATTGACTGTTGTCTGCGAGCCATCTATAAGTTATCGTATTAGTTTATGCTTGTTTACTGTGTCATAGCTGCTTGCTTTGTTTTGTTTTGGTATACCCCTATGGGTTGCTTGAGTGAGCTAGCTTGATTATTTTCACCTTTGGAGCTCTGGTGTCCTGTCCCCAGCTGGCTAGAGCTGTTATGAGGTATATCAGTCTAGTAGTCCATTCAGTTGCCTTGTATGAATTCAGCTCAGTTTTCTAGGTAGCTGATATCAAGTGTGTGGCATAGGCTCTGTCCTACAGTCTCAGAGGGGCAGGGGTGATTGGCATATATACTGGTATCTGACTGCAGCAGGGGGTCACGCTCTGAACAAGGCAGGGGGCTGAGAACCGACCCCAAGTGTCTCTGAGGAAAACGCGTCTCTGTTCCCTAGAGCGTGCTGGGGTGGGTTCTGCAGAGGGATCACGGGCACCCAAAGTTTGTTGTAAGGACTGGGAGGTAGCAGTTATTTTTGGACCCCTGTCACGGGTGGCTGGGTGACCTGAGTGGAGCTAACAGCCCTTAGGTCCCTGTTGTGGGTAGGTGAGGACCTTGTTTAAAGGGCAAAGCAATGTCAAATGTCAAATACCCACCTCTCCACCTCACAGCTGAAATGGTTGGAGTTTGCCAACAAGGGCCTGTTGTCCCAAAATAGGCCCATACAGGTCCATGCAGATGGGAAAGGTGCTCAAGGTTCACGGACATTTTATGCCTGGACAGGAGCAGCTTCTGTCCTGAGCTCCCCCAGTTAATGGAGCTAGCAAATTATCTTTTCCCCCCAGTTACAAATTTTTTCCTTCCCCAAGGCCGGGAGGATGGCTCTATGTCCTCACCAGGGTCTATCTCAGTCCCAGGGATTCAGCTACTAAAGCCGGCTTGGGGGTGGGGGGCGGGGCGCGGTAAAATATATGCAAGTACTTAGCTTTTGCCGAGAGTGCCCTTCTCCTCAGGTCCCGAAGGTGTGAGTGTGCTGTGTGGCTGCTGCTTCTCCCTGAGGAAACTGCGGCAGAACGCTAAGACCAACCCGCCGCCGCCACCGCTCTGGGAATGGTGCCTGAGGGCTCCCAGCGATTCAGGTTCGTCAACTCCTCTCCGCTTCTGAAAGGTCTCTTCCTTCCCCTGCCCCTCAGTTTGTTGTCTGAGCTTGCCTTTGATGCTCAGGGCTCCCAGCTTGTCACAAATATACTCGTTTCACTTGTTTTGGGGGGGGGTCTTTGTTGTAAAGAGGGCTTGACGGAAGCGTCTGTCTGTACCGCCATCTTGGCTCCGCCTCCCCCAAAGCTCTAAATCTTTACAGAAGTAAACTGCCACATCTTTCTCTTGTGGAGCAGCTGGTGGGTCTGAACCACCAACCTTTTGGTTAGCAGCCAAGTGCTTGAACCACTGTGCCAGCGGGGCTCCCTACCCTGCTCCAAGTGCCTTACGAATGTTAACTCCTTTAATTTTCACATCAAGGTAATGAGGTGGGGATTAGTACTGCCCCATTCAGCAGAGGATGAGACTGAAGCCCAGTGAGCTGAAGCACTGCCCAGGGTCCCAGAGCTGGTACACACCCTCTAGACATGGTGCTGTCAAAGATGGATGAGTGAAGGTCACCAATGGCCACGGAGCGGCCACAGCAGCCTGGATGCCCAGCTTTGGACCTCTGTGATGTCAGGAAGAAACACACTCCTTGTTTAACCACAGGCTTTGTCAGGAGTATGTTACTGGCAACTGCACCTAGTCCTCACTGCCTGCCAATCACCTCCTCTCCCTCGGCCCAGAGGGCCCTGCCCTCCTGCCTGCCAGGCTTCTCCCACACACCTCCCAGGTCAGAATTCTTCTGTCCCTTCCTTCCTGACCTCTGTCCCCACAGCCTTCTGCACAGCCCCTATCAGAGCCCTAATCGTCCCATGTGTGAATCTCAGAGCCCAGCATGGGCCTGGCGCAGAATGTGGACGACTGCATACTTGCAGGATGAACCGAATCCCAGCTTTTTCCATATGTGAGAACGGTTTGCTGTCTCTGGGCATGATCTTTACTTCTCAATGGCAGTTGGTGAGCACAGGCTGACTGCAGCTGCAGAAACACTGAGTTCCCGGCAGTTCTGCAAGCTTGACCTTCAAATGCACATGATTAGGAAAAAAAAAAAAAAATGCTTCATGCCCTGTTCCTGGGCTGAAGGTAAGGAGGGGCCAGAACACATTCAGAAAGAAAGGAACCAATTGAGTCCAGCACAGAGCCTACCCAGAGACTCAAACACCAGAGGAGGGAACATGTAGGTGACACAATCTACGTAATCCTGTTTTATATCATCACCCAGGCATCATTCTGGCCACCTCTCCAGCCACAAGGGCAACTGCCTTACCAAAGTAGGTGGTCTGATTACAGTACAGTAGTTACAGCTGCCAACCTCTCACAGAACACACACATTTGTGGGACCAAGTCGTTATCAAGGTTCAATGCTATTTTTATGGACAGAAGGTCTCTGCCTGGTTTGGGAGGCTCTAATTAATGAAGCAGCAGAGGTGTGAGAAATCTATGCAAGAAAACCATGATTCCTGTCAATCCTCCACTATGTGGCTTCAATGTTGCAACTACCATCTTGTAGTTGCTGTGTTCCCCAACAGTTACCCCTGCTTTCTGCCTGCAGCATGCTATCGGTACAGGACTGAATGCACAGGTTCCCAACCCTGGGGCCAGATGTGGCAGGCTTTAGAATCATCATCCATTTGTCATGCTTTCACTTGAAATTACATGAATAAAGCAATCCTATTTAAGGTTGATCATTTTAATGCTTACCATTCCAAATACCACTGATCTATAAACATCGTCGCTGCGCTTGTTTTTAAGATGTGGTATTTTTTTAATTAAAAAAAAAAAAAAACAAGCAATTACTTAGAGATAGGTAAGAAGTTAAATGAATAAAACTAGATTTGATGGCTTCAAGACATTGATGTTTTCAACAATTATGCAAAAGGCGACACTGGGTCAGCCAGATGTGATAAGGGAGGACATACTGGGGAGAATAGGACACGTGGAAAGGTTGGTCAGAGATGTGATGCAAAAGAATGCAAAACAAACAAACCATTTGCAGTTGAGTCAATTCAGACACACTGCAACTCTGTGTGTCAGCATAGGACTGTGCTCCATAGAGTTTTCATAGCTGTAACTTTTTAGAAGCAGATTACCAGGCCTTTTCTCTGAGGTGCCTCTGAACTGCCAACCTTTCAGTTAGCAGCCAAGTGCTTAATCATATGCACTGCCCAGGGACTCATGCAAAGGAATGCAGGCCTAGAAAAATAGAGAGACCTTTCCAAAGAGCCATGGGCTGTACAAGGCTGCAAATTCCAACCCTTCACTCTCAATGGCCACAAAAGCAACGTCAAGTGAAGAACTATTGCCAGGATCTCGATCACTGATCAGTGTAGACAGTCCTCCTGGGAAAATACCATCTCCTGCTCTTGCCTTTTGAGTCTATGAACTGAACTCACAAGGAGCCATTTCTCCCTAGTGCCCTTGCCAGATTCCCACTCCTGGAATCAGGGTTGGGATATTAAGTTCATTTACCAGTATCCATCACCCCCCAACCCTGTGCACACCAGCCATGACCCAAGACCCCACACAGTGTGGGCACCCCATGCTTTCTCACTGAGCAGATCCACTCTACTTGCTGTCCCCACCATTCTGCCGAGAAGGGTGGCAGAGCCATGCACATACCTGGACTCGTGTGATGTGCAGATACATGATACATGCCACCAAGAAGCAAATGCAGAACACAAGCAGGACCAAAGCGACCAGGTTCCTAGGAAGACAGGAGGACACGTGGTTCACTGCTGGCTGCGGCTAGGTGCAGCCCCTCCTCTCTTACCCAGTAGATCTCATGATCCCCTCCCACGAAGGCTGACTGCCACCAGGTGTCTGGGGACTTACTTGTGACTGGTTCTCATGGAGAGAAGGCACACACACTAGGGCTCCCGGCTAAGCAGGACCCTTCTCATGTCCACCCCACCCCATCCCACCACCACCCACCACCAAGATCTCAGCCCAACATGAGAGCTACCAACTTGGTTAGGGGCCCTTTTCTTTCCAGGAAACACTGGAGATACCCAGACTCCAAGTCTGCATTGCTATCACTGTCTTTTTGCTGAGCTTTATCTGGGAAGAGCTTTTCTAGGAAAAGCTGACTATAGTGATCTCCACATAGGGCCATCTAGCCGCTCCTTGCATTCACAGTCTATCTGTGTAGGCAGGGGTGGGTGAGGATGTGTTCAGAGCTCCCAAGAGTGTTGTCCTCCTCCTCAGTAGGTATGGGATGGCTTCTATTTGTTTTCTGGAAACTTGAGGGAGATATTATTCCCCTAAAAAAATTAAAAAACCCGTTGCTGTCAAGTCGCTTCCAACTCATAGCGACCCTATAGGACAGAGCAGAATTGCCTCAGAGGGTTTCCAAGGAGCAGCTGGTAGATTCGAACTGCTGACCTTTTGCTTGGCAACCAAATGCTTAACCACTGCACCACCACCAGGGCTCCAATTTAGTGTTACATCCAGAAGAAAAGTGAAAAGTGGAGATTCTCTGGTGTCTTCCTTACCAAAAAATAAAAATGGCCAAACTCACTTGAATTACCTGATGGCTAAATATTATTAAAATTACTAGGTATCCACCCTTTGAAGAGGTACTTTTTCTCATCTGAATGTTTCTGAAAGTGCCATGCACCTGAACATAAATACATCCATTTGGTGGACTGTTTCCTCCTGCAAAAGCTATCATTAAGCCAATGGTGCGTCTTGCATTGATGGAGAAACTGAAAATAGCTGGTGTCTTAGAATTGCATAAATGTGAGTTTAAAAGTGAAAAGTGAGCAGCCACACACTATTTGCCATCAAGGCTTGTAAAACTATTTGTTGAGTAAGTGGAGAATTTGTGTGTGAGTGGTGTCTTCTCCAGATGTTGGGGCACAACAGCAGCTCAGGTAAAGCAACCATGCGAGACGAACCTAACAGAAACAACCATCAGCACCAGAAACAGAGTCTGAACGGCCTTTTTACGTAGTTGACTAAACTGGGGATAGCACTTACTGTGGGATTATGAGAAGGTAGACAAGGCCAAGTAAGGCAGCTAGAATGAGTGCAAGACCAACAGCACTGGTGAAGTACTCGTCTTGAAGCTTGTGGTACTGTGAGAGAGAGACCAAACACTAAATGGCCACAAACTGCCAAACGACAAGCACAATCTCACAAACACCTAGCACGTTGTCCAGGAAGGACACCACCCTCGCCCAAAGGAAAAAGGAGCAACGGTCTGGGATGTCCACCCCACTTCCAGTGGGCCCTTGGGGTTTTGGCTTACACTTGAAGGATAGAGTCACTAACCTTTTGTTCTCGTTCAACGTGCTTGTACCTCAGGGTAAAGAAGTTCAAGTCTGCCATCTCCAACTCTGTTTGCCGGGCCTCCAAGAGGCGGCTGATGTATCTGTTGACACGAGTGCCAGGCGTGGTGTAGACAACATTGGTGGAGAAAGATGACCGGTTTCTGAGTTTTTCTGAGGCTGTTCTCAACGCCCTCCGCTGCAGCCACCATGAAAATAAAGGACTCTCGTCAAATCCTCCACTTATTGAAGAAAAGGCCTTTTACTCTCCCTACAGCCTGTATCCTCATCCACTGAGTACTCTGGGATCTGGTTCGGGAATCTGGGATGCAATCAAAGCCACACGGCTTCCTAGAAGTATGATCTCAGGCAAGTTATTAAACTACCCTGTTTCCACGTTTGTAGAACGGGAATGAAACAGCACCTACCTGGCAGCACTGTGATGAGGGCTACAGGATGTTACACAGGTGAAAGGCTGAGAACAGTGCCCACGTGGAGCGGACACCTGATCTCATGAAAAAGCCCACTCCACACGGAGAGTGAGGCCCTGGAACAATCAAAGCGGGGGTCCAAGGGACTTTAACCAAACCTTTATAGGGGCTGAGGGGACAGAGTGCTAATCTCTGCTCCCGCTGCATCTGCTAAGTCAGATGTGGGGCATAAGAAAGCATCCTTTCGTAAAAGAAAAACAGAGTCTAGAAACCACCTGGCATGATCTGATTATGAGTACCTTTATAAGCAGACCCATTAAATGGTATTTCAAACATTTGAGGCGAAAGCAAGAAAATGAAAAAGATGCTATCTCTGCAGCTCCAGAAAAGATGGTATAAACACACTTCTACCTTTTTTTTTTTTTAATTAACTTTTATTAAGCTTCAAGTGAACGTTTACAAATCCAATCAGTCTGTCACATATAAGTTTACATACATCTCACTCCCTACTCCCACTTGCTCTCCCCTTCTTGAGTCAGCCCTTTCAGTCTCTCCTTTCGTGACAACTTTGCCGGCTTCCCTCTCTCTCTATCCTCCCATCCCCCCTCCAGACAAGAGTTGCCAACACAATCTCAAGTGTCCACCTGATATAATTAGCTCACTCTTCATCAGCGTCTCTCTCCCACCCGCTGACCAGTCCCTTTCATGTCTGATGAGTTGTCTTCGGGGATGGTTCCTGGCCTGTGCCAACAGAAGGTCTGGGGACCATGGCCGCCGGGATTCCTCTAGTCTCAGTCAGACCATTAAGTTTGGTCTTTTTATGAGACTTTGGGGTCTGTATCCCACTGATCTCCTGCTCCCTCAGGGGTCCTCTGCTGTGTTCCCTGTCAGGGCAGTCATTGATTGTGGTCGGGCACCAACTAGTTCTTCTGGTCTCAGGATGATGTAGGTCTCTGGTTCATGTGGCCCTTTCTGTCTCTTGGGCTCTTAGTTGTCGTGTGACCTTGGTGTTCTTCATTTTCCTTTGCTCCAGGTGGGTTGAGACCAATTGATGCATCTTAGATGGCCGCTTGTTAGCATTTAAGACCCCAGACGCCACTTTTCAAAGTGGGATGCAGAATGTTTTCATAATAGAATTATTTTGCCAATTGACTTAGAAGGCCCCTTAAACCATGGTCCCCAAACCCCCGCCCTTGCTCCGCTGACCTTTGAAGCATTCAGTTTATCCCGGAAACCTCTTTGCTTTTGGTCCAGTCCAACTGAGCTGACCTTCCATGTATTGAGTGTTGTCTTTCCGTTCACCTAAAGCAGTTCTTATCTACTGATTAATCAATAAAAAACCCTCTCCCACCCTCCCTCCCTCCCCCCCTCATAACCACAAAAGTATGTGTTCTTCTCAGGTTTACTATTTCTCAAGATCTTATAATAGTGGTCTTATACAATATTTGTCCTTTTGCCTCTGACTAATTTCGCTCAGCATAATGTCTTCCAGGTTCCTACCTTTTTTTTTTTTTTTTGCTGCTGAATATTATAGAGCTAAAGACCCTGACACTAGATACGAAACAAACATAAGAGTGTTGAGGGGGAAAGAAGAAGGCAGACCTTGGGATCTGCAAAAAATACAAATCAAAAAAAAAAAAAAACACAAACAGATCGGTGAGTCCCTAGAGTTCTTTTTGCCCTTGTATACTTTAGGCTATGAAGGCTTAATCTAGCAAAGTTACACTTAGGGAAGGAAATGTAGGGGTTCAATTATGCTTGCCACTGAGAAAGCAAAACGACTTTGGTCCACATAACGGTATTTCCATGGGACAACTGATGCAGGGGTCTCAAACTCAAATGTGTAGCAACGCCTGCTGCTGCTACCCAACACCCACCCCAAGAGCCTTCCTCCCTAGTAATGGAGGCGATGATGCAGCTGATCCCCTGCAATGACCATGTGGCTGTGCTCTGGATAATGAGCTGTAGGCAAAGTGCTGTTTGTATATCAATGTTCACTGTAGCACTGTCTACAATAGCTAAAAGGTGGAAATGATCTAAATGCCCATTGACAGATTAATGGATAAACAAAATGTGGTACATACATACAATGGAGTACTACTCAGCCAGTAGGAGAAATGAAGTCTTGATACATGGATGGAGCTGGAAGATATGCTGAGTGAAGTAAGTCAATCACAAATGGACAACTATTGTATGAACTCACTTATATAAAAACACAAGAAAAGGCAAATGTACAGAGACCAAAGTTTGTTAGTGGTTACCAGAGGAGGGAGGGAAGGGAGAGGTGGGGTACATATCATGATGGTGATGGAACTATCCCATTGAGGACAGGGTTACACAACCAATTATTACAATTGCTGGCAATAAGTTGTACACCTGTAAAAGTTGTATGACAGCCATATTTATAACAACAAGAACAGCACAATGAAAGAGTAGCTGCTAAAGCTTCTTATGTACAACCAAAATCTTCATGGGATTTTGTTTCTTGGTGTGAAGGTTTAGGGTCATGGTTTCATGGGAAATCCTAGTTAGCTAAGCCTAATAACTTGTTAAGTACTTCCGTTCTACCTCCTAGTTTGCTGTGTACTGCTTGGGGTCTTAAAAGCTTGCAAGCAGCCATCCAAGGTACAACAATTGGTCTCTATCCACATGCTGCAACAGAGGAAGAAAGAGCATCAAGAATAGGAGTATGACATGGTATGTGTGGCTAACTGCCTCCATGAACAACTGCCTCCAATGCCATGAGGTCAGAACTGGATGGTGCCTGGCTACCATTACTGACCATTTGATCAAAGATTCTATGATCAAAGATTCCCCTGATCAAAATGGGGAAAATGCAAAACAGAATTTCAAATTCTCATGGAATCCAGACTTCTTGGAGCCATGAAGGTTGAATGAACCCCTAAAACTATTGCCCTGAGATAATCTTTAAACTTTAAGCCAAAAATATTCCCTGAAGTTTTCTTAAAACCAAACAATAGTTTAGCTTAACTAGTAAAAAATGTCTGCCTTGAGCATTATGCTCTTCTAAGAACTAGCTATATGGGATCAAATTGACAACAGCAACTCGAAAGGTTAGATAGAAACCTTAGGGCGCAGTGAATTTATGTTGATGGGAGAGAAACAACCTAGAAAAAGAGGGTGAGAATGGTTGCACAACTCTAAAAATGTAATCAGTTTCACTAAATGGTACATGTAGAAACTATTAAATTGGTGTATGTTTTGTTGTATATATTCTCAGCAGCAACAAGAAAATAAATAAACAAATAAATAAAAAGAAAACTCAAGAGAATTAAGTAAAAAGCAATTGGAATCAGTTTCGATAAGTGTGGACCAAACATATGCTGAAATTTTATCCTCATTAAATTCAGATAGCAATCACAGAAATTATGCTTTTCAAAGAACTTCATAGCAATGCTTAAAACAAAAAGATCTGGAGAGTGGGTAGGGAGAAACTCTTGATGGATCTGAAACAAAGTAAAACAGAAGACACAACACTATCATATTGGCTGAAAAAAACAAAAACCCATTGCTGTTGAGTCGTTTCTGACTCACAGCAACCCTATAGGACAGAGTAGAACTGCCCCATAGGGTTTCCAAGGAGTGGGTGGTGGATCTGAACTGCCAGCCTTTTGATTACAACCAAGCTCTTAAGCACTGTGCCACCAGGGCTCCTAGATCATACTGGCAGTATTTTCTAAATGTGATGAAATCCGGTATGAATGAGGACTGAAGAAGGCAGCCAGCTTTTAGATATACTGTTGGTGGGAGTCAGCAGGGTACACACACTTGTTAGAGAGCAATCTGGCAACAGCTACCTCCATGATCTTTTCAATTGTCTCATATGCATATGAGAGCTGGACAATGAAGAAGGAAGACAGAACTGTGTACACTGGTATATTAGAATTGTGGTGTTGGCCAGGAATACTGAATGTACCATGGACTGCTAAAAAAATGAACAAATCAGTCTTAAAAGAAATACAACTAAAATGATCCTTAGAAGTGCTGATGGCGAGATTTTATCTTCCTTACTTTGGACACGTCATCAGGAAAGACCAATCGATAGAAAAGGACATCATGCTTGGTAAAGCAGAGGGCCAGTGCAGGTGAAGGAAACCATCCATGAGATGGACGGACACAACAGCTCCAACAATGGACTCAAACATACCAATGATCATGAAGATGGGGCAGGACCAGCCAATGTATAGTTCTGTTATACATAAGGTCACCATGAGTTGGAGCCAACTCGATGGCAACTAATAACAACAATCAAAAATTAAACTATACACACCATTTAGCCCAGCAATTTCACTACAAGGAAATCACCACTGGCTATACCTAACAAAAGTTCACTAAGATACACGTTATGATAGCGAAGGTTGTATGTCAATTTAGCCAGGCCGTAATTCTCAGTTGCTTGGCAGTTACTTAGTCTGACAGCTTTTTAATGATGTAATCACCTCCATAATGAGATCTGATATAATGTGATCACCTCCATGATGAGATCTGTTGTGAGCAGCCAGTCAGTTGAAACGGAGATTCCTCGGAGGTGTGGCCTGCATCCAACATAGGTGGAAATTCTGGCAAGACTTGCTGGCTTTTGCTCACTCTGGATCCTGCATCTAGCTCCTGTTATCTGACCTCTGATTCCTGGGACTTGAGCAAGCAGTTTACCTGCCATTTTACCTGCCAATCTTGGGATTCGTCAGCCTCCACAGCCTGTGAGCCAAAGGCCTGCTGTCTGGCCTTTAGATCTTGAATTCACCAGCACTTGCGGCTACATGAGTCAGGAGTAGTCTCCAGCCTGACCCACAGACTTGGGACTTTCCAGCCTGTACAAGCCCCTGAGCCATTCCCTTGCTGTAAATCTCTTTCTATATATTTATACACTGCACTGGTTCTCCTTCTCCAAAGAACCCAGCCTAAGACACATGTAAAACAGGATGTTCACAGCACCAGTGATCATTACGACAAAAATCTAAAAAAAAGTTCCTGTCTACAAACAAGCAACTGACTAAATCCATTACTGTGCCTATAGTGGAAGGCCATATGGCCACTTTAAAAATGACTGAGATTTGCATGGAAACCCTGGTGACGTAGTGGTTAAGTGCTACAGCTGCTAACCAAAAGGTCGGCAGATTGAATCCACCAGGTGCTCCTTGGAAACTCTATGGGGCAGTTCTACTCTGTTCTATAGGTTTGCTATGAGCCGGAATCAACTCGACGGCAATGGGCAATGGGTATAAGATTTGCATGTGCTGGTGAGGGACTACCCTCCAGATCTCTTATTGAGTGAAAAGTCATACACAGAACAGGATGATGTTCCCATTTGCTTCAGCCTTCTGGTGCATACATAAATTACTTTCTGGCAGGAAACACAAATGGTAAACATGTAGGGGGGGTTTGACTGTCATATGTACATACTGCTTCAATTTTTTTTTTTTTTTTTAGCAACATGGTTAGGCATTTTTAAGTGTGAGAAGGACAAAAGCAGTATTAAAAAAAAAAAACTCCTAGGTGTAGACTTTACAAGAGACAAATCTAATGTCAAATATTAGGAAATCGAAACACAGAAAGTGTTATAACATGGACCAGGACTGCCTTGCTTCCCACCTGCTGCCGGGATCTGACTGGGCCAGCTTTGCTGATATGCGTTAGAATCTCTGACTGGGACTGTTGTTTTTAAACGCTGTTGAATCAATTTGGACTCACAGCAACCCTGTGTGACGGAGCAGAAGTGTCCCATAGGGTTTTCTAGGCTGCAATCTTTACAGAAGCAGATTGCCAGATCTCTCTCCTGCAGAGCCACTAGTTGGGTTCAAACCACCAACCTTTTAGTCAGCAGCCAAGCACTTAACCGATGCACCACCAGGCTCCTTACAGACCTGCTCATCTAGATATTTGATCAAAAACATAAATGCACTTTCATGAACCAAACTGCTCTGAATTATTTGCTTTGACCAAAGAAAAAAGAAGTAGAAATGACCCAAATATCCGTGGAGGTTGATTAAATAAATGGTCTATCCTCAGACTGGAACACCCTGCAACTATTTAAAAAAACACACTTAGGAGAAATATTTAATAATATAAGGGAATGTTTACATGAAAAAAGCAAGCAACCAAACTGCCTGTATGTATATCATCAAATCAATTTTATTAAATTTATTAAAAATACTATATATCCACATACATATAAAACACTGGAAGGACCAAAATGTTAACCCTAGATTTTTGTGGAGTGGTAGGATTATAGATGGGTGCTTTTTGTTTTATTCTTCATGCATTTTTGTATTTTTTCCACATTTTTCTACAATCAATTATTTTTATAAATATGGAAAAAAGAAAGAGACCATGAGTAAGTACATTTTGGGAGGGGGTTAGGCGTTTATACAGGAGCTCGTCCTTGGGGCATTAATGAGACCAGTCATTTGAAGGTGAGCTGAAGAGCCGTGTGTACTGCCCATGCTGTGTGCAGGGTAAGCACCAATGAAGGAGACCAAATCTCCAGGCCGGAAGTGGAGCAGAGAGGGGAGGCCTGGAAAACTCCTACATACCACCAGGAATAGGAAAGGTCATTTGTGGAGAACTTTTGGCTCCTCCCATTGTTTCCAAGGAGCAGCTGGTAGATTCGAACTGTCAACCTTTTGGTTAGCAGCTGAGCTCTTAACCACTGTGCCACCAGGGCTCCCTGGAGGGAGAAGGGCCTGGAAAACACTAGACCCCAGGTGAGCAAAGGGTTTGACGCTCTCCAGGCAGAGTGGACACTCCCATCCTGACCCCACCACAGCTTCTCCTAACTGCATCTCCGGGGCACAGTTTCATTCATCACTGGCATGTATGTACATGTGCTAGGTCTGGAGACATGAATAAACAGAAGATACAAGGAAAAATCAGGCAAAAAGTGAGGGATATAGACATGCCAAGAAAAACTTAACAGCAGAGTCACTCACAGACTCTGGGGAGGCCACAGAGGAGACTGAAAGCCTGTGTTGCCAGAGATGCCAGGCAGCATCCCACCAGGAGAGCCACATGCACTGGGGCTTGCTCCCTGCCAGGTCCCAGTCTACACATTGCATGCATGTCACTCACATGGTCACCCCAAAATGCAAAAACTCCCCAAGATGGAGACATTTTTCATTCCCATTTTGGAATTATTTTCATAATTCACCTCCAGGATGGAGGCAGATGGCGATGAAGGGAAACATCAAAGATGTAGGGAAACTGGCCCCTTAATTTGCTCCCACCTAGCCTGCAGCCACCTCCCATTTGGGCCCTGGACTGTCTCTCCTCCTCTGTCCAAACAGTGGGCCTTGGTCCTAAGGAGGAGAATTGCCTGGGCCTCATGAAGGTGGCCCAAGGGGCACAGAGGCCAGAATCGACCTCTTCCAAAGGGGATGCTAAGGAAGGCACAAAGGTCCAAGAGAAGAGGCTTGGCTGGGCTATTAATCTGGTAGGCTAGAAAAAGACCCCACCAGCCAGAGAGCTGGTGCGGTGACAGAGGCGTGGGGCAGCATGGTGGGTCTGTGAGGACTGGCGTGAAGGCAACGAGGTGACAAGGACTATAGGAGCAGAGAGATGGATCTAGAGAGGTAGGTGGGACCAGACCACCAAGTTCCGTGTGCACCACCACGCTTAGCACAGGGGTCACAGAGCACTTAAAAGGGCACAGCAGAGGGTGAGGTTTACAAGGCAGAGGAGGTCTCTCATAAGGGCCTAGGCTAGGAGCAGGGCCTATGTCCCAAACCACTGTCACCAAAGAATGAGACAGGTGTCTGATGGAGGTGCGGCAGCAGTAATGAAGAGGGAGGGAGCTGAGCAGCAAGGCCACTCTGGGCCCTGGGTCACGGGGATAAGCCTATTCAATACCTTTTTATACATTTGTGGGGCCACCAGACAGCAGGTGGGGATGCTGTGGGCTGGGGGACTCAGGAATCCCAGCATACAGGTGGACTCATGGATGTGGGCAGGATGTTCCAGGGAGGCTGGTGAGAGAGAGGGGGCCAAGAACAAAAGCAGGGACACCATCGTTAGTGTCATCAGAGAAAAGGAAGGTCCCTAAGGGAGGAAGGCCACCTTTGATCAGAGTGATATGGGTGGCAGGTGGATGCAGAGAGCAGCTCATGTTGCTAGGGGTCGCTGAAGGAAACAGGTGGAGTATCAAGGGACGGGTCACGGGGCTGCCGATGACTAGGTCCAGCCCTAGCCCCAAGGGACAGCCCTAAAGAAGGCAGGAGCCAGGTGAATCCAGGGTTGGCAATTCCTTCCTCCTCTCTGAGTGTAAAAGCAGAATGGGGCAAGGCCCCTGGGCCTGAGGATGCATTTCCTCAAAATTCTGCTCTACTCCTCCCTCCCAGAGAAGGTGGAGGGGATGTCACACTAAAGGTTTGATTTATCAAGTATAGTCTGAACCTATGAATCAGAGGTGGCTTTCTCCAGATCCAGCTGATCTGCCCAGAAATATATCTGAATCCCTAAGTCTGATACACTCCCGCCCCTAAGCAATCTCAACACCAAGGACTAAGTGCTGCCCCCTTCCCCACTCCTGCCCCCAATTCTCTGTGTAAGTCTGGGGAGGAAATATGCCCTGGCTTCTGAGTTTTCCTTGTGCCTCAGGCTCCACTATGCTCTGCACTTCCTGCTCCATTTACAATTTTGACTATTTGTTCATCATGGATTCTTTCACATTAAATTTTATTTTTAAAGATTATTGCACTAAATATTATTTTTCTTCATGACTGAGTTTTTGGCACCCCTTAAATTCTATACCTGAGCTAAGCGCCTCACTTACCTCACCCTAGTGCTAGCTCTGTGGGGTTGTGCTGAGTCTGAGGGGGCACCAGGTATTGAGGGAAGATAACAGCGATAACAACAGCATAGCTACTTCTGGCAATACGGCAAACAAGAGAACCTACAAAATTCTCCTGCTACAAATTCAGAGTAAAATATATTTAAACACACACACTTTAAAATGCCCATCTGAACTAGCAAGAAAGGAAATTTTTTTCAGAGGTCAAAAAAAGTCAAGATAGTGCAATATCTTTACAAAGAAAATTTAATGCAAAAGAATCCACTTTGAACAAATTGTCAAAATTGTAAAGATAACAAGTGCAGAGCCACGGAGGAGCCTGAGACACAGGAAAGAGTTAAGGGAATGCTAGAGCTACAGCCTGCCCTGGCAATCCGACGAGACCCAGATGGCTTCTAAGGGGCTTCATTTTTAATAGGCCGCTCACAGAAAATGAGAAATAAACCATAGGACCTAAGCAAGGCATGTGAGTCAGAGCAAAGACCCCTGAATTAATCCAAGAGCCCTAAAAGGCTCCATCCTCTGGAAATAACGAACCAAACATAGTGGAAAAGCTTCCCTCTCCTGACCTTGGCTCTGAATGGAGGGAGGAAACTTCCAATGGGAATCCACATAAAGACATGCTTCGTTTTATTTTCACTTTACTGAGCTTTGCAGATACTGCGTTTTCTTTCTTTTTTTTTTTTACAAATTAAAGATTTGTGGCAACCCTGCATAGAGCAAGTCCACCACTGCCACTTTTTCAACAGCCATGTGCTCACTTCATGTCTCTGTATCACATTAGCACATTTTGGTAACTGTCACAATATTTCAAACTTTTTCATTATTATTATATCTGTTATGGTGATCTGTGATCAGTGATCTCTGATGTTACTATTGTAATTGTTTTGGGGCACCACAAACCACGCCCAGACACGACGGTGAACTTCATATACGTGTGTGTTCTGCCTGCTCCACCGAACAGTGGTTCCCCTGTCTCTCTCCCTCTCCTCGGACCTCCCCATTCCCTGACACACGACAATATTGAAATTAGACCAGTTAATAACCCTACAGTGGCCTCTAAGTGTTCAAGGGAAAGGAAGAGTCGCATGTCTCTTACTTTAAATCGAAAGCTAGAAATTATTACTCTTAGTAAGAAAGGCATGTCCAAAGCCGAGACAGGCCAAAAGCTGGGCCTCTTGCACCAAACTGTTAGCCAAGTTGCGAATGCAAAGGAAAAGTTCTGGGAGGAAATTGAGAGTGCTACTGCAGTGAACACATGGATGATAAGAAAATGAAACAGTCTTATTGCTGATATGGAAAAAGTTTTAGTGGTCTGGATTTCTATCAGTGGTCTGGATCAAACCAGCCACAACATTCTCTGAAGCCAAAGCCTAACCCAGAGCAAGGCCCCAACTCTCTTCAATTCTATGAAGGCTGAGAGAGGTGAAAAAGCTGCAGAAGAAAAGTTTGAAGCTAATGGAGGTTAGCTCACAAGGTTTAAGGAAAGAAGCCATCTCCACATGCCAGGTGAAGCTGCAGGTGCCGATGGAGAAGCTGCAGCAAATCATCCAGAAGATCCAGCTGAGACAACTGATGAAGGTGGTCACACTGAACAGCAGATTTCAATGTGGACAGAGCAGCCTTATGTTGGAAGAAGATGCCATCTGGGGCTTTTGCAGCTAGAGAGGTGAAGTCAAGGCCTAGCTTCAGAGCTTCAAAGGACAGGCTGACTCTCTTGTTAGGGGCTAACGCAGCTGGTGACCTTAAGTTGAAGCCAATGCTCACTGACCATTCTGAAAATCCTAGGGTCCTTAAGACTTATGCTAAATCTACTCTGCCTGTGCCCTATAAATGGAACAACAAAGCCTGGATGACAGCACAGTTATTTACAGCATGGTTTAGTGAATATTTTAAGCCCACTGTTGAGACCTACTGCGGAGAAAAAAAGATTCCTTTCAAAACACTACTGCTCATTGACAATGCATCTGGTCACCCAAGAAATCTGATGGAGATGTGCAAGGAGATTTATGTTGTTTTCATGCCTGCTAACACAATAGCCATTCTGCAGTCCATGGATCAAGGAGTCATTTCGACTTTCAAGTCTTCTTATTTAAGAAAGACATTTCATAAGGCTATAGCTGCCATAGCTAGTGATTTCTCTGGTGGATCTGGGCAAAAGAAACTGAAAACCTTCTGGAAAAGATTCACTATTCTAGATGCCATTAAGAACATTCATGATTCATGGGAGAAGGTTAAAATATCAACATTAACAGGAGTTTGGAAGAAGTTGATTCGAACCCTCATGGCTGACTTTGAGGGGTTCAAGACTTCAGTGGATGAAGTAACTGCTGATGTGGTGGAAACAGCAAGAGAACTAGAGTGAGAAGTAGAGCCTGAAAATGTGACTGAATTGCTCCAATCTCATGATAAAACTTTAACAGATGAGGAGTTGCTTCTTATGGATGAGCAAAGAAAGTGATTTCTTGAGTTGGAATCTACTCCTGGTGAAGATGTTGTGAACACTATTGAAATGACAACAAAGGATTTAGAATATTACACAAACTTAGTTGATAAAGCAGTGGCAGGTTTTCAGAGGACTGACTACTATTTTAAAAGAAATTTTACTGTGGGTAAAATGCTATCAAATAGCATTACATGCTACAGAGAAATCTCTCATGAAAGGAAGAGTCAATTGATGCAACAAACTCCACTATTGTCTAATTTTAAGGAATTGCCTCAGCCACCCCAACCTTCAGCAACCACCACCCTGATAAGTCAGCAGCCACTAACATCGAGGCAAGACCCTCCATCAGCAAAAAGATTACGACTCCCTGAAGGATCAGATGATGGTTAGCATGTTTAGCAATAAAGTGTCTTTTAATTAAGGTATATACATTCTTTTTTTAGACATAATGGTATTGTACACTTAACAGAGTATAGTATAAACAACTTTTATATGCACTGGGAAACAAAAAAACATGCATAACTCCCTTTATTTTGATATGTGTTTTATTATGGTGGTCTGGAACTGAACCTGCAATATCTCTGAGGTATGACTGTACACAAGCCAGTCCCCTTGAGGCCATCATTCATACTACCTGGGACATCTAAAAACCATAAGCGTAGCATTTAGTTTAAAATATCTTAATAAGGTACAATGGGAGAACAATACGGAACAGAAGCTAAGCTTCTAAAAAACAAACAAAAAAAAAAACAACCATAGACTCACTGGACCAGTTGAGAGTGGAGGACTCCTTGAGACTATCACTCTGAGATATTCTTTAAACCTTGAACCAAACTAGCCCCTGAGGTCACCTTTTAGCTAAGTAACAGACTGGCTCACAAAATAAAGAATATCATCTGTGAGTACTGTGCTCCTTTAAAAATTCATCTTTATAAGACCAAATGGTCAACAATTACTTTAAAACAAAGATGAGAAGGTAAGGGGGCAAGGAAATTAGATTACTGGAAATAGAACAATCAGAAAAGAAATAATGAGAATGCTTACACATTGTGAAAAATGTAATCAATGTCACTGGATAATTTGTTTAGGAATTGTTGAATGGGAACCTAAACTGCTGTGTAAACCTTCTCTGAAAACACAATAAAATATTATTTAAAAAAAAAAAAAAAGTCTTGAAAAGGAAAACACTCCCAGATGCCTGGCAGAAGTAAAGACCAATCTTCTTTAAGGGAGCATACCATAAACTGAGTTCTTAAAGAACTGCCAGGTGAAGTTCTAGTAATATGAGTTCAAGCAAAATCAAAAAAAAAAAAAAAAAAACCTTGAGAGACAATAAGCCACCATGAGTGAGAGTCAGCAGAATTTTGCTTCTTCCTGAAAATTCTCTACAGCTACAGTGATGGAATTTTTTAAAAGGCATAAAACCCATAAATCAGAGAAAACAAGAGCGGAGAATACAGCAGTAGAATTTTAGAGAACTGAAAATTCATAACTGACAAAGTAGGCCTTGAAACAGCCAGCAATGGAGAGTGCTAAGAATTTTCAAAAGACTCAGGCACTGGTGACAACAGCTACCTGTAGAAGCAGGGGTTAAAGGGGTGATAAAATACATAGGACTGGTTGAAAGTTGTGTAAGAACATAAGAGCTCTAGAGTTTCACTCCAGACTTCTGGGAGACTGTACTTCCTGGCCCTAAAGAAGACCAGAGAGTTCTTCGCCAGTGGGAAGACAGGGTCTCTTGGCCCAGGCTTACACATAAAGCCCATGTTGTTCAAGTGAATGCTTCCAAACAGAATGCTGAGACCTGCCCTACCCCAAGACTTTCCCACGTAACTCCAGATCTTTACCTCAAGGCCCCCACCCCACCTCCTAGCAGAAGATGAGAAGAGAACTCAGATGAATCTTACCAGCCCAAGAAGAAACAGTGGAAATCCTAACACCAGATGCACATAGGCTACCCAGAACAACCATCAGTAAAGCCCAGAGATGAGGAGTTCTGCCCACAGGCTCAGGGCTTCCAATCTGCTCTAATCCCCTAGTCTTAATCAAGAACAGAAAAAATAAGGGTTAAAGACGCCTATGGAAAATAGAGATATAAATGAATAACGAACAAACAGGAAAAAAAAAGAAGTTGTCCAGAGAAAACAAAGACCTTTCTGGGAAGAAAAAATTTAAAAACAACAAACACCTTTCATTGGTATCATCAATGGGATAATAGGGGAAAAAATACATTCTTTAGTCAGGGCAGGATGCCATAAAAAGGAACATTCAAAAACAAAGAATTATTCCTGGAATTTTTTTTTTTTTTTTGATGTGGTTGTAGAAATAAACAACTCAAAAAAAGTATTAGAAACTAAAGCTGAAGAATTCCAGAAAATGGATGAAGTGGAAAGAGACAGACCAATTCAGGAGGTCCAAAATCTACATAATAGGAATTTCTGAAGGGAAAATAAAGGAAAAGAAATAATTAAGAAAATAATTCTTGAAAACTTCCAGAGGCAGACTCTCTGGGTCCACCAAGTTCTTGTCACAAAACATGAAAACAGACCTAAACCAGGGCACACTATGATACAATTTCAGAACTGTGGGCTCAAAGAAACCAAACAAAAATGACATGTCAAAGGTCAGGACTTGGAATGGCACTGAACTTCTCAGCAGAACCCTGGGGTCCAGAGCACAGTGAAGCAAAACTATCAAGGGAGAAGAACCATTGCTCTAGGCCCAGGCAAACTATCAGGCTGCAAAACTATCAAGTGTAAGGATAAAAGCAGCACTACCCATGCACAGCCCCAACGTTTTTCCTCCTTTGCACCTTTTCACAGTAAATTGCTGGAATGTATGTTCCATCAAATTGAGGAATAAAGCCAGGAAGAGGAAACCATATGACACAAGAAACATGCGGCCACCACAGAGGACATAAAGAGGCCAGACGTGCCCTAAAGGTGGTGAAGGGCAGGCCTAGGATGACTGCTGTCCTGTGGCTCAGAGGACACAGCCTGAGGCAGGTCAGGAGGCTCCCGGGCAGCCACTTTCAAGGAAACACTGATAGAATATCTGACGTGAATGGACCTCCTGAGAGGAAGTGGAGACACCAGGTGGGGGATTCCGGCTTGGATGGCTGATAAATAAATACTTAGACTACCCAGTAGCAAAAGAACACATTTTTTTTTTCCAGGAATAAAAGTATCACAGCTCTGAATAACACTTACAAAATTATGAAAATGCAAACGGTGATGATTCATTTATCAAACTGCAATGTAACTACACTGGGTGGGTGGAGAGGGTGCGGTGGTATAAAGACTAAGTCCTCATCTTCCATATGGGATGTCCAGGCCTAACGCTGTGTCACTGGGCACAGCATGTAATCTCACTCTGTTTAAAAAGGACCTGAGGGAACGAACAAGAGTCCTTCTCTTTTGAGACAGAGAGACCCACCCAGAGTCCCACTTTCCTTCCTGGCCTGGACATCATGGGGTGGACACCATCTTGCTCCCATGAGCAGAAGGCTCGGGCCTCAGACCCAAGATGCCAGCCCTTCCAGGTATGCTTCAAGTGGGAAAACAAAACTTGGCCTTGCAGATGACTCTTGTGTGCATGAAGCACACAATACACACAGTGAAGAACAGAAGCACTGCAAGAGACCCACAGTAGGTCTGCAAGTAGTGCTTGCATTTACAGGGTACTTAGTGGCAACCTGGTAACTAATGTTGTCCGAATATCCCAGAGGGAAGCCAGCCAGAGAGGACAGCAGGTATCTCTCCTGGTCCAGGCTGAAGTCTCCCTGAGGAGTGATAGCCAATCACCTGAGCAGGGAACTGAGAAAGTCAGATAAAGAGACTCCTGGCATCTCCTGAAGAGATCTGGACCATAAGCACCTTGGGGCCTGGATGACAGGCTCCGAGCACATCAGGGATCTAGTCCAGGACATATCCCAGCCACATTGAGGTGGCCTCCTCACCCCATATTCTGCCTCCGTTCTCTCTCCGTGCAGATCTAGGAAAATCACATCGCCCCTCTGTAAACCACACCGCTGGCTGCAGGGCTTATCAGAGGATGGAAGCCCCAGTTGCTCAGGGCCTTCAAAGTCCCTCTGACCCACCCGGCTGCCCCCTCTAGTGGTTTCGCTTCCTTAGCCCACCACAGCCCTCACCTCGGTGGCATGCCCTGCCCTGTCCTTCCCCTCGCACCTGTGAGGTTCTGCAGGCCTCACCCTGCAGGCTCCACCCTCCCTGTGCCTGGAGTTCACCCCTAGGAGTGTCCGCCATAAACCAGGCCTCTGGCAGAGTTTGCCCTTTGTCAGAAAACTTGCAGAAGGAGGGAACTCCCCAAAATTGTGTTAATCTGAGAAGTAGCCCATCTGAGGAGAGAGGCACCTGAGTGAGCCAAGCAGAGGGGAGTGTGAAGACGTTAACAACATGCAGTACTAAGTGAGGAACCTGGAGCAGGTAAAGGTTAACTGCTTTCCTTGTTTTCTTCCTTTATAACTGACAGAACCTACAAACTGACTTAGATTGCACTGGGAGGGTCCAATCACACTCTAGAATTTCCCAACCTTGGTTCCAGGGATCTCTAGCTTCATAGGATCTTATGAAAAGAAATCCCATTAATCAAATACATTTAGGAGGTGTGGCGCTAAACAAAGTGAACCGATGTATTTAGCGCAGGGACTCCCAGGAGTCTCCCAAGTCCTCCTGAGCCCGTACTGTCACACCTTCGAAGGCAGGAGACTGCAGCCTTCCCACACCTGGAGGACCTAGTAGGGCCAGTGTTCTGCAGAACACCCTTTCAGAAACGCAAGGCTGGGGTAAAACAGACAACCCAACTACACATATGTCGAACTATAGAAGAGTCTGAAGAGCCCATCTTTGAAGACTTCTGAGGAGGCAGGGCAGGACCCCTGAGGAGCCCCAGAGTACAGGTGGGGAGAGAACGTTTGCCAAGGGTCTCCTACCTTGTCATCGTCCTCACACGTCATGACGTTGGAGAAGGGGATCTCGGCCTTGAACATCTTCCGGCAATGCATGAGCTGCACCAGCAGGTAGCAGACAGTTTTGAACTTCATCCTTTTGGCTGGTTTTATATCTGAGAGAATCAGTCCTGGAAATATCTGTCCAAACATACAACAGCAAAAAGAAACACTGTAGAGAAGACATGCATTGACTCTCTTGGTGGGAATATCATGATCCTGGCAGTGTCAGGCACATGGCCAGCGGTGATCATGGGCACCGCAAGTCTGCCCCTCAGGCACTGGCAGGGAAGCTACACATCAGCATCCCAAACCTAAGGAATTAGGCATCATGGCACATACTAGAATCACACCCACAAACGAACTGGCAACCCCAATATTCTGCAACAGTCAGTTCTCAAACTACACCACATACTTCTAAAAGCAGTGATGCCTCTGAATCCTGGGGCTGAGCAGAGGGAGAAGTGGGGACTCGGGAAGGGAGAGACCACTTCGTGAACCCCACAAATTTATCAGGTCTCAATATCTTCTTGTCCTACAGAGGGGGCAGACTGGAGGTCACACTTCTCCTTCCTCAGCCTATGAGGATGCTCAGTTCTCCTCTTCTCTTTAAGGCAAATAGTCAACCCAATACCCTTTCTAATGTCTGACACTCTCTCTCCTCTCCCCCAAACTTCATCCATCTGAATCCCCAAAGAGGAGCTGTTCTATGTATGAACTGCACCGCTTTGTCCGCTTTCAGCCACTGTGGCCTGGGGTCCCCAACACTTGCTCTCAACCACGTCATGGTGCCCAACCTTGCAGGACACCTCACTGGCTTCACACACCTGTGGCTTTACTAGAAGTGCCCCTATCAGCTCCTTCATCTCACATGATGTGTGGGCACCTTACTGCCAACCTAACACCAAAGAGCCCTCCTGTCAGCTGACCAGCCCCACAGGTGTAGTGGGTCATGAAGAAGAAAAAGGGATGGCCTTGTGAAAAGAGGAGTCAAAATAGGAGCTTTACTTTTAGAGAGATTATATATGTGTATTTTAATTTTGGAGGTTGAGGGTGATATCTTTTGAATGTACCTTAAAATAAACTGTTCCATACCACTGTCCCCATTCAAATAAAAGGAGCACTGTGGCTTCCTCCCCTCCCTTATAGCCCTCCTGGTCCCATCACCTCTGGAGCCCACTCTGAGCACACATATACACATACACCCATATACACACATACACCCATATACATACACATATACACACCCGTGCATTGCGCACCTACTCTGCACCCTCCATGACTCCCTGGGACTCCTGATGCCTTGTCAGGTTTCCCTCTTCAGTCCCTGTCTCCTCTCCATTCTCCCTGGGGGGGCTGCAGCTGTCCTTAGGGTCACCACCCTGACTCCCTGCCCTGAATTCCTAGCCTACCCTCCTCTCCAAGCTGAGGCTTCTCAGACTCACACCCGCTCAAAAGCAAACTCACCACCCCTCCAACCTGCCCTGCTCCCCACTTCTCTCCCTCAGCTGGCGCCACTGCCACCAACTGGACACTGAGGCCAGTGGGGCCCCCGCCTCACTCACACACCTGCCTTCAACTTCACACCTCTCTCCCACAGGGACAAGGAGATCCCTATGAGCCCTCCCTGTGATCGGGGTCCAGTACAGAGTAGGTACATGTATATGTGTATGTATATGGGTGTATATGTGTGCATATGTGTATATACGTGTACGTATATGTGCATGTGTGCATGTGAGTATGTGTATACATGTCTATGTGTGTATGCGTATATGCACATGGGTGTATGTATGCACACATATAGGTGTGTATATACGTGTGTGCATGTGCGCATATGTATAAATGCATATATGTGTGTGCATGTATATATGTGCATGCACATGCAGGTATACACGTATGTGTATGTGGGTGTATATGTGTGTATATGCACGAGTGCATGCATGTCTTGCCCATCACTTGTCAGTAAGCACACTGACTAGGCACACCCGCAGTGGGCTGTACTCAGCATCTTTTCTGTATCCCCCTTTCTTGAGGAGAATGGCCATCTGTCCCCCAACCCTTGGGAAGCTGGCTGTGTCTTGCACATTTGCTCAGGGACCCAGCCTTGAGTGTGAACCACCACTGTGCTGTACAGCTCTGTATTTAACAAGCTATTTTTTAAACACTTTTACTGGAAACAGCAGTTGCCTCTGAGAAAGTATAATGGATTGAACTGTGTATCCCTAAAATATGTGTTAGGAACCCTAAGCTCTAAACACGTGGCTATAATCCCATCTGGGAGTAGAGTTCTCTCTGTTAATGAGGCTGTATCAGTGTAGGGTGTGTCTTAAGCCAGTCACTTCTGAGATAATAAAAGGAGCAGCTTAGGCACAGAAGCAAGCTAGGACAAACTGGGGATGACTGATGTCACATGAAGACTGCCAAAGAACCAAGGAGAAGCTGAAGCGACAAGGACCTTTGCCCAGAGCCAATAGAAAGAGAAAGTCTTCCTCTAGAGCTGATGCCCTGAACTCATACTTCTAGCCTCCCAAACTGTGATCAAATAAAATTTTGGTTAGCCACCCACTTGTGGTGCTTCTGTTACAGCAGCGGTAAGAAAACCAAGACAGGAAGGAGCTGAGGGCAGGGAATCAGGAGGCGAGGGAGACAGAATTCTCATGATGCACCCTTAGACCTTTTTGGCATTTATATGTGTTCTCTTTCAAATAATAAAAACGTGAAATGTATTTAAATCCCAGTTTTGCTTATACACACCAGGCAAGAACGTCATCTCAGGTGATCCAGCAGGAGAGCTGGCCCTCAGCCGTTCCGGGTTTACCAGCCTGCATTAACTCAACACAAGCCACCTGCAGCTTTAGCCTCTTGTGTCTCCTCCTGTCCCGTGCTGCCTCTGAAGCTGCGGCCCACCCAATCGTTCTAAGAATGTCTTTTCCACAGGGGTCTGCACTTTGATTCAGTGTGCAGCTAACCAACAACTGTCTGCTTTGCAAGTACTGGTGATGGGCAGTCCATGTTGCTGCCCCCTTGGCATCATCTGATTAAAAGGACACCTGCCGTGAAGCCAGGAGTCAGCTCCTTGAATGAGAGGTGTGGGGGTGTTCCAGCACAGCCCGCTCTGGCGAAAGGGCACCAAGGTTAGACCTGACACTGCCCTGTGCCTGAGGTGGGGCCCCTTTCTGCATCTCAAATAGCTTGTCTGCTAGATGGGGTGACAGGACACCCTCTGTCCAGATGCTGATGGGACAAGGCGAAGTCACGTGGCAGGTGGGACAGCTGGGGTGGTGGTGGCTGGCACAGCTCCAAGAGGTCTGTTTACAGAGTGAGCTTTCACACTCATACCTGCGGGGTGCCTAGGAAGTTAGAGCTCTGGGAACGAGCTGCGGTCTGAGTCTGCTCTGAGCCACAGAGCCCTGGGTCGGTTCTGACAAGACTCTGTCCCTGCCCACCTAAGCCCTGTGGCCCTGAACCCTCCTTGTTGCTGCTCACTGTAACCTGAGACCGGGATGAGGGCTGTAGGTCAAAACCAGCCTCTGGCACTTCTTCAACCTACAAAGTGCTTTCCTATCTCTTGTCCTGCTGAGAATCCCAATAAGGCAAGAAGGCGGGGCTCACCATGACCCTGTTCGGGAAGCAGTAAGTGGAGGCAAGTGGCTGCAGCCTCTCACAGTCCTGCCTCTACCCTCTCTGCAGCCAAGCAGGCTCTCTCCCAATAGGAGCTCCCGGGGTGCCCATGCCCTTGGCCAGGGCCTGGTTCTGGCTCATATACAGCAGACACCCTGAAGGTGGGTGCCTGATTGAATGGCTTTGAAAGCCAGAAAGTGGAACACCCTACAACATAATTTCTCTCTGTGTGCGTGAGACCATTTGGGAGTCCTCCTCAGAAAGTGATGGGGAAGGTGAATCAACCTGACCTGGATATCCACCTGAACTCTACAGGATCAATGGTGACTCTTGCTAGCTCGGGGACCTAAGGGCGTAGCTATCAGGCAAGGCCCATATATGCATCCTTTCCCACACTGCAACCCCTGACCATGGCCCAGGCTCAGCCAGGCTTCAGGTCCATGAGCCCCAATCTGACTTAAGTGACCTCCCCACAGACCCCTGCTGGCCTGACCTTTGCCTGGTTGGTGCCTGCCACCAAGATCTCCAGCCACCACGGTCTGTCCACTTGATACCCTCCCTCCACCTGCCCCCCAAGTTCATCCCCTGGTATGTGCTCTGTCTACACATGCCCTGACGTGTCACCACCAGGTGTGACATGTATAACATGTAGGCTCCCTCAGGGGTGATTGCAGGGGACTCATGAAGACCCTCTACCACACTGTCCACATTCCATGAGGAACCATCATCCACGCAGTGTCTCTGTGGTTCCTGCTGGTCTGCTAAAGGTGACAAAACACACTGCTGTTTTAGCACACCCTTATTTGTAAGATACTCTACTAGCAGCCTCAAGAACAAGGTGTGGCCTGAATCCAGGCATGTCCACATGCCACCAACAGCCAAGGCTGGCAGGGAAATAAGGGCCTCTGGGGTGGGGCTGTACCTGGGAAGCAGCAGGAAGAGAAGGGAGGACCCCGTGAGTTGAATCTTCCAATCCATACTTGTAGAATCGGGGTTCTGGGGTGCTGTATTGGTGCCTTTGAGCCAGCAGGCTGCCCACTAAGGGTATCTGAGGAAAGATCTTCACCACAAAAGCAGCCTTGCCAAAGGGGGTCTCTGAGCCTCAGTTTCCCCCTCTGAAAAACACCCCGCAGTCCCTTGGTCCACATTTGCACCTCTGCTCCCTGCTGTCCTTGCTCTGTTTTGATCTTAGGATGAGTGGCATGTGTCAGCCTGTCCCTGTCCTTCCCCTCACTGGACTGTGATCTCAAGAGCAGGGACCACAACCCTAGCTTCTCACCTGAGCAGACCACAAGGGCTGAGTAAACACTTAACAGTAGGACAGGAGGAAGGGCAAATACTGCTGTGGTTATCAGTCTTAGCACCACAGACATCATCACCCCCAGGCCCAGGACACACTTCGCCCATGTGAACCCAAGCAGCAGGGGTCCCAAGCCAAGCTAATTCTATCAAAATTCTGGGGCTGGCTCTCCAATTTCACTGGCATACATACTGGCTCCAACAGAAGCTCAGGCAGCAAGCGACTATAGGAAGCCAGGAAGCCTCAGTTCCACCAGAGCTACTGAGAACCACTTATATGCAACCCTGCCCCAGGGCCCCAAGAGACTTGCAGTGGGGCCAGCAGAACCCGAAGGGCTCAGGGCAGCTCTTTACACACACCTGGAGTATAACGGTGGAGAGAGCGCATGGGGCTGTGGGGACAGAGAGCACTTGGCATATAGGACAGGGAGCAAAGCATGGGACTGTGAGGATCTACAAATGTCTGCAGTATTCCCCCGTGTCGCTCAGAGTGATTAGCAAGCCATTGTCAGACCTTGGTCCAGTGAGAAAACGAGAGCGCTCCGAACGAGGGCAGAAGCTTTTGGAGAAGTTGTACTACTCACTAGACCCTATCTACACATTCTGTCATTTGCTTCTTCCACATAAAAATGACTGAGGGCTTCAATGCCTAGACAGGGCTGACTTAGAAAGATACTCGGTGCTTTTCTCAGGGAGGAGGGGAGAGCTTTCAGTCTTCTAGGTCCCTTGCTGGGGAGGTGGTGATGGGGCGCAAAGGAACCCTGAGAGGCTCAATCCACAGCTGTCCACTTCAGCACCATTTCACAACAGCAAGGCAATGTCTCAGGTGAAGAGACATCTACATGAAGAAACCTGCATGCGTTAGAGTGAGGGGTCAGAGTGCAGGGCTGGTTAGGGAGAGAGGTGGACAACCAAATGTCCATTAGTTTACTGGTTGAAATTGTACCAGACAGTGTTTCTTTTTTAAAAAATACAGAAAGCAGGAAAACTGATCAATAATTATGTTTTGCTTTTATAAAGAGAGCCCCTTCCTATCTATTAAAGGTAGGGGTGGCCTCTACCTTGACTGAGGTGTAAGTCACTAGAGGGAGGACATGGAGAGACAAGAAGTAGAGACCTCCTTTTGGGCTCCAATGCCAGCTGGAAAATAATCAATACCCTGGAGCCCTAAAAGCTAGAGGGCCATCTCATCAGAGCATGGTAGAGTACGTGGCAGGGAGCTCAAAGTCCACCCAGGTCAGAGGTTTTCAAACATTTATGGTGGCAGGCTGACTTTTCCAAACGAACCTTTGGAAAAAATTACACAGTATCTCCAGATAAAATAGAAAATGGAAAGCAGATTTTCCAGGCAGCTGAAATCTCTAGCGTGTGCTGGGAATTGCTTTACGCCTGTCGAAGCCCTGAAAACCCTCAGCAGATACCTCCTGGAGTGCAGGAGCTGCCCTGGCTTTGGGTAGGGTGGAAAACCTCAGACTCATCCTGCCCCGACCCCTTGGGGAGAAAACAGACCCAGAGGAAGGAGTGATTTGCCAGAGGGCACACAGCACTTGGGGACAGGCCCTGGCTCCTGGTCTCACCCATACGGGACCTAGTGGTGGCAGTGATCTTGTTTGAACATAGACCACTGCCGGACACTCCAGCCTTTGATGCCTGCATCGGTCACTTGTGTGACTGTCTGCCCAGTCCTCACCTGTGCCCTAGAAAAGGTCTGGTCACCCTCGACCATCCTTCCAGATCAATTTCCTCTGCCGCTGTTATGCATCACAATGATCCCAGACCATAAGCTGGGCGCAGCACTTCGAGATTCAAAGAGCACTCCCCACCTGTGAGCCTCCTGCAAGGAATTTTCATACCCATTTTGCAGGAGTGGCAAGTAAGGCCCAGAGAGGTAAGGGGTGAAAGCAAGATGGCCCATCTGGAGGCCGAGCCCGGGCAAACCCCAGATCTAACTTGGAGTTCTAGGCTCCTTCCCCTTCTTTTTCCCTTCCCCATACACATAAAAAGGCAAAGTCAAGGACAGCACTTTAAAGATGACCATCCCTTCCCATCTTAGCAAAGTTCACGGCCTTGAAAAGCAGTGATTTAAGGAGGAAGTACGACAAGTGAGATTATAAGAAGGCTTTGTGAGACCCAGCAATGTCAAGGATGTAATCAAACAAGGAAGGAGTTCTGATGCCTACCTTTCGCCGATGGGATGGCACAATAAAAAATGTTTTGATATTATGAGTTTTCAAGAAACTGTTCCTCTCATGTCCATAACCCGGTTCTACCTCGTAGTCCCCATTCAAGCACTCTAGGGTCGTCTTTGTGATATGAACCTTCCTACAAAAAAGGAGGCAGAGATTTGGAATGGCGTTATGGACTGCTGCCGCTCCCTACCAAGGGCCCCAGGGGCTCTGCTGCAGGGCCTGGGCCTGGACCCTCATCTGGGCTGGTCGCCATCTGAGGCCTGAAGGGTATGGGCAGGGCTCCTCCTCCCCGAGAAGTACGTTTCCTGGGATGGGCATACCCACTACCCACTCTCTATGTACCACATGACACGTGTCACCTGGGAAGAGGGGTACAGGCAGACAGAGCGCAGTGAGTGGTGAAGCTAGCACGGGAGGGTGAGAGTCGGGTGGCAGAAGGCGGGATGGACAAGGGGCCAGATGAGAAAAGAGGAGCTAAATAGAGAAAGAAACAGGCAGAGGGCCCACAAAGAAAGTGAGAAAGAAAAAGTAAAGGGAGGTGAGGAAGAGAGAAGTGACTTGGATTCTCCCCCCAGAGCCCCCAGGGCAGCAAAAGCCAGAGGTCAGACCCTGCCAGGTGCTGCAGTTATGCAAGGGGTCTGCTATCCCACAAAGAGGAGGGTGGGAGGGGGTGGGGTGCAAGGGGCCTGCCTTCACGCTTGCCCACTGTTTCTGAGAGGGGAGGAGAATTCCCTCAGGGTTAGCATATGCAGAATTGACCCCTCTGTGCAGAAAACATAACCCTGAAACTCTCCACTTGGCCTCCGACAGAATCTGGTAAGACAAGCACACAGCTTCTGCTCCTGGGAAAGGAGGCCTGAGTACACAGCCACTGGGGCACCAGATGTGCTCCCACCCGCAAATCCATTCCCAAAAGCCCTGATCCAAGCCTCTTGCACCAGCGCGCAGTCTTCTAAATTCCTTGCAGGAATAAACCTTGATTTCACAAGTATGCTCTGAGGCTGCTGGGGGGTCCAGAAGGGACTGGTGAGAGGCCCCACTGAAAGGGTGGGCTGCAGAACTCAGGAGGCTCAGGAGAGAGAGGGTCCTGTCAGCAGCACCTTCCTCTCTGCTCAGGGGCTTCCCATCAGGTCACGAGAACAAAAGCCTGCAAGGGGCCCAGAAGGAGTTAAAGCCAGCCCTGGACTCTGGCCCTCCTTGGTATCGCACCTCTTTCGCTGTCCACTAGAACCACCCCAGGCTCCTGGCACACCCAGGGCTGAGGGCTTGGTGTTCCCACTGGGGGCCTAGCTAGTGATCCTATGGGTGTGAAAGGCACTCACTCCAGGGCTGCCCTAGCCTTTGCAGCTGGCCAGTCTCTCCCTGGGGCCTCGTGGGTGCCCAGGAGACCTGCTATCACCCCATCAGCTGGCCTGAACTCCACTGGAGACAGCCAAGCAATCTGAAAACATTCCAGCACCAGAAGTCTCCAAAAATGTACTTGTGTGCTCATCCATTTGTTCATCTGGTCCATCCTTCATTCAACAATGGGCTGGCTGGTGTGACGCTGGTCTGTAGGAGCTAACCAACTGCTCTCCAGGTATGCAGGGTGCCAAGTGCTCCGAGAAGTGAAAGCCCCGGTGCACATGGAGGGGACCATGTGGGTCCTCAAGGTGGAGAAGAAGTCATCAGAGCCTCTGACCTGCCCTCACCAGCTGGCCCATGCAAGGGAGGTAGGCAAAGCAAGGAGAGGTGCCACCCTTCCTCCCTGTAGGCACATTGCTCACCCAAGATTCTTGGCCTGAGACTGTACCAGGTGCACCCCAGAAGCAAGGTCACCACAGCCACAGGTGCCAGGGACAAGGTAAGCCCTGGTCCTCCAGTGCCACAGCCAGCAAAGGGGCAGACCCTGAGGGGCAGGGGAAGGGGCAGGGGCTTGGGCTCAGGACGCTATTTCGTCTGCTTCAAGTTAGACTGGAGAATGAGCTCGGCACATCTCTGGAAGGAGTGACATACAGCTAGACGGGGCTGTGCAGGCTCTGGGTATACGAGATCTCCAGTGCCTCCATGGTGCAGAGTGTGATGTGCACTGCTCCTGCCAGGAATTGGCACTGGCAAGGCAAGGAGTGAGCAGCAGGCTTCATCCTTCTCAGGTCTGCGGTCTCCAAAACAGCTTCTGGGGCACACAACCATCAGAAAAGACCCCCTGGCTCAGCCACGGGGTCCTCGATGAAATGCTGGAAAAACACATCTGCCTATCTGTCTGTCCATCTGTCCCTCTGACTGCCCTCACCGAATGCCCAGGGAGTCAGGTGTGTCAGGATGAAGGTTGTGCTGTGTTTTGATGCCAATCCCAGTACCCAGCCCCATTCTGGGCACAGAAGAGGTGCTTCATAAATATTTTGAATGAACAAGTAGATGAACACAGCAAAGAAAAGAACCAAACTGAAAATAACACAAGAGCAAAGAACTAGGAAGAGGTGAGTGAGGACAAGCCACAACACCCTGGGGTCCTGGCAGTGGGGAGACGGTACTGGGGGAAGCGGGTTGGCAGCCCCTGGCCCTGCTCACCCTGGCTCTCGCCCAGTTTCATCCTCCAGCTCCTGCCTCAGCATCCCCTCTCCTGAGCCCTCTTCCACTGAAGCTACTCCTGGCCACTGCATGGCTTAATACAGTGTTTGGTCCTCACAGGGCTCAGCTGGCCGAAGCACCAGACCCAGGGGCCCACTCCTTCCTGCATGAGGCACGCTCATCCCCTGGCTTCAGACACCACACCTGTCCTGTGGCCTTTCTGCCTCACAACTCGCTCCTTCTTCTCACTGACCCTTTCAGTGGTAGGGCCCAGGGCTCAGTCCTTCTTCTTCTTCTCTTCCTCCTACCACTTCCTCAATAATGCCCCTTGTGGTTCTTGCCTAGACCTACTGATGATGCCCAAATCTACAGCCCCTGCTGAGACCACTGCCTGGCACCTGACAGACCTCCTATCTCAACAACCACCCTGGCGATGTCCCTGCCTAGTGGGACCTATCAGGGCCACACCATTCCACGTGTGCGCCCCAGCAGTCCCAGCCCCGACCATCCTGTGCCATCTGGACTCCTCCCATCACCCGATCCTTCCTCACATCATCATGTCTACTTTGGGATTCCACATACGGTTCACGGTCCACCTCCCCATGGGATGTGAACTCCACAGGGTAGGGCCCTGTCTGTATAGTATCGATGTCTAAACACCCAGCACCATGCCTGCACACATCAGGGGCTCTGTAAATGTTATGCTGCAGGCTGGCAGTATTTTTTGCAGCATGTCTCAGGAAGGAGGAAGTGGTGGGAAGAGAGAAGAAAGGAAGGGAAGAAGTAGAGAAGGAGAGCAGGAGAGGAGCGGGAGGACGGCTGTTCCCTGCACGCCCACATCGCTCCTGGCAGGTCTGGCACCTGGAGTGTGGAGGAGAGTATGAAAGCCCTGCCCCACATGATGAGAAAGCACCGCGGTGGAGATTTATGGGAAGAAGGGGAGCCAGAGGGGAGGACCTTGTGTCCTAAAACCCTGTCGGTCCAGTGTGGCTGGAATGCACAGAGCTCTTAGTGGCTAGTGCTGAGGAGCAGGGACATCAGGCTAAGGGTCTGGACTTTATCTTGAGGGCAGTTGAGAGGTGAAGGCCTACTCTGGCCATTGGAGGGGATGCGGTGTAACTGGAAGGCCCCAGCAAGACCTGGATGCAGAATGATAAAGTGGAAGAAATCCCAAAGAAAGGTGGGTCTGGGGACAAGGAAGGTTGGGCAGCTCTGCCAACTGGCTTTATGTCTGAGAGGGTCCGCCTAGAGGAAGGAAGGACACGCTCAAACTGATGCCCAGGGGCAGGTGCTCCGAGGCAGTGGGGGCCATTTGAAGTTGGGGATAGGTGGGTGCCTGGTTGGAGACCACAGTGATCTATAGCTGAGCTCCATTAAAAATCCTAGGGGCTGTTAGGGCCAGTCACCACCTTCCCTGGCAGGCTGGCCACTGGTCAAGGAAGACACTTAGCCCTCATCTCTGCCTGCCTCCTCCCTTTGTTCTCATTTCTAATTTCTATAAATGCTACTTCCGTGAATCTGACAAATCTACTTTTTGTGATTTTGGACAACTGCCTGAGCTGGCAACTTCTCTGGAAGGCATAAAGAAGGTGCCATCTGATTCAGCCTACCTCCCTTGAGTCCAGGAGGAAGAGGGAAAGATGCAGGGCCAGGGGGTCGCACCCCTTGGGGTGAGGGGTAGGCAGAGGGCAGCCCAGTGCTGTTCAGAAGGGTCCAAGCCCAATGGTGGAGATATTGGCCTGTAGACTCCAAGTTACACAGCAGGTACATAAACAGGGGCTCTACAGAAGCAGACCCTGGTAGGCTGGGCCTGATGCTCAAAGTGTGCTTGGGCATCAACAGCTAATCTCACAACCTTGCAAGGCATCTTCTCCCTCTTCCTTTTACAGGAGGAAAATAGGATCAAAAGGATTGAGTGACTGTGTGTGGTGAGAGACCAGCGGCCAGCCACAAAGCCCCCTTTCTTGCCACAGCAATATTCTCCTTCTGGCTGCTGCTGTGTAAAGGAAGAAATAAAGAACTTCCACTCCATTCTCAAGTTAAGGTTTTATAGAATATTATGCACTGACGTTATGTAATGGAGTGGAAAAAAAAGAGACCAAAGGAGGCCACTGTAATTAGAAGACACTTTGAGTGCACAAGCCTATGGGACATCTATGCCAGCTCTAGAAGGACGTCTGCAGCTCCCCTCCTGGAACTCAAAAGCCACCCGTCCCAGCACCACCCTGGAGATGTTTGAGTGAACAAGCAGAAGCAAGCACAAGAGCAGTGAGAGCCCACCCAGTAGCACGCACGCGGCCAGCTTCTCACATGCACTACATCTTCGGCTGAGCTGGCTCCTGAAGACAGTGCCCAAGGCTGAGGGGCTAAGGGGCCTGGCAGGGTCCCAGAGCAGACCACCCACCCCCCAGGATGTACAATGGCAAGTGCAGGCTGAGTGAGGTTGGCTCCTCTGTGGTCTCTGTGCCACAGGGAAGCTGGTGGGAGCCAGCAGGAGAGAAGAAGCCCGAATAACACATGCACAGCCCCATGTGGCCCCACCTCCCCATGTGACTTACCCTGGCAGGCCGGCGGCTTCCATGACGTTGGCTAGGGTCACATCATTGGACCATACATCGTACTGCCACTTGCGCAGGCCCAGCACCCCACAGAGCACCCGGCCTGTGTGCAGCCCCACACGCATGTTCAGGTTCACCTCAGTGGCCTCAGCCACAGATCTGCAACACAAGCAGACAGGGACCCATCCAAGTGCTGAGAGCTGCCTGGCTCCTGGGAAGGGGAGTGGGCTCCAGGACAGTAGGCTGTGCCCCACTCTGCCCCAGCACTCCACTCAGTGCCCAGGACTGGGTCAGAGCCCAAGAGGCCCCCCGAACCCATACGTCAACTGAGGCCTGCCCACCCTACCTGGGGACTGACAGTCCAAGTCCAGGTGCCAGGCAGGCAGGGCTCCCAGGTCACCTTAGACCAGCACAGTATTGGAACCAGCTCTGTGGGCCACCCTCCACAGCCCCCCTGCTGAGAGTAGTCCCCAGGCTGAGCTGAACCCAGGACCCCCACTCATGACTCATCACCACTTCCATGGCCAGAGGAAGCAGAGAGAGTGCTGCCATACTTCATTCCTTCTCTGAAGGGTGTGACATCAGGGGTGACCTCCATGCCAAGGGAGTGTCTGTATTCCCCCCTTCCCCATGAGACACCCACTGGCTTGGGCCTGCATAGGCTGCAAGGTGTCAGTGCTGACCCCAATGGAAACAACTGGAGCCCTGAACACGGTGAGATGTTTGCCCTCAGCTCCACACGGTGAGGCCAGGCCTAGGACAAGGACTGGCACACGAAAATCCGTGCTGTTAACATTGGTGAGCACAATGGTGTGTGAATGGCATCTCTATAAACTCTCGAACAAAAGTGTGGACTCTGAGGTCAGGCTGCTGGGCTCAAAACCAGCTCCACCGTCCAGTGCTGTGTTGCCTTGGGCAAAACCACTTGGCTTCTCTGGGCAGCAGCTTCTCCTCCAGGAAATGGGAGAACATGAGCCCCTCTTGTGCACGGCTGTGCGGGGGAACCTTGCCTAGGGCAGGACCTCATGTGGATAGGTGCATGGTATCTCCAGAAGCTCTTGATGTGGATGGTTTTACAAGACCCACGTAAAGAGATGACTGCAGTACTACTTAGAGCAGACAACAGCTGAAATCTTTAGAGCGGGGACTCCCCTCTCCACCGCTCCAACAACGTGAAGTACACATTGAAGTAAACCACCATGGTCTCCACTACAGAAAACAAGGAGACAGACAGACAGAGGACATGTGCTGAAATGTGGTGGCGGCTCCTCAGGGCTGATACCTGGCCATTTTATTTTTCTGTGTTTTCTACTTTATCCCCCAGGGGCAGAATTTGTTTTATTAAACAAAAGTTTAAAAGCTGTCAGTCATTTTGGTGCTTCCTCAAAAATCTAAACGTAAAACTACCATATGACCTAGCAATCCCAATCCTAGGTTAAAAAAAAAAAAAAAAACCAAACCCATTGCCATCAAGTCAATTCTGACTCATAACGACCCTACAGGACAGAACAGAACTGTCCCATAGGGTTTCCAAGGAGCGTCTGGTGGATTCCAACCGTTGACCAAAAGGTTAACAGCTGTAGCTTTTAACTACTGAGCCACCAGGGTTCCTATCCTAGGTATATACCCAAAATAACTGCAAGCACGAAAGCAAACAGAAACCTCTACGCCAGTGTCCACTGCAGCACTTTCCAAAATAGCCAAAAGGTGAAACAACCTAAATGTCCATCAGCATGAATGGATAATCAAAATGGGGTATATACAATGGAATACTATTACCCAGCTGTAAGAGAAACAAAGTCTTGATGCATGCCTCCACACAGATGAACCTTTAAAGGGTATGCTGAGTGAAAATAAGTCAGTCACAAAAGGCCAAATATTGTATGATCCCCTTATATGAAATACCTAGAATAAGCGAATGTATAGAGATCAAAGTTTATTACCAGACGCGGGAGGGGGAAGGAGGGATTCATTGCTTAGGGGTTTCTGCCAGTGGTGGTAGACAATTTGTAAACTGACAGAGATACCGGCTGCACAACGTAATGAATATAATTAATTCACTGTATTGTGCTGCAAACTTTTTGGAACTGGTTAATGTTTTGCTTTGTGTGTATATGTATTTTCCACAATAAAAAATAAAGAAAAAGGGAAACCTGTCAGTGGGGAAGGTGTCAGGCATGTCTGCTGCTCTGGAAGGGACAGAAATGAGACATGAGTAAGCACACAAGGGCCGTGGTTGGCCCTCGGAAGCTGAAGGCGTGATGCTGAGGGGCACTCAGACACTTGCATCAGGCAAGCAGGCAGACTTTCCACCTCTCCCACAGCCATCCCTCCTCAGGACCTTCCTAGACCCTCACCTGTGTGACTGAAGCCTTGGGTGCCCCAACACAAGATACCTATTAGCCTCCTCTCAATGTCTCACAGCCCTGGGCACAGCCCTCTGCTCTACCAGGGCCCGGGGGCTTCGCAAACCTCTAGGGAGGGCTGGGGGCTATCCAAGGAATCTGTCCCCCAGGCTCCCCTCACCCAGCCCTCCTGAACACATCGAAGAACTGAAAGTGACAGATTCTGGCCTTTTGGATATAACTCTCCGTTTTCCACCCTATCTGCCTTCACTTGCCTCTTGTCTCTTCATCTTTCCTAAGCATTTGATAGTTTAAACATTAAGCGGTTCAAACCACTTTGAGTCCTTTTTGGAAGTAGGCAGGACAGCTCTCTGTTCTGATCAGCCCCAAGTGCCCTCCCCAGCCCCCAGGGACTGCACACGTCAGTGCACCTGGGCCTGTCTGAGCAGGTGTCCGTGGACAGGTGGGCCAGGCAGCTATACCCTGCAGTGGCCCAAGTGATGAGCAAGGTCTGTGAGAGAGCAAGGGGACAGCGGGAGCACAGCCACACAGCCCTGCCCATAAAACAGAGCCAACCCTTCCCCCATCCCTGTCTGCCCCCTCTGCAGGGACAGGCACCCTGTGCCCAACCACAGGTGGAGCACCCCGTACCTTGGGCCAGCCAAACCCTGGGCTCTGCTCACGCAGGTCCTATTCCCACTTCAAGACTTGGGATCCACTGAGGAACACCCCACGTGGCGCCAAATAAGACTTCAGGCAGCAGCACAAGGCTGTCAGAGATGTCGCCTCCCATGAGCCTGGCTGATCCCTCTTTGCAGTAATCCCTTCCCACTCTGCCCAAGTCACTTAGATTACCAGCATGACAGCACGAGTCAGCAGTAGAATGCTCCACACTGATGCCCTGACCACCTCCTCCTACCTGCAGAGGCTACACAAGTTGGGCTGAATCATGGCAGACCTGGGGATGTCCTGACATGCTCTGGGACGTGGTAGTAAGGGCTGTCTAGTGAGGAGCTGCCCCCACACTGCCTCTCATCCTCGCCCTGGCTCAGGTGAGGTGTCGACTTCTACTCTGTTTCCACACAGCTGCACACAGCACCATCCAGCAGCGGCTGCACACACTGGCCGGCAGCCCAGCAGCCCTCCGCTCCCCGGCGTTGGCCTCTGCTCAAACCAGCAACACTGTCAGCCGGAAACGTCTCACACAGCCCTGGAGTCCCAGTGCAGGGTACAACTGCGACAGCTCCAGAGGGATGCAAGCCACGCGTTCACAGAAAACGCTATTTGAAAGTTAACCGCTGACATTTCTTTAACACCTATTTAATCTTATAAATGTTGAACAAACTTTTTGAATTTTAACTTTTTTCAGTTGTTTGCCAATCTTCAATGAGAAGCACTGAGATAAAAAAAATTAAAATTCATTTTTCAAAACTCACAAAAGTAAATCGGTGCAAAACACTGCAAATAACTGCAATTGCTAAGGTGTTTCTGTGCACCTTTGGCACTTCTATGCCTGTGGTTACAGAGGGTGGGTGGTCCGAGGACAGCAGACCCCAGACCTCGTCTTCCAGCTGCCCTGATGCACCCCCAGGCCCCAGGTGCCTGCGCCCAGCACCTCCCCCCAAGATCCACGCCTGACAGCCTCATTGTCCTTCCTACCCAGCACTTTCTACCTGGACTCCCCACTTTTCATTCTTTCCAGTAGGTTCTGCATCAAATATCAACATCTCGATTCTGGCAACATCTAATCTGTGCTTAACTAGGCAATTATTTCAAAATAAACCATGATCCTCTGGCCTTATTGTTCCAGGAATGCCCAAGCTGACTTGCCTAGACCAAACAGAACTCCTAACTTCATTCCCAAGGAATACAATTTCAAGACTTTTTCTGATTTTACTTCTGCCTGACTTTTCTTATTTACTCTCAGGTTCACTTATTTATCTCAATTTTTTTTTTTTTTTCATTTAGGCACAATGTCCAGAACGCACACACTGTCTGCAGCCCTGACACTAGCTCTAGGTGGCCTGACAGGAAGGAAGCGAGCATGGCCATGTCCGTGGTCAGGGGCACCCTCAGCCCTCTGTAAATGAGCTCTGGCAAAGCTGAAACCTAACCACACATGGCTGTACTGAAGCTTGAAAAATGAAAGGAGACAAATTCATCCATTCATTCAACCATTCAACAAATACGTGAGCTTGTTTACCTCAGGCATTATGCTAAGCACTGAGGCTACAGCTTTGAACATAATAGGAAAAAGAAGAAAGAGAGTGGATATTATAGAGTTATATTTACTATCATCTAGGCAGAAAATTCCAGAAATGGTGACAACAGACATACCCTGTGCCAACCTCCACCCCCTAGCCACCCCCCACCACAGTGAGGGGGAAAGGGCAGAGCGATTGCTTTCAAGCTTCACTGTGCTCAAATTCACAACCTCAACTTGGACTCATCCCAGCCCTCCTGGGCCTCAGTTTCCCCATCTGTAACAAAGCAGGTTCTCCACCTGGAATAGACAGGATTGGAAAAGCTTTGAACCCTCTAAAAGTATAGGGCCAAGAGCGTCAGTGCATCTTGGGCTGTTGTAATGGTGGTAGGGCAAGGGCCCTGGGCTCCCACTTCTAGCCAAGCATCCCATGTGTTTTTGACTTAGAGACCCACTTGAATACACTTCACAGCCAGGTCCCAGCCCCCAACACCACTTGATTCTTGCTGGGAGCCTCTGTATGTTAACATGCCTTTTATAAAGACATCCTAAACCCTCTTTTCCCCCACGCTCGGTCTGCAGTGAAAAGTGCCTAGATGGCAGGTGTGGATGTCCTTGTGTTTAGGGGTTAGAAAAGCAGAAAATGGTAAACACTGACAGTCATGTTTTCCCATAGAATGAACATTCTACTCCGTGAGCAGAAAAGACCACGCCTCACTTGTTAGACTCCTCCAGCTTGGCTGGAGTGTGGGTGCTCCTGTTTTGCTGCAAGTTCTCTGTCGGTTTGAAGTTACTTTGTCCAGTTCTTCTTCAGTCCAGTGGTGGAAATGCCCTGCCCCTTCAGAAGTCCTCCTGATGCTCAGGAGCGCAGGAACCAACTGCCAGGTTTTCAATGGCTAGCAGTCCTGGTAGATGTGCTGCCAGCGGACTAGCAGCCTAAAGGAAGAGCTGATGATACTGGTCCGCACCGCCGGGGGTGGGACCAGAGATGCCTCCTCCCCTCTGCACAGAGCACCCTCAGAGACCACGTGGTCTGTACAATATGCAGTCAAGAATCTTACAATCAGCCAAGCCCATATCTCAAGCCTTTGGTTTTCTCTGCCACTCAGAAGTCTAGCCTCGGGCAAAGACTTGACATCTCAGAACGGCAGCCCCACTCCTCCTTCCTGGTCACCCACGGCCTGGGCAGGTCACCTAGGGCCTACCCTTCCAAAAGTGGCAATAAGTCGATTCAGCCTAAAAGGGCATGGCCTACACTTTAGGAGAGGGGAGTACAAGGGCCTTCTGAAGGATACGTGTGCTCAGGGCAGGAAGGAAACACAGGAAAGCACAGAGGCTGGCTCCACAGCAGACACCTGAATGTGTAGCTCAAGCCCAGCTCTGGCTGGCCGCGCCTGCCAAATGCTGCTTTTGGTCACATTTGCTTGTCTTTTTGCATTCTTCTGGAAGAATTCTTTTGTTTCCAAATTCCAAACCAAAAACTCCATTCATAGGTAGAAGGACAAGAAACATAAAAATCCACCTCTATGTGGACATATCCCTCCATGCAATGAACATATTTGTCCTACAGGGTTCCAATGTGATGGGATGAGTGGCCAATGTGGCTGGCAGCCTGCCAAGGATGGCTGCTCCTCCGGAGCCTCCACAGGAAGGCCAGCCATACAGAAAGCCCATTGACCTGTCCCATACTCAGGACAATCAGAGGAGGGAAGAAGGGCTTAAGGGGCAATCTTTCTAAGCAGTTTGCCTGGGGGCTCTCCTTCCTGTGCAAGGCCAGGTACCTGGCAGGGCAGCACCTCGAGTCTGCCCAAGGCCCTGTGGATTCTGTAAGCTCTGGCATTGAAGCAGAGGGGGGCCTCAGGAGCCGAGGATGCTTGCATCAGCACGGAGGTCAAGGGGCAAGGCCAGAAAGATAGGGCCACTGAAGTCAGGATCTCAAGACTTTGGAGAATTGTAGGGACAACCAAGGGGATGCTGCAGTTTCAAAGAGCAAGTGGACCACCAAGCAGAGGAGGGCGGGGGAGATAATGGCTCCTGGCAGTCAGTACAGTGCAGCCAGCACAATACCACGCACAGAAGAGAAAAGAAGAGACTCAGGGCTTCCTGACCCCCAGAGAGACATTTAATAATACATAAATGGGGAAGTCAAGCCAAGCCGGGAGCCATGTAAGGGGGACTCTAAGCTTAAGTAGCGGCAGAGGGACCCTGAGCAGTGACATAAGGAGATGCTGCACCACGGAGCATCCAGCCAGCAAGGAGAGGCAGCGGGAGGAGCTGGAGGACAGACCCAGAGTTTTGGGGGACTATCCCCAGTCAATGCAGTGAAGCCCACAGACCTTTGGGGTAGGAGGCTGTCTGGCTCAGTTCCACTAGCAACTGGTTCAGCCCTGTCAAGCCTGGTATTAGGGGGCTTACAGGCTCTTATACCCAGTCTGTGCCTGGCACACAGCAGGGCTTCATAAACATTACTAAGTGAAAGGGTGACATTTATCTCCCCATAGCTTCCACCCAGAGAACCTCTTGTTAATCCAAGGAGATCACACAGAATACATGATAGGACAGGATAGGATGTTGTTGTTAGGTGCCATTGAGTCAGTTCCAACTCACAGCAACCCCATGTACAACTGAACGAAACACTGCTCGGTCCTGTGCCACCCTCACGATCCTTGCTATGTTTGAGCCCACTGTTGCAGCCACTGCGTCAATCCATCTCGTTGAGGGTCTTGGATATATGATTGAAAGGATATAACTGATGTATGCTACAGTATATGACTAATATATGATATGATCGGTATAACACATGATGGTAGAATATGATTGAAATAAGATACAAGATTGACACATATGATGTAAGATATGGCTGATATATGATGAGATATGATATGACTGATCTAAGATATGGTATGATTGCTATAAGATGATATAACATGCTATCCTTTCAGACAACAGAAGACAGTATCAAATTTCTATCCCTCTCAATCTTCTTGAACCAGGTATCTTTACTTCCTTCACCTTTTTTGGCCAGGCTTTAAGCATTTCTACCAGTCTGGTCTCTCTTCTCCACAACAGTCATTCTCACATTTTGGTGCATACTAATAACAGCTGGGGAGCTTTTAAGACCCACGATGCCTAGACTATCACCCAGATGAACTGCATCAGACTCAGAAGCAGGCTAAGACCCGTGTTTGTAAATTCTCTCAGGTGATCCAGTGTGCTTCCAGGCTTAAGACCCCCTGCCTGAAGGCCTTCACTGTCTTCACGCTCCCAGAAGGTGGAGTCCAGGGCTGAGGATGCACCTCCCTCCTGCTAACGTACTGCTCTTACTAACACAGCCTGAAGGTGCACTCCTCTTGTGCGGACCGCACCACAAGGATGTCTACACAGAGCCCTCTGGTAACCCCAATCTCCAAAGTGTTGTCCTGTTTTGATGTTCTATTTATTCTTTCACTCCAGCAGCTACTTTATCATGTCTTCCTCATACAATTCTTGTGCTATTAATTTTCTACTCTCATATGTGAAACTTTGAACCAATCCCTGCTAAATCTCATCTCACTGGGTCATACCCTTTACTCCATACTTTTGAGACTTAATCTGATCTCTGCTTCACCCCATAAGGTCAACTTCTCAGCTCTGTACCATCCCCTAACTTGTTAAAAGGCCTCCTATGTCTTCATCCCAGTCACTGATAGGACCATGACAAGACAAGGCCGAATAATTAAAAAAAAAAAAAAAGGGCAGACCAGACTCACGGGTCTGCTCCTTCTTCCAGTAATGCTCACCCTGCCTGATGCCAGCACACCTCTCTCCACACAAGACCTGAGGCCTTGATACCTGCCTTGGTGAGGAGCAAGGACACGCATCTCCTTCTGAAACGGAATTCAGCTGGATCTGAGGCAAGCGCCCCTCACTCCCCCTCCCACTCCCCCAGGTGTCTTATCTGGCTAAGCACAGGTTAGTGTCTTTAAGCATGACTAAAGCACACTTAATTAAGACCAGGGCTTACTGTAGACAAAGAAACAGCCACAGACCTGATGTAAAGGAGGGGCCATCAAAGCAACACTCCACAGCTCAGGGGGACTTGCTGGATCCAGCCTTCTCCTCATGTGGTCCTCACAGCCCCAGGAAAGGTGACCACACCTTGGGACAGACTAACCACGACCAAGCAGGGCCTTGTAAGGGCATGTGTGGCGCAAATGGGGTCAGCAGCCATAACCCCCAGCCCAGGCCCTGCCCCCTGTAGGCACTTACGTGATGGTATCAATCATGTCAAGCCCCATCTCCACACAGCAGTGGGCGTGGTCAGTCTTGGGCTGGGTGAGGCCCGACACGCAGTAATAGCAGTCCCCCAGGATCTTGATCCGCCGGCAGTGGTTCTCCTGCCGGGGAAAGGTGAGACCCACATGTTAAGGCAGCAGAAGCTTCGCAGGACGGACTCCAAGCCACCCTTCTAGACCTCACCTTCTCCCCATCGCCACGGTGATGGGGAGGATCTAGCACACAGAACAATAATTGTACATCTACCATGTCCCAGCCCAGGGCCAGGCTGGCAGTATGTGAAGCACCCTCCATCCGGCCCAGAGGGCACAGCCAGGCTCCCAACACTGACACATCCCACACTCCCCTCCCTCACAGTTCTCCTTCCACCTGGTATGTCCACCACCACCAACCCCTGCCCCTGCCTCACCCTATATTTCACTTGGTCCCACCTTACAGACCCTCCTAGTCCAGCTGAAATGTCAGCTCCAACAGACGTCTACCCCAAGCCCCAGACAGTGTCTTCTTTCTCTGAATTTGCACAGCGTCTCTCGTGGTGCACATGTACCGATTACAGTGTCAGCCCTTCTGGAAGATGCTGTACCCCCACCAGGCAGCCACTTCTCCCCAACAGTTTGAGCACAGTGCCTGAGCCACAAGAAGTCTAAGCAGCTCTCAGGAAAGGAACCATCTGCAGCAGGGCCTGCGTCCTGCAGTGATTCCACTGGTGAGCCCTGACCCGCCACTCACAGGGTGTGCAACATCTCTGAATGTGCACCCACTCAGTGATTAAATGGGAAGGATAAGCTCCTGCCTCCCAGGTCACTTTGAGGACTGAGATAACAGATGCAAAGCACTCATTATACCACTTGGCATATGCTTTAATGAATAAATACTAACTGAGATTTTTATTGTGACTGTTACTATTTTTAGTTCAAGGAAAACACTAAGACAGAAGCTCTTTACATTTGGTCTCAGGATCCTTTTACATTTTTACAATGACTGTTGTTGTTAGACGCCATTGAGTCAACACCAAATCATAGCGACCCTACGTATAAGAGAACAAAATGTTTGCCCAGTCTTGCGCCATCCTCACAATCGTTACTATGTTTGAGCCCACTGTTGCAGCCACTGTGTCAATCCATCTCATTGAGGGTCTTCTTCTTTTGTACCAACCCTCTAACAAGCATCATGTCCTTCTCCAGGGGCTGGTCCCTCCTGAAACATATCCAGAGTAAGTGAGACAGAGTCTTGCCATCCTCACTTCTAAGGAACATTCTGGCTGTACAATGATTGAGGGCCTCACAAAAAAACTTTTGTTTAAGTGGGTTATATCTACTAAGATTCACATTAGAAGCTACAACTGAGAAAACTAGAGCATATTTATTGTTTTAAAATTGACAGTAGTACATCCATTACATGTTAATAACACATTTTTATGAAAAATGACATTTTGCGAAACAAAAAAATGAGAAGAGTGTCATTTTTAACAATTTTATAAATTTCTTTAATATCTGACTTAAAGGAAGCAGCTGGACTGTATTATCCACTTCTGCATCCATCTGCTGTGATATGTTGTCTGTGTTGGGGTAAAGGAGGGGTGCTGGCCTCACACCGACATGTAGTTGGACAAGACAGGGTCTTGCATGGCCCCCAAGGACATCGGACTACACCGAGAACCCTGGCATTACACAAACGAAGTACTCCATAGCTTATATTTATTTGTTCTTTGGCTTTTTATGAATACTCTGAATTAGCACAGCACATTGAAGATAGGCATTCCTGGCTCTCAGTATCCAGGTGCTCATACATCCTCCACCTCTGCCTAAGGCTGTGACTGGGGGCTGGAGGACGGGAGGACCCGGAGCCAGTGCCCAGCGACATGGGCAGCGAGGGGCGCCAGCTGACCTTGCAGGCCCACATTGCTGGTGGTGCAGGGGTGTGACAGTGGTGAATGGTCCTGGAGTCCTTCCCAGGCCTGTCCGCCCGCATCACACGGAAACATCTCTTCTACAAAGTGGCTCTCAGGCTCAGCGCTGTGGGTGTCTTGAGTGATGGCCCCATCCCCCACCCCCATCCCCCATCTGAGAGGGGGGTGATGTTAGCCACACAAAGGGGGCTCTGCACTCGCTCCTTATACACCTGCTGGCCATCACGCACATATGAATGGCGAGCACTGAAGCAGCCTCAGAAAGACCAGGCAGTCTGCTCTGTCCAGAGCCCCTGGCCTCACACTTGCAGAGAGCCATCCAGGGCAGCTGGGAGAAGGCATAGAGGCAGTTTAGAGTCTGGCCAGGGAGGGCCCAGTCTCGGTGTGATTGTGGGCAAGTTACTCACCTTTAGAGAGACAGTTTCCTCACCTGCAGAATGGAAGTAACCCCACTGACACCACTTTCAGGCTGGGCTGGAGTTATCAGGCTCATGAAGGCCCAGCTCAGAGCCAGCGCACCCAGGGCATGTTGGGAGCATATGCTCCAGGGCCAAACAGCTGAGTTCTGATCTGCACTCTGCCCTGGGCAGGCCATGGACCCTCAGGGCCAATATTCTGCCATTTGTGAGATGGGGCTCAGAAACACTCATCTCACAGAAGCTGCAGGGACCCCAAAGGATGGCCTGGGTAAGGTTCTCAGCAGAATGGCCGGCCACTGCAGTTCCAGGATTCCAGGTGATGACCAGTGGATGGGGCCATGGTCAGTGTTCAGTAAAGAACAGCACAGTACCCCAAAAAAGGCTGGTCAGCATGGGCCAGACCAAGACACGTCAGAGAGGCCAGGGCAGGTGGCCTGACCAGGGTCAGCTTGCTAGTACCAGTGGTGCTGTGGCCTGCCATGTGACACTCTCATCCAACAGCCCTGTCTGCCCATAGGTACCTCAAGGCCAGCTCTGCATCCCCACTGTGGATGAGCTGGCTGGCTGCCTGTAACACTGAGATCAGCGAGGGGGAACACACTGGGAGGCCCACGACCCAAGCCTCCAGACTAGCAAGGCATCTGGGCCGTTTCCTAGAGCTTCTACAATGCCTTTCTCACAGGTCCCCATTGTTACCACCCAGAAGAAGGAGATCTCAGAGTCCCCCACACAGTCAGAACATCCAGACCACAATGTGTGGGCACCGGGGGTTAGGGGGACACCTCTCTGCTCCCACACCCTGGCTTTGTCAGACTCCGCTTCCTTTCTCAGCCAGTGTGAGACAGGGAGGCTGCTGTGGGGTCCCTGTTGCCTGCCCCCACCCTGAGAGGTCAGGTCAGTGACCCCTCTGGGGTGTCTATGAAAACCACCATGCCTGATTCTTGCATACAACATCAGGAGGGTCACACACCCAGTTCTGGGGACCCAAGCTTCAGACAACAAGGTCCTTTTGGTGAGATGTGCTCTCTGCCTTCTCTGTATCTCCTGTAACAAAACAAAGTGCTCACACCAGGGAAGGGGTCACGAGTGAGTGCTGGGTGACTGTATGGTCCCTCTGCGCCCCACCCTCCACCTCTTCCTTCAGGGCCTATGGCTCTGCTGTGCAGGGGTCACGGCCCATCCTCCCTGAGGTCGCCCCCATTCATCTCCATGAGTGAAGACAAGGCACAGAGCAACATACAGTCTGCTCTGAACAAGTATGCTGATGGGACAAGTGTCTGCTAAAGGCTGCTGTGTGGGTAGATATGCAGGCCCCTCACAAACAGGGCAACTTGGAGGACAGGAGAGCCTGGAGGTTTAAAATGCAAATTAAGGGCCCTTGAGTGGAGCTGCTTACAACAGCCTTACTGTGACTCTAGACCCTGCCAAACCACAGGGTATCTGACACCAACAGAAAGTGGGGTGACCTCAGGCTGGCCCAGTGAGTGGAATCTGATGGTAATCCCCATGGGAATGACATGGAAGAATGAGCTGTGCAAAGACTCTGGGTGAGAGGGCAGCCTGAGCACCGTGGAAAACCTCTGTGAGATGCTGCCAGGCCATAGGGGCGGAGCTGGTGTAGGCAGTAGACCTCTGACCAGGGGTAAAAGTCAAGGTGACCTGCCAAGGGACACTCCCTTTGCATATAGCCACTCAAAAAAACAGTATGGAAATGGGGTCAGCCTGGATTCTGGAGTTTTCTGGACTAGGATAAGGTCAGCATACTACACACACTGGGGTGCGTAGATATGGCTTCCTGGAGGGTCAGATGTGTATATGGGGACAGGTGAGAGGGGAGGATCACCCTCTCAGCCTGGGCTTCCTCTCACCTGAACCCTCCTCCACCATGTGAGTGGCCTGGTGAGGGGGAGGGAAGTGTTCACCCCCACAGTGGGTGGTAGAAACAGCCCAGAACAAATGCATGGACTAAAATGCTGAATTTTTAAAAAATATCAAATGTCCTGGATTTTGTTAGCCTGCTTAAGCCCCCCTCCTACCCCCCCAAAAAGAAAAGAGTTTTAATTTGCTTTTGGCTTATAGATTTTAAAATATTCTCTGTAAATATCAATAGGTACAGCCTGGTCCGCTTAGAGTTTGGAGTTCCTGCTTGAGACCAGCACGGAGGAGGGTTTGCGGCACCCTAAGAGCCGTGAGTCCAGCCAAAAAAACTAAGAAGTTGGAGGGTTGGAGGGGCCTGACAAGGGGTCAGGCCCTGGTGGGCCGAGGAAAGGGGTCTAGTGCTGTGCTCTCCCTCTCAGCCTTGGAGGGGACTGGATTGGTGAGTCACACGACAACAGACTCCCCATCAGAAACTCCAGAAGGACTGAAAGGAAATCCAGTACAACAGTCTCTTGTCTGCTTCTGGGGTGTGACCTGAGGAATGTGGCAGGCTGGCAGACAAGCCCTGGGCCCACACTGGCCTGCTTAAACAGAGACCACCCACTCCAATATCCCTGACCCTGGCCTGCTCCGGCACTGATACCAGAAGGTCCTGGAAGTGCTGAGAAGCCCAGAGGAGAGAGAGGGGCTGGAGGGAGGTTTTGGAGGAAGCAGAGAACTCAGTGGGATCATGAAGACCAGAGCCCAGAAGATACCCAGGCTCCCTCTATGGCCAGCTCGAACACAGTAGAGTCCAGTGAGGCAGAGGACAACATGGGGACCCCACACCACACCCCCAGTGCTGAAAAGGCAGGGGAGCTCCCTGCAGCTGAAGAAGGAGAAAAGAGAGCGTTTGAATTAATCTCATTTACACCCTGAAAAAACTGCATTTAAAACCCAAACTGGCCAAGTTATATTAACTTCACAAGATGAAGTTTCTGGCTATCAGTGAAAAACGGGTTCCTAAAGGCAAATTCAATGATAAGAGATTTTAGAAACTCCTATTTCCACTATTAAAGAAAGAAACTGAGGACCAAACTGACAGATTCCTCTGAGGGTACAGGAAAATTCACAAAGGCCACTCACCATGACGGAGTATACCCCAAAACAGATAAAAGGAATAATGTAGAGACACAGTGACTGTAAGATTGCCCTTTGTGACAAGGACATCTGCTAGCCATAAACTTGTTCAGTATATCTCATGCAAGGAATTCAACTTTAGGTGATTTCCCTTGTTTCCTGGGAGATAACCCTAAAACTTTGGAATTTCCTGGGTAGTTGAGGAACCTTTACTGTTTACAACCTCTACACTACACCTGAGGATCTGTGCGAATGCCCAGGGGGCTGGCCTGGCCTGGCCCCAAAAACCAAAGGATAGTCTGATAGCAACTGATTTCAGGAAGGGGGATATGATTCAATCAGTCACACTAAGATTAAAGTAAAAAAGCCAAACACATTGCCATCGAGTCAATTCCAACTCATAGCGACCCCACAGGGCACAGTAGAACTGCCCTGTAGGGTTTCCAGGGAGCAGCTGGTGGATTCGAATTGCTGACCTTTTGGTTAGCACCCGAGCTCTTAACACTGCGCTGCCAGGGTACCATGCTAAGATTAGCCGATGGTATATTCCTCTCTTAAAAACTCATTGTAACTAGCCAAAGACAAGACTTCCTATTTCTTTTGAACATAAAGGTCACGCTGTATGCAAATAGATTTTAAGTGCTCAAATAAACCCTACATGCTTTCTTTTTTGTACTTCGGTTATTTTGACACCACAAACCAGCGTCTTAACTATTATGACTATAAATGTTTAACCTGCTGCATCCATATAACGTTGCAAAGAAATACACCAAAAAAAACAAGCAGTAGCTACCTCTGGAAGGCAGGCAAAATAATTTCCATTTCAATTTTCGTAATTCCTTCCTTCACAATTCCTTTCCTGGAGCCCCATTCATCTGCCGACCACTGTGTTAAGCACCAAAGATATAAAAGTGAGTAAGAGAGAGAAAAGTCCCTGACCTCCAAGAGCTTCCTGCCCACAGCAAGAAACCAGACACAGCAAGAGAGCTGAGATGGTTGTCCATTAGTGGGGACAACCAGAGAAAGGGCCGAGGGGCAGCGACATGCCCTGTCAGGGAGTGCTCCAGAAATGCTGGGACAAGTGAAAAAAGGAAACCACACAGCCTTGCCTCCAGCCGGCTGCCCTGGCGAGCGTACATAATTACACAAGCACAGCTGCTTCTGGCACCCAAGAGAAATGGCAGAAGGGCAAACCAAAACCCAACGTCAATGTTTAAGGACATGGGGCAGGAGAAAAAAGTGGTGTCAGTGGGTAGGCCTCCCTTGATGTATCTTGTCGTAGAGTTGTCACTCTGGAGCTGAACCATGCAAATATTTTACACACTTAAAAAGAAAAATCAAATTTAAAATCAAAAACAAAATGAAACAATCGAACCTGTTACCTGTAACATAACATTGGTAACATAACCACACAGAGAAGAATTATTGCAAGTGTCAGGAAAGTACATATTTTGAGTATGTATCTGGTGGGCTATAATCCTAGGACAAAAATAACTACAAAGAAATTTTCAATTGCATTCAGTAGTCTTACTGTTGGCAACAATACTGGCAATGTTATTTTGAACCTAAAATATACTGAAGGATAAAACAAATAAATCGTATTACTGTTATTAGGGTTTTCAACATCAAAGAGATGCAAATATAAAAATCAAAGGAGTAAAGTGGGAATTGGAAATATCAATATGAACTCATAATTTATTTTTTCTTTCTCTAAAAAAAAAAAAAAAAAAAAAAACACTCTCTGTCTCCTGAAAAGTCCCCGTGACAATCCAGATTATACTCAGGAAATACCATTCCCCAGTGAAAGAAACACCAGCTTTTTGGAAAAATGTGCGTCGGGGGCAGGAATGTCCCACTGTCCCTAAAGCCATGCTCAGAGAGGACAGGGGCCAAGTCTAAGTAACAGAAGCCATCTGAAGGGGCTCCCGCTGGCCAGAGAGGGGAAATCTGAACATCAGAAAGAAAAAAGATGGCAATGGATCAAAACACATGGAAGGTTTTCAAATTCATGAGTTCAAAGTGACATTAAAAAAAAAAAAAGGAAACCTCAGAGATTACCTTTGGAGGGCTCCAGGGTGCCAACTTATTATTTTGAAAATTGGTAAATAAATGAAAAGAGTCAAACATTTATTGTTTCTGAGGATAACCAACTAGCTAATGAGTAAAAGTTCCTTTTTTAAACAATCATGAGCTAATAAATGCAGAAAAAATGGCAGAATTAGAAAATCAGCATTTTGCAAGCCCAAATGAAATGCCAAATCTCAGCAATACTTGGGAGGCAACTGCTACAAAGCCATTAGGGGCAACTCTGATGAAGAAACTGAGAATCAGTGGATCATGCTGCTGGGACCTGAGCCCACTGACAGCCCCAGCCTAGCAGTGGAGGAAGCAGTTGTCTATACCTGCCCCCCAGGAAGATGCCACAGGAAGGGCATGGCACCTCCAACAATACACTTGCACCAAGAGAACAGTGAACCAATCCAAGGACCTAGGTCATGTCTCCAGGAGAGCTACCCATTTATAGGAGACAATGAGAAACAATGCTGCAAAGACATGGTGGCCAAGTCCAGAGGATGCACAGCCAAACCAGCAGTGGAGGGTAAGGGGAAGAAAGCCACCAAGTACACATGGAGGTCTTGCATGTGTCCTGATGGCAGTGCATCAACTGTGAGGCAGCTGGGGTTGGATCTTACATAATGATTACCATTCTTCTTGGGTAAGATAATGGTACCTGGTGATGCTTTTGAAATGTTCTCATGGTGGTTATGTACTGAAGAACTTATAGATCAAAAGAGTTGATGTCTAGAATTCAGGATGAGGGAATGGGTGGGACCCAACAAGACTGGCCAGATCCTCATGAAAGCTGAAGCTAGGCTGTGGACACATGGGGCTTATTATACCCCTCAATGCTTGGAAGTTTCCATAATAAAGGATTTTGGGATGCCAGCAGGTTTGTGTCTGCCTTGTTTGTGCTTAGAATGATGCCTGGACATGGCAGGGACATGAAGTCACTCTCCAAATGAGAGGACACAGCAATGCACCATCCTTCCTCTGCCCACACGTGGAGGGACACACATGCCCCTCCTCTTCAGGGCACTCCAGTCACCCCAACCCTCTGACCTCCAGTCCCTCCTCTCACCATTTCCCTGTAAACTCCCACAGCACCACATCTTCTCTGTGCCTGGAATACCACCTCCCCATGCCACCCTCATGTTTGCCTGGTTAACGCCTTTCCACCTTCCAGAGCACTCAGGGCCCCCTTCCCAGGAAGCCTGGTTCACCTAGCCCTCAGGCCCTCTCCTCACCTCTGCGCAAGCCTGCACCTCTCAGCAGCCTCCTACACAGGCCTCGCTGCTCCCCTGCTGACTAGGAGCAGGCTAGGGAGAAGACCTCACTGTCCTAAGGCTGGTAGAACAACTCTGAGCACCTGCAGCTGCTGAACCAGAGTTTCATCAATGAGTGAGAGGTGCTGATGGGAGAGTTAATGCCAAGGAAACACCACATCACGCACTCTCTCTGCAGAGAGCTTGTAGGTGGAGCAGGGAAGCCAATGTGAGTAACTCCCTGAGAAGGATCTGCAGCTCACCAAGAACACTCATGGTTCTGGCACCGAAGGCCCACACTCCAGATGTAACACTGGGATCTTCTCCAACACACGACAAGCCAACACTGACATTTTGAAACCATCTGCTCAGGACTGCAGAGCTCAAAACCACCCTTAGCAAACCAGAAAAGAATGCATTCCAACACAATCCTTGGTTACTCTGGAAGCACATGTCCTTGAGGCCTGGAGCCGTATCTGGCACGCCCATGCTACCCACCTCCATGGCCCAGGGGCTCCCTCCTCAGCCACTGGGAGGCTACAGCCAAATGCAGCCTGCTGGAGTGTGCTCAAAAACAGCAATGGCCTCATGCCTTGTCAGAGACTTTTTCCGAGTGACTGGGAGGAACTGAGTCCAAGGCAGGCTGGAAGGGGTCACTGCTCATCTCCAGGGCCATGTGGCCAATGCCCAGCACTCAGGGCTGCCTGGGCCCTCTGTAGTAACTCACATGCTGACATGGGGTGGAAAGAGCCTGCCAAAGGAATCTCAATACAAGGCACATTAAAATCCCAAACATCTATTATTTCTAATGAGACAATATGTATTTCCGATAAATAAGTGATAATTAAAGAATCAATGCTCATTACAAAGAACTGAAAAAGTTCAGAACACTAAAAACCACCCATAGTTCAGTACTCAACAATAACCATATTCTAAAATACATCATTCTAGCCTTTTCTCTATGTAACTTATGTATGCAGATGTGTGTATATACATACACACGTACACACCCATTCTTCAAATGAGGACTCTACAGACTATATTAAAACCTACTTTTATCACTTAAAACTATATCCACGCATCAGTTTCCAAGCTGAGTAGGAAAAACAGATGGACCACTTTTCACTCCAGGCACAGTTCTTCGCTAGTGGCTTTATATCCTGACCACATTTTCTGGGCGTCTTTTTCAGAAAAATTGTACTTTAACACCATTATTTGCTCACATACACATCTGTTAAAAGAATACCATGCAACTGGTTCAATGAGAGACACACACAAAAAAGGAAAAAAAAAACAAAAAAACAAACCCATTGCCATCAAGTCGATTCCGAATGATAGCACCCCTATAGTACAGAGTAGAACTGCCCCTTAGGGTTTCCAAGGAGCACCTGGTGGATTCGAACTGCCAATGTTTTGGTTAGTAGCTGAATTTGTAAGCACTACACAGCCAGGGTTTCCGATAGACACATAGACCAGTGGAATAGAATTGAGAACCCAGAAATAAATCCATTCATCTATACACAACTTATTTTCCAAAACGGGTCAAAGGCCATCCAGGGAACAACAGTCTCCTTAACAAATGATGCTGGCAAAATTGGATATCCACATGTAGAAAAATGAAACAGGAGCCATAATTCACAGCATACATAAAAGCTAACTCAAAATAGGTCAAAGACCTAAATGTTAAACCTAAAACTATTAAGTTCTTAGAAGAAAGCATAGGGACAAAACTATGGGACCTAATATTTTTTAAATGAGATTATCAAACACAACTACAAATGCACAAACAGCATATGACAAATTAAGTAACAGGGACCTCATAAAAATTAAATACCTATGCTCATTAAAAGACTTTATCAAAAGAGTAAAAAGACAACTTACAGACTGGGAAAAAATCTTCGGGAACGGCATATATGATGAGTCTAATCTCTAAAATACAAAGAAAACTTCAAGAACTCAACAACGAAAAGACAAACAACACAATTAAAAAAATGGGCAAAGAACAAGAACAGACACTTCACCAAAGAGAACATTCAAGCAGTCAATAAATCCAGGTAAAGATGCCCAAAATCACTGGCCATTAAAAAAAAAAAAAAAGTTGCCATCAAGACGATTCTGCCCGCAGCGACCCTATAGGACAGGGTAGAACTGCTCCAGAGGGTTTCCAAGGAGCAGCTGTATGGCGCTTCCTCAAAAAACTAGGAATGGAACTATCTTATGATCTAGTAATCCTGGTGCTAAGTAGATACCCTAGAAATTTAATAGAAGTGACACAAACAGACATATAGTCATATATGTTCATCGCAACACTATTCACAATAACAAAAGATGGAAACTACCTAAGTACCCATCACATTTGGATACACAAAATGTGGTATGTACATACAATAGAATACGGTGGAGTTATGAGTCCTGGAAGATATTACAACATAGATGAATCTGGAGGGCATTATGCTGAGTGAAATAAGTCAATCGCAAAAGGACAAATATTGTATGATCTCACTTTTCTAAAAAGACAAAAACAGCTATACGTACTATTCATTGATGGTTACCAGGGTTGGGTGCAGGGGGAATCACTTTCTAGATAGCAGACATTTGCTATTTTTGGTGATGGCAAAGTTAACACCGAATGTGGGCAAAGTACACACAGCTTTACCAAGGTAAATGATGTCACTAAGAAGTACTTTGGGAAAAAGGAAATTCTGGGTAAATGCAACAACAGCAAGAACAACCAAAAAATATGTGTGGTTACATATGTATGTATGTATGCATATATGTGCATAGGTATGTATATTTGTGTATATATGTGAGTATATATATGTATTTATGTTGTTGTTGTTAGTGCTATTGAGTCAGTTCTGACTCAGAGCAACCCTATGAATGACAGAACGAAATACTGCCCAGTCGTGTGTCATTCTCACAATCATTATTATGTTTGAGCCCATTGTTGCAGCCACTGTGTCAATCCATCTCACTGAGGATCTTCCTCTTTTTGCTGACCATCAACTTTACCAAGCATGATGTCCTTCTCCAGGGACTGGTCCCTCCCGATAACATGTCCAAAGCACATGAGACAAAGTCTCACCATCCTCGTTTCTAAGGAACATTCTGGCTGTACTTCTTCCAAGACAGATTTGTTGGTTCTTCTGGAAGTCTATGGTATAGTCAATATTCTTCACCAGCAGCATAATTTAAATACATCAATTCTTTGTTCTTCCTTGTTCATTGTTCAGCTTTTTCATGCACACGAGGTGATTGAAAATACATGGCTTGGGTCAGGCACACCTTAGTCCTCAAAATAGCATGTTTACTTTTTAATACTTTAAAGAGGTCTTTTGCAGCAGATTTGCCCAATGCAATATGTTGTTTGATTTCCTGACTGCTGCTTCCATGGGCATTGACTGTGGATCCAAGTAAAAGAAATCCCTGACAACTTCAATATTTTCTATATGTACATATTTTCTGTATGTATCATATGCATATGTCCATACATGTGTGCCTGCATATATATTCACATATTTAATAAAACATATAAGAGACACAGTTAGAGATACTTCTTACACATAACCAAATACCTCACAGGACTGGTTTTCGGGGTTTGAAGGCTTAGGACCATAGTCTTGTAGGACAACTTGATCAATTGACATAATATAGTTCATAAAGTTTATGTTCTACATCCTAATTTGGTGAGTAGTGGCTGGGGTATTAAAAGCCTGTGAGCAGTCATATACCTAATTGTCTCTACTCATCCAGAGCAAAATAGAAAGAAATAAACCAAACATTCAGAGAAGAAACTAATTTACAGGACTAATAGTATACACAAACCACAGCCTCATCTACCCTGAGACCAGAAGAGTTAGATGGTGCCCAGCTATCACTACCAACTATTCTGTTCAGGGCCAGCCACAATACATGGATCCTGACAGAATAGGAGAAAAATGTGGAGGAGGATGCAAATTCTGAAAAAGTCCAGACTTACTGGATCAGTTGAGACTTAGAGAGCTCCCTGAGACTATCACCTTTAAATACTCTTTAAATCTTGAACCAAAACTAGCCCCTGAGGTCACCTTTTAGCTAAATAACAGATTGGCTCATAAAATAAAAAAAATATCACCCATGAGTACTACACTCCTTTAAAAAATCATATATGAGACCAAATGTTCAACAATTATTCCAAAGCCAAGATGGAAGAATGTAAGGGAGCAGAGGAACTAGATTACTAGAAATAGACCAACCAGAACAGAAATAATGAGGACACTGACATATGTAAAAAATGTAACCAACACTCCTGAAGAATCTGTACAGAAATTGTGAAATGGGAACCTAATTTGCTGTGTAAACTTTCACTGAGAAGAAATAAACTATTATTTAAAAAAAAAAAAAGGTTTTAAGCTTTTGTTTACATGTTCCCAAATCTTCCTGAAAAGAAATTAAATTACAACAGATGTTTAATTTTAAAAATAAAACATACAGAAGAAGAATTAAAAAAAAAAAAGAAAGAAAAGAAAACCATGTGACAGTCTACTAAAACTAACCAACAAATGCACCCCAGGCTTTAAGGCAGCCAGTCTTTCAGGGGCTCACAGAACTAGGGTGTTGGAGCAGGAAGGGGTGTTCAGGCCCTCTGGTCTCCTCCTCACATTTTACAGGCAGGGAAACCAAGACACGAGAGGTGAAGAAGGCATGTCCGAGTCCTTGCTGCTGCCTGGTGAGTCCCAGCTTCTTAGTCAAGACCGAGGCTCTCTTCAGTGGCCCTGACCCGGAAAGCCTCCAAAGGAGTACAAAGGATGGCCGCGGGGGAGAGGTGGGGGGAGGATACAAGTGTACAGGAAGGATAAAAGTAAACTCTCCTCTGAGTAAGCTCAGATGCAGATGGGAGCACTCTAGCCCCTGGACCAGCTTCCACAGAACACCAATATCTAATAAATGAACGACTTTTCTAACACAGGCCATAATAATGTCATCTCCCAGCAACTGAAAATGGAGCAAAATGGCCAGATTGTGTCATAAAGCCATGCATGTTTGCCCGTCCTCTGCTGACGAAGAGGTGCAATGACATGTCAGACTACAGGATTCATAAACTCAACATGAATATTGTTCTCCTTCCTCCTAAAATGATATTAATGCAAATGATCTCGTCTAAGCACTTGTTAAATTCCTGCGTAAGCACTCCTCCATGTCAGGTTCTTGCGGATTAGGAAGGCCCCGGTGTGTCCATGTTTGGGGACAGCACAGGCTGTGAGAAGCCCAAGAGGAAGTGCGCTCCACAAGGCGAGGCCATCTGCAGACTCAGCATGCCCCAGAGGGTTGTTCCGCTTCGGGTGGCCGAACCTCATCCGTGGGGTGTTCATGGGGTTTACAGACTTGCTACACTGCACGGTGGACTTGTGCACAAACTGGCTGATTTCCAGCTGCCAAAGCCTTTTTAAACCTAAACATGTCCTCCGGCATATGTCAGGCAACAATCACACTGGGGCTAAAAAACCTGCAACAATGTAATGGGCCCATCTGGAGAAAAAATAAAAGTCTCTGGGAGGATTCTTGAAGTTGTGACCAGAAACAAGGAACTGTCTTATCATCTACCTATTACACCAGAGCAAAGGACCAGGCCCAGCCCAAGACTGCCCAGTGGGTAAGAGGCCAAGCTAAGACTCAGGTTCACCTCTGCAGATGGCAAACCTGTGAACTTGCCACAAAGCTCCACTGCCTCCTAGAGCCTGCATAAGAGACTCTGCCTAGTCAAACTGGTTCATCTTCCCATTCAGAAAACTGACATCCAGAAAAGGGACTCAATCCCTCCACAAGGTGGCAGTGGAGCAAGATTGAGCTCCAGGCCACAGACTCCATGGGATGTGGCCAATTTTCCAAAAATACATGGATATCAGAGTAAATGCATAACCTAAAAAGTATCCAATAACCTAGCAATTCCACTCCTAGGTATACACCCAAAAGACTTGAAAGCAGAGACTCTAACAGAGACTTGCTATTCACAATAGCCAAAAGGTGGCAACAACCTAAATGCCTATCAACAGATGAATGGATATACAAAATGTGGTACATATATACAATGGAGAACTACTCAACCAGTAGAAGAAATGAAGTCTTGATATATGCCACACTATGGATGAAGCTTGAAGACATTATGCTGAGCGAAATAAGCCAATCACAAAAGGACAAATACTACATGACTTCACTTATATAAAAAGACAAGAAAAGACAAATGTAAAGAAAGTTTACTAGTGGTTAGCAGGGGCGGGAGGGAGGGGGAATATGGGAGTTAGTGGTGATTGAAAGATCGCATTGATTAAGGGTAGGGTTGCACAGCCAATTAATTGTTGTCAATAGGTTGTACACCTATAAAAAGTTGAATTGCCATAAGTTGTGTGACAGATATATTTACAACATCAACAACAAAAAGAGTAGCTGCTGAGGCTGTTCATGTACAACGAAATATCTCATGGGATTTGGTTCCTTGGTTTGTAGGTTTAGGGTCATGGTTTCATGGGACATCCCAGTTAACCGGCCTAATAACGTTTAGTGCCTCTGTTCTACCTCCTCATTCGTTGCATAGTGTCTGTGGTCTTATAAGCTTGCAAACAGCCATCCGAGGCACAACATTTGGTCTCTATTCACCTGGAGCAAGAAAGAAAGAAGGAGAGGCAAGAATAGGAGGAGGATATGGAATGTGGGGCTAATTGCCTCCATGAACAACTGCCTCCTCTGCCATGGGACCAGAAGAACCAGATGGTGCCCAGCTACCATTAATGAACATTTTGATTAAAGATGCTACAGAAGAACCCTGATCAAAATGGGGAAAATGCAGAACAGAATTTCAAATTCTCATGGACTCTAGATTTTCTGGAGCCATGGAGGGCGGATGAACCCCCTGAAACTATTGCCCTGAAATAATCTTTAAACCTTAAACCAAAAATATCCCCTGAAGTCATCTTAAAACTGAATGATAGCTTACCTTAACTAGTAAAAACTGTCTGCCTTGAGCATTATGCTCTTTTAAGAACTATCTACACAGGATCAAATTGACAACAGCAACTCAATTAGACAAGAGCCTTAGGGGGCAGCAACTTTCTGTTAATGAGGAACAACTCAGAAAAGGAGGGTGAGAATGTTTACACAACTTGAAGAATGTAATCACTAAATTGTACATGTAGAAACTGTTGAGTTGGTGACTGTTTTGCTGTGCATATTCTCAACAATAACAAATTAAATTTAGAAAAAGAAAAAAAAGTATCCAACAAATAAGGGAAAGGTTAAAAATATTATTCACATCTGTGAGCATCAGCCATAGCTAAGGTGATAAATACACCATCTGCTACTATTGAGATGAAGGCAAACACACTGTTTGTTTAACTAAGAGGCTATGCCTTCCTGGCAGGGAGCTTCATAAAGAAAAGTGTGTTTAAATTGCAGCTGTGTATAATTTTCTGAGCCTGCATTTCATTGGGGTTTCCCTGCATCCTCAACCCCTGGGACCTAAATGCAAGGCAAGCAAATATGAGAAAAAAACATGTGCTCCCCAAGAACTGACCTAGTCAATATTTATAGAACATTCGCATAATGCACATTATCGTCAAGTATATATGGACGATTTACCAAAGCAGATCATATTCTGGCTATAAATTTTAAAGATTTAAGTCACAGAAAGTATGTTTTCTAACTATAATATAATTAAACTAGAAATCAAGAACAGAAAAATCATAAAAAAAATCTGCAAATAACATATTTCTAGATAACCCATGGGTCTAAAAAGAAAATCAAAAGAGAAATTAGAAAGTATTTTAAACTGAATAAAAATAAGAACATAAGAAATTTGGGGATGCTGCTAAAACATTACTTCAGAGGGGAGGTTACAGCACAAATGCTTAGACTAGAATAGGAAGAAAAAAAAAAAAGAATTCGAATCAGTTACCTCAGCTTCAACCATAAGACACTACAAAGGGAAGAGCAAACTAAACCTAAAGAAAGCAAAAGAAATGAAATAATAAAGATCAGAGTGGAAATTAATGAAATAAAAAATAGGGAAAATCAATTAAACCAGAAGGAAGTTCTTTTTTAAAAATCAATAAAACTCCAGCCAGAATGATCAGGGGGTAGGGAGGGGGAAGAAGACACCAATTACCAAAATCAGGAATGAGAGAGGTGATAGCACTACAGATTCTACAGACATTAAACAGATAACTGGTTTGTTAAAAAGGAAATACTATGAACAACATTATTTCAAAAAATAGGATAACTTAGATGAAATGGACACATTTTTTGAAAGACAAAAACTTGTACCAAGATCGTTCAAGAAAAAAAAAGATAACTTCCACAGAGAAAGCTCCAAGCCCAGATGGTTTACTGATGAATTCTAGCAAATATTTAAGCAAAAAATAATATCAATTCTATACAAAATCCTCCAAAAAAAACGAACAGGAAGAAACAGTCCCAAACTCATCTACGAAATCAGCATCGCCTTGACACCACACAGATACATAAGAAAAGGAAACCACAGACCAATATCCTTCAGGTATGTAAATGGAAAACATTCTAAACAAAATTTTAGCAAACCAAAGCCAATCATACTTTAGAAGGATAATACAACGTGTCTGAATAGGGTATATTCCAGGAATGCAAGGTTATTTTAAAATGCTACAATCAATGTAATTCTTCATATTAACAGAATAAAAAAGAAAAACCATATGATCATCTCCACAGACACAGAAAAAGCACTTGACAAAATCCAGCATTCTGACAAAAAATCTCAGCAAATTAGGAATAAAAGGGAATTTACTCAATCTGATAAAAAAAAAATCTACAAAAAACCTGCAGCTAATATGATACTTAATGATGAAAGACTAATGCTTTTTCCCCTAAGATGGAGAACAAAATAAGAAGGTCTGCTCTTGCCACTTCTATTCAACAATGTATTGGAGATTCTAGGCAGTGAATTAGGGCAAGAAAATAAATGAAAGTCATCCAGATGGGAAAGGAAGAAGTAAAAGTTATCTTCATTTGCAAACAACTTGATATAAAAGAAAATCTACCACAAAAAAAAAAAAAAAGCTACTAGAAATGATACTTGAGTTTAGCAGGGATGCAGGACAATAGATCAATATACAAAAATCAACTGTATTTTTATATAGTAGTAACTAACAATCAGAAATTAAAGTTAGAAAACAATGCCATTTACAATAACATCAAAAGTATGAACTACTTAGCGATAAATCTGATAAAAGAAATGTAAGACTTGTACAATGAAAAATACAAAACATTACTGAGAGAAATTAAATCAATCTAAATAAACAAAGCAGGCTTTGTTGTGGAAATTGGCAACTTAAGTCTAAAATTCGTATGTAAACACAAAGGTCCTAGAATGCTTAAAATAGCTTTGAAAAAGAACAAAGCTGGAGAAATCACAGGACCTGACTTCAAGACTTATAACAGGGCAATTGTGATCAAAGTGGTATGCTACTGGTGCCAAGATGGATATATACATCAATGAAACAAAACAAAGAATCCAGATGTAGATCCACTCATATATGGATAACTGATTTTAAACAAAGGTGCACCGGCAATTCAGTGGGGGAAAGGACAGTATTTTCGGCAAATGATGCTATAACAATTAGATATTCATATATAAAGAAAAAGATATACAAAAATTAACTCAGAATAGATGATAGACCTAAATGTAAAACTTAAAACTCTGACACTTTGAAAAGGGAACACAGGAGAAAATTTTTGTGAAATTTGGTTAGATACAACACCAAATTACAATTCATATAAGAAAAATCTGATAAATTGGATTTATCGAAATGAAAAAAAAAACTTCTGCTCTTCAAATGACACTGTTAAGAGAACGAACAAACAAGCCAATGCCTAGAAAAAGGTATTTACCAATCCTAGATCTAAAAAAGAACTTGTAAGTAGACTATACAAGGATTCCCCAAATTCAACAGTAAGACAACAATCAACCTAATGGGGGAAAAAAAAGTGAGTAAATGATATGAAAAGATATTTCACCAAAGAAGATAAATGGATGGTCAATAAGACACTCAACAGCATTTGTCATTAGGGAAATTAAAATTAAAATCACGATGAAATATTACCACATAACCTGTTAGAATGGCTACAATTGAAAGGACTTCCGATATGAAGTGTTGGTGAAGATGTAGAGGAAATGGAACTCTCATACACTGCTGGTCAGAACGTAAAATGATACAACCATTGGGGTAACAGTTTGGCAATTCTTTAAAAAGTTAAACCGACATCTACCATACGATCTAGCCATTTCACTCCTAGTTATATACTCAAAAGAAAAGCAAGTACATGTCTGTCTTAGTCATCTAGTGACTTTAACCAAGTCCAGTAGGCTAGAAATCCAAATTCAGGGTATCGGCTCCACGGAAAGGCTTTCTCTCTCTGTCAGCTCTGGAGGAAGGTCCTTGTCATCAATCTGGCCTTGGTCTGGAAGCATCTCAGCCCAGGAACCTCAGGTCCAAAGGATGCACTGCTTTCTTGGTGGTATGAGGTTCCCAAGTCTCTCTGCTCACTTTTCACTTTTATATCTCAAAAGAGACTGGCTTAAGACACTATCTAATTTTGTAGATCCCATCAATATAACTTCCACTAATCCATCTCATTACATCATAGTGACAGGACTTACAACACATAGGGAAATCACATCAGATGACAAAATGGTAGACAATCATACAATACTGGGAATTACGACCTAGCCAAGTTCACAGATATTTTGGGGGGACACAGATCAATCCATGATAATGCCCATGTAAAAGCTTGTACACAAATGTTCATAGCAGCTTTATTTACAATAATTAAAACCCAGAAAGAACTCAAATGTCCATCAAGAGATGAATGGATAAACAAACCTTGGTATAGTCATACAGTGGAATACTACACAGCAATAAAAAGGAATAAACTACTGATACAGGCAACAACATGGATGAATCTTAACACAATTATGCCAAATGAAAGAAGCCAGATAAAATAGTATATTGTATATTGCATTATTCCACATATCTCTATATTATTCCATATCTACCTATCTATCTAATCTATAGTGACACGAATCAGATCAGTAGTTCAGTAGTTGCCTGAAACAAGGATGAGGAAGGAATAGAAGGGGAGGAGGAGGAATTACAAAAGACTCAAGGAAACTTTCGAAGGCGATAAATATGTTCATTATCTGGATTGTTGTGATGTTTCATGCATGCATACGTAAGTCAAAACTTATTAACTGTACACTATAAAAATAGACAGTTCATTATATATCAATTGCACCTCAATAAAGCTATTAACACCAACAAAAAAAGAGCCTTCTCTGCCACTGAGGCAGTGGGAAGCCAAGGGCAGGTTTTAAAGAAGGGATCTATGCACAGGTCCACCCTAGCTGCAGGGGGCCATCTGCAGAGGCCAGGCCAGGGCGGGCAGCCCATTAGGAAGCTGCTGCAGGGAGTAGGGGTGCTGACAGCCAGGAATGCTGTGGGGACAAAGAGACAGACCTACCCTAGCAGTGCTTAACCTGTAGAAGTCACGGGCCTTGGTAGCTAGGGGAGCATTTAGCACAAGCATGGCAGATGGTTGGAAACAGATTTATCATTGAAACCTTTCCTAGGAACACTTGAAGATTCACTCTGTACACCAAAGTCACTCATGAAACACACAAATCTTAGAACTTTTCTCAATAAATATTTTTCCTGAAGATACCAAAACAAAAAAAAGTTTGCCTTAAAAAAATAAAAATAAAAGATAAAGCTGTGATAAATTGGCTAGAAGTTTTTGTTTTGTTTTGAGTTTTTTTTTTTTTTTTGCCAATTCATCTTTTTACAGGAGTACAACTTATTGACAGCAATTACAATAATCTGCTGTGCAGCCATTACCCTTAATCAATGCAATTTTCCCACTACTATTAACTCCCACTTTCCCCCTCTTCCTGCCCCAAGTAACTGCTAATATACTTTAGTCTCTACACATCTGCCTTTTCTTGTCTTTTTACGTAAGTGAGGTCATACAATACTTGTCCTTTTGTGATTGACTTATTTCACTCAGCATGTCATCCAAGACTTCATTTCTCTTACTGGCTGAGTAGTATTCCGTCGTATGTACATACCACATTTTGTTTATCCATTCAGCTGTTGATGAGCATTTAGGTTGCTTCCATCTTTTGGCTATCGTGAACGGTGCTGCAATGAACTCTTTTTGAGTCTCTGCTTTCAAGTTTGGCTAAAGTTTTTAACTGTAATTTCTTAGAAGGGTGGCCTTGGAAAAACTGCACTGTTTTCTGTATTTCACTTTCGCAAAGAGAAAAACCATGCTCTCGTGGGTAAATTCCAATGCTCGCCCGCTGCCTGCTCTGCACAGCCTCCTGCCATGGCCTTGATGTCCTTACCTCTTCCTCCAAGTCATAAACTCCCCTGGTCTACAGTGTGTATGGCAACATCACCTCCCAGTGGAGGCTCTGTGGGCAGCAGCTAGCAATTGCTAAACCCGTATCTTCTAAGTCAGGTCAGGGGTCCAGGGCTGCGCTGGGTACGGTCTGCATCACACCTAGGCTGTCTTGTGTTGTACAACAGTTAAATGTCACCATTTCTTAAGCCCCGTCAACGGTGTGGCCACAGCACACCCCTAGCTGGGATACCTACGTCACCCTACTGTGGTTCCGGCATGTCCATCCTGCCTCCTGCTGGCTGCTGAGGCAGCACCCCGTGTTGCCTATCCTCTGCGCCCACACAGCCATGGCACATGTGCCAAGCCAACCCCACTCACAATGTGCCACTAAAGAGCAGGAAAAGATTCCCTTCTGCTCAAACTTAAAGTACATTTTCCCTGGGGAACAAGCCGGTATTGGCAGCAGAGGTTTCAGTTATTAGGGGCAGTGCTTCCATGCGTTGCGGTGCTCGCTAGGTTAGAGGCTTGCCTGCCTGTGCAGCTCTGCTCCCTGTGTTCCGACTGCAGCTCTGCTCCCTGTGTTCCGACTGCAGCTCTAGCTGGCTCCCAGCCAGGAGAATTCAAAGGTGAGTTCCAGCTCAGGTATAGGCCTGGCCTCCAGCTGGCAGTGCTAAGCCCTGCCATCCAGCACCAATGCCAGGAATAAAGGGCACTGCTGGGCTCTGCATCATGATGAGCCAAATGCCCGGAGCATTCCCTATGGGTCCTGGGGCCAACAACCCAACTGCAGCCTCCCGGGTGCTGGAAAGGCACACAGTGAAGACAGGGCAAATGCAATTTTCAAAATAAACTTAACTCCATTCAGCGCTTCATAGCTTAGAGCAGGGGTTGGCAAACTGCAGCCTGCAGATCACCTTCCTCTTTTTATATATAAATTTATTGGAACACAGTGTGCCCATCTGCTTAAATATACTTGTGTTTGCTTTCATGTTCCAATGACAGCATTGGGTTGTTATGACAGAGACCATCTGGCCCTCGAAGTCTATAATATTTACTACCTGGTCCTTCACACAAGATTGCCAACCTCTGGCCAAGAACTACCTGTGGAGCTAGGTGATGTGAAGCCACTGAGCAGCCATGGGTTCTGGAAGTAACCAATCCTCTGCAACCCTCTTGGGGGAGAGTAATACCTACATGCTGCAACAAGTGTCCATAACACACACTGGCCCACACGAGATGTGAACTGAAGAACAGAATCCCCCAAACAAAAACTCATGTCAGCTCAATTCTAAGTTTACCATGAGTTAATGATACTTTTTGCTACCAAATAACATCAAGAGAATAATGAGACTGCCTCCAATCGAATGCAGGGACTCGCAAAGGAATACAGGTACCATGGTGGTGCACTGGTTAATACAATAGATCGCTAACTGAAAGGTCATGGTTCGAAACCACCAGTGGCTCTGCGGGAGAAAGATGTGGCAGTCTACTTCTGTTGAGATCTACTGCCTTGGAAACCCTGTGGGGTCACTATGAGTTGGAATCAATTCGATGTCAACGGGTTTGTTTTGGGGTTTTGTATATACATAAATACACACAGACACACACTCATAGATAACACACATACATTTATCACACAGCTATAGGTAACTGATTATAGGTAACTGAAACACCTTTCATCTTCCTCTTCTCTGTAACTCAGAAATCCCTACACTTGAACACACCCAGGTCCACCAAGTCTTCTGCATGTCCCTTTGCCAAGGAAAAGTGTAATATTTTCTAGTGCATTTCTTCATTTATTAGGAATTTTAAGGTATTTAAAACTGTGATAGCATTTTTACTGAGTTTGTCCTTGGTGTGTATATTTGAGTATTATGAAACTAGGAAAAGCCTAGAGTCTCCTGCCCCCTGCCCCCCTATTTTCCCCATCAGCCCCATTAACTTTTATTGTGTGGAATTTCAAAATGTGGTGATTCATCAGAACATATACCCTGTGTTATAGAAGACACAAAAGAGGTGAGACGAACAGCGTTCAAATCTCCCCTCTACTGTGTGAATGTGGAAAAACCCCTTAACTTCCCTGACCCCAAACTCGTCTTTGGTTTTCCCACGCAGACAATGAGCATTTCTTGCTGTGAGACTGGCACACATTCTCAGTGGTGTGGATGCCCATTCCTGCTCGGGGTGTAGAGTCTGCAGTCATAAACACCAGGCTTCCTCCCCTTCCCCAAATCAGCCTCCCCCACTCACAGCACTCTGTGATGGCTGGGCCAGTTCCCCAGGGGCCTGCTCTTCTACTGCTCTCAGGGAGTGTTCAAACCCAGTTGAAAATTATTAATTAAAAAATGAAGTTCTATCCCAAAAATACTTCTTATGAAGCCTCCTAAACTTTTAATTAAGTCTTGGTTTTGTTTCTTATATAATATGAATTTTATAGGAAAAACTATTCAAAAACAACCACATTAGTCACAAAAACATGAAGCTGACCTCAGCTGCCAATGGCTCTCAGGCCTGCTGTGTAATGGATGTAGACACAACTAGACTATCCTATGGTTTAGTCACAGACCCTGGGAACACAGGATATGTCCCTCACTCTTGGGCCCTCACTCACACTAAAGAATTTAACTTCACCAGAAAACCAAACTGTTCCAAGCATAAGTTGTACATAGGATGGGCTTTAACACTGACATTTAAACTCTCCCTTCTAGGGTCCCTTGCTTTGGAATTTCCCTTTTCTATAAATCTGAACTATTACTGGGTCACTCCTTAAATGATGCCTCCTTGGGCAGGGAGCTGGGTGCCGCCTCCCCACCGTGCTGCAGCATATGGCCCTGGGTGGGCACTTTCCCCACTCCCCAGAGTTTGTTCTCACTTGCACTTGGAAAGCTGGGTCAACAGATATCCAAGGTCTTCTCCATCTCAAACCTCCGATGAGTCTGTGAAATTGTTCTAGTGTTACATGGAAAGGGCGCTTGGACGTTCTCGTAGCAAGAGAACTTACATAACGTAATAAAGCAGTTTCTCCTGAGTCCATTGCACTTGGAGACAAGACATCAAGTGGGAGGACAGGGAACTGAAGAAGAACAATTCACTGAGAGGAAGTGGTTTAGCTCAAGAGCAGGGGTAGACCGGCTGTGGCGGCAATCTGCTGGGAATAGGCAGTAAAGGGGACACTGTCTGAGAAGTGGTGTCTGGAAGGATGCTAAAAGCAGTACTAAACCAACTAAGGTCCATCTGCTGTTTAGTATCACCATGCACATGGCAGAGGCCTCAGTGATGAGATATTCAAGAGCATCACGGGCTGTGGAAGTAGAGGTTAAATGCTTGTACACACATGAATGCCTACACACACATAATGTTTGCACACATAGAAATGTTTGCACACTCACAATGCTTGCATACACACAAATGCCAGAACACACAAATTATGAGTTCTTTCTGCATTCCAGGTCCAGCAAACTGAAAAACTGCAGTGACAAAATGGAGAAGACCCTGCCCTCCAGGTGAAAGACACACAACAGGGGTGCACATCACAAAGGAAGAACCGGGTCTTGAGAAAAACACGCGATGCTGCCTGAGTTTCAGGGCAGGTATGCTGAGGAGGAGTCACTGGGACTGAATCCTGGAGACTGGGTCCAAGTTACCCTGGTGTCTTCATTTTTCCACACTGTGTAGCAACTTGCCACAATCTTAGCATCTTAAAACATTCCCCATTTATGAGCTAACAGTTCTATAGGTCAGAAGTCCAGCATGGTTCATCTGGGTTCTCTGCTCTGGGTCTCACAATGCCAAAATCAAGGCATTGGCTAGGCTGGGCTCTTATTTGGGGCTCTGGAGAAGAATCCATTTCCAGGCTCCCTCGGGTTATTGGGAGGATCTGGCCCCTTGTGGCTGTAGGATGGAGATCCCGTCTCTTGATGGCTGTCAGTCGGGGCCTGCTCTTGTTCCTTGGCACGTGACATCCTCCATTTCAAATCAGCAATGGTGCTTTGAATTCCCCTCGTGCTTCATGTTTCTGACTTCCCCTTCTGTAATCACCCAGAGAAAACACTCTGCTTCTCAAGGGCTCAGCTAATGGAGTCAGGCCCACCCAAATAATCTCCCGATTGGAGGTCACCTGGCTTGGGGTTTCGTCACATCTGCAAAATCCTTCACAGCAGCACCCAGCTTAGTGTCTAATTGAATAGATAAGGGATGTGAATCTTGGGGGTTTAATTTAGGATTCTGCCTGCCACACATGGAAAACACAGGAGAAAAATGAGGGGAGAACTTTAAAGGCAAAAAGAACACATGAAAAGTCAAAGAAGGCTGTGTTTTAAGAAGTCCTGTCAGTTGTATCAAATGATACTGAGAGAGAGGTCAAATGAAGGCCGAAGCCCGAGGGCCACTTTATTTTGAGGAGTCCCTCTCAGCCCTCTCAACAGAGCCAGCCCTCCTTCTGCTCCTCTCCTCTGAGAAGAAGCCCTAGTCTCCTGGTTCCATGTCCACAGCCCGAGCAGCCTGTGGAATCATGCCTCCTCCAGAGCTAGGGAGCTTTGCAGCCTACTGCCATCCCCATAGCATACTTGATGGAGTTCTACCTGGCTCTCAGCCTCCTTGGACGCAAGGAGCCCAGGCCTCCCGGTGGCCATTCTATCTGTGAGCCTAATTGGCCCCCTTGGAGCCATGACCACCCAGAACAGCTTACTGCCCCTTCCCCAGGTTGGCTCTTTGGAGGTCTGAATCTGTGGTCCAGCCCTGCCAGCCTCCATTCTCAGATTTAACCTCATTCTCCATGGTGACCCTGATTCAGCAACACCCCACCGGCATCCCTGCCTCCTACTTGCCCAGTCTGCCTTCCTCCCCAACCCAGGGCTGAGCCTTGCTCTTACCCTGCCACCCTGCACATCTTCAGAATGTCTCACAACCATACCCTGAGCTTGCATTTCACTACGGTCCAAGTTGTTTGCCTCTTCTGTGTTCACTAGGTCCTGGTCAACCCTTCTGCCACCAAGACAGGCGTGCATACCTTACCTTGCCCTACACTCCGTCTTTGCCCCTGCTGCTCCTGTGCCTGTAAAAAAAAAACCCATTGCCACAGAGTGGAGGAGCTTCCTAATGGAAGGATAGGAGGAGCAGCAGGCAACGTGTGTCTGCCAGCCCTCCGCCCTCAGTCAGGGAGACTCGTCCACACTCTGGCATCTGGCCAAAACAGGCAAGGGGCTGGAACTCCCCTTGTGAGAGGCTTCACTGGGAGGGGAAACTGGCAGTGGAGTGACCACATGGACACAGGGTACACCTACATCCTTCACGACTTCCTTATGCCTCACCCGAATCCTACCAGGGATTCCCCACCCACATTCCTTCACCCCAGCAAGAGGAGGAGAGACGAATACGGGAACTTATTAAGAGTGCATCACAGCAATAGATCAAGAGGGAAAATTCAAATGGCCAAACCCAAAAGGTTTCAAGGCCATCTGAGGACATCCAGCCCCAGGAAGGCCCAGAACCACCACCTTCATGGAGAGGGAACATCCTGCTCCAACCTTTCCCAAAAAGGGGCCACAGAGCCTTGACCTAGAATATTCAGTGTGCTACATGAGAAAGGGCCCCACCAGCCAATCCAGAAGGAAAGTAAGCAGCATCCTACAACCAGACCTCTCAGGCCCTTTCTGTCTCACTCAGAATCTCCTGAAGGCAGCTAGGGCCCATCTGGCTCCCACTCCTGCCCTCTTTCCACCTCGTTCCACCTTCATGATTCTTCACTTATCCCATGTTTCTGCAGCCACAGATGGACTGCTCTCCCACCTCTACCCAGTGCTCCAAACCTGTGCAGTTAAAGCCAATCTAAGCCAGCTTTACTACCATCTGGCTCAGCCTATGGGGTCTCAGGAAAACCTGGGCCTGGGGTCCCTGCACTTTCCACAGTAACCCTTCGGAACTCTGCCTTGGCATAGCCAGCCCCGGGCACAGATCCACTCCTCACCCCTTCTTCATCATGGAAAGATTGCTCTTTTCTCTAAGACATTTCTGTAACTGCCAACTCCTCTGGGAAAGGTTCTGACTCCCCTTAACTGAGCTTCTGCCCCCTCCTCAAACCAGCCACAACGGGATCTCCTATGTCCCTACCTCAAGCTTGAACAAGGACATGAACTTGGCTTCATCTCCCTGTAAGGCAGGAGGGCAGGCACCAGAGAGTCCAGCAGAGCCCAGGCAAGTAAGCGGGGGACAAGCCTTGCTTCCCAGTCTTCCCCTGTAGTCCCAAGACACCTAGCCACATCTCTCCCTTACTTTACCTCCATCCATGTACAGAAGGCTTCCAGTAGCCCCCACAGCAGTGCTGTGCTCCAGTCTTTCTGGATAAGCCTGCCTGCCTGGCCCAATATCTTAGGGAGGGCAGAACAACTTCAGGAAGCAGAGGGGCATTTCTGCCACTATTAGATTCTGATGTGATTATTGTTGTGAGCAATAAAATGTATTCCAAATATCCCCATGGGTAGCAAAGAAAACAAAGAGCAGAACACTGATGTTACCTGGTAAGCGTGCTCACTGCGACAGGCGGCTCCCGAAGCTCCCAGACTGGCAGTGCAATTCCAGCCCAGCCCCAACACACCTGGTTATTAGCACACTGTAAAGCCAGCAAGTGCCAGGGAGGAGGGACCGCCAGCAGTCCCTCAGGCCATGTGGCCAGTGTGACTAGATTCCAAGAGTGCAGACCACTCCAGAGAGAGGACACCCTCAGAGGGCTCCTGCGACCTAAAATCAGGCCCCTACATGGGGAAAGCAGGGACTGTGAAGCCAAGGGAGTGTCTGTTGCAGGCTCTGCTTATTTGTCTCAGTGAAACACTGCACAGTACGCTGAGTTCCCTTAAATGGCCTTTCGCCCTCAGTTTTCGGGAAATTGGCCTTAGAGGATTTCCTTTTAGTAATCGATGACCCCTGAGGCACCTGTCTGGCTAGGGAGCCTACCCCATTACTGACAAAGGAGCATGTGGACTGGCTTATAAAAGCCCGAGAACACAGAGGCTCAGATGGGCTTCCTGGTTGGAGAGAAGAGCATCTGCTGTCATGAGGGTAAATGCATCCCCCAGGGAGGGACGTTCTGTGCCACAACCCCTCCCAGATCTGTGTAAGTCTTTGTATCCTTTCTGGTTATGACAAACTGGCATGGTATAGTCTCCGTGAACTCTGTGAGTCATTCCAGGGAATTGTGGAACCCACAGGGGCAGTGAGAGCCAGCCAGGGCTGGCATCTGCCTATCTGACAGTCTGAAGGACTGTGTCCTTTTAACTTGTGAGCCCTTACCCAGCCCTGGGTGGCTAGGGATGAGAGAAAAGGGGCCAACTGGTCTGGTAAAGAGCTCGGCTACTAACCAAAAGGTCAGCATTTCAAATCCACCAGCTGCTCCTTGGAAACCCTATGGGGCAGTTCTACTCTGTCCTAGAGGGTAGCTATGAGTTGGAATCGACTTGACGGCAAGGGTTTGGTTTTGGTACAGTCTGAAGTGGAGGGAATTATCTGGACTCGAGTGTGCAGCTGATACCCCCCAACCTAGACCCAGGTGGCTGGTGATGAGAAAGAGTGCCACTTGGAGTGGCTGGTGACAAGGATAGAGAAGTGAGAAGGTAAGACCTGAATCCATTTCCAGGTGGGAACTGGACTCACGCTGATCCTTACCACACAGTTACCAGTGAAGTTGGGATTTGCCCACCGTACCTCTTGCTTAGTGCATATGGTATGCCCAGTTGAAGCTGTGGCTGTCAGAGCAGCCTGGCCTGGTGCAGATCCCACATGGGATAGGTTCCAGGAGGGCCTTTAAAATCCAGACAGTCAGTCTGCTGTGGATGAGAGGCAGCCACTGCCCAGCCTGGCATTTCAAAGGCTTCAGCATCCAGTGCCCCTGGCAGTGGACCCAGGAGGGGGAAGCCCTTGCACAGTAGTGCCCCTGACTGGGGGCCTCCATCCTTCATCTCTGCCTAGTAAGCTCCCACCCATTGTTCAAGGCTCAATCCAGTGTTGCTGCCTCCATGAAGCCAGAGATGCCCTGGCCGAGATGCCCTATGTTCAGTGCTACCTGCAGCCGGGCCTCTCTGCCTCCATGGAAATCATATGTCCATGTTGCTGAATGCCCCCTGAAGTTCACCTCAATTAACCAGGGCCCACTCTGACCCACTGTTAAGAGCGTGAGTTCAAAGTGAAGATGCCAGGTATGAATGCCAGCTCTACCAAGTGATCAACTTTTTGACCATTACAATTAACGTTACTTCTCTGTGTCTCAATTTTCCCATATACAGAATGGGACGGTGGGAAGGGCTAAATGAAAAAGGGTTGAAAATCCCTTATCTGAAACTGCAGGAGCAGGAGGTACACTGGAATTAAGAAATTTAGATTTCGTAAAGGTGACATAGTGGTGCAGTGGCTAAGGCTGGCTGCTAAACAAAAGGTTGGCAGTTCGAATCTACCAGCTGCTTCTTGGATACTCTATTGGGCGATTCTGTTCTGTCCTATAGGGTCGCTATGAGTCAGAATCAACAACAATGGGTTTTGGTAAAGGTGGTGGTATATATGGCATGTACACCCATACTGGGGCCTGAGGCAGTACTGCCCCCACCCTCACACCCAATACGTGAAGGCTTCTTCAGGAAAACACATGGGTGTTCACACAAAGTGAGAAAAAGACTATAAATTGTCAGGTTTTACAGTCTAGGAATTTTAGAACGAGTCTCAGTTTTCAGAGCTTCCTGGATATTGGCATTGCAGGTAAAGGGCTATGGGCCCATAATTCAGGTAAAGAGCTTAAGGATGGGGCCAGGCCCATTTTAAGGGCACACTAATACCCCTGCTGTTGTTAGTGTTCTTGTTCTCGTCACTACTAAACAGAAAGCGCTCAGTGGACGTGTCCTGAGAGCACAAGGGGTGCAAAAGCCCAGTTAAGCCTCACTCCAACCATGTGCTCTAGAACAACAGACAAGCAGCAGGCAGGACAGGCTGCAGAGGTGTACTGCGCTTGCTCCCGCCATTTCTGTGAGCCAAGCATTGGTTGTGAGGGTGAGAAAGCGGAAGTCTATTTGCCATCTGAGCCAGGATGAGGCATCTGGACCACCTCGAGAGGCTCCAATCAGAACAAGTTGCTGTGGTCCCAGAAGTGGGGGGGACCCAGACCTGGAGTAGAGGCCTCACCTCTACCTCCAGCACTGCTGGCTGGATCCCTGCTGTGACGTAAGTAAGGGCAGCCTTCCAACACAAACACCAGGTGTCTGGGCGTGGAGGTGACACGGAGAGACTCTGTGGGGTGCACAGGCACCACCTCCCCGAGGGATGGCAACACAGCAGAAGGAAGAAGGGAAGAGGCACTTGCTCGTCTCTGCACACTCTGGGGGGCCAGCCCCATGTCTGAGAGAGGCTGGGCCATCCACAATGCTGTCGGTGACGCACAAGGGGTGTTACCCACCAATCTTCACCTTGGGACATGCTGGCTCTCCTAAGTCTTGAAAAAGGAGGCTCTGTCTCCCGGGCCCACCCTGGCCCATCAGTGAAGGGTTTGGAGCCCTTGAATTAGCAAGCCTCAGGACAAAGGGGGCTGCTGGCCAGCAATGCCTGCAGTGCATATGGGAGGCAAGAAGCACCCACAGCCTACATGCACAACAGCCAGGCTCCTTGTCTCCAAAGCCTTTGATGCAAAAGTGTGTCCGCTGTGCTTGGGCAAGCATTTTCTTATCTAGGAAACGTCATGCTCAAGTCCAAGGAAATGAATCAGTGAACAGTTAAGCTAAAAACAATGAGTGATTCATAGACCTGCTGGGCAAAACTGCTTAGCAATCAGTCTACTCCACACCTCCAATGTGTGGAACCCACCTGGCATACTATTATTCTAGAAGCAACTCAAATTTAATTCGAACAAAGAAAAGCACCATGCTTACCGTGGCTAGCTCATCAAACTTCCCGAAGAGCTCATTCAGAAGTTTCACCAGCTCCTGGGCTGTGCACTGGGACGCCAGCCCCGTGAAGCCCACAATGTCTGCAAACAGAATGCTGTGGAGAGAAAGGGGGTGCTGGTCTGTCCCCCGACAAACAGAAACTATCCACCGAATTTCAGCAATAATAGCTCTCTAAAGTTGTACAGGCATTTATTTACATCCACAAATCCCTTCAAAATAAACTATCTCCTCAAAGCAAGCGGAAATAGTCTTTGTTGTTCTCATTTTACAGGTGAGAAGACTGAGGCTCTGCAGGATGGCCTCTCCCTGCCCTCTTCCTGGCAACCACACAACAGACGGGACCAGTGGCATGTGAGCAGTGCAATAAGCTTTAAGAACGTGCGGGCCCCTCCACACTCCCTTCTTTCCCTTTGACACGCTGGAGAAACCTCCCTGGGAGCAAGGCCCTGGGTAAGGTTTGTCAGAGCCTCAAAATGGAGGGGGCAGAGTCCCAGGACTACCGTGTGGAGGAGACTACCAGCCTCAGTGCGCTGAGGGAGGAAACACGTCTCTGTGTTGAAGCCTATACATATTGAGATGTCGCCGGATGGCAAAAAGAGTTAAGTGCTTGGCTACTAACCGAGAGTTTGATAGTTCGAATCCACTCAGAAAGCACCTGGGAAGGAAGGCCTGGAAATCTACTTACAAAAGGTCACAGCCTTTGAAAACCCTGTAGAGCACAGTTCTACTCTGACACACGTGGGGTTGCCATGAGTTAAAGCCGACTCAAAGACAACTCTTTGTTTTCCATTTTCTACAGAACCTAGGATTAACCTAATACTGTGTCTACCCACAACTCAATTTTCAGAGACTCTAAGACTCTAAAAAGAATGCTGTCTACAGTTTTCTTTTCTTACAAGACTAAAACATGCTTGTCATGGAAAATCTGAGAAGTGAAGAAAAAATTAACATTTATTTTTAAAATTCTATAGCTTTAAAACGCATCTTAAAATGTGGTAGAACAATCCCCAAACATTTCTCAAACTTTGGGACTTCCTGAACCTAGACTACCTCCCACATCCCCCTAAATGAAGTCAACAAATGCCAAGTCAGGGAAGGAAAAGGTCATTCTTGCCTACAATGAAAAAAAAAAAAACCAAACCCAGTGCCATTGAGTCGATTCCAACTCATAGCGACCCTATAGGACAGAACAGAATGGCCCATTAGAGCTTCCAAGGAGCGCCTGGCAGATTTGAACTGCCGACCCTTTGGTTAGCAGCCATAGCACTTAACCACTACGCCACCAGGGTTTCCACAATGAAAGGGGTTCCCGATTTTGTGCCCTCTTCCACCTGCTACATTAGGCTAGCTAGGCGTTTCTATGAACTTGGCCCCCCTTTCTTATCCTGCCCTGTCTCAGCACCCTCAAGGTGAAGGGTCCCATTCTACCTCAACCCAGCAGGTAGCATGGAGCCAGCCCCAGGCCTGGAATCAGGAGTCACGGCCCTGTGTGACTCCTTGAGTCCACAGTCCTTAGCAAGGAAGTGAGCAACAAGAGTTTGGTGGTGCCTAAGCTAGTATCAAAGAGCCCTGGTGGCGCAATGGTTGAGTTTGACTGTTAACCGAAAGGTCGGTGATTTGAACCCATCAGCTGCTCCACAGGAGAAAAGGCCTAGTGATCTACTCCCGTAAAGCATACAGCCGGGGGAACTGTATGGGGCAATTCCACTCTGTCATACTGCTTTTCTGGAGTAAATTACCATGCCTTTCTTCCGAGGAGCTTCTATGTGGACTCAAACCTTCAAACTCTCAGTCAGTGGCTGAGCCCATTAACCATGTGCACCACCCATGGTCTGGCGGGGTGAAAAACCCAGTTGCCACTGAGGCAATTCCAAGGCGGTACAAACAGTTAACACATACAAGCTGCCGCCTGCAAGGTTAGAGGTTTGAGTCCACCTACAGGCACCTTGGAAGAAAGGCCTAGTGATCTACTTCCAAATAAGCAGCCACTGAAAACCCTATGGAGCATAGTTCTACTCTGACGCACAGGGGTCACACTGAGTCAGAGCCAAAGCCACAGGTTCTACTGGGAGCAGGGGGATACAAACAGCCACTCAACAGAGGCAGGCAAGAGAACTTCAAAACCATTAAGCCCAGCATTTCCCAAAGTGTTTTGTGGGACGTTGTCTCTGCAGGGCACAAATGATTTGCACTGGACTACTACTAACCTGTTGCTGTTGTTAGGTGCCATCGAGTTGGTTCTAACTCATAGCGACCCCATGCACAACACTGCCCTGTCCTGTGTCATCCTCACAATTGTTGCTATGCTTGAGCCCATTGTTGCAGCCACAGTGTCAATTCATCTCATTGAGTGTCTTCCTCTTTTTCGCTGACTCTCTATTTTACCAAGCATGATGTCCTTCTCCAGGGACTAATCCCTCCTGATAATGTGTCCAAAGTATGTGAGATGTAGTCTCACCATCCTTGCTTCTATCCATGCCTACTAACCTAGAGGTTGGCAATTTGAACCCACTTGGTGGCTTCCTAGAAGAAGGCCTGGTGATCTGCTTCTGAAATGATTACAGCCAAGAAAACCCTACAGAGCACAGTTCTAGTCTGTCACACATGGGGTCACCCCATGGGTCAGATTAATATTTAGAAAAAAGAAAAAAATGGAGAGTTCTCCTTGAGTTGTAGGTTTGGAGGAAGCTCCCAAAAACGCCTCCCAGCAGCCTGAATCTCTATAGGTGTGATGGGGAGGCAGGGCACTTGTAATATGACCAGGGTGCTGCTCTGACCACTGAGGGAAAGGTCATGTGGGCCCAAGCACTGAACTGCTGAGCCAGCGTCCTGGCTGCCCACCTCCAGGGCTCTCATCCCATAGGCAGAGTAAGTCCGTTGTTCCTGGAGCTGCTGCAAGGCCAACTGTTTGTCACACATAGCCAAAAACCTGTTACGGAGACTTGAAAGATCAGTGAACACACTGTAAACCGTTATGAGATTTTCTGAGACCTCAGAATAAAGGTGTGACTTTAAATGAATAAAGAGAGGTGGCATTTCAGTAATGTTGCTTTTATGACACATTTTTTCTCATATCCAGCTTGGTGATGTCACATCTTAACTCCGATCTGCATTTTCAACAACAGAGAAAGTGGAGACCCACAGCAAGCTTTTCTCCCTGACTGGGCCCTCACCCATCCACATGTTCCACCACCACCCCTCTCCACGTGTGGATAGCTGCTGTGCTATCCCAGTGACAACTCTCAGCATGTCCCGTTATACCCCCACCTGCAGCTGGCCACCTCTACAAGACTGTGAGGGCCTGAGGGGGCAAACCACAATTTCTATCTCGCAGCAGCTAACACAGTAGATGTGGTTTCAGTGCCCGTGTTATAAGTGAATGAATGAATAAGAAAATAAGGTGAACAAAGCCCAGGAGTCTAGGATATCTGAAGTGTCATTAATTGATCCTGGGAAGCTGAGAAAGAGAACTGCAGGGGTAGGGTAGAAGGACATTTTGGTATACAATTCAGCCTTATTTACACCTCTAAGAATTCATCTTTTTTCCCCCTCCTTCTCTCCTCTACAAATAATAATCCATCCAAACTCTTCTCTCTATCCGCTGGTTTCTCAGTATCTGATTGTTCATCAAGTTCTACAAACCCCTGCTAGAAGAGCTCCCAGCATCTGTGCTATCTTTGGCCTCTACTTGCTGAGGGAAAACTTGCTCCCCAGGGCACCCCAGTTTCTACATCCACACAGGTCAACATTTATGCAGTGCCTCTTCCATGCCAGGCCCCTGCCCTCAAGGAGCTCAAAGTCCAGGAGGAGGAGGCTCAGAGCAGGGGGGAGAGATACATAAGCAATTCAACAGAGTGCACTGAAGCAATGACGTGGAAGCCCAGAATTTGGCAAGCAGGCACAGCACCAGCTCTGAAGGCCAAAGATGGCTTCACAGATGAGGCCAGGCCTGAGCAAAACCTGGAGCCTACATGGGAATTACCCAGACAATGAGGGGAGGATGGGAGGCAGGGAGGCAGGAAGGCAGGAAGACAGGAAGGCAGGCAGGAAGGCAGAAGGGCAGGCAGACAAGAAGGGAAGGAAGAGAGGGAGGGAGAGAGGGAGGGAGAGAGGGAGGCCTAGAGGGAGGGGGCAGGGAGAAAGGCAGGGAGGGAGAAAGGGAGGAAGATGGATTCAGAAGGGCAAACAGCATATACAATATAAGATGGGTGAGACACACTCTAGAGACTTGCCAAACAAGAGATCCTGAATGGTTGGAGCACATGATTCGAGTAGTAAGCAGCAGAGCACAAGGGTCCCAGGAAGAGAAGACCCCAGGAGCTAGCCCAGCAAAGGCCATGAGGGGAGCTGGGGGGGAAAGCATGGACTCCTGTGAGATGGCCCAGTTGTCCATTTCCAGCAACGGGACCCTGGGCAACTTATCTAATCCCTCCACATGTCAGCCTCTTCATCTGTAAAGTGGGAAGAAGGCTAGTACCTATCTCATAGGGTTGTAGAATTAAATGAATTAACAAATGTAAAGCACTTAGGACAATACTTTGCACCTAATAAAGAGCTCAATAATTATTTATAATAATTTATAAGTGTTAATAACTCATTCATTCATTAAATCATCAATCACATATTTATTTGAGGGCTGTATGTGCTGGGCACTGTTCCAGGTGCTAGGGGTTTAGCACTGAATAACAGAGCTTCCATTCTAGACAAGGTGTAAGGAGGAGGGTCAGTGCATAGAGTAAATTCAAATATGGAGTGCAGCTATGGAGCAAAATAAAGCAAGGAAGATGGATATGGAGGGTCTGTCATCTTAGCTAGGATTGGTCAGATAACCTTTCAACCAAGGCCAGAAAAAGCAGAGAAAGCGTGCATGTCAACACACTCTCCTCCTCTCCTACTGGGAATCTCATTATGTGCACGTTGGACCACTTGACAGAGCGGAGAAGAGGGTTCCAAGGTAGAGGGAATAGCAGGGCGTGCTGCTGTGATTCTTTCTGAATACAGAATTCCTGTTGGATGGTCTTATTTCAAGCCTTTGGATGTGTCATCCCGCTGCCTCTGGCCTCCACGTTTCTGATGAGAAATCAGCTGTTAATCATATTCAGGCTCCTTTGTATGTGACAAGTCACTTCTCTCTTGCTGCTCTCAAGATTCTTTTAGTCTCTGTGGATCTCTTTCAATTTATGTTACTTGGAGTTCACTGAGTTCTTACACGCATAGATCAATATTTTAAATCAAATTTGGGAAGTTTCTGGCCATTATTTCTTCAAAAATTCTTTCTGCCCCTTTCTCTCTCTGCCCCTTTCTGGGAATCCCATTATGTGCATATTGAACTACTCGGTAGTATCCGACAGGTTTCTGAGGCTCTGTTCAATTTTCTGTACTCTTTTTTTCTTTCTGTTCCTCCAACTAGACAATCTCAATTGATTTATTCTCAAGCTCACTGATTCTTTCTTCTGCTTGCTCAAATGTGCAGCTGAGACCCTGCAGTGAACTCCTTATTTCAATTACTGTACTTTACAACTCCTAGATTTCTATTTCGTACTTTTTTTTACTTTCTATTTCTTTACCGATATTCTCTATTTGGTGACACACTGTTCTCATACTTTTCTTTAGTTCTTTAGATACAGTTTCCTTTAGCTTGTTGAACATATTTAAAATAGCTGATTTTTTTTTTTTTGTCTAATAAGTCCAACATCTGAGCTTCCTCAGGAACACTTTCTATTGACTGTGTAGTTTCTTCCCCTGTGTATGGATCATACTTTCTTGGGGTTTTGCTTGTGTTTTTGTTGTTGTTGTTTTTTTGCACATTTCATATTTTTTGGTTGGAAGCTAGATATTTTAAATAATATATTGTGACAATTCTGGAAATCTGATTCTCTCCTCTCCCTAAGGTTTTTAGTTGCCGCTGTTTTTTGTTGTTGTTGCTATTAATGACTTTCTGAACTAATTCGGTGAAGTCTTTTTTTTTTTATTTAATTGAGTCTACATTCTTTTTCATGTGTGGCCTCTGAAGTCTCTGACTGGTTAGCTTAGGGGTCAACTAATGAATGGACAGAGATTCCCTTAAATGTCTGGAACCAGTAAATCTCCCAGCCTTTTCAGAGTGTTGGGGCATGTCTTCAACACTCAGCTAGGGAGCTGACAACTCTGCCTTAGCCTTCACTGCCCACTTGTTCTGAGCCTCAAGGTTAGGCACAGGAGAGAACTTTAAGGTCTTTGAAGGTATTTCCTGAGCATAAACACAGTCCTGGGCATGCACACAGCCCTATGCATGCCCATGGCCTTCTAGATTCCCCAAAATATGCTGGTGCTTTTCAAAGTACCCTATGGGCATTTCATTACAGTTTTTCCTTTTAAATTTTGATTAGCTGGTTGTTGGCCTCAACTGTTATTGCTGCCTTAGGTGGCTGCGATCTTAAACAATTGCTGCTGATTGTTTTTGACAAATGCTCTGGGGAAAAGTCTGCTAGCACTGGGTGAGCAATAAGTCAGGTCAAATAAAGAAAAGCCTTGTGAGTGGGACTTTCTGGGGAACATCCAGACAGGTCAAATAATGACAGTTCTTTGAGAATAGGGCTTTGAAAGAGTCCCAACCTCATTCTGACCCCTCTACTGACTGCCACTATGCTGGTTTTCACTGTAACTTGTTGTCATTGGTTTTCAAGCCTATCATGGAGCTGACGAGAGGGGATGGGAATAGGGCAAGTTAAAACATCACGGAGCTCACTGTTCTTACTGAGACTTAGCCATTTTTCTTAAATAAATACTTCCTGGATTACTGCACACCTTTGATTAGTTTCCAGAGTTCTAGAAAGTTGGTTTTGACATTTTTGAAGTGTTCTCATTGCTTTCATGAGGAGAGGATTTTCAGAGGTCCTTACTCCTCCATTCCCTATGATGTCAGCCTGCTACGAATTCTGAATGGCATATTGAATTTAGAATTTAATTCTGGAGTGGTGCAAAAACACTGGAGGATTTTAATGAGAATTGTAAAGAGGAAACTGAAGTATTCATATCCAGGATATGGAAAGATGTCTCTGATCACCAGCTCCATTGGTGACAACAGCCTGGACTTCCTCTCTGCTCTCAGGCTGTGAGACCTATACCCAGAATCAGCCCCCAAGGTGCTGTGGAACTGAGAAGCCCACAAGCAGACAAAAATGGAGATTTTTCAGCCAGGAAGGAAAATGGTTACTCTCCACCATTCCCTCAGCTCAGGGGAGAGAGCTGTGGGAAAGGCTATTGGATGTCAATCCCATCTTGCCCACCTCCACCTACAGCACCCAGGAGTCTCTGGATATTTGATGCCTTCCCTACTCTACGGAAAGTCTTACTTCATCTCTAGGTGCTGCCTGGCTCGTGCTCATGGTCTGGTCTTCCAGTAAGGTTCTGGATCCCTGTATCATGTCCTTGTCCATTAAAGAGAGGCAATGGGGCAAAATGTGAAATGCCAAGGCAGACATTAGAGTCAGCTAATCACAGGTCAGGTCCCAACCCTGACATTCATATAGGCTTTACTCTGCTAAGCCTCAGCTTACTCATACATAAAATGGAGGTGACAATGTCCATGGTTCACAGGGGTGTGGTCATATTAAACAGAACAGGACATTTGGCAGGGAGATTCTCAGCTCAATTTCTGGTGTCATCCTGCCTGAGTTCAAGTACTGGTTCCTCGGCTACTTTCCATACACCATGGGCCTTACCCCTCTGTGCTTCAGCTTCATCTGAAGAACAAGGATGACACTAGTCCCTTCCACACAGGATGGAGAGCAGTAAATAAGCTCTACCTGTAAGAACTGAGAATACTTCCCAGTAAGCACGCAGCAAGACCACGGTCCACGAGCTGGCTCTCAGTGAGAACTCAGACAGGGATGGGGAGGGACTTCAGCAGTAAACCTTCTCGAGACATTTCAGATGAACAAGATAGCCTTGCAAGGACTCAGTATGCAGTGCTTGACACAGAACAATAGATTGAGTTTTTCTTAACTTTTGGGGTCTGCAGGGGCCTCTTCGACCCTTGAGCTGCCCCAGCAAGCACAGTGGACAGGAGGACTGATATCAACTCCCAGAAGAACCAGAAAAAACACTGGAAAGTAAAAGTGTCTTGGGGTCCTTCAAAACTGTCATCTCCCAGCAGAGTGCACATCTATGTAAAATATGATCCCCAAACTGGCAACACTCACCCATGCTAGGTATATTACACCTTGGTAAACAGTTTTTTAAAAAGAAATGTACAATTTAATAAAACAAAATACTTTTTAATAGACTCTTAAAAATAAACAAGTAAATCTCAGAGTGTCTTGCCAAGTTGCTTCACTCTGAGGGCTCAGTTTTCTCACCTGTAAAATGGGAAGAGTAATACTGACCTCTTAGGGATGTTATGAGATGAATACAGTGAGGAACAGGAGAATGCCTATCCCAGAGCCCAGTACCAACTAGAATCATGTTCAGATGTGAACCTGACATGGACAGATCTCCAGCCCAAAATGCCCCTGCCCAAACCTGGTTCTCAGGACAGAGTTCTGACCCTCTAGCCCACACAGGAAGCACCAGGGAGTTGAAATGGGAACATGGGAAAGAGCAGATGTCACATGCACTCCCCTGCCCCACCCCGCCTTTTGCAGGACCCTGTTCCCTGTGGGTAGATGCCCAGTAGCTGCCCCTTCCTTCACACAAGGCCGAAGCCAGGCAACCCTACCTCACGTTGTCATGTCTCTGGATGTAAATTTTATGGAAAATCCTCTCAGGGGGTTTCAGAAAATCCTCCTTCATCTCCATGGCAACGTTGCGGGGCAGGAGACTCATCAGGAGCCGCTCCTGGTAAAAGAGAGATGGGCACACATATGAGAAGGCAGCTCCTCGGCCCTTCCTTGGCTGGCTGGACCAAGTTCAGGTGAGGTACCACTCTGGAGCCAGTGTATCATGCCCACTGCCCAGGCACTCTGGCTAGGTGCCATCCTCACCTCCTGAGCACCCAGTCAGACCCACGGTACCTTCACATTGCTCCCCAAACAAAGTGCCTGCTCCACTCACAATAGCCCCAAAAGAGACTTCCTCACAAAGAGACTTCGAGACTTGTCTACAAAAAATTAGATGTTCTCCCATGAAAATTACAAGGTCCTCTTACTTAGTATGATTTGTACAAAGATAAGTTACTTAGTAGAAAATGTGGAATTTTATCTTTGTCTTCGTCATCATCGACCTCCTTTTTTTTTTTTTTTTCCAACCAAGAGAATGGAATAAACATTCGTGTTTTTAAAAGGAGCCGCGCAACCATGAATAATTTCCTCCATACCTTCTCTAGGCCTTGATTTCCTCATCTCGGCCAGGGAGTGAAGGGGACCTTAACTCTCATATTCCTGGAGCGACCTATCCCTGCCCTCAATTCTGGCTGGTCCTGGGTATTCTGAGAAACAGGGTTACTGCAGACATGGTTTCAAGACACCACACTTCTCCAAAGTCCCTCTCACACCTCCTCCCCTACCCTTGGCTTTGGGAAAGGAAACAAAAGATGAGTTTACAATCCATGTAAGCGTTACACAGAACATCAGATCAGTAGGGAGAAGTGATGTGTGCTCACCCATTCCATCCAGCAGCCTCCACGAGATTCTCTCAGCCCTGCGCTGCCCACAGCTTAGAGGGTAGCCAAGGACCCGCCCTGCCTGAGCGCTGCATGCCGGCTGCCTGGCTGCTGAGACACATTCCCTCCCCTGCCTGTTCCCAGCCCAGTGCCAGTCCTGTGGCCAGTGAAGCAGTGCATCCAGGGACTGCCCCTCTGGGGAGCATGAGGCCATGTCCCTGAGCTGGGGGAGCCACTCCCACATGTGACTTTCTCAGTAGCATGTGTGTGCAAACCACCTAAGGCCTGCCTAATGCAGGGAAGTCTTTCCTGCCTGAGGTGATCAGAGCAGCAACGGAAAGTCGTGCAGATCCTAGTTGCTGGGTAGGTCACCGTGAAAGTGGTGCCAGAGTGAGGGATACCTCTTTTCTTCAAATTACTAATAGCACTGAATGTGTATGTTCTATTTTATAATGGAAATACGTATTTCATACATTTGGAAAGTCTTCCAAAATATTTTATATAAATTTCTGAGGAAGCAGGCCAGGCCCAGACCTATATGACGTCCATCAGGGGCCAACCATGCACACCCAGGTTCGAGGCCTGCCTGACCCTTTCCTGGAGCCTGGTGGTCTGCACCCCAGATCTACAGTGAAGTCAGGCCTGTCCAACCCTGACATAGAGGAAGATGCTGCCAAAGGCTGACCTGTCCATGGCCGTTCTCTAGATGACATCACAGAGGACATGGACATCACAGCAGAGTGCAGAGCCAGATGCAGGTGGCTGGGCCACTCTATCTTCCTGCCCTGGGTGTGGCGAAAGGACAGCCTCAGTGACAGAAGAGACAAACCCCACATGGCATGTGTGGGCCTCGTGTGAGCCTGTACCTGAACGGTGGATGTCAGGTCCCTCTGGGGACAAGGTGCAGTCAGTGAGAGGTGCTGTCGGTCAGACGCATACACAAGCCCACACATTGCAGAACCAGGTGGCCATGTCGCAGCCTGACACACCTGCAGTTATGGAAACTGCCCCTGCTGTGAGGTCAAAGATGGCTGAAAAGGTGGGAAACAGAAACAGCTGGGCAAATAGAGAAGGCCACCCAATCATAAGACCCCACGAGAACGAGTGCAGGCTTCATTCTCACACCTGACAGCCACAGGTCCACGAGAGCGTCAGCCCCCCTCGGATTTCTCTGACCCTGGGCGGGTCTAGTGCAGAGAGGATGCATTCACACCTCAGTCGAGCATCAGAGGGCTCTAGCGCCTGCAGCCCTGTGCACCCTGCACTGAAAGATGCCTGAGGGGACTCTGGAGGTATAAAGCAGCACTCTGGCACAGTGGCAAAGACTCTCTGGCATCAGACACTTGGGTTCAAATCCTGGTTCTGCCACTTTTGAACTATTAGTTAAGCTCTATCTCAATTCCATCCCCTCTGAAGTGATGACAATCATCCCCAAGTCCTCAGACGGTTGTTTTCTGAGGTAAAAAAGGAAAACATGAACACCTTCTCCTAAAACACAGTAGATGCTAATCTAAATGAACAATGGTGGTCATTGCTATGGTTGTTCCCGCCCACCCAATACTAACAGATTTCATTTTGTCAACACTCTACTCTTTTGCCTCTTAAACTTCTCCCCTACACCTACAAATTCTAAAATCCCCCAAACTCAAATGAAGCAAAGAGAACTCTGCCTTTCACCTAGTGCCCTATCTCCCTTCTTCCTTTTCTGTCATGATTCTCAAAACACCCCTGGAGCTGTGCTCATAGTGAGCCATACCCTCCATCCAGGATCACAAGCCTAGGGGGAGCTTTAGGGTCTTGCTTTGTCTTCCCCTTGCCTCAACCACCCTGCACAACTTGGAATTATGACAGGCAAATTGAACCTGATCAAAGCTGACCCAGCAGCAAAGGAAGAGCTGAACACGCAGAGGGATACTGTCCATGGCCCCTGGAGCAAGACAGGCAGCATCTGGCTGGCAGGAAGGCCTGAGAATGGAGAGGGAAAGGGATTGGGTGGCCCAGACCTGCAATGGCAGCAGAGGGACCCCGGGTGGTTCACGTGGAATGTCTCCACTGAGTACAGGGCTGGGTACTGCAGAAAGATGGCTGTGAAGAATCAGCTGGCTGCCAGCTGGCCATCCCCACGGCCCTTTTCCACCTCTATACCACAATATAACCCCTAATTTTTATCTGAGCACTTGGCCACCTGGAATGAAAACTACATTTCCCAGCCTCCCGTGATGCTAGGTGTGGCCAGTGAGATATGAATGGAAGGGTCACGTGAAAGCTTCTGGGATCTTCCTTAAAGATGGCTAATTCTTCTCGCCTTCCTCATGCTGTTGCTGGGGATACAGGCATAATGGCTGCATCTCTACCTACCATCTTGGTACATGAGGATGAGGGCCACGCGCTAGGGATGGCAGGCAGTGGACTGGATGAGACAGGGTTGCCAGGGTTCCTGGATCAGATCTACAACCCAGCTGTAAAGTGCCTACCTTGGAATGTGTATATAAGGGAGAATGAGCCTTCCTGTTTGTTTAAGCCATTGCCACTTCGGGTATCTGTTACTTGTAACTAAACATATCCTAATTGACATAAGAAGTATGTGTGGGTAGAGGTGGGGCGGGAATGCATGAGTGTGTGGTATGGTATGTGTGCAGAGGGGAGCCCCGAGCAGCCCAGCTTATTTCTAGCACCAGCCCCTGAGGCTCAAGCTGGACGGCAGGGACAAGCCCCTCCTTTTGGGTAGGCTCATATGAAATGAAATTAGGCAACCAAGAAGTCTGAGCACCACTTATCGTTCCAGAAAATTTCAGAATGGACCTGAAGACATGCATGGGTCTTGCTTTGTCTTCCCCTTGCCTCAACCACCCTGCACAACTTGGAATTATGACAGGTAAATTGAATCTGACCAAAGCTGACCCAGCAGCAAAGGAAGAGCTGAACATGCAGAGGGTCGCTGGGATAACATGGATCCCTGTGGAAAGGCAGGTAGTCCTGGCTCGCGAGGGAGCTCTGGAAGCCCACAGCCGGGGACCCTGCACCTGGTTTCCCCTCTTACTAGCACATATCATGTATACCACGGGGGTGTCAGTTGTCTGAATGCTGGCCTGAGGAGCACACAGACATGCACTGACCAGAGCGCCGCCCTCACAGCAGGCACCAGCCCTTGCGTATATCACACGCACATGTGAAGTTTGCAACACAGACTACATTTCCAACCACGGCTCAGCATCAGCTCCACTGTGAGATCAGCTATAGTACCTAAAGCCAACAATCATTAATAAACCCAAGACAAAATTCTAGGACCTTTCCCAACACAGCAAAACAGGCATCTGACAAGACGAAGTACCCATTCCTGATTTAAAAAAAAAAACAAAAAAACCAGGAAACAGTAGTTCACTCATATTATAAAGATAGGGCCTGAAATTCATCCCATTTCAAACCCAAACCCTAAAGCCCCAAGCAGCAATACACATGAACAGTGGGAAGAGACAACACCATCTGTAAGTCTGAACCAACGCAGTAAGGTTCAAAGCCAGGAAGTCAACGGAACAAAAATTACTACAAACATGGAATAGACAAATTATCCATGAAGGCTACATAAAAACTTTAATATATGTATCTTGACTATAAAAAAATGTGACAAAATGAATGTACTATGCTTAAAATTAGATATTAAATTAACAACTGTGAAGATTCTGCTTTGGGGAAAATGGAGAATTCCATTTTGGGTATCTGTTACTTGTAACTGAACATATCCTAATTAATATGAACAGTATGTGGGGATGGAGGGAGATGAGCTGTCTTTAAGGAAGATTCCCTATTCCTTCCGCTAAGTATAATTAAAAATCCTGGCCATCATATATGAAACAAGCATAAAAAGGCTGTGAATGGTGGAGAGAAGGCAGACAAGCTAGGGATCTTGGGACAGGAGGACCCACAAGGTGGTGTGCTTCCTGGGTTTTCTTTTTGCCTCACATATCTCAGACTGGGTGGTGAAGACACTGGCAATCCAGAAATGGAAACAAGTATGGACGAATAGCTCCAACAAGTTTTCTCTCTCTAGGAAAGGACCAGGAAAGGGGCAGCCTAGTGAGACAGAAGGCTTTTAGACAATAACCACATTACTGCAGGCAAACCACAGGAAAATCTGTGACCCTATCCCCATCCACACGAGGTAAGTGAAGAGGGGAACCTAGACTTCTATCCTTCGCAAGCTGTAAAGAAGTGCCCAAGCCCCATGCTGGGGCACTGTCAGAGAAGGCCAGGAGACAGCCCAGCCTTCCACCTCCACCTGCTGGTAATAAGCACTCCCCCACCTCCCTGCTCTGCAGTGTTGGCGGTTGAATATATGGGAAGCAACACACACCCCTGCTTCTCCCAGCCAGAGAAGAGAGGACAAGTAGGGAGCTGGAACTCTCATTCCTGCACAGCAGCAATGAGGAGCCCTCCTGCCCTAGGGATGCCGACAGAGCCAAGTGCAGAATGCCAACTTCTAACCCACCTAGCAGCAATGAGGCAGTGCCCCTCTGTCATGGATTGAATTGTGTTCCCCTAAAATATCTGTCAACTTAACGGGGCCATGATTCTCAGTTTTGTGTGACTGTCCACCATTTTATGTGATTGTCCACTATTTCATGTGATTTTCCTGTATGTTGTAAATCCTATCATTATGATGTAAAAAGATGGATTAGCAGCAGTTATACTGATGAGGTCTGCAATAGGTAGTGTCTTAAACCAATCTCTTTTGAGATATAAAAGAGAGAAGCAGCAGAGAGACATGGGGACATCATACTACCAAGAAGGCAGCGCCAGGAGCAGAGCACATCCTTTGGATCTGAGGTTCCTGCACTGAGATGCTCCCAGACCAAGGGAAGACTAATGACAGGGACCTTCCTCTAGAACCAAGAGAGAGAGAAAGCCTTTCCCTGGAGCTGATGCCCTTAATTTGGACTTATGGCCTACTAGCCTATGAGAGAATAAATTTCTCTTTGTTAAAGCCATCCACTTGTAGTATTTCTGTTATAGCAGCACCAGATGACCAAGACACCCTCCTTCCCTTCCAGAGTGATGTCACAGAAATGCAGCTAAAGTTCTAAATAAGGTACAGTCTAATACTAATTATCCCAAATGTCCAGGTAACAAGTGAAAACCTCTCCTCATATGAAGAACCAGGAAAATCTCAACAAATGGGAAAAAAAAATGTCAATGAAAAGACAACAGAGTTGTCTAAATTATCTAACAAAGATTTTAAAACAGCCATCATGAGAATGATTCAATGAGCAACTACACACTTAAAATAAATGAAAATACAAAAAATCTCAGCAAAGAAATAGAAACTCGTAGCAAATAAATAGAAGATATAAGAAAGAATCAAATGGAAATTTTAGAACTGAAAAAAACTAACAGAAAAAAAAATCAATAGACCTACTCAACGGCTCACCACTTATGTCTGTCATACTGTGGCAGCTTGTGTTTTTGTATCCTGGATACTATGCCACCAGTATTTCAAATACCAGCAGGCTCACCATGGTAGACAGGTCTCAATGAAGCCTCCAGATTAAAACAGACTAGGAAGAAGGACCTCGCCGGTCTACTTCTGAAAAAACTGGCCAGTGAAAACCTTGTGGGTAGCAGCGGAACACTGTCTGATATAGTGCCAGAAGATGAGCCCATCAGGTTGGAAGGCACTCAAAATATGACTGGTGAAAAGCTGCCTGCTTAAAGTCGACCTTAATGGCAAGGACGGAGTAAAACTTTCGGGACCTTCATTTGCTGATATGACATGACTCAAAAGGAAGAGAAACAGCTGCAAATATCCATTAATAATTGAAACATGGAACGTATGAAGAATGAATCTAGGAAAACTGAAAGTCATCAAAAATGAAATAGAACATATAAAGATCGATATTCAAGGCATTAGTGAGCTGAAATGTGTTGGTATTGGCCATTTTGAATTGAACAAGATACATTTGAATTGCAGTGTCGGTGAAGACTGTTGAATATAACACGGGCTGCTGGAAGAACGAACAAATCTGTCTTGGAAGAAGTATAGCCAGGATGTTTCTTAGAAGTGAGGATGGCCAGACAATCACAAAGTCATACTAGCATTAAACATGATACAACTAACATGTGTACAACCAAAAACGCACTAGCCCCATTCACATCTTATATAAGTGAAGAAAACAAAAATATCTGACACACACATATAAGGACTCATAACAATTACAGTCCTTGTTTCTGCAACTGGTCACGTGGTTGTAGCTGGCATTTAGAATTACCTTCTTCCACCACCATTCCATATTCTCATTACCCTCAGCAAGCACCTCAACTGGTTGTGCTTTTTAGCCTGGTGGGGTGAACCAAACCTTCATTCCTGAAGGGTATGGACCATTAGAAGCTGTGTTGGAATTGGGTTACTACAGTTTTCCATTGACTTTAATCACAGGGCATGGTAGTACTGAGAGACATTCTAAAGGATCTTCTGTATTCCAGACATACTCTTCTTTACCTCCATTCTGTAATATCAATCTGATTTCCCCCTTGATAATGTGGATCAATCACATGAGCCAATACGGTAACTCCCTTCTTTGCCTGTTGATCCACAGGCATGAAGAGCCCAAAGTGGCCGGGTGGCATTCTTACCTTGCAGTTCAATGGAATCATCACTGTGTCTCCTGGTGGGAACAATCCACCCTCCCTTTGGAACTAACACCTCTAGACCCACAGAACAGGGTCAGGAAGCAAAAATTTTGTGAATGGGTTACTAGGGGTAATAGTGAGAGGCATCATTTCCATTTCCACCCCTTGATTCCGGGACCCATGAATTCTGGCTATGGAAGAAACAGCACCATATACTGGATGCTGCTTTAGAGCATAAACAGGCTCCTGGAGAACACCGTCCCAACCCTGCAAGGTATTCTCACCTAGCTGGCACTGTAACTGTGTCTTTAGAAGGCCTTTCCACCATTCTATCAAGCCAGCTGCTTCAGGCTGTTGTGTAACACAGTAAGACCAGTGAATTCCATGAGTATGGGCCCACTGTGGAGCCCTGGTGCTGCTGCTGCAGTGGATAACCAAAAGGTCGGCAGTTTGAATCCACCAGATGCTCCTTAGAAACCCTATGGGGAAGTCTACTCTATCTTAGAGGGCTGCTAAGAGTCAGGATCAACTTGACAGCAATGAGTTTGGTTTTTTTGTTTGTTGGAGCCCATGGCCACACTTATTTGCAGTGAAGTGAGTCTCTTGATCCAGGGTATTGTGGTGTGGGATACCAAAACAGTGGATAAGGCATTCCGAAAGCCCACAGATAGCAGTTTTGGCAGAAGTACTACATGTAAAGGAAGGAAAATCCGTATCCAGAGTGTCTATTCCAGTAAGAATAAAACACTGCCCTTTCCATGATGGAAGTGAACCAATGTAATCAACCCGCCACCAGGTTGCTGGCTGATAACCTTGAGGAATGGTGCCAAATGAGGGACTAAGTGTTGGTCTCTGCTACTGGCAGATTCAGGCATTCAGCAGTGACTGAAGGCAAGTTGGCCTTGGTTAGTGGAACTCCATGTTGCTGAGGCCACGCATAACCTCCATCCCTGCCACCATGGCCACTTTGTTCATGAGCCCATTGAGCATTGATGGGGGTGGCTGGTGAAAGAGGATTACTAATTTCCACAAAAACCATCATCTTATCCACTTGATTGCTAAAATCCTCTGCTTTTGGGGTCACCCTTTGGTGGCCATTCACATGAGATATAAATATCTTCACTTCTTTGGCCCTTTCAGAGAGGTCTGTCCACATACCTCCTCCCCGTACCTTCTTGTCTCCAATTTTCCCATCATGTTCCTTCTGAGTCCCTGACCATCAGCCAAACCATGGCCACAGCCTATGAATCAGTATACAATGTCACATCAGGCCATCTTTCCTTCCAAGCAAGGTGAACAACCAGGTGCTCTGCTCAAAGCTCTCCCCATTAGGAGCATTTTCCATCATCACTGTCCTTTATGAAGGAAGTATTGGTGCTGTCCACTTTCGAGTGGAGCCTGCGTATTGCACAGAACCATCTGTAAGCCACACATGAGTTTTCTCTTCCTCAACTGACTGATCATAAGGAACTCCTCCTGAGGCCATGGGTGCAGACTGTGAGAAGTCAGATAATGTGATAGGAGTAGACACCACAGGTATTTGGGCCACTTCCTCATGTAACTTACTTGTGCCTTCAAGTCCTGCTCAGGCCAGATATAGTACATACCACTTCCATTTATTGATGGTGTACTGTTGTGCATGTCCGAATTCATGACTCTGTGGGTTGGACAACACTCAGTTCAAAATGGGCAGCTCAGGCTGCATGATGACTTGGTGGCCCAAGTATAAGAGTTTAATCTCTACTTAAAGGCCCACTAAAAAGCCAAAAGCTGCTTCTTAAACGGACAGGAGTTATCCTCAGAGGATGGCAGGTCTTTGGTTTAAAATCCTAAGGGTCTATATTGTGATTCACCAATAAGGGCTAGCCAAAGACTCCAAACAGCATGTCTATCTGCCACTGACACTTCAAGCACCATTGAATCAGCTAGGTCAGTGGCAGAGGGGCTTACACTGCAGTCTGGACTTGTTGCAAATCCTCTTGTTCTGGGCCCCACTCAAAACTAGCAGCTTTTTGAGTCACTTGATAAATAGGCTGAAGTAGCACACCCAAATGAAGGATATGTTGCCTCCAAAATCCAAAAAGACCCACCAGGCATTGTGCCTCCTCTTCAGTTGTAGGAGGGGCCATATGCAATAACTTATCTTACTTGTATTACATTAGAAGAATATTTTGACATGCCCCACACCAGTGGACCCCCAGAACTTTTCACTGAGGTGGAAGATGCCTGAATTTTTGTTCGGTTTCTTTCCCACCCCCTAGCACACAAATGGGAGCACTAGTGGCACAGTCGTTAAGAGTTCAGCTGCTAACCAAAAGGATGGTAGTTCAAATCCACTATGAGTTAGAATCAACTCAGTAGCAATGGGTTTGGTTTTTGGTAGTGCACAAATGTTTTACCAATAAGTCCAGAGTCATTGATGTGTCTTCCTTACTAGATCCAATCAGCATAATGTCATCAATGTGATGGCTAGTGTGACATCTTGTGGGGCTGGAGAGTTGATATACTTCTGATGGTGAAGGTTTACTGATGGCCTTGCCAGCTGAAGGAAACTGTATTTGGTGTTCCTTCAAAACCAGAATCAGGAAAAAGGTTATTAGCCAGATCAATAGCCTCATACCCAGTGCCAGGAGATGTAATAATTTGCTCATGCAATGAAACCACATCTGGAACAGCAGCTGCCACTGAAGTTACCATCTGGTTAAGTTTACGATAATCCACTGTCCTTCCCAAGGTCTATCTGCTCTTTGCACTGGCCAAATAAACGAGTTGAATGTGGATGTAGTGAGAATCACTACTCCTGCATCCTTCAAGCCCTTGATGGTGGCAGTAATCTCTGCAATCCCTCCAGCACTTCAGTCTTGCTTTGGTTTACTATTTTCCTAGGTAAGGGCACTTCTAATGGCTTTAATGTGGTTTTTCCTTACACAGTAGCCCTTACTCCACTTGCCAGAAATCCAATGTGGGGGGTTCTGCGGTCGCTGAGTATATATAATCCAATTATGCATCCTCGAAAAGAAGAAATCACTACAGGATGGGTTCAGGGACCCTGTGGACCCACTGTGAGATGAACCTTACCTAAGATTCTATTAATAACCTGACCTCCAATGCCCCCACTCTGAATGGAGAGCCACAGTGACATTTTAGGTCTCCTTCAATTAGAGTCAGTTCAGTGCCAGTGTCCAGTAATCCCTGAAAATTCTGATTATTTCCTTTTCCTCAGTAAATAGTCACTCTAGTAAAGGGCTACAGATTTCTTTGGGGAAGGCTAGAAGAAACATCGATAATATAAATCTTTGGCAGTGTAGTGAGGTCCTTCCTCAAAAAGACACGGGCTGCCCTTCAGTCAAGGGGCTGTGGATATGTAAACTGGCTCTAGTCTGTGAATTGACTGAGGGGCCATGACTCTCAATTTTGACAATTCGAGTTAGACCACCGTTTACTCGACCGAGAATTCTTCCACTAATAAATCAAGCATATATTTAGTAGATTTCCCATTGATTTCACTCCTAGGGACACCATGACTAAGTAGCCAATGCCATAAGTCCATACAAGTCAGACTATTCTTGGACTCTGCTGTTCATTACAGTAACCATACCCACCTTGTCTTTATCGACTGAGTGCTGCCATTTGGCTCCTACCACCATGGGGTCCAACCAGCCCTGTTGTAGTTAGGTGTCTTAATTCAGCTAGGGCAGTTCCTACTGTCAAATGTGATTACATAAAATAGAAATTACAACAGTCTTCAAAGACGCTGGGGCTCCCATCACAAATTTTTTCTTCACTGTTGTGAAAAGAGTCGTGTCCTCTGGGCACTCCATGTGTGGATCTGTGTGTCTCACCTGATAGATCCACTCTAACATGCCAATTTTCCTAAGCCTTTGGATACATTCTTCTATAGGATACCAAGGCAGGTCTTCAACTTCATTTAGTATAGGCCACCAAATAATCCATGTTTCAGCGAACCAACCAAATAAGTTATTAGGTGCTTTCCTAACCTCTCGAGCTGAAACACTGAATGAAGAATCTGTGCTTAGTGGGCCCGTATCAATAAACTCAGACCGATTCAACATTATGTTCCTCACACCATTATCGTACACCCTTAAGAGCCATTCCCACACATATTCCCCAGGTTTCTGTTTACACATATTATAAAACTCAAACAGTTCCTTTGGAGTGTAGCTTGCCTCCTCCTGGATCACCCTCTGTACTTCATGTTTTGGGGAACACTGGAACTTAAGTCTAGTTATAGGTGTAGAAGCAAAAATGGGTGGTGGGGATGTGTTCTAAAAACATTCAGTAATGTCTTGTAACGCATCTGCCTCAGGCGATGGCCCAGGCAATGACTCTGATGCCACCCCCAGCAATATCTCAGACATAGGATTTTCAGACACAGCTGGGTTAAGCTCATCAGATGGGGGTGAAGGGGCTAATGGTTTTTTGGGGGAGGGTAGTTTAGCAGACAAAGCTGGAGTAATCTTTTCAGATGGGAGTGAGAAGGTTGGTTCTGTTGGACGGAGTGAGTCAATAGAATTTAGAGGCTCAGCTCCTGATTATCTGCCCATATGTCCTCATCTCAAGTGTCAGGATCCCATTTTTTCCCAGTCAGTGCCCTCGCTTTAATTTCAGACACCATTTAAGGTTGAGAATTCAACTGGCTCTCTAATTTAGCTACTCTTACAATAAGTCTCTGGGTTTGTTTTTTGGCAGTATCAGCTCTGTTACTACAAGAAATAAGGCTTTCTTTCAAGGCGCAAGTGGCTATTTTGAGGTCGTTTATGTGGCACTTGAGTTGTGACTATAAAGCTCTAAACTCAACTTTTTTTAATCACTTTGTCTAGCAAAAGCAGACCAACCAACAAGCTTCCTTATACTACTCATTCTGACGAAACTGTGGAAAAGTATCAAACATGCGATCACCCAGAGCCTCACTGCTCACCAATACTTCATCCACTGGTAGTGACATTTGCATATTTCTATTGCCGCTTCACACCATGGATTAGCAATGCCCTCTTTACTACTGGAAGCAGAGTCATCAACATCTTTTAAGACTAACCAGACTTGGTAACCAATTTAGAAAACGCATCCTTATAATTCTGTTTCTCTAGAACTACTCTTGGTACCAAATGTCCTAGGCTGGGTTCTCTAGAGAAGCAAAACCAGTGAAGTGTATATACATAGAGAGAGTGAAATGCAGAGGGAGGGAGAGGCAGAGAGAGAAAGATTTATCTCAAGGAAATGGCTCACGCAGTTGTAAAGGCTGGCAAGTCCCAAGTCCACAGGTCATCCGTCAGGCTGGAGGCTTCTCCTGACTCATGTACCTGCAAGGGCTGACGAACCCAAGATCAGCAGGTCAGACGCCAGGCTGCTGGCTCACAGGATGCTGAGGCTGACATATCCAAGATCGACAGGTATGATCATTAAGGTTGTGTGTCAACTTGGCTAGGCCACGATTCTCAGTGGTTTGCAGTTATGATGTACTTTGGCAATCATATAATGATGTAATCACCTCCACGATGAGATCCAATATAAGGTGATCACTTCCATGATGGGATCCTTCTGTAAGTAGCTGATCAGTTGAAAGTGAGTATCCTTGGGGGTGTGGCCTGCATCCAATATAGACGGACTTTCTGGCAAGGCTCACGGGCTTTTGCTTACTCTGAATCCTGTAGCCTGCTCCTGTTCATCTGACCTCCAGCTCTTGGCTTACCTGGCAGTCCGCAGCCTGAGAGCCAGAGGCTTGCTCTCTGACCGCCAATCTTGTGTTCACCAGCCCCTGAAGGTATGTGAGTCAAAAGAAGCCTCCAGCCTGATGCCTAACGCTCCAACTTGGGACTTGCCGGCCTCTACAACTGCATGAGCTATTTCCTTGATATAAATCTCTCTCTCTTCCTCTCCCTCGCTATATATATACGCATATACACACATATATAGACTCTTCACTGGCTTTGGTTCTCTAGAAAACCCAGCCTAAGATAGCAGGTAAGGTGGCAGACAGACAAATCCCAAGATCAGCAGGCAATACAGCAGGTCATTGGCTTGAATTCCAAGAATTGGAGGTCAGATGACAATGAGCAAAATACAGGATCCAGAGCAAGCAAAAGCCATCAAGCTTCACCAGAACATCCATACATATTGGATGCAAGCCACACCCCCAAGGAAACTCCCCTTATACCAGAATGGTTGATCACATCAGATCATATCATGGAAGTGATTATATTACAAAATGGAGGACAGCTATATCATTATATAACCACCAAACTACATCATTATGTTAACTGCCAAACTATATCATTACATCACTGCCAAACCATTGAGAATCATGGCCCAGCCAAGCTGACACACAATTTACTTATCACTGTAGGTTAAAAAGTATGCAAGGAAATAATGGATGAAAACTTCCCAAATCTGGCAAAAGACATAAACCTATACATTCAAGAAACTGTGAGAATCCCCAAGAAGATAAATTCAAAGAAATAAGCTGCAAGACACATTATACTCAAACTAAAGACAAAAAACAAACCTTGAAAGCAGGGAGAGAGCAATGACACCTTAAATGAAACTGAATGACAGCAGATTTCTCATCGGACACCATGAAGTCCAAGAGGAGGTGGCATACATTTCTCAAGTGCTAAAAGAAAACAACTGTCAATTCAGAGCCCTTCAGGAACAAAATGGAAATCAAAACATTCTCAGAGGAAGGGAACCTAAGAGAATGTGATGTCAGCAGACTGCTCTAAAAGAATCGCTAAAGGAAGTTATCTAAACAAAAAGGAAATAATAATAGAAGGAATCTTGGAACATCAGGAAGGAAGAAAAAACAATGGAAAAAGCAAAAACATGCATAAATACAATAGGTTTTCCTTTCCTCCTTGAGTTGTTTAAATTATGTGTGATGGTTGAGCAAAAATTATAACACTGTCTGATGTGGTTCTGAACGTATGTAGAAGAAATATTTAAGACAATTTTATTATAAATAAGGTGGAGTTAATGGACATAAAAGGGGCAAGTTTTCCATACTTCAACCAGCAAAACTTTGACAACAAGATATATTAAGATATAGATAGACAGACATAGATCTATAAAGATCTAGATCTACGTGTGTGTGTACGTACAGAGAGAAAAAAAAACTAGAGCAACCATTAAAAATTTATACAGGGATACACTCAAGACCATTATAAATAAATCAAAATTAAATTGTAAAAAAAAAATACGTTCGAGCACACAGGAACGCAGGAAAGAGATAAAAATAGAGAAAACAGAAAACAAAAAATAAAATGGCAAACTTAAGCCCTAAAATAACAATAATTTACATAAAATATAAATGTTCTAACTACACCAATGAAAGATATTGACAGAGCAGATTAAAAATACATGACCCAATGATATGATGTCTACAAGAAACTCACTAAAAATACAATTAAAGACAGCTCATGCAAACATTAACCAAAAGGAAGGTGGAATAGCTATATTATTATCAGAAAAGTATACTTCTAAAGAAAAAATTACCAGAGACAGAGAGGGAAGTTACATAATGACAAAAGAATCAATCTACCAAGAAGACATACAATCAACAGAGCAGCAAAATACGTTTGCAAAAACTGACGGAACTGAAAGGAAAAACAGACAAACCTATAATTATTGCTGGATACTTAAACATAAATGGGGTGGGGTTGCCAATTAGATGGAATAGGAGAATGGGGCCACCAAAGCTGAGGGAGCTAAGCTGCTGTCCCAGTGGGCCTGAAAGGTGAGGCTGATGCCTATGAAGGGCCTCCACCCAGAACCCATAGAGTATGGCCAACACCCAGATGGTCCTGGAGAGCAGACGATTGTTTTCAAGCCTTGAGAGCTAATGAAATTTGCTCTGCTGGGCTTTGGACTTGCTTGGTGCCCGTGAATCCAACCTTCCCTCCAATTTCTCCTATTTGTAACAGAAATGTCTACTCTGTTTGTTCCACCATTATACTTTGGAAACAGATCATTTATATTCTAGGTTTCACAGGTGCACTGATGGAGAGGAATTTTACCCCAGGATGGAATATGTCCAAAGTCTCACCATCCATACTTGATTTAGATAATTTAGAAGGTGAGATTTTGGACCTGGAGTTGATCTGAGACTTTTGGAATAATACGATCGGGGGAATGTGTTTTGTATGTGGGAAAGACATGAATTTGGGGAAATTAAAGGTTGGAATGTTATAGATTGAACTGTGTCCCAAAAAGGCGTTTGTTATAAATCTAACTTCTGTACCTGTGGATGTAATCCCATTTGAGAATAGGGTTTTCTTTGTTATGTCAAAGAAGGCATATCAGTATAGGGTTGTCTTAAACCAATCACTTTTGAGACACAAAAGGAGCAGATAAGGCACAGAAGTAAGCACAAATGGGGAAAGACTGACCCACCTGGAGAGCACCAAGGAATTGAAAAGTTAGAAGAAACAAGCATTTTCACCCAGAGCCGACAGAGAGAGCTTTCCCCTAGCACTGGTCCCTGAATTCAGACTTCTAGCCTCCTAAACTGTGAGAAAATTAATTTCTGTATGTTAAAGCCCACTTGCAGTATTTCTGTTACGGCAACACTAAGAAACTGAGAGAGAATGTAAAGTAGTGCAGCCACTTTGAAAAACAGTATAGTATGGCAGTTTCTCAAAATGCTAAAGTTACAAAAGATCAATCAATACACAGACAGCTTGTCTTAGTTATCCAGTACTGCTATAACAGAAATACCACAGGAGGATGGCTTTAACAAAGAGAAATTTATTTCTTCACAGTAAAGTAGGCTAAAAGTCCAAATTCTGGGCATCAGCTCCAGGGGATGGCTTTTTCATCAATCCTCCCCCATACTAGGAGCTTCTCCACACAGGGACCCGGAGTCCAAAGGATGCGCTTTGCTCCCAGTACTGCATTCTTGGTGATATGAGGTCCCCTGTCACCCCTCTAGCTTCTCTCTTTTATATCGGAAGAGATTGCCTCAAGACACAATCTAATCTTGTAGATCGAGTCCTGCCTCACTGACACATCTGCCATCCATCTTCCCTCAATAACATCATAGAGGTAAGACTTACAACATACAGGAAACTCACACAATACCAGGAATCATGGCCCAGCCAAACTGATACACACGTTTTGCGGGGGACATAATTCAATCCATGACACAGCTGCCTTGGAGTCAACTCTGACTCATCGTGACCTATGTACAACACAACAAAATGTTGCCAGGTCCTGCATCATCCTCACAATTGCCTGCATGTTTGAGTCTGTTGCTGGGGCTACGGTGTCAGTCCATCTCACTGAGTCTCCTTTGCCCTCACTGGCCCTCTACATCACCACGCATGATGTCCTCCTCCAACGATTGATCCCTCTTGATGGCCCATCCAAAGCAAGTGAGTCAGACAATATTCTGTTGTGATCCATAGGGTTTTCACTGGCTGATTTTCACAGGTAGACCTCAGGCTTTTCTTCCTAGTCTGTCTTAGTCTGGAAGCTTCACTGAAACCTGTCTACCTGGTGACCCTCCTGGTATTCGAAATACCAGTGGCACAGCTTCCAGCATCACAGCAACATGCAAGTCATCACAGTACGATGAACTGACGGATCGATGGTGGAAAGTTACCATGTGACCCAACAATTCCCCCGCAAAGTATATACCCAAGAAAAATGAAACTTATGTCCACGTAGAAACTTGTACATAATTGTTCACGGAAGCATTATTCCTAATACCCAAAGAGTTGAAAGAACCCAGATATTTATCAGCATATATACAAAATATGATATGTACATACAGTAGAATAGCATTCAGGCATAAAAAGAAATTAAGTACTGATAAATGATACAACATGGATGAACCTTGAAAACATTTTGCTGAGTGAAAGAAGTCGGTCACAAAAGAACACATATTTCCACTTACATGAAATGTCTACAATAGACAAATCCAGAGACAGAAAGTAGATTACTCGGAACTTAGGGCTGGATGGGGGCAGGGGGAAGGAAAACAGGAAGTGGAATATGAATGAGTGCTAGTGGGTACAAGATTTCTTTCGCGGGTGATAAAAATATTCTAAAATTAGGTTATTGTGAGGGTTACACAAATCTGTAAGTATACAAAAAAACCATGGAATTGAACTTCACACTGAACTTTATAGTGTATAAACTACATATCAACAAAGCTGTTTTTAAAAACTGAAAAATGACCAACAATTGTAGTGGTTTGGGAAGGGTGCAGTGGATGGGCCTGATGTCTAAAAACCTATCCTCAATCACTTCAAGGGAAGCTGTCTTTTCTCTTGACACATCTCCTCGCACAAGAACTCAAAATTGCTCCATTTACCTTGTTATAATGGCAAATTTAGTACCTGCTTTATAAATAGCTGTCTGTTATTTTTGGAGTTACGATTTAATAATAGCATTTGGGAACAGGCATGGTACTTGCACACTGGCAGGCTCAGCCTCTACCCAGAGGAAAGGAAGCTGGAATCAGGGGGACAGGGCCTGCCAGCCCGGGCTTCCCAGCCAGAACGCAGAGGGTAGCAGGGAGGGGGCCTCCTATGAGCGAAGCGGGGCAACCTGTTGGCGACTCTCATCACCCTCCCTATACCCTCCAGCTTGTGACAGGTGCAGACCTCAGGGTTAGAGCCCAATGGGGAACTATGAATACCCCAAGACCCCATGGGGTCTTCACCCAGGAGGGCCTGCCCTTCCAACCACCACCCCAGACCCTTGCCAAGCTGAAGGAAGGCAGAGCTCCACTTGCTTATCTGCCTGGCCTTTCCTGAAAACAACACCTATAACCCCCACTTGCTGCCTAGAATGCTACCTACCGCTGTCCACCTGCCAGTGTCTACTTGTAAAACTCCTACACATGCTCCAAAGGCCCAGCCAGATATTTCTTCCTCTGGCATCTTTTGCTGACACAATCTCCACTCTTCCACACAGAACATCCCAGAGGGCTAGGCTGACTGCTCTCACGTCTCACATCCATTAAGGGGACGTTTTGCTGCGCGAAGGCTGGGGCCAGGTTTTGTCTGCCCGAACGTCTCTGAGAACGAACGGCAGGGGCCTGGCATTTGGGTTTCCTGGACCTATGCGCTAAAATTTCCCATATGAATTCTACAACCACTTAAGATTTTAGGACTTACTTGTAAACAGGAAAGTCCAACTAGCATTGTGAGAACACCTTAGCTTAAGCTTTCTATTCATTAAATTTCCATTAAGTAGAAAAGAACACTCGGGAATTATTCCAATGCCCTGTCTAGAGTGGAAGTGCGGGAGGGCTGAGGACAGGTGCTTCTTCTGTAGATTTCTGGGCAGAGCAGAGCTCTTTTAGAAGTGAAAGGGAGCACTCCTGACAAGATGTCAGACACTGAAAGGCATCAGCTGTCAGGCCCAGAAGTCTCTATTGAAATAGAAAAGAATCACTTCATGAGATAAATTTAACAGCAGTGCTGATGTGTGATGGCATCAGCCTTTCCACATCAGTGTTTAAATGTGACCTGTCATCAGCCTCTCCTCTGATTTGGCACACAAGCGTGTCTGCACCCCACACTCCTGTCCTCAGGAATGGACACCGCAATCCTCCTCTGGAGCTGGTGAAACTGAGGCCCCGAGATGTCAAGTCACCTGCTCACAGTGAGAGAGTCAGTAAGGGTGGAGCAGGAGCCTGCCTCTGGCTGCACACAGCCCCAGGGAAAGGGGAGGAACAGCAGGGACAGGAATGCCTCCCGTGGGCCCACGCCTGCATCTTCACCGCCAACCTGCAGAGCCAGGAGGTATCACCTATCCTGTACAAGGCCATTCTCAGAACCAGGGCCACACTCAGCACCCAGGCACCAGACACAGAACATCACTGTGTGCCCTCGATGGCTTAACTGTGACTCAGCCATTATGCTTGGCCAACTTTGTTTCTGTAGTTAAAATCATGCACTTGACTTTTATCGGACTAAGGCTGTGTGTGCTCTCCACAGCAATTGATTTGCAGTTCTCAATTGATATGAAAAATAAAACAGACACAAGGGTCTGGAGAAGTGAAGAAGGAAAGTTAGAAGGAAAGCTAGGCAGGGCTGGGGTGAGGCTGGAACGCTAGACAAACGACTCCATGAAAGCTGCCATGCCTGACCTCCTGCAGACTCGGGTCTGCTCCCCAGCATCCTACTAGGTGGGATCTCATCTGTCTGTGTCTGTTTAGTCACAGGAAACTACCTGCCTGTGGTAGAGACGACCACCTGCCTAACCAACACCCATTCTCATTTTCTCTTTCAAAGTAGCAGAACCTGGATTTTTGGCTGAGCATAAGGCAGCCCGCCAAATGATGACATCTCTCAGCCTCTGTTATGTATTAAATTGTGTCCCCCAAGAAGATACGTTAAAGTCCTAACCCCTGTACCTGTGAATGTGATGCTGCTTGGAAATAGGGATTTTCTTTTATTACGTTAATGGGTCACAATGGATATCCTGGGTTTATATGGGGTCACTATGAGTTGGAATTGACTTGACAGCAACAGGTTTTTTTTATTCCAAGAGATAGAGCCCTGGTGACGAAGTGGGTAGGAGCTCAGCTGCTAACCAAAAGGTTGGCAGTTCGAATCTACCAGCCACTCCTTGGAAACCCTGTGGGGCAGTTTTACTCTGTCCTATAGGGTCGCTATGAGGAGGAATTGACTCGACAGCAATGGACTTGGTTCCATTTTATATCAAGAGACACACACCCAGGGAAGACAGAGGTCACGTGACAACAAAGATGGGTTTATCTACAAGCCCAGGTACACCAAAGATTGCCAGTAGCCACTAGAAGCTGAAACAAAGGACCCTGCCTAGAGCCAGTGCCTTGAATTCAGGCTTCTAGCCTTCTGAACTGTGAGAAAATAAATTGCTATTCTTTAAAACCACCCCTTGTGCTATTTGTGTTACGGCACCACTAGCAAACTAAGACAACTAGCCATATATAAAATCCAATTTTATTTTGATATAACTGCAACAAACCAACATATAATTGATTTTAGAAAGATACCATTTACAATGGCACTATGAATAACAAATACTAGGAATGAATTTAAGGACAATTATGTAAGATAAAAAAATATATATACTAGGAATGAATTTAAGGACAATTATGTAAGATAGTTACACAGAAAACTAGGAAGCACTACTGAGATGCACTAGCAGAGACCTGAGTGAGTGCAGAGCTGACATGTCCATGATTTGGAGAACCGGGTATATAAAGGCATCTCTACTCCCCAAAATGATCTACCAATTCAGTGTAATTTCACCTAAAACCCCAAATGCAAGAGTGAGTGTTGACCTTGTAAAATGGTTTTCAAAATTTATCTGGAAACATGAACAGCCAAGAATAGTCAAAATACTCCTTAAGAAGAAAAAAACAAAGTGGGAGGGCTTGCTCTATGGAACATGAATCAATTGAGACAGGGCAGTGTTGGGACAAGGAGAGACAGTAGACTTGGAACAGAGTCAGAAACACACCTGCTCAAGCACAAACCCCCAGTTTATGGCAGGGCAGCCCACATGACTCTGGGGCAGAGAGTTTCTCTATAGCGGTTGCTATGCTGTGACAACTGTACATGCCGTGACACTGGAAAAGTGAGTCTTGACTCCAACCTCACACCATCGATAAAAATCAACTCAAGGTGTACTTAGCACTAAATGTGAAAAGCAAAGCAAGGTTATAGTGATTTCATAGAATGAGTTTTCTATTTCATGGGATATCTGATTGGAATAACGTCTTCCTTTGAAGTTTTGTATAACTCACCCATAAAACTATCTGGGTCTTTTGCTCACCTTCCATGGAGGAAGCCTGGGTTCGATTCCTGGCCAATGTACCTCATGTATGGCCACCACCTGTCTGTTAGCGGAGGCTTGCATGTTGCTATGACGCTTAACAGGTTTCAGTGGAGCTCCCAATCTAAGACAGTCTAGGAAGAAACGCCTGGTGATCTACTTCAGAAAAATCAGCCAGTGGAAACCCTGTGGATCACAATTGTCCAATCCACCACCAATCACAGTATGGCATAGGACCAGGCAGCATTTTGTTCTGTTGTGCACAGGGGCTCCATGAGTCAAGGGCTACCTCGACAGCAGCTAATAATAACAAATACAAGGCTTTAAATTACTAACTCAATATCTTTAAAGGGGTATAGGAGCTTTCAGGCTTTCTTCTTCTTCTTGAATCAGCATTAGTAACACATTCTTCTGGGAATTTGACCATTTTGTCCAAGTTTCCAGATATATTGGCATAAAATCATTCTTGGTATCTTTCTGTTATCTCTTTTTAATCACTGCTTTATCTGTAGTCACACTCTTTTGCATCCCTAACAGTCGTCCTTGTGTCTGTTCCCTTTTTTCTTAATCAATCTGTCCAAGACTTTTATATTTCAAAGAACCAGCTTTTGATATTTTTGTTCTGAAACTGAAAAAGCCCTTTTAAAAAGGAACTTTCACAACTCTTCGGAATATTTTAACTCAGTTATCTAACAACCTAAAACCTCCGTGACAAACTTTTTATGACTGAGAGAACTAAGATCTAAAGGGAAAAAATGGGCCATAATTGCACTAGGCCTGGGCCTGGCCTCAGGCAATCCCAGCTCTGCCACTTTCTACTTTATTGCTAGCTTTATTATCTTCCCCAAGTTAATTTCTCTGAGTCCTAGTTCTAGGAATTATGAAGCAAAATAAAGTTGACTTATGTTTGTAATAACGATGCAGAAGTCTGATATTAACTTTAAAGAAATCTAACAACTCAGATAAGAAAAACACCTTTGTATTTTGTGTTTTTTTATCTCCTGCCAAGATCCCTCAGGCAAAGACAACAGGTAGTGGGTGAGCAAGTTGAGGGCTGTTCTCTGTTCTGTGTGTGTTTGCTTTGTTGGGGTGAGGGATTACTTTAGCAAATCCAACTTCCTCCCAAGAGAATCAGTCTTAGTGATACTGACAACTTAGATAACTTTTTCAAAGAACAATAGAGAATAATCTAGGAATATAAAAGCAATTGCTGTAGAGTTGATTCCAACTCATGACAACTCATGTGAGTCAGAGTAGAACTGTGCTCCATAGGGTTTTCGATGGCTGATTATTTGAAGTAGATAGCCAGGCCTTTTTCTTCCCAAGCACCTCCAGGTAAACTTGAACCACCAATCTTTTTATGTTAACAGCCAAGCATGTTAATCATCTGCACTAACCAAAAATTCCTTCTGGAAGCATAGTAAGTGGCAAAATGAAACAGATACCCTCTCTCCCCATTCACAGCCCACCTACCACTGACTAATCCCTGTCTTCCAGTCCCTCTCTGTTCTATGGGCCGCACTGAGAATGTAGAGCAAAAGGCAAGGGGTTATTCTAATATTTCCACTTATAAAGTTAGTAGGAAAGCTTTGCTCTCTGCAAAAGGTCTAGAGAGAGGCTCTGCTGGCTGTGTCGGCACAGAAGAGGGAGGGCAATAAAATTTCTAAAGATTTTGTGTGCTGGAGTGTTTCTGTTTTCTTTTACAACCACCACAGGATAACCAAAGAGTGTTTAGTATTAAACAATATAGGAGAAGAGAGTGTAGGCTCCTAATAGGTGCGGCAATTTTCACCTACTTCTCAGGATACAGCAAAAATCAACAACAGTAGGCATAAAATGCCCAGGATGCTTCCTGCCCGTGGGGCCGGGGTGAGGCGTAAATGCTCCTATCATCATTTTTACTTGAAGATGGCCTGAGATGCCAGGTGCAGATGAAAATGAAGCCCTCCATCCCCCCTTTGTCAAGAAGTAATCTAACAACTTGGGAGAGAAAAGTTTTGACACCAGGGAAGGCAAGCCCTGAGACTGTGTAAACTGCCACCTACGCAGTGCCCAACCTGACTCGGGAGCATCTGGGATGACAGCTGTGTATTTTCCTCAATTCCCCCTGCTGGTCCCTGTCCTGGTACCAGGACCAGGCAGTAGCAGGGGTCTCCATAGTGGAAGTTTCCATTTCGGAAGAGTGGTTCCCCTCCTCAGCTCTACCAACCGTGGCTGGTGAGTCGCAGACAAAACCCACAGGGCTGTCTTGCCAGGTATGTCCCTTGGGGAAGAAACTGTCTGCTTCTCAAGTGGAACACTTTGAACTGAACCACAGTTCTCTACCTGCTTCAAGAAACCTCTGACGACGGCACCTCTGGGCAAGACAGCTGTGCCTGTGGAAACAAAAAACTACCTGCCAAACTTCTAAACGGCCTCTCCCTCTGCTCTTACCTGCCTGCAGTGCCTCACCGCACTGACCTAAAGCTATGTCTGACGACACTTCCTTCCAGAGGCGCCACCACTTACACAACTCAGTTCAAACACCTCAGTGGTGCAGAGCCATTTCTGAGCAAAGCATCTAGGAATCAGCCCTGCTTCCTTCTCACCATGGGGTCTGCATCTCCTCTCACCTGAGGCCATAGCAAATTAATTCACTTCCCCCAATCCACCAGGTCCATTCCTGGTCAGCATCTCTGCTCAGGCTCTTCCCCACCGGCTGGACCTCCTTCCAAGGCCCCACTCCCCAGCCCCACTGGCCTCCATCTTGCATCCCCACTGCCTCCTGCTGATGCCAATGCGGCAAACCAGCCCTATCCTAGTGGTTTCTGCTCTGCAGATCTCCCTTGCATCCATCTGGCATCTCCACTGCAGAATCAAGGTGCGTCCACCCGGCACCGCCTCCTCAGAAGCGGGGCACATCCACCCTGCGCCGCCTCCTCAGAACAGAGGCGCGTCCACCCTGCACCATCCCCTGAGAACGGGAGCGCGTCCACCCGGCACCGCCTCCTGAGAACAGGGGCACGTCCAACCGGCACCACCTCCTGAGAACAGGGCCACGTCCACCCTGCACCACCTCCTCAACGGGGGCGCGTCCACCCGGCACCGCCTCCTCAACAGGGGCACGTCCACCCGGCAATGCCTCCTCAACGGGGGCGCGTCCACCCGGCACCGCCTCCTGAGAACAGGGGCGTGTCCACCCGGCACCGCCTCCTCAACAGGACGTGTCCACCCTGCACCGCCTCAACTGAGGCGAGTCCACCCGGCAACGCCTCAATGGGGCGCGTTCACCCGGCACCGCCTCCTGAGAACAGGGGCGCGTCCACCCTGCACCACCTCCTCAACGGGGGCGTGTCCACCCGGCACCGCCTCCTCAGAAGCGGGGCACATCCACCCTGCACCGCCTCCTCAGAACAGAGGCGCGTCCACCCTGCACCACCTCCTGAGAACGGGAGCGCGTCCACCCGGCACTGCCTCCTGAGAACAGGGGCGCGTCCACCCTGCACCGCCTCCTTAACGGGGGCGTGTCCACCCGGCACCACGTCCTCAACAGGGCAGCGTCCACCCTGCACCGCCTCAACGGGGGCGTGTCCACCCGGCACCACCTCCTGAGAATGGGAGGGCGTCCACCGGGCACCGCCTCCTCAACGGGGCGCGTCCACCCGGCACCACCTCCTCAACGGGGGCGTGTTCACCCGGCACCACCTCCTCAACGGGGGCGTGTTCACCCGGCACCGCCTCCTCAACGGGGGGCGCGTCCACCCGGCACCGCCTCCTCAACCGGGGCGTGTTCACCCGGCACCGCCTCCTCAACGGGGGCGCGTCCACCTGGCACCGCCTCCTCAACGGGGGCGTGTCCACCCGTCAACGCCTCCTAAGAACAGGGGTCCACCCTTTACCACCTCCTGAAAACGGGAGCGCGTCCACCCGGCACCGCCTCCTGAGAACAGGGGTGCGTCCACCCTTCACTGTCTCCTCAACGGGGGCGCGTCCACTCAGCACCGACTCCTAAGAAAAGGGGCACGTCCACCCGTTAACACCTCTTGAGAACAGGGGCGCGTCCACCCATTACCACCTCCTGAGAATGGGAGCGCGTCCACCCGGCACCGCCTCCTCAACGGGGGCGTGTCCACCCAGCACCGCCTCCTGAACACAGGGGCGCGTCCACCCGGCACCGCCTCCACGGGGGCGTGTCCACCCGGCACCGCCTCCTGAGCATAGGGTCGCGTCCACCCGTTACCACCTCCTGAGAACGGGAGCGCGTCCACCCTGCACCGTCTCCTGAGAACCGGGGCGCGTCCACCCTGCACCGCCTCCTGAGAACCGGGGCGCGTCCACCCGGCACCGCCTCCTGAGAACCGCAGCGCGTCCACCCGGCACCGCCTCCTGAGAACCGGGGCGCGTCCACCCGGCACCGCCTCAACGGGGGCGTGTCCACCCGGCACCGCCTCCTCAACGGGGGCGTGTCCACCGGCACCGCCTCCTGAGAACAGAGGCACGTCCACCCGGCACCGCCTCAACGGGGACGTGTCCACCCGGCACCACCTCCTGAGAACAGGGGCGCCTCCACCCTGCAACACCTCCTCAACGGGGCTGTGTCCACCCGGCACCGCCTCCTGAGAACAGGGTCGCGTCCACCCGTTACCACCTCCTGAGAACGGGAGCGCGCCTACCCGGCACTGCCTCCTGAGAACAGGGGCACCTCCACCCTGCACCGCCTCCTCAACGGGGCTGTGTCCACCCGGCACCGCCTCCTGAGAAGAGAGGCACGTCCACCCTGCACCGCCTCCTGAGAACCGGGGCGCGTCCACCCTGCACCGCCTCCTCAACGGGGGCGCGTCCACCCAGCACCGACTCCTAAGAAAAAGGGCACGTCCACCCGTTAACACCTCCTGAGAACAGGGGCGCGTCCATCGATTACCACCTCCTGAGAACGGGAGCGCGTCCACCCGGCACCGCCTCCTGAGAACAGGCGCGCGTCCACCTGCACCGCCTCCTCAACCGAAGCGCATCCACCCATTACCACCTCCTGAGAACCGGGCCGCGTCCACCCAACACCGCCTCCTGAGAACAGGGGTGCATCCACCCAGCACCACCTCCTGAGAACAGGGGTGTGTCCACCCAGCACCGCCTCCTGACAAGAGAGGCACGTCCACCCGTTAACACCTCCTGAGAACAGGGGCGCGCCCACCAAGAGCGCGTCCACCCGGCACCGCCTCCTGCGACCAGGGGTGCGTCCACCCTGTACCGCCTCCTGAGAACAGGGGTGTGTCCACCCGGCACCACCTCCTCAACGGGAGCGCGTCCCCCCGGCACCGCCTCCTGAGAAGAGGGGCGTGTCCACCCATTACCACCTCCTTAGAACGGGACCGCGTCCGCCCGGCACCGCCTCCTGGGAACAAGGGTGCGTTCACCCATTACCACTTCCTGAGAATGGCGGATGCGTCCACCCAGCACCGCCTCCTGAGAACAGGGCCGCATCCACCCGGCACCGCCTCCTCAGAACGCGGGTGCGTTCACCAGGCACCGCCTGAGAACGGCGGCGTGTCCAGCCGGCACCGCCTCCTGAGAAACAGGGCTCACCCACCAGAGCATCGCCTCCTCAGAACTAGGGTGCGCCCATCCATGTCAACCCGGCACCCCCACCTCAGAATTGGAGAGCATCCACCCTGCACCCCTCCTCAGAACCAGGGCGTGTTCACCTGGAACCCCATCCTCAGAACAGGGGCGAGTCCACCTAGCACCACCTCCTCAGAACCCAAGTCCACCCACGTCAACCTGGCACCTCCTTCTGAGAACTGGAGAGCATCCACCCAGCACCCCTTCCTCAGAACTGGATTGCATCCACCCACATCAGCCTGGCAGCCCCTCCTCAGAACGGAGGAGGGTATGTTTATACTGCTAGCAAGAGGCAAAGACAGACGTTGAAGCCATTTTCGTTCAAACCCAGCCTCCCCACCTTGCTTGTGCTCTCTGCACTTGGGACGTGGACAGTGCTCCCTCAGCAGGCCATGACCAGGAGGCTCATGCAAGGTGCTAGGGACAGTGTGGCTCATGGCCAGTGCTGTGACCATCACCAGCACTGCTGCCAAGGCACCCTGCCCAGTCACACGGGAAGTGCTGTGGATGCGAACATACACTGGAATTTGCCAAGTGCCAGACCAGGGCCAGGGCTGCTGGAGGAATAAAACCTTCATCTGTAAGGGTCCCTCAAGCCAGCAGTCAGGGCCCTGCCCGCATCAGGAAATGGCCTTGTCCTCCTCACACCACAGGAAGACCGCTCACCCACATGCCCACCTCAGAGCCCAGGAAACAATCACCATCATTCAGCCACTGAGGAACAGGTGGCCCCTCACAGGGGCAGCAAACCTCAGGACATTGTGACTCTCACACTCCTCTTCAGACTCATTTGATTCAGATAAAACCTCACGGGCCTTACCACAGCTCCCCACATGCCTCCATGTGACACAAGAGCTGTAGCCCCATTTCACCAGTGAGTAAACTGAGGCTCAGTGAGGACAAATGACTTGCCCATGGAGGCCTGGGTGGGCAGTCTCTCCACAGTGGGTGCACTACCCCTCTGCTGCCCCAGTTCTGCAGCTCACTGAGGGCACACGCGGCCCACAGCCTGCCAAGAGGAGGGACTAGCCAGGGAAAGGCAAAGTGGGCCAGCTGGGCCCTGAAGCCACTGAGCACACCTAGGCAGACAGGGACCTCCACTCAGTGCCTCTACATTCCCACAAAACAGCCCATCACCGAGCAGTGGGTCAGTCACAGCCCAGAGAACTGACCTGCTTCTCATTCTCATCTTCCAGCCTCAGCCTGTCCTCGATGCAGTTGCGGGCCTGCAGGAAAGCCTTCCTCTGGGAGCGCTCGGTCAGGATCCGCACGAAGGCCCCATACATGTTCACACTGACGAAGAGCAGGGCGTTGGCTCCAAGCTGGAGAGAGAGAAGATGCAAACACAGTGTGAATGCAGATGGCTGGCATGAAGAACAGCATAGGGCTGTCTGGGAGTCCCAGTTTAGGATGCACAGTATACACTCTTAGCTCCACACAACCCACCCATGGAGTAAACTATGGCCGTCTGTTACCTCAGGACACAGTGGCTGGATCTGAGCACCAAACCTGCATTCCACTGCCCACGGCCCTGACACTGGACCCCATGGGGGCCTCCCTCCTCCTGTCCAGACCGGCCATACAAACAAGAACATGCAACAGAACTAGAGAGTATATAACTCTAGAACATACTACAAATGTAAAGAGAACTGTTTCCACCAACACTCAGTGGAGTGCTTTGGAAAGATTCAACGGAGGTGAGTTACAAACAAAAAGATGAAGATTTGGGTGTGGACCCAAAAACCCACTGCTGTCGAGTCTCCACTCAGAACACCTAAAAAGAAACTTAAAGTCTAGAAGGTCTCTGCTTTGTCTTTAAGTTTTCCTTCCCCTCTCAAGAAAAAGAAACTAGAAATGGGTTTGGCTAAGGAAGCTCTCGAGGACCTCTCCCCAGTGGACCTGGACTCCGAGGCTTGGGGCTGCTGCAAAGGCTCCACTGGGACAGAACATGGCATGGTTCAAGTTACAATAAGAGACTTCAGGCACACAGCGCTCATCCTGATTCCCTGCTTTAACTGGCTTTACCTCAACCCCACCACAGCCCCACAGAGCTTGGAATGTGCAACTTGACAGAAAACCCCACCACACCCAGAGGATCACTTGCTGGGTCACCTGCGCATCAGGGCAGAGCTGGGATAAGGATCCAGGCACCAGCTGCTGGGCTCTTATCCCAGCCTCTCCCCCAGTGCCTGGCTGGCTCCCCATGTGACCGCCTCCTCTGGTCTCCCAGGTCCTAGTTGGATCCCAAGGCCAGAGCTAAGAAGACGCCTCCACAAGCCTCGGCAGAACTGCCACGCACCCCGCAGACGCACTGACACACAACCAGCACAGCCATGATAGCCATGAGGATGCCTGCCTCCTTAAGGGGCTGTGGTTTTAAAAGCATTTTATAAAACAATCGCCCTTCAATCAGCTGCAGGACTGGAGAGGTCACACATCTGATGAAGCCCAGGCATTTCTACAGCCTCCCAGGTAGCAGGAACCTGCGGGTTCCAAACACCACTACTCCTCCCTGGAGAACTGGAAATATCCCCAAACGTGGCTGTGCACCACACAGAGAGACTGAGGAGACAGAGTAAAACATGGAAATGCGATAAGTAAAGGAAGAAAAGCAGGAAGAAATCTGCAGCCCACTGCCCGAAAGCCTTGTGATAGCACGGGAGGTGGACAGGTGGAGGTGGCCATGAGGGGACCCAGGGGAACCCGCAGTGCCTGGGCCCCCCACGGTTGGGCCGGGGCAAGTGGGAGTGTGGCAACAGGCAACCAGGAGAGTGACAGGCTCAAAAAGAGGGGAGCAGATTTGGGCACCCAGATGAAGACTTCTGTCTACCAAGACTGCCGTGGGTGGGTGGAGGAGTCTGGATCTTGAGTCAACGCAAGAGCTATTCTCAGGGGGTGAAAGCGGAGGCAGGCAAGGCACACCTCCATCTGCTGGCCCCATGGACAGCTATGGGACCTCCACCATGTCCATGTAGCACTCCACGCCTGCGCTCTGCATGGCCAAGGTGGAGGTGATGCACCTTTGAGATTCCCCTCCTTCCCTCCAGTGATGGTCCTGGAAGCCCCCTCAGTGCTAGCATCTACCCGAAACTCAGGGCCCAGAATGGAGCTCAGTGCTGAAGCAGGCTGGCAGGCATGAGACACAGCTGGGGTCTGCAGTCGCATGGGGTGTCCCATTTGCCCAAGCATGCTCAGCCCTTTCACAGTCCCACACAGCAGCCCTCCCGCCTCTCTGGATCACAGCACTGAGGCCTGAGGACATCTCTGCCCGCTTCTCACCAGGGCAGAGCCAACATGGCATGTCATATGCCCGGAGACCAGCACTGGGTCCCAGAGATCAGGGGGCTGGTTTCTAGACTCTGACCAACCAGCTGCCTCTAAGAATAATTTCAGACCAATCTGCTTATTACAGAGTTTGTCTGGTGGGATGCAGAAGACTGGCATGTATGAAATGAGAAGCTGCAGTCTTGTAGAGTTAATCTTGAAATATATACTGAGCTCGGTTAAAATGCCCATGGGCACAGTAGGGGGTGCATTTGAAAAGAATCAAATAATAGTCATTACTGAGGACACACTTCTCCTCCCAGCAAACAGCCCAATCCTGCACTTCTAACACACCGAGCTGACTGCCCCCTAGACCAGGGGACCCACATCTATGTGCTGTCACTGCCCCTTCAGGAACTCTGGTTGGTGCATGTGCCCCCAGATGGTGCTGTGCCCGCCTGCTGCCCCTATGATGCCCTGTGCAGTGCCCAGCTGCATGGCAGGTACTGGGGGCTGCCCAGAAGTCCAGGAGCAGGCCGCTGCTCACAGAGACATAACGACACTCCCCGGAAAGGACAGGTGGCCCTCCTTGTGTACCGCATCCCCACTTGGGGACGTCCCCATCTCAGGGCTTCAAGATGCAACCAGAACCCACTGAGCAGTCCACCCTGCTCAGAGAAACAATGGCCTCCTCCACTGCACCTCTAACAGACTACCCTGCATGGCCCCTGTGCTCACTGCCCTCAGGGCAGGAGAGGACAGCTCACAGGGCCAGGACAGGCATGGCTTCTGCAGAGAGTGAGGCCCTGGGCGGAGATGTAGGAGGGGGTGTCTCTGCGGAGATGACAGTATGGCCTAGGTGGAGAGGTGGAGATGGGGGCTGAGGGTGGGGTGGGGGGGTGACAAGACCAACCAGCGGAGTCTGTGCACACTGGGGAGAAGTCAGAGGGTTTTAAAGAGGGAGGCCATAGGGTTGGGCTTGTATTTCGACACAGAACACTCAGACAGCAGAGTGGGGAGGACTGGTCACCCCCAGAAGGCCCCGTCTTGTCCCCCCTCCATACCTTCAGTAACAGAATCCCTCTCCCTTTACACAAGTGAAAATGATTTCCCCACAGGGAAACCGAGGCTGGCAGCTTTCCCCAGCAAATCCATCCTGAGCTGCAAACATCTAGAAGGAATCAGACACAGCCACCCCAAAGTCCAAGTCAGGCTGGGCAGGATAATGGGTATAGAGCAGTGAGGGCGTTTCCTATCTTACTTCGCAGATGCACTTATGGCTGGTGGACCTCCATGGTCCTGCACACCTTCCCTGACAGGGCCTAGGAGGTTCCCTGCAAGCCTGCCTTCCTCCACACCGCCCACTAGCCCACCCACTGGGAGCCAGGCCTCAGGGGACATAGCTGGGGAGAGAGGCTTCACAACAAGCTGCCTAACTAGTCACTGCGGCCTCAGTGAGACAGAGCAGGAGCGTGAGGGAGGCTGCAGTGTGGCCGGGAGGGGAGGCGGCGTGGGGCAGAGGTAAGCTCCCAGGCACCTGAGAGCTGGAGGAGGGCTGGGGGAAGTTGGGCAGGGCTGGCACAGAGAGCAGAGTAGTGGCGCCACAGATAGACCAGGCCAGGCCGCCACACCCATCCCACTGCCCCCCAGCCCCCGGGCCTTGCAGGGCTAACTGCACCCTGGTTAGGTGTTGTCTGTAGAGCTGGTCCAGGCCACTGTGCATCCGGGAGACAATGCTCGTCCATCTCACCACCACCTAGGACATCTGCTCCTCCAGTGCCAGCTGGTCTCTAGGTCATTCTCTATTCCTCTCTCTCTCTATCTTGTGGCCAAGGACCACTGGTCTAGGGATGTGACCAGCCTTCTCCTTACTCCTCCTACCACCACTTTCCAGTCACAGCTTCACTGCTCCCTGACCCCAGGTCACACTTCGGTTGCTGCCCTCTGTGAGCACCAGTGACTTCTCTCCTACCCTCAGGGAGCTCTTGGCCCTGACCCTGCCTCAGCCTCTCTCTCTCTAACACTTGCACAGCAGGAAGCACACCCCCAGTTGGGCTTCACAGGCTCCATGTGTTAGCGCAGTCGTCACGACACCCTCAGAGATAACGATTATAGTCACCACATTTTACAGATGGAAATGGAGTCAGAGGTGGAGGAACGTGCCAGGTCCCCACTGCCCTGCACACCTCACCTCGTAGCCCCTCCATGGTGACCCTCCTGATCCCCAGCTCAGCCAGCCCCCCACTCTGCCCCAAAACCCTGACCCTCCAGACCCCCACCCACCATCCATACCTCCCTGTGGCCTTTCTCCCTCTCCTCTCCAGCTTAAACCCCATGGTCCTGCATTAGAAGGGTTCCTGGCCCCTCGCTCACTCTGCCCAGTATGCTCAGCAAAACCAACAGCCTGGTCACACCAACTCCACACACTCAGCAGGCCCTGGCAGAGGGACCCCAGAGGTGCCTCCAAAGAAAAAAAATACTTGCTTCCAAAAGGTCACAGCCTTGAAAATCCTATGGAGCACAGCGCTACTCTGTAACACAAGGAGTCACCATGAGTCAGAACTAACCAGACAGAAATGGGTTTCGTTTTTGGTTTTAACCATAGCACCAAAAACTTTGAAAGTAGGAAAAAGAGCCACCCACCATCCCACCACCCTCATCAGCCCCAGTTCAGTGCTCTGTATGTGGCTGCATCAAGGGGCAGACACAATTAGACCCCGCTGCTCTGAGGAACATCCCATGGCAAACGTTTTCTGGAGATATCAGGCTCACAGAATCACCTTTCAATAACCATGTGCGCCTGCAATGAATAGATACAGCATCCTTCACATAGCCATAAACATACAATCATATTTTTTTGCGATTTCTACTATCATGTCTCTCTCTGGGACACAGCCCTTTGGAAGTGACCTCTGCTGGCATTCTGATTACGACCTGAGCATTCCACAGTTAGCACTTGGGGTCAGAGCATCAGCATTGTCAGCAGTCCCTGGTTTCGAAACACACTTCACCAACTGCTCTCCAACAGCCTTCACCCACACCCACAGCCACTCCCAGGGGGCTGCCACTCTAGCTCTGGAGATGGAAACATGTGCCTACATTTCTGCTAATATATCAGGCAAAAACGGGAGGTCATTGTTAAATGAGGGATTCTTTCACACTCCTAATCCTAAATGCTGGAACTGAATTGTCCTTGCCCGTCCTGGCCCTCACAGTGCACTTCTCTGCACTACTGTGTAAGCTGTGCCTGCCATCCCAGCCCCTGGACCGTCCTGCTGCCGGCCCAGCCCCATCCTCCAGGCTTCCTCAATTGCACTGTTCTGGCAGGTGAGAATGGAACTCACCGCGCTGCCCCTAAACTTCCTCCGTCATCTGAAGCACATCTGCAAGATCACTGAGGACAGCAACAGTGTCTCCAGTCCACGCCTGTCCGACTCAGCACAGTGACACCTTGGCTAGCACGCACCAGATATACCCACTGACGTGTGCACCCACTCTCAACACCTGCTATTCGAGTGAAGCTCCTGCAGAGTGTGCTACCTGACGGGAACACAGATAAGAGGCCCCGGTCATGAGCACTAACTAAATGAAAAGCAAGCTGAGTACACAGAAGGTGTTCAGACTGCAGGAGCCCAAGGAGGCTGCAAGGAGGGGTTGACCCACATCCAAGAGGCAAAATTTAAAATGAGCCAGGAAGGCTGATGAGGAGGCTACAAGCAGAGATCAGAGGCAAAGGACTGTGTCGCGCAGGCCCTGGGCCAGGGTCTGGTGCACTCTGAAGCTGGCTGGACACTGGTGTCACTCTCACTATGAAAGAAGAGTGCCAAGGACCAGGCTCACGGTGCTCATACAGCTCGCAGACCCTCAGGAGCAAGTCTACTATGTTCACCAACAAAGACAGGGGTCACGGGTCAGTGGTCATGGAGGGAGTCGGGTGGGTCCCATCCCAGGCACAGGATGTAACCCAGCTCCCACAATGCTACAGGCTCTGCCTCTTGGATCTGAGCACTGGAGGTGCATGAGGGCTGACCGCTGCGCATGTGGCCGCTGGGGAGACATAGTGCGCACCCTCCCTGATTTAGGAAAGAGGAAAGAAGCAAGGGCTCAAAGGGGGAAGAAGGATGGAGCATGTGAAGAGAAGGCCTTTGTTCTGCAAGGGCAATAGAGTGTCCAGACCACAGCAGGAATGTGGGCCTCCCTGCCAACACTTCTAAGGTAGGCTGGGGTACAAAGGACCTGGAGCTGAGGACCAGGCAGGAGGTAGAAACCTGGGGCCTGCATGGGGTGACTGTTCTGGTCGTGGGATGGCCCCTTTGTAGGGTTCTATGCCCTTCCAAAAGCCCCTTCCCACACTTTCCAGTGCAGCAGGGGGTGCTGGCTGACTCTATGGCCACAGACAGGTTGGAGGGACATGATTTCACATAATGGGGAAGTAAGGTGGACCATGGGGAGGAGCAATGCTGCCTCTGAGGATGCAGATTTGAGGCACTGAGGAAATGTTGATGTATTCACCCATATCAAGGAGTCGGGGAGCGGGGCAGGGGAGAGATGAGACCAAGAGCAGGACTTTTGGGAGAGCCAGCCAGCAAGTGGAGGAGACCCCCGAGCTGCATCTGGATGGGGGTCTGCAGAGGGCCAGGGCTGGAGGCACAGTCTGGCAGCATCAGGCCACAAGAAGCACTGACGCCTGAGAGCTCAAGAGCCAAGGCCTGCAGGCGGACCTGGACTGGTGGCCATCCCCACCTTCTAAGGGCTGTGAGAGGGAGACCCTGGAGGGAGGAAAAAACCTCTTTTGAGAATTTCTAACCATCTTAGCTTCCTTTCTCCAATCATTTCCTTCTGGAACACAGTGGGGTTAGATTACAAACATGTAAAAGGGGAGCATGGGGTGGGGGGGTTGTGCATAAAACAGCTGTGTTTTAGTTTGTCAGAATCATGGGCCAGTCAATCCTCATTCTTCTAAGGCCCTCGGGCAACCCACCCCCCTTCCCTGGGGATGAGTCAGTCACTTCAAAATAGAAAGTGGGAATGGGCAGTGAACCATGCAAAAAGACTGGGGTGTGCCTCCCCGTCGCCCACCACACTCTGCAGGTGCACACTGGAGGCTCATCTGGCTGGCTGCACTGTTCACCAGGCCCTTATGTGGCCTTAGGAATGATCCTCCCCACCCTAGACGTTAACAGCTGTTCTCCCATTTCCTCACCTCCTCACCTCCCAATTTCTACTGGTTACAAATCTGTCCACATTATAATAAGGACTACAGTCATCTACAGTTAGACTATCTGAGCAGCATCACAAAGCAAAATCAACACTCACCCTGGGCATTCTAGGCCATCTGCTAGCCCATTCAAAGAGAACAGGCTCCATGTATGCCAGCAGTCAAAGGACCCAGGGTCCTATGAACTGGAAGTTGTCTCCATGAGGAAAAATCCCATCAAACAGATCTGATGAGAAAGGGGCTATTATGGGGGAAGGGATGCTTCAGGAAAACTCTGGTAGAGTTAGCGTGGAATCACCCTTCTGCCGAGAGTTGTCTTATCCCACACTTGGGACCCAAGTAGTCCCCGGCCCCAGTGAGAACCTCTGTGTCACTAAAGATCTGGACCATGTCCATCTTGCCTCATCGTCCCAGACCTGAGGTTTCTCACACACCATATGAATGCACCTGCCACAGTAGTTTCCCCCTGGTTCAGGAGCCTTAATTTCCCAGTGAAGCTTTCAGAACTCATGGCTGGAATGCATTTGGGTCTGAAATTCCCTGCCCAGTACAAGATGGTGGCAATGTGGCTTAGCAACCACTCACACAAAAATAACTCAGGTGGTCAGGGCTTGGGCTGACAGTGAGTTCACAGAATCAACTGCCCATTAACCTTCCTGAAGAGGCACATTCCCACACCAGCGTCATCACCAGCCACTCCATTCCACTGATTGTATGGTAGCCCAATGCTACCAGGTGCATCCACACCTAGCCCAGCCCTGTGGGGGACAACCTACTGCTCTCCCTGTCTGGACTCCATCTCCACACACACCCCCCAACCCCAACATACAAGCCAAGGGTTGACCTGAATGAGGAAATAAGCTCAGGCTTCATTATGAGGGTTCAAACCCTGCCCTAGTGCTTCTTCCTGTGTGACCTCTCTGTATCTCAGTCCCTCCATCTGACAAATGAGCAAAAAAACTAAAAACAAACCCACTGCTGTTGAGTTAATTTCCGACTCACAGTGAGCCTATATGACAGAGCAGAACTGCCCCATAGGGTTTCCAAGGAGTGCCTAGTGGATTCAAACTGCTGACCTTTCGGTTAGCAGCTATAGCTCTTAACTACTACACCACCAGGGTTTCCAGACCAACAGGCAGGTGGATGATAATTCCAGAACCTACTTAATGAGACTATCAAAAGGATCCAGTGAGTAACCCGTGAAAGAACTCACGACATGCCTGGCACACAGGCAACATCCCACCATCAATAACTGGTAACCCAGCTTGAGGAAAGGCACGTCCTCCAAAGGGCTGCCCAAGGAGAAAGAGGACCCACCCCATATGGGCCGAGAGGCTGCACTAGTGCATGGATCTTCACTCAGCACAGGGGACGTGCACTGGCCAGGGTAAGAGTCAACACACTGGACTGTACTGGGGGCTTCAGGAAAGCAGCTGGGGTGCAGCAAGTTAAAGCCTCTTCAAGCACAATGGTCCACAGAGGATGTGGTGTTCAGGCCAATATAGATCAGCCAACCGCCTCCTCTTAACAGAAGGGGGCATGTGCAGGAGCCCATTTCCTGTGTACCTCGGCCCGCTGGTCTCTATCAGAACCATTTCTGTGCCACGACACTGGGACTGTCGCAGTTCACTCTGGCAGCCATGAGGAACTCAAAGTGATGTCTCCAGTTAACTTCAGAAAAAGAAAAAATACACAATGCTTCTTAATTTCACTTCCTAAAATAAATGTGCACTTGCAAAGAAAGGCATGCTATACAGCAAAACTAAATGGCCATCATAATAATCCAATGAGTGAAGGGAGACTGAACACACAAGCTATGTCTGCTTCTTTCCCAGTCCCCACCAAACCAGCAGCAAGGGATAAGGGGACATAGTCAACAGGGCCAAGAGAATTAAGGCTAGGAAGGAAAAAGCAAAAGGGGAAGTCGGAGTTTCCCAGCAGATCAGAGAAACCAATGCTTCCTTGGCCATTAATAAAGCTTATGCAAAGCCAGAACACACAGACAACACAGGAATTGGAGGGGCAAAAATCTCTCTGAAGTAGGGAGTACCAGCCCAGTTGAGAAGCTGACGGTTGGTTGAAAGTCTTCATGAGAATCAGATTCCCAGGTACACCCCCTCCCCACCACCACCACCCCACAGCCCTCAGAGCCAGGTAGCGGCTCCTTCCCAGCTCCCTAAAAGGTGCTGAGATTGAACCAAGGGTCCCTGGACTCCAGGATACTAGGCACAGCTAAGGGTAAGGGGTTAGCACAAAAACAGAAATTAACTTAAAATCTTTACACCTGAACTATGAGACTGAGTCCTTTCTCCCATTCTCAGCTTCCAGAACTCTGCAAAGCCAAACTGGATCAAATATTCTTTCAGCAGGATTTTGAATAACCCCTCTGTTAGAAACTGACCTGGCATTCCCCAAAACTGGCAAGACTAGATTACCTTCCAGCCAACTCTTCAGTGCTCTCCTAAAAATTAGTTGGCAGCTATTTGAGAAATGCCTCTACCCTGGAAAAAGTCTATGTAAAAAGACAAACAAATTTTGAAGAAACAGAGGCAAAACAGAAAATCTGAGGAAAACGTCAGTAAGACTGTATTTTATAGCCTATTAAATATAAGAAATTGATATATCCATAAAACAAGAAAAGAAGCCTTTAAATAAGGAGCACTAAAGGGAACTCTTGGAAATGAAAAATATAACAGAAATTATAAATTCAATAAAGGGTTAGTTACATAAGGGAGATCTACTTGAATGTAGAACAGAAAAAGAGGAAATATGAAAAAAAAAAAAAAAAGAGAGAGAGAAGTAATTAGAAAATCATTCCAAGAGGGCAAATTTCAAACAACAGGATTTTACAACAAAAATAATGAGAAATAACAAAGAAATAATTCAAGAAAGTTTACCAGAACAGAATGCCCTGAGTTTTCAGGCTGAAAGGTCCAATTAGTGGCTAGCACAATGGATTTAAAGATAATAATAATAAAAACAGCAATAAGCGCTTATCATTCTGAAATCACAGAACACCAGGGATAAAGAAGAACTTCTAGGTGTTTTCAGAAAGGAAAAACAGCGAAGGGTGAATCAGATGGCATCAATTTTTTCAAAACAACACTGGAACCTAGGACACAAACTTTTTCAAGAAGCTACTAGCAAATATGTTCCAAGTAAAATCAAAGAGTAGACCAAAAAAATAGGAAGTCACAGGATCAAGGATACAGGGGATTCATAACAGCAGAGAGGCAAAGAAAACAAGCCCACTGTCTTAGCCTCGGTTCTCTAAAGAAGTAAAAGCAGTGAAGCGTATGCATATATGTATGTATGTATATATGTTGCTGTTGTTCGGTGCCATCCAGTCGGTTCTGACTCACAGTGACCCTATGTACAACAGAACGAAACACTGCCCAGTCCTGTGCCATCCTCACAATCATTGCTGTGCTTGAAACCATTGTTGCAGCCTCTGTGTCAATCCATCTCGTTGAGGGTTTTCCTCTTTTTTTGCTGACCTTCTACTTTACGAAGCATGATGTCCTTCTCCAGGGACTGATCCCTCCTGATAATATGTCCAAAATACGTGAGACATAGTCTTGCCATCTTTGCTCCTAAGGAGCATTCTGGTTGTACCTCTTCCAAGACAGATTTGTTTGTTGTTTTGGCAGTCCATGGTATATTCGATATTCTTTGCCAACACCACAATTCAAAGACATCAATTCTTCTTTGGTCTTCCTTATTCATCGTCCCAAGATCGGCAGATAAGCTGCTAGCTCAAGTTCCAAGAACTGGAGGTAAGATGATGACAAGCTGGATGCAAGATCCAAAATTAGAGTCTTGCAGGAATATCCATTTATATACTGTAGGCAGGCCACAGACCCAAGGAAACTTCCCTTCAACTGACTGGCTGCTCATAGCAGATCTCATCATGGAGTTGATTACATCATCACATAACTGCAAAACTACATCATAACTGCCAAACCAATGAGACTCATGGCCCAGCCAAGGTGACACATGACCTTAACCATCACAGTTCACCTCTTGTCAACTTGGCACCTACACACTTTTCCTTAAGCCACACATAATCTCTAAATAAAGACAATTATAAAGTCATAATTGTGCATAATATGATACAACTAACACGTGTACAACTGAAAACACACTAGCCCGTTTTACATCTTATATTTTATAACTGAAGAAAACAAAAGTATTTGATGCACACATACAGGGAAGAAACACTCATAACAATTATAGTCCTCTGTGCGACTGGTCATGTGGTCGTAGCTGGTATTTAAAACTACCTTCTTCTGCCACCCATTCCATATTCCCTTTACCCTTAGCAAAGACCTCAGCTGGTCCTGATCCTGATGGGGTGACCCAAACTTTCATTCCTAAAGGGTCTGGGCCATTACTAGTCGTGTTAGAATTAGGTTTCTGTAGTTCTCCATTGACTTTAGTCACAGGGCATGGTAAGTACTAAGAGATGCCCTAAGAGACCTTCTGTATTACAGACATAATCTTCTTTAATACCATTATGTAATATCAACCCAATTTCCTCTTGGTAATCAGGATCAATCACATCAGCCAATATGGTAACTACTTTCTTTGCCTGTTGATCCAGATGAATTGACAAAGGAGTGCAAAGTGGTCAAGTGGCATTCTTAATTTCCAGTTCAGTCCAATCAGTGATGTCTGCATATGTGAGCATTTCTCTGTTTGGAACTAAGATCTCTAGACTGCCATAGCATAGGGACTGTCTTGGTCATCTAGTGCTGCTATAACAAAAATACCACAAGGGGGTGGCTTTAACAACGAGACATTTATTCTCTCACAGTCCAGTAAGCTAAAAGTCCAAATTCAGGATCCCAACTCCAGGGGAAGGCTTTCTTTCTCTGTTGGCCCTGAAGGAAGGTCCCTGTCATCAGTCTTCCCTTTGTCTGGGAGCATCTCAGCACAGGAACCTCATGCCCAAAGGACATGCTCTGCTCCTGGCACTGCTTTCTTGGTGGTATGATGTTCCGCTGTCTCTCTGCTTGCTTATCTCTTTTATATATCACAAGAGATTGGCTTAAGACACTATCTAATCTTGTATATCTCATCAATACAACTTCCACTAATCCATCTCATTTTATCACAGTGATAGAATTTACAACACATAGGGAAATCACACAAAATGTTGGACAATCACATAATACTGGGACTCATGGCCCAGCTAAGTTGACAGATATTTTGGGGTGACATAATTCAATCCATGACAGGGTCTCAGGGACAGGAAGCAAAAATTTTGCAAGTGGGTCTCCAGGGGTAATAGTGAGTGGTGCCACTCTCATTTCTACCTCCTCGATTCCTGGACACAGGAATCCTGGCTATGGAAGAAACTGCACCATAAATTGGACACTTGGTTAAAGCATATATAGCCTCTTGGAGAACACTGCTTCAACCCTGCAAGGTATTGCCACCTAGCTGGTGCCATAATTGTGTCTTCAGAAGACCATTCCATCATTTTATCAAGCCAGATGCTTCAGGTTGATGGTGAACATGGTAAGACCACTGAATTCCATGAACATGGGCTTGCACATTGCCACACAAGTGAGTACCTTGATCTGAGGTGATCTGCTGTGGGATACCATGATGGCAGATAAGGAAATCTGAAAGTCCATGGATGGCAGTTTTGGCAGGAGCACTGCTTACAGGGAAGGTAAATCTAAATCCAGAGTAAGCATCTATTCCAGTATGAATAAAACGCTGTCCTTTCCGTGACAGAAGCAGTCCAATGTAATCAACCTGCCACTACGCTGATCACCTAAAGGAATGGTGCCATTTAGGGGACTCAATGCTGGTGCCTCTGCACTGCTGGCAGATTGGTCACACAGCTGTGGTTATAGCCAAGTCAGCCTTGGTAAGTGGAAATCCATGTTGCTGAGCCTCTATCCCTGCGACCATGGCCGCTTTGTTCTTGAGTCCACTGGGCAACGACAGGAGTGGCTAGGGAAAAAGGAAGACTGAATTCCCCATAGTGTGTCATCCTATCCACTTGATCGTTAAAATCCTCCTCTGCCAAGGTCACACTTTGCTGCGCATTCACATGAGTCACAAATATCTTCACTTCTTTGGCCCATTCAGAGAGGACTATCCACGTACCAGTTCTGCATACCTCCTTGTCTCCAATTTCCCAATTATGTTCTCCCCAAGTCCCTGACCATCCAGCCAAACCATTGGTCACAGCCCAAGAATCAGTATACAGTCTCACATCTGGCCATTTCTTCTTCCAAGCAAAGTGAATAGCCAGGTGCACTGCTCGAAGTTCTGCCCGTTAGGAAGATTCCCTTTCACCACTGTCTATCAGTGAGGTCCCAGAAGGGCTATAGTGCTGCCTCTGCCAACTTTCAAGTAGTAACTGTGTATCAAGCAGAACATCTGTAGACCAGGCATCAGTTTTTCTTCCTCAGTCAACACATCATAGAAAACTCTCTGTGAGGCCACAGATGCAAATGGGGAGAGAGAAGATAATGTAGCAGGAGTCAAGTCCATGGGTATATAGGCCACATCCTCATGTAACTTACTTGTGCCTTCAGGACCTGTTCAGACCAGATCTCATATATACCACTTCCATTTAATGATGGAGTGCTATCATGCATGTCCAATTTTATGACTCTGTGGGTCAGACAACAACCAGTTCATGACAGGCAGCTCAGGCCACATGGTGACTTGGTGGCCCATGGTTAAGCGTTCAGTCTCTACCAAGGCCCACTACAAGCCAAAATCTGTTTCTGTAAAGGACAGTGGTTATCTACAGAGGATGGCAGGGCTTTGTCCTAAAATCTTAAGGGTCTGTGCTGTGATTTACCAATAAGGGCCTGCCAAAGACTCCAAACAGCATCTCTATCTGTCCCAGACACTTCAACCACCATTGGACCAGCCAGATTATACGGCCCAAGTAGAACAGCCTGAATCTGTTACAGAGCCTTCTCTTGTTCTGGGTACCCTCTCAAAACTAGCAGCTTTTTGACTGACTTGATAAATAGGATGGAGCAGTAGACTCAAATGAGGGATATGCTAGGTCAAAAATCCAAAGAGATCTACCAGGCATTGTGCCTCCTTTTTAATTGTAGGAGGTGCCAGGTGCAACAACTTATCCTTCACTTTAGATGGAATATTTCAACATGCCCCGAACTACTGGTCCCCTAGAAATTTCAGTGATGTGGAAGGTGTCTGAATTTTTGTCAGGTTAATTTCCCACCCTCTACTACACAAATGTTTTCCCAATAAGCCCAGAGTAATTGACACTTCTTCTTACTAGGTCCAATCAGCATAATGTCATCAATGTAATGGACCAACGTGACATCTTTTGGAAAGGAAAGGTGAGCAAGGTCCCTGGTGACTAAATTATGACATAGGGCTGGAGAGTTGATATACCCTAGAGGTAAGACCCTTAAGGTGTATTATTGGCCTTGCTAGCTGAAGGCAAACTGCTTCTAGTGGTCCTTCAAAGCAGGTATGGAGAAAAAGGCATTAGCCAGATCAAGAGCTGCATATCAGGTATCAGGAGATGTATTAATTTGCTCAAGCAATGAAACCACAACTGGAACAGCAGCTTCAACTACAGTCACCACCTGGTTAAGTTTTCAATAATCCACTCTCATTCTCCAAGATCCAGCTGTTTTTTGCATAGGCTAAATAGGTGAGTTGAATGAGGATGTGGTGGGAATTACCATCCCTGCATCCTTCAAGTCTTTGCCCGTGGCAATAATCTCTGCAATCCCCCCAGGAATGTGGCATTGCTTTTGGTTTACTATTTTCCTAAGTAGGGGTAGTTCCAGTGGCTTCCACTTAGCCTTCCTACCATAGTGGCCCTTACTCCACATGTCAGGGGTCAGATGTGTGGGTTCTGCCATCCCCAAGGTGTCTTAGTTATGTAGGGCTGCTATAACAGAAATACCACAAGTGGATGGCTTTAACAAATATAAATTTATTTTCTCACAGTCTAGGAGGCTGGAAATCTGAATTCAGGGACCAGCTCCAGCGGAAGGCTTTCTCTCTGTCAGCTCTGTGGGACAGTCCTTGTCATCAATCTTCCCCAGATGAGGAGCTTCTCAGCACAGGGACCCTGGATCCAAAGGACACACTATTCTCCTAGTTCTTGTTTCTTGGTGGTATGAGGTCCCCTCCCCCATCTCTCTGCTTGCTTCTCTCTTTTATATCTCAGAACAGATTGGCTTAAGGCACAACCTAATCTTATAGACTGAGTCATACCTCATTAACATAACTGCCTCTAATCCCATTTTATTAACATCACAGAGATAGGATTTACAACAGATGGGAAAATCACATCAGATGACAAAATGGTGGACGATCACACAATACTGGGGATTATGGACTAGCCAAGTTGACAGATATTTCTGGGGGACACAATTCAATCCATGATACTGAGTATGTCTTTTCCAAATATGCATTCTAGAACTGGGGAAATCACTACAGGATAGGCTCAGGGACCCACTGGACCCATAGTGACACAGACATGAGCTAATATTCCATTAACAATCTAACCTCCATATGCCCTCACTCTGACTGGTGGGCTACAGTGATATTCTGAGTCTCCTGGATTTAGTGTCAGTTCAGAGAAAGGGCCCAAGAATCCCTGAAAATTCTGATTATTTCCTTTTCCCTAATGAAGAGTCAATTCTCATAAAAGGCTACAGATCCCTTTGGGGAAAGCTGGGAGAAAGATTGACACTATAAATTTTTGGCAGTGTACTGAGGTCCTTCCTCAAGGGGACTCAGCTTCCCCCTCATTCCAGGGGTTGTGGGTCTGTAAACTGGGTCAAGTCTGGGAATTGACTGAGGGGCCATGACTCTATTCTGGAGATTCAAGTTAGACGCCCATTCACTTAAAATAGAATTCTTCCGCTTGTATGTTGTTGTTAGGTGCCGTCGAGTCGGTTCCAACTCCTAGCGACCCTATGCACAACGGAGCAAAACACTTCCTAGTCCTGAGCCATCTTTACAATCATTTTTATGATTCAGTTCATTCTTGCAGCCACTGTGTCAATCTACCTTGTTGAGGATCTTCCTCTTTTCCACTGACCCTGTACTCTGCCAAGCATGATATCCTTCTCCAGGGACTTATCTCTCCTGACAACATGTCCTAGGTATTTAAAATGCAATCTTGCCATCCTTGCTTCTAAGGAGCATTCTGGTTGTACTTCTTCCAAGACAGATTTGTTCGTTCTCTTGGCAGTCCATGGTATATTCATTTTTCTTCTCCAACACCACGATTCAAAGGCATCAGCTCTTCTTCGGTCTTCCCGATTCATTGTCCAGCTTTTGCATGAGTTATGACGCCACTGAAAAAACCGTGGCTTCAGTCAGTCACTACCTTAGTCTTCAGGGTGACATCTTTGCTCTTCAATATTTTGAAGAGGTCCTTTGCAGCAGATTTACCCAGTGCAATGCATCTTCTGATTTCTCGACTGCTGCTTCTGTGGGTGTTGATTGTGGATCCAAGTAAAAGGAAATCCTTGGCAACTTCAATCTTTTCTCCGTTTATCATGATGTTGCTCACTGGTCCACTTGTGAGGATTTTTGTTTTCTTTATGTTGAGTTGCAGCCCATACTGAAGGCTGTGGTCTTTGATCTTCATTAGTAAGTGCTTCAAATCCTCTTCACTTTCAGCAAGCAAGGTTGTGTCATCTGCATAACGCAGGTTGTTAATGAGTCTTCCTTCAATCCTGATGCCCCGTTCTTCTTCATATAGGCCAGCTTCTGGGATTTTTTGCGCAGCATACAGATTAAATAGGTATGGTGAAAGAATACAACCCTGACACACATCTTTCCTGACTTTAAATCAATCAGTATCCCCTTGTTCTGCCCGAACAACTGCCTCTTGATCTATGTAAAGTCTCCTCTTGAGCACAATCAAGTGTTCTGGAATTCCCATTCTTTGCAATGCTATCCATAGTTTGTTACGATCCACACAGTCAGATGCCTTTGCATAGTCAATAAAACGCAGGTAAACATCCTTCTGGTATTCTCTGCTTTCAGCCCGGATCCATCTGACATCAGCAATGATATCCCTGGTTCCACGGCTTCTTCTGAAACCGGCCTGAATTTCTGGCAGTTCCCTGTCGATATACTGCTACAGCCATTTTTCAATGATCTTCAGCAAAATTTTGCTTGCATGTGATATTAATGACATTGTCCTATAATTTCCACATTCAGTTGGATCACCTTTCTTGGGAATAGGCATAAATATGGATCTCTTCCAGTCAGTTGGCCAGGAAGCTGTCTTCCATATTTCTTGGCATAGACGAGTGAGCACCTCCAGCACTGTGCATCTGTTTGTTGAAACATCTCAATTGATATTCCATCAATTCCTGGAGCCTTGTTTTTCGCCAATGCCTTCAGAGCAGCTTGGACTTCTTCCTTCAGTACCATCAGTTCCTGATCATATGCCACCTCTTGAAATGGCTGAACATCGACTAATTCTTTTTGGTATAATGACTCTGTGTATTCCTTCCATTTTCTTTTGATGCTTCCTGCGTCATTTAATATTTTCACCATGGAATCCTTCACTAGTGCAACTTGAGGCCTGAATTTTTTTCTTCAGTTCTTTCCACTTGAGAAACGCCGAGCGTATTCTTCCTTTTTGCTTTCCCATCTCCAGTTCTTTGCACATGTCATTATAATAGCTTACTTTGTCTTCTTGAGATGCCCTTTGAAATCTTTTGTTCAGTTCTTTTACTTCATCAATTCTTCCTTTTGCTTTAGCTGCTCGACACTCAAGAGCAAGTGTCAGCGTCTCCTCTGACATCCATCTTGGTCTTTTCTTTCTTTCCTGTCTTTTCAATGACCTCTTGCTTTCTTCATGGATGATGTCCTTGATGTCATTCCACAACTCGTCTGGGCTTCGGTCACCAGTGTTCAATGCATCAAATCTGCTCTTCAAATGGTCTCTAACTTCAGGTGCAATGTACTCAAGGTTATATTTTGGCTCTTCAGGACTTGCTCTGAGTTTCCTCAGTCTCAGCTTGAACTTGCATATGAGCAATTGATGGCCTGTTCCACAGTCGGCCCCTGGCCTTGTTCTGACTGATGATATTGAGCTTTTCCATCATCTCTTTCCACAGATGTAGTCAGTTTGATTTCTGTGTGTTCCATCTGGTGAGGTCCATGGGTACAGTCGCCATTTATGTTGGTGAAAGAAGGTATTTGCAATGAAGAAGTCATTGGTCTTGCAAAGTTCTGTCATTCGATCTCGGGCATTGTTTCTATCACCAAGTCCATACTTTCCAAACACTGACCCTTCTTCTTGGTTTCCAACCTTCGCGTTCCAATCACCAGTAATTATTAATGCATCTTGATTGTCTGTCAGTAAGTCGTACTGTGGGGCTTGCGCATTGCTGTGATGCTGGAAGCTATGCCACCGGTATTCAGATACCATTAGGGTCACCCATGGAGGACAGGAGTCAGTTGACCTTCCAGACTAAGATGGAGTAGAAAGGATCCAACAGTCTACTTTTGAAAAGCATTAGCCAGTGAAAACCTTATGAATAGCAGTGGAACATTGTCTGATATAGTGCTGGAAGATGAGCCCCTCGGGTTGGAAGGCACTCAAAAGATGACTGGGGAAGAGCTGCCTCCTCAAGGTAGAGTCGACCTTAATGACACGGATGGAGTAAAGCTTTCGGGACCTTCATTCACTGATGTGGCACGACTCAAAATGAGAATAAACAGGTGCAAAAAATCCATTAATAATCATAACCTGGAATGTATGAAGTATGAATCTAGGAAAATTGGAAATCGTCAAAAATGAAATGGAACGCATAATCATCGATATTCTAGGCATGAGTGACCTGAAATGGACTGTTATTGACCATTCTGAATCAGACAATCATATAATCTACTATGCTGGGGATGACAATTTGAAGAGGACTGGTGTTGCATTCATCGTCAAAAAGAACGTTTCAAGATCTATCCTGAAGTACAATGCTGGCAGTGATACGATAATATCCATATGCCTACGAGGAAGACCAATGACTTCTTCATTGCAAATACCTTCTTTCACCAACATAAACGGTGACTGTACACATGGGCCTCGCCAGATGGAACACACAGAAATCAAACTGACTACATCTGTGGAAAGAGATGATGGAAAAGCTCAATATCATCAGTCAGAACAAGGCCAGGGGCCGACTGTGGAACAGGCCATCAATTGCTCATATGCAAGTTCAAGCTGAGACTGAGGAAACTCAGAGCAAGTCCTGAAGAGCCAAAATATAGCCTTGAGTACATTGCACCTGAAGTTAGAGACCATTTGAAGAGCAGATTTGATGCATTGAACACTGGTGACCGAAGCCCAAACGAGTTGTGGAATGACATCAAGGACATCATCCATGAAGAAAGCAAGAGGTCATTGAAAAGACAGGAAAGAAAGAAAAGACCAAGATGGATGTCAGAGGAGACGCTGACACTTGCTCTTGAGTGTCGAGCAGCTAAAGCAAAAGGAAGAATTGATGAAGTAAAAGAACTGAACAAAAGATTTCAAAGGGCATCTCAAGAAGACAAAGTAAGCTATTATAATGACATGTGCAAAGAACTGGAGATGGGAAAGCAAAAAGGAAGAATACGCTCGGCGTTTCCCAAGTGGAAAGAACTGAAGAAAAAAATTCAGGCCTCAAGTTGCACTAGTGAAGGATTCCATGGTGAAAATATTAAATGACGCAGGAAGCATCAAAAGAAAATGGAAGGAATACACAGAGTCATTATACCAAAAAGAATTAGTCAATGTTCAGCCATTTCAAGAGGTGGCATATGATCAGGAACTGATGGTACTGAAGGAAGAAGTCCAAGCTGCTCTGAAGGCATTGGCGAAAAACAAGGCTCCAAGAATTGATGGAATATCAATTGAGATGTTTCAACAAACAGATGCACAGTGCTGGAGGTGCTCACTCGTCTATGCCAAGAAATATGGAAGACAGCTTCCTGGCCAACTGACTGGAAGAGATCCATATTTATGCCTATTCCCAAGAAAGGTGATCCAACTGAATGTGGAAATTATAGGACAATGTCATTAATATCACATGCAAGCAAAATTTTGCTGAAGATCATTGAAAAATGGCTGTAGCAGTATATCGACAGGGAACTGCCAGAAATTCAGGCCGGTTTCAGAAGAAGCCGTGGAACCAGGGATATCATTGCTGATGTCAGAAGGATCCGGGCTGAAAGCAGAGAATACCAGAAGAATGTTTACCTGCGTTTTATTGACTATGCAAAGGCATCTGACTGTGTGGATCGTAACAAACTATGGATAGCATTGCAAAGAATGGGAATTCCAGAACACTTGATTGTGCTCAAGAGGAGACTTTACATAGATCAAGAGGCAGTTGTTCGGGCAGAACAAGGGGATACTGATTGATTTAAAGTCAGGAAAGATGTGTGTCAGGGTTGTATTCTTTCACCATACCTATTTAATCTGTATGCTGCGCAAAAAATCCCAGAAGCTGGCCTATATGAAGAAGAACGGGGCATCAGGATTGAAGGAAGACTCATTAACAACCTGCGTTATGCAGATGACACAACCTTGCTTGCTGAAAGTGAAGAGGATTTGAAGCACTTACTAATGAAGATCAAAGACCACAGCCTTCAGTATGGGCTGCAACTCAACATAAAGAAAACAAAAATCCTCACAAGTGGACCAGTGAGCAACATCATGATAAACGGAGAAAAGATTGAAGTTGCCAAGGATTTCCTTTTACTTGGATCCACAATCAACACCCACAGAAGCAGCAGTCGAGAAATCAGAAGATGCATTGCACTGGGTAAATCTGCTGCAAAGGACCTCTTCAAAATATTGAAGAGCAAAGATGTCACCCTGAAGACTAAGGTAGTGACTGACTGAAGCCACGGTTTTTTCAGTGGCGTCATAACGCATGCAAAAGCTGGACAATGAATCGGGAAGACCGAAGAAGAGCTGATGCCTTTGAATCGTGGTGTTGGAGAAGAAAAATGAATATACCATGGACTGCCAAGAGAACGAACAAATCTGTCTTGGAAGAAGTGCAGCCAGAATGCTCCTTAGAGGCAAGTATGGTGACACTACGTTTTATAAACTTTGGACATATTGTCAGGGGAGATCAGTCCCTAGAGGAGGACATCATACTTGGTAGAGTACAGGGTCAGCGGAAAAGAGGGAGACCCTCAACAAGGTGGATTGACACAGTGGCTGCAACAATGAGCTCAAGCATAACAATGATTGTGAGGATGTCGCAGGACCCGGCAGTGTTTGGTTCTGTTGTGCATCAGGTTGCTATGAGTCGGAGCTGACTCAACGATACCTAACAACAACAAGGAAGACCAGTTAACACGAATATTATTCAAATTTTTGGACCAACCACTAGGGCCAAAGATGAAGAAATACAAGATCTTTATCAGCTGCTGCAGTCAGAAATTGATAGAACATGCAATCAAGATGTATTGATAACAATCGGCTCGTATAGATAAAGTAAATATTTAGTAGATTTCCTCTCTATTTTACTCCTAGGGATACCATGACTAAGTAGTGAATTCCATAAGTCCATACAAGTCAGACTATTCTGAATACTTCTTTGACTTCACTGTCCATTACACTAACCATGCCCACCTTGTCTTTGTCAGTTGAGTGCTACCATTTGGCCCCTACCACCACGGGGTCCAATTAGCCCCACTGTAGTTAAGCGTCTTAATTCAGTTAGGGAAGTACCCACTGTCGAATATGACTTACATAAAATAGCAACCACGGCAGTTTCCAAGGATGCTGGGGCTCCCATCACAAATTTGTTTCTCACTGCTGTGGTAGAAGGTATGTCCTCTGGGCACCCCATGTATGGGTTTGTGGGCTTAATTTGATAAATCCACTGTAATATGCCAATTTCCCTAAGCGTTCGGATGCTGTGTTCTACAGGATACCAAAGCAGGTCTGGTACTTCAACTTCATTTAGTGAAGGCCACCGCGTAATCCTTGCTTCAGTGAACCAACCAAATAAACTATTAAATCCTTTCCTAACCTCTCAAGCTGAAACACTCAATGAAGGATCTGTGCTTAATGGGCTGATATCAATAAACTCAGACTGATCCAACTTTATGTTCCTTGCACCATTATCTCACACCCTTAATAGCCATGCCCACGCATATTCCCCAGTTTCTGATTACACATACTAGAAAAGTAATCAGTTCTTTCGTAGTGTAGCATATCTTTTCCTTGGTCATACTTTATACTTCACCTTTTGGGGTTGTCTGGGATTTAAGTCTAGTTATAGGTCTAGAAGCAAAACCGAGGGGTGGGGATGTGATCTGAGAACATTCGGAACATTCGGCTATGTCTTGTAACGCATCTGCCTCAGGCGATGCCTCAGGCAATGACTCAAATGCCACCCCTGGCAGTATCTCAGACAAGGCTCTTCAGACACACCTGGGTTAATCTCATCAGATAGGGTGGAGGGGCTAATGGTTTTACTGGGGAGGGAGGCTTAGCAGTAATCTCTTCAAATGGGAGTAAGAGGGCTGGTTCTCGCTCTTATTCGACATTGTGCTGGAGGTCCTAGCCAGAGCAATTAGGCTAAATAAAGAATTAAAGGCATCCAGATTGACAAGGAAGAAGTCACATTATCTCTATTTACAGAGGACATGATCTTATACACAGAAAACCCTAAGGAATCTTCAAGAAAACTACTGAAACTGATAGAAGAGTATTGGGATACAAGATAAACATACAAAAACCAGTTGGATTCCCCTACACCAACAAAAAGAACATCGAAGAGGAAATCACCAAATCAACGCCATTGATAGTAGCCCCCAAGAAGATAAAATACTTGGGAATAAATCTTACCAGACATGTAAAAGCCTTATACAAAGAAAAGTACAGTACACTTCTGCAAGAAACTAAAAGAGACTTATATAAGTGGAAAAACATTCCTTGCTCATGAATAGGACAACTTAACATTACAAAAATGTCTATTCTACAAATAGTGATCTATACATTTAATACAATTCTGATCAAAATCCCAAGGACATTCTTTAATGAGATGGAGAAACAAATCACCAACTTCATATGGAAGGGAAAGAGGCCCCAGATAAATAAGGCATTACTGAAAAAGAACAAAGTGGGAGGCCTTACTCTACCTGATTTTAGAACCTATTATACCGCCACAGTAGTCAAAACAGCCTGGTACTGGTACAACAGATACACAGACCAATGGAACAGAACTGAGAATCCAGACATAAATCCATCTGCATATGAGCAGTTGATATTTGACAAAGAAACCAAAACAGTTAAGTGGGGGAAAGACAGTCTTTTTAAGAAATGGTGCTGGCATTAACTGGATATCCATTTGTAAAAAAAAAGAAACAAGACTCATACCTCACTCTATGTATAAAAACGAGATCAAAATGGATGAAAGCCCTAAATATAAAATCTAAAATGATAAAGATCATGGAAGAAAAAATAGGGATAACGTTAGGAGCCCTAATACATGGCATGAACAGTATACAAAACATTAATAACAATGCAGAAGAAAAACTAGATAACTGGGAGCTCCTAAAAATCAAACACCTATGCTCATCCAAAGACTTCACCAAAAGAGTAAAAAGATTACCTGCAGACTGGGAAAAAGTTTTTAGCTATGACATTTCCGATCAGCACCTAATCTCTAAAATCTACATGATACTGCAAAAACTCAACTGCAAAAAGACAACCCAATTAAAAAATGGGCAAAAGATATGAAGACTCTTCACTACAGAAGACATTCAGGTAGCTAACAGATACATGAGGAAATGCTCACGATCATTAGCCATTAGAGAAATGCAAATCGAAACTACAATGAGATTTCATCTCACTCCAGCAAGGCTGGCATTAATCCAAAAAACACAAAATAATCAATGTTGGAGAGGCTGTGGAGAGATTGGAACACTTACACACCGCTGGTGGGAATGTCAAATGGTACAACCACTTTGGAAATCGATTTGGCACTTCCTTAAAAAGCTAAAAATAAAACTACCATATGATCCAGCAATCCCACTCCTTGGAACATATCCTAGAGAATAAGAGCCTTTACATGAACAGTTATATGCACACCCATGTTCACTGCAGCACTGTTTACAACAGCAAAAAGATGGAAGCAACCAAGGTGCCCATCAACAGACGAATGGATAAATAAATTATGGTATGTTCACACAATGCAATACTACGCATCGATAAAGAACAATGAGGAATCTGTGAAGGAGTTCATAACACGGAGGAATCCGGAAGGCATTATGCTGAGTGAAATTAGTCACAAAAGGACAAATATTGTATAAAAAACCACTATTATAAGAACTCAAGAAACAGTTTAAACAGAGAAGAAAATATTCTCTGATGGTTACAAGAGGGCGGAGGGAGGGAGGGAGGGTGGGAGAGGGGTATTCACTAATTAGATAGTAGATAAGAACTACTTTAGCTGACGGGAAAGATAACACACAATACAGGCAAGGTCAGCACAACTGGACTAAACCAAAAGCAAAGAAGTTTCCAGAATAAACTGAATGCTTTGAAGGCCAGCATAGCAGGGGCAGGGGTTTGGGGACCATGGTTTCAGGGGACATCTAAGTCAATTGGCATAATAAAATCTATTAAGAAAACATTCCGCATCCCACCTTGGAGGGAGGCAACTGGGGTCTTAAACACTAGCAAGCAGCCATCTAAGATGCGTCAATTGTTCTCAACCCACCTGGATCAAAGGAGAATGAAGAACACCAAGGATACAAGGTAATTACAAGCCCAAGAGACAGAAAGGGCCACATAAACCAGAGACTACATCAGCCTGAGACCAGAAGAGCTAGATAGTGCCTGGCTACAACCAATGACTTCCCTGACAAGAAACACAACAGAGAACCCCTGAGGGAGGAGGAGAGCAGTGGGATGCAGACCCCATATTCTCGTAAAAAGACCAGACTTAATGGTCTGACTGAGACTAGAAGGATCCCAGTGGTCATGGCCCCCAGACCTTCTGTTGGCCCAGGACAGGAACCATTCCCAAAGCCAACTCTTCAGACAGGGATTGGACTGGACAATGGGATGGAGAGTGATGCTGGTGAGGAGTGAGCTTCTTGGATCAGGTGAACACTTGACACTATGTTGGCATCTCCTGCCTGGAAGGGAGATGAGAGGGTACAGGGGGCTGGTTAGAAACTGGTGAAATGGACACGAAAAGAGAGAGTGGAGGGAGTGAGTGGGCTGTCTCATTAGGACGAGAGCAATGGTGAGTATGTAGCAAGGTGTATACAAGTTTTCGTGTGAGAGACTGACTTGATTTGTAAACTTTCACTTTAAGCACAATAAAAATTTTTTTAAAAATAAAGAGGACTGGTTCTCTTGGTAGGAGAATTCAGCAGAATTTAGGGCCTCAATGTCCCCCAGCTTCCTGAGTATCTGGCCATATGTCCTCATCCCAAGTTTCAGGATCCCATTTCTTCCCAATCAATGCCCTCACTTTAACTTCAGACACCACAAGGTTGAGAAGTCAACCGGCACTGTAATTCAGCCACTCATAAGACTCTGGGTTGGTTTTAAACAGTATCAGCTCTGTTACTACAAGAAATAAGGCTTTCTTCTAGGATATCAGGGGCAACTTTGAGGTTGTTTATGTGGCACTTGAGCTTTGACTCTGAAGGCCTGAGCTCATCTCTTTCACCCCTTTGGGTAGCAAAATCACAACCAACCAACCATCTTCGTTATACTCCTCATTCTGACAAAACTGTAGAAAAGTATCAAACATGCGGTAACCCAAAGCCTTACCTCTCCCCAACACTTGATCTATTGGTGGTAATATTTTACATATTTCTATTGCTACCTCATGCCATGGATTTGCAGTGCCCTCTTTACTACTGGAAGCAGAGTCATCAATATCTTTAAGACTAACCAGACTTCTTGAGAACCAATTTAAAAAACTCATCCTTACAATTTTGTTTCTCTAGAACCAACCTTGGTACCAAATGTCTTAGGCTGTGTTCTCTAGAGAAGCAAAACCAGTGAAGTGTATATACACACACACACACACACATATATATAGGAAACTCTGGTGGCCTAGCAGTTAAGTGCTATAGCTGCTAACCAAAAGGTCGGCATTTCAAATCCACCAGGTGCTCCTTGGAAACTCTATGGGGCAGTTCCACTCTGTCCTATAGGGTTGCTATGAGTTGGAATCGACTCGACAGCAACGGGTTTGGTTTTCAGTTTTATGTTGTTGCTGTTAGATGTTGTCAAGTTGGTTCTGACTCACAGCAACCCTATGCACAAAAGAACCAAAACACTGCCCGGTCCTGAGCTATCCTTAGAATCGTTATGCTTGAGCCCATTGTTGCAGCCACTGTCAATCCACCTCGTTGAGGGTCTTCCCCTTTTCCACTGACCCTGTACTCTGCCAAGCATGATGTCCTTCTCCAGGGACTGATCTCCTCTGGCAATATGCCCAAAGTATGTAAGACGCAGTCTCGCCATCCTTGCTTCTAAGGAGCATTCTGGTTGTACTTCTTCTCAGACAGATTTGTTCGTTCTTTTGGCAGTCCATGGTATATTCAATATTCTTCGCCAACACCACAATTCAAAGGCATCAATTCTTCTTCGGTCTCCCTTATTCATTATCCAGCTTTCACATGCATATGATGCAATTGAAAATACCATGGCTTGGGTCAGGCACACCTTAGTCTTCAAGGCGACATCTTTGCTCTTCAACACTTTAAAGAGGTCCTTTGCAGCAGATTTACCCAATGCAATGCATTGTTTGATTTCTTGACTGCTGCTTCCGTGGGTGTTGATTGTGGATCCAAGTAAAATGAAATCCTTGACAATTTCAATCTTTTCTCCATTTATCATGATGTTGCTCATTGGTCCACTTGTGAGGATTTTTTTCTTTATGGTGAGGTGCAGTCCATACTGAAGGCTGTGGTCTTTGATCTTCATTAGTAAGTGCTTCAAATCCTCTTCACTTACAGCAAGGAAGGTTGTGTCATCTGCATAACGCAGGTGTTAATGAGTCTTCCTCCAATCCTGATGCCCTGTTCTTCTTCATACAGTGCACCTTCTCGGATTATTTGCTCAGCATACAGATTGATAGGTATGGTGAAAGAATACAACCCTGACACACACCATTACTGACTTTAAACCAATCAGTATCCCCTTGTTCTGTACGAACAACCGCCTCTTGGTCTATGTAAAGGTTCCTCATGAGCACAATTAAGTGTTCTGGAATTCCCATTCTTTGCAATGTTACTCAGTTTTATACATACGTGTATACACACACACACACACACACACACATATACACACGTATGTATATATAGAAAGAGGAGGGAAATGGAGAGAGATTTATCTCAAGGAAATGGTTCACAGGGCTGTAGAGGGTGGCAAGTCCCAAGTCTGTGGGTCAGGCATTAGGCTGGAGGTTTCTCCTGACTCACGTAGCTACCAAACGAAAAAAAAAAAAAAAAAACCATTGCCATTGAGTCGATTCTAACTCATAGCGACCCTACGGGACAGACTAGAACTGCCCCACAGAGTTTCCAAGGAGCACTTGGTGGATTCGAACTGCCGACCTTTTGGTTAGCAGCTATAGCACTTAACCACTGTGCCATGAGGGCACATAGCTACAGGGGCTGACAAAACCCCAAGATCGGCAGTTCAGATGGCAGGCCACTGTTCACAGGCTGCAGAGGCTAACAAACCCTAAGATCGGCAAGTCAGCTGCTAGCTCAAGTTCCAAGAACCAGAAGTCAGATGTTGATTAGCCAGATGCAGGATCCAGAGCAAAAGCATTGCTGGAACATCCATTTATATACTGGAGACAGGCCACAGACCCAAGGAAACTCCCTTTCAACTGATTGGCTGCTCAAAGCATATATTTCCATAACTGCATATATTTCCATAACTACCAAGCTATATCATAACTGCCAAACCAACGAGAACCATGGCCCAACCAAGCTGACAGATAACCCTAACCATCACACCCAGGCTGAGAGTAAATAAAACAGAGAGGGACAGACGGTGGGTGTCAGGAAGAACAAGGCCAAGGAAAAGCAAAACAGACGGTGTCAGGTCTGACAAGAGTTAAAGACTACTAAGAGTTCTGGCTTCAGTTTGGGAATGAATTGATGACTTTTTAAAGAGCAACAACAACAAAAAAAGGCTTAAACAAAAATGAGACTTTTACTAGATGACTCTGTCCTTTTTCTGATACCTCAAATATATCATACAATAGAAGCAGATGGAGCGTTCCCCATTAAAGAGATGGAGTACTGCTATTCAGAGAGGCCAGAGGAACCAGGAGAGGGTTTCCCCAAGGAAAGGTAAAGGAGATGGGGGTGGGGGTGCAGGGGTGCACTCCATTGCTGACAGGCATCCACTAGGCTGCACTGGGGCATCTGTGAGAAGGGCATGGTGTCAGGAACTGCCACAATGCAGGGCTGCTGCCATGATCAACTCCATCAGCCAAAGCAAGAATCACGAGGCAGGTGAGAAGCCTACCCACAAAGAGAAATGAATTCTGACTCCCAAAGATGGGATCTGCCCCTGCCCGCCCACTGCAGCCACTTCACTTCACTACTATCTTCAGGGTACTCACTGTGTCCAAAAGTACTTACCTAATTTACCTGTTTATGCTTTGTGTCTCTCTCAACCCAAGTGTGAACTGGGGGCTCAGGCCTGTCTTTCAGGCTCAGGCCTGTCTTCTTGTGCATCTCTCTTCCCATGGGGCGTCCCCTTGGTGGGGCTCAAGTCACACAGCCTAGCCCTGCAGTCTCTGCAGGGCAGTTACTCATGTGGCCCTAAGGCCTGTCAGGGGCTCAAACATGACCAGACCAGGCTTTTAGGAGAAAGAGGCCTAGTTACAGCTTAGCCGTGAAACATTTTAGAGGGAGATGGGTAAGATGCAGAGAGACTGTAAATCAGACAATACTTTAAACCAGTAGCAAACAGTGGCCCACAGGCCAACTCCAGCCTGCTGCCTGTTTCATAAATAAAGTTTTACTGGAATACGGCCTATTTGTTTATGTATTTATGGTTGCTTTCGTGTTCCACTGACAGCATTAGGTTGCTGTGACAGAGACCATATGGTCTGCAAAACCTATATATATACCTGGCCTGTCATAAAACAAGTTTGCTGACCCCTGGCTTGGAGCACTGCCCCAGGAGCTGGAAGATGAGGAGCCACTTAGTGCCACGGAGTCTGGATCCTCTCCGACCCTCAGTCTCCTCTTCTTGGAGGGAGGGGTAATACTCCCACCCTGCAATATGTGTCTGTAACATGCATGTCTGCCCACGTGTGGGAGATAAACAGAAGGACAGAATCCCCCAAACATGAACTCAGGTCAGCTCATTCTCATTTTCTCATGAAGTGTTATTTATGCTACCAAATAACACTGGGAGAATGGGGATACCACCCCCAACTGAATGCAGCAACTTGCATGGGAACACACACACCATGTACACACAAAAACATACACACATACTCACACACATACACACACTCGCACATATACACATGCATTTACATAGACATACATGTGCACACACATACACACATTCACAAGCATACATACACGCACACACACCTCTGTCTTCCACCATGTTCACCCACCAGGCAGTTTCCAATGCGTACATCACACTCTGCCCTCAAGGTGTCTTCTTTCCCTTTCAGTAGTGTTGTTCGTTTATAACACCTATAAGCCAAGTGCACTCTGAAGTGTGAGAGGAGGGGCTCGTTTCCCCCACTGGGACAACAAAGGCGCTGCACTGGGGGGTGTCTCCCAGCAGCTTTCTCAGCACCTTCACATCCAGCGCAAACTCAGGCACCATCATCACGTTCCCCCACACCCGGCACATAAGCTGTCATGGCAGGTCCCCCTGCCTGAGCACCCGCTGTCTGCACCTCCCTAGAGGAATCTCCCACTCTTCTGCCTGTGGTATCTGCCCCGCCCTCCTCACAAGCCCAGGGTTGTCCCTACTCACCCAGTCCTACCGTAGCCATCTTCTCCCTCCCATCCTCGCCCTCCGCTCACTGCCCACAGTGGCCTCCTCTCACCCTACGCAGGGCTGGTGGTGTATCTTCCATCAGCCAGGTCACCTGCTCTGCAGATCCGCCACTGCCCACTGCACCAGGTCCGGTTCTGAGCACAGTCTTCAACTCCAGAATCCCCAGGGTCTGTGACCTCTACACCTGTTTCTCTCTCCTGCCTAGCAGGTTCAGGTAGTACAGTGCCCACCTATGGGCTTGCAGTAAGAACGAGATGAGGCACTCCACCACGCTGGAAACCACGCTACCTGTACTTGTCCCCGCAGCCCGCTCCCTGCTGACCACAGCAGAGGTAGGGCTGTGCATGAAGCACTCTGCACGCCGCTGTGGGCATAAACAGGGCCCACAGCTGCCCTTACTCAGTGCAGAGGATATGGTGGGGGTATGCCCATAGGCCCCGCAGCAGGTGCCGCCAGGATCTACCACAGCCCACCTCCCCAAAGTCAGGAGCCACAGCCAGATTCAGCACCTGTGTGGGCTCACCACGGGTGTGGGCACATGCCAGCGCTTCCAGGCAGCGGCATCCAGGCCCACAAGCAGGTGGGAGCAGAACTCATCTCGCTGAACCTGCCTGTGGGGAGCTGAGGATCAAATGTGATGGATGCAAAATGCCTCTTACAGCACTGACTACTGCAGAAAATAGAAAAGTAGTGAGTCCCCTGGCACTGGATGCAGAGGGCGCAGTGAAGGGCAGTGAACGTCAGGGTTGGAAACCACGCGTCTGCAGATCCCAGGCTTGGGAACAATATCCTGAGTGGTGCGCTCTCATGGCGTTTCCTCCCTCAAGTCACCCTCCCGCACTTCCACCCCCCCATCACAGGAGGGCACTGCTGGGAGCCAGAGACACCAGCACATAGACTCAGGTTGGTGAGGCCCAGAGACCACCCACTGTCCACAAGTCTCACTGTCACCCTAGACACTGGGGAAACTGTACAGCAAGAGTGACAGACACAGAGGACACCTCTGTGGGGCATTGGATACTGCCACCACTGTGTGCCCGGGCCTGGGAAGGGCACCCAGCAAAGGCAGTGGGGGAGGCTGTGCTCCTACCCCTGCAGGGATGTCCTTGTCTGGGTGAGGCCTCATGGGTGAAGCAGGAGTCAGGAAGGGCCAGAACGTCAGCTCACAGCACCCAGGGCACCTTCCTCCTGTGAGTCTCAGTGATGGACGGTCACACCAAGAGCTGACAACCTGCCGAGGAGCTCCCTCTGTGCACCAGCAAGCAGTCAGACAGGAAAGAGCAAAAGGGGACCAGTCCTCACTTAGCTCTGAAACATACAAGACATTCTGATTATACATGCTCTTTATACATGAGGAAGCCGAAACACCTGCACCAGGTGAGCAACTCCATCCAAGGAAAGGGCAGGGCCCCTAGACAGCCAATGATGAGGCCCACGCCTGCCCTTCCATCACCTGCACTGGCTCTTGGGCATAGCCTGGACCTTGCAGCCTGATCACTAGACAACAGCGATATGAGGCCAGGCTTCCTGAGGGGCAGCAGGGCCTGAAGGACCTGGTGATGATGCTGAGAGGCGAGAGTTACACTCTCCTAAAATCATTCCTTCACCTTCCCACTAGTGTAGCTTCCCCCCTCCTTTTATGATGAGACAGTCTCTGGAAGCACAGAGGGAGTTGGGAACAGGTATATGAGAAGACTGAACCAGGGGGAACTGGGCTAACACACTACAAGCCACACAGTTGGTCCTGAGGGCTTTCCCTACAGAATGGACTAGGTCAGGCCTCACTGGGCCCCAGGGACTTAAGCCAGGACCACCCCAAACCGCACTACTGAGTGAAAACAGACCCCAGAGGAACCTCCACTCCTGGACTAGAAGAATGAGCCCTAGGACAGCTCAGAAGGTCAAGCCCACGAGTAGGGACAGATAATTATGTCTCCCAACGCCGCTGTCATTACACAGGAAGGACAAACAGCTCACAGGGAATGTCTGAGGACATCAGAGGTCATCTGCCCAGGAGTGTCTACCTGGCTCCTTTTATGCAACCAAAATCTCTCTTTTAAAGACATCATCTGGCTGAGAAGGTTTTACAGGAATGTTGAGTGGGACTCCAGGGGGGAGCTCTGCACCTTCCTCTCTGTTCTCCCACCCCACCCCTGCATGGAGCTGTGGAAAAATTACTGATCTGGTCAAACACTCTCATTTTACAGACAGACAAAATGAGGCTAGAGAGTAAAGGACCTCCCAAGTGACTCACTCTGTGCACTCTGCTTATTCTTTTCCAGGAGGCCCCTTTCCTGTAGCATGCATTACAGTGGCCCCCAGGTCCCGTCCTAAAATCACCCCAGCTGAGAGGGGCAGAGCCAACACCTAAAACTGAGCTTACACACTCATACAGAGACGTGCAGGCAAAAGGCTAGCAACAAGACTTAAGAGACCAAATTAGGTCATTTCCCCACCAGGAAGGAGCAAGAACCCCTGGACACAAGCCTGGGTCATCCTGGGCCAAGTCATAGAAGGAAGCAAGTGTCAGTGGAGAGGTCACAACAAAAATCACTGAAGGCACAGAAAAAACCTCTTCCTCACAGCTCAGAACTGGACCTTAGAGGAGCACTTGGGGTGGCCTGGCCCGGTCTCCGGGGAGCCACGGGCTCACACGGGGCTACTCATGAGCTGTCCTGCTCTGGGAAAGCAACCACCATCAGAAACACAGCCTGATGTCCAGCCTGGGACACTACATGGATTAGAGTTAGAGACAATTATGAACTCATTACCATCAGAGCCAGGCTTCTGACTGCTGGAGTGGGAGGTCACAGACGAGCAAGGGAGGAGGCTAGCATGATCAGCATGGCCCTAAATCAGAGGCACCGACATCAGTATGCACTCATGTTTAAATTAATATTGTTAAATATGAAAATGAATAACAGACATCTTACTTTGACTTTAAGGTTTTTATTATCCACAACACCAAACATTAACCATAAAAAGCCCGACCCAAACTGCAGAAGCCTGCCAGAAACTGCTCTATAACAAGTAAATTTGTCTTATCCTGCTAGAAAAGAATAGTTGTCTAACCCTAACCATTGCCTCCTAATTTAAATCTCAAAAAGCCTCTTGGCTGCAGGTGGGTGGAGGGCCAAATTAGCAGCCAGGCCAGAAGTAAAATGATATTAATTGATCTCAGTAAAGGGGTAAGGCAGGGTCTATCAGTCATGTTAAGACTTGCCAATGGTTCATCTCCATTTCTCCCTCCTCTTCTCTTTATAAGCTCCATTATACCTAGATTCCTAGAGCCATTTGCTTTTTCTGGAATCAAAATGGCCTCCCTATATAACTGCTCAAAATAAACCTTATATACAAATTTCAGTGAGTTTTGAGAATTTTTAACAATATAGCTACCAGTAAAAAACCAAACCCGTTGCTGTCGAGTCGATTCCGACCCATAGCAACCCTACAGGACAGAGTAGAACTGCCCGTATAGGGTTTCTAAGGGGCAGCTGGTGGATTTGAACTTCTGACCTTTTGGTTAGTAGCCAAGTTCTTAACCACTGTACCACCAGGGCCTCAATATAGGTATAGGTGGTTAAAAACCCAGTGCCGTCGAGTCGATTCCGACTCACAGATGGTTATATGTACAGATATAGTTGATCCTCATTATTCACAGATTGTCTTTACAAATTCACCTACTCACTAAAATTTATTTGTAACCCCAAAATCAATACTCTTTGGACTTACACGGCCATTTGTGGACATGTCTATGCACAAAGCGGCAAAACCTTGAGTTGCCCAAAGAGCACGTTCCCTGCCTGCAGCGACTTTATGTAATATAACTACCACGAATAACGAGAATCAACTGTATTTACAAATAAGTATATATACACAGGTTAATATACATATTTTTTGCTCTGTCACTTGAGAGGGCCTTTCCTTTCTCAATGGAGTTTCGATACTTGGGATCTGACACATTTACTTTGCTATGACCGCAAACACAGAGGCTACTGGTTCTTCAGTGAGAAAGAAGAGACACCCTAGTAAGGACACTGGTGCCCTTGCCCAGGAAAGGGCACCTGGGTTCTTAGAGGAAATATTGCAGGTTGTCATATTAGAACAGACTTGAGTAACTTTAAATATGAGTGGAGACTGTAAGACTAAAAGCAAAAAGGAATTTATATAAGCACTGTACTGCAGTTGATAAGAGTTGTTTCCCATGGGCATACAGGTTAACTAGTCTGAAACCACTACACATGTGTTGAAGAGGAAAATTAATAACACACATCTTACTTTGATTTTAAGGTTTTTCTTATCCAAGAAACCAAATATTAACTGTAAAAAGCCCAACCCAAACTGTATATCCCTGCCAGAAGTTGCTCTACAGCAAGTAAATCTGTCTTTTCCTGCTAGAAAAGGACAGTGACAATGAAACCATTACCTCCTGATTTAATGAAAAAGACTCCATGCTCTCCTAATTTAAATCTCCAAAAGATATGGCTTCAGGTGGGTAGAAGGCCAGAGATCACATTGTGACCTAGTATCAACAGACCAACCAATGCTCATATGCAGTTCAAGTTGAAGCCAAAGAAAATTAGAACCATTCCAGGAGAGCCAAAGTACAACCCTGAATATATCCCACCTAAATTTACAGACCGGCTCAAGAACAAACTTGATGCGTTGAACACTAATGACCAAAGACCAGACAAGTTGAGGAATGATATCAAGGACATCATACATGAAGAAAGCAAGAGGTCATTAAAAAGACAGGAAAGAAAAGACCAAAATGGATGTCAGAAGAGACTCTGAAACTTGTTCATGAACATCCAGTTACTAAACCAAATAGAAGAAATGATGAAGTAAAAGAGCTCAATGGAAAATTTCAAAGGGTGGCTAGAGAAGACAAAGTATCATGATGACATGTGCAAAGACCTGGAGACAGAAAACCAAAAGTGAAGAACATGCTTGGCATTTCTCAAGCTGAAAAAACTGTAGAAAAAATTCAAGCCTGGAGTTACAATACTGAAGGATTCTACAGGGAAAATATTGAACAACTCAGGAAGCATTAAAAGAAGAAGGAACACACACGGCCATTATAACAAAAAGAATTGGTCAATTTTCAACCATTTTAGGGGACAGCATATGATCGGAACCAACGGTACTGAAGGAAGACGTCCAAGCTGTACCAAAGGCACCGACCTAAAACAAGGCTCCAGGAATTGACAGAATATCAATTGAGATGTTTCAACAAACAGATGCACAGTGCTGGAAGTGCTCATTCATTTATGCCAAGAAATCTGGAAGACAGCTACTTGGCCAACCGACTGGAAGAGATCCATATTTATGCCTATTCAAAAGAAAGGTAATCCAAGCAAATGGGGAAGTTATCAAACAATATCATTAATATCACACGCAAGCAAAATTTTGCTGAAGATCATTCAAAAGAGGTTACAGCAGTACATCAACAAGGAACTGCCAGAAATTCAAGTCAGATTCAGAAGAGGAGGTGGAACCAGGGATATCATTGCTGATGGCAGATGGATCCCGGCTGAAAGCAGAGAGTACCAGAAGAATGTTTACTTGTGTTTTATTGACTATGCAAAGGCATTCGACTATGTGGATCATAACAGATTATAGATAACATTGTGAAGAATAAAAATTCCAGAACACTTCATTGTGCTCATAAGGAACCCGTGCATAGATCAAGAGGCAGTCGTTCGAACAGAACGAAGGGATGCTGTGTGGTTTAAAGCAGAAGAGTGTGCACAGGGGTTGTACCCTTTCACTATACCTATTCAATCTGTATGCCGAGCAAAATAATGTGAGAAACTAGACTATACAAAGAAGAACAGGGCATCAGGATTAGAGGAAGATTCATTAAAAACCTGCGTTATGCAGATGACACAACCTTGCTTGCTGAAAGGGAAGAGGACTTGAAACGGTTACCAATGAAGATCAAGGACCACAGCCTTCCATAGTATGGTTTATACATTAACATAAAGAAAACAAAAGCCCTCGCAACTGGACCAAAAATCAACATCATGGTAAATGGAGAAAAGATTGAAGTTGTCAAGGATTTCACCTTACTTGGATCCACAATCAACACCCATGGAAGCAGCAGTCGAGAAATCAAAAGACACATTGCACTGGGCAAATCTGCTGCAAGACACCTCTGTAAAAGTGTTGAAAAGCAAAGATATCACCTTGAAGAGTATCACCCAAGCCATGGTGTTTTCAATCACCTCATATGCATGCAAAAGCTGGATGATGAATAAGGAAGACCAAAGAAGAATTGATGCCTTTGAATTGTGGTGTTGAAGAAGAATATTGAATATACCATGAACTGCCAAAAGAGAATGAAGAAATCTTGGAAGAAGTACAACCAGAATGCTCCTTAGAAGTAAGGATGGTGGGCGAGACTAAGTCTCACATACTTTGGACATGTTATCAGGAGGGACCAGTCCCTGGAGAAGGACATCATTCTTAGTAAAGTATAGGGTCAGCAATAATGAGGAAGACCCTCAGTAAGATGAACTGACACAGTGGCTGCAACAATGGGCTCAAGCCTGACAACAATTGTGAGGATCACAGGGTTGCTATGAGTCAGAACCGACTGGATGGCACCTAACAACAACAACATCTGTTGATCTCAGTAAAACAGGGAGGGCAGGGTCCAATCAATCATGTCAAGATTAGGCAATGGACGATCTATTCTTCTCCCTCCTCCTCAAAACCATAAACGTCAACTTTCATTGTAACCAGCCTACTTCTAGCCATTTGCTTTTTTTTTTTTTTTTTGGAATCATAATGGGCTTCCTACATTCATATAGAAAACTGCTCAGAATAAACCTTATAATTCAATTTCTTTGAGTTCTGATTATTTTTACTACATGTATACTGAAATTCTCCCACGTGTCTGTCAGTGTGTCGCACTGTGGGGGCTTACATGTTGCTGTGATGCTGGAAGCTACGCCACCGGTATTCAGATACCAGCAGGATCACCCATGGAGGACAGGTTTCAGCTGAGCTTCAAGACTAAGACAGAGGAGGAAGAAGGACCTGGCAGTATTCTTCTGAAAAGCATTAGCCGGTGAAAACGTTATGAATAGCAGCAGAACACTGTCTGATATAGTGCTGGAAGATGAGTCCCCCCAGTTGGAAGGCACTCAACAGATGACTGGGGAAGAGCTGCCTCCACAAAGTAGAGTCGACCTTAATGATGTGGTTGGAGTAAAGCTTGCGGGACCTTCTTTCGCTGGCGTGGCACAACTCAAAATGAGAAGAAACAGCTGCAAACATCCATTAATAATCAGAACCTGGAATGTACGAAGTATGAATATAGGAAAATTGGAAATCGTCAAAAATGAAATGGAACGCATTAACATCGATATCCTAGGCATTGGTGAGCTGAAATGGACTGGTATTGGCCATTCTGAATCAGACAATCACGTAGTCTACTATGCTGGGAATAACAATTTGAAGAGGAATAGTGTTGCACTCATCATGAAAAAGAATGTTTCAAGATCTATCCTGAAGTACAACACTGTTGGTTACAGGATAATATCCATACGCCTAAAAGGAAGACCAGTTAATACGGCTATTATTCAAATTTACCCACCAACCACTAGGGCCAAAGATGAAGAAATAGAAGATTTTTATCAGCTGCTGCAGTCTGAAATTGATCGAACATGCAATCAAGATGCATTCATAATTACTGGTGATTGGAATGCAAAAGTTGGAAACAATGAAGAAGGATCAATAGTTGGAAAGTATGGCCTTAGTGATAAAAACAATTCCAGAGATCGAATGGTAGAATTTTGCAAGACCAATGAATTCTTCATTGCAAATACTTTCTTTCAGCAACATAAATGGCCACTATACACATGGACCTCGCCAGATGGAACACACAGAAATCAAACTGACTACATCTGTGGAAAGAGATGATGGAAAAGCTCAATATCATCAGTCAGAACAAGGCCAGCGGCCAACTGTGGAACAGACCATCAATTGCTCGTATGCAAGTTCAGGCTGAAACTGAAGAAAATCAAAGCAAGTCCACGAGAGCCAAAATATGACCTTGAGTACATCCCACCTGAATTTAAAGACCATCTGAAGAATACATTTGATACACTGAACACTGGTGGCCAAAGACCAGACGAGTTGTGGAATGACATCAAGGACATCATCCATGAAGAAAGCAAGAGGTCATTGAAAAGACAGGAAAGAAAGAAAAGACCAAGATGGACGTCAGAGGAGACTCTGAAACTTGCTCTCAAACATCGAGCGGCTAAAGCAAAAGGAAGAATTGATGAGGTAAAAGAACTGAAGAGAAGATTTCAAAGGGCATCTCGAGAAGACAAAGTAAGATATTATAACAACATGTGCAAAGAGCTGGAGATGGAAAACCAAAAGGGAAGAACACGCTTGGTGTTCTCAAGCTGAAAGAACTGAAGTAAAAATTCAAGCCTCAAGTTCCAGTAGTGAAGGATTCTATGGGGAAATTATTAAATGATGCAAGAAGCATCAAAAGAAGATGGAAGGAATACACAGAGTCATTATACCAAAAAGAATTAGTCGATGTTCAACCTTTTCAAGAGGTGGCATATGATCAGGAACTGATGGTACTGAAGGAAGAAGTCCAAGCTGCTCTGAAGGCACTGGCGAAAAACAAGGCTCCAGGAAGTGATGGAATATCAATTGAGATGTTTCAACAAACAGATGAAGTGCTGGACGAGCTCACTCATCTATGCAAAGAAATATGGAAGACAGCCTCCTGGCCAACTGACTGGAAGAGATCCATATTTATGCCTATTCCCAAGAAAGGTGATCCAATCAAATGTGGAAATTAGCAAACAATACCATTTATATCACACACAAGCAAAATTTTGCTGAAGATCATTCAAAAATGGCTGCAGCAGTATATCAACAGGGAACTGCCAGAAATTCAGGCCGGTTTCAGAAGAGGACGTGGAACCAGGGATATCATTGCTGATGTCAGATGGATCCTGGCTGAAACCGGAGAATACCAGAAGGGTGTTTACCTGTGTTTTATTGACTATGCAAAGGCATTCGACTCTGTGGATCATAACAAATTATGGATAACATTGCGAAGAATAGGAATTCCGGAACACTTAATTGTGCTCATGAGGAACCTTTACATAGATCAAGAGGCAGTTGTTGGGACAGAACAAGGGGATACTGATTGGCTTAAAGTCAGGAAAGGTGTGTGTCAGAGTTGTACTCTTTCACCATACCTATTTAACCTGTATGCTGAGCAAATAATCCGAGAGGGTGGACTATATGAAGAGGAACGGGGCATCAGGATTGAAGGAAGACTCATTAAAAACCAGCGTTAAGCAGATGACACACCTTGCTTGCTGAAAGTGAAGAGGACTTGAAGCACTTACTAATGAAGATCAAAGACCACAGCCTTCAGTATGGACTGCACCTCAACGTAAAGAAAACAAAAATCCTCAGAAGTGGACCAATGAGCAACATCATGATAAATGGAGAAAAGATTGAAGCTGTCACGGATTTCATTTTACTTGGATCCACAATCAATACCCATGGAAGCAGCAGTGAAGAAATCAAAAGACGCATTGCTTTGGGTAAATCTGCTGCAAAGGACCTCTTTAAAGTGTTGAAGAGCAAAGATGTCACCTTGAAGACTAAGGTGCATCTGACCCAAGCCAAGGCATAGTATTTTCAATCACATCATACACATGTGAAAGCTGGATAATGAATAAGGGAGACCGAAGAAGAATTGACGCCTTTGAATTGTGGTGTTGGCGAAGAATATTGAATATACCATGGACTACCAAAAGTACGAACATATCTGTCTTACAAGAAGTACAACCAGAATTCTCCTTACAAGCAAGGATGGCGAGACTGCATCTTACCTACTTTGCACATGTCAGGAGGGATCAGTCCCTGGAGAAGGACATCATGCTTGGCAGAGTAAAGGGTCAGTGGAAAAGAGGAAGACCCTCAACAAGGTGGATTGACACAGTGGGTGCAACAATGAGCTCAAGCTTAACATTGATTGTAAGGATGGTTCAGGACCAGGCAGCGTTTTGACTCTGTTGTGCACAGGGTCGCTATGAGTCAGAACCGACTTGACGGTACCTAACAACAACGACATACTGAAATTGAACAGTTAAGTAACTGGATGGCAAATGGTGGAGCTGGGTTTCTCACTGTTGGAGTGGGAGTTTACAGATAAGCAAAGGAAGAACGCTAAAGTGATCATGTGGTAATGCATTAGAGTTGGAGACAAAAGTATGAACTCATGCATAGTTTAATGTAGATCTAAACCTAACCTATTGCTGTTCAGTCGATTCCAACTCACAGCAACCCTACAGGACAGCAGAACTGCCCCCATCAGGTTTCCAAGGCTGTAATCTTTATGGAAGTAGACTGCCACATCTTTCTCCTGCTCAGCAGCTAACGGGTTCAAACTGCCAACCTTCAGGTTAGCAGCTAAGCACTTAACCACTGTGCCATCAGGGCTCCTATAATAAATATGGATGGATTCACATAAATGTATTTACAGATATGTGTATATAGAAGGGTTAGTATATACACATATACCTACCTCCTTCCTTTGTCAGCTGAGAGGATGTTGAAGTAACACCATCCCAGTAGCAAAGAGCACACCTACCACCCAGATCTTGGTTTCTAATACCACTTTCCAATAAAAAAAAAAAACAGACCCTATGAAGAAACAGTTGATTCTAGAACTGGAGCTGGAAATACACGAGATGAGCCCAGAGCATCTTATAGTGCCAGAAAGGAAAGAAGTGCTCAAAAACAAAATAACAAAGAACAGCAATGGGGTTATGTCAACAAGCCATAGGAACCAACTGAAAGAGCTTCCAAAGGCTATGGCTGGAAAAATTTGGGCAATAAATAAACAGCGTAGTACTGAATTATAATTCAAAGTATAAAATAAATATCCACGAGTCCACACTGATATAAATAACTGAATAAATAAATGAGGGAGAAGAGACAAAACCCCATGCAGAATAATTTCTAAAAAATTTATGTAGACACTCCACCATCAAGGAGGTAGAGCATAATACCCACTCCTTCAGTGTGAGTTATGCATAATGACTTCTTTCCAAAGAGTACAAATGAAAAAGACAAACTTTACAGTGGAGAAACCTGACAAACATGACCTCAGCCAGGTGATCAAGGTCAACATCAACAGTGATAAGTCATGCTGATAGTAAGTACCCTTGATATACGATGTGATGAGAATGTCACTCCACCCACCTCTGAGGTCCTCCTCCTCAAACCCACATTCCCAGTCTAACCATGAGAAAAACATCAAACTCCAATTGAGGGACCATCTAAAAATGCCTGACTGACACTCCTCAAAACTGTCAAGGTCATCAAAAACAAGGAAAATCTGAGGAACTGTCACCACCAAGAGGTATCTGTGGAGACATGACAACTAAATGTAACATGGTCTCCTGGATGGGATCCTGGGACAGAAAGAGGACATTAGGGAAAACTACGAAGTCCAAATAAAGTATACCAAACCAACCAAACCAAACCCAGCGCAGTAGAGTCGATTCTGATTCATAGCGACCCTATAGGACAGAGTAGAGCTGCCCCATAGTTTCCAAGGAGCGCCTGGCGGATTAAAACTGCCGACCCTTCGGTTAGCAGCCATTAGCACTTAACCACTACGCCACCAGGGTTTCCAAATAAAGTATAGTAATATTGTTATCCTGTTAATAATAATGTTTCAATATGGTTCATTCGCTGACCCACACTCATGTAAAATGTGAGTAATGGGAAGCTGGGTGTGGGGTATGTGAGAACTCTCTGTACTGTCTTCATAACCTTTCTGTAAAAAGATTTATTCAAAAATAAATCACCTCCACAAAATTATGTTGGAAAGTCAAGGTTTCCTCGGGGGGCTCCCCAACCCCACTACTTAGTGGGGACAGCACAGCAGAGAGGGTAGCATCCAGCAAGGTCTGCACTGGGAGCCCAGGCTTGGCCACACTTAGGCACTCTGCCCCTGGGCACTGGCAAATGACAGCAACCCCAGCCTTGGTGCTTCTGGGGATGTTTCCAACCCACACGGTCAGTGTGGGGCTCATGGGGAGTACATGGCCAGGAGGCGGGAGCACAGTCTGAGTTGTCTGTGTCCCAGACCCAGAGGCCCTCACCCAGGCAGGCCAGTGTGCAAAGATGGGCAGTTTGTCTTCTAATGGTTTTTTTTTTAATAGTCTATGGGCACCTGAGGCAGTGGCCATGAGCCAATGCCTGGCCTTCATCTCAGAGTGCACTTGGAGATCTGCAGGGTCCTGACCCTTGGAAGGTCACAGAGCTGAGCCAGGCAGAGGCTACGTGTCGGCTCACATTGGCAGATACAGCTCCACAACCCAGCTCCAAAGAGGCAGAGGCCACACAGTCCTGGGGTGCATCACAGGCCAAATACCAGCCAGCTCGGTGGCCTGGGACCGGTTGCTCTGGCAGTCTGAGTCCCAGGACTCAATGAGGACCTGGCATGAAGCCTGGCGCTCAGACGGTCAATGTTTCCTTCCTTCTAATGCCCGGCTAACCAGCCGGCCTTGCTACAAGTGGGACCATCCCATCACAGTGGCCCAGGGAGCATGAGGGACTTTCTAGCACCCCCTCTGGTACAAAGGTCAGGTTTCTATAGGTACAGAGAAAGCTGCCATCACCCACCTATCAGCTGGCCATATTGTGGTGGCTTGAGTGCTGCTGTGATGCTGAACGCTATGCCACCGGTATTTCAAATACCAGCGTGGTCACTCATGGTGGATAGGTTCCAGCGGAGCCTTCAGACTAAGGTGGGCTAGGAAGAAACGCCTGGTGATCTACTTCGGAAAATTACCTGACAAAAACCCTGCGGATCACAACAGAATACTAGCCAATATGCAGTGTGGACGATGAACCACTACATTGGAAATGGTCGCGACAATGGACTGGCCCATACTAATGACTGTGAAGATGGCACAGGACCAGGAAGTATCTCATCATGCTATATGTGGGGTCACCATGCTTGGAGTCAGTTTGAAAGTAACTAACAACTAACGGAGAAAGCTGACCCTGCAGAAGACAGCCAGAGCTACCCCACGTGAGCAGTGACCAGCACCCCAGACCTAGTGCTCCCTGCTGGGTGAGGATCCCTGTCTTCCCAGGTCTCACAGTGCGGCTCATGGTGGCCTGTGTCACGCGACTGCAGGGAAGGATGTCACACAGCTAAGGGGCGACCCCGTAGGCTACACCACACCTACACACATTTCCCCGGGACAGTTATCCAACAAAGGGCGCTGTGACTGTGGCTCTGGCCAGGATGAAAACTCAGATCGTGCACTCACAAATGACAGCCTGGGCCACACCTTCCTACAGGAACTGGCCCACCAGGGACATGCCTGGCCAGGAAATCTCCATGGTATGTCCTTTCATATCTGAAATCAGGACACCCTCTGAGATGACAAGGGCCATGCCAAAGGGGCCAGGTGACAACCGAAGAGGTGCCTATAGCCAGAGATGAGCAGTTTGTTTTCTCACGATTTTTTTTAATAGAGAGGAAAGTTTTTCCTTAGAGAAGAAATCTAGCTAACAAATACCAGGAGACTGATAAGTTAAAGTATAACCGCACTGTAACTTCTAAGGAAATGACAGATCTAAACAGCACTCACCAATAGCTAGCAAAGCCCTCAGGTGAGAGGCCCCAAGGGCTGCATAGCGTGGGGACGAGCCTGCAGCACCTGAACTCACCAAGCTTGCCGTCACGGTAAGCACCACAGCCAGAGAAGGTGTGACTCCTGGAAAGTATACACCAGCACTCACAAAGTGTGTGTCAAAACTGCAGTCTAAGGTCTAAACCACCACCCCTCATTTGGGGTGCTCCTCAGGGCAGAGGGGAAGGGCAGATGAGGGTGTGGGATGCTGTCAATAAAATCTAAAATGTGGGGAACTCCACAGAATGACCAGCTCCTCCCACAAACCTACAGATTAAAGGAGACTAAGAAACAACCAATGTATCATCTCAATGCAGTATGAAACGCTCCATGAGACAGCCTGTAGATTGTGAATGCTGACCACTGGATGGTCTTAGGGAACTGTGTTGTTTCCTACAGATGGTGGTGGGACGAGGACTTCAAGGGGGCTGGAGAGATGTGTTTGGAAAGAGAAAGGAAGGGAACTAGGAAAGAGGGGGTACGGAGACAAGGGGGCGAGGACACAGTTCTCTCTGGGTGCAGGCTGAATGGGCCTCCCTTCCTAGGGATGGAAATTGGCAGGAGAGCACTTACAGCTGAGGAGTCACGGGCAAAAGCACAAAAGGCCTGGAAAAAACACTGAGCTGCATGCAGCGGGCAGAGGCAGGATCCACACGAGAAGTGGGTGTGAGATGGAAGGCAGCTGGCCAGCCTCCATGTCAGAGTGAGCGTGGGGGAGTGAAGTCAGAGAAGGGTCTTGCAGATCTGGCCTGGGCACGCCCCAGGAACAGGAGGCAGGAAGGCAAAGGTGCATGACACCGTGGAAGCGCCTCAGGAGGGACGGCACCTGGCAGGGCTCAGGCATCTCCGCAGAGCGCCCAGCAAGTGAAGAGGGCAGACCGGGATGCAGCAATGAAGAGCAAGCAGGGAGTCCTTCAGAGCCGCATGTCACATCTGCATGGGCTCCTCAGCTCTGCCCCTCGGAGCCACGGTGATGCCAGGGGTACACAAACGACAAGCCTGGTGTTCTCAATGCTGGCACGTGAAAACATAAGCACCTTTTCTTTGGAACTAAGAGGCACCCCATCAATGAATATACGGCCTGTGTGGTATGAGTCACTCCTTTCCTGGAATTCAGAGCTTCGAGGATTGAAGCTGGAAATGCTGGAGACGTGGGCTCCAAGGGATGGGACAGGACAACAGAGGGAGACCAGGCACCAGGAGCAGGCATGAGAATGAACAGAGACTGGCAGGCTGCACGTGGGCAAGCCCAGGGGAGAGAATGCGGAGAGAGCGTCTGGTCCCATGTGTGATGTCAGAGTCCCCCAGTCACGTGGGCTCTAGGGCAAAGCTACCATGCAGGGCACACCAGGGTTGCTTAAGAGCAAGCCACAGAAGGAAGCCACAACATGAGATGTGGTCATGGCCTGGGCTGTCTCAAGATCACCCAGAAAACAAGCTTCTTGCAGCCTACTATGGCTGGACCCCGACCCCCCCTCCCACCCCCCACCTCCCCACCCCCCCCACTTCCCCATCACACTGTCCACCTCACCTGCACCTCAGGCTCAACAGGGCAAGTCACAGAGCAGCAGAGGTTAAGATGGGAGCAGGGCCAGGTCCTTTGCCCCCAAGGTCACTCATGGGCTTGTGCTCTCCATCCTTTATGGAGGAGAGGTTGGACTCTGGGATGGGCCAGAAGCTCCAAGGATGGACAGGCTGGACCACTTGCCCAGCCCAGCCCAGCCCAGCCCAGAGCATGGCTGGCCTTCCACACCCAACTGCAGCAGCAGTGACCCAGGCCCAGGCCCACCCTTCCCTCACAACACCAAGGCCCCCAGCTCCTCAGGGCTGTGCATGAGGCGGGCTGGCCTTTCACCAAAAGAAGCTTTACCAGCAACAGTGAAAGGATAAAATACTACAGCAAATACAAGTGACACTAAAAATAAATGCACTCCCAAAGCAGGGATTTCAGAGCCAGAGTCCCCACAGCAGGGTGAAGCTCTTTACTCAGGTACCAAACCCCAGAGCCTGGATGGTGAGCCCCTGTCCATGTCTGTCTGCCCATGAGTCCCCTGTTCCCCCTCCAGTGCTCTGGTTCCAACCAGCCTGTCCCACCCGGACTCTGGGGCACAGGCCTCCTTCCAGCTACCCTTCTGCTCCATCCCTGGGCTCTTGGGTCCCTACACTCCACCTCCTCCACGTGGCTTCCAGCCTCTCCCTCTGCAACCGAGTCTCCTCGTCAAGGCTCTCCAGCACATGTCCAAATGCCTTCTCCCCCTGCCGGCCCTGACCCACTGCCCTCGTGCTGAGTCCCCCGACTCAGCATGGCACACAAGGTCCTCCATGCTCCATTGGCTGGCCCCCTCTGCAGGCCCACACAATCCCCCACCTCCCAAGTTCATTCACCGGCTTTTGAACACACCAAGTACCCATTGCCATCGATTTGATTCCGACTCATAGTGACCCTTTAGGACAGAGTAGAACTGTTCCATATAGTTTCCAAGGAGCACCTGGTGGATCTGAACTGCTGACCTTCTGGTTAGCAGCCACAGCACCTAACCACTAATCCACCAGGGTCTCCTGAACACACCAACCTGACCCCAAATGCACACATGGGCTCCTTACCTCCAGGGCATTGCAGACATCTCCTATAGTCCAAAGTCTCTGTGATATGCTCTCCCCATCACCAATGGTGCTAGGCACTCACCTGAGCAGAGGCTGGGGAGTCCAGAATAAATGCTGAGATACTTCCATGCCACGTGGGGGAAAGCTGCCACCCCAGAGAGCTCCCACCCTGCCCCACCCCTCTCACTCCAGCTACTCTGAGGTTTACACCTTTTCGAGGAGGCCCCAGGCCTCTGCCTCCGAACACTGGCCTCGGACTGGTTACTGTTCCATTTTCTGAGTATCACCGCAGGACACGGCAATGGAACTAGGCACAGTCCTGCCTGCCCACAGCACACAGGCCGGAACTCTGGGACGGTCCACCTTTTGCACAAGTAAGAGAGGTCACGAAGGGCCTCAGGCTGGGGCCTTTTCCCCTAACAAGCTCCTCCTGGCACCTTATGGTGGGAGTTGCAGCCACTAGGACACCCCAACCTCAGAGCACGTGGGTGTTGGAAGACAAGGCCAGGGAAACGGCCCCCCATGACTGCCAGGCCTCCCAATACCAAGGAACTTTACACAGACGGCGCCTTCTTTAGTTCACCTTCTTTAGGGATCTTTAGTCCAACTGAAACGCTCTCTCTTCCAGACCCTTCCCCCAAAAGCTCTGCTGGAATTGTACCTGCCTTTATCTCAGAGGGCACAGACAACTTCTCACTTTGCCCAGAAACCACCTGTGCACACCTCAGTCTCCCCCAGAGGGGATCTCCTCCAGACCTCCTCCTGATCCTGGGCTGGCCAAACACACACCTCTTCCTTATCAGCTCTCCATGCAGACTGACCACTGGCTCCTGGCTCCCTGAGGCCGGGGCTAGTCTGGCACACAGGAGTCCTTGGATGATCATAGGAGGTGGGAGGAGGAGCCTCTGTTTGAGACTGCTTTCCTGAGGCACACCATTAGAACCAGCACAGCTTCCAGGGCTGCCTGTCCTCAGGGTACCAGCCTAAGGCCGGAGGAGCCAGTCAGAATAGCACCTCGGAACAGTGCTCCCCACTGGGGCTGAGCTCCTGGGTTTGGACTGACCTGCCCTCTTTCCTAAGGAATCTCCCCTCTCTCACACTAATCCCTGTGGTTCAGGAAGATGGGGTTGCTGGAACCCCAACTCTGACTCCAGGGGCGGGAGCATAACCCAGCCTGGCCTTATGGTGGGAGCATGACTCCATCCTCCAGCCATAACAACTGATTCCAGGACTCTGCCAGAGCTCAAGGTGGGTGGCCACCTGCACCTCCCTGGGGACAAGGTTGAGACAGAGCCCACGGCGGGGGGGGGGGTGGGCACTGAGCCAAGACAGGAAGAGAAACTATTGCGGACAACAAAACCGGACTCTGTGTGTGCCCCCTTTGGTGTTAAGCTCATGTGCACCGAGTGTCGGTCATTCACAACCAGAGTCCTGCCCAACTGTCCCCTGATGCTTCCCCAAAGGCTCGCTCTGCAGGGCGCATGGTTGCCCCTAAAGTATCTCATGGAATGAGAAGCTGAGCACAGGAAAGGAGTGACACCAGGCTGGACTGCCACACGCACTGGTGTGGACTCCATGCCCTACCCTAGCCAGAACTTGGTGAGGCAGCCTCCTGCTGTAGAACACACAGCGCATTGGAAGACGGTCTCTTATGTGGTCAGCATCTGCCCTCCCCTGCCTCACCACCCCAACCCACGGCCCTACCTGTTGGCCCTGGGGCTGCTGAAAGAGAAGAGGTGAGAAGTGGGGGGAAATAACTCAGGTTCACACAGGGCAGGCCTCTGCTCCAACACAGTCAAATAAGGGATGACCTGGATGATGTAGGCATGTCACCTGGCCTCTCGAAGCCTCAGTTTCCTCACGTGAGAAACAGGAAGTATGTGCTTGCCTTACTGGCCGCAGTGGGGGCTGAAGAGATGACATGTGCAATGCCCAGCAGAGCCCTGCAGGCAGTAGACAACTAAACGCACACAGCAATGCTATCATCACCCAGAATCTGAGCCCAATTCTCCAGGCACCAAAGCCTGTGCTCCTTTCCTGAACCTCCTGTCCTACCATTACCTGCTCTGCAGATGAGAAAACTGAGGCTTTCTGGAATCAAGTGACTTATACAAGCATGAATCATCTAACATCTTCCTTCAGGACAGACTCACTGCCTGAGTTTGCCACCCGAACAAGAGGGACCAGTCAGAGAAGTCTAAGCCACCTAAGGCCTCTACATGCTCACCAGAAAAAGCTGTCACCAGTGCCTGCTCAAAGGGTCTGCAGCTCACCTACAGCTTCAGCTGCTCACTGGTCTCCCTTCCCCAGCTGTTATGGATTGAACTGTGTCCTCCAAAAACATATGCTGAAATATTAACCCCTATTTATACCTGGGAATGTGACCCTATTTAGAAATAGGGGCTTTTTTTTTTTTTGTATGTTAATAAGGTCATGCCAGGGGAGGGTGGGTCCTAAACCTAATCCTTTTTGAGTGGTCTCTTATAAAAATGGAAAACAGACATGGAGAGGGGAAAAAGACAGTATGTGAGGAACTGTTTACCAGCCAAGTAATGCCAGGAACACCCAGGGCTACTGACAAGCAAGGACTCTACCCTAGAGCCAGTGCCCTGATTTGGACATCCAGACTCCAAAACTGTGAGACAATAAATTTCTGTTGTTTAAAGCCACCCACTTGGTGATCTTTTTTGTTACAGCAGCCCAAGGAAACTAAGAAGTGGGGTTTTGCTGTAGCAAATACCTGACATATGGAAGGGGCTTTGAAACTAGGTAATGGGTAGAGGCTGGAAAAGTTTGGATGTACTGGTAGTCAGAGCCTAGACTGCCTTGAAGAGACTGTTGGTAAAACTGTGGGCATTAACGGAGATTCTGATGAAGGCTCAGAAAGAAATGAGAAACCCTGTAGTAAAAGCTTCTATTGTTGTGAATAAAATGTTGCTAAAATGTAGATGTCACATGTGCTTCTGGTGAACATTTTAAAGGAAGTGTCTTAGGCTGTGTTCTCTAAAGAAGCAAAACCAGTAAAGCATATAAATATGTATATAGAGAGAGATTAATATCAAGGAAATGGTTAATGCTGTTGTAGAGCATGGGTCCATGGGTCAGACTGGAGGTTTCTCCTGATTCACACCACCACCCAAGATCAGCAGGTCAAACAGCAGGGCTCTTCCTCACAGGCTGCCAAGACCAGTGAATCCCAAGGTCAGCAGGCAAGACCACAGGTAAGCTGCTAGCTCAAGTCCCAAGAATCAGAGGTCAGACAAACAGGAGCCAGTTGCAGGATCCAGAGTGAGCAAAAGCCAGCACAAGCCTTGCCACAGAGTCCACCTGCATTGGATGCAGGCCACACTCCAAGGAACTGCCTTTCAACTGGTTGGCTACTCACAGCACATCCCAGGTGATCAGATTATACCAAATCTCATCATGGAAGTAATACCATCATCATACAACTGCCAAACTACATCACAGCTGCCAAGCCAGTGAGAATCAGGGCCCAACAAAGTTGATACACAACATAAATGATCACAGGACATGATGAACATGTGATTAGACACTGGATGAAAGGCAATCCTTTGCTATAAAGTGGCAAAGAACTTGTCTGAATTATGTTAGAATGTTTTGTGGAAAACAGAACTTGTACGTGATGAACTTGGATTAGTTGCCTTAGGACACTTCAAAGCAAGATCTTTAAAATGCAGCATGGTTTCTCCTTGTTGCTGATGGTGAAATGCAGGATGAAGGTGATAGATTGAGAAATGAACTGTTCAAAAAGAAACTAGAACTTGAAGATCTGGAAAATTCTATCATAAAAATTGAGAGCATGACCTGGAAAGAACACCAAAACTGTGGCTTCCCAAACTTTTGCTAAAGAGATTAGGTCTGTGACTGATGGATCTAATCAACTATCTCAGCAGAAACGCTGCCAGCTTAGACTGAAAGGGACAGAGAATGGACAAAATGAAGGAAAGCTGTCTGCCTCCTGAAATTTTACAGGTAGGACATGGTCCAGTGCAGTAACATGATTGCAAACACCTGTTGTCCTCCCAAAAAATGAAATGATGATCCTGAGAACAGTTCAGAGACCAGCAGGACTGCTGGCAAGAGCACGCAGGCTGGGGTCTAGCTTCCTAGGTTTCTAGGGGTGGGGCCACCCCACCCCACACAAGTTTCAAAGGGTGGGGCCACCACCTTGGTTCCAAAGTGAGGGACTGCTGTTCCCGTGGGCTGCTGCCCAAAGTCGAAGGGGTGGGGCAAAGTGACCCAGGGGGCCAGAAGAATGGGCCTACCCAAAGCTGAGAGGCCAGGGCAACTGTCCCAGCAGGCCTGGAGAGTAGGGCCAATACCCAGAGTCCAAAGGATGGGGCCATTGCCCAGATGTGCCTGGAGAATACAGGATTATTTTCAAGCCTTGAGAATTAATAAAATTTGTCCTTTTGCGTTTTGGACTTGCTTGAGACCCATGATAATTTCTTTCGCTTCAATTTTTCCCTTTTGGAATGGAAATGTTTACCCTGTGCCTATACCACCATTGTACTTTGGAAGTAGGTATTTTCTATCCTAGGTTTCACATATGTATAGATGGTGAAGCATTTTGCCCCAAGATGAACCAGACCCAGGATCTCACCCATACCTAACTCATATGATTCAGAAGATAAGATTTTAGACTTCGAGCTGATGCTGGCTGGAATGAGTTAAGACTTTTGGGGATGCTGGGGTGGGATGAATGTACTTTGCACATGAGAAGGACATGAATTGCAGGGGGCCAAAGGGTGGAACGTTATAGGTTGAACTGTGTCCCTCAAAAATATGTGATGTAATCCTAACCCCTGTACCTGTTAATGTTACCTATTTGTAAATAAGGGTTTTCTTTTATGTTAATGAGGTCATACCAGTGGAGGGTAGATCCTAAACTTAATCCCTTCTGAGTGGTGTCTTATAAAGTGGAATATAGACAGAGAGAGACATACACACACAGGGAAAGAGACTGTGAGGAACCATCTACAAGCCAAAGAGTGACAAGAAATGCCTGGTGCTACCAATAAGGAAGGAGCCTCCCCTAAAGGTGATGCCCTGATTTGGACTTCGAGCCTCCAAAACTGTGAGACACCAAATTTGTTTTGTAAAACCACCCACTCACTTTGTGGTGCTTTGTTACTGCAGCCTAGGAAACTAAAACACCTGCCTACCACAGGGGCCTGTGAGGGGCTCGATGGGCCCCACGCCCCACCCTGAGCTGCTACGTCAAGTGTTATGCCAAGTCTGGATGGAGATGTGCCACCATATTGATACTTTTTGCCCTCCAGGTGGTACGGGTCTCTGGGCCAGTTGTCACCAGCTGTGGGCTGCCAATCTCTGTACCTTGAGATGTCACAAAAAACACTGGGTACACTGTTCTAGTCAACCCTTCATTTAGCAGAGGAGGAAGGTGAGGCACAGATGCTTTGTACCTGCCCACTCACTATGAGGGTTAGCTGCAACATGCTGGCAGCTCATCAAGTACAACTCAACATTCCCCTGCCCACCACATGGCCCCCACCTCGGCTCCCCCAGCTCCACTGGCCCAATCTACCCAGTGGGCTATCTCTGGATTGACTCTTACTCAGTGACCCCCACTGTGGTTCCAGCAGGTGATAGGACCAGGTGATCAGCAGGACACACTGAGCAAGAGACTTTTCCAGGTGCGGACATCACCTATTATGCAGGACACGGTAATAGACTTGGGTTTCTGTAACATGGCCTGAGGTGGGTACTGGGGGACTAAAGTGGGTGACAGGGAGAAGGGGAAGCTGCCCCCAGGTGAGGTGAGAATGTGGCATGGTGCTCCTGTGTAGGCAGTGCTGGTCCCTAGACATCAACTCTCTATTGCACAGGCAATCACGAATGGGTACATCCCAAACTGAAATTATTATCCCACACCCCCACTTGTCTGTTCTTCTTCCCGTGTGCCACGTCTGGGGACAAGGCCAACACCACCCACTCCTGTGAGTCACCTCAATGTTGCCCTCCCAGTCTCCCACCTCCAATCACCATTTTCTGCTGAGACCAGTGCCCTGATAGCCCTGTGCTGCCCACCTCTCTCACCCCCACTGCCAATACTTCCCACAACTGCACTGACAAGGGTGCCCACCACATTCACTACACGACTAACCACTAATCTGTCCCTGACACAGCAGCCCGACACCGCCCCCAGGACAGTACCCCAGCTCTGCAGCCTGGGGAAAACCTGTCAAACTCTGGGCTGCCAGCATCCGCAGATCCATCCCTCACCAGTATTTTCACGTCTCCCACCTGTGTGTATATGGGCCTGCTGCACACATGCATACACACACATGCATACACACACATGCACACATATATGCACACACGTGTGGACAAATGTGCATGCACACAGGCATACATACACAGGAGTGCACACAAACACACACGTAAGCATCTCTGCCATACTCATGGTACATAGCCCTCAGCAGACACAGTCACCATATCCCCGATGGTGACTATGCAAGGAACGCTCGTCACCAGATCCCTCACTGTGACTGCTGGAGAAAGGCTCATCACCATGTCCTGTACAGTGACCACATCAGGAAGGCCTGTGGTCAGGTCCCTGACAGTGACCACATGAGGAGGGTTCATCACCACATTCCCGACTGACCATGCGAAGAAGGCTCATTACCATATCCCCAACTGTGACTTCCTGAGGAAGGTTCATCATCAGGTCCCTTGACCATGTGAGAAAGGCTTGTCGCCACCTCCCCAACTGTGACCATCTGAGGAAGGCTCATTACCAGGTCCTCAACAGCGACTACAATGAGGAAGGCTTATCACCAGGTCCCTCATAGTGACCACAAGAGGAGGGCTCATCACCACATTCCCAACTCTGACCACCTGAGGAAGGCTTGTCACCATATCCCCCGACTGTGACTTCCTAAGGAAGGCTCGTCACCAGGTCCCTTGACCATGCAAGAAAGGCTTGTTGCCACCTCTCCAACTGTGACCAACATCAGGTCCTCAATAGTGACTGTCACGGATTGAATCATGTCCCCCCAAAAATATGTGTATCAACTTGGTTAGGCCATGATTCCCAGTATTGTGGTTGTCCTTCATTTTGCGATTGTAATTTTATGTTGAGAGGATTAGGGTGGGATTGTAAAGCACCCTCACTCAGGTCACCTCCCTGATCCAATGTAAATGGAGTTTCCCTGGGGTGTGGCCTGTACCACCTTTTATCTCTTAAGAGATAAAAGAAAAGAGAAGCAGAGAGTGGGGACCTCATACCACCAAGAAAGCAGCTCCGGGAGCTGAGTGCATCCTTTGGACTTGGGGGTCCCTGAGCCTGAGAAGCTCCTCGACCAGGGGAAGACTGATGACAAGGAATCTTCCTCCAGAGCCAACAGTGAGAGAAAGCCATTCCCTGGAACTGATACCCTGAATTTGGACTTCTAGCCTGCTATACTGTGAGAAAATAAATCTTTGTTAAAGCCATCCACTTGTGGTATTTCTGTTATAGCAGCACTAGATGACTAAGACAGTGACCATGCAAGGAAGGCCTGTCACGACCTCCCCAATTGTGACAACCTGAAGAAGGCTCGTCACCAGGTCCTAGACAGTGACCACATGAGAAAGGCTTGTCACCACCTCCTTGACTGACCACCTGAAGAAGGTTTGTCACCAGGTTCCCGCTGTCACCACCTGAGGAATACGTGTCTCCAGGACCCCAAAAGTGACCACTGGAGAAAGGCACATCACCAGGTCCCCAACTGTGACCATCTGAGGAAGGCTTGTCACCAGGTCCTTGAGTGTGACCACCTGAAAAGGCTCGCCACCACCTCCCTGACCTTGACCACCTGAGGAAGGCTTGTCACTAGGTCCCCGACTGTGACCACCTGAGGAAGGCTCATCATCAGGTCCCTGACTGTGACCACACAAGGAAGGCCTCTCGACATGTCCCCGATAGCGACTGAGGAAGGAAGGGTCATCACTACCTCCCCAACAGTGACCACGTGAGGAAGGTTCATCGCTACATCCTCAATGGTGGCCACAGGAAAAGGCTGTCACCACATCCCAACAGTGATCAGGGCAGGAAGACTGTCACCATGTCCCCAGCAGCAGCAGCAGATAGTGGAGGGAGCATACTGCCCTGACCTGGCACACAATGACAGCCCATGGTCCCCCCAACTTTCCCCTGGACCCAGCAAACTGGCCCTCCGACGTGGCTGGTTTCCATGCTTCCTGCTTGCTGTAATCCCACAATTTCCAGGGGCCACACACGCATGAGATACCAGGCACCTTACTGCAGAGCCACTGCCTCTCACTGTCACAACCACTTCACCTCTCATGTCTGAGAAGCTGATGGGTATTCCCATGGTGAGGTGAGGAGTCCCCAGAGGTCCTGGGGGCAGGCAGGCACAGGCCTCACTGCAGCACTTAGCACAGACAAGCTGGGCCTGGATGCAGGACTGGAGTTCGGGCACCCTGTCTTGACCCTGCAGGTGGAGGAAAGGAAGGAGAGGCACCCAAGATGGCACAGGGATGGCCATCAGGGAAGGGCCCCAGCAGACCATGCACAAGTCCAGAAGTCAGACCAGCTGTCATCACCATCAGGAACAGAGAGCTGTGAGGGCCAGCCTAATGATCACATGGCCACTGTAGTCTTCCAATGTGCAAAACTTGGTTATCTCTGACCTCCAACCTTGGGCACCATGGCATCATGCCAAGGTCGCTGTGCATGCAACCACACTCTACCCAGGGCTGTGGCACTCCCGGGGGCCTAGGGGCCTACGCTTGCTGCATGTGCTACGATACCCTCGGGTGACCACGTCAGCTCAGAGGTCAGAGCAGCTGGGCCAGCTGGTATCACCAGCACATCGGTGCTTTCTCAAGTACCAGACTATCACAGAAGACAGGATCTGCATTTGCAGAATCAAAAATAAAAAGCTGCACTCGGATTCTGAATGTCCCCACTGGCGTCAGCTTGCTCCCCCGCGCCACACAGACTCAGGACGGAGGCACTCGGCCCTCCTTGTCAGCACCAGAGTGCAGATGGCATCTGACCGTGGCCCCCATCTGCCTATACCCCATGTCCCTGGGCCTGAAGCCTTCTGCAGCCACAGCCTGCAGGATTCCTGTGGGCTGAGCAGCCTGCAGAGAGGACCCTGCCCAGTAGGTCTGACCTCTCTCCCAGCCACTGCCCAGTGCTCCCTGTCCTGGCTGCCTGCCATGAGGTCTCAGAGGGCACAGAGCCAGCCCAAGCTAGGCACCAGGCCTGAATTCTGAAAGGACAGCAGGAGGCCCAAGTCTACAGCTCCAGACTCTGCAGTTCTGGGATGGGATCCCGGCCTCTGCATGTCGATAATACATGTGCGTGCACACATAGGCACATCTGCACATACACACACATACACATGCATGCACACACACACACACAAATGTGGCAAACATACACACAAACACGCATACATGTACACACAGGCACACACGTCTTCCACACCTGAGGGCTGCACTCAGGCTGAGTGCTCCCCTGGATGCTATCATGGGCTCGATGCTCTTCTCAGCCCTGAGGTAAAGATGTGCAGACACCAGAGCCTTGGAGATGAGAGGCCCCCCATCCTCCATGTCCAGGAGGAGTAGGGTCTCCTGAAGGGTCTGTGCCTTCTTCAACACAAAGAGTTAGGGAGGGATGGAGGCTTCCATTCTCCTCGCCCTGCCACTGGGGCCTGCTGGGCATCCTGGGAGAGAAAGGGTTTCCTTCCAAACCCCTCTTCCCGAGGGCTGGCATATCTGACAGCAAAAGAAAGCCCTGTGGAATGAGGTTAAGGGAGAAGAGGCATGGACCCTTCTACCCCTTCAGCATATACAATGCACAGAACCTTCCCCACCACCACCCCGATGCTCTACCAGGGTAAAGAATCCTAGGCCCGCCTGGAAGAGAGCAGAGGAAGGACTAGAAGGGGGTGGGGAAGGGCTGCGGAGAGGACAGGAAGGGCGCAGGGCTGCGAAGGAGGCCACACACAACCCCAGGAGCTGGCCCCCACCCTCCCCTTGTTGGTGGGAGACAGGAACTGAGCCTAGACAGGTATAAGCCATCTTGTCCTAACTATGCCCCCACTGGAAAGACGGAGGAAGGGCAGACATGGCTCACTCCATCACCTCCATGCTAAGCTCATGGGCCCAGCCCTGGTCACTCACCCCCTGCACTCACTTCTGCAAGGACATGGACCACCAGCCTCCATGAGCCCTGCAGGGTACATGGCACCCAATTCTGTACAGGTGAGGCAGGGTCCTGTCTCCTCTCCCGGCAGGCCCAAGGCTCCAAGGGGCAGCAGTCACCCAGGAGGACTGAAGGTGGCAGCTCAGGAGCTGGAGCCACTGGAGCTGTGGCCTTGCTGTCCTGGGCATCTCTGCCCACATGTCCGCTCCCCTCGGCCTCACATCCTCCAGAGACAGCGACCTCACCTCTGCTCTAGAAAGCCACACAGCCAATAAAGGTGAGTGTATGGGGGTGAAGGGGGGGTGTATGATTTGCACCTCAAGCATATTGCCCAGCACTGGGTGGGCTCCTCAGTTATCTGGCTCAGCTCAGGGTAAAATGCATGCCTGTAGCCCCCAGGGGAAGAAGAGCCAGCCCCAAGGGGCTGCACAGAGCCACAAATAGCTGCCCCGTATCCTTCCTGCCAATCCCCTCCTGGGCCCTTTCAGGCCTCCCCTCCTCGCATTCTCTGAGGACTCATGAACCCTGCATGAGAGGGCCCTGCCCAGCACCATGGGCATGAGGAGGAAGTCTGACTCAGGTCTTCACCCTAGCACGAGGAACAGCAGCCTCCTCTGAGACTAGGTTCCTCAGGCTGCTGGCACCCAGGGACGAGGGCTGTGGTATTCTGGGGAAAAGAGAATTAAGAGCACTCCCAGTGTCACCACTGGCAGGTGATCATTGATAATATCTAGCAAACACTCCATTGTGGGCTCCACTACCTGGGCCTGGACAGGGTTCTGACCACTGCATCCCGCAGTCTCCCAGCACCGACTAAGGCCAGAGGGTCATGTGGGACTTCAGGAAACAGAGGGCCACCCACCACGGCAAAGACACCAGGAGGCAACAACTCTTATTAGCGAAGCTCTCACCCTGCCACACACTTTACATAGAACTCACCTGTTCCTCACAGCACCACAGCAGGGATTTACTATCACACCCCATTTACCGTTGAGGAAACTGAGGTACAGGGGATAAGCCACCTGCCTCATAGACAGTACAGGCCTACAGGGCTGGAAGCTCCACCCCTCATGAGACAACCGCGCCTCTGATGGAGTCTAGGCTCCACATCTGTCACCCAGGAGCTCATCCCTGCTCCCCTCAGCACCTATAGTTACCCAGCACTGGTTACTCGGCACCCGAGAGCTCAACCCCCACCCCCTGCACCTGTAGATATGCAGTGCGGGTTGTCACCAGGAGTTCATCTCTGCCCCCCTCTGCACCTGCTGCCCCTTTCCACTCCTGCAAGTATGCAGTGCAGGCTACCTGTCACCAGGGGCTCATCCCCACCCCCATCTGTGCCTGCAGGTACACAGTGAGGGTTACCTATCACCAGAAGCTCATCTCTGCCCGTCTCTACACCTGCAGGTACATAGCACAGTTACCTGTCACCCAGGAGCTCATCCACACACCTCTACACACCTGCAGGTGTACAATTCAGACTACCTGTCACCTGGGAGCTCATCCCCACCCTTCTCACCCTGGAACTCTGTGAACCCTTCAGAAAGGACATCATGCCAGCTTTGGCTCCCAGAGAGCAGCTGGGGAGAATAGCAAGCAGGTATTTCTCCATGATAACATTCCGTAAGAGCTTGCAGGGGCGGCCTCAGCCGAGCAGGGGCGGCCTCAGCCGAGCAGGGTCATTGCTGGTCTGAGCCCCCTGTACCCACACTGCCTCCTTGAGGGCACCCAGGGGCTTCCCTAACCAGAAACCTGATCGGGCTGCTGCTCTGCTTAAAAGCCTTCAAGGCCATTTTCACTGCTTTCAGACAAAATGCAAAATCCTCCCTGTGACCCGTGAGAGCAGCAGCCTCCCCTGACCCTTGTCCTCTGTACTTCTCCCACCCTGGCCTATGCTGACCAGTGGCACAGACACTCCCCTGCCCCAGCAACCCCTCCACTGTCTCCTCCCATCTTCACAGGAACATCCCAGCCTCTTGGAGGCCTCTTGGAACCCTCTAGTTCCGCCATATTCCCTGACATGCACTTTCAAAGGGCAAGGCATGGCAGCCGCAGCCGTACTTATCATGTGGGTTTCTGACCAGTGTCTGCTTCCCATAGTCCCTTTACCTTCCTGGTGACAGGAGGGTGTTGATCCCACTGGGCCCTCAGCTAAATGTCTGGCCCTCAAATGCTGCTGATGACACAAACTATCTGCCTCCATCCGGTACCCTAGATGCAGATTTGGGGCACTTTTCAGAGTCGCCTGGACGTGAGAGTGGATTAGATATGAAGCACCAGAGACCTTAGACAGGCCAAGGGAACGAGGAGACCACACACTGAACTGGGAGGCCTTGGGAGGACCTGGTTCAGAGGTGAGCTGAGTGCAGTGTGCAGGATGTTGCGGGGCGCCCAGCTGGAGGCATCAAGGGCCCTGAGCAGGGATCTGAGTGCTGTGTGCAGAACACCACAGGGCACCCAGCTGGAGGCATCGAGGGCCTTGAGCAGGGAGCTGAGTGCTGTGTGTAGGACGCTGCAGGATGCCCAGCTGGAGGCATAGAGGAGGGGGGCCCCCAAACATAAGTGTGTGAAGCTCAAGGGAAGAGTCAGGGCTGGGGGCGGGATTTAAAGCCAGACGCAGATGAGATCAATCAGGGAGATGAGGTGGGGTACTAGGCTGAGCCTGGGTCTGTCCCACACTGAGAAGGCTGACGGGGCAAATTCCCAGCTAAGACAGCACGACTACCTGCATTGGCACTCATCCACCAGGGGAGGGAAGCAACATTTCCAACCTTCACACAGCCTGCCACCCTCCCGGCCTGTGCCCCAGAAATACCCCAGCCCCAACCACATGCAAACACTGGCCAGGCACTGGGGCAGCAGAGGGGACCTGCCCAGCCCCAGTCCCAGAAGTCGTGGGTTGCAGAGGTGGAGGGACATGCAACAGATTGTCACAGCATGGGGGTGGGGAACCCAGAAGTAGGGGGGGAAGGCATGTGGACAGGCTCCCCGGGGAGATGAGCCTTGGCCTTTGAGGAAAAGACACTTCAGGCAGTGGGCCCAGCATGGCCGCCAGTGAGCTCCTGCCAACTTGTACACACCTAGGACATGGGCTCAGCCATGAAAACAATCAAGTCATCCCAGGGCTTTGCATGTCTGTTATCCTGATGGGTGACTAGTGTTTTACCTCAGGATAATTCACATTTCCAAAGGAGAGCTTAGACAAAATTAAAACCACAGAAGGGCATTTCTGCTGACTCATCGTGTCCCCCAAGATAACCGTGCACTGAGTCTCACTGACCCTGGGGTGCCTGGATCACATCCTAGTCCCAAGCAGCTCACCACCTCTTCCCATACCTGCTCCCACTCAAGGCTCTGTAAGCCAGCAAATGACAACAGCAGGGAGCCCAGGCCAGAACCCAGGTGTCACCTGCCTTTCCTTCTCCTCCACTGCAGCCCTCACCTCCCAGAGCCCCCACCCCAGGCTGCTGCGCTCAGCTCCCCAAATGCCCTCCCACCCATCCTGGCTCTGTCTTCTTGAACACCATGCTATTCTTCTGATGGTCACTCCATTAAATTCAAATAAACTACTGCATTTAGTTTTAGGTACAGCCAGTGGGCAAAAGCAAGGGGCTGGGATAGGGAAAGAATCCAGTCCCGTCATCACTCAGTGAATATTTCTGGGCCATTCCCTCAAAGACTTCCCTGCCCTGGAGGAGATCTGCATCAAAGAATGCTCCTTCAGGAGGAATAGAGGGCTAGTTTATCAGTGTCAGCTGTACAGGTACACGCCGCAGCTATCCCAATTCTCTCCTTCCCTGCCAGCATCCCAGGCTGGCCTTGGCTTTACAGAGGAGGACCAGGATGCTCAAGTCACAAGAGCCTGCATCCTCAGAGCCCCCAGTACCGGAGGAACCCCCAGAGCCTCCCTGAGAAGGGAGTAGAGGCTCTGGGAAGGGAGTGAAGGGGCTCGGACCACATCAGAGCCAAGACTTGCCCCAGGTCTCAGTCCAAAACACAAGCTTTCTCTAGACCGCCTCAGGGCTATTCTGGCAAGAAGGCTTTCAGTCTGAGAGATGAGGTGGAGATTCAAAGAGAGGAGTTCCTTTGCCCAGTAAGTCAATCTGACCCTGGAAGTAGCTAAATGAAGGCGCTGACTAGCTCCTGACGTTTACACCAGGCACAGGCTCAAGGACCCAACGCAGCCCTTAGATGGGTGCGGGGCATCCTGCTGGGTGAGCTGGCACACCCTGCACAGACTCATACACCCACTTACCCCTGTACACCAGGCTCCTGCCACCCAAAGTCATGGCCAGGAGCAGCCCTGTGAGCAGGTAACTACACTGCAGACCACTCCTTCCCCCGCCCAGCCAATGGTCTGAGCAGGAGCCGGAAAGCAGTGAGGGAGCAGGACACTCATGTGGCTAGGAAAGGCCAGTGCCATCCTCCACACAACTCCCAAGTTCCCAGGTGCTGCGCTAATTAAGGACAGATTTCACAGACTCATAGAACCTTCCACAGTTGGAAGGGAGAATCCCTGGGGATCATCTAGTCCTTGTCAGTATGTTTCTCTGCATTGATTCCAATCTATTTAACTATAGCCATACCCCCGTATCAATATGAGAAACTGAATACAAACATTCCGAAGAAACCAAATGACTTTTTAGCAGCAGCAGATTTCCAATATGTGCTTTTCTAATATAAATTTTTAACCTTCACCACAGCCCTATTGGTGCCCCTTTATAGGTGAGGAAGTCCCTGGGTAATGGCAAGTGGTTAATGCGCTTGGCTGCTAATAGAAAGGTTGATGGTTTGAGTCTACCTCTGGGTGAGCACCTCGAAAGAAAGGCCTGGTAATATAATTCTAAAAAACCAGCTGCTGAAAAGCCTATGAGCACAGTTCTATTCTGACACACATGGGATCACCAGGAACTGGAGTCAACTCAATAGCAACTGTTTTTTGGGTTTTTTTCTTTTATACAGGCAGTCCCCAGATTACGAAGCCCAACTTACATACAAACTGTAGTTACAAATCAACTCACATGAAGCCTATCAGGAAAAAACTGACTCAGTGTTCGGGTCCCTGGGCTCCCACAACAGGCAGTGCTTCTCCTATGTGGACAGGTACTGCAGTGGGTCCTTGGCTGCTGCTGATGGTGTGCAGGCCCTGTGACATGGTGTGCCCCAGCAGGGCCCACAGCAGCGAGTGGAGAGTGATGTGCAGTCGCCTCCCCCAGAGCTCAGAAAGGGCCAGCCCTACTGTCCACGTGCCCCACACACCTCCGGTCTGCTCCTGCAGGTTAGATACACCATACATCACTGCCTGACTTCCGTACAAATTCAAATTAAAGACGGATTTAGGAACAGAACTCGTTTGTAATCCAGGGACTGCCTGCAGATGAGGGAACAGACTCAGTGGGGGAAGGGCTGACGTTGCCCAGAGTTACGGATCGAATTGTGTCCCCAAAAAATACGTGTTGTAAATCCTAACTCCTATATCTGTGGTTATAATTCCATTTGGGAATGGGTTTTCTTTGATATATTAATGAGACAGGATTAGTGAAGGGTGTATCTTAAATCAATCTCTTTTGAGATATAAAAGAGATTAAACAAGCAAGCAAGAGAAGCAGACATGGGAGAAGAGGCATGCCAAGCCACGTGAAGATCACAAAAGAGCAGAAGCTCAGAAGAAAGAAGGACTGTCCTCCAGGGGAGAGAGAGAAAGCCTTCCCCTTGAACCAGTGCCCTTAATTCGGACTTCTACCCTAAACTGGGAGAAAATAAATTTCAATTTGTTAAAGCCATCCACTTGTGGTATTTCTGTTACAGCAACACTAGATAAATAAGACACCCAGGGAGTCTCAGCTAATAGCAATGAAACCCAGATATTTGCTTCCTGAGAATCTATGCAGGGCAGGTATGCTCCCCTAGAATAACTGGGGCTCACCTTATCCTCAGGGGAACAGAAGTCCTTGTGCCCAGAGAACCTTTACACACTCTCCTGTCTCTCTTTTTTAATCTTCGATTCTCCAAAACGAATGGCTAGAGGCTATATAGGAAAGTATTTTAAAAAACCAAATAAAATAATAAAGCATTTTCTTCTGCCAGCTGACTTCCTGGTGTACCAGGGCACAGCCTGGCTCCAGCCTACCTGGGCCGCCCAGAGCCCAACTCTGGCCTCCTCCCCATCCAGTGCTGACAGCATCCAGGTCTCTGGTTCAGCTCATGGTGAGATCATTCTTGCTGGGACAGTCCGGCTATGGGGGCCAACACACAGCTCAGGCTAAACACCCAACAGATGGGAAGGTCGGGGGAGGGGAGGGGTAGCACTGGGTGCCCCTGAGAGCGGTAGAGCAAGACCCAAGCACTGCCTACCTGAGGTACCAAAGAGACACTTTGGAGGCCCTGGCCCTTCCCTTCCCTGGGTACACATTCTTTACCTGTATTGGCCTGTCTCTGGTCTTCACCACCTACTTCTCCCTCTTCCTCCTCACCTCCTCTTTGACAGTTCCCTTCAGTTTCCAGTTTCCCTCCATGTACTCCCCCATGAATCCAAGCACAGGCTGGTCACCTTCTGGGGAAGGATCCAGGTCAAGCCCTGTTACCCCTATGTCAGGTTCTGTGTCCTACCCCCTCTGGCCTTTGTTGCCTCTGGATAATGAGTGTTGGCCTTGTTGTCCCTGCAGTCCTCCTGGCTGGCTGACTCCTCACCATCACCACCACCACCACCACCATCCCCCACCACCCCCCCCCCCGCCATGTTGGTACCTAAGCACACGTGTCCAGCTTCTTCTCCTTACCCCTAATCTTCCTCTTTGCTTTCTCCTCCTTAGACTGGCTCCCCCATCCCACGATCTGGACCCAGTAGGCAGGCACCACCCTCTCAATAAACCAAAGCCAGCGGTAGAAACAAAATCCCGCCCTCAAGGGCGTTCCAAGCCCACGGTGGGATGAAGTTGCAGGCCGCCACCTGCCCACGCCCACGCAGAGAAAGCTCCAACAGCCCACCTGGCAAAGACGTCCATTTCCAGTGGGGGAGGGGGATGGTCTCCAGAGCCCGGGAGGAGCCAGCGGGAGGATGGGCGGCATCCTTGCTACCATCTCACCGACCAGCAGAAAGACACTGTCACAAAGTTCAGGGCTCTGCGAAGCTGGGGCCAGAAGGGCCCCGGAGTGGGGATAGCAGGGATCGAGCGCTGCGTGTGGCTTTGGCCAAACCCCACTCCCTCTGGGCTTGAGGAGAGTTCATAACCTGGCACCAAAAGCAACTAGGGAAGTGGTCAAAGTTCCCCCACAGACTCCTGGGTTCCTAGGACCTGGAGAGTGGTCCTGCGAGCCCTGCAAGCGCTCCAGACGCGCCAGAGAGTAGCCCTCTGTCCTGTGCTTTGCACCATGGGCGTCCTACAGCCACTGCCTGGAAACCGCCCCTCCCCTGGAGGAAGGTCGGGGAGAGGTGCACAGAAGGGTGGGAATTTGGACGCAGCGAAAGAGTCGGATTGGCCCCTCACCAGTTGCATGACCTTGGGCAGATCTTTCCCCTCTCCATGCCCGTTTCCCAATCGCCACACTAGACACCCAGAAGCGCTTTGTGGACTGTAACTCTGGAAAGAGCCTGGGCCTTCGTTCAAACTCGCTAACTGACCTTGAATGCGCCCCCTAGTTTCCCTACCTGTTCAATAGAAAGAAGCGCGCCCCAATCCTGGTCCCGCCCCAGCAGGTGTGCCTGAGACCGCAATAGGGTGCCGGCGGCACTTACCGTCCTCCAGAGACATGGGCGCTTGGCGGGGACCAAGGTGGCGGAGACCAGCAAGTGAGATGCGGCCACCACAAGCCCAAAGCCGATAGCCAGCAGGCTGGGCACGGGCAGCAGGGCATAGGACACGAAAGTGACCAAAAGGAGCTGCCAGACGCCCTGTTGGGCAGCCGCCGACCCCGCAGCGTGGGCACTGGCGGAACCGCCCAACGCAAAGGGACAGCAGAGCAGCGCGAAGGTAAGGCTGAAGAACAGCGTGAGCTTGCTGATCTGCTGCATCTGGGGCACCTGCAGGTACTTGACGTTGGTGACTACGAAGAGCGAGAGGAAGAGGACGCAGTGCACGGGGTGCGAGCCCTTGGCCAGGTCGAGCGCTGGGCCAGGGCCGCCCAGCAGCTCTGCCAGCGCCAGCGCGCCCGCCAGCAGGCTAAGCACCGCCAGCGCCTTCAGCGTGGCCGCCTGCTCCAGCCTCAATGTGTAGGTGCGGAACAGCGCCTCCAGCTCGGGGCACGCAAACTCCTCGTTGCACGCCCGGAGCCCGCGCCGGCCATCCGGCCCGGCCGCCCGCTCGGCGCCCCCGGGCTCCCCGCCGCCGCCGCCGCCACCGCCTCTTTCGCGCGCTGACCCCGCCATCTCAGAGCCATGCAGCGACCGCGGGCCGCGGGCGCGCCCCTCGCCGGCCACGGGGCGGCAAGGGCGCGGGACGCGCGGCGCGCGGGGCGGGCGGCGCGCGGCAGCCGGGGCGCGGGCGGGCAAGGAGGCGCCTGCTGCCCCGCGAGCCCGCCCGAAGCATGTCTCTGCCCCGCTGCCGCGGCCGCGCGCCTGCGCACTGACGCCCGCTACCCGAGGCCGCGGTCCCTCCGCGGCGACCGCGCTGCGACAGCGGAGCCCACGAACGGCGCCGGCTCAGCGCGCTCGCGCCGGAGTCTCTCCCCGCCGCCGGCCGGGCACGCACGGCCCCACGCGCACGCACACTCAGGCTTCCGCCCCCGCCTGGCGGGCCGCGGCTTCGCACGCCCCCCGCACGTCCTGGAGGCGGGCCCGCGCCACACCCCCACCCGCGAGAGGCGGGCCGCGAGGCCGCGTGACCTTGGGCCGGCTCCTGGCCCGTGCGAGCCTTAGTTTCCCCACCTGTCTACAGGAGAACCCACTCCATTGGTTGTACCTAGGGCGTTAAAATACAATAAGCCTGTGCGATTTCCCGTCTCTGGGCTTGATTGTGCCTCTCTCCCGATGAAACCAGTCTCCTCAATTCGAGAGGGACCCGAGGCCCGCCCGCGCCCAATTGTGGGCTCAGTGTGTTCCGCGGCCGCGGACCACCACCCCCGCGGAGCTGGAGTTTGCTGCTGCAGCAAAAGGGGCCCTGCGCGGGAAAGAAGCACGCGAACTTCAGGGAGGAGCCCGGTAGGGAGAACGGTGGAGGCCACGGCGTCGCCACCGGACCCCATCCCCCGGGACCCTCCATGCCACAGGCTCTGGGCAAGTCCTTGAGGGGACCCCTCCAAACCCTAAGTGAGCTCAGGGGCGCAGGACACGTGGCCAGATGAGGATGGAAAGAGAAGCAGAGCCACAGACCGATGGGACCGAGGGCTATGCACGTGAAGGATCCCTCGGGGTCCTGACCAAGCAGGTTAGAGTCTCGGCAGACATGTGTTTGGGGAAAAGGTGTGAGGCCGTTGGTGCAGTGATGGTGTGCGAGATGAAAGGGAAAGGCTTGCAGAACCTGGAAATCAAAGCGAGAGCCGAGTATTTTCTTCCAGCAGGACAAGCGTCAAGGACAGTTCTGCTCACGTGTGTAGGGGGGGTGAGGTTCTCGCAGCGTCCCGCCCCCACCCTTCGGGTCGGTGCTTTACAAACATCTCTTCGGGTTCTTACAATCGACCCTGGCCTGGGGACCGCCATTCTCCTTTTACATGCAGGAAACCTAGGGCAAGCAGCTCGCCCGTGACGCTTAAAGAGCAGAACCCTTGCTTGCTTTCTCCACGGTCCCGCGCTGCTTCTCATTCGCTCCGCATTTATTGAGCCCTGGTACGGAAGGAGCTAACCCCCTTCGTAGGAGGTCGCTTCCCGCCTTCTAGCGAAGCCTGAGGCCCCAGTAGAGACTCTCCGACTGAATAGATCCCCTCCTGGCACTGGTCTATTTTAGAAGCGCTCCAAGGATTCCAAAGCGCTGTCGGGGTGAGAGCGGCTGCACCAGTTTTCTTATACAGGCCTAGCGATTAGGATTTGAGGTGTGTTCTGATTTTATCTGGGACCAACATTGGGTCGAACCATACGAAACTGCCATTTTTGTGGCAGGTCAAAAATGGTCACACGGCAGCTATTTCATATGCTTCAACCTAATAGTTGTAAAGTTTGATTATGCCTCTTAGTCTTTGCCTAGGACAGGAGTGCTTCCCTACACTGCGATCCCAAAAGGTTACACTGGGAAGGCACTTCCTCCCGGAATGGCCTTTCTGGCCCAGGGCACCTCCTCTGTGAAGGCTTCCCTGACTCCCTCAGGCACAATTAATGGCTTCCTCTCCTCCACTCCAGTCCCCAGTCATCGCTGAAATTACTGTCCATCACTCTGTGCGTGGTTATCTGTTCTTTGTCTTCCTCCTCCCTTTCAAGGGAAGGCTACTGTGTGAAGATTGCCTGGCACGATCACCGTTTTTGACTCCCTATTAAACCCTTCTTTCATTATTTTATTCCTGCATGTTCATTAAACCAAAAAAATCAAACCCGTGAGGTTGGCAACCTATGTCACAAAACAGTACGTGTATTAATTGTTAAATGAGAAACTTGTTTGCTCTGTAAACCTTCATGTAAAGTATAATAAAAAAAAAATTTTTTTAAAGAAACCCGTTGCCCTCAAGTCGATCGCACCTTACATTGACCCCATAAGACAGAGCCCTATAGAGTTTCCAAGGCTGAAATCTTTACAGAAGCAGACTGCTACATCTTTCTCTAGTGGAGTGGCTGGTGGGTTCAAACCACTGACCTTTTGGTTAGCAGCCGATCACTTTAACCACTGTGCCACCAGGGTTGTTTGCATATTCCTAAATGGTAGCAAATTTGACAATGTCTATTACTGTGTTTCCTCCTCACAATATCCACGTAGAGAAGGCCTAGAGACATTCAGGGGCTTACCCAGACTCACAGTGATGGACTGCTCCAAAGTCTGGCGGGAGCTTAGGGCTCCTCACTCACTCCGACACCTACTGTTAACATTCTGGTTTGGGCAAGAGTCCATGATGGTTATTGCTAATGGTGTGGATTCTTACTGCTGCTATGTTAGTACTTCTACTACCCATCTGTTAGTTGGTCATACTGTGGTGGCTTGCATGTTGCTACAATGCTGGAAGCTTTGCCACTGGTATTTCAAATACCAGCAGGGTCACCCATGGTGGACAGGTTTCTTCTAGACTAAGATAGACCGGGAAGAAAGGCCCAGCGATCTACTTCTGCAAATTAGGCAACGAAAACCTTATGAATCATAACAGAATATTGCCCAGTGTAGTGCTGCAAGATGAGCCCCCTAGGTTGGAAGGGCACTAAATAACCGAAACACTGTACTCAAATATCACACTGCAACTTTTTGTTCTTTTGTATGTGGGTTGCCTATGAGCCAGGCCAGCTGGACAGTAACAACACCACCTTCGCTGTCCCATTTGCCAGGTTGGAAGGAGAACACCTTAAGTGGGCAATCTGCAGCCAGGAAGTATGCACACCCTGAGCTAGCTCACAGTGGGTAAATATTGAAGAACAGCATTTCTTCAGAAAGGAAGACAAAGGGCTATGGGGTCACAATGAAGAATGCTGCTCTTCGGGGACACACCTGCTTCCTCCACCAAAGGGCAGCAGATGGAAAGCACCTCATTGTCACATGTGCCATGAATCACCTCAAAGGACTGTGCAGGTGCTCCTCTCCTGACCGCAAGAGTTGCGTCCTCTCAATAAAAACAAACCTTGTTATCATTTGGGCTCCCCTGTTTTCACAGTGCTGGGGGCTTGCAGTCCACTCTCTGCTCTAGTAAGGAAGGTGGATACATCCTGGAGACATGAATGCAGTATTTCTACAGCAATATGCCCCTTGACAGCCCTGAGGCTCTTCATTCACAGGCACCCTCATATACACCTTTGCATCGGACCCTCACAACCACTGATGGCACTGGCATTCTGAAAAACTGAAAAGATTGCCCTGGGTCATAGGGTGGTCTCCAGTAGGCCAAGCCTGAAGCCTCAGCCCATCTGGCCCCAGGCCCAGCATCTCAACCACCACCGCATGGTGTTTCATGGCTAAGCATGTGGACCCTGAGTCACATGGCCTGAGCTGGTGTCCAGCACCACCCCTACATCTGTGTGACTTGAGCAAGTCCCCCAACCTCTCTGTGCTCCATCTCCTCATCTGTGGAATGGGAATGATGAGAGCCCCTAGTTCACAGAACTGTCAGGAGAATAGGGGCTTAAATGCACATAAAGCCAGGGACAATGTAAGCACAAAGCCAATACCGTTTTTGCCTGTAACAATGTCCTGTCCACACTCTATGTACAGGCAAACATATGAGTGTCATTCAAACTCTGAGCTATCAATTTAGGCACTGTGGGCAGAGAAGTGTGTAGCTCTGGAATCACTCCAACCCAGCTCTGCAGTGGAGGAGTCCACTGATGGCCGTTGATCTCAGACCTGGATTTGGCTTCCAGATGAATGGATTTCTTGCTCCAGTTCTATTCATATTTGAGGACAAAGCTTCCCTGGTGAAGCTGGAAGAAATGGATCAGGCTCCAATTTGACCTAAGTTGCACTTGGGGAAATGCAGCTTAGTCAGAAAAGCTACTGATTCTGTATCTATGAGATATTCAATAAGGCAGAAAGGAACTGTCTTCAGTGATATTAATTTCAGCAAAGCACTTTCTAGGTAATCGGATGATCCACATGATAATTAGCCACTAAAATGGTGAAAGCCCTTGAAGCCAGTTGATGTACAGAGGTGCTCAGCCCTATGGTGTTGGCTTCTCCTTGTTTCTCCCCACCCCTCCAGTAGGGGTGCTGGAAATCTTGCCTGAAGGGGGAATCCCAGCAGGCATCCAGTCCATGCAGGCCTCTCCTGAAGTGTGTCATGTTTTCCCACTTGTTGTGTTGGTGAGGGGGGGCATATGAGGGGCTGGTATCCTGGCTCCAGGGGTCGACGTACCTGGCTCCTCAGGGACACCATGTCCTGACTCTGCGCCAGGTCTCAGGCTGGCCTTAGGGACTTAGACATTGGATAAACACCTAATTACAGACCCTGGCGGGCAGCAGAGAAACAGCTGGCAGAAGGAGGTTTGTGTCACAGGCATTTACAGAGTATTGCTCTTGCCACTGAGGACTTGGCATGGAGCAGAGTGGCGCGGTCCTGCCCTGTCGTGATGCATGGTCTGGGGAAAGACAGACATAAGCAGATGATCACACACATAGATAGGGAGCACACCACGGCCAGGGTTTCTCCAGCAGGTGCCCAAGGACGAGCTCTCGGCTGCTCAGCTCTGGGGAAGGACGCCAAGTGGGGACTGTTCTGCCACAGCACACACCTGGCTAACTCTCAGAGACTGGACTGGAGGGCAGTGGTCTAGCAAGACAGTGGTGCCCTGGGCCGGATGAGGTGGAGCACATAGGGGAAACTCGCAGGTTTTTTTAGGAGGCAAAATCGAGTAGGGGACAGCATGGCATATAGGCTGCACTTGGGCTCTGCGGAGGTTGTGGAACCCTGGGCAGGAAAGGGTTGGAATAGCAGCGGGAAGGCCTATGCTCCCAAAGGCTTCTGAGGCCCCTAGTGGGCAAGGGGCAGCCCTCCCTGCCTGTGCAGAACCAGACTGCCCCTCCCCTGTCCTGGTGGGGCAGCAAGTGGCCTTATGAGCTCTGGGCCAGGTTTGCAGGCTCTGAGATGGCCCGGGAAAGAACAAGTAGGGCATGAGGAGGCCCCAGGGTTGTGCATCCTAATTGGGCATCAAGTGCTGGCTTTGGATTTGTTACCAGAAATGTGACCCCGCTCACACCTACGAGGGGCGAGGCCACTGGAAACTCAGACTTGGGGGCAGCAAGGGCTCTGGTGCCTCTGAGTGAATTGGAGCTTGCCTCCTGCAGCCCCGAGCTGCTGTGCAGCACAGCCTTCTCCTTTGCGGTCAACGCAGAGTCCTCCCACCACCCATTCAGGGGAAGCCTGTGTACCTCCAGCACCCACAAGGCTCACCTTCCTTTTGTTCATCTCTGGCTCCTCATTCTCTAACTCCACACCACTTCACCCTCGTTCCATTATTCCCCCCAGGTATCACCCAGATGAAGCTCCTTTGCACAGCAAACTTGACTGAGGGCCTGGGAACGCTGAGGGTGGTGGTGGCAGGCTCAGTGCAGATCCATGAAAATAGAATGTGTCCATTTCCTGGGGCTGCCATAACCAAGTTCCACAAACTGAGTGGCTTAAACCAACAAGGGGTTATTGCCTCACAGTTCTGGAGGCCAGAAGTCTGAAATCACGATGTTGGCAGGGCCATCATGCTCCTTTGGAGGCTCTAGAGGAGGATCCTTCCTGGCCTCTCCCGGCTTCTGGTGGTTGCCTTGGCCATCCTTGGCTCGTGTCAGCATCCCTCCGATCTCTGCCTCCATCATCACATCATCTTCCCTAGCTTCCAAATTCCCCTCTTCCTTAGAAGGCACCAGTCATTAGATTTAGGGCCCGCCCTACTCCAGTATGACCTCATCTGAACTTGATGACATCTGCAAAGACCCTATTTCTAAGTAAGGTCACATTCACAAGTACCAGGGGTTAAGGCTTCAACACATCTTTTGTGGGGACACAATTCAGTCCCCAACACAGACATTGGTGTTCTGAGACTTTACTTGCCAGGACTCCTTTAGCCCAGTTTACCAAACCTCCCCGCCCCCCAGCTCCTGAGAGGCTCTTCCTTCCTCTCCCTTCTCCCTTTTTCAGACCTACTTATGCCCCAGCCTCTTGGGATTCCAGCAAGCACTCTAAGATCTGGGTAACATGCGGAAAAGGGCAGCCTTCATGTTTTCTCCTGTCCTCATGGACCACCAAAGCCCACTTAGCTCAGTGTTTCCTAAAGTAAGACTCCCCTAATGTAAAGCGTACTCCCTCAGTAGGCCAAAGCAAGTGCATCCCGTTTCTCTCTCTTTCTTTCTGATTTCAATTTCTTGCAAGTAAATTCAAAAAGAAATTAGATTGACTGCAGTTATGCTGGGCGACTCCAAACCTCCACTTCTTTGTTTTCCAAACATGAGGGCAAGGTGTGAGGCAGGCAGTAAATGTTCGGGGGAGCAGCTCCCTCCTTTTTCAGCTCCCCTGTGTATTCAGGGACACCCTGAGGCTCAGTGAGATGACAGATCACTGTCACGCAGGACTTTGGGGGGCCCCTGGGTCGCTCACCAGTCTGTAAGCTACAATGCAGTCGGTACAGCTTTCCTGCCTGTCTTCTGTCAGGGATTTCAGCCACAAGTGCGATTTCTCTGGACAGGTTTTCACATGCCCAAAATTTTCATGAGTTCTTGGCTAGCTGTGGCAAGGACGTTGGAAAGACCGTGGCGGTGGAAGAGCAGAAGCAAGACATTTCCAGGTACCTTGCCTTGACTGGAAAACCCTGCTGGTGTAGTGGTTAAGAGTTATGGCTGCTAACCAAAAAGTTGGCAGTTTAAATCCACCAGGCTCTCCTTGGGAACTCTGTGGGGCAGTTCTACTCTGCCCCATAGGGTCACTATGAGTCAGAATTGACTCAACGGCAACATGTTCTTTTGTTGTTGTTGTTTGCCTTGACTGAGAGTGGCACAAAACAATTTTTAGGATAAAGCTGAAACTTCAGTGCTTGCTCTGAACAGCTCTTAGTTGATTTTAAAACTATGTCAACACACTTCTGTCAAGAAGGACACTGTGTGGGACTATTTGGAACCTGCTGGACAAGAGAGCTTGGTCAAAATCACCAGAAAGAGAAAGATTAGCCATATGGTAGCCATTTTTCCTGAACCACAATCAGACACATGGTCTGTCAGTGGGCAAATAGTTATAAATGAGGAATATCCTCCCAAACCCAAGACTTGAGGCTTGTAAGGTTAAGGTAAAATTGGTCAGAGTGTCCTGCATTTGAGTGTTCCTGTGAGAGTGGGAAGGAGGGCAGAACCTTCCAGAACAGAGTCTCATTGTGGACATGGCCCAGTGGAGGATTGTTGCTTGGCAGAGACAGCTGGAGTAGTAAGGACTTTGGGGAGAAAAGGTGGGAGTAAGGAATCCAGGCAAACTTTTGCTCTGTGGGTGGCATGAGCCTGTCTCCGTTTCTTGCTTTTAAGGAAATGAGGCCCAATCTCTTCTGGTCACGGATCTCCTTGACAATCTGCTGAACATGGTGGGCTCCAGAAACGCATACACAAACACCAAACACCAAGCTCAGTTTCCTTCACAGTGACAACTTCTGACTGCAAGCTGAAATGAGGTATGTTCACTTTAACCAGGGTCTCTGGTCAGGATCTCCCCAGCACTGAGGGGAAGAGAACTTGGGTGCCCTCAGGAGAAAGGCTGATTTACTCCCTTAGGACATGTTGTGCCAGGTTCTAGAGACACAGAGAGGAATACCCAGACTTGCCCTCCAGGAGCCCACAGTCCAGTGGGGGAAAGGCAAGGAAGCAGGCTGTTTGAGTCTCGAGCAGTGAGCTTGGATGTTGGAGAAGAGGCGGGCCATCAGAGCAGGGGAAGGCCCTGCCCACCTTAGAAGCACTCGGAGGACTGTCCCAGAAGCAGATGCCTAGTCCACATCCGAAGGAAGAGTGGAGTCTCCTGGGACGGGAAGGGCATTGCAGGCAGCAGAAAGGATCTACCATCAATCCCCCAGTAGCTTCCAGAGTGGCTACGGCTTGTGGAATGATGTTCTTGGTAACAAAGTCCCTGAGTGGTGCAAACAGTTTATACCTGACTACTAGCCTAAAGGTTGGTGGTTTGAACCTACCCAGCAGCGCAGTGGTAGACAGGCCTAGCAATCTGCTTCCATAGAGGTCGCAGCCAAGAAAGCCCTAAGGAGCTCAGTTCTACTTTGTAACACATGGGGTCTCCATGAGTCGGAATTGACTCAATGGCGACTGAGTTTGGTTTTGGTTTGGTTAGTAAGATAAGCAATTGTCCTTCCCATTGTTATGCCACTCCTGGGGTCCACTCTCCGTGACCCATCACCCACCACTGGGACAAAGGCCACAGGAAAGGGGAGCCTTTCCTTCGGGTGCTTCCCCAAAGCCTGCGGCCTGAGCTCAGTTATTTATAGTGACACTGGGAACATAAGCTGATGAGCATCAAGTGGATTTGAGGATCCCCCGGGTGGCAGGGGGAATGGTGAGGATAGGGAGGGCAGGGAGAACTGGACAGACAGCTTCACCTTGAAATCTACTGGAAAAATATTTAAAATAGGTCTTTGTCTGACTGGGGAAAGCCAGAGTATGGCAGGAAGTCAGCTCTGACAGCTGTGCCTGAAAGGCCAGAGCAGCTCCTGCTTGAGGATTTGCACTAAAAATAGAAACACTTGGCATGTGGGTAGAGAATTTGACCCAATTCGAGATTACCAGTTTCAGGAATTACTGGAAAAGAAATCTCATTAAATATGTTAAATATAGGAGCAAGAGGTTTTAAAAGGCCATTTAGAATTAAAAGGAAAGCCAAAACTCTAGAAAAATTGTAAAATAATGTCTGCACCTCTTTAAAGGAAAGGGGAAGTGGAATCCTGTAAATTCAGCCACTCACAGGAGGGAGCTGAGAGGGCCTAGCAGAGCCTCTCTACACTGAGGGGCCAAAGCTTCACCAGAGCCTTCCCGAGGACTCTGGGCACTGCACCTGGTGTGGTCCTCACATGGCCACTGCCAGGTTCTTGCCAAACCAGCTCTTCCTCGGGCTAAAGTGTCAGGACCAGGTTGGCAGCTCTTGGTCACATTCATGCTGGCAACTCTGAACTGGAGGCCCAGACTCCTCCCCAACCACTCCTGGATTCTCAATTTCAGCTGGTGGCATCGCCACCCTCCTTATTCAAGCCAGGAACCTGGCAGCCACACTCCATGCCTCCCCCACCTCACCCCCACATCCAATCTGTCACCAAGTCCCATTGATTCCATCCTGAAATAGCTCTCGTCTGTTCCCTTCTCTCCCTCCCCATGGTACAGCCTTCATCTAGTCCTGTACACTTCTTGCCAGGACCATTGAAACTGCCTCCCAACTGGTCGCTCTGCCTCCTCTCCTTCCCTCCCCCTCCTAAAATGTAGAGAGGGTCTTACCTGTCCCTTGCTCTTAAAAAAAAAAAAAAAAATTAGTAGCTTTCTATTGCCACAAAGCACTTCCCAAAGTGGGATTTTACAGCACAGGGGTCCCGAGAAAATTCTAAAAAAGAAAGGCTGTGTTTGGATGCTTACAGAGCTGCTGCAGTCACTAAGCTCATTCCCTTCATTTAATGCAGCATTTCCCAAACTTACCTGACCGCGGAGAACCTACCATCCTGCTGTGTATTGTTGAGATGTCCTGGCTGGTACTGGGCTGGCCAGCCCCCTGCACAGCCCTGCATGACTCAGGTGCTCCTTGTACCCTCTCTCTGTCCCTTGCTGTTCCCTCTGCTCAAAGCTCTCTTCTGCCTTGCAGAGGTTTACCCATTATATTGGTCAGAAACCTTCCAGCTGCAATGGACCAGACTGCCACCCAAGGAAACTGAGTTCATGCAAGTCTTTTCACATGTTCAGACTGTGTTTTCCAGGCTCTATCTTGTAATCACTTTGCTCATGGTGCCCCTCTGTGCCTTGGCATCCTTCCCATGCCAACGCTGTTCACAGCCAGAAAAGACAGCCCAGCAGCCCCAAGCCTGCACACTCATGGTCCATAGTTGGAAAGGAGAAGAGTCTCGCTCTCTCCCACATTCATCACAGATCTCTGCAGAGCCCTCCCAGGGTTGTGTGCCTACTCCTGGGTCAATCACTGAGCCAGGAGCCCCGGTTACTCTGACTAGCTAGCCCGGGAGCCTGGATCATGTGTCTACCCTGCAGTAAGGGGTGTCAGCAAGACCTGTAGATTGGCAGCCTTATCTGAGCCATGTGTATTGGGGAAGATTGGGATGCTGGTGAGATATAAAACAAAGTCATTATACTCACCGTTTAAGGGCCAACTCGATTCTCTCTTCAAGGAAGGAGCCTCCCACACTACCTCTTACAGATTTCCTGTCTGTCCTCTCCCCAGCCTTACCACTCCTCAATGTCTGTCTTTGTAGTAGGTTGAATGGTGTCACCTTAAAATTTGTATTGACCTGGAACCTCAAAATGTGACCTTATTAAGAAATACGGACTTTGCAGATGTAATGATTTAAAGATCTCCAGGTGAAATCACCCTGGATTGAGAAGGGGGGGCCCTAAATCCAATGACTGGTGCCTTTATAAAAAAAGGAGAGGACACAGACAAAGGGAGAAAATGGCCGCGTGAAAATGAAGGCAGAGATTGGATGATGTTGCTGCAAAGTAAGACAGAGGTTCCCAGGCTGTGGAAAATTCCACTGCCTCCAGCAGCTTGCTTGGCACACCCCGTAGCTTTAAAGTCTTGGTTCCTTTGCTTGGTGCGCCCCATAGCTTCACATTAAGATCCTGATTTCACCTCTCAACTACTGCCCGAAACTAAAGGAAATTAGTGGAAACCGGTTGACATTCGGGATAACCTTTTAGCTCATTAAAGTACCTCATATATAGTAACATCTCTGCCTCTGGGTGGAGTTTAACACCATATTCTGAACACACGATGCATGAAGTTATATGCAAACCCCATTACACCTGTGTAGTATAATTAAGAAGCTTCATGATGTAAGTCATATCAACTTCCTACTTGTAAACGCTTAAAAGTAACCTTCCGCCTCACCCTCCCTGAGCAGCAGCCCCGACTCTTTCCTTTCCTTGTGCAACAGAACAAAGGTGCCTTTCTACTCTCCCACCTTGGTTTTACTTTTGTTAGCTGAGATGAGCCGTACCAAGCAGAACTCAGGGTTTCCATTCAGCAACAAAAGGAATATTAGGGGCCACCAGAAGCTGGACGAGACAAGGAAAGATCCTTTTCTAGGGCATCTAGAGAAAGCATGGACCTGCCAGAACCTTGATTTTGGATTTCTGACCTCCAGAGCAGTGAGAGAATAAATGTCCATTGTTTTATGTCACACAGTTTGTGGTGATATTTTACAGCAGGCCTAGGAAACTAGTACAGTGTTAAATTGTCCTAATCCAGCTACCTCTCTGTCTCCCTTCCTTGTAGATTCATAGGGCACACTACCTACCTCTTACATGTTGGATGTCCCACTCCTCCATCTCCGGGGTTCAGCTCATGGTGGCTCTTAGGGAAGGCTTGTAGAACTGAAGTATGTTGAACGTGACACTGCAGGAGCCATGCCCACCAAATGAATGGTCCAGTGGTGCCACATTCCCTTCTATGAAATGTGCAGGAGCAATCACAGCGTCAGCCTCACCACCTTGTGGTGAAGGCTTAAATCTAACACATTACAGGTTTGCTATGAGGATAAATGGATAAATCAGGATATACAGGGAAGGCCTTGGATGACTGTAAAATAAGGTAAATGTACATTATTATTATTATAGTAACTTTTTTTGCAGGTTAGGGCAAGTTATAAATGGAGCGAGAGAAAAAAACCAGTCCTTGCCCTTACTCAGGTCACGCTTTTGAAGGACCTGCTTGGGCAGGGACTCTTCTCTCTTCTTACACCAGCCCTTTCCCTGGTGCCACTGGGTGGCATAGATGGTTATTCCACCTGGTTGCTAGCCCAAAGGTTGGCAGTTCAAGTCCACCCAGAGAAAAAAAGGCTGGTGATTTACTTCTAGAAAATCAGCCATTGAAAACCTTGTAGAGCACAGTTCGATGCTGACACATGGGGGCCTCTGGGTTTTCACCCCTGCCTCACTGGATTCACTGCTGATGTTGTCCCGCATTGACACAAGATCACAAAAGAAACAATAAGAGTTAAAATGCTCCCTAAGTCATCATGGAAATGAGAATTAAAACTATGAGGAGGGCACCGCGTACACACAGAATGGCCAGAGTTAGCAATGGGAGCCAGTATGCTCACCTGTAAAAGGAAGTAGATTCTGGAGACTTCTGGTCCCCTCCTCACCCTAAGAAGAAAATGACCCAACCAACCAGGCCTGGGGAGAGGCTGGCAGCAAACGCAGCTTCATGGAGAGTAAGCTGTTTCACATAAGGCTTAGGTGAGCTTGTTCAATATACACAAGCAGCCCAGGGCATCTCCTATCCCTATCTCATGTGTGAGGAATCCGAGTTAGTGACAGCCTGGGCTTGACTCTGGCCTGCCTGACCCAAGGGCTGCCCTTTCTCCCAGAACAGAAAAGACAGCATTAGGGCTGCTCAGAGGAGTGGCATGTGCCTTCCTCAGGTAACCTGAGGCAACGAGATGTTCCTGTGATGGTCGGCTCTGCCACCTACGGTTGTGAGAAAGGACAGCAGCTTCACATTTCTAGGCTTCTCTTTTCCCAAAGATGGGTCCAACCTGCCTGCTCACTTCCCCAGATGAATCCACAATACAAAAGTCCTTGTAGCTACAATGCCCATATGAATGCAAAGGTCATGAAGATGATGGTGGCTGTGGGGAGATGACGATGGAGCTGGGGCTTGTCTTTTTCCCAGGAAAGAGCTTGGTGTAAGGAATTAAGTATTTACAACATCATGGAGAGCTGAGGGCTGAGGTCAGGCCTCCAGAACCCTGGCATCTCACTGACTGGAAAGATCTGGATACTCCCTGAGATTCCAGGGAATTTGCCCTCAGAGCCTGCAGTTCTGAACTACAGGGGAATGGGCTTCTGAGCCCCTCTACCTCTCCTGCTCTGCTGCTAGGGGAAGGGCTAGTGTAGGCAAGGACAGAGAAGGAGATTGCCCCTAGAGGACCAGCCCCAGCGAGTCTCAGGATTCATTCAATCTGATGACAAGAGTGCAAACAAAGACTGACTTACCAACATACTAAGAGCCCACTTCAGTCAGGCTTAGTCAGGATCCATTTGGTTGAAAGTGATGGGAGAGTCCTACTGAAACTGGTTTATAAGCCAAAAAAAAAAAAAAAAAAAGATGGGAGGAGACGTATGAGAAGGATACTAGGCTGTATCAGAGAACCAAAACGAGCTGCAGGAGGCAAGTCATCTTTCACTGGGATTCCCAGAAGCAGAGGCTGGCACAGAGATTCTTGCTCAAGTGGTTTATTAAGGGGGTGCCCTCAGGAGAAGGGGCAAGGGAAGCAGGAGAGGGCAGGGGAAGCAGCTGAGCAAGGTGTGGTGTGTGTAGCTTCAGCCTGGTCTGTAGGGAGCTCTGGAAGATGCTTTGCACAACACAGTTTGTTCCACCTGGAGGCAAGGGGAAATGTTTAGCACCCCAGGGTTGGTAAATTGTGGACTGCAGGCTCCTTCTGGAGGCGGGCACATAGACAATGTAACCTCCTTGACCTACTGGGCAGGGGGTCTGGGTGAGACAACGCCAACACTGCTTCGGGCCCCTCTGCAAACCTTGGAACAAGGGTTATCATGCCCCTGAGTTCTCTCTCCCCACCCCTCTTTCAGTGTGATTTCATATTCTCCTATCGCAAATAGCCTTTCTCCAGAGAATCCAACTGCTGGCTGCTCTGGGGGCCATCCTTCCTGCTGTGCAATCCAAAGCCTTCCCACTCTGGCTGCACCCATGGGGTACTCGGATTGGCCAGATCTCGTCCATATAACCCTCCCATAGGCCAGGATACCTTACCAGAAAAATACTAAAATAGTTTTTTTTTTTTTTTTTTTTACCAGAAGGCAAGGGTAAATGCACATAGGGAAGCCCAAAGCAATAGCTGCAAACCTAGCTCTTATCTCTGAAAATAGAGCAATGAAAGAAGAACAAGTACACCTCAATATGATAAGACCAGTTGCCTAGTTAAAGTCTTTCGGTACATCCTCCTACAAACTATGCAGATTGATATGGAGGCCACATAGAACCACTCGTGATTCATATATAGCAGAGTGCAGAGAATACTACGAACTGCTTACGTGTAAGTAGTGACTAACTAGCCCAGACAGCCGAGTCAGCTCTGTGCACCACATCAGAGTACAGCAGGTGGAACTAGCACTGGGGAGCAGGGTATGAGGGGCTCCAGGAGAGGGGAACTCAGAAGGAGAGCCCCCTGCACTGGGTGGGAGCAGAGCTCAGAGAATTATGGAGTGAAGGGAAAGATGTGGAATATGAGTAGAAACCCAACATGCAGTCAGGATATCATCACTCCTGCAGAAGACGGAGGTGTCCTAGAAGTAGGAGATGATTGTTGGTGGCTGGGCAGTAAACAGAAAAAAAAGAGTGATTGAAGATAAGGTTCCCTCTGCAACAAGATAATATCAAATAATTAGAAGGATAAAGGCAAAAAAGGTGCCATTTATCTTTGTAAAAAAACTGCAGTTTTCTGTAGCAATGTAACAGTGCGCTCTTGAATCAAAGAAAAAGGGGAAATGTCCTCAGATACCTTCCAGCCCTGCTGTGCAATCACTTGCTACTGCTACTCTAGGAATTTATAAGCACAATAAACATCAGCAACCACAACATACCCATGCAAAGTAAGAAGAAAAATGAAATTTCAGAATAAAAGAACAAAAAATTTTTGGCAGATGAAACTATAACAACAACAAAAAAGCCAAAAGGAGAAGAAATAGAGTATACAAGATTTCAACATGAATTGGATATAACTAAATAAGCAGTTGCAAATACGAAAGAATGCCACAGATCAGAAAGTCGAAAATAAAAATAACAGGAAGATGTGAATTAGAGATGACTGGACTCAGGAAAGAAATTGAAGAAAAAGACAAAATCACTTCGGAAATATGGAATAAATTGCAAGGTTCCCAAAGAGGAAAAGACAACCAAAATCACACAGAGGTTAGAAGATAGAGGAGCTGAGAAAATTAAGAAAGTGGAAAAAGATTAGAGAGGAAATGACAGCTGAAAGATAAGTAAAGAATAGTCAAATTACATGTAATTGAGTTCCCCGAAGAAGTAAAACAACAAAGGAACAGGATTATTATTTAAATTCCTAAGTCGAGAAAAGAATTCTAAAAACTATAAACCTGAATCCAAGGAACACTAAATAGGGGACACCATGTTCCTGAGAAAATGTACCCATAAAATTGATACCAACTAAGACATACTCCAATAAAACTATTTGACCTTAAAGATAAAATCATTCTTTGTGTTTCCAGGCAAAAAAGATTGTCACTTCCAAAACTAAAGAAGAGTAGGCTGACATCAGATTTCTTGACCACAACCTATAGGACAAAATAACAGTAGAGCACTATTTTTTTATAATAAGAAAATGTTTTTAAGAAACTCAAATAAAAGAAGTGTTAGCCAAGGATTTTATATCTAGCCAAGCTATCCTTTAAGTATCAAACCCATAGAAAAATATGTTAAAATATGCAGGAACTTGGGAAATATTTTTTCCAGAAGTTCTTATTGAAGAATGTACTATAGCACAAGCTTCAACCAATCAAGAGATGAACTAAAATTAGCACTGAATATAGTGATTGTAGATTTGAGACTGCAAATGATGATGTAAGAGTGTAAGAATAGTATGTAAATGCTCTGACAAAGCAGAAACAATACAAACTCTAAAAATAGGAGAAGGAAGAGAAAAAAGGTAATGTAGAATAATCCTATCGGTTGCCTTATAGGTAGTACGTAGGAATTAAAGGACATCATTTAAAGCTGAAAAACTGAAGATGGATGCCTACTTAGAGTAAAAGGAATAATAAGGACATGATATGAAGTTATGAGTATAAAAGTAACTCTTTCACTAAAAATATAAACACCAAAATAAATATTCCCAAAGCAAACAAAAAGAAAATAAAACTAGTCACACGTGAAAGATATATAGTGTAATGTCCTCAGTAGGTATAACGTAAAATAATGAGAGAATTCAGACAAAGGATATAGTCATATCAATAAATACAAATGAACCTAAACCACCCACTTAAAAAATGATTTTCAGATTGGCTTACAAAGCAACACCCAAGTCTATGCATGATGCAAGAGAAACATCTAAAACAAACAGAAGGGCTAAAAATACGAGGAAGGGCAAATGTATAACACGCAACTGCAAACAAAATGAAAGCAGGCGTGAAATATTCATGTCAAACAGGGTATGATTGAGGACAAGAAGCATTAAACAAGACAAGAAAGATGCTTTATTATGCAATAGTCTTCATAATGAAGATGTAATATCTATAAATAATCTATCCGGAAAATATCCCAGCAGCAAATTTCATAAAGCATAAACTATAATAGAGGCAAGAAGAGATAGGCAGACTAATGATAAACTCTCTCAGACCAGGAAACTGTCAGAAGTCCAAGCTGGATTCAGAAGAGGTCCTGGAATGAGGTACATCATCGTTGATGTCAGATGAATCTTAGTCAAAAGCAGAGGATACTAGAAGAATGTTTACCTGTGTTTTATCAACTACTTGAAAGCATTCAACTATATAGATCGTAACAAATTATGGATAACATTACAAAGAATGGAAATCCCAGAATACTTAATTGTGCTCATGTGGACTCTATACATGGATCAAGAAGCAGTCACTCAGATAGAACGAGGGGATACTGCCTGGTTCGAAATTGGAAAAGGCATGTTACAGGGTAGTATCCTTTCACCAAATATTTTATATCCAGCCAACCTGTCCTTTAAGTATCAAACCCATAGAAAAATATATTAAAACATGCAGGAACTTGGGAAACATTTTTCCCAGAAGTCTGTATTGAAGAATGTACTATAGGACAAGCTTCAACCAATCAAGAGATGAACTATAAATGTGCACTAAATATAGTTAGCTGTAGATTTGAAACTAAAAATGATGGTGTAATACTGAACAAATATTCTGAGAAGCAAGAGTATATGAAAAAGAATATAGCGTTAGGATTGGAGGACGACTCATTAACAACCTATGATATACAAATGACACAACTTTGCCAAAAATAAGAATGACTTGAAGTACTCACAGATGAAGGTCAAAGACTATAGCCTTCGGTACGGATTATACCTGAATGTAGAGAAAACAAAAGTCCTCATAACTGGACCGAAAAACAGAGAAAAAATTAAAGTTGTCAACGATTTCATCTTACTTGGATCAACAATCAATGCCTATGGAGGGAGCAGTCAAGAAATCAAATGACATATTGCATTGTGAAAATATGCTGCAAAAGAACTCTTTAAAGTTCTAAAAATCAGATGTCACTTTGATGACTAAGTTGAATCTGACCCAAGCCATGGTTTTTTCAGTAACCTCATATGCATATGAAAGCTGGACAATGAAAAAAGAAGACAGAAGAAGAATTGTTGCATTTGAATTGTGTTATTAGCAAAGAATATCGAGTATACCATGGACTGTCAGAAGAATGAACAAATCAGTCTTAGAAGAAATACAACCGGAAAGCTCCTTAGAACAAGGACGCCAAACTGGATCTTCCTTACTGGATCACCAAGAAAGGCCAATTGCTAGAAAAAGACATCTTGGTTGGTAAAGTAGAAAGTAAGGAAAAATGAGAGAAATGCTCAGTGAGGTGGATTGACACAATAGCCACAAAATGGGCTCAAACATATCAAAGATCCTGAAGATGGCACAGGACCAGGTAATGTTTTGTCTGTTATACACAAGGTCGCTATGAGTAGGAATTGACTTAACAGCAACTAACAACAACAACAACTCAGACCAGGATAGGTTAAGTGAAAAATAAATTAATATGGATGTAGAAGATCTACACAGCATACTATAAAATTTAATGAATATGTATCAAACTTACGTGAAAACTTGGTAGATTTCATAAAGTTAAAAATCAAAGTTTTTGGTCACAAGGGAATAAAATTAAATTGATAACAAAAAGAGAAGAACAAAAGACCCTTCCATCTAGGAATTTCAAAATTCTACTAAATAGCTGTTGGTCAAAGGAAAAATTGAAACCCAAATTACAGAACTTTTAGAAATTGAAGATAACAAAAACGAAAACTATCAGAAGCTCTTGGACAGAAAAAAAGCATTGTCAGAGGAAAATGCAAAGGTTTAAATCCTTATATCAATAAAACAAGATAACGAAAATAAACAAGAAAAACATTCAATTTTAAAAATTAGAAAAAAGGAAAACTGAAGGGAAACGAAGGAAATAAATATAAAAACATGTAAAAAAACAATAAAATCTTAGAACTGACAAATAAATGAACAGGCTCTTTGAAAGAGTATACAAGTAAATCACAAGCTATCCTCATCAAGGACAAAAAAGTGAAAGCAAAAACAAAAAAAAAGTTAAACTGATGAGAAATAACCATTGAAACAGAAGACATTTAAGCAGTCGTAAGAGATGTTGTTTAAGCTGTTTTACAGCTTGATGCAAACACATTACAAACCAAGATAAAATGAGAAATCTCTAGGGAAATAATTTAACAAACTTAATACCAGTAGAGATAGAAAATTTAAACATATTAATTTCCATAGAAGAAATTAAACAAGTTATCGAAGAGCCACCAGTGGAAAGGGTACCAGGTCCAGCTGGTTTCGCAGAAAAATTCTACCAAACCTTTAAAGAACAGATAACCACAAATGCAACTTAAATACTGTTCCTATGAAATCAATTAATAAATAATAAGAGGAACTTCCAAAGTCTTTTCTAAAGTGAGTATATTATTGATACCTGTGGAATTTAGAATTTAACTTTACCCAAAGAATTTGGTCTTTGTCCTCAGTTCCTGGGAGATAATCTCTGAAACCTTGGAATTTCCCTAATGGTTCTTTTATGGACCCTCAATGAGATGGATTGATACGATAATCTCAACAATGGGCTCAAAAATATTAAAAATCATGGAGATAGTGCCAAACTGGGCAATGTTTTGTTCTGTTATACATGAGGTTGCCATGAGTCAGAGCCAACTCAATGGCAACTTACAACATAGGGACTTCAGACCACACCTAACAGTTTGCACTGGTGAGCTGACTCTTGGGCAGTGCTGGCCAGTTTGGAGGGTCCCACCTCATGATACCATCAGAACGACTAACTCATGATGACGTAGCCAGAGGAACATACCTCAAGAAACCACCGCATAATGTCCACCTCACGATGACATGGCCAGAGGGACCCACCTTGTAATACCACCACGTAAGGACCACCTCATGATGACATAGCAAAAATCCTCAGTAACAGCTCTGGACACTGAGTCTGCATGAGCTTCCTTTCCATGAAAGACACCTGCTCTTGAAAAGGTACAGTGCCCTCTTTGGGACACAGATGTTCCACCATTGGGATCCCTTCCAGGCCTTGCCCTATGTGTCTCTTCTGTATGCTGATACTGATTTGTATCCTTTATAATAAAGTTATAGTCATAAGTACAGCATTTTCCATGAGTTCTGTGAGTAGTTCCAGCAAATTCTCAAACCAAAGGGAGAAGTGAAAGCCAGCAAGTCAGAAGTTGAGGGGGCTGGAAATCCCCAAACTTTCAGCTGGTGTCCTGAAGGGATAGTGGGAAAATCCCTGAGGACTCCTAAGCTTGTGACTTGCATCTGAGGTCTTTGGCCAACTTGGCAGTCTGCAGGACTATGTCCTTTAACTTGTGAGATCTGACCTAGCTCTGGGTAGTTAAGAGTCCAAGGAAGAAGTTACATGTGCACTTGGTGTCAGAACAGAAGTGGCAGAGAAAAGTAGGGATTTTGATTAATGTTGATTATTGTCTTTGTAATATCACAACATGACCAAAAAATGCACAAAAAGTAAGACTATAGACAAATAATACTTTTGATGACTGGTGCAAAATTTCTAAGCAAAATATTCATAAACAAAATCCCACAGTACTTTATAAACAGGATCCATTAGGATAAAGTAGGGCTTATTCCAGGAATGTAAGAATGGTACTATATTTGGAAATTTATTTGACCATATCATCATGGATTGAAGTATGTCCCCCCAAAAATGTGTGTATCAATTTGGCTGGGCCACGATTCCTGATATTGTGTGATTTTCCTATAAACTGTAAATCCTGCCTCTATGTGTTAGTGAGGCAGGACTCAATCTACAAGATTGGATTGTGTCTTGAGGCAATCTCTTTAGATAGAAAAGAAAGAAGCAAGCAAAGACTCAGGGGGACCTCAAACCACCAAGAAATCAGTGCCGGGAGCAGAGCACATCCTTTGGACCCAGGGTCCCCGCACTGAGAGACGCTCCTAGTCTAGGGGAAGATTGATGAGAAGGCTAACAGAGAGAGAAAGCCTTCCCTTGGAGCTGACACCCTGAATTTGGACTTTTAGCCTTTTACTGTAAGAAAATAAACTTCTCTTTGTTAAAGCCATCCACTTGTGGTATTTGTTATAGTAGCACTGGGTAATCAAGATGCATATGATCATCTCCATTGATACCAAGAAGACTTTCACAAAAGTCTTAGTCATCTAGTGCTGATAAAAGAAGGAATCATGGCTACTTTCTTATAAGTGTGTACATATATATATGTACCCAAACCCAGTGCCCTCAAGTCGATTCCGACTCATAGCGACCCTATAGGATGGAGTAGAACTGCCCCATAGAGCTTCCAAGGAGCACCTGGTGGATTTAAACTGCTGACCCTTTGGTTAGCAGCCATAGCACTTAACCACTACGCCATTCCATATATATATATCCTGTGTGTATGTGTATGTGTATGCACATGTGTCATGGATTGAATTACGTCTTCCATATCAATTTGGCTGGACCACGATTCCCAGAATTCTGTGGTTATCCTCCATTTTGTGATTGTAATTTTATGTTAAAGAGGATTAGGGTGGGATTGTAACACACTTACCAGGTCACATCCCTGATTCAATCTAAAGGGAGTTTCCCTGGGGTATGGCCTGCAGCTTTCATCTCTGGAGAGATAAAAAGGAAAGGGAAGTGAGCAGAGAGGGGAACCTCATACCACCAAGTAAGCAGTGCCGAGAGCAGAGCACGTCCTTTGGACCTGAGGTTCCTGTGCTGAGATGCTCCCAGACCAAGGGAAGATTGATGTCAAGGACCTTCCTCCAAAGCCAACAGAGAAAGACTTTCCCTGGAGCTGACGCCCTGAATTTGGAGTTTTAGCCTACTAGACTGTGAGAAAATAAATATCTTTTTGTTAAAGCCATCCACTTGTGGTATTTCTGTTATAGTAGCATTAGATGACTAAGACAATATGTGCATGTGTATATATCTCCTCAAACAAGGATTCATTGAACAAGGCAAGGGTTATGGAAGATACTAACACATGCAATCCAAGAAAAGACTATCATAGTTAAAGGAATCTGAAAGGAAGAGATAAAACTATCTGTATTTGCAAATATTGTATCACACTTGAAAACTAACAAGCAATGAAAAAATGACCATAAACAATAAGATAATTCAATAATGTAACAGGATATAAAAAGTAATATATGAGATTAAATAGACTTTATACATTCAAATAATAACCAATTAAACATAAAAATGGAAGAGAATTTTTTAATTTTAATAGTAAGAAAAAAGGAATATCCTTAATCAAAAACGTACAAAACTTATATGAGAAATCTTTAATGCGTTACCTGGAAGAAACAAAAGTAGATGTGAATAAATTGAAAGATATTCCATTTTCTTCAATAGGATGATTTGACCTCACAAAATTGTCAAATTTCCCCAAGTTAATACACAATTTTAATGTAATTGCAATAAAAAATAGCAACAATTTGTTTTTTTGTTTCTTTGTTTTTCCTGAAGCTAGAACACTTGGTGCTAAAGATAGAAAAATGCTGAAAAGGAGGTCAAGTAGGGGTGGCTAGTCTATCAGATTTTAAAATATACTATAAATGTTATATATTTATATCCTAGGCATTAGTAACTGATCAAGCCAAAACAGAACCCATTACCGTCGAGTCGATTCCAAGTTTTTGGTTAGCAGCTATAGCTCTTAACCACTACGCCACCAGTAACTGAAGTGGACTGGTATTGGCCATTTTAAATCAGACAACCATATGCTCTACTATGCCAGGAATGCCAATTGAAGAGGAATGGCATTGTATTCATGGTCAAAAAGAACATTTCAAGATCTATCCTGAGGTACAACGCTGTCAGTGATAGGATAATATCCATACGTCTACAAGGAAGACCAGTTAATACAACTATTCTTCAAATTTTTGAACCAACCACTGAGGCCAAAGATGAAGAAATTGAAGATTTTTACCAACTTCTGCAGTCTAAAATTGATCAAACATGCAATCAGGATGCATTGATAATTACTGGTGATTGAAATGTGAAAGTTGAAAACAAAGAAGAAGGATCAGTAGTTGGAAAATAGGCTTTGGTGATAGAAAGGGTGCCAGAGATTGCATGATAGAATTTTGCACAACCAATGGCTTCTTCATTGCAAATACCTTTTTTCACCAATATAAATGGTGACTATACATGTTGACCTTGCCAGATGGAATACACAGGAATCAAATCAACTACATCTATGGAAAGAGACAATGGAAAAGCTCATTATCATCACTCAGAACAAGGCCAGGGGCCAACTGTGAAACAGACTAACCATTGCTCTTATGGAAGTTTAAGTTGAAACTGAAGAAAATTAGGAGTCCACAAGAGCCAAAATACAACATTGAGTATATCCCACCTGAATTTAGAGACCATTTCAAGAATAGATTTGACTCGTTGAACACCAATGATCAAAGGCCAGGTGAGTTGAGGAAGAACATCATACATGAAGAAAGCAAGAGGTCATTAAAAAGACAGGAAAGGAAGAAAACACCAAAACAGATGTCAGAAGAGACTCTGAAACTTGTTCTTGAAACTTAAGTAGCTAAAACAAAAGGAAGAAATGATGAAGTAAAAGAGCTAAACAGAAGATTTCAAAGGGTGGCTCCAGAAAAAAGAGAAAATATTATAATGACATGTGTAAATACCTGGAGATAGAAAACCAAAAGGGAAGAACACGCTCAGTGTTTCTCAAGCTGAAAGAACTGAAGAAAAAATTCAAGCCCCAAGTTGCTGTGCTGAGGGATTCTACAGGGAAAATACTAAACCACTTGGGAAGCATCAAAAGAAGATAGAAGGAATACACAGAGTCACTATACCAAAAAGGATTGGTCAACGTTCAACTGTTTCAGGAGGTAACATATGATCAGGAACTAATGGTACTGAAGGAAGAAATCCAAGCTGTACTGAAGGCATTGGTGAAACACAAGGCTCCAGGAAATGACAGAATACCAATCGAGATGTTTTAACAAACAGATGCAGCACAAGAAATGCTCACTTGTCTAATCCAAAAAATTTGGAAGACAGCTACCTGGTCAACCAACTGGAAGAGATCCACATTTATGCCTATTCCAAAGAAAGGTGATCCAACCAAATGCAGAAATTATCAAATGATATCACTAATGTCACCTTCAAGCAAAATTTTACTGAAGATCATTCAAAACCTGCTGCAACAGTATATTGACAGGGAGCTGCCAGAAACTCAAGCCGGATTCAGAACAGATCAAACCAGGAATATCATTGCTGATGTCAGATGGATCCTGGCTGAAAGCAGAGAATACCAGAAAGATGTTTACCTGTGTTTTATTGACTATGCTAAGGCATTCGACTGTGTGGATCATAACAAATTATACACAACATTGCAAAGAATGGGAATTCCTCAGCACTTAATTAATGCTCATGAGGAACCTGTACCTAGATCAAGAGGCAGTCATTCAAACAGAACACAGAAATACTGCATGGTTTAAAGGTAAGAAAGGTGTGCGTCAGGGTTGTATCCTTTCACCATACCTATTTAATCTGTATGCTGAGCAAATAACTCCAGAAGCTGGACTATATGAAGAAGAACTTGGCATCAAGATTGGAGGAAGACTCGTTAACAACCTGCATTATGCTGATGAGACAACCTTGCTTGCTGAAAGTGAAGAGGACTTGAAGAACTTACTGATGAAGATCAAAGACCGCAGCCTTCAGTATGGATTACACTGCAACATAAAGAAAACAAAAATCCTCACAACTGAACCAATAAGCAACATCATGATAAACAGAGAAAAGTTTGAAGTTGTCAAGGATTTCATTTTGCTTGGATCCACAATCAATACCCATAAAAGCAGCAGCCAAGAAACAAAACGATGCATTGCACTGGACAAATCTGCTGCAAACGACCTCTTTAAAGTGTTAAAAAGCAAAGATGGCACTTTAAGGACTTAGGTGCGCCTGACCCAACCCATGGTGTTTTCAATTTCCTCATATGTCTGCGAAAGCTGGATGATGCATAAGGAAGACTGAAGGAGAACCAATGCCTTTGAATTGTGGTGTTGGAGAAGAATATTGAATATACCATGGACGGCCAGAAGAACAAACAAATCTTCTTGGAAAAAGTACAACCAGAATGCTCCTTAGAAGCAAAGATGGCGAGACTATGCCTCACATACTTTGGACATGTTATCAGGAGGGATCAGTCTGTGGAGAAGGACATCATGCTTGGTAAAGTAGAGTATCAGTGAAAAAGAGGAAGACCCTCAATAAGATGAATTGACACAGTGGCTGTAACAATGGGCTCAAGCATAACAACAATTGCGAGGATGATGCAGGACTAGGCAATATTTTGGTCTGTTGTACATACGGTCACTATGAATCAGAACCAACTCGATGACACCTAACAACAACATAAATGTTAAAATGTTTTACACTGATGATCATTTGGAACTGAATGGAAATTTAGTGTATCATAAATATTGTAACTGAAATCACTGTAAAAAATAAATAAATACAGTTAAAACTACTAAAAAGCCATTCGGGAAAAAAAAATCAGAATGATGCAAACACTAAAACTAGAAAAAACTCCAAACATGTAGAAGATATATATGTAAAATTAAATTAAAAAAACTTATAATATTGAAAGAAAACAGAGGAATTATTTTGTAAAATGTGAGGGGCAAAAGCCTTTTTTAAATTTTCCAGATACAATAATTACAAAAGTTTGATAAAATCAATTGCATAAACATAAAAAATTTTGTACTGAGAAAAAGTTAAGTCAAAAATAAGTTGGGAGAAATTTGAAACTTGTATTACAAAAGGCTAATTTCCCTCATACCTAGCAAGCATCTAAATTTTGAGAAGAAACAAAACTAAACACCAATAAAAAAAAAATGGGCAAAAGTCATGAATAGACAATTCATAGCAACAGAAAAGTAAATGACCCTTAACATATGAAAATATATTCAACCACATTCATACTAAGAAAAATGCTTATTTAGAGCTACATTTGTATCCAATTTCTCAACTATTAGATTGGCCAAAATCCAGCTGGCAGCACACCCTGTTGGTGAGCTCTCTCACACATTGCTGGCATGAGAACAAAATGGTTTTAGCCCTGTGGATGAAATATGGAAATAGCTGACAATATCATAGACGGATGTACCCTTGACCCAACCATTCCATTTCAAAGAGTCTACCCTGAAGTTACATTTCTAGAAATCTAAAAAATATATGCACAAGGGCATTCATTATGGCATTGTTGAAAAAAAATTCAAATATCCATCAGTAAGGTGTTATGCCATGGAGTATCATGCAGCTGCAAATAATAGGAACAATATTTATGTACTGGTATGGAGTGATCTTCAGGAAATACTTTGAAAAGATCAAGGTGTAAAATATTGTCTATAAAATGCTACATTTTTGTAAGAAAAGAAGAAGAATATATGTAAAAAGCTTTTCTAAATTTTGTGAACATACACACTGGAAATAAATATTTATGTTAATGTCATTAGGAACTGAGATTTTCAGTATAATAGAAAATAGCTACAAATATAAAACCAAAAATGTTACGCAAAAATGCTGTCATATTAAATTTGAATTGGAAATGTCAATACAAATTCATTCCTTAAAAATATTTCCCATCGCTCTTCACCGAAAGGGCTTATAGCGTGACTCATTTGTAGCACCCAGATCTTAATTTCTAAACATCATTCTCCTCTAAAACAAATAAGCTCTACTTGGAGAAATGGATGATTTCAGGTCTGGAACATCTTGTGCCTGGAAGCCAGGAAGCACTTGAACACAAGTGCAGGCATACAGTAGGCTTGAAGGGTTCCTCCTGGCTCCTTCTGAAAACATTTGAATATTGAAAAGGATAATGGAGATTTCTGCTTCCGACTATAATGGAGTGACAGGTACTGATTTGCCCTCCACTTTTTTTCACACCCTGCTACTAAAAGAAGGAAAAGTTGCCATCAGATTGATTCCAACTCATGGTGACCCACTGTGTGTCAGAGTAGAACCGTGCCCCGTAGGGTTTACGGTGGCCGACTTGTCAGAAGTAGAACACCAGAACTTTCTTCCAAAGTGCCTCTGGGTGGACTTGAACCTCCAAACTTTAGAAGCACATTAATCGTTTGTACTACACAGGGACCTAGAGACTCCCCCCACCTTAAACAACAACACAAACAGACAAAAACCCATGCAACGCCAATTTTGAGATTCTGAACAGTAAGGGCAGAGAGTGATCTGTAAGAGAATGAAAGTAATAAGTGAGCCGTATGATTTCCCCGATTTACTGTCTGGAGAGATGTCCCTGGCCTGAGAGCAGACAGGGAAGCAAACAAAGCCCACCAGTCATCCTGAGAGGAGACTGAGTTGAAAATTTGGGGGAACCAAGGCAGCTATAATTTGAAGGTTAGAGTACAAGGGAGATCTGTATGGAGAGTAGAGAACTGAAAAAAAAAAAAATTCTTAATTGCTCTAAAAGGTAGCTGTTTTTTAAGTCAACTATAATGTATTGGGTGACTATAGCATAAGGATAAGAGAAATGAATGGCAGCAATGTTATATATGGGATAAAAACCAAAAAAAAACCAAACCCATTGCCATCAAGTCAATTCCAACCCATAGCAACCCTATAGGACATAAGATTTCCAAGGAGTGGCTGGTGGATTTGAACTGACAATCTTTTGGTTAGCAGCCAAAGTCTTAACCAGGGCTCCATATATGGGATGGGAGGGAGGAATTCGGGCTACTCTGTTTTAAACTTCCTCTACTACATGTGAAGCAGAAAAGCGTTACTTGAAGATGGGCTTTAGAATTATTTTAAAATGTATATTGCAAACTACAGGGCAATGCCTAAAATTTTTTTTAAGAAGTTTAATTGATACGGTAAGAAAGGAGATCAAATGGAATCATAGAGGGGTAAAAAAGAAAGAAAATGCAACAAATATGCTATATTTTAATCTAAATAGAACTGTAAACACTTTAAATATGAATAGTCTAAATAAACCAATTAAAACACAGAAAGTGTCAGAGTAGTAAAAAAAAATAAGACTCAACTTATGTTGTACATAAGAAACCCAATTTCAATAATAAAGACTCAGGTAGGTTAAAAGTAAAAGGATGGAGAAAGTTATACCATGTTAACATTAATCAAAAGAAAGCTGGAGTAGCTACATCAATTTCAGGCAAATCAGACTTCAGAACCTGGGAAATTTTCAGAAACAAAGAGGGTCATTACGTAATAACAAAAGGGTCAACTCTCCAAGAATATGTAACTACCTGAAATATGCATGCAACTAACAACTAAGCACAAATATGCGTGAGGCAAAAACTAATAGAACTGAAAGGAGAAACAGACGAATCTACTATTATAACTGGGAACTTCAACATCCTCTGTTAGTAATTGACAAATTAAGCAGGCAGAAAATCAGTAAAGATATAGATGACATGAACAGCACTAACAATCGACTTGGCCTAGTGGACAATTATAGAATGATACTCCATCCAACAACAGCAAAATATGCATTCTTCTCAAGCTCACATGAGATGTTCCACAAAGATAGAGCATATTTCAGGTCATAAAACACACCTCAACAATATTTAAAATAGATATCATACAAAGTATGTCCTTTGGCAGTTGAATTAAACTAGAAATCAATAACAAAGATAGCTTGAAAATCCTCAAATATTTGAAAATTAAACAACACACTTCTAAATAATTCATGAGTCAAAGAAGTCTCAGGAAAATTAAACAGTATTTTTAGCTAATGAAAATGGAAATACCACTTGTCAAATTTTGTGGGATGCAATGAAAACAGTGCTTCCTGGGAAATGTATAGCATTAAGTACAAATATTAGAAAAGAAGAAAGGTCTAAAATTAACAATACAAGCTTCCAACTTTAGAAACTAGAGAAAAGAGCAAATTGAGACTAAGCAAGTAGAGAAAAAGATATCACAAAGATCACAGATGAAATCAGCAAAATCAACAAAAATAAAACTTTCTTTGAAAAGATCAATAAAATTGATATAATTCTAGATAGGAAAACCAAGAAAAAAAGACAGATGACACTAATTACCAATTTCAGAAATGAAAGAGGGGTCATTACTACTGATCTCATGAACATTAAAAGGATAAAAAGTAGTTACTACAAACAAATATATGCTTGCAAATTTGACGACGCAGATGAAATAGACCAATTCCTTCAAACACAAACTACCAAAACTCATACAAGAAGAAATAGATAATCTGACTATCCCTATGTCTATAAAACTTAAAAAAAAAAAAAAACTGAATTTGTAGTTAAAACATTCCAAAATGGAAGCACCAGTCCCAGACGGTTTCACTGGTGAATTCTACCAAATACCTAAGGAATATATGTTGTTGTTATTAGTTGCCATTAAGTTGGCTCCAACTCATGGTGACCTTATGTATAAGAGAACGGGACATTGCCTGATCCTGTGCCATCTTCATGATTGCTGGTATGTTTGAGTCCATTGTTGTGGCTAATGTGTCAATCTATTTCATCAAGGTTTTCCTTGTTTTCACTGATCCTCTACTTTACCAACAATGAAGTCCCTTTCTAGCAATTGGTCTTTCCTGGTGACTTGTTCAAAATAACGGAGCTGAAGTCTTCCCATTCTTACTTATAAGGAGCATTCTGGTTGTATTTTTTTTAAACTATTTGTTCTTTCTTCTGGCAGTTCATGGTATATTCAATATTCTTTGCCAACATCACAATTCCAATGCACAATTCTTCTATCTTCCTTTCTCATTTTCCAGTTTTTGCATGCATATGAGGCAATTGAAAAGGCTATTCTTGGGTTAGGTTCACCTTAGTCATCAAAGTAACATCTTTGCTTTTTAAAACTTTAAAGAGTTATTTTGCAGCAGATTTGCCCAATGCAATATGTCATTTTATTTCTTGATTGCTGCTTCCATGGATGTTGATTTTTGATCCAAGTAAAATAAAATCATTGACTTCAATTTTTTAATGATATCAATTCTCTACTATAGCTTTCAGAAAATAGAAACAGAGGAAACACAGTCTAGTTCATTCTGAGTCCTACATTTCCCTAATACCAAAATTAGACAAAGACATTATGAAAATGGAAAACTACAGACTAATGGCTCTTATGAACATAGATACAAAAATTCTAAATTAAAAATTAGCAAATTGTATGAAAAGAATTATACATCATAAATTCAAGTTGAATTAATTGCAGGTATACAAGTCTTATTCAACATTCTAAACTCAATTAACATAACCCACTGAATCAACATACGCTCATATCAATTGTTGCAAGAAAAGTTTTTTTGACAAAATCCAACCCCCATTCATGATTTAAAAAACTCTCAGCAAGCTGGACTAAAGGTGAATTTCTTCAATCTGATAAAGAATATCCACAAAAAAATCTATAGCTAACATCATACTTAATGGTGAGAAATGGACGTTGTCCCCTAAGACGAGAAACAAGGCAAGGATATTCCCTATAGGCACTTCCATTCAACTCCCAGACTAGAAGTCCTAGATAGCACAATAAGACAAGAAAAGGAAACAAATTGTATACAGTTTGGAAAGGTAGAAATAAAAATGTCTTTGTTCAGTGAGAACATGATTGTCTCTGTATAAAATACTAAAGAATTCACAATAATCTCTTGGAAATAATAAGCGATTATAGCAAGGTTGTAGGATACATACAAAAGTCAATTGCTTTCCTATATATCAGCAATAAACAATTTTAATTTGAAGTTAAAAATATATAATTTGCAGTATCATCCAAAAAAAAAAAAAAAGACAAATAGTTATAAATCTAACAAAACTGTATAGGATCTAAATATGGAAAGCTATAAAAGTCTTATGAAAGAAACCAAAGAAGATATAAATAGAGAGGTATCCTATGTTCATAGATTGGAAGACTCAGTATTGTTACGATATCAATTCTTCCCAATGGGTCTGTAGATTCCGCACAATCCAAATCACAATGTCAGCAAGCTATTTTGAAGATATTGAGCATCATGTTCTTTTAAGAACGATCAGGAGAAAAATGTAGAAAAAAATTCAAATTCACACAAAAAATGCAAACTTACTGGTGTAACAGAGACCCAGGGACCCCCGAGACTATGGCCCCCCAACACCCTACTAACTCAGAAGTGAACAGATTCCTGAAGTCCACTTTTCAGCCAAAGATTAGACAGGTCTATAAAACAAACAATAACACACGTGAAGAATGTGCTTCTTAGTTCAGTCAAGGATCTGAGACCAAATGGGCGACACCTGCCCAAAAGGAAGGATGAGAAAGCAGGAAGGGACAGGAAAACTGGACAAATGGATACAGGGAACCTTGGGTGTAAAGGGAAAGGGGGAGAGTGCTGATACATTCTGTGAATTGCAACTGATGTCACAAAACAAATTGTACATAAATTTTTTTAATGAGAAACTAATTTGTGCTGTAAACTTTCACCTAAAGCATAACAAAAAAAAAAAAAGATGAACAAGGAAAAAAAATCTTGCAAGTGGCCACCTTAGGCATAGCAATTGGTCTCTATTCACCTGGAGCAACAGAGGAAGAAGGAGAGTCAGGAACATGAGGAGGATATAGAATGCGTAGCTAATTACCTCCATGAACAACTGCCTCCTTTGCCGCGAGAACAGAACTAGATGGTGCCTAGCTACCACTACTGAACATTTTGATCGAAGATTCTATAGAGGAATCCTGATCAAAAGAGGAGAAATTTAGAACAGAATTTCAAATTTTCATGGAATCTAGACTTTCTGAAACCATGGAGAATAGATGAAACCTGAAACTATTGCCCTGAGATAGTCCTTAAACCTTCAACCAAAAATATCCCCTTAAGTCATCTTGACACTGAACAACAGTTTGTCTTAACTAGTAAAAAAGATCTGCCTTGAGTGTTATGCTCTTTTAAGAACTATCTATATGGGATCGAACTGAAAACAGCAATTTGAAAGATTAGATAGGAACCTTAAGGGGCAGTGAGTTTATGTTAATGGGAGAGGAACACCTCAGAAAAGGAGAGTGAGAATGGTTGCACAACTAGAAGAATGCAATCAATGTCACTTAATTGCACACGTAAAAACAGTTGAATTGGTGTATTTTTGCTGGGTATATTCTCAACAGCAACAACAACAAAGAAAATTTTTTTAAGAAGATGCTCAACCTCATTAATAATGAAAACACTAATGAGGGTCACAATGAAAATCATTTAACATCCACATGACTGTCACATACATAAGTGGGTCAGTAGAGTAGGAGAGAAATTGAATCTTCGGGGGGAAACAATTTGGTATTATCCTGTAAATTTAAATATTTGTTTGCCCTATGAAGAAGATCTGGTGGTACGGTGGTTAAATGCTTAGCCGCTAACCAAAAGGTCTGCAGTTTGAGCCCACCAGCTGCTCCACGGAAGAAAAGAACTGGCAATCTGCTCCCATAAAAAAATATAGCCTAGGAAACCCTATGGGGCAGCTCTACTCTGTCCTATAGGGTTGCTATGAGTTGGAATCAACTCGAAGGCAAAGGGTTTACTTACGACTCAGAACTGGCTCTCCTAGATTGTAAAAGTCTAGAGAAAGTCTTGCACATGTTCACTAAAAGAGTAAAAGGTACTTTAAAGCCCATAGTCACATTATTTGTAATAGCAAAGTACAAGAAACAGCCCAAATGTCCAATAACAGGTGAAGGCAAAAGTCATTTACAACCTGTTGACACAATGGAATATCATAAAGGCAGTGAAAATAAATAAATGATAGTTATATGCAACAATGTAGATGAATCTTCGAAAAATAATGAGTGATGTAAATCACAGAAGATAATACATTTTATGACAATATTTTTAAAAAACTTAAAATCAAGCAAAATGAAACGATCATTTAGGGATGTATATCAAAAACCCGGTATTATAAAATCAGGAACCTAAAAACCTCTGGTGTTGAGCAGGACGTTAGCTCAGGGAAAAGCGCCTGGTCACTTCCAGGCCATTGGCAATGATTTGGTTCTTGAATTGAGTAACTTGTTTTTTAATTTTTGTGTTTTTATGCTTATGCTAGCTTTGTATCTATCAAATATTATGCTCTGAAAACATTAAAAAATAAAGCTTCGACGTGCTTCTTCCTTGGCAGAAAGTTCTCCCACATGATAGCAAATGCTCCGCAGATACAGGCGTGCTCAAGGCCACACTTAACTCTGGAAATCTGACAAGGTGGCCCAGGCAGGACCAGCCCTATACTTTACTTTACTTTATAAATCTCCCAGATTTTTCTGAGGACCTGGGTAGGGAGCCCAGGGCAAGAACACCACTCAACCAATACCTTATAGAAGACGAAGTGGGAGTTGGACTAAAACCAAACCAAACCCACTGCTGTCGAGACGATTCCAACGCATAGTGACCCTATAGGACAGTATAGAACTGCCCCATAGAATTTCCAAGGAGTGCCTGGTGGATTCAAACTGCCAACCTTCTGGTTAGCAGTCAAATTCTTAACCACTACGCCACCAGCATTTCCGGAGTTGGACTAGAAGGCCTTTAAAGTCAAGCTCCAAGATCCTGGGAGGCTGTGATTCAAAACCTGGGTGAATCTACCTGTTTAAAGGGAGCAGGACAGGCTGGCATCACTCTCCTTTTATAGACAAGAATTCTGAGCTACAGAAAAGTTCTAGCTGTCACTCACAGAATTTGCTGGTTGCTTGCTCCTTTTTTTCTGTGAAGGTCAGAAGGGAGAGCTTTAAACTATTTTTGGGTGTCTTTTTTGCCTGCCTGTATATTAGCTGAATTACATAAAGATCCAATTTCTTTGCTGTAAATTAGTGGTTCTCACATTTAGCTGGTATCAGAGTTACCCGGAGGGCTTCTTAGACTTTGGATTGCTGGGCCCTAACCCCAAACTTTCTGGTTGAGGGGGCCTGGGGTGGAATCTGAGAATTTGCATTTCAGTTTCTCAGATAATGTGACTCTTTGCTGTATTTGTAATGAAATACTACAAATAAATATTTCTTTCTGCCTGGAGAACGTAAGTCTTATCTACTTCCTCAGTTTATAAAATAAGAGGGCTAAAATCTGATTGAAAAGTTGGAAAAATATTTTAAAATTGTTCAAATTTGCATTTCCTAGGATCTGAACAGGAATAGAAATTGTTTAACAGCTTTATTTGACAAAAATATCTGTTCATTACAGGAGTAATAACTATTAAAGTTTCAAAAGAATATATAATTTTATTTTCCTTCTGAATCAAGCCAAGAATGTTATACCTTTCTGACCTAATCCACACACATACAGAGAACTTGTCATTTATTTCACGAAATTCATCACAGAGAGGTTTGAAGAGTAAGAATTTTAATGGTTACCTAAACGCTTTAAATAACTTTAAAAAGTCTTGTTAATGACAGACACAAGAGCATTGCTTGAGAGAGATGTAGGGTGGGAGAAGACTTAGTTCTCCCCACCATTTCTAGCTCATATGTTTATAGAAATAAAAAAAGGAAAGCTCTTAGTTAAAGAGCCCAGTGCCTCTTGATGACTTGGACGGGTTCATGTGGGCTGTTGTTGAACGAAGTCAACACTGCACATTCGGCATGATTTCCGGCAAGTAGAAATATTAAGTGTACAGAAGATATGGCTTTCTGTATATATTGCTGTATTTTCTACAGTGTGAGCAGGAAGAGTAAGAGCTCATATACAGAGCCTTCACTATGTGCCATGCCCTGCTTTTAAGCATGTTATAAATCTGAGCTCACTCAGTGCCACGATGATCCTGGAGACAGGAATACTGAGGCCTAGAGATGCAAGGTGATTTGCCCAAGGTTCCAGGACTGGTCATCTGGGGATCTGAGGATCCACCAGGTGGGTGGCATTGCTTCAGTGTCCTGCTCTCCTGAACTAGACTGCCTCTTTTTAATTTGTATAACTGTATACTGTATAACTGCAAATTATTCTAATAATATTTAAATATTAGAACTCATTTCATTGTTGGAGGAAGAGAAGACACCAAAGACGTGTGTTCTTCTTGTGCCTTGTGTCTGTGCGTTGGCTCAGGGTGGAAATTTCTGAGGCAAAAACGCCTCTCTTGGCTCCTTAGCCTAGTGACAGATACTTCTTTATACAGATGCAGCACTTTGCAAGTCATTACTTGCATCAGGAGCTTCCCACCTCAGTCACTTCCACGTGGAATATTGTTAACTGCACTTTGTAGGTTGGGAAGTTGATGCTCAGCGAGGTAAAGCTGCCTTGGGCAGGGCCATGCAAATCTTCCAACTGTGTGTACTGGCGTGGACACACCATGCTGTCATGTACATTCTGACTTTGGCCATCCCCACAGGATTCTGGTCTCAAATTCTTTGCTGCAACTATGAGTCATTGTTTTCGCTTTTTGCTGCTCCTAGCTGGTGTTGGGGTGTTCTGTTTGTCATATTTGTTTGACCATGGACTTTCCAGTTTCATGGAGGTGAAGGCCTATGACTCTCAGTGTTCTCCTGGTCTCTTCAGGGACTGGTGGGAAACATGGGAAGGTCTTCCTGGGCCCTGTAGAGCTTAGTTCCATTCCTTGATGACAGAGAATACTTTCTCTCTGTTGCCTTGGCTCCTAAGAACAAGGGCTGTGCCAGTTTTCAGTGTGTGGAGCAGAGGTCTGAGGCTGCATCTGAAACCTTTCTTCAGCAGCCTGGGTACTGATCCCATCCCTTGACTCAGGAAAGTACTAGAATGGAGGAGGACATTTCTGGGGCTTCGTGGTACGCAGAAACATCGTGAGTTCGGGAGCCTATCAAGCCTGGTTGAATCGACTTTCCCAGTGATTGGCTGTGTGGCCCTACACTCTGAGCCTCAGTTTCCCCACCTGTAAACACAGGGGTATATGCATGTAACAGGACTATTTTGAGGATTAATGGAGCCAGTTAAGTAGGGCGCGCTTAGTCAGAAGGATCAGCAAATTGAAGCCTCCTCCTTGCCTGTTGATGCCATTTACTCCTTGCAGATTTTGGCAGAACTTAAGCAAACCACATTTTATATTTTTTTAATGAATTTTTCTGATTCTAAAATAGTTAATACATGCTGTAGAAAATGTTATAACATAGAAAACTATAGAAACCAAAGGGTACAATCAATGATACCTTCTTTAAATGATAACTTATTTGTTTGTGAGATAGACACTTCATCTCTTTCTTACTCTTTAAATTTCTTTTTAATTTTATGAAAAAAATGATACTTTATTACATTTCATGTCATTTTCTGATCTATGGGTGTTTTTTAAAATTGCACTTCAACAGACATTTATATATTTTAGGACTATTAACTTTTTGTTTGATGTAAGTGTTGCAAATCATTTTCTTGTTTGTTACTTACCTGCCCCGCCCCCACCCCCAGCCAAGGGAAAAAATCAATTTTATTTCAGATTATGAACAACTGGTTTTATGGATTTATGGCAACAACAAAATTGTGACTAGGAACTGGCCATTATGGTGCCATTTGAACACTCAGGCAGCAGCTCTGTGTGGATCTCACAATACCTTAAAAACTCCGTGCTCAAGCTGCTTGCCCAAATGGTGGAAGTGGTAGAGAGTCTGTCCGAGACCCAGGAGGCCACCAAGGTGGAGGAGGTGGCCCATAGCCTGTAAACGGTAACGGAGGGCATCCAAAAGTGTAATGTATGAAGCCTGGTCCTGGAAAAGGACAGGGCCCTCCTGTGGCCAAATGAACCTTGCACTCCCCCACTTTCTGAGTAGGGAATGGTGCACCAGGTTCTGGATCTTCCAGGTTACATGTATGGAATATTATGGCTCTCAGGTTAAATAGAAATCTTTTTAGATCCTCCTCAACTGTTGATATTGCCGTTTTTGCCCAGAAGATATCCATCATCTGTGTCTTTTGTTCTTGCATCATTCTTTTCTGGTCACCTGCAGCTGCTCTTTCTAGTAATTTTGTTTCTTCTCTGAGCTCCACATGCTATTTTCCAGCACTCACAATTTTCAGCTGTAAAACAAAGATAATGCTTCCAACTGCTACTTACCTTTTCATTTTGTTTTGTCTTTGGTTTTAAAAAACTGAGGTATAATTCACACGTCATAGAATTCACCATTTTGAGGTGGTGAAAAAAAAATTTTTTTTTCCAGTATGTCCGCGAGGTTGTGCAATCACCACTATCTAATTGCAGAACGTTTTCATCAACCCTAAAAGGAACCCATTAACAGTTATTCCCCATTCCCTCCTACCCCTATCCCGTAGCAACCAACAACCAGTCTTTCTGTCTTTGTGGATTTGCCTGTTCTGGACAATTCACATGAATGGAATAATATATTATGTGGCTTTTTGTGTCTGGCTTATTTACTAAGTGTGATGTAGTGTGTATTATACTCCATTTTTATGGCTGAATAATATTCCATTGTATGGCTATTATAACACATTTTTCTTATTCGTTCTTCCATTGATGGGCATTTTCCTTATGACAGTACCACACTGTCTTGATTACTGTAGCTTTGTAGTAAGTTTTGAAATTGGGAAGTGTGAGTCCTCCAGGTTTGTTCTCCTTTTTTCAGTATTGGTTTCACTGTTGAGGGCCCATTGAAGTACCATATGAATTTTTCCATATGATCAGCTTTTTCACTTCTTCAACAAAGACAGTTGGAATTTCAACAGGGATTGCATTGAAACTTTAGATAATTTAAAGAGTACTGCCATCTTAATAATTTTAAATTTTCCCATCCATGAACACAGATGTCTTTTCATTTATCTATACTGATTTTTGTATCTTGGTCTTGTATCCAGCAACCTTGTTAACTTGTTTATTAGCTCTAATGCTTTTTTGAGTTTTTTAATTATTATTATTTCCTAAGATTTTTTATATACAAGACCATGTCAGCTATGAATGGAGGTAATTTTACTTATTTACTTCCAATCTGTATGCCTTTTGTTTCATTTTCTTGCCTAATTGCCCTGGCTGGAAACCTCCAGTACAATGTTAACTAGAAGTGAGAGTGTATATCCTTACTTTGTTCCTGATCTTGGGAGGAAAGTATTCAGTCGTTCATCATTTACTATGAAATTAGCTGTAGGTTTTGGTAGATTCCTTTTGTCAGTTTGAGGAAGTTCCCTTCTATCCCAGTTTGTTGAGTGTTTTTATTGTGAAAAGAGGTTAGATTTTGTCAAACGCTTTTTCTACATCTATTGATACATTCATGTGCTATTCTCCTTTATTCCATTAATATTGTGTACTACTTGATTGATTTTCATTATGTTGAACCACCCTTCCATCCTGAAAAAAAACCCAGTTGGTCATGGCTTATAATCGTTTTTATATGCTGTGGAATTTGGTTTGCTAGTATTTTGCTGAGGAATTTTGCATCTTATTCATAAGAGATATTGGTCTATAGTCTTCTTTTTTTGTAATTGTCTAGCTTGGTATCAGGGTAATACTGGTCTCATAGAATGAGTTAGGGCATGTTCTCTTGTCATCTATTTTTTGGAAGAGTTTAAGAAATACTACTGTTATTTCTTCTTTAAATGTTTGGTAGAATTCATCAGTGAAGCCATCTGGCCCTGTGCTTTCCTTTGTGGCAAGTTTTTTTTTTATTATGAATTTATCTCTATTTTTTATAGATTTATTCAGATTTTCTGTTTCTTCTTGAGTCAGTTTTGTGAGTTTGTGTTTCTAGGAATTTGTCCACTTCACCTAGGTTAACCAGTTTGTTGGCATACCATTGTTCATAGTATTTCCATATAGTCTTTTATTTCTGTAAGGTAGTAACATCCCTTCTTTCACACCTGATTTTAGTAATGTTATTCTTCTCTCTCTCTTTTTTCTTGCTCAGTCTACCTAAAAGTTTTGTCAATTTTGTTCATCTTTTACAAGAATCAGCTTTTGGTTTGGTAGGTTTTCTCTTGTTTTTCTATGCTCTCTTTTGTTTATCTCTGCTCTAATCTTTCTTATTTTTTTGTTTTGTTATTTTTGCTTACTTCAGGTTTAGTTTGCCCTCCTTTAATAGTTTCTTAAGGTGAAAGTTGAGATCTTTCTTTTTTAATGTAGGTGTTTATGTGTATAAATTTCCTACTGAGCACTGCTTTCATTACATCCCATAACTTTTGGTATGTTGTATTCTCATTTTCATTCATCCTAAAGTAGTTTCTAATTTCCCTTGTGATTTTTTTTTTTTTGATCCATTGGTTATTTAGGAGTGTGTTATTTCATTTCCACATATTTGTGAACTTCCCAAATTTCCTGTGTTACTGATTTCTAGTTTCATTCGATTATGGTTCAGAGAACATACTTTGTATGAGTCAGTCTTTTTAAATTTGAGGATTTGTTTTATGGCATAATATATGGTCTAGCTGGAGAATGATCCATGTGTACTGGAGAAGAATGTGTGCTCTGCTATTGCTGAGTGGAGTATTGATCTCTACTTTTTAAGTAGCCAAATATTTATCTTCTTTTATGGTTTCCTCTATGATTTTTTGTACTTAGAAATACCTATCTATGCTGAGATAAGTTAAATATTTGTTGTTAGCTACAGTCAATTTGGCCCCAAACTGATGAAGATCCCATGCACAACAGAACGACATGCTGCCCAGTCCTACACCATTCCCATGATACAATTATAGATCAGACCATTTTGATCCATAGGATTTTCATTGGCTGATTTTCAGTAAATTGCAAGGCCTTTCTTCCTAGTCTGGAAGCTCTCCAGAAACCTGTCTGGCTATCCTGTTCAGCGTCATAGCAACATGCAAGCCTCCACTGACAGGTGATAGCTGCACTTGAAGTGCATTGGCTAGGAATTGAAACTGGGTCTCCAGCATGGAAGGTGAGAACTCTACCATTGAACTGCTGTTTTTACTCCTTGTTTATTCGGGCTATTAACAATGACTAATTGAAATGCAGGCATGTTTTCTACGTGGGACCTCCAAAGAACCTAAAAAACTTCCCTAGAAAAGGAGTCCACTTTGCATGAATCAAGGTCCGAAAAAAAAAAGAGGCCAATGCCAGTAAGGAGTGGCTGTCAAATTTTAGTTCTCTGACTAGATTTTTAATTTCTCTTATTTTCTGTGTCTTTGCAGGCATTTAAGTGGTAGGCTTAGGGCTGCTGTTTCTGAAGCTGCTAGCTATACATTATTATTGAGGTATAGCTTATATACAGTAAAATATACAAACCTGAAGAATACAAATTAATTTTTACTTATGTGTAGACCCATATAACCACCACCTAAATGAAGATAGGGAACATTTCCAGCACCCCAGAAGGCTCTCTCATGCCCCCCCATTTAATACCGTCCCCACAAGTAGCAACTATTTTAGTGAAACTTTATTTGAAAACCAAATATCTCTTTTTATTTCTTTTAAAAATTAGATTATCCCAATGGGGCACTTGATGTTTGCCATAGTCTTGCCTTTTCTAATCAAGAGGTCTACTCCTGAGTCTATCTGCTGTGTGGCTAAAAGCAGAGGAGACATCTGCTATTTCATGTAAATCAGAACTGATCTTGCCTGGTTTCACTCTTGGCAACAAGGCATAGCTCAAATGTCAGTCTTCATCTGGTGAATGTCTGGGTTAATAGAAAAGCCAAATTAGCTTTCAGGGTGCTCAGTACTAATGTGTCCTATTAAATTTCCCCCACTGCACATCCCAGGGAGCCCTGGTGGCACAGTGGTTAAGCATTTGGCTGCTAACCAAAAGGCTGGAAGTTCAAATTCACCAGCAGCTCCTTGGAAACCCTATAGGACAGTCCTACTCTGACCTATAGGGTCACTATGAATCAGAATCAACTCAAAAGCAACAGATTTGGTTTTACAGGTACGCATCCCAGATTAGTGCCATGTTCAATAACATGATGGCTAGAGCCCATTTGGTGGCCACTACCAACCACACTACCTTCTAATGCCACTTTGAATGACCAGATAATGTGGCTGATTCAAGAATGTGAGAATTTCCTCTCATTTATCCTGAAGGACTCACTTATTGGACTTGCACTATTCCTTTTATTGTTGTTATTAGATCTATTCATACTTGGTTTGTATTATAGATCTTCATTGTCAAATCATCAGAATCACAGAACAAAAACTGAGGATTTAGGATGACAATTTACTACAAATTTCCTCTTGCCAGCTCTTTTGGAACCCTCTTCTCTGCTCTATGCTCCACAGATGCGTCTATAACAATCTTTCATCTGGTTATCTCAAAAGCATCTCAAACTCTGTGCAAAGTGGAAATTCTCATATTTCTCCTTAAAGTCAGACTTCTTTGTGACTTGCTTTGTCTTAGTTCAGTAAATCACTCCATCTACTCAGTCCACCAAGAAAAAAATCCTGGGATAGTGCTAATTGCTTCTCTCTCCCAACATTCAGTCAATAGCAAATCCTATATCTATAACCTCCTGCATCCTTCCCCAGTCTGTCTCTACCTCCTATCCTGCTGCCTGGGGTTACTGACAGCCTTCCAGCTGTTGTCTCTGCCTTCTGTCTACCCATCTATTATCCCTTTGTCACTGTAGTCACATCGAATTTTTAAAATGGAAATATTACTGTGTCACTTCTGTGCTTAACACTTTCCAGGACTCCTGATAGAAACTTTTTGGTCTGTATCCAGAGGTTGTCGCTGCAGATTCTGCAGATATCAAAAGGACAATAAGTGAATAGTATCCACAACTTGACAATTTAGAGGAAATCTACCAATCCCTCAAGAACCACAAGCTACCATAACTCACTCAATATAAAATAGATTATTTTGAATAGCCCTATAATTATTTTTAAAATTTAATTCATAATTTAAAAGTTCCCCCAAAAGTAATCTCCAGATGGTTTCGCTGAGAATTCTACCAAACCTTTAAGGAAGAATGAACAGCAAATCTACATAATCTCTTTCTACATGAAAGAAAGGGTATTATACTCCTCAATTTATTCTATAGACCAGACCCATAATTATCTTGATGCTAAAGTCAGACAAGGACAGTACATGAGAAAAAAAAATAAAACAGACAAAAAATCTACACACCAATACCTCTCTGGAGTATAGATGCAAAAATCCTTAGCAAAATACTAACAAATAAAAAAAATAAATAAATAAATAACAAATAGAATTCAGTAATATATGAAAATAATTATACAGCATGACCACATGGGGTTTACTGCAGTGATTCAAGACTGGTTCAATATTTAAAAACCAACTGATATAATTCACCATATTAAAAAGCTAGTGATAAAATCACATGATCATGTCAATAAATTTTTTTTTAATTGACAAAATTTCACACCCATTCATGAAAAAACCTCTCAAAAACCTAGGAATAAAGGGGACTTCCCTCGCTTGATAAAAGACATATAAAAACACCTACAGCTAACATTGTACTTAATGATGAAAAACTGAATGCTTTTCACTGAAGGTCAGGAAAAAGGCAAAAATGTTTTCATGTGTACTCTTTTTACATAGTATGAAAGTTTTAGTCACTGCAATAAGGCAAGGAAAAGGAATAAGGATCAGGGAAAAAAATGCAGCTTCTTGTTTGAGAATGACATGATTGTCTATGCAGAAAATCTTAAGGAATCTGGAAAAAAAAAAAACTTCTAGAACAAGTAAGTGAGTTCATCAAGGTGACAGGGATACAAGGTCAACATGCCAAAAATCAATTGTTTTTCTCTATGAGTCGGAATCAACTCGACAACACTGCTTTTTTATATATATACTAGCAATGAATATGTGGAAACAGAAATTTAAAAATACAATGCCAGTTATAATCACTGAAAAAATGAAGTGAAAATATAAATCTAACAAAAACATACAGAATTTATGTTCAAAATATAGAATTTATATGTTGAAAATGCAAAACACTGATGAAAGTAATCTAAACAGAAGGACATACTATGTTTTGTATTAGAAGACTAAACACAGTGGAGATATTAATTCATTCCAAATTGATATACAAATTTTATGCAATTCTTATCTAAACACCAGCATGATTTTTGAGTATATAGCAAGATTATGATAAAATTTACATAAAATGCAAATGAAGTTGAGTAGCTAACAATTTTGACTGTGTTTTTTTTTTTTTTTTTTTATTGGCAGAGAAATAGGTACATAGATCAATGAAACCCAGAAATAGACCCGCATGAGCGTGGCCAACTGATTTTTGAGAAAGATGTAAAAGGAATTCAACAGAGGGAGAGTAGTGTTTATGGTGCTGGAGCAAAAATCCTTAACCTAAGCTTCACCTCTTATACAAAAATTAACTCAAAATGAATCACAGATTTAAATGTAAAACATAAAGCTAAAAAACTTTTAGAAGAAAATCTTTGGGATCTAGGGTTTGGTGAAGAGCTCTTATACATGACACCAAAAGCATGATCGATAATAGGAAAAAAAGATAAATTGAACTTAATCAAAATTTAAAACTTTAGCTATGCAAAAAATCCTGTCAAGAGGATGATAGTTACCGGAATAAGGTTCTTGCCTCTCACTGGTCAAGAATGAGCAGGTAAGGCTAGAGTTTTCCACACAAGCAAAGCTTTATTGAAGAGGCTTGCAAGCAGAGATGGGGATATGTGTTGCTCTAGGCCCTACTTGTCTTCAGTTGCAAGGCTCTTCAATAAAGCTTTGCTCATGTGGAAAACTCTACGCGCCTTACCTGCTCATTCTTGACCAGTGAGAAGAACCTTATTCCAGTAACAATTTTGGCGAGCCAGCCAGGAGGGCAAGGGATCCTTTGTGTCCCGTTCTTGGACCCGAGGCAGAGTGGAGAGGAGAATTGCCTGACCCCGGCAGACAAACGAAGCAGCTGCTGAGACTGATTTCTTCTCACTCCCTGGGTTCAATTCCCTGGCTGGGGCTGTAGTCCCTCACCGGCCCTGGTGGAAGGTCACACAGCAGACACAGGTGGATGTTCTGCACATGTCCCTGGGGCTGATTTTCTCCAGCTGCTTCTGAAAGGCAACTTTAAAGAGTTTATGGGCTATTTTTAGATACCCTGCCCATTGTTCTGGGGAATGGCTTTCTTTCTATGCCTTGGCCCATTTCTTGTTAGTTTGTTTGCAGATTTGGGGGGCCTTCTCTTCCCTGTCTTAACAGTCTCTAGGTTCCACACCCAACCCCCTATTACCTCCCTGATAGTGTAGTCTATTTCTCTTTTACTTGCTTCTCCTCTAACCACACCAATCTCTTTCCTAGTCCTCAAACAGGCACCCTCCGATCTCAGGGCCTTTGCTCCCTGTCTTACTCCCCCCTGAAAAACTTCAAACCCATAAATTTTTATGGGAATGTGGATGGAGGTCTGTGCTTCTGTAACTTCTTCATGCTGGACTGGGGTGTTGTTCTTGCCTAACCGAGTAGAAGCCTCTCGCTACCTGATTTAAGTTACCATTGAGACCCCTTCTTGGGGAGTCAGTTAGTAGCCTTGCATGACCAGGAGGTTGGCCTGACTAAAAGCTTAAACAGGCAGGGGCCAAACGTGAATAGTACTATTCTCTCGGTCATGGCTCTAGACACTATGGTGGCTACTGTCATGGAAAGACCTTGGTGGTCTAAATCGGGGAATTATTTCTTTTAATAGCCCTTTTCTTTTTATACATTTAGACAATAGTCTTAGGAGGGCATCCCTGCCATAGTGTATGACTATTTTTATAATAAATACTCAGGCTCATATAATACTCTGTCATCATTCTTCATTTATCTTGTTCCCTCATGAGAAAAACCCCTTCTTTTCTTACGGCATGCACCAGGGCAGTTAGCTTGGCTTTTTGGGCTGATGTTTCTGGTGGTAAAGCTCTTTTCTCAATCAAATAACACCATTCTGGCTGACAATTGAATAAAAGGGTGGCTGGGTTCAAAGTTTGGCACACCTTTAACTCTGGGGTATCAAGGAGAAGGGCCCAAAAAGGGTAGGAACCAAGTAATAGAGGGGAGTATTTTCTATACTACCCACCAAATATCTTGGCCTCACCATCTTTTGTTTCTCAATCTCTATTATTTTTTCTTTACATTCTCTGGCCCAATTCACAGGAAAGGAGAAAAGCAAAGTTCCTTACCTTAGGCTTTCCATCAACCCAAATAACTGTACCGTCACAACTGGAGAGTAGGCCTGGATTTTGGGTTAAAACAGAGAAGGCAGCTTTCATGTCTAGCAAAAATTCAGTCTCTTTACCTCCCGCGTCGAGAGTAACCCAAGGCTCTGCTGTGGAAATAGCAATGGTCTTCTGGCCGGGAGCTGAGTGGACCTCTGGGCCTGGTCAATAAGGCTGCTTTTCCTCTTTCTCCAAGAAGAGGGACATTAGGCACTGTGGGCCTGCCTGGACTGGTCTCTGGGGGAAGTCAACTGGGCACCCTGTTTTAGAATTCTCAGGACACTCCACCTTCCAATGGCCTCTCATTTTTCAATACCCACATTGTTTTGGATTGATACTCACCACCCAATGAGGAAATTCTTGTGGAGGTCTTGGTCTTCAGGGTTCTGTTAGGTTACCTCATGATGGGCTGTGAAGTGCTACTGCCAATGATTGGGACTTTTTCTTCATTTTATCCTCTGCTGCCAGGTCCGTGTTGTTAAAGACCTTAAAGCCTTCCTCAACAAGTTGTGAGAGTAGAGTCTGGGGTCCTGCCTCTATCCCTTGCAGTTTCTTTCTAATATTTGTTATCATAGCTAGCAAAGTCTTTTCTTCTGGGCTCTCAGGGTCAGACTATTTCCTAAAAGCCTCAGTAAGCCTGGTGAGGAAGAGTGTTGAGTTCCCTTCTGCTGTCTGAGTAATTTCTTTCACCCTATTACAATTAACAGGCTTGGCTACACACGTCTGCATCATCTGCCTGTTCTCTAGCCTTAGCCAGGATCTTAGTCTCATCCATAGTACAACAGTGAGTTAAAATGACTATTAGTCTCTCCAGGTCAAATTAAAATTCAAGCTGCATTTCATGAACTCATCCTTAAACCTCTCAGGGTCTTCAGACACACCCCCTAATCTTTCTTTGCACTGGCTTAAGTCTGAGACCAAAAATGACACATGAACCGGGGTTGTGCCTCTAGTCCCATAATGATTGATAAATTTCTCAAAGATTTCTCTAATTTGACTATACCATAAATAGGAATTTGAGTTACCAACTATATCCTGAGTGTCATACCAATGGGCTTTCTTTGACCTTTGTTTTACTGTGGGTAACAAATTTAACATTACCTTTCTAATAATTACTATGGATATATAGAAATAATCTTCAAGTTCCCAAAGTGTACTGTCCCCTCATTTTTCAGGAATTTAAACAAGAAATTGTCCATGTAAATTCAGTCCAAGTTGGAAAGGGATCATCTAAACTAGTATAGGTGGATATATCACATAAAAACATATCTAGAAGGAACAAAGTTTGTCCAGAGAAAACAGAAAATATAGAAAAACTTAACGTGTGACAACCAAGTTTTCATTATTAGATTTTCTTGTTGGAGGTCTTCAGTTAATCCATTCAAAACATACTAAGTGTTCTCCCTTAGGGCAAGCTGTCCCTCCTTGGTTTACCTATTAACAGTCATGGATCTGTTATTCAGAAGCAGAAGTGGAATCTAAGTCTGAGCCATGAGGTTGATCTCTGAGAACCTGGTTTAAGATACATAATTTTCTGTAGAGCAAGAGGGTAAGAGTTTGATTACAAATATTGGACAGGTATCTCAGACACCACTGTCTAGAAGACTAATTCAAATGATTATTGATTTATCATAGCTCTCTGTCTAATCTTTGGAGTCGGTTTTTCAAAACAGACTGAATTCTTCAAAAAAAAAAAAGAAAGAAAAGCACAATGCTCAGAGCAAAATGGTCTTGCTAGTTTATCTGGACAATTGTTTGCAAAAGGATACCCAGAGGCGATGACCTGTGTGGGTTGCCCCAACATCCATGAAAGCCAGAAATCTGAATTCCAGGAGAAATACATACAACTCTCTCATGGTCCCCTCCTTTGGATCATGACCTTGTTATATAATCTTTGATTAGAAATGTTTAATACTCTCTGTTTTTAAGATCTCAGGCACAATACAGCAAATCAGGAGGTAGAATAGAAACACTAACATTAGGCCAGTTGTCTGAAATAACCGATGAAACCATGACCCTAAGGTCTTTGAACCAAAGAAACAAACTTTTTGAGGTGTTTATGTGTAAACAGCATCAGTAACTGTATTTCATGTGCCTCAGCAACAACTACATTTTGCCAAACGTCAGATTGCAGTTTTAATTTGTAAAATCACAGCTCAAATTTCAGACACTTTTCTGGTTATGACATTTATAACATTGTTGAGTTTGTCAACAAGAACTTCTAATTCAAGAGTTACAATATTTAAACCCACTAGTTAGATAATTTAGGAGAAATATGGCTTCTTATCTCCAGAAAAAAAAGGAGAGCCTTAAAGCATTTCTTATCTCCAGAAAGAAAAGACCTTAAAACATAATTCTGTTCCATGTGATACTGGATCAATTGCAGTCCGTGAACACACCAGCATCTACATAAGAGTTCTGGAAATTTTGATTGTGTCTGGTCACAGTCCCTTTCATAAGTCCTATATAGTCTATTTTTTGTTGTTGTTGTTGTTAAGATATTCTGGTCAAATGTTTTCAGAAAATTAGCGAAGTAAAAACTTATCTGTAGATGACAAAACTTAATATGGTCATGATTAATTTGTAAACATAGTTCTTAACGGTGAAAGACCTGACAGAAATCAACTACAAGCACAACATAAAGGCCAAATAAAATAAGAAAAACTTTAGATAAAAATATTTCTAATAATAACCGTCAACCTTATTTTTATAGAACTTCAATTGTAACATATAATAATCCCGAGACACAACACCATACGCTCAGGATATACCAAGAACATATCAAGATTCAATAACCCAAAGAGAAAGAATCAGGTACTTCTCATAACTTTAACATGTTCCATGTAATTTATATCATGTTAAATAAACCTTTTTAGCACTCTTTCTTTCAAAGTTGTCATAAGTTACCAAGAAACAATACTTCAGTTATTTAACCAACAATCTTAAAATAAAACCCTTAGTTTTTTTCTTAAAGCCATGTGGCTTGGTTTTCAACTCAGGAATCTTATTCTAATGACACACTGAACCTTTGTCTTTGAGACAGATTCGATTTAACATTAATAAGTTACCTAAAAGATCTTAGTGAAATATAGTTACTTTAAACATTCCAAATTTTCATTCAACTTTTACTATTTCTCATATTTTTCCAATCTAATATTATCAACTGGTTTTGGAAATCACAAAGTTCCTGTTCAACTGACTAACATTTCTCCAGGCCATTTCGGGCATGCCCCATTGTGATTTCTATTTGACCTTGGCAGCTGAAGGCTGGGGGCTAAGGAGGCCTGATCTTGCCCCACCCTACCTGCCTTTTAACTCAAGGTAGAAGACTGAGATTAGCCCCTACTGATTCATTTACGTACAGAGGCATGTTGAAAGGCTCTCTATCCAGTAAATACCAAAGCCCTTTAGCAATTTTGTAAATGAATCCAATTCTTAGCTTGAGAGACTGGAGGCTGGAGGGAGTCATCCCAATTCCAGACATTTTGAAAGGCAAAAGATAACAATTTCTTTCTCTTTTGCTGTTCTGGAATTGCTACTTTTTCTTTAAGACAAAATTACCTTTTTTTCTTTAAACTACCTAGAGCAAAAGATGACCAATTGTTCAGTAAACAGCCAAATCAATAAATTCTCAGGAGTCTCCATAAGCATTCCCCAATTCAACCTGAATTTCTCTTCACCAATTAGTTTCTATGCAATGCACATACAAATTACACATAAGACACAGACAGAGACAACCGAGATAACCCTGCAATCACAACCTCCCAGGCAGCCCCAGTCACACATAAGACAAACAGAGAGTGCTCCGACCAGACAAGCCAGGAGTATTTGAATCTCTACTTTGATCTTCCAGATACCTCTTATCTCCAATACCAAATGGAGGGGCTTCAATCTCTCAGTCCAAACAGAGACCTCTACATGTATTCCCCCAGAAACAGGGTGTACCATCTAGAGACAGACAATATCCAGACACACAAAAATGACAGCTGAAACAAGTGTTTGGGGAAAAGGCCAGCTTGAGAGGAGAGGAAAAGGGGCAGGCTGCAGTTCCTGCCAAGAGTGCACTACCAGCAGGTCAGAAATTTCCTATTCCCTGGGGTCAAAAAGAAGGCGTCCCTTGGTCCCTAGGGTTTGAAAAAACCCATCGCTCTGGGGACCCTCCATGGAATGTGTCCCTTTGTCCCTCTGGTCAAAAGACCCATAGCTCTGGGGACACTCCGTAGACCTTTCTGTAGTAATTTCTGACGTGGAAACCCCTAGTCCCTGAGGTTTAAGCTGTCCCTTGGTCCCTAGGGTCTGAAAGACCCATTGCTCTGGGGACGCTTTACCCTTCACTAGTGACTCCAGCCTCCACAGTACAAGACACCCATCCATGGGGGACTCCCAGGTGGCCTTACCCAGGCGAGCGACTCATCCACCACTCAGATTTCTATTGAGTCCTCGTCATTGCGCTTCATGTTTCCAAGGAAAAACAGAAAGACAGTTTGCTCAGGAGGAAAATGAAACTAAGGTCAGGCCTTGAGGAGTAAATGGGAGAAGTTTGTCTGCCGGGGTCAGTCAATTCTCCTATTCACACAGCCTCGGGTCTGAGAACGGGACACAAAGGATCCCTTGCCCTCCTAGCTGGCTCACCAAAATTGTTACAGGAATAAGGTTCTTGCCTCTCACTGGTCAAGAATGAGCAGGTAAGGCACGTAGAGTTTTCCACAGGAGAAAAGCTTTATTGAAGAGGCTTGCAAGTAGAGATGAGGAGGGTCTAGAGCAATGCATAACCCCATCTCACAGAACAAAAGACGGGTCCAAGTTTTTAAAAGGTCTTGGGCGGGAAAAGATTCATGTTTATTAATAGACACAGGCAGAGATATATTAACTAAGGTGTGGGCACAGCAGCTTTCCAAGATGGCTCCTGTCCCGGAGGCCTCTGGCATTTGTAGCAGGACTTATTAGGGAGTGTCGTGCCTGCACAGTCTCTCGCTCCCCAGGTTCGATTCCCCGGCTGGGGCTGTAGTCCCTCACTGCTCCTGGTGGAAAGTCACACAGCAGTCACAGGTGGATGTTCTGCGCATATCCCTGAGGCTAGTTTCCTCCAGCCACTTCTGAAAGGCAACTTTAAAGAGTTTGTGGGCTATTTTTAGATACCCTGCCTTCTGTTCTGGGGAATGGCTTTCTTTCTATGCCTTGGCCCATTTCTTGTTAGTTTGTTTGCAGATTTGGGGGGCCCTCTCTTCCCTGTCTTAACAGTCCCTAGGTTCCACACCCAACCCCCTATTACCTCCCTGATAGTATAGTCTATTTCTCTTTTACTTGCTTCTCCTCTAACCACACCAGTCTCTTTCCTAGTCCTCAAACAGGCACCCTCTGATCTCAGGGCTTTTGCTCCCTTTCTTAATAAGACATCCTACAGAGAGAAAATATTTCCAAGCCATATATCTGGCAAAAGACTAGGGTCTAGAATATATAAAGAACTCTCAAAACTCAACAGTAAAAAAAAAAAAAAATTAAAAATGGGCAAATGATATGAAGAGACATTCAATGGAAGCGGATAGACAGATGGAAAATAAGCCCATGTAAAGATGTTCAACATCTCCAGCTGTTCCAAAAACCAAACCTGTTGCCATCGAGTCGATTCTAACTCATAGCAACCCTATAGGACAGAGTAGAACTGCCCCATAGAGTTTCCAAGGAGTGCCTGATGGATCTGAACTGCCAACCTTTTGGTTAGCAGCCGTAGCACTTAACCACTGCGCCACCAGGGTTTCCACCTATTAGTATAGCTACAATAAAAAATAGTGCTAATACCGAATTCTGACAAAAGTGCAGAGAAAGTGCGTCTCTTATACATTGCCTTGGTGATGTAAAATGGTACAGTCACTCTGGAAATCAGTTTGGCAGTTTCTTAAAAAAACTAAACACATGAACAATCACACTCCTAAGAATTTAGCCAAGAGAAATAAAAACTGAGGTCCACACAAAAAAAATTGTATGTGAATATCAGCTTTATTTGTAATATACAAAAACTGAAAACCACCAGAATGTCCTACAGTAGAGCTGTGGTTCATCTACACCATTGATAATTACTCAGCAATTGTTGTGCAATGCTATGCACAACAGCTTGACAAGATCTCAGGTGCTATTATGTTCAGTGAAAAAAGACAACCTCAAAAGATGACCTATTATGTGATTCTTGAAATGACAAAATTATAGAGATGGGAAAAGATTAATGGTTGCCATGCTCTAGGGATGGAGGCTGTGGTGAGAGGGTGTTACTATAAAGAGGTAGCACAAGACACCTCTTTGCCATCATGGAAGAGTTTGTAATTTGATTGTGGTGATGTTTACATGAATATACACATGTGATCAAAAGGCATAAAACTATACACACATACATGTACCAACGTCAGTTTTCTGGCATTGGTGTTGTTCTATAGTCAGGTAAGATGAAACCAGGGAAACTGGCTGAAGGGCACAGGAAACTTCTTTGTACTCTTTTTGCAATTTCATGTCAATCTACAATTATTTCAAAATACAAACTGTAAAAAATAAACAAAAACCCGACGCTGCACACCATCAAAAAAAAAAAAAAAGGAAGAAACTACTGGTTCTTGTAACAGCGTGAATGAAGCTCAGATTATTACGCTGAGTGAAAGAAGTCATACCTGAGAGTGCATACTGTTAAGCTTTCATTTTTGTGACATTCAAGAACAATCAAAACTAGTCTAGTGTTGATGTAAATCGGAATAGTAGTTACATGAAGGAGATACGTGGGGTGCTTGAAGTGTTCTGGACCCCTGGTGCTGCAGTGGGTAACAGCTCTGCTGCTAACTAAAAGGTCATCAGTTGGAATCAACCATCCACTCCTTGGAAATCTTATGGGGCAGTTCTACTCTGTCCTATAGGGCTGTTATGAATCATAATCAATTCATCCGCAATGGGTACAGGAAGTATTCTAGATATCTTCCTTTGGGTGGTGATAAAGAGGTATGTACAGAGATTAAGCTATACACGTAAGAAAAGTATATAGGCCTGTTATATTAAAAATTAAAAGAATGAGAAAAAAATCCTGTCTGGTCTTGTTTTATAAATTTCTGCACTTCCAGTATAGGCCATAACCAAGGGACAGCTCATTCTTTCTACGCACCTGGGGACATTACCCATTTTCATTTTCCTCCACTCAGGACATGGAAAAAATAAAACACAGAGAAAAAACTTTCTTCTTAATTCCCTCCTGGAATGTTCCCTTGCCCCTAAACTGTGTTTCTACTCTAATCATTTTTATTGTAAAGTTTGAGGACCACTGCCCCTGTAAGGTCGTGCTGCAGGAGTTCCCCATAATCAGACTCTGAGATGGGCTTAGTAATGGGAGGTGTTTAGCAGTGACCTAGGAATTGCGGGTCCCTTAACATCTCCAAATATTCCAGGATTGACCCTTCCAGTTGCCAAGATCCTATTTCAAATTCTTTGCCTGAACCTTGCCTGCAATAAGGGCTGAAGCAGGGAATTCCGCTGCAAACCATTTGTCAGGGCACATTTTTGGGTCTGGACTTGAGCAGATCCTGTATGATGACCCTTACCTTTCCCTATCTTCTTTCAGTTGAGTAACATTGACCTTGAACTGGAAGAAACCAACAGACTGTGCTACCAAGTCCCCTAGAGCCTTGCCCAATGGAGAGTTGGTCTGAGTCCTTAGAAATACAGCAATGATTTCACCATCTCGTAACAGAGGCTGACATGGAGGAATCACAGGTCTCCCCTCCCCCACCTAGCCTCACCAAATTCTACATTTCCTCTTAGGGTCTATGACTGTAGCCCCATCTTGAGAGCAGTACCTGCCTTAGTTACGTTTTTTTTTTTTTTTTTTTTTTAATGTAACCCAGCTTGAACTAGGTTAGGGGGTAAAAATGGTGATGGCAGAGATTACTATAAAGACTCAGGTTCCTCAAAGAACTCGGGAGAAGACATTCAGCAAGGACCTAGAAATGCACTGTGGTCAGGAATAAGGGCAGCCAGAGACCCAGGGAGCATCTTTCTTATCCCTTAGCTTTCTTCTTTGTGCAGGGGTCTCACTCTTCTCTCTGCCAACCAGATGGTTTTCCACTTCTTAGAGTGCATTGAGAGCTGAAGAGGACCACCCACACCAGAGTTCACAACTCATTTTTGCAAGATAGCTGCCTGCTTCCCATGGCCTCTCCTCACCTCTGCTCCATACACCCATACGCCTCTGCTTTAACATCTAATGTTTCAACATTGTCATTTTAGTCAGGTGCCCACCTGTACCCACCCAGCTGTTGTAGGCTTGGGGTCAGGAGACAAAATCTCTGGGGGCCATCTATGAGGGTGATAAGACAGTTCTTAGAGAAGAGGGGCTGGGCAGACAATCTAATATTTAGGGCAACAGCTTATGAAGATGTATGCAAATGTGCTATGGCCCTCAGGTGGAATGTTTTATCCTCATTCAAAATGATAGAATCAATTTTCTCCACTGGATGCTTGTGATGCCTAATTTATTTTGAGAGGGAAAAGAAAATTATTTAATCTTCAGGGGTTTCGGTGTGAAGGGTAAATTAAATAATGGCATGGAGCATATCATCTGCAGTCACCTTTCTTTCTTCACCCCGTTCCCAAAAACCACTTTTCTATGCCACAGTCATTAGAGATTATTTTAAGTTGTTTCGAAAGGAAAAATGCTTCTCTAACAACTATAAATGGCTTCTATTGTTGCTTTCAACCTTTTAAAAGTTGTTATATTTTGTAAAAATTAAATTCCATCAAACTCAGAATCTCTGGAAACTGAGCTTCCAGACTCCTCCAATTAAACCTCCCCCCTGCATCTATCTGCTGCAATATTTTGCCAATAAGCCATTCCAAGCCAAATATAGTTCTGATTCTCTCAGCACTTTCTGTAGCAATTAAGTGTGTATTTTTCAACATCCCATGTTGCATTTGGCATTCCCGTTCCGTTGGTCGCCTGTTTTCTGGCCACCTGTGATCTAATTTTGGCCTCCCCTGCACATGCTAACGTGGTTGCTTGCTTGCTCTTACCATGCTTTTGCAAATCTGTGGTGAACAAATCTATGCTTACGTCTTTTTTTTTTTTCCGCAAGCCTGTGAAATGAAGCAACTGACCCTGAGTGCCCTCCTCTCAGCTAATGACAAAGAGATCCATGTCTCCTTCTTAGATCCCAATCTTTGGCACCACACTAAATATCCACCTGTTTGCCCTAGAGTTCATTCCACTTTGAAAACAACACCTGTTGGTCAGTTATCCTATGCTCAGAGCTGTTCAATAGTTTACAAGTATCATCTCATTTCATCCTCACAACATTCCCATGAGGTGGCATTATTTTAGTCACTGTTGCAGGCTGGGTGGCCCCAGACAGGGCTATTGTGCAGGAAGTGTACTGGGGACTACTGTCAGGGTGAACACTGTGGGAGAAGGAAAGAAATCGGGGCTGAGCAAGGGAAGTGTTGAGCTGTGATGCAGTCACAAGAAGGACGGCAGAAAACTCCATAAGGGGCTCTGAACTGGGAAGGCCCTTCAGAGGAGTCTTAAATTGGAGTGAGGGGTCAGTCTTCACACGCCCACTTGGATTTGTCATTGAACATGGCACAGCATGGGGCCCACTACAGCCGCATACCAGAGAGAAGGAAACCCACCAAAGGCCATGAGTCACCTAAGGGCAAGCAGCTAGCCTAGTGAGCGGGGGGCGCCATGATTCTCACTCATATTCTGGTGTTTGGGTCCCCTCACACTGTCCTGTATGCCTCTGGAGGGCGCTCCCTTCCCCTGCTGCTGTGCCTTTCCCGTGTAGTCCGATCACTAGTCCCTTTACTGTCAATTATTTTGTCACCTTTCACAGAGAGGTGATTGTACTTCCCAGACATCTCTGCCACCCGTCACCCACATTTCCTTCTCTGTTGTCATCGCCTGACTTTACACTCTCATCAACTCTTGCTTCTGCTGCAAAGGACCTCTTTAAAGTGTTGAAGAGCAAAGATGTCACCTTGAAGACTAAGGGGCACCTGACCCAAGCCAAGGTATTTTCAATCACATCATATGCATGTGAAAGCTGGACAATGAATAAGGAAGACCAAAGAAGAATTGACGTCTCTGAATTGTGGTGTTGGCGAAGAATATTGAATATACCATGGACTACCAGAAGAACGAATAAATCTGTCTTGGAAGAAGTACAACCAGAATGCTCCTTAGAAGCAAGGATGGTGAGACTGCATCTTACATACTTTGGACGTGTTGTCAGGAGGGGTCAGTCTCTGGAGAAGCACATCATGCTTGGCAAAGCACAGGGTCAGAGGAAAAGGGGAAGACCCTCAACAAGGTGGATTGACACAGTGGCTGCAACAGTGGGCTCAAGCATAACAACGATTTTAAGAATGGTGCAGGGCCGGGCAGTGTTTCGTTCTGTTGTGTATAGGGTCACTATGAGTCGGGACTGACTCGACGGCACCTAACAAAAACAACTCTTGTCTAGACTAAGAAAATAGCCTCCAAGCTACTAGCACTGCTTTTAGTCACTCTTGACCTCCCAAGCTGCTGTGTATTATCGTGAACCACAGCTCTGATTAGGTTTTTCTCAGAAAAACCCAGTGGCTTCCCACTGCCCAGACTAATAAATAACACAGAACTGCATAGTCTGGCATTAAGATTGTCCATTATCCAACTTCACCTTTCGCTGATGCCATTCCTGCCATTCACAGTCACACTCTTCAGAGATGTTTCACCACTCCACTGCTGTGCCTTTGCAGAACCTGTTAGAATATCTGTACTGACTCCACTTGCCCCTTTTCTTGAATTTCACTCAGAAGCAACAAAACAAGGATAAGAGGTGTATTGGCAAGGGAGATTAGTCCTGGGAAAATGTTGAAATATGTCCTGGGGTAGCTAGAACAGAAAGAAAAAAAAAATTTATGAGGTAGTAAAGGGTAGGGGATAAGGTATTCAGAAATGAGGAGAGAAACATACTAAAATCGATAAAACCAAGAAAACCAAACCTGTTGCCATCGAGTCAATTCTGATTCATAGCAACCCTGTAGAATAGAGTAGAACCACCCTATAGAGTTTCCAAGGAGCTCCTGGTGGATTCAAACTGCCAAACTTTTGGTTAGCAAACATAGGTCTTAACCACTATGGCACCAGGGTGGCAATAATTTCCATTTCTTTATGTGCTACATTTATTTTACTGGTATATACATGGGTTAAGGAACCTAAGAACAAATGTATAAGCTGCAGTATTGACTTGTATATCCTTACTTGTATATCAAGAATTAGGGCCCTGGTGGTTCAGCGGTTAAGAGCTTGACTGCTAACCAAAAGGACCACAGTTTGAATCCACCAGCTGCTCCCTGGAAAGCATATGGGACAATTCTCCTCTGTCCTATAAGGTCACTATGAGTCAAAATTGACTCCATGGCAATAGGTTTGGGGTTTTTTTGTCTTATATCAAGAATTGCTGTAAAACAAATTACTCATGTGCATGTTACATGACTGCTGACTCAGAATCAGTTGGTCCTAGGTCTTAAATTGATAAAAAGTCTCACAAGACCCCATACACCCTATCTTAGGCTGGGTTCTCTAGAGAAACAAAACCAGTAACACATATAAATATGTGTAGAGAGAGATTTATATCAAGGAAATGGCTCACACTCTTACAGAGACGGGAAAGTCCCAAGTCCGTGGGTAAGGATAGAGACCTATCCCGATTCACGTAGCTGCAGGGGCTGGAGAACCCAAAATCGGCAGGTCAGACAGCAAGGCTCTGGCTCACAGGCTGCAGAGACCGACAAATCCCAAGGTCGGCAAGCGAAACGGCAGGTAAACTGCTAGCTCAGTCCAAAAAACTGCAGGTCAGGCAAACAGGGGCCAGCTTCAGGATCCAGAGCAAGCAAAAGCCCCCAAACCTTGCCAGAAAGGCCACTTATATTCGATTCAGGCCTCACCTCCAAAGAAATTCCTTTTCAACTGATTGACTACTCACACCAGATTCCATCATGGAGGTGATTCATATTATATCAAATCTCATCGTGGAAGTGATCACATCATCATACAACTGACAAACTACATCATAACTGCCAAATCACTGAGAATCACGGCCCAGCCAAGCTAACATACAACCTTAATGATACCTGCCCCCCGCCCCCGTCAGATGTCTTAGCTCAGAAGAAGGGCTGGCAGCTGGTACAGAGCCCAGCATCCAGGCAGGCAGCAGGGACATTGGGAGAACTCTCATCGCATAGGCAGAGCATCCAGGCTCCTTACTGTCCGAGTTCAGTTGGTGCAAGAGGTTGAGATTAAATTGGTGTCGAAGCTTTAATCAAGGGAGCCACGCCGACATTTCTCCTGGATCTCTGTTCTGGTTGTGCTACATCTCTCCAGAGGTTCCTGCCACATGGCAGCCCTTCAAGTGCAGCTGCAGTTCATCAGTCAGGACTTTGACAAGGAGCAGTACAGATGGCTAAGTACAATCAGCTTGATTCACTGAGCTCCATTTAACTTCCACATTTATCTTAACTCTCAACATTATAGAGGACAGCGTTGCAAGAAAGTAGACGCAGATACCCCTGGGCTGGAGTAGGGGTTCATACAGCTGTTAGCCTTTTCCTTGTGCCATATATTTACCTCTTAAAGTAATTTGTTTTCTTTTGTGATATTTTTGAAATGTGTTTACATTTTATCAGCTGTAAAAAGAATTAACAGAGAAATAACAAGATGATGGCTAGTATTGCCTACTACCTTTTTAAATACTAAGATAGGTGTACTAAGTTGATGCAATTTTCATAGTTTTTATGAATAGACTTCAATTACTTTCTCTATAGATTTTTATATAAACTGTTCTTTTGGTTCTGAAATTGTCTCTAAAGGAAATTGTAACTTTCTCAAAGATTATTCCTTATGTCCTCTTTGCAACGAATGGGATTTTACCAAGTTTGAATGCCAAATTTATTACAATGATTAAAGAAAATCATTACTACAAATACAACCACCTCTCCTCCATTCCCATTCACATCCTATTTCTCCTTTTTCTCAGTCACCTCCTGCTTCCCAAGATAAAAAATCACTTTGAAAAAAAAGTCAAACGTGTTGTCATCAAGTCTATTCTGACTTATAGTGACACTATAGGGCAGCATAGAACTGCCCCATGGTGTTTCCAAGAAGATGCTGGTGGATCTGAGCTGCTGACCTTTTCGTTGGCAGCTGCAGCTCTTAAGCACTGTGCCACCAGGGCTCCTTTTAAGGAGAGAGGATGTTGGAATAAACAGTGTTCTATTTAAAATAAATAATAGGCAAATAAAATTAAATTTAATATAAATTCTTAATTCTTCAGATTTTTATTAGACTAATAATTTTTTTTTTTTTAATAATAGAAGAAAGGCATTGCTTAACATGGTAAAGAATCTATTTCAAATGACCATCTAACACTGTCCTTTTTGGTGATACACTGGCAGCATTCCTATTAAAACCTGGAATAAGAGAAGAATGCTTGCTATCACTTAATGAATTTTGAGTTTTCCTCGGTAATTCTAACCAATGCATCTGAAAAGAAAAAAATTACAAATATCATAAAAGAAAAATCAAAATTTTTGCAAATGATGTAAATACTTCAAAAACATTGCTATGGATTTATCTTGCTCTTCTTTTTCTGGTTTTCTAAAGTGGAAGCTTAGATTATTGATTTGAGGACTTATATAAGTATTTAATGCTATAAATTCTCCTCCAATCACTGGCTTAGCTGCATCCTACACATTTTGATATGCTTTATTTTCTATTTTGGGTCAGTTTAAAATATTTTCTTATTTCCCTGAAACTTCCACTTCAACTCATGAATGATTTAGAATTATGCTGTTTAAATTCCAAGTTTGGGGAGATTTTACTGTTTTCATTCCGTTTTTTATTTCTAGTTTAATTCGATCATGTACAGAGAATATTTTTTGTATGGTTTCAATTCTTTTAAATTTGTATATGGTCTGTCGTGACAAATGTTCCAAGTTCACTTGAAAATATTTTGTATTCTTCCATTTTGCAGTTGAATGTTTCACAAATGTCAAGCTGATCCAGTTGGTTGGCTCATGTTATTCAATTCTATATATATATATTTTTTATTCTATCAAAGTAATTGAGGGAAGAGCGTTGAAATCTCCAACTGTAATTGTGGATTTGCCTATTTCTCTTTTCAGCTCTGTCAGCTTTTGTTTCATGTATATATGTGTATGTATATACATATTATTTGCCTTGGGTGAAAGTTTACAGAGCAAATTAGTTTCTCATTCAATAATTTATATATAAAGTGCTCCATTATATTGGTTATAATCCCTGCAATGTGTAAGCACTTTCCCCATTTCCACTCTGAGTTCTCTGTTCCCATTCTTCTAGCTCCCTGAGGTACACTTTCCTCAGGGTCATTATTGTTTATTTTATAGGCCTGTTATCTGACTGAAAGGTGATCTCTGGGAGTGCTTCAGATCCAAGTTAGAAGGGTGATGATGAAGGGCCATAGTCTCACGGGTTCCTCCAGTCTCTATCAGAACAATAAGTCTAATCTTTTTATGAATTTGGATTTTGTTCTACATTGTTCTCCTGCTCTGTCCGGAATCTTCTATTGTGATCCTGGCCAGAGCGGTCAGTAGTGGTAACCAGGCACCGTCTAGTTCTTCTGATCTCAGGCTACTGGAGGCTGTGGTTCATGTGGGCCATGAGTTCTTGGTACGAATTGCTTCCTTGAGTCTTTGGTTTACTTCACTCTCCTTTGCTCTGGATGGGGAAAGACCAATAGTTGTGTCTTTTTTTTTTTTGGCGGGGGGGCGGGAATGTTATCATTATTTTATTTTAGCAGCAGAACACCCCAGTGAAGGTCATGAGTTACTTTTGTCCAGCTGGAGCAAGGCTGAAAAAGCATGACATTCTAGAAAAGGCAGGGGCTTTGAACTCAGACAAACCTATATTTCAATCCTTGCTGCACCCCTCCCCCTCTCTTTGTATGATCTCGTGCAAGTTATTTAACCAGCTTTAGCCTCTATTTGTCATCTGCAAAATATTGTTGTTGTTTGGTGCTGTTGAGTTGGTTCTGACTCATAGCAATCCTGTGTACGACAGAACAAAACACTGCCTGGTCCTGTGCCATCCTCACAATCGTTGCTATGTTTGAGCTCGTTGCTGTAGCCACTGTGTCAATCCATCTCGTAGAGGGTCTTCCTCTTTTTCACTGACCCTCTACTTTACCAAGTATAATGTCCTTCTCTAGGGACTTGTTCCTCCTGATAACATGTCCAAAGTACATGAGATGAAGTCTCACCGTCCTCGCTTCTAAGGAACATTCTGGCTGTACTTCTTCCAAGACAGATTTGGTTGTTCTTCTGGAAGTCTATAGTATATTCAATATTCTTTGCCAACACCATCAATTCTTCAGTCTTCCTTATTTATTGTCCAGCTTTCGCCTGCATATGAGGCAGTTGAAAATACCATGGCTTGGATCAAGCACACCTTTGTCCTTAAAATGACATCTTTGCTTTTCAACACTTTAAAGAGGTATTCTGCAGCAGATTTTTTTTCTTTTTTTTTACTTTCTCATTCAACAATTTATACACAAATTGTTTTCTGACTTAGGTTTTGATCCCCTTGATGTGTCAACACTCTCCACTTCTCCGCCCTGGGTTCTAATTTCCATTCGTCCCATTTTCCTGTCCCTTCCTGCCTTCTCATCTTTGCTTTTCAGCAGGTGTTGCCCATTTGGTCTCATTTACGTGACTGAACTAAGAAGCACATTCCTCATGTGTATCATTGTTTGTCTTATAGATCTGTGTATTCTTTGGCTGAAGGGTGAACTTCAGGAGTGACTTCAGTTCTGAGGTAAAGGATGCCTGGGGGCCATACTGTGGGGGTCTCTTCAGTCTCTGACAGACCAGGAAGTCGGTCTTTTTTTGAGAATTTGAATTTTGTCCTACATCGTTCTCCCGCTCTATCTGGGACCCTCTATTGTGAGTGTACTGAGTGTACTCCCATACATCCTCCCATACCTATTCAGCATACATATCTTTCTATGTATCCACTTGTAAATTATTGTTTGTTATTACTATTGTTGCAGGGTTGTATATGTTGTAGTATTTAGCATAGTTGCCTTCTATTCTTGTGTATATCTCAGCGTCTTTCTTTGCCTTGATCATGTTGTGCTGAATTTCCCCATATTGTGTATTGCCTTTCCCTTCACCAGAGTTAACATGTGCCTACTTTCTAGTTGATGGTTTTCCCTCCCTCCCCCTCCTGCCCCTGGTAACCATCAAAGAATGTTACTTTCTGTGTGTCAACTTTTTTTAACTTTTTATAATAATGGTGTCATACAATATTTGCCCTTTTGTGACTGACTTATTTCACTCAGCAGAATGTCCTCCAGATTCATCCGTGCTGTGAGATGTTTCACAGGTTTGTCATTGTTCTTTATCTTTGTGTAGTATTCCATTGTGTGTATGTACCACAGCTTTTTGTTATTGTTGTTTTGTTTTTATCCATCCATCCATTGATGGACTTTTAGGTTGTTTCCATCTTTTTGTGAATAACACTGCAATGACCATGGGCGTGCATATGTCTATTCTTGTTTTTCCTGGTTCTTATTTCTCTTAGACATATACCTAGAAGTGGATTGCCAGATCATATGGTATTTCTATTTCTAGCTTTTTAAGGAAGCACTGTATCATTTTCTACAGTGGTTGTACCATTTTATATTCCCACCAGCGGTGTATAAGGGTTCTAATCTCTTCACAACCTCACCAGGATTTGTTGGTTTTTGATTTTTGGATCAGTGCCCTTCTCACAGGGTTGAAATGATATCCCATTGTAGCTTTGATTTGAGTTTCTCTAATGGCTAATGATCATGAGCATCTCTCCATGTGTTTGTTAGCTGCCTGAATGTCTCCTTTGGTGAAATGTCTGTTCATGTCCTTTGCCCATTTTTTAATTGGCTCGTTTGTCTTTGTTGTTGAGGCATTGACGTTTTCTATAAATTTCAGATGTTAGGTCTTTGTCAGGCATGTTGTAGCCAAAAATTTTTCCCAGTCTGCAGGTTCTTTTTTTAGTCTTTGGCAAAGTCTTTTGATGAGCATAAGTGTTTAATTTTTAGGAGGTCCTGGTTATCTAGTTTGTCTTCTGCTGTTTATGCATTTTTAGTTATGTTTGGTATTCTACTTATGCCTTATAGTAGGCCCCTTAGCATTGTCCCTATTTTTTCTTCCATGATCTTTATAGTTTTAGGCTTTACATTAAGACTTTGATCCATTTTTAGTTTTTGTGCATGGTGTGAGGTATGGGTCTTGTTTATTATTCTGCAAATGGATATCCAGTTTTGCCAGAATCATTTGTTAAAGAAACTTTCTCTTCCCCATTTAGTGGATTTTGACCTTTTGTCAAAAATCAGTTATCCATAGGTGGATAGATTTACTTCTGGGTTCTCAATTCTGTTCCATTTGTCTATGTGCCTGTCGTTGTACAAGTACCAGACCGTTTTGACTTTCATTGCTGTATAGTAGGTTCTGAGATCAGGAAGTGTGAGGCCTCATACTTTGTTCTTCTTCAATAATGCTTTGCATATCTTGGGTCTCTTTCCTTTCCATATAAAGTTGATGATTAGTTTTTCCATCTCATTAAAGAATGTTGTTGGAATTTGGATTTGGACTGCTTTGTATTTGTAAATCACTTTAGTTAGTACCGACATTTTCATAATGTTAAATATTACTATCCATGAGCATGATGTTTTTCCATTTATACAGGCCTCTTTGGCTTCTTGCAGTAGTGTTGCATAGTTTTCTTTGTATAAGTCTTTTGTATCCCTAACACATAAAACTAGTTGCCATAGAGTTGATTCTGATTCACAGTGACCCTATAGGACAGAAGAGAACTGCACCATAGGGTTTCCAAGAAGTGGCTGTTGGATTTGAACTGCTGACCTGTTGGTTTGCAGCCTAGCTTTTAACCACTATGTCACCAAGGCTCTGACCTAGTTAGGTTTATTCCTGAGTATTTTACCTTTTAGGGGGGCTATTGTTATTGGTATTGTTTTCCTGTTTCCCTCTCTGAGTTCTCTTTGTTAGTGTAGAGGAATCCAACTAATTTTTCTAAGGTGATCTTGTACCCTGCCAATTTGCTGAATCCTTCTATTAGTTCCAATAGTTTTCTTCTGGAATCACTGGGATTTTTTACATATAGAATCATATCATCTGCGAATGCAATAGTTTTACCTCCCTGGTGGCACAGTGGTTAAAAGCCCAGCTGCTAACCAAAAGGTCAGCGTTTTAGAATCTACCAGCTGCTCCTTGGAAACCTTATGGAGTAGTTCTACTCCGTCCTATAGGATAGCTATGAGTCAGAATTGACTTGACGGCAATGGGTTTGGTTTTTCAGAACGAATTTGGATGCCCTCTATTTCCCTTTCTTGCCTTATTGCTCTAGTTTGGACATCCAGTTCCATACTGAATAACAGTGGTGTGATAAAGGGCATCCTTGTCTGATTCCCATTCTCAAGGGAAATGCTTTCAGTCTCTTTCCATCGAGGTTGGTTTCGTATATATGCCCTTAATTATGATGAAGAATTTCCCTTCTATTCCTATTTTGATGAGAGTTTTTTATCAGAAATGGGTGTTGGGCTTTATCAAATGCCTTTTCTGTATCAATTGAGATGATCATGTGATTCTTGTCTTTTGTTTTATTTATGTGGCGGATTATGTTGATTGATTTTCTAATGTTGAACTACCTTGTATACCTGGTGTGACTCCCGCTTGCTCATGATGTATTATTTTTTTGATATGCTGTTGAATTCTGTTGGCCAGAATTTTGTTGAGAATTTTTGCATCTATATTCATGAATGATATTGGTCTATAATTTTTATAATTTGTGTGTGTGTGTGTGTGTGTGTGTGTGTCTGATGTCTTTGCCTGGCTTTGGTATCAGGGTTATGCTGGCTTCATAGAATGAATTTGGGAATATTCTTTCCTTTTCTATGTTCTGGAACAGTTTGAGTAGTGTTGGTGTCAACTCTTGTGAATGATTGTAGAATTTCCCAGTGAAGCTATTTGGGCCATGATTTCATTTGTTGAGAGGTTTTTTTTTTGTTTGTTTTTTGTTTTTTTTGTGATCTCTTCAATTTTTTCTTTTGTTATGGATCTGTTTAGATTTTCGACCTCAGTTTGTGTTAGTTTAGGTAGGTACTGTATTTCTACAAATTTGTTCATTTCTTCTAGGTTTTCAAATTTGTTGGAGTATAATTTTTCTGTTATAATCCTTTTAATTTCAGTTGTAATATTACCCATCTCATTTCTTACTTGAGTTATTTGCATCTTCTCCTTCTTTTCTTTTGTCATTTTGGCCAGTGGTTTGTCAACTTGATTCTTTCAAAGAACCAACTTCTGTCTTGTTGATTCTTTCAATTATTTTTCTGTTTCATTTATTTTTGCTCTATTCTTTATTAGACCATTTATATTTAATGTAATTATTGATATATTTGGATTTAGATCTGCCATCTTATTACTAGTTTTCTGCTTGTGCCTTCTTTTTTTTTAAATTGTTCTGTTTCCCATTTCTTGCCTATTAGGATTATTTAAATATTTTCAAGAATCCATTTTAGTTAAGCAATTGTGGTTTTGACTATATCTCTTGTATATAGTTTTTTATAGTGGTTACTCTAGGGATTATAATGTGCAAACTTAACTTTTTACAGTCCACTTAGAATCAATATTTTACCCATTTCAAGTGGAATATAAAAACCTGACCACTTTATTCTCCCTCTATATACTGTTGTCTTATAAATCACATCTGCATACATTGATAACCCCAGTAAGCAATGTTACAATTTTTGCTCTTAATGATTTTAAAGGATTCAAGAGAAGCAGAATATGAGTTGATGTGAATCCAAGTCTCTCATCCTTTGATCTGAGAGAATTTTTAAAAAGTATCATGGAGAAAGTAAGGGAGGAAGAGATAAAAAATGGAAGCAAGGAAGTAAGTAAGTAAATTAGCACATTCAGTTTACTTATACCTCATCTCTTTCTCAAGTACTACACGCTTTCAAGAAAAAAACCTCAGCAGTCATTCAGGGAAGGCAAAATTTGTCCACTATAATATCAAGCATTTCTTGGATGGACCCCTGCATGAGAACATGAACTTATGGAAGGTAGAATGCTACAAACACCTCTCTGAACACGTCAACATGCTTGTGAAAACAGGCACAATTAGTGCCTGGAGTTTACGAGCACCTCTCCAGACCCCTCCAGGGCTAAAAGTTTGTGAAGGGGTTTGTTTATGAAGAAGAGAGCAAGCTAGAGACAGGGCTCAAGGAGGTGCCATGTCTGGCTCTCAGTCTTCTTTGGGGAGTCCTCTGCAATGGCCACTTCCACCCTGCCTGCAGGGGCCACTGTCCTCCTATCAGGGCCAGTGGAGCCCAGAGATGCCACCTGCGAGTTCCTTCCCCAAGCCTCTGGGGTTATCTCACAGATTAGAATAAACATTTCTGAGAGTATCTTGATTAGATAAAACCCCAGTGGGCTTTTACCTCATTTGCCTTAGAAAACAAAACATTCAACTAAAAATAGTCCTCTCCTAGGACTAAATAGGAAAAAGCTTCTGGAGACAGGTTTTCTGGGGATTCAGTAAAATCACAGACTGGCTCAGCTCATTTTGAGAAAAATGTCCTGGGTACCTCCCGTGAGCTGGCACAGTGTGTGTGTGTGGTGGCGGCGGGATGGGGAGCATAGGAGACTCTGATGAGGTCATTTCTTTAAGGAGGAAACAGTTTATTGAAGTGGGGGCAAAAAGCAGTAACTAAAAGCAGTTTTATGAGAGAGAGAGATTGAGAGAAAAAGGAGGAAGAGAAGACTGTTATGGATTGAATTGTGTCCCCCCACCCTTCCAAAATGCCTGTCAACTTGGATAGTCCATGATTCCCAGTATTGTGTGATTGTCTACCATTTTGTTATCTGATATAATTTTCCTAAGCTTTGTAAATCCTACCTCCATGATGTTAATGAGGTAGAATTAATGGTAGTTATGTTTATATGTTTATGAGGCAGGACTCAATCTACAAGATTAGGTTGTATTTTAAGTCAATCTCTTTTGAGATATAAAAGAAAGAAGGGAGCAGAGAGACACAGGGACCTCATACCACCAAGAAACAAGAGCCAGGACAATAGCACGTCCTTTGGACCCAGGGTCCCTGGTTGGAGAAGCTCCTCAACCAGGGAAGACTGATGACAAGGACCTTCCCCCAGAGCTGACAGAGAAAGTCTTCCTTTGGAGCTGGCAACCTGATTTCAGATTTCTAGCCTCCTAGACTGTGAGACAATAAATTTCTCTTTGTTAAAGCCATCCACTTGTGGTATTTCTGTTATAGCAGCACAAGATGACTAAGACAGAGACCTTTCTCAGTGTTTCGACCACAAATCAGGTCTAAATTGCAAATCACTATTTCTCATGGGTTAAATATTAATCCCCAATTCTCACAACAAATATGTGGTACCAACACTAAGGAACGGCCTTAGCTGTGACAGTCATGGCTCATTAAAACTTTGTCGTTGTTGTCGTCTGCCTTTGAGTCAGCCCCCCACTCATGCGCAATGGAATGAAATGCTGCCCAGTCCTATGCCATCCCCATGATTTGTTACATTCATGATGTGTAGGGTTTTCATTGGCTGATTTTTGGAAGTAGATTACCAGGCCTCTCCTCTTTGTCCATCTCAGTCTGGAAGTTTGCTGAAACCTGCTCACCACCACAGCAACACACAAGCTTCCACTGACAGATGGGTGGTGGCTGTATATGAGATGCAGTGGCTGGAAATTGAACTTCATGCACAGAAGGTAAAAATTCCATCACTGAACCACCAATGTTGTGAGCTCATAAGTGGGGGGTGTTTTAAGATGCTATCTTTGTGGTAACTCATTGCACAGCATAGAAAACTAATGCACACTCCATACAAGTGACCCCAGCACCCCCTGACACCCAGTCAATGCAATTTCCTAGTAAAGGGCGTGGAAAATGCTGCCACATGGGACAGCTCACCCTCCTCAGAACTGCCATGTTCCTTCCCACCTCAATTCTGCCTTACAAAACCTCCTCTTGTGCCTGTCATAGTTCTGAATAAAAGTTTGCTAATGAGGAAGCCCTGGCAGTGTGGTGGTTAAGTGCTACAGCTGCTAACCAAAGAGTCAGCAGTTGGAATCCGCCAGGCGCTGCTTGGAAACTCTATGGGGCAGTTCTACTCTGTCCTATAGGGTCACTATGAGTTGGACTCGACTCGACGGCACTGGGTTTTTTTGGGTTAATGATGGTGAAGGAGTCCCTGGGTGGTGCAGATGGCTAATGAGCTCAGCTGCTAACTGAAAGTTTGGAGGTTCGATTCTACCCAGGAGCACCTTGGAAGAAAGGGCTGATAATTCACTTCTGAAAAATCAGCCATTGAAAATCCCGTGAATCACCACAGTTCTACTCTGACACACATGGGGTCACCATGAGTGGAAGCTAACTCGACAATTGGGTCTGGTAATGATGTGGGTGACAGATGTGAAAAATAAACAACAGAGAAACACATAAAGGCATGTCCTCCGCCTGGAAGGCTCTTCCCACCCTTTTCAGTGTGAATCCACTGTGGCCTTACCCTCTCCCCCCAGCCCCTAGCATGGTTCGTGGACCTCTGAGAGCTCACAGAATATCAGCAATGAGCAGGTGGCCTGATAATGCTGGGGCATGAAGTCTCGAGAGCTAGGGGTAGAGTGACTTCTTTTTCTTGGCTGCAGGGAGCCATGGGCAGTGTCGGAGCAGAAGCATTACTTGACCAAGCAGGCTTCAGGTCATTTTCCCTCCCAGAGATGGGTGGGCCAGAGTGGTGAATGGTTCCTCCAGTGGCTGGCTGTCACTGGACAAACCAACTCAGCACCAGGGCTCCCTGAAGGAGGGGGTTGGACAAGTACAGACCTCTCGCTGAGAGGCAGGATCAGCAGCCACTTTCAGCACAATATTTTCCGCTTCACTAAGCCTTTGGGTCAGGTTCTTACTTAACTTACCTCCTTCAGGTGTTTGGCATATATGTTTTTCCACTTCCTTCACCAGGCATCCTCCTTGGCCTCTCTGGACAGCGATGATCAGGCTTGGTGGCTTCAGGGCCACCACAGGCTATATGCTGTGCTGGCTCCTGGAGCCATACCAGGAGTGAGAGCTTAAAAGAGTGGAATTCCAGTGCTCCAACTGTAGTCCTGACATGCATCACAAGATAAGGGGAAGTAGGCCTTCTCATGCTGTAGCTTTTATCTTGTAAAACTCACTCATCACACCTGCCAACAATTGTTCTCCACCCCCACCCCTCCTTCACCCAGCCATGTTTTCAACCTGACAACTACCTAGTGGATTATCCTTAAAAAATAAGCAATGCTGTCTTTTCACTGCTTAAAGCCTCTGACCATTTCCCACCACCCTCAGGTGAAATGTCAGTCTGGAATCCAAAGCCTCCTGAGGCCAGGCTACCTCACTCTCTGCTTCCGACGACATGTGCAGGACCCAGGGCACACACATTGGCCCTAATGCTAAGTAGGTGAGCTCCTGGGTCCCTGGCAGGGCTGGCAGGACCCCAGCTGGCTTCTAGCCAGCTCTCTGCGCTTCTCTCCATCCACAGCACCCAGCCACTCTCCTGGGTTTCAATGACAGTACTGTGAAGGAATATGCAGTAAACGTGACTGACAGCTTGGAGCAGCATGTCTCAGGGTGGTTGGGGCGCAGCAGGGTGTCTTAGATTCTCATTTCTGCCAGGGCAGACCTTCCCTACCACCCTGAGCCTGTACACACCTTACTCCAGACCTGAAGCGGTGCCACTCACCACACTCTCCCTATGGTGCTTTTTTTCTTAGCCCACTCACTCTAGGAAGCCACCTTTTCTATGCATTTGTTCTCGTTTGTCAGCTCTCTTTCAGTAGAGAGAGCACAAGCCCTGGGGAACAGGAAGCCTGCTACATGGTTCAGGGTTCAGAGCAGGCACTGAGAACCCAGAGCAACCAAAGTGTGTATGGACTGACCAATGCTTATGTCTATTTCACTAATGTCTGGCAATCATGGTTTGACCTGTATCCACAGCAGAACATTGGGATTTTTCCAATTCTCATAGGGGCGTCTTTATAACGAGAACTAATCAAGCATACACCTGTGACTTTGAAATGGCACTTTCAAGGGTCCCTGGGAACAGCATTTATGCCTTTTTAGTGCTTAATCAAAATCTGGTGTCATTACGCGGAGGGGGTACTTGGCTGGAGGTCTAGTCATCTAGGTGGAGGGCGCTGGGCTGGAGGTCTGGTCACCTGGGGGGCGGGTGCTAGGCTGGGGGTCTAGTCACCTGGGTGGGGGGTGCTGGGCTGGAGGTCTGGTCACCTGGGTTGAGGATACATGGCTGAGGGTCTGGTCACCTGGGTGGAGGATGCTGGGCTTTGGGTCTGATAACCTGGGTGGGGGATGCTGGCTGGGGGTCTAGTCACCTGGGTGGGGGATCTGGTCACCTGGGTGGGGGGTGCTGGGCTAGGTTTCCAGGCTCAGCATTTCTCCTCACTGTCAGGACATCTTTGGAAAAGGCTCTTGGGTTTGCTGGCCTCACCTTTCCTGTTTGTAAACTGCAGGTGTTGAGCGGGATGTTCTCCGAGACCCTCCCAGGCCTAGCAGCCTATGATTTTGAGTCTAAGGAGACTATGTTCCTTTCTCCCAGGATGAGAAATCATGTGTTACAAAGAAAGAATCTAGACTAGGGAGGCAACACCCTGAGGTCCCTGAGGGGTATGGCTTTGGACAAGACACCACCTCTCACTGGTCCTCAGACTCTACTAGTTAAAAGGGGCTCTGATAAAATGTCCCCAGGGGCCTCTCCTCATAGAAAGTCCTCTTCTCTCCTCTTGGGAAGAGCATTCTAAGAACCGGCTGCTGTGTGGAGCCTTCCATGATAGCTTTCGGTCACCCCATAACCTAACCTGCCCTTCATGCTACTCTGGGGGAGAAAATGAGGGCTTCCAGAACTGGTCTAATTTGGATGTTGCAAACTGGAGGCTCATGGACGGAGGTGAATCTTATTCCCATTTCTCTGATTGGCAACAGAAGCCTAGTGAGCTCAGGTGAACCGCCAGCCAAGTGGCAGCTCCACTCCTGAAAAAGCAAGGATGAGGGTCACAACAGCTTTTCCGAAGCCAAGCTTCTTCTCTGCTCATGCTGGAAGGAACCTACCTGCCACTTGCTCCAGGCCCTTCTGCAGCATCCAAGACTTGCACAGGCACCTGTTCCCTCATTAGCCTTTCTCTGAACATGGAAGAAAAGGCTGGGTAGTGGCCTGTGAGGCAGAAAGCAATACAAGTTTGCAGCTGTGTTGAGCTCAAGAAAGGTTATCAGACTCTGCAGAAATGGCCAAATATCAGTACTTTGAATCCTCAGCCCAGCCTTCTCCAAGTGCCCACAATGTACCTAGGCAGGGCCACCCCCTGGGAGGAAGGCATCCTGCCTTGCCCCCTCATGCATCCTTGGGACTCGCAAGGACCAGCCTGTCACTGACATCTGTGAGGTGGGTGGGTGGGAGGCAGGAGCACCTGGCCAGAAGGACAGAATGGTAGCGGACGGGGTCAGGGCTGCTACCCTGTGCCAAGCGCATTGCCACCCCTAGATGGAATGCCACCCCACAGGCATCCAGGCGCCGCCCCAGGAGCAGGTTTGACAGCAGAGGAGACTGGGACTGGGGGTTCCCACACCTGTCCCAGGTCACATGGAAGGACGGTGGAGGACAAAGGCTTTAACCTGGCCCTGAGGCGTCCCCACGCCTCCAGCACCCCCTGCCCATGGTCAACTGTAGCCTCAGACCTTCCCAGGCACGCAGTCCCCACACCTTTCTCCCCTGGGTGATGTATCTTCCCCTCCCGTATCTTTTGAGTTAAGGAAACATTTCTACGTAATATTTGAATGTTGTTTCTGATTGGCTTTCCCTCTGCTCTTCTTTAGAAACAGTGATCATGCATATGTTAGCTCTCAGTAGTTCTGTTTGTCATTCCTTCCATCTTCTTTCTCATCCATTTTGTGCTTTTGGTGTTTTCTTCAGCAGTCTGAAAGAGCCTCCCAAGTTTTCTTTACATAACACAGTTTTGCTTCTCCAAAGTGTGGCTTCTGAGCTTTAATCTGTCAATTGGTTTGTTTGTTTTTCTGCTGGGCTATTCACTGTTTGCTTGCTCATAGTCCCTCGTTTCCCCTTTCCCCTCTGTTCTCTCAGTGTATTAGCATACTATCCCATTTTTATCCCACGTTGCCTTTAATTTCCGTACGAATGCTAAGCACATGTGGCCATTTCCTTTTCACAAGTATGCTGTACTTTCATGTCTCTTGTCAGTTATGATCACCTCCGTCCTTTATCTGAAAATCTTATTTAAATAGAGTCCTCATTATTTTAAAAATTTTCCTGTTTACTCAGCCTAATGGGTAGACACAATCTGAGTCCTCTTCCAAATGTTCGTTAAATGGCATTCAAATCAGAGCAGCCCAGCACAGACAGACATATCTTTAGTACATGTACCTGCAGGTATGTGTGTGCTGGCATATGTGTTTATAGAGGACACAGTTAACAGATGCTTCTCAGATGTAACCAAACAGCTTGTAAGAATGGTTTTCTGGGTTTGAAAGCTTAGGACCTTAGTCTCAGGGGACAGCTCAGTCAATTGGCTTAATATAATTCCCACAGTTCACGTTCTGCATTGGCAACTGCTTTCCATAGATTGACCAGAAGAGTTTTTGCCAACCGCACAATATGGCAAAGGAGAAAATGCCAAGAAGTATCTTCGGATAGATGACAGAGTGGAACGTGTATGAAGAGCCCACCTGAATGACCTTGAAAATATTGTGCCATTTTTCTTGGCATTGGCCTTCTGTATTCCTCGAGTGATCCGGATCTCTCTGCAGCCCTCCTGCACCGCAGACTCTGTTGGAGCACAGATCTACCACACAATTGCATATCTGACACCCCTTCCCCGGCCAAATTGAGCTTTGACTTTTTTTTTTGGATAGGGCGTTACATTTTTCATGCCTTATAGTTTGATGAAGAATAGACTGTACTTGTAAGGAGAATCATAAAACTGAACATCCCACTGGTTTTTGTTAAGAATTCTGGACTTGCAGTTTATAATGAAGACTTTCTTAGGTTTTAGGGGGAGTGGCAGGATTTAAGAGCTGGGCAAAACCCATTTTGAATACTAGCATCAACAAAGTCCTTCATTCTCCTTTTATATTTGCACTAGAAATTTAGCATAATGATTCTTAAATCTTTTGCCTGATTTTTTAAAATACTTTGTTATACATTTTGATTATGTTATAATCTGTAACTTTCACTCAACATATCATTTTTTTAATCTATAAAAAGAGTGATTACATGTGTGCTAAACTTATATTTCTGTATTGTTGAAATAAGCATATGAAATAAACAATTCAAATGATTAAAATATATTTTTTCATCACTTCAAAGATTATGCTTCTAGGTATGGCTGGCATCTGTGTCTCTCCCAACCCCACAAAACCTTCCTACAGAATCAAAGCCTCTTTTCAAATTTACAGTCCCTGACAGGGGTGGATAACCCAGTAAGCAAGGTAAGCACAGAATTACTTGTGCTTACTTACTAATGTGTAGTGAACAATTACACATGGGCTTCACCACTGAAATCCATGTGAAATTGTTCACTACAGATGATCTGGTAAGCAAGGTAAGCACTGTGCTTACATTTGCCTATTGGATAATTTGCCCCTATCACCCTGAGATATCTTTAAACCTTGAACCGAAACTATCCCCTGAGGCTACCTTTTAGGAAATAACAGATTGGCACAAAAAATAAAGGATATTACCCATGAGCACAGTGCTCCATTAAAAAAGCATTTATATGAGACCAAATGGTCAAAGATGAGAAAATAAAGGGGCAGGGAAACTAGAGTACTGAAAATGGAACAACCAGAATGGATTTAAAAAGAACATTGACACATTGTGAAATACGTAACTAACGTCAGTGAACAATTTGTGTAGAAATTGTGTAAACTTTCAGTGAAAATATAATATTTTAAAACAAAAAACAAGCACAAAGCAGAGTGGCACATGTGTCCCTGGCACAGCCTCTCTCTCAATTCCCAGCACTTCAAACCAGCGCCTGCGGGTGGGACTTAGCAGGCCTGCTTTATTTGCTTCTGCTTCTTGGGAGAGTCATGGTTCAGCCTAGGTGACATGTCTTAGTCTGGTCCCATTTGTATCACATCTGGCAGAAAATTCCTCACAACACGTGGCATGCGGGCACTTTTCTCCAGTTTGGAGCTGAAAGGTTTCCCCTGCTTTGTGGTTCTTTGGTTGTCTGCATGGTTTCAGGAATGTGGATTTACGTACTGGTTCTGAAGGTCCACTCTTTCTTGGTCTCAGATATCACAGTGCTTCTTTAAGGCCCCTTTAGGCTGTGTCCCCCTAGCCCTTTAGGGTTTGTAAGGAATTGTTTGGTTGTCAGAAGGTTTAGTTCTGGGTCATAACCAGCAGCCACCTGGGCATTACTCATATTTAATGAGACTTGGAAGTCTGTTTGATTTCACTTTGTCCCAGAAATTTGGACTTTGCTATAAACTCTGCTTAACTGAACGTTTCTAAATTTGTAAAATTAGCATTAAAATCTTTAGAGAGCAAAATTTCCTTCTAAGATCAGCAATTCTCTTACTTTCTTTAGAAAAGAACCCCAAGTATCTCCCATCCTCACACTGCACTGCATTCTCCCTATTCAGCACGGCTGGACACAAAGAGGCTTATGTCAGTGGAAAAAAGAAGCCCGAAAACACCCTCCAATCAGTGCAGTCAGGTGCATGTTCTCATTCATCAAATGCCTCTCACAATCTGGATTTAGGAAGATCTTAACCTCATCTTTCAGTGCTCCAGGACCTTGGCCACACACCTCTTTTCTCACCTGGTTCCTCTTTCTCTGTTCCCACACTCAGAAGATAGAAGGGAACACACAAGTCTGGAGCGTACACTGGGTGTCTGGATTTTACACACAGTATTTAATTCTTGCAGTAATCCTGCGAGAATTGTTATTATCTTCATTTTGCTGACAAGAAAGCTGAGAAGTTAGGTCACTAATTAACTAGTCAACACCCCATCATAGCACTCACCACCTGTCAGCAAACACTTTCAGGTCATGGATGGTATCACTTCCAGGTCAGGGATGACATCACTTCTGGGTCAGGGATAACATGTCTGAATCTATGGTACCAGGCCCTCACCCTGCTGCTTTCCGGGAACTCAGTAATGTTGCTCTCTGTTGACAGGGTCTGTCAGCCTGCTGCATGTTGTCCTTTGCTTCTGAAATGGATTATATGAAAGGACAATGACCCCAGCCATCGAGGCCTGTACCAATCTTAACGCAAGTATTAATAATTTGCCTATTTCCTTTTTTTACTTGAAAGGCTTGAACTGGCTCCTCAAATATCCTTTAACATATACATTGTTTACTATTATTTACTGTTTATATTTCCCTTTGATAGATAAAGGAAAAATGGTTTAATTGGCTTTATAAATGGGGAAAGGTTAATTTTGTCTCTTCAAATCTTTTCCTCATTTATCTATTGGGTTATAGTTTTTCTTATGTAATTGTCAGTGAGTGCTTTATGTATCACAGATACTGTTTGCAGCAGTAACAGTGATAGTTATTTTTTTATATGTCAAGTGCTTTAAATACATTAGTAATTTTCATTTTCTCCAAAATTCCAAAGAGGCAGAAATTATTTTGTTTTGTTTAATTTTCTTTTTAATTATACTTTAGATGAAGGTTTACAGAGCAAACTAGTTTCTCATTAAACAGCATACATATTGCTTTATGACACTGATTAACAATCTCATGACATGTCAACACTCTCCCTTCTCAACCTTGGGTTCCCTATTACCAGCTTTCCTGTCCCTTCTACCTTCTAGTCCTTGTCCCTGGGCTGGTGTGCCCCTTTAGTCTCATTTTGTTTTATTGACCTGTCTAATATTTGGCTGAGGGGAGAACCTCGGCAGTGACTTCGTTCCTGAGCTAAAAGGGAGCCCAGGGGCCATACTCTTGGGGTTTTTCTAGTCTCTATTATCAGGCCAGTAATTCTGGCCTTTTTTGTGAGTTAGAATTTTGTTCTACATTTTTCTCCAGCTCTGTCCAGAACCTCTATCATGATCCCTGTCAGAGCAGTCAGTGGTGGTAGCCAGGCACCATCTAGTTGTACTGGACTCAGTCTGGTGGAGGCCATGGTAGATGTGGTCCATTAGTCCTTTGGACCAATCTTTCCCTTGTATCTTTAGTTTTCTTCATTCTCTCTTGCTTTCAAATGGGTGAGACAAGTGGAGTATCTTAGATGGTCGCTCACAGGCTTTTAAGACCTCAGACACTACTCACCAAAGTAGAATGTAGAACATTTTCTTTATAAACTACGTAATGCCAACTGAGCAAGATGTTCCCCCAGACCATGGTCTCCACAGCCCTCAGCCCAGCAATTCAGTCCCTCAGGGAGTTTGGATGTGTCTATGGAGCTTCTATGACCTTGCCTTGTACAAGTTGTGCTGGATTCTCCAGTATTGTGTACTGTCTTACCCTTCACCAAACTTACCACTTATCTACTGTCTATTTAGTGTTTTTCCATCCCCACCGCTCCCCTCCCTCATAACCACCAAAGATAGTCTCTTTTTGTGTGTAAACCTTTTCATGAGTTTTTATAGTAGTGGTCTCAAACAATATTTGTCCTTTTGTGATTGACTTATTTCACTCAGTGTAATGCCCTCCAGGTTCATCCATGTTGTGAGATGCTTCCCAGATGCATTGTATTATCATTGCATAATACTCCATTGTGTGTATGTACCACAGGTGGTTTATCCATTCATCTGTTGATGTTTCCATCTTTTTACTATTGTGAACACCGCAGCAATGAACATGGGTGTGCATGTGTCTATTCGTGTGATGTTCCTTGTCTCTCTAGGATCTATTCCTAGCAGTGGGATTGCTGGATCATATGGTATTTCTATTTCTAGCTTTCTAAGGAAGTGCTGTATCATTTTCCAAAATAGTTTTATCAATCTGCATTCCCAGGGCATAAGAGTTCCGATCTCCCCGCAGCCTCTCCAACATTTGTTACTTCCTGTTTTTTTGTTTGCGCCACTAATGCTGGGGTGAGATGGTATCTCACTGTGGTTTTAATCTGCATTTCTCTAATAGCTAGTGATCTCGAGCATTTCCTCCTGTGTCTGTTGGCCTCTTGAATGTCTTCTTTGGTGAAGTGTCTGTTCATTTCCTTTGGCCAATATTTAATTGGATTATTTGTCTTTTTGTTGTAGAGGTGTTGGATTTTCTTGTAGATTTTAGAGATTAGACCTTTGTCTAATTTGTAATAGCCAAAAATTCTTCCGCAGTCTGTAGGTTCTCTTTTTACCATTTTGGTGAAGTCTTTTGATGAGCTTAAGTGTTGAATTTTTAGAAGATTCCAGTTACCTAGCTTATTTCTGGAGTTTGTGTGTTGTTGGTTATGGTTTGTATCCTGTTAATGCCATGTATTAGGGCCTCTAGTGTTGATACTATTTTTTTTCTTCTATGAGCTTTATAGTTTTTTTGTTTATATTTAGGTTTTGATCCATTTTGAATTAGTTTTTGTATATTGTCTGAGGTATGGGTCCTGTTTCATTTTTTGCAGATGGACATCCAGTTTTCCCAGCATCATTTATTTAAAAGAGTGTCTTTTCCCCATTTGATGGACTTCAGGCCCTTGTCGAAGATCAGGTGACCACAGGTGGGTGGATGGATTTACATCTGGGTTCTAAATTCTGTTCCATTGGTCAATGTATCTGTCATTGTACCAATACCAGGCTGTTTTGACTACCGTAGCTGTATACTAGGTTCTAAGGTCAGGTAGTGAGAGTCCACCTACTTTATTCTTTTCCTTCATATAAAGTTAATGATAAGTTTTTCCATCTCTTTAAAGAATGTTGTTGGTATTTGGGTCAGGTTTGCAATGTATTTGTAAATCACTTTCGGTAGAATTGTCATTTTCACAATATTGAGTCTACCTATCTATGAGCGTGGTATGTTCTTCCATTCATGTAGATCTCTTTTGGTTTTGCTGCTATTCATAAGGTTTTCACTGGCTAGTGCTTTTCAGAAGTAAACTGCCTGTTCGTCTTTCTAGTCTGTCTTATTCTGGAAGCTCAGCTGAAACCTGTCCTCCATGGGTGACCCTGCTGGTGTATGAATACCAGTGGCATAGCTTCCAGCATCACAGCAACACACAAACACCCACAGCACAACAAACTGATAGACACTAGTGACCGAGGACCAGACAAGTTGTTGAATGACATCAAGGACATCATACATGAAGAAAGCAAGAAGTCATTGAAAAGACAGGAAAGAAAGAAAAGACCGAGACGGATGTCAGAGGAGACTCTGAAATTTGCTCTCAAACGTCGAGCAGCTAAGGCAAAAGGAAGAATTGATGAAGTAAAAGAACTGAAGATTTCAAAGGGCGTCTCGAGGAGACAAAGTAAAGCATTACAACGACACGTGCAAAGAGCTGGAGATGGAAAATCAAAAGGGAAGAACACACTCGGCATTTCTCAAGCTGAAAGAACTGAAGAAAAAATAGTGAAGGGTTCTATGGGGAAAATATTAAATGACACAGAAAGCATCAAAACAAGATGGAAGGAATATGCAGAGTCATTATACCAAAAAGAATTAGTTGATGTTCAACCATTCAAGAGGTAGCATATGACCAGGAACCAATGGTACTGAAGGAAGAAGTCCAAGCTGCTCTGAAGGCATTGGCAAAAAACAAGGCTCCAGGAATTGATGGAATATCAATTGAGATGTTTCAACAAACAGGTGCAGCACTGGAGGTGCTCATTTGTCTATGCCAAGAAATATGGAAGACAGCTTCCTGGCCAACTGACTGGAAGAGATCCATATTTATGCCTATTCCTAAGAAGGGTGATCCAACCGAATGTGGAAATTATAGAACAATATCATTAATGTCACATGCAAGCAAAATTTTCCTAAAGATGATTCAAAACTGGGTGCAGCAGTATATCAACAGGGAACTGCCAGAAATTCAGGCCGGTTTCAGAAGAGGACATGGAACCAGGGATATCAATGCTGATGTCAGATGGATTCTGGCTGAAAGCAGAGAATACCAGAAGGATGTTTACTTGTGTTTTATTGACTATACAAAGGCATTTGACTGTGTGGATCATAACAAATTATGGATAACATTACAAAGAATGGGAATCCCAGAACACTTAAGTGTGCTCATGAGGAGCCTTTACATAGATCAAGGGGCAGTTGTTCCGACAGAACAAGGGAATACTGATTGGTTTAAAGTCAGGAAAGGTGTGTGTCAGGGTTGCATTCTTTCACCATACCTATTCAATCTGTATGCTGGGCAAATAATATGAGAAGCTGGACTATATGAAGAATGGGGCCTCAGGATTGGAGGAAGACTCATTAACAACCTGTGTTATACAGATGACACAACCTTGCTTGCTGAAAGTGAAGAGGACTTGAAGCACTTACTAATGAAGATCAAAGACCACAGTCTCCAGTATGGATTGCACCTCAACATAAAGAAAACAAAAATCCTCACAACTGGACCAATGAGCAACACCATGGTACCGAGAAAAGATTGAAGCTGTCAAGGATTTCATTTTACTTGGATCCACAATCAATACCCATGGAAGCAGCAGTCAAGAAATCAAAAGACACATTGCATTGGGTAAATCTGCTGCAAAGGGCCTCTTTAAAGTGTTGAAGAACAAAGATGTCACCTTGAAGACTAAGGTGTACCTGACCAAGCCATGGTATTTTCAATCGCATCACATGCATGTGAAAGCTGGACAATGAATAAGGAAAACCGAAGAAGAATTGACGCCTTTGAATTGTGTTGTTGGCGAAGAATATTGAATATACCATGAACTGCCAAATGAACGAACAAATCTGTCTTAGAAGAAGTACAACCAGAATGATCCTTAGAAGCAAGGGTGGTGAGACTGTGTCTTACATACTTTGGACATGTTGTCAGGAGGGATCAGTCTCTGGAAAAGGACATCATGCTTGGCAGAGTACAGGGTCAGCGGAAAAGAGGAAGACCCTCAATGAGGTGGACTGACACAGTGGCTGCAACAATGAGCTCATGCATAACAACGATTGTAAGGATGGCATAGGACCGGGCAGTGTTTCATTCTGTTGTGCCTAGGGCAGCTATGAGTCGGAACCGACTTGACGGCACCTAACAACAACAACTTTTGGTTTCTTAAAGTAATGTTTTGTTGTTTTATTTGTATAGATCTTTTACATCCCTGGGTAGATTTATTCCAAAGTATTTTTTTTAGAGGCTTTTATAAATGGTATTATTTTCCTGAATTCCTTTTCATTGTTCTCTTTATTGGTGTACAGGAATCCAACAGATTTTTGTATGTTTATGTTGTATCCTAATCTGCTGAATCTTTCTATTAGTTCCAGTAGTTGTCTCGTGGAGTCTTTTTGGTTTTCTATGTATAGTATCACATCATCTGTAAATAGGGACAATTTAACTTCTTCATTACCAATTTGGATGCTCTTAATTTCTTTTTCTTGACTTACCACTCCAGCTAGGACTTCCAGCACAAAGTTAAATAGGAGTGGCGATAAAGGGAATCCTTGTCTTGTTCCTGTTCTCAGGGGGAGTGTTTTCGGCCTCTCTGCATTAAGAATGATGTTGGCCATTGGTTTTGAATAACAAAACAAACAAACAAACAAAAGAACCCAAACCCAGTGCCTTCGAGTTGATTCCAACTCATAGCAACCCTATAGGACAGAGTAGAACTGCCCCACAGAGTTTCCAAGGAGCACCTGGCGGATCTGAACTGCCAACCCTTTGGTTAGCAGCTGTAACACTTAACCACTGTGCCGCCAGGGTTTCCTTGGTTTTGATTAGATGCCCTTATTATGCTGAGAAATTTTCCTTCTATATCTATTTTATTGAGAGTTTTTATCAGGAATGAGCGTTGAACTTTGTCTAATGCCTTTTCTGCATCAGGTGAGATAATTCTGTGATTTCTTTCTTTCCTTTTATTTATGTAGTGGATTACGTTGATTGATTTTTTAAAGTTGAACCATCCTTGCATACCTGGTATGAATCCCATGTGGTCGTGGTATTTTTTTTTTTATGATGCTGAATTCTATTGGCTAGAATTTTGTTGAGAATTTTTGCATCTATATTCATGAGAGATATTGATCTGCGATTTTCTTTTTTTGTGGTTTCTTTGCCTGGTTTTGGTATCAGGGTTGTGCTGGCTTCATAGAATGAATTTGGAAGTATCACTTCTTTTCTATGTTCTGAAACAGTTTGAGTAGTACTGGTGTAAGCTCTTATCTGAATGTTTGGTAGAATTCTCCAGTGAAGCCATCTGGGCCAGGGCTTTTTTGTTGTTGTTGTTCTGAGTGTCTTTGTTATCTTTTCCATCTCTTTTCTTCTTATGAGTCTGTTCTGATTTTCAACATCATTTTGTATTAGTTTGGGTTGATAGTATATTTCTAGAAATTTGTCTGTTTCCTCTAGATTTTCAAATTTGGTGGAGTATAGTTTTTCATAATACTCTGTTATGATCCTTTTTATTTCAGTTGAGTCTGTTGTAATGTTTTCCATTTAATTTCTTATTTGGGTTATTTGTATCCTCTCCTGTTTTTCTTTTGTCAGTTTGGCCAGTGGTTTGTCAATTTTGTTGATCCTTTCAAAGAACCAACTTTTGGTTTCGTTTGATTTTTTCTATTGTTTTTCTCTTCTCTATTTCGTTTATTTCTCCTCTGATCTTTATCATTTCCTTTCTTTCGGTGGCTGTGCACTTTTTTTTTTTTTGCTGTTGTCCTATTTATTTGAGTTGTATAGCTAATTTTTGATTTTGTCCCTTTCTTCTTTTCTCATGTGTGCATCTATTGATACAAATTGACCTCTGAGGACTGCCTTCTCTGTGTCCCAAAGGTTTTGGTATGATGTGTTTTCATTCTCATTTGATTCTAGGAATTTTTTTGTTCCATCTCTGAATTCTTCTATTACCTAGTGGTTTTTTTTTTTTTTATTAACTTTTATTGAGCTTCAAGTGAACGTTTACAAATCAAGTCAGTCTGTCACATATAAGCTTATATACATCTTACTCCATACTCCCACTTGCTCTCGCCCTAACGAGTCAGCCCTTCCAGTCTCTCCTTTCGTGACAATTTTGCCAGCTTCCAACTCTCTCTATCCTCCCATACCCCCATCAGACAGGAGATGCCAACGCAGTCTCAAGTGTCCACCTGATATAATTAGCTCACTCTTCATCAGCATCTCTCTCCTACCCCCGTCCAGTCCCTTTCATGTCCGATGAGTTGTCTTTGGGGATGGTTCCTGTCCGTGCCAACAGAAGGTTTGGGGACCATGACCGCCGGGATTCCTCTAGTCACAGTCAGACCATTAAGTATGGTCTTTTTATGAGAATTTGGGGTCTGCATCCCACTGATTTCCTGCTCCCTCAGGGGTTCTCTATTGTGCTCCCTGTCAGGGCAGTCATCGATTGTGGTCGGGCACCAACTAATTCTTCTGGTCTCAGGATGATGTAGGTCTTTGGTTCATGTGGCCCTTTCTGTCTCTTGGGCTCTTAGTTATTGTGTGACCTTGGTGTTCTTCATTCTCCTTTGCTCCAGGTGGGTTGAGGCCAATTGATGCATCTTAGATGTCCGCTTGTTAGCATTTAAGACCCCAGACGCCACATTTCAAAGTGGGATGCAGAATGTTTTCATAATAGAATTATTTTGCCAATTGATTTAGAAGTCCCCAAACCCCCGCCCTTGCTCCGCTGACCTTTGAAGCATTCATTTTACCCTGGAAACTTCTTTGCTTTTGGTCCAGTCCAAATGAGCTGACCTTCCATGTATTGATTGTTGTCCTTCCCTTCACCTAGAGCAGTTCTTATCTACTAATTAATCAATAAAAAAAACCCTCTCCCTCCCTCTCTCCCTCCCCTCCTCGTAACCACAAAAGTATGTGTTCTTCTCAGTTTTTACTATTTCTCAAGATGTTATAATAGTGGTCTTATACAATATTTGTCCTTTTGCCTCTGACTGATTTCGCTCAGCATAATGCCTTCCAGGCTCCTCCACGTTATGAAATGTTTCACAGATTCCTCACTGTTCTTTATCGATACGTAGTATTCCATTGTGTGAATATACCACAATTTATTTACCCATATCCGTTGATGGACACCTTGGTTGCTTCCAGCTTTTTGCTATTGTAAACAGAGCTGCAATAAACATGGGTGTGCATATATCTGTTTGTGTGAAGGCTCTTGTTTCTCTAGGGTATATTCCGAGGAGTGGGATTTCTGGGTTGTATGGTAGTTCTATTTCTAACTGTTTAAGATATCGCCAGATAGATTTCCAAAGTGGTTGTACCATTTTACATTCCCACCAGCAGTGTATAAGAGTTCCAATCTCTCCGCAGCCTCTCCAACATTTATGATTTTGTGTTTTTTGGATTAATGCCAGCCTTGTTGGAGTGAGATGGAATCTCATCATAGTTTTAATTTGCATTTCTCTAATGGCTAATGATCGGGAGCATTTTCTCATGTACCTGTTAGCTGCCTGAATATCTTCTTTAGTGAAGTGCGTGTTCATATCCTTTGCCCACTTCTTGATTGGGTTGTTTGTCTTTTTGTGGTTGAGTTTTGACAGAATCATGTAGATTTTAGAGATCAGGCGCTGGTCTGAGATGTCATAGCGGAAAATTCTTTCCCAGTCTGTAGGTGGTCTTTTTACTCTTTTGGTGAAGTCTTTAGATGAGCATAGGTGTTTGATTTTTAGGAGCTCCCAGTTATCTGGTTTCACTTCATCATTTTTGGTAATGTTTTGTGTTCTGTTTATGCCCTGTATTAGGGCTCCTAAAGTTGTCCCTATTTTTTCTTCCATGATCTTTATCGTTTTAGTCTTTATGTTTAGGTCTTTGATCCACTTAGAGTTAGTTTTTGTGCTTGGTGTGAGGTATGGGTCCTGTTTCATTTTTTTGCAAATGGATATCCAGTTATGCCAGCACCATTTGTTAAAAAGACTATCTTTTCCCCAATGAACTGACACTGGGCCTTTGTCAAATATCAGCTGCTCATACGTGGATGGATTTATATCTGGGTTCTCAATTCTGTTCCACTGTTCTATGTGCCTGTTGTTGTACCAATACCAGGCTGTTTTGACTACTGTGGCTGTATAATAGGTTCTGAAATCAGGTAGAGTGAGGCCTCCCACTTTCTTCTTCTTTTTCAGTAATGCTTTGCTTATCCGGGGCTTCTTTCCCTTCCATATGAAGTTGGTGATTTGTTTCTCTATCACCTTAAAAAATGACATTGGAATTTGGATCGGAAGTGCATTGTATGTATAGATGGCTTTTGGTAGAATAGACATTTTTACTATGTTAAGTCTTCCTATGCATGAGCAAGGTATGTTTTTCCACTTAAGTATGTCCTTTTGAATTTCTTGTAGTAGAGCTTTGTAGTTTTCTTTGTATAGGTCTTTTACATCCTTAGTAAGATTTATTCCTAAGTCTTTTATCTTCTTGGGGGCTACTGTGAATGGTATTGATTTGGTTATTTCCTCTTCGATGTTCTTTTTGTTGATGTAGAGGAATCCAAGTGATTTTTGTGTGTTTATCTTATAACCTGAGACTCTGCCAAACTCTTCTAGTAGTTTCAGTAGTTTTCTGGAGGATTCCTTAGGGTTTTCTGTGTATAAGATCACGTCATCTGCAAATAGAGATAATTTTACTTCCTCCTTGCCAATCCAGATGCCCTTTATTTCTTTGTCTAGCCTAATTGCCCTGGCTAGGACTTCTAGCATGATATTGAATAAGAGCAGTGATAAAGGGCATCCTTGTCTGGTTCCCATTCTTAAGGGAAATGCTTTCAGGTTCTCTCCATTTAGAGTGATGTTGGCTGTTGGCTTTGCATAGATGCCCTTTATTATGTTGAGGAATTTTCCTTCAATTCCTATTTTGGTGAGAGTTTTTATTATGAATGGGTGTTGGACTTTGTCAAATGCCTTTTCTGCATCAATTGATAAGATCATGTGGTTTTTGTCTTTTGTTTGATTTATGTGGTGGATTACATTAATGGTTTTTCTGACATTAAACCAGCCTTGCATACCTGGTATAAATCCCACTTGGTCGTGGTGAATTATTTTTTTGATATGTTGTTGAATTCTATTGGCTAGAATTTTGTTGAGGATTTTTGCATCTATGTTCATGAGGGATATAGGTCTGTAATTTTCTTTTTTTGTAATGTCTTTACCTGGTTTTGGTATCAGGGAGATGGTGGCTTCATAGAATGAGTTGGGTAGTATTCCGTCATCTTCTATGCTTTGAAATACCTTTATTAGTAGTGGTGTTAACTCTTCTCTGAAAGTTTGGTAGAACTCTGCAGTGAAGCCGTCCGGGCCAGGGCTTTTTTTTGTTGGGAGTTTTTTGATTACCTTTTCAATCTCTTTGTTTGTTATGGGTCTATTTAGTTGTTCTACTTCTGAATGTATTAGTTTAGGTAGGTAGTGTTTTTCCAGGAATTCATCCATTTCTTCTAGGTTTTCAAATTTGTTAGAGTACAATTTTTCGTAATAATCTGATACGATTCTTTTAATTTCAGTTGGGTCTGTCGTGATGTGGCCCTTCTCGTTTCTTATTCGGGTTATTTGTTTCCTATCCTGTATTTCTTTAGTCAGTCTGGCCAATGGTTTATCAATTTTGTTAATTTTTTCAAAGAACCAGCTTTTGGCTTTGTTAATTCTTTCAATTGTTTTTCTGTTCTCTAATTCATTTAGTTCAGCTCTAATTTTTATTATTTGTTTTCTTCTGGTGCCTGATGGATTCTGTTGTTGCTCAGTTTCTATTTGTTCAAGTTGTAGGGACACTTCTCTGATTTTGGCTCTTTCTTCTTTTTGTATGTGTGCATTTATCGATATAAATTGGCCTCTGAGCACTGCTTTTGCTGTGTCCCAGAGGTTTTGATAGGAAGTATTTTCATTCTCGTTGCATTCTGTGAATTTCTTTATTCCCTCCTTGATGTCTTCTATAACCCAGTCTTTTTTCAGGAGGGTATTTATTGTTCATTTTCCAAGTATTTGATTTCTTTTCCCTAGTTTTTCTGTTATTGATTTCTAGTTTTATTGCCTTGTGGTCTGAGAAGATGCTTTGTAATATTTCAATGTTTTGGATTCTGCAAAGGTTTGTTTTATGACCTAATATGTGGTCTATTCTAGAGACTGTTTCATGTGCGCTAGAAAAAAAAGTATACTTTGCAGCAGTTGGGTGGAGAGTTGTGTAAAAGTCAATGAGGTCAAGTTGGTTGATTGTTGTAATTAGGCCTTCCGTGTCTCTATTGAGCTTCTTACTGGATGTCCTGTCCTTCTCCGAAAGTGGTGTGTTGAAGTCTCCTACTATAATTGTGGAGGTGTCTATCTCACTTTTCAGTTCTGTTAAAATTTGATTTATGTATCTTGCAGCCCTGTCATTGGGTGCATAAATATTTAATATGGTTATGTCTTCCTGATCAATTGTCCCTTTTATCATTATGTAGTGTCCTTCTTTATCCTTTGTGGTGGATTTAAGTCTGAAGTCTATTTTGTCAGAAATTAATATTGCTACTCCTCTTCTTTTTTGCTTATTGTTTGCTTGATATATTTTTTTCCATCCTTTGAGTTTTAGTTTGTTTGTGTCTCTAAGTCTAAGTTGTGTCTCTTGTAGGCAGCATATAGACGGATTGTGTTTCTTTATCCAGTCCGAGAATCTCTGTCTCTTTATTGGTGCATTTAGTCTATTTACATTCAGCGTAATTATAGATAAATAAGTGTTTAGTGTTGTCATTTTGATGCCTTTTTATGTGTGTTGTTGACAATTTCATTTTTCCACCTACTTTTTCGTGCTGAGACGTTTTTCTTAGTAAATTGTGAGATCCTCATTTTCGTAGTGTTTGACTTTATGTTTGTTGAGTCGTTACATTTTTCTTGGCTTTTATCTTGAGTTATGGAGTTGCTATACCTCTTTGTGGTTACCTTAATATTTACCCCTATTTTTCTAAGTAAAAACCTAACTTGTATTGTTCTATATCGCCGTGTATCACTCTCCATATGGCAGTTCTATGCCACCTGTATTTAGTCCCTGTTTTTGATTATTGTGGTCTTTTACATATTGACTTCAGTGATTCCCTGTTATGAGCATTTTTTTTTAATTAATCTTAATTTGTTTTTGTGATTTGGGTTGATATCAGGATGTTCTGTTTTGTGACCTTGTGTTGTGCTGGTATCTGATATTATTGGTTTTCTGACCAAACAAAATCCTTTAGTATTTCTTGTAGCTTTGGTTTGGTTTTTGCAAATTCTCTAAACTTGTGTTTATCTGTAAATATCTTAATTTCACCTTCATATTTCAGAGAGAGTTTTGCTGAATATATGATCCTTGGCTGGCAGTTTTTCTCCTTCAGTGCTCTGTATATGTCGTCCCATTCCCTTCTTGCCTGCATGGTTTCTGCTGAGTAGTCTGAACTTATTCTTATTGATTCTCCCTTGAAGGAGACCTTTCTTTTCTCCCTGGATACTTTTAAAATTTTCTCTTTATCTTTGGTTTTGGCAACTTTGATGATAATATGTCTTGGTGTTTTTCTTTTTGGATCAATCTTAAATGGGGTTAGATGAGCATCTTGGATAGATATCCTTTTGTCTTTCATGATGTCAGGGAAGTTTTCTGTCAGCAGATCTTCAACTATTTTCTCTGTGTTTTCTGTCCTCCCTCCCTGTTCTGGGACTCCAATCACACACAAGTTATCCTTCTTGATAGAGTCCCACATGATTCTTAGGGTTTCTTCATTTTTTTTAATTCTTTTATCTGATTTTTTTTCAGCTATGTTGGTGTTAATTCCCTGGTCCTCCAGATTTCCCAGTCTGCATTCTAATTGCTCGAGTCTGCTCCTCTGACTTCCTATTGCGCTAATTCTGTAATTTTATTGTTAATCTTTTGGATTTCTACATGCTGTCTCTCTATGGATTCTTGCAACTTGTTAATTTTTCCACTATGTTCTTGAATAATCTTTTTGAGTTCTTCAACTGTTTTATCAGTGTGTTCCTTGACTTTTTCTGCAGTTTGCCTTATTTCGTTTCTGATGTCTTGAAGCGTTCTGTAAATTAGTTTTTTATATTCTGTATCTGATAATTCCAGGATTGTATCTTCATTTGGGAAAGATTTCGATTCTTTTGTTTGGGGGGTTGTAGAAGCTGTCATGGTCTGCTTCTTTATGTGGTTTGATATGGACTGCTGTCTCTGAGCCATCACTGGGAAACTTGTTTTTCCAGAAAATCCGCTGACTGAGACACTGGCTCCAGGCTCTGAAAACAGTCGCTGCTTCCCCGTATTTGTTCGTTTTCTGTCTCTAAATCTGTGTTTGTTGTTCAGGGTTCGTAGATTGTTATGTATGTGATCGATTCACTTGTTTTTCTGAGTCTTTGTTGCAAGAGGGATCCGAGGTAGCGTCTACGTAGTCCGCCATCTTGGCCCCATCTCCTACCTAGTGGTTTTTAAGCAGAGTGTTCTTCAGTTTCCATGTAACTGATTTTTTTTTCCTTGCTCTTCCTGTTATTAATTTCTACATTGATGGTGTTGTGGTCAGAGAAGATACTTTGTATTATCTCATTGTTTTGGATTTGTTGAGGGTTGCTCTGTGGCCTATGATGTAGTCTATTCAGGAGAACTTTCCATGTTCGTTGGAAAAGAATGTGTACTTTGCAGCCATTGGGTGAAGTGTTCTATATATGTCTATGAGGTCAAGTTGGCTGATTGTGCCCTTTAGCTCTCCTGCATCTTTGTGGAGTTTCTTTCTAGATGTTCTGTCCTTTACCAAAAGTGTGTTGAAGTCTCCTACTATTATTGTGGAACTGTCGATTTCTCTTTTCAGTGCTGTTAGAGTTTGTTTTATGTATTTTGGAGCCCTGTCACTGGGTGTGTAGATGTTTATTATGGTTATGTCTTCAGGATGGAAGGTCCCTTTAATCATTGTATAGTGCCCTTCTTTGTCTTTTATGGTGGATTTTGTTTTAAAGTCTATTTTATCTGACACTAGTATTACCACTCTTGCTCTTTTTTGGTAGCTCTTTGCTTGATATATTTTTTCCATCCCTTGATTTTTAATAAATTTACATCTTTGTTTCTAAGGTGTGTCTGTTGTAGATGGTATATTGATGGATCCTGTTTTTTTATCCATTCTGTCACTCTGTGTCTCTTTATGGGTACATTTAGGCCATTTACCATCAGTATAATTATTGATAGTGTGAGTTTATTGCTGTCATTTTGTAGTGCTTTTTTTTTTTTTTTTTTTTTTGTGGTACTGATGTTTTCTTTGTCCCTCTTACTGTCCTGTGCTGAATTCCTTTTGTTGGTGGATTTTTTTTTTCATTTCTTTTGTTTTTGTAGATTTTGTTTTTAATGGGACTTTATGTTTTTCTTCTTTATTTAGATGGGTAGGTTTGTTGACTTTCTTGGTGGTTACCTTGAAATTTACTCTTATCTTCCTAGGTTTGAACCCATCTATTATGACTTGGTATCACCTTGCCTTCCTCTCCATTAGAAAGTTCTATGCCTACACCGTTTATTCCCTCTTTCATTGTTCTCATGTTGTTGGCATTTACAGATTAACCTCTCTGGTTCCCTGTTGTAATCCTTTTGGTTTTGGATAGTTCCTCGAGAGTTCATTTCCTAGGTTGGCATCTGACTGGTACAATCTTGCATTCTAGATATAGACTATTGTCTGATATTTTTTGTTCTCAGACCGAAGGACTCCCTTTAATAATTCTTTTAAGTTTGGTTTGGTTTTTACATAGTCTCTTAATTTCTGTTTATCTGGAAATGTCCTAATTTCACCAGCATATTTGAATGAGTTTTTTTCAGGATACATTATTCTTGGTTGCCATTTTTTTTCTTTCAAGGTTTTATATATGTCATCTCATTGCCTGTTTGCCTGCATGGTTTCTGCCAAGTAATCAGAGCTTAGTCTTACTGTTTCTCCAGTATATGACCGCTCTCAGAATTCTTTCTTGTCTTTGGTTTTAGCAAGTGTGATTATGATATGCCTTGGTGATTTTCTTTTGAGGTCTATCCTATATGTGGTTTGTTGAGCTTGTTAGATGGTCAGCTTGTCATCTTTCATGATATTAGGGAATTTTTCTGTCAACAATTCTTCAATGATCCCCTCTGTGTTTTCCGTTTTCTCTACCTGTTCTGGAACTTGAATCACTCTCAAATTTTTGCTTTTGATTGTATCCCACATAATTCTCAGGGTTTCTTTATCTTTCTTCATTCTTTTTTCTGACTTTTCCTCAGAGTTGTATCCAAGTGTTTGTCTTCAACTTCAACTCCATTTCAAACCTGCTCCTCAGCCCTTCTATGATACTGTCATTTCTAAAATCTTGTTCTTTATCTTTTGGATTTCTAGTTGTTGTTTTTGTATGATTTCTAGTTATGAATTTATTTTGGCATTTTGATCTTGTATTATTTTCCTGAATTCTTCCATTTTTTTTGGTCTGTATTTTCCACGAATTTGTCTGCCTCTTCCATGAATTTCTGTTTTTTCCTCATTTTTGTCTGCCTTTTGGTTCAATTCTTGGATAGCTCTGAACATTAGACATTTGAATTCCCTTTTATCAGGTAGTTCTAGTGCCTCAAAAAGGCAGAATTAGTGTCACTCTTGCATGGACAAAGAAACTCAGGCTCAGTGAAATGACAGGCAGAGATTCTAAATTGAGTCAGCCTGACTCTGAATCTGGGCTCTTCTTGCCAAAAGTAAGTGTAAGTGCTGCAAATATTTTCAGCTTCAGACTTTTTGCCTTTTACATTAGGGTTTGTTTTGTTTTGTTTGTTACATTAGCTATTGTTTCATTACATATTAATTTAACATTTTTTATATTAATATTTTTTTAAGATTTTTTAGAATTGAATTTTCATTTAATCCACAGATTAATTTGGGAAGAGCAATGATTTTTTGCAATATTTCGCCTTTTTGTCCATGATCTCGTCACATATTTACCTCAACTGAATATTGTTTCCTTTCTAGCATATTCCTAGAGGTTCTAGGAGCTCATATAGCTCTTATTAATCTCATTCCATGTGTTCTATGTGTGTGTGTATATATATTTTGCTTGTTTCTATTCCCAGGGGAATACATTTTCTCATCACTTTCTGACAGGTATTCTTGGGGAAGTGAAGGCTTTTTGTTCTGCATATATGGCATGAAGCTAGCTTTTTTTAAAACTAAACTATTTGGCAAATTGTGATTGTTATAATAGAAACTATGGGAAGCACCCCCACGTCACCAACTGCCACCAAGGGGCCTCTGATTGCAGGTTGACGAGCACTCATCTGGTGCTCACAGAGGGACAAAAAAGAGTTGCTCTGGCATCTCAGCAGCTCTAATGGGCCCTCCCTTCATGGTAACGGTGACTGCCTACTACAAAGTTGGCCCAGGGGAGTGTTGGTAATTCCTGTGTGATGTGCAGTAATGGAGACCCTTACTGGAGCTTTGCAGCCAAAGTATCTCTTCCCTCCCAGTAAAACATGTGCAGGAAAGGGCTCACCATCTAATTAGTGAGACTAAGTCTTCCTATCATATCTGGTATAGAGGGCAAAGACCTGAAACAGAACATATCGCATTGTTAAACCTCACACTTATTTTAAAATAGCAAGAAAGAAAAATATGACCCACTTCAGCTACACAGAATCCTAAATTAGGGTTGCTGGGCCTGCTGTATATATGCAACATACTCTTGTATATTTAATGAGTTTGTATTGACTTTGTCAGGCAGGGTGTTCTAAATGTCCTATATTCAGCTTTTTTTTTCCCCCCCCAATAAATTTCAGAAGTACAGCAACTAGAGCTACGTTTCTGCCACAGTAACTGATGCCTAGATGGGAACCCTAGTGAAAAACCACACCTCCACAAATAAAGATCTGGTTTGACCCTATGGTCTGTGGGTTTCGCTGCGGGAAGAACAAAAAAAAAAAAAGGAGGGGAGAGGTCTGAGAATTAAAAGTGCTTAATTTTAATGTTCAAGAAAGGAAAATCTGTTCTTTATTCAAAGTTCCAAGAAATGAACACCATTAAGTAGATACAATTTTGTACATAAGCACATACCCTGGAAATCTGCCTCCCAACCCCTCCTCCCCAGCCTCATTCCAGAAACTGCTCTTCTGAAATCAGCCAATCAGTGATAGCCCCAAGCTTCTGACCACTAGCCAGTGATAAACCCCGAGTCCTGAAAGTTAGCCAATCAGTAGCAGCCCCAAACTTCTGATTGCCAGTCGGTGATAAATCCTCAGTCCTGATAGTTGGCATATCAGCAAGGTCCATTCCAGTGCCCAAGATTCAGAAAGCCATGGGGTGCACAGCAGTCTTGTTCCAGGGACTGCACGTTCTGACACAACAGAGAACCCTCAGTACCTAAACATGCCTCCCTCTCAGCAGTCACCATTCCTGTACACTAGGCTTTCTGGAACTGAAGATAACATCAGTTCTGCTTTGATCTGGGAACCTGTGCCTTAGAAATCCAGCTCTCCCTTGCAGCCTAGCAGGAAGTTTATCTTTTTTTGCATCAGACATGGAACTCAGTTTATTTTTAGTTCTCAAATTCCAGCTAGAGGTTCAACCCTGTTTATGGTTAGTTATGGCTTCAGACTTCTAAGTGACAGATGTGCTGATGCATCCGTGAGATGATCAAGTTAAATCTCTTCAATTCTTCGTGTGGTTCCTGTTGTCTGTCTTTATTTGTGTGAATATTTAAGCCCCAAAATGCCAAAACACAAGTATAAATTTTGTGATGAATGTTTTGAACAGTAGGCAGTTATTAAACAGGAAAAAGTCCTTTTGAACCTTTCTGTTCAGGATCCAATTGTTCATTCAGTGTGGAACATGATGGGAAGTTAGACATAAACCAGGATGTGCTAACAGCTAAGCATAAGAGATGTGTGATTCTTCAACTTGTATCAAAGAAAGTGATAAAATATTTTTCATTAATAGAAATTCATATGAAGTAAAATAATTGCATCTGAAGTTGTAGCGGCTTTCATGCAGTACATCACCCCCAGTCTTTCAGCTCAAATAACTTTTTAATTTACTGCCACCAGAAATATTGTCTGATTCTAAAGCTGTAAGCAGATTTTCTAGTGCCAGCATGAAATCTACTGCAATAAGGTAAGATGCAATCACTCCATGTACTATTACAGAGATAGATTATCAAGGATCTAACTGCCTCACCTATTTACAGAAGAATCACAGATGCAAGTAGGCACAGTGCAGAAAAACAGTTCCCTCTGTGTGTGTGATATTTTTCCTTGTGAAAAAGGCTTGCTTGCAAAGCAATTGTGAGTAAAATCTCTTCCAGTTGAGACCTCGGGAAGAATAGTAATTTTTGAGGGAGTGAGAGGGGTATTCACTAACTACATAGTAGATAAGAATTATCTTAGGTGAAGAGAAGGACAACACACAATACAGGGGAAGTCATCACAACTGGACTAAACCAAAAGCTAAGAAGTTTCCTGAATACAACCAAACACTTCGAGGAACAGAGTAGCAGGGGAGGAGGTCTGGGACCATGGTTTCAGGGAACATGCAGGTCAATTGGCGTAACAAAGTGTATTAAGAAAATGTTCTGCATCACATTTTAGTGAGTGGCATCTGGTCTTAAAAGCTAGCAAGCGTCCATCTAAGATGCGTCAATTGGTCCCAATCCACCTGGAGCAATGGAGAATGAAGAACACCAAAGACATGAGGAAAATATTAGCCCAAGAGACAGAAAGGGCCACATAAACCAGAGACTCCATCAGCTTGAGACTGGAAAGAACTAAATGGTGCCCGGCTACAACCAATGACTGCCCTGAGAGGGAACACAACAGAGAGCCCCTGACAAAGCAGGAGAAAAGTGGGGAGCAAAACTCAAATTCTAGTAAAAAGACCAGACTTAATGGTCTGACTGAGACTGGAGGGACCCTAGAAGACAAGGCCCCTAACTCTCTGTTAGCCCAGAACTGAAACCATTCCCAAAGCCAAGTCTTCAGACAAAGATTAGACTAGACTATAAGACATAAAGTGATACTCTACTCGTGAAGAGAGTGCTGCTTAGCTCAAGTAGATACATTAGACTAAATAAGCTGCTCCTGCCTGGAGGCGAGATGAGAAGGCAAAAAGGGACAGGAGCTGGTTGAATGGATGGGGGAAATCAGGGGTGGAAAGGAGGAGTGTGCTGTCATAGGGAGAGCAACTAGGGTCACGTAACAATGTGTGTATAAATTTTTGTATGAGAAACTAACTTGAACTGTAAACTTTCACTTAAAGCACGATAAAAAATAATAATTTTATGCTGCAGTAGTTCTAAATTATTCTTTTAGCTTGATATAAAAAGTAAAAAGGACAGAAAGAAAATGAACATTTATCAAGTGCTGGTTTTGTATGTCAGGCAGTCGCTTATGCTCAGCTACATACATCATATCATTAAAGCTCACAAAAAGTCTATACGATAGATAGTGTTTTCATTTCAATCAAAGAGGAAACCAAACCTCAGAGACTGAGATAACGGAGTGGGAATAAACACTCTGTTTTTAGCTTGTACTGTTTCCATGATAATTTAGCCGAAAATAGGCACAAACTGAAAAACTTAAAATCAGGTAAGACTAAAGGAAATGAGGCACAGTCTCCTTTTTAATTTAATCTTTTGATTTAAATGAAATCTATATCTGCAGGAAAAAGTGAATAAAATACGTTGCAGAACAATGCTTGTTTCTTTTGATGGCAGGTGGAAATGGAAAGAGATTACGAAGTGTTGTATGCAGTATGCAAATTCCAGACTATAGTTTTTCTGATTCCTATTGATTTTTGAAAGCTACTTGCAAGATTGTTATTAATGCCTTATAATCTGTAAAATGTAAATGTTACTATTCTACCTAGTTTGTAGGGGCGTTGTAAGGCTATTGAAGAATCTTATAGAATTCGTAGGAAAGCTGCTATGAAAGGCAAAGGTTATTTATCATTTCTGACCTTCACCTGTGTTCCTAAATCACTTTGCTCTTACCTCAATCATATTGCATCCTAATCACCTCTCCACTTTCTGATTTCTCTAACAGAAGGTGGGTTCTTCTGAGACAGGGATTGTGTCTCTTTTATTGTGGTATCCATAGTAACCTGAAATACGTGTGCTCAGTATATGTTTATTGAATAAATAAACCAGCAAACCACAACAAAAGGAGAAAAAAGAAGGAATAGTAATTTTTGCAGAGATTCTCTATTGAATTAGAGGTTAATGGGAAAAAAATTATGCTGCTTTTGGTACAGATAAGACCAACACAAATTTTGGTGGCCATTTGCAAAAAATGTGCACACAATGTTTACTCCAAGTTGAAGCAAAGCATGAATGATTCTATGGAAGGGTTGGCTGTCCTGCCCATGTTCTGCATAGTGTGTTCAAACAGCACTTGTTGTCCTTTCTATTGACATTAAAGTAATTGTCCTATAACTTCAACGTGTATACTGTTTGAACTGAGCAATTAAAGAATTTTAATAATTTTGTTGGCATTTGTTGTTGTTGTTGTTGTTGGCTGCCATTGAGTGGGCCCCAACTCATGCTGATCCCATGTGTTACAAAGCAGAGCTGCTCCATAGGGTTTTCTTGGCTGTAATCTTTACAGAAACAGGTCACCTGGCCTTTCTTCCGTGGACCCACTGGTTGAATTTGAACTACCAGCCATTTGGTTAGCAACCAGCCACAAATCATTTGCACCATCCACGCTTCATTTCTTTCAGTAGGTTTGAAATAGGCCTGAAAATCACACCTGGGGTCAGGGTGCATCCCTTAGAGAATCAAGCAGGGGGGTCTACTGCTCTGGGCCAGGTGAGATCAAGAGACCAAGAGATCTCAAGGGTGAAGCTGCAGATGGCAGTGAGAAAGACCAGGCAGTGAGCAGAATTAAAGTCTCCAGGTGTTTAAACTTCCAGGTGAAGGGCAGAGCCTCCTGCACCTGGGAGCATCCCTCGTGGAAGACAGCACGGTAGGACCATGTGTGCTTGGGAACTAGTCTTTAGGTGTGGCCTCAAGCACATAACTTAGCTGTGTGAGCCTGAGTTTCCTGTCTTTACAATGGCATCATGCCCCGATCTGACTGGGGATGGGGGGAGGTATATATGAAACTAGACTATATGAAGAAGAACACAACATCAGGGTTGGAGGAAGACTCATTAAAATCTGCATTATGCAGATAACACAACCTTGCTTGCTGAAAGTTAAGAGGATGTGAAGTACTTACCGATGAAGATCAAGGGTGACTGTCTTCAGTACAGATTACACCTCAACATGAAGAAAACAAAAATCCTCACAACTGGGCCAGTAAGCAACATCATGATAAACAGGGAAAAGATTGAAGTAGTCAAAGATTTCACTTTACTTGGATCTACAAACAACGCCCAAGGAAGCAGCAGGCAAGAAATCAAATGACGCATCGCACTGGGAAAATCTGCTGCAGAAGATCTCTTCGAAGTGTTAAAAAGCAAAGATGTCACTTTAAGGACTCGAGTGTGCCTGACCCGAGCTGTGGTATTTTCAATCGTTTCATATGCATGCAAAAGCTAGACAATGAACAAGGAAGGCCAAAGAATTGACGCCTTTAAATTGTGGTGTTGGCAAAGAATATTGAATATACCATGGACTGCCAAAAGAACAAACAAATCTGTCTTGGAAGAAGTACAGCCAGAACGCTCTTTAGAGGCAAGAATAGCTAGACTTCTCCTCACATGTTGTCAGGAGGGACCAGTCCCTGGAGAAGGGCATCATACTTGGTAAAGCAGAGGGCCAACGAAAGACAGAAAGACCCTCAACAAGGTAGATTGACACAGTGGCTGCAATAATGAGCTCAAGCATAACAAGGATTGTGAGGATGGTGCAGGACCGGGCAATGTTTTGTTCTGTCGTACATAGTGTCACTATGAGTTAGAACCAACTTGATGGCACCTAACAACAATAACAACATATATATATACATGCACATATATACGTATGTACATATAAATTCCAAAGTCAAATAGCTCAGCTTCCCTCTCCTAGCCCATTTCCGTTTGAGGGACACTTGACAGAGTCTACAGACCAACGAGATGTAAGCTGAGTCTGTTATGTGTTCCTGTCTAAAACATAATATGATGGCTGGAGTCAAAGCCATCCTCTGGCTTTAAGAAAAGGCCAAGAGGATTGCTAAGACAGATGCCTTGACACCACTGAGGTGTGAACTAATCTCCAGACTTGTTTTATTTAAACCACTGTAGTTGCTCTTCTATTACTTGCAGCTAACAACATTCCAGAGCCTAACACAGGTCAAGGGCATTGCAGGCACAGGCAAAAACAGTGCCAAGACAAAAAGCACACCTTCTGTGGGGCGTGTGGACAAGGTGTATAAAGTAAATGGCCAGATAGTAAAGATACTGAATACCTCAAGACAAATTCTGTGGGTGTCTGGGATCCTTGGAAAGGTCTTAAGTTATAAATTAAGATGATCAGATCAGGCTTTTAGAAAGACCCATTTTGCATCAGTGAGAAAGATGGTGGAAAGAAGGCTGGTAGGGAGGATCTTTGTTGTCCCAGACCATCTGAGCTGTGGGGGTGAGAGGTAGTTGGAGAGAGCTTGCTCTAAACTCCCCACTGAATCACCAGGAGGGCTGGCCTGTCTCTAGACAGCATCTGACCTGAGTAATCGAGACGCAGGCCACCAGGACTAGGACTCCACAAAAGTAGTGGAATTATTTGTGTTCACTGCTACATTCCCAGTCCCTAAAGGGGCCTGGCACTCAGTAGATGGTTAGAAAAACAAACCAAACCAAACAAAAAAGAAAACTGAGAAAACAAAAGAGTAACAAATGAGTATATGATCAGAATGGCTAGGGAAGACCATTGCATAGAGCCTCCCAGAGCTGAAACCTTGGGAGTTGCACCACCCCAAGTGGAAGCCAGAAGGTTCAGAAGCCCATAGCCAGGCCTAGCCTGCCTGGGCCAGTGTCCCTGAGGGCTCTTTCTGCTCAACCAAAATGATAATCACCCATTATGTTCCATGTTTCTTTAAATGTGACTTCACAAGTCTTTAAAATTACGTGGTGAGTTAAAAGTTAGTCTCACTGTTTAACAGGAGGGGAAACTGAGGCCCAGAGTAGAGTAAAAACTCTCCAAAGATGCGGTACTCAGCTGGGACAAAATCTGAGGCATCTGAGACCCCGTGAACTCTTCTCCCCACACCTACCACTGCCTGTCGGGAACCTGGGTGCTGCCAAAGGGGCCCGTCAGACAGGCAGTCTTCCAGTTACATGCCAACTAGGTGGGCTGACTGATATCCCCCAGGGGTGAAAGGCCACTGAGCTCTGTGACTGTGTTCTTCTGCTCCCTCTGCAGGGCAAGTGAAACAGGGGTACAAGTTCCCTGGGGTGAGCACTGAGTGACTGTTGTCCTCATCCTGGGACGTGCCTGTCCTCACCTGTAAATGAAGGCAGGTGGTCCTCCCCCCAGTCATTCTGCCCTTGTTTTCTACAATTCTGTGATGATAACACTACTTAAAATAAGCAGATGGGTCAGAAAACAGAATTCTGTGAATGTACACCCTTTTTATTTCAAAAGCATATTCAGCCTTAAAAAGGGATGGTTAACTATATTTTGAAGCAAATGTTTTAAATACACTTGAAGACATATTGTGTTCAATTTTCAAAACCTTAAACTGAGGTGAAGCTGAATTAAAACGTAAAACTGGATGAGAGCTGCATCACTATGTTTGGAAGGCAAACATGGAGAACCTGCTCCCAGTGACACTTTGTTATTGTTGTTTTTGTTAGGTGCTGTCAAGTCAGTTCTGACTCATAGTGACTGCATAACAGAATGAATTGTTGCCTGGTCCTGTGCCATCCTCACAATAGTAGGTATGTTTAAGCCCATTGTTGCAGCCACTGGGTCAATCCATCTCATTGATAGTCTTCTTTTTTTTCATGGGATGTCCTTCTCCAGGGATTGGTCCCTCCTGATAATGTGTTCAAAGTAAGCAAGATGACATGAGAAAAGGATGCCCGTACCAAAGAATTTGACATATATAAGAGGGTGTTATGTATTGATTTGTGTCCCCTCAAAATATGTATCAACTTGGCTAGGCCACGATTCTCAGTATTGTGTGGTTGTCCACTATTTTGTGACCTGATACGATTATCCTATGTGTTGTAAATCCTAACCTCTATGATGTTAATGAAGCAGGATCACAGGCAGTTATCCTTATGAAGTGGGACTCAATCTACAGGTTTGAGTGGTATCTTGAGTCAATCTCTTTTGAGATATAAAATTGAGCAGAAAGGAAGAGGGACCTCCTACCACGAAGAAAGAGAGCCAGGAGCAGAGCATGTCCTTTGGACTTGATGTCCCTGCACTGAGAAAGAAGCTCCTAGACCAGGGGAAGATTGATGATGAGGATCTTCTTCCAGAGTCAACAGAGACAGAAAGTCTTGCCCTGGAGCTAGAGCCAGAATTTGGGCTTCTACCTTTTTAAATTGTGAAAGAATAAATTTCTGTCTGTTAAAGCCATCCACTTGTGGTATTTCTGTTACAGCAGCACTAGATAACTAAGACAGATGGAAACAATTCCAATGAAGAACCATAAAGGAGTCTAAGATCACATATGGAAGGGTATAGGCATATACCCTAGGATGGGTAGGTACAGGTGTATACATATTTGAGAACAGATAGAAGTACCTATAAACCAAAAACCAAACCCATTGCATCATTCTGACTCATAGTGACCACACAGAAGAGAGTATAACTGCCCCACAGGGTTTCCAAGGAGTGGCTGGTGTATTCAAACTGCCGACCTATTGGTTAGCAGCAAAACTCTTAACCACTGTGCTACCAGGGCTCCAATGTACGTGTAAATACAGATATGTGTGGGCAGGCACACATATTAATTGAAGACACAACTATAAGTACTCCTCAGACATACCTAAACACCTTGTGAGATTGGTTTTCTAGGATTGAAAGCTCAGGATCATAGTCTCATGTGACAATTCAGTTAATCAGCATAATATAGTTCACAAAGTTCATGTTCTGCATCCTAGTGATGTGAGTAGTGTCTGGGGTCTTAAAAGCTTGTGAGTGGCTCTCTAAGGTACAACTACTGGTCTCTACTCATCAGGAGCAAAAGAATAAAAAACTAACCAAAATCTCAGAGAAGAAACAAGCAAACAAGGCTGGTAGTCTACATGAGCCACAACCTCAACTACCCTGAGACCAGAAGAACTAAATGGTCCTTGGCTACCACCACTGATAGATCTGACCAAGGCACAGTAGATGATCCTGATTAGAATGGGAGAAAAATGCAGAGCAAAGCTCAAATTCTTTTTTAAAAAAGCCAGACTAACTGGACCACCTGAGACTACCTCCCTGAGATGCTCTTTAAATCTTGAACCAAAACTATTGCCTGAGATCACCTTTTAGCAAAAGAGCTAAGCGACACACAAAATAAAGGACATTACCCATTAGATTGGTGGTCAACTAAAAAACCACTTGCATGAGGCCAAAAGGTCAACATTTAATCCAAAGCAAAGATGAAAAGATAAGGGGGCAGGGAAGATAGAGACTGCAAATGGAAAAAAGAGAACACAACTAAAGAGAAAGTTGAAACAATGTGAAAAATGTAACTGATGTGATTAACTTTTCGGGTGGAAATTGTCAAAAGAGAACCTAACTTGCTGTGTAAACTTTCACCAAAAACACAATAAAATATTATTAAAAAGCAAAACACAAAGTCAGCGAGATGAAATCTTGCTATGCTCGCTTCTAAGGAGCATTCTGATTGTACTTGTTCTCAGACGAATTTGCTTGTTCTTCTGGCAGGCCATGGCATATGCAGTATTCTTCACAAACACCATAATTCAAAGGTGTCAATTCTTCTTCCATCTTCCTTATTCATTGTCCAGCTTTTGCATTCATATAAGGCAATTGAAAATGGCTTGGGTCAGGTGCACCTTATTCCTCAAAATGACATCTTTGCTTTTTAACACTTAAAAGATGTCTTTTGCAGCAAATTTGCTCAATGCAGTGTGTGGTTTGATTTCTTGATTGCTGCTTCCATGGGTGTTGACTGTGGAGCCAATAAAATGAAATCCTTGACAATTGCTGTTTATTGGTCCAGCCGTAAGGGTTTTTGTTTTCTTTATGTTGAGATACGATCCATACTGAAGGCTGTAGTCTTTGATCTTCATCAGTAAGTGCTTCAAGTCCTCTTCACTTTCAGCAAACAAGATTGTGTCATCTGCATATCACAGGTTCTTGATGAGTCTTCCTCTAATCTTGATGCTGTGTTCTTCTTCACATAGTACAGCTTCTCAGATTATATACTCAGCAAAGAGGCTAAATAAGTATAGTGAAAGGATACAACCCTGGCACACACCTTTTCTGATTTTAAACCACACAGTATCCCCTTGGTCTTTTCGAATGACTGCCTCTTAGTCTACGTACAGATTCCGCATGAGCACAATTAAGTGTTCTGGAATTCTTAGCCTTTGCAGTGTTATCCATAATGTGTTATGATCGACACAGCTGAATGCCTCTGTGTAGTCAATAAAGCACAGGTAAACATCTTTCTGGTATTCTCTGCTTTCAGCTAAGATCCGTCTGACATCATCAATAATATCCCTCATTCCATGTCCTCATCTGAATCCAGCTTGAGTTTCTGGCAGCTCCCTCTCAATGTACAGTTGTAGCCGTTTTTTAATTATTTAATTTTGCTTTCATGTAATTTTGGTGATATTGTTTGATAATTTTCACATTCTGTTGTATCGCTTTTCTTTAGAATAGCCATAAATATGGATCTCTTCCAGTCAATTGGCAAGGTAACTGTCTTCCACATTTTTTTTCATAGACAAGTGAGCATTTCCAGCATTGCATTTGTTGAAGCATCTCGATTGGTGTTCCATCAATTCCTGGAGCCTTGCTTTTCGTCAATGCCTTCAGTGCAGCTGGGACTTCTTCCTTCAGTACCATCGGTTCTTGATCATATGCTACCTACTGAAATGGTTAAATGTCAACCAATTCTTCCATCTTCTTTTGATGCTTCCTGTGTTGTCAATATTTTGCCCACAGAATTCTTCAGCATTGCAAATCAAGACTTGAATCTTTTCTTTGGTTCTTTCAGCTAGAGAAATGCTGAAAATGGTATTCTCTTTTGGTTTCCTAACAGCAGGTCTTTGTACATGTTGTTATAATACTTTGTCTTCTCAAGCTCCTTTTGAAATCTTCTGTTCAGTTCTTTTACTTCACCGGTTCTTCCGTTCACTTTAACTACTCTACATTCAAGAGCAAATTTCCAGGTTTCTGACATCCATTTTGGTCTTTTCTTTCTTTCCTCCCTTTTTAATCACCTTTTGCTTCTTTCATGTATGATATCCTTTATGTCATCCCACAACTCTCTGGTCTTCAATCATTAGTGTTCAGTACATCAAATCTATTCTTAAGATGATTTCTAAATCCGGGTAGGATATATTCAAGGTAGTACTTTGGCTCTGGTGGACTTGTTTTACTTTTCTTCAGCTTCAACTTGAACTTCCATAGGAGCAATTGATGGTCCATTCCGCAGTTGTACCCTGACCTTGTTCTTACTGGTGATAATGAGCTTCTATGGAGAAAAATTCTTTTTCCACAGGTATAGTCGATTTGATTCCTGTGTATAACATCTGATGAGGTCCATTATAGTCGATTTGATTCCTGTGTATAACATCTGATGAGGTCCACCTGTATAGTTGTGGTTTATGTTGTTGAAAAAACCTATTTCCAGTGAATAAAGATGCTGGTCTTGTAGAATTCTATCATGCGATCTGTGGTGTCATTTCTACCATCAAGGCCATATTTTCTGAGTACTGATCCTTCTTTGTTTTCAACTTTTGTATTCAAATCACCAGTAATTATCAATGCACCTTGACTGCATGTTTGGTCAATTTCAGCCTATGAAAGTTGGCAAACATCTTCAATGTATTCATCTTTTGCATTAGTGGCTGGTACGTAAATTTGAATAATAGTCGTATTGAGTTGTCTTCCTTTTAGGTGTATAGATATTATTCTATCACTAACATCATTGTGCTTCAGGATAGATCTTGAAATGTTCTTTTATTCTTTTTAAGATGAATGCGACGCCATTTCTCTTCAATTTGTTGTTTCCTGCATAGTATACCATATGTTTCCCTGATTCAAAATGGCCAATACCAGTCTATTTCAGTTCGCTAATGCCTAGGATATCGATCTTTAAGCATTCCATTTCATTTTTGATGACTTTCAATTTTCCTTGATTCATACGTCATACAGTCCACCTTTTGATTGCTAGTGGATGTTTGAGACAGTTTTTTCTCACCCTGAGTCTTGCCACATCAGCAAATAGAGATCCCAAAAGCTTGACTGCATCCACATCATTAAAATCGTCTCTACTTTGAGGAGGCAGCTTGTCATAGGCTGGGTTCTCTAGAGAAGGAAAACCACTAAAGCATATAAATATATAGAGAGAGAGATTTATATCAAGGAAACAGTTCATGCGATTATAGAGGCTGGAACATTCCAAGTATGTGGATTAGGATGGAGATTTCTCTTAATTCATGTAGCCCCAGGGGCTGGTAAACCCAAGATCCGCAGATCAGAGAGTAGGGCTCCTGCTTTCATGCTGTGAAGATTGATGAATCCCAAGATCTGTAGATAAGCTGATAGCTCAAGTCCCAAGAACTGGGGGTCAGATGAACTGGAGGCAACCACAGAATCCAATGTGAGTAAAAAGCCAGAATGTCTGCTTATATTTGGATGCAGGCCACATCCTCAGAGAAACTCCCTTTCAACTGATTGTTTACTCACAGCAGATTTCATCATGGAAGTGATCACATATAAACACTGAGAATCATGGCCCAACCCAGTTGACACACAATATTAACCATCACAGTCCACCCCTTGCCAACTTCGCACATGTACACATCTCTTTAAACCATACATAATCTCTGAATAAATAAAATTATAAAGTTATACTTGAGCCTAACATGATACAACTAACACGCGTACAACCAAAAATGCATAGCCTGGTTTACATTTTATATTTTATAAGTTAAGAAAACAAAAATATTTAATGCACACATACAAAGCAGAAATACTCTTGACAATTATAGTCCTCATTTCCGCAACTGGTCACTGTAACTCGTATTTAGAACTGTCTTCTTCCACCACCCATTCAATATTCCCTTTGCCCTCAGCAAGCATCTCAGCTGGTCATGGCTCTTTGCCTGGGGGGGTGATCCCAACCTTCATTCCTGCAGGGTCTGGGTCATTAGTAGTCATGTTGAAACTGGGTTGCTGTAGTTTTCCATTGACTTTAATCACAGGGCATGGTAGTATTAAGAGATATTCTAAGGGATCTCCTGCATTCCAGACATACTCTTCTTTACCTCCATTATGTGATATCAATCCAATTTCCTCTTGGTAATCAGGATCAATCACACCAGCTGGTTTAGTAACTCCCTTCTTTGCTTATTGATCCAGAAGCATAAGGAGCCCAATGTGCCCAGGTGGCATTCTTAGCTTCCAGTTCAACGGAATCAATGATGTGTCTCCAGGTGGGAGCATTCCTCCCTTTGGAACTAAGACCTTTAGAACTGCAGAGCATAAGGTCGTGGGAAAAGGAAGCAAACATCTTGCAAATGGGTCACTAGGGGTAATAGTGAGTGGTGGCATTCCCATTTCCACCCCTTGATTCCTGGACCCATGAATCCTGGCTATGGGAGAAATAGCATATACAGCCTCCTGGAGAACATTGCCCCAACCCTGCAAGGTATTGCCACCTAGCTGGTGCCATAATTTTGTCTTTAGGAGGCCATTCCATCATTCTTTCAAGCCAGCTGCTTCAGGATGATGAGGAACATGGTAAGACTAATGAATTCCATTAGCATGGGCCTGTTGCCACACTTCATTTGCTGTGAAGCAAGTCCCTGAATCTGAGGCAATGCTTTGTGGATAAGGCATTCTATAAGCCCACAGATGGTAGTTTTGGCAGAAGCCTTATGTACAGGATAGGCAAATCCATATCCACAGTAAGTGTCCATTCCGGTAAGGGCAAAACACTGCCCTTTGCACAGTGGAAGTGGTCCAATGTAATCAACTTGCCTCCAGGTTGCTGACTGATCACCTCGAGGGGCAGTGCCATATCAGGGACTCAGTATCTCCAGCTTCCTGATTATCTGCCTATATGTCCCCATCCCAAGTTTCAGGATCCCATTTCTTCCCAATCAATGCCCTTACTTTAACTTCAGACACCTCTCAAGGTTGGCAATTCAGCTGGCATTATAATTCAGCCACTCTTACAGTAAGGCTCTGGGTCTGGTTTTCAGCAATTTCAGCTCTATTACTACAAGAAGTAAGGCTTTCTTTCAAAGCACAAGTGGAAGCCTTGAGGTCAGTTATGTAGCACTTGAGCTTTGACTCTGATGCCCTGAGAGCATCTATTTCTTTCACCAGTTTTCAAGTGAAAGTAGGACAACCCAACCAGCTTCCTTATACTTCTCATTCTGACAAAACTGTGGAAAACTCATCCTTAAAATTTTGTTTCTCTAGAACTGCCCTTGGTACCAAATATCTTAGGCTGGGTTCTCTAGAGATGTAAAACCAGTAAAGCATATGAGCATATCTACAGAGAGATTTATACCAAGGAAATGGCTCATGTGATTGTAGAGGCTGGAACATCCCAAGTCCATGGATCAAGATAGACACTTTTCTCAAAATACGTAGCTGCAAGGGCTGGTGAACCCAAGATTGGCAGGTCGGAGAGTAGGGCTCCCACTCTCAGGCCGTGAAGATCAACGAATCTCAAGATGTGCAAAGAAGTTGATAGCTCAAGTCCCAAGAACCAGAGGTCAGACAAACAGGGGGCAGTGGTGGGATCCAAAGTGAGCAAAAAGCTGGAAAGTCTGCTTATATTCAGATGCAGCCCACACCCCAAGGAAACTCCCTTTCAACAGATTGGCTACTCACAGCAGATTCCATCATAGGAGTGATCACATATAAACACTGAGAACACAGCCAAGTTGAAGCAATATTAACCATCACACAGCACTTCTCCAGTCATATTTTGAGTGCCTTTCAACCTGAGGTGCTCATCTTCTAGCACTGTATCAGACAATGTTCCACTGCTATCCATAGGGTTTTCACTGGCTAATTTTTTTTAGAAGTAGATCACCATGTCCTTCCACCCAGTCTGTCTTAGTCTGGAATCTCCACTAAAACCTGTCCACCATGGGTGGCCCTGCTGGTATTTGAAATACTAGCAGCATAGCTTCCAGTATCATGGCAACACGCAAGGCATCACAAGCTGACAGATGAGTGGTGGAGTGACACTTTACAGCACAAATATTTTGACGTTTATAAATGCAGCCTGCAGGTCAATGTGTGTGTTTTCTCCTGTCAATTCACCAAATGTAATGGGAATGTTTTGGCACATTAAGAAAAATAACAAACGTTCTAATTCTTTTCGTGAGAGTGGTTCAGATTGTTATAGGGAAAATGCTGGTTTTACAACGTATTATTAGGGTACCTATTCTCAGCTTGCATGAAAGGTACAGGGACTGATAATGTAGTCATAATAAGATAAAAGAATGTCTGTGAAACCTGGAAATATGCTGCAAAATAAACTCCGAACTTTTCATCAAAGGAAATGCTTTGGAATCCCTCATAGGTCTTTGTAGGGTTGCTGAGTAATCTCATAGCTTTCTTACGAAAGTACCGAGCATATGAATACTAGGTTACAGTGCAGGGTCAGATGAACCAGCAAGCAAGGTAAGCATGGGCTGACTCGTGCTTGCTTACTAATCTGTAGTATACATCCACTACAGATTAGTAAGAAAGCACAAGTAAGCATGAACTTGCCTTGCTTACTGGGTGATCTGCCTCAGTCAGGGATTGTAAATACGAAAAGAGGCTTTAATTCTGTAAGAAAGTTCTGTGGGTTTGGGAGAGAGACAGATGCTGGCCACACCTAGAAGTAGAACCTTGGATATAATGAAAAAAAAATGTAAAATTGTTCACTGCAGATGAACACCTTAGGGTTTCACTGGCAGAAATCCCATTTTCCTTTTGTAATAATTCTACGAAGTTAATTTGCAAGGGCTGATTAAAGAACATGTTTCCTGGATCCTCCCCATCTCTCCCCTGCCATTCCTGTCTATAAGGTGATGGGCTCTGGGCCATGCAGGCTGCTCCCTTCCATGGCAGCCACATGGGCTGTTCCCTTCCATGGCACAGCCACACAGGCTGCTCCCTTGCATGCTGTGGCCATGAGCAGCAGGCAGCAGAGACCATCAGAGCCCAGTGATGCTGGCTTCAGCACCTTGTAGCTATGAGACAAGATACCCACTCTGTGCCTCTGTTTCCTCACTTGAAAATCGGGGATAACAGCAGTACTAATGTTTTAGGTCACTACCCATCTGTCCAGTTTGTCGTACTATGGTGGCCTCTGTGTTGCTGTGATGCTGGAAGCTATGGCACCAGTATTTCAAACACCAACAGGGCCACCCATGGTGGACAGGTTCCAGCGCAGCTTCCAGAAAAAGATAGAGTAGGAAAAAGGCCTGGTAATCCATCTCTGAAAATTAACCAATGAAAACCCTATGGACCACAACAGAATATTGTCCAATATGGTGCTGGAAGATGAGCCCCCTAGGTTGAAAAGCACTCAAAATACACCGTGGCACCAACAGCGGACTCAAGCATGCCAATGATCAAGAAGACGGTGCAGGATGATGTAACATTTTGCTGTGCTGTGCGTGGAGTCACCATAAGTCGGGCAGACTTGGTGCTAATGACAACAATATTTTAGGATTTAACAACAACAATGTTTCAGGTATTAAATTAATTGAGGTAACCCAAGTAAAAGACTCAGGATCTGGCCTACAGTAAACGCTCCATTAAGGGAGCTGTTACCTATCTCTTGCTATATATCTCAAAGCATTGTGTCAGATTCTACAAACAGTCTCGAGAATGGTACTGGATCCCTGGTGGAAATTCATGTGGCCTGACCAAGGGGCTGTTCTTTTTCCCTTTTATTCCCTGTTTCTTTGCTTATTAAGATCACCCTGAAGGATGGCAACCTGGCACAGCTCAGTAGATGGCAGTCCTCAGGGCCTGAGGTGGCCTGGAGGCCCTCTGAGACCAGCTGGCCCCTTTTCAATGGCTCTCCAACTCAGGGAGCTCGCAGGTTCCACAACTAACCTATCACTTCCTGGAACACTGGGGCATGACTTTCATGGGATCAGCAAGACAGTGAACTGAGTCAGTTATGACTCCCCGCACCACGACTGGTAGTCCAGTGTTGGTTCTGGCCAGATCTTGAATTCATCCTGCCTTAGAGAAATCTCACAGCTTACAGGAGGCTGAGGAAAATGAAGTCATTTAATTTGCTTTGCAAAATTTGAATGAACTTAAATGTATTTTCTTATGCCCATGGGGTTGTTTTGAAATGGCTCATTGATTCCGATTCTTCGTGACGAAATGTGTGTCAGAGTAGAACTGTGCTCCACAGTGCTTTCAGTGGCTGAGTTTTTGGAAGTAGATTGCCAGGTTTTTCTTTAAAGGCATCTGTAGGTGGATTTGAACTGCCAAACTTTGAGTAGGCAGCTGAGCTCATTAACCCTTTATACCACCCAAGGAGTTTGCAGATGGTATAAAATGAACTGGATGGGATGAGGCTGGCCAAGCAAGGATCAGTTACAGAAATGGGATCTAAAAGCACAACAGAACAGTCTTGAGCAACGAAGGATATCTACCTGAAACAAACACAAAGTCCTCCATTTGCTCCCAAAAAAGCTACCTAGCATGGCAAATACTAAATGAGAAGAAGGGCTGAGGGAGCCAGTTTGACTAAAGTTGGGACAATTAGAACATTTAAATGAATAATAAATGTAATTGACTCAAACACATTCGATCTATAAAAATCCTGGAGCCTGCACTAATTCTTGAAGAAGAGAGAAAAAAAAAACTTTACCCTAACTTGTCTCCACTGGAAGTATTATACCAACTCTTTACCCAAGAAACTTCACAATTAGAAGGGAAGATTGAAGCAGTGTCCCACCTTTACAGTAGAATCCGTACCTGGGTTACTAAAAAGGCTCAGCTATGTTTTTTTTTTTTTTATGAGAAACATTTCTTCTTTGTAGAATGAGGTCAGCCCATAAACAGAGGGACAGAAGGAGAAAAATCCCTGTCACAGCCCAAATTAAACTGCCCGTTTAGGCAAGGCTCATTGAGAGACGCTAACGGTGGTGGGGATGGGAGGAAGGCATAGGGTTCCAAACAGGCATCCCATAGACTTCCTGCTGGCACCAAGGCTCCTGATTTTTTACATTTACAGAAAGTGGCAAAGATAGTACAGAGAGTTTCCACAGAGCCCACATCAAGTTTCTCTATTATTAACAATTTATATTGGTCTGGTGCATTAGTCACAAATGATAAACCAATACTGAGATATTAATTAAAGTCTTTATTCTTTTCCCTAAAGTCCTTTTTCTGCTTCAAGATCCATCCAGGATACCGCATTACATTTAGTTGTCATTTCTCTGTAGACACCTTTTGGCTGTGACAGTTTCTCAGACTGTATTTAATTTTTATGACCTTAACAATTTTAAGGAATATAGGTCAAGTGTTTTGTAGAATGTCTCTCAACCAGGGTTTATCTGATATTTTTCTCATGAGTAAGCTGGAGTTACGGGTTTTTGGAAGAAGACCACACAAGTAAAGTGCCATTCTCATGACATCATATCAAGGTTTGTTGTTATTGTTGACCTTTCAGAAGCAGATTGCCAGGTCTATCTTCCGAGGCACCTCTGGGTGGGCTCGAGCCAACAACCTTTTGGCTAGTCGAGCACTTAACCATTTGCACCACATCACATCATATCAAGGATCCCTGTTAAACCCCCTGCCGTCAAGTCAATTCCAGCTCATAGCAACCCTGAAGGACAGAGTAGAACTGCCCTATAGGGTTTTCAAGGCTGTAATCTTTATGGAAGCAGATTGCCACACCTTTCTTCCGTGGATCTGCTGATGGGTGTGAACCATTGACCTTTGGGTTACCAGCTGAGCATTTAACCACTGCACCACCAGGACTCCTATATAAACCAAAAACCAAACCCAGTGCCGTCGAGTCAATTCCGACTCATAGCGACCCTAGAGAACAGAGTAGAACTGCCCCATAGAGTTTCCAAGGAGCACCTGGCGGATTCAAACTGCTGACCCTTTGGCTAGCAGCTGTAGCACTTAACCACTATGCCACCAGGGTTTCCAGGCTCCTATACACGTGTTATTATATCAGCATGACTTATCACTGACGATGTTAACCTCTGTCACCTGGCTAAGGTCCTGTTGGTCAGGATTCTCTACTATAAAGTTAGGGTTTTTTCCCTCTTTCCATACTGTGCTCTTTGAAAGGTAGTCACACCCCTAAAGCACAGTATCCACATAAATTGTTTGGGATTCTTCTACGTGGGAGGTTTGTCTATCTGTACCACTTCATTGTTCAATCATTTATATCAGTGTTATTTTACACTTTAGAATATAAACCAAATCCAATATTACTTAACTAACTTTGATACTCAAATTGTTCCAACTTTGGCTGTTGGGAACTCTTTTGAGTGGCTGTTGTGTCCCTTTGATGTACCCCCATCATTGTGGGGTTTTTTTGTTTTTTTAGCACTTCCTTATCTTCTGATAGTAGAAGATGCTTCAGACTCACCTTATATATTTCTGCCCCAGCCCTAGAATCAGACATTTAACCAAGAAGCCCCAGTTTCTTTTATTTGAGAATGGCACCGTACACCAAGACCTGGGCACTGGGCTTGCTCGTTGCTACTAGGGTTTCCTTGCTTCTAGACTTCTTAATGGGTACCTGGGCCGCACAAACAGCTAAATACTCAACTACTAACCAAAAGGTTTGAACCCCACCAGAAGTGCCTCAGAAGAGAGGCCTGGTGATCTAATTCTAAAAAATCAGCGATTGAAAACCCTGTGGAGCTCGGTTCTGCTCTGAAACACATGAGGTTACCGTGAGCTGGAACCGACCCAGAAAGCAACCGGTGGAATTCCTCAGCTGACGGACAAGGGGAAATGTGTGTGGACACTAACCTAGGTACATAGGTATGGTGATAAATATTCCTGTATGTAACCGTCTGTATCTGTATTAATTTAAACATGAGTTCACACTGATGTTGGTGCCACTAACTTAGTACCTCGTGGATCGTGCTAGCCCCCTTCCGTGTTCGTCTGTGACCTCCCACTCCAGCAGTCAGAAGCCTGGCTGTGATCGTGATGAGTTCCTAGTTGTCTCCAACTCTAATCCATATAGTGTCCCAGGCTGGACATCAGGCTGTGTTTCTGATGGTGGTTGTTTTCCCAGAGCAGGACAGCTCATGAGTAGCCCAGTGTGAGCCCCTGGCTCCCCGGAGACCGGGCCAGGCCGCCCCAAGTGCTCCTCTAAGGTCCAGTTCTGAGCTACGAGGAGGAGGTTGTTTTGGGGCCTTCAGTGCTTTTTATCGTGACCTCTTCACTGACACTTGCTTCCTTCTGTGACTTGGTCCAGGATGACCCAGGCTTGTGTCCAGAGGTCTTGCTGCCTCCTGGTGGGGAAATGATCTAATTTGGCTTCTTAAGTCTTGTTGCTAGCCTTCTGCCTGCCCTTCTCTGTACGAGTGTGTAAGGACAGTTTTAGGTGTTGGCTCTGCCCCTCTCAGCTGGGGTGATTTTAGGGTGGAACCTGGCAGCCACTGCAGTGTATGCTACTGGAAAGGGGCCTCCTGGAAAAGAATAAGCAGAGTGCACACAGTTGTGTGCACTTGGGAGGTCCTTTACTCTCTGGCCTTGCTTTGTCTGTCTATAAAATGGGAGTGGTTGACCAGATCAGGAGTTTTCTCACAGCTCTGTGCAGGGATGGGGTGGGGGAACAGAGAGGAGGGTGCAGAGTTCCCCACTAGAGTCCCACCCAGCATCCCTGTAAACCCTCCTCAGTCAGATGATGTCTTTAAAAGAGAGATTTGTGTTGCATAAAATGTGCCAGGTGGACACTCCTGGGCAGACTATCTCTGATGTCCTCAGACATTCCTTGTGAACTGCCTGCCCCTCCTGTGTAATGACAAGAGCCTTTGAAGACATCACTATCTGTCCCTACTGATAGGCCTGACCTCCCAGGGGTGACCCAGCTCTCCTAGGGCTCATTCTTCCCATCTAGGAATGGGGCTTCCTCTAGGGTCTGCTATCACTCTGCAGTGGGGTTTGTGGTGGGCTCAAGTTAGCTCCCATTCTAGGCTTCCCCGTTACTTGTCTGTAGGCTCCTATAACAACAGTGAGAAACCTGGCTACCACCATCCACCATTCATTTACTTAGTTGTTTAATTCCAGTACACAAGTATAGCGGTTCTAGAATTATTAACATGTATCCGCTGTGAGAAAAAACTATCAATTGGAGTACTGTGCTCACGTGCAGTTCCTTTTGCCTTTAGCTTACAGAATCCACTCATTCCCAAAGGTGCCTAAGTCAGCACCTTTCCCCTTCAGTGAGGTAATTCCATACATTTGTAATACAGGTAGATTCTTTTGTCACAGTATGCATACCACCCTGGAATCCCATGACCTCCTAAATGATTTTTTGATTTGTGTATATTAAGGTTTACTATTCATGCTCTAGTATTCTATGGGTTTGACAGATGCATAGTGTCATGTATCCACCATTACGGAATCATAAAGAATATCTTTACTGCCTTAAACTATCTCTTATGCTTCACCTATTTGACTCTCCTATCCTTGAGCCCCTGGTAAACACTGGACTCTTTTCTAGCTCTATAGTTTTTCTTTTTTCCAGAATTCATATAAATAGAATTATACAGCCTTTTCAGACTCACTTCTTAATATTCATTTTTCATCTAGGTTTTTGCATGGCTTACTAGCTCATTCCTTTTTATTATTGAATAATATTCCATTGTGTGGAAGTACCACAATTTGTTTATCTACTCATCTATTGAAAGACATCTTGATTACTTCCAGCTCTTGGCCATTATGAATGCCTATAAACAGTCTTTGAACATGAAGAAAGTAAAGGTTATTAAAAAGATAGGAATGAAAGAAAAGACCAAAATGGATGTCAGAAGAGACTCTGAACATAAAATAGCTAAAACAAATGGAAGAAAAGATGAAGTAAAAGATTTGAACAGAAGATTTCAGAGGGCAGATAGTGAAGACAAAGTAAAGTATTATAACAAAAAGTGCAAAGACCTGGTGTTAGAAAAACCAAAAGGGAAGAACAGGCTCAGCATTTTTCAAGCTGGAAGAAATGAATAAAAAATTCAAGGCTTGAGTTGGAATATGAAGGATTCTATGGGCAAAATATTGAACAACACGAGAACATCAAAAGAAAACGGAAGTACCAAAAGAATTGGTGGATGTTCAACCATTTCCAGAGGTAGCATATGATCAAGAACCAATAGTATTGCAGGAAAAAGTCCGTGCTGCACTGAAGGCATTGATGAAAAACAAGGCTCCAGGAATTGAAGAAATGCCAGGTGAGATGTTTCAACAAATGGATGCAGTGCTGGAGGTGCTCAGAAACTTGGTGCCAAGAAATTTGGAAGAGAGCGACCCGGCCAATCGACTGGAGGAGATCCATATTTGTGCCCATTCCAAAGAAAAGTGATCCAACAGAATGTGGAAATTATCAAACAATATCATTAATATCACATGCCAGTAAGATTTTGCTGAAGATAATTCAAAAATGGTTGCAACAGTACATCAACAAGGAACCGCCAGAAATTCAAGCCAGATTCAGCAGAGGACGTGGAATGAGGGAGATCACTGTTAATGTCAGATGGATCTTGGCTAAAAGCAGAGAAACCAGAAAGACATTTACCTGTGTTTTATTGACTATGCAAAGTCATTCAACTGTGTGGATCATAACAAATTATGGATAGCATTGTGAAGAATGGGAATTTCAGAACGTATACTTGTGCTCATGCTGAACCTGTTTGTAGACCAAGAGTCAATCATTCAAAAGAACAAGAGAATGTTTCATGGTATAAAATCAGGAAAGGCATGTGTCAAGGTTGTATCCTTTCACCATGCTTATTCAATCTATATAGTAAGCAAATAATCCAAGAAGCTGGGCTATATGAAGAAGAACGGGCATCAGGATTGGAGGAAGACTCATTAACAACCTGTGTTATGCAGATGACACAATCTTGCTTGCTGAAAGTGAAGAGGACTTGAAGCACTTACTGATGAAGATCAAAGACCACAGCCTTCAGCATGGATCACACTTCAACATAAAGAAAACAAAAATCCTCACAACTGGACCAATAAGCAACATCATGATAAACAGAAAAAGTATTGAAGTATTCAAGGATTTCATTTTACTTGGATCCACAATCAAGGCCCATGGAAGCAGCAGTCAGGAAATCAAAAGACAGATTGCGTTGACAAATCTGCTGCAAAAGACCTCTTTAAAATGTTCAAAAGCAAAGATTTCACTTTGAGGACTAAGGTGATCCTGATGTATTTTCAATCACCTCACATGCATGTGAAAGCTAGACAATGAATAAGGAAGACAGAAGAAGAATTGATGCATTTGAATTATAGTGATGGCTAAGAATACTGCATATACCATGGACTGCAGGAAGAATGAACAAATCTGTTTTGGAAGAAGTACAGCCAGAATGCTCCTCAGAAGCAAGGATGGTAAGACTTCCTCTCATGTACTTTGAAAATGTTATCAGAAGCGACCAGTCCTTGACGAAGGGCATCGTGTTTGGTAAAGTAGAGGATCAGCAAAAAAGAGGAAGACCTTCAGGGAGAAGGATTGACACAGTGGCTGCAACAATGGGCTCAAATATGACAATGATTGTGAGGATGGTGCAGAACTGGGCAGTGTTTTATTCTGTTGTACATAGGGTCACTATGAGTCTCACCGACACCTAACAACAGAAAAAACATAAACAGTCACATGCAGGGTTTTGTGTGTGCATAAGTTTTCATACCACTTGTGTAAGTACCTAGGAGCGTGATTGCTGGACTACATGGTAAAGCTCTTTTTTGCATTATAAGAAATAGCCAGACTGCCTTCCAATGTGGCTGTACCATTTTGCATTCCCACCAGGAGTGGATGAGGGTTCCTGTTGTTCCACTTCCTCTCCAGCAGTTGGTATTGTCAGTTTTGTTGTTGTTATTGTTAGCCATTCTAAAGGCTGTGTAGTAGTATCACATTCTTGTTTTCATTTGCAATTCCCTAATGACAAATTGTAGCCCTGGTGGTGCAGTGGTTAAGCATTTGGCTGCTCACCAAAATGCAGCAGTTCAAATCCACCAGCTGCCCCTTGTTAAGCTTATGCGGCAGTCCTACTCTGTCCTATAGGGTCGCTATGAGTCAGAATTAACTTGATGGCAATCAGTTGTTGTTTTTGTTGTAACAACAAATGATGTTGAGCCTCCTTTCACGTGTTGATTTACCATCCCTTTATCTTCTTTTGTGAGGTGTCCATATTGCTTGCCCATTTTTAATTGGGTCGTTTATTTTCTTATTGCTGAACTTTGAGAGTTCCTTTTATATTTAAGATACACATCCTTTATTTGATATGTAATTTACAAATATTTTCTCCATGAGGCAAGCAGGGAGAAGCTACACTGTGTCATAGCAGCCATAAGTTACTGCTTCAAATGCCAGTATGGTGCACAGTGTGCAGTGGACAAGAGACATGATCTCTGAGTCCTGAGGAGGCAGAGGACTTTCCCCCAAAGACTGCAACCCTTCCCCACCACCCTTCCTACAAACCTCCAAGCTTCTTGGCTAGAGAACCAGAGTGAGTAACCACTCTTCAGATTCCTACTACAAAAGACGAATTTTCCCTGTTTGTCAATATTATACACATGGAATCACATGCTCGATATTTTGTCCATAATATTCATTTGTTATTGAGCGTGGCAGTAATTTATTCTTTTTCATTACTCTTCAGTATTCCATTGTATGAGTATACCATAATTTATTTATCCTTTCCATACTGACTGACATTTAGATTGTTTCCTTTTTAAGTATTATTAATCAAGCTGCTATGGACATCCTGGAGCCCCGGTGGTGCAGTGATTAAAAACTCAGCTGCTAACCAAGAGGTAGGCAGTTTGAATCCAACAGCCACTCATTGGAAACCCTATGGGACAGTTCTACTCTGACCTATAGGAATGCTATGAGTTGGGATTTACTTGATGGCAACAGGCTTGGTTTTATGCTTGTTTATGGACATACTTGTATAAAATGCTTATTACATAAAAAATAAGTAAGCAATAAGCGCTTATTTCTGTGAGCTATATACCATAAACAGCAATTTAAACTGGGTATCAATGGAGATTGTCTTGAAGATTGGATGTCAGAGCTGATTCCTGAGTGAAGTGAAGGAGATGGCCTTTGACAACCTGATGGCAGAGCATTCCAGGCAGAGGCAATATCACCTATATGGGTCTCAAGGTTGGCATGACTTTGACGCTTTGGAGGAAACAAAAGAGGTACAGTGTGGCTGGGAGGTGGAAGTATGAAGGGGCTGTGGTCAGAAAGGCAGGGTATGACCAGTCTTGTAGAGTCTCGTAGGTCACTATAAGCTGTTTGTAATTTATTATATCTGCAATGGGAAGCCATTGGAGATTTTTAAGCAAAAAGAGACATGATATGACTTTTTTTCTTAAATGCTTCATTTTATGCTTTTCACCCTTTTAGATTTATTGATGCATAAATTACATTCAGTAAAATTCATCTTTTTTAGGTAAATTTTGAAAAGCTCGTGCAGATGTGTGACCACAGTTATAGTCAAGATAATAGACTATTTCTATCTCCCCACAAGAAGTCCCTGCCTTTTATAGTCAAATGTGACTCCTTTTGCAGTCAAACCTCCAGCCCCTGGCAACTATTGACGTGATTTTTGTCCCCATACTTTTGTCTTTCATAGGATATCATATAAATGGAATCACAAACTTCTGGCTTCTGTCCCAGGATGTAGTGAGCTGGAAGAAGCACTGCTCTCATACTTGGAAAGAAAAAGAGCTGAATTAACTTCAAAGTCACACTTTAAAAACAAACAAAAAAGACTGTATTTTTTAATAGGTGAGCTGAGATCACAGAGCAATCAGGTGATCTCAAATCTACGAAGAGATGGAGATGTGAATATGCGCTCACCTGGGGTAGACAATGTTGGACAATGTTAAGAAAAGTTCAGCCAGAATAGCTGAAAAATTAATGAAGATCAAGTATAGGCTAATTGTACAGTGCAAAAACCTCAAGGAAGTCTGTACCCTTCGCAGGTTTTTTCTCTACCCACCCTACCAACTTTTCACAGAGTAGACTAAAAAGAGGAGAATAGCAGCCATGTGGAAGGGGCCTAAAACTCCCCCCAGGTATTTCTCCTCTATCTTCAATGCTGAACAAAAGCCAGATCTGTGGGGAAAACGGCAGTGAGCAATGCTTCCCATGCGGCATTGGTTAACACTCATCATAGCTGGAGAAAAGGAACATGGGAAAAAACAAAGGCTTGGGGAGTGGTAGAATTTACACACTGAGCCCACAGTTTTAGCTGGGGGAGGAGTAGGAGAACTGAAGACCATGCCCCAGAGACCCAGAGATGTAGATCCTGCCTAAGGCTGAGCCTTCATTAGAACAACAGACCCCAACTCCCATCCTCCACTGCCAAGCTAACAAACCTTAAATAACAAGTAACAGAAAAATACTGCTGGAAATAGGAGAGATACAAGAATGTTTGTGTCACAACATAAAAGGGAGACCAACACTCAGGATCAGACATTTCTCTAGTAAACTACCTCCCACCCTAGATGAGCCCTGGTGGTACAACTCTTAAGCACTTGGCTCCTGACTGAAAGTTGGTGGTTTGAACCCTAATGGGGGCTGTATGGGAGAAAGACCTGGCTATCTGCTCCCATAAAGATTATAGCCCAGAAAACTCTATGAGGCAGTTCTACTCTGTCACGTGGGATCACTATGAGTTGAAACCAACTAAATGGCACTCAACAACAACATGGTACACCAAAGGTAATCAATGCAACAAAAACCTCAGCCTCAGCCCAGATCCCTCGCTGTTGTTGTTAGGTGCTGTCGATTGGTTCTGATACATAGTGACCCTGGGTACAACACTACGGAACACTGCTGGGTCCTGCACCATCCTCACAATCGTTGCTATGTTTGCATCCATTGTTACAGCCACACTGTCAATCCATCTCCTTGAGGGTCTTCCTTTTTTTTGCTGACCCTCTACTTTACCAAGCATGATATCCTTCTATAGGAACTGGTCCCTCCAAAATACGTGACACAAAGTCTCATCATCCTTGCTTCTAAGGAACATTCTGGCTGTACTTCTTCTAAAACAGGTTTGTTCATTCTTTTGGCAGTCCATGGTATATAGGCAATATTCTTAGTCAACACCGTAATTCAAAGATATCAATTCTTCTTCAGTCTTCCTTATTCATTGTCCAACTCTCACATGCATATGAGGCGGTTGAAAATACTAGGGCTTGGGTCAGGATCACCTTAGTCCTCAAAGTGAAATCTCTGCTTGTTAACACTTTAAAAATGTCTTTTGTAGCAGATTTACCCAATGCAATGCGTCTTTTGATTTCTTGACTGCTGCTTCCATGGCTGTTGATTATGGATCCAAGTAAAATGAAATCCTTGAAAACTTCAATCTTTTCTTCATTTATCATGATGTTGTTTACTGGTCCAGTTGTAAGGGTTTTTGTCTCCTTTATGTTGAGGTGCAATCCACACTGAAGGCTGTGGTCTTTGATCTTCATTAGTAAGTGCTTCAAATTCTTTTCACTTTCAGCAAGCAAGGTTGTGTTATCTGCATATTGCAGGTTATTAATGAATCTTCCTCCAATCCTGATGCTGCATTCTTCTTCATATAGTCTAGCTTCTCAGATTGTATGCTTAGCATACAGATTAAATAAGTATGGTGAAAGAATACATCCCTGACACACATTTTTCCTAATTTTATTCCATACAGTATCCTCTTGTTCTGTTCGAACAACTGCCTCTTGGTCTGTGTACAGGTTCTGCGTGAGTACAATATGTGTTCTGAAATTCCCGTTCTTTGCGATGTTATCCATAATTTGTTATGATCCACACAGTTGGATGCCTTTGCATAGTCAGTAAAACACAGGTAAACATCTTTCTGGTATTCTCTGCTTTCAGCCAAGATCCATGTGATGTCAGCAATGATATCCCTGGTTCCACGTCTTCTTCTGAATCTGGCTTGAGTTTCTGGCAGTTTCCTGTTGAAGTACTATTGCAACTGTTTTTTAATTATCTTCAGCAAAATTTTGTAAGTATAGAGGAGCCCTGGTGGCACAGTGGTTAAGTCCCTGGCTGCTAACTGAAAGATCAGCAGTTTGAACCCACCAGCTGCTATATAATTTAATTTTTAATAATAGCTGTGTTGGCCAACAGGTTCACAAAATTCCTGAAAATTCAGCATTTGCCCTCCTGAGATGAACCAACTCCCATACCACTGAAATGTTCCATGAAGAATCATATGTTGTTTTTACAAGAGAATTAAGGATTTCTCATTTGTGGGTTGAATAAACAGGCTCTTTCAAAATTAAGCTTCCAGTTTCACAAGTAAAGTGTTCCTTTGATGCGAAATAAAATCAGAAAAGCTGTCAAATCATGTGTTCAAAAGGAGTTTCCCAAGAGATTTCAAAGTTTTGACTCTTTAGGCAATCGCCTACTTCCTAGTAGGAAGGGGATATATGTAAACCCCCATCCTTGTTGTAAAGCAGGTGGGCATCACCCCCCATGGATTGAACTGTGTCCCCAAAAAATATGTGTATCAATTTGGCTAGGCCACGATTCCCAGTGTTGTGTGATTGTCTACCATTTTGTCATCTGATATGATTTTCCTATGTGTTGTAAATCCTATCTCTATGATGTTGATGGGATGGGATTAGCATCAGTTACGTTAATGAGGCAGGACTCAGTCTACAAGACTGGACTGTGCCTTGAGCCAATCTCTTTTGAGATATGAAAGAAAGAAGTGACCAAAGAGACAAGGGGACCTCATATCACCAAGGATACAGCACTGGGAGCAGAGCATGTCTTTTGGACCCTGGGTCCCTATGCCTGAGAAGCTCCTCAACCAGGGGAGGATTGATGACAAGCACCTTGCTCCAGAGCTGACAGAGAGAGAAAGCCTTCACCTGGAGCTGACACTCTGAATTTGGACTTCTAGCCTACTAGACTGTGAAAGAATACATTTCTCTGTTAAAGCCATCCTCTTGTGATATTTCTGTCATAGCCACCCTAGATAACTAAGACAGATCCATCTCTGTTTGCTGGGCATGGAGGGATAGAAGGACGAAACAGAAGAAGATTGATGTTAGCCAGGACATCATAGCAGGAAATCCTCTCTCCTAAGAGAGGAAAGCCTTCTCTCAGAGTTACTATTTGTGCTAGAATGCCTCAGAGGCCAACAGGTCCTTCTGCCGGATGGGAATACCATGACACACATTGAAATCCCTGAGATCACCCAGCAAGCCAGTGGGAGAATCAAGACCAGAATTCATATCTTGAATCTGGCAGTCTTGATGCTCATTTTGGCCAACACAGCAAGCATTCCCCATGACTAAGACAGACCAAACATGTTAGATTCTGTGGAGAATTAAAGTGATGAGCTGTATAACAAGATTCAAAATGCTTCTGTCTAATTTTTCTGCATTTATTTATTCAGTCAACATTTATTGATCACCTGCTATGTCAAGCATAGTCCCACTAGTGAAGAACTTACAGTCTTGGGAACTTTAAAGGCCCTTCTGGTTATAACATTTTATGAGCCAATAGCATCCTCCAGAAGATCTTCTCAATGGTCACTAGCCTGGTGCTATTTTAGGGAAGATTAGGGAATTCTGTTTCAAAAGTCACCATAGCTGCAGTGACTATTAACCATCAACAAATACTTATGTCAGAAATTACATGGAGGGAATTATGCTCCAAATGCTGTAGTCTTGGTTCATCTTCAGTGAGTAAACTGTGATAACCGGCCATCGTTCTTGAGGTTGTGATGTACCATTTCTTCATGGGAGAGGGACCATGATAATAATTATGTGCACCTTACATCAACACTTCTGGAGAGACTTCTAAAATATTTGCAGACGTTTATTGTTCACATACTCACATCCCATTAAGCATTTACACGGGTCATCTCATTTAATCTACGCCATGATCCTGAGAGGAAGGTATGTCCTCCCCTGAGATCATTGAGGCTGAGATGTGAACTCTTACAGCAGAAGACCAGGCCCTAATGATGTGGTCACTTCTTGAATATTTTAGGCAGTCTGGCTTTCTTGGCATAATTCTACTAGCTTGTGGAGAACAATTGAAGGACTTAGAGCAGCTTGCAAAGCTCAATTTGGAACTTTTCCCATGTGCAATTATATGGAACTCTATCAAGTGACTTTTTCGTGAATCAGATTGGCACCACCTGATTCTTATAAACACAAATAGATCAAGTTGTTAAGTAACAACTAATTAAATGGAGCATATGATATTCTCTCTGGGCAATTCAGACTACCCACGTTTAATCTGGCTTCTGTACTGTTCAGCTGAATCAGAAAGAGGTGGGGTGGAGCTATCAAAATGATGTGCTGAAGTTTTTGGGTTAAATCAAGGGGATATATGAACAGCTGTGTGATCCTAGCTAAAATGCATATAAGTCAGAGAATATTGAGAACCCATTGGTAGCCATGGTTTTACCCTTCTTTAGAGGAACTCATTATTCTTTAATTGCATTGTGAAACATTCACAGCAAATATTAAAACAAAGGTCAATGGTGTTTTACATGTAAAGAGCTCATATGGATTGTCAAGAAAAATTTTAAGATCCAAATATTTAAGTTGTCAAAGGACATGAGGAGGCAAATTCCCAGGGAACTACAAACGACTAATAAGTATATGGAAACCCTAGTGGCGTAGCTGTTAAGAGCTACAGCTGCTAACATAAAGGTCGGCAGTTCAGATCCATCAGGTGCTCCTTGAAAACCCTACGGGGCAGTTCTACTCTGTCCTATAGGGTTGCTATGAGTCAGAATGGACTTGATGTCTTTAGTTAGTTTTTTGGTTTGGGATCAGTTGTTAGGTTGATGTAGCTCCTATTCACCCTTCCTGTTGCTGACCATCCTCCCCACTTCCTCTTCCGTGTTCTGGAGGGGATCCTCTGTGGCAACAGCGCTGACAAGACTCTCTGAGGGGCAGCCTCCCTGCCCTGAGCTGTATGCCAGGATGATGTGAATTAACAGGCAGGTTCCTCTTAGGGTCACCTGGTAGGGAAGTGGTGGTCATGTCATAGTCCCACATTCCAGAAGGGGTCAGGCTTATTCTGTGAGCCAGCATCCATTCTGAAAGCCTCTGGGTTTCTAGAAGCTTTAATTTCTTTAAAAACCCTCCCGAATTTTTGTCCTTGGATAAATATCCTGTACAAGTACCACTATACGTGGGTGTTGAGAGATGCTGAGAGCCAGGAGCTTCAGTTCCCCCATACGCAGACCTAATTAATCCCATGTGTTCAGTCTCACTTCCCACTCCTGACCACCATTGAACCCGAGGACCTAAAGCTCAGGGTCCCAGGGCAAACTTCTGAAGGGTGCTGGTTGTGGCTTCCTATACTCTATCTCATCCGTCTACATACACCCTTCCATGTGCTTCTGCCAGTTTTGAATCATACATAAACTTGAGGGCACCTTTCCTTTTGGCTTTGTTGGGGGTTTATTCTTTTTTGTACTTCTATAAGCCACCTCAATGGGGTTTCAAGAAGGATAAAAGAAAATGTGATACTAACTTTTAAAATCTTTGCTAAAATGATGGGGGGAAAGGCACCTCTTATGGTTTTATTTTACATTTCTTTGTTTAGTAATGAAATTTAATGTTTACCACATACTTACTAAAACTCAAAACCTGTTGCCATCGAGTCGATTCTGATTCACAATGACCCTACAGGAGAGAGTAGAACTGCCCCATACAGTTTCCAAGGAGTGCCTGATGGATCCGAACTGCCGACCTTTTGGTTAGCAGCCAAGCTCTTAACCACTAGGCAAAAGAAGCAATTATCAGGCAACTGAGAAGCTCTCTTACAAAAGAATTTCAGTTTGTATTTTGAGAAGTATTTAAGAAGATACAACACACATAAAAATTAGGAAGCTATGAGATAGGAACACTCAAGAACAAGAAAGGCATTTTAGAAACAAAATCAACCCCTTTAACAAAATGCGGAACAGAAAGACAAGATAGAAAATACAAGAGAAAAGTTTGAAAAGAGCCATAACTAAGGGACAGAGAGTTTATGTCAATGGTGGATGAACAACTGGAAAAGGAGGGTGAGGAAGCTGCACAACTTGAAGAATGTAATCAATGTCACTGAATTGTACATGTAGAAATTGTTGAATTTGTGTATGTTCTGCTGCATATATTTTCTACAACATCAACCAAAAAAGTATTAAAAAAAAAAAAGCCAGAGAAGATCAATGCAGGATGCCTGCAATTCAATTCAAAGGAGGGTCTCATTGATCAACAAAATAACGAGGAAGGTTCTTCAGTGTCAAAGGCCACCAAGGGACCACCACGATGATTGAAAATAGTCTCGCACATTCAGACTTGTTTTTTAATGGACTATGAAAATATAAAAAATAAAGAGAAGATCCTAGGAGCTCCTACAGAAGAAAGCAGACCACCTACAAAGGAGCAAGAAGGAAAGTGATGTCAAAATGTTTACCAGTATTCTAGATTCTAAATTAATTTCAACCTAGAAACCTGTACCCAGTCAAACATCTAATCATGTATGAAACCCCACTGACGCATTTTCAGACATTTCAAAAATGTGTTCATTTTTGCACCCTTTCTTAGGAACTTACTTGAAAATGTGCCTCAGCAAAGGAAGAAACCCCCAAAAGATGAAAACTAGAAATCCTGGCACCTTGAATGCACAGGGCTGCCCCCACCATGTCAGAAAGGCATCAAGGGGCAGCCTGGAGAACAGTGGGTACTGTTTTGTTTTAGCTGTACTAAAATGTCATATACTAGAAAAAATATACAAAGTACCTTGCAATGCGGCCTGATTTTGCACAGTTGGGGTGTAAGAAAAGAGAATTCATTTGACCCCAAGCACCCTCAACTTCTTTATTTAAAAGAACTTGCCCGCCTCCTCTGTAAGGTCAAAGACTGTGAGCTGAATTCATTAGCATCAGTCTCTTCACATGCCTTGGAATTTGAGTTTGCAGGTCCTTCGGAGTGGGAGGCATTTGGTTTTTCTCTCTCCTTCCCACTTTCCCTTTCTCTCCTCTTTTGTGAACACCTGCCCTTGTTGCCCACCAGCCTCCTGTCAAGATATTATAGATCCAGTCTCAAGTCAAAGTCTCTCTACTTCCCCAGAGCCCCCAGTTTCTGGCCACGCTGTACTCCCCAGCTGGCAGGATGGCTGAGTTCCCTCACACCCTACCTACAAGCCCTGGCTTCAATCGGGGAGCTTGGCCCAGTTCCTTGTTACCCAGAGCATGCCAGTGAGAGGCCAACACCAGGCCACAGCCACTGCTGTCTGGACTGGGGCCCTGCTGCCACTGCTGTACTGCATTAGTGTTCCCCCTCTCTTCAGCAGAGGCACACTAACCTTCTGCTTGAGCCTTGCTATGCTCTTCCCCCCTTTCATTTTTTCTGTCATCTTTTAAAGTATGAATTTGCCTTGCCATGTGGATCTCCAAGTACTTGCTTATTGATTTTCAAATTTCATAATCCACTTAGAGATAATACATGGGACAGTCAATTGCATTACAGAAAAGACACTTGATGCTGTAAAGATACAGCTGAGTTAAATCAAGAGATGGAGCAAGGAGGTGAGGCAAGGGGACAAAAATAAGGGAGCTGCAATCCTTACATTACTTAGAGGCAAATGATGTTAATGGATCAAGAACAGGTAACTAATGGAAAACTAAAATAAAAAATTAGAAGGAGCAAGGAGGGAATAGCAATGGGATATATTTTGAGTGAGCAAAATCCTAATCTTTTACATCAATGTTATTAATGTCAATAGATAGAGTCCAAATGTGATAAACCAGGAAAGAGAAGGGCAAGCATATATTCAGAAGTGTGGCTATAAATACAAAAGACAGAGGCAGTTAATAGTGCTCTCTGAGAGCTGGAGATCATTTCTTTTCATAAGAACATGTTTCTGCTTTTGGTTTTTCCCTACCATATCTATTCTTCCCTAAGATAAACCACAAAGTCATACATACAGACACACACAACACACATACTTTAGCACTGGTGAGTGTGACGAGTTAGATCCTCCTCCATGGTCACTGGAGGTGTAATGTGGTATGTTCTTCATGGAAAGCAATTTGACCATATATAAAAAGAGCTTTAAAATTTTTAACTTTGATCAGTAATCCCATTTTTAAAAGCTGGGGGACCCAAGAGAGAGAAAGGTCCACATGAACCAGAGACTACATCATCCTGAGACCAGCAGAACTAGATGGTGCCCAGCCACAACCGATGACTGCCCTGACAGGGAACACAACAGAGAACCCCTGAGGGAGCAGGAGAGCAGTGAGATGTAGACCCCAAAATCTCATAAAGAGACAAGACTTAATGGTCTGACTGAGACTAGAAGGACCCCGGTGGTCATGGCCCCCAGACCCTCTGTTGGCCCAGGACTGGAACCATTCCCGAAGCCAACTCTTCAGACATGGATTGTACTGGGCTGGAGAGGGATGCTGGTGAGGAGTGAGCTTCTTGGATCAGGTGGACACTTGAGACTATGTTGGCATCTCCTGCCTGGAGGGGAGATAAGAGGGTAGAGGGGGTTAGAAGCTGGAGAAATGGACACAAAAAGAGAGGGTGGAGGGAGAGAGCGGGCTGTCTTAGTAGGGGGAGAGTAATTGGGAGTATGTAGCAAGGTGGATATAAGTTTTTATGTGAGAGACTGACTTGATTTGTAAAGTTTCACTTAAAGCACAAAAAAAATTACAAAAAAAGCTGGGGGATTCTCTTACTGAAAGAACAAAGGGAATGATGCATAACAGGAGTGATTACCAATCTCTGCCAATGGCGTCTCAGGCCTCTCTAGGACTCACACTGGAGCCATGCACATGGTGCTCAATAAGCACATGCGTAACTGGACTGACAAAAGTGTTTTTGTAAACCAGCCTTATCCATTCTAGGTGTTGGGTTGCCAAAGTCAAAAGCAAGTCCAGCTAGAAGCCAGCTTCGTACACAAACCAAGTTGAAAGGATGATTAGGTTGGGGAACCAGGTTGTCAAAACAGAAAGGAGTGTCTCAGAAGTAGTCAAATCTAGGCAGATGTTGAATAGTTGAGGGATTTGGGTGTGGGTCCTGGAGTAGGCTGGGAGTAATTCCAAATTTGGGGACTTAGTGAGTTGCATCAGACTGATGTTCTAAGTTGGAGTGAAGGGCATGTCCTAGGAGGTTCAGATATAGCCAGGAATGGATCAAAGGTGAAATAGGTAAAATCTTCTTCTTGCATTAAATGAGAAAGAAACAGGACCAAGATGGGGAGAGCCCTTAGAAGTAACCAGTTTGCAGTCCAGGTGTTCTGCATTGGGAACCAGCTGAGAAGTGCGAGGCACAGAGCACAGGCTCTGGACAGGGGTGCAGTCCTTCCTCCATGCCAGGTGGCCTTGGCTGAGCCACCTCCCCCGAGCCCACAGTGCCCTCTAGTGAATGGGCACTTCACAAGATTGTGGAGCTCTTTTAACCTGAGGGTGAGAATGGGTTTTACCTCCAGGGATAACACTCTCTTTGCTTGGAAGGCTGCCTTGAGAAGTGCCCAGGTAGAAGGTAAGCACCCTTCCCCAACCTACCCCTTCCCCAGAGCCTTGGCTTCAGGTGGACGGATTCTCTCAGGGTTTTCCTGGAAGGGCAAGTACGTGCTCCTCCACAGGAGGCCGAGCAAAGGGACTTCTTTTTCCTCTGGGAATGGAGGGAGGATAACAAAAGGAGGAAGAAGTGAGAAGAAGGAGCCAGTGAGCTGGAGGGACGGCGAGGCCAGCTGGAGGAAGACCTGCCCCTGCAGCAACACACACTTGTGCAAGAGGGGCCATGTTGTCAGCTCCTCTGCAACATCTTGTTGTATGTTCCCACTGCTTGCAAGTTGTTTGAATGAATTAATTTGTTTTGGGCACTGCCATGCTATAAAAGAGGCAAGGTGGGCAAATCTCACCCTTACCACTAACTATGTAGCAAGGATCAGCATGAATCGAAGTCCCAGCTGGAAGTGGATCCAGGCCTCACTTTCCCATGTTTCCGTTCCTCATCACCAGCCACTTTTGTGACCCTAACCACCCAGAGTCAGATCAGACCTCATCCCCAGCTATCCTGAGCAGGGTCAGAACATCCCGGTCACCTGAGGCCAGGTCATCAGGGAGCAGCCATATGCTCAGGAGTCTGCACAACTTCCTGCACTTCAGGCCAGCTAGTCTTTCTCTCTTTCTAGTCCCCTGGGACCAGAACACAAGCTAGAGGGACTCTATCCTTCTTTATTGACTGCCCATGCAGTCTTTCTCCATCACACAGCCACCCAGACCTGGGTCTACACAAACCAACTCTGTACTGCCAGCCCCTGCAGGCTTATTGCCCCTGTGGGATTGTTAGTTCTCTATAAAGGCTCACAAAATTCATGGAGAATGTTATCTATACTTACAGTTACCCATTTATTATAACCAGAGAGGATACAAGCACAGAGACCCATCGGGCAAGGTCTAGGAGAGTGTCCAACATGGACCTTTCATTGTCCTCAGGGACATGTTGTTCCCTCTCCCATGCGTGGGTACTGTCACCTATTCAGGAGGCCCCAAAGAGAGAGCTCCAAGATCCAGAGTTCCCTAGTCATTGGAACGCCAATGAATATGCATGACAAGCACCTCAGTGCATAGTTATGATCGATCTAAGCAATGAATATGCGTGGTTGCATCATGCCCCCTCCCTTCCTGAGGTTAGTTTGCCAGGTGTGGGACCTGTGTAGCCCCTATTCGTCCAGCTACTTTGGAAATTAAAAGTATCTTGATTGCTCCAATTATTTTCAGAAGCTAGAGTCAAAAGGTCAAACCAAGTTCTTTGTCCTATAAGAACTCAAAGAGATGTGACATTTAATGTCTGGGTCAAAGTGAAGAGTGCAAGACAGCCTGGTCAGGGAGCCCAGCAGGTGAAGGGGCCAAAGAAAGCCTTTCTAGGGCCCTTGCCTGGGAACCCGCTGTGGGGCTCTATCATTCCAATGGCTGAGGCCTGGGAACCCTCGTCCCGGAGCACCTACCCACCAAGGCCTGGAACTAGACCTGGAATTTCTGCCCCATGGCCCAAGCCTGCAGGCCTCTCCTGGGTTATTCCTCCTGAAGGCCCATTCCTAGGACCCAGGGGTGCATGGCTACGGTGAACAGGTACTAGGGAGCAAAACTCCTCAGGGTCCAGCAAGGGTGGCCAAGCAGAACAGCAGCTGCACTTAGAGGCTGGTCCTCTTTTATGCTGTCGCATTTCAGTTCTAAACCAAACCTGGCCCTGAGGCCATTGCTGTTATTGCCGGTAGCTGCCACTGAATTGGCCCCCAACTCGGGATTGAACTATGTGCTCCATAGGGTTTTTGTTGGCTGATTTTCGGAAGTAGATCACCAGGCCTTTCTTCCTAATCCATCTTGGTCTGGAAGCTCTGCTGAAACCTACTCAGCATCATAGCAACACCCAAGCCTCCACTGACAGACAGGTGGTGGCTACACACGAGGTGCGTTGACCAGGAATTGAACCTGGGTCTTCCTCATGGAAGGTGATAATCCTACCACTGAACAAATGCTCTCTGTGGATCATTAGGAAGGTGTATCTGCAGAAGTGGGAAGAAAGACCGTTTCATATGGTTGTTGGTTAGCTTGATTTATACCTTGAGTTATAATTCAGAGATTGGGTGTATGGTCTCCAGTTTTACTCTTGCTCTGTTCTCTCATCTGTTAGGGTCAAGCCAGGCCTGGGGAGAGACTGTGGGTCTTCCACAGGCCCTGGAATTAGTAGAGTGGGGTATTGTTAGAACTGGAGTTTTTGTATGCCCTGGGAGCCCCATTGGCATTGGGTAACATGTATAAATTTTTATCATTAATTTATTTGTATTTCTGAATTAAAAAAATATCTTCCTGGATCATTAAAAAAAAAATTAAAGGTGTTTCTTTTAACAATGAGTCCAACCTTACCGATATAGGTATTGTAACTTTGCTAGCAACCTCTACAATGCTGGTGCCAGGTGCTGGGGGCGGGGAGGATCTTTGGGGCCTAAATTCTCACCCTGTCCCAAAGCCTTCTGTTATCCTCGTCTGTTTGATGATTTCCTTTCTAAGGGAAATGGGTATGCAGAACAAATGAAATTTGTGGTTTAATCGAAAGGCAAGTTTTTTTGTTTTCTTTTTGTTGGTTCTGCTTTTGTCACACATTCCTTTTAAAATCTCCTGCCTCTAAAAATTTGGGGTTTTATCTCTTAGATAAATCATGGAATACAGTCTAAAATTAGGGATTAAACTATTAAGCACAAAATCAACACCTCATCTCCATCCCAAGCCAAGTCTTGTGGCCCCACACTGCTGTGGGCCTCATGACCCTGAGACAGGATATAGTGGACTTTCGCTCCCTACCCCTCACTTGCTGGCTGTGGTTAGTAAGGAGCTTGGCAACTAGGCCTCAAGAGTAAGGCAAAGATCCATCAAATTAAGAAATAAACATTGTCACTCTAGAACAGGCTTTGTAGCTGCACAGCCAAGAGATCTTGGATAAAGTCTCTTAACCTTTGGGACACTCTAGGCCCCTCGTCTGTTAAACGCAGCAGCTACTCACTGTCCTGAATATCTCAGGAGATTTATGAAAGTCAAGTGTGTGTTACTGCTAGAGTTCAAGTGCTAAGATTTTATTTGTGTTCCATCGAATTTCTTCCATTCAACTTCTCTTACAGCAATGAAGAAGATAATTTCTGAGCCTGAATTTTCAAAATCCCAATTTGTATTATTCCCTTTCTCCTTTGTTTCCTACAAAGAGGCAAGGCAGAGTATTTATTGCCAATAAATTACAGTAAAATCCTAGCTGTGTACACAATATTGATTGTCTAATTCCGTTATATATAGTGATGTTTATCATCATTTATATCCTATTAGTTAGATGACTGAAGCAATTTTCTTCTCATTGCTGTGATGAGATTTTTATTATTCAGAATTACAACACAGAAATTGGGATGTTTATTTTGAATGAGAGGGCAATTTCTTCTTCCAGAATTCATTTAGAATGCCTCATGATGCATTTTAAACTCTAATTTGAAAAGTAATTTCTATGCCAGCAACTACCCTGCAGAGATGCCCAAATTGGCTATTGGCATAAAAACAAAACCCAGATATAACTTTATAAGTTAGAAAAATGCAAATGACAAAATTGTCTTTTTTTTTCAGAAAGCAGCACACGTAACATTTTTAAAAATAAAAGCAGTCATACTTATGTGATGAAACTTGAAATTCATGGACAAGCATAAATAAGTTACGTCCAATCCCACCACCTAGAGATAACCAATCTTAACCTATTGATATATTTCCTTCCAGTCTTTCCTCTATGAAATAAACATTGTTTTAATAGCAGTGCTATTATTGTAATAATTTAGTTACTCCTCCCATAGTTGAAAATTTAGGCTGTTTCATGTATTTTCCAATTCAAAGGTGACACATCTTAGCCTTTTAGGGGATATGTAGTGGGATCACATTATGATTTTAATTTGCATTTCCCTAATGTCTAATGAAATAAGCATCATGTCATATGTTTTGGCGATTTCGATGTCCTCTTTTGTAAAATGCCTGCTCAAATATTTTGCTATTTTTCTTTTGAGTTGTTTGTCTTCTTCTTATTGAGTCATAGGAGTTCTTTATATGTTCTGGATATGTGTCCTTTGTCAGGAAGACTGAAGAAGAATTGATGCATTTGAATTGTAGTGTGAATATTGAATATACCATGGACTGCCAAAAGAACAAACAAATCTGTCCTGGAGGAAGTACAACCAGAATGCTCCTCAGAAGCAAGGATGGGGAGACTATGTCCCACATATTTTGGACATGTTATCTGGAGGGATCAGTCCCTGGAGAGGGACATCAAGCATGGTAAATTAGAGGGTCAGTGAAAAAAAGGAAGATTCTCAATGAGACGGATTGACACAGTGGCTGCAACAACGGGCTCAAACATAACAATGATTGTGAGGATGGCTCAGGACAGGGCAATGTTTCATTCTGTTGTACATGAGGCCGCTATGAATCAGAACTGACTCTATGGCACCTAACAAGAACAACAAAATCCTTTGTCAGCTATACGTATTTTGAGTATCTCCTCCCACCCTGTGACTTATATTTTTACTCCTCTCTGAGGAGCCCTCCCATGTGGTACAAATGGTTAAGCACTTGACAACTAGCAGAAAGGTTGGCAGTTCAAGCTCACTCAGAGGCTCCTAGGAAGAAAGGCTTCCGAAAGATCACAGCCTTGAAAATTCTACGGAGCACAGTTTTACTCTGATACACTTAAGGTTACCATGAGTCAGAATTGGCTTGACAGCAACTAACAACAATAATAGTCTCCAATTTCACTGGATTCCTGAAGGATGGGTTTGCCAGATATAGATATCATGCCTGACAGTTTCTTTCATAACTTGAAAAATGTTGTGCCACTTCTTTCTGGCCTCCATGGTTTCAGATGACAAATCCACCGTCATTCAAATTGGTGTTCCCCTAGAGTAATCTGGTTGCTCTTAAGATTTTTTCTTTGTTCTTATTTTCTTAATTTTAAGAATTTGTGTATTTATGTCTTTTGCTCAGTTTGGGATGTTTCCAGCCATTGTTGATTGAATGCTGCTTCAGCTCCACTCTCTTTCCCTCTCCTTCTTGGACTCTGATGATACAAATGATGCATCTTTTGTTATTGTCCCACAGGTCTCTAAAACTCTGTTCTTTTTTTTTTTTTTTTTTGCTCTAATTTTTCTCTGTTGTTCAGCTGAGTAAAATCTATTGATCTGTCCTCAAGTTCACTTGTTCTATCTTTTTTCATCTCCATGATACTATTGAGCCCATCCTGTAAATTTTACATTTCAGTTATTGTCTTTTTCAGTCTATAATTTCCTTTTTTTATAACTTCTATTTCTTTGCCAAGAATTTCTATTTTTTCATTTATTTCAAGAGAATTTATGATTGACTATTGAAACATTTTTATGATGACTGCTTTAAGATTCTTTTCAGTTAATTTTAACATCTGATGCATCTGGGTATTGCCATGTGTTAATTATCTTTTCTCATTCAAATTGTGGTTTTCCTGGTTCTTGGTATGGAAAGTAATTTTTTTTTTTTTTTTGGTACCATGGACATTTTGGGTATTATGTTAAGAGACTCTTGGTCCTATTTAAATCTTTCATTTTAGGAGGCAGTCATCCTGTTTAGGCTTAGGTGTGTAGGTCTTTGCCTAGACTTGTGAGCTTTAGTCCCAATGGCAGCTTTCTGAGCCTTTGCAATGCTAGTCTGGTCTCCTTCATTTTTCTGATTCCTCTTGAGCTCCCTCTGGATACCTGCTGATGCTGACTGTGGAGGTGGAAGTTTCTTCCTTGGATAGCCTGGTGCCTTTAGGTTGTGGGTGGGGATGCTGGACTTGCAGGATGGAGTGTCTCTGCTGGCTGGCTCTCTGGCCACTGAGAACTGTTGGGCTTCCAACTCTATCTCTGCCAATGGCACTGGATAAGGGCAGCACCTACCTGGCTTACCTTCTGCCTCTGGATGGAGGTTCAGGAGACTCTGGGCCTGGTCTACCTTCTGCCACTGGGTAGAGGGCCTAGAGTAGCCTGGCCTGGATTCTCTTCTTCCAGGTGGAGGGCAAGGAGACACCGGGATTAGGTGGCTTGTTGGGTGGAAATCAGGAGATGCCAGGCCTGTTGGCACTGGTGGTGTTAGCGGAGGAGCCAGACTGCTGCCTGCAGGTGCGGAACAGGAAATGGGCTGGCCTGCCAGGTTCCACTGTTGTTGCTGCTGTGAGCAGACTGGGCCTACTGCTGCATCCAGTGTGAGGTGGGGGGAATGGGTGTGCATACCCCCATCTCCCCCTTCCCCCAGCTCTGCTGGAGCCACTGCTATGAGCAGATCCAGCCACCTCTGCCACCAGATGTGAGTTTTCCTGTTAGGCCTCTGCTGGGCTTTCCCTTACCTGAATTTTTGTTTTTAATTTTTTGTATTGGACAGAGAGAGCAGGATTTTTCTTTTCTTCCCTTTCCTTTTTCTTTCTTTCTTTTCTTGTCCATACCTGCTGGCAGTTCTGGTTGCATGTCTCTCTGGTGCTCAGTCCAGGGCATCCAGGAGATAAAAAAGACAAAACAGGGATCTCACTGTGGTATTGTTCTTCAAGTCTTGATGTCCCTAGCCAACCTACCTTCTTTCTACTTTTCAGAGACCTTTTATGACTTTTGAATTATTTCCAGTATTTTAGTTGTATTTTGAGGGAAGGAACAGGGAAAATTGAGTATATGACATTTTGTCCAAGAATTGGAATCTAGAGTTTTATTTGTAATCATGAATGAATGTTGGCACTTTATCAAAACCTTTTTCACCATCTAATAAGGCAATCCTGCGATTTGTCATCTTTAATGTATTAATTTGTTGAGTTACAATGATTGATGTCAAATGTTAAACCAACCGTGTGTTATGGGTAAAACTCAACATGCTGTCCAGTCTCTGCTTGCCACCTTTCCCAGATTCATTCTCTGCCCTTCTCTGTGACCTGGAAAACTAAACTCTATGTTCTGTATCACCTGGGCTCCCATACCCTCTGGATTTCAACTGAGCTTGGATAATGGGAGGAGGTGTTGCCAGAAGGTTTAGAGGAGAGAATAGAGAGGGAGATCAGGATATTTTCTCCTCCCTCCACCTGCTTACTATGGGAAGCCAAACACTGACTGAAAAGTAGATGTAACTGAGAAAAGTATTTTTGTGGATTGAATTGTGTCCCCCAAAAATGTGTTTCATCTTGGCTAGGCAATGATTCCCAGTGTTGTGTGATTGTCACCATTTTTTTGCCTGATGTGATTTTCCTACATGTTGTAAATCCTTCCTCTATGATGTTCATGAGGTGGGATTAGGGGAAGTTATGTTAATGATGCAAGACTCAATCTATAAGATCAGGTTGTATCTTGAGTCAATCCCTTTTGAGATATAAAAGAGAGAAGCAAGCAGAGAGACATGGGGACTTCATATCACCAAGAAAGCAGCACCAGGAGCAGAGTGCATCCTTTGGACCTGGGGTGCCTGCACTGAGCAGTTCCTAGATCAGAGGAAGATTGATGACAAGGACTTTCCCCCATAATCAATGGAGAGAGGAACATTCCCCTGGAGCTGGTGCCTTGAATTTGAACTTCTAACCTTCTAAACTGTGAGAGAATAAATTTCTCTTCATTAAAGCCATCCACATGTGGTGTTTCTGTTATGGTAGCACTAGATAACTAAGACAGAATTTGGTACCAAGAGAGTAGGGTGCTGCACTAACAAATACCTAAAATATGGAAGCAGTTTTGAAACTGTGAATGGATAGAGGCTGAAAGAGTTTTGAAGTGACTAATCTTAAAAACCTAGATTACCTTGAAGAGACTGTTGGTGAAATTATGGACATCAAAGATAATTCTGGGGAGGACTGAGAAGTAAGTGAGGAAAGCTGTTACACTGGAGACAGCAAGAAGCAGCAGCAGAAAAACGGTAGCAGCAGAACCAGGAGACCAGTGCGAGACAGTGCTAGAGCCGACCCACACAGTGAGAGAGCTGAATGTCTTTGGCAGGAGTCTTCCTGGCACAGTGGGGTGTCTCCAGGCACTTATTGGTGGAGCTAGGCTTGCCGACCCATAGAGCAAGAGAGCTGAGTACCTTCTGACCAAAGTTCATTGGTGGAGTGGGGTACCTCTGGGCACTTATCAGTGGAGCTAAAGAGCTTTCTAACACTTGCCCCAGCAGGCAGATGCAGGAAGTGAGGATCAAGGGCCCAAGAGGCCAAGGAACCAGGAAGCAGAAGCTGAAGAGACAAGGAACACAGGAAGCAGAGCTGCCTCTGTCTCAAAGGGTAGGGCCATAGCCTCTGGGGTCTCAAAGGGTAGAGTTGCCACTCAGATTAGGGAAATGGGGCCACCCAAAGCCGAGGGAGCAGAGTTGTCATCCCAGTGGGCCTGGGAGGCACAGCTGAAGCCCAGGGCTGGGGGACCTCCACCCAGAATCTGGAGAGAGCGTGGCCAACACCCAGAGTCTGGTGGGCAGGGCCATTGAGTCTCGGAAAACAGAGGACTATTTTCAAGGCTTGAGGCTAATGTAATGCATTTTGCTGACTTACTTGGTGCCTATTACCCCTTCTTTCCCTCCAGTTTCTCCCACTTGTAATGGAAATGTCTAGCTTGTGGCCATTCTACCATTGTACTTTAGAAGTGGATAACTTGTGTTCTAGATTTCAGAGATGAAGAGAAAGTTTTGTGATTTGGGCTTGGAGTTAATTTAAGACTTTTGCTATGATATGATGGGGTGGATGTGTTTTACATGTGGGAAGGACATGAATTTTGGAGGGCCAAAGGGTGGAATGTTATGAATTGACTGTGTTCCCCCAAAATGTGTGTCAACTTGGCTAGGCCATCATTCCCAATATTGTGTGGTTGTCCACCATTTTGTGATCTGATGTGATTATCCTAAGTGCTGTAAATCCTACCCTCTATGATGTTAATGAGGCAGGATTTAGAGGCAATCATGTTAATGAGGCAGGACTCAATCTACAGGATTAGGTTGTACCTTGAGTCAATCTTTTTTGAGATATAGGAGAGAATTGAGCAGAGAGGAGAGTAACCTCACACCACGAAGAAAGTAGTGCCAGGAACAGAGTGTGTCCTTTGGACCCAGGGTACCTGCTCTGAGAAGCTCCTAGATCAGGGTAAGATTGATGACAAGGACCTTCCTCCAGAGCCAACAGAAAGAGAAAAACTTCCCCTGGAGCTGGTGCCCTAAATTTGAGTTTCTAGCATACTAGACTGTGAAAGAATAAATTTTTCTTTGTTAAAGCCATCCACTTGTGGTATTTCTGTTATAGCAGCACTAGATAACTAAGACAGATGGAAAGTTGGAGGAAACTAAAACTGAACACAAATAGAAACTATTAAATCTTGCAGCATTTCAAATAAGTATCAAAATCACTGTGAAAGGAGGACAGATATCAACTAACCCTAGAAGCTGTGGAAAGCAGTGTCTGACTGTTGTTGTTGTGTGCCTCCAAGTAGATTCCAAATCACTACAACCCTATAGGACAGAATAGAACTTCCCCCAAGGGTTTTCTAAGCTGTAATCTTTATGGAAGCAGATAGCTAGGTCTTTTCTCCCACGGTGCATTGACCTTTAAGTTAACAGCTGAATGCTTAACCATGCGGCCTACAATCTTGCAAGGGCTTATGGGACAGAGCCCTGCAAACAAATACTGATTTCTTTTAGGCTGTTTGCCTTTTCTAGTGACATGGGCAAAACAATTCTGAAACTATTGGAGATATATAATAACCCACTGCCATCAATTCCAACTCACAGAGACCCTATAGGATAGAGTAGAACTACCCCACAGGGTTTCCAGAGAGCAGCTGGTGGATTCGAACTGCTGACCTTTTGGTTAGCAGCTGAATGCTTAACCACTATGTCACAAGGGCTCCAGATATTTACAATAGGGTTAAGCAAATGAGTCAATGTATGGATGCTATCGAAAGTCAGGTTCTTATTGTACAAAAAAAGATTACAAACATAGAATGAGAGAAGGCAAGAATGGGAAGTAAAGATGTTTGTAAACTGATGATTTCTATGTGTTATATGTGTACAAATATGTTCATGTATACATGCATATTGATGTATGTGTGGAGATGTATGGAAGAAAAGCCTGGCAATCTACTTCCAAAAACCAGTCATTAAAAATCTTATGGAGCACAGTTCTACTCTGACACACATGCGGTCACCATGAGTTGGAAATGATTCAACAGAAGCTGTTTTTTTTGTTGTAGTTGTTGCTGCTGTTTGTTTTGTTTTATAAAGTTGTGAATGTGTGTGCATTAGGGGATATATATATTATCCTGAAAGGGGACAAAACAGTATTTTGGTTTCTGTTACATTGCCACAAAAAGATCAGGCTCTTGGATAAATTGCTCATTCCAGGCTGTGACAGAGAAGGTGCAAGATAAGCCCAAGCACCTTGTTATACCATAAGGAAGAAAGTGCTCAAAAAAGAAAGAGAAAATAGAGAACATCACAATGATATAGAGCTGGCTCTCCCACTGGTCAAACCTGAGACAATTTAAGCACCAAAATAATCGAGCAGAGAAATGAATTAGAAACCACTGGGGAAAAAATTCAGGAGTCCATGCCAGTAAGAAATATTAAACAAAAGAGAGTGCAGGGAGGGCTCCTGCTTACAGCAGAATTCTGAGTGCTGACTGGTAAACATAGAGGGAGTGCTGGAGTTGGAAAATCATCATTTTTCAGTCATCATTGTAAACACTGGTTCATGCAAGAATCTTCTACACAACTACACACAACTTATATACTGTTCTAGACAGGAATGTATAACCTGAGTCTTACTGTCGTGGATTGAATTTTGTCCCCCCAAAAGGGCATGTATCAATTTGGCTGGGCCATGAGTCCCAGTACTGTGTGGTTGTCCTCCATTTTGTGATTGTAATTTTATATTAAAGAGGATTTGGGTAGGATTGTTAACACCCTTATTAATGTCACAGCCCTCATCCAACATAAAGGGAGTTCCCCTAGGGTGTGGCCTGTGCCACCTTTTATCTTACAAGAGATAAAAGGAAAGAGAGGCAAGCAGAGAGTCAGGGACCTCATACCACAAAGAAAGCAGCACCAGGAGCAGAGCACGTCTTTTGGACTCGGGGTCCTTGTGCCTGAGAAGCTCCTTGACCAGGGGAAGGCTTATGACAAGGACCTTCCTCCAGAGCCAACAGAGACAGAAAGCCTTCCCCTGGAGCTCACACCCTGAATTTGGACTTGCAACTTACTAGACAGTGAAAGAATAAATTTCTCTTTGTTAAAGCCATCCACTTTTGGTATTTCTGTTATAGCAGCACTAGAGAACCAAGACACTTATCGTGAGGAAATATCTGACAAACCCCAAATAAGGAACAATCTTTGGAGAGAGAAAGAACATTCTTAAAAAATGTCGGTGTCTAATTAGATAGTAGATAACAACTATTTTAGATGAAGGGAAAGACAACACACAATACAGGAGAGGTCAGCACAACTGGACTAAACCAAAAGCAAAGAAGTTTCCTGAATAAATTGAATGCTTCAAAGGCCAGTGTAGTAGGGGCAGGGGTTTGGGGACCATGGTTTCAGGGGACATCTAAGTCAATTGGCATAGTAAAATGTATTAAGGAAACATTCTGCTTTCCATTTTGGACAGTGGCGTCTGGGGTCTTAAATGCCAGCAAGCGGCAATCTAAGATGCATCAATGGGTCTCAACCCACCTGGAGCAAAAGAGAATGAAGAACACCAAAGCCACAAGATAATTATGAGCCCAAGAAACAGAAAGGGCCACATAAACCAGAGGCTACAGCAGCCTGAGACCAAAAGAACTGGATGATACCCAGCTACAACCGATAACTGCCCTGACAGGGAACAAAACAGAGAACCCCAGAGAGAGCCAGAGAGCTGTGGGATGCAGACTTCAAATTCTTGTGAAAAGACCAGACTTAATGGTCTGACTGAGACTGAGACTCTAAGGACCCCGGAGGTCATGGTTCCTAGGCCTTCTGTCAGCCCAGAAGGAACCATTCCCAAAGCCAACTCTTCAGACAGGGATTGGACTGGACGATAGGATAGAAAATGATACTAGTGAAGAGTGAGCTTCTTGGATCAAGTAGACGCATGAGACTATGTGGGCAGCTCCTGTCTGAAGGGGAGATGAGAGGGCAGAGGGAGTCAGAAGCTGGTGGAATGGACACGAAAATAGAGAGTGGAGGGAAGGAGTGTGCTGTCTCATTAGGGGGAGAGCAACTAGGAGCATATAGGAGCATATAGCAGGGTGTATATAAATTTTTGTACAAGAGATTGACTTGATTTGTAAACTTTCACTTAAACCACAATAAAAGTTAAAAAAAAAAAAAGATGTCAGTGTCATAGAAGTTAGGGAAAGCCCAAGGAAATATCTAGATTAAAGAAGACTAGAGAGACATGACAACAAAATACAATACTTGGTCCCAGACTGGAATTACAATGGAGGGGGAAAACTCCACAAAGACATCAATTGGGGCATTGATAAAATTGGAATATGGACAGCATGTTAAATTTACCAAAGTTGTTAATTGTAGTTTGACATTCTACTGTAAACAAGAGCTCCCCCTTCTCTACACTTGTTTAATTAGCTATTTGTTTATTACTGTATGGGCTTTTATTTTTTCTTAGAACATGGACTGATGATGTTCATGTGTTTAAACTTTTTCAATTACTGTCATCACTCTCTTTTGGATGGGCAAAGTGTCACAACTTTGGCTTGTGAAAATCCTTCTTAGGTTGACTCCTGTGTTCCTTAATCTTTGAATTTTTTCTTGCTTTCTGGCACAGAAAGTATTCCAGGCAAAACACTTCTCTTTCTGCCTTTTCATGGAGAAAGACATTGGTGACCATTTTCTGGGCACCCAGGAGATGCAAGGAGCTGACATTGCTGCAAAACCATTTCAACACAAACTGAGCAGGACAAGATACTTTTCAAAAAAACACAAATTTATATTGATAATTCCAATTTAGTTATACAATAAAACCTGCAACACCCAGAATCTGTGTGAGGTGTGTCTTAGTTATCTAGTGCTGCTATAGCAGAAATACCAGAAGTAGATGGCTTTAACAAAGAGTAAGTTATTTCTTTACAGTAAAGTAGGCCAAAAGTCCAAATTCAGGGTGTTGGCTCCAGGGGAAGGCTTTCTGTCTCTGTTGGCCTTCTCATCAATCTTCCCCTGGACTAGGAGCTTCTCTGCACAGGGACCCCGGGTCTAAAGGACACGCTCTGCTCCCTGCGCTGCTGTCTTGGTGGTATGAGGTCCCCTCTCTCTGCTTGCTTCCTTCTCCTTTTTATTTCTTGAGAGATAAAAGGTGGTGTAGGCTACACCCCAGGGAAACTCCCTTTGCATTGGATCAGGGATGTGACTTGGGTAGGGGTGTTACAATTCTACCCTAACCCTCTTTAACATAAAATTATGATCACAAAATGGAGGACAACCACGCAATACCAGGAATCATGGCCTAACCAAGTTGACACATATATGGGGGGGACACAATTCAATCCATGACAAGCGGAACCCTGTCAGTGTAGGAAAACTCAAATATTTTCCAGTAACAGTGAGCAGTAGAAAAGAGGTAAGACTGCACCCTGTCAATGGCAGAAAACTTGTGAGACCCGGATAAACAAGGCAGTCCCGTCGAGTTCCAGCTCTCACAAGTTTTCGCTGTGGCATGGCAGTGTCCCTACTTAAAATTATTTTTATTCTAGTAATTGTACATTCTTTTATTATACTAAAAATCTAAAAATGCAGACAGTTAATTTACTTGAAATATAATGATGATGATGATAATGAAACCAATATTACTATGAACAAAAACATGAGTGGAATTTAAAACTTTCTCTGGGCTTCCTTTTGTCCTTAGAATGCACCCCTCTAAGAAAGTGCAGCCAAATCAGTGTATGTTCTAGAGTCACACATGATCCTCATTCTGTGTGGACATAGAAGTACTTCTCTGATGGATAGTGCGATCACATTACCTCAATGTGCCTTCAGTTTAAAGGCATAGACTATACATTAGCCGATAGATCTAGGTTCTTGGAAGATGGTGTCTTCCAGTTACTGGCCTCTCTTTGGAGGTTATATTCAGTTTCTAGAGAAAGTCGGAGAGCCTCTACATGATCATTCGGAGATAATGGAAAAATTTGAGCAGCTCAAAAAGTCAGACTTCATTTTACCACCATGAGTCATCTGAAGGACTTGGTACCTGATTTTAGGTGTGGAGGCCATCCATTCTTACTGGACAAATGAATTCTCTTTCCTGCATTATTGCTGTTGTTAGGTGCCATTGAGTCAGTTCCATAGTGACCCCATGTACTGCAGAAACACTGCCCGGTCCCATGACATCCTAATCTTCTAGTTCTCTAATATTATTTAAAATCCCACATGCCTCCACATATTTAACTGAATTTCATATGTACTGGTCTGATTGAAAGCTTTGAAATTTGTCTTGCTTCCTTTCTAAGCTACAAGCTTTCTTCTTTTAATAAAATGAAACATTCCTTTAGCAACCTAATGTGTTATGATAACAAGGTTTTTGGTGTCTTCCTCTTCTTTCCCTCTGTTCTCCCTCAGGGGCTCCCCATTTTGGTTAGTGGAAAAACCCTTGGCATCAACCTCTGTTCCTCTCTTTCTCTCATGTCTCCTGTCCTGTCTGCCAGCAAATCCTATAGGCAAGATGGCTGCATAATTCATGGCCCAGAGAAAAATGAAGATGTGCGGTCCCTAGCTCACAAATGATGGAGAATTTCAAGACAGTGACACAGGGCATTAAATGTGGGGAGACCACTTGGTTGTCTGTTACACCAATGGCCGGAGGAAAGAGTTGTTTCAAAGGGTGTGAGGCAGAACCGGAGATGTCCAATACAGTACATTTTTACACATTGTTTACTACCTATTTTCCCCAGCACAATGTAAGCACAAAGGTGAAAATTTCTGCCTGTTTTGTTTGCTACTATATCTGTAATGATCAGAACAGTGATTGGCACATATTTAGTGCTCAGTAAACATTCGTTGAATAAATGGCTGAATGAATTATTCATCAAGTGAACTACCTTGCCGATTTGTCCCTAGGAATTATATTCATTTTTTTTTTTATATGAATCTAGCAGGATGGGGAATCCCTTCTTGATTCTAGTACTTAAAAAAAAAGAGAACTCATAATTAGCTAATCTAGCCTAGAGCTGGAAATGGAACACCCAACTTTCATGGGTTATTAGGGGAGATATAAGAGGTGGAGACTAGACAGAGAAACCCAGTTATGATCCCTGTCTACAATGATGAAGGCTTTCTGAGTTGATCCTGTTTAGGAACAGAGAGCATCCTCAGTAGCTGGGGGAAGATGGAAGGAGAAAAGCATATGCCTCTTCCTGAAGTTTCCCTCGGTTGCTTTTCAGATCCTGCCAGAAATTGTTGTGACTCAGGATTTAAAATATGACTTGGTCATTTACCAAGGGCTATACTGCAGAAGGAGCCCTGGCAGCACAGTGGTTAAAGTGCTTGAATGTTAACTGAAAGGTTGGCATTTCGAAACCACCAGCGACTCTGTGTGAAAAAGATGTGGCAGCAGTCTGCTTCCACAGAGATTTACAGCCTTAGAAACCCTACGTGGTCACTGTGAGTTGAAATTGACTCACCGGCAGTGGGCTTTTTTTTTTTTTTTAATTGCAGAATATGCCCTGGTGGTCCAGTGGTTAAAGCCCTTGGCTGCCAACCAAAATGGCAGCAGTTTGAACCCACCAGCTCCTCCATTGAAGAAAGATGTGGCAGTCTGCTCCTGTAAAGATTTATAGTCTTGGAAACCCTATGGGGCAGTTCTCCTCTGTCCAGTAGTGTCCCTATAAGTCAGAATTGACTCAACAGCATTGATTTGGTTTGGTTTGGTTTTATATTGCAGAAAGGAATCTGAGAGTGCCACGACATAAATTGTGTGCACCATTTATGTACAAGAACAGCATAGGATCCCCTCCAGGACTCACCTTATGTTTTGCAGGGGAGGAAGACCCTCGTAACACTCAGGTACACAGGGGAGGTTCGTGCCATCATGAAGGGGAGGAGACAGTGGTCTTTGCTGTGTGAAGTTAGCAAAGTTTAGAAAGGCTTTTTGAAGGGCTGCTGATGACATAAATTTGAAAGAGGCCACAGTGTATGTCCAATAAAATATTAAACTTCTATCATTTTATTGAGACTTAAGATTTCTTTAATCACTGTCTTATTACAGGGGGCTGATTTCATCACCCCAACCTCTCTTTTCCACCATAATCTCAAACACCCATCCATGACACAAAAGACGTTCTATAGGTTAATGATTGCTACTACGAAACACAGAAATGAAGAAAGAAAAACGGATAGCTTCTTTTTTTGTTGTTGTTGTGTTTCTGTTTATTAAATTGCAATTGTTTCCACATTCTCTCCCGAAGATTATCTACCCCCATTCTCCTCATTTGGAAGTTAGAGAGTTTCCAAATTCTTCAGTCACATATTTATACACGATCACCTGTTTTTTCTCTCCAGAAGACTAATCATATCCATAGTGTACATGGTTTGCTTGTTTAATTCTGATGCAGTCTTATTTCTGTATTACTGAGTGAGGACATCTCATTGTGGCGCCCATATGGAAAAGACAATATTTTATGAACTGAGTTTTGAAAAGTGATTAGCATTTGCCTACCAGACCATGGCAGGTAAGGGCATTCCAACTAGAAGAATGAAAATATGGAAAAGCACAGGGATGTAAAACAGCTTGGCTTGTTAAAGGTAATATATGCAGTTTATAAAGCTCTTACAGCAATGTCACAGTCAAGTTCTAACATCTGGGGAGTCAGTTTGGGAGGGGGTGGTCTCTGCTCTGGTTATTGGGGAGGGAGCGCATAAGACAGATATTGCCCTTTCACTTCTCTGCATGTTCAAGGTCTTTTTTCACACTGCTTCTGTCATGGATTGAATTATGTCCCCCCAAAAATGTGTGTATAAATTGGGCAGGGCAACAGACAGCTTCTTAATGGTTGCTGCTCTGGCAACAAAATGATAGACTTTGTGTTTTGGGTGCGTAGATCCTGCCTGTCAGTTAGGAATTGGCATGAGAATGCATTGCTGCTGGGAGAGTAAATTGATACAGAAATTGTCATGGTTCTGTGGCCAGCGCACCTTGAAGTACATTGTACTTCTGGCATCATGGAACAGACCTCTATTGTCGGAAATTACTGGTGGGTGGGCGTTATTTTTTTTTTTTTTAATTTATTGTACTTTAGGTAAAAGTTTGCAGCAAAAGTTAATTTCTCACTCAAAAATTTATACACAAACTGTTTTGTGACATTGGTTGCAATTCCCACAAAGAGTCACCACTCTCTCCCTTCCCACCTCCAGGTTTCCTGTGTCCATTTGTCCAGTTGTCCTATCCCTTCCTGTCTTCTCATCTTTCCTTTTGGGAAAGTATTGCCCATTTGATCTCATATACTTGATTGTACTAAAGAAACACTTTCCTCATGTGTGTTATTTTTTGTTTTGTAGCCTTGTCTAATCATCGGCAGAAAGGTAGACTTCAGGAGTGGATTCGGTTCTCAATTAGTAGGATGTCCAGGGAACCACAGTCTTGGGAGTTCCTCCAGCCTCTGTCAGACCAATAAGTCTGGTCTTTTTTGTGATGTTGAATTTTGTTCTATATTTCTCCCCTGCTCTGTCTGGGGCCCTCTACTGCGATCCCTGTCAGAGCCCTCGTTGGTGGTAGCTGGGCACCATCTAGCTCTCCTGAGCTCAGGCTGGTAGAGGCTGTGGTTCATGTTGTCCGTTAATCATTTGAACTAATATTTTCCTTGTGTCTTTGGCTTTCTTCATTCTCCTTTGCTCCAGACAGGATGAGACCAGTAGATGTATCTTAGATGGCCGATCTCAAGGTTTTAAGACCTCAGACACTACTCACCAAAGTAAGATGTAGAACGTTTTCTTTATGAACTATGTTATGCCAATTGACCTTGATGTTCCCTGAGACCATGGTTCCCAGCCCTCAGCTGGTGGGTGTTATTGTCCATGAAGAATACAACTAAAGTGGTTTTTCATTTGTAAATAATCCATGACCTATAGTTCACGTGTTTAAATTATGAATTTGGTTTAAAAATTTTTTTCTTGTTTTAAATCTGATAACATTCTTTAAAAATTCTTTGTTTAACATTTGGCAAAAAAAAAAAATCTTAAATATCCGTATTCTTCAACCCAGTATTTCATTGGGCCTATGCCAGGAAACTATCAGAAATGTACACAAATATTATGCATGTGAATACTCACTACAGTGGTTGTTTTCTTTTCATACACATGAACCAAGTAACCATATGACTTATGTCCCAGACGAAGAAAACTTTGAGAATAGAGGGGAAGTGCTAAAATAATTGCAGTTATATAGATTTCTTGAAACATTTATTTTTGACTGGCAAACCGGTTTGTAGATTTTGTTGATCCTTTCAAAGAATCAACTTTTGTACTGTTGATACTTTCTGTTGTTTTTCTGTTCTCTGTTTTGTTTATTTCTGCTCTTTTATTATTTCCTTTCTTCTGGTGCCTGTGGGCTCCTTTTACTGTTGTCTTTCTATTTGTTCCAGTTGTAGGGTTAACATTTTTATTTTGGCCTGTTCTTTTTTGGTGTGCGTATTTATTATTACAAATTACTGCCTTTGCTGTGTCCCAAAAGTTTTGGCATGATGTGTGTTATGGATTGAATTGTGTTCCCCCAAAATAAGTGTCAACTTGGCTAGGCTGTGATTCCTGTATTGTGTGGTTGTGTTCCATTTTGTGATCTGATATATTTGTCATATGTGTTGGAAATTCTAACTTCCATCATATAAATGAGGCAGGATTACATACCTTCATGTTAGTGAGGGGAAACCCTGGTGGCGTAGTGGTTAAGTGCTACGGCTGCTAACCAAAGGGTTGGCAGTTCAAATCCTCCAGGCCATCCTTGAAAACTCTATGGGGCAGTTCTACTCTGTCCTATAGGGTCGCTATGAGTCGGAATCAACTCGACGGCACTGGGTCTCTATGTTAGTGAGGCAGGACACACTCTACAGGATTAGGTTGTATCTTGAGCCAATCTCTTTTGAGATATAAAAGAGAAAAGCAATCAGAGAGGGGAGGGACCTCCTAACACTAATAAAGAAGAGCCGGAGCAGAGCACATCCTTTGGACATGAGGTCCCTGCTCTGAGAAACTCCTAAACCCAGGGGAAGATTGATGACAAGGATGTTCTCCCAGAGTCAACAGAGAGAGAAAGCATTTCCCTGGAGCTGATGCCCTGAATTCAGACTTCTAGCCTCCTAGACTATGAGAATATAAATTTCTCTTTGTTAGAGCAATCCACTTGTGATATGTCTGTTAAAGCAGCACTAAGCTAACTAAAACAGTGAGTTTTCACTCTGATTGGATTCTAGAAATTTTTTTCCATTACCCAGTTGTTTTTAAGCAAGGTGTTATTTAGTTTCCATGTATTTGGTTTTTTTCACTTGCTGTTCCTGATAATTGATTTCTACTTTTATGGCATTGTGATCAGAGAGAATGCTCTGTATTGTTTCAACGTTTGGGATTTTATTGAGGATTGTTTTGTGGTCTAAAATGTGGTCTATTCTGGAGAATGTTCCATGTGCATTGGAAAAGAAAGTATATTTTTCTGCTTTTGGGTGGAGTGTTCTGTATGTGTCTGTGAGACCAAGTTGGTTGATTTTGGCGTTTAGATCTTCTGTATCTTTGTTGAGTTTCTTTCTAGATTTTGTATCCTTTACCAAGAATGGTATGTTGCAGTCTCCTGCTATTATTATGGAAGTGTCTATTTCTCTTTCAGTACTGTTAGTTTTATGTATTTTGGAGCTCTGTCATTGGGTGCATAGATATTTCTTAAGGTTACGTCTTCTTGGTGGATTATATAATGTCCTTCCTTATCTTTTATGGTTAAGTTTTCCTTAAAGTCTATTTTATCTGAGACTGATATTGCCTCTCCTGCTCTTTTTTGGTTACTGTTTTCTTGATACATTTTTTTTTCCATCCTTTGATTTTTAATATATTTATGTCTTTGGGTCTGTGTTTCTTGTAGACACATATTGATGGATAGTTTTGTTGTTTTTTTTTTAATCCATTCTGCCACTCTCTGGCTCTTTACGAGTGCATTTAAGCCATCTGCATTCAATGAAATTATTGATAGGTGTGAGTTTATTGCTGTCATATTATTGTGCTTTTTTTTTTTTGTGCTGTTGACATTTTCTTTATTCCTCTTACTTTCCTGTGGTGAGTTTCTTTTTTTTGGAATTTCTTTCATTATTATTGGTTTTATGTCTACTTAGTCTTTATCTTTTTCTTCTTTCTTATTCCAATAAGTAGGTTTGTTAACTTTCTTTGTCTTACCTTGAAGTTTACTCTTATCTTCCTAAGTTTGAACCAGTGTTTTATTACTTGATATCACCTTGACTTCTACTCCACTTTATGTCCTATACCTCCACCGTTTATTCCCCCTTTTATTGTTTTGACGTTGTAATCATTTACAGATTGATTTGAATCTGTAAATTGATTTGAATCTATCTTTGTTTTCCTGTTTTAAGTCTTTTAGCTTTGCTTCACTATTGAGAGTTCTTTACCTAGGTTAGTACCTGGCCAATGCTGTCCTGTACTAGACTCAAGTGGTTGTCTGATGTTGTTGGTTCTCTAACTGAACAACTCCCTTTAATATTTCTTGTACGTTTGTATTTCACAAATTCCCTTAATTTCTGTTTATCTAGAAATGTCCTAATTTCACCATCATATTTGAGAGAGAGTTTTTGCAGGATATATTATCCTTGGTTGGCAGTTTTTTTATTTCAAGGTTTTATGTATGTCCTCTCATTGCTTTCTTGCCTGTGTAGTTTCTGCTGAGTAACCAGAGCCTAGTCTTACTGTTTCCCTTTCATAAGTGACTTTTCATTTTTCTTGAGCTGCCCTCAGAATTCTTTCTTTGTCTTTGGTGTTGGCAAATTTGATTATGATATGTCTTGGTGACTTTCTTTTGGGGTCTATCTTATATAGGGTTCGTTGAGTGTCTTGAATGGTCAGCTCTTCATCTTTCATGATATTTGTGAAGTGTTCTGCCAGCAAATCTTCAACAATCTTTGTATTTGTCATTTTCTCCCCCTGTTCTGGAACTCTGATGATGCCCAAATTTTTGCACTTAATTGTGTCCCAGATAATTCTTGGGTTTTCTTCATTCTTTTCTCTGATTTTTCCTCAAAAACAGTGGCATCCATGGATTTGTCTTCAATCTTGCTGATTCTGTCTCCTATTATTTCAAATTTTTTCCCAAAACCTCCTATTGAATCTTCCATTTCTAAAACTTTGTTGTTTATCTTTTGGATTTTTAGTTGCTGTTTTTGTATGATTTCTAATTGTTTATGTATTTTGATGTTTTGTTCTCGTATTATTTCCCTGAGTTCTATTGCTTTGTCTGTGTTTTCCATGATTTTGTCTATTTTTTCCTTGGTTTTGTCTATGTTTTCCTTGATCTCTTTCCCAATCTTTTGGAGAGCCCTAAATTCCATATTAGAGTTCCGCTGCCTTTTCTTTTACCAGAAGGTTACTGATTCTTTATTCTGGTCACTTACTGGAGCCATCTTGTCCTGCTTTTTTATATGTTTTGGTATTGTCTGCTGTCTCCAAGACATTAAGGTATTATTTTCTTTATTGATTGTATGTCATTTGTTTAGTTCAGCTTTTTATTTTGTTTTGATATGTCAGGGCAAGTCGGCCAGGTGTGCTTTGCTGCTTGCACAATAGCTCTCACCACCTTGTCCAGGTGGGCAGGGCAGCAGCAGGCTGGCCTAGCCCACTTCACTGTACACAGATTTGGCAAAATTGCTGAGGGCAAACTGGTTGGGCACTATCTGTCTCCTGATGTTGGTCCAAGAATATGGGAGCAGTCACAGCTGCTCGCCAGATAGGCAGAGGGTGGTATGGGCTCACTTTCCACCATTCAGCAGCTGTTCAAGTTGTTAGTGGGGAGAAGCAATTCAGGCACAGAGTAGCACTGGGCCTTGGCACAAGGGATGTTCTAGCCTCAGCAACATTTTGGGGACCATCAGGAAGGGTGATGGTATACAGGGCTAGATGGGGGAAAGACATAAAAGAAAAGAGAGAGAAAGAAATAGAAAAAAAAGTGTAGCCAGCTGGTGGGGGCAAGGTGGAACTGGGTGCCAGAAGGAAGTGAGCGAGGTTATGTACAAAACTACATGGGAGGGAGAAAAGGTGTAAGAAAGGATAAAAGGGAAAAATGGTGACGTGGTGGGGGTTAATGAATGGGGGCAATGTGGACCCAGGGCCAAGTGGGAAGGGAGGGGAGGTGATGTACTGGGCTAGGTGGGAGAGAGAGAGAAAGAGAGGAAGGAAGGAAGGGAGGGAGGGAGGGAGGGAGGGAGGGAGGGAGGGAGGGAGGGAGGGAGAGAGAGAGAGAAAGAGGGAAAGAGGGAAAGAGGGAAAGAGGGAAAGAGGGAAAGAGAGAAAAGAAAGAAAGAAAGAAAGAAAGAAAGAAAGAAAGAAAGAAAGAAAGAAAGAAAGAAAGAAAGAAAGAAAGAAAGAAAGAAAGAAAGAAAGAAAGAAAGAAAGAAAGAAAGAAAGAAAGAAAGAAAGAAAGAAAGAAAGAAAGAAAGAAAGAAAGAAAGAAAGAAAGAAAGAAAGAAAGAAAGAAAGAAAGAAAGAAAGAAAGAAAGAAAGAAAGAAAGAAAGAAAGAAAGAAAGAAAGAAAGAAAGAAAGAGGAAGAAAGAAAAAGAAAAACTGGTGGCGTTACAGGGGCTGGCAAGTGTGGGCAGCATGTAACCAAGGGATGGGGGGATTGGAGGGAAGATCATATGCAGGGCTAGGTGGGAGGGAGAAAGAAAAGGAAGAATAGGAGAAAAAAGTGTGACAGGAGTTGGCGGGGGGTTGGGATGGACCTAAGGTAGTGATGGGCCAATAATTCTCTAGCTCTGATAGCATGGCAGGGGCCAGTGGGAATGGGTGCAGGTGGCATACAGGGTTAGGTGGGAGGGAGAAAGAAAAGGAAGAAAGGGAAAAAAAGAAATAACCATAAATAAAAAAAATTTTAAGTGGCCTGGCAGGAGCCAGCTGATGAGTTTGAGTGGCCCTGGGCAGCCAGCTAGCCAGTGGCTCTCTAGCCACGGTGGTGTGGTGGCAGCCAGTGGGAAGGTTGGGAGTAGGCATACCTGGCTAGGTGGGAGGGGGGAAAAAAAGAGAAGAAAAAGGAAAAAAAGCCACGTGGCAGGAGGTGGCAGGGCTGGTCCGGGGGGAGGTGACGCATATTGCGGACCTGGCAATGTGGGCTGCCGGGACTGGGGGGTTCTTGCTTCAACTACCAGATGGGTGAGAGGTAGGAAAACGTGTTTCTCTGGTTATTGGGTTCTCTGTCTCCTGTGGTGAACTTCGTAAAGTTGCCTTTCTGTACTTTCTGTCTGGGGCCATTGCTGGCTCTGTTCCAAGATGGCAACTTCGTTGTGTTAGTTGTCAGGGGATCACTACTCCATATCTCTCCTCATTCCCCGTTTTCTGTCAAGTTTCTTCTTCCATTCGGTGTTTAATCTAGTTCTTTATCCCTTCATTATGGTTCCAGGATTGATGTTTGTATCTGTTTTATTTAGTTATTCAGGTCTTTACTACAGAAGAATGGCATGATGCTTCTGTCTACAGCACCATATTGATTCTGCCCCCACTTGCAAGCTTTTAAAACCCCAGGCACTATGCAATGAACTAGGGAGTAGAACAGAAGCACTAAACACCAATGAACTGGGATGTCCCATGAAACCATGACCCTAAACCTCCAAATCAAGGAATCAAGTCTCAAGAAGTGTTTGTACATAAGCATCCTCAGCAGCTACCCTCTCTCTCTCTGTCATTGTGGTTAATACAACTATCATAAAATATTTGCCAATTCAACTTTTTACAGGTGTACAACTTATTGACAGGAATTACAATAATCAGCTGTGGAACATTACCCTTAGTCAATGCTACTTTTCCATCATGATTAACCCCCTTTTCCTCCACCCTCCCACCCTTAGTAACCACTAATAAAATTTGTTTTCTATAAATTTGTCTTTTAATATAAGTGAGATCATACAATAGTTGTCCTTTTGTGATTGACTTATTTCACTCAGCATAATGTCTTTAAGCTGTAGCATGTATCAAGACTTCATTTCTCCTATTTGCAGAGTATTATTCCATTGTATACATGTATCCCATTTTGTTTATGCATTCATCTGTTGATGGACATTAGGTCGTTTCCACTTTTTGGCTATTTGGAGTAGTGCTGTAATCAACATTGGTGTACATATCTCTTTTTGTATTTGTTCTCAAGTCTGCTGGATACAAACCTAGGAGTGGAATAGCTGGGTTATATGGTAGTTACATTTTTAGTTTTTTAAGGAACCACCACACAGTTTTCCACAATAGCTGTGTCATTTTGCACTGACATCAGCAATGGATAAGGGTTGCAATTTCCTCACATTCTCACCAACAATTGTTACTTTCTGTTTTGCTTTTTATCTTAGCCATCCTAGTGGGAGTAAAATGGTATCTCATTGTAATTTTGATTTGCACCTCTCTCATGGCTAATGACAGAGCATCGTTTCGTGTGTTTGGTGGCCATTTCAATGTCCTCTTTGGTAAAATGTTTATTCAAGATTTTTGTCCATTTTATGATTTGGTTATTTATTGTTAAGTTGTCAAAAATAGCTATATATATCTCTCTATCTATCTATCTAGATAGATAGATATAGATACAGATATATATAGCTATTAGATTGTCAAATATATGGCTCCTGAAGATATTCCCCCAGTCGGTAACTTGTCTTTTCTTTTTCCTTTTGTAGTCTTTTGATGAATGTGATGGTTAAGATTGTGTGTCAGCTAGGCTGGGCCATCATTCTCAGTGTTTTAGCGGTCGTGTGATGTTGTCGTCACTTCCCTGTTGAAATTTGGTATATGATCACTCCCATGATGGAATCTGCTGTGAGTAGCCAATCAATTGAAGGGGTGTTTCCTTGGGTGTGTGGCCTGCGTCGAGTGTGGGGAGAACATTCTGGCAGACCTCAAAGGCTTTTACTTGTTCTGGATCCTTCAGCAGGCTCCTGTTTGTCTGACCTCAGCTTCTTGGGACTTGAGCTAGCAGCTTACTTGTGGTCTTGTCTGCCGATCTTGGGATTTATCAATCTTCACTGCCTGTGAGCAAGAGCCCTGCTCTCCAGCCTACTGATCTTGGGTTCACCAGCCCCTGTGGCTGTGTGGATCAAGAGAAACCTGTATCCTAACCCCGGACATTATAGCCTCTACAACCACATGAGCTATTTCCTTGATATAAATCTCTTTATATATGTATATTTATATGCTTCACTGGTTTTGCTTCCCTAGAGAACTGAGCCTAAGGCAATGAACAAAATTTTTTAATTTTTATGAGGTCCTATTTATTTATTTTGTCTTTTTGCAGTTTGTGTTTTTGTTATTATGTTACATAATCCATTGTTGAAAGCTAGTGTTGCCCAGATTGTTCTTCTGTGAATTTTGTGGTTTTAGTTTTCACATTTAGCTCTTTAATTCATTTTGAATTTCTTTTTTGTGTATGGTGTGAGGCAGGGGTCTTGTTTCACTTTTCTGCATGTGGAAATCCAATTTTGCCAGCACCATGTACTGAAGAGACTCTTCTTTCCTCATGGAATGGACTTAACACTCTTGTCAAAAATCATTTGACCATAGATGTGTAGGTTTATTTCTGGACTGTCAATTCCATTCCATTGGTGTATGTGTCTGTTGTTATACCCACACCAGGCTATTTGCTTAATGTAGCTATATGATTTGTGTTAAAATCAGGAAATGTGAGTCCTCCTACTTTGTTCTTCTCTTTCAACATTATTTTAGCTATTCACAGTCTCTTGCCATTCCATATAAAGTTGAGGATTGGTTTTTCTATTTCTGTAAAGAAGACTGTTGGAATTTTGACCAGGATTACATTGAATCTATAGATCACTTTGGGTACTATTGACACCTTAATAATGCTAATTTTTCAAATCCATGAACATGGAATATCTTTCCATTTATTTAAGTCTTCTTTAAACTCTTTAAGCAGTGTTTTATACTTTTCATTATATAAGTCCTTCACACCCTTGGTTAGATTTATTCCTAGGTATATTATTCTCTTAGATACTATTGTAAATGGAATTGTTTCCCTAATTTCCAGTTCAGATTTCTCACTGCAGGTGTATAGAAATTCAACTCATTTTTATTGGTTGACATTGTACACTGAAACTTTGCTAAATTCCTCCATTAGCTCTAGAAGTCTTCCTTTAGACTCTTTGGGATTTTCTATATAAAGAATCATATCATCCGTGAGTAGAGATAATTTTTCTTCTTTTTCAATCTGGATATTTTTTCTTTCTTTTTCTTGTCTTATTGCTCTGGCTTGTTGTTGTTGTTAGGTGCCACCGAGTCAATTATGATTCATCATGACCCTACAGGACAGAATACAGCAACCCCATATGGTTTCCAAGGAGCACCTGGTAGACTTGAACTGCTGACCTTTGGTTAGCAGTGAAGCTCTTAACCGCTATGCCACCAGGACTCCTTTGATCTGGGTAGGACTTCTAATATAATATTGAAGAGAAACGGTGAGAGGGGACACCCTTTCCTTTTTTCCGATTTCAAGGGGAAAGCTTTCAGTCTTTCCCCATTAAGTATAATGTTAACTGCTGGCATGTCATATATGCCCTGAATCATATTGAGGAATTTTTTTTCTATTCCAACCGTCTTTAGTGTTTTCATCAAGAAAGGGTGCTGCTGCAGAGTTCTATCAACCTTTCAGAGAAGAGTTAACACCACTACTACTAAAGGTATTTCAGAGCATAGGAAAGGATGGAATATTCCCAAACTCATTCTATGAAGCCAGCATGTCCCTGATACCAAAACCAGGTAAAGACAGCACAAAAAAAGAAAATTATGGACCTATATCCCTCATGAACTTAGATGCAAAAATCCTCAACAAAGTTCTAGCCAATAGAATTCAACAACATATCAAAAAAATAATTCACCATGACCAAGTGGGATTCATATCAGATATGCAGGGATGGTTCAACATTAGAAAAACAATTAATGTAATCCATCATATAAATAAAAGATAAGAATCACGTGATCTTATCAACTGATGCAGAAAAGCCATTTGACAAAGTCCAACACCCATTCATGATAAAAACTCTCAGCAAAATAGGAATAGAAGGAAAATTCCTCAGCATAATAAAGGGCATTTATACAAAGCCAACAGCCAACATCATCCTAAATGGAGAGAGCCTGAAAGCATTCTCCTTGAGATCAGGAACCAGACAAGGGTGCCCTTTATCACCACTCTTATTCAACATTGTGCTGGAGGTCCTAGCCAGAGCAATTAGGCTAAACAAAGAAATAAAGGGCATCCAGATTGGCAAGGAAGAAGTAAAAGTATCTCTATTTGCAGATGACATGATCTTATACACAGAAAACCCTAAGGAATCCTCAAGAAAACTACTGAAACTAATAGTTCAGCAGAGTATCAGGATACAAGATAAACATACAGAAATCAGTTGGATTCCTCTACATCAACAAAAAGCACATCGAAGAGGAAATCACCAAATCAATGCCATTTACAGTAGCCCCCAAGAAGATAAAATACTTAGGAACAAATCTTACCAGACATGTAAAAGACTTATACAAAGAAAACTACAAAATATTTCTGCAAGAAACTGAAAGAGACCTACATAAGTGAAAAAACATACCTTGCTCTTGGATAGGAAGGCTTAACATTGTAAAAATGTCTATTCTACCCAAAGCAATCTATGGATTTGATGCAATTCTGATCCAAATTCCAATGACATTCTTTAAGGAGATGGAGAAACAAATCACCAATTTCATAGGGAAGGGAAAGAGGCCCCAGATAAGTAAAGCATTACTGAAAAAGAACAAAGTGGGAGGCCTCACTCTACCTGATTTTAGAACCTATCATACCACCATAGTAGTCAAAACAGCCTGGTACTGGTACAACAACAGATACATAGACCAGTGGAATAGAATTGAGAATCCAGACATAAATCCATCCACATATGAGCAGCTGATATTTGACAAAGGCCCAAAGTTGGTTAAATGGGGAAAAGACAGTCTTTTTAACAAATGGTGCTGGCATAACTGGAAATCCATGTGCAAAAAGATGAAACAAGACCCATACCTCCCACTATGCACAAAAAGTAACTCAAAATGGATCAAAGGCTTAAATATACAATCTAAAACGATAAAGATCATGGAAGAAAAAATAGAGACAATATTAGGAGCCCTTATACATGGCATAAGCAGTATACAAAACATTACTGACAATGCAAAAGAAAAACTAAATAACTGGGAGCTCCTAAAAATCAAACACCTATGCTCATCCAAAGACTTCACCAAAAGGGTAAAAAGACTATCTACAGACTGGGAAAAATTTTTAGCTGTGACATTTCCAATCAGCACCTGATCTCTAAAATCTACATGATACTGTAAGAACTCAACTACAAAAAGACAACCCAATTAAAAAATGGGCAAAAGATATGAACAGACACTTCACTAAAGAAGACATTCAGGTAGCTAACAGATACATGAGGAAATGCTCACAATCATTAGCCATTAGAGAAATGCAAATCAAAACTACAATGAGATTCCATCTCACTCCAACAAGGCTAGCATTAATCCAAAAAACACAAAATAATAAATGTTGGAGAGGTTGTGGAGAGACTGGAACACTTATACACTGCTGGTAGGAATGTAAAATGGTATAGCTACTTTAGAAATCGATTTGGCACTTCCTTAAAAAGCTAGAAATAGAACTATCATATGATCCAGCAATCCCACTCCTTGGAATATATCCTAGAGAAATAAGAACCTTTACACAAACAGATATATGCACAATCCTGTTTAATTGCAGCACTGATTACAATAGCAAAAAGATGGAAGCAACAAAGGTGCCCATCAACAGATGAATGGATAAATAAATTATGGTATATTCTGCAATGGAATACTACACATCAATAAAGAACAGTGATGAATCTGTGAAATATTTCATAATATGGAGGAATCTGGAAGGCATTATGCTGGGTGAAATTTGTCAGATGCAAAAGGACAAATATTATATCAGACCACTATTATAAGAACTTTAGAAATAGTTTAAACTCAGAAGAAAATATTCTTTGATGGTTATGAGAAGGGGGAGGGAGGAAGGGAAGGAGAAGGGTACTCAGGAATTACATAGTAGATGAGAACTACTTTAGGTGAAGGGAAAGACAATACACAATACAGGGGAGGTCACCACAACTGAACTAAACCAAAAGCAGTTTCCTGAATGAACTGAATGCTTCAAAGCAGGGGCAGGGGTCTGGGGATCATGGTTTCACGGGACATCTAAGTCAATTGGCATAATAAAATCTATTAAGAAAACATTCTGCATCCCACTTTGGAGAGCAGCATCTGGGGTCTTAAACACTAGCAAGCGGCCATCTAAAATGCATCAATTGGTCTCAACCTATGTGGACCAAAGGAGAATGAAGAACACAAGGACACAAGGTAATTACAAGCCCAAGAGATAGAAAGGCCACTTAAACCAGAGACTACATCAGCCTGATACCGGAAGAACTAGATGGTGCCCAGCTACAACCAATGACAGCTCTGACAGGGAGCACAACAGAGAATCCCTGAGGGAGCAGGAAAGCAGTGGGATGCAGACCCCAAATTCTCATAAAAAGACCAGACTTAATGGCGTGGCTGAGGCTAGAAGGACCCCGGTGGTCATGGCCCCCAGACCTTCTGTTAGCCCAGGACAGGAACCATTCCCAAAGTCAACTCTTCAGACAGGGATTGGACTGGACAATGGGATAGAAAATGATACTGGTGAAGAATGAGCTTCTTGGATCAAGTACACACTTGAGACTATGTTGGCATCTCCTATCTAGAGGGGAGATGAGAGGGAAGAGGGGGCTAGAAGCTGGCAGAATGGACATGAGAAGAGAGAGTGGAGGGAAAGAGTGGGCTGTCTCATTAGGGGGAGAGCAATTAAGGGTATATAGCAAGGTGTATATAAATTTTTGTATGAGAGACTGACTTGATTTGTAAACTTTCACTTGAACACAATAAACATTTTAAAAAGGGTGCTGACAATAGCAAAAGATGGAAACAACCTAGATGCCCATCATCAGATGAATGGGTAAACAAACTGTGGTACATACACACAATGGAGTATTATGCAATGATAAAGAACAACGATGAATCTGTAAAGCATCTCATGGCATGGATAAACCTGGAGGGTATTACACTGAGCGAAATAAGTCAACCACAAAAGGACAAATACTGTATGAGACCACTACTATAAAAACTCATGAAAAGGTTTACAAACAAAAAGAAACAATCTTTGTTGGTTACAAGGGAGGGGAGGGGTGGAGATGGAAAAACACTTAATAGACAATAGATAAGCAGAAACTTTGGTGAAGGTTAAGACAGTACACAATACTGGGGAAGCCAGCACAACCTGTACAAGGCAAGGTCATAGAAGCTCCATAGACACATCCAAACTCCCTGAGGGACCAAATTTCTGGGCTGAGGGCTGTGGAGACCATGGTTTCAGGGAATATCTAGCTCAATTGGCATAACATAGTTTATAAAGAAAATGTTCTACATTCTACTTTGGTGAGTAGCGTCTGGGGTCTTAAAAGCCTGTGAGCTGCCGTCTAGGAGTATCCACTTTGGGAGCAAGGTCTCATCCTTTGGCAGCAAGGAAGAATGAGGAAAACTTAAGATACAAGGGAAAGATTAGTCCAAATGACTAATGGACCACATCTACCATGGCCTCCACCAGACTGAGTCCAGTAAAACTAGATGGTGCCCAGCTACCACCACTGACTGCTCTGACAGGGATCACAATAGAGGGTCTTGGACAGGGCTGGAGAAAAATGTAGAACAAAATTCAAACTCGAAAAGACCAGACTTGTTGGCCTGACAGAGGCTGGAGAAACCCTGAGATTATGGCCCCCGGACACCCTTTCAGCTCAGTAATGAGGTCACTCCTGAGGTTCACCCTGCAGCCAAAGACTGAACAGACCTATGCAACAAAACTAAAGGGGCGCACCAGCCCTGGGGCAGGGACTGGAAGACAGGAGGGAACATGAAAGCTGGTAATAGGGAACCCAAGGTTGAGAAAGGAGAGTGTTAACATGCCATGGGGTTGTTAACCAGTGTCATACACAATGCGTGTACTAACTGTTTGATAAGAAATTAGTCTGTTCTGTAAACCTTCATCTAATGTACAATTTTTAAAAAGGGGGCCTGTCGGATTTTATTAAATGCTTTGTCTGCATCCATAGAGATGATCATGTGGGTTTTCTCCTTTGTTCTATTGATGTGGTGTGTTTTATTGATTAATTTTCTAATGTTGAACCATTCCTGCATTCTTGGAATAAATCCTACTTGGTCATGGTGTATGGCTCCTTTAATCAGCTTTTGGATTCTGTTTGCTAGTATTTTGTTGAGGATTTTTGCATCTATATTCATAAGAGATACTGGCCTGTCATTTTCTTTTCCTGTGGTGTCTTTGTCTGGTTTGGGTATCAGGGTTATGTTTGCTTCATAGAATGAATTAGGGAGTATTCCTTCCTTCTCTATCCTTTGGAAGAGTTTAAACAGTATTGGTGTCAATTTTTCCTAAATGTTGGGTAGAATTCCCCCAGTAAAGTAAAGCCATCTGGTTCAGGGCTTTTGTTTTGGGGAAGTTTTTGATCACCGATTTGATCTCATTGCTTGTTATGTGTACATTGAGACTTTCCATTTCCTCTTGAGTCAGTTTGGGTAGGTTGTGTCATCTAGGTTATCCAGTTTGTTGCCATGCAGTTGTTCATAATACTGTGTCATAGTTCTCTTTATATCTATTGGGTCAGTTGTAACGTTCCCTATTTCATTTTTTTATTTTGGTTAGTTGCATCTTTGCTCTTCTTTTCTTTGTCAGCCTAGCTAAAGGTTTGTCAATTTTATTAATCTTTTCAAAGAACCAACCTCTGGTTTTATTGATTCCCTTTATTGTTTTTCTGGTTTTGGTTTTATCTATTCATGTCCCGATCGTCGTTATTTCCTTTCTTCTGGTAGGTTTAGGCTGAATTTGCTCTTCTCTTTCTAGTTCCTGGAGTTGTCAAGTTAGGCTGTTAATTTGAGATCTTTCTTCTTTTTTATGTAGGCATTTATTACTATAACTTTTCCTCTGAGTACTGCCTTCATTGCATCCCATAAGTTTTGGTATGTTGTGAGTTCATTTTTATTTGACTCTAAAAAGTTTGTAATTTCTCTTTTAATTTCTTCCTTGACCCATTGGTAGTTGAATAATGAATTATTTAATTTCTATATGTGTATTTTCCAGGTTTTTTCCTATTGTTGGTTTCTAGCTTCACTCCCTTGTGGTCAGTGAAAATTCTTTGTATGATTTCAATCTTTTTAAAGTTATGAAGACTTGCTTTGTGACTAAAATGTGGTCTATCCTATAGAATGATTCATGTACACTGGAGTGGAAGATACATTGTGCTGTTTTGGGGTAGAGTGTTCCATATAATGTCTGCTAAGCCTAGCTGGTTTGTAGTGTCATTCAGGTCCTCTGTTTCCTTGTTGATCTTTTTAAACTTTCTGTCTGGTATTGAAAATACTATATTGAAATCTCTTAACTATTATTGTAGTACTATCTATGTCTCTCTTCAATTCTATCAGTATTTGCTTTATGTATTTAGGTGCCCCGATGTTAGGTACATATATATTTATGGTTGTTAAATCTTCTTGACTAATTGACCCTTTTATCACAATATAATGTTCATCTTTATCTCTTCTGACAGATTTTGTCTTAAAGTCTACTTTGTCTGATATTAAAATTGCCACCCCAGCTCTCTTTTTTTTATTATTTGCATGGAATATTTTTCCATCCTTTCACTTTCAACCTACTTTTGTCCTTGGGTTTAAGGTGTGTCTTTTGTAAACAGTATATAGTTGGATCATGTTTTTTAATCCATTCTGCCACTTTCTGACTTTTGATTGGAGTATTCAGTCCATTTACATTCACTGTAATTTTTGCTAAGAAGGGACTTACTTCTGCCATTTTGTTATTTGTTTGTCACGTGTCTTAAGTCTTCTTTGTCTTTGTCCTTTAGTACTGCTTGTTTTTATGTTTTGTCGGTTTATTGTAGTGAGCCTTTTCTTTTTGTGCATATTTTTTGTGTATTTTCTTAGTGGTTACCATGAATATTACATTGAACAACTTGTATTGATGACATTTTAGGGTAAGTTGGTGCCAACTTAACTTCAGTAACATACGAGAAATTCTATATATCATTATGGCTTCTTAATTTAATAAGAACATTGATTTTCTTTGACCTGTACTCCTCTAACATTTGTGGTCATATTATCACCACAAAATTTTATTTTCTATATCAACTTTTAAATTAAGTTTACAATAACATTTCTAATTACGTCAGATGTTTTATTTTCTATGGAATATACTTCTAAAAGCTTTATGTTGATTCCATGAATTCAATGAAAAAAAGTGAAACTATTTGAATTAATTAATTTTCTATTTAAAGTGCTGAATGACTGTAACAAAAACTGTTTTTTTGTTTTTGTTTTTGGAAGTTCTTCTTCTGTAAATGGAAGCAACATAACAGCATCTATGGCTCTACTTTTCATCTCGTTAACCCATTGCCATTGAATCGATTCAGACTCATAGAGGCCCTACAGGACAGAGCTGAACTGCCCCATACGGTTTCCAAAGCTGTGATCTTTATGAAAGCAGACCGCCACATCTTTCTCCCATGGAGCAGCTGGTGGGTTCAAGCCACTGACCTTTCGGTTAGCAGCTGAGCATTTAACCACTGCATCACCAGAGCTCCTTCTACTTTTCATAATAGGAAAAATCCTGAAATGAAAGTGAATAAAATTAATTTAAAACTATAACCATTTGATCCAAAATGTCATGCTTCTCAGAGCAATATATAAATGCAGCTTTTATCATTCTACATCTTGGTTTTTCAACTTTGAGCAGTACAGTGTTCTTAAAATAGGTACTAACTTTTGAAGCCAAAGTTGATGTTTTCTCAGTAGATTTTTTTTCTTCCAGAGACTTAGTGACCTGGTGCTTTCATGTATGTCAGAGGCTATGCCCTTTCAGATTTAATCAGGTGGTGATGTCAGAGCCCTGTTCACCGCACACACATCTCACACACTATTAGACAAGCTCATGGTAGCTACTGGAAGTACAAAGATGGGTTCTACCAAGCTCATCCCTGCATATGTTAATGCAATTATTTGTAATAACACTTAATTAAAAATTAAAAACCCAGAATAAATGTTATATGGCACTCCATGACAATTGGAGTAATAGGATTATTCTGGGAAAACTGGGACATATAATCACTGTATTTAGCCACAAACCTCATTAAGCAATTATGAAGATGTGGTTAGTAAACATTGGCTTATGCTTCACAGTTCCATTCCCATATTATTTGTTGGTATCTGCCTTTTCATCCCCTTTTAAGGTTCAATCTTTGAGTAACTGATGCACTAAATACCGAAAGTTGGTATTCTCATTTTTTCTGTGGCACTTACTTTATCGAGACAACATCTTCACGTAGGTTTCTCCATGTTTTGGGGGGAGTTTCAGTGTTAACATGAGAGTAAAATGGCCTATTCTGTGCTTTTCAAGGTGTGCTGCCATTTGATTGCATCTCTTCCTTCTGTCAAAACAGACTGCACACACAGAACTCAGGTTGCTCTATAATTTATTATCTTCACTGCTGTGCATAATAGACTACTACGGCTTGTCACTTCGCATTAGGGCTCAAAGAGGTTGGTGGCCCATGTATGTAAATCGTATACCACACGTGCAAGTGCATTGTGAATTCAATTTGATCCCTGTGGTGGCAGATGTCACATACTCAGCGGGAGCCCCCACCTCCAAGAGGTTTTCAAAAGTAAATATGCATCTTTAATGGGGTCATTAATACTTCATGAGCTTGGAAATATTGCTTGAGGGTAGTCAGTTTCTAGTGCCCATTAAAATTCATGTGCAAATTAGTTTTCTTTTTTTTAGTTTGTAATCTATTAGTAGCTAGTAAAACAGCTGGATCACATGCAGTGCGGAGGAAAAGAACTGTGTGACCAATTATATATCCCACACTATGTTTTTAAGTTTGGGGGATTAATTGTTAATTATGAAGTTGGTAAAATTTGAAACAAACATGGCTCAGGAAGTACGAATGTAAGTAATAATGAATTCTTTAACTTTTGGTGGGTTAAGGTTGATGATTTTAGGAAGTTTTAAAGCCCTATTTTGACAGCTGAGTATTATCACAGAGGCTGCCACTGACTGCTTTACAAATTCACATCATTCTAATAGACTGCACAAATTTTAATCCTGCCTGTATTATACTTATCAGAACAGAAACGTCAAAATTTCTCATCCCTAAAACAGGGACAATTATTCAAATTCAACTTATAAACACATTTATTGAGCATTCACTTTGTGCCAGACACAGTGCTTGGCACTGGGAATTCATATGGGTTGTTCTAGCCCTGCAAAAGCTCACATCTTGTAGAATCCACTTACCAGGAAGAAAACAACAACAACAACAAAACTACAATACAGTGATGTAGAGCGTGTTCAAATAGAGCAGTGAAGAAGCGGTAGGAAATGGCATGCGCAAGGGAAGCTTTTAGAAAATGTGCTGGCTGCACCATAATTTGAAGAATGGAAAGGAGGTCTGTAAGCATAGGAGATGGATGGCCATTCCAGGGAGAGAGAGCAATATTTTCAAACTCAGCTACTTTTTTTTAAAAAAATTGTATTGTGATAAAATATATACACAACAACATATTTGCCATTTTTAAGTGTACAGTAGATTACATTAATTACATTCATTATGTTGTATAGCCCTGTGGTATACTGGTTAAGCAGTTGACCGCCAACCAAAAGGTCAGCAGTTCAAATCCACCAGACACTCCTTGGAAACTCTATGGGCAGTTCTACTATGTCTTCTGGGGTTGCTATGAGTCAGAATCGACTTGATGGCAACGGGTTTGGTTTTTTGATGTTGTATAACCATCATCACTATGTATTTCCAAAAGCTTTTCTTCACCCCAAACAGAAAGTCAGTATCCCTTAAATCGTAATTCCCCTTTCCCTTCATCTTCTGGTGATCATTAACAAAATTTTGTGTCTATGTATTTGCCTATTCTAGCTATTTCATACAAGTGAAATCATACAATATGTCTTTTTTTTTTGTCTGACTTATTTTACTGAACATGTTTTTTAAGGTTCATCCATGCTGTAGCATGTATCAGAATTTTATTTCTCTTTGACTGAATAATATTCCATTGTATGTATGTACCACATTTTGTTCATTCATTTGTTGACGGACATCTGAGTTGTTTCCACCTTTGGCCTATTAGAAATAATGTAGCAAAGAGCCTTGGTATACAAAACTCAATTGTCTTTTTTTTTTTCTATAGATGTTTATTCTACTTCAAGTCTATCAAGCCCCATGTTTTAATGTACAGTAATACATGTTGCAATATAAAATACAATTTACAGAAATTTCTATCAAGTAAACCTAAAGAAACACACTTGATTTTTACATTTGTGTATTTAAATTAGAAAATTTTAGTTTTATACGTAAAAAAAAACCTTCACGTCATATTAGATGTTGGAACTTGACACCTACTTGAAAGCAATTTAACCTACCAACACTTGGCTTGTAGTATGAATCATCCTGAATTTTAAATTCTTGATGTTTTCGTAACTTAAAAATTTGTGCTATAAAGTGAAAAATCTGTAGCGATGTACAATGGAATAACAGACACCAAAGAACAAATGAAAGTCTCTAACTTTACAATAGCAAAAGTAAGTTTATGAAAATATAAAAAAATTATCAAAGTGTATTGTACAGTCAAATAAATTAGTGAAGCTTTCCCTATTCACACTTCAGAAGAGCTTGAAAACCAAACGCCAGAAGCAGAAGCTATATTTCAGTTAAACAATTCTACTTCATTTGTAGTTCTTGAACTGATATCACCATTTTTCATTTCAGACTTTACACAAATACTCTTCCATTTTCAACGACAAACTTTACAATTTAGCATCTGACAAATATAACAGCTAGAAGCTTACTGCACTTTTCCTGGGATATAGGAAGAACTGCTCAGAGGGTAAAATTCTACAAACAGAAAGTTCCTGATTACTCAAAACAAAGAACCTCCCCCCACCCCTTTTAAAAAAGCACACTTCATTAAAAACTTAATTACCTTAAATATTTTTGTAAATTTAGGTAGACTCTATCTAGATAAGCATGAGAAAGAATAAGGGCATAGACATAACATGACAAGTACAAGGAAATGTAAGACATGTGAAAGAAAAGGGAGAGATCATCTCAGGTCATTACAAGGCATTTGTTTCATCCTGAGAGGAAAAGGTGAATGGTCAGATGGAATTACATTTGCAAGACTGGGCCTCTTTTTACAAATAAAGAATTTGAAGGAAAAAAAGCAAATAGCAATGCAATGGCCCCAGTATGGATGAGTTCCAGCAAGGGAAGGCGTCTCTCCTCTCATGCTGCTCTATTGGTTACTCCCCTGAAACCAGGACTGTCCAGTAACCACAAAGCTGGGCTGCCTTGCACTTCGGGAGGCAGCAGTGGCAGCCCACCCCTCCCACTTCTGACCTAGTGCAAAATAGAGTCAAAACTTAATACGCAGCAATGTTTCTTTTCCTCGTGTTAAGAAAACTTAACCAGAGCTTGGAAATAAGCAAATGTTATTATGAGTGTCCTATCAGTGTGGTGCTGTCAAGGCCACAACGCCTGGGAATTTGCTCATTGTCTAGGGGTGTGTTTCTTTGACTTTCCATTTTCTATTGGTTGGGATATTTAGCAACTATGTAAGGGCAGAGGTTAAATTTTAGAGAACTGATAGGAATGCAAATAATTCGTGTCCAATAGTAGTGCAAATAATTTTCATTTGGTAGCACTGATAACTCCAAAGAGTGCAGTTTATTGCCTTGTAGGATGTTAACCAGTTTGGATCTCTTAGGAAATTCATTTCAGCATTTGTTTAACTGACCAACTCTATAAATCTCTGACTCAAATTCCCTTTTGAACTAGTATTAACATCTCATTAATTAATTCATTATCTAATCAGTTAAATACAATCTTTGCATTAGCTTCATTTAAAAAAAGATCTAATGAGATATCATTTACATAAGATAAAATTTATCAGTTTTCAACATAAATTTTTTAACTCCCCATTACCCCCTCCCCCATTCCATGGTACCTGGTAATCACTAATCTTCTTTTCTCTCAATGGATTTACCTACTCTAGATATTTTGTATAAGTCAGATCATATAATATTTGTCCTTTTGTGTCTGGCTTATTTCACTTAACATGTTTTCAAGGGTCATCCATGTGATGGTGTGTATCAGAACTTCATTCCTCTTTATGGTTGGCTAATACTCCATTAAGGGAAGAACACACTCGGCGTTTCTCAAGCTGAAAGAACTGAAGAAAAAATTCAAGCCTTGAGTTGCAATAGTGAAGGATTCCATGGGGAAAATATTAAATGATGCAGGAAGCATCAAAAGAAGATGGAAGGAATACACAGAGTCATTATACCAAAATGAATTAGTCAATATTCAACATTTCAAGAGGTGGCATATGATCAGGAACAGATGGTACTGAAGGAAGAAGTCCAAGCTGCTCTGAAGGCATTGGCGAAAAACACAGCTCCAGGAACTGATGGAACATCAATTGAGATGTTTCAACAAACAGATGCAGCGCTGGAGGTGCTCACTTGTCTATGCCAAGAAATACGGAAGACAGCTTCCTGGCCAACTGATTGGAAGAGATCCATATTTATGCCTCTTCCCAAGAAAGGTGATCCAACCGAATGTGGAAATTATAGAACAATATCATTAATATCACACGTAAGCAAAATTCTGCTGAAGATCATTCAAAAATGGCTCCAGCAGTATATCTACAGGGAACTGCCAGAAATTCAGGCTGGTTTCAGAAGAGCACATGGAACCAGGGATATCATTGCTGATGTCAGATGGATCCTGGCTGAAAGGAGAGAATACCAGAAGGATGTTTACCTGTGTTTTATTGACTATGCAAAGGCATTTGACTGTGTGGATCATAACAAACTATGGATAACACTGCGAAGAACGGGAATTCCAGAACACCTAATTGTGCTCATGAGGAACCTTTACATAGATAAAGGGCCAGTTGTTCAGACAGAACAAGGGGATACTGATTGGTTTAAAGTCAGGAAAGGTGTGCGTCAGGGTTGTATTCTTTCACCATACCTATTTAATCTATATGTTGAACAAATAATACAAGAAGCTGGACTATATGAAGAAGAATGGGGCATCAGGATTGGAGGAAGACTCATTAACAACCTGCGTTATGCAGATGACACAACCTTGCTTGCTGAAAGAGAAGAGGGCTTGAAGCACTTACTAATGAAGATCAAAGACCACAGCCTTCAGCACGGATTACACCTCAACATAAAGAAAACAAAAATCCTCACAAATGGACCAATGAGCAACATCAGGATAAACGGAGAAAAGATTGAAGTTGTCAAGGATTTCATTTTACTTGGATCCACAATCAATACCCATGGAAGCAGCAGTCAAGAAATCAAAAGACGCATTACATTGGGTAAATCTGCTGCAAAGGACCTCTTCAAAGTGTTGAGGAGCAAAGATGTCACCCTGAAGACTAAGGTGTGCCTGATCCAAGCCATGGTATTTTCAATCACATCATATGCATGTGAAAGCTGGACAATGAATAAGGAAGACCGAAGAAGAGTTGACACCTTTGAGTTGTGGACTGCCAAAAGAACGAACAAATCTGTCTTGGACGAAGTGCGGCCAAAATGCTCCTTCGAGGCAAAGATGGCGAGACTGTGTCTTACATACTTTGGACATGTTGTCAGGAGGGATCAGTCCCTGGAGAAGGACATCATGCTTGGCAGAGTACAGGGTCAGCGGAAAAGAGGAAGACCCTCAACCAGGTGGATTGACAGAGTGGCTGCAACAATGAGCTCAAGCATAACAATAATTGTAAGGATAGCGCAGGGCCGGGCAGTGTTTCGTTCTGTTGTGCATAGGGTCGCTATGAGTCGGAACCGACTCGACGGCACCTAACAACAACAACTATACTCCATTGTATGTATGTACCACATTTTGTTTATCAATTCATATGTTGATGAGCACTTGGCACTTTTTCCACCCTTTGGCTATTGTAAATAATGTTACAATGAATATTGGTGTGCGTGTGTCTGTTTGAGTCTCTGCTTTATTTTGGGTATGTATATACCTTTTTTTTTTTAATATACCTAGGAGTGGAATTGCTGGGTTATGTGGTATTTCTATGTTTAACTTTTTTGGGGAACTGCCAAACTGTTTTCCACAGTGGTTGTACAATTTTACGGTCCAACCAGCAATGTACAAGTGTTCCAATTTCTCCACTTCCTCGCCAACACCTGTTAGTTTCTGATTTTTTTTTTTTTTTTATGTAGCTATGAGTCGGAATCAACTCAATGGCAATGGGTTTGGGGTTTTTTGTTTTTTGTTTTTTGGTTATCCTAATGGATGTGAAGCATTATCATGTATTTGAGCTGCATTTCCCTGATGACTAATGATATTGAGCCATTCTTCATGCAGTTGTTGTTCATTTGTATTTATTCCTTGGCAAAATGTCTATTCAACTCCTTTGTCCACTTTTAAATTTGATTGTTAGTCTTTTGTTGTTGAATTGTAAAAGTTCTTTATATATTCTGAATATTAAACCCTTATCAGATATACGGTTTCCAAATATTTTCTCCCATTCCCTAGGTTATCTTTTCACTTTCTTGATAATGTCCCTTTATGCACAGAGGTTTTCAATTTTGATGAAATCCAGTTTACTTGTTTTTTCCTTTGTGACTCCTGCTTTCTGTGTCATTTCTAAAAATCCATTGCCTGAAAGAAAGTCTTGAAGCTTTAGCCCTATGTTTTCTTCTTAGAGTTTTATAGTTTTAGCTCTTATATTTAAGTCTTTGATCCGTTTTGAGTTAATTTGCATATATGGTTTGCAGTATATCTCCAGCTTCATTCTTTTCCATGCAGAAATCCAGTTGTGCCAGCACCATTTATCAAAGAGACTATCCTTTCCCCCATTGAACGGATTTGGTGCCCTTACTGAAAATGAGTTGGTCACGGATGTATTTCTGGTTTATTTCTGGATTCTCAATTCTATTCTACAGGCAGTTCCCAGGGTACAAATGTTTGACTTAAGTACAACCTGTAGTTGCAAACCAATCCTCGTAAAACCTATTATATTAAAAATTCAAGGTACATGCTATGGTTCATAAAAACAAATGGGTGTTACATTGTGACGTGCATCAAAACATTATATTATTATTGCTGTATTATTATGTTAAAGATGTTTTAGTGTATCTGGAAGTGATTTTTTATTTTTTTATGCAGAGAAGTGTATGCTATAAACTATATAGTAAGACACACGTTTGACTAACTGATGTTAGGAGTCGTGCTTAACTGCTCCGAATTACATACAAATGCTACATAAAGACAGACTTAGGAACAGAACTCATTTGCAATCCAGAAACAGCCTGTATTGGTCTATATGTCAATCCTTATACTAGCAGCACATCGTTTTTATTACTGTAGCTTTGTAGCACACCTAAACCAAAAAAAAACTCATTGCCATTGAGCTGATTCTAGGACTCGTAACAACTGTACAGGACAGAGTAGAACCATACGGTTTCCAAGGAGTGGATGGTGGGTTCAAACTGCTGACCTTTTGCTTAGCACACTGTGCCATCAGGGCTCTGTAGTACACTGACTCTTCACTTATTTACTCTCTCATTATGATATTTCACATTTACAACAATAATAAAAAGTCTACTATCTGACAATTTTGCTTATTAATGAGGCGACAGGCATGGTGTGAATGGCTGCAGAGCATACTCTCCCTTAAAGAGGGTCTTCAGGTGGCCTCCAGGAAGCTAGGCCATGCACTCCCTCTTGCTGGCAGGGCAGCTGCATCCAGCTGCCACATGGGGCAGCCTCCTCCATGACCACAGTCTCCAGGTGGTCACGCAGGCAGTGCCAAGCCAGGGGATGCCTATTCTTGGTTCCCAGGTCCTATGCAGCCTGAGGCCTTGCAGGTCAAAGTTGCTGTGGTTTGGAAAGGAGGAAAGAAAGAGGCATCAGAGAGGGTTTTTGGAAGAAATGCATGTGAGTTTAATTACATCCCAAAGTGAGCCAAACTGCGCCTAAAGCCTCTGCATCAGTGGGGTTGGGTGCTCAACCAGGTTCAGTTACTCACCAGGCCTGGAGGACAGAGCAGGATTTGAGATTGTGACGGCAGGGTTTGCAGGGGTGGGAGCAGAGCCCTGAAAGTGGCTCCCTGAGGTAAGCCCTGACTCAGCATAGGAGGAAGGGGAGGTGGTTAAGCTGTGGGCCCTCCAATCACACAGCCCAAATTTATCCAGCTTTATCTCCTCCAAGCCTCCTTCTCTGCAGAGGAATAATCCATAACTGGATTCATCACAATGATGAGCACATCAGTAAATTCTAGCTGTTATTATTTCTATGATCAAATTTTCTAAATTTAAAAAATTGGACAAATGGATGGTCTGAAAACAGAAAAAAAAATCCTCCATTTGTACATAGCAACCTGGTCTTTGGAACCTAACTATGTCAATAAGTGAGGAGTGGGTGTACATTTTGAAATCAGGAAGTGTGAGTCCTCCTACTTTGTTCTTTTCTTTCAAGGTTGTTTTGGCTATTCAGGGCCCTTGTGATTCCACATGAATTTGAGGGTCAGCTTTTCCAATTCTGGAAAAAAAAAAATGCTATTGGAATTTTTTATGTCTTTCGTTATGTTATGTTGTTTTGTTATGTTGTTTTGTTATGTTGTTTTGTTAATGAGGTTGTCTAATGATCAAAGACCAGAGAAGCTGTGGAATGACAACAAGGACATCATACATGAAGAAAGCAAAAGGTCATTAAAAAGACAGGAAAGAAAGAAAAACCAAAATGGGTGCTGGAAGAGACTCTGAAACTTGCTTGTGAATGTTGAGCAACTAAAGCAAAAGGAAGAAATGGTGAAGTAAAAGAACTGAAGATTTCAAAGGGCAGTTCGAGAAGACAAAGTAAAGTATTACAATGACATATGCAAACACCTAGAGATAGAAAACCAAAAGGGAAAAATATGCTCAGCATTTCTCAGGCTGAAAGAACTGAAGAAAAAATTCAAACCTCAAGTTGCAATAGTGAAGGATTCTATGGGGAAAATATTAAACACAGGAAGCATCAAAAGAAGATGAAAGGAATACACAGTCACTGTACCAAAAAGTGTTGGTCGACGTTCACCCATTTCAAGAGACAGCATATAATCAGAAACTGATGGTATCGAAGGAAGAAGCCCAAGCTGCACTGAAGGCATTGGCAAAAAACAAGGCGCCAGGAATTGATAGAATATCAATTGAGATGTTTCAACAAACGGATGCAGAGCTGGAAGTGTTCACTCGTCTATGCCAAGAAATTTGGAAGACAGCTACTTGGCCAACTGACTGCAAGAGATCCATATTTATGCCTATTCCCAAGAAACATGATCCAACCGAATGCAGAAATTATCAAACAATATCATTAATATCACATGCCAGCAAAATTTTGCTGAAGATCATCCAAAAGCGGCTGCAGCAATACATTGACAGGGGACTGCCAGAAATTCAGGCCGGATTCAGAAGAGGATGTGGAACGAGGGATATCATTGCTGAAGTCAGACGGATCCTGGCTGAAAGGAGAGAATACCAGAAGGATGTTTACCTGTGTTTTATTGACTATGCAAAGGCATTTGACTGGTGGACCATAACAAATTATGGATAGCATTGCAAAGAGTGGGCATTACAGAAAACTTAATTGTGCTCATGAGGAACCTGTACATAGATGACGAGGCAGTTGTTTAGACAGAACAAGGGGATGCTGCATGATTTAAAGTCACCGAAGGTGTGCATCGGGGTTGTATCCTTTCACCATACCTATTCAATCTGTATGCTGAGCAAATAATCCAAGAAGCTGGGCTATATGAAGAAGAACAAGGCATCAGGATTGGGGGAAGACTCATTAACAACCTGCGTTATGCAGATGACACAATCTTGCTTGCTGAAAGTGAAGAGGACTTGAAGCACTTACTGAAGAAGATCAAAGTCCACAGCCTTCAGTATGAATTACACCTCAACATAAAGAAAACAAAATCCTCACAACTGGACCAATAAGCAACATCATGATAAACGGAGAAAAGATTGAAATTGTCAAGGATTTCATTTTACTTAGATCCACAATCAATACCCATGGAAGAAGCAGTCGAGAAATCAAAAGACGGATTGCACTGGGCAAATCGGCTGCAAAAGACCTCTTTACAGTGTTGAAAAGCAAAGATGTCACCTTGAGGACTAAGGTATGCCTGACCTGAGCCATGGTGTTTTCAACCGCCTCACATGCATGCAAAACCTGGACTATGAATAAGGAAGACCAAAGAAGAACTGACACCTTTGAATTGTGGTGCTGGCAAAGAAAATCAAATATACCCTGGACTGCCAAAAGACCAAACAAGTCTGTCTTGGAAGAACTGCAGCCACAATGCTTCTTAGAAGCAAGGATAGCAATACTACGTTTCACACACTTTGGACATATTATCAGGAGGGATCGGTCCCTAGAGAAGGACATCATGCTTGGTAAAATAGAGGGTCAGCGAACAAGAAGGAAGACCCTCAAAGAGACGGATTGACACAGAGACTGCAACAATGGGCTCAAGCACAGCAACAATTGTGAGGATGGCACAGGACTGGGCAGTGTTTCATTCTGTTGTGTATAGGGTCACTATGAGTCAGAACAGACTCGATGGCACCTAACAACAACAGACCATTGATTCTGCCTGGCAAACCTACCAATATTGTCTAATTAGCTCACTTTCTCATGCACCAAGATGACTATTCTGTACCTTTTTCTCAAGTCTTCCATTTCTCCTCTCACACCTTGCCTCTTCACTGGAAACTGGTAACATGAGATGGCAATTTTTTTTGTCTTCCCACAGTGAAATCCACAGACGTTTGTACATTCGCCTCTTCTTATCCACTGTCTGTCACAGCTGATGCAATGACCTGCCCTTTATCAAAAATGAATCCCCTCACATATGTCCAGGAATCCCATCCTCTTTTGTCTATACAAGGACGTGAGTGTCTTTGACATTCTTCTCCTGGATTAGTTATCTGGACTTCACAAACACTTTCAAATGTTCTCTGGTAGCCCTTACCTGTGAGGTCTTCCCTTGACCTCTCATGCTTTGTCAGCTATTGCCTGATTCTCTGGCTCCTTAGGTTCCAACTCTGTCCACTGCCTCCTCTTCCTTACTTCCTATTCACTTGAAGTAATTATTGTGAAATACACAAGATATGTAAATATAATATATATTTATCTATATATTAACCAAAAACAAAACCAAACCCAGTGCCGTCAAGTCGACTCTGACTCATTATGTAAAGAATAATATTAAAAACCCATGTAACCACCACACATGTTTTTCAAAAATAGAAGTACATTTGAAGCCCCCCATGCCATTCACTAACTCTAATTCATTTTCACTGCTATATGGTATTCCATTTAATAAATATTCTACAATTTACTTAGTCTTATCTCCGGAGCATATTGGTTCTGTCTCTCTCTCTCTCTCTGTCTCTGGTTTTCTCTCTCTTTCATATTTTGGTTATAAAGAATGCTACAATAAACTTTCTCTTGTTTCCAGTGTACATATACAATAGTTTCTCTAGGAAATGTACCAAGGTTTGAAATATTAGGTCTAGGTGTGTATATCTTCAGCTTTACTTGGTAATGCCAATTTGCTTTGCAAAGTAGCATACTCCTTCATATTAAGTTCCTGTTTCTCAAACACTTTCTAAACACATAGTATTTTCAGACTTTATAATTTTTGCAAATTAAGGGGATAAACTATATCTCATTCTGGTTTTAATTGGCATGAGTTTTAGATGTTATACAGTATCTAACCTTCAATAACGTTATATTTTTTATTGGCCATTGTTATAATAAAGAAGCCAAAGATGGCCTTTGCGTATTGGCTCCAAGTTGTTTACCATTCCACCACCCTCCCCCCCCGAAAAAAAAAAAAACTGCCAGTATAAAACTCAAGTTCGTACATACCCAATTATTTTAAAAATAACCCAAATAAGCAGATTTTTAGCCACTTAGAGTCTTCCTGCTTTACATACTCCAAGAAACTGCATCCAACATCTGCTGTCCCTAAAAAAATAATAATAAGATAAATCCCTGTCATTTTAAGGATCCCCAGCTGGTCTGTCGTTTGGAGTTCTCTGACCCAGACATTCCCCACCTTGCTACAGGAGAACGTTGCCCATATACATTAAGCCCCACTCTTTTCTCCTTTTCACAGGGGTTTTTTATGCCCTTCTCTCCTTCTATTGGCTCCCTGGGCCACTTACCTCTGGAAGATCTCTTACTGTTGGAGACCGTCCCCTACATGTGGCTGTCAAGGCATTGTCCCCCAAAAATAGCTTGTTGTACAACACTGTCTCCCAGTCAGATATCTTTTCTTGATCACCCCAACTTCCTTTGAACTCTTTACAACCATGTAGATATCTTTGTGAATTGTTTGTTCGTATATTTTGCCTATTATTTTATTGGGTTGTTTGTATTTTTCTTATTTACTCATAGCAATCATTATTATGTATGGATATTAACCTTCTGTCAGTTGTATGTTTTGTAATTATCTTCTTTTAATCTGTAGTCTGTCTTTTTACTTTTAATGGTATCTTTAAAAAAAACATAAGCTTTAAATATTAATGTAGCCAAATTTGTCTAAATGATTTATTTTATTTCTCATATATAAACAACCTCCCTTACTCAAAGGTTTTAAAGATAGTCTGTCTCTGTGTCTGCCTTCTTCCCACCTTACCCCCCACACCAGCTTTAAAATTTTACTTTTTACATTTAGGCACGTAATCAAAGTACAACCGATTTTATGTAAGATGTGAAATGGAAATCCCATTTAATCTTATTTGTAGGAAAGACCAATTTTCCCAGCTTTGTTTATGACATAGATAAGCACTTGCTTTCTGATTTTCAGCATCCACATCTAGGTTTCCTAGTGCTGCTACAATACCACAAGTGGGTGGCTTTAAAGAACAGAAGTTTATTTCTTCACAATTCTAGAGGCTAAAAGTCCAAATCACGGTCTCAGTGGTGTCAATTCTTTCCTTGTAGATGGTCCCAGGTGTTCTTTAGCTCCTTGGTTTGTAGGCGATTCTCACATGACATCTGTCTTCCCTGTGTATGCATGTGTGTATCTGTACGTGCTACTCTTTACATAACACAAATGTGATCAGGTTTAGAATCCACCCTACATGGTATGACCTTAACTGACTGGTTGATTTCACAACATTGGATTGCATTACGGAAAGTGATTATGCTGCATTTCATTGCATTACATCACATTACCTTACATTAGATACAAGGTAATTACATTAGATTATATGCACAGGTTTAGGGGTTAGGAATTCAACACTTATTTTCGATGGACACAATTTAATCCGTAACACTCCACCATTTGGCTCCAAAAATTTATGCCCTTCCCACATGGAAAACACATTCATATAATCTCCAAAAGTCTTAAACAATTCATCATAAACTCTAATTCCAAAAATCTCATCTTCTAAATCAAGTACGGCTGAGACTCTGTGCATATATCCTGGGGCAAAATTCATTTCCATCTGTGGAATTATGAAAACTTTTTATAACACAAGTTATCTGCTTCCAAAATAAAATGGTGAAATATGCACAAGGTAGGCTGTCTTAGGCTGGGTTCTCTAGAGAAGCAAAACCAGTAAAATATATAAATAAATAGAGAGATTTATATTAAGGAAATGGCTCACATGACTGTAGAGGCTGGAACGTCCCAAGTCCGTGGGTCAGAACAGAGGCTTCTCCCAATTCACGTAGCTGAAGGGGCTGGTGAACCCAAGATCGGCTGGTCAGAGAGCAGGGCTCTAAGTCACAGGATGTGAAGACTGACAAATCCCAAGACTGGCAGGAAAGATGACAGATCAAGTCCCAAGAACCGGAGATTAGACAAACAGGAGGTGGCCACCAGATCCAGAGCTAGCAAAAAGCCAAAATGTCTGTTTATATTCAGATGCAAGCCAGATGCCAAAGGAAACTTCCTTTCAGCTGATTGGCTACTCACAGCAGATCCCATCATGGGAGTGATCACGTAGAAACACTGAGAACCATGGCCCAGCCAACTTGACACACAATCTTAACCATCACATAGACATTCCCATTTCAAATGGGAGAAATTGGAGGGAAAGAAGGTGTCGTGGATACCAAGCAAGTCCAAAACCCAGCAGAACAAATTTTATTAACCTCCAAGACTTGAAAATAATCCTCTATTCTCCAGGACCAGGGGTAATGGCCTTGCCCTCCACCTCTGGACACTGGCCATGCTCTCCAGAATCTGGGCAGAGGGCCCTCAGCTCCAGGCATCACCCAACATTCCAGACCCACTGGGATAGCAACCCATTCCCTTGGCTTTGGGAGGCCCTAGTCTCCTGGTCCTTGTAGGTGTTCGAACATCACCCTATCATAGTATCTATACGCTTACAAGGAAGACTACTTAATACGACTATTATTAAAATTTACGCACCAACTACTAATGCAAAAATGAAGAAATTTAAGATTTTTACCAATTTTTGCAGTATAAAGTTGATCAAACATGGAATTAAAATGATTGCTAATTACTGGTGATTGGAATGCAAAAGTTGGAAATGAAGAAGGAAAATTGCTAGTTGGAAAATGTGGCCTTGATGACAGAAACAATGTCACAGATCACATGACAGAATTTTGCAAGGCCAACAAATTTTTCATTGCAAATACCTTTTTTTCAACAACATAAACAGCAACTATACATGGGGACCTTGCTGAATGGAATACACAGGAATCAAATTGACTACATCTGTGGAAAAGACAATGGAGAAGCTCAATATCATCAGTCAAAATGAGGCCAGCAGACAACTGCATAACAGACCACTAATTACTCATAAGCAAGGTCAAGGTGAAGCCGAAGAAAATTAAAGGAAGCCCACAACAGCCAAAGTACGACCTTGACTGTATTCTCCCTGAATATAGTGACCACCTCAAGAATAGATTTGACAAATTGAACACGAATAGGTGAAAACCACAGGGGTTGTGGAATGACATCAAGGACATCATACATGAAGAAAGGAAGAGGTCATTAAAAAGACAGGAGAGAAAGAAAAGATCTAAATGGATGTCAGAAGAAACTCTGAAGCTTGCTCTTGAACTTCGAGTAACTAAAGCAAAAGAAGAAATGATCATGTAAAAGAGTTGAACAGATTTCAAAGGGCAGCTCTAGAAGACAAAATAAAGTATTAAAATGAAATGTACAAAGACCTGGAGGTAGAAGACCAAAATGGAAGAACGAGCTTGGCATCTCTCAAGCTGAAAGAACAGGTAAAAAAAAAATTCAACCCTCGACTGGCGGAGCCAAGATGGCGGACTAGGCAGACGCTACCTCGGATCCCTCTTACAGCAAAGACACAGAAAAACAAGTGAATCGATCACATACATAACACTCTACGAACCCTGAACAACAAACACAGATTTAGAGATGGAGAACGAACTAATATGGGGAAGCAGCGATTGTTTTCAGAGCCTGGAGCCAGCGTACCAGTCAGGTACGGCACAAGCACAGATAGCTGCTCCACCCCCCTCAACTAACCCCGGGAGGGGGACCAGCCGGTTCCGCAGGCGGCGTGGGACGCAGCCGGTAGAAGAAGTCCCCGGGAGGCAGTGACTGGTCTTGGAACTGGGAGAGCAGCGTCCCAGCCAGGGAACCATCCCGCCAGGATTTGGACTGGACGCAGCGGATTTTCTGGAAAAACTAGTTTCCCAGTGATGGCTCGGAGACAACAATCCATATCAAACCACTTAAAGAAGCAGACCATGACAGCTTCTCCAACCCCCCAAACAAAAGAATCAAAATCTTCCCCAAATGAAGATACAATCCGGGAATTATCAGGTACAGAATATAAAAAACTAATTTACAGAATGCTTCAAGACATCACAAATGAAATAAGGCAAACTGCAGAAAAAGCCAAGGAACACACTGATAAAACTGTTGAAGAACTCAAAAAGATTATTCAAGAACATAGTGGAAAAATTAACAAGTTGCAAGAATCCATAGAGAGACAGCATGTAGAAATCCAAAAGATTAACAATAAAATTACAGAATTAGCACAATAGGAAGTCAGAGGAGCAGACTCGAGCAATTAGAATGCAGACTGGGACATCTGGAGGACCAGGGAAACAACACCAACATAGCTGAAAAAAAATCAGATAAAAGAATTTTAAAAAATGAAGAAACCCTAAGAATCATGTGGGACTCTATCAAGAAGGATAACCTGCGGGTGATTGGAGTCCCAGAACAGGGAGGGAGGACAGAAAACACAGAGAAAATAGTTGAAGAACTCCTGACACAAAACTTCCCTGACATCATGAAAGACAAAAGGATATCTATCCAAGATGCTCATCGAACCCCATTTAAGATTGATACAAAAAGAAAAACACCAAGACATATTGTCATCAAACTCACCAAAACCAAAGATAAACAGAAAATTTTAAAAGCAGCCAGGGAGAAAAGAAGGGTTTCCTTCAAGGGAGAATCAATAAGAATAAGTTCAGACTACTCAGCAGAAACCATGCAGGCAAGAAGGGAATGGGACGACATATACAGAACACTGAAGGAGAAAAACTGCCAGCCAAGAATCATATATCCAGCAAAACTCTCTCTGAAATATGAAGGCGAAATTAAGATATTTACAGATAAACACAAGTTTAGAGAATTTGCAAAAACCAAACCAAAGCTACAAGAAATACTAAAGGATATTGTTTGGTCAGAGAACCAATAATATCAGACATCAGCACAACACAAGGTCACAAAACAGAACGTCCTGATATCAACTCAAATAGGGAAATCACAAAAACAAACAAATTAAGATTAATTAAAAAAAAAATGCACATAACAGGGAATCATGGAAGTCAATATGTAAAAGATCACAATAATCAAAAAGAGGGACTAAATACAGGAGGCATTGAACTGCCACATGGAGAGTGATACAAGGCGATATAGAACAATAAAAGTTAGGTTTTTACTTAGAAAAATAGGGGGAAATAATAAGGTAACCACAAAAAGGTATAACAACTCTATAACTCAAGATAAAAGCCAAGAAAAACGTAACGACTCAACTAACATAAAGTCAAACACTATGAAAATGAGGATCTCACAATTTACTAAGAAAAACGCCTCAGCACAAAAAAGTATGTGGAAAAATGAAATTGTCAACAACACACATGAAAAGGCATCAAAATGACAGCACTAAAAACTTATTTATCTATAATTACGCTGAATGTAAATGGACTAAATGCACCAATAAAGAGACAGAGAGTCACGGACTGGATAAAGAAACACGATCCATCTATATGCTGCCTACAAGAGACACACCTTAGACTTAGAGACACAAACAAACTAAAACTCAAAGGATGGAAAAAAATATATCAAGCAAACAATAAGCAAAAAAGAAGAGGAGTAGCAATATTAATTTCTGACAAAATAGACTTTAGACTTAAATCTGCTACAAAGGATAAAGAAGGACACTATATAATGATAAAAGGGACAACTGATCAGGAAGACATAACCATATTAAGTATTTATGCACCCAATGACAGGGCTGCAAGATACATAAATCAAATTTTAACAGAATTGAAAAGTGAGATAGACACCTCCACAATTATAGTAGGAGACTTCAACACACCACTTTCGGAGAAGGACAGGACATCCAGTAAGAAGTTCAATAGAGACACGGAAGATCTAATTACAACGATCAACCAACTTGACCTCATTGACTTATACAGAACTCTCCACCCAACTGCTGCAAAATATACTTTTTTTTCTAGCGCACATGGAACATTCTCTAGAATAGACCACATATTAGGCCATAAAACAAACCTTTGCAGAATCCAAAACATCGAAATATTACAAAGCATCTTCTCAGACCACATGGCAATAAAACTAGAGATCAATAACAGAAAAACGAGGGAAAAGAAATCAAATACTTGGAAAATGAACAACACCCTTCTGAAAAAAGACTGGGTTATAGAAGACATTAAGGAGATAATAAGGAAATTCATAGAAAGCAACGAGAATGAAAATACTTCCTATCAAAACCTCTGGGACACAGCAAAAGCAGTGCTCAGAGGCCAATTTATATCCATAAATGCACACATACAAAAAGAAGAAAGAGCCAAAATCAGAGAACTGTCCCTACAACTTGAACAAATAGAAAGTGAGCAACAAAAGAATCCATCAGGCACCAGAAGACAACAAATAATAAAAATTAGAGCTGAACTAAATGAATTAGAGAACAGAAAAACAATCGAAAGAATTAACAAAGCCAAAAGCTGGTTCTTTGAAAAAATTAACAAAATTGATAAACCATTGGCTAGACTGACTAAAGAAATACAGGAAAGGAAACAAATAATCCAAATAAGAAACGAGAAGGACCACATCACAACAGAACCAAATGAAATTAAAAGAATCATTTCAGATTAGTATGAAAAATTGTACTCTAACAAATTTGAAAACCTAGAAGAAATGGATGAATTCCTGGAAAAACACTACCTACCTAAACTAACACATTCAGAAGTAGAACAACTAAATAGACCCATAACAAAAAAAGAGATTGAAACGGTAATCAAAAAACTCCCAACAAAAAAAAAGCCCTGGCCCGGATGGCTTCACTGCAGAGTTCTACCAAACTTTCAGAGAAGAGTTAACACCACTACTTCTGAAGGCATTCCAAAGCACAGAAAATGACGGAATACTACCCAACTCATTCTACGAAGCCACCATCTCCCTGATACCAAAACCAGGTAAAGACATTACAAAAAAAGAAAATTATAGACCTATATCCCTCATGAACATTGATGCAAAAATCCTCAACAAAATTCTAGCCAATAGAATCCAACAACACATCAAAAAAATAATTCACCCTGATCAAGTGGGATTTATACCAGGTATGCAAGGCTGGTTTAATATCAGAAAAACCATTAATGTAATCCATCACATAAATAAAACAAAAGACAAAAACCACATGATCTTATCAATTGATGCAGAAAAGGCATTTGACAAAGTCCAACACCCATTTATGATAAAAACTCTTACCAAAATAGGAATTGAAGGAAAATTCCTCAACATAATAAAGGGCATCTATTTTTTATGCAAAGCCAACAGCCAATATCACTCTAAATGGAGAGAGCCTGAAAGCATTTCCCTTGAGAACGGGAACCAGACAAGGATGCCCTTTATCACCGCTCTTATTCAACATCGTGCTGGAAGTCCTAGCCAGGGCAATTAGGCTAGACAAAGAAATAAAAGGTATCTGGATTGGCAAGGAAGAAGTAAAGTTTTCACTATTTGCAGATGACATGATTATGTACACAGAAAACCCTAAGGAATCCTCCAGAAAACTACTGAAACTAATAGAAGAGTTTGGAAGAGTCTCAGGTTATAAAATAAACATACAAAAATCACTTGGATTCCTCTACATCAACAAAAAGAACACCGAAGAGGAAATCACCAAATCAATACCATTCACAGTAGCCCCCAAGAAGATAAGATACTTAGGAATAAATCTTACCAAGGATGTAAAAGACCTATACAAAGAAAACTACAAAGCTCTACTACAAGAAATTCAAAAGGACATACTTAAGTGGAAAAACATACCCTGCTCATGGATAGGAAGACTTAACATAGTAAAAATGTCTATTCTACCAAAAGCCATCTATACATTTAACGCACTTCCGATCCAAATTCCAATGTCATATTTTAAGGGGATAGAGAAACAAATCACCAATTTTATGTGGAAGGGAAAGAAGCCCCAGATAAGCAAAGCACTACTGAAAAAGAAGAAGAAATTGGGAGGCCTCACTTTACCTGATTTCAGAACCTATTATACAGCCACAGTAGTCAAAACAGCCTGGTACTGGTATAACAACAGGCACATAGACCAATGGAACAGAATTGAGAACCCAGACATAGATCCATCCACGTATGAGCAGCTGATATTTGACAAAGGACCAGTGTCAATTAATTGGGGAAAAGAAAGCCTTTTTAACAAATGGTGCTGGCATAACTGGATATTCATTTGCAAAAAAATGAAACAGGAGTCATACCTTACACCATGCACAAAAACTAACTCCAAGTGGATCAAAGACCTAAACATAAAGACTAAAACGATAAAGATCATGGAAGAAAAAATTGGGACAACCCTAGGAGCCCTAATACAAGGCATAAACAGAATACAAAACATTACCAAAAATGATGAAGAGAAACCCGATAACTGGGAGCTCCTAAAAATCAAACACCTATGCTCATCTAAAGACTTCACCAAAAGAGTAAAAAGACCACCTACAGACTGGGAAAGAATTTTCAGCTATGACATCTCCGACCAGCGCCTGATCTCTAAAATCTACATGATTCTGTCAAAACTCAACCACAAAAAGACAAACAACCCAATCAAAAAGTGGGCAAAGGATATGAATACACATTTCACTAAAGAAGATATTCAGGCAGCCAACAGACACATGAGAAAATGCTCACGATCATTAGCCATTAGAGAAATGCAAATTAAAACTACGATGAGATTCCATCTCACACCGGCAAGGCTGGCATTAATCCAAAAAACACAAAATAATAAATGTTGGAGAGGCTGCGGAGAGATTGGAACTCTTATACACTGCTGGTGGGAATGTAAAATGGTACAACCACTTTGGAAATCTATCTGGCGTTATCTTAAACAGTTAGAAATAGAACTACCATACAACCCAGAAATCCCACTCCTGGGAATATACCCTAGAGACAAGAGCCTTCATACAAACAGATATATGCACACCCATGTTTATTGCAGCTCTGTTTACAATAGCAAAAAGTTGGAAGCGACCAAGGTGTCCATCAACGGATGAATGGGTAAATAAATTGTGGTATATTCACACAATGGAATACTACGCATCGATAAAGAACAGTGACGAATCTGTGAAACATTTCACAACATGGAGGAACCTGGAAGGCATTATGCTGAGCGAAATTAGTCAGAGGCAAAAGGACAAATATTGTATAAGACCACTATTATAAGATCTTGAGTAATAGTAAACCTGAGAAGAACACATACTTTTGTGGTTACGAGGGGGGGAGGGAGGGAGGGTGGGAGAGGGTTTTTTATTGATTAATCAGTAGATAAGAACTGCTTTAGGTGAAGGGAAAGACAACACTCAATACATGGAAGGTCAGCTCAATTGGACTGGACCAAAAGCAAAGAAGTTGCCGGGATAAAATGAATGCTTCAAAGGTCAGCGGAGCAAGTGCGGGGGTCTGGGGAACATGGTTTGTGGGGACTTCTAAGTCAATTGGCAAAATAATTCTATTATGAAATCATTCTGCATCCCACTTTGAAATGTGGCATCTGGGGTCTTAAAGGCTAACAAGCGGCCATCTAAGATGCATCAATTGGTCTCAACCCACCTGGAGCAAAGGAAAATGAAGAACACCAAGGCCACACGACAACTAAGAGCCCAAGAGACAGAAAGGGCCACATGAACCAGAGACCTACATCATCCTGAGACCAGAAGAACTAGTTGGTGCCCGGCCACAATCGATGACTGCCCTGACAGGGAGCACAGCAGACGACCCCTGAGGGAGCAGGAGATCAGTGGGATGCAGATCCCAAATTCTCATAAAAAGACCAAACTTAATGGTCTGACTGAGTCTGGAGGAATCCCGGCGGCCATGCTCCCCAGACCTTCAGTTGACACAGGACAGGAACCATCCCCGAAGACAACTCATCAGAAATGAAAGGGACTGGTCAGCGGGTGGGAGAGAGATGCTGATGAAGAGTGAGCTAATTATATCAGGTGGACACTTGAGATTGTGTTGGCAACTCTTGTCTGGAGGGGGGATGGGAGGATAGAGAAAGAGGGAAGCCGGCAAAATTGTCAAGAAAGGAGAGACTGAAAGGGCTGACTCAAGAGGGGGAGAGCAAGTGGGAGTAGGGAGTGAGATGTATGTAAACTTATATGTGACAGACTGATTGGATTTGTAAACGTTCACTTGAAGCTTAATAAAAGTTAATAAAAAAAAAAAATTTAAAAAGAAAGAAAGCATCCATACCTAGATACAGCATAATGCAACCGCAGAACACCAAAGACAAGAAAATATCTTAAAAAGCAGTCGGGGGAAAAAAGATTTCTTTTAAATGACGGAGAAACTGACAACTGACTTCTGAACAGAAATAATGGAATGGAACCTTCAATGCGCTAAGAGAAAATAATCATTTACTTAAGGTCTATGCTCAAATAAAACATTTCTTGAAGAATGAAAAAAAAAAAAATTCAACCCTCAAGTTGCAGTATTGAAGAATTCTATGGGGAAAATATTGAACAACACAGGAAGCAACAAAAGAACATGGAAGGAATACAGAGTTACTGTATCAAAAAGAATTGGTCAACATTCAACCATTTCCAGAGGTAGCATATAATCAAGAACTGATGGTACTGAAGACTCCAAGCTGCACTGAAGTCACTGGTGAAAAACAAGGCTCCAGGAATTGACTAAATTTTAATTGAAATGTTTCAAAAAATGGATGAAATACTGGAAGTGCTCACTTATCTATACCAAGAAACGTGGAAGACAGCTACCGGGCCAACTGACTAGAAGAGATTCATATTTGTGCCCATTCCAAAGGAAGGTGATCCAACAGAATGCAAGAATTATTGAACAATATCATTAATATCACACACCAGCAAAATTTTTTTTGAAGATAATTCAAAAATGGTTGCATCAGTACATCTATAGGGAATTGCCAGAAAGTCAAGGTGAATTCAGAAGAGGACATAGAATGGCGGATATCTTTGCTGATGTCAGATGGATGTTGGCTGAAAATAGAGAATACCAAAAAGATGTCTACCTGTGTTTTGTTGACTATGCAAAGGCATTTGACTGTGTGGATCACAACAAATTATGGATAACATTGCAAAGAATGGGAATTCCAGAAAACTTAATTGTGCTCATGCGTAACCTGTACATAGACCAAGAAACAGTCTTTCAGACAAAACTAAGGGATACTGCACGGTTTAAAATCAGGAAAGGTGGGCTTCAGGGTTGTATCATTTCACCATATTTATTCAATCAGTATGCTGAGCAAATAATCTGAGAACCGGACTATATGAAGAAGAACACAGGATGGGAGAAAGACTCATTAACAACCTGGGATAGGCAGATAACACTACCTTGCTTGCTGAAAGTGAAGAGGACTTGAAGCACTTAAGGATGAAGATCAAAGACCACAGTCTTCAGTATGGATTACACCTCAACATAAAGAAAACAAAAATCCTCACAATTGGACTAATAAGTAACATCATGATAAACGGAGAAAAGATTGAAGTTGTCAAGAATTTCATTTTACTTGGATCCACAGTCAACGCCCATGGAAGCAGCAGTCAGGAAATCAAATGAGGTGACCTTCACTTTGGCCAACACAACACGATAGACAGAAGCACCACGCAGTCCCTCCACACCAAAGATCCGAAAAACTAAGTAAAACAGAGACAAACGTCATTCCTGGAACCTGAAGTGCCAAATGAAGAGATAGAGAACTCAGCCAAGCACCAAATGGAATAAGAAACTGGCAAAGGGGGGACAGCTAGGAGAGATACGTGGGGAGGGCCCCACCAGCTAACACAACACGGATCCGCCATCTTGGACTCCAGTCAGGGATCAGCAGACAGGTAGCATAGGAAAGCAGCTTCTTAGAACTCCCAGCAGCAGACAGAGCACCCAGTAACCAGAGATACATGCTTTCCCAACCCCCGTTCTCTCCCCACTGCTCCATCTCCTAGCTTCTTGGTTGGCTGCAGTGGCTTGGCCCCACCCACTCAGAGATCAGTGGACAGGGAGTACAGGAAAGCAGCTTCACAAGGTTCCCAGAAAGAGACAGAGTACCCGGTAATGAGCGATATACACTTTCCTATCCCCGCCTTCCCCCGCCTTGGCCTCCTCTGCTTCCCACCAGCCACAGTCTCTTGACCGACAGGCAACTGCTTTGGCCTCAGGCTGCTTGGATTCACCCTGCCCACACTGGCCAGGCACTTGAGCTGGTGTTGGTTCTTTCCATTTCTTTTGGTTTCTTCTGTGCCCCCTACCACCTCCCCCTCCTTTCCCTGGAACACCTGGCTCCCTGTGCCATCTTTGCTTCTTCTTGAAAGGCTGCGAAGCAAGGCTCAACTGGAGAACCACTCTCCCAGCCTGTGACACCATGCTGGTGAGATCCCTGGGGCTTTGTTTCCCCTTCTTTTGCTTTGTTCTGTTTGTTTTTCTTTTTGCAGCTTGGGAGTCCTTTCTAGCCAGGCTCCACTGCATGGCTTAGGAGCCACTCCCCCAATCTGTGCAGCTACATAGGTGGGATCTCTGGGGGCATTTCTTTTTTTCTTCTTTCTTTTTTTGTCTTTTCTCTCTCTTTTCCCCTTTCTGTCTGTCTCCATTTCTCAGTTCCTTTCTCTCTATACTTACCTACTTTTCCCGTCTCCTGAATACCTGGTGCTGTGTGACATCTATACCCCCTGTAGCCAGGCTATACTGTGCAGCCTGGGAGCCACTTCCCCGGTTTTAGCAGCCCCACCAGTGGGACTCCGGGACTCCTGGGGGCTTTTATTTTTTTCTTTTCCAAATTTTTACCTAGTTTTTTCTTTCTTTCTTTCTTTTTCCCTTTTTCTTTTCTCCATTTCTTGGTTTCTCATCTCTCCACTCCAATGGCAAGCTCCCTTAACACTCTTTTTTTTTCTTCTCTTTCTTGTTTGTTTATGGCTCCTGTTTTTCTCTCCTCTCTCTCCTCTTTACCACACCCCTATTAGCTCCACTCATCACAACCTCCCCCCTCTTTCCTGCCTATCTGCACCGTGCACTGAACATCACACCCAGAGCAGCACAGGCAGGGCCTACTGGAACCTGCCCAGCACTGATTCCTGGCCTACCCTGTCAGCCCTAGCACAGGTCACAGACAACCCACCCCAGCCCCTCCCTTTCAGCTGGAAATGCCCTGCTGAGCCATAGCTGAATGACTGGCCCTGCCTTTTGGACAAGGAGGTGAAAAGTATAGTGACTACAGATGAGCAAACAACAAACACCGCACAGCTCGCCTGCTCGGACATAACCAAATAAAGCCAAAAAAAGGACAAAACAAACATCTACAATCAAGAAAAGGAAAAAATAACTACTGAATGTCCCAAAGACTGCAGACAATATCAAAACATTTTAAAAAATTGGACTGCACAGGTCCAGTAGGTGTCTAAAATAAAACACCAGATGACTTACCAGTAGAAGAAAAGGCACAAGAACTACCTGACAGGGAATTCAAATTTTTAATATCCAGAAAAATCCAAGAGTTGATGCAAAAAGCAGACAAAAATAGGAAAAATAGAGAAAGTTTTGGAAAAGGCAGACAAATTCATGGAAAATACAGACCAAAAAATGGAATAATTCAGGAAAGTAATACAGGAACAAAATGCCAAAATAAATTCACAACTAGAAATCATTCAAAAACAACAATTAGAAATCCAAAAAATAAACAAGATTTTAAAAATAGGCAGCATCATAGAAGGGCTGAGGAGCAGATTTAAAATGTTGGAAGACAGAATCAGAAAAATTGAAGAAAAATACTTGGATACAACTATTTGAGGAAAAATCAGAAAAAAAGAATGAAGACACCCTGAGAATTATGTGGGATACAATCAAAAGCAAAAATGTTCTAGTGATCGGAGCTCCAGAAGAACGGAAAACACACAAAGAACCACTGAAGAATTGCTGACAGAAAACCTCCCTAGTATCATGAATGATGAAAAGCTGACCACCCAAGAAGCTCAATGAACCCCATATAGGATAGACCCCAAAAGAAAAACACCAAGACATATCATAATCACACTTGCTAAAACCAAAGACAAAGAAAAATTCCTGCGAGCAGCTCAAGAAAAACAAAAAGTCACATACAGAGAAGAAACAGTAAGACTAAGCTCTGATTATTTGGCAGAAACCATGCAGGCAAGAAGGCAATGAGATGACATATATAAAACCTTGAAAGTAAAAAATTGCCAACCAAAAATAATATATCCAGCAAAACTATTCAAATATGATGGTGAAATTAGGACATTTCCAGATAAACAGAAATTAAGAGAATATGTAAAAACCAAACCAAACTTACCAGAATTATTAAAGAGAGTCTCTCGGTCTGAGAACAAACAACATCAGACCACAACCTGAATCTAGGATGCAAGATACCAAGGTATCAACATAGGAAATGAACTCTCAATGACGTTCCAAAACCAAAACAATTGCAACAGGGAACCAGAGAAGTTAATCTGTAAATGACAACAAATGTAAATGGTGTAAGTATAGAACTCTCTAATGGTGAGGAAGGCAAAGGCAATACCAAGTAATAATAAAGCCAAAAAAAAGAGAAAAAAGTAATAATAGACTAGTTCAAACCTAGGAAGATCAGGGTAAATTTCAAGGTAACCACAAAGAAAGTTAACAAACCTAATCAACAAAATAAAGAAGAAAAGCATAGAGTCTCAATAAAACCAAAATCTACAAAAACAAAAGGAACTCCACGCAAGACATTATGCTGAGTGAAATATCAATCACAAAAGGACAAATATTGTATAAGACCTCTACTGTCAAAACTCGTGAAAAGATTTACATACAAAAAGAAACAATATTTGATGATTATGAGGGGTAGGGGTGAAAAAACAATAGACAAAAGATAAGCAGTAGCCTTGATGAAGGGTAAGACAGTACACAGTACTGGGGAAGCCAGCACAATCTGTACAAGGCAAGGCCATGGTAGCTCCATAGACACATCTAAACTCCCTGAGGGACTGAATTGCTGGGCTGAGGGCTGTGGGGACCATGGTCTCAATGAACGTCTAGCTCAACTGGCATAACAGAGTTTATAAAGAAAATGTTCTACATTCTACTTTGGTGAGTAGTGTCTGGGTTCTTAAAAGCCTATAAGCAGCCGTCTAGGACGTTCCACTGGTCTCACCCCTTCAGGAGCAAGAAAGAATGAAGAAACCTATAAATACAAGGGAAAGATTAGTCCAAAGGACTAATGAGCCACGTATACCATGGCCTCCACCAGACTGAGACCAGTACAATGACATGGTGCACAGCTAACCACCACTGACTGCTCTGACAAGGATCACAGTAGAGGGTCCCTGACAGAGCTAGAGAAAAATGTAGAACAAAATTCTAACTCAAAAAGAAAGACCAGACTTGCTGGCCTGACAGAGACTGGAGAAACCCTGAGAGTATGGCCCCTGGACACCCTTTCAGCTCAGTAATGTGTCCACTCCTGAGGTTCACCCTTTGGCTAAATATTGAACAGGCCCATGCAACAAAACAGGACTAAACGGGCAGGGACTGGAAGGTAGGCGGGAACAGGAAAGCTGGTAATAGGGAACTCAGGGTTGAGATGGGAGAGTGTTGACATGTCATGGGGTTGTTAACCAATGTCATACAACAACGTGTGTACTAATTGTTTGATGAGAAACTAGTTTATTCTGTAAACCTTCATCTGAAGTTCAATTAAAAAAAGAAAAAAAAAAGTTTTTAAAAATCAAATGACTTATTTCATTCAGCAAATCTGCTGCAAAAGACTTCTTTAATGTGTTGAAAAGCAAAGATGTACGCCTGACCCAAGCCGTGTTATCTTCAATTGCCTCATATGCATGCAAAAGCTGGGCAATGAATAAGGAAGACTGAAGAAGAATTGACGCTTTTCAATTATGGTGTTAGTAAAGAATATCGAATATACCACAGACTGCTAAAAGAATGAACAAACCTGTCTTGAAAGAAGTACAACCAGAATGCTCCTTAGAAGTGAGGATGTTGAGACTTTGTCTGACATACTTTGGACATGTTATCAGGAGGGACCAGTCCCTGGAGAAGGACATCATGCTTGGTAAAGTAGAGGGTCACTGAAAAAGAGGAAGACCCTCAACAAGATGTATTAACACTGTGGCTGTCATGATGGTGGACGTGGGAGAGTAAGGGGCAGTCCACGAGGCTTCTACTCTGTGTAGACACCGCGTCTCAACCAGGTTAGGCTTGTGCTCTGGGTTCGCGTAAGGGCAGGCCGCACCCAGGCATGAGTCAAGAACCAAGCAGAGGGTGCTGAGAGGATGTCACAAGGATATAACACCTCCTTCACAGAGATGTCAAGAATGGTTGTTATGGATTGACTTTTGTCCCCCAAAATTACGTGTTGTAAATCCTAACCCCTATGCATGTAGATGTAATCTCATTTGGGAATACAGTTATCTGTGTTATGTTAATGAGGCCATATCAGTATGTTGTTGCTGTTCTTGTTGTGAGGTACCCTCGAGTCGGTTCCAACTCATGGTGACACTATGTACTACAGAACAAAACACTGCCCAGTCATGTGCCATCCTCCCAATTGTTGCTATGTTTGAGCTCATTGTTGCAGCCATTTCCTTGAGGGTCTTCCTGTTTTTCACTGACCCTCTACTTTACCAAGCATGATGTCCTTCTCCAGAGACTGGTCCCTCCTGATAACATGTCCAAAGTACATGAGACAAAATCTTACCATCCTCGCTTCTAAGGAACATTCTTGCTGTACTTCTTCCAAGACAGGTTTGTTCATTCTTCTGACAGTCCATAGTACATTCAATATTCTTCCCCAACACCATAATTCAAAGACATCAATTCTTCTTCAGTCTTCCTTTTTCATTGTCCAGCTTTCACACGCATATGAGGTGAATGAAAACACCATGGCTTGGGTCAGGTGCACATTGGTCCTCAAAGTGACATCTTTACTTCTTAACACTTTAACGAGGTTTTTTACAGCAGATCTGCCCAATGCAATACATTATTTGATTTCCTGACTGCTGCTTCTATGGGTCTTGATTGTGGATTCAAGTAAAATGAAATCCTTGACAACTTCAATCTTTCTTTTCTCCCTTTATCATGATGTTGCTTATTGGTCCAGTGTGAGGATTTTTGTTTTCTTTGTGTTGAGGTGTAATCTGTAGTGAAGGCTGTAGTCTTTGATCTTCACCCATAAGTACTTCAAGTCCTCTTCACTTTCAGCAACTAGGTTGTGTCTTTTGCATATCACAGATTGTTAATGAGTCTTCCTCCAATCCTGATGTCTTCTTCCTCTTCATATAGTTCAGTTTCTCAGATTATTTGCTCAGCATACAGGTTGAGTAAGTATAGTGAAAGGATACAACCCTGATGCATACTTTTCCTGCTATTAAACCACATAGTGTTCCCTTGTTCTGTTCAAATGACTGCCTCTTGGAGTATGTACAGATTCTGCATGAGCACAGTTAAGTGTTCTGGAATTCCCATTCTTCACAATGTTATCCATATCAGCATAGGGAATGTCTTAAGCCAATCACTTCTGAGATACAAAAGAAGCAGATTAGGCACATAAGCAAGCAATGATGAATGTGAGAAACATAGATGTCAAGTGAAGATCACCAAAGAGTATCAAGAAGAACACTAGAAAAACTGACACAGAGTGGACAGTGAGAGTCTTCCCCTAGAGCCCTGAATTTGGACTTCTACCCTCCTAAACTGTGAGAAAATAAATTTCCGTTTGTTAAAGCCACCCACTTGTGGTATTTCTGTTAAGGCATCACTAAGAAACTAAGACAGCAGGTGAAGATGGAGATAGCTGGACAAAATGAACATCGAGAATAAGTAGGCTCAGTGCTGGGAACTACCAGTTACTTGGGGTGTAGACATGGGAATACCAACCAAAGAGGCAAGAGATAAGGACCCAAAACCAGAGGGCTTCATGCACTCTGCCTCCAGATCTCAGGTACAAGTCATGACCCCCATCAGCATTGAAATGCCAAAATTCTTTAAAATGGAGTTTCAAGCATGTTGCCATAATGTAATGCAAACAGTATGGTTTACGGAACTATCCCTCCCCCAGAAGTAATATGTACAGCCCCTCTCCAGCATCCCCTGAGTCCTCAGCCAAGAATCCCCACACAGGAGCCATGGAAAAGTTTGAGTGTACCTGTACATGCCCATATGTGTGCACAAGCATGTGTGTCTACCTGTGTCTGTGAACTTGAGTGTGTGCATGTGTGTGTCTGTGTGTGGTGTGCCAGTGAGCATGTGAGAGAGAGCTCCCCCCAGGGTGGAGTGGGGTGGGGGAGTTGGGAGGGTGACAAGTTCAGATTGGCTGTCACTTTGTGCCTGTGATGAGCATTAGCTCGTAATAGACATTCTTTGCTCTTTCTCCTTTTTTGGTGATTTCCATGACCAGAAATGAAATGACATATTTCTCTGTGGGAAGTTCTTTGAGCAAAGAAAGGGAAAGACTGAGCCAAAAGTTATTTTGAATTCCAGAGATACACACAGAGACACCCCCGTGCTCATCACATGCTGAAAAATGATTGGAGAGACACCAACCAAGACATTGTGGTGGGAAGTAATTAATCCCACAAATAACCAAAGCTTAATTGAATATAAGTTTCTAATTTTGTGAACTTCGTCAAAGTTTGAAAAAGTGGGAGTGGCTCTGGGCCTCACGAAGTCTTTAATCTGGGTTTGGCGCCCCCCTTTCCCATGCCAGGGGGCTTACTGGCCTGCCTTCCTGACAAGCCCCTGCAATGACCATCTCCCTGCCCTGCTACCAGACGCCCCTCCAATTTACTGCATGAGTCGTTGATTCTGCCTACCATACTTTCCCACTTGCCCTTGCTCTGCATTCTGATGTCATCGACTAAACCTCTCATGTTCCCGTTGTAGCAGTTTCCTCACTGGCCTCCATGTTCCCAGTCTTGGGTTTGCCAGAGGGATCATCTCAATCCCGTGCCCTTTGGCAAAGTAGCAGGACATTTGCAGCTGCAAGCTATGACGCCTGGCCCAAACTGGCTAGACCAATAGGGGTAATTATAGCTCGCATAACTAGGAATCTATGGGTGTGGAACTCCTGGCATATCATCAGGAACCTGGTGTCCATTGCCTTCTCCACTTTGCTGGCCACTGTGTGAGCTTCTCTCCAAGGCTGGCTTCCGACAAGGCCTCCAGTAGCAAAGCATGACATGACATCCTGAAGGATACACCTATTGTTCTCCCTTAGAAACAAAGAAACTTCCTTGTTTCTTTTCCCATCTCTTTGGCCCAGGTTGATAGGTGAGGACTAAGGAAGGAACAGAGGGGTGAAAAGTGCCTGACCTGGGGTTGTCCTAAGAAAACATAAGCGCCCCTGAGATGTGAGGGGGTGCTGTGGTGCAATGTTCCTTGGTTCTTTGGAAAAACATCTTGGGAAATTTTCCCCCTAAGCCCTGAGGAGTTGTTACCTTTGCCCTAGTTCTTTGGAGAAGCAGCTTGGGGAACCTACCAAGGTGCATTCTACCCCCAGAGGTTTTGTTAATTTTGCCCAGGGAAGAAGCCAGTCTCTGTCGGCAGAAAATGTTACTTTTGTACAAGACCTGAGTTGATGGACATGTCATAGGTAATTGAGGGTTGATTGAACTATGGTCTGATGAGGGAGGCCCCGCCTCATAACTAATGAGGGCAGGGATATAGAAACTGCTGAAATAGAGGCTTGAAAGGCTTCCTGGTTGACAGCACCCAGGAGGAGACCATGCCTTCTGGAACACAGAGGCCCCTCCCAGCCTGCTAAAAGAGGTTGCCGCTGAGAAAGATGCCGGCTAAGGGGTGAAAAAGCTGAAGCTGAGAGAGATGCTGGCAGCTGAAAGAGATGCTAGCTGAGAGCCGGCCTGGCAGAGAAGCAGAGCCATGTGAGAGCCAAGCAGTTGCGAAGCTGCTACACTGACTGTAGCAATGTCTTTTACCTCCGAGAAAGAAAAATGCAGCCCTTGGTATCATTTTTTTTTTTTTTTGTGGGCACTCACAGGTGGGCAGTGGTGTCTCCTGCCGAACATAACAATTTCACAGAACATCAACATCAGACAAGGTCACTCTGCGACTGTGATGGATCAAAACAAAAATAAAAGCACTCCAGAATCATGACTGCAGACAAAACAGGAACAGTCCAAATCACAAAAAGCCAAACATCTCCCTCTCCTAGCTAATATGAGTGAGCGCTGCTTCTTCGCTAGTTATAATTATTAGTCTCCCTCTAGTCTGCCTTCCCTGTAGGTAAGACTTGTTAAGACACACAGTCATAAAGTTGTCCTTGCCTCCTGACAGCATCCAATCCAGAACAAAGCCCAGCTTCCTTAAACCCTCCTCATAATCACCCAACCAAAGCCCAAATCTCTGTCTTTTCTAATACACTCTTACTGAGATATCCCATAGTTCCCAATGCACTGAGCAATAAACCACACTTGTTCAACTCCAGATGTGAACAAAATATTGCCCAGTCCTGTGTCACCTTCATGATTGTTACTATGTTGGAGTCCATTGTTTCATACACTGTATCAATCTATCTCACCGAGGGCCTCCCTTGCCTTCACCAACCCTCCACTTTAGCAACAGTGATGTCCTTTTCTAGCTATTGATCTTTTCTGATGACATGTACAAAGTAAGCTTCTAAGGAGTGTTCTGGTTGTATTTCTTCTAAGACTGGTTTCTTCATTCCTCTGGAAGTCCACAGCATGTTGAAAATTCTTCACTTGTGGTAGGGCTGTGGATTACAGGTACAAAGATGAACAAGGCATAGGCCCTGCCTTCCAGGAGCTAACAGAAGACACAAAGACAAGTGACCATAAAGCAGTAATGTAGAGCTGATGACAAATGAATAGCTGTGAGACCACAGGGAGAGAGAAGAAAACTGCTCTGTGTTTGGGGTTATTTGAGGAAGACTCATGTAGGAGGTGGTTTTGATCTTAGCTCTGAAGGGTGAATAGTATTTGTATATGCAGAGAGAGAGAAAGCAAGGGTATTCTAGGCCAAGGCAACAGAGCAGTAAAGGCAAAAATGGTGGGGGGGCGGGGGGGGGAAGCAGGAAAAACAAGAAAGCGAAAGCCAGATTTGCTTCTTTGGGCTGGAGGGAAGCATATGTTAAGGAAACATAAAGATATTTTATTTTGGTAACATCTTAGCCTTGAACCTGATTAATCTCCTTTGCCAAATTTAGTCAGTTAGAAGTGGCAGTATGAGTACAAGAGTGAGCAGGATTCTCTCACTCGTGTTGGTCTCTTCGGGCAAGAGCACTCTGGGCAGTTAACATGGGAATAGTTCCCAGTAGGCTTGTCTTTGGATTACCCAAAAGGCATAGATAGCCCATGTTCAGTGTACTCGTATAGCTCATACTTGTTGACCATGATTTAGCTCAGGCTCTCAATTCTCAGAAGAGAAAACTGAGATGTTTTGAAGGGTCCAGCATCACACAGAGAATTAGCAACAGCAAAGCTGAGCATGAAGTGCAGATCTCCTTGTTCAGAGTGTATTGTCCTTGACAACTATCACATTGCAGTCTGTATCTGTTCACAGTTCTAGATCCAGAACAGGGGAAATTGTCTTTGCATGGTGCAAAATTGCATGGCTACAGGAAGAATGAAATGCTCCACCTCAGTCATTTCTACCTGCAGCATCCACATGACCTACAGTATGTCAGGAATAAAAGCAGGGACAAGGGACACAAATGAAGAGGACAAGTCTCAGTCCTCAATCACATCACAGTCACAAAGCAGGAAAATGACCAGCTAAGTCACAGTTCAATAAAGTCACTGCATGTCACAATGAATGAGCCCACACAGGTGGAGAAATCTGTGGGGACTAGAAGAGGGACCTGACAGAGCTGGGGTATCAGGAAAGGCTCCCTGGAAGAGGTGGTGCTTGATCTGGATTTAGCTGGATGAGCAAATGGAGAAAAGGGAATTCTAGGTAGAGTCAATTGCAAGAACAAAATAAGGAGATGTGAAAAAATGAATAGTGAATTCCATAATCTTCTATTTTTATATGGTTAGAAAAAAGTATACGTGGAGATGAAACAGAGGAAACAGGCATCAGGTCATGGATACCCAAACATTCCCAGTTAGGATGTATGGACTTTCTCCAGAAGGAACTGGGAAGCCAATGAAATGTGTCCAGAAAGGACACAACTTGACCAGATGACTATGTAAAAGAGGAGAGCCTGTCCTGGGCTTTCCATCTGTTTCTACTGTGATCACAAATTAGAATAACCCTGAAACAGGATAGAACCAAGTGACATTCAGTGGTGAAAACACCAGAAATCAACCCACAGGACATTAGGAATTTGCTGGGCAACCTAATTCTGTGACTAGTTCTGTGATGGGCACTGCAAAAAATATCAAGAGAGTTATTAATAATCTTCTACTAACCACTAATTTTGTTAAATATCTACTATTAACCACTACATAAAGACCATCCTATAGATTTCCCACAATGATTGTGTAAAGATTGATATTTTAATTTCTCTTTCACAAATAAGTAAACAGACTCAGGAAGTGGTGGAGCCAGAATGGAGCTTGTCTTTCTGACTCCAAATCCTAGGATCCTGTCAGTCTACCGTATAATCATGTGTGTGAGAGAGAATGTGTGTAAGAGTGTGAGTGTGTATGAGAGAGAGGATGAAAGGCTGTGTATGAATGCATGAGAGTGAGAATGTGTGCAAGGTTAGTGTTTATGAGAGAGCAAGAGAGTATGTGCAAATGTGAGTGCATATGAGAGTGTGAGTGTGTATGAAAGAGTGAGAGTGTATGCAAGAGTATGAGTGTGTGTGAGAAAAAAGAGATTGTGTGCAAGGATGTGAGGGTGTGACAGAAAAGTGTATGCAAGAGTGTGAGCATGTGTGAGACAGAGTGAGAGAGTGTGCAAGAGTGAGTGTGTATGAGAGTAAGAGTGTGCAAGAGTGTGAGTGTGAATCAACCAACTTGACCTCATAGACATAAATAGAGCACTCCACTCAACAGCAGCAAAGTACACACTCTTTTCCAACTCTCATGGAATGTTCTCCAGAATAGACCACACCTTAGGCCACAAAACAAACCTCAACAAAATCCAAAACACTGAGATAATACAAAGCATCTTCTCTGATCACAATGCCATGAAAGTAGAAATTAATAACAGGAAGAGCAAGTGAAAAAAATCAATTACATGGAAACTGAATAACACCTTGCTTAAAAACCATTGCATAATAGAAGAAATCACAGATGGAATAAAAAAATTCCTAGAATCAAACAAGAAAGAAAACACATCATACCAAACCTTTGGGACACAGCAAAAGTACTGCTCAGAGGTCAATTTATACCAATAGATGCACACATCAAAAAAGAAGAAAGGGACAAAATCAAAATATTAGCTATATGACTCAAACAAATAGAAAGAGAACAGCAAAAGAAACCCACAGCCACCAGAAGAAAGAAAATAGTAAAGATTAGAGCAGAGATAAATGAAATAGAGAATAGAAAAATAATAGAAAGAATCAACAAAGTCAAAAATTGGTTCTTTGAAAAGATCAACAAAATTGACAATCCATTGGCCAAATTGACAAAAGACACACAAGAGAGGTCACAAATAAACCAAATAAGAGATGAAATGGGGGACATTACAACAGACCCAACAGAAATAAAATGGATCATAACAATGTACTATGAAAAAATATACTCTGACGAATTTGAAAACCTAGAGGAAATGCGCAAATTTCTAGAAACACACTGCCTATCCAAACTGACACAAAATGATGTTGAAAATCTGAGCAGACCCAAAACAAGAGAAGAGACTGGAAAGGGAATTAAAAAAAAAAAAAAAAACACTTACAGCAAAAAAAAAAAAAGAAGCCCTAGCCCAAATGGCCACCCTGGAGAATTCTACCAAATATTGAAAGAAGAGATTGCACCAATACTACTGAAACCATTTCAGAACATAGAAAAGGAAGGGATACTTTCAAATCCATTCTATGATGCCAGCATAACCCTGGTACCAAAACCAGGCAAAGACATCGCAAAAAAAGAAAATTACAGACCAGTATCTCTCATGAATATAGATGCAAAAATTCTCAACAAAATTCTAGCCAATAGAATTCAACATCATATAAAAATATAATACACCCCAACCAAGTGGGATTCATACCAGGTATGCAAGGATGGTTCAACATTAGAAAATCAATCAATGTAATCCACCACATAAATAAAACAAAAGAATCACATGATCATCTCAATCAATGCAGAAAAGGCATTCGATAAAGTCTAACATCTATTCCTGAAGAAGGTTTCTCAAGAAAATAGGTATAGAAGGGAAATTCCTCAATGTAATAAAGGGCATCTATATGAAACCAAAAACCAACATCATTTTTTTATGGAGAGAGGCTGAAAACATTCCCCCTGTGAACAGGAGCAATACAAGGATGCCCTTTATCACCACTCCTATTTAACACTGTGCTGGAAGTCCTAGCTAGAAAAATAAGACAAGAAAAAGAAATAAAGGGCATCCAAATTGGTAAGGAAGTAAAATTATCCCTATTTGCAGGTGATATGATACTATACATAGAGAACCCAAAGACTCCACAAGAAAACTACTGGAACTAATAGATTCAGCAGAGTCACAAGATAAAGATAAACATACAAAAATCAGTTGGATTCCTATACATCAATAAAGAGAACCATGAAAAGGAAATCAGGAGAACAATGACATTTATAATAGCCCCTAAAAAAATAAATAGGAATGAACCCAACCAGGACATAAAAGACCTATACAAAGAAAACTACAAAACATTACTGCAAGAAATCAAATGAGACTTACATAGATGAAAAAACGTATCACGCTCGTCAATAGGTAAACTCAACATTGTGAAAATGTCGGTTCTACCCAAAGCAATCTATAAATACAATGCAATCCCAAACCAAATACCAACAGCATTCTTTAACAAGATGGAAAAACTAATCATTAACTTTATGTGGAAAAGAAAGAGGCCCCGAATGAGTAAAGCACTGCTGAAGAAAAAGAATAAAGTAGGAAGACTCAGACACCCTCACCTCAGAACCTAATTTGATATACAGCTACAGTAATCAAAACAGTCTGGTACTGGTACAATGACAGACACATTGAGCAATGGAACAGAATCGAGAACTCAGATGCAAATCCATCCACCTACAGTCACCTAACCCTACAAAAGTCCAAACTCCATTAAATGGTGAAAAGACAGTCTTTTTAACAAATGATGCTGGCAAAACTAGATGTCTACATGTAAAAAAATGAAACAGGACCCATATCTCATGCCATACACAAAAACTAATTCAAAATGGACCAAAGACCTAAATATAAAACCAAAAACTATAAAGATCATAGAAGAAAAAATAGGGTCAATGCTAGAGGTCCTAACACAGCATAAACAGAACACAAACCATATCTAACAATACACAAACACCAGAACATAAGCTAGATAACTATCTACAAACTAAACACCTGTGCTCATCAAAAGGCTTCACCAAAAGAGTAAAAGGAGAAACTACAGACTGGGAAAATTTTTTGGCTATGGCAAATCTGACAGAGGCCTAACCCCTAAAACCTATAGGAAAATCCAACACCGCTACAAAAAAAGACAAATAATCCAATTAAATAATGGGCAAAGTATAACAACAGACACTTCGCCAAAGAAGACATTCAGGCAACTTACAGACACGTGAGGAAATACTCAAGATCACTACCCATTAGAGAAATGCAAATCAAAACTACGATGAGATACCGTCTCACCCAGACATTACTGGCACAAATCAAAAAGCAGAAAATAACAAATGTTGGAGAGGCTGCGGGGAGATCGGGACTTTTATGCACTGCTAGTGGGAATGAAAACGGTACAACCATTTTGGAAAATGATATGGTGCTTCCTTAAAAAGCTAGAGATAGAAATACCATAAGATCCAGGAATCCTTAATAGACCATTAACTGTAAGTATAGTCTGTGAGTTCTATGTGGCCATTGCTACAGAGTATTGAACCCAGCAGAGAAGTAGAGAGTGCTGTCGGGAGATTGGCTGGAATCAGAATTGATAAAAAGGTTGGAGAGTGGAGGTATGTCTGATCTCCACCTCGTAGGAATCATCTTTGATTTGATTCTGGTCATTATCCCCCATGAATTTAGACAGGTTCTGATGCTATTAAACCCAGTGCCACTGAGTCGATTCCAACTCATAGCGATCCTATAGGACAGAGTAGAACTGCCCCATAGAGTTTCCAAGGAGCACCTGGTGGATTTGAACTGCCGACCCTTTGGTTAGCAGCCATAACACTTAACCACTACGCCACCAGGGTTTCCCTGATTCTATTACTACTGTCATATTACAGATGGTTACAGCAGTGTCATTTAATAAAACTTGGTGCCATGTTGGACATGCCCCCCCCAAGTCTATACTGCCTAACCTGGTAGCCACAAGCTACTAAGCCGGTCCAAATTGAAATGTGCTTTAAGCGTGAAATACACATTGGATTTCAAAGACTTAACATGAAAAAGAATGCAAAATATCTCATTAACAATTCTTATATTGATTACATATTGAAATAGTAATATTTTGGATGTATTGGGTTTAAATGTATTACTATTTTTATTTCTCATTTTTTAATGTGGCTGCCAGAATATTTAGGATCTCTGGGTGATGCAAGAGGATTGTAATCAGCAGCTAACCTAAAGGCTGGCATTTCAAACTCACGCAGCAGCACCACAGAAGAAAGGCCTGGCAACCTCCTCCCATTAAAATTACAACCAAGAAAACCCTACAGAGCAGTTCTGCTCTCTAACACATGGGGTTGCCATGAGTCAAAATTGACTTGTCAGCAATGAGTTTGGTTTTAGAAAACAAATATTTAACATTAAGTCTGTGGCTCACATTGTATTTCTTTTGGGCAGTACTGGCCAAGAGAGCACGTACTCTGGAGGATCGTGATATTGAACAAGTGATCTGTAGCTCATTCATGAAATGGGTATAAATATGTTTATTTTAAAAGTGGGACCAAACAAGATGGTGTGCAGGATCCCTTTGAAAGTGACAATAGACAACACAAATCTTTGTTGAATTGTGCTTAGTACGCCAGAGATATGTGTTATGGATTGAATTGTGTCCCCCCAAAATATGTGTTGGAATCCTAACTCCTGTAACTGTGGATGTAATCTTCTTTGGAAATAGGGCTTTCTTTGTTATGATAATGAGGCAGTCTCAGTGTAGAATGTCTCCCACATCTAATCATTTCTGAGTTATAAAAAGAGCAGATTAAGCTCAAGCTTTTTCTCCCAGTTTGTGGTAATGTGCATGCTGAGATATCTGAAAATCTTATTGGCATATTAAAAAAAGACAATAGTTTGGGCACCAGCATACCTGAATTTGTGTTCTGATTTTGTCCCTCACTAGCTGGGTTTTTTAGCTGGGTAGTCTTGAACTGGGTAATCTTGAACAGCCGTTTGTTTTCTGAATCTCATTTTCCTTCTTTGTAGAGCAATGTAATCATTCTTCCCACCTCCTGGGGCTACTTTGACAATTAGATGAGCTCATGGATGTGTTGGTAACGGGGAAGCGTTCCATAAGTAAAAGCACAAAGGCACGTTGGACTGGATCTTGGTGCCCTTGAAGCCATCTATACTCCCAAGCACATATACATCCACTCATCTGTGCATATACACACTCTAAATCATACACCCATGTATGTGTTGCCACACTCACACAAAGCACACTTACACACACACTCTAGACTAAGACTGAGCATTAAAAGGAGTCTTTTGTAATGACATTCAGTAAAGAAAATATTGCATTAAAATGTTAAGTGAAAAGGGCAGACTTTCAAATTGTATAAAAGTATGATCAAAATTATGTAAAAATATACAAAGAAAATATAGTCTAAGAAAGAATTTTCAATAAGAAACAAAAGAAGAAAATTTAAATAGACAATGTCCAATATTCTTTCCATCTCAGTAATTCCTTAAACATCAACACACCTCTCATTTTTCAAAATCAAATCAAGCTGATGAACCTTCTCTGAAAGCTTGCTACTTGCCCAACTTAATAATAGGTGCCATGAGGCCCATTTAGATGTACAAGACACAGTCTGAGCATGCATGGAACTTGCCAAAGATGTATACAAACAAAAATACACAATTTCATATATTTAATTGGTTCCGTTAAGGAAAGTATAGGAGGTAGCTCAGTGTCATGGAACCTCCAACCCACCTCTAGCTTGAGAGTCGTGAGACTGGGAGTTCCAGCCCCAGTGGGCTGCCTACTGGCGAGTACCCTGGGAAAATCACCTAGCTGCCTACACATGACTCCCTTCATCTGTCCACTTGCCTTGACCATGTGCCCCATCTCCCTCTAGGGTTAGTGTTAGGTGTCCAGACCTCCACCATGTTCAGCTGAGGTGTCAGCCACATTCACAAGAATCTCACTGGTCTTCTCCCTGTTTTCTCTCTTAACAAATTCATGAAGTGAAAACCATATGAAAGGAAAGGACAGTAAATAAGGCAAGACTGCTGATTACAAAGACAAGCGTGCATATTAAATTGAAAGCAAACTGATAAAAATTTCTTACATTTAGTGGGTATGGTGGTTAAGACTGTGTGTCAACTTGGCTGGGCCATAATTCTCAGTGTTTTGGCAGTTGTATAATGTTGTGATCACTTTCCTGTTGAAATTTGATATGTGATCACCCCCATAGCGGAATCTGCTGAGTGGTACCTGAGGAAGTGGGGCCTGTGGTGGCTCACAGCACCCTCAGCCTTTATCTCTCCGCCTTCCGCCACCTACTTCCTTCCTGTTCACCTTGCAAAGGTTGTTGGCTTCTTCTGGATCCAGCAGCTGTCGCTTGTCTGACCTCTGGTTCTTGGCACTTGAGCTAGCAGCTTACCTGTCCATCTTGGGATTCACCGATCCTCATGGCCTGCGAGGAGTCCTGCTCCCCAACCTGCCTATCTCGGGTTCAGCAGCCCCTGCTGCTAAGTGACTCAGGAGAAACCTTGCAGTCTTTCCTGCTGAACTTGGGGATTCATTGACATCACAACCTGTGAGCAGGATCTCTGCTTTCCAACCTGCTCATTTTGGGTTCACCAGCTTCTGTGGCTCCACGCATTGGGAAAGGACTCTATCCTGATCCAAGGACTTGGGGCATTCCAACCCCTACAATCACGTGAGCTGTTTCCTTAATATAAATCTCTCTATATATATTTATATGCATCATTGGTTTTGCATCTCTAGAGAACCCAGCTTGAGACCAAAAAAAAACCAAACCCATTGCCATTGAGTTGATTCCAACTCATAGAGACCCTATAGGATAGAGTAGAACTGCCCCATCAAGTTTCCAAGGAGCACCTGGTGGATTTGAAATGACAACCTTCTGGTTAGGAGCTGTAGCACTTAACCACTATGTCACCATGGTTTCCCAGCCTAAGACAGTGGGGCTTAAAATTTTTGTGATAGTTAATGGAATGACCATCCTGGTAAGTTGAAGGCCTAGTCTTTGATGCTCAAACCTCATAAAAATTCATTTTCATGCTCAATTGACATTGGGAAAACACAGGGATCTTTTTACGGGACGCACTTTATATAAATCCACGGCTCTGTCACCTGGCCTGTTGTGAGACTCCACAACAGGCCAGCACACTGTGGCATCCCTGCATCCTGCAGAAATGGTACAAAATGATACCTGACAATGATCTCTTTAACATGTCTTACCTAAGAATGAAAGGGCTTTGCTTTTTTCATCTTATTTCCAATTTATTTCTATTTCCTTTATGCTTTCTTTTGTTCAAGAGACAGCATTGTATGCCTACTAGAAAGATACAAACACTGACATTGTGTAGCACTGGTCTCAGACCCCAGGGAAGGTTTTTAAGTTCTCTGAGCTTCAGTTGCATGACTTATTTAAAAAGTGGCAAGGGATGATGATGTGTCCTTCATTGAAGTTTTATAAGAATTATATGTAAAGTACCATGTTTGTGCATCTCTGTATAAGTCCCCCCCCCATTCTCCTTTTCTTATTTTTAAATAATTTTTAAACAAGGAGACGGTTACTCTTACCTTCCTTTTACACCACACCAGACAAACAGGGGGTGGAGGATCAGTTAGGAGGAAGTGGAGAAATGGGATAATAAAGATTGGAGGGGTAACACACAGAGACAATGGCTGGTAGGTATCTGCTCTAGAAAGTCCCTCTGGCTGAGGGAGAAGGTCCTGGAGGTGAGAGGGGAGGCTGTTAAGGAGCTGTTAAAGATATGCTGGTTTAAAGAGGACAGTCGTTTGGGAATGGGGAAAGGTTGAGGCTTGAGGTGGAACCAGCATGGCCTCATGACTGAGGAGATGGGAAGGGAGGAGGCAGGGACTGGATGGGCCCCAACTTTCTAGCTTCATGAAGAAGCGTGGAAGGATGCAAGGATGGAGAAGATGAAGATGGCGGAATACTGAGCCACCCACACCAGCCATCTGGCTGAAGAAACAGGCAGCAGAGCGTCTCCAGAGTCATGGAGAGGAAGGCTGCTGGCTGAATTAGGGGAGACTGGAGGGGAAGGAGAAAGGTAGGTGAAAGTGAAGATTCACATGCGTTCAGGGGCTTCAAAGCAAACGGGTGCCATGGGAAGGTAATCAGCATTTGCTCCCTTCTAGGGGATGTCCTGGTTCTGTCACCACCTGCAGATATGCAGAGCTGAGTGGCACCTAAAGGTTGGGTAGCCCAGAATCTATCTTGATACCTGGCCACTATCGGAATAGCCACACCACACAGAGTGAACAGAACAGCCTCCCCCTGCTCATGCCATGATGACGGTGCCCATTCCACTGCCAGAGGATTGAATGTTACTCTTTATGTGGAACAAGTAATCCTGTCTGCATTTTTAACCTGTAGCAAACAAGTCAAATTCCCCCTCACATGATGAAAGGCAGCCCTTTGAAGACAGAGGTCGTGTCCCACTTGGGTTTATTCCAGGTGCTTCTGCCCAGAGGTGATGCTGACAATGGTCAGAGCCCAGTATAGACTTCAAATTCTGACAGTGAGGAGCAGAGCTGGAGGGCAACCTCCCACACTTAAGATCAACCTACTGTGTATTCACCTCCTCCCTCCCCATGTAAGCTCCCTGAAAGGCCAAGGTCTTTGCATCATGTAGTTAAAGACATGTCCCAGGCTCTCAGAACAGAGGCTGGCACAGGGCAGGTGAGTTGGTATTGACTAAGGAGGGAGGGAAGGAAATAGCAATATTTCTGCATGCAGGGCTTCTGGGAATGGCAGGGCAGACTTCTCCGTGGCTGCAAATATGCGTGTTGGGGAGAAGTACCATGTATTTGGAGGAGAAAATTCCTATACAGATAAGTATCCTTTCTAAACTATTACAGACATTTAGTGTAATCACATCAAAATCTCAGTGGGGTTTATTTGAACTAAAAAATGATTCTAAAATTTATCTGAAAGAATAAATGATGAGATTGCTATGAAACTTTAAAAAATGAAGAGTAATGAGGTAGCTTCTCCTTTATGATAATTTTAAATAATTAGAAAAAAGAGAGAGAGAGAAATGTTATTTCTAAAAAGAAAAAAAAAATCAACACCTAAAAATCCTCAATTACCTCCAGCAGAGTGCTCCTCCCCTGCTGGCCCTGCTAATCACCCTGGCTTATGACACAGCAACCAGCTGCATATCCTCAAGAGCTGCCTGTCACACCACCAGCTTAAATTCCACCCACACGCTTTTCATCACTAGTTGTCTTGGTCACCTAGTGCTGCTATAACAGAAATACCACAAGTGGGTGACTTTGACAAAGAGAAATTTATTCTCTCACAGTTTAGGAGGCTAGAAGTCTGAATGCAGGGTGTCAGCTCCAGGGGAAGACTTTCTGTTGGCTCTGCAGGAAGGTCCTAGTCATCAATCTTCCTTGGTCGAGGAGCTTACCAGCACAGGGACCCCGGGTCCAAAGACACGCTGTTCTCCTGGCTCTTGTTTCTTGTTGGTATAAGGTCCCTATGTCTCTCTGCTCCCTTCTCTCTTTTATATCTCAAAAGAGATTGCTCAAGACACAATCCGATCTTGTAGATTGAGTCCTGCCTCATTAACATAACTGCCGTTAATGCCATCTCATCAACATCATAGAGATAAGATTTGCACACATAGTAAAATCACATCAGATGACAAAATGCTGGACAATCACACAATACTGGGAATCATGGCATAGCCAAGTTGACAGATATTTTGGGGGGGACACAATTCAATCCATGACACTGGCCCTAGGCCCCTTCACTAGCCCTCGGGTACTCTGGCCAGAAGGCACTGAATTTGACCCAGGAATCATGTGGCCTCTGGCTTACCCTGGAGTTATATTTCCTAAGAGAAGCTGCAGTAGGTGAAGGAAGCTAGAAGCTCTCTCTCCAGAAGAAATACTGAAAACAGAGAAATTTTTTAAAGTTATGAATTAACTACAGAGATTATTTCAAAAATTAATCCCCTCTTGCATAAACTACTGCAACATTGTGGACAATGTACCCAGGTGTCCAAGTATTATTACAGGAAATGCTAGTAGAGGGCTGGCAGTTAGGGGTCAGCAGGTTTCACTAAGGAGGCTGAGAACTGATCCAATGGGAGACTGAAGACTCACCCAGGAACATGTGCTGTAGACTGTCAGACAAGCACACGGAAATGGCCATCGCTACCAGGTGTCATTAGGACAAGCATAAAATATTCCTGAAGGCAAAGCCTGCCTCAGAAAAACCGCTGACCAATACACATTCCTTAGCCCTGCACTTGATTATTCCAGTTTTGGTTTCTCTGTAGTAAAATGTATATAATGTAATGAAACACTTGCCATTTGTCTTGGGCTGGGTTCCTCTAGAGATAGAGAAAGAAAATCAGTGAAGTGTATTATATATGCATATACATAGAGAGAGTGAGATTTATATCAAGGAAATGGCTAACATGGTTGTGGAGGCTGGAAAGTCCCAAATCCATGCATCAGGCATCAGGCTGAAGGCTTCTCCTGACTCACATGGTTGCAGGACTGACAAACCCAAAATCAGCAGGTCAGGCAGCAAACTGCTGGCTCATATTCCAAGAACTGGAAGTCAGAGGATGACAAGTCAGATGCAGGATCCAGAGCACGAGAGATTTGCCAGAACATCTGTACTGGATGTAGGCCATGCCCCCAAGGAAACTCCCTTTTCAACTGATTGGCTGCTCACATCAGATCACAAAATGGGGGATGATTACATCATTGTATAACTGCCAAATCACATCATTACGTAACTGCCAAATTACTGAGAATCACGGCCCAGCCAAGTTAACATACCACTTTAACCATCATACAATTTTAGCCAATTTTATATGTACAATTCAGTAACATTAATTATATTCATCATGTTGTGCAGCCATCATCAATACCCATTTTCAACAGAAACCCAATACCCCTTAAGCAATAATTCCCCCATTTTCCTCCTCTCTCGTCCCCTGGTAAAAACTAAAAAACCTTTGTCTCTATACATTTGCCTATTCTAAATGTTTCATATAAGTGGAGTCATACAGTATTTGTCCTTTTGTGACTGACTTATCTCACTTAACATAATGTTTTCAAGGTTTATGCATGTTGTAGAATATGTCAGGTCTTTGTGTCTATTTATGGCTAAATAATATTCCATTGTATGGATAGACCACATTTTATTTATCCCTTTCCCCATAATTCTGAATGCAAACTCACCTGGTTATTCACATGCCCTGGTGTCTGTGCCTTTTTTTAAGTGGGAAGTTCTGTCCTTACCTACAAAATGGAGAGGGAATGGCCTAACTCTCAGGTTATGAAAAATCCTTCCTGGGTTTAGTTGTTCTGGACATACGTGGTTTGGAAACAAGGCTCTGTTTATCCCCACCCATCCTGCTGATCATGACCTTCTTTCCATGATGTGAACAGAGCTTTAGCAAATGCTTTAGTGAGTGATAATTCCCATTTCTCTTCTAAGGTGGGGTTGGAAAATGTTAGCATTTATTGTGTGCCACTGTGCCAGACATTGTGCTAGTCACTTTTTCATTGTTACAGAAATTTTAAGTGAGATTTATGTACAAATTTTGAACAGTGTGGGAAGCTCGGGCTGCCTTGCAAAGTTGTGCTGGAGGGTAGCATAGGGTAGTGGCTGAGATTTTAGAATTTAAACAGCCCAGAGTTTTGATTCTGTCACCAGTTACAAAGCTATCTAAGATGCACATTTCTCCTTTCCTCTGTAAGATGGAGATAATAACAGTGCCTACCCTCTTTGAGCTGTTGCGGGAATTAAATGGCATAATTTGTGAAGGGGTAAGGTTGCTGTGCGGGCCAAGTAAGGTGGTACAGGTAAGGCCAGCATGAGGCCAATGGAGAGCATCAATAATGGTACACATGTCACCACGTCACCTTTTTTTGTTAAGAACATCTATCACGATATATGTTTACTTTGTGCATTGATGCAAGGGACTTACATTTCTATTTGGAATATTTTTCAACTCATCAGGGAGCTGAGGTCACAAGGCAACCAGATGATCTAAATTCCAAAGGTGGTAATCCTCTCCAAGAGGAGAATGCAACACGTGAACTATTTCTCCTTTGGCATAGCATGGAAGAAAGGGGTGTGTCAGTTATCTAGTGCTGCTATAACAGAAATACCACAAGTGGATGGCTTTAACAAAGAGAAATTTATTCTTTCATAGTCTGGGAGGCTAGAAGTCCAAATTCAGAGCACCAGTGCTAAGGGAAGTCTTTCTCTTTCTGCGGGTTCCAGAGGAAAGTCCTTGTCATCAATCACCCCTTGGTCTAGGAGCTTCTCTGTGCAGGAACCTCAGATCCAAAGGATGCATTCTGCTCCTGGCACTGCTTTCTTGATGGTATGAGGTCCTCATGTCTCTCTGCTCATGTGTCTCTTTTGTATCTCAAAAGAGATTGCTCAAGACACAATCCAATCTTGTAGATTGAGTCCTGCCTCATTAACATAACTGCTGCTAATCCGATCTCATCAACACCATAAGAGATAGAATTTAACACATAGGAAAATCACATCAGATGACAAAATGGTGAATTGTCACACAATATTGGGAATTGCAGCCTAGCCAAATTGACACACTTGTTTTTGGGGAACACAATTCAATCTGTAACAGGGTGGCTGCCATAAAAATAGACAAGAAGAAAACAATTGAGGTTTTAATGAGTTCTTAAAGGCTGCACATAGAACAGCATATTTAGAGCCCCTGGGAGGCTCGGACACAAGGGCATCCACACACACTTGCCATTCAATCCAATGGTCTCCATGGCCCTTATGAGATAAATGGAGGGGAAAGCAATATATCCCAGAGAGCCCCCTCTGTGACACAGGTGTGCAGGCTCTACTTGGGCTTGTAGGTAGAATAGGAGAACCTGGAAAAATCCATATATGCTCCAGGCCCTGCGTGAGTGCAAGATGGTGACTGGTTGCCACTGGGGCTGCTCTGGATCCTTCTCTGATACCAGGAAACATTTGGCTGCCACTCCAGAAGTAGGAAATGCTCCTGCAACCCTGAGCCTGCACTAGCAGGCATAAGTTGGCTGCCCTGGACACTGAACTGACACTGGGCAAAAATCGTCTATCACTGGAGTAGAGCCAGGAAAACCATGCATGCCTAGGATCCTACTCTAATACAGACAGCATTTTACTACCATTGGGGAGGAGGCAAGAGCGCTGCCTTCACATTAGACCCTGCACTGAGCAGTAGGCAAAGTTATTTACCGTTATAAATATTGAGAAAGCCCAACCCCAGAGGCTCAAGATTCCAGAAACCCTAATGCTGCCTCCATCATGAGTTCTGCACTGAGTCAAACAGCAGTGTACCACTGTTGGTGGGGGGGGGGGCGGCAGGGGGAAGCACAGAGTAAGACTACCCCCTTGGTGCACCTGTGCAGGGACTGCAGAAGCTGAAAGTGGAGGAGGAACACTGAAAAACTCTTAGACGTTCTAGTATTCACACTCTGCATAGATTAGTGTCAGTCTGCCTCTGCGGGAATTCGAAGCCTGTGGTGTGCTGAAGATAACTTTAGAAACAACAAAAACCCAAATCCAGCTGAACTAGATTCATTTAATTCCCCATATCAGCATCATGACAGAATAGGCATGCCCATTTCCAAAATAAATATAATTTACCTCAGTTTCTGCTGTTCTTTTACACACAATAAAAATTTGTAAGACACAAAATCAAGAAAATAAAAGACCCATTGTAAAGAGAAAATTAGTGAAGTGATCCAGACACAGACATGGGTCTGATGCTGGAAATATCAGACAGAGACTATAAAAAAAACTAATTATTATGTTAATAGATCTACTGAAAAAAGTGAGCAACATGCGTCAATAGGTGAATTTTATCTGAGTGATAGAAACAATAAAAAATAACCAAATAGAAATTGTAGAAATAAAAACTAGAATATTGGGGATGTCATGGATTGAATTATGTCCCCCCAAAAATGTATGCATTGATTTCGCTGGGCCATAATTCCTGTTATTGTGTGATTGTCCACCATTTTTGTGATCTGTTGTGATTTTCCTATGTGTTGTAAATCCTATGACTATTGTGTAATGCCATGGATTAGTGACAGTTATATTGATGAGATCTACAGGATTAGATATGGTCTTGAGCCAATCTCTTTTGAAATGTAAAAGAGAGAACGAAGCAGAGAGATGGTGACCTCATACCACCAAGAAAGCAGTGCCAGGAGCAGAGCACGTCCTTTGGACCTGAGGTTCCTGTGCTGACATGCTCCCAGACCAGGGGAGGACTGATGGAAGGGACCTTGCTCCAGAACCAACAGAGATGGGGGACTTCCCCTGGAGCCAGAGCCCTGAATTCAGGCTTCTGGCCAATTGAACTACGAGAGAATAGACTTCTCTTTGTTGAAGCCAACCATTTGTGGTATTTCTGTTGTGACAGCACTAGATGACAAAGACCGGGGATAAAGAATTCTGTCAAGGAGCTTATTGGCATACTGGAAACAACATAGAAAAGAATCAGTAAACTTGAAAATAGGTAAATAGAGATTATCTAAATAAACGCACACAAAAAAAAAAGAGTGCACAAGACAAAACAGAATATCCAAGATCTGTGGTACGCAATCAAATGATCTAAATTAACATGTGATTAATTGGAGTCACAGAAGGAGAAGATAGAAAAGGAATGGGACAGAAGAAATGTTTAGAGATAATGACAGAATTTTCCAAACTTAATGAAAGATAACAAACCAGAGATAAGAATCTCAAAGAATCTTAAGCAGGAAAACACGCATAGGCACATCATAGTCAAACTGCTTAAACCAAATACAAATAGAAAATATCAAAGGCAGTTAGAAAAGAAACACAACATACAAGGGAACAACAATAAGAATGACAGCTCTCACAGAAAATACAATAAAATATTACTTAAAAAAGAGAATGACAGCTGACTTCTCATTAGAAACAATTGGTGCCAAAAGATAATGAGAAGACGTGTTTAAAATGCTAAACCTAAAATTTGTCCACCTAAAATTCTGTATCCAGTGAAAATCTGTAAAAATTCATCACCAGCGAAGCTACGTTACTAGAAATGCTAAAAAGAAGTCCTGAATACCTAAGGAAATGCTGTTAGATAGAAAACTGGTTCTAAAGGAGAAAATTAAGGACATCTGAAAGAAAGAATAGGATAGTAAATATAATGGGCCTTTAAAACATATTTGTTTCATTATTACTCTTTAAAGCCTTTTGGCTATTTAAAAGAAAAATAATAACAAAAGATCCTAAGTTTTACAGTAAATGTAGAATGAAAATATATGGAAACAAGCATACAAAGAAGAGGTAATTAGGAATATGTTATCGTTAGGAATATATTATCATTAGGAACATATTGTCATAAAGTTCTTGTTTTTGAAGTAACAAAATATTTTTGGAACATGGATAGTGATAAGGTAAAGATATTGTAGTATCTAAAGTAACCACTAAAAATAACAGAAAAAATGCATAAGTAAAATATCATTAGAGAATATCAGATGTAATATCATAAATATTTTATTCATTTCCCACCACTATAAAAAAGTGACTGTGCCCTGTGAAATAACATTTTTAGGTCCATGACTTCCACATAATAGAAAGCTGGAATGTTCAACCTAGTTTATAAGTTTAAATTTAAAATAAAGCAAGCCCAGAATCACATTGCTTTGGTCCAGAGCCTTTGGAATACAGAGTTGCTGTTCCAGTGGGCCTGGAAAGCAAAGCTGAAGCCAGGTCCAAGGGGCCTCCACTCAGAATCCAGAGAGTGTGGTCAATACCCAGAGTCTGGAGGGCAGGGCCATGTGTAAACGGTCTTAGAGAACAGAGGATTATTTTCACATCCTTAAGTGCTAATATAATGTGTTCTGCTGACTTGCCCGGTGCCTATTATGCCTTCTTTCCCACCAATTTCTTCTGTTTGTAATGGAAATGTCTACCTTGTGGCTGTTGCACCATTGTACTTTAGAAGCAGATAACTTATATTGTAGATTTCACAGATGAAGAGAAATTTTTGGATTTTGGACTTGGAGTTGAATTAAGACTTTTGCTATGATACGTAGCGAATGTATTTTATATGTGGCAAAGACATGAATTTTGGGAGGCCAAAGGGTAGAATGTCATGGATTGAATTGTGTCCCGCAAAAATATGCGTATCAATTTGGCTAGGCCATGATTTCCAGTATTGTGTGATTGTATACTATTTTGTCATCTGATGTGATTTTCCTATGTATTGTAAATCCTATCTCTGTGATGTTGATGAGATGAGATTAGCGGCAGTTGTGTTAATGAGGCAGGTTCTCAATCTACAAAATTGGATTGTGTCTTGAGCAACCTCTTTTGAGATATAAAAGAGAGAATCAAGCAGAGACACACCGGGACCTCTTACCACCAAGAAAGCAGTGCTAAGAGCAGAGTGTGTCCTTTGGACCCGAAGTCCCCGAGTGGAGAAGCTCCTAGGCCAGGGTAAGATTCCAAAATACCAACAGAGAGAAAGCCTTCCCCTGGAGCTGGCACCCTGAGTTTGGACTTCTAGCCTCCTAAACTGTGAGAAAATAAATTTCTGTTCGTTAAAGCCATCCACTTGTGATATTTCTGTTAGAGCAACGCTAGATAACTAAGACAGCAGAAAAGTAAAGGCCGGATTTATGTGATCTTTAGAACTGGATCTATAAGGTTCTAAAGAATCAAGCAGTTTTTTTTACTGTGAGAATTAATTTCAGAGGTGAGCCATCTCAGCCCTGTAAGTTATCCATCATATGATTAACAGTTGAGTTTAGAGTGGTTGTAGCTCCACTTTTTAAAAGAACAGGTGCTAATGGAAGAGTCTCAAATAGTTGCCCACATGGTTGGGAGACAGAAAATAACTTAATTTGCTAACAGACTTTCTGGAGCCGAATCTCTCTCCTGGGACCCAAACACATGGGAACATTCAACTACCTGAAGAATGTCTCCACCTAGAAGGGCAACAGGTACCCAAAAGTTAATACTTACAAAGCAAAACTTCTTCTCCCCAGACTTCTCTGTGTTCTCTCTCTTGTGAAGACATTTTCTTTTTCCCAGTTACTCAAGCAATAAACTGGGAGACTCCTGCTCTCACCCCAAAAGCCAAGTCCTATAGACCAGTATTTCTCAAACTTTTTGACCATGACTCACAGTAAGAAATTCATTTTACATCATGACCCAGAAAACCCATGTGGGTATAGACAGAGACAGAGAGATAGATAACTTGAGACAGAAACTCATTAATTTTATTACCTGTGAAGCACTCTGATCCCCTCCTCCTTCTTTCTCCTTCCCTCCCTCTTTTGTTCCCTCCCTTTCTTCCTCCCTCCCTTCCTCCTTTTTTCCTTCCCCTCCTTCCCTCCCTCTGTTACCAAAGCCAGAAAGGTGGGTTCTTGTCTGGCATGCTCAGACTCACTGGTCTTTGAGAAAAAGAAGAAAGTGACTGTACTGTGATGCTCAGAGCAAGGAGCTGGGAGGAAGTTTCTTATATCTGCCTCCCTGAACCAAGGGGAAGCAGGGCTTAATGTGATTTGCGCAACAAGATGGCAGCCATGTAGGTGTACTGAGGTGGGGAAAATTCTAGAAGGTGGCCAGGAAACAGGAGGTGACGTGGTTCTTGTCAAACCTCTAGCTTTGTAATAGGGTCCAGGTGCTGATTTTCCTTCTGATTGATTATTCCTGTTGCTGCATCCTCTGTTGAGGTCAATTAGTGGTCACAGCTGGCCCTTCTGTGCATTCAGGGCAGAACAAATCTGGCTTGGGCTAGTTTAAGGACTAATAGAAATTTACTGGAATTTGTAAAGTCAGGTTACACCTCCCTCCCTCTCTTCCTCCCTCTTTCTTCCTACCATTCTTCTTCCCTTCCCTCCTTCCTCCCCACCTACTTCCTCCTTCCTTCCTTCCTTTGCAATACCCCTGGGAGTTAGCAAGGTCAGGATTATTATACCCATTTTTATAAATAAGGAAACTGAGGTTTAAAGAGATTCGATGACTTGCCACAGTTATACAGTCAGGTAGCAGCAGAGTCATGTGGCCCAGGCCCTTATATTTCACTGCTAGCCTGCTGCTGGGTGGCCCTGCTCTGGTTCCTTCCCTGAGGGTCTCTATGTTCTCATCCATATTTAATATTCTGCTTTAATAATCATAGGCTTTAAACTAGCCACATCTTTTTGTGTTAATCTGCACTTATCTCTTCACCCCTGGTAACAGTTTCTACTTCTAAGAAGGACCCATCAACCATTAAATTTATCAAAGGTTAAAATTGAAGCAGCTATATCTTCTTGGAGTATTTGAGGTGAGTGAGCTTCTGATACCAGGGTGCCTTTCCCACTGGGAAGGGCCCACTGCTTCCATTTTAAGCAAAATTTTCCGAGAACCTATCTAGGGTGAGGGGGGAAGGGGACCTCTGTCCTTGACCTCGTCTGTGACACTTGGGCCAAGACTTCTTCATCTTCCAAAGAATGAATTGGACTCCCTGCACCCCCATCAACCCTGACAGCTCCTGTGCCACCACTGAGGTGGCCCCACAGGACGACCTCCTACCTTCCTGCTGGAGGCTGCCATCCCCTGTGCTTCCATGAGCCTTGGTCCTTGCAGACCTCTCCCTCTGCACCTTGTCCTGCATGATGTGAGTGTTGAGCCAACTTCCCAACAACCCCATGTGGTATTAGTTCCCCTTTTTCACAGGTGAGGCTCCAACGGTCACCAAGTAGACAGGAGACACACTGATTAGAATGAATCAAAGTCTTCACTGGGGCTGCTAGTCTGAGGGATGATCTACAAGCAGCATTTCCTCCACTCATGTTTTCAGGTTTAGACAACCTTCTTTTCAACAAACATTGCCCCTTTACAAAAATGTGTTTTACTGACAGGCATCTCATTCAAGCTGCTTTCAAACAAGTAATATGCCACTGTGACTGTGTTTGGAAACATAAATTGATTCAAATATTCAAATAATCATGTATATCAAGCTATGAGTCATTATTTTAATAACAGTAGCTAGAAATGGTCATTTCTATGTGTGGGTATGTGTGTGGCGGGGGAAACTCTTGAATTTTCATAGCTCCATAATTTAAAATGCAGTGGCCTAGTTTACAGGTTTCAGTCTTTCTTAGTAAAACAAGGCCAGTGATACCCGTTTGAGGAGTATCTGACACATCTGTGGCCACAGAGCATATCTCATTCTAGGGATGAGAAAACCAGGACAGAGGACCCTTGTTCCCTCAGCTGCCAATGGCTGAAGCCAGGACTCAGACACAGCTTGTCTGACCCCCAGCTCAGTGCCTTGTCTCTGCAAAACACCATCAGTGAATTCAGAGCACCAAAGAATCTCTGAGGTCATGAACTTGAACTGTCTCCTCTGCAGCTGAGGAGAGACTGCGCCTTGTCTCAACTGATATAGCTGACAAGCGGCAGAACTAGGAGTGGTTTTCTGATTCGTAACCTGTGCCCTACAACATTGCCCAGTGGCATAAAGCAGGCGAGCTTGTTCACTGAGCATGAGTTTCTCAGTGCCGCAGCCCCCAGGACTGGGCTAAGAGCTGGAGGCTGAGGATAGGTTTAGAACAAGGATGTGTGGAGAAAGATGGGAGAGGGTAGAAGGAAAGATTCCAGGCAAAGAGAATCACACGAGATCAGCAACAAAGCACAGAATTTCCTGCACATTCAGGGGACAGTGAAAGGAGCTGGAGACTAGAGTGACGAAAGGATAAGAAGCATGGCAAGGGACAATGGAAAGGTGAGCCCAGCTGAAATGGGGGAGACATCTGGGCCACAGGCAGGGTCCCAAGGGCAGTAAGAGTTGTGAGAATCTCCATGTTTTCCTTCATGTTGTCTTTAATTATTATCTGATATTTGAAACTGTTTATAGACTTAATTAACACAAATGCCTGGTTAAATTTGGGGCAGGCTGTGCAGCACTGGCTTGTAAGCCATGTAGAAGTGAATGGAGAGTTATGGAGTGCTAAGTGTGCTCAGGAAGACCAGTCAGGCTCATCAAGTGGCCTTTGCTAGAGAGTGACTATGGAGACCCCTTCCCTCCAGATTACCTTGCCCCAAGTCTACTCAAAGACCACTGCTTACAGACTCAATTTGGAGAGTCCACTTTTTTTTCCCTACAATGGAGTGCTTAATCCTCATCACAAGTAATAAAAAACAGTTCTGTATTTCATAATAGTTTGCTGTTAGGAAAAATGTGTTTTGCAACTATACCCAGATTGTTGTTTGCTTTTTGATATGTTCATGGCCCTGTATGAGGTCCATACCCTGAGAAGCTTCTAGTCTGACAGGGGAGAAAAGGCAAGAAGAACAATAATTCAAACACAGGCCCGAATGTCTGAGTCCTCATGCCTAACACAGGAGTTGGCACAGAGGGTATAAGGAGTGTGCACCAAAAATGTTTGTTGAATTGAGTTGAAACATATAGTTTGGATAAAGTGCCCTGAGAGATTAATGGAAGGAAGGACCAGGCAAGATTTTGGCATCAAGGAAGGAAGGAGATTTCATATGAGCTGGTCCTTGAAGGATAAGTAAGCCGTAGTTATGTGGTGAGGAGAGGATGAGCAGGGGACAGATTCACTACATTCATAAAGACTGGGTCATTGTGCCTGGTTGACAAGCAGCCATTCCAATTGGCTGGAGTATGAAAGAGGTCAGCTGGATTCATTCTTTGGGGCAGGACTAAGGATGACCTTGAATGACTCACTCAAGGGTTTGGATTTGACCTACAGGTGTTCAGGAGTCAGCGTGGTATTAGAGGCAGGAAGCAGCACCTCAGTCCTTCAAACAGATCACCATGGGGCAGAAAGGAGGCAGACCAGGAGAAAGACATCAAGCAGTACACAGGAAGGATAGTTGTAGAGTCTTTCTACATTTTGGGACCTCCACACTCATTTTGTTGCTGTTGATCTGCTCATTTACCTCATTAAGATAAAGCAATTGTTCCCTAATTGTTTTATGGCCTAACACATGGTCTGTCCTGGAAAGTATTACATGTGTACTCGAGAAGAATGCATACTCTGCTGTTGTTAGGTGTTTTCGTTACCTAGTGTTTCTATAACAGAAACACCACAAGTGGACGGCTTTAACAAACAGAAATTTATTTTCTCACAGTTTAGGAGGCTAGAAGTCCAATTTCAGGGTGCCAGCTCTAAGAGAAGGCTTTTTCTCTCAGGTCTGGGGGAATATCTTTGTCTCTTCAGCTTCTATTTCCTGGTTCCTTGAAGACCTCTAGGTGTCTTTGCATCTATGTTTCCCTGTCTCTGCTTGCTTGTTTAATCTCTTTTATATCACAAGAGAGATTGACTCAAGACACACCCTACACTAATCCTGCTTCATTAACCTAATAAAGATAACCCATCCCCAAATGGGATCATCACCACAGGGACAGAGATTAGGACTTACAGCACATATTTTGGGGGACACAATTCAATCCATAACATTAGGTGGAGTGTTCTATAGACCTAAGTTAGATCAAAATTGTTGATAGTGCTGTATGAATTTTCTATATCCTCTTTGCTTTTCTGCCTGGTTGTTCTATCCATTTTTAAGAGTTGATTGTTAAACTCTTAAAATATTCTTGGGAGGCGGAGCCAAGATGGCAGAATAGACAAATGCTTCCGCAGAGCCCTCTTTACAACAAAGACCCAAAACAAACAAAAAAAAAAACCCAAGTGAAACAAGTATATTTGTGACAAGCTGGGGGCCCTGAGCATCAAAGGCAACCTTAAACAATGAACTGAGGGGCAGGGGGAAGAAGAGACCATTCAAAAGTAGAGAGGAGTTATCAGACCTGAATCCCGGGGAGCACTCAGGCACCATTCCTGGAGCAGTGGTGGCGGTGGCAACAGGCTGGTACTAACGTTCGCCCACAGTTTCCAGGGAGAAGCAGCCAGCCACATAGCCTACTCACGCCTCTGGAACCTGAGGAGAACAATGCTCTCGGCAAAAGCTAAGTACTTACGTATACTTTACCGCACCCCCCCCCGACCCCCAAGCTGGCTTCTGCAGCTGAATCCCTGGGCATGAGATAGACCCTGGTGAGCACCTAGAGCCATCCTCCTGGCCCAGGGGAAGGAATAAATTTGCAATTGCGGGGAAAAGATAATTTGCTAGCTCCATTAACTGGGGGAGCTCAGGACAGAAGCGGCTCCTGTCCAGGCATAAACCATTCATGGGCCTTGAGCACCATTCCCTTCTGCATGGACCTGCGTGGTCCTATTTCAGGAGAAGAGGCCCTTGTTGGCAAACTCCAACCATTTCAGCTGTGCGGTGGAGAGGTGAATGTTTGAAGTTTGACATTGCTTTGCCTATTAAACAAGATCCTCACCTACCCACATCAGGGACCTAAAGGCTGGTAGCTCCACTCAGGTTACCAGGGACCCGCGACAGGGGTCCAAAGATAACTGGTAACTTCCAGTGTTACACCAGAAACTGTGGGTGCCCATTGTCCTTCTGCAGAGCCCATCCACCAGCATGCTCTAGAGAACAGAGACGCATTTTCCTCAGAGACATGTGGGAGTTGGCTCTCAGCCCCCTGCCTTGTTCAGAGCGTGACCCCTGCTGCAATCAGATACCAGTATATGTGCCAACTCCTGCGCCTCTAAGACTGTAGGACAGAGCCTGTACCACACACTTGATATCAGCTCCCTGGAAAGCTGAGCTGAATTCATACAAGAAAACTGAATGGACTCCTAGATTGATATACCTGATAACAGCTCTAGCCAGCTGGGAACAGGACACCAGAGCTCCAAAGGCAAAAATAATCAAGCTAGCTCATTCAAGCAATCCATAGGGGTATAAAAAAACAAAGCAAGCAGCTATGACACAATAAGCAAGCATAAACTAATACAACAACTTATAGATGACTTGGAGACAACAGTCAAAATCAAGTCACATAAAGAAACAGACCATGATCACTTCAACAGGCTCTCAAAACGAAGAACCCAGGCATCTTCTAGATGAAAGTGCATTACTGGAATTACCAAAGGCAGAATAAAAAAGTTTAATATACAGAACCCTTCAAGACATCAGGAAGGAAGTGAGGCAATATGTAGAACAAACCAAAGAACACACAGATAAAACAACTGAAGAAATTAGAAAGATTACTCAGGAACATAATGAAAAGTTTAATAAGCTGGAAAAACCTATAGACAGCAATCAGAAATTCAGAAGGTTAACAAGAAAATTACAGAATTAGATAACTCAATAGAAAGTCAGAGGAGCAGAATTGAGCAAGTAGAAGCTAGAATTTCTGGACTCGAAGATAAATCACTTGGCACTAACATAGTTGAAGAAAAATCAGATAAAAGAACTAAAAAAAATGGAGAAACCTTAAGAATCATGTGGGACTCTATCAAGAGAAATAACCTACGAGTGATTTGAGTACCAGAACAGGGAGGGATAACAGAAAATACGGAGATAATTATTGAAGATTTGCTGGCAGAAAACTTCCCAGATATTTTGAAAGATGAGCAGCTATCTATCCAAGATGCTCATCGAACTCCACATAAGGCAGATCTTAAAAGAACGTCACCAAGATGTACTATAATCAAACTTGCCAAAACCAAAGATAAAGAGAAAATCATAACAGCAGTGAGGGGTAAATGAAAAGTCACCTAAAAAGGAGAGCCAATAAGAATAAGCTCAGACTACTCGGCAGAAACCACGCAGGCAAGAAGGCAGTGGGATGACATATTTAAAAAATTGAAGGAAAAAATTGCCTGCCAAGAATCATATATGCAGCAAAACTGTCTCATAAATATGAAGGTGAAATTAAGGCATTTCCAGTAAACACAAGTTTAGGGAATTTGTAAAAACCAAAACCAAAACTACGAGAAATACTGAAGGGAGTTCTTTGGTTAGAAAATCAATAATATCACTGGGCAGAGCAACCAGAAGTCAACCCAGACACGGAAATCCAAAAAAACAAAGCAAGTTTATAAAAAAAAAAGCCCAAAACACGGTAACAGCAATGTTATTATACAAAAGAAGACAATATTAAAATAAAAAAGAGGAACTAAGAAATGTAATCATACACATTCCATATGGAGAGGAAGATACAGTGAAACAAAGAAATAAAAGTCAGTTTTAAATTTAGAAAAATAGGGGTAAATAATAAGGTAACCACAAAGGAAACAAACTATCCTACTCATCAAAATAAAATACAAGGGAAAAGTACAGACTCAGCAGAAACAAAATCAACAACAACTAATATGAGGAAAGGACAACATATAAAGAAAATCTACTCAGCACATAAAATCAAGTGAGAAAAAGAAGCTGTCAACACACAAAAAAAGACATCAACATCATAGCACTAAATTCATACCTATCCATAATTACCCTGAATGTAAATGGACTAAATGCACCAATAAAGAGACAGAGTGGCAGAATGGATTAAAAAACAAGATCCATCTATATGTTGTCTACAAGAGATACACCTTAGATTTAGAGACACAAACAAACTAAAATTCAAAGAATAGAAAAATATCCATTAAGCAAACAACAATCAAAAAAGAGCAGGAGTGGCAATATTAATTTCTGACAAAATACACTTTAAAGTTAAATCCGTCATAAAGGATAAGGAAGGACACTATATAATGATTAAAGGGACAATACACCAAGAAGATATAAGCATATTAAATATTTATGCACCCAATGACAGGGCTACAAGATACATAAAACAAACTCTATCAGCATTGAAAAGTGAGATAGACAGCTCCACAGTAATAGTAGGAGACATCCACACACCAATTTCGGTGAAGGACAGGACATCCAGAAAGTAGCTCAATAAAGACACAGAAGATCTAAATGCCACAATCAACCAACTTGACCTCGTAGACATATGCAGAACACTCCACCCAACAGCAACCAACTATACTTTCTTTTCTAGTGCACATGGAACTTTCTCTAGAATAGACCACATATTAGGTCATAAATCAAGCCTTAGCAGAATCCAAAACACTGAAATATTACAAAGCATCTTCTCTGGCCATAAGGCCATAAAAGTGGAAATCAATAACAGGAAAAGCAGGGAAAAATATCAAACACTTGGAAAATGAGCAATACCTTGCTCAAAAAAGACTGGATTATGGAAGACATTAAGGATGGAATAAAGAAATTCAGAGAATCCAATGAGAATGAAAACACTTCCTATCAGAACCTTTGTGGCACAGCAAAAGCAGTGCTCAGAGGCCAATTTATGACAATAAATGCACACATCCAAAAAGAAGAAAGGGCCAAAATTAAAGAATTATCCCTACAACTTAAACAAATAGAAAGAGAGCAACAAAAGAAACCCACAGGTACCAGAAGAAAACAATAAAAATTAGAGCTGAACTAAATGAAATAGAAAACAGAAAAAAAAATTGAAAGAATTAACAAGACCAAAATCTGGTTTTTTGAAAAAATCAACAAAATTGATAAACCACTGCCCAAACTGACAAAAGAAAAACAGGAGAGGAAGCAAATAACCTGAATAAGAAATGAGAGGTGCGATATTACAATACCCAACTGAAATTAAAAGAATCATATAGGATTACTATGAAAAACTATACTCAAATTTGAAAACCTAGAAGAGATGGATGAATTCCTAGAAACACACTACCTACCTAAACTAACACAAACAGAGGCAGAACAACTAAATAGAACCATAACAAAAGAAGAGATTGAAAAGGTAATCAAAAAACTCCCAACAAAAAAAGCCCCTGGTCCGGACGGCTTCACTGCAGAACTCTACCAAACTTTCAGAGAAGAGTTAACACCACTACTACTAAAGGTATTTCAGAGCATAGAAAAGGATGGAATACTACCAAATTCATTCTATGAAGCTACCATATCCTTGACACCAAAACCAGGTAAAGACACCACAAGAAAAGAAAATGATAGACCTATGTCCTTCATGAATGTAGATGCAAAAATCCTCAACAAAATTCTAGCCAATAGAATTCAACAACATATCAAAAAAATAATTCGCCATGACCAAGTGGGATTCATACCAGGTATGCAGGGATGGTTCAACATTAGGAAAACAATTAATGTAATCCACCACACAAATAAAACAAAAGACAAGAATCACATGATTTTATCAATTGATGCAGAAAAGGCATTTCACAAAGTTCAACACTCATTCATATTAAAAACTCTCAGCAAAATAGGAATAGAAGAAAAATTCCTCAACATAATAAAGGGCGTTTATACAAAGCCAACAGCCAACATCAACTCTAAATGGAGAGAGCCTGAAAACATTCCCATTGAGATCGGGAACCAGACAAGGATGTCCTTTATCACCACTCTTATTCAACATTGTGCTGGAAGTCCTAGTCAGAGCAATCAGGCTAGATAAAGAAACAAAGGGGATCCAGATTGGCAAGGAAGAAGTCAAAGTATCTCTATTTGCAGATGACATGATCTTATACACAGAAAACCTTAAGGAATCCTCCAGAAAACTACTGAAACAAATAGAAGAGTTCAGCAGAGTATCGGGATACAAGATAAACATACAAAAATCAGTTGGATTCCTCTACAACAACAAAAAGAACATCGAAGAGATCACCAAATCAGTGCCATTTACAGTAGGCCCAAGAAGGTAAAATGCTTAGGAATAAATCTTACCAGAGATGTAAAAGACTTATACAAAGAAAACTACAGTACACTTCTGCAAGAAACCAAGAGAGACTTACGTAAGTGGAAGAACATACCTTGCTCATGGATAGGAAGACTTAACGTTATAAAAATGTCTGCTCTACCAAAAGCGATCTATACATTTAATGCAATTCCGATCCAAATTTCAACGACATTCTTTAATGAGATGGAGAAACAAATCACCAATTTCATATGGAAGGGAAAGAGGCCCCAGATAAGTAAAGCATTACTGAAAAAGAAGAACAAAGTGGGAGACCTCACTCTACCTGATTTTAGAACCTATTATACCGCCACAGTAGTCAAAACAGCCTAGTACTGGTACAACAACAGATACATGCACCAACGGAACAGAATTGAGAATCCAGGCATAAACCCATACACATATGAGCAGCTGATATTTGACAAAGGCCCCAAAACAGTTAAATGAGGAAAAGACAGTCTTTTTAACAAAAGGTGCTGGCATAACTGGATATCAATCTGCAAAAAAATGAAACAAGACCCATACCTCACTCCATTCACAAAAACTAACTCAAAATGGATCAAAGCCCCAAATATAAAATCTAAAACGATAAAGATCATGGGAGACAAAATAGGGACCACGTTAGGAGCCCTAATGCATGGCATAAACAGTATACAAAATATTATAAAGTATGTAGAAGAAAAACTAGATAACTGGGAGCTCCTGAAAATCAAACACCTGTGCTCATCCACAGATTTCACCAAAAGAGTAAAAAGACTACCTACAGACTGGGAAAAAGTTTTTAGCTATGACATTTGTGATCAGCACCTGATCTCTAAAATCTACGTGATACTGCAAAAACTCAACTACAAAAAGACAAATAACCCAATTAAATAATGATCAAAAGATATGAATAGAAACTTCACTAAAGAAGACATTCAGGTAGCTAACAGGTATATGAGGAAGTGTTCACAATCATTAGCCATTAGAGAAATGCAGATCAAAACTGTAATGATATTTCATCTCACTCCAGCAAGGCTGGCATTAATCCAAAAAACACAAAATAATCAATGTTGGAGAGGCTGTGGAGAGATTGGAACACTTCTACACTACTGGTGGGAATATAAAATCGTACAACCACTTTGGAAATCGATTTGGCGCTTCCATAAAAAGCTGGAAATAGAACTACCATACTCTCTGGCAATCCCACTCCTTGGAATATATCCTAGAGAAATAAGCCTTTACACGAACAGATATATGCGCACCCATGTTTATTGCAGCACTGTTCACAATAGCAAAAACATGGAAGCAACCAAGGTGCCCATCAACGGATGAATGGATAAATAAATTTTGGTATATTCACACAATGGAATACTACGCATCAATAAAGAATAGTGAGGAATCTGTGAAACATTTCATAACATGGAGGAACCTGGAAGGCATTATGCTGAGTGAAATTAGTCCGTTGCAAAAGGACAAATATTATATAAGGCCACTATTATAAGAACTTAAGAAATAGTTTAAACTGAGAAGAAAATATTCTTTTGTGGTTACGAGAGCGGGGAGGGAGCGGCGTAGGAAGGGGCATTCACTAATTAGATAGTAGATAAGAACTACTTTAGGTGAAGGGAAAGACAGCACACAATATAGGAGAGATCAGCACAATTGGACTAAACCAAAAGAAAAGAAGTTTCCTGAATAAACTCAATGCTTCAAAGGCCAGTGTAGCAGGGGCAGGGGCCTGGGGACCATGGTTTCAGGGGACACCTAAGTAAATTAGCCAATAAAATCTATTAAGAAAACATTCTGCATCCCACTTTGAAGAGTGGCGTCTGGGGTCTTAAATACTAGCAAGCAGCCATCTAAGATGCATCAATTGGTCTCAACCTACCTGGATCAAAGGAGAATGAAGAACACCAAGGACACAAGGTGATTACGATCCCAAGAGACAGAAAGGGCCACATGAACCAGCTACTACATCATCCTGAGACCAGAAGAACTAGATGGTGCCCGGCTATAACCGATGACTGCCCTGACAGGGAACACAACAGAGAACCCCTGAGGAAGCAGGAGAGCAGTGGGATGCAGACCCCAAATTCTCATAAGACCAGACTTAATGGTCTGACTGAGACTAGAAGGACCCCAGGGGTCATGGCCCCAGACCTTCTGGTGGCCCAGGACAGGAACCATTCCCAAAGCCAACTTTTCAGACAGGGATTGGACTGAACAATGGGTTGGAGAGGGTTGCTGGTGAGGAGTGAACTACTTGGATCAGGTGGACACTTGAGACTATGTTGGTGTCTCCTGCCTGAAGGGGAGATGAGAGGGTGGAGGGGGTTAGAAGCTGGTGAAATGGACATGAAAAGAGAGAGTGGGAGGAGAGTAATTGGGAGTGTGTAGCAAGGTGTATATGGGTTTTTGTGTGAGAGACTGACTTGATTTGTAATCTTTCACTTAAAGCACAATAAAAATTATTTAAAAATATTATTGTATCTTTACTCTTTCCCTTGAATTTTGACAATTTTTGCATATTGTATTCTGAGATTATGTTATTAACTGTGTATATGTTCATGATTATTATATTTTCCTGATGAATTGACCCTTTTATCATTATAAAATGATCCAGTTAGGACTCTGTGGGTCAGACAACACCCAGTTCGTGATAGCCAACTTGGTGTTCCACAGTTAAGTGTTCAGTCTCTACTAAGACCCAATAACAAGGCAAAAGCTTTTTTTCAAAAGGAGGGTGGTGACCTGCAGAGGATGACAGGGCTTTGCTCCAAAATCCGTGCTGGGCTTCACCAATAGCAGCCTGCCAAAGACTCTAAACAGCATCTCTATCTGCCACTGACATTTCAAGCACTATTGATTCAGCTGGATCATATGGTCCAAGTGGCAGAGTGGCTTGCATGGCAGCCTGAACCTGTTATAGAGCCTTCTCTTGTTCTATCCCCACTGATAACTAGAGCTTTTCAAGTCACTTGATAAATAGGCCAAAGAAGCACACCCAAATGAGGGATATCACAATAAAAATTTTTTTAAGTTAAAAAATAAATAAGTAAATAAATAATGAGGGACATGTTGTCTCCAAAATCTAAAGAGGCCTAACAGGCATTGTGCCTCCCTTTTTAGTTATGGGAGGGGCCAGATGTGATAACTAATTCTTCACTCTACTAGGAATATCTTGACATGCCCCATACCACTGGACCCCTAGAAATTTCGCTGTGGTTCAAGGCACCTGAACTTTTGTTGGATTAGTTTCCCACCCCCTAGCACACAAATGTTTTACCAATAAGTCCAGAGTCATTGGCACTTCTTCCTTACTAGGCCCAAACAGTGTAATGTCATCAGTGTAATGGATCAGTGTGATATCTCTTGCAAGGGAAAGGCTATCAACATCCCTGTGGACTAAATTATGACATAGGGCTAGAGTTGATGTAACGCTGAGGTAGGACATTAAAGGTATATTGCTGGCCTTGCCAGCTGAAGGAAAACTGCTTCTGGTGATCCTTCAAAACTAGAATTGAGAAAAGGCATTAGCCAGATCAATAGCTATATACAAGGTACCAAAACCAAACAAAAAGCCAAACCTACTACCATGGAGTCGATTCTGACTCATAGTGATGCTATAGGACAGAGTAGAGCGGCCCCATAGAGTTTCCAAGGAGCACCTGGTGGATTTGAACTGCCGTCCTCTTGTTTAGCAGCTGTAGCACTTAACCACTGCGCCACCAGGGTTTCCACAAGGTACCAAGGTATATATTAATTTGCTCAAGCAATGAAACCACATCTGGAACAGCAGCTGCAATTACAGTCACCACTTGATTAAGTTTTCAACAATCCACTGTTGTCCTCCAAGATCCATCTGTTTTTTTGCACAATGGAGTTGTAGTGGGAATTACCACCCCTGCATCCTTCAAGTCCTTGATGGTGGCAGTAATCTCTGCAATCCTTACAGGAATGTGATATTGCTTTTGGTTTACTATTTTTCTAGGTAGAGGCAATTCTAGTGGCTTCCACTGGGCCTTTCCTACCATAATAGTCCTTACTCCACTTATCAGGGATCAAATGTGTGGCTTCTTCCAGTTGCTGAGTATGTCTATTCAAATTATGCATTCTAGAACAGGGAAATTACTACAGGATGGGTTCAGGGACACACTGGACCCACTGTGATATGGATATGAGCTAAGGCTCCAATATTAACCTGACCTCCATATGCCCCCACTCCAACTGGTGGACCACAGTGACACTTTGAGTCTTCTGAAATTAGTGTCAGTTCAGAGCCAGTATCCAGTATTTTCCGAAAAGTCTCATTATTTCATTTTACCCACAGCACAGTCTTTCTGTGTGTGTGTGTGTGTGAGTGAGTGTGTGTGTGTATCCTGCAAAACTATCCTTCAAATATGAAGGCTAAATAAAGCATTGCCAGATAAACAAAGACTGAAAAAATTCCTTGCTAGCACACCTGCATTACAAAAAAATACTACTAATGTTTTTCTGGATGTGAGGAAGCAACACCAAACAATAAGTCCATTCACATGGAGAAATAAAGTGGACCAATAAAGGCTTGAGCTGGCAATTCTAATTATAAAAGCCACTGCAAGTATGCATTTTCTGTTTTTAAAATCTCTTAACTGATTTAAAAGACTATTGCATAAAGCAATAGTTAGAAAATTGTACTGTTGGGCTTATTATATAGATATATATATGACAATAATCACACAAAAGAGGAGAGAAGCAATGGAGCTATATTGAAACAAGAAAATAAAACCAGAAAATAATATGACAGGAAGACATGAAGAGTACTGGAAAGGGTAAATATGTAGATTAATCTAAAAGTTTCTAAAATATATTTTATTTTTCTCTCTTAAAAACTTTAAAATACGTGATTGTATAAATGATCATTTTAACAGTGTATTGTTGTACTTATAACATATGTAGATGTAATGTATATGACAATAATACTCCAGCACAAAGAGTGGGGAAAATGAATGAAGCAATATTGGAGGAAATATTATATATATTTTAGAATTAAGGTACTATTTATATGAAGTAGATTGTGATAAATTAAGATGTATATTGTAATCCATACAGCAACCATTAACAAAATAACTCAAACTTTATATCAAAAAAATGAATAAAGGAATTAAAATGGCACACAGGAAAAATTTACTTAATACCAATGAAGGCAGTAAAGGAGAAACAGAGGAATAAAAAAGATACGAGACATACAAAACAACAAAATGGAAGATGTAAATCCAACCATATCAATAATAACTTTAATGTGGATAAATTAAACACTCCATTCAAGAAGGCAGAAATTTGCATACTGGATAAAAATTGCCTACATATACATTGTCTGCAAAAGAAACATTTTATATTCAAAGACATATATAGGTTAAAAGTACAAATGTGGAAAAAGATATACCATGCAAACAATAACAATAAGAGAGATGGAACGGCTGTAGTATTATCAGACAAAATGATCTTAAAATGAAAAATGTTACTATAGGCAAAGGATCATTTTATCATGATAAAAGGGTCAATTCATCAGGAAAATAAAATAACCATGAACATACATGCAGTTAGCAACATAACCCCAAAATACAATAAGCAAAAATTGTCATAATTCAAGGAAAAAAAAAAAAGAGTAAAAAATACAACAATAATTTTTAAGACATTAACGATCAACTCTCAAAAATAGGTAGAACAACTAGACAAAAAATCAAAAAGAGTATAGAAAATTTGTACAGCACTCTCAACAAATTTTGGAAACCTTGTTGGCATAATGGTTAAGAATTTGGCTGCTAACCAAATGGTCCACAGTTTGAATCCACCAGGCGCTGCCCTATGGGGCAGTTCTACTCTGTCCTAATGCTATGGATTGAATTGTGTCCCCCAAAATATGTGCTGTACATCCTAACCTCTGTTCCTGTGGTAATGATCCCATTTGGGAATGGGTTGTCTTTATTAGGTTAATGAGGCAGGATTAGTGTAGGGTGTGTCTTGAGTCAATCTCTCTTGCGATATAAAAGAGATTAAACAAGCAAGCAGAGACAGGGAAATATAGATGCAAAGACACCTAGAGGTCTTCAAGGAACCAGGAAATAGAAGCTGAAGAGACAAAGATATTCCCCCAGACCTGAGAGAAAAAGCCTTCTCTTAGAGCTGACACCTTGAAATTGGACTTCCAGCCTCCTAAACTGTGAGAAAATAAATTTCTGTTTGTTAAAGCCGTCCACTTGTGGTGTTTCTGTTATAGAAACACTAGGTAACGAAAACACCTAACAACAGCAGAGTAAGCATTCTTCTCGAGTACACATGTAATACTTTCCAGGACAGACCATGTGTTAGGCCATAAAACAATTAGGGAACAATTGCTTTATCTTAATGAGGTAAATGGGCAGATCAACAGCAACAAAATGAGTGTGGAGGTCCCAAAATGTAGAAAGACTCTACAACTATCCTTCCTGTGTACTGCTTGATGTCTTTCTCCTGGTCTGCCTCCTTTCTGCCCCATGGTGATCTGTTTGAAGGACTGAGGTGCTGCTTCCTGCCTCCAATACCACGCTGACTCCTGAACACCTATAGGTCAAATCCAAACCCTTGAGTGAGTCATTCAAGGTCATCCTTAGTCCTGCCCCCAAAGAATGAATCCAGCTGACCTCTTTCATACTCCAACCAATTGGAATGGCTGCTTGTCAACCAGGCACAATGACCCAGTCTTTATGAATGCAGTGAATCTGTCCCCTGCTCATCCTCTCATCATCACATAACTATAGTTTACTTAACAGTCAAGTGGATAGAATGACACAGTCTTTCCCCAGCTACTCCCATCATTGCACAATAGGCTCATGAACAAAGTGGCCATGGTTGCAGGGATGGAGGTTATACATGGGCCCAGCAACACGGACTTCCACACACCAAGGCCAACTTGGCTACAGCCACTGCCAAGTGCCCAGTCAACCAGCAGCAAAAATCAACACTGAGTTCCCGATATGGCACTATTCCTCCAGATGATCAGCCAGCAACCTGATGGCAGGTGGATTACATTGGACCACTCCCATCATAGAAAGGGAAGTGTTTTATTCTTACTGGAATAAACACTAACTCCAGATATGGAGTTGCCTTCTGTGCATGCAATGCTTCTGCCAAAACTACCATCCTTGGACTTACAGAATACCTTATCTACCATCATGCTGTCCCACACAGCATTGTCTCAGATCAAGGAACTCACCTCATAGCAAATGAACCATGGCAATGTGCCCATGTTCATGGAATTCACTGGTCTTATCATGTTCCCCATCATCCTGAAGCAGCTGGCTTGATAGAACAATGGAATGGCCTTCCAAAGACACAATTACAGTGCCATCTAGATGGCAATACCTTGCAGGTTTGGGGCAATGTTCTCCAGGAGGCTTTATATGCGCTAAACCAGCCGCCAATATGTTGTGCTGTTTCTCCCACACCCAGAATTCATGGTTCCAGGAATCAAGGGGTGAAAATGGGAGCGGCACAAATCACTATTACCCCTAGTGACCCACTTGCAAATTTTTGCTTCTTGTCCCCACAATCCTGTGCTCTGTAGGTCTAGAGGTCTTAGTTCCAAAGGGAGGAATGCTCCCACCCGGAAATACATCACTGATTCCATTGAACTGGAAGTTAAGAATCCCACCTGGCCACTTTGGGCTCTCTATGGCTCTGGATCAACAGGCAAAAAAGGAGGCTCCTGTATTGGCTGGTGTGATTGATTCCGATTACAAATCGGATTCATATTACATAATGGAGGTAAAGAAGAGTATGTCTGGAATACAGGAGATCCCTTAGAAAGTCTTTTAGTACTACCATGCCCTGTGATTAAATTTGACAGAAAATTACAGCAACTCAATTATGACATGACTACTAATGGCCCAGACTATTCAGGAATGAAGGTTTGGGTCACCCCATCAGGCAGAGAACCACAACCAGCTGAGGTGCTTGCAGAGGATAAAGGTAATACAAAATGGATGGTGGAAGAAGGTAGTTCTAAATACCAGCTATGACCATGTGACCAGTTGCAGAAACAAGAATTGTAATTGTTATGAGTATTTCTTCCTTGTATGTGTGCATCAAATATTTTTGTTTTCTTTTCTTGTAAAATATAAGATGTAAACAGGGCTAGTGCATTTTCGGTTGTACATGTGTTAGTTGTATCATGTTAGGCACAAGTATGACTTTATAATTGTCTTTATTTGGAGCCCTAGTGGTGCAGTGATTAAGAGCTCAGCTGCTAAACAAAAGACCACAAGTCTGAATCCACCAACTGCTCCTTAGAAATCCTATGGGCAATTGTACCCTGTCCTATAAGGTCACTATGAGTCAGAATCAACTTGATGGCAACAAGTTTGGGTTTGTTTGGTTTTTAGTTGTTTATTTTGTTTTGTTTTTTAATTTGGTTTTGTTTTGAGAGACAAAGTATGGTATAAGGAGATATGTACAGGTGCCAAGTTGACAAGGGGTGGACTATGATGGTTAAGTGTGTGTGTCAACTTGGCTGGGCCATGATTTTCAGTGGTTTGGCAGTTATGACGTAGTCTGTCAGTTATGTAAGGATGTAATCACTTCCATGATGGTATCTGATATAATATAATCTCCCCCATGATGAGATCTGCTATAAGCAGCCAATCAGTTGCAAGGGAGTTTCTTCAGGGGTATGGCATGCATCCAATGTACATGGACTTTTTGGCAAAGCTCACTGGCTTTGCTCTGCTCTAGATCCTACATTCGGCTCATCATCATTTGAACTTCAGTTCTTGTAACTTGAGCCAGCAGCCTGCCGTTTTACCTGCCAATCTTGGATAAGTCAGTCTCCACAGCCCGTAAGCCAACAGCCTGCCCTCTGACCTGCCAATCTTGGGTTGATCAACCCCTGCAGCTATGTGAGTCAGGAGAAGCCTCTAGCCTGATGCTTGATCCACAGACTTGAGACTTTCCAGCCTCTACAACCATGTGAGCCATTTCCTTGATATAAATCTCTCTTTGTACATTCCACATCCTGATTATTAATGGATGTTTTCAGCTGCTTCTTCACATTCTGAGTTATGCCACATCAGCACATGAAGGTCCTGAAAGCTTTATTCCATCCACATCATTAAGGTTGTCTCTACTTTGAGGAGGCAGCTCTTCCCCAGTCATATTTTGAGTGCCTTCCAACCTGAGGGGCTCATCTTCCAGCGCTATATCAGACAATGTTCCGTTGCTATCCATAAGGTTTTCACTGGCCAATTTTTTCATAAGGAGACACCAGGTCCTTCTTCCTAGTCCATCTTAGTCCGGAAGCTCAGCTGAAATGTGTCTACCATGGGTGACCCTGCTATTTGAAATACTGGTGGCATAGCTTTCAACATCACAGCAACATGCAAGCCACCACAGTGCAACAAGCATGGCAGTGTTAATAATAGTTGCTTTGAAATCTTTGTCTGCTAAGACAATGTCTATCAACTTTTTCCTGTGTATGAATTTCATTTGACTATTTTATTTTGGACTTGTATTTTTTGCTGAAAACTGGACATTTTAGATATATTGTAGCAATACCATATTATGATTCCCCCCTCTGGGAGCTGTGATTGTTTTTGTTTGTTTTTATATTTAATAACTTGCCTGGACTATTTCTATCTCTCCTGCAGTGCGCGACTGTTGATATCTCTTTTCAGTTTTGTTGTTGAAGTTGTTTATTTTTTCATTTTTAAACCTAGTTTCTTATGGGTTTCCCTTGAGTCAGCATAGTTTAGTGGTCAGTCAATGACTAGACAGATGTTTCTGCTTAAACATCTTCAGCCAATAGTAAAGTTTTCACCTTAGCTGATGGATCTATGTGTGACTTTGGGATGCATTCAACATTTAGACAGTTTACAAGTCTGCCCTAGTTTTTTCACACTGAGGTAGGGAAGACTAGCTCAAGAGGTCCTCAACAGCAAGCATGCAGCCTTTTGCATGTTGTATCTTATCAAGGCCCACTTTGGATATCTCAATCCCTGTTAAATTTTTGTCTGTTCTGCCATTCTGTTGTATTGTGACCTGAGACTATTTGTGACACTGACCTATCATGATTGTTTGCTACAAGATTGCTATTGTTTTCAACAACGTTCCTGGGTATGGAATTTTCCTCGCTCCACTCCAAATAAAGTAAATTCTCCCTGGCAGTAGAACTATAGTTCGCCAGTGCCTGTCCTTCCATAGTAGAATTTCCATCCATGGATGTGGGGGTGGTGAGATGGGGTAAACCCTTGACTAAAACACCACAGGCTTTCACTTTTCTTACCAACATTTAGTGTATTTTCTTGAATAAACATTTCTCAATTTGCTATATGATTTTGGTAAATTTACAGAGACTTTAATGATTATTTTTTACACTTTTGTCTAGTTTTACATTTGCTTTTGGGGGAGAGAATTTGCCAAGATTCTCGTTCAGACATTTAAGAAGTCCTGATCCTACACAAGGATTCAGATTAGAAAATATTAAAATAAGTATCCTAAACGGAAAAAAGTCTGGGAAAATATCATAAATATAAACAATAAGAAAATCTCCTTTGTTATCTAAAAGCCTAAGCTTTTGGGTTCTAAAGTATAATGCTATGAACCCAGTCACACAAGCCCTTGTCCACAAAATGAAGTCAAGCCTTATTTTTATATCCACGTTATGATGACATGAACCTCTCCCAGCTAATTGAGAGAAATTAACTCCCTTCGAAGTTGCTTCCAAATACCTCTTTGAGAATTCTCTAGGAAACTCTCCTACATGTGCTCAGCAACCTATCCCAAATGGCCCACCATGACTTCCTTTTTCTGCTCCACATCAAACGATCCTAGGAGATGACCACTGTTCTGGCCTAACTTCTATTCCCGAAGACTATGGTCAAATGCTCCTTTGAGGAGGGGACACAGTCCTCTCCTCAGCCACTTCATCTCAAGTATGTGTGGACTTTTCCAACTTCCCCAAGACAACTGTGGCTCTTACCAAAGCTTTAGGGAAATCTGGGGATACTTGAAGGGAAATTATATGAGTTAGGGTTTTAAATTAGTTGAAGTTCTAGTTACAAGCGCCAGAACTGACTCTGAGTAATTCAATCAGAAAAGGAATTAAATCAAAGAATATTTGCCAGATTGAAAAACTACACCTCAGGAGGCATCTGGCATATGCCCTGCTACCACTGTGGATGATCTCAGGACAAGGCAAATAGCACCCTGAACACTGACTGTGGCTGCCTCTGACACAGCAAATGTTCCCCATTCCCAGCTCTTTATTCCATTTTCAAACCACCTGGTTGGCCAGGATTAAGTCTTGTGCCCATTCAACAGCTGACAGAGGCCTGGCTTTGTAGTGGGAAACCTCTCAGTGCCCTCAGTACAAACCTAAACTCATATTTATTTGTCAACATGTCTTGTATATGCTTTAACCTCTGAATGCTTAGCACAGTGCCTAGCCCACAGCACATGCTCGGTACATATTCACTGAAAGGAGAACATCTTCTGAAATAACAAATCCACACACCAGTGGATGTGCTATGTTTAAGAGAAGAAAGGAAAGGCCTCCATTTGTCATTGTCTCTTTCTCATATATGTACTAGTATGTATATAAGAATGGAAGCAGGGCAGAGCCCTTAGGGAATTACGAACGGTACAGAGGGAAGGGACTTGTCGTAGGTCATGTCATGAGTTTGTGGTAGAGCAGACACTAGAGAGCAGGCATTCTGACTCCTTCCATTACCCTGCACTTTCCCATTTGGGGCTTCCAATTCTTCCTTCTTCAAGGGAGGAGGTTGCCGGCCAACAGGGGTGAACAATTCCTGTGATTACTCTGTCCAATATTGACCATGCCATCATGAGATTATATGTCCCCATCTCTCTCCCACCATACTGTGAGCTTTTTTATATATATAATTTTCATTGTGCTTTAAGTGAAAGTTTACAAATCAAGTCAGTCTCTCACACAAAAACCCATATACACCTTGCTACACACTCCCAATTACGCTCTCCCTTATGAGACAGCCCGCTGTCTCCCTCCACTCTCTCTTTTTGTGTGCATTTTGCCAGCTTCTAACCCCCTCCACCCTCTCATCTCCCCTCCAGGCAGGAGATGCCAACATAGTCTCAAGGATCCACCTGATCCAAGAAGCTCACTCCTCACCAGCATCCCTCTCCAACCCATTGTCTAGTCCAATCCATGTCTGAAGAGTTGGCTTCGGGAATGGTTCCTGTCCTGGGCCAACAGAAGGTCTGGGGCCATGACCCCAGGGGTCCTTCCAGACTGTGAGCTTTTTAAAGGCAAACTCCAAGACTGAATCCTCACTGGTTCCCAAGAGCTTCTAATGCTTTGTGCACAGTAGTTTCTCAAAGAAGTTCTCATGAATAAGTGAGTAAAAGCATACCTAGATAAGTAGGTTTGCAGGAATTCGGAAGTCTGGGAAGTTGTCTATAGCATTCCTCAAAAGCAGATACAAGGAATGTTCTCATCTCTTCCTGCTAAAAAAATCCTTCAGATGAACAATTCAGGGGGGACCTGTGACTTATTCTCTCCATCAATTCAAACACTACCTTCAGGTTCTTGTTCCTAAAATAGAATACATATACTTGTCTCAAAAGCAAGTCTCTAAGGATTGCTATGGGCAGGTAAGCTTCCTTGGCATTTTGAGACCACTTATAAGTCCCACATAAATCTGTGGAGGCTTTGTTTTCCTTGGCTCCTCCTTCTGATGTTGAAGTGATGAGCCAAGCATTAGGTAATATACACATATTATTGCTTATCAGTAAGCTGTTATCCTTATTTTACAGATGAGGAAACTAGAGTGGGGTCATGACATGATCCATGAACATACAATGCCTTCACAATGTTAAGGCTTCTCTGGACAAGATAAACAGTGCCAGCTCATCAACCCATAGTATTTATTTTTCATTCATTCATTCATCTCAAGAATAATTACTAACATAAAAGTTCCATAGACACATCCAAACTCCTTGAGGGAGCGAATTACTGAGCTGAGGGCTGTGGGGACCATGGTCTCAGAGAACATGTAGCTCAATCGGCATAACATAGTTTATAAAGAAAATGTTCTATATTCTACTTTGGTGAGTAGCATCTGGGGTCTTAAAAGCCTGTGAGTGGCCATCTAAGATATTCCACTGGTCTTACCCCTTTGTGAGCAAGGGAGAATGAAGAAAACCAAAGACACAAAAGGGAAAGATTAGCCCAAAGGACTAATAGGCCACAACTACCACTGCCTCCACCAGGCTGAGTCCAATACAACCAGATGGTGCCAGGCTACCACCACTGACCACTTTGGCAGGGATCACAATAGAGGGTCCCAGACAGAGCTGGAGAAAAATGTAGAACAAAATTCTAACTCAAAAAAAAAAAAAAGACCAGACTTACTGGCCTGACAGACACTGGAGAAACCCGAGCCTATGGCCCCTGGACACTCTTTTAGCTCAGTAATGAAGTCATTCTTGAGGTTCACCCTTCATTCAAAGATTAGACAGGCCCATAAAACAAAAGGAGACTAAAGGGGCACACCAGCCCTGTAGCAAGGACTAGAAGGCCGGAGGGAACAAGAAAGCTGGTAAAACGGAACCAAAGGTCAAGAAGCGAGAGTGTTTACATGTCACGGGGTTGTTAACCAATGTCATAAAACAATATATATACTACCTGTTTAATGAAAACTAGTTTGTTCTGTAAACCCTAAAGTACAATAAAATAATAATAATAAAAAGAATATTTATTGAGCACCAAACCTTATGCTGGAAGCAGGGGACATGCAGTTAAATAAGACACAAATCTGGCCCCATGCAGCTCAGTGTGTAGAGGAAACAAGTCACATGAAACACATCATGAATGGCAAGTTCCTCATGTGATCAACAAATAGGGGCCAGTGAAGGCTCCATTCATCTTTCAGTTTGTTGTACTGTGGTGCCTTGTGTGCTTCTATTATCCTGAAAGTTATGCCATCAGCATTTAAAATATCAGTAGTCACCCATCATGGACAGGCTTCAGAGAAGCTTCCAGATAAAGAAAGACTGGGAAGAAAGGACTGATGAAAATTCTAGAAATTAGCCAGATCACAACAAAATATTGTTCAATATAGACATATCTTCAGGAAAGACCAATTGCTAGAAAAGGACATCATGTTTGATAAAGTAGAGAGTCAATAAAGATGAGGGAAATCCTCAATGAAATGGATTGACACAATAGTCATGAAACTGGACCCACATAGCAAAGATCATGAAGATGGCACAGGACAAGGCAGTGTTTTATTCTATCATACAAAAGGTCACCATGAGTCAGAGCAGACTCAAACTAACAACAATATAGGAGAAGGCTTGGGGACAGAATGGAAAGGCCAGCTCACCCAACCATCCCCTAGCAAAACTCCTGGTACTGAATGTGGCTACTAGCTTGGCAGATCATCTTACTGTCTTGCTGAATATTAAGGCAGGAAGGTGACTTAAGGACTATCAACTCCAATCACTTCACTCTATAGATAGGCTATCTGTTTGGCTTGGGGTAGGATAACGACAAAATGAGTCCCCTGATTCTCAGACCATGGTCTCAATTTTTCCAGCTGTAGAGAGGCTAGCCAGACCTTGTAAAGAAGCCCAGGTTACTCTTTCTCCCAGTATCCTGATCATGTCACTCCCTGAGAACGGAGTCCCTGAGCTCCACATAGTCCCAAGCATAGGCAAGAGGAAGCAGGGCTTAACTGCAGCATCTGAGGAAAAAAATACATTAACTACAAGCTCATTTGTGTTTAAGTGTGTGAGCTAGCTGCTGAAGACGCCAAATAGATCCTAGCTTACCTTAATAGAAGAAGACAAGGAAGGAAAGACTGGCTCAAGCCACCGGGGTAAACTGAAGCTCATCCTCAGGGAATGACCAGTCCTTCAGGGGCTGATAACAATAGGGAGTGAGAATACCAACCATATTTCTGGCCTTTCAGACCCTAGAAGAATGAGGGGCTCTCACTGAAGAAGGCTGCAGGGGAACTGGCATCATCAGGGCAAAGCTAAAATCAAAATTTCTTCTTAAGCTAACCACCCCTCAAGTCTATAAAGCAATCATGTCAGGCTCACGACCCACTCAAACTTTAATTTGTTAAGATATCTCTCTGGCCAGCACAGATTCTGTAATTATAATTTCATTTATTTAAAGGCCTGTTTATTTCAGGAGATAAATTCAAATGGGCCACATCTTTGTGGACTGGTTGCTTTGGACACTGCTTTGCAAATATGTGATACCTTTGCACAATATCTGTGCAACATCAATGCTACTCTTCCACGCAAGTTTTTGAGTTACTACGGTTGGCATGGATGTTGTTGGAAATTTCCTTCAGTTTGACTGAGCTGTACAGAGGGTGGATACTGCTTGGCTGGAAATTATTTTCTTCCCTGACATACTGAACTTCGGCACAGGCCAGTCCTTATCGTGAAACTAGAGTAGAGAAAAACCAAGCACTACATTCAAACAAAGCAAGCCATGCTTGGCAGGCATATTTATTTTCATTGGGATAACTGTATCATTCTAACCAATTTTGATAGATACCATCTCAGCTTAATAGATGTAATTTAAAGAATTAGCAGTGTGCTGTATGTTGGGGAGAAAGGGGTCTGGTGCCTGGAGATAAAATTAGTGCTAATGTCCCACCCTAAGAGTCTATGTTAGCAGACTCAAAAACCTAATTCTGATCTCCCAGTGTCTGATAGAATGCCACTGCCTTTTATTGGATGTATTTTAAAAGTCATTCAAGTGTGGAATAAATTACAGTCAGAGAACTGTGAGGAAGACTCATATATAACACAATTTGATGGGCTGTTCACATGCTATGAGACATAATGAGAGCATAAAAAGCAACTACTAGATTATGAACCAATGTGAGTCTAAATCCCACTCCAAGGCAGCCAGAGTTTGTAAGCACACTGATAATTACCTACAGCATTGCCATCACCGCACCACCCACAGCTCCACGGTCACCAGTACTCTTGGTATGCCAATATGACCATCGCACATTTATTACCAATACCTGCACCACCATTACTACCCTCTGCACTTCCATTATTAATGTCTTAGATTCTTCTTGTCTTCCTGAACTGTAAAATTTGGAGTGCCCTGGAGATTAGTCCTCAGACCTCTTCTCTTATCTATATTCATGCTGTAGGTGCTCTCAACCAGTCCAATGGCTTTAAATACCTGTAAAAATGGTGTAGAGGAGGTGTCTGACCTCCTATAACTTCACAAGGGAAAAGAAGAATCAAGATCAACAGCCCAAGGCTAATTCCTATGAGGCAGAGGTCAGACAAGCCTCCTCTCTTTGCCATCTTGACCAGTTCTGACATCAACTGTCCCTCTCGCGGTATTCTACTTCTCTGCTAGGTTTGATAATTCATTGCAGTGGCCACACAGAACTCACAGACAATCCTCACAATTTATTAGGAAAGTAACAGGTTATAATTCAGGTCCAGGAACACTCAAGGATACAGTTCTTCCATTAGGACAGCCTCTTCCCAGCTATGCTCACAGGCACTCTTCTCCCTGGCTCTAGGCCTCTGCCCAAAGGCAGTCAGCTGTCTCTCTCCGTGGGCCGAGAAGTCTGCACCCTCTCCTGCTGCCAGGTCTTTGCTGCTGGGTCTGTGCTGCCACTTCTCGAGCTTCCTTTCTCTGTCTCCTGGGTCTAGGAACTTCTCAGCACAGGGACCCCAGGTCCAAAGGACATGCTGGCTCCTGGCTGTTCTTCTTTTTGGGTGGTGGGTTCCTCTTTTTCTCATCTCTGGGGTGGCTCATTTCAAGCCCAGCAGGATGGCAAACTGACCAATCCCTTTGGTGGGCCACAACTACCCAATCACTCAGTCCCACCCAGTCACCTGGGTAAGAATTACAAGACCATGGCAAGACAGGCCACAGAAAAACAATCCACTACACAGCAATACCACTAGCTACAATAATGACTCCCATATGCATGCTACTCACCTGAACTTCTTTCTGAACCTCAGACTTATATCCGACTGCTACATCTTCACCCAGATGTCTAAGATGCATCTCAAATGTAATTGTTCAAAATCTCTATCAGCCCTCCCATACCTGCTCCCCTTCCAGCCATTCTCATCTCAGTAAATGGCAACTCTATACTCTACGACCAGCTGCTTAGACTAAAATCTGGCAGCATCTTTTACACCTTGCTTTATTCAACATCCAGTATTTAACCTATCAACAAATTCTGTTGGCTCTACCTTTGAAATATATCTAGAATCCACTCACATCTCGTTGTCTCTGTCACTTCTGCCTCCATCCACATCACCTGGACTGCTGTGATGCCTTCTTACCTCACCTCCTCCTTCAACTCTTACCCTTCTTGTTTTTCACAGAAGCCAAAGTAATTCTTTTAAACATATATGAGATCATGTCACCCCTCTGCTCCAAATCCTCCAATGGCTTTCCAAGTGATGAGAATCAAATCCAAAGTCTGTAGAAGATTTCAATTTTATTAGAAGTTTTAGTAGACGATTTCTAATTTTAATTGAAACAGTTTTTTTGAACTTTTTACTTTGAAAATTTCCAAATATAGAGAAAAATAAGGAGTTCAGCAAATCTCCGTGAAGTCATCACCCAGCTTTAACAACCATTCAACATCTTTGCATTATCATTTTCACCTCTCATTTTTTTATAAATAATTTTTATTGTGCTTTAAGTGAAAGTTTGCAAATCAAGTCAGCCTCTCACACAAAACCCATATACACCTTGCTACACACTCCCAATTACTCTCCCCCTAATGAGACAGCCTGCTCTCTCCCTCCACTCACTCTTTTCCTGTCCTTTTCACCAGCTTCTAACCCCTTCCACCCTCTCATCTCCCCGCCAGGCAGGAGATGCCAACATAGTCTCAAATGTCCACCTGATCCAAGAAGCTCACTCCTCACCAGCAACCCTCTCCAACCCATTGTCCAGTCCAATCCATGTCTGAAGAGTTGGCTTCGGGAATGGTTCCTGTCCTGGGGCAACAGAAGGTCTGGGGGCCATGACCACGGGGGTCCCTCTGGTCTCAGTCAGACCATTAAGTCTGGTCTTATGAGAATTTGGGGTCTGCATCCCACTGCTCTCCTGCTCTCTCAGGGGTTCTCTGTTGTGTTCCCTGTCAGGGCAGTCATCGGTTGTAGCCGGGCACCATCTAGTTCTTCTGGTCTCAGGATGATGTAGTTGCTGGTTCATGTGGCCCTTTCTGTCTCTTGGACTCGTAATCACCTTGTGTCCTTGGTGTTCATTCTCCTTTGCTCCAGGTGGGTTGAGATCAATTGATGCATCTTAGATGCCTGCTTGCTAGCGTTTGAGACCCCAGACGCCACTCTTTAAAGTGGGATACGGAATGTTTTGTTAATAGATTTTTATTATGTCAATTGACTTAGGTGTCCCCTGAAACCATGGTCCCCAGACCCCTGCCCCTGCTACGCTGGACTTTGAAGCATTCAGTTTATTCAGGAAACTTCTTTGCTTTTGGTTTAGTCCAATTGTGCTGACCTCCCCTGTACTGTGTGCTGTCTTTCCCTTTGCCTAAAGTAGTTCTTATCTACTATCTAATTAGTGAATATCCTTCTCCCACCCTCATTCCCTCCCCCCTCTCGTAACCACAAAAGAATATTTTCTTCTCAGTTTAAACTGTTTCTCAAGTTCTTATAATAGTGGTCTTATACAATATTTGTCCTTCTGCAACAGACTAATTTCACTCAACATAATGCCTTCCAGGTTCCTCCATGTTATGAAATGTTTCACAGATTCCTCACTGTTCTTTATCGTTGTGTAGTATTCCATTGTGTGAATATACAAAAATTTATTTATCCATTCATCCGTTGATGGGCACCGTGGTTGCTTCCATGTTTTTGCTATTGTAAACAGTGCTGCAATAAACATGGGTGTGCATATATCTGTTCATGTAAAGGCTCTTATTTCTCTAGGATATATTCCAAGAAGTGGGATTGCTGGATCCTATGATAGTTCTATTTCTAACTTTTCAAGGAAGCACCAAATCGATTTCCAAAGCGGTTGTACCATTTGACATTCCCACCAGCAGTGTAGAAGTGTTCCAACCTCTCTACAGCCTCTCCAACATTTACTATTTTGTGTTTTTTGGATTAATGCCAGCCTTGTTGGAGTGAGATGAAATCTCATTGTAGTTTTGATTTGCATTTCTCTAATGGCTAATGATCGTTAACATTTCCACCTGTATCTGTTAGCTACCTGAATGTCTTCTTTAGTGAAGTTTCTATTCATATCTTTTGCCCATTTTTAATTGGGTTATTTGTCTTTTTGCAGTTGAGTTTTTGCAGTATCATGCAGATTTTAGAGATCAGGCGCTGATCACAAATGTCATAGCTAAAAACTTTTTCCCAGTCTGTAGGTAGTCTTTTTACTCTTTTGATGAAATCTTTGGATGAGCATAGGTGTTTAATTTTTAGGAACTCCCAGTTATCTAGTTTTTCTTCTACATTCTTTATAATGTTTTCTGTACTGTTTATGCCATGTATTAGGGCTCCTAACGTTGTCTCTATTTTGTCTCCCATGATCTTTATCGTCTTAGATTTTATATTTAGGGCTTTGATCCATTTTGAGTTAGTTTTTGTGAATGGAGTGAGGTATGGGTCTTGTTTCATTTTTTTGCAGATGGATATCCAGTTATGCCAGCACCTTTTGGGGACTTTGTCAAATATCAGCTGCTCATATGTGTATGGGTTTATGCCTGGATTCTCAATTCTGTTCCATTGGTCCATGTATCTGTTGTTGTACCAGTACTAGGCTGTTTTGACTACTGTGGTGGTATAATAGGTTCTAAAATCAGGTACAGTGAGGCCTCCCTCTTTGTTCTTCTTTTTCAGTAATGCCTTATTTATCCAGGGCCTCTTTCCCTTCCATATGAAATTGTTGATTTGTTTCTCCATCTCCTTAAAGAATGTCATTGGGATTTGGATCGGAATTGCATTAAATGTATAGATCGCTTTTGGTAGAGCAGACATTTTTATAATGTTAAGTCTTCCTATCCATGAGCAAGGTATGTTCTTCCACTTATGTAAGTCTCTTTTGGTTTCTAACAGAAGTGTACTGTAGTTTTCTTTGTATAAGTCTTTTACATCTCTGGTAAGATTTATTCCAAAGTATTTTATCTTCTTGGGGGCTACTGTAAATGGCATTGATTTGGTGATCACCTCTTCAATGTTCTTTTTGTTGGTGTAGAGGAATCCAACTGATTTTTGTATGTTTATCTTGTATCCCGATACTCTGCTGAACTCTTCTATTTGTTTCAGTAGTTTTCTGGAGGATTCCTTAGGGTTTTCTGTGTATAAGATCATGTCATCTGCAAATAGAGATACTTTGACTTCTTCCTTGCCAATCTGGATCCCCTTTGTTTCTTTATCTAGCCTAATTGCTCTGGCTAGGACTTCCAGCACAATGTTGAATAAGAGTGGTGATAAAGGACGTCCTTGTCTGGTTCCCGATCTCAATGGGAATGTTTTCAGGCTCTCTCCATTTAGGGTGATGTTGGCTGTTGGCTTTGTATAAATGCCCTTTATTATGTTGAGAAATTTTCTTTCTATTCCTATTTTGCTGAGAGTTTTTATCATGAATGAGTGTTGAACTTTGTCAAATGCCTTTTCTGCATCAATTGATAAAATCATGTGATTCTTGTCTTTTGTTTTATTTATGTGGTGGATTACATTAATTGTGTTTCTAATGTTGAACCATCCCTGCATACCTGGTATGAATCCCACTTGGTCATGGTGAATTATTTTTTTGATATGTTGTTGAGTTCTATTGGCTAGAATTTTGCTGAGGATTTTTGCATCTACATTCATGAGGGATATAGGTCTATCATTTTCTTTTCTTGTAGTGTCTTTACCTGGTTTTGGCATCAGGGATATGGTGGCTTCATAGAATGAATTTGGTAGTATCCCGTTCTTTTCTATGCTCTGAAATACCTTTAGCAGTAGTGGTGTTAACTCTTCTCTGAAAGTTTGGTAGAATTCTCCAGTGAAGCTGTCCGGACCAGGGCTTTTTTTTGTTGGGAGTTTTTTTTTTTTTTTTTTTTAATAATTTTTATTGAGCTTTAAGTGAAAGTTTACAAATCAAGTCCGTCTGTCACATATAAGCTTATATACACCTTACTCCATACTCCCACTTACTCTCCCCCTAATGAGACAGCCCGCTCCCTCCTTCCAGTCTCTCCTTTCATGACAATTTTGCCAGTTTCTAACCTTCTCTACCCTCCTATCTCCCCTCCAGACAGGAGATGCCAACGCAGTCTCAAGTGTCCACCTGACACAAGTAGCTCACTCTTCGTCAGCATCTCTCTCCAACCCATTGTCCAGTCCCTTCCATGTCTGATGAGTTGTCTTCGGGAATGGTTCCTCTCCTGGGTCAACAGAAGGTTTGGGGACCATGACCGCCGGGATTCCTCTAGTCTCAGTCAGACCATTAAGTCTGGTCTTTTATGAGAAATTGGGGTCTGCATCCCACTGATCTCCTGCTCCCAGAGGGGTTCTCTGTTGTGCTCCCTGTCAGGGCAGTCATCGGTTGTGGCTGGGCACCATCTAGTTCTTCTGGTCTGTTGGGAGTTTTTTGATTACCTTTTCAATCTCTTCTTTTGTTACGAGTCTGTTTAGTTGTTCTACCTCTGTTTGTGTTAGTTTAGGTAGGTAGTGTGTTTCTAGGAATTCATCCATTTCTTCTAGGTTTTCAAATTTGTTTTAGTTTTTCATAGTAGTCTGATATGATTCTTTTAATTTCAGTTGAGCCTGTTGTAATATCGCCCATCTCATTTCTTATTCGGGTTATTTGCTTCCTCTCCTGTTTTTCTTTTGTCAGTTTGGCAAATGGTCTATCAATTTTGTTGAGTTTTTCAAAAAACCAGATTTTGGTCTTGTTAATTCTTTCAATTGTTTTTCTGTTTTCTATTTCATTTAGTTCAGCTCTAATTTTATTATTTGTTTTCTTCTGGTGCCTGTGTGTTTCTTTTGTTGCTCTCTATTTGTTTAAGTTGTAGGGATAATTCTTTGATTTGGGCCATTTCTTCTTTTTGGATGTGTGCATTTACTGGTATAAATTGGCCTCTGAGCACCGCTTTTGCTGTGTCCCAAAGGTTCTGATAGGAAGTGTTTTCGTTCTCATTGGAGTCTCTGAATTTCTTTATTCCATCCTTAATGTCTTCTATAATCCAGTCTTTTTTGAGCAGGGTATTGTTCATTTTCCAAGTGTTTGATTTCTTTTCCCTGCTTTTCCTGTTATTGATTTCCACTTTTATGGCCTTATGGTCAGAGAATATGCTTTGTAATATTTCAGTGTTTTGGATTCTGCTAAGGCTTGATTTATGACCTAATATGTGGTCTATTCTAGAGAAAGTTCCATGTGCACTAGAAAAGAAAGTATAGTTGGTTGCTGTTGGGTGGAGTGTTTTGTATATGTCTACGAGGTCAAATTGGTTGATTTTGGGATTTAGATCTTCCATGTCTTTATTGAGCTTCTTTCTGGATGTCCTAAGTCCTTCACCGAAAGTGGTGTGTTGAAGTTTCCTACTATTATTGTGGAGCTGTCTATCTCACTCTTCAATGCTGATAGAGTTTGTTTTATGTATCTTGCTGCCCTGTCATGGGGTGCATAAATATTTAATGTGGTTACATCTTCTTGGTGTATTGTCCCTTTAATCATTATATAGTGTCCTTCCTTATCCTTTCTGATGGATTTAACTCTAAAGTCTATTTTGTCAGAAATTAATATTGCCACTCCTCCTCTTTTTTGATTGTTGTTTGTTTGATATGTTTTTTTCCATCCTTTGAGTTTTAGTTTGTTTGTGTCTCTAAGTCTAAGGTGTGTCTCTTCTAGGCAGCATATAGACGGATCTTGTTTTTAAATCCATTCTGCCACTCTATCTCTTTATTGGTGCATTTAGTCCATTTACATTGAGGGTAATTATGGATAGGTATGAATTTAGTGCTATGATTTCGATGCCTTTTTTTGTGTGTTGACAGTTTCTTTTTCTCACTTGATTTTATGTGCTGAGTAGATTTTCTTTCTTTGTTGTCCTTTCCTCATATTTGTTGTTGTTGATTTTGTTTCTGCTGAGTCTGTACTTTTCCCTTGTATTTTATTTTGATGAGTAGGATAGTTTGTCTCCTTTGTGGTTACCTTATTATTTACCCTTATTTTTGCAAATTTATAACTAACTTTTATTTCTTTGTATCGTAGTATCTTCCTCTCCATATGCAAGGTGTACAGTTACATTTCTTAGTCCCTCTTTATTATTTTAATGTTTGTCTTTTTATATAATAACATTGCCGTTACCCTGTTTTGGGTTTTTTTTTTTTTTAATCTTGTTTTTTTTTTTTTTGGATTTCCCTGTCTGGGTTGACTTCTGGTTGCTCTGCCCAGTGTTCTAGTCTTGGGTGGATACCTGATATTATTGATTTTCTAACCAAAGTACTCCCTTTAGTATTTCTTGTAGTTTAGGTTTGGTTTTTACAAATTCCCTCAACTTGTGTTTATCTGGAAATGTCTTAATTTCACCTTCATACTTAAGAGACAGTTTTGATGGATATATGATTCTTGGCAGGCAATTTTTTTCCTTCAATTTTTTTAATATGTCATCCCATTGCCTTCTTGCCTGCATGGCTTCTGCTGAGTAGTCTGAGCTTATTCTTATTGGCTTTCCCTTGTAGGTGACTTTTCTTTTATTACTCGCTGCTCTTATAATTGTCTCCTTATCTTTGGTTTTGGCAAGCTTGATTATAATATGTCTTGGTGACTTTCTTTTAAGATCTACCTTATGTGGAGTTCAGTGAGCATCTTGGATAGATATCTTCTCATCTTTCACAATATCAGGGAAGTTTTCTTCCAACAAACCCTCAACAATTTTCTCTGTATTTTCTGTTATCCCTCCCTCTTCTGGTACTCCAGTCACTCGTAGGGTATTTCTCTTGATAGAGTCCCACATGATTCTTAAGGTTTCATCATTTTTTTTAATTCTTTTATCTGATTTTCTTCAAATATATTAGTGCCAAGTGATTTATCTTCAAATTCAGAAATTCTAGCTTCTACTTGCTCAATTTTACTCCTCTGACTTTCTATTGAGTTGTCTAATTCTGTAATTTTCTTGTTAATCTTCTGAATTTCTGATTGCTGTCTGTCTATGGATTTTTCCAGCTTATTAAACTTTTCATTATGTTCCTGAATAATCTTTCTGAGTCCTTCAGTTGCTTTATCTGTGTGTTCCTTGGCTTGTTCTGCATATTGCCTCATTTTCTTCCTGATGTCTTGACGGGTTCTGTATATTAAACTTTCGTATTCTGCATCGGGTAATTCCAGGAATGTACTTTCATCTAAAAGATCCCTGGATTCCCTGTTTTGAGAGCCTGTTGAGGTGATCATGGCATGTTTCTTTATATGACTTGATATTGACTGTTGTCTCTGAGCCATCTATAAGTTATTGTATTAGTTTATGCTTGCTTACTGTGTCATAGCTGCTTGCTTTGTTTTGTTTTGGTATACCCCTATGGGTTACTTTAGTGAGCTAGCTTGATTATTTTCACCTTTGGAGCTCTGGTATCCTGTCCCCAGCTGGCTAGAGCTATTATCAGGTATATCAGTCTAGGAGTCCATTCAGTTTTCTTGTATGAATTCAGCTCAGCTTTCCAGGTAGCTGATATCAATTGTGTGGTACAGGCTTTGTCCTACAGTCTTAGAGGGGCAGGGGTGATTGGCGTATATACCCACATCTGATTGCAGCAGGGGCTCACACTCTGAACAAGGCAGGGGGCTGAGAACCAACCCCCAAGTGTCTCTGAGGAAAACACTTCTCTGTTCCCTACAGGGTGCTGGTGGGTGGGCTCTGCGGAGGCACTCTGCATGGGCACCCACAGATTTTGTTGTAAGGACTGGGAGGTACCAGATATCCCTGAGCCCCTGTCGTGGGTGGCTGGGTGACACAAGTGGAGCCACCAGTCCTTAGGTCCCTGTTGTGGGTAGGTGAGGACCTTGTTTAATAGGCAAAGCAATGTCAAATGTCAAACACTCACCTCTCCACCACACCGCTGAAATGGTTGGAGTTTGCCAACAAGGGCCTATTCTCCCGAAATTGGGCCACACAGGTCCATGCAGAAGGGAAAGGTGCTCAAGGTCCACAGACGGTTTATGCCTGGACAGGAGCCGCTTCTGCCCTGAGCTTCCCCAGTTAATGGAGTTAGCAAATATCTTTTCCCCCCATTTGGAAATTTTTTTCCTTCCCCAAGGCCAGGAGGACGGCTCCAGGTGCTCACCAGGGTCTATCTCAGGCCTAGGGATTCAGCCACTGAAGCTGGGTTGGGGGTGGGAAGGGCGTGGTAAAATATACACAAGTACTTAACTTTTGCCAAGAGTGCCTTTCTGCTCAGGTTCTGGAGGTGTGAGTGGGCTGTGTGGCTGGCTGCTTCTCCCTGAGGAAACTGTGGCTCAGCACTAGCACCAGCCTGCCGCCGCCACCGCTCCGGGAATGGTGCCTGAGGGCTCCCCGCGATTCGGGTCCAGCAACTCCTCTCTGCTTCTGAACAGTCTCTTCCTTCCCCTGCCCCTCAGTTCGTTGTCTAAGCTTGCCTTTGATGCTCAGAGCTCCCAGCTTGTCACAAATATACTCGTTTCACTTGTTTTTTTGGGTCCTTGTTGTAAAGAGGGCTCAACGAAAGTGTCTGTTCCGCCATCTTGACTCAGCCTTGAAACAGTTTTCAGGAATTCATCAATAAGGAATATTCTTGGGAAGGGGAAGGAATTAGCAACATCCATCTGATTCAATGAAAGAATTAAAATAAAAAATGGCAACAAAAAACATTTTCAGTAGCAGACTTGAAAAGTAAAAGAGGAAGTTCCTAGAGACCAGCCCCACAAGAAGCTATAAGTAAGGTGTATATGATTGCCTTCAAAACTAAACTATAAAATCAGTCCATAGTGTCTTGGAAATACGCAAATTCATCTTAAAAGACAGGGAATTATGCAATCCAGTTTTAGCAAAATGTATATGGCACTTGCTATATTCCATGTTTCTAAGCAGCTAGCGTGTTTCTAAGTACTTTATAATCCTCAAAACAACCATATGTCCATTTTATAGCTGAAGAAACTGAGACACAAAAAGGTTAAGTAATTGCTCAAAGCTACACAAATAAGAAGTGGCAGAATTGGTGTACAAGACAAGAAGTCTGGCTACAGAGGCCATGCTATCAACCACTAATCTTATTTGTCTCTTGCTCTGCTGCCGTATTATCTTATCTAAAAGAAGGGATGTGTTGTGTGTATGAGTGGTTGGGGAGTGGAGCATTCTGATTAACCGCAGAAGCTCAGAACAAGGGAAGTCACAAAGGCAGCATGAGCATGGCAAAAGGGTCTTCTTACTTCAATCCCATTGGCAAAGCCTTGCTTCATAAAGTAGGGTAGAAACCTGGCACGTCCCTTATAGTACATGTAGGTTGTCTTAAAAAGGAGCCCTAGCGGTATAATGGTTAAGGGTTGTATGTTAACCAAAAGGTTGGCAGTTTGAACCCATCCAGTTGCTCTGAGGGAAAGAAGACCTGACAATCTGCTCCCGTACAGATTACAGTCTAAATAAACCCTATGGGGCAGTTCTACTGTGTCACATTGGGTCACTATGAGTCAAAAATCAACTAAACAGTACCTAAAACAACAACAGGCTGTCTTAGCCTGATGCCCTGGCAATCAGATAATATGATGACCTCTCTTTGTTCTGAATCCAGACTCCCTAAGCCAGAAGCTGGTGGCCCATGTGGGTCTGCCCTCTAGAACAGGAGGCACTGGTTTGTGGGCAGGAATGTTCTAGTCTGCACAAATGATGTAAATTAACAAATTGTCATGTGCTTTTTATTTCTGTTTTTGTGTGTTAGCCAATATAATCAGCTTCTCTCAGCCAGATTAATAGTGAGGCATGGGAGAAATCAGATTCCTGGCCTAGCGAGGATGATTTACCAGGTAAATTTTCCACAATAAATGCCATCTCCTGAGGTACTTGGTAGGCAGCCATCAAGTCTCCTTGGGACTTCCTTCTACATGCCATTCATTTGAACATCCCACTGACAGTGTAGAAAAGCAGGACCTTCGTGCTGGGAAAGGGCGTGAATCACATATACTGAAACCCTGGTGGCGTAATGGTTAAGTGCTACGGCTGCTAACCAAAGGGTCGGCAGTTCAAATCCACCAGGACCTCCCTGGAAACTCTATGGGACAGTTCTACTCTGTCCTATAGGGTCACTATGAGTCAGAATCAACTCGACGGCACTGGGTTTGGTTTTTTTGGTTTCGTAATGGGTGGAGCTCACCTCATTCTCCAACATTGCCTTTGGAGCTTGGTTCAACTGGATGATTTCTTTTTCCAAATACATCCAGAAATTTATGTGTGAGAGAGAACACTCCAAGGAGAAAAGAGATTAGAATTCTTCTCTTACTGTAAATCCCTCCTTGAAGTTCAAGATAAAAAAAAAAAAAACCTGTTTGAAAGATTCAGTGGCCTACAACTCAGGCTTCATTGTAAGTGAAACAATTACACAGCATTGGCTAAATGAAAGGACTCACAAGACTCTACATTTTATGTTCACAAAAGGCTTAAATAAAGGTAACGGATATAACAAAAGGAAGAAAACACAGGAAATCATAGAGAGGTCTGAAACTTCCAGACACAGCCTCCAAGGACCCTTTCTCAGTTGCAGAAGACATATTTTATCTTTGAAATATAAGCCACCAAGATATGTACAACATATCTCATCTCAGGGGAGCCAAGGCACAATTGCTATTAACATGAAGTGGGCTCTAGCTCCAGGCACAGAACAATACTGCGAGCAATACAGCCACGTGTCTGAAGTGATATAACCGTAGAATTAAAGAGCTGCAGCCACTGGAGACTGGGGAGTTTTACAGTGAACCACCATGACTGAAACTGACCCAGAGAAAAAGAATGCCCTCTTGATTACATTGAAGAGCAAGCTATCTTTTCAACTTTGCCTACACTTTAACTCTTGAGCCTGTCCACTTCTCTCTGCATCTACTATCACACCCCTATTCCAAGCCACTTTCATTTCTCATCTGGACCGTTATCATTGCCTCCCGCCTGGAGTCACTACTACATGCCTCTTACCTGTGATGAACATAGTGAATTGGCACCCAACATTTATTCCAACGCTTTCTAGGTCTGTCTTCCTCTCCAGCAAAGACTAAAAGGAAAAATTAAATTTTCCACATCTCCTTACACCTATTCCATATGCAAATTAGGTTCTACCAATTAGATGACTTCATGCAAGATAGTGAAGGCAGAAAGAGTCATGAGCCATCTTCCTTCTGTCTCAGCTGTTTTTGGTGGCACAAATACTAGTTTTCTCCATAGCAGTAGTCCAGTGTCTAGCCACCAGCTTTGTGGGCATTGGGAGGCACTACTGCTGTTATAGTAGGAGGCTCCTAATATTGGATCACAGCACTGGTGATTTTTTTTTCCTTTTTTTTTTTTGAGGTATAATTTGTATGCAGTAAAACACAGAAATCTTGTGTACAGCTTGATGAATTTTTACCTGTATAAACACCTGTGTAACTCCCACCCAGACCAAATAGGGAACATTTTCTTCACATCAGAAGGCTCCCTTGTGCTCTTTCCAGTCAAAACTCACCTCTCAAGAGCCAAACATTGTTACAATTTTTATCACTATAGATTAGTTTTGCATGTTCTTGAACTTTATATAAAGGAATCATATAGTATATGTACTTCAGCATTTCTTTTTTTGCTCAACAAAATATCTTAGACATTTATTCAATTTGTTGCATGATTAGTAACTTGTTCTTTTTTAATGTTGAGAGGTATTACATTACATGCATATACCACAATTTGTTTATTAATTCCTCTGTTAAATAATCAGGTTATTTCCAGTTTGGGGGGAGGGTTGTGAATTAAACCTATGAACATTCCTATACAAGTATTTTTTGGACACATGCACTCATTTTTTCTTTGATAAGACCCAAGAGTAAATTTGCTGAGTCATAGTGCAGTTTTGTGTTTAATTTTATTAGAAACAGTCAAAAAAAATTCTACAGCAATTGTCCCATTTTACATGCCTACTGGCAGAACATGAGAATTCCAGTTACTTCACATCCTGGTCAAAAAATAAAATTGCTATTCCCTTTAATTTTAGTAATACTGGTAGTTCATGTAGTAGTGTTCATTGTGGTTTTAATTTACATTTCCCTGATAACTAATGATGTTAGCAAATTTTTGTGGGTATATCGGCCATTTATATACTTTATGACTTGCCTGCTTATGTCTTTCACCCACTTTTCCTTCTTTCCTTCCACCCTTTTCCTTGAGTCCTTGTAAGATACAAGTACTACAAACCTAAAGAACCCAGAAATAGTCCCATACAAAAATAGTGAACTGATTTTTTACAAAGGCAATTCAAAAGATAAAGTGTAAATTCAAAAGATAAAGTGTAGCCTTTTGAATAAATGGTGTTGGAGCAACTTTTTTGTGTGTGTGTGTGCTTTGTTTACAGCTCAAGTCAATTTCTCATACAAAGATGTACATACATATTGTTATGTGACACTAGTTGTAATCCCTATAATGTGACAACACACTTCCCCTTTGCACCCTGGGTTTTCCATGTCCCTCCGACCAGCTTTTGTCCCTTCCTGCCTCCAGACAGTAGCCGCCCATTTGGTCTCAGTTATATGCTTGAACTAAGAAGCAAACCCTTCACAAGCATAATTTTATGTTTTATAGTCCAGTCTGGTCTTTGTCTGAAGGGTGGGCTTTGGGAACGGTTTTAGTTCTGTGTTAACAGAGCATTCGAGGGCCATGGCTTCGGGGGTTCGTCCAGTCTCAGTCAAACCATTAAGTCTCGTCTTTTTATGAGAATTTGAGTTCTGCTCCATACTTTTCTCCTGCTCCATAGGGGGCTCTCTGTTGTGTTCCCTCTCAGGGCAATCATTGGTGGTAGCTAGGCACCATCTAGTTCTTCTGGTCTCAGGCTGATGGAGTCTCTGGTTTATGTGACCCTTTTGTCTCTTGGGCTAATATTTTCCCTGTGTCTTTGGTGTTCTTCATTCTCCTTTGCTCCTAGTGACTTGGAACCAACTGATGCATCTTAGATGGCCACTCGCAAGCTTTTAAGATCCCAGATGCCACTCACCAAAGTGGGATGTAGAACATTCTCTTAATAAACTTGTTACGCCAGTTAACCTAGATTTCCCCCAAAACCATGGTCCCTAGACCCCAACCCAAGCTAACCTGTCCCTCGAAAAGTTTGGCTGAATTCAGGAAACTTCTTAGCTTTTGGTTTAGTCCAGTTGTGCTGACTTCCCCTTTATTGTGTGTTGTCCTTCCCTTCACCTAAGATGATTCTTGTCTACTATCTAGTTAGTGAATTCCCCTCGCCCTCCCTCCCCATCCTCATAACCATCAAAGAATGTTTTGTTCTGTGTCTAAACCTTTTCTTGAGTTCTTATAATAGTGATCCCATACGATATTTGTCCTTTTTCAACTGACTAATTCCACTCAGCATAAAGCATTCCAGATTCATCCATGTTATGAGACATTTGGCAGATTCATCACTATTCTTTATCGTTGTGTAGTATTCCATTATGTGCATGTACCATAATTCATTTACCTGTTCATCTGATGGGCACCTAGATTGTTTCCATCTTTTTACTATTGTGAACAGTGCTGCAATGAACATAGGTGTGCATATATCTATTCCTGTGACAACTTTATTTCTCTAGGGTATATTCCTAGGAACGGGGTTGCTGGATCGTACGGTATTTCTATTTCTAGCTTTCTAAGGAAGCACTATTTCATTTTCCAAAGTGGTTGTACCATTTTACATTCCCACTAGCAGTAAACAAGAGTTCCAATCTCCCCACAACCTCTCCAACATTTGTTACTTTGTGCCTTTTGGGTGAGTGCCAGTGTTGTCAGGGTGAAATCGTATCTCAATGTTCTTTTTATTTGCATTTCTCTAATGGCTGATGATCATAAGCATTTCCTCATGTATCTATTAGCCACCTGAATGTCTTCTTTGGTGAAGCGTCTCTTCATACCCATTGTGCATTTTATAATTGGGTTATTTGCTTTTTGTTGTTGAAGTGTTGCAGTAGTTTGTAAATTTTAGAGATTAGAACCCTTAACAGATATGACACAGACAAAAATATTTTCCCAGTCTGTAGGTTGTCTTTTTACTCTTTTGGTGAAGTCTTTTGATGAGCATAAGTGTTTGATTTTTAAGAGCTCCCAGTTTTCTAGTCTCTCTTCTGGTGTTTGTACATTGTTTGTTATGGTTTGTATTCTGTTTATGCCATGTATTAGGACTCCTAGCATTGTCCTTATTTTTTCTTCCATGATCTTTATCATTTTAGGTTTTATATTTAGGTCTTTGATCCATTTTGAGTTAGTTTTTGTGCATGGTGTGACATGTGGGTATTATTTCATATTTTTTGCAGATTATTATCCAGTTATGCCAGCACCATTTGTTAGAGACTGTTTTTTCCCCCATTTAATGGACTTCAGGCCTTTGTCAAATATCAGCTGCTCATAGGTGGATGAATTTATGTCTGGATTCTCAATTCTGTTCCATTGGCCTACATATCTACTGTTATACCAGCACCAGGCTGTTCTGACTACTGTGGCGGTATAATATATTCTAAAATCAGGCAGCATGAGGCCTCACAATTTGTTCTTCTTCAGTAATGCTTTACTTACGAGGTGCCTCTTCCCTTTCCATGTGAAGCTGGTGATTTTTTTCTCCATCTCACTAAAAATGTCATTGGAATTTGGATCAGAATTACATTGTATCTATAGATCACTTTGGGTAGAATTGACTTTTTCACAATGTTGAGTCTTCCTATCCATGAGCATGGTATGTTTTTCCACTTATGTAGGTCTCTTGGTTTCTTGCAGTAGGGTCTTGTAGATTTCTTTATATAGGTCTTTTAGATCTCTGGTTAGATTTATTCCTAAGTATTTCATCTTCTTGGGGCTATTGTAAATGGTATTGATTTGGTGATTTCCTTTTCAAAGTTCTCTTTGTTGGTGTAGACAAGTCCAACTGATTCTGTATTTTTATCTTGTATCCTAATACTTTGTTGAAATCTTCTGTTAGTTCTAGTAGTTTTCTTGTGGATTCTTTGGGGTATTCTGTATATAAGATCATATCATCTCTAAATAGAGATACTTTTACTTCTTTCTTACCAATTTGGATGTTTTTATTTCTTTTTATTACCTTATTGCTCTGGCTAGGACCTCCAGCACAATGTTGAATAAGAGTGGTGGTAAAGGCATCCTTGTTTGGTTCCCGTTCTCAAAGGCAATTCTGTCAGACTCTCCGCATTTAGGATGATGTTGGCTGTTGGCTTAGTATAAATGCTCTTTACCATGTGAAGGAATTTCCCTTCTATTCATATTTTATCATGAATAGGTGTTGGGCTTTGTCAAATGCCTTTTCTGCATCAATTGGTAAGATCATGCAATTCTTCTCTTTTGTTTTATTTATGTGATGGATTACATCAATTGTTTTTCTAATGTTGACCCATCCCTGCATACCTGATATGAATTCCACTTGGTCATGATGAATTATATTTTTGATATGCTGTTGAATTCTATTGGCTAAAATTTTGATAAGGATTTTTGTGTCTATGTTCATGAGGGAAACTGATCTGTAATTTTCTTTTTTAGTAGTGTCTTCACCTGGTTTTGGTGTCAGGCTTATGCTGGCCTCATAGAATGAGCTCAGGGGTATTGCATGCTTTTCTGCTCTGAAATACCTTTAGTAGTACTGGTGTTAACTCTTAAAGTTTGGTAGAATTCTCCAATGAAGCTGTCAGGGCCAGAGTTTTTTTTTGTTGGGAGTTTTTTTAATTACCTCTTCAATCTCTTCTTTGTTACAGGTTTAGTTGTTTTGTTTGTTTTCTACCTCTGTTTGTTTAACCCTGCTGGTGGAGTGGTTAAGTGCTATGGCTGCTAACCAAAAGTCTGCAGTTCAAATCCACCAGGTGCTCCTTGGGAACTCTATGGGACAGTTCTACTCTGTCCTATAGGGTCACTATAAGTCGGAATTGGCTTGAGAACAATGGGTTTTTGGTTTTGAGTTTGTGTTAGTTTAGGTAGGTAGTATGTTTCCAGAAATATTTCTGTCTTAGTTATCTAGTGTTGCCATAACAGCAATACCACAAGTATTTAACAAAGAAAAATTTATTTCCTCACAATAAGTAGGCTAAAAGTCCAAATTCAGGGTGTCAGCTCCAGAGGAAGACTGTCTCACTCAGTCGGCTCTGGAGGAAGGTCTTTGTCCTCAATCTTCCCCTGGACTAGGAGCTTCTCTGCACAGGAACCCCAGGTCTAAAGGACACGCTCTGCTCCCAGTGCTTCTTTCTTGGTGGTATGAATTCCCCAACTGTCTGCTTGCTTCCCTTTCCTTTTATCTCTTGAGAGATAAACAGTGGTGCAGGCCACACCCAAGGGAAACTCCTTTTACCTTAGATCAGGGAGGTGACCTGAGCAAGGGTGGTGTTACAGTCCCACTCGAATCCTCTCAACATAAAATTAGTCACAAAATAGAGGACAGCCACACAATACTGGGAATCATAGCCTAACCAAGTTGATACACACATTTTTGGAGGAACATAATTCAATCCATGACACTGTCCTTTTCCTCTAGGCTTTCAAATTTACTGGAATACAATTTTTCATAGTATTCTGTTACGATTCTTTTACTTTCAGTTGGATCTGTTGTGATATCAGCCACCTCATTTCTTATTCAGATTATTTGCTTCCTCTCCTGTTTGTCTTTTGTCAGTTTGGCTAGTGATTTATCAATTTTGTTGATCTTTTTGAAGAACCAGCTTTTGGTCTAGTTGATGCTTTCAATTGATTTTCTATTCTCTATTTCATTTATTTCTGCTCTAATTTTTATTATTTGCTTTCTTCTGGTGCCTGAGGTTCATTTTGCTGCTCTCTTTCTATTTGTTCGAGTTGTAAGGTTAAAGTTTTGATTTTGGCCTTTTCTTCTCTTTGGATGTGTGCATTTATTGCTATAAATTGACTTCTGAGCATTGCTTTTGCTGTGTTCCAAAGGTTTTGGTAGGATGTGTTTTTATTCTCATTTGATTATACGAATTTCTTTATTTCATCTTTGATTTCTTCTATAACCCAGTAGTTTTTGAGCAAACTGTTGTTCAGTTTCCATGTATTTAATTTTTTTTCCACCTTGCTTTTTCTGTTATTGATTTCTATTTTTATGACTTTATGGTCAGAAAAGATGTTTTGGATTCTGTTAAGGCTTGCTTTGTGGCCTAATATGTGGTCTATTGTGGAGAATGTTTCATGTGCATTGGAAAAGAAAGTACACTGTGTGGCTGTTGGGTGGAGAATCCTGTATATGTCTATGAGATCAAGTTGGTTGATTGTGGCCCTTAGATCTTCTGTGTCTTTATTGAGCTTCACTCTAGATATTCTGTCCTTCACTGAAAGTGGTGGGTTAAAGTTTCTATTACTATTGTGAAGCTGTATATTTCTGTTTTCAATGCTGTTTGAGTTTGTTTTATGTATTTTGAAGCCCTGTCATTGTGTGCATAAATATTTATTATGGTTATGTCTTCCTGGTGTATTGACCCTTTAATCATTATATTGTGTCCTTCCTTATCCTTTGTGGTGGGTTTTCCTTTAAAGCCTATTTTGTCAGAGATTAATGTGGCCACTCCCGCTCTTTTTTGATTGTTGTTTGCTTTATATTTTTTTCTGTCCTTTGAGTTTTAGTTGTTTGTGTCTTTGAGTCTAAAGTGTGTCTCTTGTAGGCAGCATATAGACAGATGGTTTTTTTTTTTTTTAATCTATTCTGCCAGTCTCTGCATCTTTATTGGTGCATTTAGTCCATTAATATTCAGTGTGATTATTGACAGGTAGAGTTTAGTGCTGTCATTTTGATATATTTGTGTGTGTGGTGTTGACAGTATCTTTGTTCCACTTAATTTTCTGTAATGAGTCACTTTTCTTTATGTATTTTCTTTTCATCCTTTTCATTGTTAATTTTGCATTTGCTGAGTCTTTATGTTTTTCTTCTTTTTTATTTTGCTGTGTAGATTTGTTAGTTTCCTTTGTGGTTACCTAAAAATTTGCCTCTATTTTTCTAAGTTTAAACTAATCTTTTATTTCTTGATATCACCTTAACTTCCTCTCCATGTGAAAGTTCCATCACTATCTATTTAAAAGTCCCTCCTTTTTGTTTTAATGTTGTCATCTTTTGCATGTGGACGTCTGTTTCCCTATTTTCAGTGCTTTAGCTTTGACTTATTTTTGTGACTTCCCTATCTGGGTTGATATCTGGTTGTTCTGTCCTGTTTTCTAGTCTTGGTTTATTATCTGATATTATTGATTCTCCAGCTGGAGGACTTCCTTTAGTATTTCTTTTCATTTTGGTTTGGTTTTTGCAAATTCCCTTAACTTCCATTTATCTGGAAATGCCCTGATTTCACCTTCATATTTGAGAGACAGTTTTGCAGGATATATAATTCTTGGCTGGCAATTTTTTCCCTTCAAGGCTTTATATACGTCATCCTATTGCCTTCTCGCCAGCATGGTTTCTGCTGAGTAGTTAGAACTTAGCCTTATTGACTCTCTTTTGTAGGTGACTTTTCATTTACCCCTAGCCACTCTTAAAATTCTCTCTTTACCTTTGGTTTTGGCAAGTTTGATTATAGATTATAATATGCCTTGGTGACTTTCTTTTGGGATCTACCCTGTGTGGGGTTTGATGAGTTTCTTGGATAGATATCTTCTCCTCTTTCATGATATTAGGGAAGTTTTCTGCCAACAAATCTTCAACAATTCTCTAACCACTCATGTATTATTCCTCTTGACAGAGTTCTACATAGTCTTAGGGTTTTTCTTTCATTTTTAAAATTCTTTTACCTGATTTTTCCTCAAATAAGTTGGTCTCCAGTGCTTTATCTTCAATCTCACTAATTCTGACTTCCATTGCCTCAATTCTGCTCCTATGACTTTGACTTTGTAAGAGTTGTCCAATTCTGAAATTTTATTGTTACTCTTTTGGATTTCTATTTGCTGTCTCTCCATGGATTCTAGCAGCCTGTTAAATTTGCCATTCTGCTCTTGTATAGCTTTTCTAAATTCCTCTATTGCTTTGTATGTGTGTTCCTTGGGTTGGTCTGGGTTTTGCTTGATCTCCTTCCTGATGATCTCTTGAAGAGCTCTGTATGTTAATCTTTTGAATTCTACCTCTGGTAATTCCAAGACTTTCTCTTCCTCCAAGAGGTTTCTTGGTTCTTCATCATGGTCACTTGCTGAAGCCATCATGGTCTGCCTCTTTATGTAATTTGATGTTGACTGGTTTCTCCGAGTCATCAGTGAGTTATTACATATTTTTATTGTATGTTTGCTTACTGTGTCCTAGCTTCTTGTTTTGTTTTGATATGCCCAAACAGGCTGGTCATGTGGGCTACCTTGATTTTGGTGTCTTTGAAGCTCTCACGTCCTGTCACCAGGTGGTTAGAGCTGCTACTAGGTATGTGAGCCCAGGAATCCATTTACTTTTCTTGTGTGGATTCAACTCAGGTGTCCAAGTTGTCGGTCACTGAGCATGTGGTGCAGGCTCTCACTTACAGCCCTAGAAAGGCAGGGCAATGTAGGGGTGATTGGAGCAGGCACAGGTATCTGGCTGCAATAGGCGGTTTTGTGCTGAGCAAGGTAGGGGGCTATCCCTAGGTGCCTAGGTGGAAGGCGTATTCCTCTCCCCCAGGGCACTTAGATGGGTGGTTTTGTAGCCCAACTTTGGGCACCCATTGCTGCTGACTGTAAGAGCTGGGAGCCACCACTTATTCTTAGACCCCTGTTGTGGGTGGCTAGGTGGTGTGGGTGAAGCTGCCAGTCCTCAGGCCCCTGATGTAGGTGGGTGAGGACCCTGCTTAATGGACAGGGCAGTGTCAAATGTCATGAATCTGCCATTCTCCCTTAGCTATTGCAGTTGAAAATAGGCATCAGGTAAATGGTTTTTTTATACACCCTGTTGTACTATGCTAATGAGGGCCTATGCTGTTGAATGGGCCCACACAGGTCTAGGCAGGGGTGGAAGACATTTGAAGTCTGTGAACCCCTTATGCCTGTGTGTAGCCAAAGGGGCAGTGCCTGCCCTGAGTTCCCAGCTTAGTAGGCATGGCAATTTTTTAAAGCTAAGAGACTGGTTTAGGCATGGTTAGTCCTTATCACCCAGCTTAGGAAAGCCGGTGTTTTCCTTTTATTATTATTATTATTCATTTGTTTATTTGTTCCCTCCCCAAAGGTGGGAGACTGCCTCAGGCAAGATGGGTCACACTTCCAGCCTAGGGGGCCCAGCAACCACTGAACACTGACTGATGGCCTGGGACCGGAACAGAGCAGGGAAGGGGGAAGAGAGGCATTTCCCAGAGGGGCACTTCCCAGAGGAAGAAGGGTTATTTTGATCCCTCACAGTAGGTTAGACACTTGCATTTAACTTTTGCAGATCCAGTGCCACTTCCGTCTGGCTCCAGAGGCTTGTAGACCCTCTGCTGCTAAGATCCACCCCCTGCCCCCGCCTTGGTAAAGCATGTCCCTAGCACTACTGCTTGCCTCAGCCTACTTTCACCAAACAATCCAGGCAGCAGGGTGCCAACTAGGTCAGGTCTGGCACTTCTTCACTGCTTCTGAACTGTCTTTCCCTCCCCCTGCGACCCAGTCCAACTCCTCAACTTTGTCATTGATGTTCAGGGCTTCTAGATTGTCATATATAATCAATTCACTTGTTTTTACTGGTCTTTGTTGTAAGAGGGACCACAGGACGCATCTGACTATTCACCACCTTGGCGGAACCTTTAGAAAAGATTGGAGTAATTATACCTTTTTTAAGGTGGTGAAACTATTCTGTATGACACTCTAATGGTGGATGCATGACACCATGCATTTGTCAAAATCCATAGTACTAACACTGAATCTTCCGGTATGCAGGGTTTTTTTAAATCATTTAGGAGTTCAGAGGATCCCATGAGGGAATGAAGAATGTAACAAAAGAATCTAATTATATTATAAATATATGAAACAACCTCATAGAACAGGGTGGGGGAAGGTACTGACCTAAGTCTTTTAGACTAAAGGCAAAAGTAACTGTACGTAAGTACTGTACTGTGTTTGGTAAAGTTGTTTCTCACAGTGGTATGGGCAAACAATTCTGAAACTGCTGTACATGTGTACTGGAATTGAACAATTAAGTCAATGGATGGTGAAGGGTGGATGATGGGAGCTAGGTTTCTCCCTGTTGGAGTGAGAGGTTCAGATAAGCTAGGGAACAAGTTTAGACTGAACAATGTGGTACTGGGTAAGAGTTGGAGACATATTTATCAATTCTTGTTTTGACTAATATAGATATAGACAGGTGTGTGTGTGTACACAGATTACTATACACACAAATGTTTACTAGCTATACCTGCTGAGAAGGCCTAGAAGCAATGACACCCCAGTGGCGATGAGCACATCCAGCATCCAGATCTTATCCAGCACCCAGATCTTGGTTTCTAATATCATTCTCCAATAAATAGATTCAAGGATTTTTAGAAAAATGGCTGGTTTATCCTGGATTGGCCTTCTAATTATCTAATTCATTCTCTCATATTTTTTCTATGCCTTTTGTTCTGCTTTCTGGAAAATATCCTTGACTTTATCTTCCAACTCTTTATTTTAAATAATTATTTATAATATTTTTCTTAATTCCAAGAAATATTTGTGTTTTCTGGTTGTTCTGTTCTTTTTTCACAGATTTTTTTTTTTTTTAAATCTTTTCTAGGATATTAAAGATATTTGCAATAAAGAGGTTTTCTTCTTAGGACTTATTTTATTTCCTCTAGGTTTGCATTTTTGTTTTTTTGTCTTTCCAATGGAGGCTGCCCTCACATTTAAGAGTCTGATACTCTAGAGCTGGCAAGAAGTTCTGGGTTCATTTACTTACTGGTGATTGGCCACTGGCAGACTTTTTCTCCTACCACCATCTGGGATCCTTAACTATGAGGGTGCCAGTTCTCAAAAATCCTCTATTCCAAGGGTTCCCATTCTGCCTTGCTGGCATTCAGGGCACAGGCCAGGCAAGGGCTGTGGATATCTGCTTATTAGACAGGCAATGCTCAGTCTTACTCCCTTCCCTCTCTTCTTGCCCTACCCACCTGCTCTGCCTGCCTCTCTTGCTCCTGGGGCCCAAGATCTGGATCCTCTCTGGTTCTGTTTCTACAGAGTAAACCTCTGTCTCCCGATGAGAGTGTGGGAATAATAACCAAATGAAGGATGTAGAAGGGGTCTGAGGTCCATCTTTTCTGTGATCAGACTCTCAGCCAACCACACTGTTGCAGTGTTGGGTTCTTGGCATTGTCCGGGTTCTTCAGGCAATGTCAGCTTGCTGCTGCTTCTTGGAGACTCCTCTGAGGACACGTGGATAGGTTGTTATTATTCTTTGCCTAAGATCAACCAGTTGATGAATAAAGGAGACGATATTTATAACCAGATCATTAACTCCAACCTTTGATATTTTGGCACCAAGACACTGATGGTTTTCCTGGTATTATAGGCTCATGGTCAGCCTGAGGCTTGGGTGGGTCTCTGATGTGGAGTCAGACGATGTAGATACAAAGCCCAGTTCTGCTTTTGTCAGCATCAGCACCTTCAGAAATCATTTTTCTGTAATGTGTTTCAGTTTCCTTGTCTCAGTGAAGGAGTGTCCTAGTTATTTAAGGCTGCTATAACAGAAATACCACAAGTTGATGGCTTTAACAAACAGAAATTTATTCTCTCACACTCTAGTAGGCTAGAAGTCTGAATTCAGGGTGCCAGCTCCAGAGGAAAGCTTTTTCTCCTTGTTGGCTCTGGAGGAAAGTCCTTGTCATAAATCTTCCCCTGGTCTAGAAGTTTCTCAGTGCAGGTATCCCAGATCCAAAGGATACGCTCTGCTTCTGGCACTACATTCTTGGTGGTACGAGGTCCTCTCATCTCTCTGCTTGATTCTCTCTTTTATATCTCAAAAGAAATTGGTTCAAGATACAACCTGATCTTATAGATTGACTCCTGCCCCATTAACATAACTGCCTCTAATCCTGCCTCATTAACATCATAGAGGTAGGGTTTACAACACATAGGAAAATCACATCAGATGACAAAATGGGAGATAATCACACAATACTGGGAATCATGGCCTAGCCAAGTTGACATACATGGGGTGGGGGGTGGGAGCACAATTCAATCCATAATAGGGAGAATAAACTGAGACCACTTTTCCTCCCTGACCCCAACCACACTAGCCAGAGGAGAATGTCAGCATTTGGACTTGCACCACCTCTTGACAAGTTCACCCCAGAAAAGCTTTCTGACATCACCAGATGTGAGGAAGGGTGAATGCCTGGTCAGCGTGGGCTGTGGGCTCAACAGGCAGCACCATGGGAATGAACTAGATGGAGGTCTCTGTTCTCAAGGCGAATGAATCAGGTGGAGGTCCCTGATCTCAAGGTGGAAATGCTTGCTGTTATATAAAAAAAAAAAAAGTTAGATTAAAATACTACCAGAATATTTCCAGAATAGAAATATCCCCAGAAGATAGATAAACAGGTAGATAGATAGATAGACAGACAGACAGATAGACCGAGAGATCCATAGACCGATAGATCCATAGACCGACAGACACAGACAGACAGATAGATAGACAGATAGATAAAGTGATTAAAAAAACTAAAAGCCAAACCCATTGCTGTTGAGTCCATTATGACTCATGGTGATCCCATGTGTTACAGAATAGCACTGCTCCATGGGGTTTTCTTGGTTGTAATCATTATGGAAACAGATCACCAGGCTTTTCTTCCATGGAGCCTCTGGGTTCAAGCCACAAACCTTTAGGTTAATATAGTCCAGCACAAATTGTTTGTGCCACCCAGATAGATGAAAGAATAAATATCCCCAGACCTTAGATAGATGAAAGAATAAATATCCCCAGGATAGAAAGTTGCTGCTTTCTTGCATATCTTGCAGGCAGTGGGAAAGAGCCTATGCATCTTCCATGTCCTCCCACCACTACGACCATAGATCAGGGAATCAATATTCCTCCCTCCCCACTATCCCATGCAAGTCAGCAGCTCCAATTTTGTGTTCTGAAGATAAAAACCTTTTAACGGGTTTGCTGGGGCCAGGGGTGCTTGGAAAGTCAATCGGAAAAATTTAGAAGACCCAAGAGGAGGGGAAAAAAGATATGAACTTTGCTTTGGGGCAATGTATCCTCCCCAGAAAAATGGGAAAGTGGGAACTGGGGAGAAGGTGGGGGGGGAGGGCAGTGTCATGAACAAGACACAAGAGGGTGTGTGGAGCACCTGGCACTCTTCCTTCTGTGGGTGCTATGAGGAGTGGGGGCAAGAAGAGGGGTGTGGTGGCTGACCCCCATTTCTGCCTCATCACACCCTAGGCCATTCCTCTAGTTTTGCTAGCCACCTAGACCTGTGAGACCAGAACTGCTTGGAGACTTCCCCTGAGTCCCATATGTGACTGCTGCAGGGACATTGGTGGGGCACCGTAGGAGTAGGAGAGATCCCAGGCAGGGTCTCAGCCCCAGAGGGCAGGTACAGCACCCCCACTGTACTCAAGAAGCATCTGCCTTAAGCAACTTCCTCCTGGAGAAACTGAGAGGCTGACCTGTGGCCATCGTTTCACAGAGGGCATGAAGAGGTGGACCTATCCCATACACGTCCTTTGTGTCCAATCGTGGTAATGCCACCTTCCTCCTCATCTGTGTGAGAAGTCAATGAGAAAATAGGTGTGAGAGCCTCCCCACCCTCCATCCAGCGAATCTGTGGGAGAAAGACCTGGCAATCTGCTTCTATAAAGATTACAGCCGAGAAAACACTATGGGGCAGTTCTACTCTGTTACGTAGGGTCTCCATGAGTCAAAATAGACTTGACAGCACCCAACAACAACAATATTGTTTGGTTTAAAGAAGACTTCAGGGGATATTTTTGGTTTAAGGTTTAAATATTGTCTCAGAGCAATAGTTTCAGGGGTTATCTATTCTCATTAGCTCCTGTAAGTCTGGATTTCTTGAGAATTCAAAATTCTCTTCTACATTTTCCCCCTTTTGATCAGGATTCTCCTCTAAAATCTTTGACCAAAACATTCAGTAATGGTAGCTGGGTACCATCCAATTCTTCTGATCTTGTGGCAAAAGAGGCAGTTGTTTATGGAGGCAATTGACCATGCATTACCTTTCCTCCTCCTATTACTGACTCTTCTTTTTTTCTCTCTCTCCAGACAAATAGAGACCTATTGCTGTACACCGTCTGGTCATTTGCAAGCTTTTAAGACCCCCGGCACTACGCAACAAACTAGGTGGTAGAACAGAAGCACTACCAACAAATTTGGCCAATTAACTGTAATGTCCCGTGGAACCGTGACCTAAACCTCCAAACCAAGAAACCAAATCCCATGAGGTTTTGATTGTATATACACAGCCTCAGCAGCTGCTCCTTTTTGTTGTTATTGTTGTTGTAAAAATACATATCACACAACATTTGCAAATTCAACTTTTTACAGGTATACAACTTACTGACATTTATTACATTAATCAGCTTTGTATCCATTACTCTTAATCAACAACAATTTTCCATTACCTTAAACAGAAACTCAGTGCTCCATAAGAAATAATGCCCCCTTTACCCTTTTTTTCTTTTTTTTTTTTTTTAACCCTGGTAACCACTAATAAACTTTGGTCTCTATATATTTGCCTGTTTTGGTCTTTGTATTTAAGTGAGGTCATATAATATTGTCCTTTTGTGACTGACTTATTTTACTCTTCAAGCTCTACTCATGCATGTATCAGGACTTCATTTCTCTTTCTGGCTGAGTAGCATTCCATTGTGAATACTGCTGCACTGGAATTGCTGGGTCATATGGTAAAACTATGGTAAATTATGGTAGATCTAAGGTAAATTCCACTGCTAGGAATATACCCAAAGGACCTGAATGCAGAGACATGAACAGACATACGTACACCAATGTTCACTGCAGCAGTATTCACAATAGCCAAAAGATGGAAGCAGGCTAAATTCTCATTAACAGATGAATTGATAAAATATGCTACATACATACAGTGGAATACTGCTTGGCCAGAAAGAGAAATGAAGTCCTGATATGTCCCATAATATGGTGGTGCAATGGTTAAGAGCTCAGCTGCTAACCAAAGGGTCAGTGGTTCGAATACATCAGCCACTCCTTGGAAACCCTATGGGGAAGTTCTACTCTGTCCTATAGGGTTGCTGTGAGTCAGAATCGACTTGATGGCACTTTTATAAGTGATAATGATAATGTGTGAGGTGGTCATAATGTGGCCTCCACTGGAAGATTCAAGCAGTTGGAGGGAAGGGGGTGTTAAGAGAGCTAAGACAGCTCTTCAGACCTTGAATTTCTTGGATGAATCCACTCTGAGCTCTAAAAGTTTATATAATTACTGTCTACTTCTAGTCTTGACTACAAACCTCAAATTGATATGTTCTCAAACTGCCCCCTAAAAGATACTCCCTTTGAAAATATAAAGGAGGAAAAACAAATTCATTACCATGTCCGTGCCTGTCTTTGGGGACTTGAGCCTGGTTTGTGAGCTAATGGAAGTTAATTAAACTTATTAGACAGTGCACCAGCATCCCTATGTGCAGCACCCGGGCTCCATCAGGGATTGCTTAGCTCACAGGGGCAGGATTAAATGATCATGGAAGCAGATCACTGTCAAGATTCCCATAGACAGCTTACTTTACACCCAGCTGGAGAAGAGAATGTGAGCCCAGCCTGTCTTCCCAGAGTGGTAGGGGGTGGGAGTAGGGGTAGAATTCCAAGCCTCTAGCATTCCTTCCATATGTCTTCTCTCTTTCTCCCATTCTTTCAACTTTGAATACTGAATCCTTTCTCCTCCTCAATTAACCCAGAGGCCATGAGCTCCTCCTCACGACAGCTGTGGTCCTGCTTCTGAGAACTGAGGTCAAGTTAGAGAGGTCCCTGCCCCGGAGGGCCTGCTGTCTGATGGGACTGTTGGAATTCTTGTTTATCTACTTCTTATTCACACCCTCTGTGTTTCAGAAGGAAATATGGGGGAGCTCACCATACAAACTGAACAGTAAGACTCCTGGGCCTGCAGCTGTGGCACAAATGGGACAGCATGAAAACCCAGCTCTTGATGTTGACACTGGGCATTCAGCTCATCAAATTTCCTGACACTCAGCAAGAGTTTAATGGGGGGATCTCTGGGTAGGGATTTGTTGGCAAAGGGCATAGGTGGAAAACCGTCAGGGCTCAGAGCCTCTCAGGAATGCTACAATACGTGGCTTTGCTGGGCTATGGCCAAGTCTGCTGTACCCAATGCCTTCCCTACTGCCCCCTTCACACACACACACACACACACACACATAGCTCCCAGGGCCTGGACAGAGACACTTATGGGGGAAGGCTCCTCTCAGTAGACATACCTACAGTGCTACCCTTCCTAGTAGACATACCTACAGTGCTACCCTTCCTATTTTGGTCCATCTCCTTTCCCACTCTAAGGAAGAAGAATTGCTGTCTAACTGACCAGACTTAGGGCTATTGATAAGCTTTGTGTGATCTGTCTTCTTTCTTAAATTGCAGTAAATATACATGTAATATATTTTTCATTTCATCATTTTTACATGTATGGTTCTGTGACATTAATTACATTCATCATGTTGTACAAACATCATCACTATCCATTTCCAGGTTTTTTCATCACCCTTAACAAAAGCTCAGTATTCCCTTAGCAATGACTCCTTTGCCCTCCTGCCCTTGGAACCACTAATAAATTTTGGTCTCTATATACTTGCCTATTCTGGCGGGATCATACAGTACTCGACCTTTTTGACTGACTTCACCCAGCATGTTGTTCTCAAGGTTCCACCAGGCCATCACATATGTCAGGACTTGGTTTTGTGTGTGATTCTTCTGTGCAGTCAGGGCATCACAGTGTGATGCAGCTGTGAATACTCTCTCTTTCTTTCTCTTCTGTATCTTCTACTCCTTCATCTGAGATTCAGAAGGGGAAAGTGGACTTTGTGTCTAAGTCTCTGTATTCACTCTATTGGTCACTTTTTTTTTTCCTCTCCCACATCTCTTTAGGGACCATCTCCCATCTCCATGACATTTCAGGCTCCAGGTTGGCCTGTTCAGTCAGATAAATGCCTTCCTAGGCCACAGTGATGCATTCAGGAACAGGCACATGGCCCTAACCAGGCCGGTCACAGCCTACCCAGGGCTTTGTTTAAAGTATTGGGGAAATGATGCTTTCATTCAGAGATGGCTGGAACCATGGACCAGTCCAGCCTGAGCCTGCCAGGAATCATTGCAACTGGAGACAGCATGCTGAGGACAAAGACAATACATGGGAGCCAAGTGGAGACAGAGATAGAGATAGCTGATGATGTCCTCTGAACCACACCTGAGGTTTCTTCTTTATGCTGGGTGTTTTCAGGTATAAGGCAATAATTTCCACCATTACATTTTGGTTCTTGTTTTGCTTTTACTTAAGTTAATTTGCATCCCAATCCATCCTTTCCTAGCAAGGCCCCTACCTAGAATCAATGAGCTATGTTTTGTTTCCTGCTCTACTGTGTTCCTAGTGAGGAGCATACCACCTGGAACCAGGTTTGGAGAAGGGGTGAAGGTGTGATCAGTCATTTCTGATTCCCCAGTTTAAGCCCCAGAATATTATCAAAATTCACCCTGAACCCTAGCAAATCTCTTTAACCTACCCAGGATTCCATAGGAGACCCACCCCCAACCCAGGCATTAGCTATTTTCTTCCCCCCAGCTTGTGGAGATACTGGGCCCCGAGGCCCGCAGAGGCACCACGTTTACTCGGGTAAGTCTGGGCTCTGAGTCCTGCTCCCTCACTGACTCCAGCCTGGGAAACTGCACCCCCTGGTAGAGGTGAGGCAGGTCCACCCTGTGAGACTGAGGGGGATACAGGAGGAGATTTGGGGAAACTGGGTTCTCCTCCTGGGTCTTCTATCAATTTCCATGGGCTCAGGACTTGATCACCCTTCTTCAGGCTGTCCTCCAGTCTCTAACATGGAACCTCTGGATCGACCAACCTCTGAATGTCCTTACAGTTGTAATGTCTTATAATTCTTATTATCATCATTTTAGGGCATAGAGAAACCACATTTGGCTCTCAGTGGTCTGTAGGTAGACCACTGAATAATTATGAGGGCCACCAAGGAACCTGTGTCCTGGTGGCTATGAGGCAGAACACAGCCCTGGGTATACCAGGAGAGCAGGGCAGCAGGCAGAGGAGCACTTGCCCACAGTGACCAGCCTGCTGAACTCCCACACTGCCCAAACTGAGAGGCAGGAGGCAGGAAGGGGCAACACACCCAACAACTTGTGGGAGAATACAGCTGCCACGTGAGATTATTTTCAGAATTAGGATCAACATACGCAAGGCTCCTGTGCCATCACAGGCCCATGACAGATATCAATAAAGGTGAGTGCTCGCAGTCCCCGCTTTGGTGTGACTCATTAAATTTTGAATTGAGCTCTGTACATGTATCGGTGTCATATAAATGAATTGAGCTCTGTACATGCATCGGTGTCATATAAATGAGACCATAATTTGAGGCACTTCAGCATCACAGCGCACACAAGTCTCCAGTGACAGATGGGTGATGGTTGTGTATGAGGTGCACTGGCCAGGACTGCATGGAAGGAGAGATTTCTACCACTGAATAACAGAAGAACCAATAGTTGTCATCAAGTCAATTCTGATTCATGGTTGCCCCATGTGTGTCAGAGTAGAACTGTGCTCCACAGAGTCTCCAATGGCTGATTTTTCAGAAAGTAGTTTGACAGGCCTTTCTTCTGAGGCACCACCCAAGGACTACCACTGACTACCTGGCCCTAAAAGATAAATTCCTAGGTGGTACAAGCAGTTAACGTGCTCAGCTGCTAACTCAATACTTGGTGGTTTGAGTGCAACCCAAGAGCGTCTCAGGAGAAATGCCTGATGATCTACTTCTGAAAACTCAGACACCAAGAACGCTATGGAACAATTTTACTCTGACAGGCATGGGGTTACCAGGGGTTGGAATCAAGTTAATAGCAACTGGTAAATAGGTAAGAAGTGTCCCTGCTATTGCCATACTCCTTTGGAGGAGGACATGATTATTACATTTTAAATAATTTTGTGGTGTTTTTTCTTATTACAAAACTAATACATATGTGCTGACTTCAGCAGCACATATAATAAAATTGGAACCATGCAGAGAAGATTAACCTGGCCCCTGCCCAAGGATGACACACAAATTCATGAAGCCTTCCATATTTTTAGAGAATATTCTTTGTTGGTTACAAGAGTGGGGAGGGAGGGGAGGAGAGAGAGGGGTATTCACTAATTAGATAGTAAACAAGAGCTATTTTAGGTGAAGGGAAAGACAACAACACACAATACAGGAGAGGTCAGCACGACTGGACTAAACCAAAAGCAAAGAAATTTCCTGAATAAACTGAACGCTTCGAAGGCCAGCAGAGCAGGGGCAGTAGTTTGGGGACCATGTTTTCAGGGGACATCTAAGTCAACTGGCATAATAAAATCTATAAAGAAAACATTCTGCATCCCACTTTGGAGAGGGGCACCTGGGGTCTTAAACGCTAGCAAGCAGCCATCTAAGATGCTTCAATTGGTCTCAGCCCCCCTGGAGCAAAGGAGAATGAAGAACATCAAGGACACAAGGTAATTACAAGCCCAAGAGACAGAAAGGGCCACATAAACCAGAAACTACGTTTGCCTGAGACCAGAAGAACTAGATGGTGCTCAGCTACAACCGATGACTGCCCTGACAGGGAACAGAACAGAGAAACCCTGAGGGAGCAGGAGAGCAGTGGGATGCAGACCCCAAATTCTTATAAAAAGACCAGACATAATGGTCTGACTGAGACTGGAAGGACCCTGGAGGTCATGGTCCCCAGACCTTCTGTTAGCCCAAGACAGGAACCATTCCCAAAGCCAACTCTTCAGATGGGGATTGGACTGGACTATGGGATACAAAATGATACTGGAGAGGAGTGAGCTACTTGGATCAAGTAGACACAGGAGGCTTTGGGCAGCTCCTGTCTGGAGGGGAGATGAGAGGGCAGTGGGAGTCAGAAGCTGGCTGAATGGACACGAGAATAGAAAGTGGAGGGAAGGAGTGTGCTGTCTCATTAGGAAGAGAGCAACTAGGCATATATAGCAAGATGTATATAAACTTTTGTATGAGAGACTAACTTGATTTGTAAACCTTCACTTAAAGAACAATAAAAATTTTTAAAAACTAATACATATTCATTGAAGAAATAAGGACAGACAAAAAAGTAGAGATCATCTCAGCACACATTCTGAAACAAATAGCATCCTCAAAAGCTTGTAAATCTTTAAGTTGAATTGCCAGAGGCTCTAAGAAAATAATACCAAACTCTTTGAAATCTACATGCTTCATAGCTAATAAGCACCAATATTTGGAACCAAGTTAAATGACGACAATGGAAGAATGATTAAGCAAACCATAGCCCACTTACATGATGAATTATTATGCAGTACATCAAAATGATGATTTAAATACCAAGTAAAAATGAATAAAGATACTTATGACACAATAACAGAAATTTGTATACGTGCTATTTGGACAAGAGTAGGAGCTGTGTATGCCCAGGGATAAAGGTTGGGAAGAAAAATAAGAAATGAACAAATGCAAGAGTGCATGTGAATTTGTAAAAATTATGTGGTTGTCACATGGCTTATTTTTTAATAAACTAACCTTTTCTAATCTGAGATAATCTAGCTGATTTTTTTTGGCAGTTAGTGATACAGTCCACTGATGGAAGTGGCTTCTTAAAAATTTGCTAACAGTCCATTGATTCCTCGGAGGACAGGATTCATGTCAGCAAGCTGTCTAGACCAGGCTGCTCATGGTGAATTCCCTCCATAAAACTGAATATCCAGCAGATGGCTTTCCACACTGGGTTATGTTTATTAACATTTAGCCCAGACTTAATCGAGAATGCTAAATGCTGGTTCTTTAAATATTCTGTTTTGTTATTTGCAATGATAATTTCAGCAAACAGTAGCTATTCCAAAGCTCTGTAGTGTGAAATTAGATTTGTTGTTTAATTAATTGAAAGATTGTAGCAACTTCATTCTGTTTAGGGATTGTGTCATTGGTGTGGCATTGAAATTAGCGATCTGTAGAATTACTCACAGTATAACAGTCAAAACAATAGGATAAATAAACTTAGCTTTTAGACATTAGCAAGCACCAAGTTGTTTGGAGCAATGTTATTATAGAATTAACACAATACCGTATTCATTGAAGGATATTTTTTATGCAGGCACAGGTTTTAATAATAAATTCTTCTCTCACTTAATTGCTTTGAGATAACTATACCCCTTGAATTGTCTGCCACGGGCAGTATTATGTTACTAAGACATTGTTTTGGATGGAATGCAAAGTTGGAGTACTTTACACTAATGACGGTTGAAAGGAAGCACACTTCTTTAGAGAACTGCCTTCTAGCTAAGGTTAGTTACGTTACATCAATATTTCCTATTCCCTTGTTATAGACTTTCCACTTATAAATTACAACATGAAATACCCTAGCACAACAACATTTAAATGGTTGACTTAAAAAGATAATTACTACCAAATGTTCAACCTTCATTAGTGGGGAAAAAAAATGACCAATTGTAATAATGAGACTATATATATATATTTTTTTCATCTATTGATTTGGCAATTAAAAGCATGAATAAACCCGGTGTTACGCAGTGAGTGAAAAAGCATTCTGACATACTCTTTGAGGAGCAGAAATTAATAAAACATTTATGAAAGCAATTTGGTATCAAATATAATATCAAAAGCCTTTGTACAGTACATACCTAGATATTCCCTGTCTGAAAATGTATCCTCCAGGATTTTAATCGCAGGGCCTCTAAGAATGAAATATTTCAAATGATGAGTTGTTCATTGATTTTGGCCAAATATGTAGTATTGATTAAATAAATTATACAGTATTCAGTCAATGGAATATTACATAGAAACTGAAAACAATGTGGCAGGAGACTAAATAATGATATGTTAGGATGTTCATTACATAGTGTTAAGTTACAAGCAAGAACTGCATGCGCAGAATGAATCGTTTTCCAGAAAATTGGATGTATATGTACTTGACATGATGCTCCCCTAAGCTAGGTGATCAGGACTAACCATGCCTAAACCAGTCTCTTAGTTTGAAAAATTGCCATGCCTGCTAAGCTGGGAACTCAGGGCAGGCACTGCCCCTTTTCCTAAACACAGGCATAAGGGGTTCAAATGCCTTCCACCCCTGCCTAGACCTGTGTGGGCCCATTCAACAGCATAGGCCCTCATTAGCATAGTACAACAGGGTATATACCTGATGCCTAAGGGAGAACGGCAGATTCATGACATTTGACACTGCCCTGCCCGTTAAGGTGGGTCTTCACTCACCTATATCAGGGGCCTGAGGACTGGCAGCTTCACCCACTCCACCTAGCCACCCACAACAGGGGTCCGAAAATAAGTGGTGGCTCCCAGTCCTTACAGTCAGCAGCATTGGGTGCCCAAATTTGGGCTACAAAACCACCCACCTAAGTGCTCTGGGGGGAGTAACATACCTTCCACTTAGGCACCCAGGGATAGCCCCCTACCTCGCTCAGCACATAACCGCCTACTGCAGCCAGATACCTGTGCCTGCTCCAATCACCCCTATATTGCCCTGCCTTTCTAGGGCTATAAGTGAGAGCCTGCACCACATGCTCAGTGACCGACAACTTGGACACCTGAGCTGAATCCACACAAGAAAAGTAAATGGATTCCTGGGCTCACATACCTAGTAGCAGCTCTAACCACCTGGTGACAGGACGTGAGAGCTTCAAAGACACCAAAATCAAGGTAGCCCACATGACCAGCCTGTTTGGGCATATCAAAACAAAACAAGAAGCTAGGACACAGTAAGCAAACATACAATAAAAATATATGATAACTCACTGATGACTCGGAGAAACCAGTCAACATCAAATTACATAAAGAGGCAGACCATGATGGCTTCAGCAAGTGACCATGATGAAGAACCAAGAAACCTCTTGGAGGAAGAGAAAGTCTTGGAATTACCAGAGGTAGAATTCAAAAGATTAACATACAGAGCTCTTCAAGAGATCATCAGGAAGGAGATCAAGCAAAACCCAGACCAACCCAAGGAACACACATACAAAGCAATAGAGGAATTTAGAAAAGCTATACAAGAGCAGAATGGCAAATTTAACAGGCTGCTAGAATCCATGGAGAGACAGCAAATAGAAATCCAAAAGAGTAACAATAAAATTTCAGAATTGGACAACTCTTACAAAGTCAAAGTCATAGGAGCAGAATTGAGGCAATGGAAGTCAGAATTAGTGAGATTGAAGATAAAGCACTGGAGACCAACTTATTTGAGGAAAAATCAGGTAAAAGAATTTTAAAAATGAAAGAAAAACCCTAAGACTATGTAGAACTCTGTCAAGAGGAATAATACATGAGTGGTTAGAGAATTGTTGAAGATTTGTTGGCAGAAAACTTCCCTAATATCATGAAAGAGGAGAAGATATCTATCCAAGAAACTCATCAAACCCCACACAGGGTAGATCCCAAAAGAAAGTCACCAAGGCATATTATAATCTATAATCAAACTTGCCAAAACCAAAGGTAAAGAGAGAATTTTAAGAGTGGCTAGGGATAAATGAAAAGTCACCTACAAAAGAGAGTCAATAAGGCTAAGTTCTAACTACTCAGCAGAAACCATGCTGGCGAGAAGGCAATAGGATGACGTATATAAAGCCTTGAAGGGAAAAAATTGCTAGCCAAGAATTATATATCCTGCAAAACTGTCTCTCAAATATGAAGGTGAAATCAGGGCATTTCCAGATAAATGGAAGTTAAGGGAATTTGCAAAAACCAAACCAAAATTAAAAGAAATACTAAAGGAAGTCCTCCAGCTGGAGAATCAATAATATCAGATAATAAACCAAGACTAGAAAACAGGACAGAACAACCAGATATCAACCCAGATAGGGAAGTCACAAAAATAAGTCAAAGCTAAAGCACTGAAAATAGGGAAACAGACGTCCACATGCAAAAGATGACAACATTAAAACAAAAAGGAGGGACTAAATAGATAATCAAGAATAAAGTTCTAGGAGTTGGAATACCAAATCAAAGATGAACTGACATTTTGACATCTGTTTCTTGCCACTATTTTCTAGTCCTGCTTATCCCTGTGTCTGGAATGCCTTTCCCATTCCTTTTACTGCTGCCAAATTTTCTGGGTTTCAATACCTCCTTTTATTCAATTTTGTTTTATGTCCGAGCAATATGTGCGTATAGTAAGAGAAATTAAATAGCATTAAAAGGCTAAGGACAACACCAGCAGTCCCTACCCCGCTGTCTCCCTCCCATCTGGGAGTCGCTCTTCCCAGAGAAAACTACACTAGAGCTAGTGCCCACACCCTCACTTCCCTCCTCTGAATGTGGTCAGGCCACAGTGCGGGGCCAGCAACACTGAGTACTTGCATTAGTTATGACTGTCAATATTGCTCAGTACTGTAGGTCTGGTAGCTCAGTGGTTAAGATCTCTGCTGCTAACCAAAAGGTCAGCAGTTTGAATCCACCAGCCACTCTTGGAAACCCTACAGGGCAGTGCTACTCTGTCCTGTAGGGTCACTATGAGTCAGAATCGACTCCACGGCAACAGGGCCTGTGTTCTAGAATTACAGTTCTTTACTTATATGAATTTTTGTTTTTCTCAAGGTCGACATTTGATTTTTTGTTTTTTGCTTAGTTTTCTACCTACTTTATTTTTTGTTATATATCCCATCTAATCTGTTTAATCTGTTGTACAGCTATAGTATTATTTTCAAATTCTAATACATTTATAACCATTCACTTTCAGTCCCAGCCCTGCCCTGCCCAGTAGCCTCACCACCTTCCCCTCCCTGAGTTCTGCCCCCTCCTCCTATCTAGGACACTGATCATCTGCTATCTTTGCTTCTTTTTTAATACTTTGTCTCATTTCTTCCTCTTTATTTTGCTGCCTGGTTTTGCTGAAACACATCCTCCTGTACTTTCATAGAAAAAGTGATAATATTTGAGTCTTCGCACTCCTGAAAATGTCTTTATTCTACTCTCACACTTGAATAAGAGTTTGGCTGGAAGTGGAATTCCAGGTTGGGAATACTTTCCCTTAAGAGCCAAAAAAAAAAAAAAAAAAAACCCATTGCCATCGAGTCGATTCCAACTTACAGCAACCCTTTAGGACAGAGTAGGACTGCCCCATAGCAGTGGTAAGAGCGGGCGTCTTTGTCTTGTTCCTGATCTTAAAGCAAAAGCACCCGTTGAGTATGGGTTTTTCATAAATGCTTTTTACCATTTTGAGGAATTTCCTATTTCTAGCTTAAAAAAAAAATTTTTTTTTTCTAGCTTGTTGAGTGTTTTTATCAGAAAAAGGTGATGAGATGACTATGAGATTCTTTTCCTCTGTTCTTTTGATGTGGCATGTTACATTCATTGATTTTCTAATGTTGAACCACCGTTGCATTCCTGGGATAAATTCCACTTCATCAGTGTGTATAATCCTTTTAATATGCTTTGGATTCAGTTTGCTAGTGTTTTGTTAAGGATTTTTTGCATGTATATTCATAAGGCATATTACCCTGTAGTTTTCTTATCTTGTGGTGTGTTTGTCTAGCTTTGGTATCAGAGTAAGGATAGCTTCATAGAATGAGTTAGGAAGTGTTCCCTCCTCTTCCACTTTTTTTTGGAAAAGTTTAGGAAGGGTTAGGGTCACTTCTATAAATGTTTATTAGAGTTTCCCAGCAAAGCCGCCTGGTCCAGGACTTTTCCTTGTTGAGAGGTTTTTGATTACTGATGCAATTTCTTCACTTGTTTTGGGTCTGTTGAGATCTTCTATCTCTTGTCGAGTAGGTAGTTTATGTGTTTCTAGGAATGTTTCCATTTCATCTAGATTATCTTGTTTGTTGGCATATAATTGTTCATAGTATTCTCTTAGAATTCTTTTTATTTCTATTTCTGTTGAGTCAGTTATAATGTCCCCACTTTCATTTCAGATTTTAAACATTTGCATCTTCTGTCTCTCTCTCTCTCTTTTTCCCCCCTTTGTCAGTTTAGCTAAAGTTTTGTTGACTTTATTGATCTTTCTCTCTGCTGTTTTTTTGTTGTTGTTGTTCTCTATTTCATTTATCTCTGCTACAATCTTTGTTATCTCCTTTCTTCTAGTTGCATTGAGTTTGGTTTTCTCTTTTCTAATTCATCAAGCTGCAAAGTTACATTATGGACTCATGATTTTTTTTAGTGAAGGCATTTATGGCTATAAATTTCCCTCTGAGCACTGCTTTCAGTGTGTTCCACAAGTTTTTATATGCTGTGCTTTTGTTTTTATTTGACTTTAAGTATTTTCTGATTTCTCTTTTGATTTCTTTCTTGACCTATTGTGTTGTTTAATTTCCATACATTTGTGTATTTTCTAGTGTTCTTTCTGTTATTACTTTCTAATTTTACTCCACTGTGAAAGAAAATAATCATATGATTTCAATCTTTTAGATCTATCAACACTCACTTTATGACCTAATAATGGCCTATCCTGGAGAATGAGCCATGTGCACTTGAGAAGAATGTATATTGTGCTATTGTTGGATGGAGTGTTCTAAATATGTCTGTTAAGTCTAGTTGGTTTATAGTGCTGCTCAAGTCCTCTGTTCCCTTGTTAATCTTCTTTCTAGCTGATCTGTCTGTTATTGACAGCAGTGTATAGAAGTCCCCAACTATTATTATAGAGCTGTCTACTTCTCTCTGAAATTCTATCAGTGTTTATATATTTAGGGGCTCCAAATGTTAATGTTAGGTGCAAATATATGTATAATTATTATATCTTCTTGATGAATTGACCATTTTGTCATTATATAAGGTACTTTACCTCTTCTACCAGATTTTCGCTTAAGTTTATTGTCTTAGGCTGGGTCCTCTAGAGATGCAAAACCAGTAAAGCTTATAAATATGTAGAGAGAGAGATTTATATCAAGGAAATGGTTCATACAGTTGTAGAGGCTGGAATGTCCCAAGTCCATGGGTCAGGCTGGAGGTTTCTCCTGATTCATGTAGCCACAGGGGCTGGCAAACCCAAGATCAGCAAGTCAGACAGCAGGGCTCTAGCTCACAGGTTATGAAGATCGATAAATCTCAAGATTGGCAGGCAAGATGGCAGATAAACTGCTAGCTTAAGTCCCAAGAACCAGAGGTCAGACAAACAGGAGCCAGTAGCAGGATTCAGTGCAAGCAAAAGCCCACCTTCCATGCCAGAAAGTCCACCTATATTGGATGCAGCCCGCACCCCCAAGGCAACTCCCGTTCAGCTGATTGGCTACTCACAGCAGATCTCATCATGGAAGTGATCACATGATATCAATGGAGGTAACATCATCACACTGCTAAACTACTCCATAGCTGCTGAACCACTGAAAACCATGGCCCAGTCAAGTTGACACAACCTTAATGATAACATCTATATTGTTCGATATTAAAATTCCACCCTAGTTTTCTTTTGATTATTATTTGCATGGAATATTTCCTTCCATCTTTTCACTTTCAACCTATTGCATCCTTGGGCATAAGGTGTCTCTCTTGTAGACAGTGTACAGTTGGATCACCCACTTTCTGCCTTTTTATTAGAATGTTTAGTCCATTTACATTATCTGTAATTGCCAATAAGGAAGGACTTACTTCTACCATTTTGTTATTTGTTTTCTGTGTGTCTTAAACCACCTTTGTCTCTTATTTTCCCTTACACTGCAAATTTTTGTGTTTTGTTGCTTTTTTGTAGTGAGCCATTTTGATTCCCTTCTTTCCTTTGTGTGTGTTTTTTAGATATTTTCTTTGTGGTTACCATACATACTACACTTAACATCTTGCATTTGTAACATCCTAGGTTATATTGATACCAACTTAACTTCAGTAACACACAAAAACTCAATACCTATACCGTTCCCCCTCTCACGCTGTTTATGTAGTTATCACTAATTTCGTCTCTATACATCATGTGTCCTTTTATAGAAATTTATACTTATTTTTTATCCATTTGTCATAACGCATGAAGGACATAACAATTATAATTATCAGGCAAAAATATCTTAATATTAGTCCTTATACTTGCTCATACAATTATGTTTAAAGGAGACCTTTCTATGTATGGCTTCAAGTTACTTTCTAGTGTCTTTTCCATCTGAAGGACTCCTTTTATCATTTTGCTGTTGTTGCTGTTGTTTGGCCAGTCCGATGTATATTAACTCTCTCACCTTTGGTTATCTGCAAATGTCTTAATTTCACCCTCATTCTTGAAGAACAGTTTCACTGGATATAGTATGCTTGGATTGCAGGGGTTTTGTTTGTTTGTTTGTTTGCTTGTTTGTTCCTTTGTTTGTTCTTCTTCTTCTTCCAGCATTTAAAATATTTTATTCCATTCCTTCCTTACCTCCAAAATTTCTGAGGAAAAATCAGCACTTAATCTTATTGGGAATCCTTTATATGTGACTGTTCCCTTCTCTCTTGTGGCTTTCAGGACTCACTCTTTATCTTTAGTTTTGTTTTTTGTATTTTGTCTTTTTTTTATCTTTATTTTTTGAGAGCCTGATTATAACGTGCCTCAGTATAGATCTCATTGCATTTATCCTACTTGGAGTTTGTTGAGCTTCTTGGGTTTGAAGATTCATGTCCTTCATCAGATTCAGGGAATTATTTCTTCAAATATTTTTTCTGCCCCTTTCTTTCTCTCAGCTCCTCCGAGATTCCTATGAAGCATATGTTGATTCACTTTATGTTGTCCCAAAATTGCTTTAAACCGTGCTCAGCTGTCTTGAGCCTCCTTCCTTGCTGCTGTTCAGCCTCCAAAATTTTTACTACCTTATCCTCTAATTCACTGATTCTCTCTTCTATTTGATTAAATATGTTGTTAAATCCTTCTACTGTTTTTCTTTTCAGTTATACACCTACTCATCACTTATCAACTATCTCATTATCCGATGTTACACATTTACAACAATAGTGGAAAATCTACTATCTGACTATTTTGTGGATTAACAGTGAATGTCTGGCAGTAATGAATATTGAGGCATGAGATGAGAGTAATGCTGGCTGTGGTGGTTAAAATTATGTGTCACCTTGGCTGGGCCATCATTCTCGATGATTTGACAATTATGTAATGATGTAATTTGTCAGTTATGTAATGATGTAGTCACCCTCCAGTCTGTGATCCATTTTGCATAACCCTGATTTGCACATAATGACCTGGTCTTTGGAACCTAACTATGTCGAAAAGTGAGGAGTGAGTGTCATCTCTTTCAGTTCCAATATTTTAGTTTGGTTTTCTTTTAGGATGTCTACCTCCTTTTTTCTTCTTTTAAATCATTTCATTCATGCATCCCATTCCTGATTTCCTTTAGTTATTTGTCTATTTTCCTTTAGTTCTTTGAGTATCTTTAATATTGTTGTATTATATTCTTTCACTCTGTTCATTGTTCGGGCTTCCATAAATGTTATTCCTCTCCCTTCATTTTGTTCATTTGAAGGTCCATCATTTCCATTTTCTTTGTGTGTCTTGTGATTTTTTGCTTTAAGTTCCAGACGTAGGAATTTTACAGGATGCTGTGTGTCTCAATCCTCTCCAGTATTTGATGTTTTTTGACAGTGCTACTGAAGGCTCTGCTTACTGCTTCCTCTCTCTTTCTGTGATACCTCTTTCTTCCTTTCTGTTTTAAACAGGACTTGAAAATTCCAGATAGTGGTTTCCAACTTTCGTGGTCTCCCAAATGCAACAGAGAACGTGTACTCATCAATCTTTCTTCCCAGAGGTCACAGCCAAACAGAACAGAGAACTGAACACTCGTCAATCTGTCCACCAGGTGGTGCAGTCTTCTTTCTTTTGTTAAAGCTCTATTTTCATTACCACATTTTCAGTTAGAAATCTCACACACATAATGTCACTGTGAGTCAGAATTAACTCAACTGATTTGGTTTCTTCTTTTCTTGTTGTTAACGAACCCCCAGAGGGGCTGGGTTCTGCCCTCAGGTCTCGCCTGAGGCTTCCTTTCCTCCTCTGTGGGGAACCAGTTATCTCTGAGCTGGCAATCAAGGATAGCACAAGTAGGCCACTGTGCCAGGGCAGACATATCTGAATGAACTCTTAGGACATCTGTATTGTTGATCTCAGAGCTTGAACTTGGGGCCTTTCCCTTTCCATAGGCAGGCAGTATATTGGCTGAAGGAGAAGGGCCCACCTGAAGGGCCACTTCTGTAATTCACAGTAGCTAGAAGCCTGTGTCATTGGGGGAGAGGGGTGGGGATTGTAGGAGAAGCAGTGTTCCTACTATATGTGACTCATTGTTGACTCCTTGACTCATGTGCATCTGCAGGTCCCTGCTACTAGCCTCTGCCTGAGTCAGAGTCCCTCAGGGCCAAGCACAGTTTTCTTGTTGTATTTCTTGGTGTATGTGTAGCAGATGGTCAGAATCTAGAACCTAGCTCATGCCCAGATTTCCTCCTGTAACTTTTTTCTTTTTTAAGATTTATACCTAAGCTTGTTTGCTTATTTTGGTATTACTATAAATAGTATTTATTAAATTTCTAATTCCAGTTGTCCATTACTGATATATAGGAAAGCAATTGTCTTTTGTATATCAGCCTTGCTATACTCACTCACTAAATCCAGTAGTGCTTTTTGTTGTTTGTTATGTGTCAATTCTTTGGGTTTTTCTACATAATCACGCCATCTGTGAATAACAACAGGCTTATTTCTTCTTTTCCAATCTATACACCTTTCAAATAAAACTTGTCTTATTGCACTAGCCAGAATTTTTAGTACAATTTAATAAGAGTGGTGAGAGAGGACATCCTTTGTTCAATCCCAGTCTTAGGGGGGAAATATCCAGTTGCTAACCATTAAGTATGTTAGCTGTAGTTTTTTGTTTTTTGTTGTTGTAGATATTCTTTATCAAGTTGAGGAAGTTTTCCTCTTTCCTAGTGTGCTGAAAGTTTTTATCATGAGTGGGTGTTGAATTTCATCAAATGATTTTTCCGCATCAATTGATATAAGAATACTGTTTTTCTTTTTTAGCCTGTTGACATAATGTATTACATTGATTGGTTTTCTAATGTTAAACCAGCCTTGCACACCTGGAATAAGTGTTGTTGTGGTGTATAATTCCTTTAATACATTGTTGTATTCAATATGCTAATTTTTGCTGAAAATTTTGTTTATATGGTTGTGAGACATTTTGGTCTTTAGTTTTCCTTTCTTGTGAAATTTCTGTATGGTTCCAGTATTAGGGTAATATTAAAAATATATATATATATATATATATATTAAAAAATATTAGCCTGATATAATTAGCTAGTAAGTGTTCCCTCTGATTCTATTTTCTGGGAGAGGTGGAAAATTGGTGTCTTTCTTCCTTACATGTTTGTCAGAATTCATTAGTAAAATCATCTCGGCCTGGTGCTTTCTTTTTTTGAAGTTTATGTGTTATCAATTCAATTACCTTAACAGAAATAGGGCTATTCAGATTATCTGTTTTTCCTTGTGCATGTCTTAGTAGGTTGTATCTTTCAGGGAATTGGTTTGTTTTATTTATCTCATCTGGTGCCCTAGACTTGCTTATAATATTTCTTTATTACGTTTTTAATGTCCATGGCATCAAATAGCAATGACCCCTCTTTTATTTCTTATTTTAGTAATTTGTGTCTTCTCTTTCATCTTCTCTTCTCTCAAAATTTTCTCTTTGGATGTCTGTAGTTTGAACATAGCATGCTTATGGGTTTGTTTGCTTTTGAAATTTATCCTGCTTGATGTTCTATGAACTCACTAGATCTGTGCTTTGGGGACTGTGATAATTTTGGAAAGTTCTCTCATTATTAATTTAAATATTTCTTCTACTCCATTCTGTCTGGTATTTCAATTTCAATTACATGTATATTACAATTTTTTCAACTTTGCTGCAATCTTGGATTTTTTTTTTTCTCTCTTAGCATTTGGGAAATTTCTACTGACTTACCTTTAAGTTCACTTATTCTTTTCTCGATTGTATCCAGTCTACCAATAAACCCATCAAAGGCATTCCTCATTTCTGTTTCAGTGTTTTCAATTTCTATCATTTTCTTTCAATTCTTTCTTAGAATTTCTTTTCTCTGCTTATATTACCCATTTGCTTTTGCATGCTGTCTACTATTTCTATTAGAGCCCTGAGCTTATTATTTATAGCTATTTTTAATTCCCTGTCTGATAATTCCAAGATCTGTATCGTATCTAAGTCTGGTTCTGATAATCATTTTGCCCCTTCAGAATGCATTTTTTTCTTGCTTTTAGGATACTTTGTAATTTTTTGTTGAAAGGCAGGTATGTTGTATTGAGTATTAGGAACTTTGGTAAATAGACCTTTAGTGTAATTATTTATGCTAATCTAGCTAGGAGTTAATCTGTGTTTAACGTTTGATGTTTCTATAGGCACCGGAGGCTCCAAACTCTTCTAGTGGCATTGTTTGTGTTTCACATTGACTTTGAGCTCCCTAAGAGCTCCTCCTCAGAGAAATCTGTGTCTTGCAGCTCTTTTGGCTGTAATCTACAACTATTATACTGAAGACCTGTCGTTATCATGGTAAGGTGTAGGAAGGGGGAACATTCTATAATATTATAATTAAGTCTTATTCATTCAGTAGGCTTGTGTCTCTCAACTATGATCTTCACAGGAGTGTCCCTAGTAGTATGTCTTTTTTTTTTTCTCTTGCTGCCTGCTCTCTTCCCTGGTTTCAGCATTCCCAATCTACGTCGCTCAAGTCCTGACCCATGTTGACCATGTTTCATCACCTCTTTAGATGAGACAGAAAGGCCAGAGGGGGCTGGAGTACGAGGAAGGAAGCCTTACCTCCAGCTCAGATAAGGGTCTGACATAGTTTTGTTTTTTTTTCCCCCTGCAGAATGGTTGTTTATTATGGAGAAGGCTCTGGGCATATTTCTCCATGATTATTGTCCCCTCTCTTTCCAGACCCAAGAAAGAATCTTTCTTAGATCATCGCCACAGGAACCTGGTGAAGTTCCTGGATTTAAAACTCAGAAAAATGAACAGAGAGGGTGCTTAAGATTGTGGCCTCCAGGAGTTCCTAACTCTCAATGTAATCCACACTCAGCCTCCAGAAATTTGTTAAAATTAGCATTATAAATAGTTTATAGCTCCAGTGGCTTCTGCTCCAGGTAAGCAGATTGTGGCTCTGAACCCACTGATTCACTTCTCTCTCCAGATTTCGTGGTGAATATTGGCTATGTAACCTCAGTTCTCTGAGGTGCCCAAGAAAAGTCATTAATTTTTCAATATACCCAGATTTTTTTGTTTTTTTGTTTTTGCAGTTGTTGTAAGTACAAGTGTGATAACTTCCAAGCTTTTTATATGTTGAACCTGAAACCAGAAGTTTCTCATTGTGTTTTTAAGCTGCATTTCCCTTTTTACTAAAAATGTTTAATATATTTGCATGAATTATCTACCATCCATACGTTTTCTTTGGTAACTTGTCTGTTCTAATGTTTGCTTGGGTTATTTGCCTTCTTGTTATTGAGAGCTTTAAAAATGCATTCTTAATACAAACCTTTCATCAAATATATACTTTGCAAACATTTAATTACAAACTACTACTTGCCTTTTCATTTTCTTAATGGTGTCTTTTGAAGAGCAAAACCTTTTAATTTTATGAAATCAAATATATGAACTTTTCTTCTTTTTTGTTTAGTGATTTTTCTCTGATGTAAGAAATATTTGTCTACTCCAAGGCTGTAAAGATATTTCTTCTATTTTCTTATAGAAGTTTTAGAGCTTCAGCTTTTATGTTTAGGTCTAAGATCCATGATGGAATTAATTATTGTATATGGTGTGAAGTAAGGTCGACATTCGTATTTTCCTATCTTCTGAAAATAGAGTGGTTCCTCATTCTAGGGATGTGTCAATACTTAATTGCAAATCTAACAAACATGTACAGGACATTATACTGAAAATTACAAAATTCTGATGAAAGAAATCAAGCAAGATATAAATAAATGAAGAGATACACCATGTCTTTCTCAGATTGATATACAGGTTTAATGTGTAGCAAAATCTCAGCAAGATTTTTAGTAGATATAAAGATTACTCTTCATCTTTAGGTATTATCTTTAAGATATTCTTTATTTTTAATAATTACCAATATTATTCTAAAATTTGTATGGAAAGGTACAGGCCCTAGAATAACAAAAACAATTTTGAAAAAGGAGCAACTGGGAAGAATCTCTCTACCCAATTTCAAGACTTATTATAAAGCTACAGCAATCAAAACTCTTTTATTGGTGGAAGGATAGACATGTATACCAATGAAATCCAGAAATAGAACCACAAAAGTACTGAAGAATAATATTTTACCAAGGGGCAATTCAACAGAGGAAAGATAGCCTTTTCAACAAGTGATGCTGGAACAATTGTACATCCATAGGCAAAAAAAAAAAAAACCTCAAACTAAGTCTTACGCCTTAATCAAAAATTAACTCAAAATAGGTCATATATCTTCATGCTGATGGAGTAGTTTTATATCTGGCTGTACCTCATGCTACCCCCTGTATGTATCTGGATCGCGGTAGTGTTACACAAACGTACACACATGATAAAATGACTGAACTGCACACACACACTGTACCAAAGTCAATATTCTGGCTTTGATATTGTGTTACAGTTATGTATGATGTTATCATTGAGAGAAACTGAATGAAGAGTACATGGGATACTTCTGTACTATCTTTGCAACTTCCTGTGCATTTATAGTAATTGTAAAACAAAACATAAAAAAAAAATACATATCTTCCTCTTTGACCACACTGATTTAAGTCACTGAAATTTTATGAAATCTGGGTATTGTCTGCTTGGGTAGTTTGTTTTCATAGATATCATTGTGCCTTCCTGATTCAGGTTGGCTTTGATTTTTCACATTAGCACGTGATTATCTGAAGGAATATTCCAAAGAGACGATCACAGTTTTAAGGTGACTTAAGTGTCACTTTTCATTTGGGGAAAAAAAAAAACAGGTATCATTGTGCTGTAAGTTGTCTTCATTAACCCGCATTTATCCATGTGGCCTATCTATGTATGTCTGAGTCCACAAAGCTCAGCTGTGGTTGTGTGTGACTAGTCCAGCCCCTAGTGCTGTATAAATGCTGTCACTTTGAGGTGACAGCCACTTACTGAGGGTTTACATGCATGCATGCAGTTTTGAACATATATGGACTCAAGCAAAGATATGAGAGCTTAAGAGGTGTCAAAATGGCTAAAATGTGTATTAAAAAAAATTAGAGGAAAAATCAAATAGATGAAAAGACAGAAAGGGAACTCTGTAATAGTGAAGACCAGATGGGTTTATTAGGCAGGAAAACTATTGGAAATGAAAGCAAAACACCCCAAGACTAATCAATTATGAGTGCAGGACAAGTGTAAGCAGCAGCTGGGACCAGGTGATGTGTCCATCCAGAAGACCTGATGAGCCCATCCTAGCAAGATTTGGAGGCAGAGCAGTACCCTCAGACAAACATGTGAAATGCTATCAGGGTAGCCAGGTGCCCCTCGGTCCATGATGGGAGCCTCTGGACCTGTTTTGAGAGCTGCTCTGAAGAAACAAATGCATGGATGCAAATACTTCCAAAGAGCGTAGCTCAGTGTACACCCAGCAAAGCTGTTTTCACCAATGGTCCCACAATTAACTCTATGCCTGGAAGTGGTATGCACAGCCAGAGAAATAGAATTAGTTTTTATTAATAATTATTAAGTTCCACTATTGTTGTTAAGTGCCATCTAGTCAGTTCCAATCATAGCGACCCTATGTACTACAGAACGAAACACTGCCCGGTCCTTCGCCATGCTCACAATCATTGTTATGCCTGATATGATTAGTTACTTAAGAATCCTGCCTAAGATACTGAGGAGGATGCAATCAAATCTTTCTTGCATTTTGTCTTTTGGCTGAAGGGGACTAGAGTATTTTGGTGGTGGTATGTGTTCAGGAGGATGGGGAAAAGGAGGGCAGACAGGTGTATTGTGCGTTCTATCCCACCACCCAGTCTAACAGGACAGAGGCTGAGCCCAGAAGCCAAAGGGGCCCATCTGCACGGAATGAGTGAGGCCCTGTGCACATAAGCAGGGCTCTCAGGTCCAGGGGTGATGCTACATGGGCTAGGGAAGGACTATTGGCTCCTGCAACCCCAGCTTTGGTGCAGATTTGGCATCCTGGAGTCCATGCCAGTCACCAGCAAGAATGGCCATGCCTAGTGGAGCAGTGAGTGGGGGAGGGGTGTTCTTTGGGCCAGTAAAAGGGCAAGTGGCAGTGATGAGCACCTCTCTCATGTAGCTTGTGGATGGAGGACAGTGAACAGACCCCATGACATCCTCTCAGCTTTAATAGATTCTTGGCAGAACTGATGAAGGGAGAGGCTTAGAGCTGCTGACCTAGCAGCCTCAGTGTCAACATTAATAAAACCACACTCCTACGCACCACTGGGAAGGAGTTACACAGCCATCTTGGAATCTCAGAGAGGGGAAGCCCCATTCCCCTTATTTACAGAAACAGGTCCTGTCACTTCCTGTCCGGTCCTCTAGTTGCCTCTTCCAAGATGGACAGCTCAGATGAGAAAAAAAAAAATTTTTTTTTAATTTTTAAAAAACTAGATAATAAGCAAAAAAATTTTTTTAGGTAAAGGAAAGGGCAACATCTAACACTGGGTTAGTCAATACAACTGGACTGAACCAAAATCAAAGACGTTTCCTGAATACAACCAAATGCTTCAAAGGCCAGAGTAGCAGGGGCAGGGGCCTGGGGACCATGGTTTCAGGGGACATCTAGGTCAATTGGTATAACAAAATGTATTAAGAAAATGTTCTGCATTGCATTTTGGTGAGAGGCATCTGGGGTCTTAAACACTGGCAAACAACCATCTAAGATGCATCAATTGGTCTCAACCCATCTGGAGCAAAGGAGAATAAAGAAAACCAAAGGCACAAGGTAAATATAAGCCCAAGAGACAGAATAGGCCACATAAACCAGAGGCTCCATCAGCCTGAGACCAGAAGAACTAGACGGTGCCCAGCTATCACTGATCACTGCCCTGACAGGAAACACAACACAGAATCCCTGATGTAGCAGGAGATGAGTGGGATGCAGATCTTAAATTCTCATAAAAAGACCAGGCTTAATGGTCTGACTGAGACTAGAGGGACCTTGATGGTCATGGTCCCAGAACCCTTTGATAGCCCAAGATTGGAACCATTCCCACATCCAACTGTACTGACAGGATTGGCCTGGACTATAAGATAGACAATGATGCTGGTGAGGAGTGAACTCTGTGGCTCAAGTAGACACATGAGACTATGTGAGTGATTCTTGGCTGGTGGCAGGATGAAAAGGAAGAGGGGGACAGGAGCTGGTTGAATAGACACAGGGAATACAGGGTGGAGAGGAGAAATGTGCTGTCTCATTAAGCGGAGAGCAGCTGGGAGTGCATGGCAGGCTGTGTATGGCTTTTCGTATGAAAGACTGATTTGATTTGTAAACTTTTACCTAAAGCACAATAAATAAATTAAAAAAAAAAAAGAAAAGTGCAATTGATCTAACATTAGCTTCTTGAATAGTGCTGGAACCATGTGGTTATCTCTCTTGCAGAGCCAGGGCCTGGCATGTCTTTGGTGTCCAGACGTGCTGTGGACTGGATTGAATGAGATCATTGCTCACACCTGTGAGCCTGGAGCCTTCAAACACTGGCCAAAGGAGCATCTATGTGCTCCACTAGGAAGGGGCTGGAAGAACCCCCAGGACCTTCCCCAGCTTTAAAGCAGAGAAGGGCTTGGATGTTAAACCTAAAGCCAAGGAAGATGGATACTGGGGGCTTCCATCTGCTTTGTGGTGTCACCTGTGCCCTCCCACTGCCAGGTGGGGAGCTGAGGGTCACAGGCTCCTCACTATCCCTGGCTTTAAAGCTTTAACTCCCCTATGCACTGGCTTTCAAGCCTGTAACTCCAAGGCCATATCTTGTTCATCCACCACAGGAGGACATACATCACCAGCAGCCTGGCAAAGACCTGGCCACACGAGCTGGTGGCGAAGCAGCCAGGCTTCACTGTCCAGCACAGTGATGACTAGCACTCATAATTGGTTGGAAACTTCCACTTACCAGGCACTGTCCTACAGCTTTACACGTTACCTTGCTTAATCTTCACAGTAACCCTATGGAGCTATTTCACAAGAGAGGAAATTGAGGTACAGAGAAGTTAGGTAACTTGCCTAAGTCCTACAGCAAGGAGCAGAGACAGAACTCAAACCCAGGGAACTGGCACCGGAGCCCATGCGTTTATCCACCTCACTGGACTGCCTCTTTGTAAATGATAGCTGCATAAAGGGACTGTCATGGTACTCTGAGGGACACAGCAGGGACACTTGACCCGGACTCGGGAGAGCAGAAAGAGTCACTGGGGCAAAGCTCAAAAAAGATTGTGACAGAGGACAAGTCAGAGTTATAAGCTGAAAAGGGGGGTGGAGGAGAAAGGCAGGAAGTAGGGAGAGCGGGCATAAAGAAGTTTCCAGGCAAATGCTAGAGCAAGAGTAGTAACAGCACATGGAGCCGTGAGTTCTGGTAAGAGACCCCAGTAGCAATGGTGGCATAGTGGGCAAGAAGGGAGGTGCCCAGACCCAAGACATGCCTGGTGACAAACAAAAGGTCTCAGTCAATGGCAGGCAAGAAAGTGGAAGTGTCCATGAAGATGCTCAGATTCTGACTGGAATCTTACAGGTTTGGAATGACTCCAGGGGTAGATTAACCAGTAAGCATGGTACGCACTGGCTTACAGTAAGTGAGGTACACACAGGTTTAATTTTGTTTACTTACTAGTCTATAGTGCACTGAAACCCTTGTGAAATTGTGCACTACACATTAGTAATTAAACATAATTAAACCTGTGAGTACCTTGCTTATTGGGTTATCTGTCCCTGGATGACTCTCTGTCTTCTACCCAGTGGCCATGGCCCTATGGGGATTCAAAGGTTTCTTACCAAATTCAGAGCAAAACTGAACTGTGCTACATAGTGTGTGCTATTATTATCTGGTGATGTTAGGAGACTCTGTGGGAACAAGTCATGCAATACCTCAGACTCCCCTCAAAGGACTCAGTCTGACACAGATTCGTATAGGTCACAGAGGAGAGCAGAAAGGGGGTGGGAATAAATTTCATGACCATATGTCCTGGACACATATATTCTCAATGATGTTCATGGTGGTAACACCGTTAGAGGTTTTCTAACTATCAGAGATTTTCTGGAGTTTTCAAATATCCAAGATCATTTAATTTGTGCATACCTGAAAAAATATGTATGGAATAAGGATGCAATAAGAACAAGGGACTAGCAATAAAACAATTGCTACCCCGAGAACATCTATATGAATATTGATGGGGGGTTTATCAATTCTGCCTCACAGAAGCTGTGAAATTCCTAGCATAAATGGTGCTTTAATGCTTCTCATGATTGTTGCACTGTTAATTTTAAGACTCTGATCTTTAATCGATGCTAACCTTTGGTCTACGTTCAACCATTTCTGGAGGTAACGTAAGATCAGGAACTGATGGTACTAAAGGAAGAAGTTCAAGCTGCACTGAAGGCATTGGTGAAAAACAAGGCTGCAGGAATTGACGGAATACCAATTGAAATGTTTCAACAAATGGATGCAGCAATGGAAATCTGGAAGACAGCTACCTGGCCAACAAACTGGTAGAGATCCATATTTATGCCTATTCCCAGGAAAGGTGACAAGAAATTTGGAAAACAGCTACCTGGCCAACGGACTGGAAGAAATCCATATTTATACCTCTTCCCAAGAAAGTTGGCCCAACAGAATGTAGAAACTATTGAACAATATAATATCACACACAAGTAAAATTTTGCTGAAGGTCATTCAAAAGCAGCTGCAACCTTATATCGACAAGGAACTGCCAGAAATTCAAGCCAGATTCAGAAGAGGATGTAGAATGAGGAATATCATTGCTGATTTCAGATGGATCCTGGCTGAAAGCAGAGAATACCTGTGTTTTATTGACTATGCAAAGATATTTGACTGTGTAGATCATAACAAATTATGGATAATATTGCAAAAAATGTGAATTCCAGAACACTTAATTGTGCTCATGAGGAACCTGCGCATGGATCAAGAGGTAGTAGTTTGAACAAAACAAGGGGATACTGTGTGGTTTAAAGTAAGGAAAGGTGTGCACTAGGGTTGAATCCTTTCATAGTACTTATTCAATCTGTATGCTGAGCAAATAATCCAAGAAGCTGGACTATATGAAGAAGAATGTATCAAAAGGATTGAAGGAAGACTCACTAACAACCTGAGTTAGGCGTATGATATAATCTTTCTTGTTGAAAGTGAAGAAGTCAAAGCACTTGTGATGAAGATCAAAGACCACAATCTTCAGTATGGATGACACCTCAACATAAAGAAAACAAAAATCCTCACAACTGGACCAATAAGCAACATCATGATAAACAGAGAAAAGAAAGATTGAAGTTGTCAAGGATTTCATTTTACTGGATCCACAGTAAATATCCATGGAAGCAGCAGTCAAGAAATCAACACATTGCTTTGGGCAAATCTGCTGTATGAGACCTCTTTAAAGTATTAAAAAGCACAGATGTCACTTTAAGGACTAAGTTGCACCTGATCCAAGTATTGATGTTTTCAATTGCTCTATATGCATGCGAAAGCTGGTTGATGAATAAGGAAGATTAAAGAATCAATGCCTTTGAATTGTGATGTTGGCAAAGAATATTGAATATACCACAGACTGCCAAAAGAATGAAAAAATCCATCTTAGAAGTACAAATAGAATGCTCCCTAGAAGCAAAGATGACTAGATTATGTCTCACATACTTTGGACATGTTATCAGGAGGGACCAGTCCCTGGAGAAGGACATCATGCTTGGTAAAGTAGATGGTCAGTGAAAAAAGGAAGACCCTCAAAGAGATGGTTGGACATGGTGGCTGCAACAATGGGCTCAGACATAACAACCATAGGATGATGCAGGACTGGACAGGGTTTTGTTCTGTTGTACATAGGGTCGCTATGAGTCAGAGCCAACTCAACGGCTCCTAACGATAACAACAACCTTTGGTTGATGTCATTATTGGACACCCAGTAAATTAGACTTCTAGAAATACACATCTCCATCTCAGCTCATGTGTCATCAGCTGCAGTTGAGACTTACATGGTGGACACAGTTAGCCAGAGCTTCAGAGAGACTTTTGAAGGATATTTTTATATCCCCTTCTAATCTTTCTTTACTCACTTGAGAAATAATGAAGCTAGAATAGTCTCTAAGTTTCCTTGCAGCTCTGTAGTTACTAAAGTTCTATAAATTAATAACAAAATTGACAATGACTGGACTTGCTTATTTATATCATTACATTTTTGGATTTAACATGGAGATCAAGTTTTAACAGCAGTTTGTCATTGCCAAGACTAGAACTAAATGACTAATGTATGTTTTACTTCACACCCACACTTATTAAATGAAGAGAACAGGTTGTCACTATTGCTTTTTGATTTTTAGGAACAACCAATAAGAATTCATGCTGGGTCAAACAGAGAATGCTTAAGAAAGTAGCTTCAAGCTTTAAAAAGTAATAAAAAAATAAAAGCTTGGTTAAAAGCCTGCATGCAGCATTAATGCAACTCTATTTCAACTGTCGATAGCTCATCCACGGTTTACCGAACCCAAGGGATTAGTTTAGAACTTATATCTTGGCCATCGGTTTTTATGACTCAGTTTTCTACTTTGATGTCACTGAATTCAAGCAGAGCTTAGAGGAAGATAATAATAAACATGTTGATGTTATTAGGTGCTGCCAAGTCAGTTCTGACTCATAGCAACCCTGTGAAGAACAGAATGAAACACTACCTGGTGCTGCATCATCTTCACAATCTTCTGCTTGAGCCCATTGTTGCAGCCGCTGTGTCAATCCATCTCACTGAAGGTCTTCCTCTTTTTCGCTGACTGTCTACCTTACCAAGTGTCTTAGGCTGGGTTCTCTAGAAAAGCAAAACCACTAAAGCACGTAAATATATAGAGAGAGATTTATATCAAGGAAACGGCTCACACAATTGCAGACTCTGAAACATCCCAAGTCCGTGTATCATGATAGAGGCTTCTCTCGATTCACATAGCCTCAGGGCCTGGTGAATCCAAGACTGGCAGATCGGAGAGCAGGGTTCCTGCTCTCAGGATGGGAAGATCAATGAATTCCAAGATCTGCAGATAAGCTGATAGCTTATGCCCCAAGAGCTGGACATCAGACGGACAGGAGGCAGCTTCAGGACGCAGAGTGAGCAAAAAGCCAGAATGTCTGCTTATATTTAGATGCAGGCCACACCCCCAAGGAAAATCCCTTTCAAGTGATTGGCTACTACAAGCAGATTCCATTATGGGAGTGATTACATATAAATACTGAGAATCATGGCCCGGTCAAAGTGACACACAGTATCAACCATCACAATCCACCCCTTGTCAACTTGGCACATATACACATTTCCTTAAACCATACATAATCTCTGGATAAAGACAATTATAGTTATACTTGCACCTAACATGATACAACTAACACACATGCAACCAAAAACGCACTAGCCCAGTTTACATCTTTTGTTTTTTAAGTGAAGAAAACAAAAATATTTGATGCACACATACAAAGGAGAAATACTCATAACAATTACACTCCTCGTTTATGCAACTGGTCATGTGGCCATAACTGCAATTTAGAACTACCTTCTTCCACCACCCATTCTGTATTCCCTTTGCCCTCAGCAAGCAGCTCAGCTGGTCATGGTTCTTTGCTTGCTGGGGTGACCCAAACTTTCATTCCTGAAAGGTCTGGGTTATTAGTAGTCGTGTTGGAATTGGGTTGCTATAATTTTCTATTGACTTTAATCACAGGACAAGGTAGTGTTAAGAGGCGCCCTAAGGGATCTCCTGCATTCCAGACATACTCTTCTTTACCTCCATTATGTAATATCAATCCGATTTCCTCTTGGAAATCAGAATCAATCACACCAGCCAGTAGGGTAACTCCTTTCTTTTTCTGTTCATCCAGAGGCATAAGGAACCCAAAGTGGCTGGGTGGCATTCTTAGCTTCCAGTTCAATGGAATCAGTGAGGTGTCTCCAGGTGGGCACATTACTGCCTTTGAAACTAAGACCTCTATACCTGCAAAGCATCATAAGGTTGCGGGGACAGGAAGCAAAAATCTTGTGAGTGGGTCACTAGGGGCAATAGTGATTGGTGCCACTCCCATTCCCCCCCATTAATTCCTGAACCCATGAATCCTGGCTATAGGAGAAACAGCACCATATTTTGCATGCTGGTTTAGAGCATATACAGCCTCCTGGAGAACATTGCCCCAACCCTGCAAGTTATTCCTACCTAGCTGGCACCATAATTGTGTCCTTAGAAGGCCATTCCATCATTCTATCAAGTTAGCTGCTTCAGGATGATGAGGAACATGATAAGACCAGCGAATTCCATAAGCATGGGCCCACTGCCACACTTCATTTCCTGTGAAGTGAATCCCTTGATCTGAGGCAATGCTGTGTGGGATACCATGATGGTGGATAAGGTATTCTGTAAGTCTATGGATGGTAGTTTTGGCAGAAGAATTGCATGCAGGGAAGGTAAATCCATATCCAGATTGTGTCTTTTCCAGTAGGGAAAAAACACTGCCCTTTCCATGATGAAAATTGTCCAATGTAATCAACTTTCCACCAGGTTGCTGGCTGATCACCTCAAGGGGTGGTGCCATGTCAGGGACTCAGTGTTGATCTCTGCTGCTGGCAGATTAGGCATTCAGCAGTGGCTATAGCCAAGTAAGACTTGACAAGTGGAGTCTATGTTGCTGGGCCCATGCATAACCTTCACTCCTGCCACCATGGCCACTTTGTTCATGAGCACATTGAGCAATGACAGGAGTAGCTGGGGAAAGAGGATGACTGGTTTCCACAAAACGCATCATCTTAACCCCTTGATTGTTAAAATCATCCTCTGCTGAGGTCACATTTTGGTGAGCATTCACATGAGACACAAATATCTTTACTTATTTGGACCATTCAGAAAGATATATCCACATACCTCTTCTCCAAAAATTCTTGTCTCCAATTTTCCAATCATGTTCCTTCCATGTCCCTGACCATCCAGCCAAACCATTGGCCACATCCCATGAATCAATACACAAACACACATCAGGCCATTTCTCCTTCCAAGCAAAGTGAACAACCAGGTGCACTGCTTGAACTTCTGCCTATTGAGAGGATTTCCCTTCACCACTATCCTTCAGGGAGATCACAGAAAGGGCCTGTGGTACTGCTGCTCTCCACTTTCAAGTGGTGCCTGCATACCGCGCAGAACCATCTGTAAACAGGCACGGGTTTTCTCTTCTTCAGTCAACTGATCGCAAGGAACTCCCCATGAGGCCATAGATGCAGACTGGGAGATGGAAGGTAATGTGACAGGAGTGGGGACCATAGGCATTTGGGCCAGTTCCTCATGCAACTTACTTGTGCCTTCAGGTCCTGCTCGGGCCCCATCTCGTATACACCACTTCCATTAGTGATAGAGTGCTGCTGTGCACATCCAACTTTATAACTCTGTGGATCAGACAACACCCAGTTCATGATGGGCAGTTCAGGCTGCGTGGTGACTTGGTGTTCCATGGTTAAGCATTCAGTCTCTGCTAAGGCCAAGTAACAAACTAAAAGCTGTTTCTCCAAAAAAGAGTAGTTATCTGCAGAGGATGGCAGGGCTTTGCTCCAAAATCCTAAGGGTATATGCTGTGATTCATCAGTAAGGACCTGCCAAAGACTCCAAACAGCATCTCTACCTGTCACGGACACTTCAACGCACCATTGGATCAGCTGAGTCATATGTCCCAAGTGGCAGAGCAGCTTGCGCAGCAGCCTGAAACTGTTGCAGAGCCTTCTCTTGTTCTGGGCCTCACTCAAAACTAGCAGCTTTTTGAGTCACATGATAAATAGGCAGGAGTAGCACACCCAAATGAGGAACGTGTTGCCTCCAAAATCCAAAGAGGCCCACAAGATGTTGTGCCTCCTTTTGGCTTGTGGGAGCAGCGAGACGCCATAACTTATCCTTCACATTAGAAGGAATATCTCAAAGTGCTCCACACCACTGGACCCCTAGAAATTTCAGCGAGGTGGAAGGCGCCTGAAGTTTTGTGGGATTAATTTTCCACCCTCTAGCATGGAAATGTTTTACCAGTAAGTCCAGAGTCATTGACACTTCTTCCTTACTAGGTCCAGTCAGCATAATGTCACCAATGTGAAGTCTTGTGGAAGGGAAAAGAAATCAAGGTCCCTTCGGACTAAATAATGACATAGGGCTTAAGAGTTGATGTAGCTTTGAGGTAGGCAAGTGAAGGTGTATTGCTGGCTTTGACAGCTGAAGGCAAATTGCTTCTGATGGTCCTTGGAAACAGGTATGGAGAAAAAGGGATTAGCCAGATTGATAGCTGCATACCAGATACCAGGAGATGTATTAATTTGCTCAAGGAATGAAACTACATCTGGAACTGCAGCTGCAACTGGAGTCGTCACCTGGTTAAGTTTTTGATAATCTACTGTCATTCTCCAAGATCCATCTGTTTTTTGCACAGGTCAAATAGGTGAGTTGGATGGGATGTGGTGGGAATCACCACCCCTGCATCCTTCAAGTCCTTGATGATGGCAGTAATCTCTGCAATCCCTCCAAAGGTGTGGTATTGCCTTTGGTTTACTATTTCCCTAGGTAGGGGCAGTTCTAATGGCTTCCACTTGGCCTTTCCTACCATAATATCCTCTACTCTATTTGTCAGAGAGAGAAAGCCTTCCTCTGGAGCTGGCACCCTGAATTCGGACTTCTACTAGACAGTGAGAGAATAAGTTTCTCTTTGTTGAAGCCATCCACTTGTGATAATTCTGTTATAGCAGCATGTGATAGTTCAGGTTTGTGTCAACTTGGCTGGGCCATGATTCTCAGTGGTTTGGCAGTCATATGATGTTGTGCCCCCACGCGTCTGTCAATTTGTCACACTGTGGGGGCTTGTGTGTTGCTGTGATGCTGGAAGCTATGCCATTGGTGTTCAGATACCAGCAGGGTCACCCATGGAGGACAGGTTTCAGCTGAGCTTCCAGACTAAGACAGACTAGGAAGAAGGACCTGGCAGTCTACTGCTGAAAAGCACTAGCCAGCAAAAACCTTATGAACAGCAGCAGATCATTGTCTGATATACTGCTGGAAGATGAGCCCCCCAGGTTGGAAGGCACTCAAAAGATGACTGGGGAAGAGCTGCCTCCTCAAGGTAGAGTCGACCTTAATGATGTGGTTGGAGTAAAGCTTTCGGGACCTTCACTTGCTGATGTGGCACGACTGAAAACGAGAAGAAACAGCTGCAAACATCCATTAATAATTGGAACCTGGAATGTACAAAGTATGAATCTAGGAAAATTGGAAATCATCAAAAATGAAATGGAATGCATAAACATCGATATCCTAGGCATTAGTGAGCTGAAATGGACTGGTATTGGCCATTTTGAATCAGACAATCATATAGTCTACTATGCTGGGAATGACAACTGGAAGAGTAATAGTGCTCCATTCATCCTCAAAAAGAACGTTTCAAGATCTGTCCTGAAGTACAACGCTGTCGGTGATAGGATAATATCCATATGCCTACAAGGAAGACCAGATAATGCGACTATTATTCAAATTTACACACCAACCACTAGGGCCAAAGATGAAGAAATAGAAAATTTTTATCAGCTGCTGCAGTCTGAAATTGATCGAACATGCAGTCAGGATGCACTGATAATTACTGGTGATTGGAATGCAAAAGTTGGAAACAAAGAAGGATCAGTAGTTGGAAAATACGGCCTTGGTGATAGAAACAATGCCTGAGATCGAATGAAAGAATTTTGCAAGACCAACAACTTCTTCATTGCAAATACCTTCTTTCACCAACATAAACAGCAACTATACACATGGACCTTGCCAGATGGAAACACACAGAAATCAAATTGACTACATCTGTGGAAAGAGACTGTGGAAAAGCTCAATATCATCAGTCAGAACAAGGCCAGGGGCCGACTGTGGAACAGACCATCAATTGCTCATACGCAAGTTCAAGCTGAAACTGAAGAAAATCAGAGCAAGTCCACGAGAGCCAAAATATCACCTTGAGTATATCCCACCTGAATTTAGAGACCATCTCAAGAATAGATTTGATGCATTGAACACTGGTGACCAAAGACCAGACGAGTTGTGGAATGACATCAAGGACACCATCCGTGAAGAAAGCAAGAGGTCACTGAAAAGACAGGAAAGAAAGAAAAGACCAAGATGGATGTCAGAGGAGACTCTGAAACTTGCTCTTGAGTGTCAAGAGCTAAAGTAAAAGAACTGAACAGAAGATTTCAAAGGGCCTCTCGAGAGGACAAAATAAAGTATTATACTGACATGTGCAAAGAGCTGGAGATGGAAAACCAAAAGGGAAGAACATGCTCGGCGTTTCTCAAGCTGAAAGAACTGAAGTAAAAATTCAAGCCTTGAGTTGCAATAGTGAAGGATTCCATGGGGAAAATATTAAATGACGCAGGAAGCATCAAAAGAAGATGGAAGGAATACACAGAGTCATTATACCAAAAATAATTAATTGATATTCAACCATTTCAAGAGGTGGCATATGATCAGGAACCGATGCTGCTGAAGGAAGAAGTCCAAGCTGCTCTGAAGGCATTGGCGAAAAACACGGCTCCAGGAATTGATGGAATATCAATTGAGATGTTTCAACAAACAGATGCAGCGCTGGAGGTGCTCACTTGTCTATGCCAAGAAATATGGAAGACAGCTTCCTGGCCAACTGAGTGGAAGAGATCCATATTTATGCCTCTTCCCAAGAAAGGTGATCCAACCGAATGTGGAAATTATAGAACAATATCATTAATATCACACGCAAACAAAACTTTGCTGAAGATCATTCAAAAATGGCTGTAGCAGTATATCGACAGGGAACTGCCAGAAATTCAGGCTGGTTTCAGAAGAGGACATGGAACCAGGGATATCATTGCTGATGTCAGATGGATCCTGGCTGAAAGCAGAGAATACCAGAAGGATGTTTACCTGTGTTTTATTGACTATGCAAAGGCATTTGACTGTGTGGATCATAACAAACTATGGATAACACTGCAAAGAATGGGAATTACAGAACACTTAATTGTGCTCATGAGGAACCTTTACGTAGATCAAGAGGCAGTTGTTCGGACAGAACAAGGGGATACTGATTGGTTTAAAGTCAGGAAAGGTGTGCGTCAGGGTTGTATTCTTTCACCATACCTATTTAATCTGTATGCTGAGCAAATAATCCGAGAAGCTGGTCTATATGAAGAAGAATGGGGCATCAGGATTGGAGGAAGACTCATTAACAACCTGTGTTATGCAGATGACAGAACCTTGCTTGCTGAAAGTGAAGAGGACTTGAAGCACTTACTAATGAAGATCAAAGACCACAGCCTTCAGTATGGATTACACCTCAACATAAAGAAAACAAAAATCCTCACAACTGGACCAATGAGCAACATCATGATAAATGGAGAAAAGGTTGAAGTTGTCAAGGATTTAATTTTACGTGGATGCACAATCAACAGCCATGGAAGCAGCAGTCAAGAAATCAAAAGACGCATTGCATTGGGCAAATCTGCTGCAAAGGACCTCTTCAAAGTGTTGAAGAACAAGGATGTCACCCTGAAGACTAAGGTGTGCCTGACCCAAGCCACGGTGTTTTCATTCACATCATATGCGTGTGAAAGCTGGACAATGAATAAGGAAGACTGATGAAGAATCGATGCCTTTGAATTGTGGTGTTGGCAAAGAATATTGAATATACCATGGACTGCCAAAAGAACAAATAAATCTGTCTTGGAAGAAGTACAATCAGAATGCTCCTTAGAAGCAAGGATGGCGAGACTGCATCTTACATACTTTGGACATGTTGTCAGGAGGGATCAGTCCCTGGAGAAGGACATCATGCTTGGCAGAGTACAGGGTCAGCGGAAAAGAGGAAGACCCTCAACGAGGTGGACTGACACAGTGGCTGCAACAATGAGCTCAAGCATAAAGACGATAGTAAGGATGGCGCAGGACCAGGCAGTGTTTCCTTCTGTTGTGCATAGGGTCACTACGAGTCGGAACCGACTTGACGGCACCTAAACAACAACAACCCTGTTTGTCAGGAATCCAATGTGGGGGTCTGCCAGTTGCTGAGTATATCTACTCCAATTATGCATTCTGGAACTGGGGAAATCACTACGAAGGGGTTTCAGGGACCCACTGGACCTGGTGTGAGATGGCCATGAGCCAAGATTCCATTCATAACCTGACCTCCATATGTCTTCACTCTGGATGGTGGGCCACAGTGATGTTTTGGGTCTCCTGGAATTAGTGTCGGTTCAGAGCCAGTGTCCAGTAATCCCTAATTATTTCCTTTTCCCCAGTGAACAGTCACTCTCATAAAAGGCCATGGATCCCTTTGGGGAAGGCTGGGAGAAAGATTAAGAGTAAAAATTTTTGGCAGTGTATTTGAGTCCTTTGTCAAGGGGACCCAGCCTCTCCTTCATTCAAGGGTTGGTGGGTCTTTAAGCTCGCTCAAATCTGGGAATTGATTGAGGGACTGTGACTCTCTATTCTGGTGATTCAAGTTAGACTGCGGTTCATTTGACCTAGAATTCATCCGTTTGTACAGATCAAGTAAATATTTAGCAGATTTCCTATCTATTTCACCCCTGGGGACACCATGACTAAAGCAGCCAACACCATAATTCCATACGAGTCAGACTATTCTGATTACCGCTTTGACTTCCCTGCCCATTACTGTAACCATGCCCACCCTGTCTTTGTTGATTGAGTGCAGCCACTTGGCCCTACTACAATGAGGTCCAATCAGTCATGCTGTAGTTAGGTGACTTAATTCATTTAGGGCAGTTTCCACTGTCAAATCTGATTTACATAAAATAGCAATCACAGCAGTCTTCAAGGATGCTGGAGCTCCCTTCACAAATTTGTTCCTCACAGTTTAAAAGGTGTGTCCCCTGGGCACTCTGTGCATGGGTCTGTGGGTCTAACCTGATAAATCCACTCTAGCATGCCAATTTCCCTAAGTCTTTGGATACTTCCTTCTACAGTATACAAAAGCAGGTCTGGTACTTCAACTTGATTTAGTGTAGGCCGCCTTGTTATCCATGCTTCAGCAACCCAACCAAATAAACTATTAGACCCTTTCCTAACTTCTCAGGCTGAAATATTCAAGGCAGAATCTGTGCTCAGTGGACCTGTATCAATAAACTCAGACCGATCCATCTTTATGTTCCTTGCAGCATTATCCCACACTCTTAATAGCCATTCCCACACATATCCTCCAGGTTTCTATTTGTACATTTTAGAAAATTCAAGCAGTTCTTTTGGATTGTAGCATACCTCCTCCTGGGTCACACTTTGTACTTCACCTTTTGGGTCTCGTTGTAGGTCTAGAAGCCAGAATCTGTAGTGTGGAATTGTTTTGAGAACATTCAGCATTGTCTTGTAAAGCATCTGCCTCAGGCAATGCCCCAGGCAATGACTCAGGCAAGGGCTCTTTAAAGGCAGCTGGACAAGGACTAATCTATTAGATAAGAGTGGAAGGGCTAGTGGTTTCTCTGGGCAGTGTGTTGTAGCAGACAAACATGAAGTAATCTCTTCAAATGGGAGTGTTCTGATGGCAGGAGTGATTCAACAGAATTTAGGGGCTCAGTGGCTCCACCGTACTGATTATCTGCCCATACGTCCCCATCCTAAGCTTCAGGATCCCATTTGTTCCCAGTCGATGTCCTTACTTTAACTTAAGACACCTTTCAAGGTTGGTAACTGAGCTAGTGTTGTAATTCAGCCCCTCTGAAGCCCTGAGTGCATCTCTTTCTTTCACCAGCTTGTCTAGTGAAAATAGGACCAACCAACCAGCTTCCTTATACTTCTCATCCTGACAAAACTGTAGAAAGATGTCACACGTGTGTTCACCTGGAATCTCGCCTTTCACCAATACCTGATCTACTGGTGGTGACATTTTGCACAACTTTATTGCCACCTCATGCCATGGATTAGCAGTGCCATCTTTAGTCCTGGAAGCAGAGTCATCAACATCTTTAAGACTAACCAGACTTGAGAACCAATTTAGAAAACTCATCCTTACAATTTTATTTCTCTAGAACCACGATTGGTAGAACCACAGATTTGCCCAATACAATGTGTCCTTTGATTTCTTGACTGCTGCTTCCATGGGTGTTGATTGTGGATCCAAGTAAAATGAAATCCTTGACAACTTCAATCCTTCCTTTCTCTGTTTATCAGGATGATGCCTATTGGTCCAGACATGAGAATGTTTGTTTTCCTTATTTTGAGGTGTAATCCATACTGAAGATTGTGCTCTTTGATCTTCATCAGTAATTGCATCAAGTCCTCTTCACTTTTGGCAAGCAAGGTTGTGTTATCTGAATATCACAACTTGTTTATGTGTCCTCCTCCAATCCTGATACCCCATTATTCTTCATATAGTCCAGATTCTTTCATTATTTGTTCAGCAAACAGATTGAATAAGTATGGTGAAAGGATACAACCCTGACACACACCTTTCCTGACTTTAAATCACACAGTATCTCCTTGCTCTGTTCAAATGAATGCCTCTTGATCTATGTACAGATCCTGCATGAGCACAATTAAATGTTCTGGAATTCTCATTCTTCTCAACATTATCTGTAACTTGTTATGATCCACAGAGTCAAATGCCTTTGAATAGTCAATAAAACACAGGTAAATATTTTTCTGGTATTCTCTGCTTTCAGCCATGATTCATCTGACATCAGCAATAATATCCCTTGTTCCAAGCCCTTTTCTGAATCTGGCTTGTATTTCTGGCAGTTCCCTGTTGATGTACTGCTGCAACCACTTTTGAATGATCTTCAGCAAAATTTTACTTGTGTGTGATATTAATGATACTGTTCAATAGTTTCCACATTCTGTTGGGCCACCTTTCTTTGGAATGGGTACAAATATGGATCTCTTCTAGTGGTTTGACTAGGTAGCTGTCTTCTAAATTTCTTGGCATAGAAAAGTGAGTGCTTCCAGCCCTGCATCCATTTGTTGAAACATCTCAATTGGTATTCTGTCAATTCCTGGAGTCTTGTTTTTCACCAACGCCTTCAGCACCATCAAATGCTACCTCCTAAAATGGTTGAATGTTGACCACTTTTTTTTGGTACAGTGACTCTATTCCTTCCATCTTCTTTCAATGTTTCCTGTGTCATCTAGTATTTTCCCCATAGAATCCTTCAATATTGCAACTTGAAGCTTGATTTTTTCCTTCAGTTCTTTCAGCTTGAGAGATGCCGAGTGTGTTCTTCCTTTTTGGTTTTCTATCTCCAGCTCTTTGCACATGTCATTATAATACTTTACTTTGTCTTCTCCTAGAAATCTTCTGCTCAGCTCTTTTACTTCATCATCTCTTCCTTTCGCTTTAGCTATTCTATGTTCAAGAGCAACATTCAGAGTCTCTTCTGACATCCACTTTGGTCTTTTCTTTCTTTCCTGCCTTTTTAAGGACCTGTTGCTTTCTTCATGTATGATGTCCTGATGTCATTCCACAACTCGTCTGGTCTTTGGCCATCAGTGCTCAATGCATCAAATCTATTCTTGAGATGGTCTCTAAATTCAGGTGGGATACACTCAAGGTCATACTTTGGCTCTCATGGGCTTGTTCTAATTTTCTTCAACTTCAGCTTGAGCTTGCATATGATCAATTGATGGTCCATTCCACAGTCAGCACTTGGCCTTGTTCTAACTGATGATATTGAGCTTTTTCATCGTCTCTTTTCACAGATGCAGTTGATTTGATTCCTGTGTCTTCCATCTGGTGAAGTCCACATATATAGTCACCATTTATGTTGCTGAAGAAAGGTATTTGCAATGAAGAAGTTGTTGGTCTTGTAAAATTCGATCATGCAATCTCCAACATTGTTTCTATCACCAAGGCCATATTTTCCAACCACTCTTCCCTTTTCTTTGTTTCCAACTTTTACATTCCAATCATCAGTAATTACCAATGCATCTTGATTGCATGTATGATCAACTTCAGACTGTAGAAGCTGGTAAAAATCTTCAAAGCCTTCATCTTTGGCTTAGTCATATTAACTGGTTGTCCTTGAAAGCTTATGGACAGTCCTATCACTGACAGCACTGTACTTCAGGATATATCTTAGAAATATTCTTTTTGATGATGAATGCAATGCCATTCCTCTTCAATTTGTCATTCCTGGCAAAGTAGACCACATGACTGTCCAATTCAAAATGGCCAATACCAGTCCATTTCAGCTCACTAATGCCTACAAGATCAATGCTTGTGTACCATTTCATTTTTGATAACTTACCATTTTCCTAGATTCATACTTTGTACATTGTATGTTCTGATTATTAACAGATGTTTGCAGCTGTTTCTTCTCATTTTGAATTGTGCCATATCAGCAAATGAAGGTCTCGAAAGCTTGATTCCATCCACATCATTAAGGTCAACTTTCCTTTGAAAAGCAGCTCTTCCCAGTCACATTTGCATGCCTTCTAACCTGAGAGGCTCATCTTCGGGCACTATATCAGACAAAGTTCCACTGCTATTCATAAGGTTTTCACTGGCCAGTTTTTTTCAGAAGTAGACTACCAGGTCCTTCTTTCTAGTCTGTCTTAGTCTGGAAGCTCAGCTGTAGCCTGCCCACGACGAGTCACCCTGTTGGTATTTGAAATACCAGTGGCATAGCCTCCAACATCACAGCAACACGCAAGCCACCACAGAATGACGAAGTGGCAGACCTGTGGGAAAAGATAAATAGAAATTATCCGATCTCAACAACAGACAGAAAACAGGTTGAAAAAATGAACATAAACAAAGCCTCAGAAATCTGTGGAACAACAAAAATCTAACATTTATTCATAAGAGTCCCAAAAGAATGGGAGAAAGATTGTGATGATGGAAAATATTTGATGAAATAATGGCTGAAAACTTCTCAAGTTTGACAAAAGACATAAACCTTCAGATTAAAAAAGTCGAATAAACTCCAACTAGGATAAAAACAAAGAAATACATGGCCAGATACATCATAAACTGCTGAAAAGTAAAAAATTAATCTTGAAAGCAGCCAGAGAAAAACAACACAAGGGAACAATTTAAATGACAGCATATTTCTTATCAGAAACTATCAAGTACAGAAGAAAGTTGTACACAATTTTTAAATACTGAAAGAAAAAAAATCATTAACCCATAACTCTATTTTTTTTCTATATTTTCTATAAAAAAAAAATTTTTTTTTTTTTATATATCCAGCAAAAAATATTTTGAGGGTATGAAGGTGAAATAAAGACTTTCACAGAAGAAGGAGAAGCCAGGTAATTCATTGTCAGCAGATCTGCTCTAAAAGAATTGTTAGAGAATATTTTAGACAGAAGGGAAATTATATCAGAAGGTACATCAAGAATGAAGGAATTTAAAAGAAGTGTTAAATATCTATGTAAATAGACTATTCTCTTGAGTTCCCTAACACATGGTTGAAAATTGAAAGCAAAGACTGTCTGATGGAGTTTTCAATTATGCAGATTATAAAATAATGATAGCATGAAAGGTAAGGGTGAAGGAAGCAATACAGTGGTAAGGTTCCTACTTTCCAATTGAAGGGGTAAAATATTTATTTTAAATAGACTGTGAAAAGTTGAATATGAATTTTGTAATCTCTCGAGTAACCACTAAAAATATTATAAAACATACATAGTCAAAATCATAATAGATAAATTAAGATGGAGCATAAATGATGTTCAACTAATAAAAAAAAAATAAGCACGAAAAACAAAACAAAGGGAAAAAAGGCAGAGGGAACAAACATAAAACAAATAATAAAATGGTAGACCTAAATCCAAACATATAAATTATTACATTAAATATAAATGATCTAACCACACCAATTAAGAAGAACTCAGAATGGATAAAAAAGTGTGATACAAGTATATGGTGTCCGCTAAAATCTCACTTCAGATATAATGACATATATATAATGATATAAAGAATGGAGAAAGGAGAACTTAACATATTCTCAGTCTAGGACAGGTTGTGTGGACAAGAAAATACATGGTATTATAGACAACACAATCAATATGGTTAAATGTTATGGATATAAATCAAACACTGTACAATCTCCCAAAAAGCACATCTTTTTCTTTTTCTTTTTTCATTCACATGTAACATTCACAGAAATTGATCACTCTAATGAAAGCCTACCCGATGAATTTATTTAGGATATTGTAATTTTCATCTCAAGAAGTTCTATCTAATCCTGTTTTAAATCTTGCATTTCTCTCCTCATCATGTTAAATTTTTTAACATTCTTTTGTTTAATAATATTTTGTTGAATTTTTGGTGAAAATTTACACAGGAAATTAGGTTCCCATTTAACAATTTCCACACAAATTGTTCAGAGACATTAGTTACGTTTATCACAGTGTGTCAACATTCTCTTTAATTGTGTTCTGTTTGTTCCATTACCAGCACTCTAGTTTCTTTGCCCCCTTAACTTCTCATCTTTGCTTTTAATTGTTGACCTTTTGGTCTCATATCAATGGTTTTTAAATAGAGCACAAATCTTACAGGTAATATCCTTTAGTTTGTGCACCACTCTGCTATTTCACTTAATGATGATCTCAAGGGATAGGCTCAGTTCTGGGTTTAAAGAGTGCCTCAGGGTGATAGTCTCAGGGAGTCCTTTATCACTAGAGGGGTGGCCTCACTAGAGGGGTGCGGAGGGTGTGGACTGCACCAGGTGACACAGTCAGAGGGAGTGACACCAAAATGACTGTCTATAAAATTTTTGTGCAGTGTCTCAGCAGAAATTTATTATTTTTTATAAAAATATCCCTGTAGTTAGTTATAACAACAAAAACTTTTTTTTTTTGAAAGCCCAGCTTACATGTAGCAATATACCTACAAGGTTAAAACTCTAGGTTAATTTACTTTCTGAACCTTCTAATGCCCTCCAGTTAGAGCTGTCATCATTACCCAATTACAATGACCCTTCAAATCACAGTGATTTCGTCTGCACATGCTACAAGCACACACTTTTGGTTTCATTGTTGCCGGTGATTTTACAGCACTGGTTTTGTCAAATTTTCTGATGTTTTATCTATAATATTGCAGTAATTAGTATTTGTGAACCTATATCAATAACTTTTTGGGGAATTAAGTAGTAATTAAAGGAAAAGAAGGAGAAAAATCAAAAGACGCTTCCACCCAGTTATTAATATTATAACAACATTGTAATTGAATGCAGAAAGATTTTATAAAACAGTTTTGTTGTTAGTAGCCATATAATCTAAGAAACATTACATTTAAGCAATTTACAGCTATATTTATAACATATTATTCTATGATTAAAATTGATAATAAACAATGCTAAGGATTCTGCATGGTCTAGTACGGGAGGAAGTCCATGGGGGGAGGTGAAGCTATGAGTTACTGCACTGGGTGACACCAACCCTTATGACACCACTGTCCTCTGTTCTCTACTGTTCCAGTTTGTCTGGCTTTTTTTTTTTAATAAGAATTTGAGTTCTGCTCCACATTGTCTCCCATTCCACCCGGAACCATCTATTGTGACCGCAGTCAGAACAGTCGGTGGTAGATGGGCACCATCTAATTCTTCTGGTCTCAGATGAGGTTGTGGTCCGTGTAGACTTGTTTCTTCTTTGAGCTTTTGGTTCCCTTCTTACTGTTTTGCTCCTGGTGAGTAGAGACCTGTAGCTGTGTTGTAGATGGCTGCTTTCAAGCTTTTAAGACCCCAGATCTACTCACTTTATTAGGATGCAGATCATGATTTTTGTGAATTATGTTATACCAATTGACTAAGTTGTCCCCTAAGACTATGGTCCTGAGCTTTCAATCCCACAGAACTAATCTTGGAAGGTGGTTGGTTACATCTTTGTAGAATCTGTATTTGTGTCTTCAATGAATATGGGCTTATACCCACGTGTTTGTATTTACATGTACCTATAGATTTTTTTTTTTAATAGATACTTCGGAAATGCTGGTGGCATAGTGGTTAAGTTCTACAGCTGCTAACCAAAGGGTCAGCAGTTCAAATCCGCCAGGCACTCCTTGGAAACTCTATGGGGCACTTCTACTCTGTCCTGTAGAACTGCTATGAGTCGAATCGAATCGACGGCACTGCTATGAGTCGAATCGAATCGACCAAAAGGTTAACAGTTCAAATCCACTAGGCACTCCTTGGAAACCCTATGGGGAAGTTCTACTCTGTCCTGTAGACTTGCTATGAGTTGGAATTGACTCAACAGCAATGGGTTTACAGACACTTCTATTTGTTCTCATCTATGTACACATCTGCACCTACCCTTATACCAATATGCCTATATCCATCCATATGTACTCAAACACTCATTTTTACTTTGGTTGTGCTGTGCTCATTCACATTTAGTGTCACTTTTCATATCACCTTCCACCACACACAAAAAAAAAGTCTCTATGATCTAAAGCATATTTTCCCCTCCCCTCTCTCTCGCTATTAACCACCAATTAAAACTGGTCTCTCTCTATATATATTCCCCCGACACAACTGTCTGTTTGCCGTATTGTGGGGGCTGTGATGCTGGAAGCTATGCAGCCAGTATTCAAATTCCAACAGGGTCACTTATGGGAGACAGGTTTTAGCTGAGCTTCCAGATTAAGAAAGACTAGAAAGAAGGACCTGGCGGTCTACTCCTGAAAAGAATTAGCTGGTGAAAACCTTATGAATAGCAGCAGACCACTGTCTGATATAGTAGTGCTGGAAGATGATCCTCTCAGGCTGGAAGGCACTCAAAACATGACTGGGGAAGAGCTGCCTCCTCAAAGTAGAGTCAACCTTAATGACGTGGATGGAGTAAAGCTTTTAGGACATTCATTTGCTGATGTGGCAAGACTCAAAATGAGACGAAACAGCTGCAAACATCCATTAATAATCAGAACCTAAAATGTATAAAGTGTGAATCTAGGAAAATTAGAAATTGTCAAAAATGAAATGGAATGCATGAACATCAATACCCTAGGCATTAGTGAGCTGAAATGAACTGGTATTGGCCGTTTTGAATCGGACAATCATATGGTCTGCTATGCTGGGAATGACAACTTGAAAAGGAATAGCATTGTGTTCATCATCAGAAAGAACACTTCAAGATCTACCCTGAAGTACAACCCTGTCAGTGATAAGATAGTATTCATATGCCTACAAGGATGATCAGTTAATTCAACTCTTTCTCAAATTTACACACCAACCGTTAAGGCCAAAGATGAAGAAATTGAAGATTTTTACTAACTTTTGTAGTCTGAAATTGATCAAACATGCAATCAGGGTGCATTCATTATTACTGGTGATTGGAATGCAAAAGTTGGAAACAAAGAGGACCAGTATTTGGGTAATATGGCCTTGATAATAGAAACAATGCTGGTGATTGCATGGTAGAGTTTTGCAAGACCAGCAACTTCTGCACTGCAAATACTTCCTTTCAACAACATAAATGACACCTGTACATACATGTGGACCACGCCAGATGGAATACACAGCAATCAAATCAACTGTATCTGTGGACAGAGACAATGGAAAAGGTCAATATCATCAGTCAGAACAAGGCCAGGGGCCAACAGTGAAACAGCTTATCAATTGCTCCTACACAAATTCAAGTTGAAACTGAAGAAAATTAGAACAAGTACACAAGAGCCAGAGTATGATCTTGAGTATATCACACCTGAATTTAGAGACCACCCCAGGAATAGATTTGAATACTAATGACCAAAGACCAGATGAGTTGTGGAATGACATCAAGGATATCACACATGAAGTAACCAAGAGGTCATTGAAAAGACAGGAAAGAAAGAAATGACAAGATGGATGTCAGAGGCGACTCTGAAACTTGCCCATGAAGATCGAGCAGCTAAAGCAAAAGGAAGAAATGATGAAGTAAAAGAACCGAACAGAAGATTTCAAAGGACGGCTCCAGAAGACAAAGTACAGTATTATGATAACATGTGCAAAGAGCTAGAGATGGAAAACCAAAAGGGAAGAACATGCTTGGTGTTTCTCAAGCTGAAAGAACTGAAGGAAAAAATCAAGCTTCATATTCTAATATTGAAGGATTCTATGGGGAAAATACTAAATGACACAGGAAGCACCGAAAGAAGGTGGAAGAAATAGAGTCACTGTACCAAAAAGAAGTGGTCAACATTCAACCATTTTAGGAGGTAGCATTTGATGGTGCTGAAGGAAGAGGTCCAAGCTGCACTGAAGGCGTTGGTGAAAAACAAGACTCCAGGAATTGACAGAATACCAATTGAGATGTTTCAACAAATGGATGCAGTGCTGGAAGCACTCACTTGTCTATGCCAAGAAATTTAGAAGATAGCTACCTAGTCAGACCACTAGAAGAGATCCATATTTGTACCCATTCCAAAGAAAGGTGGCCCAACAGAATGTGGAAACTATTGAACAGTATCATTAATATCACACACAAGTAAAATTTTGCTGAAGATCATTCAAAAGTGGTTGCAGCAGTACATCAACAGGGAACTGCCAGAAATACAAGCCAGATTCAGAAGAGGGCTTGGAACAAAGGATATCACTGCTGATGTCAGATGGATCATGGCTGAAATCAGAGAATACCAGAAAGATGTTTACTTGTATTTTATTGACTATGCAAAGGCATTTGATTGTGTGAATCATAACAAATTATGGATAACATTGTGAAAAACGGGAATTCCAGAACACTAATTGTGCTCATGAGGAACCTGTATTTAGACCAAGAGGTAGTCATTTGAGCAGAACAAGGGGATACTGCATGGTTTAAAGTCAAGAAAGGTGTGCATCAGGTTTGTATCATTTCACCATACTTATTCAATCTGTATGCTGAGCAAATAATCTAAGAAGCTGGACTATATGAAGAAGAACGGGACGTCAGGATTGGAGGAAGACTCATAAACAAGTTGTGTTATTCAGGTGACACAATCTTGCTTGCTGAAAGTGAAGACAACTTGAAGCACTTACTGATGAAGATTAAAGACCACAGTCTTCGTATGGATTACACCTCAACATAAAGAAAACAAAAATCCTCGCAACTGGACCAATAAGCAACATCAGGATAAATGGAGAAAAGATTGAAGTTGTCAAGGATTTCATTTTACTTGGATCCACAATCGACACTCATGAAGGCAGCAGTCAAGAAATCAAAGGACCCATTGTATTGGGCAAATTTACTGCAAAAGACCTCTTTTAAGTGTTAAAAAGCAAAGGTGCCACTTTAGGGACTTAGGTGCGCCCGACCAAAGCCATAGTCTTTTCAGTCACCTCATACGCATTTGAAAGCTGGACAATCAGTAAGAAAGATTAAAGAAGAATTGATGCCTTTGAATTTTCTTGTTGGTGAAGAATACTTAATATTCCATGGACTGCCAGAAGAACGAACAAATCTGTCTTGGAAGAAGTTCAACCAGGATGCTCCTTAGACGCAAGGATCATAATGAGACTTAGCCTTAAATACTTTGAACATGGTGTCAGACGGTACCAGTCCCTGAGAAGGATATCATGCTTGGTAAAGTAGGGGGTCAGCGAAAAAGAGGAAGACCCGCCCCCCCAACAGGATGGATTGACACAGTGGCTGCAACAATGGGCTCAAGCATATCAACAATTGTGAGGTTGGCACAGGACCGGGCAGTGTTTCATTCTGTTGTACATAGGGTCATTATGAGTTGGGACTGACTTGACAGCACCTAACAACAACTATTGATCTTTAAAGTCATTGATTTTTTCCTCTGTCATCTCCATTCTTCTACTGAGCTGCTCCAGAGAGTTATTTTTTATTTCAATTATTGTGATTTTTAGTTCTAAAATTTCCATGTGGTTTTTCTTTATATCTATTTCTTTACTGAGAATTTCTATTTTTCTTTGGTTTCAAAAATGTTTGCAATTGCTTCTTGGAATATTTTTATAATTGTTGTTTTTTAGGCTTTGTCAAATTTGGTAATCTGAATAATGGCCCTTCAAATATGCCCATGTCCTTATCCTTAAAACCTGTGAATTTATTGCCTTATATTGCAAAGGGATCTTTGAGATATGATCAAGAATCTTGATATAGGGAGATTATCCTGGATTATCTGAGTGGGTCCAATGTAATCACAAGGGGCCTCATAAGAAAATCACAGGAGAGTCAGAGTGAGAGAAGGAGATGTGATGATGGAAGCACAGATTGGAGTAATGAAGGATCACAAACCAAATAATGTGGGTAATCTCTAAAAGCTGGAAAAGACTAGGAAATAGATTGTCCCCTAGAGCTTCCAGAAGGGATGCACTCCTGTCCACAACTTGATTTTAGCCTAATGAGACTGATTTTGGACTTCTTACCAAGGTCATGGTAATTTGTTATAGCAGCAATAGGAAACTAATACATGAGACAATTCCAACATCTCTGTCATGTCAGCATTAGCTTCTGTTGATTGTGTTTTCCCGTGTGAGTAGAAATCACTCTGGTTCTTTACATGCCAAAAAGTATTGAATTGTAAACTGGATGTTTTGAATATTTTGCTATGCCACTCTACGTTTAAATCCTAGGAAGAATATCTATATATTGTCTTAGCAAGCTATCTATTTCGTTAGGTCAGGCCATAAGTTCCAGTCCTGTTTGCTGTGGTTCTGGCTTGTTGAGTTTTCAAAGCCTTTCCCGGGCTATTCAGGTTTGTCTTGCATGTGCACCACCTGGTGGCCAGTCTGAGGCATAGAAGTAGGCTGATTAGAATCCGATCCATGCATGTGCAGGTTGGGGTTGAGCTCGGGAGTTCATAAGTAACTTATAGGGTCACTTTCCTGATCTTTTTCACCATGAGCTCACCGGTACTCTCCGGTTCCCTGAGGTTCTCATCTTTTTCATCTGGCCAGAAATCTGGGGCTATAGTTACCTTTCTATGCTGTATACTTCTGCAGCTGTCCACATCTGAGCCCAGGCAGCAGGAGGAGAAACAGGAGAAAAAAGCAATGGTGTTTGGCCCCATCCCCTTAGGAGCACAGCTTTACCACCTGGAGAGAAAGATTCCCCTCCCTCAAAATTAAAAATATAAATAAGAAATATATGTACATAAATAGGATGATTATTTTTCTATAGGAGCAGACTGAACAGGTACTGATCTCGGCAAATGACAAATATGATGTCACCTTTCCAGTGCAGGACAGTACACGGTACAACGTAGAATGAGTGATAGAGACACAAAGCGGTGGGCCACATTAGACTAGTGTTGTGGCTCGAGAGTCGTGTAAGCATTGTGACACAGTACTGCATGGTAAAAGATTTGCTTGTGCCAATCTAACAATCAAGGTGTTGGGTTTTTCTTTCAATAAGTGGTAGTTGTAAGAGTGTTTACCTTGCCAGTTCCTATGCATGATAGGTCCCTGGGTGATGCAAACTGTTTGTGCTTGACTACTAACCTAAATGTTCCTGGTGTGAACCCACCCAGCAACACCATGAAAGAAAGACCTGGACATCTCCTTCTGTAAAGATTAAAAAAAATCTTTCTGTAAAAAATATCTTTCTGTAAAAAAAAATCCTTCTGTAAAGATTACAATCAAGAAAATCCTCTGGAACAGTTCTACTGGGGTTGCCATGAGTCAGAATCAACTCAACAGCAACGGATTCAGTTTGCGTTTTGGGGGGGAGGATTTTGTTGTTGTTTTGATTTTTTTTACCTGTGCAAGTGCTGAAATCCCTGCCTGTGTTAGATCCAACTGAGGCACCACTCTGTATCCCTTTCTGCATCTCTAACGTGGAATAAAAACAGTGTCTACCACACAGGGTTGTTGTGAGGTCTAACGAGTCAATTTAGGCAGAGCACTTAGAACAAGGCTGAACACAAGTCGGGCACCAGTAAGAGTTACCTTATGTATCAAAACATGTGTCGTGAAACCAGAGTGGATGGGAAAGTTCTTCCTGAAGATGCTCTTCCTGAACACCATAGAGTTGAATGAAGGAGGCCATGACAAGTGGTTTTCTATGTGGCATCAGACAAGAAGATAACTTGTTACGGAAGTTCTCTGACTCTAATGTTGAAGGGGAAGAAAACCCAGAAAAGAACCTAGGATTGAAAAACAGAGCAAGCCTACAGAGAACCAAAATGCAGATGATGAAGAAGAAAACACAAGGATTACAGGGGCAGAGCTCCACTACAACAGCTCTTCTTGCCGTGAATTAAAGAGCCTCACAGCATTTTCGGAGAAAATCATACTAAAGTGACAAATATTGGGATAAACAAGACAGCTTTTTAAACAAAGAGATTGTTGATGTTGGCCTGTCAAACTTCAGCATAGCAGGCACTTACTTTGTTTTTTTTTTTTTTAGTTTTCTAATTAAGAAACAAAACAAACAAAAAAATGCCATCATGCTTTGTGTTTAAATTTAAAATAAAAGGTGCACAAAATTAATCTTTTAAAGAATCAATTTACTTTTCTACTCTGACTTTTCCATCTTTAATGTTCATAATTACTTTTAAAACTCAATCATAAAATAAACATCCCTTAGTTTTAAATATCCCCATTTTTATCAAATAGATGGACTGAATCTATAATTACTTAATAGCTTAAAAGAAATTGAAGAAATTAAAATTCAACTGCCTGAATCACTTCTTTTTTTTTTTTTTTTTCCTAATTTCCAACACAAAATACTTTATAGAGATGGTACACAAAGTTAGTAAGTAGTAAAACATTAACATTCCCCAAAGAAATCACAGTAAATATACGTTTATCCAGATGTCAAATTGTACCAAAATGCCCTGGCTGAGTTTTCCATTGAGATAAAATTCTCTCACATACACACAATACAAATAAAGCTAAACTAAGCCTGTTCCAGCTCACCGTAAATATTCACAGAGATGATTTCCTTCTAAACTTCTTTAAATTTCTGCTACCTTAATTCCCACTAATAAAAATAATTTTAAGGGCCACACTATTTTCATTTATAACGCAGGAGCATAAAAACTCCTTCATAATGAAGAAATCACTCAGTCTTTTGGAATTTGCAAAAAGCAATATCATTTCAATTTATTAAGTAAAAATAATAAGTTGAAAAGACAAATCTATAATGGGATTTTGTTTTTGTAAACAAATATGCACATCTTTCTGTTAAGGGAAGCATGGAATATTAAGATTGAGTAACAGGTATGAATGATTTTATTAATTTATTTAGTGAATCTTTATAGTTTATACTTTTCCAGAAAGAAATTTATTACTAAGGTAAAGAATATTTTTTTCATAAACTCTTTACTTGGGAACAGTTTTAGATTTACAGAAAATTTGTGAAGAGCGTGCAGAGCTCTCATGTGCCCCGAAACAAGTTTCCACTAATCACTAGCATCTTATATAAGCGTGATTCAACTAATGAATCAATATTAATACATTAGTACTAACGGAAGTCATAATTTATTCAGACTTCCACAGTTTTTACCAAGTGTCCACTTTCTGTTCCAAAATATCATCCAGGACACCACATTACATTTAGTGGTCATGTCATCTTAGGCTACTCTAGCCTGAAACCCTAAGACTAACCTTAAACCTGACCCTATCCCTAGCAGTAACTTTAACCCTAATGCTAACACTAACCATAGCCCTAATCCTAACCCTATCACTAAACATTAAACCATAAAATCAAAATCCTAAAACCTATACTCTAAACACAAAATCACCTAACACTACTGTATCCCTAGCCCTAGCCTAAGCCCTATTCATCAAACTAAAAATAATTCTAACCCTAGTCCTAACACTGGACCTTAAACCTAGTCTAAGCCCTAACACTAACCATAATCCTAGCCTAAATCCTAACTCTAATCCAAGCCCTAGCTCTAACCATTACCCTAGTCCTATCCTTAACCTTAATTCTAACCTAGCCCTAAATCTAAGCCTAACTCTAATTCTACCACTAAATGGAACCCCAGGAAAAAAAAAAAAAAAAAAAACCCTAACACTAACACTGGCCTTAACTTTAATCCTAACCATACCTGTAACATTAACCCAAGCCCTGATCCCTAGCTATAACTCTAACCCTCACCCTAACTCTGAACCCTAACCCTAAACCATAACACTAGTCATAAACCTAACCTTACCACTAAACCCAATAGTAACCCTACCTCAGCCATAGTCCTAGCACTAACCCTAAGCCTAGCCTTGCCCCTCTCCCTTACACTAACTCTAACACTAGCCATAGCCAAAACACTAACCCTAAACCTTGCCCCAACCTTAACCCTAAAACTAGCCTAGCCCCAGCCATATCTCTAGCCCTAACCATACTCCTGATTGTCACCATAACTCTAATTGTAGACCTTACCCTAATCCATAGCACACCCCTAGCCCCAACCCAGGGCCTAACCCTAATCCTACCACTAAAACTAACACTAAATCTAGCTCTAACTAAAACCCAACACCTAACAAAAACCCTAACCCTAACACTAACCCTAACCCTCATTATAATACAAGCCCTTGCCCTAGCCTTAATCCTAATCCTAGAACTAACATTAAACTAAAAGCAAACCCTAACCCTTCCCCAGCCTTAAACCCAGGATTACCTCTAACCCTATAGCTATCCCTAGTCCCAACTCTGACCCTAAACCTAACACCAATCCTAGCTTTAGCTCTAACCCTAACCATAACACCAAATTACCTCTATTTTAACCCTAACTCTTACCTTAACCATAACCCAGGACCAAGATCACTAGACCCAAAACCAGACCCATAACCCTAACCCTAAACTTCTCCCTAACCTAGGACCTTAAATCTGGTCCCCAACACTGGACGTAACCAGAACCCTACCCCTAAACCTAATCTTAACACTAATCTAGCAATAGCCCTAATTATAGCCATAGCCCACTCCCTAACCTTGACCTTAACTCTGACTCTAACCATGCCCCTAGCCTAAAATCTAGCTACAACCCTAAGCCTAACCTAAAAATAACACTAGACTCTGGGCACCAGAGCCTAGACTATAATCCTTACACTAAACCTGGATTATTGACGCCAAACCCCGGACCATGGACCATGGGCCCTGGACTCTAGCCCAAACTCTAATCTTTACCCCCAAACCTCGTTCATAACCTTAGACCCTAACACTAACCATAACTATAACTCTATCCCTAAATCAAACCCTAAGCCTAAAAATTGCCATAGCCCAAGCTAAACCTAACTATAACAATAGTCCTAGCCTCAACTCTAATCCTAACCATAACACTAGTCTTAATTGTAACCCTGGATGCTAATTCTAACCCTAACTCTCACACTAACCTTGAAATCTAAACCTGGACTCTAACATAAACCTTAAACTTAAGCCTACCCCTAACCTAGCCCTAAGTCTAGCCCTAGGCATAATCTTAACACTAAACCTAAATCTAGTCTTGCCCATTACCCTAACCCTAACTTTAACCACAGTCCTAGTCATAGCCTTAGCCTAAGCCCTAACCCTAGTCCTAGACCTAGCTTTATTTCTAGTCCTAACATAACCCTACCCCTACCCTAGACCTAACCCTAATCTTACTCCTAATTCCAACCTTGATGCCATAACGCCACTCCTACCCTTAACCCTAATATTAAATGCAGCTATAACTGAAACCATACAGCTATTTCTAACCTTAACCCTAGCTCTAGCTCTAAACCTAACTCTAGATCTTAAGCCCAAACTTAACCAAAACCTCAGACCTAGCCCTAACCCTAGATCTAGCCTTTGCACTAAAACTGGTCCTAGCACTAACCCTAAGCCTTACCCTAACACTAATCCTAATCAGAGCCCTAGCCCTAACTATAACCCTAAATATAGCCATACTTCTCACACCTAACCATAACCACAGAAGTAGCCCTAAACCTAACCCTAAACATTATACTAGCCGTAGCCCTAGTCATATGCCTATCACTAGCCATAAATCCAACTCTAATTCTAACCCTAACGTTAACCATGCCCATAAACCTAATACTAACCCTAACCCTAGCTGAGTTACAGCCCTAGCACTAACCCTAAATACAACCATAATACTAACCCTAAACCTCGCCAAGCACTAGCCTCAGCTTTAATTCTAACCTTAACATTAGCCCTAGCCCTAATCATAATCTTAAACCTAAATCAAGCCTTAGCCCTAGGCCTAAGCCTAAATCAAAGCCTATCCCTAGCCATAGCCCTTGTCCTAAACCTAACACTACCCTAGTCCTAGCTGTAGCCATAACCAACACCCAAACCTTTCACAAGATCATAGTCCTAGCAATACCTCTAACCCTAACCCTAGCCCTAATCCAAACACTAACACTAACACAAACCTAACACTGTCCCTAACACTAAGCCCATTTCTAACATTAAATTTAGCATTAACATTAATCAGAACACCAGACTTAGCCCTACCCCTAATCCTAACCCTACCCAAAGCTTGAAACAAACCTTAACCCTAGCAAAAGCCTTAAAGCTAACCCTAGCCCTATCTCTAGCTGTAACTCTACTCCTAGCCCTAACCCTAACCTTAAACCTAACTCTAACCATAACTCTAACATTAATTTAAATCCTAAAATGACACAAACCATAACCCAAACCCGAAGCCAAAATCCTTGAACCTGGATCCTAATCCGGGACCCTAACAGTAACTGTAATATTAATCCTACCCCTAAAGTTAATACTAATCCTAACCCTAATACTAACCCTAATCATACCATTAAACCTAAAAATAACACTGACTCAAAAACCTAATCATACCACTAACCCCAGTCCTAGCACTAACCCTAACAGAAGCCCTGCAACTCTCTGTATGGCAATATCTATAGCTTAAAATTAACCCTAACATTTGCCTGAGCCTAAATGCTAATGCAGAGCCCTGGTAGCACAGAGGTTAAGAGCTCAGCTGCTAACCAAAAAAGATCAGCAGTTCGAATCCACCAGCCACCCCTTGGAAACCCTGTGGGGCAGTTCTATTCTGTCCTATAGGGTTGCTATGAGTCAGAATCGACTCAACAGCAATGGGTTTGGTTTTTTGTTTTGTTTTGGTTTTTTGGTTTAAATCTGTCTTAGGCTGGGTTCTCTAGAGAAGCAAAACCAGCAAAGTGTATAAATACATATATAGAGAGAGAGATTTACATCAAGGAAATGGCTCATGTGTTTGTAGAGGCTGGAACATCACAAGTCCATGGGTCAGGATAGAGGTTTCTCCTGAATCACGTAGCTGCAGGGGCTAGTGAAGCCAAGATCAGCATGTCGGAGAGCAGGATTCTTGATCACAGGCTGCACAGATCGATGAATCCCAAGATCGGCAGGCAAGATCTTAGGTAAGCTGCTAGCTCCAGTCCCAAGAGCCAGAGGTCAGATGAACAGGAACCAGCTACAGATTCCAGAGCAAACAAAAAGCCCCAGAGTCTTGCAGAATGTCTGCTTATATTTGCTGCAGACCACGCACCCAAGGAAAGTCCCTTTGAGCTGATTGGCTGCTCATAGCAGATCCCACCATGGGGGTGATCACATAACAAACCTCAACAGGGAAGTGATCACAACATTATACAGTTGCCGAAACACTAAAAATCATGGCCTAGCCAAGTTGACTCATAATCTTAACCATCACAAAACCCTAACACTAAGTCCAAGATCTAAAGCTAGCCCTATTTCTAACCCTAATGATAACCATAACCAAAATCCTAACCCTAAATATAGATCTAGACCCAACACTAAGCCAACTCTAGCCATTGCCCTAATCCCACCCATAAAACTGACTCTAAACCTAGCTTTAACTATAACCCTACCGTAAAACCCATTGGCATCGAGTCAATTCCAACTCATAGCAACCCTATAGGACAGAGTAGAACTGTCACATACAGTTTCCAAAGAGGGCCTGGTGGATTCGAACTGCCAGCCTTTTGAATAGCAGCCATAACTCTTAACCACTACACCATCAGGGTTTCCCCATAACTCTACACTTAACCAAATTACTAAACCCAGCACTAGCCCTAACAATAATCATAATGAAAACCCTTGCCTTAAGCCTAAGCCTAAACCTAGCTGTAACAGTAAACTTAACCCTAATACTAACCCTATCCCTAGACCTAGCCCTAAACTTAGACCTTGCCCCAACCTTAGCCCTAGCCCTACTCCTAACCATAACCCTTACCCTAAACCTAACACTAATACTAACAGCAGCTCTAACCCTAACGCCAGCCTTAGCCCTAATCATAACTTTTACCATAACCTTAACCCTGGAACCTGGACCCTGGACCCTGAAACATTACCATAATAAGGGACCATAGACACTAGCCCTGGAATTAGGATCCTAATCCCAACAAATGGCTACAAAGCTAAACTTGGACCCTGACCATGAGCCCCCCAGCCTTAACCCCATTCCTACACTAGAACCTGAACCTTGAACCCTAACTCTAAAATTAAAAGTGGAACATTCACCCTGAACCCTGGACACCAAAGCCTGGACAATAACCCTACCATTAATCCTAACCCTAACCCTATACTCAACCTTAACTCTAACTCTAACCCTAACAACACTAATCCTAACTCTAATACTGAACCTTAACTCTAGCTCTAGCCCCGGATCCTAACCCTGGACCTTAATACTGAGCCTAAATTTAACCATACCCATAAACCTAACACTGACACTAGACTTAGCCACAGTCATAGAACTAACCCAAAGCCTAGCCCTGTTCGAGACCCAGTCCTAGCCCTAACCCTAACCCCAACCCTGGATCCACACACTAGCACTAACCATAGTCATGACCATAGCCTTAGGCTAAACTCTAATCCAACCCCTAGCCCTACTGCTACCCTAAACCTGGCCTTAGCCCTGGTCTTAGCCCTGTGGCTAACGTTAACCCTAGACCTAACACTAGACCTAACCCTAACCCAAATGCTAGTCATAACTCTAACCATAACTCTAGTCTTAGCCCTTATCTGAAGCCAAACACTTAACCTAGCCCTTGAACTAGCCCTCACCCAACTTGAAGCCTAATTCTAACCCTAGCCTAACCCTAGACCTACCCTGACTCCTGAACTTAATCCTAGCATTATCCCTAAACCAAACCTTAACATTAAACCCTAAACCCTAAATCTTAACATTAACACATTAGCCTTAGCTGTAGCTCCAGCACTAACCATAAACCTAATCTCTAGCCCTAGGCATAGCCCTCGCCCTAAACTTAAACCTAACCCTAGCCTTGTCCAAGCCCTAGCTTTAATCATAACACTAGCCATAGCTATAGCTCTAACGCTAACCCTAACCCTAATGCTTGACCTAGCCATAGCCTTAGTCCTAACCCTAACACTAACCCTAGACCTAGACCTAACCATAACCTTTACCCTAACAAAAATCCTAATTATTGCCCAAGCCCTAGGCATAACTCTCAGCCTAACTCTACTCTGAGCTCTAACCAAAGGCCTAACCCTAAACCTACATCTAGGCCTAGCCCTCATCCTGATTCTAAAGCTACCTCTAACCATTACCTAATCCAAACCCAAACCATAATCCAAGCATAATTCCTAGCCCAAACTCTAATTATAAACCTAAGCCTAAACTCTAAACACTGATCCTAACACTAAACCTAGTTGCAGACCTAGCACCAGCCCTAAACTGAACCCCATCTCTTACCCTAACCCTAACACTAACCCTAAATATACCTAATCAAAATCATAACTCTAGCCTGAGCCATAGCCATAGGCCTACCCTAATCCTAAACCTAGCCCTAATCCTAACCTTAACACTAGCTCTAGTCCTAGCTCTAAGTCTAAACATAAACCTAGGTCTAGCTCTAGGCCTAACATTAACTCTAACCTAACCCCAATCCTAAACCAAATGCCCTATACCATAAACCTAACACTCACCAATTTCTAGTGGTAGCCCTAGCAGTAGACCTCACCATAACCCCAACCCTAACTCTAACACTAACACAAAGCCTCCTTCCTTTACCACTAATCCTAACCACAGCCCTACTACTAACCCTTATAGTTGCCTTAGCCCTAGCCGTAACTCTTACCATAACTCTAGCCTTACCCCTAACCCTAAGCCTAACCCTAAATCTACTGCTAGGCTTAGCCCTCATCCTAACTTTAAACCTAACTTTAACCCTAGATTTAACCTGACCTCTAACCCTAATCCTGGAACTACCCCTAACATAAACTCTAACTTTAACCCTAGGCCTAAACCCTAAACTCAGATACTAACACTGACACTAGCCCTAGCCATAACCCTTGAACTAGCCCTAAATCTAACACCAACACTTTAAGCCTAACACTAAACCTACCTCTGACAGTAGTCCTAAACCTAACCAAGTTGTTGTTGTTGGGTGCCGACCAGTTCATTCCAACTCATAGTGACCCTATGTACAACAGAACAAAACACTGCCCAGTCATGCATCATCCTCACAATCATCGCTATGTTTGAACCCATTGTTGTAGCCACCGTGTCAATCCATCTCATCCAGGGTCTTCCTCTTTTTGCAAGACAGGTTTATTCATTCTTCTGGAAGTTCATGGTATACTCAATATTTTTTGCCAACACCATAAATCGACAGCATAAATTTTTCTATGGTCTTCTTTATTCATTGTCCAGCTTTCACATGAATATGAGATGAACGAAAACGCCTTGGTTTGGGTCAGGCTGATTTTAGTCACTAAAGTGATATCTTTGCTTTTTAACTTTTTAGGGATCTTTTGACCATAAATCTAATGCTAATAATAACGCTAGTTCTAGCCCTAATCTTAACACTAACCATAACTCTAACCCTAACCTTAGCCCTGACACTAAACTTAATCTTAATCCTAGACTTAGCCCTAACCCTAACTCTTATTCTAACCCTAAAATTGCACCATAAACACTGAACCATGGACCCAGGAATCTGGACCCTAAGCTTAGCACTAACTCTGGACTATAACTCTGTCTTAGTTATCCAGTGCTGCTTTAAGAGAAATACCACAAGCAGATGGCTTTAACAAAGAGAAATTTATTCCTCACAGTAAAGTAGGCTAAAAGTCCAAATTCAGGGCATCAGCTCCAGGGGAAGACATTCTCTCTCTGTTGGCCTTTTCATCAGTGTTTCCCCAGACTAGGAGCTTCTTCATACAGGGACCCCAAGTCCAAAGGATACCCTCTGCTCCAGGTGCTTCTTTCTTGGTGGTATGAGGTCCCCAACTCTCTGTTTGCTTCCCTTTCCTTTTATCTCTTGAGAGATAAAAGGTGGTACAGGCCACACCCCAGTGAAACTCCCTTTACCTTGGTTCAGGGAGGTAGTCTGAATAAGAGTGGTGTTACAATCCCACCCTGATCCTTTTTAGCATAGAATTACAATCACAAAATGGAAGACAACCACACAATACTGGGAATTATGTCCTAACCAATTTGACACATATTTTGGGGGGGACACAATTCAATCCATGACAAACGCTAACCCTGAAATTTAACACTGGCCACTAACGCTCAGAGCCAGCCCTAACCCTAACCCTGGACCCTGGACCCTGGACCCTGGACCCTAACCCTAACACTAAATGTGGAACATCACTCTGCACCCTGGAAAATGGAGCCTGGACCCTAACCTAACCCTGAATACTAACACTATCACTAACACTAGAACTAATCCTAATCCTAATTGTAAATCTAACCCTCACCTTAATACTAACCCTAACTCTAACTTGGATCCTAACTTAAGCCTAACCCTAACTTCATTTTACTTAGATCCAAAATCAACGCCCATGGAAGCAGCAGTCAAGAAATCAAACAATGCACTGCATTGGGCAAATCTGCTGCAAAAGGCCTCTTAAAAGTGTTGAAAAGCAAAGATGTTACTTTGAGAACTAAGGTGCGCCTGTCCCAAGTCGTATTTTCAATCATGTCATATGCGTACGAAAGCTGGACAATAAATAAGGAAGACAGAAGAATTTATGCCTTTGAATTATGGTGTTGTCAAAGAATATTGACGATACCAGGGACTGCCAAAAAAAAAAAAACAAACAAATCTGTCTTGGAAAAAGTACAGCCAGAAAGCACTACTGGAAGTGAGGATAGAGAAACTTCGTCTCACTTACTTTGGATATGTTATCAGGAGGAATAAGTCCCTGTAGAAGGACATCATGCTTGGTAAGGCACAGAGTCAGTGAAAAAGAGGAAGACCTTCAATGAGATGGACTGACACAGTGGGTGTAACAATGGGATCAAACATACCAACAATTGTGAGGATGGCATAGGACCAGGCAGTATTTTGTTCTGTTATACATACGGTCCGTGAGTCAGAACCAACTCTACGGCATCTAACAACAAGCCTAACAATAACCCTGGACCTTAACTCTAACCCTAACAATCACTCTAACATTGAATCCTAACCCTGGACCCTAACACAAACCAAAAACCTAACCATACACCAAACTTAACCCTAGCACTAGCCATAGTCCTAGAACAAACCCTAAACCTAGCACTGCAGAGATCTTAGTCCTAGCCCTAATCCTAACCTTGAACACTAACGCTAATCCTGTTGTTGTTGTTGTTGTTAGGTGAGTTGGTTCCGACCCGTGCACCACAGAAGGAAACTGCCCGGTCCTGGGCCATCCTCACAATTGTTGCTATGCTTGAGTCCATTGTTACATCCACTGTGTCAATCTCTAGATGAGAATCTTCCTCTTTTTCGCTGACTCTCTTCTTTACCAAGCATGATGTCCTTCACCAGGGACAGGATAACATGTCCATAGTATGTGAGACATAGTCTCACCGTTCTTGCTTCTAAGGAGAATTCTGGTTGTACTTCTTCCAAGATAGATTTGTTCGTTCTTTTGGCAGTCCATGGTATATTCAATATTCTTCACAGAATTCTCAAAGGCGTCAATTCTTCTTCGGTCTTCCTTATAAATTGTCCAGCTTTTGCATGCATATGAGTCGACTGAAAATATCATGGCTTGGGTCAGACGCACCTTAGTCCTCAAGGTGACATATTTGCTTTCAACACTTCAGAGAGGTCTTTTGCAGCCAATTTGCCCAATGCAATGCGTCTTTTGATTTCTTGACTGCTGCTTCCATGAGTGTTGACTGTGGATCCAAGTAAAATGAAATCCTTGACAACCTCAATCTTTTCTCCATTTATCATGATGTTGCTCATTGGTCCAGTTGTGAGGATTTTTGTTTTCTTTATGTTGAGGTGTCATTCATACTCAAGGCCGTGGTCTTTGATCTTCATCAGTAGGTGCTTCGAGTCTTCTTCACTTTCAGCAAGCAAGGTTGTGTCATCTCCATAATGCACGTTGTTAATGAGTCTTCCTCCAAGCCTGATACCCATTCTTCTTCACATAGTCAAGTTTCTCAGGTTATTTGCTCAGCATATAAATTGAATAGATAGGGTGAAAGGATACAACCCTGACGCACACCTTTCCTGACTTTGAACCATGCAGCATCCCTTTGTTTTGTTCAAATGACTGTCTCTTGACCTATGTACAGGTTCTGTTCGAACAACTGTCTCTTGGTCCATATACAGATTTCTCATGAGCACAACTAAGTGTTCCAGAATTCCCATTCTCTGCCACGTTATCCATAATCTGTTATGATCCACACAGTAAAATGCCTTAGCATAGCCAATAAAACACATCTTTCTTTTTCTGGTATTCTCTGCTTTCAGCCAGGATCCATCTGACATCAGCAATGATATCCCTGGTTCCACATTCTCTTCTAAATTCGGCTTGAATTTCTGGTAGTTCCCTGTTGGTATACTGCTGCAGTCACTTTTGAATAATCTTCAGCAAAATTTTGCTGGCATATGATATTAATGACATTGATAATTTTCACTTTCGGTTGGATCACTTTTCTTGGGAATAGGCATGAATACGGATCTCTTCCAGTCGGTCAGCCAGGTAGCTATCTTCCAAATTTCTTGGCATAGGCGAGTGTGCACTTCAAGTGCTGCGTGTGTTCATTGAAACATCTCAATTGGTATTCTGTCAATTCCCACAGCTTTGTTTTTCGCCAATGCCTTCAGTGCAGCTTGGACTTCTTCCTTCAATACCATCGGTTCTTGATCACTTTACCTCCTGAAATGGTTAAACATCGAGCAAGGCTTGGGTATAGTGACTCTGTGTATTCCTTCCATCTTCCTTTGATGCTTCCTGTATCATTTAATATATTCCCCGTAGAATCCTTCAGTATTGCAACTCAGTGCTTGAATTTGTTCTTCAGTTCTTTCAGCTTGAGAAATGCTGAACGTGTTCTTCTCTTTTACCTCCAGGTCTTTGCACATCTTACTTTGTCTTCTCAAGCTGCCCTTTGAAATTTTATGTTCAGCTCTTTTACTTCATCATTTTTTTTCCTTTTGTTGAGCTACTTGATGTTCAAAAGCAAGTTTCAGAATCTCTTCTCACATCCATTTAGGTCTTTTTTTTTTTTCTCTCCTATCTTTTTAAAGACCTCTTGCTTTCTTCATGTATTATGTCCTTGATGTCATTCCACAACTCATCTGGTCTTTGGTCATTAGTGTTCTACACATTAAATCTATTCTTGAGATGGTCTCTAAGTACAGGTGGGATATACTCAAGGTCGTACTTTGGCTCTAGTGGACTTATTCTAATTTTCTTCATAGAAAATTGAACTTGCATAGAAGTAATTGATGGTCTGATCCGCAGTCAGGCCCTGGCCTTGTTCTTACTGATGATATTGAGCTTTTTCATTGTCTCTTTCCACAGATATAGTCAATTTGATTCCTGTGTATTCCATCTGGCAAGGTCCACGTGTATAGTCACTGTTTATGTCTGTGAAAAAAAGTATTTGCAATGAAGAAGTCATTGGTCTTACAAAATTCAATCATGCACTCTCCAGCATCATTTCTATCACCAAGGCCATATTTTCCAACTACCAGTCCTTCTCCTTTGTTTCCAACTTTCACATTCCAGTTGTCAGTAATTATCAATGCATCTTGATTGCATGTTTGATCAATTTCAGACTGCAGAAGTTGGCAAAAATCTTCAATTTCTTCATCTTTGGCCTTAGTGATTAGTGTGTATATTTGAATAATAATTGTATTAATTGGTCTTCTTTGTAGGTGTCGGGATATTATTCTATCACTGACAGCATTGTACTTCAGGATAGATCTTGAAATTTTCTTCTGACCATAAATGCAACACCATCCCTCTTCAATTTATCATTCCCAGCATAGTAGATCATATGATTGTCTGATTCAAAATGGCCAATACCAGTCCATTTTAGCTCACTAACACCTAGAATGTTGATATTTATGTGTTCCATTTCATTTTTGACAATTTCCAATTTTCTTAGATTCATTCTTTGTACATGCCATGTTCCTATTATTAATGGCTGTTTGCAGCTGTTTCTTCTCATTTTGGAACACCACGCAACCATAAAAAACAATGATGAGTCCACAAAACATATTATAACATGGGGAGATATAGAGGACATAATGCTAAGTGAAATGAGTCGATCACATAAGGACAAGTATTGTTACCAGGACAGGCTGGGTCGGGAGGGGGATTCACTCTCTAGATTGTAGATACTTGCTATTTCTGGTCATGGTAAAAGTTGCACAGAATGTGGGCTTAATGAGCACAGCTTTACCAAAGTAAATGATGCTGCAGATAAGTGCACAAGAGAAAAGGATATTTGTGCTAAAAAAATATGACATATATAATTTGACAATGACAGCAACAATAACCAAAAATGAGTATATGGTCATATATGTAGATGTACAGGCATATCTATGTTTATGGGTAGGTACAGGTGAGTACCTATGTGTGCACAGATAGAAGTATCTGTATGTACATGTACATAAATAGGCATGTGCACACATATATATTCAGAGAGGACACAGTTACAGATACTTCTCGGACATAACTAAACACTTTTCAAGAATAGTTTTCTGGGTTTGAAGGCTTAGGTCCTTAGTTTCATGGACAACTCAATCAATTGGCACCACAAAGTTCGCTCCATCCTAGTGAGGTGAGTAGCATCTGAGGTCTTAAAAGCCTCCAAGTGGCAACCTAAGATATAATTATTGGTGTCTACCCATCAGAAGCAAAATAGAAAGAAGGAAACCAAAGTCTCAGAGAAGAAACTAGTTTATAGGGCTAATAGGCTATACAAGCCACAGCCTCACCTACACTTAGATCACAAAAACTAGATGGTGCCTGGCTTCCGACCATTGTGATCAGGACCGCAATAGATAGACCCTGATAGAATGAGGGAGAAATGTGGAACAGAACTCAAATTCTTAAAGAGTCCAGACTTGCTGGACCAGTTGAGACTGGAGGACCCCCTGAATTATCGTCCTGAGATACTCTGTAAACCCTGAACTGAAACTATCCCCTGAGGCCACCTTTGAGCAAAAAACATATTGACATACAAAATAAATGGTATTATTCTTGAGTATGGGCTCCATTAAAAAGCCATCTATATGAGACTAAAAGTTCAACAATTACTCTAAAGCACAGATGAGAAGACAAGGGAGAGGGCAAGGAAACTAGAATACAGGAAATGGAACAACCAGGACGCAACTAATGAAAATGTTGACACACTGTGAAATATGTAACTGATGTCACTGAATAATTTGTGTAGAAATTGTCAAATAGGACCCTAATTTGCTGTGTAAACTTTTACCAAAAACATAATAAAATATTGTTTTTTAAAAAATAAGGGAAACTGGGAGGTGGAACCAAGATGGCGGAAGAGACAGGCGCTTCCGTCGAGCCCTCTTTACAACAAAGACCAAAAAAAACAAGTGAAACGAGGCTATTTGTGACGAGCTGGGAGCCCTGAGCATCAAAGACAGCTTAGACAATGAACTGAGGGGCAGAGGGAGGAAGAGCCCGTTCAGAAGTTGAGAGGAGTTACTGAACCTGAATCTCAGGGAGCCCTCAGGTACCATTCCCGGAGCAGCGGCTGCAGTGGCAGGCTGTACTAGCATTCGGCTGCAGTTTCCTCAGGGAAAAGCAGCCAGCCACACAGCCCACTCACACCTCTGGAACCTGAGGAGAAAACACTTTCCTCAGGAGGAAGCAGCCAGCCACACAGCCCACTCACACCTCCAGAACCTGAGGAGAAGGGCGCTCTCGGCAAAAGCTAAGTACTTGCGTATATTTTACTGCACCCCCCCACCAATCCCAAGCCGGCTTCAGCGGCTGAATCCCTGGGCCTGAGATAGACCCTGGTGAGCACCTAGAGCCATCCTCCCCACCTCCTCGGGGAAAGAAAAAATTTGCAACTGGGAGGAAAGGTAATTTGCTAGCTCCATTAACAGGGGGAACTCAGGACAGAAGTGGCTCCTGTCCAGGCATAAACCATCTGTGGACCTTGAGCACCTTTCCCTTCTCCATGGACCTCTGTGGGACTATTTCAGAAGAACAGGCCCTTGTTGGCAAACTCCAACCATTTCAGCTCTGCGGTGGAGAGGTGGGTGTTTGATGTTTGACATTGCTTTGCCTATTAAACAAGGTCCTCACCTACCCACATCAGGGACCTAAGGACTGGTAGCTTCACTCAGGCAACCCAGCCACCTGCGACAGGGGTCCAAAGATAACTCGTACCTCCCAGCCCTTACAACCAAAAACTTTGGGTGTCTGTGGTCCCTCTGCAAGAACCCACCCACCAGCACGCTCTAGGGAAGAGTGATGCATTTTCCTCAGAGACACATGGGGGTCGGTTCTCAGCCCCCAGCCTTGTTCAAAGCATGACCCCCTGCTGTAATCAGATACCGGTATACACGCCAATCACCCCTGTTCCTCTAAGACTGTAGGACAGAGCCTGTACCACACACTTGATATCAGCTACCTGGAAACCGGAGGTGAATTCATACAAGAAAACTGAATGGACTCCTAGACTGATATACCTGACAGCAGCTCTAGACAGCTGGGGACAGGATACCAGAGCTCCAAAGGCGAAAATAATCAAGCTAGCTCACTCAAGCAACCCATAGGGGTATACCAAAACAAAACAAAGCAAGCAGCTACGACACAGTAAGCAAGCATAAACTAATACAGTAACTTATAGATGACTCGGAGACAAGAGTCAATATCAAGTCACATAAAGAAACAGACCATGATCACCTCAACACGCTCTCAAAACAAAGAATCCAGGGATCTTCTAGATGAAAGTGCATTCCTGGAATTACCAGATGCAGAACACAAAAGTTTAATGTACAGAACCCGTCAAGACATCAGGAAGGAAATGAGGCAATACGCAGAACAAGCCAAGGAACACACAGATAAAGCAACTGAAGAACTCAGAAAGATTATTCAGGGACATAATGAAAGGTTTAATAAGCTGGAAAAATCCACAGACGGCAATCAGAAATTCAGAAGATTAACAATAAAATTACAGAATTAGACAACTCTTATTTTATAGAAAGTCAGAGGAGCAGAATTAAACAATAAAAGCTAGAATTTCTAAACTTGAAGATAAATCACTTGGCACTAACATATTTGAAGAAAAATCAGATAAAAGAATTTTAAAAAATGAAGAAACCTTAAGAATTATGTGGGACTCTGTCAAGAGAAATAACCTACGAGTGACTGGAGTACCAGAACAGGGAGGGATAACAGAAAATAGAGAGAAAATTGTTGAGGATTTGTTGGCAGCAAACTTCCCTGATATTATGAAAGATGAGAAGCTATCTATCCAAGATGCTCATAGAACTCCACATGAGGTAGATGTTAAAAGAAAGTCACCAAGACATATTATATATAATCAAACTTGCCAAAACCAAAGATAGAGAATTATAAGAGCAATGAGGAATATAAGAAAAGTCACCCACAAAGGAGAGCCAATAAGAATAAGCTTGGACTACTCGGCAGAAGCCATGCAGGCAAGAAGGCAATGGGATGACATATTTAAAAAATTGAAGGAAAAAAATTGCCTGCCAAGAATCATATATCCAGCAAAACTGTCTCTTAAATATGAAGGTGAAATTAGGACATTTCCAGATAAACACAAGTTGAGGGAATTTGTAAAAACCAAACCAAAACTACAAGAAAGACTAAAGGGAGTTCCTTGCTTGGAAAATCAATAATATCAGACTAGAACACTGGGCAGAGCAAACAGAAGTCAACCCAGACAGGGAAATCCAAAAAAACAAAGCAAGATTATTTAAGAAAAAAAAAAAAAAACCCCAAAACAGAGTAACAATGATGTTATTATATAAAAGAAGACAACATTAAAACAATAAAGAGGGACTAAGAAATGTAGTCATACACCTTCCATATGGAGAAGAAGATATGGCGATATAAACAGATAAAAGTTAGTTTTAAATTTAGAAAACTAGGGGTAAATAATAAGGTAACCACAAAGGAGACAAATTATCCTACTCATCAAAATAAAATACCAGGGAAAAATACAGACTCAGCAGAAACAAAATCAACAACAACAAATATGAGGAAAGGACAATACATAAAGAAAATCTACTCAGCACATCAAATCAAGTGGGAAAAAGAAACTGTCCACAACACACAACAAGACATCAAAACGACAGCACTAAATTCATACCTATCCATAATTACCCTGAATGTAAATGGACTAAATGTACCAATAAAGAGACAGAGAGTGGCAGAATGGGTTAAAAAACAAGATCCGTCTATATGCTGCCTAGAAGAGACACGCCTTAGGCTTAGAGACACAAACAAACTAAAACTCAAAGGATGGAAAAAAATATATCAAGCAAACAACAATCAAAAAAGAGGAGGAGTGGCAATATTAATTTCTGACAAAATAGACCTTAAAGTTAAATCCATCAGAAAGGATAAGGAAGGACACCATATAATGATTAAAGGGACAATATACCAAGAAGATATATTAAATATTTATGCACACAATGACAGGGTTGCAAGATACATAAAACAAACTCTATCAGCATTGAAAAGTGAGATAGACAGCTCCACAATAATAGTAGGAGGCTTCAACACACCACTTTTGGTAAAGGACAGGACATCCAGAAAGAAGCTCAATAAAGACACGGAAGATCTAAATGCCACAATCAGCCAACTTGACCTCGTAGACATATATAGAACACTCCACCCAACAGCAACCAACTATACTTTCTTTTCTAGTGCACATGGAACATTCTCTAGAATAGACCACATATTAGGTCATAAAGCAAGCCTTAGCAGAATCCGAAACTTTGAAATATTACAAAGCATATTCTCTGATCATAAGGCCATAAAACATAAAAGTGGAAATCAATAACAGGAAAATCAGGGAAAAGAAATCAAACACTTGGAAAATGAACAATACCCTGCTCAAAAAAGACTGGATTAGAGAATCCAATGAGAATGAAAACACTTCCTATCAGAGCATGGATCCCTGGTCCAAAGAATGCGCTCCACTCTTGGCTCTTCTTCCTTGGTGGTCATGAGATCCTCTCTTCCTGCCTCTGGGATGGCTCATTTTAAGCCTAGCAGGATGGCAAAACTGACCAATCCCTTTGGTGGGCCACATTTACCTTATTTACACAGCCCCACTCAATCACTTGGGTGGGAGTTACAAGACCATGGCGAGAAAGACCACGCAAAAGTGACCCATTGCACCACACCAGGAGTTAGAAACCAGTGGAGGAACAGATAGGTATGGCTATAAAGGAGTAGCATGAGAGATCCTTGTGGCGATACAACAGTTCTGTACTTGATAACAGTGGTATTTACACAAATCTACACATGTGATAAAATTGCATGGAACTATACCCATATACATATGCACATACACACACACACACACACACACACAAGCGCATCTGCAACTCGTGAAACCAGAATAAGTTCTGTGGGTTGTGCAAATGTCAATTTCCTGGGTTTAACACTGTGCTACAGTTACGTACAATATTACTAGTGGAGAAAACCGAGTGAAGTGTACATTTTTTTTGCAACTTCCTGTGAGTCTGTAATTATTTGAAAATAAAAAAGTTGAAAAAAATAAAGAACTTGAAAAAAAACAAAGTAGGAAAAATAAAAAAGGGAAAAAATAACTTCTTTGCAGAAGAGTGACATCTACTAAGCACAGAAGGAATGGTAGAATTATATAAATCAGCCAACTATAAAAAATGCATGCTAAAATCATTGAGTGAAAAATTTTTGGAGAACAGGATATTCACAATATCTTAAGGCATCACTCCACACATTAATTTTAATTTTGGATAGATGAAAGCAGCCTGACATTAAGTGCTTCTTGTGGTGATACACTGTGATTGCTGACAAACATTTACAAACTGAGTCCAATCACAAGGGAACAAAATCCAGAATGTGGGACGTTCTATAAGACATCTGGCCTGAACTCAACAAAACAAAAATAGAACAAAGCAGGGAGAATGTTCTAGAATTCCCAGAACCACCAGATGCAATGTATGCTCCTTATTTAGAAAACAGCTATAAAAGACATTGAGAGACAATTGGGAAATTTTGACTATATCCACTGTATACTCAATAATAGTGTTGAAATCCTGTTTATTTTCTTAGGTTCACGCCTAAGTATTATAGTTATGTAGGCAAATGTCTTTGTTCTTGGAAGATACAAGCTAAAGTGTTAGGGAGTGAGATGTTATGATGTCTGAAACTTTTTAATACTTTCAAATGGTTCATCAAAAAATTATGTGTGTGGCAGACCATGACAGCTTCCACAACCCCCCAAACAGAAGAATCAAAATCTTTCCCAAATGAAGAAACTATCCTGGAATTATCAGATACAGAATATAAAAAACTAATTTACAGAATGCTTCAAGACATCAGGGATGACCTCAGAAACGAAATAAGGCAAACTGCAGAAAAAGCCAAGGAACACACTGATGAAACAGTTGAAGAACTCAAAAAGATTATTCAAGAACATAGTGGAAAAATTAATAAGTTGCAAGAATCCATAGAGAGACAGCATGCAGAAATCCAAAAGATTAACAAAAAAATTACAGAATTAGACAATGCAATAGAAAGTCAGAGGAGCAGACTCGAGCAATTAGAATGCAGACTGGGACATCTGGAGGACCAGGGAATTAACACCAACATAGCTGAAAAAAAATCAGATAAAAGAATTTAAAAAAATGAAGAAACCCTAAGAATCATGTGGGACTCTATCAAGAAAGATAACTTGCGTGTGATTGGAGTCCCAGAACAGGAAGGGAGGATAGAAAACACAGAGAAAATAGTTGAAGATCTCCTGACAGAAAACTTCCCTGACATCATGAAAGACGAAAGGATATCTATCCAAGATGCTCATCGAACCCCATTTAAGATTGATTCAAAAAGAAAAACACCAAGACATATTATCAAACTTGCCAAAACCAAAGATAAAGAGAAAATTTTAAAAGCAGCCAGGGAGAAAAGAAAGGTCTCCTTCAAGGGAGAATCAATAAGAATAAGTTCAGACTACTCAGCAGAAACCATGCAGGCGAGAAGACAATGGGATGACATATACAGAGCACTGAAGGAGAAAAACTGCCAGCCAAGGATCATATATCCAGCAAAACTCTCTCTGAAATATGAAGGTGAAATTAAGATATTTACACATAAACACAAGCTTAGAGAATTTGCAAAAACCAAACCAAAGCTACAAGAAATACTAAAGGAAATTATTTGATCAGAAAACCAATAATATCAGATACCAGCACAACACAAGATCACAGAACAGAACATCCTGACATCAACTCAAATAGGGAAATCACAAAAACAAATTAAGATTAATTAAAAAAAAAATGCTCATAGCAGGGAATCATTGAAGTCAATACGTAAAAGATCACGATAATTAAAAAGAGGGACTAAATATAGGTGGCATAGAGCTGCCATAAGGAGAGGGATACAGGCGATATAGGACAATACAAGTTAGGTTTTTACTTAGAAAAATAGGGGTAAATATTAAGGTAACCACAAAGAGGTATAACAACTCCATAACTCAAGATAAAAGCCAAGAAAAACGTAACGACTCAACAAATATAAAGTCAAACACTATGAAAATGAGGATCTCACAATTGACTAAGAAAAACGTCTCAGCACAAAAAAGTAAGTGGAGAAATGAAATTGTCAACAACACACATAAAAAGGCATCAAAATGTCAACACTAAACACTTATTTATCTATAATTACGCTGAATGTAAATGGACTAAATGCACCAATATAGAGACAGAGAGTCTCGGACTGGATAAAGAAACACGATCCATCTACATGCTGCCTACAAGAGACACACCTTAGACTTCGAGACACAAACAAACTAAAACTCAAAGGATGGAAAAAAATATATCAAGCAAACAATAAGCAAAAAAGAAGGGGAGTAGCAATATTAATTTCTGACAAAATAGACTTTAGACTTAAATCCACCACAAAGGATAAAGAAGGAGACTATATAATGATAAAAGGGACAATTGATCAGGAAGATATAACTATATTAAATATTTATGCACCCAATGACAAGGCTGCAAGATACATAAATCAAATTTTAACAGAACTGAAAAGTGAGATAGACACCTCCACAATTATAGTAGGAGACTTCAACACACCACTTTCGGAGAAGGACAGGACATCCAGTAAGAAGCTCAATAGAGACACGGAAGACCTACTTACAACAATCAACCAACTTGACCTCATTGACTTTTACAGAACTCTCCACCCAACTGCTGCAAAGTATACTTTTTTTTCTAGCGCACATGGAACGTTCTCTAGAATAGACCACATACTAGGTCATGAAACAAACCTTTGCAGAATCCAAAACATCAAAATATTACAAAGCATCTTCTCAGACCACAAGGCAATAAAACTAGAAATCAATAACAGAAAAACTAGGAAAAAGAAATCAAATACTTGGAAACTGAACAATACCCTCCTGAAAAAAGACTGGGTTATAGAAGACATCAAGGAGAGAATAAGGAAATTCATAGGATGCAACGAGAATGAAAATACTTCCTATCAAAACCTCTGGGACACAGCAAAAGCAGTGCTCAGAGGCCAATTTATATCCATAAATGCACACATACAAAAAGAAGAAAGAGCCAAAATCAGAGAACTGTCCCTACAACTTGAACAAATAGAAAGTGAGCAACAAAAGAATCCATCAGGCACCAGAAGAAAACCAATAATAAAAATTAGAGCTGAACTAAATGAATTAGAGAACAGAAAAACAATTGAAAGAATTAACAAAGCCAAAAGCTGGTTCTTTGAAAAAATTAACAAAATTGATAAACCATTGGCCAGACTGACTAAAGAAATACAGGAAAGGAAACAAATAACCCGGATAAGAAACGAGATGGGCCACATCACAACAGACCCAACTGAAATTAAAAGAATCATATCAGATTATTACAAAAAATTGTACTCTAACAAATTTGCAAACCTAGAAGAAATGGATGAATTCCTGGAAAAACACTACCTACCTAAACTAAAACAATCAGAAGTAGAACAACTAAATAAACCCATAACAAAAAAAGAGATTGAAATGGTAATCAAAAAACTCCCAACAAAAAAAAGCCCTGGCCCGGACGGCTTCACTGCAGAGTTCTACCAAACATTCAGAGAAGAGTTAACACCACTACTACTAAAGGTATTTCTAAGCATAGAAAATGACGGAATACTACCTAACTCATTCTCTGAAGCCATCATCTCCCTGATACCAAAACCAGGTAAAGACATTACAAAAAAAAAAAAAATTACAGACCTAGATCCCTCATGAGCATAGATGCAAAAATCCTCAACAAAATTCTAGCCAAAAGAATTCAACAACATATCAAAAAAAAATAATTCGCCATGATCAAGTGGGATTTATACCAGGTATGCAAGGCTGGTTTAATATTAGAAAAACCATTAATGTAATCCACCACATAAATCAAACAAAAGACAAAAACCACATGATCTTATCAATTGATGCAGAAAAGGCATTTGACAAAGTCCAACACCCATTTATGATAAAAACTCTCACCAAAATAGGAACTGAAGGAAAATACCTCAACATAATTTATGCAAAGCCAACAGCCAACATCACTCTAAATGGAGAGAACCTGAAAGCATTTCCCTTGAGAACGGGAACCAGACAAGGATGCCCTTTATCACCGCTCTTATTCAACATTGTGCTAGAAGTCCTAGCCAGAGCGATTAGGCTAAACAAAGAAATAAAGGGCATCCGGATTGGCAAAGAAGAAGTAAAATTATCTCTATTTGCAGATGACATGATCTTATACACAGAAAACCCTAAGGAATCCTCCAGAAAACTACTGAAACTAATAGAAGAGTTTGGCAGAGTCTCAGGTTATAAGATAAACATACAAAAATCACTTGGATTCCTCTACATTAACAAAAAGAACATCGAAGAGGAAATAACCAAATAAATACCATTCACAGTAGCCCCCAAGAAGATAAAATACTTAGGAATAAATCTTACCAAGGATGTAAAAGACCTATACAAAGAAAACTACAAAGCTCTACTACAAGAAATTCAAAAGGACATACTTAAGTGGAAAAACATACCTTGCTCATGGATAGGAAGACTTAACATAGTAAAAATGTCTATTCTACCAAAAGCCATCTATACATACAATGCACTTTCGATACAAATTCCAATGTCATTTTTTAAGGTGATAGAGAAACAAATCACCAACTTCATATGGAAGGGAAAGAAGCCTCGGATAAGCAAAGCATTACTGAAAAAGAAGAAAAAAGTGGGAGGCCTCACTCTACCTGATTTCAGAACCTATTATACAGCCACAGTAGTCAAAACAGCCTGGTACTGGTACAACAACAGACACATAGACCAGTGGAACAGAATTGAGAACCCAGAAATAAATCCATCCACATATGAGCAGCTGATATTTGACAAAGGCTCAGAGTCAGTTAATTGGGAAAAAGATAGTCTTTTTAACAAATGGTGCTGGCATAACTGGATATCCATTTGCAAAAAAATAAAACAGGACCCATACCTCACACCAAGCACAAAAACTAACTCTAAGTGGATCAAAGACCTAAACATAAAGACTAAAACGATAAAGATCATGGAAGAAAAAATAGGGACAACCTTAGGAGCCCTAATACAAGGCATAAACAGAATACAAAACATTACCAAAAATGACGAAGAGAAACCTGATAACTGGGAGCTCCTAAAAATCAAACACCTATGCTCATCTAAAGACTTCACCAAAAGAGTAAAAAGACCACCTACAGACTGGGAAAGAATTTTCAGCTATGACATCTCAGACCAGCGCCTGATCTCTAAAATCTACATGATTCTGTCAAAACTCAACCACAAAAAGACAAACAACCCAATCAAGAAGTGGGCAAAGGATATGAACACACACTTCACTAAAGAAGATATTCAGGCAGCTAACAGATACATGAGAAAATGCTCTCGATCATTAGCCATTAGAGAAATGCAAATTAAAACTACGATGAGATTCCATCTCACTCCAACAAGGCTGGCATTAATCCAAAAAACACAAAATAATAAATGTTGGAGAGGCTGCGGAGAGATTGGAACTCTTATACACTGCTGGTGGGAATGTAAAATGGTACAACCACTTTGGAAATCTATCTGGCGATATCTTAAACAGTTAGAAATAGAACTACCATACAACCCAGAAATCCCACTCCTCGGAATATACCCTAGAGAAATAAGAGCCTTCACACAAACAGATATATGCACACCCATGTTTATTGCAGCTCTGTTTACAATAGCAAAAAGCTGGAAGCAACCAAGGTGTCCATCGACGGATGAATGGCTAAATAAATTGTGGTATATTCACAAAATGGAATACTACGCATCGATAAAGAACAGTGACGAATCTATGAAACATTTCATAACATGGAGGAACCTGGAAGGCATTATGCTGAGCGAAATGAGTCAGAGGCAAAAGGACAAATATTGTATAAGACCACTATTATAAGATCTTGAGAAATAGTAAAAACTGAGAAGAACACATACTTCTGTGGTTACGAGGGGAGGAGGGAGGGAGGGTGGGAAAGGGTTTTTTACTGATTAATTAGTAGATAAGAACTGCTTTAGGTGAAGGGAAGGACAATACTCAATACATGGATGGTCAGTTCAACTGGACTAGACAAAAAGCAAAGAAGTTTCCGGGATAAAATGAATGCTTCAGAGGTCAGCGGAGCAAGGGCAGGGGTTTGGGGACCATGGTTTAAGGGGACTTCTAAGTCAATTGGCAAAATAATTCTATTAGGAAAACATTCTGCATCCCACTTTGAAATGTGGCGTCTGGGGTCTTAAATGCTAACAAGCGGCCATCTAAGATGCATCAATTGGTCTCAACCCACCTGGAGCAAAGGGGAATGAAGAACACCAAGGTCACACGATAACTAAGAGCCTAAGAGACAGAAAGGGCCACATGAACCAGAGACCTACATCATCCTGAGACCAGAAGAACTAGTTGGTTACCGGCCACAATCGATGACTGCCCTGACAGGGAGCACAACAGAGAACCCCTGAGGGAGCAGGAGATCAGTGGGATGCAGACCACAAATTCTCATAAAAAGACCATACTTAATGGTCTGACTGAGACTAGAGGAATCTCGGTGGTCATGGTCCCCAAACCTTCTGTTGGCACAGGATAGGAACCATCCCCGAAGACAACTCATCAGACATGAAAGGGACTGGACAGTGGGTAGGAGAGAGATGCTGATGAAGAGTGAGCTAATTATATCAAGTGGTCACTTGAAACTGTGTTGGCATCTCCTGTCTGGAGGGGGGATGGGAGGATAGAGAGAGTTGGAAGCTGGCAAAATTGTCACGAAAGGAGAGACTGGAAGGGCTGACTCATTAGGGGGAGAGCAAGGGGGAGCACGGAGTAAGGTGTATATAAACTTATATGTGACAGTTTGACTTGATTTGTAAACTTTCACTTGAAGCTCAATAAAAGTTAATAAAAAAAAATTATGTGTGTGTGTGTACACACAGAGAGGAGAAAGAGTGAAAGAAGTGTGGTGAGTTTGAGGATTTGGGAGCTGAAAAAGAAAAAAATATATGACCACAAGGTGGCAGTAGCACACAGCAAGATTTATTTGACAGGTTTGGGGTGGGGAGGGGTTGTCCCCCACAGCATGAAACCTTCCAAAGGCAGGTAGCATGGGGCCACCCAGAAGAGAAAGAAGGCAAAAAGAACTTCTGGGGAAGAGGAAAACCAGAAGACCAGAGAAGGGGCTTACACATCTAGGTCATTGTTGAGGGCATAGTCTACCTCTACACCTCCTCTCTGGGCCACCTAAGTAAAGGCCTTGGGCCCAGAATATTCTCTGATAAGGAGGCTGGGAATTGGGTCACCTTCTCCTTCCCAGCTCCTTCTCCTTACCAGAGAAGCCTTCCCCCTGTTCTGAGCACGCAGCAACTGTCTATTGCACACGTGCAGGCACCATCCTGGCCAACTCCACCTATCTATGCATTTCCAGAGGAAAGTGAATGGGGTCTCTCATACGACGTCACAAGAGGGGTGCATGAAGAATATCTGTCTTGCACCAGCCGTATGTAGGATGAGCCTGCTGGCCACGGGAGACCAGGGCTCACTAGTAGAGCTGATCTCTCTCTGCATTTTCTCTATGTAAATTAAGTATTTCCCATGCACTGTTAGAGCATGTGTGTGGTCTTTAGCTGGTGACTGTGAAACATGTCATGACAGTAATATCACTCAGCAGCATAAGAAGGAGTTTCTGGGTCAGAGATCTCCAAAGGGCAGCAGGGGCTTAAGGGTCTTTAGAAGGTATTAGGTGAAGTTTCACAGTATATGCAAAGCAGGGAGGCTCTAAATGGCTAAAGATACACTTAGTTGACTACTTCTAAGCAATTAGATATTGTCTTAGGCTCGGTTCTCTAGAGAAGCAAAACCAGTGAAGTATACATAGAGAGAGAGGGAGAGAGATTTATCTCAAGGAAATGGCTCACATAGTTGTAGAAGCTGTCAAGTCCCAGTCCGTGGATCAGGCGTCAGGCTGGAGGCTTCTCCTGACTTACGTAGCCACAGGTGCTAATGAACCCAAAATCAACAGGTCAGAAGGCAGGTTACTGGCTCACGGGCTGTGAAGGCTAATGAATCCAAGATCAGCAAGTAAGACAGCAGGCTACTGGCTCAAGTCCCAATACCAAATGTCAGATGTTGATGAGCTGAATGCAGAATCCAGAGCAGAGCAAAAGCCAGCGAGTTTTGCTGGAAAGTCTACATATGTTGGATGCAGACTGCACCACCAAGGAAACTTCCTTTCAACTGATAGGCTACTTATAACAAAACTCATCATGGAGGTGATTACATTATATCAGATCTCATCATGGAAGTGATTACATCATTACACAACTGCCAAACTACATCATAACTGCCAAACCACTGAGGATCATGGCCCAGCCAAGTTGACACACAACATTAACCATTACAGATACCTACGAATTTGAGTTTGGAGCTGGTGGGCTTTTGAGCTAATGGATCCCAGTCTGCTCTAAAGAAGCAAACACAGGGCCAATATATGGAGACCATCTGTGGCTTATTTATATAACAATCCATGCCCTGGCCCCATGCTGTCTTATAATTTAAGCTGTAAGTTATTTTGCAATGCCTGAGCTTGGAGTCAGCAATAAAGCAGCCTAAAACCCAGAATCTTACAATGGCACAAACTAGGATTTTAAAGCCTCTTTGCAGTCAATCTGTTCATTTAGTGGGGGAATGCCAGGGGAAGAGATCAAAAATGAGATAATTTTCAACATAATAAAGGGCATTTATACAAAGCCAACAGCCAACATCACCCTAAATGGAGAGAGCCTGAAAACATTCCCATTGAGATCGGGAACCAGACAAGGATGCCCTTTATCACCGCTCTTATTCAACATTGTGCTGAAAGTTCTAGTCAGAGCAATTAGGCTAGATAAAGAAATAAAGTGCATCCTGATTGGCAAGGAAGAAGTCAAAGTATCTCTATTTGCAGATGACATGATCTTATACCCAGAAAACCCTAAAGAATCCTCCAGAAAACTACTGAAACTAATAGAAGAGTTCAGCAGAGTATCAGGATACAAGATAAACATACAAAAATCAGTTGGATTCCTCTACACCAACAAAAAGAACATCGAAGAGGAAATCACCAAATCAGTGCCATTTACAGTAGCCCCCAAGAAGGTAAAATACTTAGGAATAAATCTTACCAGACATGTAAAAGACTTATACAAAGAAAACTACAGTACACTTCTGTTAGAAACCAAAAGAGACTTACATAAGTGGAAGAACATACCTTGCTCATGGATAGGAAGACTTAACATTATAAAAATGTCTACTCTACCAAAAGCGATCTATTTTTTTTTACCAAAAGCGATCTATACATTTAATGCAATTCTGATCCAAATCCCAAGGACATTCTTTAATGAGATGGAGAAACAAATCACCAATTTCATATGGGGAAAAGAGGCCCCGGATAAATAAGGCATTACTGAAAAAAAAGAACAAAGTAGGAGGCCTTATTTTACCTGATTTTAGAACCTATTATTCCGCCACGCTAGTCAAAACAGCCTGGTACTGGTACAACAACAGATACATGCACCAATGGAACAGAATTGAGAATCCAGACATAAATCCATCCACATATGAGCAGCTGATATTTGACAAAGGCCCCAAAAGAGTTAAATGGGGGAAAAGACAGTCTTTTTAACAAATGGTGCTGGCATAACTGGATATCCATCTGCAAAAAAATGAAACAAGACCCATACCTCACTCCATGCACAAAAACTAACTCAAAATGGATCAAAGCCCTAAATATAAAATCTAAAACGATGAAGATCATGGAAGAAAAAAATAGGGACAAGGTTAGGAACCCTAATACCTGGCATAAACAGTATAGAAAACATTATAAAGAACATAGAAGAAAAACTAGATAACTGGGAGCTCCTAAAAATCAAACACTTATGCTCATCCAAAGACTTCACCAAAGGAGTAAAAAGACTGCCTACAGACTGGGAAAAAGTTTTTAGCTATGACATTTCTGATCAGCACCTCATCTCTAAAATCTACATAATACTGCAAAAACTCAACAACAAAAAGACAAATAACCCAATTAAAAAATGGGCAAAAGATATGAATAGACACTTCACTAAAGAAGACATTCAGGTAGCTAACAGATATATGAGGAAATGTTCACGATCATTAGCCATTAGAGAAATGCAGATCAAAACTACAATGAGATTTCATCTCACTCCAACAAGGCTGGCATTAATCCAAAAAACTCAAAATAATCAATGTTGGAGAGGCTGTGGAGAGATTGGAACACTTCTACACTGCTGGTGGGAATGTCAAATGGTACAACCACTCTGGAAATCGATTTGGGCCTTCCTTAAAAAACTAGAACTAGAACTACTGTACCATCTAGCAATCCCACTCCTTGGAATATATCCTAGAGAAATAAGAGCCTTTACACAGACAGATATATGCACACCCATGTTTATTGCAGCACTGTTTACAATAGCAAAAAGATAGAAGCAACCAAGGTGCCCATCAACTGATGAATGGATAAATAAATGATAGTATATTCACACAATGGAATACTACGCATCGATAAAGAACAGTGAGGAATCTGTGAAACATTTCATAACATGGAGGCACCTGGAAGGCATTGTGCTCAGTGAAATTAGTCCATTGCAAAAGGACAAGTACGGTATAAGACCACTATTATAAGAACTTGAGAAATAGTTTAAACTGAGAAGAAAACATTTTTTTGTGGCTACGAGAGGGGGAGGGAGGGAGGGTGGGAGGGGGTATTCACTAATTAGATAGTAGATAAGAACTACTTTAGGTGAAGGGAAAGACAGCACACAGTACAGGGGAGGTCAGCACAATTAGACTAAACCAAAAGCAAAGAAGTTTCCTGAATAAACTGAATGCTTTGAAGGCCAGCGTAGCAGGGGCAAGGGTCTGGGGGCCATGGTTTCAGGGGACATCTAAGTCAATTGGCATAATAAAATCTATTAAGAAAACACTCTGCATCCCACTTTGAAGAGTGGCGCCTGGGGTCTTAAACGCTAGCAAGCAGCCATCTAAGATGCATCAATTGGTCTCAACCCACCTGGATCAAAGGGGAAAGAAGAACACCAAGGACACAAGGTGATTACGAGCCCGAGAGACAGAAAGGGCCACATGAACCAGCGACTACATCATCCTGAGACCAGGAGAACTAGGTGGTGCCTAGCTACAATCGATGACAGCCCTGACAGGGAACACAACAGAGAACCCCTGAGTATGCAGGAGAGCAGTGGGATGCAGACCCCAAATTCTCATAAGACCAGACTTAATGGTCTGACTGAGACCGGAGCGACCTCAGTGGTCATGGCCCCCAGACCTTCTGTTGCCCCAGGACAGGAACCATTCCTGAAGACAACTCTTCAGACATGGATTGGACTGGACAATGGGTTGGAGAGGGTTGCTGGTGAGGAGTGAGCTTCTTGGATCAGGTGGACATTTGAGACTATGTTGGCATCTCCTGCCTGGAGGGGAGATGAGAGGGTGGAAGGGGTTAGAAGCTGGCAAAAAGGACACGAAAAGAGAGAGTGGAGGGAGAAAGCAGGCTGCCTCACTAGGGGGAGAGCAATTGGGAGTGTGTAGCAAGGTGTATATGGGTTTTTGTGTGAGAGACTGACTTGATTTGTAAACTTTCACTTAAAGCACAATAAAAATTATTTTTTTTAAAAAATGAGATAATTTTGATTTGTTCAACGTATTTAGTCAATAGAGTGACATATCCTTTCCCTCCCTCCCCCCACCAGCACATATCCTGGCTATCTGTAAAACTTGTTGAGTGCTATATCCCCAGATGCAGCAAGACGTGTTAGCTGACACATGTGAGGGTAAGAATTTCTCAGTTAAGGAAGGAATACAACAAGAGAATAGGAGTTAAAGTCGGAGGTCATCAGAAGCCAGCCGTAAGGGATTTGATCGTTCCCCTGGGTATGGCTCAAATGGTATTGCCTAGTCCGGGCCACTTCCACCTCCTGTGTTTTGGGAGCAGGTCCAGGTTTGTTCCTCAGTGCCTTTAGTGCACAGACCTCCCTGGGGATTAGTTTGGGTCTGTCTGCTTCCCCTTTCAGTTGATACTGAGAACTGATGACTGAGGCTGTTGTGTACTAGGAAGCAGGCACCTCTAGTGAAGGCTACACCCACAGCCAACATGCTACAGGGTGCACTCCGATAGCAACAAGGCAAACCTCCCCGGGCATCTGTTTGGAGCATGACAACACTTCCTAGTAACTGTGGCTGCCGGACTAATGCAAACTCCTACAGAAGGTTCCCTACAGTGGAGCCAGGAGGCTGGTCACCTAAGTGGAGGCTCCTCCTCCGACCACCACAGGGCCACTGGAGCTCTGAAACCAAGAAGACAGATCTCTTTGAGGTCCTTCTAGGGAGTGCCAGCCCCTCCTCCTCCTCCTGAAAGAGAGGAAAATCTGCCTGTGCTTTCCCTGAATGCCAGCTTTAATATAAGCAGCCCCTACAGAGCAGAGAGGCAAAATCAGAGGGTAACACCCAGCCCCTACAAGAGCTCCAGCTGGGTGTGGGTTTTCCAACTGAAAACGTGGTTGCAGAAACAGAAATGGAGAGTAACAACCAGAGAGAGGAGAGAGAGTGTGTGTGGAGACCACGCCCCCTGGTGGACAGATTGATTAGTGCATGATATCTCACCTGAGTGGCTGTGCCCCAGTACTGGTAAACAGGTTGACCACAGGATGATCTCTGCTGTGTTTGGGAGACTGGAAGTGAATTCAGTACTGTTATGTGTTGAATTATGTCCTCCCAAAGATATGCTGAAGTCCTAATCTCCAGCACTTATAAATGTGATCTTATTGGGAAATAAAGTCTTTGCTGATATAATCAAGTTAAGATGAAGTCACACTGGACTAAAAAAAAAAAAAAAAAAGGACTAAGGTGGGCCTAAATCCAATGACTGGTATCTTTATAAAGAAAGAGATATTTGGAGACACACAAACACACGCAGGGAAGAAAGCCATTTAAAGATGGGGACAGACAAATTCTCATAAGACCAGACTTAATGGTCTGACTGAGATCAGAGGGACCCCGGTGGTCATGGCCCCCAGACCTTCTGTTGGCCCAGGACAGGAACCATTCCCGAAGCCAACTCTTCAGACATGGATTGGACTGGACAATGGGTTGGAGAGGGTTGTTGGTGAGGAGTGAGCTTCTTGGATCAGGTGGACACTTGAGTCTATGTTGGCATCTCCTGCCTGGAGGGGAGATGAGAAGGTGGAGGGGGTTAGAAGCTGGCGAAAAGGACACGAAAAGAGAGAGTGGAGGGAGAGAGCAGGCTGTCTCGTTAGGGAGAGAGTAATTGGGAGTGTGTAGCAAGGTGTATATGGGTTTTTGTGTGAGAGACTGACTTGATTTGTAAACATTCACTTAAAGCACAATAAAAACTATAAAAAAAAAAAAAAAAGATGGGGACAGAGATTGATGTTATGCTGTTACAGGCCAGTGAACACCAAGAATTGCCAGTGACTACCAGAAACTAGAAGAGGAAAGAAGGATTCTTCCCTAGAGACTTCAGAGGGAGCATGATTCTGCTGAAAACTTTAATTTAAACTTCTAGCCTCCAGAACCACGAGATGATAAATTCCTGCTGTTTTAAGCCTCCCAGTTTGCGATACTTTGTTATGGCAGCCACAGGAAACTAATACAGACATGAAAAGGTATTTCTCTGAAGAGAACATACACACGGCAAACGAGCACATGAAAAATTGTTTAACACCATTTGCCATTGAGGAGATGGAAATTAAAAGACCACAGTGAGATATTACCGCAAACCTATTAAAAAAAAAATAATAGCTAAAATAAGAAACAGTGATGCCGTCAAATTCTGGCAAGGTTGTGAAGAAACTGCCATTCTGGAAAATCATTTGGCAATTTCATTTAAAAAAAAAACCCAACATATACTTACTGTACGACCCAGCAATTACACTCCTAGCATTTATTCTAGAAAAATAAAAACTTATGGTCACACAAAAACCTCTACATGAATGTTCATAGGCACTTTATTGGTAAGAGGCAAAAGCTGGAAACAACCAAATGTCGTTCAATAGGTGAATGGTTAAACAAGCTGTGGTACGTCTGTACCATGCACTACTACTCAGCAATAAAAAGGTACAAATTAATACACACAACAACTTGGATGACTCTCATGGGCATTACACTGAGTGAAAAAAGGCAATCACAAAAAGTCACATACTGTATCAATATACGGATTAGTTTAAAGTCAGGAAAGGTGTGCGCCAGTGTCGTATTATTTCACCATACCTATTCAATCTGTATGCTGAGCAAATAATCCGAGAAGCTGGACTATATGAAGAAGAACAGGGCATCAGGATTGGAGGAAGACTCATTAACAACCTACGTTATGCAGATGACACAACCTTGCTTGCTGAAAGTGAAGAGGACTTGAAGCACTTACTAATAAAGATTAAAGACCACAGCCTTCAGTACGGATTGCACCTCAACATAAAGAAAACAAAAATCCTGACAAGTGGACGGAGAAAAGATTGAAGTTGTCAAGGATGTCATTTTACTTGGATCCACAATCAACAGCTGTGGAAGCAGCAGTCAAGAAATCAAAAGACACATTGCATTGGGCAAATCTGCTGCAAAGGACCTCTTTAAAGTGTTGAAGAGCAAAGATGTCACCTTGAAGACTAAGGTGCGCCTGACCCAAGCCATGGTATTTTCAATCGCATCATATGCATGTGAAAGCTGGACAATGAATAAGGAAGACTGAAGAAGAGTTGACACCTTTGAATTGTGGTGTTGGCGAAGAATATTGAGTATACCATGGACTGCCAGAAGAACAAATAAATCTGTCTTGGAAGAAGTACAACCAGAATGCTCCTTAGAGGCAAGGATGGCGAGACTGCGTCTTACATACTTTGGACGTGTTGTCAGGAAGAATCAGTCTCTGGAGAAGGACATCATGCTTGGCAAAATACAGGGCAGTGGAAAAGAGGAAGACTCTCAATGAGGTGGATTGACACAGTGGTTGCAACAATGAGGTCAAGCATAACAACGATTCTAAGGATGGCGCAGGACCAGGCAGTGTTTTGTTCTGTTGTGCATAAGGCTGCTATGAGTCAGAACCGACTCGACGGCACCTAACAACAACAACATATCATTTTATTTATATGATAGCCTTGAAAATGACAAATGGCAGCTAGAAGAATCCAGGTGGCATTATTAACAATCTGCCGAAATAGCTCCTTATCTAGATGACAAATTTCATTAGGTACATTTCCAATTTTCCATATTACCTCAGGTGACAAACTTTCCATTACTACATAACAAGGAACACCTTTCTACAACTTCCAATAACATTTTCTTCACTTTCATTCAATTCCTTGCCCAGATTTCCACTCACCATCCAGTCCCAAAACCAATACCACATTTTAAGTTTTATTACAGGATTACCCTATTCCTGGTACAAATTTCTTCCAGATACCTATTGCTGCATATCAAACCACCCCAAATCTCAGTGATATAAACAATAGCCATTTTATCATGCTCATGGATTCTTTGGTCAGAAATTTGACAGCACAGCAGCCTGTCTCTGCTCCATGATGTCTCGTGCCTGAGCTGAGAAGGCTGAAGAAGTGGGAATCACTAGAATGCCTAGGGGTTGTAATCATCTGGAGGCTTTTCCACCCAGGTATCTGGCACCTGGGCTGGGATGGCTTGAAGGCTGGGCTCAGATGGCCCTCTCACCTGGAGGGCCCACACATGGCCTTTCCAGTGTCCTTGGATTCCTTACCACATGGGAGTATCCAGGGCTGAAGTCCAGCCAGGACACACTGGTACAAGACACCCTAGCCCAGCCTGGGCTGCCTCAAGCTCCACACAATTCGGAAGCCACAGGGGTCGCACCTTCACAGCTGTGGCTCCAGGCCTGTGCCAGGTCATGTCTAGCTACACTTGTGATTGGTTTGTGAACCTCACCGGCTGTTAAATATTTGGACTATAGTTCCTGCCTCCCAGCACAGTACATGGGACAGGTCTTTATGAAAACACTCAGAATTCCCAGGAGTGGAGGGGAGGCTATCAGGTGAGGTGAATAACTTCCAGCAGCACTGGGCCCCCAGGGCACTTGTACCTGCTACCCGCTCTCCCTGCTCCCCACACCCTGGCCACTGCAGTGCTTTCTACCTGGCCTTGGCTTTTGATCTGCCTCTGTCTGAGCACTGCTTTCTCAGCTCCTGAGATGACTGACTCTTCCTTGACCTTCAGGTGTCAGCTTCCATGTCACCTCCTGGGGTCAGTATGTACCAACCACCCTGTTTTCAGGGACACACCCCACCCACTCCATGAGTGCAGGACTTGCCTGCTTTGCTACAACTAGGAGCAGACACCTCTAGTTTCTCATCCAATATACATTTCCCCTTTCCCTTTGTTAAAAGGGCTCCAAACTTTACTTTGGGGTGCCAATGTGCCCAGATAGCCATGCTCACCCCACGGATTCCCAGGCAGCTAGGAGCCAACATGTCACCTGGTTCTGGCCAATGAGATGAAAACAAAAGTTCACCAAGCTGAGTTCCTAGGAAAGCTATTGTTTTTCTGAGAAAAGAGACAGATTGAGAACACACACAGTTTGCCCTTTCTCGTCCTTCTTGGGATGTCCACAGGCATAGCAGCCCTCTTGCAACCAAAAAGTCCAGAGCACATGCCAAGGATAGGCCTGGGCCTTGATGGGAGGGCATAGACTGCCCTCCAGACTTGCGATCACTCTGCAGAGCCATGGCAAAAAGGGTCTGTGTCTCAGCTGTCAGTCCATTTACCCCTGTCAGCCTGTGCCTGGAGCACAGTGGTCTGGCAGACAGTGTTCCACAGTGCCTGGAGCATAGTGAACCCACAGCCAGTATTCCACAGTGCCTGGGGAGCAGAGTGCCACAGTCAGTACTCCAAGTTGTCTGGCACACTGTGTATCTGCGTCCAGTACTCCATGGTACCTGGTGCGCATTACACCTACAGCCAGTGTTTTGTAGTGCCTGGTGTGCAGTGTACCATGGTCAGTGTTCCGTGGTCCCTGGCATGCAATGGGCCTGCAGCCATTAGTTGCTGTTGAATGAATGATAGGGTGTGTTTCAGGGAGGTTGGTTAGGAGGTGAAGGAAAAGGAGGCAAGCAAGTATAGGCGAGCTGGGAGACAAGACCAGAGGCCAAACTCTAACAAGGTGGTTGGACTACCCTGCAGGATTATCAAGAAAACCCAGGGTTTGCTGGCAGATCAGTTCCCAGCATTAAAGCAGAACCAGATGAGAGCAACGCCTGTGATTTTCATGTTGTCATTGCTGGCCCCCAGGATCCCCCCTTTGAGGGAGGGACTTTTAAACTTGAACTAGTCCTTCCAGAAGAGTACCCAATGGCAGCCCCTAAAGTACATTTCATGACCAAAATTTATCACCTTAATGTAGACAAACTGGGGAGAATATGTTCAGATATTTTGAAAGATAAGTGGTCCCCAGCACTGCAGATCCACACAGTTCTGCTATCGATCCAGGCTTTGTTAAGTGCTCCCAGTCCAGATGATCCATTAGCAAACGATGTAGCAGAGCAGTGGAAGACCAACAAAGCCCAAGCCATGGAAGCAGCTAGAGCAGGGACTAGGCTTTATGCCAGGAATAATATTTAATCGATCTGATCATCAAGGGTGCATCACTTCTCCTGTTCTGCCAAGTCTTCTTCCTTTTCTGTTTGCATTTAATGGACACAGTCTTAGAAACATTACAGAGTAAGCGCCCAGACGTCTTCAGTCCTTTGGTAATTAAATGCACGTTAACAAATCTGTCTCATCCTGATTCACTGTTTTAAAGCATGAGCAGAAGCTAGAAGTATCATCTGGATTGCTGAGAAACGTTTAAAAGCAGTGGCCCCTCTCTGCTTTTATTCATTTTTTATTCATTTCTCCCATCATGGTTTAAGTACGAAGCACTGGGAAGGAAGGTAGTTGTCGGGGTTAGCTGCAGGGGTGTAGGTGTTTATTTTATTTTTGAAGAGGGGAGATAGTTTTAATTTACGGGTTCCTTCCCCCCTTTTTATGGTGACCTAGGAAACCCTGGTGGCATAACGGTTAAGAGCTATGGCTGCTAACCAAAAGGCTGGCAGCTTGAATCTACCAGCCGCTCCTTGGAAACCGTATGGGGCAGTTCTACTCTGTCCTATAGGCTAGCTCTGAGTTGGAATCAACTCGACAGCAACGGGTTTGGCTTTTCTTTCTTTTTTTTATGGTGATCTAATTGCATTGGTTAAAACCAATTGTTCTTTAGTGTATACCCTCTAGCCAAGTCTAACTTTATTTAGGCACTGTAGATGGACAAGCTTGATCATTTGATCCAAAATGGGAACATTAAACAAACATCACAGCTGTCGCTAATAACATTGTGACTTTGCTGTCAAGTGTAGAATCCTCCCTTTCAGAAAAAGCTTGTGACCATATTGCCTGGCTTGTCTAGAAACTTCTGTAAATCTTATGTTTTAGTAAATATTTTTCGTTATTTTAAAAACAAAGTATAGGGGGACTATTCTTCACCCTCAAAATCCCAACCTGGGTTTAAGAGCACAGAATTCAGCCTCTAGCAGCTCTGACCTTTACCCACAGACTGTGTTCCCAGTTAGCATCTGGTGGAGTCACCCACAACAAGTTCCATCCTGGTCAGTGATTCCATCAAATGGTAGGTTTATTTGGCTATGCAGACCAAGGGAACCTGGCGGGGTTCCTGTCTGAATTAACCTTGTCATCTGCCTCATTTCATAACACAAAGCCAGGACAGAGAGGCTTAGACTCAAAGCTCCTGTGTGGCCTCTGGGAACAGTATGCAGCCTGCACAGTTCCTGGGTGGGGGAAAAGGCACTATGGGGTCCACTCACCGCAGGCCTGGCCAGAACTAAATCCTCTCCTGACCGTCTACCTCTGATCTTGCAGCCCTCTTTACCATCGCCAGGAGCCCCATTTCTTCTGAAACGTTTAAATACCTGGAGCACAGGGCTTTGTTTTTGTTCTTATTATCTGAATAATTTAGCCAATTATCATTTTCTGTCTGCTAATGTAGACCTGGTCCAGCATTACCATTGCCTGGGGTCCATTTTTAACTGTATCAAAGTCTCCGCTAATAGTGTCCTTCAGAGCTCAAATTATCCCAAACAGCCCAGTGACCTGACTTCTTCCTCAGGGACAGTGAGTGGCAAGGGTACATGTTGACGGTAGCAGAGTGTCTCAGTGCAAGATTTAAAGACAGACTGTTTCCATTTAAATGGACATCACCAAGACTGCCTGGAGGGCCACTTCTGTTCTGCTAAGAAAAAAAAAAAGCAATGAAAAGAATTCTTGAGTAAATACCCTAGGAGACCACAGGCTGGCCGGCTGAGGCTGGGAGCCGCAGTCCTTGCCTCCCCTGACCTGCCAGGCCATCTCTGTCTGAGCAGACCTGTCTGCCTGCACATGGAGTCACTGGGAACCCCATTTTTCTGTGTTGCTGATGCCCCAGAGCCTGATGCTTAGCAGGCCTACAAAAATGTTTGCTAAATGAATGAATCATTGAGGGATGGGCTTTCCCTGCCTTTCAGATGATTTAAAAAAAAAAAAAAAAAAAACCAAACCCATTGCCATCAAGTCAATTCAGACTCATAGCAACCCTATAGGACACAGTTGAACTGCCCCATAGGGTTTCCAAGGAGCACTTGGTGGATTTGAACTGCCAACCTTTTGGTTGGCAGCCTAACTCTTAACCAGTATGCCACCGATAGCCAGTCCCATATCCTTAAAGAATTGAATCCCCAGCCCCAGGATCTGCATCCTTACTACTGCACACACACACACACACACACACACACACACACACACACACACACCCCACAGCATTCTCACCCTCTACCCACCCAAAATGGGACTGGCCAAGAGAGGCTCAGTCTCAAGGAAATCACACAACCAACTTATTACAGAGGCAGAAGGGCAGCGCTCCACAACAGCAAAAAGCACCAACCAAAAAATTTGTGGACAGTCCTTTGATGGTATTTCCCAAAGATGCAAACTCATACAATCCAGCTTATTTCAACATTCACTGAGCACTGACTCGAGCCAGAGACAGTATGTCTTGCCACTACAGGCCAGTACAGCTGGCCCCTGGGAGGGAAGGCAAGCAGCATCTACAAGCTGCTATGTCTAAACAAAGACACTTGGCATGATGACACAAGAGGGATGTCAGGGCCAGATGGCTCCACCGAACCTTTTCACTGGGAGGTTGCTGGGGCTTCAGGAGGGAACAGTCACACAAGGAGGCAGGGACTGCAGGATCGTGAGGAAGGACATACCCAAGTTGCAGGAGAACAACCTGCACCCTTCCTTTAGGAACTTGTCGCCTAGCTCCTGCTGGAGGCCGGTGCTGGGGGTGAAAGGGGTGCTTCAGCAGAGCTATTGTCATAAGGTGCTTGCAGTTTACACACAGATAAAATGCCAGGTGAGCAGTGACTGTATGTGTTAGAACGGCCATCTGCCAATCTATCACACTATGGTGGCTTGCATGTTGCTGTGATGCTGGAAGCTATGCCACCAGTATTTTGAACACTGGAGAGGTCATCCACGGTAGGCAGGACAGATCTGAAGGACGAATGACTGTGGACTGCAGAAGAGGGAGCAGTCATATATGAATGAGAGTCGAATGAATGATGGAGTCATTCCCTAGGAAGGAGGACACAATAAAAAATAAAGGTTTAGAAGGAAATATTATGAGGCTAGGACTTCTGTTCTGGCTAAGATGGAGTACAGGGATGAAGTTTATGCTCCTGCTTGGGAAAAAAAAAGACAAAATATAAAAAACAAAAATTTTCAAGATATTAGACATGAGGCAATGAAGGACAGTGATCCTTAAGGGGTGAGAAAAAAACAAGGTGAGCCCTACAATGGCATGAGCTAAATGTCTCTAGAGAATTTCCAGATGTGGCACAGGGAGGAGGAGTTGAGGAGACGGAGCTGAGAGAACAAGGCAGCTAGAGTTTATAGGATAAACAAAAGATAGAGTAAAACAGAGAGAGAGAGATCTAAAGACCTGCAGAGAATCAATTAAGAACAGCATGAGGCAGAGGTGGAGCCTACATGGCGCTATAAACAGAAGCACCATGCTGTTCCTCTGCAGCTAAGACCCAAAAAAATTAAGTAAAACAGATATAAACATCAATCCTGAAACCCTAAGCATAAAATGAAGGGATAAAGAACTAGATCAATCATCAAAAGAAACAAGAGACTGACAGAGAACAAGGAGAGCTACGGAGTGGAGGCCCTTTGTCAGCTAAGGTGGCACAGCTTTGCCATCTTGGAGAACATCCACCAATGACCCCAGACAGGGAGTACAGGAAGGCAACCTCGCAGAGCTCCCAACAGGAAAAAAAATTTCCAACCAAGAAAAATGTGTCATGCAAAATTCTCACTCAAATATGATGGCAAAATTAGGACATTTCCAGATAAAGAGAAATTAAGGGAATATGTAAAAGCTAAACCAAATTTACAAGAATTATTAAAGGGAGTCATTCAGTTAGAGAACTAACAACATCAGACAACAACCTGAATCTAAGACACAGGGCAACATCAGCCAGATACCAACCTAGGCAATGCACTCTCAGGATAAAAGATTTACAGCAGGTAACCAAAACATCAATCTGTAAATGGCAACAATGTCAGAACAGTAAAAGGGGGAATAAAAGGTGTAGGTATAGAACTTTCAAATGGAGAGGAAGTCAAGGTGATATTAAGCAATAAAAGACTGGTTTAAACCTAGGAAGATAGGAGTAAATTTCAATGTAGCCACAAAGAAAGTTAACAAACCTACTCATCAAAATAAAGAAGAAAAACATAAAGTCTCAGTAAACACAAAATCTATAAAAATGAAAGAAACAAAAAGAAAATCCACAAACAAAAAGAAACTCAGCACAGGAGAGTAAAAGGAACAAAGAAAACCTCAACACCATTAAAAAAAAAAAAAAAAAGCACTACAAAATAACAGCAATGAACTCACACCTATTAATAATCACACTGAACATAAATGGTTTAACTGTACCTGTAAAGAGACAGAGAGTGGCAGAGCGGATTAAAAAACAGAACCCATCAATATTTTGTCTACAACAGACACACTTAGAAACAAAGACATAAATATACTAAAAATTCAAGGATGGAAAAAAACATATCAAGCAAACAACAACCAAAAAACAGCAGGACTGGCAATACCAATCTCAGATAAAGTAGACTTTAGGGCAAAACCCAACATAAAAGACAAATAAGGACATTATATAATGATTAAAGGGACAATCCACCATGATGACATAACCATAATGACAGGGCTCCAAAATACACACGACAAACTCTAACAGCATGGAAAAGAGAAATCGAGAGTTTCACAATAATAGTAGAAGACTTCAACACACCACTCTTAGTAAAGGAGAAAATATCTAGAAAGAAATTCAACAAAGATACAGAAGATTTAAAAGTCACAGTCAACCAACTTGACCTCATAGACATATATACAACAGTCCACCCAACAGCAGTGAAGTATACATTCCTCTCCAAAGCTCATGGAACACTCTCCAGAATAGGCCACATCTTAAGCCAAAAAGCAATCCTCAACAAAATTCAAAACACTGAGATAATACAAAGCATCTTCTCTGATCACAGTGCCATAAAAGTAGAAATTGGTAACAGGAGGACCAAGGAAAAAATTAAAAATGTGAAAACTGAATAACATCTTGTTTAAAAACCACTAGGTAATAGATGGAATCAAAGAATCCCTAGAATCAAAACAGAATGAAAACACATCATACCAAAACCTTTGGGAGACAGCACACATCAAAAAAGAAGAAAGGAATAAAATCAAACATTACCTTTACAGCTCAAACAAATACAAAGAGAACAGCAAAAGAAGTCCACAGCCACGGGAAGAAAGGAAATAATAACGATCAGAGCAGAAATAAATGAAATAGAGAATAAAAAAAAACAATAGAAAGAATCAGCAAAACCAAAAGTTGGTTCTTTGAAAGGATCAACAAAATCAACATGCCACTGGCCAAACTGACAAAAGAAAAACAGGAGAGGATGCAAATAGCCCAAGTAAGAAATGAAATGGGGGAAATTACAACAGAACCAACTGAAATAAAAAGAATCATAACAGAGCACTGTGGAAAATGATACTTCAACAAATTTGAAAACCTAGAGAAAAAGGACAAATTCCTAGAAACACACTGCCTACCCAGACTAACAAAAACTGAAGTTGAAAACATGAACAGACCAATAACAAGAGAAGAGGTCAAAAAAGTAAATTTAAAACTCCCCACAAAAAAAAAGCCCTGGCCCAGATGTCTTCACTGGAGAATTCTACCAAACATTCAGAGAAGAGCTTACAGCAGTACTACTCAAATTATTTCAGAACATAGAAAAGGAAGCCGTACTTCCAAGTTCATTCTATGAAGCCAGCATATCCCTGACACCAAAACCATGCAAAGAACCACAAAAAAAGAAAATTACAGACCAGTATCTCTCATGAATATAGATGCAAAAATTCTCAACAAAATTCTAGCCAATAGAATTCAATATCGTATCAAAAAAATAATACTCCACAACCAAGTGGGATTCATACCAGCTATGAAAGGATGGCTCAACAGTAGAAAATCAATCAGTGTAATCCACCACATAAATAAAAGAATTGCATGATCATCTCAATCGACACAGAAAATGCATTCAACAAAGTCCAACACCCATTCTTGATAAAAATTCTCAATAAAATAGGGAGCCAAGATGACCGAATAGACAGACGTTTCCACCAAGCCCTCTTTACAACAAAAACCCAAAAAAACAAGTGAAACAAGTATATTTATGACAAGCGAGGAGCCCTGAGCATCAAAGGCAAGCTTAGAAAACGAACTGGGGAGGGGGGGAGAGATGGCTCAGAAGCAGAGGGGAGTTACAGGACCTGAATCATGGGGAGCCCTCAGGCACCGTTTCTGGGAGCGACAGCAGCTGGCTGGTACTATCATTCGGCCACAGTTCCCTCAGGGAGAAGCAGCAAGCCACAAAGCCTACTCACACCACTGGAACCAGAGAACAGCGCTTTCAGCAAAAGCTAAGTACTTGCATATATTTTACCACGCCACCCCACCCCCAAGCCACCATCAGCGGCTGACTTCCCCAGGCCTGAGACAGGCCCTATTGAGCTCCTAGAGCCATCCTCCCAACCTTGGAGAAGGAATAAATTTGCAATTGGGGGAAAAGATAATTTGCCAGCTCCACTAACCTGGGGAGCTCAGGACAGAAGTGGCTCCTGTCCAGGCATAAATGGTCCATGGACTTTGAGTACCTTTCCCCTCTGCATGGACCTGTGTGGGCCTATTTCAGGAGAACAGACCCGTGTTGGCAGACTCCAACTGTTTCAGCTGTGTGGTGGAGAGGTGGGTGTTTGATGTTTGACATTGCTTTGCCTATTAAACAGGGTCCTCACCTACCCACATCAGGAGCCTAAGGACTGGTAGCTTCACTCAGGTAACACAACCACCTGTGACAGGGGTCCAAGGATAACTAGTACCTCCCAGTCCTTACAACCAAAAACATTGGGTGCCCATGGTCTGTCTACAGAACCCACCTGCTGTATGCTCTAGGGAACAGGGACATGCTTTCCTCAGAGACACTTGGGGGACGATTCTCAGCACCCTGCCTTGTTCAGAGCGTGACTCCCTGCTGCAACCAGATACTGGTAACTACACCAATCACTGCTGCCCTTCTAATACTCTAGGACAGAGCCTGTACCACACACTTGATGATCAGCTACCTGGACACCTGAGCTGAATTTGTACAGGAAAAGTGAATGGGCTCCTAGACTGATATACCTGATAACGGCTCTAGCCATGTGGGGACAGGACGTCAGAGCTCCAAAGGCAAAAATAATCAGGCTAGCCCACTCAAGCAACCCATCTGGACATATCAAAACAAAATGAAGCAAGAAGCTACAACACAGTAAGCAAACATAAAATAAACTAATACAATAACTTATAGATGGCTTGGAGACAATAGTTTAACTCAAGTCACACAAAGAAACAGACCATTATCACCTCAACAGGCTCTCAAAACAAAGAATCCAGGGATCTTCTAAATGAAAGTGCATTCCTGGAATTACAAGAAGGAGAATACAAAAGATTAATATACAGAACCATTCAAGACATCGGGAAGGAAATGAGGCTATATGCAGAACAAGCCAAGGAACACACAGATAAAGCAATTGAAGAAATCAGAAAGATTATTCAGGAACATAATGAAAAATTTAATAAGCCGGAAAAATCCATAAACAGACAGCAATCAAAAATTCAGAAGATTAACAATAAAATTACAGAGTAGACAACTCAATATAAAGTCAGAGGAGTAAAATTGCACAAGTGGAAGGCAGAATTTCTGAACTTGAAGATAAGACACTCGGCACTAAATATTTGAAGAAAAATCAAATAAAGAATTTTAAAAAATGAAGAAACCTTAAGAATCATGTGGGACTCTATCAAGAGAAATAACCTACGAGTGATTGGGGTACCAGAATAGGGAGGGGTAACAGAAAATACAGAGGGAATTGTTGAAGATTTCTTGGCAGAAAACTTCCCTGATATCGTGAAAAATGAGAAGATATCTATCCAAGATGCTCATCGACCTCCACATAAAGTAGATGATAAAAGAAAGTCACCGAGACATATTATAATCAAACTTGAGGCAATGCGATGACTTATATAAAAAATGGAAGGAAAAAAATTGCCAGCCAAGAATCATATATCTAGAAAAACTGTCTCTCAAATATGAAGGTGAAATTAGGATATTTCCAGATAAACACAAGTTTAGGGAATTCATAAAAACCAAACCAAAACTACAAGAAATACTAAAGGAAGCTCTTCGGTTAGAAAATCAATAATATCAGGTATCGACCCAAGACGAGAACACTGGGCAGAGCAACCAGAAGTCAGTTCAGACAGGGAAATCAAAAAAAATAAATCAAAATTTTAAAAAAGCTCAGAACAGGGTAACAGCAATGTTATCATGTAAAAGAAAAAATAACATTAAAACAATAAAGTGGGATTAAGAAATGTAGTCATAGATCTTCCATATGGAGAAGAAGATAAGGTGATACAAAGAAATAAAAGTGAGGTTTAAATTTAGAAAAATAGGGGTAAATAATAAGGTAACCACAAAGGAGACAAACTATCCTACTCATCAAAATAAAATACAAAAAAGAAAAATAGAGACTCAGGAGAAACAAAACGAACAACAACGAATATGAGAAAAGGACAATATATAAAGATAATCTACTCAGCACATAAAATTAAATGGAAAAAAGAAACTGTCAACAACACACAAAAAAAGGCATCAAAGTGACAGCACTGAATTCATACCTATGCATAATTACCTTGAATGTAAATGGACTAAATGCACCAATAAAGAGACAGAGAGTGGCAGAATGGATTAAAAAACAAGATCCAAAAAAAAAAAAAAAAAATCTATATGCTGCCTAAAAGAGACACATCTTAGAGACACAAAACAAACTAAAACTCAAAGGATGGAAAAAAATATACCAACCAAACAACAATCAAAAGAGAGGAGGAGTGGCAATATTAATTTCTGACAAAATAGACCTTAAAGTTAAATCCATCAGAAAGGATAAGGAAGGACACTATATAATGATTAAAGGGACAAAATACCAAGAAGATATAAGCATATTAAATATTTATGCACCCCATGACAGGGCTGCAAGACATAAAACAAACTCTATCAGCATTGAAAAGTAAGATAGACAGCTCCACAAATATAATAGGAGACTTCAACACACCACTTTCAGTGAAGGACAGGACATCCAGAAAGAAGCTCAATAGAGGCAAGGAAGATCTAAATGCCACAATAAACCAACTTGACGTCATAAACATATACAGAACACTCCAGCCAACAGCAACCAAGTATACTTTTCTTTTCTAGTGCACAAGGAACATTCCCTAGAACAGACCACATATTAGGTCATAAAGCAAGCCTTAGCAGAATCCAAAACGTTGAAATATTACAAAGCATCTTCTCTGACCATAAGGCCATAAAAGTGAAAATCAATAACAGAAAAAGCAGGAGAAAGAAATTAAATACTTGGAAACTGAACAATATCCTGCTCAAAAAAGACTGGATTATAGAAGACATAAAGGATGGAATAAAGAAATTCATAAAATCCAATGAGAATGAAAAAACATCCTATCAGAACTTTTGGGACACAAGAGAAAGCAGTGCTCAGAGGTCTATTTATATCAATAAATGCACATGTGCAAAAAGAAGGGGTCAAAATCAAAGAATTATCCCTACAACTTGAACAAATAGAGAGAAACAAAAGAAACCCTCAGGCACTACAAGAAAGGAAATAATAAAAATTAGAACGGAACTAAATGAAAAAGAAAACAGAAAAATAATTGAAAGAGTTAATAAAACCAAAAGCTGGTTCCTTGAAAAAATTTAAAAAATTGGTAAGCCGTTGGCCAAACTCACAAAAGAAAAATAGGAGAAGAAGTAAATAACCCAAATAACAAACGAGATGGGCGATATTACAACAGACCCAACTAAAATTAAAAGAGTCACATCAGATTACTATGAAAAATTGTACTTTAACAAATTTGAACACCTAGAAGAAATGGATGAATTCCTAGAAACACACTACCTACCTAAGCTATCACAAACAAAGGCAGAACAACTAAATAGACCCATAACAAAAGAAGAGATTGAACAGGTAATCAAAAAACTTCCAACAAGAAAAGCCCTAACCCTGACGGCTTCACTGCAGAGCTCCACCAAACTTTCAGAGAAGAGTTAACACCACTACTACTTAAGGTATTTCAGGGCATAGAAAAGGACAGAATACTCCCAAACTCATTCTATGAACCCACCATATCCCTGATACCAAAACCAGGTAAAGACACCACAAGAAAAGAAAAGTACAGACCTATATCCCTCATGAATTTAGAAGCAAAAATCCTGAACAAAATTCTAGCCAATAGCATTCAACAACATATCAAAAAAAAATTCACCATGACCAAGTGGGCTTCATACCAGGTATGCAGGGATGATTTTTTTTATCATATAAATAAAAAGACAAGAACCGCATGATTTTATCAATTGATGCAGAAAAGGCATTTCACAAAGTTCAACACCCATTCATGATTAAAAAAAAAAAACTCTCAGTAAAATAGGAACAGAAGAAAAATTCCTCAACATAATAAAAGGCATACAAAGCCAATAGCCAACATCATCCTCAATGGCGAGAGCCTGAAAGCATTCTCCTTGAAATCCAGAACCAGACAAGGATGCCCTTTATCACCACTCTTATTCAACATTGTGCTGGAAGTCCTAGCCAGAGCAATTAGGCTAGATAAAGAAATAAAGTGCATCCAGATTGGCAAGGAAGAAGTCAAAGTATCTCTATTTGCAGATGGCATTATCTTATACACAGAAAACCCTAAGGAATCCTCCAGAAAACTACTGAAACTAACAGAAGAGCTCAGCAGAGTATCAGGATACAAGATAAACATACAAAAATCAGTTGGATTCCTCTACACCAACAAAAAGAACATCGAAGAGGAAATCACCAAATCAGTGCCATTTACAGTATCCCCCAAGAAGATAAAATACTTAGGAAGAAATCTTACCAGAGATGTGAAAGACTTATACAAAGAAAACTACAAAATTCCTCTGCAAGAAACCAAAAGAGACCTACATAAGTGGAAAAGCATACCTTGCTCATGGATAGGAAGATTATAAAATATTATAAAAATTATAAAATTATCTATTTTATAAAAATATCTACTCTACAAAAAGCGATCTATATATTTAATGCAATTCTGATCCAAATTCCGACGTTCTTTAATGAGATGCAGAAAGAAATCACCAACTTCATATGGAAGAAAGAGGCCCCAGATAAGTAAAGCATTACTGAAAAAGAAGAACAAAGTGGGAGGCCTCACTCTGCCTGATTTTAGAACCTATTATACCACCACAGTAGTCAAAACAGCCTGGTAATGGTACAACAACAGATACATAGACCGATGGAACAGAATTGAGAATCCAGACATAAACCCATTCACATATGAGCTGCTGATATTTGACAAAGGCCCCAAAACAGTTAACTGTGGAAAACACAGTCTTTTTAACAAATGGTGCTGGCATAACTGGATATCCATCTGCAAAAAAATGAAACAAGTCCCGTACCTCACTCCATGCACAAAAACGAGCTTCAAATGGATCAAAGACCTAAATATAATATCTAAAATGATAAAGTTCATGGAAGAAAAAATAGCGACAATGCTAGGAGCTCTAATACATGGCATAAACAGTATACAAAACATTACTAACAATGCAGAAGAAAAACTAGATAACTTGGGAGCTCGTGAAAATCAAACATCTATGCTCATCCAAAGACTTCACCAAAAGAGTAAAAGATTGCCTACAGATTGGGAAAAAGTTTTTAGCTATGACATTTCTGATCAGCGCCTGATCTCTAAAATCTACGTGATGCTGCAGAAACTCAACTACAAAAAGACAAATAACCCAATTTAAAAATGGGCAAAAGATATGAACAGATACTTCATTGAAGAAGACATTCAGGTAGCTAACAAATACACAAGGAAATGCTCACGATCATTGGCCATCAGAGAAATGCAGATTTCACCTTGCTCCAACAAGGCTGGCATTAATCCAAAAAACACAAAACAATAAATGTTGGAGAGGCTGTGGAGAGATTAGAACTCTTATACTCTGCTGGTGGGAATGTAAAATGGTACAACCACTTTGGAAATCGATTTGGCATTTCCTTAAAGAACTAGAAATAGAACTACCATGCGATCCAGCAATCCCACTCCTTGAAACATATCCTAGAGAAATAAGAGCCTTTACACCAACAGATATATGCACTTGCAGCACTGTTTACAACAGCAAAAGGATGGAAATTACCAAGGTGCCCATCAACAGATGAATGGATAAATTATGGTATATTCACATGATGGAATACTACGCATCAATAAAGAACAGTGAGGAATCTGGGAAATATTTCATAACATGGAGGAATCTGGAAGGCATTATGCTGAGTGAAATTAGTCAGTTGCAAAAGGACAAATATTGTATAAGACCACTATTATAAGAACTCGAGTACTAGTTTTAAAAAAGAAGAAAATATTCTTTGATGGTTATGAGAGGGGGGAGAGAGGGACAGTGGGAGAGGTTGTTCACTAATTAGATAGTAGATAAGAACTACTTTAGGTGAAGGGAAAGACAACAAACAATACAGGCAAGGTCAGCACAAGTGGACTAAACCCAAAGCAAAGAAGTTTCCTGAATAAACTGAATGTTTCGAAGGCCAGCGTAGCAGGGGCGGGGGGTTGGGGACCATGGTTTCCGGGGACATCTAAGTCAATTGGCATAATAAAACCTATTAAGAAAACATTCTGCATCCCACTTTGGAAAGTGGCGTCTGGGGTCTTAATCGCTGGCAAGTGGCCATCTAAGATGCATCAATTGGTCTCAACCTGCCTGAATCAACGGAGAATGAAGAACACCAAAAACACAAGGTAATTAAGAGCCCAAGAGACAGAAAGGGCCACATAAATCCGAGACTACATCAGCCTGAGACCAGAAGAACTAGATAGTGCCCGGCTACAACCAATGACTGCCCTAACAGGGAACACAACAGAGAACCCCTGAGGGAGCAGGAGAGCAGTGGAATGCAGACACCAAATTCTCATAAAAAGACCAGACTTAATAGTCTGACTGAGACTAGACGGACCCCGGTGGTCATGGCCCCCATACCTTCTGTTGGCCCAGGACAGGAACCACTCCTGAAGCCAATTCTTCAAACAGGGATTGGACTGGACAATGGGTTGGAGAGGGATGCTGGTGAGGAGTGAGCTTCTTGGATCAGGTGGACACTTGAGACTATGTTGACATCTCCTGCCTGGAGGGGAGATGAGAGGGTGGAGGGGGTTAGAAGCTAATAAAATGGACACAAAAAGAGAGAGTGGAGGGAGGGAGCAGGCTGTTCCACTAGGGGGAGAGCAATTGGGAGTGTGTAACAAGGTATATATGGGTTTTTGTGTGAGAGACTGACTTGATTTGTAAACTTTCACTTAAAGCACAATAAAAATTTTAAAAACTCTCAATAAAATAAGGTATATATGGGTTTTTGTGTGAGAGACTGACTTGATTTGTAAACTTTCACTTAAAGCACAATAAAAATTTTAAAAACTCTCAATAAAATAGGTATAGAAGGGAAATTCCTCAACATAATAAAGGACATCTATACAAAACCAACAGTCAACATCATTCGTAATGAAGAAAGGCTGAAAACATTCCCCTTGAGAACAGAAACAAAAAAAGGACGCAACCACTCCTATTTAACACAGTGCTGAAAGTCCTAGCTGGAGCAATAAGGCAAGGAAAAGAAAAAAAGGGCATTCAAGTTGTTAAGGAAGAAATAAAACTGTCCCTATTTGCAGATGATATGATACTATACATAGAAAATTCAAAAGACTCCACAAGAAAACCACGGAAACTAATAGAAAGATTCAGCAGAGTGGCAGGGTACAAGATAAACATACAAAAATCAGTTGGACCAGACTGAGTCCAGTACAACTAGATGGTGCCCGGCTACCACCACTGGCCGCTCTGACAGGGATCCCCACAGAGGGTCCTGGACAGAGTTGGAGAAAAATGTAGAACAAAATTCTACTTCAAAAAAAAAAAAAAAAAGACCAGGTTTATTAGCCTGACAGAGTCTGGAGAAACCCGGAGACTATGGCCCCTTTTAGCTTGGTAATGAATTCACTCCTGAGGTTCACGCTTCAGCCAAAGATTAGACAGACCCATAAAACAAAATGAGACTAAAGGGGCACACCAGCCCAGGGACAAGGACTAGAAGGCAAGAGGGGACAGAAAAGCTGGTAATAGCGAATCCAAATTCGAGAAGGACGAGTGTTGACATGTCATGGAGTTGTTAAAGTCATAAAACAATATGTGTACTAACTGTTCAATGAGAAGCTAGTTTGTTCTGTAAACTTTCACCTAAAGTATAATTAAAAAAAAAAAAAACGAACAAACAAAAAAATCAGTAGGATTCCTATACACCAGTAGAGAAAACTATGAAAAGGAAATCAGGAAAATGATACCATTTATAATAGCCCCTAAAATAAATAAATAAATAAATACTTAGGAATAAATCTAACCAGGGATATAAAAGACCTATACAAAGAAAAACTTCAAAACAGTACTGCAAGAAACCAAAAGAGACCCACATAAATGGAAAAACATACCATGCTCATGGATAAGTAAGCTTAACATTGTGAAAATATCAATTCTACCCAAAGCAATCTACAAATATAATGCAATCCTAATACAAATACCAACAATATTCTTTAAAAGAGATAGAAAAACTGATCATCAACTTTATATGGAAAGAGAAGAGGTCCCGGATAAGTAAAGCATTATTGAAGATGAAGAATAAAGTGGGAGGACTTGCACTACAACCTCGGAATCTACTATACAACTATGATAGTTAAAACAGCCTGGTACTGGTACAATGACAGACACATTGACCAATGGAACAGAATTGAGGACCCAGAAGTAAATCCATCCACCTCTGGTCACCTGATCTTCAACAAAGGCCCAAAGTCCATCAGATGGGGAAAAGACAGTCATTTTAACAAATGGTGCTGGCAAAACTAGAAGCACATCTGCAAAAAAAATGAAACAGGACCCATACCTCACACCATACACAAAAACTAATTTAAAGTGGATCAAAGACCTAAATATAAAACCAAAAACTATACAGATAATAGAAGAAACAATATGGTTTCTAATACCCCTAATACACAATATTAACAGAATACAAACCATAACTAACAAAACACAAAACCAGAAGATAAGCTAGATAACTAGGATTTTCTAAAAATTGAACACTTAGGCTCCTCAAAAGACTTCACCAATACTACACAATGATAAAGAACGGTGATGAACCTGCAAAGCATCTCACCACATGGATGAATCTGGAGGACATTAAAAACCCACCCGTTGCCGTCGAGTCGATTCCGACTCATTGCGACCCTATAGGACAGGGTAGAACTGCCCCATATGGTTTCCAAGGAGCACCTGGTGGATTCGAACTGCCGATCTTCTGGTTAGCAGCCATAGCTCTTAACCACTATGCTACCAGGGTTTCCAAATAGACAATAGATAAGTGATAACTTTAGTGAAGGGTGAGGCAGTACACAATACTGAGAAAGCCAGCACAACTTGTCCAAAGCAAGGTCTTGGAAGCCCCGCAGACAAATCTAAACTCCCTTAGGGACCAAATTACTGGGCTGAGAGCTGTGGGTACCATGGTCTTGGGCAACATCTAGTTCAAATGGTATAACATAGCTTATAAAGAAAATCTTCTACATTCTACTTTGGTGAGTAGTGTCTGGAGTCTTAAAAGCTTGTGAGTGGTCATCTAAGATACTCACTGGTCTCACCCCATCTGGAGCAAGAGAGAATGAAGAAAACCAAAACCACAAGGGAAAGATTGGTCCAAAGGATTAATGGACTACAACTACCACAGCCTCCACCAGACTGAGTCCAGCATAACTAGATGGTGCCCAGCTACCCCCACAGACTGCTCTGACAGGGATCACAATAGAGGGTTCCAGACGGACCAGGAGAAAAATGTAGAACAAAATTCTAATTCACAAAAAAAGACCAGACTTGCTGGTCTGACAGAGATTGGAGAAACCCTGAGAGCATGGTCCCCAGGCACCCTTATAGTTCAATAATGAAGTCACTCCTGAGGTTCACTCTTCAGTCAAAGATTAGACAGGCCCATAAAACAAAACGAGACTGAATAGGCACACTAGCCAAGGGGCAAGGACAAGAAGGCAGGAGGGGGCAGGAAGCTGGTAATGGGGAACCTAAGGTAGAGAAGGGGAGAGTGTCGACATGTCATGGGGCTGGCAACCAATGTCACGAAACAATATGTGTGTTAATTGTTTAATGAGAAACTAAAACCTTCATCTAAAGCACAATTAAAAAAAATTTTTTTAATTTAGAAGCAAAAAGAAAATAATTCCACTTACAGTAGTACTAAAAATAGTAAAATTCTTAGGAATAAATTTTACAGGCAAAACTTGTAAACTGAAAACTACAAGATACTGTTGAAATTAAAGAAGACCTAAATTAATGAAAATACATTCCATGTTCATGTATCAAAAGACTTAATATTTTTGAAGATAGCAAAACTCACAAAATCGATGTACAGGTTAAATCCCTATCAAAATCGCAGCAGACATTGCAGATATTGACAAGCTCCTCCTAAAATTCATATGGAAATGCAAGAGACCCAGAAGAGCCAAAACAATTTTGAAAAAAAAAAGATTAAAGTTGGAGAACTTATACTTGCCATTTTCAAAACTCACTACAAAGATACACAATGTGCTACTTGCATAAGGATAGACATACAGATCAACAAAACTGAATTAAGAATCTTGACATAAACTCTTAAAATTCTGGTCAATTGATTTTCAACAAAGGTACCAAGACAATTCAATGGGAAAAAGAAGAGTCTTGTCAACAAATGGCACTGGAACAACTAGGTATACGCATGCGAAAGATTGAAATTGACCCCCATTCTAACAGCATGCACAAAAATTAACTTGAAATTAATGTCAGGACAAACCATATAAAACTCTTAGAAAATATAGGACTAAATATTAATGACCTGAGTTAGGCAAAGCCTTCTTAGCTACTACCCCAAAAGCATAAGCAACAAAAGAAAAAATAAACTTCATCAAAATTAAAACTTTTGTGCTGCAAATGATTCCATCAAGAAAGTGAAAAAACAGCCCACAGATGATGGTTGCACATATCTGTGAATATGTTAAAAACCATTGAATTGTACATCTTAAAGGGGTAAATAGTACAGTATGTGAACTACATCTCAACAGAGCTGTTAAAAAACAGATAATTTAAAACAGCCTACAAAATGGGAAAACACATTTGCAAATTATGTATTTGATAAAGAACTTGTATCCAGAATATATAAGGAACCCTTAAAGCTCAACAACAAAAAGAAAAAAAACTCTATTTTTTAAAATAGACAAAGGAGAATTGAAGAGGCGGAGCCAAGACGGCGGAAAAGACAGACGCTTCCGTGGAGCCCTCTTTACAACAAAGACCCAAAAAAACAAGTGAAACGAGTATATTTGTGACAAGCTGGGAGCCCTGAGCATCCAAGGCAAGCTTAGACATCGAACTGAGGGGCGGAAGGGGGAAGAGACCATTCAGAAGCGGAGAGGAGTTGCCGGACCTGAATCGCGGGGAGCCCTCAGGCACCATTCCCAGAGCAGTGGCAGCGGCAGCAGCAGTGGCGGGGGTGGGCTGGTACTAGTGTTCCACTGCAATTTCATCAGGGAGAAGCAGCCAGCCGCACAGCCTACTCACACCTCTGGAACCTGAGCAGAAGGGCGCTCTCGGCAAAAGCTAAGTACTTGCATATATATTACCGCCCTCCTCACCAAAGCCAGCTTCAGCAGCTGAATCCCTGGGCCTGAGATAGACCTTGGTGAGCCTCTCGAGCCATCCTCCCAGCCTTGCAGGACAAAATTTGCAACTGGGGGAAAAGATAATTTGTTAGCTCCATTAACCGGGGGAGCTCAGGAGAGAAGCAGCTCCTGTCCAGGCATAAACTGTCCGTGGACCTTGAGCACCTTCCCCTTCTGCTTGGATCTCTGTGGGCCTATTTCGGGAGAAGATAAATCACTTGGCCCTTGTTGGCACATTCCAACCGTTTCAGTGGTGCGGTGGAGAGGAGACATTGCTTTACCTATTAGAGAAGGTCCTCACCTACCCACATCAGGGACCTGAGGACTGGTGCCTCTGCTTGTGTCGCCCAGCCACCCGCGACAGGGGTCCAGGGATAACTGGTACCTCACAATCCTTACAACAAAAGCTTTGGGTGCCCATGGTATCACTGCAGAGCCCACCCACCAGCACGCTCTAGGGAACAGAGAGGCATTTTCCTCAGAGACACTTAGGGGTCGGTTCTCAACCCCCAGCCTTGTTCAGAGCGTGACCCCCTGCTGTAATCAGATACGGGTATATATGCCAATCACCCCTGCCCCTCTAAGACTGTAGGACAGAGCCTGTACCACACGCTTGATATCAGCTACCTGGAAACCGGAGCTGAATTCATACAAGAAAACTGAAAGGACTCCTAGACTGATACACCTGATAACAGCTCTAGACAGCTGGGGACAGGACACCAGAGCTCCAAAGGTGAAAATAATCAAGCTAGCTCACTCAAGCAACCCATAGGGGTATACCAAAACAAAACAAAGCAAGCAGCTACGACACAGTAAGCAAGCATAAACTAATACGATAACTTATAGATGGCTCGCAGAAAACAGTCAATATCAAGTCACATAAAGAAACAGACCATGATCACCTCAACAGGCTCTCAAAACAGGGAATCCAGGGATCTTTTAGATGAAGGTGCATTCCTGGAATTACCAGATGCAGAATACAAAAGTCGAATATACAAAACCCTTCAAGACATCAGGAAGGAAATGAGGCAATACGCAGAACAAGCCAAGGAACACACAGATAAAGCAACTGAAGAAATCAGAAAGATCATTTAGGAACACAATGAAAAGTTTAATAAGCTGGAAAAATCCAAAGACAGACAGCAATCAAAAATTCAGAAGATTAACAATAAAATTACAGAATTAGATAGCTCAATAGAAAGGCAGAGGAGAAGAATTGAGCAAGTAGAAGCTAGAATTTCTGAACTCGAAGATAAATCACTTGGCACTAACATATTTAAAGAAAAATCAGAAAAAAAATTTTTTTTTAATGAAGAAATCTTAAGACTCATGTGGGACTCTATCAAGAGAAATACCTACGAGTGATTGGAGTACCAGAACAGGGAGGGATAACAGAAAATACAGAGAAAATTGTTGAGGATTTGTTGGCAGAAAACTTCCCTGATATTGTGAAAGATGGGAAGATATCTATCCAAGATACTCATCGAACTCCACATAAGGTAGATCTTAAAAGAAAGTCACCGAGACATATTATAATCAAGCTTGCCAAAACCAAAGATAAAGAGACAATTATAAGAGCAGCGAGTGATAAAAGAAAAGTCACCGACAAGGGAGAGCCAATAAGAATAAGCTCAGATTACTCGGTAGAAACCATGCAGGCAAGAAGGCAATGGGATGACATATTTAAAAAATTGAAGGAAAAAAATTGCCTGCCAAGAATCATATATCCAGCAAAACTGTCTCTTAAATATGAAGGTGAAATTAGGACATTTCCAGATAAACACAAGTTTAGGGAATTCGTAAAAACCAAACCAAAACTACAAGAAATACTAAAGGGAGATCTTTGGTTAGAAAATCAGTAATACCAGGTATCAACCCAAGACTAGAACACTGGTCAGAGCAACCAGAAGTCAACCCAGACAGGGAAATCCAAAAAAAAACAAAGCAAGATTTAAAAAAAAAAAAAAAAAGCCCAACATAGGGTAACGGCGATGTTATTATATAAAAGAAAAAAAAAAAGAAGAAGACAACATTAAAATAATAAAGAGGGACTAAGAAATGTAATCATATACCTTCCATATGGAGAGGAAGATGTGACAATACAAGAAATAAAAGTAAGTTATAAATTTAGAAATACAGGGGTAAATAATAAGGTAACCACAAAGGAGACAAACTATCCTACTCATCAAAATAAAATACAAGGGAAAAATACAGACTCAGCAGAAACAAAATCAACAACAACAACTAAGAGGAAAGGACAATATATAAAGAAAATCTACTCAACACATAAAATCAAGTGGGAAAAAGAAACTGTCAACAACACACAAAAATGATAGCACTAAATTCATACCTATCCATAATTACCCTCAATGTAAATGGACTAAATGCACCAGTAAAGAGACAGAGAGTGGCAGAATGGATTAAAAGACGAGATCCGTCTATATGCTCCCTAGAAAAGACACATCTTGGGCTTAGAGACACAAACTGAAACTCAAAGGATGGAAAAAAAATACATCAAGCAAACAACAATCAAAAAGAGGAGGAGTGACAAAATTAATTTCTGACAAAATAGACTTTAAAGTTAAATCCATCAGAAAGGATAAGGAAGGACACCATATAATGATTAAAGGGACAATACACCAAGAAGATATAACTATATTAAATATTTATACACCCAATGACAGGGCTGCAAGATACATAAAACAAACTCTATCAGCACTGAAAAGTGAGATAGACAGCTCCACAGTAATAGTAGGAGACTTCAATATACCACTTGCGGTGAAGGACAGGACATCCAGAAAGAAGCTCAATAAAGACACAGAAGATCTAAATGCCACAATCAACCAACTTGACCTTGTAGACATATACAGAACACTCCACCCAACAGCAACCAACTATACTTTCTTTTCTAGTGCACATGGAACATTCTCTAGAATAGACCACATATTAGGTCATAAAGCAAGCCTTAGCAGAATCCAAAACGTTGAAATATTACAAAGCATCTTCTCTGACCATAAGGCCATAAAAGTGGAAATCAATAACAGGAAAAGCAGGGAAAAGAAATCAAACTCTTGGAAACTGAACAATACCCTGCTCAAAAAAGACTGGATTATAGAAGACATTAAGGATGGAATAAAGAAATTCAGAGAACCCAATGAGAATGAAAACACTTCCTATCAGAACCTTTGCGACACAGCAAAAGCAGTGCTCAGAGGCCAATTTATATCAATAAATGCACACATCCAAAAAGAAGAAAGGGCCAAAATCAAAGAACTATCCCTACAACTTGAACAAATAGAGGGAGAGCAACAAAACAAACCCGCAGGCACCAGAAGAAAACAAATAATAAAATTAGAGCTGAACTAAATGAAATAGAAAACAGAAAAACATTTGAAAGAATTAACAAAAACAAAAGCTGGTTTTTTTAAAAAATCAACAAAATTGATAAACCATTGGCCAAACTGACAAAAGAAAAACAGGAGAGGAAGCAAATAACCCGAATAAGAAATGAGATGGGTGATATTACAACAGACCCAACTGAAATTAAAAGAATCATATCAGATTACTATGAGAAACTATACTCAAAAAAATTTGAAAACTTAGAAGAAATGGATGAATTCCTAGAAACACACTACCTACCTAAACAAACGCAAACAGAGGTAGAACAACTAAATAGACCCATAACAAAAGAAGAGATTGAAAAGGAAATCAAAAACTCCCAACAAAAAAAGCCCTGTCCCAGGGCTTCACTGTAGAGTTCTACCAAACTCTCAGAGAAGAGTTAACACCACTACTACTAAAAGTATTTCAGAGCCTAGGAAAGGACGGAATACTGCCAAACTCATTCTATGAAGCCACCATATCCCTCATACCAAAACCAGATAAAGACACCACAAGAAAAGAAAATTATAGACCTATAACCCACATGGATGTAGATGCAAAAATCCTCAACAAAATTCTAGCCAATAGAATTCAGCAACATATCAAAAAAAAATTCACCATGACCAAGTGGGCTTCATACCAGGTATGCAGGGATGGTTCAACATTAGAAAAACAATTAATGTAATCCACTACATAAATAAAACAAAAGACAAGAATCACATGATTTTATCAATTGATGCAGAAAAGGCATTCGACAAAGTTCAACACTCATTCATGATAAAAACTCTCAGCAAAATAAGAACAGAAGGAAAATTTCTCAACATAATAAAGGGCATTTATACAAAGCCAACAGCCAACATCACCCTAAATGGAGAGAGCCTGAAAACATTCCCACTGAGATCGGGAACCACTCTTACTCAACATTGTGCTGGAAGTCCTAGCCAGAGCAATTACGCTAGATAAAGAAATAAAGGGCATTCAGATTGGCAAGGAAGAAGTAAAAGTGTCTCTATTGGCAGGTGACATGATCTTATACCCAGAAAACCCTAAGGAATCCTCCAGAAAACTACTGAAACTAATAGAAGAGCTCAGCAGAGTATCCGGAAAAAAGATAAGCATACAAAAATCAGTTGGATTCCTCTACACCAACAAAAAGAACATCGAAGAGGAAATCACCAAATCAATGCCATTTACAGTAGCCCCCAAGAAAGTAAAATACTTAGGAATAAATCTTACCAAACATGTAAAAGGCTTATACAAAGAAAACTACAGTACACTTCTGCAAGAAACCAAAAGAGACTTACATAAGTGGAAGAACATACCTCACTCATGGATAGGAAGACTTAACATTATAAAAATGTCTACTCTACCAAAAGCGATCTATACATTTAATGCAGTTCCATTCCAAATCCCAAGGACATCCTTTAATGAGATGGAGAAACAATAATTTCACATGGAAGGGAAAGAGGCCCCGGATAAATAAGGCATTACTGAAAAAGAAGAACAAAGTAGAAAGCCTTACTTTACCTGATTTTAGAACCTATTATACCGCCACAGTAGTCAAAACAGCCTGGTACTGGTACAACAACAGATACATGGACCAATGGAACAGAATTGAGAATCCAGACATAAATCCATCCACATATGAGCTGCTGATATTTGACAAAGGCCCCAAAACAGTTAAATGGGGAAAAGACAGTCTTTTTAACAAACGGTATTGGCATAACTGGATATCCATCTGCAAAAAAATGAAACAAGACCCATACCTCACTCCATGCACAAAAACTAACTCAAAATGGATCAAAGACCTAAATATAAAATCTAAAATGTTAAAGATCATGGAAGAAAACATAGGGACAATGTTATGAGCCCTAATGCATGGCATAAACAGTATAGAAAACATTATAAAGAATGCAGAAGAAAAACTAGGTAACTGGGAGCTCCTAAAAATCAAACACCTATGCTCATCTAAAGACTTCACCAAAAGAGTAAAAAGACCACCTACAGACTGGGAAAGAATTTTCAGCTATGACATCTCAGACCAGCGCCTGATCTCTAAAATCTACATGATTCTGTCAAAACTCAACCACAAAAAGACAAACAACCCAATCAAGAAGTGGGCAAAGGATATGAACACACACTTCACTGAAGAAGATATTCAGGCAGCTAACAGATACATGAGAAAATGCTCTCGATCATTAGCCATTAGAGAAATGCAAGTGAAAACTAACATGAGATTCCATCTCACTCCAACAAGGCTGGCATTAATCCAAAAAACACAAAATAATAAATGTTAGAGAGGCTGCGGAGAGATTGGAACTCTTATACACTGCTGGTGGGAATGTAAAATGGTACAACCACTTTGGAAATCTATCTGGCGATATCTTAAACAGTTAGAAATAGAACTACCATACAACCCAGAAATCCCACTCCTCGGAATATACCCTAGAGAAATAAGAGCCTTCACACAAACAGATATATGCACACCCATGTTTATTGCAGCTCTGTTTACAATAGCAAAAAGTTGGAAGCAACCAAGGTGTCCATCAACGGATGAATAGGTAAATAAATTGTGGTATATTCACACAATGGAATACTACGCATCGATAAAGAACAGTGACGAATCTATGAAACATTTCATAACATGGAGGAACCTGGAAGGCATTCTGCTGAGCGAAATGAGTCAGAGGCAAAAGGACAAATATTGTATAAGACCACTATTATAAGATCTTGAGAAATAGTAAAAACTGAGAAGAACACATACTTTTGTGGTTACGAGGGGGGGAGGGAGGGAGGGAGGAAGAGGTTTTTTTTATTGATTAATTAGTAGATAAGAACTGCTTTAGGTGAAGGGAAGGACAACACTCAATACATGGAAGGTCAGCTCAACTGGACTGGACCAAAAGCAAAGAAGTTTCCGGGATAAAATGAATGCTTCGAAGGTCAGCGGAGCAAGGGCGGGGGTTTGGGGACCATGGTTTAAGGGGACTTCTAAGTCAATTGGCAAAATAATTCTATTAGGAAAACATTCTGCATCCCACTTTGAAATGTGACATCTGGGGTCTTAAATGCTACCAAGCGGCCATCTAAGATGCATCAATTGGTCTCAACCCACCTGGAGCAAAGGGGAATGAAGAACACCAAGGTCACACGACAACTAAGAGCCCAAGAGACAGAAAGGGCCACATGAACCGGAGACCTACATCATCCTGAGACCAGAAGAACTAGTTTGTGCCCGGCCACAATCGATGACTGCCCTGACAGGGAGCACAACAGAGAACCCCTGAGGGAGCAGGAGATCAGTGGGATGCAGACCACAAATTCTCATAAAAAGACCATACTTAATGGTCTGACTAGGCTAGAGGAATCCCGGCGGTCATGGTCCCCAAACCTTCTGTTGGCACAGGACGGGAACCATCCCCGAAGACAATTCATCAGACATGAAAGGGACTGGACAGGGGTGGGAGAGAGATGCTGATGAAGAGTGAGCTAATAATATCAGGTGGACACTTGAAACTGTGTTGGCATCTCCTGTCTGGAGGGGGGATGGGAGGATAGAGAGAGTGGGAAGCTGGCAAAATTGTCACGAAAGGAGAGACTGGAAGGGCTGACTCATTAGGGAGAGAGCAAGTGGGAGTACGGAGTAAGATGTATGTAAACTTATATGTGACAGACTGACTGGAATTGTAAACGTTCACTTGAAGCTCAATAAAAGTTAATAAAAAAAATCAAACACTTATGCTCATCCAAAGACTTCACCAAAAGAGTATAAAGACTACCTACAGATTGGGAAAAAGTTTTTAGCTATGACATTTCTGATCAGCATCTGATCTCTAAAATCTACATGATACTGCAAAAACTCAAGTACAAAAAGACAAATAACCCAATTAAAAAATGGGCAAAAGATACGAATAGACACTTCACTAAAGAAGACATTCAGGTAGCTAACAGATATATGAGGAAATGTTCACCATCATTAGCCATTAGAGAAATGCAGATCAAAACTACAATGAGATTTCATCTCACTCCAACAAGGCTGGCATTAATCCAAAAAACACAAAAAAGTCAATGTTGGAGAGGCTGTGGAGAGATTGGAACACTTCTACACTGCTGGTGGGAATGTCAAATGGTGCAACCACTTTGGAAATCGATTTGAGGCTTCCTTAAAAAGTTAGAAATAGAACTACAATACGATCCAGCAATCCCACTCCTTGGAATATATCCTAGAGAAAGAAGAGCTTTTACACGAACAGATATATGCACACCCATGTTTACTGCAGCACTGTTTACAATAGCAAAAACATGGAAGCAACCAAGGTGCCCATCAACAGATGAATGGATAAATAAATGACGGTATATTCACACAATGGAATACTACGCATTGATAAAGAACAGTGAGGAATCTGTGAAACATTTCATAACATGGAGGAACCTGGAAGGCATTATGCTCAGTGAAATTAGTCAGTTGCAAAAGGACAAATATTGTATAAGACCACTATTATAAGAACTTGAGAAATAGTTTAAATTGAGAAGAAAACGTTCTTTTGTGGTTATGAGAAGGGGGAGGGAGGGAAGGTGGGAGAGGGGTATTCACTAATTAGATAGTAGATAAGAACTACTTTAGATGAAGGGAAAGACAGCACACAATACAGGGGAGGTAAGCACAATTGGACTAAACCAAAAGCAAAGAAGTTTCCTGAATAAACTGAATGCTTCGAAGGCCAGCGAAGCAGGGGCAGGGGCCTGGGGGCCATGGTTTCAGGGGACATCTAAGTCAATTGGCATAATAAAATTTATTAAGAAAACACTCTGTATCCCACTTTGAAGAGTGGTGCCTGGGGTCTTAAACGCTAGCAAGCAGCCATCTAAGATGCATCATTGGGTCTCGACCCTCCTGGAGCAAAGGAGAATGAAAGACACCAAAGACACAAGGTAATTATGAGCCCAAGAGACAGAAAGGGCCACATAAACCAGAGACTACATTAACCTGAGACCAGAAGAGCTAGATGGTGCCTGGCTACAACCAATGACTGTCCTGACAGGGAACACAACAGAGAACCCCTGAGGGAGCAGGAGAGCAGTCGGATGTAGACCCCAAATTCTCATAAGACCAGACTTAATGGTCTGACTGAGACTCCCCAGTGGTCATGGCCCCCAGATCTTCTGTTGGCCTAAGACAGGAACCATTCCCGAAGCCAACTCTTCAGACAGGGATTGGACTGGACAATGGGTTGGAGAGGGATGCTGGTGAGGAGTGAGCTTCTTGGATCAGGTGGACACTTGAGACTATGTTGGCATCTCCTGCCTGGAGGGGAGATGAGACGGTGGAGGGGGTTAGAAGCTGACGAAAAGAGAGAGTGAAGGGAGAGAGCAGACTGTCTAATTAGGGGGAGAGTAATTGGGAGTGTGTAGCAAGGTGTATATGGGTTTTTGTGTGAGAGACTGACTTGATTTGTAAACTTTCACTTAAAGCACAATAAAAATTATTTTTAAAAAATAGACAAAGGTTTTGAATAGGTATGTCTCAAAGAAGATATGAAAATGGCCAATAAGCGCATGGAGAGATGTTCAACATCTGTCCATCAGCCCAGCACACACACACAAAAAAATCTACACACAAAAGAAAATAGCGCTGGAGGAAAAGAGGAAAAAAGAACGTATAATTCACACAAAAAAATGAATAACAAATGGCAGAAGTAAGTCCTACTTTCCTGGTAATTACCAGGGATGTAAATAGATTAAATGCTCGAGTCAAGACCCATCTATATGTTGTCTACAAGAGACACACCTTAGGCACAAAGACACAAATAGGTGGAAAGTAAAAAGGTGGAAAAAATATTCCATGCAAGCAGTAATGAAAAGGGAGCAGGCATGGTAATTTTAATACAAAACAAAATAATCTTTAAGTCAAAATCTATTGTAAGAGATACAGAAGAACAATACATAATGACACTACATAAAGAAGCTATAACAATGACCAATATTTATGCACCCAACCTCAGAGCCCCAAAATTAATAAAAAAAACAGTGACAGAATTGAAGGGAGAAATTGACAGCTCTACAATAATAGTTGGAGACTTTAACACACCACTTTTGATAACAGATAGAACAACCAGAAAGATCAATCCCTGGGTGGTGTAAATATTTAAGCACTCGACTATTAGCTGAAAGAATGGCGGTTTGAATCCACCCAGAGGTGCGTCAGAAGTCAGGCCTGGCAATCTGTTTCTGAAAGGTCACACCCTTGAAAACCCTATGGAGCAGTTCTACTCTGCATATATGGGATCACCATGAGTCAGAATCAACTCAACAGCACCTAACGACAACAACATTAAGCAACTAAACCTAACAGACATAGATAGAACACACCATGCAACAACAGCACAATATATATTCTTCTCCAGTGAACATGGATCATTCTCCAGAATAGACCCTATCTTAGGACACAAAGCAAGTCTCAATAAATTTAAAGATGGAAGTCATAAAAAGTGTATTTTCTGATCACAATGGAATGAAACTAGAAGTTAATAACAGAAAGAGAAAAAATACACAGATACGTGAAAACTAAATAATACACTACTAAACAACTAATGGGTCAAAAAAGGAAACCAGGAGAGAAATTTAAAAATGCTTACAGTCAAACAAGAATGAAAACACAACGTACCAAAACCTGTGGAATGCAGCATAGGCAGTACTCAGAAATTTATAGCAATAAACACCTACATTAAAAAAGAAGGAAGATCCCTAACCAATACCGTAACTCTACAACTGGAGGAACTAAAAAAGAAAGAGCAAACTAGGCGTAAAACTACTAGAAGAAAGGACATAATAAAGATCAGAGCACAAATAAATGAAATAGAGAATAGAAAAACAATAGACTCAATGAAATCAGAAGTTGGTTTTTTATAAGATCAGTAAAATCTACAAGTCCTTAGCTAGACTGAAGAAGAAAAAGAAAGAGGCAAATATCTAAAATTAGAGATGTAAGTGGGGACATGACAACTCACCCTACAGAAATAAAAAGGATTGTAAGGGAATATTGTAAACAGTTGTATGCCAAGAAATTAGGACCACAGTTTGGAAAATCCCAAATCACTCAGAGTGGATAAATTACAGCAATGAGGCTAGAATAACAAATAGACGTCAGACCCTGCAAAGCCTTGATGCCTTCCTCAGACGGTTTCATTTTATCTTTATAACATATAACAACAAATCATAGCACCTTAAATCTATGGAGGCCTTTTAAATTGACAAACATTTCACAAACACTGCCTCATGTAATCCTCAGCAGGATCTATTATGATGTCCCCTCACCTTCTTCATATTGATAATTTTGTATCAGCCTTGCAAACTTTTATTAATAATCTTTTCTAAGTGCCATCTTTTGGTTTTACTAATTTCTCTATTTTTCATTTACTTTCCATTTCATTCATTTTCACTCTTTAATATTTTTCCTCTACTTATTTTGAGTTTAATTTTTTTTTCTAGCTTCCTAAGGATGAATCATAACATTAATTTAAAATATTCTTTTCAAACGTAGGTACTTAATGCTATAGATATTCATTAAACTCTGCCTTGGCAGCATCACACAAATTCACATATGTCTGTTTCCATTTTCATTAAGGTTAAAGCCTTTTTCTAATTACTCTGTGGCTTTTTTTCTTTGACCCAGGGATTTTTTAGAAGAGTGTTGCTTAATTTCCAAATATTTGGGGGATTTTCTAGTGATCTTACTGTGTTTCATTTATAATTTAACTTCATTGAGGGCATAAAAGGCACTATGTGTAATTCTAAATTTTTGAAATTTGTTTTTATGCCCAGGTATGTAGTCTATGAACATGCCATATGCACTTGCAAAGAATATGTTTCTGCAGTTGCTGGGTATAAACCAAAACCAAAAAACCAAACTCGTTGCCTTTGAGTCGATTCCGACTCATAGCAACCCTATAGGACAGAGTAGCACTGCCCCATAGAGTTTCCAAGGAGAGCCTGGTGGATTCAAACTGCCGACCTTTTGGTTGCTGGGTATAGTGTTCTATAAATATCAATTAGGTCAAGTTGACTTGTAGTATTATTCAAATCTTTTATCATGTTACTGATCGGTTAGTCTAGTTGTTTTGTGCATAACTGAAAAAGGGATATTAAAATCTCCAATCACAGGACTCCAAAAATCTCCTTCCTGAATGATGAGAAAAATTTCACAACTACGAAATTCCTATGCAAAACCACACTCTCAACATTAGTTGAAAACAAAGAATGCTAAGACTACAAATTAAATCACAAAAAAAAAAAAAGAAGAAAGAAAAAGTAACAAAACCCCAGTGGTGGCCTCATAAGCTTCATGCCAGCCCTACAAAGACTGCCAGAGAGAGACCATGGAAAATGGAGGCTGTGAGGGCTGGGGGAGAAGTGTACAAATTACCAGTCCAGTTGCCCTTGAGTCGATTCTCACTCATGGTGGCCCTGTGTGTGTCAGAGTAGAGCTATGCTCCATAGGGTTTTCAGTGACAGATTTTTCAGAAGCAGATTGCCAGGTTTTTCTTCCAAGGTGAGTCTAGATGGACTTGAATCTCCAACTCTTCAGTTAGTAGCAAAGCTCATTAACCATTTACACTACCCAGTAACTTGCAGGAAGATTAAACCCACCCCAGCTCTGAAAATTCTCCATCAAAGCAGGACTTCAAGAAGAATTCCAAAGGACTCACCATTTAAAGGGCCAGGTGTGCACAAGCATGATTTTAAAAACAGCCTTCTAAACACGTAGCTTCTGGAGAAGAAAAAGGTCAAAAGGGAAGGGAAAAGGGTCCTTTGGAAATTGGGTGATAAAGGGATAAAGCATAGGATCTTGCAAGACAAAGGAAAACCACAATACTAGAGGATTTGTAAAACAAACACACCTTTATCCCAAGTATAGGTAGTCTCCGACTTGTGATAGGGCTCAATTCTGGGCAGCTTAACTGGCTTAAGTCAGTTTTGATGTAATTCGAATACCTCATTTTATTTTTAGTTTTCATTATTATTGCCTTTTATTATCAGTATCTTTATAAATCCAATCTTGTCTTTGGGGGTTAGAGATATTACATATAGCTTACAGATATATTTTAATAGACATACATAAAAAGATACAAAAATCGTAAAAATTTACTCCAATGATGAAGAGCTGGACAACATTGGCATTTTGTCAGTTGTGGTAATAACTCCACTTGTGGAAGATTCTGGATCATCTGGATTATCCCTGGGAACAGGAATGGCATTTCTAGTCAGAAAATTAATGAGAGTTGTCTGTATGGTCCTTTCATTTTTTTTCTTCATGTATTTTGCAGTAACATCTCACTGCTTCCTGAAGTGCCTATTGACTTTAGCAAAGCGATCAGCACTTGGATTCACGTTTTCAAGCAACTGAAGCCCCCGATTTAATTTAGAAAACTAAATCTATATGGTAGTGTTTTGAAGAGTAAATCATAAAACTGAACGTCTGAAGTGAACACCTGTGATGACAATATCGTCAAGTTACGTACTGTAATGTTACGTGCACTACATATTACTGGTGGTAAGATGTACAAAAACAAAAATGGACAGTCACAAGTGTGGTTTGTCATAACTTGAGTATGTTGTGAGTCGGCAACTACCTGTACTACCTGTACAGCTTGACAGAAAAGGGCTCCATTAAAACAGGAATGTTGTAAAAAGTGCCAATATCAGAAAAAAACAAACAAAAGGGAAATAAAAGCCATAAAAAAAAACTGCAAAAAATCAGGGAAAAAATTTACACACGAAACAACTGAAAAACCACCACTATCCCCATCCCCCCAAAAAAACATGAAGTATAAGAAAACGGTAAGTCTATACTTCAAACAGAATTAAATGTGGTCAAATAGTACTTGAGGATATGAAAAACCACCTTGTGTTAGAAATCCAAGTATCAAGAACAGAAATGGACAAAAACAGATTAAAAAAAAAACTGTTTGAACTCAGAAAAGAAATGAAAGAAAAAGATAAAATTATGTTGGAATTGAGGAGTAAATCACAAGGTGCCCAAAGGACTACAGACTCAAATGCGAACTTAATAAGGGACATCGAAAAAAGGCAGCAGGCAACCAAGATAATAAAGATGACACAAAATAAAAAACAAAACAGATCAGAGAGAAAGCAGTAGAAATGGACGGCAGGCAAAGAAGAGAAAAATAAAATAATGGAATAGAACTAAAGCTATAATCCAAGAAAATATTCCAGAAGTTTAGGGTCTTGATTTCATGAGACTTTCCTGTTAATTGGCCTAATAGCTTGTTTAGTGCTTCTGTTCTACCTTCTAGTTTGTTGTGCAGGACCTGAGGTCTTAAAACTTTGCAAGTGGCCATCCAACGCACAACAATTTGTCTCTATTTACCTGGAGCAACAGAGGAAGAAGGAGAGTCAGGAATAGGAGGAGAAATGGAATATGTGGCTAATTGCCTCCATGAGCAGCTGCCTCCTTTGCCATGAGACCAGAAGAACTGGGTGGTGCCCGGCTATCATTACTGAATATTTTGATCAAAGATTCTATAGAGGAATCCTAATCGAAGGGGGTAAAATACAGAGCAGAATTTAAAATTTTCATGGATTCCTGACTTTCTGAGGCATGGAGGATGGATGATCCCCTGAAACCATTGTCCCTAGATATTCTTTAAACCCTAAACTGAAAATATCCCCTGACGTCTTCCTAAAACCAAACAATAGCTTAGCTAGCAAAAAAAAAAAAATGTCTGTCTTGAGCATGGTGCTTTTTTAAGATCTATCTATATGGGATCAAATTGGCAACAGTTAACTCAAAAGATTAGCTAGGAAACTTGGGGACAGTGAGTTTATGTTAAAGGAGAAGGAACATCAGAAAAGTAATATAAGAAAAGTTGCACAACTCAAAGAATGTAATAAATGTCAGTGAACTCTACATGTGGAAACTGTTGAATTGGTGTATGTTTTGCTGTGTATATTCTCCAAAACAACAACAAAGTTAAAAAAAAAAAAATTCCAGAAATAGAAAAAGGCCTGAATCTGCACATCATAAAACTCACTGTGAACCTGAGAAAATTAACCCAGAATGATCAACTTCAAGACATATTTAGTCAAACTACTAAATATCGAAGATAAAATTAACCAACCACAAAGAATAATTTATAAAGGCAAAAGTATTAGATTAACTTCAGACATTTCAAAACAAAGATGCAAAGCAAGAATGCAATTGTGATGGTTAAGATTGTGTGTCAATTTGGCTGGGCCACAGTTCTCATTGTTTATATGTGATTACCCCCATGATGGGATCTGCTGTAGTAGCCAATCAGTTGAAAGGAAGTTTCTTGGGCATGTAGCATCCAAATATAAGTGAACATTAAGGCTTTTGCCTCTCTGGATCCTGCAGTGGCCACTTGGTCTGACCTCTGGTTCTTGGGACTTGAGGTACCAGCTTACAGGCTGATCTTGGGATTGGTCCATCGTCATCACAGGCTGTGAGCAAGAGTCCTGCTCTCTCACCTGCCCAAAATGGGTTCACCAGCCCCCACAGCTTCACGAATCTGGAGCAGCCTTGCAGTCTTGGCTGCTGATCTTGGGATTTGTGGACCTTCTCAGCCTGTGAGTAATAGCCCTGCTCTCCGACCTGCAGGCCTTGGGTTCGCCAGCCCCTGCGTCTATGTGAATCAGGAGAAGCCTCTATCCTGATCCACAGACTTGGGACATCCCAGCCTCTACAATCACATGAGCTGTTTCCTTGATATATATATATATACACACACACATACATACATAGGCTTTACTGGTTTTGCTTCATTTGGTACTGAGAGTGGTTCTAGAGAAACAAAATTGTAAGGATGAGTTTTCTAAATTGTTTCTCAAGTTTGGTCAGTCTTTAAAATGTTGATGACTCTGTTTCTAGTAGTAAAGAGGCCACTACTAATCCACGGTGTGAGGTAGCAATTAAATATGCAAAATATCACTACCAACAGATCAGGTATTTGTTACCAATCACCATTTTGACACAAAGGGTCTTTGTCTTTACCCGAGTAAGAATACACATGAAAGACAAATTTTATCTTCAGCAAGCTTTATTTTGCTTGAGTCAAGCAAAAGGAGTCAGCGTGGGTCTAAGCCTCTCCAGAAGGCTGACTCGAAAAGGGAAGCAAGGCTAGGGCTTACATGGGTTTGGTGGCGACAATAGAGTAATGAATATTTAATGGGCTTCTTTCAAGGGGCCAGTAGTTCTCAGAATGGCAGTGCATGTTAATTAGGTTGCACATGCATCCAGAATCCAAGGTGGAACTCACTGATATTCAAGATGGAGTCCTCTCAGCAGCCCTTGGCATCACTTATTATAGGACACAGCACAAGCACACTAATCTTTGGCACTACTTTGCCATCTTCAGAGGGCTAAGGAAGGTTAAACAGCGGTCACACTTCGTTTTTCTGCACATGCAGGAGCCTGTAAAGGGGGAAGGGTCTAGAAAAACACTAAGAAGGAGGTAGTAATTCACCAGTTGTTTCAACCTTATCTCATGTTGACAGGGTGTGGTTTCTGTTTACCCAATTTCTAGATGGTAATCTTTTAACAGCTCTTTTGCTCTGCCAGCACAGTTTACCCTATCTGTCTCATAGTGGTGAAAGACAAGGCTCTGGGTGATTGCGTATATGATACCTTTCTACAATTTTGTCATAATAAGGAGTATAAGGAAGCTGGTTGGTTGTTCCTACTTTCACTAGACAAACTGGTGAAAGAAAGAGATGACTTCAGAGTCAAAGCTCAAGTGCCGCATAAATGACCTCAAAGTTTCCACTTATGCTTTGAAAGAAACGCTTATCTCTTGTAGTAACAGAGCTGATATCACTAAAAACCAAATGCAGAGTCTTACTGTAAAAAAAAAGAGTGGCTGAATTACAACGCCAGTTCAATTGCTAACATCAGGAGGTGTCTGAAGTTAAAGTAAGGGCATTTATTGGGAAGAAATGGGATCCTGAAACTTGGAATGGGAACATATGGGCAGATAAACAGGAAGCTGAAGACACTGAGCCCTCAAATTCCATTGAATCTCCCCTGCCAGCAGAACCACTCCCATCTAAAGAGATTACTTCATGTTTGTCGGCTAAACCACCCTGCCCATAAAAGCCATTAGCTCCTTCAACTCTCATCTAATGAGATTAGCCCCAGCCCGCTGTCTCTAAAAAGCCTTTGCTTGAGTCATTGCCTGGAGCATCTTCTGAGGCAGATGCTTTACAAGACAATGCTGAATTTTCTCAAAACAATTCCGCACTACCAATTCTGGCTGTGAGAGCTATAACTAGGCCTAAGTCCCAGTGAGCCCCAAAAGGTGAAGTACAAAGTGTGACCCAGGAGGAGGTATGCTACAATCCAAAAGAACTGCTTGAATTTTCTATTTATGTACAAGGAAAACCTTAAGAATATGTGTGGGAATGGATATTAAGGGTGTGGGATAATGGTGCAAGAAACATAAAGATGAATCAGTCTGAGTTTATTATATAGGTCCATTAAGTGCAGTTTCTTCATTCAATGTTTCAGCTTGAGAAGTCAGGAAAGGATCTAATAGTTTATTTGGTTGGGTTGCTGAAGCATGATAATTAGTCGAGTTGAAGTATCAGACCTGCTTTGGTATACTGTAGAAGAAGGTACCCGAAGGCTTGGGGAAATGGGCTTACTAGAGTGTATTTATCAGGTTAGACTCACAGACCCACACATGGAATGCCCAGAGGACACACCTTTTACCACAACTGTAAGGAACAAATTTGTGAAGGGAGCTCCAGCACCCTTGAAGACTCCTGTGATTGCTATTTTATGTAAATCAGATTTGACAGTGGGAACTGCCCTAACTGAACTAAGACTCCTAACTACAATGGGGCTGATTGGACCCCATGGTAGTAGGAGCCAAGCGGCTGTGAGACAGATAGGGTTAATTGTGCCAGCAGCTGAACAACAACAAAAAAAGAACAAAAGAGGTGTTAAAAGATTACTATCTAGAAGTTGGATAAACAGGAACTCACCCTGCCAACATGAGATAAGATTGAAACAACCCATGAATTACTACCTCCTTCCTAGTGTTTCTTCTAGTCCCCTCCTCCTTTACAGGCTCTGCATGTGCAGAAGAACGAAGTGTGACCGCTGTTTAACCTTCCTTCGCCCTCCAAAGATGATGATGTAGTGCCGAAGATCAAGTGCGCTTGTGCTGTGTCCCATAATAAGTGATGTCAAGGGCTGCTGAGAAGACTCCATCTTGAATATCATCGGGTTCCATCTTAGATTCCAGATGCATGTGCAACCTAATCAGCATACACCACCATCCTGAGAAATACCTGCCCCTTGAAAGAAGCCCATTAAATATTCATTACTCTATTGTCGCCACCAAACCCATGTAAGCCCTAGCCTTGCTTCCCTTTTCGAGTCAGCCTTCTGGAGAGGCTTAGACCCACACTGACCCCTTTTGCTTGACTCAAGCTAAATAAAGCTTGCCGAAGATAAAATTTGTCTTTCATGTGTATTCTTTCTTGGGAAAAGACAAGGACCCTTTGTGTCAGATTGGCAATTGGTAACAGCTGCATGCCATTGACAAAGACAAGGTGGACATGGTTACGGTAATGGACAGCAGAGTCAAAGCAATAATCAGAATTCTCTGGCTCATATGGACTTATGGCATTGGCTACTTAGTCATGGTGTCCCTAGGAGTGAAATAGATAAGAAATCTACTAAATATTTACTTGGTCTGTACAAATGGGTAAATTCTAGGTCAGGTGAACAGCAGTCTAATTCGAATTGCCAGAATAGAGAGTCACAGTCCCTCAATCAATTCCCAGACTTGAGCAAGTTTAAAGACCCAAAACCCCTTGAAGGACTCCAATAAACTGCCAAAAGTTTATAATGTTAATCTCTCTCCCAGCCTTCCCCAAAGGGATCCACAGCCTCTTATGAGAGAGACTGTTCATTGGGGGAAAGGGAATAACCAGACATTTCAGGGATTACTGGATACTGGCTCTGAACTGACACTAATTCCAGGAGACCCAAAATGTCACTGTGGCCCACCAGTCAGAGTAGGGGCATATGGAGGTCAGGTTATTAATGGAGTCTTGGCTCATGTCCATCTCACAGTAGGTCTACTGGGTCTCCAAAGCCATCTTGTAGTGATTTCTCCGGTTCCAGACACATAATTGAATAGATATACTCAGCAACTGGCACCACCCCCACACTAAATCCCTTACAAATGGAGTAAGGGCTATTACAGTAGGAAAAGCCAAGTGGAAGCCATTAGAACTTCCCTTACCTAGGGAAATAATAAAGCAAAAGAAATACTGCATTCCTGGAGGGATTGCAGAGATTACTGCCACCATCAAAGACTTGAAGGATGCAGGGGTGGTGATTCCCACCACATCCCATTCAACTTACCTATTTGGCCTGTGCAAAAAACAGATGGGATTTGGAGAATAGCGGCAGATTACCAAAAACTTAACCAGGTGTTGACTCCAATTGCCACTCTGTTCCAGATGTAGTTTCATTGCTTGAGCAAATTAATACATCTCCCGGTACCTGATATACAGCTATTTATCTGGCTAATGCCTTTTTCTCAAAGGACCACCAGAAGCAGTTTGCCATCAGCTGGCAAGGCCAGCAATTCACCTTGACTTACCTACCTCTGGACTACATCAACTCTCCAGCCCTGTGCCATAATTTAGTACTCAGAGAGGTTGATTGCCTTTCCTTTCCACAAGAGGTCACACTGGTCCGTTACATTGATGACATTATGCCGATTAGACCTAGTAAGGAAGAAGTGTCAATGACTCTGGACTTACTGGTAAAACATTTTCATGCTAATCCAAAAACCCACTGCCATCGAGTCGGTTCCAACTCATAGTGACCCTATAGGACAGAGTAGAACAGCCCCATACAGTTTCCAAGGAGCACCTGGCGGATTCGAACTGCTGACCTCTTGGTTAGCAGCCGTAGCACTTAACCACTATGCCACCAGGGTTTCCTTTGCATGCTAAAAGGTGGGATATTAATCTCACAAAAGTTCAGGCATCTTCCACCACAGTGAAAGGTCTAGGGGTACAGTGGTGTGGGGCACGTCAAGATATTCCTTCTCAAGTGAAGGATAAGTTATTGCATATGGCTGCTCCCACAACTAAAAAGGAGGCACAAAGTCTAGTGGGCCTCTTTGGATTTTGGAGGCAACACATTCCTCATTTGGGTGTGCTACTCTGGCCTATTTATCATGTGGCTCGAAAAGCTTCTACTTTTGAGTGGGGCCCAGAACAAGAGAAGGCTCCGCAACAGGTTCAGACTGCTATGCAAGCCGCTGTGCCCCTTGGGCCATATAAGCCAAGTGATCCAATGGTGCCTTGAAGTGTCAATGACAGATAGAGATGCTGTTTAGTGTCTTTGACAGGTTCCTATTGGTGAATCACAGCTCAGACCCTTAGAATTTTGGAGCAAAGCCCTGCCATCCTCTGCAGATAACTACTCTCCTTTTAAGGAACAGCTTTTGGCTTGTTACTGGGCCTTAGTAGAGACTGAACGTTTAACCATGTGTCAGACACCAAGTCACTGTGTGGCCTGAGCTGCGCATCATGAACTGGGTGTTGTCTGACCCACAGAGTCATAAACTTAGACGTGCACAGCAGCACTCCATCATTAAATGGAAGCGGTATATACGAGATCGGGCCTGAGCAGGACCTGAAGACACAAATAAGTTGCACAAGGAAGTGGCCCAAATGCCCATGGCCTCCACTTCTATAGCATTACCTTCCATCTTCCAGTCTGCATCTATGGCCTCATGGGGAGTTCACTATAATCAGTTCACTGAAGAAGAGAAAACTCGTGCCTGGTTTACAGGCAGTAGCTCTACAATCCCTTTCTGGGACCTCCCTGAACGACAGTGGTGAAGGGAAATCCTCCCAACTGACAGAACGTCTAGCAGTGCACCTGGTTGTTCACTTTGCTTGGAAGGAGAAATGGCCAAATGTGCGATTGTGTACTGATTCATGGGCCGTGGCCAATGATTTGGCTGGATGGTCAAGGACTTAGAAGGAACATGTTTCGAAAATCAGAGACAAGAATTTATGGAGAAGAGGTATGTGGATAGACTTCTCTGAATGGGCCAAAGAAGTGATATTTATGTCTCATGTGAATCCTCACAAAAGGGTGACTTCAGCAGAGGATGACCTTAACAATCAAGTGGATAAGATGATGTGTTCTGTGGAAACCAGTCATCCTCTTTCCCTAGCTACTCCCATCATTGTTCAATGGGCTCATAGACAAAGTGTCCGTGGTGGCAGGGATGGAGGTTATGCATAGGCCCAGCAACATGGACTTCAACTCACCAAGACTGACTTGGGCTACAGCCACTGCTGAGTGCCCAATCTGCCAGCAGCAGAGATCAACACTGAGTCCCCGATATGGCACCATCCCTTGAGGTTATCAGCCAGCAACCTGGTGGAAAGTTGATTACATTGGACCACTTCCATCATGGAAAGGCCAGTGTTTTGTCCTTACTGGAATAGACACTTACTCTGGATATGTATTTCCCTTCTCTGCATGCAATGCTTCTGCCAAAACTCCCATCTGTGCACTTACAGAAAGTCTTATCCACCATTATGGTATCCCACACAGCATTGCCTCTGATCAAGGGACTCGCTTCACAGCAAATGAAGTGCAGCAGTAGTCCCATGCTCATGGAATTCACTGGTCTTACCATGTGTCCCATCATCCTGAAGCAGCTGGGTTGATAGAATGATGGAATGGCCCCCTAAAGACACAATTACGGCACCAGCTAGGTGACAGTACCTTGCGGGGTTGGGGCAATGTTCTCCAGAAGTCTGTATAGACTCTAAATCAGCATCCAGTATATGGTGCTGTTTCTCCCAAATCCAGGATTCATGGGTCCAGGAATCAAGGGGTGGAAATAGGAGTGACACCACTCACTATTGCCCCTAGTGACCCACTAACAAAATTTTTGCTTCCTGTGCCTGCAGCCTTATTCTCTGCAGGTCTAGAGGTCTTAGTTCCAAAGGGAAGAATGCTCCCACCTGGGACACATCACTGATTTCATTGAACTGGAAGCTAAGGCTCCTTATGCCTCTGGGTCAACAGGCAAAGAAGGGAGTTACCACACTGGCTGGTGTGATTGATCCTGACTACCAAGAGGAAATCGAATTGATATTACATAATGGAGGTAAAGAAGAGTATGCCTGGAATGCAGGAGCTCCCTTAGGGCATCTCTTATTATTACCATGCCCTGTGATTAAAGTCAACAGAAAACTATAGCATCCCAGTTCCGACATGACTACCAATGGCCCAGACCCTTCAGGAATGAAGGTTTGGGTCACCCCACCAGGCAAAGAACCACGACCAGCTGAGGTGCTTGTTGAGGGCAAAGGGAATACGGAATGGGTGATAGAAGAAGGTAGTTCTAAATACCAATTTGTCCACATGACCAGTTTCAGAAACAAGGACTGTAATTGTATTTCTGCTCTGTATGTGAATCAAATATTTCTATCTTCTTCACTTGTAGAACATAAGATATAAACAGGGCTAGTGTGTTTTCAGTTGTATGTGTGTTAGTTGTATCATGTTAGGCACAAGTATGACTTTGTAATTGCCTTTATTCAGAGATTATGTATGGTTTTGGGAGATGTGTACAGGTGCCAAAGTTGACAAGGGGTCAACTGTAATGGTTAAGATTGTGTGTCAACTTGTCTGGGCCATGATTCTCAGTGTTTATATGTGATCACACCCACGATGGGATCTACCATGAGTAGCCAATCAGTTGAAAGGGAATTTCTTTGGGCATGTAGCCTGCATCCAAATATAAGTGGACATTCTGGCTTTTGCCCTCTCTGGATTCTGCAGCTGCCTCTTGTTCATCTGACCTCTAGTTCTTCGGACTTGAGCTAGCAGCTTACCTGCCGATCTTGGGATTCACTGATCTTCACAGCCTGTGAGCACGGTCCTGCTCTCCAACCTGCCCATCTTGGGTTCACCAGCCTCTGCAGCTATGTGAATCAGGAGAAACCTCTATCCTGATTTACGGACTTGGGACATTCCAGCCTCTACAATCCCATGAGCTGTTTCCTTGATGTAAATATATATATATATGTTTGTTTATATGCTTTACTGGTTTTGCTTCTCTAGAGAACCCAGCCTAAGACAGCAATGGAGCTGCATTCTTCAAAAACTCAGTGGATGAAGGTGTGAATCAAGAATTTTAAATCAGCCAAACTGAATTCCAGTAGCAAGGTGGAAAAATAAGTTTCAGCACATAAGAATGTAGGAAATTCTGCATTCATCAGCCCCTTCTGAGGAATCTCAGTTAGGTCCTCTTCCTCCTGAGTTAAGAGCAAAAGTTTAAAATCGTATGACACAAAAGGATGTGCTGCCCAGTCAATAGAGCCACTCACTTTTCCAACTCTGACACTAAGATTTAGAATTGACCCTCTGGCACTGAAGAGACTCATACCACCCCCTGCCCCTCAAGGCAAGGCCCTATATGTGGGATAGATAAGAGATATGAGTAAAGTATTAATGGGGCAGAAATAAAGAAATTCACTTATGCCTTCACCAAAATTCCCAGAAAGATTGATTTTAGGAAAGTGCTCATATGAAGGTTAAGGATCTGGAAATTTCTTTATTTGATTCTATCTGATGGAGCAGTCATTAAGGGCTCAGCTGCTAAACAAAGTGTCAACGGTTGAAATCTACCAGCCGCTCCTTGGAAACCTGATGGGGCAGTTCTACTCTGTCCTATAGGAACACTGAGTCAGAATCAACTCCACGGCAATGGGTTTGTGTGCATATATATCCCTTGTAAAGTCTTTGTGTATCCCCAAGTTACACACATTCCAGAATGATGAATCCTGCTTTAAAACAAATCCATCATTTTCAACCTTATTTATTTATGTATTTATTTGCAAGAAGTACTTAACATAAAAAAAATACTTTCAGAGGTTTCCAAAACACATATAAATAGAAACATATCACTTAAAAAATAAAAGTCAAAGAGAAAAAAAGTCTAAAAACATAAAATGGAACCAAAAGTGGGGTTTACAATACAACTTTATTAAAATGCCACCTTGATGCACTTTTGAGACCCTGCATAAAGGCCGTTCCATGCCCCTTCTTGAACAGCAGATTAAGTCCACTCTCCAACCACTCTCTTATCAGGTTCTTACACTCCTGGGTCACTATGCTCCCACCCTAATCACCCACTACTAGGTACTCAATAACTAGGGACAATCCCTGTGTCCCTAAGCCTACAGAATTATTCAAAATGCCCAATCCTCTAGAAGCCCATAAAATCTAGCTAGCCCCACCCTGCTGCCATACATAAGCTGCCTCCTACAATTGCAGCTTGTTACTGCTTTGTTTCTGGGTGCAACTGCCTGTGTGGCCCTGTGTCATGGCGTACGGTACTTCCCTGCCTCTGTGAGTATAATAAATCTAGTCACTTTTCCTGGCCTCCCTGATTCCTCTTTCCTGCATCACACTTGACTTACCATCCCACAAATTTGTTAAAGCAAGGTTAATATCCAAAATGCATTCCAAGTCATACATGATAGCAAGAGAGGGCTCCAAGTTTGGCTCTAAGTTTCCCAGTGGCCAATAAGAAAAAAAAAAAAAAAAACATAATCCATTACAAATTTATAGCACCTATTAAAAAAAAAAAGCAAACCTACTGCTTAAGGGAAGTAAAACTGCTAATGAAGCCAGAATCAAATTGAGGCTCTCCTGGTAGAGGGTATTGAATGTTAAAATCAGTACCCAACTGCACCCTTGGTAGAGACAAGTAATGAGTAAACAAGACACTTTCTTAGAAATCTCTAAAAATGAGCAAGTATCTTCATCCTAAAGCACAAATTCTCAGCACCCCCCCAACCCCCGCCCCGCCCCGAGAATGCCAACAGCAAACAGTCTCTGCTGGTCTGGGGTAATTGAGGTAGGTTTTAGGTCTCTAGAGGCCCAGACATTCTGCATATCCTTCCAGCTATTTCCCATAAATACTGTGCCTTTCAGCCACAAATGGATAGATGTGAAGTCACCATTGATTGGAGGTTGTGGTTTGTGTGAATTGTTGTAAATCAGGAGCCCTGTCAAGCTTCCATCTGGCAGCCAGTCATTCATGGATGCAGATGGGATCAGACAGTCACATACAGTGAGAAGACCACACCATGATAGACGCAGCCCCTCCTTATTCAGAGAAACCTGCAGATGGATTGATGCCCAAAAACCTATGCAATGGGTCTTTAGAAGTGGGGAAACATCATAAACAAAGGTTTCAGAATCACCCACTGCATGTGGGAAGTACATTGAGCTGCAGCTCCACTGCCAACTCTGTGCTTCGGTGCCTCAGTTTCCCCCGCTGATAAATGGTTCTGAAGCTGGGGGTAGTTGACTGGATAATCTCATGAGTCTTCCTTCCTTAATAGTCTAGGGCAAGGTCAAAGGGAAAGGACAAAATTACTTTTCAAGAAAACCTTCAGCAACGCAAGGACAATCCCATAGCTAATGACAGCCAAGCATATTTCTGGCACTCAGAAGTGCCCAGGTTTCTGGTACAGCTGAACAGTGCCTTGAGGTCCAGCCGGAAGGAAGGGCGAGCCTTTTCATTTCTCTGCCAAGAGACACTGGCAGTTCCTTCATGTCTAGATTAACACCCAACCCACTGCCATCGATTAACACAGAAAGTGGTTAAAAGCACAGGCATTTGGGATCAAATAAAACCAGGTTTTAGCCTTTTCTCCACCACTGACCAGCTACGTGGCCTTTGGGATGTGACCTAACTATTCTGAGGTCTTCCATTTTCTGCAAAATAGTAACAAAAATAGCATCTACCTCATAGGGTCATGGCAGTGATTACAGGATGTAACGTACTCACATCCAGCACCTGGGATGCAGAGAACACTCCGGAAGGATCTTCTATTGTTTATTCCAGAAGTGAGGTCCCAAGTTCCTTTTCCGGTAGCTTTGTTTTCAAGAAATCTTATAATCTCTGGCTAAAGAAGCTGCCAGGAATCCTTTCCCATCCCCAGCCCCTCCTTTGTCCCTCGTTTTCCCAGGGACTCGACCTATTTCCCCATTGTCTGAGTTACCCCGCTTTCTCCATGCCTGGGGTGCTCTCATGGAAGCAGAAAGCTATCCTCCCAACTTCCTCTTCTTGGGGTCCCCCAAACACCGTCTTTACCTTGAAGAGTTCACTTTTAGGAAACAAGCAAGGAACAGAGAAAAAGTGGAGAAATAAAGAGTTCAGAACCTTCCAAAATGCTTAGCTTCTTTGTCCCTTTCTCTTGATTCTTGACCCACTTTCTGAACCAATTCTGCCTGCTAGATGAAGATCCTCTGGCTACAGCCTGAGGCACTGGAAGTAGGGGACTCCTCATTCCTTTCTGACATTTGTTCTTAGCCTCTGCTGCAGGTTCTTTGATCCCAGAAACAATCAACCTGTGTCCACCTCGGTCTTCAGTGGTACTTGGTGTCCTCTTCATTTACTCTTTCTTTCACAAAAACTATATTGAAAGCCTTCCTTCATGAAGCTTCTGCCAATGGTCTTCATCTACTAAGTGCATAGATCTCTAGCCCTTCCATGGGATTATGGATCACAGAGGGGCAGAGACCACATCATTATCAGGTTTCAGGATCACTAAAGTAGATGTTACTTGTGTAGAGAGCAGCTGATGTTCTGTTCGAGAGCACACCTGTCCCATGGCAGGCAAAAAATATTTGTTGAAGAAATAAGATTCATAGGGGCACATGACTTGTCCCAGGCCACCCTGCAAATTAGTGGCGGAGTGGGACTAGAGCCCAGATGGGCCCCTGCTCTGCCCTTGAGGCCAACCCACTAGCCTCTTGTAATGACAGCATCAAACCCACTCCATATTACAGGCAATCATTCATTGGTTTCCACCTGCTAGGGTTCTGTTCCCATGAAGCTGGGCCCTGCCCCTTCCCCTCCTCATCTCTGGCCTGCCCAGATCTGGGCCCATGCCTCTTAGGTATTTAGGCCCTGAGCGAATTTCTGTCAACTTGCTTTGGCTTACCTTCCACCCAGGGCCTCCATTACCTTGGTAGGAACACCAACTAAGCCAGAACCAGTTGCCATCAAGTCAAATCCAACTCATGCAACCTCATGTGTGTCAGAGTAGAATTGCACTCCTTAGGATTTTAGGAGGCTAAATTTTTTTTGCAAGTAGACTGCCAGGCCTTTCTTCCACAGCATCTCTAGGTGGACACAACCCTCCAACCTTTCAGTAGCAGTTGGGCATGTCAACCATTTGCACCACCCAGAGAATCCAGAAACACCAGCTAGTGGCTGAATCCTGGAATCAAACCGCCCAGACCTACATGGCTGAGTAGGTCTTTGGGAACTCAGCCAATGAAAGCAAGGGGCTCCCACATGCTCCATGGACCCTTTCTTGGGAGCACCTTTCCCAGAGCAGCTCTGCCCCAAACCCCACTTCTCAGGCTTGCTGAGAGACCAGTCTTAGTGGCGTAGTTGGTGTGGATGGGTCCAGTTATTTCTATAGATGGAAAAGATAGTCAAACCTATTGTTAGACCCCAGGAGATAAATCAGTTAGGTGATTAACATCACATGTCATGATAAACTGGAGCTCTGGTTGCATAGTGGTTAAGAGCTATAGCTGCTAACCAAAAGATCGGCAGTTTAAATCCACCAGCCGCTCCTTGGAAACCCTATGGGGCAGCTCTACTCTGTCCCATAAGGCCACTATAAGTCAGAATCAACTCAGCAGCAAATGGGCTTGGCTTTTGGTTTGGTCGTAGTAAACTGGTGATTTAGACTATTTCCCTGACGCTCACTTCACATGTTCACACACACACACACACACACACTCCAGTCACCCTGTACACTGCAGGAGCACCTCTGAGATCCCATTGTGCACTCTGTGCCTCCTGGTAGGTTACTTTGGATATCAACTACCTTAATCGTAAGTTGCTAAGGTAGAGCAACATCGGGTCATTTCTGTTTTATGTTTAAGCAACTATTATTGAATTATCTTGGAGCGAGCTTTTAATCAGTTGTTTTTGAAACTGAAAAAATAAAACAGCAAATGTGTTGATGGGGTTGTGAGGGCCAAGGAGATGGCCTGTCTCCCTGGGTATGTTCTAGGGACCAGAGAGGCCAGTAAGCTGGAAGAAAGTGAGGGAGGGAGACCCTGGATGCCTGAAAAAGGGCGTGAACCAGAGAAGGGTGTACAGCAAAGAGAGAAGGGCCAGTCTCAACTGTCAGTTCATGTGACTTGGCAGCAGAGGAAAAGGCTATGGGGTGACTCAGGAACAGAGCACGAGGGTCCAACAAGGCAGCTGTAGGAGATGCAGGAGGGTGGGGGAAGACTCCAGAGCATGCCAATAAGAGCATGGACAGGGCTTGGGCCCTGTTGGATGGAAGGAGTTTCTTGAGTATACAGACACCCCTGGATAAGCATGTCCAGCATTCTTTGATTTCATTTTACATCTATAAGTTCATTTCATTCTGAATTCAGAATCAAATGGGACACTTGGGTTTTTTCATTTTCTTATAAAATTCAAATTTAGCCCCCAACATATGTAAGCAATTAAAAAAAAAAAAACAATTCCGACTCATAGCTACCCAAAACTATGATTACTACTTGAGCATCAAAAATTCCCTTGAGTTAAAGTATTTTGAAATCCTAGTTAAGAAAAGAGATGTGGGTCATAGTAAATTCTAAATTTAAATCTATCAGACCTTGTGAGCAGCCATCTAAGATACTCTGCTGTTCCCCACCCCCCCACCCCCACCCCACCCCCACCCCACCCCCCGCCAATCTGGAGCAAGGGAGAATGAAGAAAACCAAAGACACAGGGGAAAGATTAGTCCAAAGGACTAATGGACCACAACTACCACAGCCTCCACCAGACCAAGTCCAGTGCAAATACGTGGTATCCTGCTACTGCCCCTGACTGCTCTGACAGGAATCATAATACAGGGTCCCGGACAGAGCTGGAGAAAAATGTAGAACAGAGTTCTAACTCACAAAAAAAGATCAGATTTACTGGCCTGACAGAGACTGGAGAACCCCGAGACTATGGCCCTCCAGACGCCCTTTTAGCTCAGTAATGAAGTCACTCCAGAGGTTCACCCTTCAGCCAAAGATTAGACAGGCCCGTAAAACAAAACGAGACTAAAGGGGCACACCAGCCCAGGGGCAAGGACTAGAAGGCAGGAGGGGACAGAAAAGCTGGTAATAGAGAACACAAGGTTAAGGAAAGGAGAGCGTTGACATGTCGTGGGGTTGTTGACCAATGTCATAAAACAATATGTATACTAACTGTTTAATGAGAAGCTAGTTTGTTCTGTAAACCTTCATCTAAAATGTAATTTAAAAAATTTCAAACATAAATAAATAATCAGGCTTGACTCACACGAAATGTGTGAGAAACCTACCCACCACCATCCACTAAGGTTTACGCTGATCACATCCAGGCACCAGGTTTTGCCTGGAGATGAGGGGCTGAATGAGCCAGCCTGCTTTCCTCCAGGGCTCCCTATCCCCTAGAGTGAAGCCTACCAGGTGCTAGGACAGCTGATTGGTGGCCCCAGGGGCAGGGACTGCCCCTGCCTGAGGCAGTATGGGCCAAGCGAGAGAATTCTTGGAGGAAGGGACACATGTGGGATCTTAATAGCAGTCCACCCTGGGACACTCTTGTTAACTAGGCTATTGTGTTTGCAATAGCCTAGTTAATCTCACAATTGACAGTGATCTTGATTTCCTCAGAAGATAGCACAAGCCTTTGTAACCTGAGCCCATTTACCTGCTGGGTCCAGCGACCCCTCCACCTCTCTGACCCGAATGTCCAGTGTCGAATGTCAGTGTGGGCAACCACGGGCAACCACTGCCGTACACCTGCTGGGCCTCCAGTCCTCTTCCAGGGCCTCATTTTCACCTCCTGCCCAGCAGACAGGGCAGAGAAGACACCACCTCAAGTTCCAGAGTCAGACCTGAGGATTTACAAGTGCAGCTGGCCTGATCCTCACTCATATAGTGGTCAAGCGCAGACCACCACCCACCCGTCTCTCTGGCCCTCTGGCCTGGCTGAGCCCCTGGGCCCAGCTGGAGGGAACAACAACCCTGGTCTGAGAGATCCCTTCAGATTTATATCCAGGACCATCAAGCAGTCCTCCTTTGTTGCCAGACAACCCCACCACACCTGTCTCATCCATCCACATCCCCACCCTTTAAGACAACCCTGACTGATGTTGAGATGGGATAGTGCCTGTGTCTGTTCCAGCTGAGGCCCCCAGACCCCAGAGCTATCAGGAGGCACAGGGAGCTGTGAGTAGACCTGCAGGCACAGACTTCAAACCCAACAGTCACGGAGAGCTGGTTCAACAACTCACACAAGTTTAGCTCGCAAGATGGAGAAAATTTTTTGAAGATAAGCCTCTATAGCAATGGTTCTCAACACGTGGTCTCAGGACATTGCATTTGTGACTTAAAGTGGCCTTAGGACTTTGCATTATCTGAGAAGCTATTAAAAAACTGGCAGGACTACCCAAGCTTCCATCCAAGGGCAGAGGAGATTTCTCCACTATATAAATTCTCAGGGGACAGGGGACAGTGGAAACAGAGGAGAGCCTTAGAGTTATACACTGCATCCTCCCTGTTTGTGGCTCCAACTGGTTCAACTTCCTGGTTATAAAACTCTCTCACAGCTTTTCCTCTGTTCAAATTTCCAACTATCTCCTATGCCTTTCTGCTCACTCAGTTAACGACTTCCTTTCAAAGTTCATATGGAAAGGAGTTAACCTTGGTCTACTCCTATTATAATGAATAAACCGTCCATACTTATAGCAAAGGAACAATCCCCAAGAAACTTCAGCCCTGCTCACTTCTGCTGTTATCTCCTCTCTCACACATCAGAGGTCTCCCTACTTGATCAAACACACTGTCATACACCAATTTTTAAATAAATAAGCCAGCTCTCTCCAGACCGATCACCCCTTCAAACTACTGCCCCATTCTTCTGTCCCCTTAGAGGGAGTTGCCATACCCATTGCTCCCACTTCCTAGTCTCTCAACCTTTTCTAGGCTTCCATCAACATCACACTACTGAAACTCCACCTGGCAGAAGTTGAGGTCCACATCTCACTTGACTTCACAGTAGAACTGAACACTGCTGACTACTTCCTCCCACAATACTCTCTTTATCAGGCCTTCCTGGTGCTTCCTCCTACCTCCCTGGCCCTCTTCCTTGTCCCAGCCTCTAAATGTGGCAAAGCCCCAGGACTCCACTTCTCTCCTACATCAACACCCTCTCCCTAGGAGAGCTCATCCCGTTCCACAACCTTGAATGTCATCTGTTCATTGACTCCTCCAGAACCTCTAACTCCAGCCCCAACTATCACCTGTTCTCCCAACTAATTTGTCCTCTCCTGCCCCCCCATCTCTGTGGCCTGAACACCACTGGCCTGGGACTCACCCAGTGTGCCCTCCCTTGGGGTCTCCGCACTAGCCGTTCCTTCTTTCTTGGGAGCTTCTCCCTCTAGACCAGCAGGGCTTGAATTCTAGTGTTCAGCTGAGGTGAGAACTCCAGGTTTAGAAAGCAGTGGTTCTCAGACTTTAGAATCACCTGGAGCTAATTTTAAAAAACAGCAACTCCTAGGCTCCACCTCAGACCAATTGAATCAACATCTTATGGTGGACCAGGATGCCCAGTAGGGTTTAAAAACTGCAGTCCTAGAGGCAAGCCCAAGGCAGTCGTGTTTCAGTAGTAGAATTCTCGCTTTCCATAGAAGACTGGGGTTCAATTCCCTGCCATGCACCTCAAACACAGCCACCACCTGTCTTTCAGTGGAGGTTTATGTGTTGTTACAGTGCTGAACAGGTTTCAGTGGAGTTACTAGACTAAGACAGGCTGGGAAAAAAGGCTTGGGGATCTACTTCTAGGAATCAGTCAGTGAAAACCTATGGAGAACAATAGCAGTCAGGGGCACTTCCTACAGTTCTCACCCTTGATCAAACATCAAAATCACTTGTGAGCCTTAAAAAACTGCCCTGTCTAGGGGTCACCCCAAGAGATTCTATTTGAATTAGTCTGGGGTAGAGTCCCAAAACTGGCATTTTTACAAGCTCCCAGGTGATTCTAATGTGCAGCCAGAGCCTGAGACCTGCAGTTCCACAAACCTGAGCACACCTCAGCATCCCCAAATTGGCACGTTTGGTCAGCACCCCATGCACCCCACAGTTCCCTTGGGGTGTGCCCCAGACCCACGCCCCCTTTAAAGGGACCCATGAATTTGGTCTTGCACCTGTCCTGGGCCCTGGGGCTCAAGGCCAAACCCACTGCCGTCAAGTCAATTCCGACTCATAGTGACCCTATAGGACAGAGTAGAACTGCCCCATAGAGTTTCCAAGGAGCGCCTGGCGGATCCAAACTGCCGACTCTTGGGTTAGCAGCCGTAGCACTTAACTACTATGCCACCAGGGTTTCCACTGGGGCCCAGGACAGGGCCACACAATGCTGGAGAAGCAGCTGCCCATCAAGCAGACCTGCATGGTGCCTTCCAAGGAGTAAGACCACCCTCAGAGTCTCCAGGGAGGGCTGACACCGTCCTCTCACAGGCAGCTGAGGTTCTCTTCCCAGGAATAAGTTGTTATTTGGCGGACACAAAAATCGAGTGTCAGAAGGTAACCACCAGGGCCTTCTGAGTCCCCCTCTCCAGGGGTGCCTGCTGAGTACCACCCCTCCAGGAAGGGACTCCACCATAATCCTCAGGGCCAGCCCAGGTTCCCTAGCCTGCCTCACTTGTCCACATCTCAGCCACATACCATTTCTTGATTGAGACCAAGCAAAGTGTCCACACCAACCCTCAAGTTCTACTTCACGTCACCCCATACCCTGCCTCTGAGCCTTTGCTCACACAGATCCCTCTGCCTGGGTATCCTTCCCCACTCTTCACAATGTGCCCCTGGTAAACCAGACCCACCCTTTGTAACTCAGCTCCAGCCCTGGCAGGCTGGTCCTCCACCAGCCCGACAGCCACCTTCTGGGACTGACTCCAAGGCAAGGGCCTGACTTCCTCTGCCCATGGCCCACATAAGTGCAGGTGCCTGGGGAAGCCTCCTCAGAGCTCCTTTCCTGAGCAAGCTGGCGCCCTGTGCCTAGTGCATGGCTACCCCAGGCTCCAGGTCTGTGACCTGTCTCTGGGTCCTGAGAACCCCATGCCTCAACTGGGCCCTGGGCCCTCCTGTCACCCCACCCCCACACCAGAGAGAGCCTATTGAATCTTCTGGATATCCCCTCTCCGACCACAACCCACATGGTTGCTGACTAAGACTGCTGCTCCAGAAAGTCACCCGGGAAGTACAGACAAGCCTAAATCCTTGAGGAAAACTCCACTGAGGCATATTCCTCTACCAGAGGGAGCTCTCAGGTGTGGCATCCACTCTGAGCAGATAAAAGGTGAGTAGGTAGGTAGGTGGATAAATGCTGGTGCACAAGCCAGTGTTACCTGGTGGAGCTGAGACCACCCATGAACATAGAACCCGACGGCTTTTTTTGTGCTTTAAGTGAAAGTTTACAAATCAAGTCAGTCTGTCATACAAAAACTTATACACACCTTGCTATGTACTCCTAGCTGCTCTCCCCCTAATGAGACAGTACATTCCTTCTCTCCACCCTGTATTCCCCATGTCCATTCAACCAGCTCCCGTCCCCCTCTTTCTTCTCATCTCACCCCCAGACAGGAGTTCCCCACATAGTCTCATGTGAGAACCTGACAGCTTTGATACCTCTCAGTGAAGCCCCTCTTTTAGGGAGAGCGCTTGCCCAGAGCCACAGGGTAAAACATCAAATCTCCATTTCTAGGTTCTGTGCGCATGGCCATTTGTCACCCCACAAGCAAAGCCCATGACGCAGACGCAAACCCTGCCTTGCTCCAGGTCTGCTGTACCCTTCGTTAAAATCCATGTGTGCATATGGTGAGTAGTGTCTGGGGTCTTAAAAGATTAGGAATGGCCATCTAAGATGCAACTATTGGCCTTTATTCATCCGGAACAAAAGATGAAGAAGGAAACCCAAGAATTAGAGAAGGAACTAGGCTACAGAACTAATCATCTACATTAACCACTGCCTCCTCCACCTTGAGACCAAAAGAACTAGATGAGCCTGTATACCACTACTAAATGTTCTCAGGAACACTGTAAATGAATTCTGATAAAAAGGGAGGAAAATGTAGAACAGAACTTCAAATTCTTAAAGAATCCAAATTTACTGGACCTATCGAGGCTGGAGGAGTCCCTGAGACTATGGCCCTGAGTTGCTTTTCAAACCTTGAATTGACACTATCCCCTGAAGTCACCTTTAAACTAAGTAACAGTTTAGCCTGAAGAGTAAAGATTGTCACCCTTGAGTATCGCACTTATCTATATAAGATTTATCGATTTATGTAAATTTATCTGTGTGAGTCAGAATCGACTCGAAGGCAATGGGTAAGACCAGAGGGTCAACCGTCATCTTAAAGCAGAGATGAGAAGACTGAGAGGCAGGGAGATTAAGTAAATGGAAGTGAAACAACTAGAACAGAAATAATGAGAAAGTTGACACAACATGAAGAATGTAACCAAGGACAGTGATCATTATGTCTAGAAACTCTGGAATGGTAGCAGGTTTAGCAGTGTATATTTTTACCAAAAATAAAATAATTTAAAAAAAAATCCATGTGTGCAGGGTTGAGACAAGAAATCTGAAACTAGCAAATGGCAGAGGAAGGAAAGGCTACTTGTTCGACAGTGGTGCTGACCTTGTCAGAAAGGTCTTGCTTCTTTGGGCGGTAGTCTGATACTAAAAATATTTCATCAGTGTGTCATTTGCTACCGTGGCAGACCGCTTTTCCTGGAATAACGTGAACTTGCTAACAAATGTTCTGTTCTCTCTTGGAAATCTTTTTATAGGTTTGACTCTAAAACCAAACCCAGTCCTGGATGCAGGTTGGTAAGGGGAGGCCAAAAACCATGGAAATGGGGTTGTGGGCCAAAGTGTGCTAGAACGCTTAGGAAGACATCCCTGAGTGTGCCCCTGAGTGTCCTGTGTGCACCACGTAGCATGTGTTACTCTGGGCAGCAATTGTCTGTGCACATCTGCCTTCACCATTGACCTGTGACCACCCCCAGGCAACTCCTACGTGCTCTCCAACCCCCAGTACCTGGCATAGGGATAGGCACTCAATAAATATGAGTGAGCTGAAAGAATGGATGAAAAAATGAGTGACTCATGAGTGAATGCATAAGTGGTGGCCTGAACTTGTACCTGCCTCCTTCCCCTCCCAGCCAATGCCCCATACGGGGGACGGAACTGAGCCTCAGTCCCAGCTATGCTCCACTGGACTTAGCCCACAATAGGTATTCAGTCAGCATTTGCTGAATTTAATCAGACGCCACTGTCACTTTACTCAGGAAAGACCAGATTCTGCATCCTGTCCGTAGGAACTAGCACCAGATGAAGATGGCTGTGTGCAGCAGGTTTCTGCACATGCGCCTTGTAAGCTCACAGCAGCCATGGGAGGGATAGCTGACACCTGATCGCCCTTTGATAGAGAGATAATAGGTAAGTAGGTAGTAGGCGGGTAGGTAGGTAGGTGAATGGATGGGTAGATAGATAGAGAGAAAGATAAAGTTGAGGCTCACAGAGGTTAAGGGATGTGCCCAGGTCACCTCATTGTGCCAAGGATACTGAGATAAATTTACAAAACTCAGAGGAACTAGAACCAACAGGATTTAAACCCTATTTGGAGATTGATGACTCAGGAAATGCTGGGCTTGGCAGACAAAGTTCAGCATGGAGAGGGCCTCAGCACCGTTCTTGGAGAGGAGTGACTGGCAGAGACTGGTGGGGAGGCTGTGAGGCCCGTCTGACAACCTCTGCGGGGCTGTCCGGAGAAAGGGTCCAGGGGGTAGGTTTCCTCTTCACGGAGAGGAGAAGGGCCTCTTGGTCATGGCTGCCCGCATGGGTTGGGCAGTGTGTTTTTATATTTTGTTTCAGTTCTCTAAGACTTAGCTGTGCTTGTTTATCCTGTTCCACACATGTGCAGCTTGGGGTGACACCAGGACATATGTCAGTACATACACAGAATTAGGGGAGCTCTGGTGGTACAGTGCTTAAGAGCTCAACTGCTAACCAAAAGCTTGGCAATTCGAATCTACCAGCCACTTGGAAACCCTATGGTCCAGTTCTACTATAGGGTTGCTATGAGTTGGAATTGACTTGACAGCAATGGGTTTGGTTTTTTGGTTTTCTTCCCCACATCTCTCCCCTAGAGATTTTTCCACATTTCTCGCTCCCAGGATCCCCTTTTCCTGAGTCCTCCAGCTATAAAAATGGAATTCTTTCAGAGGTCTAGCCTCCCAACACTGAACAACCTTGAGGGCAGAGTAGCAAGAGGAAATTTTAAAAAATGACAGGGATTCCCCCACACTCTTTGGACAAAATGGGCTTCTTTCCAAGTTCAGCTGGCCAGAGAGAGGGAAGGGTGACCAGTGTGCCAATGGCCCTGACCATCCCACCTCCTGGAGCTGACACTGTGCAGTCCTCTCCCACACCACACGGGGTTGGTCTATGTCACCATAAAAGATGGCAGAATTTCAAGATTGTGTCATCAAGACTGGGCATGCTTCCTTACACTCTTCCTCTCAGGTCACTAGCTGGGAGAGAGAAGGGGGGGAAGAGCCAGTGCCATGGAGAGGTTTCAAACTGAGGACCCAGAACTTTCCAGCTGCAGCCATGTGAGTGAGCTACCTCAGAGGCCGATCCTGCAGCCCCAGTCAAGCCTTCAGATGATTCAGCCCCAATGGACCCTTTGGTTGCACCCTCAGGAGAGACCCGAGCCAGAACCATCCATTTAAGCCAATTATAAATTCCTGACCCACAGACTCTGCGGGAGATAAAATCTAGTGTTGTCGAGTCGATTCCAACTCATAGCGACCCTACAGGACAGAGTAGAACTGCCCCATAGAGTTTCCAAGGAGCACCTGGCAGATTCAAGCTGCCGACCCTTTGGTTAGCAGCTGTGGCAATAAACCACTATGCCATCAGGGCTTCCGTGGGAGATAAAAAAATGTATATTATTTTGAGCTTCTAAGTCTTGTTATCCAGCAATAGATGATGGATGCAAACGTGTCTCCTTTGGGGGTGTTAGGTGTGCCACACTGTACAGCTCCACAACTCAGTCTGGCCTCAGGCCAGGGGAAGGGAGAAGAAGGGAAGAGAGGGGAGGGGAGGGAAGGGAAGGGAAAGGAATGGAAGGGAAGAAGGGGGAAGAAGGAAAGGGAAGAAGGGGGAGGAAGGAAAGGGAAGGGAAGCAGGGGGAAGAAGGGAAGGGAGCCCCCAAGGGAACCCCCATACACACTCCACTCTCTGGCAAGCTGGCCCACATCCTGATCTTCTGTCAAAAAATAGGGGTTTTCTTCTGAGGGTTTTATGGTCACTTTTGACAGGTCCAGGATTTAGCCTGGCTTTTTTTTAGGTCAAAGCCAGGAGACAAAGGATGAAAAAAGAAACCATGAAACTTACCTGTCATGTCCCTGTCTACCTGATCTTTGCTTCTCAGAGTCCCCAGGCAGTTATTTTGTCCAGAGTTTGCTGTTGTGATCAATGGGAGAGATCGCCGTAGTCAGTTTATTGCATCTTCCAGCTTATAGATGTTAAATTCTGCAGAGTATACTGTGGTATATCTGTATCAGGTTTTATTCATTCATTTCTCTATTGAAAAATATTTACATCATTTCTAATTTGTTGCATTGCAAACAGCGCTGATGGGAATATCTTTGTAATGCTTCTTACACATGAATGTAGAAGTGTTTCTCTGGTGTTGCTTGGCTGAGAGCAGTGCCTATTTTTTCCATGGAAATGGTCAAATTGTCAACCAAGAAGGATAAATTAATTTATATTCCAACCAGTGCCCTGTTCAGCACATCCCCACCAACACCTTTTTTATTTTCAGAGTAAAAAATAATATTTCATAGTTTTAATTTAATTTCTCTGAGTTTCAGCTTCTTTTGACTTGCTTATGGCTTGTTTCTATATCTGTTTGTTTCCTTTTCTATGAATTTCCAATTTTAAAATTGGAGTTTGTCTTTTTTTAATTGACTTATAGAAGATCTTTATATATACTGACTCTTAAAAATTATCTTACTTGGATTATTCCTAGATATTTTATACTTTTTATAGCTATTGTGAGTAGGATATTTCCTACAATAATTTCTAATTGATTGTTGATGTTATATAAGCAGGTTATTGATTTTGTATATAGAATTTGTTTCTAGCCGCCACTGAAATTTTATTTGTTCTAATTATTTTTGTTGTTTCTCCTGGATTTTTGGGAAGATAGACTATCATGTATCTGCAAATAGTGACCCTTTTGGCTTTTTGTCATATTTTAATAATAAATATTTGTTAACTCTCCAATTTCTTCATTCAGGTTTTCTATCTCAAAATAAATTATCATTTTAGTGAACAAGTCCTCTCTTTTCTATTTCATTATCTCTGTTTTTATCGTTACTTATTTCTTCCTTCTATTCTTTTTTGGGGGGCCATGGTTGCCCAGTGGTTAGGCGTTAGGCTGCTAACCAAAAGGTCAGCAGTTGGAATCCACCAGCCACTCCTTAAAAATCCTATGGGGCTGTTCTACTCTGTCCTATAGGGTCACTATGAGTTGGAATCAACTCAATGGCAATGGGTTTGGTTTTGTTTGGGTTCTATTCTTCTGGAGTTTTGTTTTTGTTTTGTTTTGTTCTTACTAGTGTATTGAGGTTCCTGCTTAGTTAATTTTATTCCAATTTTTCATATTTTCTGGAAAATTCATCTAAAGTTATTCACCGATATGGCCATACAGAAGGGTTTATGGAAATTCCCCCCATACAATATTCCCCAATGTTTTCTTCTCTTAACCCACTGAGCTTCTCAGTTAAGCCTGTAGTCAGTGGGGAGTGGAGGTGTGGGTGACAGGCCTGTCTCCCCATTCTGACTGGTCAGAGCCCTGAGCCAGGCCATGCTGGTTGTTAGGTATTTTACATACCCACTCCTTTTTGTGTGTGTAAACATATCTCATGTATTTTAAGGTATGGAAAGTGCTTTTATTGTCATTTACTAATTTTTTTATTTCTATTTTTATTTTCTCTTTAACCCAAAGTATAGAAGGGGTTATTTTCTAATTTCCAAGTGAAACAATTTTTTATTGTACTTGTATTATTTCAGCTTTTGTCAGTTTTTCATGGATATTCAAAAAGAATGGATATTTCTATTTGGGGAGTATTGACAGATGGATAGATAATTGATAGATGGATGGATGGATAGATAGATGTAGATACAAAGGAGTCCTGGTGACTCAGTGGTTAAGAATTTGGCTGCTAACCAAAAGGTCGGCAGTTCGAATCCACCAGCCACTCCTTGGAAACTGTACAGGGCAGTTCTACTTTGTCCTACAGGGTCACTATGAGTTGGAATCAACTCAACCCCAACAAGCTTGGTTTTTTGGTTTTATTCCCTCTACATTCCCAGAAATCTTAACTATACAATCATTTAAAATGTGATACCTAAATATTACATTTAAAATAATGCTTTTGCATTATTCCTTCATCCCCAAAATGTGCCCTTGAATTATACACCACATGTATCCTTGCTGTGCATTCATTGTATTTGGGCTTTTTATTTCATTGTTATTAACACATACACATAGTTAAAAATTTTAAACACCCAGCAGATGTACAATGAAGAGTAAGTCTCCCTCCCACCCCTGTTGCCATTCATCAAGCCTTTGTTTCCCCTCCACAAGGAGCAACTGCCATTAACAGTGTTTTCTGTTCTTCCAGAGATCATCCACAGACCTAAACAGAAACCTCAAGGGTACCAACCTGTTGCCATTGAGTCATTTCTGACTCCTGGCAACCCTGTAGGACGGAGTAAAACTGCCCCATAGGGTTTCCAAGGAGTGGCTGGTGGATTCAACTGCCAACATTTTGGTTAGCAGCTGAGCTCTTAACCATTGTGCCACTTGCTCCTATGTATCTATCTGTGTATTTATATATCTCTATCTATCTTTATCGATCTATCTATCATTTATCCATCTATCAATACTCGCCAAACGGAAATATTCTTTTTTAATACTCGTGAGAAATTGACAAAAAATGAAATAATACAGGCATAAGGAAAAATTGATAGGTACATTAATTATTAGGTATGTATTATGTCAAGCTTATTCAGTTATTCAGAACCTGTACATGTCTACTTTTTTTTTTTTTTGGTATACTTGATCTCTTGATTTCCGGAAGAAATCAGTTGAAATCTCCCATAATGATTATGAATTGGTCAATCTCTCCTCTTATCCCTAACAATTCTTGCTTTATAACTTTGAAGCTATGCTGTTACATGCAGCTGTTTCTTTTCATGTTCCAGCCCTTCATCTAAAAAAAAAAAAAAAAATTTTTTTTTTTTTTTTTAAGCCTGCCCTAAATACCGCTTCCTCTGTAGGGCTCCTGAGGCACACAGAGCTGAGGGTAACCTGACTCTCCCTGGATGCCCCTCTCATCCCACTTCACTGATGGCACTGGCTTCATTCCGCCCATAGGGGATTTCTCTGCACCCATGCCTCATCTCCAAGACCCCGCTACAGGAGCTTTTCAGAGCAGAGATAGTGTCTTTATGGACTCTACCACCTTCGCAACACCAAGCACTTATTTAATTAATGTTAGATAACTGGAAGAACACCTGTGCTTTCCAGGTACCTTACTGATCACACCTATTATGTATTTGGGACTGATCCCTTCATTGAGAACTCAATCCCTCAATTGTAAAATTAAAATAGCGCTCCTCTAGAAAGCAAATTCCACGTTAACAAAGAGGCTTTCTTGAATGCACCATATTGTAAGCACAACCACCGACGATACTGTAAAAGCAATGATATTATTCTTTTATGTTGTCTTCATTATTTGTCAACATGAATTGGTGCATCTGTGGAACACAAAAGCCCCTTTTACGTCCTTCTAAACAACAGAAATGTTTAGAAACGAAACATATGGAGCACAGAAGCTTAAGCCAAAGGAAGTCAGCTTCTGTGGCCAAAGGTATATTTTTTTCCTCTAGTTACATTCATTCAGAATTAACTAATGTTTAATATGAGACAAATGGGGGGGAGTGTGAAAGGGTTGGGAGAGTTTGTGCATGGGAGTGAATACAGAAACTCAGTCCAACACAGTCCCAGGGTCAACTAGCTTGAAGTGCATGTAAGTTACAAACCTATGTGAAGCAGGCCTTTCTCCAGGACAGACTCCCCCAGCCGAGGCCTCAGCTGTTGGGCACCAAGGCTGCCCAAGCCCACAGCAGGCCCTCTGAGATGTGCGCTGCTACAGGTCCCTCGAGGCTCCACGGTGAGTGAGCATAGGCCCGGTGCTGCTGCGGGTGAGGCTGGCTCAGGAGGGCACCTCTTTTAGGCATCTATGAAAGAATTATATTTCTGGCTTTAACTGAGTAGCTCAGCCAGATATGCAGATGGGAAGCCAGGAGGCCACAGAGTCCCCCAAGGGCTGCAGAGCCCTGGTGAGGTCCCCCTGGACAGGCAGCGTGAAATTGGCTGTCCCCAATTCACTGCCGTGCTCAGGACCAAGGAAGGAACTGTGCACAGTGGAGGGAGAGGGCAGGCTTACATTCCTGCGGCTCATCCTATAATCCTGGGCTGGCTCTGGCTCAACTCAGTTCACAAGCTCTGATGGAGAACATCTGAGATCCAAGTTATGCTGTCTCTGGAGACTCACAGGGGCCACAGGCTCCAGAAACAATAAGTAGCCTCATGTCCTGGAGCCACTAAGGGGGAACCTATTTCTGAAGAAACAGTGGGTGGGGGAAGAAGCCTCACACAGTAGATGGGTCTCATAGGCCTCAGCAATCCCACTGAAAGAGGCAATAACAGGCACCGAGCTTCCTCTGAGATCCTACCAAGTTCTCTGCAATGGATGTTTCTGGCCAATATTTGAGGGAAAATAATCACAAGTAAGCAGAAGAGGAGGAAAAATGTCTCACGTGATGCCAGGAGGCAGACCTAAAAAGAAAGGGTGGGAGGCACAGGGAGACAAATGTCAGGTCTAAAGCTCTGAGGGGCATTCCAATAGAGGTGTCAGAGGGGAAGAGCCTCTGCTCAAGGCCATAGTGCAACACCATTCCTGGAGGTGGCCGGGAGTACATGTCCAGTATAAGGGGTAAGGTGTCTGTGTGTCTCGGTGTCTTTTCCCACAGATACTAACTCTAAATGTGAAACACCACACCTCTCTGACATCAAGTGCAAATTCAGTTCTTCTGACCCTACCCACCAGAACTAGGTCAAATCTCAGAGTTAAAGGGCACACACGGTCCTCCAGACTACCAAGTCTACCCAATACTTCAGACACCAGCCGCAAACTTGGGGTGCCCAGGCCTCATCACTTCTGACCAGCTGGCTACAAATTTGATGTTCCCACTATCCCCTTGGGTTTGATAATTAGCTAGACTGACTCACAGAACTCAAGAAAGTGTTATATTTATGGTTAAAGATTTTATTATAGCAAAAAAATGTAGAAATGAAGAGACACATAGGATAAGGTCTGGGAGGGTAACCAGTGCATAGCTTCTGTGTCCCCATGGACATATCACCCTCCTGAGCACAGATGTCTTTCAATGTCCAGAGTTTTTGTTGGGGTTTCATTACATAGGCATGATTGCCCAATAGGTTGAACTCAACCTTTGGTCCCCCTCCCCTGAGGTCAGGCTGATATCATGTGGTAGGTCTTTCTGACCTGGCCAGTCCCCACCCAACATGAGTTACCTCCTCAGCATAAACCCTTAGGCGTGGTCTGGAGCTCTCAGGGATAACAAAGACTCCAAAAAAACAAAACCAAACCCAGTGCCTTCGAGTCAATTCCGACTCATAGCGACCCTCTAGAAATTCCAAAGGTCTAGAAATTCTCTCCCAGGAGTCAGGGACAAAGACCAAATTCTTTGTGTAAAGTTCATTATATACTCCATAGGTGTTTGGATGCCTGTTCAAGTCAGTTTCCTCACAGAGTAAAGTACCTCAGGAGACAGGGTTGTTAGCCTGAGTCTTTGGGCAAGTGTTGCCATAAAGTTCATTTTACAACTACAAGCTGAGGGTCAGCAGGAATGGCCAGGTATTCTGGGTGCTCTCAGATCCTGAACAGTAAAGTTTCCATGCCATTCAGCTAAAAAACAGAAGTAGGAGACAGAACTCATTAGAGAGGTAGGTGGGTGAAGAGAGCAAGCAGTAACCACGGAATGTGGTTACCACCCCCGGACCCAGAGACTCAAGGGGAGAAGAGAGCACTACTGGAGCCCATTGATGCTGGACCTTTGATGGATGGAGAGCCCATCAGGACTTGTGTCGACTCCAGGGAGAATGAAGCCGTTGCAAGAGGCACAGTCCAATACAGACAGGGAGCTGGAAGAAATCTCCAGCCTCTCTCTCTTTCTGTTGTCAGGTGTAAACCCCAGGTTCTGCTCAGTGCGACTCCTCTCAACCATTAAGCCAGAGACCAAGGTAGGAGAGTGGAAAAGCACCTTTATTTCATTGCACAAGGAAAGGAAGATTCGGGGGTGCTGCCCCCAAGACTGCTCAGTGAGGGCGAGGAGGAAGGTTACTTTTAAGGGGTTTACAATTGGGAAGTTCATACAGGTTACATCAGCTACATTCTTAATCATATCACACTGGCACAATGGGGTTTACATATAACTTCATGCATTGCATGTTTATAAAATTGCAGTTAAACTCCATCTAGAGGCAGGGAATTTACTACATATGAGGTATTTAGTGAGCCAAAAGGTTATCCTGAATGTCAACACGGCGCCTAAACTGGTTTCCGTCAATTTCCTCTAGTTTGGGGCAGCAGTGAAGGAGAGGGAAACCAAGGCTTTAATGTAAAGCTATGGAGCATGCCAAGCAAGCTGCTTGAGGCAGTGGAATCTTCTACAGCCTGGGGACCTCTGTCTTATTCCCTCCCCTTCTTTTTTGGACACTGGTCATTCAAGACCAGTGTCAGTTCTGAACTATGGCCCAACTCAGAATTGTTTGGTATGTTCTTGGGGAAGGGGCAAATATTGGACATGGGCTTGAACAGTTGGCCTTTCATTGTGACCACTGACCTACTGTTTAAGGTATTATGGGTAGGCAGACCTCACAGTGGTGTACTGGAACCTGCCTAGGGTTTTGTTTTTATTTATTAATTGCACCCCCTCTTCTTTTAGCCAGTAAGTTGGATGGAGGTTACAAGGATTATGGGTAATCCTTGCCCTATATACGAAGGGGAGTGTGAACAAATCCAGCACTTGTTAGCCCATGCAGCATGGTTTACAACTGCCTGGTGCAACCTATTAAGAACACTGAAATCCCATCCAGCATCTACGCATAGGGCAACTCCTAGGAATAACCAAACCACCCTTTACTTGGTTCATTCTTCTCACTCAAAGGTCTACAGCAATCTAAAGTGTTCAAGTATAGTATACAGGTATGGGAGACAGATTACTAACACCAAGGTTATTAGCAGCGTGAAGAGTCTTTGAGGGATCTCACCCATGCAGGAGGGTGTCTGAAAAACAAGTACTTAAGGTCCTTGACTAGCTCACGAGTCCCATTCTCACAGTTCTGACTAGTTTGTCCCTCAGGATCCGGCAAGGTGGTTTTCTTTACTTGAGTATGGTGGATCCAAGCTTTGAGCCCATTGAGTTTTAAAGCCACTGGGGTAGCCAAGAGGACTTCAAAGGGGCCAGTCCACTTCTGCTGAAGGGGATTGGCTTTCAAAGCCTTGAGAAAGGCTCAGTCACCAAGCTGCAGCAGATGGACGGGCAACTCTGGCTCAGGCAGGCTCCTCACGGGAGTGTATCTGTGGAGAGAACACAGTTACCCAAAGAGACTGCAAGTATTTAGTAACTTGAATACCCCCAAAGTCATGGAGGGAGGGAGGTTGGTTATTATTAAGGGAAGCTGCACTTATCATATTGGGATTCTCTAATAAAGGATGCTCATATGGACTAAGTTTTAGTTTGCCTCTAGGGGCAAATCAAACTCTCAAGAGGGCCATAGACAGTGCTTTTGTTTATATCACCTTGGTCTCTTGCCACTACTTTGCTAGGTGTCTCTTCAGAGTTTGGTTAGACTACTCTACTTTACCACTGGACTGAGGTCTTCAGGCTGTGTGAAAGTTCCAATTAATTCCCAGGGCAGTTGCCACAAATTGCACCACCAAGGCCACAAAATGGAAACTCAACGGAGACAGAAAGCCCAAATCAAGGAATGATTTCCTTCAAGAGGTGCTTCACAACCTCGGTGGCCTTTTCAGTCCTGCAAGGAAAAGCTTCAACCCAGCTAGTGAAGGTGTCAATAAAGACTAGCAGATATTTGTAATTCCTGGGAGCTAGAGACATCTCAGTGAAATCCATCTGCCAGTCATCTCCAGGCATTGCCCCAGTTTGCTGGACCTCTTGAGGCACTCCAGCAGTGTTCTTGGGATTATTTTTCACACAGGTAGGGCAGCTCTTTACTACTGACAAAATAGTGGTATGGACCTTTGGTCCAATTAAAGGTCTCCTAACCCAATCATATAGTCCATCATGTCCATAATGGGTGGGCTGGTGGGCTCTCTCTCCGATAGGGTGAATGAGTTTTGATGGAATGAATATCTTTCCATGGAGGGTGTACAGCCATCCATCCTTGTCTAGAGCGGCCTCTGTCATGGGTTGAATTACCACCCGCAGAGCGAAAGAGCTGAGTGCCTGTGCACAGGAGGCTGCCTGGTGGAGCGGGGTTCTGTCTTAGTCATCTAGTGCTGTTATAACATAAATACCACAAGTGGATTGCTTTAACAAAGAGAAGTTTATTTTCTCACAGTAAAGTAGGCTAAAAGTCCAAATTCAGGGCGTCAACTCCAGGGGAAGGCTTTCTCTCTCTGCTGGCATTCACATAAATATTTCCCCACACTAGGAGCTTCTTCACACAGGGACCCCAGGTCCAAAGGAAGTGCTCTGCTCTCCGCACTGGTTTCTTGGTGGTATGAGGTCCCCTGTCTCTCTGCTCGCTCCTTTCTTTTATATCTCAAGAGATTGTCTCAAGACACAATCCAATCTTGTAGATTCAGTCCTGCCTCAGTAACACAACTGCCACCCATCCTCCCTTATTAACATCATAAAGGCAGGATTTACAATTTATAGGAAAATCACACAGTACTGGGAGTCATGTTGGGGGGCGGGGGGACATAATTCAATCCATGACAGGTGCCTCCAGGCACTTATCAGTCAAGCTAGGCTTGCCGACCCACAAAGCAAAAGAGCTGAGTGCCTGTGCACAGGAGGCTTCCTGGCAGAGTGGGGTGCCTCCAGGTACTTATCAGTGGAGTTACTGAGCTTTGAAAACTTGCCCCAGCAGGGCACATGCAAGCATGAGGCCCAAGGGCTGAGAGGGCATAGGAAGCAGAAGCCGAAGAGACAAAGAACACAGGAAACTGAGCTGGCTCAGTCTCATAAGATATGGCCAAGACCTCTGGGGTTTCAAAGGGTGTAGCGATGGCCTCTCCTGTTTCTAAGGGTGGAGTTACCACTCGGATGGACTAGCAGAATGGTGCGCCTAAAGCCGGGGGAGCAGAGTTGCCATCCCAGTGGGCCTGGAAGGTGAAACTGAAGCCCAGGGCCAAGGGGCCTCCACTCAGAATCTGGAGAGTATGGCCAATACCTAAAGCCTGGAGGGCAGGGCTATTGTGTAAATGTTCTCAGAGAACAGAGGATTATTTTTCAAAGCCTTGAAGGCTAAAGTAATGTGTTCTGTTGACTTGCTTGGTGTCTGTTATGCCTTCTTTCCCTCCAATTTCTCCTATTTGTAATGGAAATGTCTAGCTTGTGCTTGTTCTGCCATTGTACCTGTGGAAGCAGATAACTTGTATTCCAGATTTCACAGATGAAGAGGAATTTTTGTATTTTGGACTTGAAGTTAAGACTTTTACTGTGATATGATGGGATGAATATGTTTTGCATGTTTCAAGGATGTGATTTTTGGGGGACCAAAGGGTGGAATGTCAGGGATTAAATTATGTCCCCCCCAAAAATATGTGTATCAACTTGGTTAGGCCATGATTCCCAGTATGTGGTTGTCCTCCAGTTTTTTGTTGTAATTTTAGAGAGGATTAGGGTGGGATTGTAACACCCTTACCAAGTCACATCCCTGATCCAATGTAAATGGAGTTTCCCTAGGATGTGGCCTGCACCACCTTTTATCTTTCAAGAGATAAAAGGAAAGGGAAGCAAGCGGAGACTTGGGGACTTCATACCACCAAGAAAGCAGTGTTGGGGGCAGAGCTCATCCTTTGGACCTGAGGTTCCAGCTCTGAGATGCTCCCAGACCAAGGGAAGATGGATGACAATGACCTTCCTCCAGAGCCGACAGAGAGAGAAAGCCTTCCCCAGGAGCTGAGGCCCTGAATTTGGACTCGTAGCCTACTCGACTGTGACAGAATAAACTTCTCTTTGTTAAATCCATCCACTTGTGATATTTCTGTTATAGCAGTGTTACCAATTCCCAGTCTGACACAAAGGGTCCTTGTCTTTTCCCGAGTAAGAATACACATGAAAGACAAACTTTATCTTCAGCGAGCTTTATTTTGCTTGAGTCAAGCAAAAGGAGTCAGTGGGGATCTAAGCCTCTCCAAAAGACTGACTCAAAAAGGGAAGCAAGACTAGGGCTTACATGGGTTCGGTGGAGACAATAGAGTAATGAATATTTAGTGGGCTTCTTTCAAGGAGTGGGTACTTCTCAGAATGGCGGTGTATGTTAATTAGGTTGTGCTGGCATCTGGAATCTAAGATGGAACTCACTGATATTCAAGATGATGTCCTCTCAGCAGCCCTTGGCATCACTTATTATGGGATATAGCACAAGTGCACTTGACCTTTGGTACTACATCGCCATCTTCAGAGGGTTAAGGAAGGTCAGACAGCAGTCACACTCTGCTCTTCTGTGCATCCCATCCAGAGCCTGCAAAGGAGGAGGGAACTAGAAAGACACTAAGAAGGAGACACTAATTCACAGGCTGCCCCAATCCCAGGGTGGGTTCCTGTTTATCCAACTTCTAGACGGTAATCTTTTTAAAAGCTCTTTTGTTCCACCAGCACAGTTAACCCTATCTATCTCAGGATATGGTGTGGTTTCTATTTACCCAACTTCTAGATGATAATCTTTTAAAAGCTCTTTTGTTCAGCCACTGGCACAGTTAACCTTATCTGTCTCAGCAGCACTGGATGACTAAAACAGGCTCCTAAAAAAAAAAAAAAAACCAAACCCATTGCCATTGAATCAATTCCAAATCACAGGAACCCTATAGGACAGAGTAGAACTCCCCCATAGAGTTTCCACGGAGTGCCTGGTGGATTTGAACTGCCTATTCTTCTGTTAGCAGCCGTAGCACTTAACCACTACAGCGCCAGGGTTTTCAAGACAGGCCCCTAGGTGTTAAAAAAAAAAAAAAAAAAAATTTTTTTTTTTTTTTTTTGTTGGCAATGTATTTATCTTATTGAGAATAGTCCAGGTGGAGGTCATGTGGTGGTAACTCCAAATGGTTAATTATCTGGGCTACTAAGGTAGGATTCTGTTGGATTGCAGCTTCCTTTGCTGCTGTATCTGCTTTGTAATTACCCTTTGCCACTATGGTGTCCCCTTTCTGATGCCCACCGCAATGTACTACCACTACTTGGGTGGGTAGGAGAACGGCTTGTAAAAGTTGTAAGGTCTCTTGAGAATATTTAATGTCCTTACCTCCTGTTGTTAGGAGCCCTCTTTCCTTCAAGGTTGCCCTGTATGCAGGCAATGCCCCAAATACATCAGGTATCTGGTGATGATTTTGCCCAGTGCCTGTCAGGCCTCCACCCAGATGGGGTATTGCTTAATTTGGGAGGGGGTGAGGGCTATGCTGGGAAGGAGCTCAACTGCCACCAGGGGAACTTTTTTCATGTCTCCTGGCACCTCGTTGGCCCATACCCACAGGACCACTGCATCCTTGATGTCTGGCCCTGCAGATCCTGGTAGTGTCCTTCCATGCTATAATTGGTGGGTCACTCAGCGGTAAGGGCCATCTGTAGTCACCATCCATTCTCTGATGGTACCTGCATCTGCATGATCCCTTTATCAAAAGAAATTTGAGCTTGTAGTTTGCATAACAAGTCTCTTTCCAGCAAGGGAATGGGACAGTCAGGCATGTAGAGAAAAGAATGTGTTAATTACTTCCCTTGCATGGTACAGGTTAGAGGCTGGAGGAAGGGAGAGTTCTTCCTTTCACCCAAGACTCCCACAACCAACACAGTTTGTTTCATCGGGGCTGTCTTTTTCTGGGTCAGGACACAGTGGGTTGCTCTGGTATCCACTAGAAACCATACAGGTTTCCTACACACACACACCTTCATTATAGCCAGAGGCTTAGTTGAGGGACTCACCTTTGGTCCTCCTCAATCCAAGTCTTACCCCATCAGCATCATGGGGCACTGGGCTGCCCCAGGTTCTTTCTTACCTCTGAGTAGGAATTCAGGGCAATCTTTCTTCCAGTGCCCTCTCTCCTTGCATCAGGCGCACTGGTCTCGGCTTAATGGGAGTCAAGGCCTCTCACTTCCCTCTCTCCTCAGAGGCCCTGCTCTTCTTTGACTGCTGGGAGGTAGGTCATTTCTCTGCAAGGCAGAGGCCAGGAATGTGGCCTGTTTCTTCTAATCAGTGATTTTTCTCTTTTCCTATTCCCAGCCCTGATTGGAATATACCTGGTAGGCAAGCTCAACAAGCCATGAGATCCCCAACTCCACACCTCCCTCAAGTTTCTGTATTTTTCTCTGTATGTCTGGTGCACTCTGCCCAATGAAAATCATACTCACCATGCGAGCATTTTTGGGACTATTTTTTTTTTTCAGGGTCCATGTCTGTGAACTGTCTGAAAGCCTCATAAATTCTTTCCAGAAACTTAGAGGGATCTTCGAACTGTTCTTGTTTGACCCCATATGCTTTGTAAGGTTTTTATTATGTTTAGGGACTCCTTTCTTCAAAGACATGCCCTATCATAAGTGTCATGGGTTGAATTATGTCCCCCAAAAAATGTATGTATCAGTTTGGCTGGGGCATGATTCCCAGTATTGTGTGATTTTCCTATATGTTGTAAATCCTGCCTCTATGATGTAAATGAGGGAGGATGGGTGGCAGTTGTGTTAGTGAGGCAGGACTCAGTCTACAAGACTGGATTGTGTCATGAGGCAATCTCTTGAGATATAAAAGAGAGAAGCTAGCTGAGAGACAGAGGGACCTCATATCACCAAGAAAGCAGTACCAGGAGCAAAGCACGTCCTTTGGACTTGGTATCCTTGCATGGAGAAGCTTAGATGAGAAGGCTGACAGAGAGAGAAAGGAGCTGATGCCCTGAATTTGTACTTGTAGCCTACTTTACTGTGAGGAAATAAACTTCTCTTTGTTAAAGCCAACCACTTGTGATATTTCTGTTATAGCAGCACTAGATGACTAAGGCAATAAGCAAGGCGAGTTCGTCCCTTGGCCGTATTCTGACCCCAGTCAGGGTCCTCCAGGGGAAAAGTCTCTGCCCCCAACTGATTTACTGCCTGTCGGCCTCAGCTGTAGCTTTTTCTAGGACCATGTTCACTTCTTCTGGATTCAGGAGCACATTTAGCAGCACATGACAATCTGGACAATTAGGGTTATGAGTGTGGAAGATGGAGGCAATAAGATCCCACATTCTTTTAGGGTATTCCCTACACCCAGGGCAATGGTTATCCCAGTTATAAAGATCACTTGTTGAGAAAGGTTGGTGGACCCAGACCATGCCAGCATCTCCTGCCGGAACTTGTTGAAGGGGGTACATGGCCCTGGACTCAGCTGTGTTATGGCTCTCCTGAGAATCAGTCACCCTCATGTTACTTTTGTTCTACCAAACTGGGGTGCCCAAAGGCCATTCTGCTCTGCATATGGGGCAGTGAGCCCAACACCAGGGCAGAAGGGCTGGGGAGGGGCGGATATAGAGACTGAGAAGGCTTAGCAGGAAGAATTAATTGCCAGTGCAGCCGCTTCTCCTGGAGTGGAAGCATAAGGGATGGTGAAGCAACAGGAAAGGGCAACAAGGATTCTTCCTCAGGGTCAGAGGCGAGGACTGACAGTTGCAATCCACCAGCCCCCTTTCTGGACTAAAATTTTACATTTCTTCTTCAATCCCTTGTCCTGATACAGAGTCATAAAGGCTTCCACATAATACTTTTCATTTCATTTACCTTCACGAATACAGAAAAGATCAAGTTGGAGGATAATATTAGAATTTTAGAAACCCATTTGCTAGCCACTTTTCCCCATCTGCCAATTCATATTGAGGCCATGCAGTGTTAAAAAGAAAAATGACCTTTTTTTTTTTTTCTTTTTCATAGGGTCTGACTCGAAATATTCCCAGTTCCTAAGGATGCATCCTAGCACACTGAATTCCAGGATTCCTTGAATGTTCCGCATTCTCCAGACACACACATACACACACACTTACACACTCACATAACCTAATTCAGTGTACCAGTCTAATAACAGATACCTAGAGCCTTTTACACCCTCAACAGTAAATTCCTCCCACTTCTTACGACTCTTCTAAGGCCTTACCTAGGAATTACCATGTTATTTACCAAATAACCCCAGAGACCTATAGCCTTTAATGCTCTCACTGGTCAATTTCCCTTGCTTCTTGGGTCTCATCTAAGGCCTTATCTAGGTACTTACCAAACAACCCAGGTATATTTCATGTCTCCCATGGAATCACCATTGGGTTCAAAATTAATCAGCTTTCAAGGCTGCTCTAAGGTCTCTGGGAGAAATTTCCTCGTGGCACCAGACATCAGGGCTGGTCTGTCGTCCAACCAATCTCTGGAACCAAGTGGATGACTCCTGGCTGGCTCATCAGAAATGCTGCTGGGTGGAAACCCCAGATTCTGCTCAGTGCAACTCATCTCAGCCAATAAATAAGAGACCAAAGTTGGAGAGTAGAAAGATGACTTTATTTCACTGAGCAAGGAAAGGAAGAGTCAGGGCTGCTGCTGCCAAGGTTGCTTAGCGGGGTGAGAGGGAAAGTTACTTTTAAGGGGTTTACAAGTAGGAAGTTTATACAAGTTACATCAGCTACATTCTTAATCATACAATGCAGGCCCAATAGGGTTTGCATGTAACTTCATGCATCACATGCTCAGAAAATGGCAATTAAACTTCACCCAGAGGTGAGGAAGTTACTATGTATGAGGTATTTAATGAGCTAAAAGGTTACCTGTATGTCAACACGACGCCTAAACTGGTTTCTGACAATTTCCTCTAGTTTTGGGCAGCAGTTAAGGAGAGGAGAGCCAGGATTTTTTATTTAATGTAATTATTACTTTTTTATCGTACTCTAGATGAAAATTCACAGAACAAGCTAGCTTCTCATTAAACATTTAGTACACATATTGTTTTGTGACATTGGTTGCAAACCCCACAACATGTCAACATTCTCCCTTCTTGACCCTGGGTTTCCTATTACCAACTCTTCTGTCCCCTCCTGCTTTCTTGTCCTTGCCCCTGGGCTGGTGTGCCCTTTTAGTCTCATTTTGTTTTATGGGCCTGTCTAATCTTGGCTGAAGGGTAAACTGCAGGAGTGACTTCATTACTGAGCTAAAAGGGTGTTCTGGTGCCATACTCCTGAGGTTTCTTCAGTCTCTGTCAGACCAGTAAGCCTGGTCTTTTGTGTGTGTGTGAGTTAGAATTTTGTTCTACATTTTTCTCCAGCTCTCTCCAGGGCCCTGTATTGTGATCCCTGTCAGAGCAGTCATTGGTGGTAGCTGGGCACCACCTGGTTGTGCTAGACTCAGTCTGGTGGAGGCTGTAGTACTTGTGGTCCATTAGTCATTTGGACTAATCTTTCCCTTATGTCTTTGGTTTTTTCATTCTCCCTTGCTCCTGATGGGGTGAGACCAGTGGAGTATCATAGATGGCTGCTCACTAACTTTTAAGACTGCAGATGCTACTCACCGAATGTAGGAAATGTAAACGTTTCCTTTATAAACTATGTTATGCCAATTCAGGTAGATGTTCCCTGAGACCATGGTTCCCACAGCCCTCAGCCCAGTAATTCAGTCCCTCAGGGAGTTTGGACGTGTCTATGGAGTTTCCGTGACCTTGCCTTGGACATGTTGTGCTGGCTTCCCTTGGGAACTAGGATTTTAATGTAAAGCTACATGGCATGCCAAGCAAGCTGCTTGAGGCCGTGGAATTTTCTACAGCCTGGAGACCTCTGTCTTATGTGGTGTCTGACTATCCAGCAGCTTGGTGCATACAGCGGCATCCTACCCATAATACCTCCAAAGTAGCACAGTGGCCACAATGTAATACTACGTGGATCTATGCTAACCATAGATTGTCTAAATTCAATACCAACATCTCTTTTAAATGGGACAGCACGAGTACAGCTATCTCAGAAAAACTAGGGCACAATGTAGCCAATCAAAGCATTATAAAAGCAGTCTTCCAATTGCCCCCTACAGCCTACTCATTAAGATACCAAGAGCTTTATTAGTTGTGTAGGCATTCAGCCTGTAAGACACGGCCAGCTAATCATACTGGCGCATGTACGCTGGGCTGGATATGGGCAGAAGACATGAATTTACTCCCCCTAAAAGAAGTTCTGTATTCCATCAGGGGCATCCATAGGTTTAATAGAGAAACTATAGCTATTACTAACAGTGCTTGGGAAAAGGCACAGTGGGTGCTACTCCCAACACTTGGGGTTGGGAAAAATTATGATATTTATATTCTGTACCGGTTCATTAAGAATGTATCTCTGCCACTTGAGACAGTAGACAATACCACCAAAAGCTTCACCTGAAGTAGGCTCCATTGAAACCACAGTTCTACAAAATCAAGTTGCTTTCGATCTAATGTTAGCTTCTTACAGAGGAGTTTGTGTGTGTGTGTGTGTGTGTGTATATATATATATATATATATATATATATATATATATCAATCCTAGCTGTTGTTCTTTAATCAATGCATCTGGACAGATTGACTATGACCAAGAAAAGTTGAGTTCAGTAGTTAGAAAACTACAATGAGATTGTGTGCCCTGGTTTTAGCTGGCTGACATCATGGTTACCCAACCTAGGATGGTTAAAATCACTGGTTGCTTTTATAGTGTTAATAATGATTATAGGTATATACTCCTGCTGTTGCGTACAATGTATCCCTACCTGCATAACCCAGTGCCATCGAGTCAATTCTGACTCATCCACCTGCATGTCCTGGTTAAAAAGACCAACTCTTCAAGCCTATGTCCGGTATTTGCCCCCTTCCTAAGAACATGCCAAACAATTCTGAGCAGGGCTATAGTTCAGAATGGACACTGGTCTTGAATGACCAATGTCCAAAAAAGAAAAGGAGGGAATAAGACAGATGTCCCCAGGCTGCGGAAAATTCCACTGCCTAAAGCAGCTTGCTTGGCACACCCAGTAGCTTTACATTAAAACCCTGGTTTCCCTCTCCTTAGCTGCTGCCCAAAACTAGAGGAAATTGACAGAAACCAGTTGAGGTGCCACGTTGACATTCAGGATAACCTTTTAGCTCATTAAATACCTCATACATAGTAACTTCCTTGCCTCTAGGTGGAGTTTAACTGCCATTTTATTAACATGCGATGCATGAAGTTATATGCATACCCTATTGTGCCTGCGTAGTATGATTAAGAATGTAGCTGATGTAACTTGTATCAACTTCCTACCTGTAAACCCCTTAAAAGTAACCTTCCTCCTCATCCTTGCTGAGCAGTCTTTGGGGCAGCAGCCCTGACTGTTCCTTTCCTTGTGCAATGAAATAAAGGCACCTTTCTACTCTCCCACCTCAGTCCCTTGTTTATTGGCTGAGACGAGTTGCGTTGAGCAGAACCTGGGTTTCCACCCTGCAACATTTCTGGCAAGCCAGCCAGGCTTCTGGAACCTTTCACTGACCAAACTCAACCAGATACCAGCCAGCAAAAGAGCCCAGAAGATGCCATGGGCAGGGACAGTGTCCCAAGGCACACACACAGCACAGAATGGACTGGGCACTGGGGTGAAAGGAACAACTGTGCTTTAGCAGCTCCTGATGGCTCCTTACCATGTATGCAATACCAGGGCCCCCAAAGCCTGGGATGTCGGCTCTACCTGAACATAGTTTGTAGAAAGCTCTCAGGTAGGGCAGCCATTTGAGGATTTAAAACAGAATGGGGGTGTCATCAGGGACAGTGCAGCAAGAAGGGCAGGTTCCTGGACACACAGGGGGCTTTGGGGCCCACTGAGGCTCACCTCTGCCAACCCACTGTTCAACCAAGGAAACTGAGACCCAAAAGGGAAGTTATGTGATCAGTTAGTGAGGCAGGGAAGGAGCCCACTTCCCAGGGCCAACTCCCTCCACTTCCAAGCCTCTGCCATGGAAGCAGGGAGCCAACAAAACAATTGGTAACTGCTTTATTTGTTAGTATTTAATATAAGCTCCCAACTGAAGGCTCAATGGCAGGTCAAATGTCTCACTAAGGATATATTTGGTGCCCAGGTGTGTGCAGAGACACTGTGACTGAGGACTTTTGGGTCATTTTCTTCCATCTTCCTTGATTAAAATCTCCTTAATTAAAGCTGAATGATACAGAAGACATTTTTCTTCCTGGGCAGCATTTTTCTCAACCTACTCATTTGACTTATTACCTTCCATTTACTGGATTCATGTCAGCTACATTTTAAGTTGAGTGCATCCAATTTTAATTAAACTTAAAAAAAGAAAAAAACAGGTAAATGGGAATCCGTGTTTTTCCTTGATCTTGCTTTTTTTTGTAAAGTGTTGTTAGGTCTCGGCATTTCTTGGACACCAGATCGTTTTTTTCTGGTGTGTAGCAATAGCATAGTTCCATGCTAGTTTCCAGTAAGAACGCTGTCTTGTTTTCTGTTTTCCTCTAGCTTCCCCGAAGCACAAGCTGTGACTACATAGCCTCACAGCTCTTGCTATCTGATAGTCAGGTAATCAGGTCTTATCTATGCTCTGGTACAATAGCTGTCATTTATTTAGGGGTCAGTACAAGCTAGACACTGTACTAAAGACCAGAGCAACTCCTGTGGGTCCCCCAGCACTGTCTGGGCTGGGCACCTACTGTGAGTATGCCTGTGTTGTCACTCACTGCCTGCTTGTGGGCTGTCCCCATGTGTCAGCATCATGAGGACTGAAGCCCACCTGTCCACTGCCGTCTCTAGCACTGGCTCTTAGCAGGCCCGGTGGAGGCATGAGCAAAGGTAGCATGACCTCACCGTAATATCTGGCTGGACATAGCCTGGAAGCTTCTCAGCATGTGAGAATGCACTTCCTCAGCTCCTGCCCCCACACAGCATGTACTGGCTCTGACAGTAGCCACCAAATTCACATGTGACCAAAAACCCCGTGGATTCTTTTTGTCTCCATCAGAGTGGCCCCTCAGCAGTATTTGGCACTTTCCTAGAACTCTCTCTCTCAGTTCTCTCTGACCCTCTGGATCTACCCATCTGTCTCCCTCTCTCTTTGCTTTGAGCCCATCTCTCCAAGGTCAGAGTCCTTGGGCTTTGCCAAAAATGCCCTGTGCTCCCATCAGCACCTCTCCTGGTACCATCATCCACTCCCACAACACTCCCTTTCACGGAAGAGTGTGCTGAGGGCTTTCATAGTCTAGACTAGATTCCAGGCTTCCCCCTAAGCTGGCACCCACTCAGGGATCACAACCAACAGTCAGCCCTACTGTGCATCTGGCCCAGGCCAGCCTGAGACACGGATGAGCTCCTCCATCCTTTAACAGTAAGGACATACGTAGCTTGTCAAAGGTCACACAGTGGTGGCCAAGTCTCCTTGCAGCTCCTGGCCACCCTGGCCATCATGATAGTGTCCACACATCACTTGCCCCTGAGCACCTCCCCCTCGATGCTGCACAAAGCCGTGCATCCCCATGGCCCAGAGTCTTCCCCTCACCCCAAATCAGCTCAGCCAGAATCATTGAAGACCCACTGTGTTGGGCACCATGCTGTCTAATACATGTTTTCTATTTAATCTTCCCACCAGTACCCTGAGTTTGAACTAGTTTCACAGTGAGAAAAACCCCTCACCCATCCCTGTGCCATAGAAAAGACCACTGAGGTCAAAAAGGAGCAGTGACCACCCATAGTATCCTCTGCCACTGAGTGGCAGGTTCTCATGCAAACCCTGAGGCCGAACATGCCAAAGGAGGGTCTCCAGGGTGCAGAGTGGATGGGGTGCACACAGGGTGCTCCACACAGGGCAGAGGTGCAAGCTCCGAGGGTACACAGGGACCCTGACTCTAGCTCAGGATCTGCCACAGCCAGAGCAACTCCTCCCAGAAGCCAAAGGACAATGAGCTAGCCTCAGCTTACTTCTTGTAAAGAGTATTCAAGGGAATCCCAATTAGTTCCTCACAGCAATACTCGGCCCATATGGCAATGATACAAGGCCAGCTCCCCAAAGGTGCGGAGAGCAGAGCCAAGGCTGCATGATGGCCAGGTTGATATTCCCTCAGGCTACGGTGTGTCCCCCACTCCCTCATGAATACCTTGCAAGTGCCCAGGCAGTTGTGGGGTCTACAGGGTGCCCAGCCCAGCTCCTGAGCTAGAAGAGCCCACCAGCGGGTGCAGGCAGTCACTTAACGGGCATGCCCAGCACACCCTGGCCAAGCCACGGTCAGAGTTTCTGGACAGGTCACTCCCAGAAGAAGGCTGCCTGAGCCCAATCTCCATAGATGCATAACACAGAGACAAAGACAGGCACAGGCCTCACACTCTGATAGCTACCCTGTGTAAACAAAAGGGCCACAGGAAAGACACCAAACAACAAAGATCCTGGAGTTCCCACCAAAGCACAACTGCATCGGAACTTCAAATAGGTGCAGACTTTCTGGGCTCTGAGGGTGCCCGGAGGTTCCCATCACATGGCACAGACTGCTTGGTAAGGGGCACTCAGTGAGGGGCCACCCAGTGAGAGCATGGTTCTAGATTGCAAGTGGACATGGGGACCGTGGGGTCACCACTGAGAGCATGATCCTGGGTCATGGGTGGAAACAGGGACTGCGAGGTCACCACTGAAGACAGGGTTCTGGATCATAGGTGGTGTTCTTCCTTAGTCATCTAGCGCTGCTATAACAGAAATACTACAAGTGGATGGCTTTAACAAAGAAAAGTTTATTTCTTCACAGTAAAGTAGGCTAAAAGTCCAAATTCAGGGTATTAGCTCCAGGGGAAGGCATTCTCTCTCTGTCAGCCTTCTCATCAATCTTCCCCCAGACTAGGAGCTTCTTTACACAGGAAACCCGGGTCCAAAGGACGTCCTCTGCTCCTGGTGTTGCTTTCCTGGTGGTATGAAGTCCCCCTGTCTCTCCGCAGGCTTCCTTCTTTTACATCTCAAGAGATTGTCTTCAAGACACAATCAAATCCTGTAGGTTGAGTCCTCCCTCACTAACACAACTGTCGCCCATCCTCCCTCATCAACATCATAGAGGCAGGATTTACAACATAGAGGAAAATCACATAATACCAGGAATCATGGCCCAGCCCAAATGATACACATATTTTTGGGGGGGACATAATTCAATCCATGATAGGTGGACACAGGGACTGTGAGATCACCACTGAGGACGTAGTTCTGCATCATAGGTGGACACGGGGACTTTTCAAAGGCAGAAAGCAGACCACCAGATGTGTCAGACACATGTGTAGTTATCTGAATGCCTCCAGGACAAGTGATCTCGGCCTCATCCCCCACACAGGGTCACACCAGCAGTGAGACCCCTCCAGGAACTTCAAAGGTGTCTTCAGTAGCTGAACAGCGGGAATGATGGTTCACCTCCTCTGCTGGGGGAGAACCACACCTATCATGTGACAGAAACAGCTATGTGACGAGCAGGTGTTTCTGCAGCAGGCATTATATGTCGCTCTCAGGGCCCATTTGTGAATTCACCAACCTACCATTCCTATGAGTGAGGCTACAGAGGATCCCAAAGGAGAAGAGTCTGCAGAGGCTGTGACTTTGTGTTCTTCTTTAATAATGTTCCAGCTGAAGTCCAGTGCTGCACCGTGTTCATGTTTGCCATTTGAGCGTGATATTCACCTTAAAGTACACCTGCACCTGTGGACCAGGCAGGGCTGAGTGGATGGGAAAAGAGTGAAGAAGATGGCCCAATGTCTGCCTGTTGTTTTATAATGTTGTTTTTTTTTTTTATTTACGTGGATAATTTCCTATTCGAGATAACAATAACAATTTTCTAAACACCCACGGATCACGACAAAGCCAACTTGAAAATCTGCTATGGAAAAACCTCTCTGCCTACCAGCCTGTTTCCAGGGAGGACCACAGGGAGCCCCCACCCCTTGTACATTATATCCCCACAGCATGACAGAAAACACAACAGCAGAAGTGAGGGGATGGAATATCTGCAGATATTTTCACCACAGAACAGACCAGTGAAAATAAAAGACAAAGTGCCTTCAGGAATACAGGTCATCAAGTTGGAGAGAAGGATTCTAGGGAAAAACCCCATTATTTTCTCTGCCACATCCCCAAGCTCTTAGAGGCCAATTGGAGAGGCTGAGGCAGAAATGGGTCCATGGTGAGCAGATGCCTCAACATTGGGACGAGTCTTGGGCCCTGGGAGACAGGAGCTCCCACCAGGGATCAGGAAAGTCTAGTTTTCAGCATCCTTGGTCCAGCCATGTTTTCAAAGTCAAAACCCAGGATCTTGCTCAAACCCAGGTCTGCACCCTCTCACTGCCCTAGTTGCAGCCCCTGGTTCCGCCCATGGGTGACTGCCCCAATCCCTCACAGGTCTCTCTACTTCAGGACAGACCCTCTCCAGACCACTGCTCACTTGCTCTGCTCTGTCCCAGATACCACCAAAAGGAAACCCAGGGCAGAGGAAACCAAGTCTTGCAAGACAGAGGAAGTGACCTGGAGTCTGTCCTGACAGAGACAGGTCCTTTACGAGCCTCAGTTTACCACCTGTGCAGGAGTGGGTGGCTCTGGCAGTAGGCAAGGAGAGTGGTCCTAGGCTCTGTGTCTCCAACTTTTCTCATCATACAGACACCAAACCACCCAGATCTGCAGTGTACATGGCTCCGCGCTGGTGAATATACTTAGTCACCATCCCACCCCAGCCTGTGGGGCTCTGTGTTCCTTAGTCCAGGTGTCCAGTGAGAAGGATCTGAGTCAGACACTGAGCAACTCACCCTTCTCTAGAAGCATCCTTCAATAGATTCTCAGGGAGAGGGGGAAACATTCCATCAGCAGAGCCCCCAAAAGAAGAGCTTGGCCACAATGCCCCAAAGGATGTCAGAGAGGAGCACAGGGCCAATGCGGGGTGGTGGAGTCCCAGGCAGAGCAAGCAAGAACCACTCCTGCTACTCCTGAGAGGGCCAGCCCACCATGTGGAATGCTCACTTGCGCCTGAGACTCAGAAACACAAACCCTAAGTCAAATGGACTTTGCTGTCTAAAAGGAACATGCAGGGAATTTGGCTCATTTCGGGCCTGCACCACCATATAGAGGTAGGTGCAGGCCCAAAATAAGCCAAATTCCCTGCACGCTCCACTTCTCAGAAACTGTGACCCCATCCGTGAGCGGCCAAAGATCTGCTCTCCACAGCTTTACTCTGCTTCAGAAGTTGCTGGGAGAAGCTTCTCCACCACAGCCGCCCCTCAGCTTCTCCTGAAGAGCTCATGAACGTTCAGAACCTCAGTTGACTGGTTCTGTGGCTCGGGTGGGTTTCCTAACATCTTTGAGTCCATTCCTGCAGCAAAAAGTTCACTCCAGGTGGTTAAGAGGATTGAGGTAGGGAACAAGGACAGGCATGGAAAGCACCAAGACACCACTTCCCTGATGAACCATCCCAGCCATCTGCCCTCTGAAGCCCACATACTCCCCTGAAGCTCATAACCACCCATGTCCTCACCATTTCCCATGGCTGCACTCCAGGGGTGTCAGGAGACCCTCTCCCTCCCTACTTCCCAGCCTCTTCCTTGCTGGTGCCTCTCACCTCCTGCTGCTCAGGTGGTGCTCTGGGGTATCCAGGTGGCAGTACCCAAAAGGTCATACTGTGATTTAGAGAACACCATGAAATCCTGGCATGTTTGAATTTCAGTCTTTTTTTGTTCCTCTATTTCTTTTTTACCATTTTCTTTTGTATATGAGCTCAGGAGTCCATTTACTTTTCTTGTATGGCTTCAGCTCAGGTGTCCAGGTAGTCGGTCACCAAGTGTGTGGTGCAGGCTCTCACCTACAGTCTTAGATGAGCAAGGGTGATTGATGTGGGCACAGATAATCTGGCTGCAGTAGGGGGTCATTCACTGAGCAAGGCAGGGGACTGACAACCGCCCTTCAGTGTCTGTGAGGAAAGTGTGTCCCTGTTCCCTAGAGCACCTAGGTGAGTGGGTTTAGCAGCCAGAATATGGACACCCAGTGATACTGGCTGTAAGGACTGGGAGGCACCACTTATCCTTGGACCCACCCATGTTGAGCATGGCCAGGTGGCATGGGTGAAGCCACCAGTCCTCAGGCCCTAGATGTGGGTAGGTAAAGACCCTGCTTAACAGGCAGAGCAGTGTCAAATGTCGTGAGCTTGCCTCTTCACCATATAGCTGAAACAATCAAAGTTAGACTTCAGGTATATACCCTGTTGTACCATGCTAATGAGGGCCTATGCTGCTGAAATGGGCCGACACGGGTCTATGCAGGGGTGAAACGCATTTAAAGTCCATGGACTGCTTATGCCTGTGCCTCGGCAGAGGAGCTGTTTCTGCCCTGAGATCCCAACTTAGGGGAGCCAGCAGATTATTTTTTCCCCTTGTTTGTTAATTTGTGCCTTCTCCAAGGTCAGGAGGATGGCTCAGGACACACAACCAGTCTTACTTCCAGCCCAGGGAAAGAGGCTATCACTGAACCCAGCTCAGGGCCCTGTGCAAAGTGGGGAGGGGCCAGTTAATTGGGAGAGAGTTTTTCCCAAAGGAGTGTTTTTTGGTCCATTGAGTAGATTAGACACAAGTACTTATCTTATGCTGAGAGTGCCACTTTTCGCTGATCCTCGAGGCGTAGGTGAACTCTCTGCCACTTGGTCTCTCCCGATGTGGAAAACATGTCCCAAACACCACTGCATGTCTTACCATGCTGGTGCCAGTGGATCCAGCCTGTGGGGTGCCAGTTCCTGCCAGGTCAGGTCTCGCAACTCCTCACTACTTCTGAACTGTCTCTCCCTCCCCCTGCCACTCAGTTCAATTCTTCAACTTTGCCTTCTATGTTCAGGCCTCCTAGATCGTCATAAATAGTCAATACACTTATTTTGGGGGGTCTACATTGTAAGAGGGACCACTGGAAGCATCTGACTACTCTACCACCCTGGCCCCGCCTTCACCATTTTCTTTTGTATTGAGTGAATATTTTCTATGGCAGTATTTTAATTTCATTAATGATATTTTCACTATATATTTTTTAGTGATTGCTCTAGGGTTTACCAGATACATCTTACCAGAATGACCTTCAGATTTATACTAATTTAATTCCAGTAACATATAGAAACATTACTCCTATACTGTTCTATTCCATTTTCTTCCTTTTTGTAGTAATATTGTTATGCATATCACATCTGATCATCTTACAACCCAACAATACATTGTTATAACTATTACTTTGCCATATGCACTCATGTCCTCAGCCCATTACAGCTTTGTTCCCATCCACCTCGTTTCTGCTTCTTTTGGCAAATATAATACATTTCTGTATGGTGTGGGCCCAAGGGATAGGCCTGAAGAACTTACTTTACTATTTCTTGTAAAGGCGAGTCTACTAGCAAAAAATTCTCTCAATTTTTTGTTTATCTGGTAAAGTCTTTACTCTGCCTTCACTTTTGAAAGGTAGCTTTGCTGGATATAGGATTCTTGGTTGAGTTTTTTCTTTGAGCACTTTGAATACATTATCCCAATGCCTTCTGGCCTTTATCACTTCTGCTGAGAAGTCAGTCATTATTCTTATTGGATTTCCCGTGTATGTGATACACCATTTTTTTCTGGCTGCTTTCAAGATTTTCTCCTTATATTTGCCTTTCAGCATTTTTACTACTGTGGTGAGTTTGAGGGAATTTGAGGTTGGTCGAGGAAAAAGGCATGACTATAAAACAGCAGTGTTGTACACAAACTACTTATTGGAGCTGACGCATTGGTACCTCACATGCCAGCAACAGTTTTCTGAAGCAGGAAGCCCTCCAAAAGCAAGCAGTTGAGGGAGCCACCAGGAGGGAAAGAGAGCAAGGGAACTCCCAGGAGATAGGAGAAAAGGGGGACTTATGTGTGTTTAGGCAATGTTCTTTAGCAGCAGATGAAATATCTCTGAGTCAGAAAGTTCCAAAGGGCAGCAGCTTGGGGTCCTTATAACTGCAAAGTTTTATCTGGGTGGCAGATATTGGGTACAGCTCCATGGGGTATGTAAAGCAGCCAAGTTCTAAGTGATTAAAAATATGCTTGTTACGAACAAGTAAACAAACTGGGGCCAATACACAGAGGCCATCTTTGGCTTATTTATATAATAACTACAATGTGTCTGTTTGTAGTTCTGTATATATGTATCCTACTTGGATACTTGGAGTTTGTTGAGCTTCCTGAATGTGTAGGTTATTGTTTTTCAATAAATTTGGGGTGTTTTCAGCCATTATTTCTCCGAATACTTTTTCTTCTACCTTCTCTGTATTCTCCTTCTGATACTCCCATTAAACATACGTTGGTTTGCTTAATGATGTCCTACATTTCTCTGAGGCTCTGTTTTTTTTTTTTCCAATTCTTTATTCTTCTGTTCTTTGGCTTGCATAATCTTTATCCATCTATCTTCAAGTTTGCTAATTCTTCCTTCTGCCAGTTCATATTTATTGTTGAGTCTCTCCAGTGAATTTTTAATATCAATTATTGTATTTTTAACTCCAGAACTTCCATTTGGTTCTTATTAAAAATTTCTATCTCTCTACCGATAGTCTCTATTTGTTAAATGCAACATTGTTATACCTTTCTTTACTTCTTTAATCTTGCTTTTTTTAAGTTATGTGAACATGTTTATAATGGCTACTTTGAAATCTTTTTCTGTTGAATTCATCACCTGGTCACTCCTACAGGAAGTTTCAGTTGCCCACTTTTTTTTCTGGTATATAGGTTGTACTTTCCTTTTTCTTCGCACACTCCATGTTTTTTGTTGGAAAGTAGACATTTAAGATAATATATTGTAGCAACTATGGGTACTGGACTGCTCCTCTCTGGGGCTTGTTGTTGTTGTTTGCTTGTTCATTTGTTTAGTGATTTGGCTAGACTATTTTAGTGATGTCTATTTCCCTCACAATATGAAGCCTCTGATGTCACCCCTCAGAAGGTGAAGCTTTGGGCATGGACACAGTCACCCTGGGATGAGAGTGAGTTTAGAATGTCTTTGGCTGTCTCTTTTCCTGATCTCTTTGTTAGTCTGTCTGCCTTTGTTGGTATAATATTCAGCTGCTAAACTCTACTAGTTGCTAGCCGATTGTTCTTATTGTTGACAACACCCTGGGGCATGAGCTGTTCCACATTCTGATCCAGGTAAATCTGGTTCCCTTTGCAGGGACAGTTTTTGAGGCCAGTCTTTGAGATTTGTTCTAACCCCAGGAGGGCTCTTCTTAGTTGTCTATTTCCCTGATTCTGTCTGGTAAACTAGCATGTTGTTTTCATGGAGCTAACAGCCTCCTCTTAATTGTTTACCACCAAAATCTCCACTATCTTCAAGGGCACCCTTAGGCTTGAACTTTATCACACTGTTCTAAATAAAGTCAGATCCTTTGAAGAGTGCTTCAGAGCTCTCTGTCCTTATGGCTTGCCTCTCCTCCAGGGGAAAAAATCGATGAGCCATTGCTCTTAGCTGGAGGGTGGCAACAGTGGCCTGTTTCTCTAGGAGTAAACCACCCCTACTTTACAAACAGGAAGCAGTAGCCTATGGTCTTCTGAGCTTACCTCTGAGAGTCATGCATCCTGGCATAGAACCTCTGCTTTACAAGCAAGCTAGGGCAGTGGTGGTAGGGTGGAAAGATGGCAGGGTAAGCCTCCCATCCCTGAGGTACAACCTCTGACCTGCCAGTGGGGGCTTGGTGGAAAAAGGGAGCCCCCACCTCTCAGTTACACGTGCCTGGAATTTAGCTTCTACAACCACAGAGCTGAGGGGATTAGAGATGCAGGCAGCATGCCCCTCTCAGGGAGATACCATATCAAGATAATTGGGAGCTGAGTGGAAACGGAGCCTCTTGACTGGGAGCTGGGGAAAAGGGAGCCCTGTCTTCTTGACCACATCCACCCAGAGTGGAGCCTCTGTCACACTGAGCTGGATCACGGTGTGGAAGAAGGAGGCAACAGGGAATTGCTCAAGTGCTACAGATTCTAGCTGTTCTTTTTGATATTTAGTACATTTTCTTGAATAAATGTTTCTTCATTTGCAGTATAGCCTTAGGACAATTTCCAGAATCTTTAAATGGTTGGTGTTTTTTATTTATTTTCTCCAGTTGTGATTGTTTCACTGGGGAACGGACCCACAAATCTCCTTTCTGAAAGCAGATCTTCTATACCACATTTTCATGTGTTATATATCATAAGAAATTCCTGGGTCTTTTAAAATTCTGCTAACCCATTGGGTCAACAAAGCTCATAAAATTCCCTCACTGGCAGAAAACCATAACTTATGTAATCAATAAACTCTTCACTGTTATGAGTAAGGACACAATCAATACCTTGTATGAACATGATAACCATTTCTTTAGTCTAGCACCTCAGAGTGGATTTGATGCCTGTTTTAAAGCAGACTGCACGCGAGCATGTCAGGGAAGGAAGGTCACGCATCCCTCACAGGCCGCTCCCTACCAGCCCAGCCTCAAAGTGGACAAGGTTATTAGCTGCCACCGGTGTTGATTTCAGCTGCAGGACTACAAGGATCACCTGCAGGACAGAAACAGTGGCCCCTCAATCACCGTCTTCTCAGGCCTTGAGCGGTGCCTGGTACAGAAAAGAGGCTTGCAGGAAGATTCTAGAACGGAATGGGTGGGGAAGGGAAAGGCACACAGAGGCCTCGTGTGAGAAGCCGACTCTGAATTAAACAATGTGCATCTGGAGACAGCGTCACCTCAAATCCACCCCAGCTCCCTTCCCCAAATCTGGCCCCAGCCCACATTTCCCATCTTATCTCCTGCCACTTCCCTATATCCCCCCATGTACCCCAGGCTCTACCACCCCCCCGCACCCCATGGTCCTCCATATCTCTAGGCCATGCCCATGATGCTCTCCTCCTAGAATGGAAAACTTCTACTCACCTTTAGAGATTCAACCTAAAAATTTCCTCCTCTATGAGCCTTCCTGAAAGCCCCCAGGCCTCTCAGTCTGCCTCTCTCTGGGCACTCTACACTTGGGGTAAGCATACCTCTCTCCCCAGCAAGTAGGAAGACACTAGGGGGCTGGTACTGTGCTGCGGAGTAGGAGACATGGCTCCAGCAGGCAAGGGGGAGGGGAGGGAGGCAGGGAGACAGACGGGTGCCTGTGGCTCCCATGCAGTCTGCAGATACAAACAGCTCTGGCCAGACAACATTCCCCCACTGCACCCCCACCCCAGGCAGGGGTCTCTGCTCCAACCCTCTTGTTCCAGCAGGTGGGGCTAATGATGCTCCTAGGGCACCCCCCTCCCCTCCAGGAAGTCCTAGCAGTGGTCTCTGGGCTTCCTTGGCTCAGTCCTGATGGACCCGTGCTCCTGGCTGTGACCCCCTCCATGGGGAGCCAGCTGTCCTGCCCCCTTCACCTCCTTCATGGCACGCCTTCTAACACTGTCCCGGGAAGACCCCCATCCTCACCCCTAATAAGGTGGTTAATAAACCCCATTCCTGCCCTTGCAATAAGGGCAGGATATATTGGGGCTTCAGATCAGAACTATTTGACTAGGATTCACCACTTCCCTGTATTGGGGCTTCAGATCAGAACTGTATGACTAAGAGTGACCATTTCTTTACTCTTCACATTGTTTTAATTTCAGGAAATTTTGCATATAAGGGTCACAAACAAGTTCCAGGAGAACCGGTGCCAGACCACCAGATATGCACAGACAGATTGGAGAACTCATGCCAAGGAACTAAAAGACTCATATCAAGGAACAAAAAAGTACTGGACTTATGTCATATGTGATAGCCGAGCCCATTTTAGAAGTGAAGGGTCAGTCAGTCACTTCCTGCCAATTCCTAGCCCTGCCCCACAATGAATAATCGGCAAGGAATTGTGAATATGTATTACTTCCTGATTCTGCTTACCTAGCGGAACCACAAAAGCTGGCTCCCACCCAGTTTCAGGGAGCCATCTTGGCAACACAGGTCCCAGTGAGCTCCTTTACTTGGCCAACTAAATAAACATCTTCACTCTGCCTTAACAGCTGTGTCTGCTTTTCCATTCAGACAGGCTGCACCAAGCAGGGCATGGACCTGACCCAGTCCTATTCCTGTTCAGGCGGTTACACTAACATTTTCCCTAGTGACCTTACATACTGCATGGCTTCAGGCACCTTGAGGACACTGTTGGCTCCCAAATCTGACCCCCAGTTTTCTCGCCAGGGCCCCAGACCCCAACACCAATGCAATGTTGCCACCACACAGACTGCAAGCCCACTGTGCATCCAGCTTCAGGCTAGGCAAGAGACAAGGAGCCCACCCTTGCGGAGAAGACCAGCTTGTCCCTAAGCCCCAACACACACACAGGTGCTGTGGCCTATGTTTCCCCTACCACACCACCTGAGGTGATCGATGGCCTCTCGACCCTCTTCCTCCCCTCTGCTAGGGACAGGCCCCAGCCCTGGCCATAGGAGTGAGCACCAGACCTGTCTCCCAGGTGCTAACACTGATGTGAACACCAGGGAGATGAAGGGGCTGGAGGCAAGTTGCCTGACCGCAGCCCTGCCACAGGGGTTCCAGAGCTGTGGAGGTCCTGGGGCTGCTGTAAAGGACCCAGAGCTGCTGCAGAGGTCCCAGAGCTGCCACAGCCTGGCTGTCAGCCCCCTTGGACTCCATGAGCCACCCCAGCACCCCTTCCCGTGAAGAGAATCAGAGCTTTGGTCCTGGTCCCAGTTCTGGTCCTCATAGCTACCCCTCCATTCTGCCCCCTCACCCTGACTCCAGCCCCTCCCAGCTTTCCTCCCCAACCCACACCCACCACCAGGACTCACTCTGGTGCTGTGTGTTTTTAACTGCAGGCCACGACCCACAGGTGTATTAGGGAACCCATGAGAGGCCCGGTGAGTCAGAGCATGCCCCGTGTACACAGGAAGCGTTTCAGGACATGGGGTTTCAGGTATGCACATGCACAGGTATGGTGTGCTCCAGGTTAGAGGGTGAACGTATCTCACTGCGGGTTGTGACCACCAACAGATGAAAGCCCCAAGCCACCAGCCTTTTCTCTCCTCACACAGTCTCTGGGTTCACATCCTAACACCCCACATGCCGGCAGGCTCGTGCCATTCCTGACACCTGGAATTTCCTGTCCCCCAGCTCCCCTGTCAAAGCCCCATCCCTGGAGGGACCAGCTAGTGCCACCTCCCATTTGGTGCGTGCCAGAGTGTCCAAGAGAGAGGGCTTGGGTTTCTGTGCCCCACCCAGAGCAGGGCCCAGGTGTGCAGGGTGGCTGGCAGAGTACAGGCTCTGTCTACATGGATGCTGGTCTCCAGAGTGCTTCCACAGACCTCCCTGCAGAACCAGCAGCCATTCCACTCATAATCTCATGTTCTTTTCCACAGATCAGGGGGCTTGACAATGACATCAGGGCCTGGAGATGAAGCTCTCCTACCCCTGCTGCTCTAGGGCCTCCAGGGCCAACTCCATTTTGTCCATACCTGGCCAGGGCCCCCTCCCCAGCAGGCCCGTCAGGGGCCTCTTGGAGGAAGCAGAAGGAGCTGGATCTAGACCACAGCTGCCCTCCATCCTCAAAGCCCCACAGGGCGCCTCCTTCCCAGCCCACATTCTCCTGTTATAAAACTTCGAGTCCTCCTATGCCCTGACAACCTGTAACTCTGGGACCTATAAAATGGTGGGTTGGGGGGAGCTTGTCAGTCCCAGGAGACCCACCATCCCGGTGAAGACCTGAAAATAAAACAGGATACCCAAGCAATAAGGATTTATCTTTAATCAGAGGGAGCACAGATGACAGAGGCAGAGCCCAAGCCCCTAGGGCACAAACACGCGGAGGTCAGCATGGGAAGGTCTCAGACACAAGTGTCCTTCAGAGGGGATACATGCTGCAGAGGCCTGGCCAGCGAGCATCCAGGCAGGCCACGAGGGGCTCTCACACCTCAGCCCCCAGCCGCCCCAGAATCAGGTCAGAGCCAGAAGACAGATATGCAGGCCCCACATCGCTCCTGTGGAGACTCCAGCCCCTGGTTCCTCAACTCATCCAACTAGTGCCAGCTGTGCAATGTGACCCTCAGGGCCTCTTCACCAGGAGAGGTCAGGAATTCCACGCCAAGGAACAATGCTCACATGCTTTGAGCTGCTCACTTCTGTGGCCAGAAGCACTCTCCACCTGGGGCAGGCCGGGCCTGGGGCTGGAGATGGGGCTGAAGACGACTCAAGGTTGGGGCTGGAGATGGGGCTGGGGCTAGAGGTGGGCCTGGGGCTGGAGATGGGCCTGGGGCTGGAGATGGGCCTGGGGTTGGAGATGAGTTTGGAGCTTGGACTGGGAATGAGGCAGGAGAGGGCCCAGGGCAGGGGCTGAGTCAGGGCTGGGTGTGGGCCCCACCTGGAGGGGCTCAGAGGGCGGCAGCAGCAGTTGCTGTCCTCAGACACAAGCTCCAGCCTGGATCACGTTTCCTTCCACTGACTAGAAAAACAAAGTAAAGAGCTTGAATGCAAAGCTTGTATTCCAGCCAGGCCACAAGCTGTGGGCTGTGAGGGTATCATCCATAAGCCATGGAGTACGCCCAAGTGCAGACCCCAGTCTGTGGCCAGAGCACAGCACCCCACCGCGGTTTGCAAGATCTAGAGAATGGCTCACTCACCTCAGCTTGTCGCTGCTCCTGCTGCACCACAACACCAAACCGGCCATGGCCACTGTCAGCAGGATGGGTGCGGTGATGAGCGGGATGAGGATCTCATCTGGGGGGTCTTCCCAGTGTGTCCTCTCCACTGTGCAGTTGGAAAAGAACTGCCTGTGGATGCGGGTGATGAAGCCCTCGGCCAGGTGGTTGGGCCAATAGCAACCCACAGTGTTGGTCTCCACCTCGGTGCAGGCAGTGAAGATTTCATAGTACCTGCAGGCAAAGTGTGCATGAGGGGCAGTCCCCCCACCCAGGGTCTATCTGGGCAGGAACAGGGGCCAGAGGAAGATGAGAGTGGCTGGGATCTATCGTGGCCTGGCCACCCACTCTCAGTGCAGCCTTGGGAGGGTTCCCTCCACTTCTGGGACTTCATGTGAAGAAGTGGCACAGGATAAGCTGGACTGGAAGTGCCCTTGTGACAGCCATCCCATGACCTCTGAAGGGTCATCCATGCCATTGGAGTCATCCTCTAGTCCCCCCCAAGGAGCTCTCTGGGCATGGCCCTGCCCCCTGGACTTTCCTACGCCCGCATCGCTGCCCATGCTCCTGCCTCCTCTAGCCTCTGTTCAACAGTATTCTAAACCAAACCCATTGCTGTCGAAATGATTCAGGCTCACAGTGACCCTATAGGACAGAACAGTACTGCCCCATAGGGTTTCCAAGGCTGTAACCCTCATGGAAGTAGACTGTCACATCTTTTTCTCACAGAGCGGCTGGTGAGTTTGAACTGCCAACATTTGGTTAGCAGCCAAGCACTTAACCATTGTGCCACCAGGGGATCCTTAACCACATACTATTCAGCCTTAAATGATTCCTTGTTCCCAGAACCTGAGGTCCCACGGGCCCCTTGCCCAACCCTCATGCCCCCACCATGTTTGGGTTATTTATGCCTGAGGCTCACTCCCAGAGTCCCTCCACATCACCCAGGTAGGCCCAGCAGACACACCAGGCCAAGCTTCTCGGAGGGACCCAGGTTTCTGCTAAACATAATGACAACTTCCTAACTGCCAGCTGTACCTGAGCTGGCTGTTACCTTCCAGAATGGTCTGGAGACTGGCATCTGCTGAGTCACCACCCAGCTCAGCCCAAGGCCAGCACTGCCCAGCTGCCTGGCCAGGACTGGCCACAGGACAGAGGTGGGGGCGTGCAGCTACCCCTCCCCTCCTGGACAGAAGAGCTATAATAGGGCAGTCCTGTGGCCCTGTGAACCCTCCTTCTTTCTGGACTCTGGCTGCCCCAGAGAAGTAGCCCTTGTGCTGACCCACAAACAGGAAGGAGCCACTTCCCTTCAAGGAGCTTCCTGTACAGAGCATCTGTCTGCCTTTTTCCCACAAGAATCAGAAAGGATGTAGGAAATGGGGAGTGGCAGACTCCCCTGTCTCAGTGTCCTCCTAATGTCCATCCCTCCCTCGGAAGGGCCCAGGTGGACCCAGGCCAAGTCTCCAGCCAGACTCCTGACAGAGTCCATGCTTGTTCTCAGGCCCACATCTCTGCTCTTCCATGTAACTCCATCAAGAGCCAACTCCCGGCATAAAAAAGCCAGACAAAGGTAACGGTCTCAAACCTGTGTCCACAGCAGTGTCTCCTGGGCCTGAGGCATGGTCCAGCAGGTTTCTGCTAAACGTAATGACAACTTCCTAACAGCCAGCTGTACCTGAGCTGGCTGCCACCTTCCAGGATGCTCTGGAGACTGGCATCTGCTAAGCCACCATCCAGCTCAGCCCAAGGCCAGCACTGCCCAGCTGCCTGGCCAAGACTGGCCACAGGACAGATGTAAAGGGGGTAGGCTACCCCTCCCCTTCTGGACAGAAGGGCTGTAATAGGGCCCTATTACATGTTCTATTACATGTCTCCCAGGCTCCTGGGACCACAGCACCTCAACACCACATGTCCACAGACAAACCCATCATCTCCTCCAAACCTGCTCTTCCTATAGGGCCATAACTCAGTGACCCAGAGTGACCCCACTGCCCACTCCACCCCCAGCCCCTGATCCAGGAACCCCGAAGCCTCTAGCATATCACTCTTCCTGGCCATGCAAAGGCCTTTGGCTTTTGAAAGTCTTCAGCATCTGCTTGTAACCATGATTCTTGGTAACTCCCATACTGCCTGCCAAGCCTTCTCAGGGTACTGTTATCCCAGGAATGCACCTGACAACCATCAGCCCAGGTCTCAGGTGAGGCTGAGACCCCCAGAGTCGACCCCCAAGTTTAGAGCAGACAGATCCTGGGGAACAGTGGGGGTAGGGGTGGAAGTCACCTTTGATCTCCACACCCCACTCCTGTCAGCTGGGACACCACAGGGCAGGGGCTATTCTAGAAGACAGTATGGAAAAGTGGTTTAGGGCTTAGGATTAGAGACAAAGTGACTGGGTTCCTCCAATTCCAGCTAGGTCAGTAGCCATTTTGTGACTTAGCATATTACTTAACATCCCTGGGGCCTCAGTTGCTTCATCTGTAAATGGGGTTAATAATGTTCACCCAACCAGGTGGTTGAGAGGACAAGGGTGTTTGTGTCTAATAGGGCACCTAACAGGGCCTAGAACAGGGTGGGCACTCAGGGATCACAGCTGCACACAGGGCACACAGGGCACACAGCTGCCGTGTGCCGGAAGTGCTGGCAAGGCTCTGGAGATCAGTTCACTGGGCCACATGTAAACATACACACAGCTGGCTTCTCTCAACGAAGCTGGAAACAGGCTACATATACAATAGCAAATGCTTTTCTGAGTAAAGACACCAGAAAGTCAGACAACTGGGTCCATGGCAGAAAGTTACAAAAGGCCAGAGCTAAAAGGGGTCTAAGGTGTGCTCGTCAGGGGAGCTCTCCTACACATGGGCCTTCTGCAGTACACTAGGTGGGGAGTGGGGGGATAGTAAATTGCCTGGCAGTCACAAAATGCTCACCATCCAGTAGTAAGAAAATCATCTATTCCATCTCCTACTCCCCTCCCATCTTACAGAAGAGGAAAGAGGCCCAGCAAGGGCAGGCCCAAGGCCACTGGGCTCACAGTCTGCACACCAAGGCTTCCTAGCTTCCCCTAGCTGCACAGCAGGAGGATGAAATCAGTGCACAAGTTTTAACACATGACCTCTAACCCCTGTTACCTTACCAACCTCCTTTCAGGTGGAATACAAAATCTGGGGATTATTAATAAGGACAACTATTTGCACATTATCTTTTCTCAAGGGCCCCTGGGGCACCCGGGCCCTGTGGCCTCCTGCTTCAGTCCGGTTCTGGGAACCACTCTCCCTCCCTCCAGCTCTAGGTGTCAGCACACAGCTTAGAGAATGTGAGCCCACAGCCTGCTCAGAACAGATGAGCATCAGCATCACCCCCAATCACAACTCCCTCTCCCCACCCAGGTAACACTGGCTGATTTCTACATGATGTCTGTACATGTGTTCCTAAGCAATAGAATGTCTCTTCTGGAAGCCTCAGTTGCATTCACTGCCTTAAGTGGGTAAGGAAGGAGCCGGAGTACTGCTGTTGGGTGGAGGCTCCCAGGAGAGGACATGCTTTGGTTGCCGTGGGGGGTGACAAGAGCCCTTCTGCGAAGCCATGCCAGGCCACAGAGGAGTTTAAGCAGTGGGCTCATCCCATCACCTGGCAGGGCTGTCTCGTGGACCAGCTAGGACACTGCCCAGTGCTGTGCCATCTCCATGATTGATTGCATTGTGATCCATAGTTTTCATCAGCTGAATTTCAGGAGTAGATCACCAGCCTTTCTTCCTGGTCGATCTTAGTCTATAATTTCCACTGCAACCTATTCAGCGTCATACTAACAGCCAAGCCTCCGCTGACAGACAAGTGGTGGCTGTGCATGAGGTGCATTAAATTGAACCCAGGTCTCCAACATGGAAGGACAATGAACCAATAAATCACCAATGCCCCCATGATCTTTTACCTAGCATCTGTTTTTTGTCTCCCTGGACACAGGTAGCAGTTTTCTTTACTTCTAGGTCCCCTCGCTGGGCTGGGTGAACCCTCTCAGTCTGCAGGCTCCCACCCTCAGCTCTACAAAAGCTCCCTGAATTACTCCACTCACAACAACTCCTCAATTTTCCCTGATCTCTCTCTTTCTAGAATTCCCGCTACTTACAAGGCCACCCTTCTAATTGCCTTGTCTTCTTCTTCTACTTCTTTGTCTTTTTGCTTTATTTTCTAGGGGATTTCCTCAATGTGTCTCCTCCAACTCTTGCATTCAGTTTTTTTATTTCTGTTTTTAATTTTCAAGGGCACTTCTTTGTCTCTGAGTGCTTCTTTTTCATAACAGCCTGTTCTTGTTTCAGGGTGTGGTATTTCATCTCTCTGAAAATATTAGCTAGGATTTTGAAGGCTATCTTCTTGCTACACAGTCTCCTCTTGCCTGGTTCTGTTGTCTTGTCTCTATCTTCTGTGTCAGAGGTCTTTGTCAGATATCCAGCAGCCCCAGGAGTGGAGATCAAGAGCTGGTGGAGTGCTGAGTCTGCTAGACCTTCTGGGGGCACTGCCAGCTTCGATGAAAGCCCAAAATGAACAACTGTATAGAAAACACGGCAGAGAAACCATGCGGAGAGCCATCGAGGACAGGAAGCCAGGCCTGGGGTGCAGAAGAGAAAGGGCTCCAGCTGCCTTGGCAAACCCAGGGTCTAGGAGGCTTTGGACCATGGGACTCCAGGCAGTATCGTAACTGATGAGCAGAGTGACCAAGGCAAACTGGGGAAGTCCTGGGCAGGGACCAGTGTGGGAAAGGGCACGGTGTGGGTGGGCAGCAAGGCAAGGGCAGGTCCAGCCCATCGGGGATTCCCAAGGAAACATTAGCTTCAATGCCAACAGTGATCACAAGGAGATAAAAACCTTGGGCTCCCTGAGAACTTGGAACCTCCTCAATAAGTTATTGCCCCACTACACCAAGGAAAGACTGGTGAATTCGGCTTCTTCAAGATTTTTTGGCCACCAACTGCAGTTCCCTCCAGCATAGTACATTGAAGACTGGCACAAGGAGACCAGCCAGCGCAACCCCATTCCAAAAGGGAAGTGGGCATTAGCGAGGGCACCCACAACAGGCTGCAGGTGAGGAGCAGCCTGGCGTTCCTTTTTGCATTGCTAGAATGTAGTGCTGGGGAAAGGCTGGGCAGTGGGGAGGGGTACCAAAAGGCCTTCCTGGACAGGGCACTCACACAATGAACTCTGACAAGTTGCACCACTTCCAGATGTCCAGCTCCTGCATCACGTCTGCGAAGGCCTTCCCGCAGCGGGGCAGCTTCTCCATCATGCGTGTCTCATCGCAGCCATCCACTCGGGGACATGAACCTATACAGAGAGGGCAGCATGAGAATCCCACTGAGGCCCACCAGGCCAGCCTGCAAGTTGGTTGGAGGCCAAGATGCCACCATCTGGGAACGACTACAAGAGCAGTTCCCCAAGGGCTGCCTGAGGGGTAGGCTGGAGTCTTCCTACCTCAGCCCTAGTTTTAGGCCAAGGAGAGGTTGGAATCACAGCAGAAAGGAGGATATGGCCTATGGGCATGTCCCATAAAGACAAGAAGACAAGCAGAAAGTCTGCGTCTGCAGGCCCAATGGAGCATGAGAGGAAGAGCAGGGGGGAGGTGAGGAGAGGAAGGGAGAAAGAACAGAGGGGGAGGAAGGGGGATAGAGGGAGAAAGACGAGAGGGGGGAGGGAGTGAGAAAGTGAGAGGGAAGGAGAGGGAGGGAGAAAGGGCAGAAGAGGTGAAAGGGGAGGTAGGGAGGAGGAAGGGAGAGAAGAAGACTAGAGGGAGGGAGAAATAGGAGGAGGAGGGAGGGAAGGCTGAGGGAGGGAAGGGGGAGGCCTGAGCCAAAGTCCTCAAGAGGTGAGGACGGCCAAGGCAGAAGCTCCAGGTGGCGGGGGGGGTGGGTTCCCTTTGTGACTGTCCAAACTTAAAAGTTCCAAATCTAGCCTAACAGCACTTAGACAGGCCTTCGGGGCTCACCTAGACCCACGCTTTTGTCCTGCTGGGTGGGGTAAGGACAAGGAGAACCCCAAGTTCCCAGTATCTCTGGGAAGCCTGTGTGGGTACCTTCCTTCACTATGGGTAATTGTTGTATCACCCAAAATACATGTTGTAAATCCTAAACCCCTGTACCTGTGTATTGGGAATAGGGCTTTCTTTGTCATGTTAGTGAGACCATGTCAGTGTAAAGTGTCTTAAATCAATCACCTTTGAGATATAAAAGGAGCATATTAGGCACAAACATAGGGGAAGATACAGGCCACATAAAGATTGCCAAGGAACCAAAGAACAGAAGCTGAAAAGAGACAAGAGACCTGACAGAAAGAAAAAGCCTTCCCCTAGGGCCAGCACTCTGAATTTGAACTTCTAGCCTCATAATGTTTGTTAAAGCCATCCACGTGTGTGTGTATTGTTGTTGTTATAGCAGCACTAAGAAACTACAACTGTAATTACAATGAATGTAAATGGACTAAATGCCTTAATCAAAAGGCAGAGGGTGGTAGATGGATTAAAAAAAAAAAAAAAAAAAAAAGCATGACCCAACTATACGTTGTGTACAAAGGACATACTTTAGGCCCAAGGATACAAATAGGCTGAAAGTAAATGGGTGGGAAAAAAATGTCCCATGCAAATAGTAATCAAAAGAGAGACAGCATGGCGATTTCAATACCATGGGCAAAGAGGATGAGGGGGAAGAGGAGGATCATTGCTTAGGGAACACTGATCTGTTAGAAAACAAAAAACCAAACTCACTGCTGTCAAGTCAATTCTGACTCATAGGCACCCTATAGGACAGAGTAGAACTGCCCCATAGAGTTCCCAAGGAGCACCTGGTGAATTCAAACTGCAGACCTTTTGGTTAGCAGCCATAGCTCTTAACCACTATGCTGCCAGGGTTTCCAATCTTCTGTTATAGATAATGGAAAATTTTGGAAATGGATAGTGGTAATGATTATACAACACGATGAATGTGATTAATGTCACTGAATTGTACATTGAAAAAATGTTGAAATGGCTATTTTCTTGTTATATATATACACTCACCACAATAAAAAATACAAATTAAAAAATAATCTTGTGAAAATATGAAAATAAAACATTTTTAAATTTTTTTTGAAGATGTTGAAATGGGAGGGAGGATGCTTCTGGCAATCCCTCTTACACCAAAGACCAAAAAAATCAAGCAAAACAATTATATTTACGACAAGGTAGGACCCCTGAAAATCATAGGCAAAGTTAGAAAATGGACTGAGTGGCAGGGAGAGAGAGAGATCGTTCAGAAGTGGAGTGGAGTTGCCGGACCTGAATCATGGGGAGCCCTCAGGCACCATTCCCAGAAGTGGCTGCAGTGGGCTGGTGGTAGCATTCAGCCGCAGTTTTCTCAGGGAGAAGCAGCCAGCTGCACAACTTACTCAGACCTCCAGAACCAGAGAAGAATGGCGCTTTCAGCAAAAGCTAAGTACTTGCGGATATTTTACCGTACCATCCGACCCCAAGCCAGCTTCAGTGGCTATTGATTTCCCTGGACCTAGGATAGCCCCATTTGAGCACCCTGAGTCATGCTCCCAGACTTGCAGAAGGAATAAATTTATGAAAGGGGGAAAAAACAATTTGCCAGCTCCACTAACCTGGGGAGCTCAGGACAGAAGCGGCTCCTGTCCAGGCATAAATGGTCAATGGACTTTGAATACCTTCCCCTCTGCATGGACCTGTATGGGCCTATTCCAGGAGAATAGGCCCTTGCTGGCAGACTGCAACTGTTTAAGCTGTGCAGTGGAAAGGAGGGTGTTTGATATTTGATATGGCTTTGCCTGTTAAATAGGGTCCTCACCTTCCCACATCAGGGCCCTAAGGACCGGTGGCTCCACTCAGGTCACCCAGCCACCCATGACAGGGTTCCAAGGATAACTGATACCTCCCAGTCCTTACAACCAAAAGCATTGGGTGCCCATGGTCCCTCTGCAGAACCCACCCATCTGTACACTCTAGGGAAAATGGATGCGCCTTCCTCAGAGACACTTGGGGGATGGTCCTCAGCCTCCTGCATTGTTCAGAGCATGACTCCCTGCTGCAACCAGACACTGGCACCTACACCAATGACCCCTTCCCCTCTAAGAATTTAGGACAAAGCCTGTACCACACACTTGATGACCAGCTACCTGGTTACCTGAGCTGAAACCACACAAGAAAAGTGAATGGACTCATAGGCTTATATACCTGATAACAGCTCTAGCCATCTGGTGACAGGACGTCAGAGCCCCAAAGGCAAAAATAATCCAGCTGGCTCACTGAAGCAACGCATTTGGGCATATCAAAACAAAACAAAGCAAGAAACTACAATACAATAAGCAAACATAAAATAAATTAATACAATAAATTATAGATGGCTCAGAAACAACAATTGATATCAAACAACATAAAGAAACAAACCATGATCACTTCAACAATCTCTTGAAACAGAGAATCAAAGTGTCTTCTGGACGGAAGTGCCTTCCTGGGATTACCAGATGCAGAATTCAAAAGATTAATATACAGAACTCGTCAAGACATAGGAAGGAGATCAGGCAATATGGAGAGCAAGCCAAGGAACACACAGAAAAAACAGTTGAAGAAATGAAACAGGTTCTTCAAGAACATAAGGAAAAATTTAATAAGCTGCAAGAATCCATATAGAGACAGCAATCAGAAGTTCAGAAGATTAACAATAAAATTACAGAATTAGACAACACAGTAGAAAGTCAGAGGAGTAGAATCGAGCCAGTGGAAGACACAATTGGTAACCATAAAGATACTAAGCACTTGGCACCAATATATTTGAAGAAAAATCAGATAAAAGAATTTTAAAAAATGAAGAAACCTTAAGAATCATGTGAGACTCTATCAAGAGAAATAACCTAAGAGTGATTTTAGTGCCAGAACATGGAGGGAAAACAGAAAATACAGAGAGAATTGTTGAAGATTTGTTGGCAGAAAACTTCCCTGATATCATGAAAGACGAGAAAATATCAATCCAAGATGCTCATCGAACTCCACATAAGGTAGATTTTAAAAGAAAGTCACCAAGACATACTATAATGAAACTTGCCAAAACCAAAGATAAAGAGAAAATTTTAAGAGCAGCTAGGGATAAACAAAAAGTCACCTACAAAGGACAGTGAATAACAATAAGCTCAGATTACTTGGCAGAAACCATGCAGGCAAGAAGGCGAGGGGATGACTTATATAAAAAATAAACTGAAGGAAGAAAATTGCCAGCCAAGAATTATATATCCAGCAAAATTGTCTCTCAAATATGAAGGTGAAATTAGGACATTTCCAGATGAACAGAAGTTTAGAGATTTTGTAAAAACCAAATCGAAACTACAAGAAATACAAAAGGGAGTTCTTTGGTTAGAAAATCAATAATATCAGGTACCAACCTAAGAGTAGAACACTGGACAAGGCAATGAGATGTCAATCCAGACAGGGAGATCACAAAAATAAATCAAGATAAAAAAAACACTCAAAACAGGGAAACAGCTATGTCATTATGTAAAAAAAGGCCACATTAAAATAATAAAGAGGGACTAAGAAATCTAGTCCTAGATCTTCCATATGGAAAGGAATACAAGATGACATAAAGAAATAAAAGTCCAGTTTAAACTTAGAAAAATAGGTGTAAATATCAAGGTAACCACAAAGGAGACTAACAATCCAACTCATCAAAACAAGATACAAGAAAAAAATAGAGACTCAGCAGAAACAAAATGAACAACGAATAAGAGGAAAAGACAATATATAAACTACTCAGCAAAGAAATTAAATGGGAAAAAGAAACTGTCAACAACACACAAAAAAAGACATCAAAATGACAACACTAAACTCACACCTATCCATAATTATGCTGAATGTTAATGGTCTAAACGCACCAATAAAGAGACAGAGAGTAGCAGAATGGAGAAAAAAAACATGATCCATCCATATGCTGCCTACAAGAGACATACCTTAGACTTAGAGACACAAACTAAAACTCAAGGATGGAAAAATATACATAAGCAAACAACAATCAAAAAAGAGCAGGAGTGGCAATATTAATTTCTGACAAAATAGACTTTAAAGTTAAATCCACCACAAAGGATAAGGAAAGACACTATACATTGATTAAAGGGACAATATACCAAGAAGATACAACCATATTAAATATTTATGCACCCAATGACAGGGCTGCAAGATACATAAAACACACTCTAACAGCATTGAAAAGTGAAACAGACAGCTCCACAATTATACTAGGAGACTTCAACACACCACTTTCGGTGAAGGACAGGACATCCAGAAAGAAGCTCAATAAAGACATGGAAGATCTAAATGCCACAATCCACCAACTCAACCTTATAGACATATACAGAACACTCCACCCAACAGCAACCGAGCATACTTTCTTTTCTAGTGCACATGGAACATTCTCTAGAATAGACCATATATAAAGCAAGCCTTAGCAGAATCCAAAACATCAAAATATTACAAAGCATCTTCTTTGAACATAAGGCCATAAAGGTGAAAATCAATAACAGAAAAGCAGGGAAAAGAAATCAAACACTTGGAAACTGCTCAAAAAAGACTGGGTTATAGAAGACATTAAGGGTGGAATAAAGAAATTTATAGAATCCAATGAGAATGAAAACACTTCCTATCAGAACCTTTGGGACACAGCAAAAGCAGTGCTCAGAGGTCAATTTATATCAATAAATGCATACACCCAAAAAGAAGGGCCAAAATCAAAGAGTTATCCCTACAACTTGAACAAATAGAAAGAGAGCAACGAAAGAAACCTTCAAGCACTACAAGAAAGGAAATAATAAAAATTAGAACAGAACTAAATGAAAAAGAAAACAGAAAAACAATTGAAAGAGTTAACAAGACCAAAAGCTGGTTCTTTGAAAAAATTTAAAAAATTGATAAACCATTGGCCAACTTGACAAAAGAAAAACAGGAGAGGAAGCAAATAACCCGAATAAGAGATGAGATGGGGGATATTACAACAGACCCAACTGAAATTAAAAGAATCATAGCACATTACTATGAAAAATTCTATTCTAACAAATTTGAAAATCTAGAAGAAATGGATTAATTCCTAGAAACACACTACCTACATAAACCAACATAAACAGAGGTAGAACAACTAAATAGACCCATAACAAAAGAAGAGATTGAAAAGGTAATCAAAAAACTCCCAAGAAAAAAAAGCCCTGGCCCAGACGGCTTCACTGCAGAGTTCTACCAAACTTTCAGTGAAGAATTAACACCATTACTACTAAAGGTATTTCAGAGCATAGAAAAGGATGGAATACTCCCAAACTCATTTTATGGAGCCACCATATCCCTGATGCCAAAACCAGGCAAAGACATCACAAAAAAAGAAAATTACAGACCTATATCCTGTTTGAACTTAGATGCAAAAATCCCCAACAAAATTCTAGCCAATAGAATTCAACAACGTATCAAAAAAATAATTCACCATGACCAAGTGGGATTCATACCAGCTCTGCAGGGATGGTTTAACATTAGAAAAACAATCAATGTAACCCATCATATAAATAAAACAAAAGACAAGAACCACATGATTTTATCAATTGATGCAGAAAAGGCATTTGACAAAGTTCAACACTCATTCATGAAAAAAACCTCTCAGCAAAATAGGAATAAAAGGAAAATTCCTCAACATAATAAAGGGCATTTATACAAGGCCAACAGCCAACATCACCCTAAATGGAGAGAGTCTGAAAGGATTCTCCTTGAGATCGGGAACCAGACAAGGATGCCCTTTATCACCATCTTATTCAACATTGTGCTGGAGGTCCTAGCCAGAGCAATTAGGCTAAATAAAGAAATAAAGGGCATCAAGACTGGTAAAGAAGAAGTAAAAAAAAGTATGTCTACTTGCAGATGACATGATCTTATGCACAGAAGAGCCTAAAAACTCCTCAAGAAAACCACTGAAACTAATAGTTCAGCAGAGTATCAGGATACAAGATGAACATAAAAAAATCAGTTGGATTCCAACACCAACAAAAAGAACATCAAAGAGGAAATCACCAAATCAATACCATTTACAATAGCCCCCAAGAAGATAAAATAGGAATAAATCTTACCAGAAATGTAAACGACCTATACACAGAAAACTACAAGACACGATTGCAAAAAACCAAAAAAGACCTACGTAAGCGGAAAAACGTAACTTGATCATGGATAGGAAGACTTAACATTGTAAAATGTCTATTTTACCAAAAGCATTCTATTAATACAATGCAATTCCGATCCAAATTCCAACGACATTTTTTAATGAGATAGAGAAACAAATCACCAACTTCATATGGAAGAAAGAAGCCCCAGACAAGTAAAGCATTACTGAAAAAGAAGAACAAAGTGGGAGGCCTCACTCTACCTGATTTTAGAAGCTATTATACCGCCACAGTAGTCAAAACAGCCTGGTACTGGTACAACAACAGATACGTAAACCAATGGAACAGAATTGGGAATCCAGACATAAATCCATCCACATATGAGTAGTTGATATTTTAAAAAGACCCAGCCAGTTAAATTGGGTAAAGACAGTCTTTTTAAGAAATGGTGCTGGCATAACTGGATATCCATCTGCAAAAAAATGAAACAAGACCCATACCTCACACCATGCACAAAAACTAACTCAAAATGGGTAAAAGTCTTAAATATAAAATCTAAAACAATAAAGATCATGGAAGAAAAAATAGGGACAAAGCTAGGAGCCCTAATACTTGGCATAAACAGTATACAAAACATTACTAACAATGCAGAAGAGAAACTAGATAACTTGGGAGCTGCTAAAAATCAAACACCTATGCTCATCCAAAAACTTCACCAAAAGAATAAAAAGATTACCTACATACTGGAAAAGTTTTTAGCTATGACATTTCCGATCAGCGTCTTATCTCTAAAATCTACATGATACTGCAAAAACTCAACTACGAAAAGACAACCCAATTTAAAAATGGACAAAGGAAATGAACAGACACTTCACTAAAGAAGACATTCAGGTTGCTAACAGTTGCATGACGAAATGTTCACGATCATTAGCCATTAGAGAAATGCAAATCAAAACTACAATGAGGTTCCATCTCACTCCAACAAAGCTAGCATTAATCCAAAAAACACAAAATAATAAATGTTGGAGAGGTTGTGGAGAGACTGGAACACTTATACACTGCTACTGGGAATGGAAAATGGTATAACCACTTTGGAAATCGATTTGGCACTTCCTTAAAAAACTAGAACTACCATATGATCCAGCAGTCTCACTCCTTGGAATATATCCTAGAGAAATGGGAGCCTTTACACAAACAGATATATGGACACCCATGCTCATTGCAGCACTGTTTACAATACAAAAAAGATGGAAGCATCCAAGGTGTCCATCAATGAATGAATGGATAAGTTATGGTATATTCACACAATGGAATACTTGTTGTTATTGTTAGGTGCTGTCGAGTCGGTTCCAGCTCACAGTGACCCTATGCGCAACAGAATGAAACACTGCCCAGTCCTGTGCCATCCTTACAATCGTTGTTATGCTTGACCCCATTGTTGCGGCCACTATGTCAATCCATCTTGTTGAGGGTCTTCCTCTTTTCTGCTGACCCTGTACTCTGCCAAGCATGATCTCCTTCTCCAGAGACTGACCCCTCCGGACAACATGTCCAAAGTATGTAAGATACAGTCTCGCCATCCTTGCCTCTAAGGAGCAGTCTGGTTGTACTTCTTTCAAGATAGATTTATTCATTCCTCTGGCAGTCCACGGTATATTCAATATTCTTCGCCAACGCCACAATTCAAAGGCGTCAATTCCTCTTCGGTCTTCCTTATTCGTTGTCCAGATTTCACATGCATATGATGCGATTGAAAATACCATGGCTTGGGTCAGGCGCACCTCAGTCTTCAAGGTGACGTCTTTGCTCTTCAACACTTTGAAGAGGTCCTTTGCAGGAGATATACCCAATGCAACGTGTCTTTGATTTCTTGACTACTGCTTCCATGGCAGTTGATTGTGGATCCAAGCAAAATGAAATCCTTGACAGCTTCAATCTTTTCTCCATTTATCATGATGTTGCTCATTGGTCCAGTTGTGAGGATTTTTGTTTTCTTTATGTTGAGGTGTAATCCATACTGAAGGCTGTGGTCTTTGATCTTCATTAGTAAGTGCTTCAAGTCCTCTTCACTTTCAGCAAGCAGGGTTGTGTCATCTGCATAACGCAGGTTGTTAATGAGTCTTCCTCCAATCCTGATGACCCATTCTTCTTCATATAGACCAGCTTCTCAGATTATTTGTTCAGCATACAGATTAAATAGGTATGGTGAAAGAATACAACCCTGGCGCACACCTTTCCTGACTTTAAACCAATCAGTATCCCGTTGTTCTGTCCGAACAATTGCCTCTTGATCTATGTAAAGGTTCCTCATGAGCACAATTAAGTGTCCTGGAATTCCCATCTTCGCAATGTTACCCATAATTTGTTATGACCCACACAGTCGAATGCCTTTGCATAGTCAATAAAACACAGGTAAACATCCTTCTGGTATTCTCTGCTTTCAGCCAGGATCCATCTGACATCAGCAATGATATCCCTGGTTCCACATCCTCTTCTGAAACCGGCCTGAATTTCTGGCAGTTCCCTGTCGATATACTGCTACAGCCATTTTTGAATGATCTTCAGCAACATTTTGCTTGTGTGTGATATTAATGATATTGTTCTATAATGTCCACATTTGGTAGGATCACCTTTCTTGGGAATAGGCATAAATATGGATCTCTTCCACTCAGTTGGCCAGGAAGCTGTCTTCCATATTTCTTGGCATAGACAAGTGAGCACCTCCAGCGCTGCATCTGTTTGTTGAAACATCTCAATTGATATTCCATCAATTTCTGGAGCCTTGTTTTTCGCCAATGCCTTCAGAGAAGCTTGGACTTCTTCCTTCAGTGCCATCGGTTCCCAATCATATGCTACCTCTCGAAATGGTTGAACATCGACTAATTATTTTTGGTATAATGACTCTGTGTATTCCTTCCATCTTCTTTTGATGCTTCCTGTGTCATTTAATATTTTCCCCATAGAATCCTTCACTGTTGCAACTCGAGTCTTGAATTTTTTCTTCAGTTCTTTCAGCTTGAGAAACACCGAGTATGCTCTTCCCTTCTGGTTTTCCATCTCCAGCTCTTTGCATATGTCATTATAATACTTTATTTTATCTTCTCAAGAGGTCCTTTGAAATCTTCTGTTCAGTTCCTTTACTTCATCAATTCTTCCTTCTGCTTTAGCTGCTCGACTTTCGAGAACAAGTTTCAGAGTCTCCTCTGACATCTATCTTGGTCTTTTCTTTCTTTCCTGTCTTTTCAGTGACCTCTTGCTTTCTTCATGTATGATGTCCTTGATGTCATTCCACAACTCATCTGGTCTTTGGTCACCAGTGTGCAATGCGTCAAATCTGTTCTTGAGATGGCCTCTAAATTCAGGTGGGATATACTCAAGGTGATATTTTGGCTCTCGTGGACTTGCTCTGATTTTCTTCAGTTTCAGCTTGAACTTGTATATGAGCAATTGATGGTCTGTTCCACAGTCGGCCCCTGGCCTTGTTCTGACTGATGATATTGAGCTTTTCCATTGTCTCTTTCCACAGATTTAGCCAATTTTATTTCTGTGTGTTTCATCTGGTGAGGTCCATGTGTATAGTTGCTGTTTATGTTGGTGAAAGAAGGTATTTGCAATGAAGAAGTTGTTGGTCTTGCAAAATTCTATCGTTCGATCTCCGGCATTGTGTCTACCACCAAGGCTATATTTTCCAACTACTGATCTTTTTGCTTTGTTTCCAACTTTCACATTAAAATCACCAGTAATTATCAATGCATCTTGACTGCATGTTCGATCAATTTCAGACTGCAGCAGCTGATAAAAAACTTCTATTTCTTCATCTTTGGCCCTTGTGGTTGGTGAGTATATTTGAATAGTAGTCATATCAACTGGTTTTCCTTGTAGGCATATGGATATTATCCTATCACTGACAGCATTGTACTGCAGGATAGATATTGAAATGCTCTTATTGATGATGAATGCAACACCATTCCTCTTTAAGCTGTCATTCCCAGCATAGTAGACTATATGATTGTCCGATTCAAAATGGCCAATACCAGTCCATTTCAGTTCACTAGTGCCTAGGATATTGATATTTATCCGTTCCATTTCATTTTTGAGGATTTCTAATTTTCATAGGTTGGTACTTCGTACATTCTAGGTTCCAATTATTAATGGATGTTTGCAGCTGTTTCTTCTCATTTTGAGTCACGCCATATTAGCAAATGAAGGTCCCGAAAGCTTTGCTCCATCCACGTCATTAAGGTTGACTCTACTTTGAGGAGGCAGCTCTTCCCCAGTCATCTTTTGAGCACCTTCCAACCTGGGGGGCTCATCTTCTGGCACTATATTAGACACCGTTCTGCTGCTATTCATAAGGTTTTCACTAGCTAATACTTTTCAGAAGTAGACTGCCAGGTCCTTCTTCCTAGCCTGTCTTAGTCTGGAAGCTCAGCTGAAACCTGTCCTCCATAGGTGACCCTGCTGGTATCTGAATACCGGTGGCATAGCTACCAACATCTCAGCAACACGCAAGCCCCCACAGTACGACAAACTGACAGACACATGGGGAAGTGGAACACTACACTTCAGCAAAGAACAATGATGAGTCCATGAAACATTTCAAAATGTGGAGGAATCTGGAAGGCATCATGCTGAGTGAAATTAGTCAACTGCAAAAGGACAAACTTTGTATAAGACCACTATTATAAGAACTTGAGAAATAGTTTAAACAGAGAAGAGAATATTCTTTGATGGTTATGGGGGGGAGAGGGGAGGAATGAAGAGGAGTTTTCACTAATTAGATAGTAGATGCGAACTCTTTTAGGTGAAGGGAAAGACAACAACACACAATACAGGAGAGGTCAGCACGACTGGACTAAACCAAAAGCAAAGAAGTTTCCTGAATAAACTGAATGTTTTGAAGGCCAGCGTACCAGGGGTGGGAGTTTGGGGACCATGGTTTCAGAGGACATTTAAGTCAATTGGCATAATAAAATCTATTAAGAAAACACTCTGCATCCCACTTTGGAGAGTGGCGTCTGGGGTCTTAAACGCTAGCAAGCAGCCATCTGAGATGCATCAATTGGTCTGAACCCACCTGGAGAAAAGGAGAATGAAGAACACCAAAGACACAGGTTAATTATGAGCCCAAAAGACAGAAAGGGCCACATAAACCAGAGACTACATTATCCTGAGACCAGAGGAACTAGATGGTGCCTGGCTACAGTTGATGACTGCCCTGACAGGGAACACAAGAGACAACCCCTCAGGGAGCAGGATAGCAGTGGGATGCAAACCCCAAATTCTTGTAAAAACACCAGACTTAATGGTCTGACTGAGACTAGGACCCCTGAGGTCATGGTCCCCAGACCTTCTGTTAGCCCAGGACAGGAAGCATTCCTAAAGCTAACTCTTCAGACAGGGTTTGGACTGGACTATGGGATAGACAATAATACTGGTGAAGAATGAGCTTCTTGGATCAAGTAGACACATGAGACTATGTTGGTATCTCCTGTTTGAAGGGAGGATGAGAGGGTAGAGGGGGTCAGAGGCTGGCAAAATGGACACGAAAAGAGAGAATGAAGGGAGGGATTGTGCTGTCTCATTGAGGGGAGAGCAACTGGGAGTATATAGCAGGGTGTTTATGGGTTTTTGTGTGAGAGTCTGACTTGATTTGTAAACTTTCACTTAAAGCACCATAAAAATTGAAAAAAAAAGATGTTAAAATTATAGATGTTTTGTTACACATATATGAAGCATTAGTGGTTCAGTGGTAGAATTCTCACCTTTCATGCAGGAGAACTGGGCTTGATTCCCAGCCAATGAACCTCATGCATAGCCACTAGCCATCTGTCAGTGGAGGACTGTATGTTGTTATGCCTAAACATGTTTCAGCGAAGCTTCCAGATTAAGATGGAGTAGGAAGAAATGCCTGGCAATCAGTTTCCAAATATCAGCCAGTGAAAACCCTGTAGATCACAATGATCCAAACCACAACCAACCTTGGGACAGGACCAGGCAGCATTTCATTCCATTGTACATGAGGTCACCATGAGTTGGGCACCAACTCAACAGCAGTTGACAACAACACACCATCTTGTAAAATTCTAATGTTCAACAAAAAAATCACAAGGCACACAAATAAACTGGAAATGATGGCCTATTCAAGAAAAAGAGAAATTGTATTTATGGAAACTGAAATAATGAACAGACTGGGCAAATTTTTCGGAAACTTTTCCAAAAAACAGAAGAGGAGGGAAGACCTTCTAACTCATACTATGAGGCTAGCATTACTCTGATACCAAAGCCAGACAAAGATACCACAAGAAAAGAAAACTACAGGCTAATATCTCTTATGAATATAGATGGAAAAATTCTTAACAAAATGCTAGCAAACCAAATCCAAAAGCATGTTAAAAGAATTATACACTGTGATCAAGTGGAATTTATTCCAGGAATACAAAGGTGATTCACAATTAGAAAATCAATCAATGTAGTCCACCACATTAATAGAATAAAGGAAAAGGATCACATGATCATCTCAATCAATGCAGAGAAGGCATTTATTTTACAAAACCCAGCCACCTTTAGTGATAAAAAACAGTCAAAAAGGGAGGAAGACCAGGGTAGTTTCTCAACCTGATAAAGGGTGTTTATGGAAAACCCACAGCTAACATCACACTCAATGGAGAAAAACTGAGAGCATTCCCCTTAAGATCAGAAGCAAGACAAGAATGTCAGCTCTCACCACTCGTATTTAATATTGTACTAGAAGTCCTAGCCAAAGCAATTAGGCAAGAAAAATAAATAAAAGGAATACAAACTGAGAAGGAAGAAGTAAAACTATCCCTTTAAACTAACACATAATCATATGTACAGAAAATCCCAAAGACTTCACAAGGAAACTTCTAGAGCTAATAAATACAGCAAAGTGACAGGATACAAAGTCAACACCCCAAAACAGTTGGGTTTCCATACATCAGCAACAAGCATTCTCAAAAGGAATTTAAGGGAGCAATTCCATTTACAGTAGCATCTAAAAGAACCAAATACCAAGGAATAAATTGAACTAAAGTGAAAAACTTTTACACCAAAAACTATAAATCATTACTGAAAGAAACTAAGGAAGACCTAATCACTGAAGATTTTTACCAACTTCTGAAATTGATCAAACATGCCATCAAGGTGCACTGACAATTACTGGTGATTGGAATGCAAAAGTTGAAAACAAAGAATGATCAGTAGCTGGAAAGTATGGCCTTGGTGAAAGAAATGATACCATAGATCATATGATAGAATTTTCCAAGAACTACGACTTATTCATTGCAAATACCTTTTTTCAACGATGTAAACGGTGACTGTACACCTTTATCTCAACAGATGGAATACGCAGGAATCAAATTGACTACATCTGTGGAAAGAGATGATGGAGAAGCTCAATACCATCAGTTAGAACCAGGCCAGGGTCCAACTACAAAGATGTCACTTTGAAGACTGACGTGCACCTGACCCAAGCCATGGTATTTTTAATTGCCTCACATGCATGCGAAAGCTAGAAGATGAACAAGGAAGACTGAAGAAGAATTGACGCCTTTGAATTACGGTGTTGGTGAAGAATATTGAATATACCGTGGACTGCTAGAAGAAAGAACAAGTCTGTCTTGGAAAAAGTACAGCCAGAATGCTCCTTAGAAGCAAAGATGGCGAAACTTCATCTCACGTACTTAGGACATGTTATCAGAAAGGACCAGTCCCTAGAGAAGGACATCATGCTTGGTAAAGTAGAGGACCGGCAAAAAAAAGGAAGATTCTTGACAAGATGGATTGACACAGTGGCTGCAACAATGAACTCAAACATAGGAACAACTGTGAGGATGGCGCAGGGCCGGGCAGTGTTTCATTCTGTTCTACATAGGGTCGCTATGAGTCAGAACAAATTCAAAAGCACCTAAAGACGACAAACAATTCATTTTCCTGGGTTGGAAGACTTAATATTGTTAAAATGTCAATATTGCCCAAAACAATTTATATATTCAACTCAATCCTCATCAAAATTCCAACAGTCTTCTTTGCAGAAACGGAAAAGCCAGCCTTCAAATTTATATGGAACTGCAAAGGGCCCTGAATAGCCAACTCAATCTTGAATGCACTACACTTCCCAGTCTCAAAATGCACTACAAAGCTACAGTAATCAAAACAGACTGGTACTGGTATGATGATAGACTATTGACCAATGGAATAGAATTGAGAGTTCAGAAATAAACTTGCACATCTATGATCAACTGATTTTCAACCAGGGTGATAAGTCTATTCAGTGGGGAAAAGACTGTCTCCTTAATAAATGGTGCTGGGACAACTGGAAGCCCTGGTGGCACAGTGGTTAAGAGCTCAGGCTGGATCGATGGTGGTGTAGTGGTTAGGAGCTCAACTGCTAACCAAAAGCTCAACAGTTCATCCATCAGCCGCTCCTTGGAAACCCTATGGGGCAGTTCTACTCTGTCCTATAGGGTCACTATGAGTCGAAATCGACTCAACAGCAATGGGTTTGGTTTGGTTTCTTGGGACAACTGTATTTCCACATGAAAAATAAATAAAGCTGGACTCATACTTCACACCGTATATGAAAATCAACCAAAATGATTTCAGGACCTAAATGTAAGAACTAAAACCATAGAACTCTTAGAAAGAAACATAGGGGTAATGTTTCAGGACTTAATATTTAACAATGGATTCTTAGATATGGCACCAAAAGCACAAGCAATAAAAGACAAGGTAAATAAATGAGATTTTATCAAAATAAGAAACTTTTGTTTATCAAAGGACTTCATCAACAAAGTGAAGAACAACAGAGTGAAGAAATAACCTACAGATTGGGAGAATATTTTTTGGAACTGTATAACTGATGTTGTTAGGTGCCATCAAGTCGGTTCTGACTCATAGCAACTCTATGTGTAACAGAACAAAACATTGCCCGGTCCTGCCCCATTCTCACAACAGTAGATATGTTTGAGCCCACTGTCATAGCCACTGTGTGACTCCATCTCGATGAGGGTCTTCCTCTTTTTCAGTGACCCTCTACCAAGCATGATGTCCTTCACCAGGGATAGGTCCCTCCTGATAACATATCCAAAGTAAGCAAGGCGAAGTCTCACCAACCTTGCTTCTAAGGAGCATTCTAGCTGTACTTGTTCCAAGACAGATTTGTCTACTCTTCTGGCAGTCCATGGTATATTCAATATTCTTTGCCAACACCACAATTCAAATGGGTCCATTCGATCTTTCTTTTTCATCGTCCAGCTTTTGCATGCATATGAGGCAATTAAAAACACTATGGCTTGGGACAGGCACACTTTAGTCATCAAAGTGACATTTCTGCTTTTGAAGATTTTTAAAGAAATCTTTTGCAGCAGATTTGCCCAATGCAATATATAATTTGATTTCTTGACTGCTGCTTCCATGGGCATTAATTGTTGATCCAAGAAAAAAAAAAAAACCTCTGCTATGCAGATGACAAAATCTTGCTTGCAGAAAGTGAAGAGGAATTGAAGTACTAGTTACTGATGAAAATCAAAGACAACAGCCTTCAGTATGGGTTACACCTCCACATTAAAAAAAGAAAAATCCTCACAATTGGGCCAATAAGCAACATCATGATAAAAAATATACTGAAGTTGTCAAGGATTTCATTTTACTTGGATGTGTATCTGATAAAAGTTTAACATTCAGAATATATAAAGAACTTCTAAAGCTTAATAACAAAAAGACAAACAATCCAATCAAAAAATGGTCAAAGGAGTTCTTGGGTTGGAAGACTTAGTATTGTTAAGATGTCAGTACTACTCCAAGCAATTGATAGATTCAGCGTAATCGCAATAAAAATTCCAACAGCCTTTGTCTTGTTCATCTAACGCTGCTATAACAGAAATACCACAGTGGATGGCTTTAAAAAAGGGAAATTTATTCTCTCACAGTCCAGTAGGCTACAAGTTAGAATTCAGGGAGCCGGCTCCAGCGGAAGGCTTTCTCTCTCTGACAGCTCTGGAGGAAGAAGCTTGTCATCAGTCTTCCCTTGGTCTGGGAGCATCTCAGCACAGGAACCTCAAGTCCAAAGGACGCACTCTGCTTCTGGCACTGCTTTCTTGGTAGTATGGGGTCCTCATGCCTCTCTGCTTGCTTCTCTCTTTTATATCTCACTACCTAATCTTGTAGATCTCATCAATATAGCTGCCGCTAATCCCTCTCATTAACATCATTGTGATAGGATTTACAATCACATCAGATGACAAAATCGTAGACAATCTATAATACTGAGAATCATGATCTAGCCAAGTTGACAGGTATTTTGGGGGGACACAATTCAATCCATGAAAGCCTTCTTTGCAAAAATGGAAAAACCAATCCTCAAGTTTATATGGAATGGCAAGAGACCCCAAATAGCAAAAGCAAGGTTGAATGAGAAGAACAAAATAGGAGGACTCACACTCCTCAATTTTAAAACATATTATCCAACTACAGTAATCAAAACAAGCTGGTACTGGTAGAATAACAGACACATAAATCAGTGGAATAGAATTGAGAGTCCAGAAATAAACCCACACATCCATGGTCAACTAATTTTTGAAAAGGTAGTTAACTCCATTTGATGGGAAAAGAAGAGTCTCTTCAATAAATAATGTTGGTAAAATTGGATGTCCACATGCAGAAAAATGAAACAGGGTCCATGCCTTACACTATATGCAAAAAACAAATACAAAGTGGAATAAGGACCTAAACGTGCAAACTAAAATCATAAAATTTTTAGAATAAAATGCAGAGCTACCATATGACCCAGCAATTCTACTCCTAAGAATATACCCAAAAGATTTGAAAGCAGAGACTCAAAAAGAGACTCGTACACCAGTGTTCACTGCAGCACTGTTCACAATAGCCAAAAGGTAGAAACAACCTAATTGCCCATCAATAGATGAATGGATAAACAAAATCTGGTACATACATACAATGGAATACTACTCAGTCAGTAGAAGAATGAAATCTTGATACATGCTACAGTATGGATGGAGGTTGAAGACATGCTGAGCAAAATAAGCCACTCACAAAAGGACAAATATTGTAAGACCTCACTTATACAAAAAAAAATAAGAAAAGGCAAATGTGTAGAGACCAAAGTTTATTAGTGGTTATCAGGGATGAGAGGGAGGGGGAGAAGAGGGGTTAACAGTGATGGAAAAAAACTCATTAATCAAGGGTAGGGTTGCACAGCCTATTATAATTGCTGTCAATAACTTGTACACCTATAAAAAGTTGAATTGGCAAAAGTTGTGTGATAGACATATTGACTACAACAACAAAAAAGAGAGAGACACAGACTAGCTGCTGAGGTTGCTTATGTACGACCGAACATCTCACGGGATTTGGTTCCTTGGTTCGGAGGTTTAGGGTCATGGTTTCATGGAACACCCCAGGTACTTGGCCTAATAATGTGCTTAGTGCTTCTGTTCTACCTTCTAGTTTGTTGCATAACACCTGGGGTCTTAAAAGCTTGCAAGCAGCCATCTAAGGCACAACAATTGGTCTCTATTCACCTGGAGGTACAGAAGAAGAAGGAGAATCAGGAATAGGAGGAGGAAATGGAATGTGTGGCTAACTGCCTCCATGAACAACTGCCTCCTTTACCATGAGACCAGAAATGGACAGTGCTCAGCTACCGTTACTGAACAAAGATTCTATAGAAGAATTCTGATCAAAAGGGGGAAAATGTAGAACAGAATTATAAACTCCCAACTTTCTGGAGCTATTGAGGCTGCATGAACCCCTGAAATTATTTCCCTGAGATAATCTTTAAACCTTAAACCAAAAATATCCCCTGAATACAGCTGATGACTTTCCTGACAGGGAACACAAGACAGAACCCCCGATGGAGCAGGAGAGCAGTGGATGCAGACCTCAAATTATCATAAAAAGACCAGACTTAATGGTCTGACTGAGACTAGAAGGAGCCCGGAGGTCACAGACCCCAGATCTTCTGTTAGCCCAAGACAGGAACCATTCCCAAGGCCAACTCTTCAGACACGGATTGGACTGGACTATAGGATAGAAAATGATACTGGTGAGTAGTGAGCTTCTTGGATCAAGTAGACACATGAGACTATGTGGGCAGCTCCTGTCTGGAGAGGAGATGAGAAGGCACAGGGGGTCAGAAGCTGGTTGAATGGAGAGAAGGAGTGTGCTGTCACATTAGGGGAAGAGCAATAAGGAATGTATAGCAAGGTGTATATAAATTTTTGTATGAGAGACTGACTTGATTTGTAAACTTTCACTTAAACCACAATAAGAACTTTTTTTTTAAAAATCCCCTGAAGTCTTCTTAAAACTAAACAATAGCTTAACTAGTAAAAAATGTCTTCCTTGAGCATTATGTTCTTTTAAGAACTATATGGGATCAAACTGACATCAATAACTCAAAAGATTAGATAGGAACCTTAGGGGACAGTGAGTTTATGTTAATGCAGGAGGAAACACTAATAAAAGGAGGGTGAGAATCATTGAACAGCTCAAAGAATATAATCAATGTCACTGAATTGTACATGTAGAAACTGTTGAATTGGTGTATGTTTTGCAATGTGTATTCTCAACAACAAAATTAATAAAATCATTTTTTTAAATGGGCAAAGGACTTGAAGAGTCATTTCACCAAAGAAGAAATACAAATGGTCATCAAGCAATGAAAAGATTCTGGCCATCATTAGTCATTAAAGCCAGTTGCCATCAAGTCATTTTCCCTCATAGCAACCCTACAGGAGAGGGTAGAACTACTCTATAGGGTTTCCAAGGCTGTAATCTGTACAGAAGTAGGCTTCCACATCTTTCTCCCTCAAAGTTGCTGGCGTGTTCAAACTGCTGACTTTTCAGTTAGCAGCCGAGCACTTAACCACTGTACTACCAAGGCTCTTTCATTAGTCATTTGTTGTTGTTGTTAGATGCTGTTGAGTCAATTCTGAATCTATGCACAGCAGAACAAAACACTGCCCAGTCCTGCGCCATGCTCACAATTGTTGTTATGCTTAAGCCCGTTGTTGCAACCACTGTGTCATTCCATCTTATTGAGGGTCTTCCTCTTTTTTGATGGCCCTGTACATTAGAGGGTTGTTCCAACCAATACCAATGCCCATCAGGTCAATTCCGACTCACAGAGACCCTACAAGACACAGCAGAACTGCCCCCACAGAGTTTCCAAGGAGCACCAGGTGCATTCAAACTCCCAACTTTCGGTTAACAGCTGTAGCACTTAACCACTATGCCACCAGAGTTTCCACGTGAGGGTCATTAGGGAAACGCAGATCAAAACCACGAGATATCACTTCATACCCACTAAGATGTCTATAATTTTTAAAAAATGGAAAACAACAGGTATCGACTCCTAGGTATATACCCAAAAGAATTAAAAGCAGAAAGGCAAATATTTGTGTATCCATGTTCATTGGAGCACTATTCACAACAGCCAAAAGGTGAATACAACCTAAAATGCCCATCCACAGATGAATGGGTAAACAAAATGTACATACATACAATGGAATATTACTCTGTCATAAAGAGAACTGAAATCCAGACTCACGCTACAACATGAATGAGCCTTGAAAACATCACGCTGAGTGAAGTCAGTTACACAAAGACAAATATTGCATGATACCACTTATATGAACTATCTAGAATAGCCAAGTGTATACAGCCAGTTTATTAGTGGTTAACGGAGGTGAGATGGAGAAGGAAAAGAGAGTCATTGCTTAGGGGGCACTGAGATTCTGTTAAGAGTGATGGAAAAATTTGAAAACAAATAGTGATGATGGTTGCACAAAATGATGAATATAATTAATGTGACTGAATTGTACATGTAAAAAACGCTGTAATGGCAAATGTTTTCTTTCTATATATATATATATAATGGTTAAGATTGTGTGTCACCTTGGCTGGGCCACGATTCTCAGTGTTTTGGCAGCTGTATAATGTTGTGATCACTTCCTTGTTGAAATCTGATATGTAATCACCCCCATGATGGAACCTGCTGAGTGGTATTGGCAGGGGTTGGGCCTATGGCGGCTCACCATCCCCTCAGCCTTCATCTCTCCACCTTCCGCCACCTATTTCCTTCCTGCTCCCCTTGCCTAGGTTTTTGGCTTGTTTTGGATCCAGCAGCTGCCTCTTGTCTGACCTCTGGTTCTTGGGACTTGAGCTAGCAGCTTACCTGTTCATCTTGGGATTTATGGATCTTCATGGCTTACGGGCAAGAGTACTGCTCCCCTTCCTGCTGATCTTGGGTTCGCTAGCTCCTGCAGCTACATGAATCAGGAGAAACCTTGCAGTCTTGTCTGCCAATCTTGGGATTCCTCGACCTTCACAGCCTGTGAGTGGGGGCCTGCTCACAGACCTGATGACCTTGGGTTCACCAGCTTCTGCAGCTCCGTGAATTGGGAAAGGCCTCTATCCTGATCCACAGACTTGGAACATTCTAACCTCTACAATCACGTCAGCTGTTTCCTTTATATAAATATATATATACATACAATTTACTGGCTTGCTTCTCTAGAGAATCCAGCCTAAGACAATATATATTTACCACGCTAAAAATAATTTTTTAAAAGTGGAGTTATTATGTTAATATCAAGGTGGATTTCAGAGTGAAGAATACTACCAAAGCTAAAGAGGGTCTTTTCATAATGATAAAGGGCCCAATTCATAAAGATGACATAACAATCAGAAACATTTTTGCACCTAAAAACAGAGCATAAAATACATGAAGCAAGAACTCATAGAACTGTAAGAAGAAAATGGCAAATCCACCTTACTAGTTGGAGATCTCAATATTCCTCTCTCCATAACTTACAGAACAGGTCAACAAAAAAGGCAGGAGAAATACAGAAAACCTCAACAGGAGCAACGTGTCCAGGGTACAGGCAGAAAGTCAGTGTAGCTGGAACATACTGTGTGTGTAGAGGAGGGCATGGGGGGTGGGAAGCGCACAGTTGGTAGGGTTTGGACAGGTAGACCCCAGGGCCAGATCGGGTGAAGGTTGCCTCAGGCCTCTGGAGTTTATTTTAAAGCCTATGGAAAGGGAAAGGTGGGTTTTAACCCACAGCACACTCCCACTGAACCCAAAATGGCCTCAGAATCCTTGGCATCACAGAGTTCCAGGCAACCACAAGCAAAGACCAAAGCTGGCGTCTTCTTGAGGGGAGCCTCCGCCATCTCTGCAGTAAGGGACGTGGAGCTTGACCACACCACCCACCAGACGTTCAACCCTGGCCTGGCCTGGCCCAGCCCAGAGCCAGATACTTTCATCAGTTAATAATTGTGAGCCTAAGAAATCTTTTTCAAGACTTGTCACCACCTGGGCCAACCTGCTATTCCCAGCCACCCCCATCCAGTACTCCCCGCTGGCCCCAACCACAGGCTGAACTTCCAACATGCCATGATTTTACCAGGAGTGCCCAGCACCCCCCTCTCCACATAGTAGACTGTCTTTCTTCACCACGACCCTCTCCCAGGCTCTCCAGGCTATAGCAGTTCCTGCTTCTGTGTTCTCCAAGCTGGTATCCCCAATCCTATTTTAGCACAGCTCTAGGTTATGAAGACCTTTGAAAGAAACAAGTATTGAAATAGAAGCCTTCTGAATGCAGAAGCCAAGCCACTCCTCTCCGAAGCTGGCTCCTCTCTCCCAGCAGATAAGCCAACCCAGAGCTCCTTGGGCTGAGGATCCAGTCCCCACGTCTCTCTACCCATGTGGGTAGAACAAAGGCACCCCAACTCAGCTACTAGAATCACCCAAGCCACATCCCAGACCAACTACACCAGAGCATCTAGTGTGCGGAAACCCAAATTAGTATTTGTTAAAATCCCCAAGTGACTCCCACGTGCAACCAGCGTTCAGAACAAGTGATGGAAACCATGCTTCTCAAATTTTAATGTGCACCAAACCACTTGGAGGTCTTGCAAAATGCAGATTCTAATCCTGTAGGTCAGGGGTGGGGCCCAAGACTGGATCTCTAACAAGCTTCAGGTGACATCAGTTGTGCAGGTCTGAGGCCACACTCCGGGTGGTGAAACTAAAAAATCCAAACCCGTTGCCATTGAGTTGATTCCAAGTCATAGCAACCCTACAGGACAGAGTAGAACTGCCCCATAGGGTTTCCAAGTAGCAGCTGGTGGATTCAAATTGCCAATTTTTTGGTTAGCGGCCGATTTCTTAACCACTGAGTCATCAGTGAGGAGGGGGAGAAAAACGAAGAGCACCAATCAGGGCTCAGATAACCCTGGGTATGTGCAGGCCTCTGCCTCCATCCCTGATAGAAGCTACTTTCAGTTCCTCACCTGAAAACAGAACTAATGACACCAATCTGGCAGTTCTTTTTCTCATACTCCTTCTTCTTCAGCCCCCGAATCTCCACCTCCCTCAGTACTGACTAATATTCACTGAGTGCCCCCATTCTGATGTGGTCTAACTCTCTAGTCCCACAACAACGTTAGAGACGGGTACTTAAAGCCAGGAGCACCAAGGCAAGGGAAGGTTACCTTCCAGCTCAATAAGACATAATGGGAGGGTCATGATTCAAACTCAGTCATAAAGAGAGACGAAGTCCTGATACATGCCACCACAGGGATGACCCTTGAACACGTTGCGCTGAGTGAAATAAGCCAGACACAAAAGGACAAATATTGTATTATCCCACTTACATGAAATATCTAGAACAGGCAAATGCACAGAAATGAGTTTATTAGTGGTTACCAGGGACTGGGGAAGGGCAGATGGGGAGTTACTGCTCAAGGAGCATGAGTATCTGTTTGGGGGCGATGAAAAAGTTCTGGAAATAGACAGTGGTGATGGTTGTACAACATGGTGAATGTAACTCATGTCACTGAATTGTACACTTAAAAATTGTTAAAATGGAAAATTTTATGTTTTTTTATCATAAAAAGATCCAAGCTCAGGCAGCCCACCTGGGAGCTGCCTCTGTGTAGGATGTTCCCTTGGGTCAGCCAACACCCATCCCAGTTCCCACCCTCAGTGTGCTAGCAGAGCCCCTACTCACCCTGAGGCTGGCACGGCTGTATCTCAGCTCCTTGCTCAGGGTGCTCCTTCTCCTCACCCACCCCCACCTTCCATTCCTTCCCTTCTGGCCTGCATTTCCAAGGACGTGCTGATGTTCGGGCTAGCACCTATCCTGGGAAGGGCCCTTCAAAACCACCTTCTCTCCTCCACTTTGAAGATGGGGAGACTGAGGCTTAAGGGAGAAATGAATCTCCCAAGGCCAAAAGCAGAGTCGGTGTCCAAGCCACAGCATGCCCTGGGCACTATCCTGCCCCACTGCACTGCCAATGCTGCTGGCAGGAAGACAGCCTAGGGCCCAGTCCCCTGGCGGGCCTGGCATTAATAACCCTGAGAGGCAGAGGCAATGACCATGGCAGCTGATAGCCTGAGCTCTGTTGTCAAAATCAGCACCCGTTTCCTAAGGCCATCATTTCCCTGCCAGCTTTTGTTCCCTGCCATCATTTCCCTGCCAGGTCCCCATCTTAAAAGTCCACCTGGCCACTCTCTATGTCCAGCCCTTTGCCCCTCCCTGGACCTGGCCATTGCCATTTCCTGAGAGGATCCTTTCAGCACCCTTGCAGGGGTCTCCTGTGCTCCGCCAGCCCCTATGGATGTGCACAAACCAAGCTTTCTGGCAGTGCTCTCGACATCCCTCAGCCCAGGGGAAAGACCTGGATTCCTGACAACACCAAGAAAACCAGGCCACTGCCACACAGGCTACTGGCTGCATTAGTCAAGGTCTAAGGAGTTAAATCAAGTAGAAAGTCACCTGGGTTGGTTCTATTGGGGAAACAAAAAAATGCAGTCCTTTTGTCTCAGTGACTTCCAGACCCTGCAAGATGATGAACAGATACATTTCCAGGAGAAGGGCATTCTCTGGCCAGTCATTAGAAATGACATAAATGAGCTCTCGTCCTCATGAGATGGATATAAGCACCACCAAGGCATCGGGAGGCAACTGCAAGTGGGCGAAGGCTGGTCTGTCCCCAGGGGACCAGGGTTTCTAAGCTGGTTCTGTCCCAGCCCCTGCAATCTGGGGTACTTCCCGTTGCTGGGCCTCACTTTCTTTATCTATAACACAAAGAGTGGGACCAGATGACCTCCAAGGCACCTTCTAGGCCTAAAAATCCATGGTCCTGTTCTTTGCAACCTCTTTCAAGTCACTGCACCACTACATGATATTCCGATCACTGCAGTTAACCTGTTCACTGGAGCCTTTGTGACTCAACCGAATCCAACGTGACACAGCAGGATGTGTGTCATTATCTTTACTGATGATAAGAAAAACAGTAGCACCACCTACACCCCCATACCAGGAGTACTCCATCTGAGGCTACACCACTGAGGCACTGCTCGCCAGCAGACCAGTACTGCCCACAAGCCCAGGCCACACTGGCAGCACTCCCATTCATCCCCCACATAAGTGGAAACACTGACCCCCATACTCCAGGTCTCACTTAGGGGAATGAATCACACTGGTGGTCACAATGACCTACTACAGTTGCTAGGATGGCAATACAGTACACGTGCGGAGACTGAGGCTAAAGGAGAAGTGCTCTATGACTTTAGGACCAAGAAGCTGCAAAGGTGTCATTTGGGCTTGCTGGGCTTTATGATTCCCAGTGAGATGCACAGTGTCAAGGACTTTCTGATAAAACAGGTTTGGAATTCTCAGAGGTCCCCTGGAAGCTTAAAGGTCGTGATGGTTCAGGTTGTGAATCAACATGGCTGGACCATGATTCTCAGTGGTTTGGCAGTTATAATGTAGTTTGGCAGCTATGTAATGATGTAATCACCTCCAAAATGAGATCTGATATAATGTAATCATCTCTATGATGAGATCTGTTATGAGCAGCCATTCAGTTGAAAGGGAGTTTCCTTGAAGGTGTGGCCTACATCCAATATAAGTGGACTTTCTGGCAAAGCTCACTGGCTTTTACTTGCTCTGGATTCTGCAGCTGGCTCCTGTTCATCTGACCTCTGGTTCTTGGGACTTGAGCTAGCAGCTTATCTGCCGATCTTGGGATTTGTCAGCCTCCTCAGCCAGTGAACCAGTGGCCTACTGTCTCACCTGCTAATCTCTGGATTCAATAGCCTCTGCAGCCTGTGAGCCAGAGGCCTGTTATCTGACCTGTTGATCTTGGGTTTGCCAGCCCCTGCAGCAAATAAGTCAGGAAAAGCCTCCAGTCTGACCCCCAGACTTGGGACTTTCCAGCCTCTACAACCACATGAGACATTCCCTTGCTATAAATCTCTCTATATATATTTATAGGCTTCACTGATTTTGCTTCTCCAGAGAACCAAGCCTAAGACAAAGGCAAAGGCCAGCATCTTCCTGGCTGGACCCTTTGGAGAAATGAATCAAAACTGAACCTTCACGGCTCAACTGAACTGGACCTAAAGCAAAGAAGTTTCCGGGATAAAATGAATGCTTCGAAGGTCAGCGGAGCAAGGGCAGGGGTTTGGGGACCATGGTTTAAGGGGACTTCTAAGTCAATTGGCAAAATAATTCTATTAGGAAAACATTCTGCATCCCACTTTGAAATGTGGCATCTGGGGTCTTAAATGCTAACAAGCAGCCATCTAAGATGCATCAATTGGTCTCAACCCACCTGGAGCAAAGGAGAATGAAGAACACCAAGGTCACACAATAAGTAAGAGCCCAAGAGACAGAAAGGGCCACATGAACCAGAGACTTACATCATCCTGAGACCAGAAGAACTAGTTGGTGCCTGGCCACAACCGATGACTGCCCTGACAGGGAGCACAACAGAGAACCCCTGAGGGAGCAGGAGATCAGTGGGATGCAGACCCCAAATTCTCACAAAAAGACCATACTTAATGGTCTGACTGAGGCTAGAGGAATCCCAGCGGTCATGGTCCCCAAACCTTCTGTTGGCCCAGGACAGGAACCATTCCCGAAAACAACTCATCAGACATGAAAGGGACTGGACAGTGGGTAGGAGAGAGATGCTGATGAAGAGTGAGCTATTTGTATCAGGTGGACACTTGAGACTGTGTTGGCATCTCCTGTCTGGAGGGGGGATGAGAGGATAGAGAGGGTTGGAAGCTGGCAAAATTGTCACGAAAGGAGAGACTGGAAGGGCTGACTCATTAGGGGGAGAGCAAGTGGGAGTATGGAGTAAGGTGTATATAAACTTATATGTGACAGTTTGGCTTGATTTGTAAACGTTCACTTGAAGCTCAATAAAAGTTAATAAAAAAAAAAAACTGAACCTTCAGTCAATAGAAGACCATTCTTCCAACCATATAAACCACTTCTGCTGACTCTGGGCAGGGCCAAGCCTCCCCCCACTTTGCTGGGGCCCAAAACACAGCTCTGGAGATTACAGAATATCGGAGCACGGACAGCCAAAAGCCCAGCCTCACAGCCCTAGGAGTTAAGACACTCAGCTTTCCACCTTCCTTCCCAAGTCCAGGGCCAATGTGGGTGCTGGTCCACCACTGGCAAGACTGTGTATGACCCTGAGCAGGTCTGGGTGCTCTCAGAGTCTTACTCATGAGCTCCAATTTCTGAGATCCTCACTCTGGCCAGGTCACACCATCCAAGAGATAAGAAACAGGAAGAGAGGGCAGCCTGTACGAACTGGGCTCACATCAGAACCAGGATTAGCATGAATGCAAAAGACTACATCAGTTTCTGCCTTTTGTCCACATCTACCCCTAAGCTAGAGGTGGGTCAGGAAAGCCTCAACTTTCCGCTGAAGGAACTCAGAAGGCTCTCCTTTCCCTTATGTGGACAAAAAGCTCCATCACAGGGACCTCACCTTTAAATGCTGCTGAAATCCCAAATTGGGGTATTCCTGATTTCTGGAAGCCACCACACACCCTCTCCAGCAAACCCTGGGTCTGTAGACACAGTGACTCCCTGCTAAGGCTCCCACCCTGGAACATAAATAAAATCACATCTTCTCCACGCCAAGACAACTCTAACTGACAGCAGCCCAGACTTCAGGGTGTGAGGGGAAGGAATGGGTCAATCCACCCCTTCCCACCTCCACCACAGAATTGTAAATCGGCAAAGCTAAGGTTTTGGCGAACAGGCCCAACCCTTCATTTTAGAGGCAGGGAAACTGAGGCCAGCAAGGGAAAGGAACACATCAAGGGGACACAGGAGGCACCACCCAGGTGGAACAGACCCCGAGTCCCCCGACCCTGGCCAGCTCTTCTAGCACCAGGTCCCCTCCCAGATCAGACCCCTCCCATCAGCTCGCTCAGCTCCCCCAGGCCTCATCAAGCACCCTTCAGACTAAAGCAAAGGCTGCCTTTCCCTGAAACACAAACATCTTGTTTTTTCTTGGATAAATTCTTCAGTAAGACATTTCAAAAGGAGGTTTTAATTCCATTCATTCCCATTTTGTGAGTACTGTTTCCTCCCCAGAGTCACATGTTCTTGCTAGGGAGGCATTAGCCAGGCAGAAAGCTGCCTCCCCTTCCCCAGTTACTGCAGATCCCACACACACTCTCACCGAAAGGCTGTCCTCAGGGAGCAGAGAACAAAAGGGACAAGGGGCTACTTCCTACCTGTCTTAGTCATCTAGTGCGACTCTAACAGAAATACCACAAGTGGATGGCTTTAACAAAGAGAAATTTATTTCTTCACAGTAAAGTAGAAGTCCAAATTCAGGGCGTCCTCTCCAGGGGAAGGCTTTCTCTCTCTCGGGCTTCTCATCAATCTTCCCCCAGACTAGGAGCTTCTCCGCACAGGGACCCGGTGTCCAAATGATGCACTCTGCTCCGGGCACTGCTTTCACGGTGGTATGAGGTCCCCAACTCCCCCTTTGCTTCCCTTTCCTTTTATCTCTTGTAAGATAAAATGTGGTGCAGGCCACACCCCAGGGAAACTCCCTTTACATTGGATTAGGTATGTGACTTTAGTAAGGTTTTCAAAATCCCACCCTAATCCTCTTTAACATAAAAGTACAATCACAAAATGGAGGACAACCACATAGTACTGGGAAGCATGGCCCAACCAAATTGATACACACCTTTTCGGGGGGACACAATTCAATCCATGACAAACTCCAAAAGAAACCGGCTCAAGATACAATCCAATCCTGTAGGTACAGTCCTGCCTCATCAACATAGCTGCCGCCCAGCCCCCCCTCATTAACATCATAGATAGGATTTATAACACATAGGAAAACCGCATCAGGTGACAAAATGGTGGACAATCACGCAATACCGGGAATCATGGCCCAGCCAAATTGATAACACATTTTTGGGAGACACAATTCAATTCATGATACTACTCAATTGTATTTCTCTCATCCGCAGCCCCTCCGCGTGGGCATCAAGTCAACAGGTACGGGAGGTCTGTAACAGGGCGCTCACCACCTGCCTGGACAGACCCTCCTCGGGATGCGGGGCTGGTAAGGTCTCCGCATACCTGGGGCAGCGGGGGCAGGACGAGAAGGCCCTTTCCCGAGCAGCTCCGCGGGCCCAGCAGAAGCTGCCGAGACCCCGCGCTTCCCTTCCCACCCCGGTTCCTGGGGCAGACAGCTCTCCCGGGTACCCTCTGTCGGGGGGAGGAGACAGGTTGAGGGATCTCCCGCAGAGCCTGGGGCTCGCGGGCCCCGGGTGAAGGGACCCCCCTTTGCGGAGGCCGGGATTGCTCGGGCACTCAGACGCACGGCCGGCGCAGCCAGGCGCTGATACGGGGAAAGGTGCGGGCCTGCAAGCGTCCTCTTCGCCGCCCCCAGAAAGCTGGGGCACCCCCTCGCCCCCAGGCCGGTCGACGTCCTCCTTACCGCAAAGCAGCAGCAGCAGCAGCGGGAGAAGTTGCGGGCGCCGCCGCGCTAGCTCCTCCATGGTCCGGCTGGCTGCGGCACGGCGAGGTCCTGGCTCGCTGCCCGCTGCGCGTCGGCTGCGGGGGGCGCCGGGGAGCCGGGCCTAGGCTAGGAGGGGAGGGGCAAGGCCGGCGCGAGCTCGCCCCGCAGCGCCCCGACTCCCTCCAGCCCCGGGGTGGGGCCGGCGAGGAGGGTGCGCAAGCCTGGGACCGGGGTGTGGTCTCGGTGCGGCAGAGTGCGGGACCGGGTGCTGGCGGGGTGCGGCGGGCCTCTCACCGCCACCGCCCAGCTCCGAGTTACTGCAGCCTCTGCGTGAGCAGAGCTGGCGTTTCCCTTGTTCTGCAAAGCGGGGTCCCGGAAGGGCGGGAGATTAGAAAGACCATTTAGTGAGGAATCAGGGCTTTCTGTGCTTTTTCACCGAAGAAATTCTGGCTGAAGCCAGAATTGTTTCAAGGAAAACTCAAACTAATAAAAGTTGATAAGTCTTTCAGCCTGGCCCCTCCCCGAGAGCAGTGGGGAGGGGGCAGGGGTAGCGGGCGACCACAGAGCCTCCAGTGAGACTCATCATGCCAAAACAAAGGCCTCCCAGCGCAGAGCAGGGGTCAAAGGGTGAGGTGACTGGGCTGCTTGCTCCTCTGAGGGACACCTGCCAGCTGCCCCTCTCTCTGACTCTGCTCCAACCAAGACAAACCTAGAGGATATCCCAGGACGAGGTGTCCAGGCAGCATCCCAGGAGGCTCCCATACTCACACTACTGGAGAGTCCTTGGCCGGAGTCCGCACAGTAGCACGGTGTGACAGCATGTTAGCCATCAGGTGATGGCAACCCGGACAGCAGCCCAGAGCCTCTGCCAGTACTTGGGGACGAGCTCCCCTGGGCAGACAGGGATCACTTAGCTCTGCTCTACCTTCTGACCTGGGCTGAGGCTTTTCCCTCTACCTGGATGCTCTTCCCTACCAAGACCTGACTCCAACATTGGAAAGCCCTATCCACACTTCAGCTCAAGCCCAGTACCCCTCCTCCATGAAGCCTTCTTCCAGGCCCACAGTAAGTTGCTGCATGAGATACACTGGCCTCTGTTCACTTCTGTCATTGTGCCTCTGACAGGCAAGGGCCCCCATTTCTGTACTCTGTGCCCACAGCCTAGGACAGAGCAGGTGTTTACCAACTTGTAGGCTGGTTTTTAACCCAGCTAGTGAGAGGCACAGCCACAGCAAGAGGTACACCATGCCCCTCCCATCCACACAGACACAACCCTGCTGCTCCCACTCCCCCTTCCACTTCCGGGCTCCAGTCCTGGCCTCAGGGAATCAGACCCCAGTGAGGATCCTTTCTGTCCCCATTCTGCCTGTGCACACCCTGTCTCCTTCCTCTCCCTTCTTCTTATCTGCTCCTGCCCATCCTGCTGCCCCAGGTGCCTGCTCTTTATCATCTTTTGCCTATTCGAGACTGGGAGCTCCTCAGGCAGGGCCCCACATCCTGCTGCCAGGAAGTGCTGAGTGGCTGGGAAAGGGGAGGACTTTCATGTACCTAGCCTTCCCAGATTCTGAGCCAGGCAGCCCACCTACTCACCGGGAAGCCAACATGCAGCCTGGGACAAGGCACGCAGGGCCGGGCTTTACGGCAGCCTGTATAGGCCTGTGTCGTGGATTGAATTGTGTTCCCCCCAAATATCTGTCAACTTAGCTGGGCCATAATTTCTAGTATTGTATAGTTGTCCACCATTTTGTCATCTGATGTGATTTTCCTATGTATCGTAAATCCTATCCTCATAATATCGATGAGATGGGATTAGCAGCAGTTATGTTAATGAGGCAGGACTCAATCTACAAGATTGGATTGTGTCTTGAGCCAGTCTCTTTTGAGACATAAAAAAGAAGCGAGCAGAGAGACATGGGGGACCTCATACCACCAAGAAACAAGAGCCAGAAGAATAGCAGCTCCTTTGAACCCAGGATCCCTGGGCTGAGAAGCTCCTCAACCAGGGAAGATTGATGACAAGGACCTTCCCCCAGAGCCAACAGAAAGAGAAAACCTTCCCCTGGAGTTGGCACCCTGAATTTGGACTTCTAACCTCCTAGACTGTGAGAGAATAAATTTCTGTTTGTTAAAGCCATCCACTTGTGGTATTTCTGTTCTAGCAGCACTAGAGAACAAAAACAGGCTGGAAGGTGAAAGCCTGCTTGAGACAGACACCCACAGTGCTGTATTCTTTACCTGGCTTCCTCCCCTACAGTGTTGTATTGCAAAATCATTTCCTTTCCTGGCCCCCCCCCCCATCAGCTTTGTGTTCAAATCCTGCTTTTGCTTGGAGGTTATATGTAAACCCCATTGTGCCTGCATAGTATGATTAAAAATGTTGCTGATGTAACTTGTATGAACTCTCTGCTTATAACCCCTTGAGCAGTCTTGGCAGCAGTAAGCTCCAACTGACTCCATTTCCTCGTACAATGAAATAAAGGTGCATTTTTGTTCTCCCACCTTGGTCTCTCATTTATTGGCCAATATGAGCCATGCCAAGTAAGAACCTGGGGTTTCTACTTGGTGATATACTCAAGAAGACAGGCCTGGAGGGACAGTGTGCCACGGAGTAAAGACTATCACAGCCTTTGCCCCACCTTTCATCAAGAGGTGAGCCTCACCCCACTCCCCTTGACTTGGGGTTGACCCAGAGAATTCACAGAAGTGATGTCTGGGCACTGTACGGCCAGGCCTTAAGCAGACTGGCAGCTCTCACTTTCTCCCTCTCAAAAGGAGCTCCATGCTGTGAAGATGCCAACTAGACCCCCCACCCCACCCCAACAACCAGGGCCTGGGGGCGGGGGCCAAGCATGTGAGCTTACCGGGGCGTTCCAGCCAAACATGGCCTGTGGGCAACCTCAGCTGACACTCACGGTCAGGAAGACCTCCCACTGAACCCAGTCAACCACAGAACAATCAGAATAGTAGACTTTGTGAATAAGGCACTGGCTGTTGGGATGGTTTGTGCCGAAGCAGTTGACAACTAATGGAGATGCCACTAAAGAGCCTAGTGTCCCTAGACAAACAGGACAGGACATGCAGAACGACCGGCTTGAGGGGGATGGTGAGCTGAAGAAGGAGGTTCATGAGGTGTCAGGGCCGGTAAGGGCAGCCCCGCTTTGCAGGCCTTTGGGGTCAGTTGTTCCTCAGCTACCCGTCCATGTGAGGAGATGGAGGTGCTGGCATTCATCAGTGCTATGTGAGGACAGTAGCATGCTTAACAGTTTCAGAGAGGCTGTGACTTCCAAGAGCTCAGGCTGGGTAAGACCACAGGTGGCTCTGTCCCTGCCGCTGCCCCTCCACTGCAGCATATAGGGTGCCTCCAGGGAAGCCCCACCTCACCAGACAGCCCCTTCCTTGGGGCCTACTGAGCTCCTAGGACTCAGGAATGGGACAAAGTCTCAGAGGTCAGCAGCAGCCCCTCCAAGAAAGAGGGACAGGCCCATGGGCAGGACAGCTCTAACTGTCCAGGTCGTTCTGCCCCTGAGTCCACATGCTTGCTGCTCAGAAGAAGCCATCTCCCCTCCCCTGTCTGCTCCCAGCAGAGAGGAGGAGCTCAGGAGTGGGGATCTCTCCATGTTGCCTCCAGGTTCTCTTCAGCCAATGATCACCCCTTCCCCAACCCACCCATGTTGGGATACCTGTGAGCTGATTCTTGCAAAACTGCAGACCTTCCAGGTACACTCCACCCTGCTCCGGGTTCCCCTTCCCACCTTTCTCCCCCCACCCCCACCCCCAGCAGCCTCACACATAGCCATGAGCGCTGCTCTTCCTGCCAGGGCTCAGAGCACAGTGCCTAGTAGGAATTGCATGGTCCGGGAGCCTGAGAACAGCTATACCTCCTACATGTGGCCTTCAGCCAGTCCCCTCCAACTCCTCCAGAGGAAAGTGGTCCAGCTCAGCCCCTGCCCCTAGGAAGGAGAGTGGACACAAGTTTGGCCAAGGGTATTTTTCTCCCTACCAACTCCCCTTCCTTCCTTAGACCTGAACATGTAGCTAATAAGCTTTTATGGAAACCCACCCCCAAGCTTCTAAACCTTCTGTAAACCACGTTTCCACCCCTCCCCCAGGAGCCTGAGGACACTCATACAAATCAGGTTCCCTATCTACCCGCATTCCAGCAGTCATGATGTCACCCCAGTGGTCCTGGTGTCAACTGGAGCATCAGACCGCACCCCAGGCCCAGCTACCTTTGGCTCTGGGCAAGGTGGGGCTTTCAGAGCAGGGCTGGTGTGAAAGACATCTGTACTGGGTCCCAAGGAGCTGACACTACTGTCTAATATAAGACTCTCAGGAAACCTCAGGTTCTTTCATCTGAAAACAGGAGAATAGCTGTGCTGCCTCATCTCTAAGTCAGTGGTAAGACAAAGGTCCAGGCAGGGCTCCTGCAATGGTGATTCATGGACACAAGAGACAGAGAGGCTCTTCTGGGAGGCACCAGGGCAGGCTGGGAACAGCACGCTGATGTCTTCCTACCCCCATGTGTCTGGCACTGGCTCCGACTGGGATCCCCAGGGGCCCTAGCACACTGTATCTGTGAAAGGAGACCATCAGACTCATCTCTTCCCTCAGCGTCCTACAGACACTGGTTCTGTGAGGTTACTCTCCCATTCCTCCTCTCTCCCCTGACAGCCACAGGACCCACCTTTCCCTACCACCCAGAAGGGTCAATGTGCAAACGCACTCACTGTAGAGTCTGGAAGTTCCCTCAGATCCCAAAAGCAGACCCCATAAGTCTCTGAGGCTCCTGGGATCACATGCCAGGTTCCCAAGGGAGTTCAGTTCCCTGATGGGCACAAGACCCCTGGGTGAGGTCTGAGCCCCTATGGCATAGGCCCGAGCCTCCAGGATGAGCCCAAGTGGTCCTACCTTCCTGTCTGGCCTGGCAAACCAGACACCATCCACAGTTTTCAGAGGATCCTTGGCCCAGTGGACAAGAGAAGGATCACCTGGAAAGGAGAGAGAACCCAGGGCCCCAAAGGTGAGGGGCAACTGAGCTCCACCGGGAGCCACTATGTATCCCCACAGTGGCTGTTCCAAGGTTCTCACACACTCCTCAGATCCTCAAGATTTGAGACAACAGAAAGGAGTTCAACTGCCCCTCTGGGCCCCCCTGGGAATATGAAATGCCTACCCCCAGCACAGACATTTACACACCAACCACTAAGTCCAAAGATGAAGAACTTAAAGATTTCTACCAACTTCTGCAGTCTGAAATTGATGGAACATGCAATCAGGATGCACTGATAAATACTGGTCGTTGGAATGTGAAAGCTGGAAACAAAGAAGAAGGATCAGTAGTTGGAAAATATGGCATTGCTGATAGAAATGACGCCAGAGATCACATGATAAAATTTTTCAAGATCAACTACTTCTTCCTTACAAATATCTTTTTTCAACAACATAAACGGCAACTATACACTTGGACTTCTCCAGAAGGAATACACAAGAATCAAATTGAATACATCTGTGGAAAGAGAAGATGGAAAAGCTCAGTATCAACAGTCAGTACAAGGCTAGGGACAAACCGTGGAACAGACCATCAATTGCTCATATGTAAGGTCAAGTTGAACCTGAAGAAAATTAAAACAAGTCCATGAAAGCCAAAGTACAAACTTGAGTATATACCACCTGAATTTAGAGAACATCTCAAGAATAGATTTGACACATTGAACACTAGGGATTGAAGATCAGATGAGTTGTGGAATGATATCAAGGACATCATATATGAAGAAATTAGGAGGTCATTAAAAAGACAGGAAAGAAAGAAAAGACCAAAATGGATGTCAGAAGAGACTCTGAAACTTGCTCTTGAACCTCCAGTAGCTAAAGCAAACAGAAGAAATGATGAAGTAAAAGAACTAAACAGAAGATTTTAAAGGGTGGCTCAAGAAGACAAAGTAAAGTATTATAAAGCCATGTGCAAAGAACCGGAGATGGAAAACCAAAAGGCACACTCTGCATTTCTCAAGCTGAAAGAACTGAAGAAAAAATTTGAGCCTTATGTTGCAATATTGAAGGATTCTACAGGGAAAATATTAAACAACACAGGAAGCATCAAAAGAGGTGGAAGAATACACAGTCACTATGCCAAAAAGAATTGGTCAACATTCAACCATTTCAGAAGGTAGCATACGATCAGCAACCGATGGTACTAAAAGAAGAAGTCCAAGCTGCACTGAAGGCATTGGCGAAAAACAAGAGTCCAGGAATTGATGGAATACCAATTGTAATGTTTCAACAAACACATGCAGTCCTGGAAGTGCTTGCTCGTCTATGCCAAGAAATTTGGAAGACAGCTACTTCAACCAACTGGAAGAGATCCATATTTATGCCTGTTCCAAAGAAAGGTGATCCAACTGAATGCAGAAACTGTCAGACAATATCATTAATATCACATGCAAGTAAGATTGTGCTGAAGATCATTCAAAAGCATTTGCAGAATTACATCCACAGGGAACTGCCAGAAATTCAAGCCAGATTCAGAAGAGGACATAGAACAAGGGATATCATTGTTGATGTCGGATGGATCCTGGCTGAAAGCAGAGAATACCAGAAAGGTGTTTACTTGTGTTTTATTGACTATGCAAAGGCATTCGACTGTGTGGATCATAACAAATTATGGATAACATTGCAAAGAATGGGAATTCCAGAATACTGAATTGTGCTCATGAGGAACCTGCACATAGACCAAGAGGCAGTGGTCTGTACAGAACAAGGGAATACTGCATGGTTTAGAGTCAGGAAAGGTGTGTGTCAGGGTTGTATTCTTTCACCATACCTATTTAATCTGTATGCTGAGTAAATAATCCGAGTAGCTGGACTATACGAAGAAGAACGGGAAATCAAGACTGAAGGAAGACTCATTAACAACCTGAATTACGCAGACAACACAACATTGCTTGCTGAAAGTGAAGAAGACTTGAAGCACTTACTGATGAAGATCAAAGGCCACAGCCTTCAGCATGGATTACACCTCAACATAAAGAAAACAAAAATCCTCACAACTGGACCAATGAGCATCATCATGATAAACAGAAAAGATTGAAGTTGTTAAGGATTTCATTTTACTTGGATCCACAATCAACACCCATGGAAGGAACAGTCAAGAAATCAAACGACACATTGCATTGGGAAAATCTGCTGCAAAATATGTCTTTAAAGTGTTGAAAAGCAAAGATGTCACCTTGAGGATTAAGATCCGCCTGACCCAAACCATGATGTATTTCTATTAGATCAGAGAAAAGAACAGAATCCTTGCCTTCACCTCCCTCTCCTGAAATAGATGTCTCTTCCTGGGTCTCCACAAGCCACACGTCTCCAAAAACCTGAGCATGGGAGCCACTAGGGATTTCGGAGTAGACTAGATTTGTTCTGGTAGTTTTTTCTTCAAAGTTCTAGAATTTAGGAGGCTCAGGCTTGGAAACCAAGCAGGAGAGGGGAGAACATTCATGAGTGGTTAGCTCCCCCTGCTGGACAAACTTGTTTTTAATTGTATATCCCTCCTCCTTGGAAACCCTGGTGGCCTAGTGGTTAAGTGCTATCGCTGCTAACCAAAGGGTCGGCAGTTCTAATCCGCCAGGTGCTCCTTGGAAACTCTATGGGGCAGTTCTGTTCTGTCCTACAGGGTCGCTATGAGTCGGAATCTACTCGATGGCACTGGGTTTGGTTTTTGGTTTTTTATCCCTCCTCGTGGTCCTCATCATGAGTAGGAATGGACTTGACAGCTGTGGGGGTTTGTGTTTTTTTTTTTTTGGCTGTCATTATTGGAAACCCTGGTGGCCTGGTGGTAAAGAGTTTGGCTGCTAGCCAAAAGGTCAGCAGCTCAAATCTACCGGCTGCCCCTTAAAAACCCTATGGGACAGTTCTACCATGAGTCAGCATTCACTTGACCCCAATGGGCTTGGTTTTGGTTTTTTGCCCTCACCATCAAGATTGGGGATGCGGGTGTGTCTCTGGGCCATGGGACCTGCAATGACACCAGCAGAAGCATCTATCTGAAAAGGAGGTTATGGTGGAGATCATCTTTGTTCTCCCACAGCCCTGGGAAGAGAGGCTCCTGATCCTCACCTATTCCCCAACAACCCTCTGGTCTCAGGGAAATTAGCTCTCCATTTCCTCTGAGGTGAAAAAAAAGCAAGTTTAGAAAAGCAAAATCTTTAATTTGGACTTCATTTTCATAAAACCCATCAGCAACTGTTTTGAGGAAAATATACCAAAATATTATCAGTGTTCATCATAGCTGGATCTGAAGGGATTTGGGATGATTTTTAATTTATGTTCCATTCTACTTGTCTCTGTTATCTCATTTTCTTATAGTGGTGTATGTGGCATGTGGCAGGTTTTATGTAATATGTGTATTGTGAATGTGTGTGTTTACATGTGTGTGTCTACACATATGTGAATGTACTGGGTAGTTCTAGAATATGTGGCAGGCGTATGTGGTATGCGTGTATATGTGCTATGAGTTTTGAGGGTGTGTGTGTGTGGGTGTGTGTGTCATGTGCCTGCATCTACGTGTGTGCATGTTTATATGGTGTGTGTGATGTGTGCACATCTGTGTGTGGGATAGTGAGGGTTGGTGCAGTGTGTGTGTGTCTGTGTGGTGCAGTGTGTGTGTGTGTATGGACTGTGGTGTGTGTCGTGTACATCTTAGTGTTTGTACGTGTGAGTATGAGCGTGGGTTTATGGGAGAGTGTATGAATTACTGCAGAGCACGCGTATGCTAGTGCAGGGTGTATGGATGTGTTACATGCCTGTGGAGTGTGTCGTGTGGTTTGTGAGTGTGTTGTGTCGTGTGACTGTGTGTGGAGGATATCTGATATGCGTGTTGCGAGCATGTCTTTATGTGGCATGTAAAGTGTGAGTATGACTGTACACGCGTGAGCTTTGTTGGGCCCCAGCTGGAAAAAATAAACATAGTCATTTTCTGAGGCTTGACTTTGCCTTTAGCTCCCTGATCTGGCTTCTGCATCTGCCCTGCTGCTGCTGGATAACATCGTGACACGTGCGAAGGGTCAGAGCTGGGTGGCAGGGACCAGTTTGGGACCCTGAGCAAATGTCCTCACTTCTTTTGATTCTCAGTGAGCTCATTTGTTAAATGGGAAAATAGAAATGCCTGCCCTGCCTCTCCCAAAGCTGATGGGAGGTAAGGGACTTTGGAAACTGAAAAGCACAATGCCAATTTAAGGGATTGTTGTTAAGGCACACATTTTTGATTTCCTGTAACAGGATGCAGCAGCCAGTGGTGAAGCTGACAGAACAGAGAGGGAGAGGCAGGAAACCTCTTCCCGTGTGACAACTGCAAAGCAAGAAACAGCTTTTGCCAAGGTCATGAGGCCTCCCAGGCATGTATCTCTGGGCTCCTGGACGACTGTTTTAAGAGGACTAGGGAAACACAGGCCTGGGGAACCTCTGGCCACATGCTACCTGTTAGTTTTGTTTCCATATCACAAATCCCTGAGGAGAAGACGAGCCTCTGGATCTCAGTGAAAGAGGAAGAACAGTGTGGTCAGCAGAATAATGCCACCCAAGAATGTCCACACCTTAGCCCTGGGACCTGTGATTATGTGACCTTACATGACTTTGCAGATGTGCTGATGAGACAGAGCCTCAGTGTTACATTAAAAATCTTGTTTTCTTTGCTTGGCTTACCCCCACTCCACCCCCAACAGTGTTGCTTTGAAAGTCCTGTCTCCTCTGTTGGGCTTCCTCCCCACCCTTCCACCCCCAGCTTTGCATTTAAATTCTGCTCTTGCTCAGAAATGATATGTAAACTCCATTGTGCCTGTCTAGTATGATTAAGAATGTTTCTGATGTAACTTGTATGAGCTCCCCACTTGAAAACCCTGTAAAAGTAATTTTTCTCCTCACCGTTGGGGAGCAGTCTTGGCAACAGCAGCTCCAACCAACTCCTTTTCCTTGTACAAGGAAATAAAGGTGCCTCTCCTGCTCTCTCACACCTCAGACTCTTGTTTATGGGCAGTAAGAGTCATACTGAGCAAGAACCTGGGGTTTCCACCCAGTAACTCGATGGCAATGGGAACAATGAAGGTACAGACTTTGAGATGTGGAGAATGTGGGTTATCCAGATGGGACCAGCCTACTCACATGAGTCCTTAAAAACAGAGAAACTTTTCTGGCTGGGTTAGAGAGATAAGATGGAAGAAAGAGAGATTAGAAGCCTGAGAGGGGCTCAACCGACCATGACAGGCTTTCAAGGTGGGGGAATGGGGCCAGGAGCTAAGGAATGAGGGTGGTCTCTAGAAGCTGACAGCCAGAAAGGAAGTGGGGACTGTCTTGGTTATCTAGTGCTCCTATAATAGAAATACCACAAGTGGGTGGTTTAACAAACAGAAATTTATCCTCTCATAGTCTAGGAGGCTAGAAGTCCAAATTCAGGGCACCGGCTAGCAGGGAAGGCTTTTTCTCTGTGTTGGGTTCTGGGGGAAGGTCCTTGTCATCAATCTTGCCTCAGTCTAGGAGCTTCTCAATGCAGGGACCCTGGGTCCAAAGGGCGTGCTCCACTCCCATAAGGCCCCTCTCCCCTCAGCTCCATTTTCTCTTTTATCTCTCAAAAGAGATTGACTCAAGAAACAGTCTAATCTTGTAGATTGAGTCCAGCCTCATTAACATAACTGCCTCTAACCTTGCTTCATTAACATCATAAAGGTTATAATTTACAGCACATGGGATAATCACATCAGATGACAAAATGGTGAACGACCACACAATACTGGCAATCATGGCCTAACCAAGTTGACACACATTTTGGGGGGACACAATTCAATCCATAACTGGTACCTCAGTCCTACAACTGCAAGGAACTGAATTCTGCCAACGACCCACATGAACAAGGAAATAGATTTTCCCCCAGAGTCTCCCGAAAGGAACTCAGCCCACTGACATCTTGATTTTAGCCCCAGGAGACCCATGTCATACATATAAAATGTAAGATAATAAATTCTTGTTGTTTAAGCCACTAAATTTGTGGTAATTTGTTAATGCAACCATGGGAAATTAACACAAGCTAAAACTAAAAAAACAAATATGATCAATGTCTGAGTTTGGGATTGGGAGGTTCAGGGAAGTAGGTGCATGCTTTAGATGGGGGCAAGGTGGGCCCCTTTGAGGAATAAGGCTTAAGCTGGAGACCTTTAGGAGGCTGCCGATGGCATGGGTAGGAGCGGAGGGTGCAGGAAAAGAGAGAAAACAAACAGGGAGAATGGCACATGAAAGGATCCTGAAGTCAGAGTGTGATGGAGAAGGCAAAGGTGGCTGTATGGAGCAAGCCAGAGAGAAGAGTTTGGGCAAGGCCAAAATAAAATCAAATCCTGACAGACAGGGCAAAGAATTTAAATGTTATTTTAAGTTGATTGGAGTGAGGTGTTTTAAGCAGACCTCTCTGCCTGCTGTGTGGAGAGCTAGTCAGATAGGAGCACATGTGAAAGCCAGGGGCCCTGGAGGGGCAAGGTGGCTCAGGCCAGGGCAGTGGTGGTAGAGACGGAGCACATGGGTGGGTGGGACATGCATATTTTGGAAGCAGAGCTGGTAGGACCTGAGGACTAATTGGATGTAGCAATGAAGGAGAGTGAGGAGTCAAGGGTGACTCCCAAATTTTCTGTTCAAACAAATGGGTGGATGTTGGTGACTAAAAACTCTGTGGCTGAGGCATCTGACCTCCTTTAAATTCACAAGGGGGAAGGAGAATCAAGATCAACAGCCCAAGACTGATTCCTATGAAGTAGAGGTCAGGTATACCTCCTCTCTCCAAACTTTTTACCAGTTCTTACACCAGCCATCCCTCTCATGGCACTCTCTACTTCTCTGCTGGGTTCAATTAGCTGTTTCAATGGCCACACAAAACTCACAGATCCTACTCACAGTTATGGGGTTTATTAGGGAAATAACAGGTTACAATTCAGGATCAGGACAGCCACTTCTCAGCCATGCCCACAGGCAGGCCTCCTTCGGGCCCTCAGCCTCTCAGCCCCTCAGCCCGGCCTCTGCCTCGGGCAAGTGTTACAAAGCTCTTAACCTCCGCCATTAAGTGCCCCGGGGGTACCCCACTCCACCAGGAAGCCTCCTGGCCAAAGGCTTTCAGCTATCTCACTCCTTGGGCTGGCACGTTCACTGTAACCACTTGCTCCATGGGCCAGGAAGCCCACTGCACCATCTTGCACCATTCTCCTGGTTCTGTTCTGTTGCTACCATCTCTCTACTGCTGCTTCTCGCCATCTTTTGCTTCTCTGGTGTTACAGCTGTCTATCTGTGTATCTCCTAGGTCTAGGAGTTTCCCAGCACAGGGACCCTAGGTCCAAAGGATGCACTGCACTCCATTCTTTTCTTCTTGGTGCAAGTGAGGTCTCCCCGTTCCACCTCTGAGATGGCTCATTGTAAGCCTAGCAGGATGGCAAAACTGACCAATCCCCTTGTTAGGGTTCATGCACCTTATTTGCATTATTAACAAGCTGTCCAATCCCTTAGTGGACCACAAGCACCTTATTTGCATAGTCTCACCCAATCATTTGGTGGTAGTTATAAGACCATGGCTAGAGAGGCCACATAAAAGTGATCCATCATACCACAGTGATATTTACTGGGCAAGGAGAAGAAAGGGGGAGGTATAAGCCTGAGGGGAGACGTATTCTGCTTTAGGCAGGTTGCATTTGGGATGCCTGTGGGTCTCCCAGTGGAGAAGTCCAGGGTTCAGTTAGATGCCTGGGCCTAGAGTATAGGAGAGAGGCCTGGGATGGAGAAATAAGCCTGGAAGTCTATGGCATCCAGATAGTACTTGAAGCCAAAGGAAAGCATGCAATTCCTAGGAAAAGTGTGAAGAGAAGGCAAGACCCAGGAGAGAGGCCTGGGTAACTCCAATATTCAGGGCCAAGTTGCTCAGTTGTTCATGGAGCACCCTTTCCGAACCACCTAGATCTCTGTCCATGACCTCTCTCCTGGCTCACATTTCCAGAAAAGCATGCATGCATCCTGGGAGTTAGCACACTGAAGCAGAACAGCATGGCTCTGGAGCCTGGCTATCTCAGATTCAATCCTGGCTCTGCCACTTACCAGTGTGCCCTAGCACAAGTCACCTAAACTCCAAATCTCAGTACCTTTACCTTTAAAATTGTGTGAAGAAGACCCCCTTGAAGAGTTGCAATGGTCCAGGCCTCTGACTCCATATATTGTCCATATATATATCTGTGATGGTTAAGATCGTGTGTCAACTTAGCTGGGACATGATTCTCAGTGTTTTGGCAGTCATATAATGTTATGATCACTTCTCTGTTGAGATTTGATATGTGATCACCTGCATGATGAGATCTGCTGTGAACAGCCAATCAGCTGAAAGGGAGTTTCCTTGGGCATGTGGCCTGCATCTATGTGGATGGACATTCAGGCAGGGCTCAGCGGCTTTTATTCATTCTGGATCCTTCAGCTGGCTCCTGCTTATTTGACCTCCAGTTCTTGGGACTTGAGCTAGCAGCTTACCTGCAATCTTGCCTGCCAATCTTGGGATTCATTGATCTTAACAGCCTGTAAGCAACAGCCCTGCTGTCTGACCTGCTGATCTTGGGTTCACCAGCCCCTGTGGCTACATGAACCAGTAGAAGTCTCTATCCCAACCCACGGACTTGGGACATTACAGCCTTTACAACCAAGTAAGCCATTTCTTTGACATAAATCTCTCTATACATATACATTTATACGTTTATACACTTTACTGGTTTTGTTCCTCTAGAGAGCCCTGCCTGAGACAATATCCTTCTTTTACTCCACACTGCATCAAAACATACAGTAAAGCTAGAGCAGAGTAATAGTGAAGGAGGACATAGATATATGGAACAGAACAAAAAGGCCTTAAATAGACCCATGAAATAGAGAAATCAGCATGTGATACAGGCAGCATTTCAAATCAAAGAGGAAATAGTGCTGTCGCAATTCATTACCTTTTCAGGAAAATAACTAAGTTTACTCTTAACGTGACATCCAAAAAAACAAACCCATTGCCGTCAAGTTGATTCCGACTCATCGTGACCCTCTAAGACAGAGTAGAACTGTCCCATAAGGTTTCCAAGAAGTGATTGGTGGGTTCAAACTGCTAAACTTTGGTTAGCAGCCTAATTTTTAACCACTATACCACCAGGGCTCCAACCACACATCATATGCATAAAAATTTCAGATGGATCAAAAGAAACTGATGTTAAAAAAAAAATTAAAGTATTATCAAAAATATAGCAGCATGTGTTTACAGCCTTGGGGTAGGTTAGTCCTTCTTATAGCAAGAAGCTATAAAGCAGCAGATAATTTTAACTACATAAAATTTCAAATCTTTCATAAGACAAAAAATACCATAGAATGGAAAGGAAAACAAAATACTGAAAGTAATTCCACACATAAGATTCATATCCAAAAGGTATGAGGAAGTCCTACAAATCAATAATAACCTAATAGAAGAGAAGACAAGAATATAAACAAGCAAGTTGGAGAAGAGGAAATGAAAATGGCCAATAAGCATAAAAGTGATGGCCAACCTCACCAGTAGTTGAGAAAATATAAAATTAAAATATCTACTGGGGTTATAGATGCTCCTCACAGGTTTGAAGGATTAGGACCATAGTCTCATAGGACATCTCAATCAAGTGGCGTAATATACTTCATAAAGTTTATGTTCTAATCCCAGTTTGGTGAGTAGTGTCTATGGTCTTAAAAGTGTATTAGCAGCAAACTAAGATACAACTATTGGTCTCTACTCATCTGAAGCAAAAGAGAAAGAAGAAAACCAAAAACTCAAAAGAAGAAACCAGTTTATAGGACTAACAGTCTACGAGAACCACGGCCTCATCTACCCTGAGACCAGAAAAACTAGATGGTACCTGGCTACCACTACCAACCATTCTGATCAGGGCCACAATAGATGGATCCTGATAGAATGGGAAAAAAATCTGGAACAAAACCTCAAATTCCTAAAAAAACAAACAAAACCAGACACGGGACTGGTTGAGACTGGAGGACTCCCTGAGACTATTGCTCTGCAATACTCTTTAAACCGTGAACCAAAACTAACCTCTAAGGTCACCCTGTAGCTAAATAACAGATTGGCTCATAAAATATAGAACATCACCCATGAGTAATGTGTTCCTTTAAAAAAATCATCTATGTGAGACCAAATAGTAAACAATTACTTCAAAACACAGATGAGAATGTAAGGGGCCAGGGAAACTGGATTAATGGAAACACAAGAACCAGAATGGAAGTACTGAGAATGTTTACACATTGTGAAGACTATAACCAATGTCACTGAACAATTTGTGAAGAAATTGTTGAATGAAAAACTAAACTGCTGTGTAAACCCTTACAGAAAACACAATAAAAAAAATTTTTTTAACCCCTGGAGTCATTTTTTATCCATTAGATTAAATTTTGATGATATCCAGTGTTGCTGGGGAAGGCAGCTGACTGACATTCACAAAATGAGCCATGGTGTCCACCTGACTATTGAGTGGACACTCTTTGCTGAGTATTCACATGAGACACAAATGTCCTCAAACTGTGCTCATTCTGAGATGTCCATCACCTGTGAGTATGTGGGTTCACAGAACAAGATAGCCCATTCTTACTGTCAACAATTTGGAAAATATAAAGAACACAATCAGGAAAATAAAATACCCTCTGGCACTTGGCATCTACCTCCTAATTTTGTTTTCTGTGACTTCTTACAGAATTGGGATTGGATTGTCTTTGGATAATTGCTTCCACCATCATTTAAAAGGACTGCTGTAAGTAACAATTGAAAAGTTATTATTACTACTAGTAGTAGTAGAGGTGGAAACCCTGGTGGCATAGTGGTTAAGAGCTATGGCTGTTAACCAAAAAATGTCAGCAGTTCCCATCCATCAGACTCTCCTCGGAAACCCTATGGGGCAGTTCTATGCTGTCCTATAGGGTCACTGTGAGTCAGAATCAACTCAGTGGCAACAGGTTTGTTTGTTTTTTTTTAGTAGTAGAAGTATGGGATGCTGTTATGGATTGAACTACGTCCCCCAAAATGCAAGCTCACACTAGCTAGGGTGTCACAGCCACACAGCAGCAGCCTTGGCCTGGGACCAGCACCTGGCCAGGCCCTTGGGCTCTCCCTCCCAATTTGCTCCCTGAGGGCTCTAGGCCAGCCAAGGGTGGGGTGGGGAGAGCTGAGTAGAGCTGAAGCGAGGCCCCAGGCACAGAACTCACTGGTTGATCTACTATGGCTCAATGTCCCCTATTTATAAACAAGGGTTTTCGGTCAAAGCGGAGGTGACCCAGCAAGGCTGGTGGGTGTGAAGTGCTGAGGATATTCCAGGGCCCCTGCCAAGCACTTGCAGGGCTGCCTGGGTAGTGCTCTGGCAGTCAGGTGAGGGGAAGCTGTCCCAGGTGAGCAGAGGGGCAGCAGAGAAACAGAGACTTGCTGAGGGTCAAAGTGGATGGTGGGTGGGCCTAGAACTCACCCCTGCTGTGCCTGGATGCAAGGCCTGTGCCCATAAATGTAGGAGGCAACTCAGGTCCCAGATCTTAGAAAAGGCGCCAGGCTAGGAAACCAAGATATGGGGTCTAGGCTTGCCCTGCCTCACACATATCTGTGACCTCTGCTCAGCAACCTGGCCTGCGGGTGCTGGGAGAGTCAGGTGGGGCAGTAGCTGGGAAGGCCCAGTCTGCACAACTTCACAGTGAGGTTGAATACATGTCCCCCCACCCCAGTCAGGTTGAGTAGTCTCAGGGAAGGATAGCGCAAGCATATTAGCATGTAAATCACAGCACCTGGCTGGGTCTGACGGCCTGGTGTCCCCCCACCCCCCCCACCCCGTCCCACCACCGCCCCCTTCAAAGGAGCCTCTCCAATGAGAGAAACCGAGCTGAGCTGCCGGTCCTTGCCTCCAGGTGTGACCCCAAACCTTCTCAGCAAGAACTTCCTCTCTTGGATCCAGAGAGCTCTTTATACCTCCTGCCTGTTGCTAATAATGCTTCCACCCTTCTTCATGCCTCACCGTCTGTCTGTCCTGGGCACCTGCTGTGAGAAACAAAACAAGCACAGGTCTTGCCCTCAGCAGCCCCCAGTCTGGTGGGAAGGCAGCTGGGGGGAAGGAGGTTCTGGGTGGCTCACAGGGAAGGAGAGCTAGTTGGCAGGTGGGAGACATGGAGCTGACCTCTGAATGTCCACAGCAGGGCCACTAGGGGCTTTCCTGAGCCAGACCCTTTTCAGAGGGGCCAGCTGGGCCTACTGCTTGAGGACAAAAGCAGGAACTGACCCTGTGAGGAGGCCTTGGAGCTCAGAGGTTGCTGAGGCCTCTGTCCACAACCCTGGACCTGGTAAACTTGACAAGAGTTCCAGTGTAACAGGGAGGGCAAAGGAGAGATTACAGGGAGTGTTAGGCTGGAGACTGCTCCAGGTCCCTGGGAGTCCTGTTACACAGCAGAGCTCTGGGCCAACCACTCCCTCTGCTAACATTTCCTCAGGCCACACACAGCTCACTGGGATGCACGGTTTTGTTGGTCTCAGCTCCAGGCCAGGCATGAGGGCACCGGGCCTGGGATGGCAGAGGCTACCATGGAGAGCACACCATCCCACCCTCCATCTTTCTCATTATGGTTAATCCTAAGGACAGCCTTTCAATGGCCCCCCACTAGGAGCTGGGGAGGTGCTCCCAGGCTGAGAGGTTTACATTCTATTCACCCAGTAAGCTAGACTGCTAACAGCAGGCAGCGAGGGAATGTCTGTCACCTCAGTGAGGCTCTTTCCTCCTTGAATCTGCCCTACATCACACTCCCTCCCACTCTAGGGCTAAAACTGAGATGTGATTTCAAAATGGTCAGGGTACCATGAAGCTATAAAGTAGAAATTAATAACAGAAAAAGCAAGGAAAAAAAATCAAACACATGGAAACTGAACAACATCTTGCTCAAAAACTACTGAGTTATAGAAGAAATTAAGGATGGAATAAAGAAATTCATAGAATCCAATAAGAATGAAAACACTTCCTACCAGAAACTTTGGGACCCAGCAAAAGAAGAGGCCAATTTATAGCAATAAATGCACACATCCAAAAAAAAGAAAGGGCCAAAATCAAAGAATTACCCCTACAACTCAAACAAATAGAAAGAGAGCAGCAAAAGAAACTCTCAGGCAACAGAAGAAAGCAAATAATAAAATTTAGAACAGAATTAAATGAAATAGAGAACAGGATAACAATTGAAAGAGCTAACGAGACCAAAAGCTGGTTCTTTGAAAAGATCAATAAAATCAATAAACCATCAGCCAAACTGACAAAAGAAAAACAGGAGACGAAGCCAATAACCCAAATAAGAAATGAGATGGGTGATATCACAACAGACTCAACTGAAATTAAAAGAATCATAACAGAAGACTATGAAAAATTCTACTCTAACAAATTTGAAAACCTAGAGGAAATGGACAAATTTCTAGAAACACACTACCTACCTAAACTAACACAAACAGAGGTAGAACAACTAGATAAACCAATAACAAAAGAAGAGATTGAAAAGGTAATTAAAAAACACTTAACAAAAAAAAAGTCCTGGCCCTGACAGCTTCACCAGAGAATTCTACCAAACTTTCAGAGAATAGTTAACACCACTACTACTAATAGTATTTCAGAGCATAAAAAAGGATGGAATACTCCCAAATTCATTGTATGAAGCCAGCATAACCCTGATACCAAAACCAGGTAAAGACACCACAAAAAAAGAAAATTACAGGCCAATATCCCTCATGAAGTTAGATGCAAAAATCCTCAACAAAATTCTAGCCAATATAAAGGAGAAGTAAAAGTATCTCTATTTGCAGGTGACATGATCTTATGCACAGAAAACCCTAAAGCATCCTCAAGAAAACTACTGAAACTAATAGAAGAGTTCAGCAGACTACTGGGATACAAGATAAAGATACAAAAATCAGTTGGATTCCTCTACACCAACAAAAAGAACATCGAAGAGGAAATCACCAAATCAATGCCATTTACAGTAGCCCCCAAGAAGATAAAATACTTAGGAATAAATCTTACCAGAGATGTAAAAGACTTATACAAAGAAGACTACAGTACACTTCTGCAAGAAACCAAAAGAGACATAAGTTGAAGAACATACCTTGCTTGTGGATAGGAAGACTTAACATTATAAAAATGTCAATTCTACCAAAAGAGATCTATACATTTAATACAATTCTGATCAAAATCCCAAGGACATTCTTTAATGAGATGGAGAAAAAAATCACCAACTTCATATGAAAGAAAGAGGTCCTGGATAAGTAAAGCATTACCAAAAAGAAGAACAAAGTGGGAGGCCTCACTCTACCTGATTTTAGAACCTATTATACCACCACAGTAGTCAAAACAACCTGGTACTAGTACAACAACAGACACATAGACCAGTGGAACAGAATTGAGAATCCAGACATAAATCCATCCACATATGAATAGCCAATATTTGACAAAGGGCCCAAATCAGTTAAATGGGGAAAAGACAGTCTTTTTAACAAATGGTGCTGGCATAACTGGATATCCATCTGCAAAAAAATGAAACAAGACCCATACCTCACACCGTGCACAAAAACCAACTCAAAATGGACCAAAGACCTAAATATAAAATCTAAAACAATAAAGATCATGGAAGAAAAAATGGGGACAATGCTAGGAGCCCTAATACATGGCATAAATAAACAGTATACAAAACATTACTAACAGTGCAGAAGAGAAACCAGATAACTGGGAGCTCCTAAAAATCAAACACCTACACTCATCCAAAGACTTCACCAAAAGAGTAAAAAGATGACGTACAGACTGGAAAAAAATTTTTAGCCACGACATTTCCAATCAGCATCTGATCTCTAAAATCTATATGATACTGCAAACAATCAACTACAAAAAGACAAATAACCCAATTAAAAAATGAGCAAAAGATATGAACATGCACTTCACTAAAGAAGACATTCAGACAGCTAACAGATACATGAGGAAATGCTCACGATCATTAGCCATTACAGAAATGCAAATCAAAACTACAATGAGATTCTATTTCACTCCAGCAAGGCTGGCATTAACCCAAAAACACAAAATAATAAACGTTGGAGAGGTTGTGGAGAGACTGGAACACTTATACGCTGCTGATAGGAATTTAAAATGGTACAACCACTTTGGAAATCAATTTGGCGCTTCCTTCAAAAGTTAAAAATAGAACTACCATATGATCCAGCAATCCCACTCCTTGGAATATATCCTAGAGAATTAAGAGCCTTTACACGAACAGATATACACACACCCATGTTCACTGCAGCACTGTTTACAATAGCAAAAAGATGGAAGCAACCAAGGTACCCAACAATGGATGAATGGATAAATAAATTATGGTATATTCACACAATGGAATACTACACATCAATAAATAACAATCATGAATCTGTGAAACATTTCATAATGTGGAGGAATCTGGAAGGCATTATGCTGAGTGAAAGCAGTCAGTTGCAAAAGGACAAATATTGTATGAGGCCACTATTATAAGAACTCAAAAAACAGTTTAAACAGAGAAGAAAATATTCTTTGATTGTTGCGAGATGGGGGAGGGAGGGAGAGAGAGGGGTTTTCACTAATTAGGTAGTAGATAAGAATTATTTTAGGTGAAGGGAAAGACAACACACAATACAAGAGAGGTCAGCACAATGGACTAAATCAAAAGCAAAGAAGTTTCCTGAATAAACTGAACGCTTCTAAGGCCAGAGTAGCAGGGGCAGGGGTTTGGGGACCATGGTTTCAGGGGACATCTAAGTGAATGGGCATAATAAAACCTATTGAGAAAACATTCTTCATCCCACTTTGGAGAATGGTGTCTGGGGTCTTAAACACTAGCAAGCGGCCATCTAAGATGCATCGTTTGGTCTCAACTCACCTGGCACAAAGGAGAATGAAGAACACCAAAGATACAAGGTAATTATGAGCCCAAGAGACAGAAAAAACCACATAAACGAGAGACTACATCAGCCTGAGACCAGAAGAACCAGATGGTCCCCGGCTACAACCAATGACTGCTCTGACGTGGAACACAACAGAGAATCCCTGAGGGAGCAGGAGAGCAGTGGGATGCAGACCCCAAATTCTTGTAAAAACACCAGACTTAATGGTCTGATTGAGAATAGAAGGACCTCAGAGGTCATAGTCCTCAGACCTCCTGTTAGCCCAAGACAGGAACCATTCCCAAAGCCAACTCTTCAGATAGGAATTGGACTGGACAATGGGATAGAAAATGATACTGGTGAAGAGTGAGCATCTTGGATCAAGTAGACATATGAGACTATGTGGGCATCTCCTCTCTGGAGGGGAGATGAGAGGGCAGAGGGGGTCAAAAGCTGGTAAAATGGACATGAAAACAAAGAGTCGGGGGAAGGAGTGTGCTATCTCATTAGACGGAGAGCAACTAGGAGTATAGAGCAAGGTGTATTTAAGTTTTTGTATGACAGACTGACTTGGTTCGTAAACTTTCACTTAAAGCACAATTAAAAAGAAAAAAAAATCTACCCAATAGAATTCAACAACATATCAAAAAAATAATTCGCCATGACCAAGTGAGATTCATACCAGGTATGCAGGGACGGTTCAACATTAGAAAAACAATCAATGTAATCCATCCCATAAATAAAACAAAAGACAAGATCCACATGATCTTATCAATTGATGCAGAAAAGGCGTTTGACAAAGTCCAACACCGATTCGTGATAAAAAAAAAACAAAAAACTCTCAGCAAAATAGGAATAGAAGGGAAATTCCTCAACATAAGAAATGGGCATTTATACAAAGCCAACAGCCAACATTATTCTAAATGTAGAGGCTCCAAAAGTATTCCCCCTGAGAACAGGAATCAGACAAGGATGCCCTTTACCACCACTCTTATTCATCATTGTACTAGCCAGGGCAATTAGGCTAGATAAAGAAATAAAAGGCATCCAAATTGGTGAGGAAGAAGTAAAAATATCTCTATTTAGAGAAGATATGATCTTATACCCAGAAAACCCTAAAGAATCCACAAGAAAACTATTGGAGCTAATAGAAGAGTTCAGCAAAGCATCAGGATAAAAGATAAACTTACAAAAATCGGTTGGATTCCTCCACACCAACAAAGAGAATATTGAAGAGGAAATCACCAAATCAATACCATTTACAATAGCCCCCAAGAAGATAAAATATTTAAGAATAAATCTAACCAGAAATGTAAAAGACTTATACAAAGATAACTACAAGACACTACTGCAAGAAACCAAAAGAGACCCACGTAAGTGGAAAAACATACTGCGCTCAGGGATAGGAAGACTCAGCATTGTGAAAATGTCTATTCTACCCAAAACCATCTATACGTACAATGCAATCTGGATCCAAATTCCAATGGCATTTTTTAATGAGATGGAGAAACAAATCACCAACTTCATATGGAAAGGGAAAAGGCCTCAAAGAAGAAGAATAAAGTGGGAGGCCTCACACTACGTGATCTTAGAACCTATTATAATGCCACAGTAGTCAAAACAGCCTGGTACTGGTACAACAACAGAAACATAGACCAATGGAACAGAATTGAGAATCCAGATATAAATTCATCCACGTATGAGCAGCTGATGTTTGGCAAAGGCCCAAAGTCTGTTCACTGGGGAAAAGACAGTCTGTTTAACAAATGGTGCTGGCATAACTGGATACCCATCTGCAAAAAAATGAAACAAGTCCCGTACCTCACACCATGCACAAAAACTAACTCAAAATCGATCAATGGCCTAAATATAAAATCTAAAACGATAAAGATCATGGAAGAAAAAATAGGGTCAATGCTAGGAACTGTAATACATGGCTTAAACAGTATGCAAAACATTACTAATACCAGAAACTAGATAACTGGGAGCTCCTAAAAATCAAACACTTGTGCTCATCCAAAGACTTCACCAGAAAAGTAAAAAGATTACCTATAGGCTGGGAAAAAGCTTCTGGCTACGACAAATCCAATCAGCATCTAATCTCTAAAACCTACAAGATACTGCAAAACCTCAACAACAAAAAGACAAATAACTCAACTAAAAAATGGGCAAAGGACATGAACAGGCACTTCACCGAAGAAGACGTTCAAGCGGCTAACAGTTACATGAGGAAATGCTCACGATCGTTAGCCATTAGAGAAATGCAAATCAAAACTACAATGAGATACCATCTCACCCCAACAAGGCTAGCATTAATCCAAAAGACACAAAATAATAAATGTTGGCGAGGTTGTGGAGAGTCTGAAACACTTATACACTGCTGGTGGGAATATAAAATGGTACAACCACTTTGAAAATCAATTTGGCACTTCCTTAGAAAGCTAGAAATAGAACTGTTATATGATTCAGCAATACCACTCCTTGAAATATATCCTAGAGAAATAAGAGCCCTCACATGAGTAGATACATGCCTACCTATGTTCATTGCAGCATTGTTTACAACAGCAAAAAGATAGAAACAACCAAGGTGCCCGTGAACTGATGAATGGATAAACAAATTATGGTATATTCACACAATGGAATACTAGGCAACGATAAAGAACATGATAAATCCGTGAAACATCTCATAACACGGAGGAATCTAGAAAGCTATTATGCTGAGTGAAATTAGTCACGAAAGGGCAAATATTATATGACACCACTATTATAAGAACTCAAGACAAGGTTTAAACACAGAAGAGAACATTCTTTGGTGTTTACGAGGATGGGGAGGGAGGGAGAGGAGTATTCACTACCTACATAGTAGACAAGAATTATTTTGGGTGAAGGGAAGGACAACACAAAATACAAGGGAAGTCAGCACAACTGGACTAATCCAAAAGCTAAGAAGTTTCCTGAATACAATCTAATACATCAAGGGACAGAGTGGCAAGGGTAGGGACCTGCAGACCATGATTTCAGGGGACATCTAGGTCAATTGGCATAGCAAACTGTGTTAAGAAAACATTCTCATATGATCCAGCAATCCCACTCCTTGGAATATATCCTAGAGAATTAAGAGCATTTATATGAACAGATATATGCACACTCATGTTCATTGCAGCACTGTTTCTAACAGCAAAAAATGGAAGCAATCAAAGTTCCCAACAACGGATGAATGGATAAATAAATTATGGTATATTCACACAATGGAATACTACGCATCGATAAATAACAATCATGAATCCATGAAACATTTCATAATGTGGAGGAATCTGGAAGGCATTATACTGAGTGAAATTAGCCAGGTGCAAAAGGACAAGTATTATATAAGACCACTATTATAATAACTGGAGAAATAGTTTAAACAAAGAAGAAAATACTCTTTGATGGTTACGAGGGCAGGGAGGGAGGGAAGGAGGGAGGGCGAGAGAGGGATCTTCACTAATTAGGTAGTAGATAAGAACTACTTTAGGTGAAGGGAAAGACAACACACAATACAGGCGATGTCAGCACAACTGGAGTAAACTAAAAACAAAGAAGCTTCCTGAATAACCTGAACACTTCTAAGGCCAGAGTAGCAGGGGTGGGGGTTTGGGGACCGTGGTTTCAGGGGACATCTAAGTCAATTGGCATAATAAAATCTATTAAGAAAACATTCTGCATCCCACTTTGGAGAGTGGTGTCTTGGGTCTTAAATGCTAGCAAGCGACCATCAAAGACACATCAATGAGTCTTAACCCACCTGGAGCAAAGGAGAAAAAAGAACACCAAAGACATAAGGTAATTATGAGCCCAAGAGACAGAAAGGACCACATAAACCAGAGTCTACATCAGCCTGAGACCAGAAGAACTAGATGGTGCCTGGCTTCAACCGATGACTGCCCTGACATGGAACACAACAGAGAACCCCTGAGGGAGCAGGAGAGCAGTGGGATACAGACCCCAAATTCTCATAAAAACACCAGACTTAATGGTCTGACTGAGACTAGAATGATCCTGGAGGTCGTGGTCCCCAGACCTCCTGCTAGCCCAAGACAGGAACCATTCCGAAAGCCAACTCTTCAGGCAGGGGTTGGACTGGACAATGGGATAGAAAATGATACTGGTGAAGAATGAGCTTCTTGGATCAAATAGACATATAAGGCTGTGTTGGCATCTTCTGTCTGGAAGGGAGATGAGAGAGCAGAGGGGGTCAGAAGCTGGCTGAAAGGACTCGAAAACAGAGAGTGAAGGGAAGGAGTGTGCTGCCTCGTCAGGGGGAAAGCAATTAGGAGTGTAGAGCAAGGTGTATACAAATTTTTGTATGAGAGGCTGACTTGATTTGTAAACTTTCACTTAAAGCACAATAAAAATGTAAAAAATAAAATCAAGAAACAAAAAAAGAAAACATTCTGTGTCCCACTGTAGTGAGCAGAGTCTGGGGTCTTAAAAACTAGCAAGTGGCCATCTAAGATGCAACTATTGGTCCCAACCCACCTAGAGCAAAGGAGAATGAAGAACACCAAAAACACAAGGAAAATATGAGCCCAAGAGACAAAAAGGGCCACATAAACCAGAGACTCTATCAGCCTGAGAATGGAAAAACTAGATGATGCCTGGCTGTCACCAATGACTGCCCTGACAGGGAACAAAACAGAGAATCCCTGATGGAGCAGGAGAAAAGTGGGATGAAGAACTCAAATTCTAGTAAAAAGACCAGACTTAATGGCCTGACCGAGACTGGAGGGACCCAAGAGGTCATGGCCCCCGGACTCTCTGTTACCCCAAAACTAAAACCATTCCCGAGCCAACTCTTCAGGCAATGATTAGACTGGACTATAAGACATAAAATGATACTGGTGAGGAGTGTGCTTCTTAGCTCAAGTCAACACATGAGACTAAGTGGGCAACTCCTGTCCGGAGGTGAGATGGTGAGGCAGAGGGGGACAGGAGCTGGTTGGATGGACACGGGAAATACAGGGTGGAGAGAAGGAGTGTGCTGTCACATTACAGAGAGAGCAACTAGGGTCACATAACAATGTGTGTATAAGCTTTTGTATGAAAAACTGACTGGAATTGCAAATTTTCTTAAAGCACAATAAAAAAAAAAAAGAAAGAAAAATTCAAAAAATTGTCAAAGGGCCTGGGAGGGGCCTTGCCCACTGCTGCTCTCCTCAGGGGAGCCTTCTTGACACCCTGGACTTTTCCAGAAATTGTTTCCAGAAATGTCATCCTAAGATACTATACCCTATTTTTGAGGGAATTGTAACTTTCTACTTGACTTCAACACTGTAGGAAAAAAACATTCATTTCAATGGGAAAAGCGCAGTGTTGTTAGCCGCTGTCGAGTCTGCCCTCGACTCATGGCAAGCCTGCGCACAACTGCACAAAACACTGCCTGGTCCTATGCCATCCCATGATCGGTTGGGGATCAAATGCTGTGATTCACAGAGTTTTCATTGGCTGATTTTTGAAAGTAGATTCCCAGGCCTTTCTTCCTAGTCCATCTTAGCCTGGAAACTCCACTGAAACCTGTTCAGCATCATAGCAACTTGCAAGCCTCCATTAACAGACTCACTGGCTGTGCGAAGTGCATTAGCCAGAAATTGAATCCTGGTCTCCCACACAGAAGGTGGGAATTCTACCACTGAACCTCCACTGCCCCATTATCCACATTCTCTCCCTGTGGGAAAATCAGCTTTGCCACCATTTATGTACTCATTTCACTCTCTCTAATCTATAATCAGTACCTCAACAGGAAAATACCAGAAATTCAAGCCAGATTCAGAAGAGGAAGTGGAATGACGAATACCATTGCTGATGTAAGATGGACCTTGGCTGAAAGCAGAGAATACCAGAAAGATGTTTACCTGTGTATTTTTTTTTAATTGAACTTTAGATGAATGTTTACAGAACAAACTAGTTTCTCATCAAACGGTACACACATTATTGTGTGACATTGATTAACAACCCCGCAACATGTTAACATGCTCACTTCTCAACCCTGGGTTCCCTATTGCGAGTTTTCCAGTTCCCTCTTGCCTTCCAGTCCCGGCCCCAGGGCTGGTGCACAGCTTTAGTCTTGTTTTGTTCCATGGGCCTGTTCAATCTTTGGCTGAAGGGTGAACCTCAGGAGTGACCTCATTACTGACCTGAAAGGTGTCTGGGGGCCATAATCTCAGGGTTTCTCCATTCTCTGTCAGGACAGCAAGTCTTGTCTTTCTTTTTGAGTTAGAATTTTGTTCTACATTTTTCTCCAGCTCTGTCTGGGACCCTCTATTGTGATACCTGTCAGAGCAGTCAGTGGTGGTAGCTGGGCATCATCTAGTTGTACTGGACTCAGTCTGGCCGTGGTACATGTGGTCCACCAGTCCTTTGGACTAATCTTTCCCTTGTGTCTTTAGTTTTCTTCATTCGTCCTTGCTCCCAAAGGGGTGAGACCAATGGAGTATCCTAGATAGCCGCTCACAGTATTTTAAGACCCCAGATGCTACTCACCAAAGTAGAACGTAGAACATTTTCTCTATAAACTATGATATGCCAATTGAGCTAGATGTTCCCTGAGACCATGGTCCCCACAACCCTCAGCCCAGCAATATGGCCCCTCAGGGAGTTTGGATGTGTCCATGGAGCTACCATGACCTTGCCTTGTACAGGTTGTGCAGACTTCCCCAGTACTGTGTACCGTCTGTCTTACTCTTCACTAAAGTTACCACTTATCTATTAAGTGTTTTTCCATCTCCACCTCTCCCCTCCCTCTTAACCATCAAATATTGTTTCTTTTTGTACATGAACCTTTTCATGAGTTTTTACAGTAGTGGTCTCATATAATATTTGTCGTTTTGTGACTTAGTTCACTCAGCATAGTGTCCTCCAGATTCATCCATGTTATGAGATGCTTCACAGATTCATCATTGTTTTTTAATCATTGCATAATACTCCACTGTATGTACATATTACAGTTTGTTTATCCACACATCTGTTGACGGGCATCTAGGTTGTTTCTAAATTTTTGCTACTGTGAACAATGCGGCAGTGAACATGGAGGTACATATACCTATTCGTGTGACAACTCATTTCTGTAAGATATATTCCTAGGAGTGGGAATGTTGAATCATATTGTATTTCTATTTCTAGTTTTCTAAGGAAGTGCCATATCGTTTTCCAAAATGTTTGTATCATTTTGCATTCCCACCAGCAAGGCACAAGAGTTCTGATCCCTCTGCAGCCTCTCCAACATTTGTTATTTTCTGCTTTATTGATTCGTGCCAGTAATACCAGGGTGAGATGGTATCTCGTTGTGGTTTTGATTTTAATTTCTCTAATGGCTAGAGATCATGAGCATTTCCTCATGTGCCTATTACCTGTGTGTTATTGACTATGCAAAGGCTTTCAACTCTGTGGATCATAACAAATTACGGATAATATTTTGAAGAACGAGAATTCCAGAACTCCTAATTGTGCTCAGGAGGAACATGTACATAGATGAAGAGAAGGTTGTTCAGACAGAACAAGGGGATACTGTGTGGATTAAAATCAGGAAAGGCGTGCATCAGGGTTGTATCCTTTCACCATACTTATTCAATCTGTATGCTGAACAAATAATCAGAGTAGCTGGACTACGTGAAGAAGAATGTGGCATCACGATTGGAGGAAGTCTCGTTAACAACCTGCATTATGCAGATGACAGGAACTTGCTTGCTGAAAGTGAAGAGGACTTGGAGCACTTACATGAAGATCAAAGACTATTGCCTTCAGTATGGATTACACCTCAACATAAAGAAAACAAAAATCCTCACAACTGGAACAATAAGCAACATCATGATAAATGGAGAAAAGATTGACATTGTCAGGAATTTCATTTTACTTAGATCCACAATCAACACCCATGGAAGAAGTAGTCAAGAAATCAAACGACATATTGCATTGGGCAAATCTGCTGCAAAAGATCTCTTTAAGGTGTTGAAAAGCAAAGCTGTCACTTTGAGAACTAAGTTGTGCCTGGCCCAAGCCATGATATTTTCAATCTCCTCATATGCGTGTGAAAGCTAGACAGTGAATAAGGAAGACTGAAGAAGAACTGATGCCTTTCAATCACTCTGTTGGCAAAGTATATCAAATATACTGTGGACTGCCAGAAGAACAAATCTGTCTTGGAAGAAGAACAACCAGAGTGCTCCTTGGCAGCAAGGATGGCAAGACTTCTTCTCTTGTACTTTGGACATGTTATCAGGAGGGACCAGTCCCTGTAGAAGGACATCGTGCTTGGTAAAATAGAGGGTCAGAGAGAGAGAGGAAGACCCTCAATGACATGGATTGACACAGTGGCTGCAAACAATAGGTATAAACATGGCAATGATTGTGAGGATGGCACAGCACCGGGCAGTGTTTCATTCTGTTGTACAGAGGCCACCATGGAGAGCACAATACCCCTCCCTCTGTCTTTCTCATCATTGCAAATCCTAAAGACAGCCTCTCAAATGCCCCAGCTAGGAATGACACAGTGGCTGCAACTATGGACTCAAACATACCAAGGATTGTAAAGATGGTGCAGGACCGGGCTATGTTTCCTTTGTTGTGCGTGGGATGGCTGTGAGTTGGAACTGACTTGACGGCACCTAACAACTACAATCTACAAATATGTCTATACTTTAGATTCTTTTTGAACTAGTTTTAACATCTGCTGTTCCCTCTTGATTTAAATAACATCCTCTAATACATCATGACTCGATGGCAGTGGTTTTTTTTAATACATGTTCAATTTACATCTGTATGAGAATCGTGACTTTACTCTTTTTTAAAAATTATCTCTTAAGTTTTGGAGGTTACCCACTGAGATGTCCAAATGATTCACCTACTAGAACCAGGTAAACTCCATAGCCAGAAAAGTGCACCTCATGAGAGGTTTAAGCTCACGCACGGTTTTTCTTGACTCACATAGGTAAATCCAAAGCACCAACAGGACTACGATGACTTTTCCTAACCTTAATTTTTTGACTAATTTTGTCTTTTTGTTTTGTTTTTAGTTCACTTGCAGGCTGTAAACTAATTCCCATTGCTCGAAGCAATGACTGGGAATGTGGCATTATGGTCTATTAGGTGATCCCTGTAAATAGATTAATGGTTAACAGAGATCTAGTCTCTACTGAGTGAAAAACAACAGAGATTCCGGCATGGAAATAAATGAAGACCACCCAAATGAAAACACCCAAAAGGCTGTTTATTGAGAGCTTGCTATAGCAAGGAAGTCAGCCACCATCACTTGCATTTGTTAGAGACTCAAAGGCAGGCAGGAAAGTGGTAAAAGTTTGTAGTGGGAAAAAAGGAAGGCTTCAGGTCTGCCCTGATTGGTGGCTGTTGATGTGAGGAAGCTGCAGGCAGGCTAACTAGAAGCAGGGTACCCTATATGACCGGCTTTCTCTTGTTGGTCCTGAGTTGGAAGCAGTAGCAAAAATTAGGGAAGATGTCAGTTATTGGTCAAGTCCTGGTTGTTTTGGGCCAATTGCTACAAAGGTTGTGATTTGCATTCCCAGGTGGTTTAGTTGCTGCAGGCTGTGGGTCAGAGTTCTACTGTCATATATGCTTTGGCCATTATCTGTTTGTTCACTCAGTTTCTGAGGCTCCTCCCCCTTGGTCCTTCTGTCACGTGAGAGAGGTTGACCAAGTCAGGAAAAGCTAGAGATCCAGATCTTCACCTCTTGGAGATTATTTAACCGTCTTCATAGTCAACCATATTACAAGATCTTCTCGACCTCTTTATTTTTGTACCATCACCTAACAATCACCTGACAAGAGAGCTGTGCAGAAGCATATAAGACTTAGGATAAAATGCAGTGGGACAGCATCATGATCATTATGACAAAAACAAGAACAGTTACTATTCCATGTAAAATCTTTTGGAACCAGGAACCCCAATTGCCCAACCCAGGCCAAGATGACAAATCTCATAGGCCATTAGGATCAACCTCAGAAAGCCAAATAGCTTTCACCTTAAGGCTATGTATAGCCTCTTCCACTTTGCTTGTTTAATCATCCAAGTACAACAAGAAGTATTAGCAATAGCACAGATACTACCCTGACTAGCCAACAAGAAATCTAGAAGAATGCGATCATCTATCACTACTCATGTCAATGAGTAGAGACTGGTCTCTATTCCATCTAGGGCAAAGGTGGTATCATTAATGACTGCTGCCAGAGTTAGTGATATTTTCTATTTGTGTGATCCCACCAAGGGAAACACTGCTCTGATTGTCACATAAACAATAATCTGACAGGAACAGGCCCCTGCTCCAGCCTAGAAGCCAGCAGTTCCCCTGCAAGCTGCTGTCCCAGGCAAGGCCCCTCCCTGTCCTGGAGGAGGTGCTACCAGCAGATGGGAGGTCCTACAGGATGGGCCCCTTTGAGACTGTGAGCATACCCTCCTACCCACAAAGTTCAGCTACTAGGCTTTCTGTTCTGGACAGGCACTAGAAGGATGTCTGGGGAGAAAGTGCATGGCCAAGATGGAGCTGCAACACCTAGACTGAGGCTCTGTCTCTCAGGTCCGACCCAAGGAAAAGCCCTGAGACCATCCAGACCCTCCAAGCCTCAATTTCAGTAGGAGATAGACAGTGAGGCACATTGGCCTCTCCTGATGATGGGCCCCTCTAGACAGCTGCCATAATGCCTCGCCTGAAGAGAACTCCCTCCCTGTCTGTCCCTTTGAGGGACTGAGCATTCATCCTAGAGAGACCCACAAGGGACTGTGGAGCAGATTCTCCCTCGCCACTTCACCATCCCCATCTAAGTCTTGTTTTCCTGGGTTAAATCCCACTTCCAAAAAGAAAAATATAACTCATTGCCGTTGAGTGGATCTCAACTCATAGCAACTCTGTAGGACGGAGTAGAACTGCCCCATAGAGTTTCCAAGGCTGTAATCTTTACAAAAGCAGACAGCCACATCTTTCTCCTGAAGAGCCACTGGTGGGTTCGAACTGCCAACCTTTCAGTTAGCAGTCAACAGCCCCATTTATACTCATCAGGGATGTTGAGCTGTAGTTTTCTTTCTGGGAGTTTTTTAATTTTTAAATCAATCTCGTTACTTGTGATAGGTCTATTCAGATTTTCTGTTTCTTCTTGAGTCTGTTTTGGTGCTTTATATTTTTCTAGGAATTTGTTTATGTCATCAAAGTTACTTAATTTGTTGACATAAAGTTGTTCATAGTATTCCTTTATAGCCCTTTTATTTCTCTAAGATCGGTAATGATGTTCTTTCTTCCATTCTTTTTTTGTTTGTGTGTGTGTCTGTGCATGCTGTGTGTGGTAAACATCCATGTAACAAAATTTTTTCTATTTCAACACTCTTCATATGTAAAGTTTAGTGATATTAATCATGTTCATCATGTTGTTCAATCATCATCTTTATCTGTTTCCAAATTTTCCATCATCCTTAACAGAAGCTCAGTGGCTGCTAAGCATTGAATCCTCCTTTCTCTCTCCCCCACCCCCCTGCCCCTGTTAACCAGTAATATACTTTGGTCTCTATATATTTGTCCTATTCTAGATGTTTCATACAAGTGGGATCATACAGTATGTGACCTTTTGCGACTGACTTATTTTGTTTCACTCAACGTAACGTTTTCAGAGTTCATCCATGTTGTATTGGGACTTCATTTCTCTTTATGGCTGAGTGATAGTCCATTGTATGTATATATCACATTTTGTTTATCCTTTCAACTGTTGATGGACATTTAGGCCGTTTCCACCTTTTGGCTATTGTGAATGGTGCTGCAATGAACATTGGTGTACAAGTATGTTTTTGTTTCTGCTTTCAATTCTTTTGGGTATGTACCTAGGAATGCAATTGCTGGAGCATGTGGTAATTCGATATTTAACTTTTTTTTTTTATTATTAACTTTTATTAAGCTTCAAGTGAACGTTTACAAATCCAATCAGTCTGTCACATGTAAGTTTACATACATCTTACTCCGTACTCCCACTTGCTCTCCCCCTATTGAGTCAGCCCTTTCAGTCTCTCCTTTCGTGACAATTTTGCCAGCTTCCCTCTCTCTCTATCCTCGCATCCCCCCTCCAGACAAGAGTTGCCAACACACTCTTAAGTGTCCACCTGATATAATTAGCTCACTCTTCATCAGCGTCTCTCTCCCACCCTCTGACCAGTCCCTTTCATGTCTGATGAGTTGTCTTCGGGGATGGTTCCTGTCCTGTGCCAACAGAAGGTCTGGGGAGCATGGCCCCCGGAATTCCTCTAGTCTCAGTCAGACCATTAAGTATGGTCTTTTTATGAGAATTTGGGGTCTGCATCCCACTGATCTCCTGCTCCCTCAGGAGTTCTCTGCTGTGCTCCCTGTCAGGGCAGTCATCGATTGTGGCCGGGCACCAACTAGTTCTTCTGGTCTCAGGATGATGTAGGTCTCTGGTTCATGTGGCCCTTTCTGTCTCTTGGGCTCTTAGTTGTCGTGTGACCTTGGTGTTCTTCATTCTCCTTTGCTCCAGGTGGGTTGAGACCAATTGATGCATCTTAGATGGTCGATTGTTAGCATTTAAGACCCCAGACGCCACATTTCAAAGTGGGATGCAGAATGTTTTCATAATAGAATTATTTTGCCAATTGACTTAGAAGTCCCCTCAAACCATGTTCCCCAGACCCCCGCCCCTGCTCCGCTGACCTTTGAAGCATTCATTTTATCCCGGAAACTTCTTTGCTTTTGGTCCAGTCCAATTGAGCTGACCTTCCATGTATTGAGTGTTGTCTTTCCCTTCACCCAAAGCAGTTCTTATCTACTGATTAATCAATAAAAAACCCTCTCCCTCCCTCCCTCCCTCCCCCCTTCGTAACCACAAAACTATGTGTTCTTCTCATTTTTTACTATTTCTCAAGATCTTATAATAGTGGTCTTATACAATATTTGTCCTTTTGCCTCTGACTCATTTCGCTCAGCAGAATGCCTTCCAGGTTCCTCCATGTTATGAAATGTTTCACAGATTCGTCACTGTTCTTTATCGATGCGTAGTATTCCATTGTGTGAATATACCACAATTTATTTACCCATTCATCCGTTGATGGACACCTTGGTTGCTTCCAGCTTTTTGCTATTGTAAACAGAGCTGCAATAAACATGGGTGTGCATATATCTGTTTGTGTGAAGGCTCTTGTTTCTCTAGGGTATATTCCGAGGAGTGGGATTTCTGGGTTGTATGGTAGTTCTATTTCTAACTGTTTAAGATAACGTCAGATAGATTTCCAAAGTGGTTGTACCATTTTACATTCCCACCAGCAGTGTATAAGAGTTCCAATCTCTCCACAGCCTCTCCAACATTTATTATTTTGTGTTTTTTGGATTAATGCCAGCCTTGTTGAAGTGAGATGGAATCTCATCATAGTTTTAATTTGCATTTCTCTAATGGCTAATGATCGGGAGCATTTTCTCATGTATCTGTTGGCTGCCTGAATATCTTCTTTAGTGAAATGTGTGTTCATATCCTTTCTCCACTTCTTGATTGGGTTGTTTGTCTTTTTGTGGTTGAGTTTTGACAGAATCATGTAGATTTTAGAGATCAGGCGCTGGTCGGAGATGTCATAGCTGAAAATTCTTTCCCAATCCGTAGGTGGTCTTTTTACTCTTTTGGTGAAGTCTTTAGATGAGCATAGGTGTTTGATTCTTAGGAGATCCCAGTTATCAGGTTTCTCTTCATCATTTTTGGTAATGTTTTGTATTCTGTTTATGCCCTGTATTAGGGCTCCTAGGGTTGTCCCTATTTTTTCTTCCATGATCTTTATCGTTTTAGTCTTTATGTTTAGGTCTTTGATCCACTTGGAGTTAGTTTTCGTGCATGCTGTGAGGTACGGGTCCTGTTTCATTCTTTTACAAATGGATATCCAGTTATGCCAGCACCATTTGTTAAAAAGACTATCTTTTCCCCAATTAACTGACACTAGGCCTTTGTCAAATATCAGCTGCTCATATGTGGATGGATTTATATCTGGGTTCTCAATTCTGTTCCATTGGTCTATGTGTCTGTTGTTGTACCAGTACCAGGCTGTTTTGACTACTGTGGCTGTATAATAGGTTCTGAAGTCAGGTAGAGTGAGGCCTCCCACTTTCTTCTTCTTTTTCAGTAATGCTTTGCTTATCCGAGGCTTCTTTCCCTTCCATATGAAGTTGGTGATTTGTTTCTCTATCCCCTTAAAATATGACATTGGAATTTGGATCGGAAGTGCGTTATATGTATAGATGGCTTTTGGTAGAATAGACATTTTTACTATGTTAAGTCTTCCTATCCATGAGCAAGGTATGTTTTTCCACTTAAGTATGTCCTTTTGAATTTCTTGTAGTAGAGCTTTGTAGTTTTCTTTGTATAGGTCTTTTACATCCTTGGTAAGATTTATTCCTAAGTATTTTATCTTCTTGGGGGCTACTGTGAATGGTATTGTTTTGGTTATTTACTCTTCGGTGTTCTTTTTGTTGATGTAGAGGAATCCAAGTGATTTTTGTATGTTTATTTTATAACCTGAGACTCTGCCAAACTCTTCTAGTAGTTTCAGTAGTTTTCTGGAGGATTCCTTAGGGTTTTCTGTGTATAAGATCATGTCATCTGCAAATAGTGATAACTTTACTTCCTCCTTGCCAATCTGGATACCCTTTATTTCCTTGTCTAGCCTAATTGCCCTGGCTAGGACTTCAAGTATGATGTTGAATAAGAGCGGTGATAAAGGGCATCCTTGTCTGGTTCCCGTTCTCAAGGGAAATGCTTTCAGGTTCTCTCCATTTAGAGTGATGTTGGCTGTTGGCTTTGCATAGATGCCCTTTATTATGTTGAGGAATTTTCCTTCAATTCCTGTTTTGGTAAGAGTTTTTATCATAAATGGGTGTTGGACTTTGTCAAATGCCTTTTCTGCATCAATTGATAAGATCATGTGGTTTTTATCTTTTGTTTTATTTATGTGATGGATTACATTAATGGTTTTTCTGATATTAAACCAGCCTTGCATACCTGGTATAAATCCCACTTGATCAGGGTGAATTATTTTTTTGATGTGTTGTTGGGTTCTATTGGCTAGAATTTTGTTGAGGATTTTTGCATCTATGTTCATGAGGGATATAGGTCTGTAATTTTCTTTTTTTGTAATGTCTTTACCTGGTTTTGGTATCAGGGAGATGGTGGCTTCATAGAATGAGTTGGGTAGCATTCCGTCATTTTCTATGCTTTGAAATACCTTTAGTAGTAGTGGTGTTAACTCTTCTCTGAAAGTTTGGTAGAACTCTGCAGTGAAGCCGTCCGGGCCAGGGCTTTTTTTTGTTGGGAGTTTTCTGATTACCATCTCAATCTCTTTTTTTGTTATGGGTCTATTTAGTTGTTCTACTTCTGAATGTGTTAGTTTAGGTAGGTAGTGTTTTTCCAGGAATTCATCCATTTCTTCTAGGTTTGCAAATTTGTTAGAGTACAATTTTTCATACTAATCTGAAATGATTCTTTTAATTTCATTTGGGTCTGTTGTGATGTGGTCCTTCTCGTTTCTTATTCGGGTTATTTGTTTCCTTTCCTGTATTTCTTTAGTCAGTCTGGCCAATGGTTTATCAATTTTGTTAATTTTTTCAAAGAACCAACTTTTGGCTTTGTTAATTCTTTCAATTGTTTTTCTGTTCTCTAATTCATTTAGTTCAGCTCTAATTTTTACTATTTGTTTTCTTCTGGTGCCTGATGGGTTCTTTTGTTGCTCACTTTCTATTTGTTCAAGTTGTAGGGACAGTTCTCTGCTTTTGGCTCTTTCTTCTTTTTGTATGTGTGCATTTATCAATATGAATTGGCCTCTGAGCACTGCTTTTGCTGTGTCCCAGAGGTTTTGATAGGAAGTATTTTCCTTCTCGTTGCATTCTATGAATTTCCTTATTCCCTTCTTGATGTCTTCTATAACCCAGTCTTTTTTCAGGAGGGTATTGTTCAGTTTCCAAGAATTTGATTTCTTTTCCCTAGTTTTTCTGTTATTGATCTCTAGTTTTATTGCCTTGTAGTCTGAGAAGATGCTTTGTAATATTTCGATGTTTTGGACTCTGCAAAGGTTTGTTTTATGACCTAATATGTGGTCTATTCTAGAGAATGGTCCATGTGCGCTAGAAAAAAAAGTATACTTTGCAGCAGTTGGGTGGAGAGTTCTGTAAAAGTCAATGAGGTCAAGTTGGTTGATTGTTGTAATTAGGTCTTCCGTGTCTCTATTGAGCTTCTTACTGGATGTCCTGTCCTTCTGCGACAGTGGTGTGTTGAAGTCTCCTACTATAATTGTGGAGGTGTCTATCTCACTTTTCAATTCTGTTAAAATTTGGTTTATGTATCTTGCAGCCCTGTCATTGGGTGCGTAAATATTTAATATGGTTATGTCTTTGTGATCAGTTGTCCCTTTTATCATTATGTAGTGTCCTTCTTTATCCTTTGTGGTGGATTTAAGTCTAAAGTCTATTTTGTCAGAAATTAATATTGCTACTCCTCTTCTTTTTTGCTTATTGTTTGCTTGATATATTTTTTTCCATCCTTTGAGTTTTAGTTTGGTTGTGTCTCTAAGTCTAAGGTGTGTCTCTTGTAGGCAGCATATAGACGGATCGTGTTTCTTTATCCAGTCCATGACTCTCTGTCTCTTTATTGGTGCATTTAGTCCATTTACATTCAGCGTAATTATAGATACATAAGTTTTTAGTGTTGTCATTTTGATGCCTTTTCATGTGTGTTGTTGGCAATTTCATTTTTCCACTTACTTTTTTGTGTTGAGACGTTTTTCTTAGTCAATTGTGAGATCCTCATTTTCATAGTGTTTGACTTTATGTTAGTTGAGTTGTTACGTTTTTCTTGGCTTTTACCTTGAGTTATGGAGTTGTTATACCTCTTTGTGGTTACCTTATTATTTACCCCTATTTTTCTAAGTAAAAACCTAACTTGTATCGTTCTATATCCCCTTGTATCACTCTTCATCTGGCAGTTCAATGCCTTCTGTGTTTAGTCCCTCTTTTTGATTATTGTGATCTTTTACCTATTGACTTCCATGATTCCCTGTTATGTGTATTATTTTTTTTTAATCAATCTTAGTTTGTTTGTTTTTGTGATTTACCTATTTGAGTTGATATCAGGACGTGCTGTTTTGTGACCTTGTATTGTTCTGGTATTTGATATTATTGGTTTTCTGACCAAACAATATCCTTTAGTATTTCTTGTAGCTTTGGTTTGGTTTTTGCAAATTCTCTAAACTTGTGTTTATCTGTAAATATCTTAATTTCGCCTTCATATTTCAGAGAGAGTTTTGCTGGATATATGATCCTTGGCTGGCAGTTTTTCTCCTTCAGTGTTCTGTATATGTCGTCCCATTCCCTTCTTGCCTGCATGGTTTCTGCTGGGTAGTCTGAACTTATTTTTATTGATTCTCCCTTGAAGGAAATCTTTCTTTTCTCCCTGGCTGCTTTTAAAATTTTCTGTATATCTTTGGTTTTGGCGAGTTTGATGATAATATGTCTTGGTGTTTTTCTTTTTGGATCAATCTTAAATGGGTTAGATGAGCATCTTGGATAGATATCCTTTCGTCTTTCATGATGTCAGGGAAGTTTTCTGTCAGCAGATCTTCAACTATTTTCTCTGTGTTTTCTGTCCTCCCTCCCTGTTCTGGGACTCCAATCACACGCAAGTTATCCTTCTTGATAGAGTCCCACATGATTCTTAGGGTTTCTTCATTTTTTTTAATTCTTTTATCTGATTTTTTTTCAACTATGTTGGTGTTGATTCCCTGGTCCTCCAGATGTCCCAGTCTGCATTCTAATTGCTCGAGTCTGCTCCTCTGACTTCCTATTGTGTTGTCTAATTCTGTAATTTTATTGTTAATCTTTTGGATTTCTGCGTGCTATCTCTCTATGGATTCTTGCAACTTATTAATTTTTCCACTATGTTCTTGAATAATCTTTTTGAGTTCTTCAACAGTTTTATCGGTGTGTTCCTTGGCTTTTCTGCAGTTTGCCTTATTTCGTTTGTGATGTCTTGAAGCATTCTGTAAATTAGTTTTTTATATTCTGTATCTGATAATTCCACGATAGTTTCTTCATTTGGGAAAGATTTTGATTCTTTTGTTTGGGGGGTTGGAGAAGCTGTCATGGTCTGCTTCTTTATGTGGTTTGATTTGGATTGCTGTCTCCGAGCCATCACTGGGAAACTAGTTTTTCCAGAAAATCTGCTAAAAAAAAAATGCAGTCAGCTCCCTATCAGAGGTCTCCCTCTGGTTCAGGCTATTCCGATGCTAATGAAGCCGCCTGGGGAGGGTGGGGGAGGGACCAGAGAGATAGGAGAGTAGCACCTCAGAATATAGCCAGAGTTGCTTGTCTTGCTTGGAATGACTATTATATCTGAGATTCCCGCGGGGCGCGTCGCCTATGTGTGCTGGCTGTGTGGAGATTGCCCCCGGGGGGTCTGGCCCACTGGAGTCACGGTCAGATCCTCCGCTGCCAGCCCCACGCCCAACGTCAAGGTTCCCCTACTGGGACGGTCCACTCCCGACTCCAAATCAGTCACTGCCTCCCAGGGACTCCCCATCCCGCCAGCCGCATCTCCGCGCCGCTCCCGAGAACCAGCTGGGCCCCCCCCCCCGTGGTCAGCTCAGGTGAGTGGAGCAGCTCCCGGCGCCTGCGCCACGACCGCGCGTCCCGGCTGGGATGCCGCTCTCCCTGCTCCAAGACCAGTCGCTGCCTCCCGGGGACCTCCCCCACTGGCCGCGTCGCCACGCCACCCGCGAGAACTGGCTGGGCCCCCCCCGGGGCTAGTTCAGGGGGTGGAGCAGCTCTCTGCGCCTATGCCGTGCCCGTGCCCAGTCAAAATTCCAGCGGGACGGTTCCCCGGCTGGGACGCCACTCTCCCCGCTCCAAGACCCGTCACTGTCTCCCGGGGACTTCTCCCACCGGCTGCGTCGCCAGGCCACCATCGCGAACTGGCTGGGCCCCCCCCCCGGGGTCAGTTCAAGGGGTGGAGCTGCTCCCCGCACTTATGCCGTGCCCGCGCCCCGCCAAAATCCCAGCGGGATGGTTCCCCAGCTGGGACACTGCTCTCCCCGCTCCAAGACCTGTCACTGCTTTCCGGGGACTTCTCCCACCGGCTGCGCCGCCACGCCGCCTGCGTGAACCGGCTGGGCCCCCTCCCGGAATGAGGTCGGGGTGCCAGGGCTGGGCCACTTGTTTGTGCCATCTGCCCCCCTTGGCTCTACCCCAAATCGGGTGCCGAAGGTCACCTGACTGGTATGCTGGCTCCAGGCTCTGAAAACCATCGCTGCCTCCCCATATTTGTTCGTTCTCCGTCTCTAAATCTGTGTTTGTTGTTCAGGGTTCGTAGATTGTTATGTATGTGATCGATTCACTTGTTTTTCCGAGTCTTTGTTGCAAGAAGGATCCGCGGTAGCGTCCACCTGATCCGCCATCTTGGCTCTGCCTCCGACATTTAACTTTTTATGAGAAACTGCCAAACCGTTTTCCACAGTGGCTATACCATTTTACAATACCACCAGCAATGGACGAAGATTCCTATTTCTACACATCCTCACCAACACCTGCTGTTTTCTGTGTTTTTTTTAACCATAGCCATCCTAGTGAGTGTGAATTGATATTTCAATATGGTTTTGATTTGCATCTCCCTAATGACTAATGACATTGATCACCTTTTCCTGTACTTGTTAGCCATTTATATTTCGCCTTTGGTGAAGTATCTCTTCAAGTCCTTTGCTCATTTTTTGATTGGCTTTCTTTCATTCTCAATGTTAATAATTTGAATCTTCTTTTTTTCTTAGTCAGTCTGGCCAAATGTTTGTCATTTTGTTGATCTTTTCAAAGGAATGATTTTTTATTTTGTTGATTTTCTCTGTGGATTTCTATTCTCTATTTCATTTATTTCAGTCTATTTTTATTATGTCCTTCCTTCTGCTGGTTTATTTTTAATTTTCTCTTCTTTTTCTAGTTTCTCAAGGTGGAAAGTGAGATTACTGATGTGTGATCTTTCTTTTTTAATGTACGCATTTAGAGTTGTAGATTTCCTCCTAAGCAGTGCTTTTGCTGCTTTCCAAAAGTTTCAATACATTGTATTTTCATTTTCATTCCTCTCAAAGTGTTTTCTAATTTTCTTGTGATTTCTTCTTTGATCCGTTGGTTATTTAAGAGTGTGTTGATTTCCACATATTGTGAATTTCTAAAAATTTTATTCTATTCAGGGAACATCTAGGTCAATTGTCATAACAAAGTTTATTAAGAAAATGTTCTCGGAGCCAAGATGGTGGAATAGACAGACACTTCCGGCGAGCCCTCTTTACAAAAAAGACCAAAAAAACAAGTGAAAAGAGTATATTTATGACAAGTTAGGAGCCCTAAGCATCAAAGGCAAGCTTAGAAAATGAACTGAGGGGCGGGGGAGGAAGAGGCCTTTCAGAAGAGGAGAGGAGTTACTGGAGCTGAATCATGGAGAGCCCTCAGGCACCATTCCCGGAGCGGCAGTGGTGGGCTGGTACTAGCATTCAGCCGCAGTTTCCTAAGGGAGAAGCATCCAGCCACACAGCCTACTCACACCTCCAGAACCAGAGAACAGCGCTCTCGGCAAAAGCTAAGTACTTGCGTATATTTTACCACGCCCCCCTACAAGCCGGCTTCAGCAGCTGAATTACCTCGGCCTGCGATAGGCCCTGTTGAGCGCCTAGAGCCACCCTGCCGGCCTTGGAGAAGGACAAAATTTGCAATTGGGGGTAAAGACAACTTGCCAGCTCCTCTAACCAGGGAAGCTCAGGACAGAAGTGGCTTCTGTCCAGGTGTAAAAGGTCTGTGGACTTTGAGCACCTTTCCCTTCTGCATGGACTTGTGTGGGCCTATTTCAGGAGAATAGGCCCTTGCTGGCAGACTCCAACCATTTCAGCCGTGCAGTGGAGCGGTGGGTGTTTGATGTTTGACATTGCTTTGCCTATTAAACAGGTTCTTCACCTATCCACATCAGGGGCCTAAGGACTGGTAACTACACTCAGGTTACCCAGCCACCCGCGACAGGGGTCCAAGGATAACTGGTACCTCCCAGTCCTTACAACCGAAAACTTTGGGTGCCCATGGTCCGTCTGCAGAACCCACCCACCTGCACGCTCTAGGGAACAGGGACACGCTTTCCTCAGAGACACTCGGAGTTTGGTTCTCAGCCCCCTGCCTTGTTCAGAGCGTGACCCCCTGCTGCAATCAAATACTGGTACATACACCAATCACCCCTGTCCCTCTAACACTGTAGGACAGAGCCTGTACCACACACTTGATGATCAGCTATCTGGACACCTAAGCCGAATTCATACAAGAAAAGTGAATGGACTCCTAGACTGATATACCTGATAACAGCTCTAGCCATCTGGGGACAGGACATCAGAGCTCCAAAGGCAAAAATAATCAAGCTAGCCCACTCAAGCAACCCATCTGGACATATCAAAACAAAATGAAGCAAGAAGCTACAACACAGTAAGCAAGCATAAACTAACACAATAACTTATAGACAGCTTGGAGATAACAGTCAATATCAAGTCACATAAAGAAACAGACCATGATCACCTCAACAAGCTCTCAAAACAAAGAATCCAGGGATCTTCTAGATGAAAGTGCATTCCTGGGATTACCAGAGGCAGAATACAAAAGATTAATATACAGAACCATTCAAGACATCAGGAAGGAAATGAGGCAATATGCGGAACAAGCCAAGGAACACACAGATAAAGCAATTGAAGAAATTAGAAATATTATTCAGGAACATAATGAAAAATTTAATAGGCTGGAAAAATCCATAGACAGACAGCAATCAGAAATTCAGAAGACCCCAAATTCTCACAAAAGACCAGACTTAATGGCCTGAGACTAGAAGGACCCCAGTGGTCATGGCCCTCAGACCTTCTGTTGGCCCAGGACAGGAACCATTCCCAAAGCCAACTCTTCAGACAGGGATTGGATTGGACAATGGGTTGGAGAGGGATGCTGGTGAGGAGTGAGCTTCTTGGATCAGGTGGACACTTGAGACTATGTTGGCATCTCCTGCCTGGAGGGGAGATGAGAGGGTGGAGGGGGTTAGAAGCTGGCAAAATGGACACAAAAAGAGAGAGTGGAGGGAGAGAGCAGGCTGTCTTATTAGGGGGAGAGCAATTGGGAGTATGTAGCAAGGTGTATATAAGTTTTTGTGTGAGAGACTGACTTGATTTGTAAACTTTCACTTAAAGCACAATAAATTTTTTTTTAATTCAGAAGATTAACAATAAAGTTACAGAAGTAGACAACTCGATAGAAAGTCAGAGGAGCAGAATTGAGCAAGTAGAAGCCAGAATTTCTGAACTTGAAGATAAATTGCTTGGCACTAATGTATTTGGAAGAAAAATCAGATGAAAGAATTTTTTTTAATGAAGAAACCTTAAGAATCTTGTGGGACTCTATCAAGAGAAATAACCTATGAGTGATTGGAGTACCAGAACGGGGAGGGATAACAGAAAATACAGGGAGAATTGCTGAAGATTTGTTGGCAAAAACTTCCCTGATATCGTGAAAGATGAGAAGATAGCTATCTAAGATGCTCATCAAACTCCACATAAAGTAGATGTTAAAAGAAAGTCTCCAAGACATATTATGATCAAACTTGCCAAAACCAAAGATAAAGAGAGAATTTTGAGAGCAGCTAGGGATAAATGAAAAGTCACCTACAAAAGAGAGCCAATAAGAATAAGCTCAGACTACTCGGCAGAAACCATGCAGGCAAGAAGGCAATGGGATGACTTATTTAAAAAAAACTGAAGGAAAAAAATTGCCAGCCAAGAATCATATATCCAGCAACACTGTCTCTTAAATATGAAGGTGAAATTAGGACATTTCCAGATAAACAGAAGTTTAGGGAATTCATAAAAACCAAACCAAAACTACAAGAAATACTAAAGGGAGTACTTTGGTGAGAAAATCAATAATATCAGATGTCAACCCAAGACTAGAACACTGGGCAGAGCAATCAGAAGTCAACCCAGACAGGAAAATCAAAAAAACAAAGCAAGATCAAAAAAAAAAAAAAGCTCAAAATAGGGTAACAGACATGTTATTCCATAAGACAACATTAAAACAATAAAGAGGGACTAAGAAATGTAATCATAGATCTTCCATATGGAGAGGAAGATACGGCGACACAAAGAAATAAAAGTTAGGTTTAAATTTTTTGTGTGTTTTTTTTTGTAGAGGTAAATAATAAGGTAACCACAAAGGAGACAAACTATCCTACTCATCAAAATAAAATTCAAGAAAATAATAGAGATTCAGCAGAAGCAAAATCAACAACAACGAATATGAGGAAAGGACAATATATAATCTACTCAGCACATAAAATTAAGTGGAAAAAGGAAATGTTCTGCAACCCACTTTGGTGAATGGCATCTGGGGTCTTAAAAGCTAGTGAGCAGCCATCTAAGATGCGTCAATTGGTCCCAATCCACCTGGAGCAAGAGAATGAAGAACACCAAAGACACAAGGAAAATATTAGCCCAAGAGACAAAAAGGGCCACATAAACCAGAGACTCCCTTCAGCCTGAGATCAGAAGATGGTGCCTGGTTACCACCAATGACTGCCCTGACAGAGAACACAACAGAGCATCCCTAAAGGAGCAGATGAAAAAAAGTGGGACGCAGAACTCAAATTCTAGTAAAAAGACCGGACTTAATGGTCTGACCGAGAATGGAGGAATCCCAGAAGACATGGCCCCTGGCCTCTCAACCCAGAGCTAAAACTATTCCCGAAGCCAACTCTTCAGACAAAGATTAGACTGGATTAAAAAAAAAAAAAAAAAACACCAAAACCTGGATTAGAAGACATAAAATGATACTCTTGAAGAGTGTGCTTCTTAGTTCAAGTAGATACATGAGACTAAATGGGCAGCTCCCATCCGGAGTCGAGATGAGAAGGCAGAAAGGAACCAGAGCTGATTGAATGGACATAGGAAATCCGGGGTGGAAAGGAGGAGTATGTTGTCACATTATAGAGACAGTAACTAGGGTCACATAACAATGTGTGTATAAATTTTTGTATGAGAAACTAACTTAAGCTGTAAACTTTCATTTAAAGCACCAAAAAAAAAAAAAAACTCTAAAAAAATGTATTCTATTAGCGATTTCTAATTTTATTCCATTATGGTCAGAAAACATACTTTGTTTTTGTTTTCAAGTCTTTGAAATTTATTGAGACTTTTTTTTATGACCTAGCATATGATCTACTCTGGAGAACGATCACTTGAGAAGGATGCGTACTCTTGCTGTTGTTGGGTGGAGTGTTCTATAGTTGTCCATTAGGGCTACTTGGTTTATACTATAGTCCAAGTCTTCTATTTCCTTGTTGATCTTCTATCTATAGTTTTGCTATCCATTACTGAAAGTCTTCCTTCAATATCGTCAGTTTTTGCTTCATGTATTTTGGTATTCTGTTGTTAGGTGCATATATAACTGTAATTTTGTTTTGATAGATTGACCCTTTTGTCATATATATATATATATATATGGAAACCCTGGTGGCATAGTGGTTAAGTGCTACGGCTGCTAACCAAGAGGTTGGCAGCTCGAATCTGCTAGGCGCCCCTTGGAAACTCTATCAGGCAGTTCTACTCTGTCCTATGGGGTCACTATGAGCCAGACTCGACTCGACGGCAGTGGGTTTGGCTTTTTTGGTTATATATATTTCTTCTTTGTCTAGACAATTTTTACCTTAAAATCTATTTTGTCTAATATTAGTACAGCCTCTCCAGCTGTCTTTTGGTTACTGCGTGCATTGTATATCTTTTTTTTAATCTTTTCAACCTACTTGTTTTTTAATCTAAAGTGTGTCTCTTGTAGACAGCATATAGTTGAATTTTTTTTTTAATCTGCCAATTGCTGCCTTTTGATGGGAGTGCTTAATCCATTTACATTTAATGTAATTATGGATAAGATAGGATTGTTTATTATTGTGCCTTGTCTTTTTTGTCACTCTATTCCTCCCTTATCGCCTTCTTTATGTTATTTTCTAGTATAGCATTCTAATTCTCTTTAATTAAATTCCTATTCTAGTATCCAGTTTAATTCCCTATAGTTTTCTAAATATTTTTAGTTATTCTCTCAAAATTTCCCTGGAGATTACAATTAATATCTCAACTTAAAACAATCTAGTTCAAATTAACACCAATTTAAATAGTATACAAAAACTTTGCTCCAATATAGCTCTCTTTCCTGCCCTCTCCTTTCTATTATTATTGTTATACAAATAACTTCATTATACATCATAAGTCAACAGTTCTTTAATTATTCTTTCTATAGTTATCTTTTAAATGAAATAGGAAAAGAAAATAACTGCAAAAATATATACATTTATTTGTTCGAGTGAATTCAAGTTATTGTCTATCATTCTTTTATATCAGCCTGAAGATTTCCCTTTAGTATTTCTTGTAAGCCAGGTCTGCTAATGAAAAACTCTTTTTTTTTTTTAATCTGGAATGTCAATTTCTCCTTCAGTTTTTCTGGATATAGAATTCTTGGTTGACAGTCTTTTTTTCTTTCAGTGCTTTGAATATGTTTTCTCACTGCCTTCTACCCTCTACAGTTTCTGATAAGAAGTCATTTATTAATCTTATTGAGGCTCCTTTGTATGTGCTGAGTCGCTTTTATCTTACTGCTTTTAAGATTCCCTCCTTGTCTTTCAGCAGTTTGTTTTTGATGTGTCTAGGTGTGGATCTTCTTTAAGTTTACCCAACTTGGAGTTTGCAGAATTTTTTGGATGTACAGATTAATGTTTTTAAATCAAATTCTGGAAGTTTTCAGCTATTGTTTCTTCAAATATTATTTCTCTGTCCTCTGGCACGCCCATTAAGCATATGTTGCTCTTAGGCTCTGTTCCTTTTTCTTGGGTTTTGGGGGGGTTTTTTGTTTGTTTGTTTGCTGTTTCTCAGACTATATAATCACAATTGACCTGTCTTCAAGTCCCTAATTCTCTCTTTTTTTTTTTATTAACTTTTATTGACCTTCAAGACGAACGTTTACAAATCAAGTCAGACTGTCATATATAAGTTTATATACACCTTACTCCGTACTCCCACTTGCTCTCCCCCTTATGAGTCAGCCCTTTCAGTCTCCCCTTTCGTGACAATTTTGCCAGCTTCCAACTCTCTCTATTCTCCCATCCCCCCTCCAGACAGGAGATGCCAACACAGTCTCAAGTGTCCACCTGATATAATTAGCTCACTCTTCATCAGCATCTCTCTCCTACCCACTGTCCAGTCCCTTTCATGTCCGATGAGTTGTCTTCGGGAATGGTTCCTGTCCTGTGCCAACAGAAGGTTTGGGGACCATGACTGCCGGGATTCCTCTAGTCTCAGTCAGACCCCTAAGTATGGTCTTTTTATGAAAATTTGGGGTCTGCATCCCACTGATCCCCTGCTCCCTCAGGGGTGCTCTGTTGTGCTCCCTGTCAGGGCAGTCGTCGGTTGTGGCCGGGCACCAACTAGTTCTTCTGGTCTCAGGATGATGTAGGTCTCCGGTTCATGTGGCCCTTTCTGTCTCTTGGGCTCTTACTTATCGTGTGACCTTGGTGTTCTTCATTGTCCTTTGCTCCAGGTGGGTTGAGACCAATTGATGCATCTTAGATGGCTGCTTGTTAGCATTTAAGACCCCAGACGCCACATTTCAAAGTGGGATGCAGAATGTTTTCATAATAGAATTATTTTGCCAATTGACTTAGAAGACCCCTTAAACCATGGTCCCCAAACCCCCACCCTTGCTCCGTTGACCTTTGAAGCATTCAGTTTATCCCGGAAACTTCTTTGCTTTTGGTCCAGTCCAGTTGAGCTGACCTTCCATGTATTGAGTATTGTCCTTCCCTTCACCTAAAGCAGTTCTTATCTACTAATTAATCAGTAAAAAACCCTCTCGCACCCTCCCTCCCTCCCCCGCCTCGTAACCACAAAAGTATGTGTTCTTATCAGTTTATACTATTTCTCAAGATCTTATAATAGTGGTCTTATACAATATTTGTCCTTTTGCCTCTGACTCATTTCGCTCAGCAGAATGCCTTCCAGGTTCCTCCATGTTATGAAATGTTTCACAGATTCGTCACTGTTCTTTATCGATGCGTAGTATTCCATTGTGTGAATATACCACAATTTATTTACCCATATCCGTTGATGGACACCTTGGTTGCTTCCAGCTTTTTGCTATTGTAAACAGAGCTGCAATAAACATGGGTGTGCATATATCTGTTTGTGTGAAGGCTCTTGTTTCTCTAGGGTATATTCCGAAGAGTGGGATTTCTGGGTTGTACGGTAGTTCTATTTCTAACTGTTTAAGATAACGCCAGATAGATTTCCAAAGTGGTTGTACCATTTTACATTCCCACCAGCAGTGTATAAGAGTTCCAATCTCTCCGCAGCCTCTCCAACATTTATTATTTTGTGTTTTTTGGATTAATGCCAGCCTTGTTGAAGTGAGATGGAATCTCATCGTAGTTTTAATTTGCATTTCTCTAATGGCTAATGATCGGGAGCATTTTCTCATGTATCTGTTAGCTGCCTGAATATCTTTTTTAGTGAAGTGTGTGTTCATATCCTTTGCCCACTTCTTGATTGGGTCGTTTGTCTTTTTGTGGTTGAGTTTTGACAGAATCATGTAGATTTTAGAGATCAGGCACTGGTCGGAGATGTCATAGCTGAAAATTTTTTTCCCAGTCTGTAGGTGGTCTTTTTTTTTTTTCTTTTTTAATTAATTTTTATTAAGCTTCAAGTGAACATTTACCATTCCAATCAGTCTGTCACATGTAAGTTTACATACATCTTATTCCCTTCTCCCACTTGCTCTCCCCCTATTGAGTCAGCCCTTTCAGTCTCTCGTTTCGTGCCAATTTTGCCGTCTTCCCTCTCTCTCTATCTTCCCATCCCCCCTCCAGTCAAGAGTTGCCAACACACTCTCCAGTGTCCACCTGATTTAATTAGCTCACTCTTCATCAGCATCTCTCTCCCACCCGCTGACCAGTCCCTTTCATGTCTGATGAGTTGTCTTCGGGGATGGTTCCTGTCCTGTGCCATCAGAAGGTCTGGGGAGCATTGCCTCCGGGATTCCTCTAGTCGCAGTCATACCATTAAGTATGGTCTTTTTATGAGAATTTGGGGTCTGAATCCCATTGGTCTCCTGCTCCCTCAGGAGTTGTCTGTTGTGCTCCCTGACAGGGCAGACATCGATTGTGGCCGGGCACCAACTAGTTCTTCTGGTCTCAGGATAATGTAGGTCTCTGGTTCATGTGGCCCTTTCTGTCTCTTGGGTTCTTGGTTGTCGTGTGACCTTGGTGTTCTTCCTTTGCCTTTGCTCCAGGTGGGTTGAGACCAATTGATGGATCTTAGATGGCCGCTTGTTGGCATTTAGGACCCCAGACGCCACATTTCAAAGTGGGATGCAGAATGTTTTCATAATAGAATTGTTTTGCCCATTGACTTAGAAATCCCCTCAAACCATGTTCCCCAGACCCCAGCCCCTGCTCCGCTGACCTTTGAAGCTTTCATTTTATCCCGGAAACCTCTTTGCTTTTAGTCAAGTCCAATTAGACTGACCTTCCTTGTATTGAGTGTTGTCTTTCCCTTCACCCAAAGCAGTTTTTATCTACTGATTGATCAATAAAAAACCCTCTCCCTCCCTCCCTCCCTCCCCGCTTTGTAACCACAAAAGTATGTGTTCTTCTCCGTTTTTTCTATTTCTCAAGATCTTATAATAGAGGTCTTATACAATATTTGTCCTTTTGCCTCTGACTCATTTCGCTTAGCATAATGCCTTCCAGATTCCTCCATGTTATGAAATGTTTCAGAGATTCGTCACTGTTCTTTATCGATGCGTAGTATTCCATTGTGTGAATATACCACAATTTATTTACCCATTCATCCGTTGACGGACACCTTGGTTGCTTCCAGCTTTTTGCTATTGTAAACAGAGCTGCAATAAACATGGGTGTGCATATATCTGTTTGTGTGAAGGCTCTTGTATCTCTAGGGTATATTCCGAGGAGTGGGATTTCTGGGTTGTATGGTAGTTCAATTTCTAACTGTTTAAGATAACGCCAGATGGATTTCCAAAGTGGTTTTACCATTTTACAATCCCACCAGCAGTATATGAGAGTTCCAATCTCTCCGCAGCCTTTCCAACATTTATTATTTTGTGTTTTTTGGATTAATGCCAGTCTAGTTGGTGTGAGATGGAATCTCATCGTAGTTTTAATTTGCATTTTTCTAATGGCTAATGATCGAGAGCATTTTCTCATGTATCTGTTAGCTGCCTGAGTATCTTCTTTAGTGAAGTGTGTGTTCATATCCTTTGCCCACTTCTTGATTGGGTCGTTTGTCTTTTTGTGGTTGAGTTTTGACAGAATCATGTAGATTTTAGAGATCAGGCACTGGTCGGAGATGTCATAGCTGAAAATTCTTTCCCAGTCTGTAGGTGGTCTTTTTAGTCTTTTGGTGAAGTCTTTAGATGAGCATAGGTGTTTGATTCTTAGGAGATCCCAGTTATCGGGTTTCTCTTCATCATTTTTGGTAATGTTTTGTATTCTGTTTATGCCTTGTATTAGGGCTCCTAAGGTTGTCCCTATTTTTTCTTCCACGATCTTTATCGTTTTAGTCCTTATGTTTAGGTCTTTGATCCACATGAAGTTAGTTTTTGTGCATGGTGTGAGGTATGAGTCCTGTTTCATTTTTTTACAAATGGATATCCAGTTATGCCAGCACCATTTGTTAAAAAGACTATCTTTTCCCCAACTAACTGACACTGGGCCTTTGTCAAATATCAGCTGCTCATATGTGGATGGATTTATATCTGGGTTCTCAATTCTGTTCCATTGGTCTATGTGTCTGTTGTTGTACCAGTACCAGGCTGTTTTGACTACTGTGGCTGTATAATAGGTTCTGAAATCAGGTAGAGTGAGGCCTCCCACTTTCTTCTTCTTTTTCAGTAATGCTTTGCTTATCCGAGGCTTCTTTCCCTTCCATATGAAGTTGGTGATTTGTTTCTCTATCACATTAAAAAATGACATTGGAATTTGTATCGGAAGTGCATTGTATGTATAGATGGCTTTTGGTAGAATAGACATTTTTACTATGTTAAGTCTTCCTATCCATGAGCAAGGTATGTTTTTCCACTTAAGTATGTCCTTTTGAATTTCTTGTAGTAGAGCTTTGTAGTTTTCTTTGTATAGGTCTTTTACATCCTTGGTAAGATTTATTCCTAAGTATTTTATCTTCTTGGGGGCTACTGTGAATGGTATTGATTTGGTTATTTCCTCTTCAGTGTTCTTTTTGTAGATGTAGAGGAATCCAAGTGATTTTTGTATGTTTATCTTATAACCTGAGACTCTGTCAAACTCTTCTAGTAGTTTCAGTAGTTTTCTGGAGGATTCCTTAGGGTTTTCTGTGTATAAGATCATGTCATCTGCAAACAGAGATAATTTTACTTCCTCTTTGCCAATTCAGATGCCCTTTATTTCTTTGTCTAGCCTAATTGCCCTGGCTAGGACTTCAAGTATGATGTTGAATAAGAGCGGTGATAAAGGGCATCCTTGTCTGGTTCCCGTTCTCAAGGGAAATGCTTTCAGGTTCTCTCCATTTAGAGTGATGTTGGCTGTTGGCTTTGCATAGATGCCCTTTATTATGTTGAGGAATTTTCCTTCAATTCGTATTTTGGTGAGAGTTTTTATCATAAATGGGTGTTGGACTTTGTCAAATGCCTTTTCTGCATCAATTGATAAGATCATGTGGTTTTTATCTTTTGTTTTATTTATATGGTGGATGACATTAATGGTTTTTCTAATATTAAACCAGCCTTGTATAAATCCCACTTGGTCGTGGTGAATTATTTTTTTGATATGTTGTTGAATTCTATTGGCTAGAATTTTGTTGAGGATTTTTGCATCTATGTTCATGAGGGATATAGGTCTGTAATTTTCTTTTTTTGTGTGATGTCTTTACCTGGTTTTGGTATCAGGGAGATGGTGGCTTCAGAGAATGAGTTAGGTAGCATTCCGTCATTTTCTATGCTTTGAAATACCTTTAGTAGTAGTGGTGTTATCTCTTCTCTGAAAGTTTGGTAGAACTCTGCAGTATAGCCATCCGGGCTAGGGCTTTTTTTTGTTGGGAGTTTTTTGATGACCGTTTCAATCTCTTTTTTTGTTATGGGTCTATTTAGTTGTTCTACTTCTGATTGTGTTAGTTTAGGTAGGTAGTGTTTTTCCAGGAATTCATCCATTTCTTCTAGGTTTGCAAATTTGTTGAAGTACAATTTTTCGTAATAAACTGATATGATTCTTTTAATTTCAGTTGGGTCTGTTGTGATGTGGCCCTTCTCGTTTCTTATTCGGGTTATGTTTCTTTTCTTGTATTTTTTTAGTCAGTCTAGGCAATGGTTTATCAATTTTGTTAATTTTTTCAAAGAACCAACTTTTGGCTTTGTTAATTCTTTCAATTGTTTTTCTGTGCTCTAATTCATTTAGTTCAGCTCTAATTTTTACTATTTGTTTTCTTCTGGTGCCTGATGGATTCTTTTGTTGCTCACTTTCTATTTGTTCAAGTCGTAGGGACAGTTCTCTGATTTTGGCTCTTTCTTCTTTTTGTATGTGTGCATTTATCAATATGAATTGGCCTCTGAGCACTGCTTTTGCTGTGTCCCAGAGGTTTTGATAGGAAGTATTTTCCTTCTCGTTGCATTCTATGAATTTCCTTATTCCCTTCTTGATGTCTTCTATGACCCAGTCTTTTTTCAGGAGGGTATTGTTCAGTTTCCAAGAATTTGATTTCTTTTCCCTAGTTTTTCTGTTATTGATTTCTACTTTTATTGCCTTGTAGTCTGAGAAGATGCTTTGTAATATTTCGATGTTTTGGACTCTGCAAAGGTTTGTTTTGTGACCTAATATGTGGTCTATTCTAGAGAATGTTCCATGTGCGCTAGAAAAAAAAAGTATACTTTGCAGCAGTTGGGTGGAGAGTTCTGTAAAAGTCAATGAGGTCAAGTTGGTTGATTGTTGTAATTAGGTCTTCCGTGTCTCTATTGAGCTTCTTACTGGATGTCCTGTCCTTCTGCGACAGTGGTGTGTTGAAGTCCCCTACTATAATTGTGGAGGTGTCTATCTCACTTTTCAATTCTGTTAAAATTTGGTTTATGTATCTTGCAGCCCTGTCATTGGGTGCGTAAATATTTAATATGGTTATGTCTTCGTGATCAGTTGTCCCTCTTATCATTATGTAGTGTCCTTCTTTATCCTTTGTGGTGGATTTAAGTCTAAAGTCTATTTTGTCAGAAATTAATATTGCTACTCCTCTTCTTTTTTGCTTATTGTTTGCTTCATATATTTTTTTCCATCCTTTGAGTTTTAGTTTGGTTGTGTCTCTAAGTCTAAGGTGTGTCTCTTGTAGGCAGCATATAGACGGATCGTGTTTCTTTATCCAGTCCGAGACTCTCTGTCTCTTTATTGGTGCATTTAGTCCATTTACATTCAGCGTAATTATAGATAAGTGTTTAGTGTTGTCATTTTGATGCCTTTTTATGTGTGTTGTTGGCAATTTCATTTTTCCACTTACTGAGACGTTTTTCTTTGTAAATTGTGAGATCCTCATTTTCATAGTATTTGACTTTATGTTTGTTGAGTCATTACATTTTTCTTGGCTTTTATTTTGAGTTATGGAGTTGTTATACCTCTTTGTGGTTACCTTAATATTTACCCCTATTTTTCTAAGTAAAAACCTAACTTGTATTGTCCTATATCGCCTTGTATCCCTCTCCATATGGCAGTTTTGTGCCACCTGTATTTAGTCCCTCCTTTTGATTATTGTGATCTTTTACATATTGACTTCAATGATTCCCTGTTTTGAGCATTTTTTTTAATTAATCTTAATTTGTTTTTGTGATTTCCCTATTTGAGTTGATATCAGGATGTTCTGTTCTGTGACCTTGCATTGTGCTGGTATCTGATATTATTGGTTTTCTGACCAATTTCCTTTAGTATTTCTTGTAGCTTTGGTTTGGTTTTTGCAAATTCTCTAAGCTTGTGTTTATCTGTAAATATCTTAATTTCACCTTCATATTTCAGAGAGAGTTTTGCTGGATATATGATCCTTGGCTGGCAGTTTTTCTCCTTCAGTGCTCTGTATATGTCATCCCATTGCCTTCTCGCCTGCATGGTTTCTGCTGAGTAGTCTGAACTTATTCTTATTGATTCTCCCTTGAAGGAGACCTTTCTTTTCTCCCTGGCTGCTTTTAAAATTTTCTCTTTATCTTTGGTTTTGGCGAGTTTGATGATAATATGTCTTGGTGTTTTTCTTTTTGGATCAATCTTAAATGGGGTTCGATGAGCATCTTGGATAGATATCCTTTTGTCTTTCATGATGTCAGGGAAGTTTTCTGTCAGGAGTTCTTCAACTATTTTCTCTGTGTTTTCTGTCCCCCCTCCCTGTTCTGGGACTCCAATCACCTGCAAGTTATCTTCTTGATAGAGTCCCACATGATTCTTAGGGTTTCTTCATTTTTTTTAATTCTTTTATCTGATTTTTTTTCAGCTATGTTGGTGTTAATTCCCTGGTTCTCCAGATGTCCCAGTCTGCATTCTAATTGCTCGAGTCTGCTCCTCTGACTTCCTATTGCGTTGTCTAATGCTGTAATTTTATTGTTAATCTTTTGGATTTCTGCATGCTGTATCTCTATGGATTCTTGCAACTTATTAATTTTTCCACTATGTTCTTGAATAATCTTTTTGAGTTCTTCAACTGTTTTATCAGTGTGTTCCTTGGCTTTTTCTGCAGTTGGCCTTATTTCATTTCTGAGGTCATCCCTGATGTCTTGAAGCATTCTGTAAATTAGTTTTTTATATTCTGTATCTGATAATTCCAGGATTGTATCTTCATTTGGGAAAGATTTTGATTCTTTTGTTTGGAGGATTGTAGAAGCTGTCATGGTCTGCTTCTTTATGTGGTTTGATATCGACTGCTGTCTCCGAGCCATCCCTAAGATATAATAGTGGTTTATTCTATAATTGCTCACTGAGTCTCATCTTGTTTTGTTTTCTTTCAATATACGTGGATGGGCTACTAGATTGTGCTGTCTTGTTTGTTGTAGCTCTTGACTTACTTATGACCTATTACCAGCTGGTTTGGGCTGTTGCCAGATATATATGCCTGAGTCTATTCACTATTCTTGAGCAGAATCTGATTTTGGGTCATCAAGTGTGTGCTGCACCCTAACACCTATCCACCTCTAGAAGTAGTGGTGATAGTTGTGTGCACCAGATTCTATTAGCAGCTGGGGTTCACACTCCGGGGGGGCAGGATGCTGACAGGCTTCGCCCAAGTGTCAGTGAGGTAGGTGTGTCTCTATTCTTATAGCACCTTGGTGGGAGGGCTCTGCAGCTGTACCTTAGGCCCCCGATGCAACTACCTCTACTGATTGGTAGGTGTCACCCTCCTTAGACCCCTAAGGCAAGAGGCTAGGTGGTCTGGGGGGAGCTTCAGCCCTCAGTTCCCTGTTGTGGGTCAGTTAGGGCTCTGTTGAATAAGCAGAGATATCAGACCTGGGAAACTTGTTTTTCCAGTAAATCCACTAAAAAAAAATGCAGTCAGATCCCTATCAGAACTGCCTTTGCATTATGACAGCCACCTTGTTCCCTGTAAGGATGAAAGCCTGAGATTTGGATCATATATGCTTAGCTGGAGCTGGTTCTGTGTTTTTAGTCCAATTAGGGAAGGATTTTTGGTCCCTGGGTTTTTTGTGGTTGCTTCTCTCAGGCCGGAAGAATGGGTTAGGAAAAGACCAAAAAAAAAGGGGGGGAAAGCAAAGCCGTGGAGCCGAAGCCGTTCTCCCTTGGCTCAGGAAATTCCAATGTTAATGAAGCTGCCTGGGAAGGGGAGGGGAGGGCTCAGAAAAACAGCAGAGAGTAGCACCCCGGAATATAGCCAAAGTTGCTTATCTTGCTTGGGATGACTATTTTATCTGAGATTCCCGAGGGGCGTGTCACCTATGTGTGCTGGCTGTGTGGAGATTGTCCCCAAGGGTCTGGCCCGCTGAAGCCACAGTCAGATCCTCCGCTGCCAATCCAAAGCCCAGCGTCAAGGTTCCCCTGCTGGGATGCTGCACTCCCGGCTCCAAAATCAGTCACTGTCTCCCGGGGACTTTTAGTCCCACCAGCCGCGTCACCACGCTGCCCCCGCGGACCGGCTGGGCACCCTCCCGGGGTCAGTTCAGGGGGGTAGGTCTGCGTCCCGTGTTTGCGCCATCACAAGATGTTGTGTTCAGCTCCCCTGCGCCCAGTCCTAAGCCCGGCGCCAAGGTTACCTGACTGGGACGCTGGCTCCAGGCTCCGAAAACAGTCGCTGCTTCTCTGTAGTTGTTCGTTCTCCGTCTCTGTCACTCAGGTCAACTCTTTAAATCTGTGTTTGTTGTTCAGGGTTTGTAGATTGTCAGGTATGTGATCGATTCACTCGTTTTTCCGAGTCTTTGTTGCAAGAGGGATCCAAGGTAGCGTCTACCTAGTCAGCCATCTTGGCCCCCTCTCTAATTCTCTCTTTTGCCAGTTCAAGTCTGCTGTTCAGCCCCTCTAGAGAATTTTTTATCTTAGTTATCATACTTTTCACCTTTAGAATTTCTATTTGGTTCTTTTGTAGAATGTCTATCCCTTTAGAGACATTCTCTATTTGGAAATGTAGTACTCTTATACATTCCTTGAATATTTTACCCACGGTTTTAATTCTTTGAACATATTTATAGCAGCTGATTTAAAGTCTTTGTCTTGTAAGTCTACTGTCTGAGTTTCAAGGATCATTTCTATTGACCAATTTTTTTCTACCTCCATGTGTATGGGCTATGGTTTTCTGTTTTTTCATGTCTTTTTTTTTATGGAAAACAGAATATTTTAAATAATACAATACAGCACCTCTGGAAATCATACTTTCCCCTCCCCAGGGTTGTTTTTGTTTCTTGTTGTAATTATCGTTGTTTGTTTAGTGGTTTTTCTAAATTCTGTAAACTCTATACTATTTTTTCATGTGTTGCCAGTGATGTCCTTATTCAGTTATTTTAGTGGTCAGCTAATTTTTAATGACTAATCTCTTTAAACACCTGGAACAAATAAAACTCCCACTCTTTGCTGAGAGGCTCTGTGTGAGTGTTGGAGAATGCCTTAAACACTTAAGTCAAGCTGTTTACAATTCTGCCTTAGCCTTCACTTTAGGCTTCCACAGTCTCAAGGTCATCCAGAAGTGAGAATTTAGGGCTCCCTCATGTCTTTTATAAGCATGTGCACAGTCCTGGAGCATGAGGTCTTCTAGATTCCCAGGAATCTGTCAGAGCTTTTCAAAATGGCTATCTCATTCCCCAGTTTTTCCACTTAGTTTAGTCAGCTTCTTGTTAGCCCCAAGAGGTGATGCTGTCTCAGGAAGCTGTGATATTAAACAAGTGCTGATTTGTGGGGATAAATGTCCTGAGGATTGGGCTGTTCACACAGAGCAAGCATTGATTCAGGTTAATTCAGGACAAGGCCTGAGAAAAGAGTCTTTAACTGAGCTTCATTGATCAACAGGTCAAATAGTGACAATTCTCTGGAGATGGGATATTTTGCCCTTCCAGTGGCTGCTAGGGTGCTGGCTGTCACCATAGCAAAGTTTATGACAATTTAAGGCACCAGAAGCTAGCTTTTCTTACCTATTTTCAGCTGTTTTTCTTCAATAAATGCTCCTTGAAATTTTGCAAGACATTAATTTCCCCGAGTTCTGAAAGGTTTATTTTGACTATTTTTGTCAGTGTTCCTGTTGTTTTTATAGAGGAACAGATTTTCAGAAACCCCTACCTTACCATTCCAGAAGTCCTTTTTCCCACCGTTCTTAAATATGAACAGAATCTGAGGATAGAAACCAAAGGAATACCAACAATAACAACAAGAGAAAAAAAAATAACAGTAACTATAAAAAGGGAAGAAAAACTTAGAAAACAAAAACCTTATCACTGAAATCCTCACAGATGTAAGAGAAAATATTGCAACTGTGAAAAAAAATTCTATAAAAAAGGAATATTCAAGAGCCAAAAAGGAATGTTTGACAAGTAAGAAATATGATAGTAGAAATCAAATTTTCAGTAAAAAAGGGGCAACGAGAAGCTCCCACAAGCTCTTAGAGAAAGAACAGAACATGTCACATTCAGAGGATCAGGAATAAGAGTTTATTGGACTCATCAGAAACACAAGAAGCTACAATGCTAAAAGTTCATGGAGCAATCCTTCGAGATTAGAAAATTATTTCCAAAATAGAATTATATACCCAGCCAAACTATCAATCATGTGGCATTTTCAGACCTACAGGTCTTTAAAATTTACCTCCCTTACATTATTTTTCAGGGAACTACTGGAGAATGTGCTCCACCCAAGCAAGGGCACAATCCAAGAAAGAAGATACAGGATATAGGAAATCACCAAAACCAAACCCAGCGCCGTCAAGTTGATTCCGACTCATAGAGACCCTATAGGACAGAGTAGAACTGTCCCATAGAGTTTCCAAGGAGCACCTGGTGGATTTGAACTGCCGACCCTTTGGTTAGCAGCCATAGCACTTAACCACTACGCCACCAGGGTTTCCAGGATATAGGAAATAGAGCTAACATAAAAAAGAAGCAAAAGGAACATTCAGGATAATGGCAAAGGGACATCCCAGGTTGATAATTATGACTGGACCATAACAAAACCCATTGCCATCAAGTCAATTCCAACTCACTGCAACTGTATAAGACAGAGTAGAACTTCATCATAGGGTTTCCAAGGAACAGCTGATGGGTATAAACTGCCAACCTTTTGGTTAACAGCCAGCAGCTCTTAACTACTATGCCACTAAGGCTCCGGCCTGGACCATAAAAGGTGATATTCCACATTGGAGTTCAGATAACTCCGAGAGACTTCAGTAAGGTTAAACTGGTGGCATCTCTGACATGTCTGAACATCTTGAGAGATTTATATAACTGGTAATAGATTTGGGGTAGAATTTGTTATAAATTTGTGGCATTTTAATTAACCAAACAAAAAACAAACCAATTATTCATTCCTTCAAAAATAAAAAGTAGTGCAGAAAAAATTATCATGTCCATATATATTGCAGTTGTTAGTTGCCATCCAGTTGCCCCTGACTCATGGCAACCCCCTGCATAACTGAACAAAATGCTGCCTAGTCCTGCACCATCCCCATGATCAGTTGCAGATCAGACTGTTGTGATTCATAGGGTTTTCACTGGCTGATTTTTGGAAGTAGATCCCCAGGCCTTTCTTTCTAGTCCATCTTAGTCTAGAAGCTCTTCTGAACCTGTTCAGCATCATAGCATCCCACAAGCCTCCACTGACAAGACGGGTAGTGGCTACACATGAGGTGCACTGACAGGTGATTTAGGGGATAAAATTAGAGCCATTATTCCCTGCCCCTGTATAAAGAATGTGACCAAGCTGGAGCTGGACTCACAAGGACCCACAAGGACTCAGGACTCACAAGGACACACTGACTGGGCCCTGAGATATAAAAACAATAGCCAGGACATCTAGGAAAACATCCTTTAAGGAACACTTCACATAAATCACGAACAGAGCACAAAAGACCCACATGTTTTCCACACTACACACTCACTGCCGTTGAGTCGATTCCTACTCATAGCGACCCTATCAGACAGAGTAGAACGGCCCCATAGAATTTCCAAGTAGCGCCTGGCAGATTTGAACTGCCAGTCTCTTGGTTAGCAGCCATAGCACTTAACCACTACACCACCAAGGTTTCCAGGGTTTAGTAAATAGTAAGATTTGTTGGACCAATGGGAAACCCTGGTAGCTCAGTAGTTAAGTGCTACGGCTGCTAACCAAAGGGTCAGCAGTTCAAATTTGCCAGGCGCTCCTTGGAAACTCTTTGGGGCAGTTCTACTCTGTCCAATCGGGTCGCTATGAGTCGGAATCGACTGGATGGCACTGGTTTTTGGGGTTGGACCAATGAAGACTCTCCCAACTATCATTACTGAAACCCATACCAGTGATAATTAACAAAGAAATTCAAAATGTATATAAAATCTTTCTTTTTGCTTTGCTATAACTTTATGGTGATTTTACGCTAGGACACAGGGAATAGAACCCAGGTCTCTCGCACAGAAGGCGAAAATTCTACCACTGAATCACAAATGCCTCACACGTCCATATGAAGCCCTCAGGTATGTTTTGTCTGTCTTACCCCAAATTTTAATTAATTTGTAATTAAATGCCAGTATTTAAAATTTAAATTGTACATAAAAATACAGATCTCTAGATTTTTTTTTTTAATTGCAAGATCTAGGCAAATTGCACCCAAAAAACCTTCAGCTGGTGATGCAAACCTGTGCTTTTAGCGCTCCAGTCTCCACTTAGCCTCCCAAACGGTTATAGACTCTGCGCCAGCAGGCCCAATCGTCTGGGATTCCCTCCCTACGCAAACCTCTGGCCCCAGTTTTTAGACAGCCCTAAGCTCGCCTAAGATCTTCAGGGAAAGCAATGAGACACCGATGGATGGGGTATGGTTGGGAAAAGGGGCGGCAAGAGGAAGGGAGAAGAGTGGAGCAGAAGGGGAAACACCCATTAACAATAGAAGGTCGTCTTCCACTCTCCGTATAAGGACCCTCGGGTTACTGACTGGAAGGCGCCCACGTTTTTTAGCCTTCGTTTCCTCTCTCATTTTAACTCAATTCCCCACCATCCATTTTTCACTACGTAAACTTTGCCCCCAGCAAAAGGGCAGTAGGCGTGGCTTTCGGCCAAGCGACGCGCAGCGAGCCTCGCTTCCGGTCGTCGCTTAGAATGACGTAGTGAGCGCGCCGTGCACCGTGAGCTGAGGGAAGCTGCGGGCGAGTGATGGAGGTCAGGTGTGGTCTCGTCCGGGCGGTGTAGGTGTCGGGGCAGGGGAAGAATGGGGCTGAGAATGGGTCCTGAAAGCACGAAGTCGGGGCAGAGAAGGAAGACAGGGGAGGAGCGATGGGATGAGGGAGACTCGGTGGTGGGTTCCGGGCCTGGGCCTTGCGGCCCGCGCCGGTCCTGTTCCGCGCTCGCGCTGCACCCTCGCTAGTGCGCACGCGTTTGCCCTCGCCGTTTCCGCGTGGCGGCCTTGCCCGGCGACCTTGAGCCTTCCTGGTGTTCCCAGTCGGGTGGATTTTGTTTCTTCGTAAAGGTAGTTATTTGGGTGCTTTAAAGAGGTTTGGTATTTGACCTAAACCAGAGTTTGACTTCTGTACCTCTGTTTCCTTCTCTATAAACTGCTGGTGTAATCCCTAGCTCGTGGGATTGTATTAGATCGTGTTAAAAATAATCAAAACTCAAGTGAAACGTAAGGTTTATTCCAAGGAATCATTCTGTATGCATGCAGGGAGATCAATTTGTTTCTGAAACAAGTAGCTCAAAGTAGGCTAGTTAACAGTTGTTGGGAAGAAAATGGAATTAATACAAAACCATTATGTAATATTTAACTGTTTGATGATATAATAGTAAATAGTTTGCAGGTTGGGGGAGCTATTGAGTCTCCGTACATGAAGGAAATGAATGAGAACGCTGAGGATTGGAGATGTCACAGAAGCTTATGTGTATTTTTCTTAATGAATACAAGTTTCCATGTTGACCAAGTATTTAATGGTTACTGAGTTAACATTAAAGCGATCGAGTGCTGAATGAAGGCGGTTTCGCCGGAGAATGATGTGGCAATGGCAGTCAGCTTCCGAAGAGATTTAGTGCCTTGGAAGCTCTGTGGGGCTGTAATGGGTCGGAATCAACTCCAAGGCTGTGGGTTTGGGTCTTTTCTTTTTTTTTTTTTTTTTTTTTGAGTTTACATTATAAATTAACTGCTGAAGATTTGGCCCCTTACCCATTTGTAATTTTGAAATTCAAATCAAAGAAATTCACAGTCTTTTTTATTAAATCAGGAGGTAATGGGTTTGTTACTGACTTCATTTTCCAGCCAGAAAAGACAGATTTACTATGTTGCAGACCAGTTTGTGGTGAGGGGAAAGAAAAATCAATACTTTTGCAGTTTGGGTCAAGCTTTTTTTTTTTTTTTTCAGTTAATTTTTGTTTTCCTGGGTAAGAAAAACCCTTAAAAATCAGAGTAAGAGGTCTGTTTTTGTTTGTTTGTTTTGGTTCTTTTAAATACACATATAATTTATTTTGTTATTATTGAGAATATGCACAGCAGAATATATCCGCCAATTCAACATGTTATTTTTTTTTTCCACAATCGGAAACATTTTTGAGTGCTTCCCCTTGTACCTGGACTCAGTAAGTAGTAGCTGTTGCAGTTGGGAAAATATTCCTCCTCTCTGAGCCTCATTTTTTTCCTTTATGTGGAGTTCAACTAAGCTTTTTTATAGCTGCAGCAGTCTGTCACTTAAAAATAAAATGTGCCAGCTGGGAAGATAAAACATGCAAGAAAGGAAATCTGTGTTAACATTAATCTTACCTCTGCCCCTTGCCTTACCTAGGTCATTCAGTCACCTTAGTGGGCAAGACTGGCAGATGGCATTATTAAAAACAACACCATAGGGATAGGTTACAGACACAGAGAAAGGAATTTTGAGAGGGTCCTTAGAGGAGGTAACATTTGAATGGTGTTTTGCCAGGCCCTGTGATAGGAGAAAAAAAACATCCAGACAGCAGATACTGCAAAGGTGTAATGAAAGTGCGAGACCTGTTTAGAATAAGGAGTGTATTGGAGAGGAAGAGGATAAAACTGGGAAGATAATCCTGGCCCATATCGTGAAGTAGTACCTTTTATGACTGCTTCAGGTGTTTTGCTCTTAGAAAAAAAGAAAATGTTAAGTAAATTGGTAGTATAATCTAACTTGGGTTTTTGGAAGTTCACTCCTGTGTCTCCAGGTATTAAAGTATATCCAGGGAAGCATTGGGAATGTTAAGTGCATGTCCTGGGTTTTCCAGCATCAGCCTGATTTCAAGACTCCTGTCCCATTTTCTATGTATGCCAGTGATTCTTAATCCTGGTTACCCTTGAAATAAAAAAAAAAAAAATTGATAGCTGTTTGAGTCCTCCCTGCAGAGATTCCCATTCAGTAGGTCTTGGTTGGGCCCAGGAATCTGAATTGTTGAACCACTCCCTAGATGATTTTTAAGCACAACTAGGGCTGAAAACCTGTAACCCAAGCTACAGTGCTTCTGATATTTGATTGTGTTCTATACTGATTGAAAAATCCTGTTAAGAAAGGTTCGGAAAATACTGTCGCGTACATGTGAATGTTCAGAGATTTGGGCTGGTTTTAATGGAAAGAGGGATTGTGACTCTACCTCATTTGTCATGTTTTTCTCCTAAGTTTGTGAATTGGGAACCACATCTGCACCACACCTTTCTCTCCTTTTTCTCTTCAGGGCTTTGGAATCACTTACTAGGAGTCTTACCTCCCTGCCACCCAGGGGCCACCATGGCAGCTCACCTGGTGAAGCGATGCACTTGCCTCCTCAGAGAGGCCACCCGTGTAGCCCCTGCCATGTCTCCAGCTGGCCGACTGAGACTCGCTGAAGTAGCCCATAGGACTCTGACTTCCTCAGCTACTTCACCCAATTCCCGCTTCCCAGGTTCCTTGACAGAGCTTGTAGAGAGGGAACCAGTGTTTACTCCCTACTCAAGGTTCAAGGAGGTAGATGATCTCATTGAAAAGGCCACCAGCCCAGAGCAGCTACTAGAACTAACTGGTGGTGGTCACTGCTTGCACAAGAATCATGCTGCCCAAATCCTCATCCAGCTCTCTCGCCTGCTGTGTGAGAAGCCAGAGAACAAAGCCTCTTTGACACAGGATGCCCGCTTTCAGCAACTTCTCCATCTTGCCAACAGCCAGGTGGGTTCTGGAGTGTTGTCTGAGGATTTTGACAAGAGGGAAAGTGTCAGGGCCTCTGGAGTCCAAAGCAACCACCTGATTACGGGAGGTAGACAGGAGCTCTATTCTGTGATCAGAAGTCCCACAATGTCTTAATAACACTTATTTATCACTTTATAGATTTTAAAGTACCTTCATGTATTTTCTGTTAATCCTCACAACAGCCTGTTAGATAAATACTGCTATTCTCATCTTACAGACCGGGGAACCAAGACTTAGAAAGGTTTACGCAATAAACAGGGCACCAGGAAGCAGATCTGGTTCTTTGTTCACTTGGTGCTTTTTCACCTCTCATAGCTGATTTTGGAAAGTAATACAAGGTTGTACACGTGGGTGTGAAAATCCTCACATGTATGAAAAGTGTGGCTTATGAAAAAAATATCAGTAGGTGTCCCTGAAGAGACATACGTGGAGAGTGGTGTTTGATAGTCTTGACTTGTATTGACCACTCTCAAGTACCCAGTGAGGGCCAGGCAGTGCTCAAAGCTAGAGTAGAGGCAGAAGAGTGCCCTGATGGAGGGTCCCTGAGATTGAGTTGGGGGGAGAGGGGTATGTAGCCACAATCAGATGCATAAAGGGTGACCCTGGAAAAGAGAGGAGATATGTTTGTGTGGCACCAGGCTGCGGGGCAGGGGCAGAACTGGGACTCTTAAGAAGCCAGTTCCTGCTCAATGTGAGGAAGGACTCCCTTCATGCAGGTTCTTACCTCTGAGCTCCATAAGCTTGCTAGACTGTCAGAGGAGTCCGTGGCACAAAGGAGTTAGGAAGCCCTGCCCTGGCAGCATTCACTCTTAACCACGTGGTACACATTGGAAGGTAGTGGTGAGCTTCCTGTTACCACAGGTGCTGAAGCATTGAGGCCATATGTCCAGTTTTCATGGATGGTGAGGAGGGGATTCATGAATTGAGTAAGGGGTTATGCTAAGTCGGTGTTTTTTAACTGAGCTTATAGAGTCAGTGTAGTGGGACATGGTTAGGTTTTGGTTTTGCTTTGCAATGACATAGAGTAGTGTGGAGAATACCATAGTTCATGATGTCGAGTTGTGTTAAATTCAGTACTTTTCCACTTCTCCCCAACCCTTAGAACAGCAACTTTACTGTTCACGGCTCAGTTTTTGTGTGTGTTATTTCAGTCTCCCTTGAAGCATAGTTCTAGTTCACAGATGAAAAAGCCCAGACTGAGCTGTTAGCAGATTGAATGCCACTAGTAGTGGCAGAGTTAAGAGAATTATACAGTATGACAGAGCCAGCATGCAATCTTGTGTTCTGATTCCAACTCATGTACCTTGTGGGTGAGGCCTGGGTGACAAGGCTCCTAGGGTAGCTGTTGGCATCATGTGCCTGTATTTCTCTGAGTTCTGGAAACACTGTCCCTGCAGGTCCCAGCAGGGTCACCATTGTTTAGAAACTAAGCTGGAACCAGTGGGTGAGGGAGGAACTGTCTTGCAAAGGGTAAGACTGGGCACTGGTTTTGGACTGCCTGGGTATAGATTCTGGTTCTGCCACCTACTCTGAGACTTTGAGGAAATTGCTTAATCTTGCTAAGTCTTTGCTTCCGTGTATGTGAATTGGGGATAATACTTCTGTACAGATGTTGGTGTGTACTATATGTTAAGTGCTAGGAAGTATGCCTGGCATTTAGTAAGAGCCCATTTAAAAGTGGTGGTGAGGACAGCATCAGGCCATCGGCCAGCTTGCTTATACTAAGGATGACTGGGAGTTGGGTGATAGCGGGGGATCTTTTTACCTCACTACTCTTTGACATTCCAAACAAAGGGCCTTCCTGCCAGTATTCACACAGACTGTCAAAGCTGGCCTCCCCTGCATCCTTTGACCAGTAGTCTGCAGGCTTGCTTTCTTTAGGCACACACAGAGGTATTTAGCTGTAGTGTGATTGATCCCTGGACTTTCTTTACAAAAATGTCAACCATTCTGCTTTAATGGAACAGATGTATTCTTAAGAAACCTCACATTACCAGAAATTCTGTTATGATTGTTTTATTGCAGAAAAAGAGCTTCTTGGACTCAAAATAACTCAGTTATTTTCTTGAGGGAAAGTTAAAATTTTTTAATTGTCATTGCAAGCAAACATAATAAATTGGATGACCAACTGACTAAAAAAGCCTAAGCATTCAGCTCACATTCCCCCAAGCTGCTTTTCTCTGACTTGTCGTCTTGACTCTACAGTTGTGTTTGCAGCACAGGTCTGTGTGTGCAGGGGAAACAAGTCTAGCACAGCCCTACCCAAAGCTCCCTGTCTGTCCCTGTGCCTCATGTGCCATAGTCCACATCATGAAGATTTTGGTCTTTGTTTAATCAGTCACGACGTTAGGTCAAATTCACATTACAGAAAGTCTAGAATTTCTCTGTTTATTTCCAGAGTTCTTGGTTGTAAGCAGTAGCAAATGACTGTGGCTAACTTGAGCAGCAATAGGAGTTACTGGAGGCTGGAGAACCTGGTTTAGAAAACAGGCCCACAGAGAGACTGTGAGAGAGGGTCTCACCACCAAGCAGCCTGATGCAGGTTCCATGTGAGAAGTACCTGCATGCATGAAAGTAACAGAGGAACTAACTGGTTCTTCTCTGGTCAGTTGTAACAAATGTCTGTGAGATAGGGTTAGATAGGTAGTTTCCAGCATACTTTGCATGCTCTTAGATGAACAGTATCAGATGTAGTCACGAGTTTGACTTTTAACCTTGTGTCCTTTTCTCGTCCAGATAGCTTACATCTGGAACAGGGCCCTGGTGAGACTGCTCCGGAGCCTCTATGCACTGGCGCTCCCAAAGGCCTGCAAGGAGCTGCAGTCAGTAGAGCAGGAGGTCCGCTGGCGAATGCGGAGGCTCCCGTACAAGGACCTGGCCTTCCTGGCTGAGTCCAGCATAACCTATATGCAGGAGCAAGACTCGAAGGAGCTGCTGGCAGAGCTGCTTATGCACCTAGAGAGGCGCTGGACCGAAATTGAAGATGGCCGCACAGTGGTAGCCATCATGATGAAAGCGGGCCACCTCTCAGAGCCGCTAATGAACCGTCTGGAAGACAAGGTACTGGGCTGAAGCAAGTGGGGCCCATCCTGCCCCCCACACACACCCCTCCAAGCTCGGGAACTTGTTTCCTTGGGTGATAAGCCTCTGGGGTAGGGATTGTGAGTCTAAGCCTGTCGCGTCCACTGGGCAGGAGCCTTAGATGCTCTTTGAGGCCTGAGGCCTGGAAACACTGTCCTGCAGGTACCAGCAGGGGTGCTCCATCCTCTCTGGAGGACTGTGTTGAGAAGGAGGGACCAAGGGCTCCAGGCAGCAGTAGGGATCACTACCATCGCCTGCCCACTTACTCCTCCAAGGTCCTTGAGCACTGGTGGACAGAACCTGAGCTCTGCCTCTCTGGGAACTTTGTTCCCTCTAGCATGTACCAGAGACTCAACCCAGGCTTCTTCCCTGGATAGGGCCTCCTGTTAGAGAAGGGAGTTTGTCTTTCTCCAAAGTCTCTTCATGCTTGTACCCTAATTTGGCCCTCCCAGCAATCTTGGGTGGTGGGGATGACAGACCACTCCTGAAGTAACACAAAAAGGTATTGGCCAGGCCTGGACCCTGGATTGCTTGTTTTGTGGTTAAAACTGTTTTCTAGAGATCCTTGTGCCTCCCCACCCCCCAAGCTTCAGCTCCTGCAGTCAAGTCAAATTCAGCACCTGCTCCTATCATAGCGGGTGCTGGCTCAGGTGACTGCCATAGCAGTCTGTGCCACAGTAGCTTATGGGCCCCTGGCCCTCTGTCCTGGGGCCTGGGAATCAGTTGGCTACAGACACTGTGCTCTGGCACAGGAGCTCCCTGGGGCATGGATAAGAGGCGGGCCTGGCAAGACAGGGCCAATGTTGAGTAAGCTCAGGCCCAGTTGCTGTCTCGCAGGGGCTACACTGGATGGGACCCTTGCCCCCATCTCCCTGGCATCTCAGGCCATCAGGCTGACTCCCCGCATCCGTGGCTGTGGTTGACAGTGCCTAGAGCTGGTGGAACAGTTTGGCCCTGATGATCTGCGAAAGGTGCTGTTGACTCTGGCAGCACAGAATCGTCGGTCGGTGCCCTTGCTGCGGGCCATCTCCTACCACCTGGTCCAGAAACCCTTTACCTTGACGAAACGCGCCCTCTTGGACCTGGCCTATGCCTATGGTGAGCCCTTTGTGTGTGGGTCAGAGGGGGGTTCCTGGCCGTATTTGGCTGGGCTGACTGATGCCTGCAGCTGTGTCAAATTCAGTGCCTGCCCCACCCATGGCAGGCACTGGCCCAAAAGGCTGCCATAGAAACACTGTAACTCATGGGCCCTGTTCCCTCCCCTGGGCATCAGGGATAAATTTTGTTACAGACACCAAGCTTCTAGACCTCTAGGAGAAAGTGGCATGTGATGAGGGGTGGGGTAGCCTGGTGAGCCTGTTGGCCTTACCAGGTAAACCGTTGTGGTCTGCTCTGTCCTAAAGGCAAACTCAACTTCCACCAGACCCAGGTGTTACAGCGACTGGCATCCGATCTGCTGTCCCATGTGCGCACCCTGACGTCCAGTGAGGTGGCCCACTGCGCCAAGTCCTTGGCCTTCCTCAAGTGGCTTAACCTGCCCCTGTTTGAAGCTTTTGCCCAGGTGAGTTGGGGCCTGACCAGAGGCCTGGGCTCTGGACTGGTGAGGACACACGAACTCTGAGAGCCTCCTCCACACCTGACCTCCATCTCAGGAGGAACTAGCTCAGTCAGGTTTTATTTCAAACCATAATTTGAATTAAGTCTGAAAATGCTCAGTTGTAGCAAAGACACCTATAATCTTTGTGCGTTTGGAAAGGTGCTTGATGCTCACATTCAGTAGTGACAAAAATGTATTTGATATCTCCTCCTCTACCTTACTGAACATCGCAAATGCATCCTTTTATTTTTGGGTGGCAGTAGCAGGTGACAGCAGCTGTTGGACACTGTGTGGACCAGGTCTGGAAGCCCTGGGTGTGACAAAGCACAGACATTGAGACTGAGAGTCCCCTTCCCCGGTTCCTCAAAGCAGCCTTTCCTGAACGTGACTGCCTGTGGGGAGTTGTGCAGAAAGGGGTGCCCGCTCAGCCATATCAGGCACTGCTGAGCGTGCCCACGGAAAGACAGCTCTTAGGGCCCCTCCAGGCAGAGACTTAGTGCTGCTGGGCAGGCCTGGCCTGCAACTTGCTGGCTCAGCACAAGTTACCTTTCTGTCTATGAGCGCATGGAGCCTGGTGGGAGGGTCCAGGTCCTGACAACCATCCCAGGCCCCTCCAACTTGGAGCTGGGTGAAAAGAGTGTGAGGCAGAGCCCTTGACATGGAGGCATGTTCTTACTCCCCTGCCTTCCCTGACTCTGGCCCCAGCACATCCTGAACGAAGCCCAGGACATCACCCTGCCACGTCTGTGCAACGTGGTCCTGGCTTTTGCCCATCTGAACTTCCGTCCGGAACAAGATCCATTCTTCAGCCTGGTACGGTCTCTGTGCTTCACTTTCCCTATTCCTTACCTTTCTCCCTGCTAGCTAATGGCTCAGCCCTTCGAGGGCAGTTTGGTGGCAGAAGGCTCTGACAGAGGAGCTGTGGAGACAGAGGCAGGAAAACAAGAGGCACCTAGTGCAAGGAGGGCAGGGGCAGAGTTGGCTGGGACCAGGGCATTCACGGGATTGTTGGGGACAAAAAAGCAGGGTCTTGGGAGTCCCCTTGAAAAGTCCAGACGTGCCGGCAGCTGTATGGGTTGAGAGTAGTGGTAGGTCAGGAAGGGCAGGTCTGCCTGTGAGTGAGCCCTGGGCTGGTCAGGGCCGGGGTACCTGTTGTCTCATTTTGACACCCTGCTTGTGCTCCTAAAGCCTTTGCAGCCCACTTGAGAAATGAGCCAGGAGGATCTCAACTGGTATATGTGTCCCTTGGGGAAGAGCACTCTTTATGAAAATTCAGGGGTCGTGTGCAAGGTCAGATCATATTTGACCCTAGGGTCTCTTCGAACACCAGACAATAGGCCCCAAGGAGAGCTTGTCTGTCACAGTTCCTGGGAGCAGCCAGCAGAGGGTACACCGCCCCGGGTGGCCTCAGGCCCACCTGCCAGCAGCTGGCTAGCGCTCTTCACCATCTGCTGCTGTTTGCTGAACTCTGATTCTTTTCAGAGACTGCCAGAAACGCACTGTTCCATTGTCCTGGGCACCTACTTAGGGGAAGCTATTGAAGAAGTGGTTTTGTGACTTAGGCCCCTCCTGGGGAAGGCATAGGGAAAGCCTAGCTGAATGCTGGCATCAGACAGCACTGCCCTACTGTCCGGATTGGGGAGGGATCTGCTGCTCCAAGCAGATGGAAAGACTTCTCTTACCTCCCACCCCTGGGATGCTGCAAGCCGAACCCCAGGTCTGTCTCGGCCAGGGTGCTCGCTCTCCCTCAGCTAACCTCCAACCCTTTGGCCTCCATGTAACCAGTTGTGAGGCAGCGTTATCTCTGATTTGGGCAGGGACATTTGCAGGCCATTAAGCAGAGCCTGGTTTCTCCGCCCCCACCCTCTCCTTGCCCCAGGTGCACGAGAAGCTGGCATTGGAACTGACAAGTCTGAGCCCAGCTCTGCAGGTGGATGTAGTGTGGGCCCTGTGTGTGCTGCAGCAGGTGCAGGAGGCAGAGCTGCGCGCCATCCTCTGCCCCGAGTTCCACACCCAGTTTCTAGGTGAGTGGTGGATGGGGGCATAACGAGGAGCTTGGGGGTACAGCCCCCCCTCCCTTAGTGATAGGAGCCCGTGCCACCCCTAATGCCACAAGAAAGAGGAGCAATCAGGTCCTTCTGATAGAGACGTGGGAGAAGGCCAGGGCTCCGCCTGGAATTTATTCCCTTCTCCACCCACTCCCTGCAGCCGACCCTACCTCCCAGCCTAGATCCAGGGTGGGGCTTGGGCGTGGGGGTGCCTCTGCCTCTCCCCCATGAGCCCTCCTCCACCCCTGCCCACAGGGCCCCTGGAAGAGCAGCAGCCAGGCTTGGCAGCTTGAGTCTGCCGTGTCCCTCCCTCTCACTCCCCTCCGCCCCTTAGGTGCTGAGTCTCTGAAGGATCAGAGCACCTTTCAGAAGTTGCTGCACATCAACGCGACCGCCCAGCTGGAGCACCCCGAGTACACAGGCCCACTTTTGCCAGCCTTGGCCTTGGTCCCCAGGCCCACAGCCTTTCACAAGAAGGTGACCCACTTGGAGAAGGAGCTGCAGGAGACCCTGAAGGGGCTGCTGGGGAGTGCCGACAAGGGCTGCTTTGCGGTGACCACTCAGTATGGCTGGATGCTGGGTAAGGGCTCCCTCCTGGTTGGTGTAGGGGCTAATTCTCCCAAGCCCTATTCTAGATCTACTCTGGCCCCTGCCGTCCTCTGCAGCAACGACTGGCTCCAAGTGGCCAGAGCTTCAGCCTGCGGCCTCTTCCTTTTTCTGTCTTGCTGCAGGGAGCAAGGTAGATGTTCCAGGCTCACTTGTTCTCCCTTCCTGGTCTCTCTCAGGCCAGGTGACTCTGGGACTTCTACTGATGGTATACCCTTGAGCACATTGGGTTTCCCTGGTCTCTGCCTACCCATGGAGGGCAGCCAAGTTGGTTTCCAAGGGATGTCACCCAATGGGTTTTATTCCCCACATCTCTTCTCCAGATGCTGAGGTGCTACTGGACACTGAGGGCCAGTTTCTGAACCTCAGGGACTTTGTTGCTCCTCATCTTGCCCAGCCAACTGGGAGGCAGCCACTGCCCACTGGGGCCAAGAGGTAGGTGGCCAGTGACCATTGGGTGTGGTCCTGGTGAGGCCCATGGCAGCTCTGCAGCACTTGAGGTCCTGCAGACTGCTCTCCTCTGAGGGGGTGGGTAGAACAAACAGTGTCTTCCTCCTCCTCCCAGGCTGGCTTTCCTACGGTGGGAATTTCCCAACTTCAACAGCCGGAGCAAGGACTTGCTGGGTCGCTTCTCCCTGGCTCGACGCCATGTGGTGGCTGCTGGCTTCCTGGTTGTTGATGTGAGTGCTGGCCTGGGCAGGGCCTGGGTGAGCACTGACTGCATACTGGGCGAAGGGCCTAGAGGGCACCAACAGATACACAGCCTGTAGTACCAACTCCGCCCCCCACACACCCCCCACCCCCCCATCTCTGGAGCCTGGGAGTGACAGTCATCTGTAGCTAGTGGTTGTGCCTGTCTCTCTGACCATTTGCCAGCCTCCCCCCCCCCCCACCTCCTCCAGCCTGGGCCTCGAGCGCAATCCAGGCCACCAGTTCTTCTCGAGGTGACAATCAGGACATGCCTCAGACTGGGGGTGTATTGTGAAGTCTGCCCTCTGAGGTCGGCAGTGTGGAGGCCCCCCATTTAACAGATGGGGGAGCAAAGCACGGGAGGATGATGTGCGTTTCCCAAGGCCGCACAGCTTAGAGTGAGCAGGCCTTCAAGTCCAGCTCGCCGGTTGCCGTGCCCAGGGCTCTTGGGAAAGGCGAGGCTGGCCAGACACCTGCCTGGGCACTGCTCTGTGTGGCCACCACAGAACTCCTTGTTGCAGTCTGATCTAGGGCTAAGACTGCAGGGCTAGCGTCTGATGTAGGCCTGTCTCGGCCCTAAGTAATGTGCTAGGGCACTTCGGAGCCATCACTCCTGTCTATATTGGTTACCCTAGATCAGAGTTGGGAGACCTTTCTGTAAAGGGTCACGTAAGGTTTCTGTCCCATTTCATACCACATTTGGAAATAATATTGGATTATTTTTATTGTTCGCTTGTTACACAACCTTTAAAAATTCAAAAACCATTCTTGGGCCCTGTGTAGTTTGCTGATCCCCGGCCTGCATACTCTCAGGCCCCTTCTGGCACTGACAAATCCAGGCTCTTCCCCACTAGAGAATTCCTGCAGCTCAGTAGTCATCGTCCTTCAGGACTTGGAGGCCAAAGCACATGGCATGCGGTCCCTCAGCAAGAACTTATTGGGGAGGGTTCAGAGGGAGAGCAGCAGATGGGGCCCCTAACTGGGGAGGAGGGAGTCCCAGCCTACCCTGACCTGTCTCCATACCAGGTTCCTTACTACGAGTGGCTGGAACTCAAGTCTGAATGGCAGAAAGGTGCCTACCTCAAGGACAAGATGCGCAAAGCTGTGGCGGAGGACCTGGCCAGATGACCCTGTCCCCTCAGCACAGATTGCATGTTCAGGGCCTGACCGTGCTCTCCCCGGAGGCCTAGCTGTGGGCACTGGGTCCCCAGAGAAGTATCTCCCTTCAGGCTGAACCTTTATAATGCAGGACCTTGGCCAAAAGTGGGGGTGGTGGCCCAGCAGCTCTGAGGGGTGGATTTTCCTCAAGTGAATAATAAATTTTTTGTTTTGGTGTCAGCACCAAGAGGCTTCCCAGGCATTGTCACAGTCTCCTATTTGTGCTCCCCACCTGTATGTGCTCCGGAGCCCAGGGAATGGTGTCCATGTCTCTTCCCCTATATACTCAGCTCACCCACTGGCCACAGCAGCAGAACCTGCTCGAGGTAGAGGCCAGGAGCCCTGCAAGGGAAGGTGAAACCCAAGGCTTTGGGCTGGCCCTAGGGACAGAAAAAGTCAGTTTCAAACCAAGCCTTCTCCCTGACTGCACATCACTCCAGCCTGCCCCAGCTGTACCTACATCCCTAGCTTTGTGCCACCCACAGGATGACATTCCCAGGCCGGTCGGTGGCATTGCTCCTGCCACCTTGTTTGCGTTCACACATGCCTGGGCCTGCTGCTGAGTGGCTTGTGGTTGGCCCCAGCAGGCCTGAGTGAGACCTTCCCCAGAGAAGCAGTTTGCAGTTGATGGCCTGGAGTTCTGGTCATGGTGTGGTCACTGACCCGCAGTTCAGAGTTCTTTACCATCACTTGTCTCATAATGGAGTGAGTGATGTGGACCTTGGAGACCTGTGGTGACAGATGCTATGAAGGCTGGGTGTTTTGAAGGCATTGGCTCTGGGATGGGAGAAGAGAGGTGTCCGCTCAGCTGTCTCATTACCACCAGAGCCGAACCCCTCTGATGCCATCGTGAGAACCATTTTCCTGCCTTCACCTCCCCTGCTGCCAGAGGGGCCCAGATGCTGAGAAGAAAAAGCTGTTTTTCTCATCCGTGTACCTTTCAGCTTCATTGAAAGTTTCCATTGGCAAAAACTAAAAGGCCGCTGACGAGGAGCTAGTTTGCCTCCAGTCCAGGACAGAGGGCCGAACAACGGGATAGAGCTGAGAGCAAAGGGCACATGTGACTGGTGCAGTCTCCAGTCTGCCTGTCACAGACCATTCTCCCATTCCAAAGTGGCCCTTTGAAAAAGAGCAAATCCATATTCTACTTACAGCTTTGCTGTTCACTGGAGCATTTGAAAGGAACAATGCACAGGTCCTTGTAGAGCCAACACTGCGTATTTGCATAGACGGTGGGGTAGAAGAGGACAGCCAGAGGTAGCTTTCTGAAGGAGCTGACTGAGCTGCGGCAAGTGGGAAGAGCATTCCAGAGCGAAGGGTCAGCACTGACACTCAGAGGCGGTGTAGGGGGCGCAGGGAACTAGGGCAGCAAGGTCCTTAGGGTGAGAGTGCATTGTTCCCAAAGAGACTGGAGAGGGGCCGGAACCGGGCAGGAAGGGCCGCCTTGTGTATGTCATGGTATATACAGCAAAGCTTATCCTCACCACTGGGGCCACTGACTTTGTAATGAAACACTGAGGTAATTATAGATTCACATGCAGTTGTAAGAAATAACTGGCTGGCTGGTGCCCCTTACCCAACTTACCCCAATGGCAACAGAATTAGTTTAGTACAGGTAGGTCCCAACCTAAGACCGTCCTTTGGGTTTTTGTACATCTCAGTGGTAATAAGTACTGCATACAACGTTGCCGCACGTGATTTGCTGATGTTGTCCTTTGCTGATACTCAGTTTTATGATGTACTGTTCAAAACACTGTCGTGTAGATGTAGTTTCCTAAACTAAATCGGGGGCTTCAGTTGCTTGAAAACGTGGACCCAAAAGCTGATCACTTCGCTAAAGTCGATAGGCAGATTTAGGAAACATGTTACCAGAAAATATAGGAAGAAAAGTACCATACAGACAACTTTTCTGACTATAATGCCATCGCCATTCTCAGGGGCAATCCAGATGATCCAGAAGCTTCAATAGAGTTGTTACCGCAACTGACAAGATGACAACATCATCCAACTCTTCTTTATGATTGGAGTCAATTTTTATGATTTATTTTTTTGTCTGTATATATTAAAATATATCTGAGTTTATATGTGATGTTTGCAACCCGCAAAGACAAAGATCAGGTTTATAAAGATACTGATAATTAAAAGGAATTATAATAATGAAACTTAAATAAAGTATTCAACTTATGTCAGAACCGACGTGTAGTTTGCGATGGGTTCATCTGAACAGACCCTGTCGTAAGTTGAAGACTGCCTGTATCAAGCCAGGATGCAGAACATTTCCATCACCACAGGATCCTTCATGTTACTGTTATTCCCACCACCACCCCTTGTCTTTATCCTGGTAACCACGAATCTACATTTCTATATTTTTGTCACTTCAAGATTATCATGTAAGTGGAATCATACAAACGTAACTTCTTAGAATTGGCTTTTTTCATTAAGCATTCTCAAGTTTCATCCAAATTGTTGCAGGTATCAATAGTTCATCCATGGTAAGGGTGACACGGTTTGTTTACTGGCTATGAGATCTGTGTACAGGTTATTTCTCTGATAAATGCCCAAGAGTGGAATTGGTAAGTCTTTGGTAGTTGGCATACTTAGTTTTTAAAGAGACTGCCAAACTTTTCCAGAGTGACTGCACCATTTTACATTTCTTCCAGCAAGGTATGAGGACTCCAGTTTCTCTGCAGCCTTGTTAGCGTTTGGTGTTATCACTTAAAACCATTCTTGTAGGTGTGCAGTGATACCTTACTGTGGTTTTAATTTGCACTTCTCTAATGACTCATGATGGAAAAATGGTTAAGAGCTACAGCTGCAAACCAAAAGGTTGGCAGTTCCTTGGGAATCCTGTGGGGCAGTTCTCCTCTGTTCTGTAAGGTCACTATAAATGGGTTTAGTTTTTTTTTTTTTTTTTGAATGGCTCATGATATTGAACATCTTTTCATGTGCTTTTTGGCCATCTGCATATTTTCTAGAGTGCAATGTCTTCTTGTCTCTACACATGTTCTAATTGGATTGTTTGCTTTTTTACCATTGAGTTTTGAATTCCTTAATATTTTTTATTGTGCTTTAGGTGAAAGTTTACAGCGCAAATTAGTTACTCATTCAAAAATTTATACACAAATTGTTTTGTGACATTGGTTGCAATCCCCACATTGTGTCAGCACTCTCCCCCTTTCCCTTTCCATCCCAGGTTCCCTGGGCCCATCCAGTTTTCCTGTCCCTTCCTGCCTTCTCTTTGCTCTCATATGCTTCAACTAAGAAGCACATTCCTCACGTGTGTTACTGTTTGTTTCATAGGCCTGTCTAATCTTCGGCAAACAAGGCAGACTTAAGGAATAGCTCCAGTTCTGAGCAGCATAGCCAAGGACCGTAGTCTGGGGGGGAAGGGGAGGGGGTGTACATTCTGGATATTAGTCCTTTGTCAGATATGTGATTTGCAAATATTTTCTACAGTCATAGCTTGTCTTTTCATCCTTTAACAGGATCCTTCACAGAGCAAAGGCTTTAAATTTTGATGAAGTCCAGTTTATGTTTTTCCTTGCCTGGATGATGCCTTTGGTGGCAAGTCTTAAGACTCATTGCCTAGCCCTAGGTCCTAAATACTTTTGCCTATATTTGTTTCTAAAAGTGTTACAGTTTTATGTTTTACATTTAAGTCCATGATCCATTTTGAACTAGTTTTTTAATAAGGTGTGAGACTAAGTTGAGGGTTATTTTTTGCCTATCAACTTCCAATTGTTGAAAAGCTAACCTTCCTTCATTGATTTACTTCAGAAGTCAGTTGGGCGTGTTTCTGGGTTCTCCGTCTGTTGCATTGATCTGTGTGCCTTTCTCTGCCGTTACCACACTGTCTTGATTACAGTAACTGGAAAGTAGGCATTAATATTGTGTATAGTGATTCCTTCTTTCTTTTTCAAGATTGTTTTAGCTAGCCTAGTCCCTTTGCCTTTTTTTTAATTTATTTTTGTTGAAAATATATTCAACAAAACATGCACCAATTCAACAGTTCCTATAGTACAATTCAGTGACACACTGATTACATTCTTTGAGTTGTGCAACCATTCTCACCCTCCTTTTCTGAGTTGTTCCTCCACCATTAACAAAAACTCACTGCCCCCTAAGGTTTAGTTCCTTTGCCTTTCCTGTCAATTTTAGAGTAAGCTCGTCTGCATTTATAAAAACCTTACTTGACCTTGAATAGGAATTGCATTAAACCTACAGATCAATTTAGGGAGAATCAGCATCTTCACTTCGTTGAGTTTTCCGTTCCATGAACATGGTATGCTTCTCTATGCATTTAGGTTGCCTTTGATTGCTTTCATGAGTGTTTTGCAATTATCAACATGCACATCTTGTACATGTTTTCTTAAACTTATACCAAAGTTTTTCATTTCCTTTGGAGTGATTGTAAATTGTATTGTTCTTAATTTTGGTGTTCACATGTTCGTTGTTAGAAATAGGATTGATTTTTGTACATTGATCTTGTATCCTGTGACCTTGTTACTCCCTCATTTCATGTGTTTTTTGTTTGCAAATTCTTCTGGATGTTGTATGTAGATGATCATGTTCTCTGCAAAGAGGAACATTTTTTTTTATTATTCCTTTCCAATCCCTGTGTCTTTTTCTTTTCTAAAACAACCTTATTGAAATATGATTCACACACCATACAATTCACCCATTTAAAGTGTACAATTCAGTGGGTTTTAATTTATTTGCAGATATGTGCAACCATCACCACAGTCAATTTTAGAACATTTTATCAATTCAGAAAGAAACTCCATACCCTTTAGCTATCACCCACCAACTCCTCACTTCCCTTCTCTCAGCCCTAAGCAACTACTAATCTGCTTTCTGTCTATAGACTTCCCTAAACTTATATGAATAGAATCATATATCATGTGGTCTTTTGTGACTGTCTTCTTTGATTTAGCGTAACTCCAAAGTTCATCCATGTTGTAGCATGTATCAGTACCTCATTCTTTTTTATTGCTGGATATTAATTCCATTGTATAGCTCTACCACAATTTTTCATCCATTGATGGACATTGGCTGTTATGAGTAGTGCTGCTCTAAGCATTCATGTACCAGGTGTTTGTGAATATATGTTTTCAGTTCTCTCAGGTGTATACCTAGGGATGGAATTAGTGGGTCATATGGTAACTCTTTCATCATTTGAGGAATTGCCAAACTTGTTTTCAAAGCAGCTACACTATTTTACATTCCCACCAGCCATGTGTGAGGATTCTGATTTCACATCCTCACCAATACTTGTCAGACTTTTTTATTCTACCCATCCTAGTGAGTATAAAGTAGTATCACACTGTGGTTTTGATTTGCATTTCCCTGACGACTAACGATGTTCAGCATCTTTTCATTGCTTGTTGGCCATTTGTATATCTTCATTGGAGAAATATCTATTCAGATCTTTTGTCCATTTTTGAATCAGGTTTTTTTTTTCTTTTATTACTTAGATACAAGTCTCTTATCAGATATATGATTTGCAAATATTTTTTCCCATTATGAAAGTTGTCTTTTTACTTTCTTGATGGTGCCCTTGGAGGTAGAAAAGTTAATTTTTTGAAGTCCAATTTATCTATTTGTTGTGATTGCTCTTGTTGTCATACCTAAGAATCATATGCTGAATCCCAAGGTCATAAAGTTTTATCCCTATTTTTCCTTCTAAAAGTTATAATTTTTGCTCTTAAACATACGCATTTGAGTTATTTTTGTGTGTGTGTTTTAGGTGAAAGTTTACAGCACAAATTAGTTTTTCACTCAAAAATCTTAGACACTAATTGCTTTATGACATTAGCTGCAGTCCCCACAATGTGTCAACACTCTTTTACCTCTCCAGCCTGGGTTCTCAGTGTCCGTCCAGTTTCCCTGTCCCTTCTTGCCTTTCTTTTTGGACAGGTGTTGCCCATTTGTCCTCATATTGAACTAAGAAGCATGTTCTTCATATGTATTACTGTTTTATAGGTCTGTCTAATCTTCAGCTGAAAGGTGGATTTTGGGAGTGGCTTAAGTTCTGAGTTAGCAGGGTGACGAGGGGCCATAGTCTCGGGGGTTCCTTCAGTCACCGTCAGACCAGTGAGTCTGATCGTTTTTTGTGAATTTGAATTTTGTTCTACATTTTTCTCTCTCTCTGCCCAGAACCCTCTATTGTGATTCCAGTCAGAGCAGTTGGTGGTGGTAGCTGGCACCATCTAATCCTTCTGGGCTCAGGCTGGTGAAGTCTGTAGTTCATGTGGTCCATTAGTCCTTCGGAAAACATTTGCCTTGTGTCTTTGGTTTTCTTCATTCTCCTTTGCTCTGAACGTGCTGGGACCAATAGATGAATCTTTGATGGCCGCTTGCAAGCTTTCAGGACCCCAGACACCACTCACCATAGTAGGATGTAGAACATTTTCTTTATGAACTGTGTTATGCCAGTTGACTTAGATGTCCCCCAAGACCATAGCCCCTAGCCCTCAGCCCCAGTAACTCAGTCCCTCAATGTTTTTGAGTGAGCCTAGGAAGCTTCTATGACTTTGCCTTGGTCAAGTTGTGCTGACTTCTCCTATATTCTGCATTGTCTTTCCCTTCACCAAAGTTAACACTTGTCTACTATCTAGTGATTTCCCTTCCCCACCACTCCCCTCCCTCATAACCATCAAAGATTGTTTTTTTCTGTGCTTAAATCTTTGCTTAGGAATATATTCTGGAGAAATAAGAGCTGTCACACGAATAGACATATGGATGCCCATGTTCATTGCTGCAATAGCAAAAACTTGAAAACAACCTAAGTGCCCATCAACAGATGAATGGATAAACAAATTATGGTACATACACACAGTGGAATACTACACAACAATAAAGAACGATGATGAATCCACAAAACATCTCACAACATGGATGAACCTGGAGGGCATTACACTGGGTAAAATAAGTCAACCAGATAAGGACAAATATTGTATGAGATCACTATTATAAAAACCCAAGAAAAAGTTTAAACATAAAAAAGAACAATCCTCGATGGTTGTGAGGGATTAATAGTTTTCACTAGTTTCACTGAGGAGTGGGTCAGCAGAGCTCCTCACACTGTTACTTGGAAGCTGATCTGCCTTTTATTTCTTTTTCTTGCCTTATTGCAGGACTAGAACTTGCAGTACTATGTTGAATAAGAATGGTCAGAGTAATCTTCCTTGTCTTATTCTCAATCTTAGAGGAAAAGCATTCCGTCTTTCAACATTAAATATGTTGTTAGTTGTAAGGCTTTTTGTAGATTATCAAGTTGAGGTAGTATTTGCAACTCGCTGAGAGGTTTTTTTTTTTTTTTAATCACAAATGGGTGTTGAATTATGTCAGCTGTTTTGTGGGTGTGTGTCAATTGATAGAATCAAATTTTTTCCTCTTTAGTTGGTATGGTGGATTATATTGACAGATTTTCAGATGTTGAACCAGCCTTGCATACCTAAAATAAATTGAACTTGGTCATGGTGTGTAATTCTTTTCATATATTGTTGGATTTGATTGGATAGTATTTTAAAAAATAGGAATTTTTATGTCTAAGTTCTTTATTTGTCTGATGTTGGTATCAGTATTTCATGCCTCATAAAATGTGTTAGGACCTGTAGTAATATACCCTGTTTCATCTCCTTTTTTTTTTTTTCCTCTGTCAGTCTTACTAGAGGTTTATCAATTTTATTGATTTTTTCTTTCAATAAAAAGAACCATGTTTTTGTTCTATTGATTTCCTTTATTTTTCTGTTTTCAATTTCATTGATTTCTGTTCTTCATTTTGTTTGTTTCTGCTTATTTGGTTTATTTTGGTCTTTTTTATTTTTCTAGTTTCTTGAGGTAGGAACTTAGATTAATAATGTGTGACCTTTCCTCTTTCCTAAGTGCAATAAATATTTCTCTCAGCACTGCTTTAGCTACATTGCATATCACATATTTTGATGTTCTGTGTTTTTATTTTCATTCAGTTCTATATTTGGTTTGTTTTTTTAATTTCCTTGGAAATTCTCTCTTTAACCCATGGATTATTTAGAAGTGTGTTGTTTAATTTCTAAGTGTTTAGAGATTTTCTTGTTTTTCTGTTATTGATTTCTAGTTTGAGTCCATTGCGGTCTTGAGTACATATTCTGTGTGATTTCAACTCTTTTAAATATGTTGATGTTCGTTTTATGGCCCAGGATTTGCTCTATCTTGGGAAATGTCTCATATGTGCTTTAAAAATATACATATTCTGCTGTCATTAGGTAGCATATTCTATATAGAGATCTGTTGGTTAATTGTGATGTTTAGATCTTCTACATTCTTGCTGATTTTCTGTCTAGTAATTCCATCAGTTACTGAGAAGGATGAGTTGAAGTCTTCAACTATAATTGTGGATTTGTCTATTTCTCTTTTCAGCTCTATTAATTTTCTTCATGTATTTTGAGGCTCTGTTGTTTGGTACAGAGCATTAGGATCATTAAGTCTTCCTAGTGAACAGATCCATCATAAAGTATGTCACTATATAATGCCCTTCTTTTTCTCTAGTAATTCTCTGAAGTCTACTTTATCAATTATTAATATAGTCACTCCTGCTTGGTTTTGTTTGATTAGTGCTTGCATGTTATACCTTTTTCTGTTCTCTTACTTTCAATCTATCTGTATTGTTAAATTTGAAGTGATTTTCATGTAAACAGCTTTTTTTTTAAACCCACTTTGCCATCTCTGCCTTTAATTTGTGTATTTATCCTATTTACATTTAAGATAATTATTGACATATTAAATCTGTCAGTTTGTATCTTCTGCCACTGTTTCTTGTTCCTTGTTTCTCTTTTCTTGCTTTCCTGTGGACTAGGACTAGGATTAGGACTAGGACTAGGACTCCATCTTGATTTATTTATAGTTTTTTTTTTTTTTTTTGGTATCACTTTAGTTTTCTCAGTGTTTGCTCTGGGTATTAAAATATGCATATGTGGGATGGTCACAATCTGCTGGTGTCAACATTTTACCACTTTACTTCCATTTCTGTCCCGTTTACCTTCCTCAACTTCAAATATCATTGTCCTGAGTTCAGGTGGTGTTATAAATTTTTTGTTTCAGTTATCACATATGCTTTAGAAAACTTATAAGGAAAAGGGTTGTCTATTGTATTTACCCATATTTGTACTTTTTCCATCATTCTTTCTTCCTTCCTGATGCTCCAAGATTCCTTCTTTTATCATTTCCTTTCTGTTAGAACAACTTCCTTTAGTTGTTCTTTAAGGCTAAGTCTACTAGTAACAAATTCCTTTAGTTTTCCGTCACCTGAGAATGTGTTTATTTCTCCTTCATTCCTGAAGAACAGTTTCTTTTCTTTCAGCACTTGAAAAATGTTGTCTCACTTCCTTCTAGCCTCTATAGTCATTGTCATTCTAATTGGTGTACCAATGTGTCATTTCTCTCTGGCTGCTTTCGAGATTGTTTTCTTTGTCTCTAGTTTTCAGAAGTTTAATTATGACGTGTCTTGGCTTGGATTTCTTCAGGTTTACCCTCTGAGGTTTGCTCGGCTACTTGAATTTGAAACTTTTGCTTAATTTGGGACGTCTCAGCCACAATTTCTTCAATTCCTTTTTCGGCCCCAATATCTTTCTCCTCTCCTTCTGGGACTCTAATAATATGATGGATCTTTTGTTATTATTCCACAGGTTCCTGGGCCTCTGTTCAATTTTTTTTTTTTCAGACTGTTTTCTTTTTGTTGTTCAGCTGGGTTATTTCTATTGATTTGTCCTCAATTTCACTGATTCTTTCTTCTGTTATCTTTATCTACTAATAAGTCGATCCAGTGAGTTTTTCTTTTCTGTGATTGTTCTGTATTCATCTATAATTTTTTTTAATAACTCCTGTTTCTTTGCTAAGATTTTATTTTTGTTCATTTGTTTCAATGAACAAAATTCAAAAATGATCTGTTGAATCATTTTTTAATGACAATTGTTTTAAAATCTTGGTCAGATAATTCCAGCACCTTATTAACCTCAGTGTTGGTGTCAATTGGTTGTCTTTTTTCATTGTAGTTGTGATTTTCCTGGTTCTTGGTATGATGGGTGATTTTTTTATTGTATCCTGAACAGTTTGACTATTATGTTAATTTTTTGTTATTTTAGCAGGCAGTCACCCTGTTTAGGTTTAGCATGCAGGTCCTGGGCTACTTTTGTGGCCCATGGTTCCAATAACAATGTAATTTTCAGAACCTTTGTGGGGCTATGTTGGTCAGCTTGGTTTATCTCATATCACTAGGTCTCCTACAGGTCCCTGTTGGTATTGTTTGAAGGTATGGAAGGAGTTTCCTCAGGGTTGTGTCTAGGTGGGGGAAGGGAGTCTCAGATGGAGAATGCTTCATGGGTTGAGTGCTTGTTGTGGCCAGATCCCCTTTGCCAGTACCCCCTGTTACACAGTGTCTTTGGGCAGGGATGGAGAACATCTCAGGCCCCGTGGGCTACGAAGATGCTTAGCTCCTGGTCAGCTGGGCTTCCTATTGATCCCCTTGCCAGTTCTACCAGCCTTGCCTGGTGTTGTCAGTGGGACTCTTAACTCCATACAAGGATAAGTAATTTTCTGTTGGTAGGTTGGGTGTAGGAAAACGCTGGCAGGCTCACTGTCTTCTGTTGGGTGGGGAGTCATAAGATACCCTGTGTCTATGCTGTTCTTCCAGCTCTGGGGTCCATACCAGCTCACTTGCCTCCTTTCATCTTTGAGAGTTCTCTTTTGGTTGTCTCTTGAGTTATTCATTGGATTTATAGTTGTACTTGATAGGGAAGAACAGAGAGACAAGTCTATGCCATCTTGTCTGGACTGGAAGCCCCTCAATCCCCACTGAAGGTTTTTACACTTATGGGTGACATGATCAGATATGGTTTCTGAAAAATCAATGGTGGATGACAATATGGAAGGCAGCTGTCAGAGCAGCTGAGGTTATGAAGGATTCAGCTAAGGCAATGGAAGAAGGGTCATAGGAGGCAATTTAGAAATAGTCGAGAGGTGAAGATGATAGTCCCTAAGTGGAAGGTGTGAAGAAAAGGAAGAAGAGGATAAACCCTGCATTTCTGGTTGAGCAACCAGGATGGATAGATGGATAGGTTTGCTGACTGAGAGAGAATGCAGGCTTCAGAGCAGATTTGTGGGAGGATGCTGGGCTTAGGTTTGGGCATGGTGGGTTTTGGTGCCTGGGGTACAGGGGGAAAGATTCCCAGCAGGCAGCTAATGGGCAGCGTTGAACGGAGAGCCTGGGCCTGGGGGAGAGTCAGGGCGGTCCCTGGTTCATGAGCTGAAAGTGTAGCCAGCAGAGCAGAGGACTAAGAATGGAGGAAACATACATCCTACAACAATGCTGTGTTCTGATTCCCGACTTCCCCACTGTCTGCAAGCTCTGGATGGTAACAATGTCTCATTCATCTCTGCTTCCCCGTGCCTGGCACGGGGTGGGTGCTCAGTGAATCTGGGTGGTGGAGTGGGCTGTGTGGAAGCAAACAGTGCATTTTGGGAAGGCAAAGGGGAAAGTTTTTATTCGTGGAGGCTGTGGCCGTGGCGGCTGCCAAGAATGGAAGAAGGCGCATTTCTTCTCGTCGTTTCCAACTAGTAACTAGAGAACTGAGGGGCTGGGAGGACAAAACACCGAGCTATAGAGCGCTGTGGAGACCTAGGGCTCAGGGAGCGGTCTTGGGCCTCCGTTCCTGTCCGAGCTCCTGCCGTCCCTGGTTGCCATGGGGACGGGAGGCGGTTTCCAAGGAGACCGTGGACGGCTAGGATCACCCAATCGTGTGGGCTCCCTCCCCACCCACCCCCCCCCCGCCCTCTGCAGCGCACCTTGGGGCTGGAGAAGCCCAATTGATAGTGGCTAAGGTCCCCTCCTGGTCCTTTACACACCCTCTGCGTATCCGCCAGGGGCAGGCGGCTCCGGGGCCCTTTACTTTCTGAATCTCCTTCACATCGAGGTCTCGAGAGGGCAGGGCATATATGCCCAGCCCCCAGCAGCTTGCTCTTCCACCCCGGCCCTCGGAGTCGCCCCTGCCTCTGCCCCGGATTGCTGAGGGGTGCCGCCCACCCGGGGCCAGTGCAGCTGCCCCGGGCGCCGTCCCCTCATTGGGGCGCCGCCCTGCTGAGTTGCACCTGCTCCCTTCGCTGCAGTACCGGGGTTAGGTGTCAGGGAACTGGAGGCTGTGCCGCCCCGCCCACTCTGCGCCCCGCGCCCGCCGCAGCGCCTGGCACGCGCGCGCACAAGCTCACTCGGGGCGCCAGGCGGGCGGGGCGCTGACGTCACGCGACCCCCCCTCCGGCGGGGCCGAGGGGCGGTGGCCGCGCAGGCTCCACGGGCGGCCGCACGCACTGACCGGCCGACCCGCCGACTGACCGACGATCTGCGGGTCCGGCGGGCGCACGGCCAGGCCATGCCCGGGGAGGCGGCCCGCGCGGAGCTGCTTCTGCCGGAGGCGGGCGGCCCTGGCCCGCACACAGGTGAGGCTTCGGCCCTGCGTTTGGCGCGCCCCTCTGCAGCCCCGCGCCTCTTGCTTTGCCCTCCGTTCCCGACACCCCTACTTCACGCCACCTCACCCTCCCGGGCCGCCTGGCCATCCCCATCCTCTCGGGTCCTTGCCTCCCTCCACCTGGAGCCAGCAGGCGCACCCCGCCCCCCGCCCACTCGGAAGGGCTGCGGGGGAAGGGCGCGGCCAGGGAGTGTCAGACGGGGGTGTCCCGGGGCTGGGGCGTCGGAGCGAGTCGTGTATCCCAGCCGGGGTCCGGGCGCCGTGCCCCATTGTCTGCGAAGAGCTGCGGCCCGGGCGGGGCAGGGCTGGCCGCCCGTGAGGTGGCACGGAGCAGAGGCTCCGGGTGGCGAGCCAGTGGCGACCCTGAAAGCTGAGCTTTCCCGTCCCACCTCCAGGGAGCTCGGAGCCAGGAAGGGGTTCAAAACTGCGCCCTGGCACCATTGGGGCCCCGCGGCGGGCAGAGCAGGGGCGCCAGCCTCAGATGCCCGAGGGCTGCCCCAGGGGACCGGCGAGCTGGGAAGGAGGTGGGATGATTGATCACCGCTCAAGAAGAGCAGCAGCACCAAGTCTGAGCCTGGGGACTCCCAGGCCGAGTCTGGGATGTAGGAGACGCTGGGGGAAGGGCAGCAGGGAGTGGAGAGAGGCCGGAAGCGCAGTGGCAGGGGTGCAGACAATCCCTGTGTCCTTGGAGTGGCTGTGTCAGCAAGTGTTGGTGGAGGTGGGTGGGGTCTGTCTTGGATCTGAGGAGGCTCTGCACTAGGGTGGCCTCCAGCGTCCAGGTCAGGCGTTGTGAATGGCGCTGCCCAGAGCTGGTCATGGCTCAAGGATGGCCAAGGGCACCTTGTTCAGTGGGTGAGGAGTCAAGGGCTTTGGCCCTGAGGATGAACCAGGGTTGGGTCTAAAAGCTGAGGAGGTGCCCAGGCTGCCCCTCCCAGGGCCAGTAGAGGGGAGGGAGGATGCAGTGCAGCCTCCAGAGCCCAGATCTGGAGTCTTGTGCTGGCTCTGCTCCCACTAACTTGGTGACCTTGAACAAACCTTTGACCTTCAGTTTCCCCCTGCCATTCTGACCTTGGTCCAGTCCACACCCCCCCCCCAGAAGGAGACATTGGAGCCCCGTGCTAGTGGGCAGGGGCTATGCTGGGGATCAGTGCCAGGAGCCCCAGCCTTGGCATACCCCATGCCACCCAACAGTCCTCACTAGCCACGCCCACTCCCAGGTTTGGGTTTCAGTCCCACCCCAGAGGACCAAAAGTACCAGCTTCTCAGTATCCGCTGGCCATCCCAGCACCCGCTTCCCAGCTCCTGTGGGAACCCAGAGCGGTACTGCCTGGGGATGCATGCCAGCCAGCCCTGAAGCCCTGATTCTGCTGAGGAAAGACAAGCGGCTTGGCCAGGAGGGATGCACCCTTCTGCGTTCATCTACAGCTCAGCAGATATCTTCTCCGGCTCAGCAGATATCTTGCCAGCAGCCTTGTACCTGATTTTACAGATGAGAAAGCTGAGGCACAAGAGTGGTTTGGTAATTTGTGGGAGGTTATACAGGGAGTATGGTGGAACTGGACCAGGGCTGTCTGGAGCCTTGCTCTCCTTGCGTCCAGGGACTCAGCCCAGGTAACTGTTCTGTGCTGCCACCTCCCCCACTCCCTTTTGGGCAGTGACTGGCCTGAGCCTTTGGCAGGAGTAGCAGGGCCTTCAGCAGATGCTTCACACATAGGTGTCTGGGCCTGAAGGTCCAGGTGTGCAGACTGCTGAGGGGGCTGGTTGGCATCCCTTAAATGGGACCTCCTCACACAGCCGTTGAAAATGAGATTCACTAGTATGTGAAATGCCATGGAAAAATGCGTATGAGGTAATGTTGGGTAAAAACAGTAAGGTTCAAAATTGAGTGTGTGGTACGATCTCAACTAATAAAACACAGGTCTATAAAAAAAAAAACTAGAAGGAATAACAATAGCAGAGGTTTGGGCTGTAGTGTAACTCTGAGAGGCTCTCTTCTGCCCCCCTGGGCTTCCTGAGTATTTCCCAGCCCACGCCCATGTTTGATTGTGTGCATGTGCAGCAGAGCTGTCAGGTGGAGGTATGCGTTGTCCACAGGTGGGTACTGAGCTCTGCCTGTGCTGAGGCCATGTTACAGTGGAGCCTAACAGGAGCGGAGGTGTGTGTGGCAGGGCAGAAAGGGAGCTCACCCTGTGAAGGCGAGGGAGTGCACCCACTTGTTCTAGTTCCTGGCAGAGGTGGTGGACCCTGCCCATGCAAAGGAGGTACAGTAGTACCCATGGGCTGCCGTGTTGGTTCTGTAGAAGACACGTTGGGATGACTGCCATTGCAGGCCTGAAGCTTCCCCAGCCTCTCTGAGCCAGCTGGCTTCCCCGCACCGGCCCTGGAGGACAGGGCAGCCTTTCTCTTTTGTGCCCATGTAAGGGATCACGTCATACTGCACAGTCCTTCCAGCCTGACACCTGAGAGGTTTGGTAACTTGTGGGAGGTTTGGTAATTTGTTCTTCTTGGTGGCACCCCAGCTACATCTCAGTGGGATGCTCCGCCTTTCCAGTCTCCAGAGACTTGGCCGCATGCAGAGACTTGGCCGCATGCAGGGCCCTGGCCCCTTCTCCCTGTGCCAAGGGGCCTGGCTCTGGGAGGCAGGAGTGGGGGTGAGACCCCTGATAAGACCCTGGCAGGTTAACCTAAGTGTAGGCCTAGATTTGGTGAGGGGAGGCATGGGAGGAGCCAGGGATGGAGGGTGGAACCCCTCCCTACCAGAGCCAGTGTAAAGGAGACCTAGGATGGGACTAGATTTGCTGCAGTCACACCATGTGGTTAAACAGAGCTGGAGCCGACGCAGGACCCCGACCCCCAGTCAGGCCCTCAACCTTGCTCTATGTGGCTTGTCTGGTGAGGAGGTCAAGAAGAAGGACTTTGGGCTGCCCACAGATTCAGGTTCTTCTGTGAGGCCCAGTACGGATTATAGTAAAAAGAAGTAGGAAGCCAGTCTCCTGAGGAGATGGGAAAGCAAGTTAAATCTTCTCTGGATTTTCTCAGAGAAAAGCCAAGAGAAGAGTCCACTTTAATCTGCAGTAAAACCCCCACAGGCCTCTCCTGTCGCCCAGCTCCAGCCCTGCTGCTGTGGCCAGTTGCCCAGTGCTCGGTCAGAACTCTTAAAATCCCTCCTTCATGCTGTCCACACCGCTGGCTTCTCTCTCATCCTCCCAGACCAGCTTTCCTCTAAGCCCTTTCAAACATAAGCCCACCTCATCTTCTGGGCTCCCCTCACCCTGAGCGGGTCTCTCATCTGAGAACGGAGAGGCAGCCCAGCTTTGGAGCGCTGCGTCTCTTTGGTGTGGCCTGGAGACGCCCCCCAGGGCCCTGTGCCCTTTCCCATCTCTTCCTCTGTCTCCACAGATTTGTCCTGTGATGCCGCTGCTGCTACCATCCTAAGTGGGGACCAGCTGGAACACTGCACCACACCTCCAGGGTCCAATCCTCTGGCCGTCACGTTCCTGCCCAGCAAGCCGGGTGCCCGGCCCCAGCCTGAGGGAGCTAGCTGGGATGCAGGGCCAGGCCAGGCCCCGTTGGCCTGGGCACTTCCAGCAGAGGGCAGCCCCATCCCAGTGTCTCCTGAGGGCCAGCCAGCGGAGGCGCCCCTCCCAGCCACTTTGGAGCCACGGATTGTGATGGGCGAGGAGACCTGCAGGCTTCCCACGCTGCCCAGGGCAGCCGCCCCAGAGCTCAGGGACTGGGCAGGTGGGCACGCCAACCTGAACCCACCCTCTGAGTTATGTTCTCAGGGTGACCCTCCTGTGCCTTTCCCTCACCCAGAGCCTGATTCCTTCTTCACGCCCCCCTCAACCCCTCCGCAGACCACCTGTGCCCTGCCTCCAGGCCTTGGGCCCTGCATGGAGGCCTGTGACTCTGAGGCAGAGCTGCTTGACTCACCGCCCACCTCGCCCTCGGGCTCTTACATCACAGCAGATGGGGACAGCTGGGCTTCCTCCCCATCCTGCTCCTTCAACATGCTGGCCCCAGCAGAAGGGCTGGACCTCCACTCGGGCTGGGGCTTCTCTCCTCCAGGCACCATGGCTGGGGAGCGGGAGCCTCATGCCGCGGGGCCCCCGGGCCCCCACTCCTCCGCGTCCAGCCTCTCAGGTGACAGCAGTTCTTCCTGGGGCCAGGAGGAGAACCTCTTTGACCTTGACTTTCTGGCAAATGACCCAATGATCCCTGCAGCCCTCCTGCCCTTCCAGGGCAGCCTCATTTTCCAGGTGGATGCAGTGGAGGTCCTGCTGCTGCCCACCCCGGAGGAAGAGAAGGTGGAGGCCAAGGCTCCTGGCTCAGCTGGAGACCTGAGTGGGGAGGGCGAGGAGGACAGCACTTCCGCTTCCTTCCTGCAGTCACTGTCAGACACCTCCATCATTGAGGGCGTGGATGAGGCCTTCGCATTCCGGGATGACACCTCGGCGGCCTCCTCCGACTCGGACTCAGCCTCCTATGCTGGGGCAGATGACGAGAGGCTGTACAGTGGGGAGCCGCATGCCCAGCCCAGCACCCTGCTCCAGGACAGCAGGTGCAAGGTCGAGGAGAGGCAAGAGGACTGGGCCCCATCTTTGGGCCAGCAGGAGCCCATGCCCGTGGTCTCGAAAGGAGAGGTTGTGGAAATAATGGCGACCCAGGTGCCATGTGGTGAGGAGGGCTTCCTTTCAGGCCAGGAGGCAGCCACCGCAGTAATACCTCACAATTGGCAGGCAGAAGCAGGTCCTGGTGTGGGCCCAGAGCCAGCTGCCGTAGGCCTGCCTCCGCTTGAGGAAGAAATGGCAGACTCCTCTGTAGGGCAAGAGGATGCTGCCAGGGTAACACCTCCACTCCTGCCAGAAGAAGGCCTCACCTTAGGCGAGGTTTCTATGGCAGCACCTCTGACCTTACAGGAGGAAGTGAGTGCTACCTTAGGCCATGAGACTACTGCTACAGAAATGCCGCAAACCCTGAAGGAAGAAGTCAGCCTCGTTCCATGCCCAGATTCGCTTGCTATGTCAGTGACTCTTCAGAATGAAAAGGAGGAGGTAGGCCCAGGCCTCACCTCAGGTCGGGGGTCTGTTGCTACAGCAACACCTGTGCCCCTGTATGAAGGATGCATTTTATGCCAGGAGTCTGTTTCTATGACAACTCCTGTGACCCTGCAAAGAAAAGCCAGCCTCACTTTACACCGGGAATCTGTTTCTATGGCAACACCTCTTCCCCTGCAAAAAGCAGCAGCCCTTCCCTTAGGCCAGGAGCCTGTTGCTATGGCAACCCCTCAGGCCCTGCAGGAAGAAGTAGGCTGCCCCCTAGGGACAGCGCCTGCTGCTTCGGAGGCAGCTCTGGCCCAGCCTGAAGTAGGTGCGGCCTTAGGACTGATGTCTGCTTCTGAGTTAGTGGCTGTGGCAAAGCCATCGACTACAGAGCCAGAAGCAGAACCTGTAGCCTTGGACCAGACCCAACAAGATGGAGTAGGCCCTGCCTTAGACCTGGAGCCGGTGCCAGAAACTGTGACCCCCATGGCCTCAGGGAAAGATGCAGATCTTACCTCAGAGCCTGTACCTGGCAGGGGGAAGGGGCAGGAAGCAGCCAGGGGGCTCTCGGGGCCTGAGCCAGGGACTGGCAGTGGCTTACAGCACAAAGATGATGGGGCTGGGGGGCTTGAGAGCCAGGGGGATGAAGGCCTCCCTGCGCGGACCTCAGGTTCTGGAAAGGCCCTGGGTAGTAGCAGCTGGATGGTGGATCTGGCCATCAGCCCCGAGCTCTGCCAGAAAAGGGAGCCTGGGCTGCCTGCAGCCATGGCCTCAGAGGCTGGGCTTGACTCCAGCCCAGAGCCTTCAGCAGGGGCTGTGCTCGGGCCTTCTGGCAGGGGCTGCCCTGGAGAACCCATGTCTGCTACAACACCCCCAGCCCCCTCCTGGGTGCCAGAGCTTGGGGCTGGGGCGGGCCTCCAAGCCCTCCAGCCCCACCTGGGCATGGAGGAGCAGGCCCAAGCGGCTTCCACCCATCTCAGCCACTCCCCCTGCCAGTCCCAAGGTCCCTATGCCCAGGAGTTGCCCACCGAAGTCCTTGACAGGTCCCAGCTCACCGAGGCCCACGACAGGTCCCCGCCCGCCGAGGACCACGACACATCACCACCCAGCGAGGCCCACGACAGGTCCCCGCCCAGCGAGGCCCAGGACACGTCCCCGCCCAGCGACGACCACGACACGTCCCTGCCCAGCGATGACCACGACACGTCCCTGCCCAGCGATGACCACGACATGTCCCTGCCCAGCGAGGCCCGGGAAACGTCCCCGCCCAGCAAGGCCCACGGCACGTCCCCGCCCAGCGAGGCCCACGACACGTCCCCACCCAGCCACGACCACGACACGTCCCCGTCCAGCGAGGACCACGACACGTCCCCACCCACCGAGGCCTGGGACACGTCCCCACCCAGCGAGGCCCACGACACATCCCTGCCCAGCCACGACCACGACACGTCCCCGCCCAGCGAGGCCCACGACACGTCCCCGTCCAGCGAGGACCACGACACGTCCCCGCCCAGCGAGGACCACGACACGTCCCCGCCCAGCGAGGCCCACGACACGTCCCCGTCCAGCGAGGCCCACGACACGTCCCCGCCCAGCGATGACCACGACACGTCCCCGTCCAGCGAGGCCCACGACACGTCCCCGCCCAGCGAGGCCCGGGACACCTCCCCGCCCAGCGAGGCCCACGACACGTCCCCGCCCAGAGAGGCCCACGACACCTCCCCGCCCAGGGAGGCCCGGGACACGTCCCTGCCCAGCGAGGCCCATGACACCTCCCCGCCCAGCGAAGCCCGGGACACGTCCCCGCCCAGCGAGGCCCACGACACCTCCCCGCCCAGCGAGGCCCGGGACACCTCCCCACACAGCGAGGCCCGGGACACGTCCCCACCCAGCGAGGCCCAAGACACCTCCCTGCACAGCGAGGCCCGGGACACGTCCCCACCCAGCGAGGCCCACGACACCTCCCCGCACAGCGAGGCACACGACACGGCCCCGCCCAGCGAGGCCCATGACACCTCCCCGCACAGTGAGGCCCGGGACACGTCCCCACCCAGCGAGGCCCACGACACGTCCCCGCCCAGCGAGGCACATGACACGGCCCCGCCCAGCGAGGCCCATGACACCTCCCCGCACAACGAGGCCCGGGACACGTCCCCACCCAGCGAGGCCCACGACACGTCCCCGCCCAGCGAGGCACACGACACGGCCCCGCCCAGCGAGGCCCATGACACCTCCCCGCACAACGAGGCCCGGGACACGTCCCCACCCAGCGAGGCCCATGACACCTCCCCACACAGTGAAGCCCAGGACACGTCCCCGCCCAGCGAGGCACACGACACGGCCCCGCCCAGCGAGGCCCATGACACCTCCCCGCACAGCGAGACCCGGGACACGTCCCCACCCAGCGAGGCCCACGACACCTCCCCGCACAGCGAAGCCCGGGACACGTCCCCGCCCAGCCAGGCCCGGGACACGTCCCCGCCCAGCCACGACCACGACACGTCCCCGTCCAGCGAGGACCACGACACGTCCCCGCCCAGCGAGGCCCGGCACACGTCCCCGCCCAGCGAGGCCCACGACACGTCCCCGCCCAGCGAGGCCCACGACACGTCCCCGCCCAGCGAGGCCCACGACACGTCCCCGCCCAGCGAGGCCCACGACACCTCCCCGCCCAGCGAGGCCCACGACACGTCCCCGCCCAGCGAGGCCCACGACACCTCCCCGCCCAGCGAGGCCCATGACACGTCCCCGCCCAGCGAGGCCCGGGACACGTCCCAGTACCCCGACGCCTCTTTGCCTGGTTTCCTGGCTGGGGCAGCCCCTATCCCCTGCCTTTGTCAGGGGTTCAGAGAAGACTGCAGGGACAAGGGGCCCCCAGGCCTGCCAGGCCTCCAGCAGCTTGGCACAGATGCTCCTCCAGCAGCAGCTGCCGTCTCAGGAAACCCGGTGCCTCCTGGGGCTGGGCAGCAGGCTGGCCTCTCGTGCCCCTCGCCCCCGCTCAGCCCCAAGGCAGCCCCCATGGGGGGCCCCCATGCCAAAGCCCTGGCCGCTCATATCTGCGCCCCCTGCCAAGTGCCTCCGTGCTCGGGGCTCTGCCCCCCAGCCAGTCCCCTGGGGCTCTCAGCCCCTGAGCAGCAAGAGGACCAGGACAGCCTTGAGGAAGGTAAGGGGGAGGTAGGGCGTTGGGGGGGGGAACAGCTCCTTCCAGGGTTGGCACTGCTGTCCTGAGCTGGAGGGAGTCCCACAGGAAAGGGGTGGACCCCACACACCAGGAGGGGTGGACTCCTACAGGTGAGGGGAAAACTGCACACTCCAGAAAGGGCAGAGCCCCACAGGAGAAAGGTGGACCCCTACCTGTGACCACCAAGGCCAACAGTTGCCCTTGCTTCCCGCCTTGAGGCTGCAGCCAAGCCTGGGCCTGAGCCTCTGCTGCCTCCTCCCCAGACTCCTTTCGGGCTCCAGGTTCGGGCCAGCACTCGGACAGCCATGCGGAGTCATCAGCCCCCGAGATGGAGGAGCAGGACCTTGCAGCCCCTCGGACATCGCGGTGCCCACCCCAGGTGGTCCTCCGTACCCTTGCACCCTGGTCTGGTGGGGGGATGATGAGCTTCAAGGGGCCCGATGGATGAAGGGTGTTGCTCCCAGCCCCGGCAGTGCTCAGTCTTCTTTCCCACCCCTAGGCCCCAACGGTAGGCAGCAGTGAAGAGACCATCGCTAAAGCCAAGCAGAGCCGCAGTGAGAAGAAGGCCCGAAAGGTGAGTGCAGTGTACGCGGTGAGGGCCCTCTGCTAGGAGGGGTAGGCTGGTGGCACAGCTATGGGTGGGAAGGCTCTCCCCCGCCAACTGGGAACCAGCTGCCAGAAGGACATGGTCCTTCCACACACCTTCCACACCCCACTGCTGGGCACTCTGGAGCCCTGTCCATAGGGGCTCCCTGGGTAAATGCCAGGAACCCACAGACAAATGGAGCACTGGACTCTCACCTTGTGAGATAGCTTAAGCTACAGGGTCAGAGTTGAAACAGACTTAGTGATAGCATGAGTCTAATCCTCTTGTCTCAGGGACAGGGCAGGACAGCTCAGCCTGTCCCTTTGACCAGAGGCTGCCATCTGGCCCCCAGCTCAGGGGAGAAGATGGAGTCTTAGCCCTTCCTGCCCCGCCCCCGCAGGCTATGTCTAAACTGGGCTTGCGGCAGATTCAGGGCGTCACCAGGATCACCATCCAGAAGTCCAAGAACATCCTCTTTGTTATCAGCAAGCCTGATGTCTTCAAGAGCCCAGCCTCTGACACCTATGTGGTCTTCGGCGAGGCAAAAGTCTGTCCTGACGGTGGTGGGTGGGGGGTGGGGGAGCTGGGTGCAGGATGCCTGACCCTTGCCTTGTATGCCTGTAGATTGAGGACCTCTCTCAGCAAGTGCACAAAGCTGCAGCAGAGAAGTTCAAGGTGCCCGCTGAGCCCTCAGCCAGTGCGTCTGAGTCAGCTCCAGGGCTGCGGGCGACACCGGAGTGCCAGGAGGAGGAGGAGGAGGAAGAGGAGGAGGTGAGGCTGTGGGGTGCAGCCGGGCTCAGCCTCGGGTGGCTCAGCAGCTTCGTGCTACCGCCTGCCTGCTTCTTCCCACAGGTGGACGAGACAGGGCTGGAGCTTCGGGACATTGAGCTGGTGATGGCCCAGGCCAATGTGTCGAGGGCCAAGGCTGTGCGGGCCCTGAGAGACAACCACAGTGACATCGTCAATGCCATCATGGTGAGCGACCAGCTGGACCATTCCAGAGGTGGCAGGACCATGTCTCTGGCTGTCCTAGCCAGAAGGCCCCACCTGCCTTTCCAAAGGCCTGGTGGAAGGTCCTGCAGTTGTCTTTGGGGTTCCCTTTCTCCTCACCTGACACCTCTCTGTATTTCCTGCAGGAGCTGACAATGTAGCCACCGGATGGCCATCCCTCCCAGCCGCCCCCCTGCCTTCTCCCCTCCCAGCACTGCTGCTCAATAAATCTGTACCCCTCAGTGCCGCCTCTGCTCCTGGGTGCTCATGGAGTGGAGATTTACTGTTCAGTGAGGGTAGTGGTCGCCCTCCTCCTGCATGCCCAGAGGTGGCCAACTCATCGAGCAAGGACACGAGGTCAGGCTACCTGGCTGAAGTAGTGGGCTCTGTAGCCCAGAGAAGAGGTGTTTCAAGCAGAGTTTCTCAAAGAAACTCTCCAGAAGCAGTGGACTCAGTAAGGTGTCAATAGGGGCATCACAGGCTGGAGAAACTGCATGAGACAGCCTTTTGCTCTCAAGGCCAAGTGATTAAATGCCCCCACCCAATGTCCCCCTCCCCCAGAAGGAAGCTGTGAGCCCCACTGAAGGCCCAGCTCAGCCAGGAGGCCCTGCCTCCTGCATTCCCTCCTTGGGCTGCCCTCTTTCCTGCAAGCCAGGCCATGCAGTGGGTCTGTATCCTGGGATGGTGGGCATGGGCATGTACCTGGGGTGTGCCATGTGGAGAGCACGCACACAGCGTCATAAGCAACACTCACAGGGTGCTGCTGTGGCCCGATAATAGCCCAGCATGAACCTTAGTCTCAGGCCTGGGAGGGCACAGGAGGCTCTCCCACTGGAGCCTAGGGCCCGAGGGGCTTTATGTCTGGGGGCTTGTCTTCAGCTACTTCCAGATGTTTGCAGGGCAGGGTCTATTTGCATGTAAATCTAGACAGTACCCAAAACAAAGTATTCACTGGATTTTCCCTGGCTGGGCCTGGGGTCCCGTGACCAACCAGCACAGAGAGGAAGGTGGCTCCCCGACAAAACCCTGTTGTTCTGGAGGTCTGAGCTCCCCTCCTGCCCTGAAACTGATAACACACGTACTGTCATCCACTTCTGCTCAGGACGAAGCCTGAGGAAGAGACTTGCCCCCCCCTCCCCCCAGCACAGCTGAGTGTGAGCGTACCTGATCCCGCGTGCAGCCCTCCACCAGGCCAGCGGGCTGGGGATGGGTTCAGCCGGTGTCTCAGGCAGCTGGGGGAGCTTTCTGGTAGAGGGCAGGTCTAGGGGGGAACCTTTCTGTGTATCCCCTGCACCTTCCCACCCAGGTGTTGAGGCTCAGGGGTGGACATGGACACCCTGACCAGACAGTCTGTGTCCCAGGAAAGATGTGTACTGGCTACAGGTCACAGAGGGACTGAGTGCAGGCAGAGCAAAGGCTGGTGGGCTTAGGAGAGATGGCTGACTGCTTCTGGGGTGAGGAGGGCATGGGTGGAGGAGCCAAGCCCAGGGCTTGCCACCTTCAGCCTCTGAGACACAGCACCCAGCTCAGGGACAAGGTCCCCAGGTGGGTGATTCTGGCCAGCTGGAGGTCCAGGATGTGTACTGGGGAGATGCTGGCAAAGGCACGTTAAGGGAATGAGGGCTCGGGCTAGTGGCAGGAGCAGTGACCAGCGTCCGCTGGAGGGAAGCTTGGTGGGGGATGCACAGTCGATCTTGGCCCAGGACTGGTCAGCATGGGCAGAGGCCCAACGAGTATGTGCAGAGCTGCAGGGCTGGCGGCACCCAGGCAGAGCACCTCTGAGCACAGAGAGGAAGAGAGGCCAGGAGGGAACCAGGGAGGCTCAGTAGAAGCCTGCTTGAACGAAGGTGCTGGGTGCCATCTGGGCCTTAGCCCCAGGTAAGGGCAGAGTGGACGAGACCCAGCTGCTCTTCAGCAGTGACAGCTATGCTGGGGGCATGGCACAGGCCAGGAGAGAGCACGCACATGGGGTCAGGTCACCAGGTGACTGTGGGGCCCTTCCTTCCACCTGCTCCCTCCCCCGAAGGTCCAGTCCATCCTTTGGGATGAGAGCCCACCTGGCACAGCCTGAGTCCAGCCCTGCCGGGGTAGCAGTAGCAAGGTCGGCCCCAGGGTGGATGCCCAGGGCTGGACCCTGCCTGGAGAACACTCCTTTCCACAGCAGCTTGCCTACCCAACTGGAGGAGAAATGTGGGGGCAACAATAGATTTCAATGATTCACATTGTAGGCAACTGTTTTAAAGGTCTCTGAGAGTTACAATAGGAACATCATGTGCAAAATGGAAACTTGTGCAGGGCCTGACCCACAGTGGCCGGTTCTCCGAGCTGGCCCAGCCTGTCCCTCCCTGGATGGACACTGGATGCAGGAGTGGCCGCTGGAGAATGGGGCATTGGCCTCTGCCCCAGCCCCATGGCTGCTGTGCACACAGGGACGGCAGGGCAGTGTGCCTGCACAGGGGCAGCCCCAGGGCCTGGCTGCTCACTCCAGCCTCCAGCTTAGGGTGGGCGAGCTGACAGTGGAGGGCAGCTAGGACACCATGGCAACAAGGCCCAGCTCTGCCTCCTGCTGCCACCCCCAGGGCCCCATCCCCAAGGATGCATCACGCAGAGTCCTGGTCCATGCTGCAGCCCAGTGCCTCGATGTCATTGCTGATGTCCGAGATCATGCGGTCCCACTCATCTCCCTCTGAGGGCAAGGACTGGTCGTCGGAACTGCCTGCGGCCCTGTTCCCATTGGTGGTGGAGCTGGAGGCAGTGCTGGCAGCCCGCCGGTACCTGCCGAAGCTATCTGTGATAATGCCCCTGCCGTCCTTCACCCCGATCGTCTCCAGGAAGTTCTCAAAGTGCTGGCTGTCCTTCTCAGGGATGAAGGGCCGCAGACCTGGCAGAGACACGACTGTCACAGCCCCATCCCAATACACAGCCAGACCCCTCCCAGCAACAGCTGCCCGGGGGGGTGGGGGGGTGGGGGGTGGGGGGGCGGCATCCTGGCCTTGGGGACTGACGTGCCCCACACCATGTCAGGGACACTTGCTATGTAATTGGGGCTGCTGAGATCAACAGGCTGGCATGGTGGGCATCCAAAGGCCCTCAGATCTCTCAGCCTCAGAGAAGCCCACTTCACGCAGGTGCAAGGGCAGAGCTAGGGTGGGGTCAGTAAGCAGCACATCAGGCCTGCCCCGGCTGCTGGACAAGGGCTATGACAGAAACCAAAAACCAAAGACCAAAGGCGAGATTTCCGACTGAGGCTGTGCCCCCTGCTGGGCACAAGGAGGGGTACGGATGGCAATATGGACCCTCTCGGTTTTTCTTACACTAAGCTTCTTCAAAACTGCCTCCCTCGACCTCAGCCCTGAGAGGGCCCAGCTTCACAGAGAGGAGCTTATGGAGTCATCGGACACACTTCACATGCTTAAAAGCCCTTTGAGAGGGCGAGGGGAGGGTGACTCCGGCTTTTCAAACAAAGGGAGTGTGGCTTCGGCCGGGTCGGGGGCATCCCAGCGCAGCATTTGAGCTGGGCCTGTGCTGAGCTCTGCCTCAGTGACTGGCCCCAGGGATGTTCAGGCCCTGAGATGCTCAGCCTGACAGTGAAAGCCCTCCAAACGAAGACTGATTGTGGGTACAGGCTGGACCCTGGAGGCCTTTGGCTGTTGCTAGCCTGTGGGAGCCTGTCCTGCTGCCCCCCAGGTGTGTCTGACTCAGGCGCCAAAGCTCAGTGCAGGTGTCCAGGGCCGGGCAACATGCTCGGCGCTGAGCCTCTGCACCTGGGCAGACGGGCCCTGCCGCCTGGAGAGGCTCCACCCACTCTGCCACATAGTCCTTCGCCTCCTTCAGGAGCAGCCCTAGCCCTGCACAGCTGGGCCCCTCCAGCACTCGTCCCTTCACTGCTGGCTTTGGGCACCCCCTTGCCTCCTCAGGGCCTTGTCCCTGTGCTCCGAGGGTGGTGAGTGGTGTGGGCGCGGTGCTGCTTCTGTTCCAGCCAGAACCATGTGGATTTCCCCCAGGACCCGTGACACTCGCTCTGACGGCGAGCTTCTGGTTTCTATCTCCTGCCATCTAAGAGCAGGCGCGGCACACCCACCCAGTAGCAGGAACTTGCGGCTGTCCCCGTAGAGCTGTCGCAGGTTGATGCAGAACTCGTGGATGGAGGCCCCATTGCGGTACTCATGCAGCAACGTGGCAAACTGCTGGATCTCCTGGGATGACAACTTGGTGCGCAGCTGAGAGAGTGGAGAGCCGTCAAGGCTGGGGGCGGGGCAGAGGGGGTAGCGGCAGCCCCTGCTCTCCGCTCTGTGGTGGCCTTGCTGGAGCCCTGGGCCAGCAATCCCCATGCCGGCCAGAGCCCGTGGCCATTAACACTAAACACTTGAAGTGTGACCAGGCTCGTGGGGCCAGATCTGGCGCCATCACCACCCCTCCTCCCGTGATCCCCCATCACAGTACCAGAGGGGACCATCTAGGAAGGGAACAGGAGCCTTGGTCTCCCAGGCCCCTGTGGAACGCCTGAGCCATTGGGACACTGGCTCTTCCTCTCGAGCTGCAGGGCCAGGAAAGCAGGAGGGACGGAGGTCCCCCTACTGCCCCGCAGTGTGTAAGGGGCTCGCCCACACCCCACGACGTACAAGGACCTCCTTCTCTGGAACACCATGCTTTGCCTCAATGTGATGGAGCAGTTGAGAGAAGAGGCAGCTGCAGCATCTGGAAAATGCTGACCATCGTCAGCCAAGGAGAAGAGCCGGACAACCCTGACAGAAGCTGAGGTGTGTCACCGAGCTGACCATGTCCTAGGCCTGGCACCTGAGCCAGCACCTGATGGCCTCTAGGGCCCAGCACACTCAGGCAAGACAACTGGGCTTTGAAGCTCGGCAGAGAAAGGAGGCAGCTGGTGTGCGCATAGCGCCGTGTCCAGACCCTTCTGGAGAGTGAGCGCCCAATCCCAGCCCCAGGTGGGTTTGCAGTCCTGCCCTGAGCTGCCCATGTGCTCAGCCTAGCTCACGCACCCCAAAGGAGAGCATGTGCTGGGGCCGAGTGCAATGTTTGCAGAAAGGATGATGGAGATTCAGGCGTGCCTTCCTGCCTCACCGTCCAACCCTAAGGGAAGGAAGCCCTACACTCCTCCCTGGTCCAGCCCATGCCGACCCCACCCACCAATGCTCAGGCTTCTGCAGGCAACAGCACTGTCCCTTGGGCAGGGCCCTCCCTCAGGGCAGTGGTCTTGGGACCTCCGGCTGGCGCAGAGACCCTTTACTCCCCCATGCACAGCTGAGATCGTCGCTCCTGGACCTCGCTGTCTACGGCCCCAGCGCTGAGGCGCAGCATACCGTCAGCATGTAGTCCTGCAGCAGCTCCGTGGCTGTGGTGCTCAGCTCGCTCTCGCTGGCCGTCTTGAGGTGGGGTGACTGCGGCATGCAGAAGGACAAGGACGAGAGGCCGCCCACATCTGTGGGGTCAGGGAAGGAGCTGCAGAGGACAGAGACGTGTGAGGGCAGAGCCGGGGCCTTGGCTCCTTTACTCTGCAGATGCTCTGGACGCACTGCCTGAGGCATGCTGTGGTGGGTGACGAAGGTGGGGGGAAGCAGGCGAGGGGAGGGGCTTGGCTGGGGTCATGACATGGGCCGTACGCGCCATGAGGAGTCTGCCCGGGAGGTGGCAGAGGCCTTGGCAGGGTTGGGCAGGGTGAGCTGGGGTGGCATGGGGCGGTGCGACAAAAGGCCAGGGAGTCTGGAGCAGGTATGTCTATGCATGGGAGTACTCTGAAGCAGAATCACCTAGGCTTCTGAGCGAGAGCAGGTTGAGGCCATGGTTTAGAGTGCCAGCTATTCACTGGCTAGGGACTGTAGGCTCAAATGAGGGTGACCGCTGGGGGTGGGGGGGCTGCCCCCAAAATGTGGCAATGCAGTCACTACTGCTGAGCACCTGGGCTGGGTGAGGGAGGGTCTACTTACAAAGTGCTGGCCTCGGTCTCGTAGACTTCTTTGATGTCCACTTTGGTGGATGAGTCATCTGTGAGGAAAATATGAACACAGACTTTTGGTTACATAGTGAGCAGACCTGTCAAGTCGTCCCCAAGCTCTAAACAGGGTTACAGAAGCTACCACAGCTGCCGGCCTTTGAAGGGCCTGGTGCCACCCACTCATCAAACTCCTGACCCGGTCCTGCTGGGAGCCACGAGCGGTGCCGCTCAGACAGGGCGTGCTTGCGCCCCCTGGGCTTCGTCCACACATGTTCTGACTGAGGTGGTGAGGCTGCTGGCCATGGTGGCACAGAGGTTTGATGACAATGTCTCTTTTAACCCAGGCAGGCACCATCACAGTTCCTTCTTTTCTATGAGGAACTGAATCAGAGATGTTAAGTAACCTACCCTGGGTCACACAGTTGGTGAGAGCTCAAGGCATGCTCAGAGTAGGCTTGCCTGATGCCCTGAACTGGACACAGTGGCTCCCTGAGGGCTGAGACGAGGCCTCGGGCTTCCTCAGGTCCCCCTGCACTAGCAAAAGGTCTGGCTCAGGCAGTTACTCGGGAGGTACTCAGCAAACGACATCTCAGCCATGTGACACACTGAGTGCTAGTCAGAACCAGAGGACAGGACAGGTGAGTCAGGGTGCAGGGCTTCAAATGGCAGTGGAGGGGAGAGAACAGGGAGACAAAAAGGACCATTTCTCTCAGTGCGGACCAAGTAAGGGTGGTCGGCAGAACAACGGCCCCCAAAGATGCCCATGTCCTAATCCCCAGAACCTGTGAATACCAGGTTGTGTGGCAAAGGAGACTTAAAGCTGCAGGCGAAATTAAGGTTGTTCACCAGCTGATTCTAAGGCAGGGAGATTATCCTGGTTTATCTGGGTGGGCCCAAGGTCATCACAAAAAAAATAAAAACCAAACCAGCTGCCATGGAATCGACTCTGACTCGTGGCAGACTTGTGTGCAGAGCAGAACTGCTCCATAGGATTTTCGAGGCTGTGACCTTTTGGAAACAGATTGCCAAGCCTGTCTTCTGAGGTGCCCCTGGGTGGGTTCGAACTGCCAATCTTTTTGTTAGTAGCTGAGCACTTAACCACGTGCACCATCCAGGAACTCCAAAACAAGGGTCCTTAAATGTGCAAGAGGAAGTCCGAGAGTCAGACGGAGAGCTGTAATCGGAAGCAGGGTCAGAGAAATGAAATGTTGCAGCCTGTGAAGCTGGAACAGGCTCTGAGCCAAGGAACGTGGCAGCCTGTAGAAGCTGGAAAGGGCAAGGAAACGGGTTCTCCTCTAAACTGTCCAGAAAGAACACAGCCCTGTCAACACTTTGATTCTGGCCCCTTGAGACCCATGTTAGGCCTCTGCGACTGTAAGACAATACATGTGTGCTGCTCCAGCCGCTAAGTTTTGGGGACCTGTGATGGCAGCCACAGGAAACTAGACAGTAAGCAGAGCCCAAGGCAGAAATCAGAAGATCTCTGTGTGTGGCTGGGACCCCAGGCGACGCAAGCAGAGGTAGGCAGGCCGCGCAGGAGGAAGTCCACTGAAGAGCGTGCCCATGTCATGAAAGCTCCCGAACTGCACAAGATTTGTGTCCTTTTCAGTAAAAAACTTTATTTAAAAAAAAAAAAAAAAGACCCTTTTGGCAATTTTAAAGGACAAGAGCCAGACAAGTCACACAAAAGTATTTAAATGCGGCTCTCAGTAAACAGCCCACTACTTACCAGGTGCACTGATTTGCGTAAGTCAGTGACCTACGAGCCTCGATTTTCCCGTTTAAAATTGCTAGGATTTACACAGTAAGGATGGCGCCATGGGCGCAATAAGCACAAGCCCCGCAGGCAGCAGCCTGGCACTGCTTCCTGCGTCTTCTTTCCGACACATCCAGTGTACCTAAGCCCTGAGTCCTCAATAAACCATGCACTGGACACATCGATACACTTCACTCCTGGTGTCTGAAAGATTTAGCTAAAGAGAGTGTGTCCACAGGTGGAGTATTTTGTCCAGACAACTGAACCACCTTTGCCGACTCAGGAGGCAGGTAGTCCACCTAGGGGCCTTTTGGGGTCCTTTCAGGCCTCCGGGCAGCCTGAGCAGGCGACCTTGTCTGAGTGTCATCCTGAAACCAACCCTCAGACTGCAGGGCAGCCGCAGCCTGGGGTGCTGAGTGGGACAGCACCCAGATCCACACCATGAGATGCCCAGCGCCAAAGCCCCTCCTTCCCTGTCTGTGCTCTGAGTTAGGTGAAGTGACTTTAGTCACGTGTGGCTCCAGAAAAAGTGCTCAAGGCCCCCAAGGTTATCCCAGGAAGCCAACAAGATGCCCAGTCCTTTCTGCTCAAAAGAACTCCCTAAAAAAGCAGTGAAGTTTCTACCTTGACTGCTCTATGGATTAACACCGACAATGAAGTCGGAGAGACAGGCCACTAAGCTGGGACTTCCCAGGATGTGGTAACACCTTACCCCGCTGCCCTCTGCTCCAGCCACCTTTTCTGGCAGGGCCAGGGCCTCTGTGTGAGAGGGGCAGAGCCCTGGGGGGGAGGGGGGAACTCCCAGAAGGGAGAGACGCGCGCCCAACATACCACTGTGCAGGGAAAGGTGGTGGGTGGGTGTCGAGGCTCCGTCAAATATCGCTCTGTCCAGAAAGTCGATGGTGGACTCTGTGTAAACAATCTGGAAGACTTGGCTGAGCAGCGAGCACAGCTCTTCTGCAGCTCCCTGGAGGAGGGGGTGGGAAGAGGGAGAAGAACGGCAGCTTTGGGCAACACAGCCTGTCTGCTGCTGGCCATCCGTCTCCTTGTGAGCCTTCCAAGTGCCCCAACTGCCTCAGATGCTCAGGAATATTGCCGAGCGAATAGGTGGGTGAAGAATCAGTGGGTGAATAAAGCGCGAACGCCAGAACCATGTGTCCCTCTGCCTTTTACTGGCGAAAGGGGGTGTCATAACAGAGACCCAGCTGACTGCCCTGGGCCTAACTAAGACTGAGAGGTGGCCCAGCTGTGGCCTCGTACTTGCACTCGCACGGTGAACACACAGGAGTGAAGGAGCTGGCGTGCCAGCACCTTCTTCCCCACTCCTCTCTTGGACACTCTTCCCATTCCCTGAACTGCCAGCTGTCTCCCCACAGCCCCTAACCCAGCCTTCTGAAAAGAGAAGAAGAAATAGCACCAGAATCACAGCACATGTGGACAGTGTTTTCAACATAAAAGTTTTGCTGCTTTACAGCTGGTTCTCAACTCACACAAATGCAACTCTGTCCCAGGGTATGTGTGGCTGTGTCTGGGAACGGTTTGGGTTGTCACACCTAGGGCGCTCCCAGCATTTGGTGGGTAGAGGCCAGGGATGCTGTTAACATCCTACAGTGCACAAGATGGCCCCACAGCACAGGACTACTTGCTAGTTGCCGTCGAGTCGATTCCAACTCAGGGAGACCCCATGTGTGCAGAGTAAAACTGTCGCATAGGGTTTTCAAGGCTGTGACCTTTCAGAAGCAGATCACCAGGCCTGTCTTCCAAACAAAGGACTATCTGGCTGGAAATGTCAAAAGTGCCAAGGGTGAGGGCCCTGCTCTAAGAGGACACTCCAAGTGGGGCAGTCACGGTAACTTACTTTACTGAACAAAGCATTAAGTGACTCGCCCAAGGTTACATGACTGCTGGGGGACTAGGTGGGGCCCGAACTCAACCCCCCACTTCCAGCCCTTAGCTCCTACCCCAGTCTCCTTGTAGCAGGTAAGGTGTAGGGCCCGTCGTCAGGTCAGGGGTGGGGAAGAGTGAGGCACTGGGAAGGGCAGAGAGCAGGCAGAGCCTGGGGCTGGCCTGGGCTCGAGGCAGGTGGCAGGTGGCAGGGGCAGCACAAACTCTTACTTTGCTCTCCGCAGCCAGGACGACCAAGCAGCATGCTTCGACAGGCACCACACCACTGCCTGACAGGGAACCAGATGCCAGGCCACGGGAGCTCTCTGCGCACAGGCTCTGACTGGGGGAGATGCCGGGGTCCTGGGCTGGGAACACACACCATCTCAAGTTAGGGCACTGAAGGGTACAGTGCACGGCCAGGCCAGGCAAGAAGGGTGACGTGCCATAAACCAGAGATTCCATCAGCCTGAGACCAGAACTAGATGGTGACTGGCTACTACCCATGACTACCCTGACAAGGAACACAACAGAGAGTCCCTGATGGAGCAGGAGAAAAGTGGGGTGCAGAATTCAAATTCTAGTAAAAAGACCAGACTTAATGGCCTGACTGAGACTAGAGGAACCCCAGAAGACATGGCCCCCAGACTCTCCATTAATCCAGAACTAAAACCATTCCTGAAGCCAACTCTCTAGACAAAGATTAGACTGGACTACAAGACATAAAATGATACCCGTGAAGAGTGTCTTAGTCCAAGTAGATACACGAGACTAAATGGGCAGCTCCTGTCCGGGGGCAAGATGAGAAGGCAGAAAGGGACAGGAGCTGGTTGAACGGACACAGCAAACCTGGGGTGTAAAGGGGGAGTGTGCTGTCACATTATAAGGATAGCAACAAGGGTCACATAACAATGTGTGTGTAAATTTTTGTATGAGAAACTAACTTGAGCTGTAAACTTTCACTTAAAGCATACTAAAAAAGAAAAAAAGAAGGGTGACATGCAGCGGGAAGGCCCGGGCTAGCCACAGCGCAATGAGGCCGTAACCTGCATCCTGGGATGCTGCTCCACAGACAAGCCCAAAAATGGGCCAAGCCCAGTCACCCTGGGATGACTGCCCCCCCACACCCCCCCCCACCCCCGCCTGCACATGGACACACCTGCATGCAGCCGGCACGCATGGATGTCAGCTCTGACTGGCTGGTCTGTGCTGAGAGCCTGGCCATCTCGACAGAGACTCGTCCTCATCCTCCCAACTCAGAAGTTCTCTCACAAGACTGGGCCTGCTCGTCACGGACTACTGGGAAGCTGAACTACTTAAGTTTCTCCTATGGAGCGCATTCTCTCCCTCTTAAACAATCTGGTTTCCGTTTTCCTTAACAATTCATTCTGTCAGCTAACACTGAGAAAGACTCACTTAGCAAAGAAACAAGGAGGCGGGCCCACCCACATTTCCTCCCACCAAGCTAAAATCCCTGCAGGAACCCCAACTAGAAGCCAGCCTCCTTAGTCCTCTGTCACTGAGGACACCAAATCCAGGGCCCCTGTGGACCTGTCCTGCAGTGTCAGGGAGAATGGTTAGAAGTGGTTTCAGAAGCAAGCGCTCTAAATCCAGACAGACTTGGTTCAAATCATTTACTAACTCCTGGAGCTCTGTCATGTTACTTTATCTCAGTTACTCCATCTGTAAAATGGAAGTATAACAGAATCTCTTCTGGGTTTAATTATGAAAATTAAATGAGATAATTCATGTAAAATGCTTTGTATTAGTTTGCACAATATTAAACTGCCATTTTTGGAGGCTAAAATGGTTAAATATGGGCAGTTTCATACGGTTCAACCTAATTTAATGCCTGATAATAAACAGCAGATGCCCACTCCACACCATGAAGGTAAACAGAACAGGCAAAGCACAGAGGGGCCTGCACTCAGCAGTGCCAGATCACAGTGCAGGTGGTGTGAGTGTGCCAGTGTGCGTATGAGTGTGCGCAAAAGTGTGTGAGAGAACGTGCGTGGGAGTTAGCATGTGATCCTGTGTGAGCGTGAACATGTGCAAGTGTGAGCACGTGAGCAGTGTGAGGGAGGGTGTGTGTGAGGGCATCTAAGCTACTGCTACACACAGGACAACTGCACCTGCCAGCACCGCGCTCAGACACCACCGGACAGGACCCTCTGTGGGGTGTGACACGGCCCCCGTTAGATGCACAGGCTGACCGCGTTCTCTGGACTGTTCTCTAGAGCTCACCCACACTGGAGACCTTACAACTCAAGTAGTAAGAGAAGGCTCACCAGGGACTTGGCTTTTTAAAAAAGACCTTGGATCCTCCGTGAACTGTGAAACTCAAGTAAAAAAGCAATTCTCCTTCTACACCAAGGAAGGCCAGGCCGATCCCCCTAACTGACCTGACACCCTGCCCTTTTGAAATGGCGGCTTCAGGCCAGGCCCAGGATGATGTCACCGCTGCAACACCAATCTCAAAACTCAGACCTCGGAGGAGCAAGGCACTGGTTAAAATTCGATCCTTCTCTTCCTTTCTGCATGAATTAACACCATGGCCCGAGGCTGGCAGGAAGTTCTATGCAGCTCACTGCTCTCTCTTAAACCATCTGTTATCTGTTTTCCTTAGAAGCAACAACAGATCCAAAGAGGGAGTGCAGAATAATGCTCTTATGTAACCGAGGGGCCAAATTCTACCAGAATGCTCTGTGGTCTGACAGGCTGTTTGTTCTGATTCTACTACAAAAGAAATACCAGGCAAGCCAAGCCGCTAGGGGCTGCATCTCACAGTGGTGCTCCCAGTTCTGGGAGGGGCGTGTGACTGTGCTGAGGTGAAGACCCGACAACCGCTCTCCCTGTGCCTCAGTACCACAAGATGACTCTTGCGAACCTTCAGCAGCGTTGGAGGCCAGAGGGACAGGAAATTGACTTGCTGATACTACCCCTCAACATTCAGGTTCCTCACTGACTCCCCACAAGGTGCTGAGTAAGCTCAGTTATCTGGCTCAGCTCTGTTACTCAGTAACTTCCTAGGCCAAGGCCTCCAGTGGCCAGTGCCTGTACATGGACGGCCTCAGAGGGGAGAGCCAATCTCATCTGTCAAGCAAGGGCACTCTCCTGCTAGATCCCAAGGACCCAACCTCGTGCCACAAAAGCTGTCTCCAAAGCTTCCTTAAATCTGTGGATTTACTCCCAGGACAAAGCCATGGGCTGCTTCTGCCTCTTCAGCCCGCCCTCCAGTTCTGTACCTGTCTTCAGGACCACCAGGTGTGCCGCATCGTCCCGGACGTAGGAGACAGCAGCAATGTCATGGATCGGGACCCTGAGGATGATGTCTTCCCCGTCTCTCCATGCCAGTTTGACGTTGTAGGCAGAGAGGCTGATCACGGCATCGTGCTCCTGGGTCAGGTGTCCAGGGAGCTGGTGAGCCCTCTGGAAAAATCCACAGGTCATTAGAAATGCAAGGCCTGGCTGTGGCTATGTGTCAGGGCTCCTCTCCTGGGAATGCTCCCCACCCCACCTCCCCGTAGTATTGCTAGGTCAGGGCTCCTCTCCTGGGAACACTCTCCCCCCACCACCTCCCCGTAGTATTGCTGGGTCAGGGCTCCTCTCCTGGGAACACTCTCCCCCCACCACCTCCCCGTAGTACTGCTGGGTCAGGGCTCCTCTCCTGGGAACACTCTCCCCCCACCACCTCCCCGTAGTATTGCTGGGTCAGGGCTCCTCTCCTGGGAACACTCTCTCCCCACCTCCCCGTAGTATTGCTGGGTATAAGTCACAGGACCGGTGGTTAGATAATAAAGCAAGGCTGTTCCCATCAACAGTCACACCACTTCCGGGAGGCTGCAGTGTTCAAACCATTTGGAAGATTTCTACAGAACTTCCTTTAGATTCAGATCTCAAGCATGTTGTTTGACTATTTTGAAAATTTAAATTTTGGCAAGTCTAGTAGATAAAGTGAACGTTCAGGCTGAGGAACACTCTTTACGGCTAGGAGCAAGGTGCACCTATATCTTAACAAAGCTGGACCATCCACCCCCAATATGACAGCCAAGGTAAGAGCAGTGTGATGGTACAGACCAAGGACACAACATGCAGTTAAGAAAATGTGATTACCTTTGCATTATCTATAAAATGAAGAATTTCAGTCCTACTGGAGGGATTCAGGTATCCTGGTATGGAGGTTAACTGACCTAAGTACTGAAAGAGATTGGAGAAAAGAGTGCCATGAGAGATGGAAGACCAGCCCACCCCGTCCCCTACAGCTGGGCGCACAGACTGCATGTCTCCGACCATTTCTGGCAGCAGGCCTGCGGTCTCCATGCTGCTATGCAGCAGAATCCCTGTCTAGAAAGTGTCTGTGTTCTCACAGAGATCTCCATTGGGTGGGACCCCCCCGCTCCCCATTTTCTATGACACTATATTCTACGTTTCATCAAAAGTGCTGCAAAGGGCACGTCAAGACTCATTTTGGTAGAACCTGGATGTCTAAAAGGGTAGAAACGGGCAGTTCTTGTTCCCAGTCATGGTAGAAGGAACTGAGAACAATGGCACAACCCTACTAAAAATGAACGCAAAGGTCACTATGGTCAACTTAGCTAAGAAATCAGTGTACATAGAGAATTATTCTATCCTATGCAAACAGGGTTCTTTTTTCTGTGTAATCGGCCTCATATACCTCATATGCAAACAGGGTTCTTTTTTCTGTGTAATCGGCCTCATATACCTCAAGGACAAAGGACTGTGTTAATGTAGGTAGTCACATGGGGTAGCAACTACGGTGTCTGCTGGGTGCACATCAACATCTCTGCTACCCAACATGCATTATTTGAAAGAACGTTTTGTTTTTTAAGGTTACTAATTTCTTCTCAAGAAAGGATGTCTTCTATAAATGATTACATAGTCTTTCATTAAATTAACATATTTATCTATTGTTCTGTTGTTGTTAGATGCCATTGAATCGGTTCCAACTCACAGTGACCCTATGTACAAGAGAACGAAACACTGCCTGGTCCTGCGCCATTCTCAAAATCGTTGTTATGCTTCAGCCCATTGTTACAGCCACTGTGTCGATCCATCTTGTTGAGGGTCTTCCTCTTTTTCGCTGACCCTCCACTTTACCAAGCATGATGTCCTTCTCCAGGGACTGGTCCCTACTGATAACAGTCCAAAGTAAATGAGACAAAGTCTTGCCATCCTTGCTTCTAAGGAGCATTCTGGCTGTACTTCTTCCAGGAAAGACTTGTTCTTTCTTCTAGCAGTCCATGGTATATTCAATATTCTTCAGCAACACCGTAATTCAAAGGCATCATGTCTTCTTCAGTTTTCCTTATTCATTGTCTAGCTTTCACATGCATATGAGGCAACAGAAAACACCATGGCTGGGTCAGGTGCACCTTAGTCCCCAAAGTGACATCTTTGCTTTTACCACTTTAAAGAGGTCTTTTGCAGCAGATTTGCCCAACGTAATACATCGATTGATTTCTTGACTGCTGCTTCCATAGGCATTGATTGTGGATCCAAGTAAAATGAAATCCTTGAAAACTTCAATATTTTCTTCACTTATGATGATGTTGCTTATTGGTCCAGTTGTGAGGAATTTTATTTTCTTTATGTTGAGGAGTAATCCATAGTGAAGCCTGTAGTCTTTGATCTTCATCAGTAAGTGCTTCAAGTTCTCTCCGTTTTCATCAATCAAGGTTGCGTGATCTGCATACTGCAGGTTGTTAATGAGTCTTCCTCCACAATACTGATGCCCTATTCTTCAGATAGTCCGGCTTCTTAGAAAATTTTCTCAGCAAACAGACTGAATAGGTACAGTGAAAGAATACAACACTGACTCACACTTTTCCTGATTTTAAACCGCACAGTATTCCCTTGTTCTATTTGAATGACTGCCTGTTGGTCTATGCACAGGTTCCCTATGAACATAATTAAGTGTTCTGGGATTCCCATTCTTCATGATGTTATCTGTAATTTGTTATGATCCACACAGTCGACTGCCTTTGCACAGACCACAAAACACATGTAAACATCTTTCTGGTATTCTCTGCTTTCAGCCAGGATACTTCTGACATCAGCAATGATATTTCTCGTTCTACATCCTCTTCTGAACTGGCTTAATTTCTGGCAGCTCCCTGTCGATGTACTGCTGCAACCGTTTTTGAATTATCTTCAGCAAAATTTTATTTGCATGTGATATTAATGATTAAAAAAAAAAAAACTGCCGTCGAGTAGATTCCGACTCATAGCGACCCTATAGGACAGACTAGAACTGCCCCATAGAGTGTTCAACAATTTCTGCATTCTGATGGATCACCTTTCTTTGGAATGGGCACAAATATAGATCTCTCCAGTCAGTTGGCCAGAAACCCTCGTGGCATAGTGGTTAGGAGCTACAGCTGCTAACCAAAAGATCAGCAGTTCGAATCCAACAGGTGCTCCTTGGAAACTCTATGGGGGCAGTTCTACTCTGTCCTACAGGGTCACTATGAGTCAGAATTGACTAGAAGGCAATAGGTTTGGTTTGGTTTGGCTTCTGGAGTCATTTGAATAGGTAGCTGTTTTCCAAATTTCTTGACATAGATGAGTGAGCACTTTCACCATTGCATTAATTTGTTGAAACATCTCAGTTGGTATTCCGTCAGTTCCTGGAGCCTTGTTTTTCACCAATATCTTCAGTGCAGCCTGGACTTCTTCCTTCAGTACCATTAGTTCTTGATCATATATTACCTCCTGAAATGGTTGAATGTCAACCAATTCTTTTTGGTATAGTGACTCTTATGTATTCTTTCCATCTTCTTTTGATGCTTCCTGAGTCATTCAATATTTTGCCCACAGAATCCTTCAATATTGTAACTCAAGGCTTGAATTTTCTCTTCGATTCTTTCAGCTTGAGAAATGCCAAGTGTGTTCTTCCCTTTTGATCTTTTAACTCGAGGCCTTTGCATATTTTGTTATGATACTTTTTCGTCTCCAGTCACCCTTTGAAATCTTTTGTTTAGCTATTTTATTTCATCACTTCTTCCACTCACTTTAGCTATTTTACATTCAAAGGTATGTTTCATAGTCTTTTGACATCCATTTTAGTCTTTTCTTCCTTTCCTGTGTTTTTAATGACCTTTTGGTTTCTTCATGTGTGATGCCTTGATGTCATCCCACAACTCATCTGGTCTTCAGTCATTAGTGTTCAATGTGTCAAATCTATTCATGAGATGGTCTCTAACTTCAGGTGGGATGTACTCATTGTTGTACTTTGGCTCTCGTGGACTTGTTAACTTTTCTTCAGCTTCAACTTTAACTTGCATATGAACAATTGATGGTCTGTTCCACAGACCATGTTATCTATTAAAAGGTGATAAGGTCATATTTCCATCTAGGAAGTGCACCATGGACTTGCCTGGACTGACTCTAACTAGGAATTTTTGGCAAAGCAGAACAATGAGAAACATCCCTCGCAGCCAAAGGCAGTTTCCTTTCCTTCTCCTGTGAAGAAAAGCACCACTACTTATATATTACCGAAAGAGAAAAAACACTGATGATTATAATCATAAAGCACTACTGATTGTAAAAGACATCTTGATTTCAGAGATGTTAAAATGTGAAAAGTACCTTAGTGACATAATAATAAGTGCTTAATTACATTATTTAATTAATCATCATAGAATCTTACAATCCCAAAGATTTGAAGGAAGTTAAAAGTCTACATTAAGGTCACATCCTCTCTGACACGTAACCAGGCTTCAGAACTGTCCCTCAGAACTGTAACAAAACAATGACTGCAGTTTAAGGTCCAACTTGAAAATTCTAAAACATGATCAAAGAATGGAAAAAAAAAAGTCCAAATTTCTATTCATTGCAGAAATCCCACCCACCACACTCTTGTTGTGTCACCATTAAGTCTTTACATAAATATTTTCTGAGATAGGAAATACAACACTTTGTGAGGTAATTTATTCTAATGCAGAAGAGCTGTTATTACTAGAAGGTTCTATGTTGTGGAACTCTTATTAGTCTTTCTGAATTGATCATCTCATTTTCTCATTTTCCCATCTCTAAGTTTTGGTTCTTTTCTGATCAACATTATTGACTTCGTCTTTACTATTCTATTGAATTTTTAATTTTGGCTGTCATAGATTTAATTTCCAAGTGCTATCTGTTTTCTCCAGGTTTCCCCAACTTCCTTTGAAGCACCCTGGTCTTGTTTCATGGGTACACTATTGTATGTCACCTTTCTGAGGACTATATATCTGAGATAAAATTTATATACAGGGAAATGTTATAAATGTACCACTTGGTCAGTATTGACAAATACAGATACCCAGGTAATCGACACCCCTATCAAGGTACAGAGATTTCCAACGTCCCATAAAGTTCCTGCAAGTCCCTTTCTCAGTCAAGCCCCAGTGCTAACACCCAGAGGTTACCATTATTCTGATTTCCATAACCATATTTTAGCTTTCCCTGTTTAAGAGCTAAATGTAAATGGAACTATAAAAAAATCTAAATATAAAAAATGAACTATACAAGCTCTAAATGAAAACATGGGTAAATCCTCCTAACCTGGATGTAGGGCAAAGCTTTGCAAGAATGGCTAGGAATCCAAAGTAAATAGAAGAGAAGACTGATAAATTTGATTACATAAAAAGAGAAAAGTTTACATGGCAAGAAACACCAAGCAAAGGCAAAAGACTAATGACACACTGGGAGAAAATATTTGAAACATGTATCACAGATAAAGGGTTCATGTACCTAATAATCATAGAACTTTTAAAAACTGAGGTGTCAGTTCTGACTCATGGTGACCCTCTGTGTTACAGAGTAGAACTACTCCATAGGATTTTCTCGGCTGTAAACTTTATAGACACAAACCACCAGGCCTTCCTTCCATGGCGCCACTGGGTGGGTTAAAACTGCCATTCTTTTTTAGTTAGTAGTCAACAGCAAACTGTACCACCCAGGGACCAGAATATAACCGGCCAAGCTCTTAACCACTGCACTACCAGGGCTCTGATTATAACCACAAGGGAGCAGAAGAGGAAGAAGTATCAGTTCCAGAATGATGCAATGTAAGAAAGACTTGACCAGTAATTGCTGGCATTGAAGATGGAAGGGGGTGGCCATGAGAAGAAATGCAGGCAGCTTCTACATCTTTAAAAGGCAAGAAAATGGATTCTTAAAAAAAAAGAAAATGGATTCTTCCTTAGGGTCTCCAGAAAGGAATGCAGGCCTGCTGATATTTGATTTTAGCCCAGTGAGATCCACTTCAGGCTTCTAACCTCCAGAAGTGTAAGATAATGAATTTGTATTGTTTTAGCTTCTAAGACTGTGATAATTTGTTATACCAGCAATAAGTAACTATTTACTGATAGGATAGAGGGCAGCTAGGAAATAAGGTAATAAGGTAACAGTGAACTAGAAGACAGCTATAGAAATCAACCAGATTAAAGCACAGATGCCAAAAAAAAAAAAAAACGAAGCCTCAATGATCTTTGGGACAGTAACAAGTGGTTTACTGGGAGTCCCAAAGGCAGAAGAGGGAGAGAATGGGCAGAAAAAACATCTAAGGAAATAATACCAAAAAATTTCCAGTTCCTGACTTTAAACCACGCAGTATGCCCTTGCTCTGTTTGAACAACTGCCTCTTGGTCTAGGTACAGGTTCTGCATGACCACAAGTGTTCTGGCATTCCCGTTCTTCACAATGTTATGCATCCATAATTTATTATGATCCACACAGTCAAATGCCTTTGCATAGTCAATAAAACACAGGTAAACACCTTTCTGCTATTCTCTGCTTTCAACCAAGATCCACCTGACATCAGCAATGACATCCCTCCTTCCACGTCTTCTTCTGAATCTCGCTTGAATTTCTGGCAGTCCCCTGTCGATGTACTGCTGCAACCGTTTTTGAATTATCTTCAGCAAAATTTTATTTGCATGTGATATTGATGAGACTGTTTGATAATTTCCACATTCTGATGGATCACCTTTCTTTAAAATGGGCATGTACATGGATCTCTTCCAGTCAGGTGGCCCAATTTCTTGGCATAGATGAGTGAGCACTTCCAGCGTTGCATTCGTTTGTTGAAGCATTTTAATTGGTATTCCATCATCTCCCGGCACCTTGTTTTTCGCCAATGCCTTCAACGCAGCTTGGGCTTCTTCCTTTAATACCATCAGTTCTTGATCATATTCTACTTCCTGAAATGGTTAAATGTTGACCAACTATTTTTTGGTACAGTGACCCTGTATATTTCTTTCATCTTCTTTTGGTGCATCCTGCATCATTCCATTTTTTATCCATAAAACCAAACACTAAACCCATTGTCACTGAGTTGATTCCTACTCATAATGACCCTATAGGACAGAGTAAACCTGCCCCATAGGGTTTCAAAGGCTGTAAATTGTTACAGAAACAGGCTGCCATATTTTTCTCCCATGGAGTGGCTGGTGAGTTAGAACCACAGACTTTTTGGTTTGCAGCCAAAACCTTCAATATTGCAGTTCAAAGCCTGAATTTTTCCTTTAGTTCTTTCAGCTTGAGATATGCCAAGCATGTTCTTCCCTTTTGGTTTTCTAACTCCAGGTCTTTGCACATTTCATTATAATACTTTACCTTGTCTTCTTGAGCCACCCTTTGAAATCTTCTGTTCAGCTCTTTTACTTTATCATTTCTTCCATTAACTTTAGCTACTGTACATTTAAGAGCAAGTTTCAGAGAGTGTTCTACATTCATTTTGATCTTTTGTTTCCTGTCTTTTTAATGGCCTTTTGCTTTCTCCCTTGATGTCATCCCTCAACTTTTCTGGTCATTAGTGTTCAATGCATCCAATCTATTCTTGAGATCATCTCTAAATTCAGGTGGGATATACTCAAGGCTATATTTTGGCTCTCATGGACTCGTTTTAATTTTTTTCAGCTTCAACTTGAATATGCATGGGAGTAACTGATGGTCTGTTCTGCAGGCAGCCCCTGACCTTGTTTTGACTGATGATATTGAGCGTCTCTATTGTCTCCTTCCACAGATGTAGTCAACTGGATGCCTGTATATTCCACCCAGCAAGGTCCATGTGTATAGTCACTGTTTATGCTGAAAAAAGGTATTTCCGATAAATACAACCTCTGGTAATGTTTCTATCACCAAGGCCATATTTTCCAACTACTGATCCTTCTTCTTTCTTTCCAGTTTTCACATTCCAATCACCAGTAATTAGCGATGCATCTTGATCAATTTCAGGCTGCAGAAGTTGGTAAAAATCTTCGATTTCATCATCTTTGGCACTAGTGGTTTGTGTGTAAATTTGAATCATAGTCATATTAACTGGTCTCCCTTGTAGGCATATGGACATTATCCTATGGCTGATGGTGTTACACTTCAGGATAAATCTTGAAATGTTCTTTATGATGATGAATGAGACACCATTCCTCTTCGATCTGTCACTTCCGGCACAGTAGGCCATATGATGGTCCAATTCAAAACGGCCAATGCCAGTTCAATTCAGCTCATTAATACCTAGGGTATTGATCTTCAAGCATTCCATTTCATTTTTGATGACTTCCAATTTTCTTTGATTCATACTTTGTACATTTGTACATGGATGTCTGCATGTGTTTCTTCCGAGTATAAATATAAAACACTGTTATTCTCATTTTCTTAAATTCTTTCAAAGTCAATTATTTTACTATCCAGCAATACCACTCCTAGGAATATACCCTAGAGAAATAAGAGCTCGTACACTCATGTTCATTGCAGCACTATTCACAACATCAAAAAGATGGAAACAACCTAAATGCCCATCAACAGATAAATGGATAAACAAATTATGGTCCATACACACGATGGAATACTATGCAATGATAAAGAACAATGATGAATCCATGAAACATCTCACAAGACAGATGAATCTGGAGGGTGTTATGCTGAGTGAAATAAGTCAGTCACACAAGGCCATATATTGTATGAGACCACTCTTATAAGAACTCAAGAAAAGGTTTACATGAAAAAAAAGCATTCTTTGATGGTTACAAGGGTGGGGGGGCGGGGAGCAGCAATCACTAACTAGTATCCACTTGGGTGAAGGGAAGGACAACACACAATATAGGGGAAGTCAACACAACTGGACCAAAGCAAAAGCAAAGAAGTTTCCTAGAAACATCCAAACACTTTGAGGGACTGAGTAGCTGGGACTGGGGCCTAGGGACCATAGTCTCAAGGGACATCTAGGTCAACTGGCATAACATAGCTAATAAAGAAAATGTTCTACATCCCACTTTGGTGATTAGAGTCTGGGGTCTTAAAAGCCTACAAATGGCTATCTAAGATACATTTATTGGTCCCATCCCACCTGGTGCAAAGAAGAATGAAGAAAACCAAAAACACAAGGAATGTATTAGCCTAAAAGACCAAAGGACCACATGAACTAGAAACTCCACCAGCCTGAGACAAGCACCAGATGGTGCCTGGCTACCACCAATGACCACCCGGACAGGGATCACAACAGAGAGTCCCAAACAGAGTAATAGAAAAATGTAGAATAGAATTCAAATTCACGTAAAAAGACTAAATTTGCTGGTCCAAGACTGCAGGAACCCCCGAAAATATGGCCCCGGGACGCTCTGCTAACCCAGAACTAAAACCATTCCTGAAACTCACTTTTCAGACAAAGATTAGACAGGCCTATAAAACAAAAAATAACACATGCGAGGAATGTGCTTCTTAGTTCAATCAAATATATGAGACCAAATGAGCAGCTCCTGTCCAAAAGCAGAATGAGAAGGCAGGAAGGACAGGAACTGGATGAACGGATGCAGGGAACCTGGGGTGGAAAGGGGAGCATGCTGTCACATTGTGGGGATTGTAACCAATATCATAAAGCAATATGTGCATAAATTTTTGGATAATACTTTAACTTGTGCTATAAACTTTCACCTAAAGCACAATTTAAAAACAGTCAATTATTTTTAAAACAAAAATAATGTATCATGAGGTTTATAACATGATGTATATATATACTGTCATTTATAATATGACTATATAATGTAGAAGCCATATATAACAATAGCAGAAAGGGAAGAAATAAAAGTGGAATTAAATGCTATAAGGATCTTACATCATAAGTCAAGTGGCAAGACAGATGGCAATAAGTTAAGGATGCAAGTTGTAATTCCTAGAGTAATTTGTATTGCAAACAATACAAAAAGGTAGAGCCAAAAACCAATAGAGGATATAAAATGGAGTACTAAAATAATAATAATAAAACACCTAATTAATCCTAAAGATAAGAAAGGAGGAACAAAGAGAAGACGTGAAAAACAGAAAACAAATACCAAGGTGATAAATGCAAACTCATCCATCTCAATAATTACATTAAATGTAAAGGAGTATGTACTCTGATTAATCATGCCAAATTAAAAAGCCATAGCCATATGCTATTTATGAGAGATACACTTTGTTTAGTTTTTAAAACTATATGGAAATTTCAAACTTTTCAGAAAAGTTGCAAGAATCGTAGTACAAAGAACAGTTGTATACCCTTTATACCCTTTATCCAGGTTCACCTAATAACATTTTATCCTATTTGCTTTACCATTTATAACTTCTAAAAGAATAAATACGTATGGTTGTGGGGACCATGGTCTTAGGGAACGTCTAGCTCAATTGGCATAACATAGTTTATAAAGAAAATGTTCTACATTCTACTTTGGTGAGTAGCGTCTGGGGTCTTAAAATTTGTGAGTGGCCGTCTAGGATACTCCACTGGTCTCACCCTTTCAGGAATAAGAAAGAATGAAGAAAACTAAAGATATAAAGGAAAGATTAGTCCAAAGGACTAACGGACCTCATCTACCACTGCCTCCACCAGACTGAATCCAATACAATGAGATGATGCCCGGCTCTGACAGGGATCATAATAGAGGGTCCTGGACAGAGCTGGAGAAAAATGTAGAACAAAATTCTCACTTAAAAAAGACCAGACTTGCCAACCTGACAGAGACTGAAGAAACCCTGAGATTATGGCCCCTGGACGCCCATTCAGCTCAGTAATAAAGTCACTCCTAAGGTTCACCCTTCAGCCAAAGATTGAATAGGTCCATGGAACAAAATAAGACTAAAGGCGCACACCAGCCCTGGGGCAGGGACTGGAAGGCAGGAGGGAACAGGAAAGCTGGTAATAGGGAATCCAGGGTTGAGAAGGCAGAGTGTTGACATGTCATGGAGTTGGTAACCAATGTCATAGAACAATATGTGTACTGTTCGATGAGAAACTAGTTTGTTCTGTAAACCTTCATCTAAAGTACAGTTTAAAAGAACAAAACAAAACTTGCAAGCAGCCATCTAAGATACTCCATTGGTCTTACCCCATCGGGAGCAAGGGAGAATGAAGAAAACAAAAGACACAGGGAAAGATTACTGCAAAGGACTAATGGACTACAACTACCATAGCCTCCACCAGACTGAGTCCAGCACAACTAGATGGTGCCCAGCTATCACCAACTGCTCTGACAAGGATCACAATAGAGGGTCCAAGACAGAGATGGAGAAAAATGTAGAATAAAATTCTAACTCACAAAAAAAGATCAGACTTACTGGCCTGACAGGGATGGGAAAAACCATGAGAGTATGGCCTCCGGACACCCTTTTAGCTCAGTAATAAAGTCACTCCTGACGTTCACCCTTCAGCCAAAGATTAGACAGACCCATAAAATAAAATGAGACTAAAGTGGCACACCAGTCCAGCAGCAAGGACTAGAAGGCAGGAGGGGACAGGAAAGCTGGTAACATGTCGAGAAGGGGAGAGTGTTAACATGTTGTAGGGCTGGCAACCAATGTCACAAAACAATATGTGTACTAACTGATGAGAAGCTAGTTTGTCCTGTAAACCTTCATTTAAAGTGCAATAAAATAAAAAATCAAACGGCATACTGCATTGGGTTAATCTGCTGCAAAAGATGTGGTTAAAGTGTTGAAAAGCAAAGACAACACTTTGAGAACTAAGGTGCGCCTGACCCAAACCATGGTATTTTCAATAGCCTCATATGCCTATGAAAGCTAGACAATGAATGAGGAAGACCGAAGAATTGATGCCTTTGAATTATGGTGTTGGTGAAGATTATTGAATATACCAGGGACTGGCAGAAGAATGAACAAATTTGTCTTAGAAGAAGCACAGCCAGAATGCTCCTCGAAAAAGAGGATGGAGAGACTTCGTCTCATGTACTTTGGACATGTTATCAGGCGAGACAAGTCCCTAGAGAAGGACATCATGCTTGGCAAACTGGAGGGTCAATGAGAAATAGGAAGACCTTCAACAAAATGGACTGACACTGTGGCTGCAACAATGACCTTGAGCATAACAACTGTAAGGATGGCACAGGACTGGGCAGTGTTCTATTCTGTTGTATATAGGGTCGCTATGAATCAGAACCAACTGGTTGGCACCTAACATCATCATCATCATCATTATCTATCTATCTATCTATCTATCTATCTATCTATCTATCTATCTATCTATCTATCTATCTATCTATCTATCTATCTATCTGTGACTTCAGATTTTGATATCTTAGACGCTTAAGCCTGGATGTACTTTTATACCAATCTTCCTCAAAGTATATTTCTTTACAGAGTAATCTTACAAGTTGTTCAAAGAAAAATTCTATAATCAAAAAGTTTCAGAAATAAAGCATATCCTACTGTTAAAAATGTGTATCTATTTTTCTCATCTATTTGAGAGCAGTTGCATACATGATGGCCCTTTACCCCTAAATTCTTCAATGTGTATTTCCTAACATCAGGGATATTCCTTTCCACAACCACTATACACACTGATATAATACTTTGATCTAATCACATCTGTGTTCCAGTTTTGTCAACAAACTCAACCCAATATTGTCCTTTAGAGTATTTTCTTTTTCCTTCCATTCAAGATCCAGTCTAGGATCAGATATTGTACTTGGTTGTCAGATTTCTTTAGTCTTCTTTAACCTGAGCCACTTCCATGGCCTTTCTCTTTTGACATCTCTGTCACTGACATTTTTGAAGAGTAAGTACTTGCCCCCTTTTTAAAAAATAGAACACTCCGCGCTTTTGGTTTGTCTTACGTTTCTTCATGAACAGACTCTGATTATGCATTCTCTGACTAGACTACTAGATAAGAAGGACGGTGTCCTTTTCATCTGGAGGCCACAATCTCACGTACTACTCACAAGAATGTCCATTTTGATCACCTGTTAAGATATCGTGTGATTTTTCCACCATATCGTTAACTATTTTTTCCCTTGCAACTAATAATGTAACCGGCGGGGTGGCACTGTAAAACCATGCAAATATTCTGTTCTTCATCAGAACTTCCACTGTTGATACATATTGAACTCCCGAGCTCCCTCCACGTTTACCAGTCAGCACTCAGAACTGTACCATCAGCAAGAGCCCTCCCTTCTCTATTTCTTAATCTTTTTATTATCAGTATGGACTTATGAATTCCTATTTTTCAGTGGCTTATAATTAATTACTGTCTTTAATGATTAGGTATTCAAATTATCCAAGAACGTCTAATGGAAAGTTTTCAAACTGTCCCTATCATTTGTTATGGTTTTTTTTTCCCCCCTTTAAAAAATTTTTAAAAAAATTGTGGTGAAAACATACACACCAAAAAATGCACCAGCATAACAACTTCCATATTTATAATTACATTGATTACATTTTTCATGATGTGCCACTATAATCATTATCCTTTTCCAAAATACTTCATCACCACCATTAACATAAACTCAATGCACCCCCAATGAAAATTCCTCCTTCCCCCACCCTCCTATCCCTGATAACCATTAATAATCTTTAGTTTCTATATGTTTGCTTATTTCATATAAGTGACATCATGCAGTGTTTGTCTAATCTGTTATTTAGCTACAAGGTGACTTTAGAGGTTAGTTTCAGTTTCAAGGTTTAAAGAGTATCTCAGGGCAATAGTCTCAGGGAGTCCATTAAGTCTGTCTTTTTTTAGGAATTCGAGGTTCTGTTCTATCAAGGGTCTATCTATTGTGGCCCTGATTAGAACAGTCAGTTATGGTAGCCAGGTACCATTCAGTTCTGGTCTCAGGGTAGATGAGGCCATGATTCATGTAGACTATTAGTCCTGTAGACTAGTTTCTTCTTTGAGTCTTTGGTTTCTTTCTTTCTCTTTTCCTCCAGATGAGTGGAGACTAATAGTTGTATCTTATTAGATGGCTGCTCGCAAGCTTTTAAGACCCCAGACACTACTAACCAAACTAGATATAGAACATAATTTCATGAACTATATTATGTTAATGATCAAGATGTTTCATGAAACTATGGTCCTAAGCCTTCAAACCCAGAAAAGCAAACCCGCTAGGTGTTTAGCTGTATCTAAGAAGTACCTGTAACTGTACCTCCATATGCTTTATTATATATGAATATATGAGCACACAGTCACATAGATGCATACACATATAAATGCACACATCTATATATACACACATATATACATACCTATACACAAATATGCCAACATACATACATATATACTCACACATATTTTTTGGTTGTTGTGTTGTTTCAAAGTTATATCTGCAATAGCAATTACCAACCATTCCTTTTTTCTTGTGTACATTTTAGTGACATCATTTACCTTCATCAAGCTGTGTACAGTTCTTCCTCATTTGGTGTTACCATTCCCATCATCAAAAGGTAACAAGTGTCTATTATCTACAGAGTCAATTCCCCTTTTTTCCCCACCATCCATCAGACCACTAATGAACATTACCCTCTGTATATGTACCTGCTCATGACATTTCATAAAAGTGAGAACCAACAAAAAAAAAAATTTTATCTGTGTGAGTGACTTATTTCACTCAACGTAATGTCCTCCAGGTTCACTCATGTTCCAAAATGATTCGGAAGCTCTATTTTATCAATGAGTAGTATTCCATTATATGTGCCACATTTTACTTATCCAATTATCTGCTGATGGGCACTTAGGTTGTTTCCATCTTTTTGCTATTGTGAACAGTGCTCCGATGAACACAGGTGTGCATATGTCTGTTCATGTCACTTCTATTAGATCCGTAGGAGTGGATTTGCTGGGTCATATGGCAGCTCTACCTCTAGTTCTGTGAGCCAGTCTCCTTTCCACAATGGCTGGACCATTTTGCATTCCCACCAGCAACATATGAGGGTTCCAATTTCTCCACATCCCTTCCAACACTTGTTATTTTCCTTTTTTAATCTTAAGCATCCTAGTGGGAGTGAAATGGTATCTCATTGTGGTTTTGATTTGCATTTCTCTGATGACTAATGATGTTGAGCATCTTTTCATGTGTCTGTTGGCCAGGTGAATATCTGATTTGGTGAAGTGTCTGTTCATGTCCTTCGTCCAGTTTTTGATTGGATTGTCTTCTTGTTGTTACGTTATAGAAGTTTTCTACATATTTTAGATATTAGACTCTTATCAGTTATATTTTTCTCAGCCTTTTTGAGAGTGGCTTTTCAAAATTTAAGATACCCATCCGGCAAAGCTCAAACTAAATCCACATTTGCCATCATGCCTTGTACAAACTGAGCCAGTCAGACATCCCTTTGTGTCCCAGTTCCCTCTTCCACGTAGTGAGATGGTCACCTTGTCTACCAAAAATTTAGCTGCGAACAACAGTGGATAAACTGACAAGTGAGAGCAGGTTACCCTGCTTCGGTTTGGTAATTCACTATAATGGCCCAGCCTGCTTTGTCCCTCAGTCTGAGCAATCTCCAGTCTGTAGGTGCTCAGTTTTAAATGATAAGGAATCATACTTTTAAATTTCATTATGGGTATCACTTTGCAAATGCCCTGCCAGTCTACTTCACTTGGACAAACACAAACTGAACCATTTAGTCCCGAAATATGGTGGGCACGACTTTTCAAAGACAAGAATCGAAGTCAAGGGTCAGGCAGAATGCAAGCCAGGGAGACCGGGGGGGAGACAAGATAAGAGTAAGAGGAGAGATCCACGTCTGTTCTTGCAACTTTTAGGAACGAATTCCCCGAAACAATATTCTGCCTCACCCAGTTTTATGAAATAAGCTTTCCGTTCTCACAGTGAGAGCTTAACAATTACCTTTCAAAACAGACCATTCCCTATCTTACTGCTAACAAAGAGAAAAGGAAGGAATAAGCATCACTAAGACCTGAATGTCTGCCCTTCCAGACATCACCCAAGGAATGCCACGCATCCCACCATGTGTAATTCTCAACACAGCCCATGTTGGTATTATCCCCGTTTTACAGACAGGGCTCAGCAAGCCTAGTTCAGATAAACTAGTTAGATTGGCAGAGCTGGAATAACCTTCTATCCTATTAAAGAAAATTAAGTGCCTTAAATATCTTGCATCAAGGGTGGATCTACAGAGTGAGACCAAAAGCCCATATGCTGGTGTCTGCCTGGCAAAAGTGTCCATGGTGGCATCTCTTGGCGATTCTGTGTCTGGGACTTGGGGCTGTCAGTGTGTGCGGGCCAGCTCCAAGGGAAATGAATACTTAATCCAAAAAGTTGTAGATGTAGTTGGGAGGGGGGAGGGAGAGTAAAGGAGGATGAAACAAACCTGTGTAATGGTTTCCCTAAGAAGAAGGCTAGAAGGCTGGGAACCCCTCTCCACCAACAATTAGAGCACCTTAAGAATAAATAAGTACAGCACAACCAAAGCAAAAGCTAAGAAGTCTCCTGAGCACATCCGAATACTGTGAGGGACAGAATAGTTGGGGCTGGGGTCTGGGGATCATAGCTTCAGGGGACATCTAGGTCAACTGGCATAACAAAGTTTATTAAGAAAATGTTCTGCATCCCACTTTGGTGAGTAGCATGTGGGGCCTTAAAAGCTTGCGAGCAGCCAACCCACGTGGAGCAAAAGAGAACGAAGAACACCAAAGACACAAGGAAAATATTAGTCCAAGAGACAAAAGGTCCACATAAACCAGAGACTCCACTAGCCTGAGACCAGAAGAACTAGATGGTGCCTGGCTGCCATCAATGATTGCCCTGACAGGGAACACAATGGAGAGTCCCAGCTAGAGCAGAAGGAGCACGGAGCAGAACTCAAATTCACATAAAAACAGCAGACTTAATCGTCTGATAGAGACTGGAGGAACCCCAAAACTAAGGCCCCCAGACTCTCTGTTAACCCAGAACTGAAACCATTCCTGAAGCCCACTCTTCAGACAAACCAAAAAAAAAAACCAAACCCAGTGCCATCGAGTTGATTCCGACTCATAGCACCCCTACTGGACAGAGTAGAACTGCCCTGTAGAGTTTCCAAGGAGCGCCTGGCGGATTTGAACTGCCAACCCTTTGGTTAGCAGCTGTAGCACTTAACCACTATGCCACCAGGATTTTCTTCAAAGATTACCAAAAAATAAAACCAAACCCGTTGCCATCGAGTTGATTCCAAATCACAGCGACCCTATAGGACGGAACAGAGCTGCCCCATAGAGTTTCCAAGGAGCACCTGGTGGATTCAAACTGCCAACCTTTTGATTAGCAGCCATAGTTCTTACTCAGTATGCCACCAGGGTTTCCAGACAAAGATTAGACTGGACTTTCAAACATAAAATAATACTGGTGAGGAATGTGCTTCTTAGTTCAATCAGATACATGAGACCAAATGGGCGGCTCCTGTCCAAAGGCAGGATGAGAAGCCAAGAAGGAACAGGAACTGATTAGACACAGGTAACCCAGGGTGGAAAGGGAGAGTGTGCTGTCACATTGTGGTATTGTAACTAATGTAAATTTTTGCATGAGAAATGAACTTGAGCTGTAAACTTTCACCTAAAGCACAATTAAGAAAAAAAAAAAAGAATAAATAGGTAGCATATCAAACTACCAGCTTGTCATCAATTAACATTCCAGAATGTATTCACGTATCTGCTGTTAGCCTAGGCCTTTCTGTCCTCTTATATGCTCCTGTAAACCAAACTTCAGGCACTTACTACTTTTCTCAGTATTAAATTTCATCTTAATAGCTGTACCTAATGATTTCATTTGCTAAAAATTTTTAAATTATGATTAATAATATACTGTATTTTTTTTTTTAGCTATCCCTTCTAGTTCTCTATCATTCAAAATTATATGTTTTATGTGTTCATTCAAATGGTAATGAAAAAGATTAACTAAGAGAGGGTTAAACGTCAAGTGCTTTACTGAAATAAGAGAAGCCTCTGATATCATACCTATACACCCTTTACCAGAATCGCTCAGGAACCACATGGCCTGGTACAGCACAATGTCACCATCGACATCTTGCCTTTTAGTGTCACCTAATATCTGGCCACCACACTTCAAACTCAGGCTCACTGTCTACAAAGAAATCTCCTTTGAGATTTTTTTTTTTTGGCTGCAAAATATTTATACTTATTAATAAAACAACTTTATAGCAAAAAAAAAAAATTACAGCTATCCTCCTGGCAGGCTTATTATATAATTCTAGGCTGGACAGGTCTTCTAATGGCTTCCTCATCTACCTTGGGTGGCAGGGCAATGATCTGTCTCCCAGGGAAGCCTCTGGGTGATAATCAATACCCAGCGCCTCCTACAGCAAGTCAGCGCCCAGTCCACAGCCATGGAAACTGAAGTGGCATGGGGTGCTGTACTGATTAATGAACTGGAATGCACAGCTACAAGACGAATGGCCACAATGGACAGTCACAGAGGAGGACATTTGACTAGCCAGTACATTGTCTGAATCGGCCCTAGGATTCAATCAGATGAAACATGATAATTTTTTTTTTTTTTTTTTATCCTCACAGGCATCAACTAATTCCACCTCTGGGTGTTCCTGACAACCTGTGGTTAAAACAGCTCCAAGTCTGGTGTGCTTGCTACTTAATTAGGCATCTCACTTGGGGTGGGGGTGGGTGGGGAGGATGATGGCGTCAACAGTTAAGCTCAAGACTACTAGCCAAAAGGTTGGCAGTTTGAACCCACTCGCAGGTGCCTCAGAAGATAGGCCCAGCAACCTGCTTCCAAAAGGTCATAGCCTTGAAAACCCTATGGAGCACAGTCCTACTTTGAAGCATGAGGTCACCATGAGTCAGGACTGACTTGATCACAAGTAATAAAACAATAAACCCACTGCCATTGAGACAAAGCAGAACTGCCCCACAGGGTTTCCAAGGAGTGGGTGGTGGATTCAAACTGCTCACCTTTTGGTTAGCAGCCACAGCTCTTAACCACTGCACTACCAGAGCTCCAAACAATATAAGTCCATTTTATACTGATCCCAAGTCAGCTTCCCTATGACTTCTACCTACTGGCCTTGACTGGCAAGTTTCCCAAGCCAGAGTCTGGGTCTGAGAGGGAAGGGGTAGGAGACTTGGGATGGGGATATCTAGGTAAATGCACTTGAGAACTTTGAATCTTCAAGTTCTTCTGAATCCTCTGGGCCTGCAGAATTAGTCCATATCCCCCTTTATGGAAGATGGAGGCCTCAAATGAAATAGGTACCTTATGTGACAATGCTTCTTCCTCCAGGGTCTACTCCTACCAGCTATAAGACCCATGACTGGGAACTAATCTCAACATATCATAACTGGGGAACTGCTGGGCCTGCTGAAGGAGAAGAGGGATTAAATGCCAAAGAAGCTATAAGACCTGTCTAACGTGTACGAGCAGGAATGGGAGAGTGTGTGTGGGAGTGGGTCCTGAGGTGCTGGATCAAGGGGGATGCAGAACCAAAATAGGTAAGAGCATGTTTGTCTACAATAGAGCACTCTCAATGTCACAGTATTTAACACTGCAGTGCGATTAATTACTTTTTTGTGTGGCCTTTCTAGCCACGGTCTTGTACCACCCAGGTAATTGTATGACAGCCAATTCCAGAGCAGAGCAAAGGAGCCCACCACCACCAAGGAAGGAGACCTGGCAGCAGGATATGGTGTTATGGGCTTCCTGGCCCATAGAGAGAGAAAGCTGAGTGCCTTTGGGCAGACTGAGTGCCAGGGAGGGGTGTCCCTGCAAGCACAGCTAGGGAGAGGCTATCCTGATGGAAGAACTGTATCCTGACTGTTCTTTACCCTGAATTATAACTGTTATTTCCTAATAAGCCCCATATTTGTGAGTATGGTCTGTGAGTTCCGTGTGGCCACTGCAATGAATTATCAAACCCAGCAGAGAGTGCTGTGGGAGGGACAGCTGGTATCAGAACTCATGAAGATGGTGGAGAGAGGAGGCATGTCTGACCTCCATCTCATAGATGGGCTGTTAATCTTGGTTCTCCTTCCCCCCTGCAGGGTTGGAGGAGGTCAGACACTTCCCTCAAGCCGTTTTTACAAACACCCTGAGAGGCACTCCAGAGGCGGTTCTAATGTACTGTTCCTATGGCTCCTAGAAGTGTGGTAAAGGTGGTGGCTCACGGTGGATAAAAGTATCAAAAGGCTCAAAGAGGGCATGGTAGAATGGATCTACTATATAAGAAAGGAAGCCCACCAGCTCACCATGTTCCGTGGGAGGCCCAACAGACACTCCATTTACCAAGGCAGTAATGAATGTGCTGAAGAGGGGGACGTCAGTATCACTGAGAACCTCTGCAGGTGATGATGGGAGATACTGTTATAAAACTGGGATCCCCAGTAGCAGTGGGGACAACAGGAACCTGAAAGAGCAGAAGCCAGGTAGCAGCACTAACTACCAGGAGCAGGGTGGGTATAGTTACTGCAAGAGCCAACAAGGCCAAAATGACAGCTGGGGGATCTGTGGAGACAGTGCCTAGAACACTGGTGTTCCCAGGGACAAGAGATGGGAAGCCAATCAGCATACTGCTTGGTATACAGCAACAAAGAGATGAAAACAGAACAAACTGAAGGCTGAGGTGAGCTTCTCCAATGGAAAGAGTACCCTTACAAAGTTTCCACACTTGAGGCACTTCATAGACAAAGGAACACTGACTGAAGGAGAGGCCAAGTCTCCATGTAAATGGGGTGAGTATATGCAACAGTGATTCCCCTGGTTCCTTCTGGATGGACTTACAGTCATCTACTTGGGTGAAAGTATACTTGTGAAAGGAAAGTCTTTTTGGTGAGGGGCATTAGATGGAGAGTCTGAGGTGATGCTGAACCAAACTCCAACATGGACTTGTTAGGGTAGAGGATTATGGAGGTCAGGTAATACCTGGAGTCCAGGCCCAGGTCCATCTCAAAGTGTGTCAAGATCCGACTGGTGGTCATCTTCTCACTTTTTGGATGTCTAACAGGAACACATAACAGTTTGTAGAATCCTCACTGTCTTAGATTGGGTTCTCTAAAGAAGCAAAACCAGGGACACATGTGTATGTGTCTATATATACATATATATATATATATATATATATATATATATATATATATATATATATGGAGAGAGAGAGTGAGTGAGAGAGAGAGAGAAAGAGAGAGGTTCATCTCAAGGAAATGGCTCATGCATGCAGTTGTAGAGGCCAGCAAATGCCAAGTCCCTAGGTCAGGTGTCAGGCTGGATGCTTCTTGTGACTCACATAGTTGCAGGAGCTGACGAATCCAATTATCCATTCTGGAACTGAGGAAATCACTACAGGATGGGTTCCAGCACCCACTGGACCCACTTTGAGACGGACATGAGCTAAGACTCCATTAACAACCTGACTTTCGTATGTCCCCACTCTAATTGGTGTTGGGTCTCTTGTAATTAGTGTCAGTACAGACCCGGTGTCCACCAATCCCTGAAAAATCATTATTTTCTTTTTCCCAGTAAGCAGTCACTCTTGTTAAGGGCAGTAGATCCCTTTGCAGATGGGTGGGAGAAAGATTAACAGTATAAATTTTTGGAAGTACACTCAAGGGGTTGTGGGTCTGTAAACTGGCTCAAGTCTGGGAATTGATTTTGGAGCCGTGACTCTCTATTCCGGCAATTTGAGCTAGACTGTCATTCAGCTGACCTAGAATTCTTCTGCTTGTATAGATCAAGTAGATATTTAGAAGATTTCCTAACTATTTCACTCTTAGGGACACCATGACTAAGTAGCCAATGTCGTAAGTCCATATGAGTCAGACTATTTTGATTACTGCTTTGACTCCCCTATCCATTACGGTAACCACAACCACCTTTTTTTTGATGAGTGTCATCACTTGGCCCCTACATCACAGGATCCAGTCAGCCCCATTGTAGTTAGGTATCATAATCCAGTTAGGGCAGTTCCCACTGTCACATTTGACTTACATAAAATAGCAATCACAGTAGCCTTGTAGGATGCTGGGGCTCCCTTCACAAATTTGTTCCTCACTGTTGTGGTAAAAGGTGTATCTTCTGGGCACTCCATATTGTGTATATGGGTCTAACCTGGTAAATTCACTCTAACATGCCAATTTCCTTAAGCCTTTGGATAACTTCATCTACAGTATACCAAGGAAGGTCTGGTACGTCAACTTGATTTAGTGGAGGCCACCACCACATAATTCATGCTTCAGCAAACCAACCAAATAAACTATTAGATCCTTTCCTAAGCTCTCAAAATGAAACACTGAATGAAGAATCTGTGCTTAGTGAGTCCGTATCAACGAACTCAGGCTGATTCAACTTTGTTCCTTGCACCATTACCCCACAGCCTTAATAACCATTCCCACACATATTCCCCAGGTTTGTTTGTCCATGTTAGAAAAGTCAAGCCGTTCTTTTGGAGTGTAGCTCACCTCCTCCTGTGTCACACTTTGTACTTCACCTTTTGGGGCTTGCTGGGACTTAAGTCTAGATATAGGTCTAGAAGGAAAAATGGGTGATGGGGATGTGTTCTGAGGATACTCAGCAATGTTTCATAAGGCATCTGCCTCAGGTGATGACTCAGATGCATCCCTAAGGGATGACTCAGACAAAGGCTCTTCAGACACAGCAGGGATAATCTCAGCAGATGCAAGTGGAGGGGCTAATGGTTTTACTGGGGAGGGTGACTTAGCAGACAAAGCTGGATTAATCTCTTTAGATGGGAGTGAGAGGGCTGGTTCTGTTGGCAGGAACACTTCAACGGAATTTAGGGGCTCACTGTCCCCAGCTTCCCATTTATCTGTTCATATGACAACTTTCCAAGTTTCAGAATTCCATTTCTTCCCAATCGATGACCTCACTTTAACTTCAGACACCATTCAAGGTCGGGAATTAAATTGATGTTGTAATTCTGCTGCTCTTATGATAAGGCTCTGGGTTTGGTTTTCGGCAACATCAGCTCTCTTACCTAGAAGAAATAACGCTTTCTTTCAGGGCACAAGTGGCAACTTTGAGGTCGTTCATGTGGCGCTTGAGCTGTGACTCTGAAGCCTTGAGCTCATCTCTTTCTTTCACTACTTTGTCTAGCGGAAGTAGGACCGACCAACCAACCAGCTTCCTTATACTTCTCATTATGACAGGATTGTAGAAAAGTATCAAATATGCCATCACCCAGAGCCTTGCCTCTCACCAGTACTTGATCTACTGGTAGTGATATTTTGCTTATTTCTATTGCCACTCTACGCCATGGATTAGCAGTGCCCTCTTTACTACTGGAAGCAGAGTCATCAACACCTTTAAGACTATCCAGACTTGAGAAATAATATAGAAAACTCATCCTTACAATTTTATTTCTCTAGAACCACTCTCAGTACCAAATGTCTTAGGCTGGGTTCGCTACAGAAGTAACACCAGTGAAGCATAGAGAGAGACAGAGTGATTTATCTCAAGGAAACGGCTCACACAGCTGTAGAGGCTGGCAAGTTCATTGTCAGGCATCAGGCATCAGGCTAGAGGCTTCTCCTGACTCACACAGCTGTAGGGGATGATGAACCCAAGATCAGCAAGGCAGAGGACAGGCCACTGGCTCACAGGCTGCAGAGGCTGACAAATCCCAAGACTGGCAGGTAAGATGCAAGCTCAAGTCCCAAGAACTGGAGGTCAGATGATGACAAACTGGATGCAGGATCCAAAAGTGACAGCCTTGTTGGAACATCCATTTATATACTGGAGGCAGGCCACACCCTCAAGGAAACTCCCTTTCAACTGACTGGCTGCTCATAGCAGATCTCATCATGGAGTTGATTACATCATTACATAGCTGCCAAAATACATCGTAACTGCCAAACCACTGAGAATCATGGCCCAGCCAAGCTGACACACAACCAACACATGCACCTTGCATCTTCTACTAGGAAAGAAGCATAACATTCGGTCTGCTTCTTTGACTTTTGGAAGCAATATTCTGCACCTCGGGATACTGTAACCACCCATTTACTGGATGGTGTGGAAGGTCCTTTGTGTAGGGCCTGGTGCAAGAAAGGGCTCTGCAGCAGGTCCAGGCTGCAATACAAGCAGCCTTGCTGCTTAGGTCGATCAGCCTGGCAGAGCCTGTGGTATTGGAAGTATTTGTGGTAGAGAAATATGCTGTGTGAGTTTTCTGCTCTGGCAAACCCCAAGAGGAGAGTCACAGTAGAGAATCTTAGGGTTCTGGGGCAAGGCCACGCCACCTGCAACAGACTTACACACCATTACAAAAGCAGCTCCTGGCATGTTTTTGAGCATTTTACTGTGGGACTCAAGTAACTGCGCAGCCAGAACTGCCCATTATGAGGCAGGAAATGTCAGATCCACCAAGTCATAAAGTCAGGTGTGCCTAGCAACCATCTGTCATAAAATAGGAGTGGCACAGCAGGATCACACTGGAATAAGCCTAGTGGGTACATTTAAGCCAAAAAAGATAGCCCATATGACATGATGTTGTTGTACCCAACTCTCTCCCTTAGCTCACACCTTTGGGCACAAAAAGGGCTCCCAATATTCAGGTGATAACCAGTAACCCATTTCTGTCGAGTTGATTCCGACTCATAGTGACCCTTTAGGACAGAGTAGAACCATCCCATAGCTTCCAAGGATCTGAACTGCCAACCTTTCTTTGGTTAGCAGCCGAGCTCTTAACCACCACACCATGGGAAAAAAATTGACCCTGGTTCTTAGTATTTGGGTATAAGCCAATGCATTATGGTCCTTCATGGGAGGCCCTGAAAGACAGTAGTGAGGGGAAACTTTCTTTGAGTGCAGAGAGAAGTGGCCATTATAGACTTATGGGCAGTCATGAATGGCTAGCTGGTTGGCCAACGCCTGGAAAGACCAAAATTGGAAAAGCAAGGACAAAGTCTGGAGAGGAGACATAGGTATGTAACCTCTATATCACAGTTCTACGTCCACCAGAGAGAATTCACTGCAGAAAGAGCACTAAACAACCAGGTGGCAAGGATGACTTGGCCAGTAGATTTCACCCTGCATGTCCTCTGGCTTATATGATGGGTTTATGAATGGAGTGGCCATGGTGGCAGGGGCGGAAGCCATGCATGGGCCCAATAGCAGGGGCTAACTCTCACCAAAGTGACCCAGTCATAGCCACTGCTGAATGTTGGACCTGCCAGCAATAAAGAGCAATCCTGCAGCCCTGATAAGGCATCATCCGTTAAGGAGACCAACCAGCCAGTTGCTGGCAAGTTGAATAGCTGGGAATCCTTCAACCCTACAATATGAATCTTTTCTGCCTAACTAACATTAGCACGTACACTGGATATGGATTTGTCTTTTACTGTCTGTCATGTCTCAACTCACAACCAAGCGCTCAGGGAGCGTATGACCTACTGACATGGGATAGGACATAACATCACCTCGGATCAGATAACCCACCCTGTAGTAAAGGATATACAGTGGCAGGCTCATGACCATGGGATTCAACAGTCCTATAAAATTCGACTCCATCTAGGAGCTGCCCGCCTGACCGAGCTGTAGACAAATAAATAAAGGAGTTACTGTTCTGGCAGGGCTGGCTGATCATCATGAGGAGGTGGGCAATGCTGCCACATAATGAGGACAGAAACGTATATGTCTGGTGACACCCTCATGTGTCTTTTGCTATTCCCGTGACTTGTTGTAATTGTAAATGGGCAAATGCAGCACCCACTGGTAAGTGCAAGGTGACCAAGGGGTCAGAGCCCAAGGCAAACCATCTGGAGCACCAGAACTGCAAGCTAGGAGAAGACACTCTAGAAGGGAGGAGGGAGACAATGAGCACCAGCTGCAGCCTTGCGACCCACTGGAACAGTGGGGGCTGTGGTTCGTCTGGAATGTTTTGCAGAAATCAGGATCAAACAATCCTGGATAAGCTTTGTCTGGATGGAGTGGACTTCATGTGAGAAACAAGAGGATCTGAAAAGTGCAACAGGTAGACCATGGCAGGTGCTATTGGTGCCCTCTCAAATCTCCTTTGCCACTGAGAACTCTTTATAGCTGCTCTGAGTACTGACTGATGATAGCTCCCAGCTGCTTCCTTCTTCAAAGAATTGCCCTGGGTTAAATGGGAGACACCTAACCTGGGGACTCCTTGTGTGCGACCTCCTTCATCTCACACACATTCCACAGCCAACGACTAAAATACCAGGTGCCTTGCTTCAAGGAAGACAAATGGCTTTAGAGCATGGGATCGTTTTAAAACAAGCCTCTGAGCCCACACGCTTCTCATATCTTCTTCCTCTGCAGTATCCTGCTTTCATCACTCCCTTCTCCAGCAACCACGCCCTCAAATCAATTCAATGAGACCTCCAGTTTCAGGCTTTGCTCCTAGAAAACCAACCTAAAACAACCATGACCAAAGACAAATGACAAACTGAGGGTAACATCTACAACAAATTTCACAGCAAAGGCCTAACCTACCTAGTATGTTAGAGCTACTAAACACGGACAAGAAAACAACCAATTACCCAGCTGAAAAATGGGCAAAGGATATGGAAAGATAGTTTAAAAGAGATATGACTCTTGAACATTTAAAGATACTCAACCTCACTCATAGTAAGTACAAACCATAATGAGAAAACATTTTATGCCTGTTAGATTGGCAAAGACCAAAAAGTTGGAGGATACAATGTGGTGTTCTTAAGAGTGTGGAGGAACAGTTATTCTCATATACTGCTGATGGTACACACTGGTTTAAATCATCTCAAAGAGCAATTTGGCAACGTTTATCAAGTTAAAAAATAATATAGCCTTAGATCCAGAAATTCAAGTTCTGGGAATTCATCCTATAGGTATAATAAGCGACAGGTATCCCAGTAACCCAGTGCCCTCGAGTCGATTCCGACAGGTATAGGAGTGAGTAAAACGTGTGAAATGGTTGGACACAAATGGGCATCAAGAGAGCACTGGCTGAAGAACATATAATACAGTCATGCAATGGAATGCTGCACAGCCATTAAAATGGACGAGGCAGCTTTGTATATTCTAATATGGAACCCTCTCTGAGATATACCGTTGAGTGTAAAATGCAAAATGCAAACACTATATACTATGTAAACCAAAAAAAAAGAAACCAAACCCAGTGCTGTCGAGTCAATTCCGACTCATAGTGACCCTACAGGACAGAGTAGAACTGCCCCATAGAGTTTCCAAGGTGCGACTGGTGGATTCGAACTGCCGACCCCTTGGTTAGCAGCCGTAGCACTTAACCACTATACCACCAGAGTTTCCGTATACTATGTAATCATTTGGAAAAAACATGTATGCTTGAGACAGATACACTATCTGTGTGAGGAGACACAAAAAAGTGGTATCAGTGACACATTTCAGGGAGGGAACTGTATGATTCCAAAAATAGGGCAGGAAGACTTATTTTCACCAAGAATACCATTTGAATTTTGTATCCATACATAAACTGAATATTCAATTTTTAAAAAATAATATAAACTAAAAAAAAAAAAAAATCTAATCAAGTAGATTTTGGGGTTTGTTACGACAGGTGAGATGAACTACCCATTGTCTCCTCCCAGAATTAAAATGTCCCAGCAAACCTCAAGTTCAAGTTAGAGCTGTCATGTCCACTCCTACATTCAACAAGCACCTATGTGCCCACTGTGAACCATACAAACCATACACTGTACTGGGCATTCCTGATACAAATGCTGGCTTGTGATGGAAGAATGGTAACTACTTTACAAAGGCTTAATAAAGTATAAAAATATACTTGAAATGCTGAACAAACTGCTGCTGAACACGGTAAACACCCAGAAGATAGGGCCTACTAGTAATCTCTCAACCTTACTAATGTACATTCTAAATACAAAAAACTTTCCATAAAGAGCCACACTGAAGAATGTGGAACTGAATATTTCCCCATTGCTGGTGAATTTTGTTGTTGTCATTATTCATTTTTATTTTATCAAAGAATAAACGTACACAGTTTAAAAAGGCAAGCAGCCCCAAAAAGTGTGTAACAAAAAACGACAACTTTATAAACCACTTCCCAGAGGCAACTACTTCTAAGTCTTCTAATTGTTTCTCCTAATTATTTTAAAAATTATAATATTACTTCTAAATAATGTGTTCATGTTATTCTTGCTGGATGTATCAGTTTAAGATATTATCTGTTGACTTCCGATTAAGATAAAGGTTTAATTCTCTTACAACACCACTCTCATTTCCCTTTTTTTCTTCAATTTAGATAATTTTTGACCTAATCATTACTTGGTGCTTATATTATTTTGTTCATGTATATTCTATTTCATTGCTAAGCCAAGCAGTGTACCATAATTACAATTTCTTCCATGCACAATTTTTTAACTAAACTTTCTTTTAAGATCATTGTAATTTCACATAGGCATTTACCCTGTTACCCACAGCAACATCTTGCAAAACCGAAGTGCAGTATCACAACTAGGATATTGACACAGTGAAGATACAGAACCCATCCATCACAAGGATCCCTCATGTTGTCCTTTTATAGACACGCCTACTTCCCTCCCTCCTGATCTCCTCCTTAACGCCCAGCAAGTCACTAATCGATTCTACATTTCTATAATTTTGTTATTTTAATAATGTTTTATGAAGGGAAACATACGGCATGTAGCCTTTTCGGATTCTGGCTTTTTTCACTCAGCCTAATTCTCGGAGAGTTCATCCAAGCTGTTGCATGCATTAACAGTTCATTCCTTTTTATTGCTGAGTGGTGCTGCATGGTATGGACGGACCAGATTTTGTCTAACCATTCGCCTGTTCAGGACATCTGGGTTTTTTCTAGCTTTTGGTTATTACAAATAAAGGGGCTATAAACATTCAGATACATGTTTCGGTGTGAACATAAGCCTTCATTTCTCTGTAATAAACGGCTAGGGGTAAAACTGCCAGGTTGTACGGTAGTTGCATGTTTAGTTTTTGAAGGAACTGCCAAACTGTTTTCCAGAGTGGCTGTACCATTTTACATTCCCACCAGCAGTGTGTCAGGGACCCAGTTTCTCTGCATTCTTGCCCTTGCCAGCATTTGGTAGTGTCACCACTATTTAGAGATTTTTATAGATGTGTAGTGATACTACATTGTGGTTTTAATTTGAATATTCCTAATGGCTAATGCGAAACCCTGGTGGCGTAGTGGTTAAGCACTACGGCTGCTAACCAAAGGGCCGGCAGTTCGAATCCACCAGGTGCTCCCTGGAAACTCTGTGAGGCAGTTCTACCCTGTCCTACAGGGTCACTACGAGTTGGAATCGACTTGACAGCACTGGGTTTGGTTTGGTTTTGGAATGGCTAATGATACTGAGCATCTTTTCATGTACTTTTTTGTCATCTGTATATCTTCTTTGGTGAAATATCTGTCTTTTGCCCATGTTCTAAGTGGATTATCTGCTTTTTTTTAATGCTAAGTTTTAAGAGGTCTTTATATTCTAGATATTAATGCTTTGTCAGATATGTGGCTTGCAAATACCTTCTCCCATTCTATAGCTTGTTTGTTTTTCATCTTCTTAACAATGTCTTTTGCAGAGCATAAGATTTTAAATTTTGGTGAGGTCCGGTTTGTCAGTTTTTTAAATCCATTTTTTCTTTTATGGATCATGTCTTTGGTGTCAAGTCTAAGAACTCTTTGCCTAGCCCTAGATCCCAAACATTGTCTATGTTATTTTTCCCTAAAGGTTTTATAGTCTTATATTTTACATTTAATGATCTATGTTGAGTTTTTATGAAGTGTCAAGTATAGAATGACATAACTCTGTTGAAAATGCCATCATTTTTCCACCGACTTGCTTTTGCACCTCTGTCAAAAATCAGTTGGTCATGTTTGTATGGCTCTATTTCTGGGTTCATGATATTGTTCCATTGATCTGTGTGTCTATCCCTCTGCCTCTACCACACATTCCTGATGCTGTATTAGGATACAGACAACACATCCTAAAATCCAATGGACTGATTCCTCCCACTTTATTCTTCTTCAAATTTGTTCTAGCCCTTCTAGCTCCTTAGCCTTTCCATATAAATTTTAGAATAATCTTGTCTTTATCTATAAAAAATCGTGCTGAGATTTTGATAGGAATTATATCAAACCTGTACACTACTGAGGAAAACTGACGTGTTTACTGTGTTCAGTCTTCCAACCCATGAACACAGTATATCTCTCCAAGTATTTAGATCTTTTTTTCTTTCATCAGTGTTTTGTGGTTTTCAGCATACAAATCCTGTACGTTTTAATAGATTTATACCTGTACTTTTCTTTTAAAAAAAAAAGTAATTATAAATGGCACTGTATTTTTAATTTTGGTGTCCATGTATTCATTGCTAGTATATAGAATTAAAATTCACTTTTGTATGTTTACCTTATATCCTGCAACCTTACTGAATTCACTTATTAGTTCTATAAGGTTTTGTTGTAGATTTTTGAGAATCTCTGAATAATCGTATCTGCAAATAGGGAAAGTTTCATTTTTTTCTTTCTAAACTGTATGCCTTTCATTTCCCTTCCTTGACTTATCACACTGGCTAGAGCTCCCAGCAATGCTAAATAAGAACGATGAGAGTAGAAATCCTTGCCTTGCTCTTAATCTTAAGGAATAAGCATTTTTCACCATTAAGAATAACATCACCTGTATATTTTTACAGATAATCTTTGTCAGGTTGACGAAGTTCCCCTAAATTCCTATTTTTCTGAACTATTGTCATGAATAAGTGTTGAATTTTGTCAAATGCTTTTTTTGCATTGACGTATGATCATGTGACTTTTCTTACTTAGCCTATTAATATGGTGGATTACATTTTCAAATACTGAACCAACCTTGCGGACCTGGAATAAATCCCACTTGGCCACAGTATAATTCTTTTTATAAACTGCTGTATTTTATTTGCTAATATTTTGTTACGGATTTTTGTGTCTATATTCATAAGGAATATTCGCCTGTATTTTTATTTATTTATTTTGGTACCATCATTGGCTAGTTTTCTTATCTGGGTAATATGGACCTTATAAAATGAGTTGCAAAGTGTTTTCTCCCTTCTATTTTTTGGAACAGATTGTGTAGAATTGGTGTTAACTCCTCCAACATTAGGTAAAATTCTCCAGTGAAATCATCTGGGCTTGGAGATTTCTTTTTGGGAGTTTTAAAATTACATATTGAATTTCCCTGGAAATTAGTTATAGGGCTATTCAAATGATCTATTCATACTTGTGAGTTGTGGTAGTTTTCTGCCTTTCGAGGAATTGGTCCATTTCACCTAAGTTGTCAAATGTATGTTTAGAGTTACTCGAAATATTCTCTTATTATCCTTGATACTACAGGGTCTTTCAACAATTAAAAAAAATGCTATGCCACTTCCTTCTAGCCTCCATGATGTCTGTTTAGAAATCTGCTGTCATTCAAATTGCTTTTCCCCTATAGGCAAGATGTCAATTATCTCTTGCTGCTTTCAAGATTTTTTCTGTCTTTACTTTTCAGAAGTTTTACTATGATGTGTCTCAGTGTGGATTTCTTTGGACTCGCCCTGTTTGGGGTTTGCTCAGCTTCTCAAATCTCTAAGTTTGTCTTTTGGCAAATTAGGGAAGTTTAGGCTATTATTTCTCTTTCTCCTCTCCCTTTGGACTTTGATAAGATAATGTTAGATCTTTTGCTCAAATCCTATAGGACGATGGAGTTGGGGAACCACCCTGTTACAACCAGGCTGAGGTACAAAGTCAAATTCCCCATTTGGCCTCTGATGACACCCAAGTGGGGTCCCCTCTTTACTTCTAGGCATGATGGTAGTTCTGGCTTCCCACTAGGCCTCCACTGATACTTCCCTGGATGAGACAGGTAGAAATGGCTTAATACCTTTCTATTGCTCCCTACATGGCCTATACCGACACCACAGGGAGTGGAGAGCCTGGGCAGTGGAGGAAGTCCTACCCAGAACGTTCTGACATTACTCCAGTGGGGAGGAGAAAGGGTGCCTCGTTACTGCTGCGTGAAGGCAGAAGTCCAGGGGGATGAAACAACCTAGCAGGGATAAAACCCCTGCTCCTACTTTGTCCTCTATACTCTTACCTATTTTTGTTATTTCATGTAAGTGAGATATACAGTATTTGTCCTTTTGATTGACTTATTTCACTCAGCATAATGTTTTCAAGGTTCATCCATATTGTAACACGCGTTAGTGTTACTGAGTAGTATACTGAGTAGTATTCCATTGTGTGTGTGTGCATACACACACACACACACACATTTTGTTTATCCCATTCATCCTCTGGTAGATATTTAGGTTGTTTCCACCTTTTGGCTACTGTGAATAGTGCTGGAATGAACACTGGTGTACATGTGTCTGTTTGCACCATTGTTTTCAATTCTCTTGAAAACAGGAGCGGAATTGCTGGGTCAATATGGTAGTTCTGGAAACCATAGTGGTGTAGCGGTTAAGAGCTATGGCTGCTAACCCAAAGGTCAGCAGTTCGAATTCACCGGGCACTCCTTGGAAACCCTATGGGGCAGCTCTACACTGTCCTATAGGGTTGCTATGAATCGGAATCAAATCGACAGCAATTTTTTTTTTTTTAATGGCAGTTCTATGTTTGACTTTTTGAGGAACTGCCAAACTGCTTTTCACAGTGGCTGTACCATTTTGCATTTCCACCAGCAATTTCTCCACATCCTTGTCAACATTTGTTATTTTCTGTTTTTTTGATCTTAGCCATACTAGTAGGAGTGAACTGGTAATCTCATTGTGGTTTTCTTTTTGGTTTTAAAGCATATCTGTAATTTAAAAAAATATATATATATATATATATTTATTTATTTTGTTGTTGTTGAGAATATACAGACCAAAACACACACCAATTCAATGGCTTCTACATGTACAATTCAGCAACAGTGATTACATTCTCTGAGTTTTGCCCCCATTCTCACCCTCCTTTTCTGAGTTGTTTCTCCCCCATTAACATAAACTCACTGCCCCCTAAGGTTCCTATCTAATCTTTTGAGTTGCTGTTGTCAATTTGATCCCATAAAATGGAGCACAACGCTCAAGGCAGACATTTTTTTTACTAGTTAAGCTGAACTACTGTTTGATTTTAAGAAGATTTCTGGGGATGTTTTTGGTTTAAGGTTTAAAGATTATCCCAGGGTAATAGTTTCAGGGGTTCTTCTATCCTCCATGGCTCCAGAAATTCTGGATTCCATGAAACCTGAAATTCTGCTCTACATTTTCCCCCTTTTGATCAGGATTCTTCTAAAGAATATTTGATCAAAATGTTCAATAATGGTACCAGGCACTATCCAATTCTTCTGGTCTCATGGCAAACGAAGCAGTTGTTAACGGAGCCAATTAACCACAGTTCCATATCCTCCTATTCCTGTCCTTCTTCCTCTGTTGTTCCAGGTGAAAAGAGGCCAATTGTGCCTTCAATATATTTTTCTAACCAAACATATAAAGTATATTTCCCTTTCCCACTAGGACTGGTTGCATTTTAGAGCTGTTCCTCTCAGATTCTTGACTTTTCTATCCCCTTGAGAATTATCTTTGCCTCTTTTCTGTGTTAGATCCCCTAGATTCTGAATTCCATGTTTTCCTCCTTCTCGGTTAACCCTTGTATTTTGACGAAGCACATCCTTCAGTAACTTCCTCAGAATGGGTTCATGCACATGCAATGAGTCTTCTTTCTATGCATTACAGGGAGATTCTTTCAATCTAGAGAGTCATGTCCTTTAATTAATTCTAGGAATGCTCTTGTATTACTCTCTTAGTAATTTCTTCCTCACTCTTTATTCTTTCTTCAAATGAGTCAGATGTTGAACCTTCTGGACTGATCACTAATTTTCATCATCTCTTTTTTTTCTCTCTCTCTCTTATCTTTTGTTTACTAATTTTTTATCTTTGTCTTTTGGTTATCCTTTCTGGGAAATTTTCTTGACTTTATCTTTGAACCCCTTTATTGAATTTTTTAATATATTCTAATTCCAAAAGCTTTTCCCTGCCTTTTTTATTTAAAAATCTTGTTATTTTATAGTTACAACATTTTCTCTTATCATTCTCAGAACATTATATATTTTTTAGATTTTTTTATTTTTCCTATTTTCTGCATTGTCATTGTTTCATTTGTTATTTACTTATTGTTTGTCAGAAGTTTTCCTCAAAAGTGTACTCATCCCTTGGGCTGCCTAAGGAGCTCTGTGTACATGGACGGAGTTATCAAGTGTTGGGCTTTATTGAGGCAGATTAGGAGGTAATCTCCCCAGTGTCAGTATCTAGGCAGCACTTCTATGGGATTGTTTGACTTCCCCACGTAAGCATCCCTGCAAGGATCCTCTTGGGTAAAAGGCCTGGCTGCAGGCCCTCTGGAAGCCTGTCAGAGAAATGAGATCAGGTATTCTCATTATTTTGTAAACAGGTTTTGACTTAACTCCCTTGTTTGTAATCTGGGTCTGTATCCCACTCTTCTCTGTGCCTGGTGTACCCATGTCCAGGTCTTTCGCGTTTAATTTCTCTATAGTTGAAACCTCCTATTTCTCAAAGGAAAGGGGAAAGGCTAATCATCTGATCTTGCCAGGTGAGAGTGGGAATGCCCTACAAAAAACATTCACACAGTTCCATGCCTCTCCCCTGAACCCCATGGCTGACTTGGTGTCCTCTGAAGAGACTCAGGTCACCTCTTTGACCTCTGCTAATTCAGCTACCTCACCTTTATTGGTTGCCTTCTTCCAAGTTTATGGACATCACTCATTCACTGTTATCTTTTTTCCTATGTTCTCTGACCTTGTGGCTTTATAAATGAAAGTATTCATTTACTTTCATTTTCGTGTGTTTTGGGGAGGGAGTAAGAATACACACATGCATTTCACGTGTCCTGTCTAACCACAAGTCTTCTGGGCATAGGCTGTGATAGAACAACAGATTCAGGAACACTGAATTTAGGAGACCTGGGTTCTAAGTTGTGACACTAAATAGCTCCAGGGCCTCAATCAAGTAACTTTTTTCATCTGTAAAGTATAAGTGATGTGAGTGCTTCTCCTGCCTCTATGACCCCCTTTGGGTGGTCACAGCACACGCCTACACACATGGCCAGGCCTTCAAGAGAAAGAACGTGGAAGGCTACTATAAAAGGAACCAGAAGACACGGGTCTGAGTTTTGTTTCTTCCAGTTATTAGATCTGTTACCGTAGGCAAGATGACAAGTCGAAGAGTCAACGAAGGTATTTATGTGAAAGTGTTGTATAAATTTCAAAGCACCCGGTGGATAAAAGGCATTACCTTTTTTTTTTTCAGTTTGGCAGTCACTTCCTGCTGCTTGTGACAACTTACCTTTACTTCCTTTTCAATATAGTCGTTCAGCAGTATGTCTGGCTCGACTCGGTCAGGCAATGACAGCACCACAGTATGCAGAGGGCGCCTCTCTGTCACCTTCTCATGGGCTTTCTTATCTCTACTTTTTTCACCTTTTAGGAATACGCGTTTAAATGGCGACACAATTCCAGGCTGCAGGTAAAAATGGCAATGATTGGATTTCATTATTTACAAATTCTTTGTTTTGTGCTAACTATGGTGAACAAGCAGAAGAAACCAAAATCACTGCCATGGTGTACCCATGCAAATAGGGGCTGGCAACTGCTGGGCTGTTAAAAAAAAAGGATCAGACTATAGCAGTTAGGTAAGAGGGACTTTGGTTCCCCTGGGACCCAGCAGGCAGGAATGGGCAAAGACCGGGCCAGGGACTGACTGTGCTGCCCTCTGGTGGTGAAAGTCCTGATTCTTCCCCTGTTCATACAACAGGAAGTCAAGGGCCAGCTCTCCTCAAGGTATTGGTAATGTTAGCTGGCGAGGGACAGAAAGGACTTCCCCTGGAACACAAAAAATGTAACGTGCACTCCAACTCTTGCTGGCTCCAGTGGTTTATTCCCTTTTCAAGAAACTCTGAGAAGGCAGGTGTGGAGAGTGGCCCACTGCTGGCATCAGCAAGTCATGCATCTCACAAGTACCACCTGGCCAAACTCACACTTCTTCCCTTCTGTAGAGACTCTCCTGAGTGAAGCACATACGTGCTTTTTACGCACTCCCTTCCCTCCCGGGACGCCTGGCAGTTCACAGAGCATAGGCTAAGATAGTCAAGTGCCAGTGCAAACCAACAGGCCTATAGGGGGCAAGCCTTGGTGAGCACAAAGTGAGAGGAAGAACCAAAGAAAACCGCACCTATGGATTCCTAGGAAAAGGCACGGTACTTCCTGCTCAATAACTCTGTAAAGTATCAAACCAAAAACAGAAATCTGTGCCATTTGCAGACTCAAATCTATTAGCAATCTGAAATCTTCTGACTGGGGACAGAGGTTCAAACAATTACTGAGGTCACTGGATACTCGCATGCAGCAAAACACCAGTGAAGCACACCCTCACTCTCCTCACAGTTCCCAATGCGCTCCAGGGTCCTATGGCCAGAGAGAACACAGCACAAGTGTGCAACCATATGCAGGGCTGCAAAATCCAAAGTGTTACTATATGAGGGAGAGAAGTTACAGTTCCATAGTTTTTCTGTGATCCTCACCTGAGGCTGCTTGGGCAAGGAGAGAATGAAACCACCTTCTACTGCAGGCCTGGTGGGCGGAGCTGCCGGCCCCAAGGCAGCAGGTGGGGCTCAGACGCACTCCCTCCATCACTAGACATTTATTAAAGCCCTCACTTCTGTTTCTCCTCTGCACACCAGAAATTCTGCCACATGCCAACTCAATACAAAGTGGGGTCATGAAACCTGGGAGAGACCCCGAGAAAACATCTCATCAAATCCACTGATTTGGACTAAGGTTCAGAGATGACACAGGCACAATGGAATAAAGCCAGCCTCTGGGCCCCAGTATTTCCCAGCCAACCCTGCTGAGGCCAAATCCTATCCTGGGTGCTGACTTCTTTCCCACCACACTCAGCTCGCCAACATCAGAAACAAGTCAAACAATTGGCAAACAAAGCCCACCCCAAACAAAACAAAACCTCACGAAGTAAGGCCCCAACACTCCTGAGAGATCATGCTGCCAGAGGTGGGTTCTCTGCCCGCTCCACAGCCCTCACTCTCTACCTGGAACCACTGGCCCTTTGGTATCTGGCTCTGAGTCCAGACATCCACTAAGACTAATACTAATGTGGGAGCTCATGTGGCAAAAACCCCAAACAGCAAGCAGAGAGCTGTGGTCCTTGGGGCCCTGCCCACTGTGTGCCTCTATACCCCTACAGCGAGACCACCCTTTGGCTGCCTCCCCTAGCTTGGTTTCCTGTTACCTCATGGATCCTTGGGCTCTTCTTTCACTCATTTCTTCCCTTTGTCTGGTAAATAGAAATGTTCCTCAAGGTTCTAGACTTGACCTCTGCGCTGGAAACAAGTTGGCCTGGTACAATCTAGGCTTTACCACTTACTAAGCATATGAGTCGACCTCACTAAACTTTCCTTGCTGGTAAAATGGGGCTAATGATACATTGTCAGACTCTTGTGGGCCAACAATGAAGTAACCCAAGTGAAGCTCTGAGCACGTATGGATCCACTGGGAGGCACAAAGCATGTGTCAGCAGTTACCCCATGACTGTTATTCTTAATGATGGACTATAGCTTCAGCTCCTGTACTATGACTGGTGTCCAGACTCTGATCCCAGCCCCTTTGTTCTGCACGTCCTCACTGCAGACTAGACAACAAATCTGTACCCAAGCAGATCCCAGGCTGAACTCGTCACCCATGCCCTGGTCCCGCCACCATCCTTTGTCCCCACAGACCTGGTATGATGGTTCTGAAATTCGCTAGAACGCATCCCTTCACCTGGCTCCCCCCAGCAGACGAGTCTATATTCAGGTCATGGGGCTTCTCCCCTTGCGGCCCATCTCCTGTGACCCCGGGACTTCTTCCCCTGCAGCCCGGCTCCTGTGACCCTGGGGCACGTTTCACCCTTCCCATTCTTATCACCACACCCACGTTCAGTCCCGCAACACTTCCTGCCAAGAGAATGGGGGAGAGAGGAAGGGAGACTTGGCATGGGCTGGTCACCACTGAAGCTGGATGATACATACATGGAGTTTCATTTGCTCGTCTCTCTAGTTTAGATTTGAAATTATCCATGATACAAAGTGTTTTTAAAAAGGATCTATACAGTTCCTGCCTCCAGCTGGTTACACTTAAGCTGAGACAAGCTATACCAAACCCACTGCTGTTAGAGTTGATTCTGACTCATGCTCTAAGAGCATGAAAAGTTAAACAATGCAAGAAATCCAACATTATTAGATAAGATCTTTGTCATGGATTGAATTGTGTCCCCCCAAAATATCTGCCAGCTTGGCTAGGTCATGATTGCCTTGTATGATTGTCTACCATTTTATCTTCTGATGTGAGTTCCCAGTATGTTGTAAATCCTATCACTATTATGTAATAAGATGGATTAGTGGCAGTTATACTGATGAGGTCTACAAGATTAAGTAGTGTCTTAAGCCAATCTCTTTTGAGATATAACAGAGAGAAGCGAGCAAAGAGACATGGGGACCTCATACCACCAAGAAAGCAGCACTGGGAGAATAGTGTGTCCTTTGGACCTGAGGTTCCTGCACTGAGATGCTCCCAGACCAAGGGAAGACTGATGACAAGGACCTTCCTCCAGAGCCCACAGAGAAAGCCTTCCCCTGGAGCTGGAACCCTGAATTCGGACTTCTAGTCTCCCGGACTGTGAGAGAATAAACTTCTTTGTTAATGCCATCCACTTGTGGTATTTCTGTTATAGCAGCACTAGATTACTAAGACAATCTCCATGAAGTTCACATCAGACTGGCTGTAGAATGGACAATACAGTTCCCCTGGCCTGTGCTCCTGACCCAGCAACAAGCCAGCTCAGCTCTGAGGGCCCAGTTAGGCTTTGGTTTCCTTAATCCTACCACTAGCGCAAGCCCAGGATGACTCTGAACAAGTGGCAGGAGTGGGGTGTACTCAGGGGAAAGCCCACAGGTGGAAAAGTATAAGGACCAGTGGGCTAGTATGGAAAGTTCACAGAGAGGAATGGTGGGAAATGATAACCAACAATCTGTCAGGCAACCACTGACGAAAAACTGTAAATTGAATATAACCCTCAAAACTCAGTAATGTAATCCTAGTCATGTAAAGGTCAAGTTTCCTCAGTGCCCTGCTGAAAACAGGGTACACTCAACCGCAGAATTACTCTTTAAACATGTTGTGTTTGATCCTTTGATTATTTCTGCACAGATATTTTCCTAGGTCCTATTTTTTTTTTTTTTATTATAGGTAAGGCACTGTCCTAGAGGCTGTGGAGATACAAAGGTAGTATACAACATATGATCCTTGCCCTTAAGATGCTTACAGTTTCCATAGACACAGATAGTCCGAAATTGGCCAGAGGTAAAAATCTGTCTCTAACCCACTTCTAATCAGCACCTCCCCAAAGCTCACTCCCTCTCAATAATAACTGTCTGTGGCATAGACAATAACTGGTTTCTGAATCTGAAAGTGCAAGCAAACAGCTCAGCTCCATCTGTTTGCTCTTCCTGAAGCTGCTTGTTAGCCAGTCCTAGTTATTCCACACACTGGAGTTAACACGAATGCAATTCCAAGATGAGAATTGCCAAGATCGACTTCTAACCAAGAAGCCCATCCGAATGAACAAGTTAACAAGCTGCATACAATTGACATTGTTATTTCACTTCTCCTGTATAGATCATGAGATCCTGGTCTGCACATGAAATCACTGGCTGTGCTTGAAAGGACACCAGCACCCAGGTCTGCAGTCTTCCTTGCCATGACAGGAAACAGGACACTCACTGAAGAATTGGTCTTGGAGGGTGCATTCTTCCTATTTGAGCCCAAATCTATCTTCCTCTGCCTTGAGAACTAAGATTTTATTTCCCTATGTAACTCTAGCAACTAGCACAGTGTCTGGCACACAGCTGGAGATCAATAAATGCTGGTTAATCAGAGCTTAATGAAACAAGAAAAATAACCAAACAGTTATTTAGTGCTCACTGTGTGCCAGGCATCAGGAAGGTGCTGTGAATGAATGAGACCCAGTTCCTGCTCTCAAGGAAGGAGAATTAAATAGCCCATCAGTGCTTAAGAACAGCAAGACCTCTTAAGGGCATATTTTAGTGCAAAACTGCTCTATATTTTTTTAAGGTGCAAGCCTAAGCAAAGAGGGACTACAAAGACAGGTGGCTGACCCGCGACACCAGCTCTCTAATTGTGCTTCCAAGGCATCTCCAAGAGATGAACTGCCCTAGTTCATTCAGGCCTCAAGCTCATGGCAACTGAACAGAATATAAACTCTGTGTAAACTATGTGGAAGCAGAGCCATGTCTTTCTCTCCTTGGTGGTGAGTCCTGAATACAGCAGGCACCACATGCTTCTTTCATATATATATATATATATATATATATATATATATATATATATATATATGTATATATATATATGTATATATATTTAAATCCTAGATAATTTTAATTAGTAGATAAGCCGTCCTGTAAAGTAGTGTTGACATCAGTCAGTAAAGCAACCCATTCTAGTAAACTCACTGCAGTTCTCTGCTGCTCAGAGCACAATTCCCAGTGCACACGTCTGTGCAGCACGCACTGACGTTGCTGCCCGCAGAGAAGGGCGACGGGCCGAGGCCCCAGCCCAGCTTACCACGTCGATAGCCAGACAATAACGCAGCTGGGAGCAGGGCGGGCTGGGAGGGGGCGGCGGAAGGCCCCGAGTGGAGGTCCACCAGTTTATTCCAGAAACACAGCCGAACATGAGGTTACCTCAGATTTTTGGAACTGATGTTGCTTTTGGACATGAAATTTAAAGGCAAGTTTGGTAAAAAGATAAACGACTAAGAAATAATTAAAAATACTTCGACACACAGAATCAGGATTCCAACAGGAGCCCTGGGGGCACAGTGGTTAAGAGTTAGGCTGCTAACCAAAAGGTCGGCAGTTCAAATCCACCAGCTGCTCCCTGGAAACTCTATGGGGCAGTTCTACTCTCAATCGTGAGTCAGAATCGACTCGACGGCAATGGGCTTTTTTTTTTTTTTTTTTCCGCTTTATGGTCAATTGGAAGACCCTACAGAAGACTCAGCAGAGCTAAAAAGTGGTTTTATCCCAGCAATCATTCATTCATTCTTCTGTGAACAAGTAATTTTCACTGAGCACCCATGTTCACTGCACCGCCAACATGATCTTACAAACAGAGAGACAGGACTGGTTTGGACTCCCAGAAGGTGCATGGAGCTGAGTAATGCTTCTCTCCTGGGACTGGATCTTGGGGTTCAACTGTGCCTATACCTCATGAAGAAGTTGAAGCCATGAAGGCTGAACGAGCTGGCCCAGAGTCCAGTCCAGGGCCAGGACAGTGTACAATCCAGTGCTCTTTCCTCTGCAGCACGTGGCAGACATTCCTCTCTCACTGTAAGGAACTTTCTGGATCAGCTCTGGAAAGATCCCTAGATTCTTACAATATTTTCTGTCCTAAGCATGAAACAATTTTTCGAGTTGAAGCCTAAAATGTAGCTCTTAGTTAAAAAGAACAAAAAGCACAAAGCTGGCCAACTTAGAATTTAACCAGAGAAAGGATGCTTCTCATAGAGCTGGGAGGCTGACCTTGAGCTTCATTAGCTTGAAAGCTCAACTTTATTAGTTCATCGGGAGTGATCCACCTCTAAGTAACTGAGTCTACTAAACAAATTCTCCAAAGACTAATTTGTAAGACAGACTATCCATTCATTAACTTACAATGAGAAATGCATCAGCTGAAAGAACCACGACAACCGGACTCATGGGACAGTGAGCAGCTATGTGGGGATCAAAGCAAATGATAAAGCTGCCCCTATCAAATGAGGTCCTTGATGCAAAATGCCGAGCTCACTATTGCTCTGGAGGAGGTGCTAAGACATCTAAAGAAGAAAATGAAGATACACTGACTACCTAGTATGTTTTGGGAACAGTGTTTAAGCATTTACACATATGTTCTTATTTAATCCTTATGATACACTGCAAGGCAGGTTTTTACAGACAGAAGCCTAATTAATAACACAAGACTGCCCTGGAACAACACTTTTTGAAGTAAAAGGCCCTGGGTGGGTGTCCCTCAGTTCAACATTCAGCAAGTGTTTAATGAGCACTTACTATGCACCAGGCACAGGAACTGTAACAGTGAACAAACCACTGTCCCTGGCCCAACGTACCCACAAGCTAATGGGGGACAGGCAAGAAGGGAGGAGTGAGTATGAGCTCAAGAGGCACCATAAGCAGTCTGAGTATGGCTCCAGAGGCAGCCCAGTTTCCATGGAAATCTGGGGCAAAGTGTAAGTTACAATCCCGTCCAGCTAGGGGAGTCAGAGCTACTGTCCCTCACAGGCATGCCTCCCGCCTTCATAAACCACAGCCCACACACTTCCCCAGGACACAGTGAAGGAATGCCACAGGACTCCATGATGAAGGCCTGCCTTCAGCTTACGCCCATACTGCAACATCGCTGATCTTAATTTCCACCAACGCCCAGCACTGGCTGCACTGCAAGCCACACGGAAATATGAAAGTGCCTGCCAATGGACACACAGCGCCTTCCTCGGGTGCGACAGAGGCTTTGTAATGAACGCGACACGGTCCCAGCCAATGGGCCTCTCCAGGGTAGTGTGTCCCCCTCAACCTCAGCAAGTCCTGATGCGTGCCAGAGGCTCGGTAAGGAACACGACAAGGTCCTAGCCCACAGGCCTTCCCGAGACATGTGCTGACAGAGCCCGAAGCACAGATCACACCCCACCACTGCACATTTATACCCAGGGACAGCCACAGAGGCACTTCGGTCTCCCCAGGAAGCCATCTCCAAACCAAGGGGACAGAAGGGGCCACCTCGGGCTAGGGCTCTTGTACACTGGACGTCATGCATGGAATTCTCGGCGTGAATCTTTTCAGACATGCGTGTGCTTTTTCTTGACCTTCTCCCTAAATCGTTTTTCAACTCAGATCTTGGATACCAATCGACTACATGAAAATTACTTTTCCCTAAACCAAAACCCTGTTTCCATCGAGTCGACTCCAACTCCTAGAGACCCGGTAGGACAGAGTAGAACTGCCCCATACGGTTTACAAGGAGCGGCCAGTGGCTTCCAACTGCCGACCTTTTGGATAGCAGTCGAGCTCTTAACCACTGTGCCACCAGGGCTCCTACTTTTCCCTAGAAGATATAAAACATATCGCCTCTTACACTTCAGTTAAAACGAACGAGTGTAACTACCAACTCCACTTGGACGGGGCGGCTTTTCACCTCCATGGACAGGCCAGGAAGCCAGAGACATAGCCCTTCATCACACCTTTCCAAAGCAGCAAGTCACAAAGAGCAAACTCGGGCCAACAGCCATGATGCCACCCATGAGGAACCAAAACAATCCTTCCAGATGGCAGTTAGCACACTGGGTTTGAACCTACCTCATTCTCCATGGAGTATCCAGTCTGAAAGTCTGTTTGAGGAAGAATTTCCTTTGAGAAATTCTGGTTCCTTCCACTCTGCCGACAACTACTGTGCATTCTACTTTATTTACTTCTGATTTTGTTGAAAAATACGGTTAGACGTTAGCCCTCCCTCTGAAGAAAACCATGTGGATAAGCAGGAAGACAAGAAACCACAGCTTCCTTCTGCAAAACCCAGTGGCGACTACTGCACAACTATAAAGAATAATGAGGAATCCGTGAAACATCTCACAACATAGATGAATCTGGAAGACATTATGCTGAGTGAAAAGTCAATCACAAAAAGACAAATATTGTATGGTATCACTACTACAAAAAATCAAGAATATATATACACACAGAAAGCAAAGTTCTTTGATGGTTACCGAGGATGGGAGGGAGAAGGAGGGAGAATCACTTTCTAGATAATAGACACTTGCTACTTTTGGTGATGGGAAAGACAATCTCGAATATGGGTGAGATCAGCACAACCTGACCACGGTAAATAAAGACACTAAGAAGTACATGAGAAAAAGGGACAATTTTGGTAAGTGCTATAACATACAACTTTGCAACAACAGTAAAAACAACGAAAAAATATGTGTGTGGTTATATAGGCAGATATGGATGCACATATGTGCTCCGGAAGGCATATTCGAGTATATATACACGTATGTGCCTACAGATAGGTGTATCTGTAGGCACATGTATATACATGCTTGTGTGTGCTGCATATACATCCACATACATAACAAACCACATGGGGGCACAGGTATGGAGGCTTCCTAGATATATCTGAACAAAACGCAAGGTTTACTGGGTCAAAAGGCTTGGGACCATAGTCTCATGGGACAACTCAGTCAACTAGCGTAACATAGTTCACAAAGATAATGTTCTACATCCCAGTTTGGCCAGTACCATCCGGGGTCTTAAAAGCCTGCAAGTGGCCATCTAAGATACAACTATCAGTCTGCATTTGTACGGAGCAAGAGAATGAAGGACATCAAAGGCTCAAAGAAGAAACTAGTCCAAGAGTCTAGTAGCCCACACGAACCACGGCCTCTTCTAACCTGAGACCAGAAGAACCAGATGGTGTCCAGCTACCACTACTGACCATTCTCACCACGGACACAATAGAAGGTCCCAGATAGAGTGGGGTGGGGTGGGGGGAATGTAGAATAAAACCCAAATTCCTAAAAAAGGCCAGACCTATCAAGCCAACAGAGACTAGAGGAACCCCCAAGACTACAGCCCTAAGATACCCTTTGAACTTGGAATTGAAGCTATTTCTAAAGGCCACCTTTCAGCCAAGTAATAGACTGGGTATAAAATAAACAATATCGCCCGTGAGTAATATGCTCTGTTAAACAATCAACTATGTAAGACCAAATGGTCAACATTTACCCAAAAATAAAGATGAGGAGGCAAGGAGGGGAAGGAAGGAAAGCTAGATTAATGGAAACAGAACATAAAGAATAGAAATAATGACAATGCTGACATGTTAAAAAAAATTGTAATCTAAACCAACAATATAGAACAATTTGCATAAAAATTGTTAAAGGGGAACCTAATTTGTTGTATAAACTTTCACCTAAAACATAATAAAAAAATTTTTTTAATTTTTATTGTGCTTTAAGTGAAAGTTTACAAATCAAGGCAGTCTCATACAAAAATTTATACATACCTTGCTATACACTACTAATTGCTCTCCCCCTGACGAGACAGTACACCCCTTCCCTCCACTCTCTCTCTTTCTGTCCATTCGGCCAGCTTCTGACCCTCTCCACCCTCCCATCTCCCCTCCAGACAGGAGATGCCAACACAGTCTCACGTGTCTACTTAATCCAAGAAGCTCACTCTTCACCAGTATCATATTCTATCCCATTGTCCAGTCCAATCCCTGTCTGAAGAGTTGGCTTTGGGAATGGTTCCTGTCTTGGGCGAACAGAAGGTCTGGGGACCATGACCACTGGGGTCCTTCTAGTCTCAGTCAGACCATTAAGCCTGGTCTTTTCACGAGAATTGGAGGTCTGCATCCCACTGATCTCCTGCTCCCTCAGGGGTTCTCTGTTGTGTTCCCTGTCAGAGCAGTCATCAGTTGTAGCCAGGCACCATCTAGTTCTTCTGGTCTCAGGATGATGTCGTCTCTCGCTTATGCGGCCCTTTCTGTCTCTTGGGCTCATAATTACCTTGTATCTTTGGTGTTCTTCATTCTCCTTTGCTCCAGATAGGTTGAAATCAATTGATGCATCTTAGGTGGCCGCTTGCTAGCGTTTAAGACCCCAGATGCCACTATCCAAAGTGGGATGCAGAGTGTTTTCTTTTTTTTTTAATAATTTTTATTGTGCTTTAAGTGAAAGTTTAGAAATCAAGTCAGTTTCTCACAAAGAAACCCATATACACCTTGCTACACACTCCCAATTACTCTCCCCCTAATGAGACAGCCCACTCTCTCCCTCCACTCTCTTTTCGTGTCCATTTCGCCAGCTTCTAACCCCCTCTACACTCTCATCTCCCCTCCGAGGAGGAGATGCCAACATAGTCTCAAGTGTCCACCTGATCCAAGAAGCTCACTCCTCACCAGCATCCCTTTCCAACCCATGGTCCATTCCAAACCATGTCTGAAGAGTTGGCTTTGGGAATGGTTCCTGTACTGGGCCAATAGAAGGTCTGGGGGCCATGACCACTGGGGTCCTTCTAGTCTTAGTCGGACCATTAAGTCTGGTCTTATGAGCATTTGGGGTCTGCATCCCACTGCTCTCCTGCTCCCTCAGAGGTTCTCTCTCTGTTGTGTTCCCTGTCAGAGTAGTCATCAGTTGTAGCTGGGCACCATCTGGTTCTTCTGGTCTCAGGATGATGTAGCCTCTGGTTCATGTGGCCCCTTCTGTCTCTTGGGCTCGTAATCGCCTTATGTCCTTGGTGTTCCTCATTCTCCTTTGATCCAGGTGAGCTGAGACCAGTTGATGCATCTTAGATGGCTGCTTGCTAGCGTTTAAGACCCCAGACGCCACTCTTCAAAATGGGATGCAGACTGTTTTCTTAATAGATTTTATTATGCCAATTGACCTAGATGTCCCCTGAAGCCACGGTCCCCAAACCCCCATCCCTGCTATGCTGGCCTTTGAGGCGTTCAGTTTATTCAGGAGACTTCTTTGCTTTTGGTTTAGTCCAGTTGTGCTGACCTCTCCTGTATTGTGTGTTGTCTTTCCCCTCACCTAAAACAGTTCTTATCTACTATCTAATTAGTGAAACTCCTCTTCCTCCATCCCTCCCCACTCTCGTAACCATCAAAGAATATTTTCTTCTCTGTTAAAACTATTTCTTGAGTTCTGATAATAGTGGTCTTATACAATGTTGTCCTTTTGCAACTGACTAATTTCACTCAGCATAACGCCCTCCAGATTCCTCCGTGTTATGAAATGTTTCACGGATTCATCACATTCTTTATCAGTGCGTAGTATTCCATTGTGTGAATACACCATAATTTATTTATCCATTCATCCGTTGATGGGCACCTTGGTTGCACCCATCTTTTTGCTATTGTAAACAGTGCTGCAATGAACATGGTGTGCATATATCTGTTTGTGTAAAGGGTCTTATTTCTCTAGGATATATTCCAAGGAGTGGGATTGCTGGATCGTATGGTAGCTCTAGTGTTTTAAGGAAGCACCAAATCAATTTCCAAAGTGGCTGTACCATTTTACAATCCCATTAGCAGTGTGTAAGTGTTCCAGTCTCTCCACAACCTCTCCAACATTATTTTGTCTAAAACACAATAAAATATTAAGCATAGAAGCAAAAAGCACACAAATTACACAAAACAAATAAATGGTTTATTTCATAGTTTAAAAACAAAAAAACTCAGTGGCAATGTTTACAGTTTAAAACAAGTTTAAGGAGCAGGCAGCATCATAAAATCATTGGCAAAATATTAACAAGCTATGTGAAAAACATACACACACACACACAGAAGAAATGCCTTTTTCATCTTGATTTCAGTGTGCAGAGCCCTATAGGGGTCCTTACTGGTTTCTGACCAACACTGTGTAATCAAATGCCAGAAACTATTTTGGGAGTATTAACTGTTAGAGGGTCAGCGAAAAAGAGGAAGACCCTCAAGACGACAGACTAACACAGTGCCTGCAAGGATGGACTCAAGCAAAACAACTGTGAGAATGGCGCAGGACTGGGCAGTGTTTCGTCCTGTTGTACACCGGGTCGCTAAGAGTTGGAACCGATTCAGCAGCACCTAACAACATAACTGTTCTGCAAATTCAAATACCAAAGCAAAAAAAAAAAAAAAAAACAATGACAAGGCTAATGTCCTAAGCTACCCCTTTTCTGCCACAAAAGGCTGTGCTGGTGACGCTGCTGCCTTTACTCAGCTCAGAAGGGAGGGAGAGGGGATAACATTGACTGAGTCCGTCTGTCTCAGAACTTGGGGAGCAGGTGGCAGACGCGGCCTTTTTTCCTGGTGTCTGCTCTAAGGGAGCGTCAGTCCTGGCGACGAGACCTTTACCAGAGAGGCGCACTTCCAAGTGGGGGTTCAGCAAAGTGCCCCTTGTTCTAAAATTCCCAACTGACAGGCACCTCTACCTGCCCCCAGAGCTCCCATGTCTAAGTCACAACTTTGAGACTACACAGTTGTATGTCCCCAAACAAACCAACTTTGACTTCGCAGACTTAAATTTCCTAATCTATGAAAGGAAAAGTTTGGATTTGTTATGGTGACGCTCTTACGACTCTACGAATACTCTAAAACAGGTTGAGAATAGAAAAAAAACCCTGTTGCCGTCAAGTCGATTCCGACTCATAGTGACCCTACAGGACAGAGGAGAACTGCCCCGTAAGGTTTCCAAGGAGCACCTGGTGGCTTAATTAAATGTTACGGTTAATTTTGAGTCACCATATCTATGCATGAATCAACACAATTTCACGTACTCTGCAATACATGGGGTCACCGCCATGTCTTAGTCTGGAGGCTCAGCTGAAACTTGTACAGCATCACAGCAACACAAAAGCCTCTACTGACAGACAGGTGATGGCTGTGCCTGAGGTGCACTGGCTGGGAATCGAACTCAGGTCTCCCACATTGAAGTGAGAATTCTACCAATGAACCACCCACAGCCCCCTAACCCATTTAGGGGGGCGGAAACAAAAGGGCAGTTTTGCTCTTACATTTTAATTATTAAAATACCACGTTACCTGAATTTATTACAATTAATTTTATAACCCCTATTATTCATCTAAGGAGCCCTGGTGGCACAGTGGTAAGCGCTCAGTTGCTAATTAAAAGATCAGTGGTTCAAACCCACCAGCCGCTCCACAGGAGAAGATGTGGCAGTATGCTTCCATACAGATTACAGCCTCAGAAACCCTATGGGGCAGTTCTACTCTGTCCTATAGGGTTGCTATGAGTCAGAATCGACTCAAGGGCCGTGTGTTTGGTTTGGTTTTGGATTATTCATTTTACTACTTTATTTCACTGAGAACCACCAGTAGTGATAAGGACAGTAACGAAAATAGCCGCCAACATCTTACTAGGATGGCACAATGCTAAGTGTTTTCACATCCATAACTCAGTAAATTCTTATCTCAAACCCAGGAAAGGAGAACATCCAGTTTCCAGGTAAGGATCACTCTGTGTCAGGGATCAATCATAAATTACTTAATCTCTCTGTATCTCAGTCTCTCTCCTCACCTGTAATGCCGCATGCCCCAAATCCCTCAAAGCCCTGCTGTGCACTAGCCAGTGTGCTCAGGACCCAGGTCACTGAGAAGTTCTCGGCCTCATCCAGCCCAGAACAGAGGCCCAGGTCAAGGATCTCTGGGTCCCGATGATCCCAATGTCTTTGAAAGACACTCCACACTTTTGAATTTGGGATTCAGCTCCAGGTTATTCAAAGTTGTTTTAGATTCAAGTGCGATGGATTTGGTATGGTAGTTTAGAAATAGGGAGTAAGTTTGCAATACACGAAGCTCAGCTCAACTGCACCGGGCCAAAAGCAAAGAAGTTTCCAGGATAAACTGAATGCCTCAAAGGTCAGCGGAGCAAGGGCGGGGGTTTGGGGACTATGGCGTAAGGAGACTTCTAAGTCAATTGGCAAAATAATACTATCATGAAAACTTTCTGCATCCCACTTTGAAATGTGCTGTCTGGGGTCTTAAATGCTAAAAAGCGGCCATCTAAGATGCATCAATTGGTCTCAACCCACCTGGATCAAAGAAGAATGAAGAACACCAAGGTCACACGATAACTATGAGCCCAAGAGACAGAAAGGGCCACAGGAACCAGAGACTTACATCATCCTGAGACCAGAACTAGATGGTGCACGGCCACAACCGATGACTGCCCTGACAGGGAACGCAACAGAGAACCCCTGAGGGAGCAGGAGAACAGTGGGATGCAGACCCCAAATTCTCATAAAAAGACCAGACTTAATGGTCTGACTGAGACTAGAGGAATCCCGGCGGTCATGGTCCCCAAACCTTCTGTTGGCCCAGGACAGGAACCATTCCCGAAGACAACTCATCAGACATGGAAGGGACTGGACAATGGGTTGGAGAGAGATGCTGATGAAGAGTGAGCTACTTGTATCAGGTGAACACTTGAGACTGTGTTGGCATCTCCTGTCTGGAGAGGAGATAGGAGGGTAGAGAGGGTTAGAAACTGGCAAAATTGTCACAAAAGGAGAGACTGGAAGGGCTGACTCATTGGCGGACAGTAAGTGGGATTATGGAGTAAGGTGTATATAAGCTTACATGTGACAGACTGACTTGATTTGTAAACGTTCACTTAAAGCTCAATAAAAATTATTAAAAAAAAAAAAAGAAATAGGGAGTAAGTTTGTAAAACAGGAAATTTAGCTTAAAGGTTGTGCTATATATACCCAAGAATTACACATAACGAAGTTGCCTTTCAATGCGTTTAAACCTAACAGCCATGTAACAAATCCCAGGCATTTTATCATTTCATATCTCAACATCAATCTCTAAAACCTAAGAGATCTTTTAAAACACATACCCATGACAGATAGCACTGTCAAAGAAAAAAATTAAATAACAGCCCTCTTACTTTGATTTTAGGGTTTTTCTTACCCACAAAACCAAATGTTAACCACAGAAATTTCTGACTAAATTCTGCCAGTATTGGACCAAAATTGAATCTTTTCTTTCCTATTCCAAGCCAAGTTTACTTAAATTTCAGAAGATATCACGTCTGCAAGTGGGTGGCGGGCCAGAGAGCACCTTGTGACCAGTTATCAGTTGATCTCAGTAAAAGGGTGAGAAACCAAAAAACCAAACCCGTTGCCATCGACTCATAGCAATCCTATAGGACAGAGTAGAACTGCCCCCGCAGGGTTTCAAAGGAGTGGCTGGTGGATCTGAACTGCCAACCTTTTGGTTAGTAGCCAAGTTCTTAACCACTGTACCACCAGGGCTCTAAAAGGGGGAGGGTAGGGTTCAATCAATCATGTTAAGATTAGCCAATGGTTGATCTCTTTTTCTCCCTCCTCTTCCCTTTGTAAGCCTCATTGCAACCAGCCTACTCCGAGCCATTTGTTTTGGGAATCCAAATGGTTTCCCTAAATGCATACAGAATAATTGCTCAGAATAAATCTTATGTTTCAATGTCTTTGTTTTGACTATTTTTAACAGCATTATTACACCTAAAAAATCGACTGTTTTCTTAGTATCACCAAATATCCAATCAGTGTTCAGATTTTCCACCAATAGTCTCACAATTTTTTAAACAGCTGGTTTGTTAAAATCAAGATCCAAAGAAGTCCACATGGTACATTTGGCTGATGGGACTCTTAAGTCTCTTTCAGAGTAACCTAGAAACTACTCCCCCCAAATTATCCTCCCCTGAAATTAATTTTTTTAAACAAACAGGGCAGTTTGTTCTGTAGACTATTCCGCTCCCTGGATGGTGCTGACTGTACCTCGCGATATGTTTCTCAGCCCTGTATTTCCTGTAAAGGGGTAGTTAGATCTTGAGGCTTTATTTACTTCAATTTTGACTTTTTTGCAAGGACACATCCATCAGGAGGTAATATCTGGTGGTCTCTCTTTGTGACATTATCTGCCACTGATGATGATTGCTTAGATCCTTCCTTTGTATTAATTTTATTTGATACTCTAATTTTATCACTCCTTCATTTATTAGTGGGGACATTACCATAAAGATAGCTTTTCCCACATCAACTATTTGGTTACCAGGAGGCAGAGTTTGTTCTGGAAAGCCCAGTTAAATGCTTCATTCTTTCTCTTTGAAAACAATGAGTTCGTTCCCCAGCACGGTCCAAAGGACACACCCATCAGCTGTCATTCTTAGCTCCAAAGCTCCCTCTATGGCCAGCTGAACTCAGGTAGATGACCTGGTTTTATGGGATGACAGGGTGTCCCAGGCTCACTGTTCAGCCGCTTCTCCAAGGAGCACTGTTCCCTTTGAGTGGAAAATGCTATTTCCAGATCAGGACCTGCGCGCTGGGGTGCTCACTGTTTCAGGGTGGGCCATTGTTGCTGGGACTTTCCAACGGAGAGAGTGAAGAAGTGTGTTTTTGGTTTTTTGGTTTTTTTTTTAAGAGAAAATGTCTCATGAGATCATAGTGGTATTTCCAACTGAAATTTAGGGTTACGGGGTTTCTGATTACCTGCTTTAATACCTGTACCTCTTTTGCCTATGCTGAAAACTGGGGTATCTAATGATGTTAACAGAGCCCTGGAGGCACAGTGGTTAAGAACTCAGCTGCTAACCAAAAGGTCCGAAGTTTGAATCCACCAGCTGCTCTTGAAAACCCTAAGGCAGTTCTACTCTGTCCTATACAGTCGCTATGAGTCAGCTTCGACTGGACAGAAACGGGTTTAGTTTTGGTTTTAACAATGTTAATAGTTACTTTTTTGCTTTATCCCAGAAATACATGCCAGTTGCAAAATAATAAAAAAAATATTATTACTAATAATATGGTTGCTGGCAACAATTTGTTCAGGGTTTGTTGGTGGTTATTCTCATCCTTTTCTTCTTTTTTTTTTTTTGTTCTCGTCCTTAGTGTAGATCCCACTAGGGGTGTGCCATTAGATTCTTGTGACAAGTTACTTCCAATGCCTCTGTGTGATTATACCATTTTTAATTTCTATTTTACTTTTGATTTCTTTCTTTAGTGAATAAAAAATTTTTTGATTCAATTTTGTTTTGTAAAACTTTACATGGTTCCAAAGTCAAATCTACAAAACGAGGTTTATTTTTTGAGGTCTAGCTTCTAACCCTGTCACCTCACTTTGTTCCCATCAGTAATCATTTTTAAAATTTTCATGACCTATCCTTTTGTTGTTTATGGCTATGTAGAAACATATTCAAGCATGCATACACAGCCAGGTCCCGACTCAGATGAGCACTCAGCATGCCAGGCATTCTCTCCTCCCCTTGCTTCCACCTTGGGCCATTCCCTCCTTGTTATGCTGCACAGCGCTCCATTACGGGGTGTACCATGGTTTATTGAGCCTGCCCCCAAGAGATGGACATCTGGGCTGTTTCCAATATTTTACCACTAGACATAGGGCAGCCATAAGTATAGTTAGTTTAGCTGTTAGTTGCCAGCTGCCGTGGTAGTTTAGCACGGTAGTTTAGCTGTTGTCAGCTGTCGTGGAGTCAGCCCCCAACTCCTGGTGATCCCGTGCACAATGGTCGTGCTCCACAGGGTTTTCACTGGCTGATTTTCTGAAGTAAGTCACCAGGACTTTCCATCTAGTCTGTCTTAGTCTGGGAGCCCTGCTGACACCTGTTCAGCATCAGAGCAATACACAAGCCTCCAATAACAGATGAGTGGTGGCTACACTTGAGGAGCCCTGACCAGGAATCGAACCCAGATTTCCTGCATGGAAGGTGAGAACTCTACCATTGAAGCACCACATTGCAAATTACAATCCATTAGGAGTCCCTGGGTAACGCAACAGCTAAGTGCTCAGTTCAAACCCACCCAGAGGTACCTCCAAAGAAAGGCCTGGTGATCTGCTTCCAAAAAGCGAAAGCCATGAAAACTTTATTCTACACGGACACACATGGGGTGGAGATGAGCTGGAGCTGACTCGACGCACCGGTTTTGGTTTGGGTGAGGTGCATCCTGCAGTCCTGCCAGTGGCTGAGTAACTGAGAGTGCTGGTTTCCGCCTGCCTAACCAACGTCGGAACTTCCGACCACCAGAAAGGTGAGAAAGGCAGCTCAGACTACTCTGAATTTGCATTTCCCTTATGCAAGGATCTCGGTTATCTTTTCAAATGTTTAAAAACCATTTGTATTTTTCTTTTCTGTGAACTGCCAGTTTGCATCTCGTGCCTGTTTTTTACCAGACCTTATCAGGATGCCATCTCTACTTTTAGAAGTGCCTTACACATGGAATATACCTTTTGTTTTATAAGCTGCAAATATTTTTTCTCAATTTGTCACTTATTTTTTTACTTTGCTTTTTTTAAAACCATCAAATTTTTCAGTCGAATTTCCCCTTATTGTTTCTTGATTTGTAATAACAGGTAAAGTTCCTCCTCTCCCAAATTATAGAAGAATTCACCCATGTTTTCGTCCAGTGCTTCAATGGCTTAATTTCTTTCATTTAAATCTTTGAACTATCTGTTATTTATCCTGGTGTATGATAAAAAGAACGTATCTAATTTTATCTTTCTCCATATGGCTATCCATTTATCCCACACCAAAGAGAATCACTCTTTCCCCCACTGACTTGACAGCCGTTTTTACTGTATACTGAATTTCCACCTGGAGTTGGGTATATATCTGTACTTTCTACTCTGTCCTTCTGGAGTATCTTCTACTCACGTGACAGCACCACATTGCTTTAATCATTAAAAAAAAAAAAAAAACCAAACCAGTTGTTGTTAACTCCAACTCACAGTGACTCCACGTGTATCAGAACTGTGCTCCACAGGGTTTGCAATAACTGATTTTTCAGATGTAAATCACCAGGCCTTTTTTTCTGAGGCTCCTCTGAGTAGACTCGAACCTCCAGTCTTTTGGTTAGCAGCCAAGCGGGTTAAAAGTTTGCACCTTCCGTCTTAAAGCCTTGAAAGTGGTAATCTAAGATACACCTACTGGTCCCAACCCACTTGGAGCAAAGGAGAATGAAGAACACCAAAGACACAAGGTAATTATGAGCCCGAGAGACAGAAGGGGCCACATAAACCAGAGTCCATAAGCCTGAGACCAGAAGAACTAGACGGTGCCCGGCTGCCACCAATGACCACCCTGACAGGGAATACAACAGAGAGCCCCTGATGGAGCAGCAAAAAAGTGTGCAACAGAATCAAACTCATAAAAAGACCCGGTTTAATGGTCTGACTGAGACTGGAAGCCATGGCCCCTGGACACTCTGCTAAACCCAGAACTAAAACCATTCCCGAAGCCAACTCTTCAGACATAGATTAGACTGAACTATAAAATATAAAATAATACTCATGAAGAGTGTGCTTCTTAGCTCAAGCAGACACATGAGGCCAAACGGGTGACCGGGCAACTCCTCTCCGGAGGCAGGATGAGAAGGCAGGAAGGGACAGGAGCTGGTTGGATGGACATGGGAAACCTGGGGTGGAAAGGGGGAGTGTGTGGTCACATTTTAGAGACTGCAACTACTGTCACATGACAATACGTGTATAAAATTTTGTATGAGAGATTAACTTGAGCTGTAAACTTTCACCTAAAGTACAATTTTAAAAAAAGGAAGGAAAAAAGTTGCACCCTCCGGGGATTCCTCATTACTATTCTTCTTCAGGGAGTTTCTGGTTATTCTTGCTTGTTCCTAACACCAAATGAACTTTAAAATCAAGTTGTATCTGGTTCCAGAAAAAGGCCTGACAGTATTTTTATTTGGATCACGTAATATTTATAAATTAACTTAGGAAGAACTGACGTAGTTATGATGCAGTCTTCCTACCAAACACAGGGTTGTCCTTTCATCTGTTCAAAGTTATTTTTGTGTCTTTCAGTTTTTCTAATATAGCTTTTTTTTTCTTTTTTAATTTTTATTGAGCTTCAAGTGAACGTTTACAAATCAAGTCAGTCTGTCACATATAAGTTTATACACGCCTTACTCCATACTCCCACTTGCTCTCCCCCTAATAAGTCAGCCCTTCCAGTCTCTCCTTTCGTGACAATTTTGCCAGCTTCCAACCCTCTCTACCCTCCCATCCCCCCTCCAGACAGGAGATGCCAACACAGTCTCAAGTGGCCACCTGATACAAGTAGCTCACTCTTCATCCGCATCTCTTTCCTCCCCACTGTCCAGTCCCTTCCATGTCTGATGAGTTGTCTTCGGGAATGGTTCCTGTCCTGGGCCAAAAGAAGGTTTGGGGACCATGACTGCCGGAATTCCTCTAGTCTCAGTCAGACCATTAAGTATGGTCTTTTTGTGAGAATTTGGGGTCTGCATCCCACTGATCTCCTGCTCCCTCAGGGGTTCTCTGTTGTGTTCCCTGTCAGGGCAGTCATCAGTTGTGGCTGGGCACCATCTAGTTCTTCTGGTCTCTCTAATATAGCTTTTAACATTACTTTTTAACTGTAACCCTAAAGTGTGTGTGTGTATTTGTCATTGTAAGCAGGATCTTCTCTTTCATTATACCATCTATCTGGTTTTTGTTTGTGTGTATGAAGCCTGTTGATTTTTGTTCATTTTGTAAACTGGTAATTACTAACATTTTTGTTTGCAGAAGTTTAATTCCTTTGGGATTTTCAAACATATAATCATAGAAATAGTTTTACCTCTTTCTCATTCTTATGCCTCTAATTGCTCTCATGTAATTTCTAACAGTGTTAAATAACAGTGGAGCTAGTGAACACCCTTGTCTTGTTTCTGACATTAGAGGGAAACCAGGTGTCAGGTGGCAGCATTTGATTTATCCAGTACAGACATATCATATCATGGAGGCTTAGCTTTCTCTTACACCTTTCCCTCCTTTTACTTCCCACCTTTCAGGACTCTCGTGTTTTCAGTGCCTCTTGTAAATGGCATACAGTTGGTTTTTCGTTTTGTTTCTATTTTTATTTAGTCTCACATTCTGTCTTTTAACTGGAGGATTTAGTTCATTTGCATTTAACCGAATTGAAGTCTATCTTATTTTGCACCTTTTATCTTCTAAGCTATTTCTTGTCTTACCTCCCTTGATTTCTTTTCTATTGATTATTTTTGTATCTTTTTTTTTTTTTTTTAATTTCAGTTCTAGGTAGCTCTAGGTTTTATAACATGGAACCTCAGCAAAGGCTGATATTAATATCTTTGTCTTTCCTACTGAATGGGATTTATTTATTCGACAGTATTTCCCAAGCCCTTACTGTGTACTACGTACTGCTGTAGACAAGAAGGCAGAGGGCAGTTTGGATGGGATGGTCAGGGAAAGCCTCTCGAGGTGACTTCTCATGGAAGGAACCGAGTAGCTGCCTGGCTGTCTGGGGCAAAGGTGCTGTAGGCAGAGCAAAGGCCCCAAGGGAGGCATAGGTGTGGCAAGAGGCCCCCATCTCACCAGCTCGGGCTGATCCTTCAGTTCTACCGGAACACAGGCTTTCCACAGTTAAAAGCATGCCATCCCTACATGTCCTGGCCCAGCCCTTATAGCTGGGAGACCCTGGATAGTCAGTCAAACGAGAAGTCCAGGGGATTCGTGTACCTGGAGTGGGAAAAGCTGGGGAGGAGGAGGCAGGTAGTGGAGAGAGCCCACACGGCATTGAGCCTGGTCTTTGGGGCCTTTGGATTTTGTTTTCAAGAGAACAGCTAGAGTTTCGAGCAGGGAGATGACACACACAGTTACTTTATTAGGGATTCCTCGGGCCTCCACAGTGGAGGCAGGATGCAGGAGAGGCCAACAGGACCTGCGATGAGTTGAGCAAGGGCTATGGTAAAAAAGGAGCCAGAATGAAGGGCCAGGGAAGCGTGGAGTTCTGTGTGGAGTGGGTGCCCAGTGCGAATGGCACCGATGTCCTAGGACTGAGGGCTGGCGTGCCCAAGGTCGGCGGACGGGCCGGATCAAGGGTTCTGGCCTGGTCAGGTGAATATGTGGTGCCTATGGCCCCTGGGAGAGATGCCCAGTGGGCAGTTAGGTGTATGAGTCTGAGGTTCAGGGACAGGAGGGGACAGGAGATACACCTGGGAGTCACCAGTATATGGACTGTGTTTAAAACGTCTGAACCACCGGTTCCTCAGATGCAGCCTCAACACTGGTGATACTTCCTGAAAAGCAATTCTACCTCTCGGGTGAGAAAACAAAGGCTGGTTTGCCTCTACTTGGCAAAGTGTGCAGTGCCTTGTAACTGCCTTGAACTTCAACATGAGCACAGACCCCGCCCCTGCCAGGGGAGTGCTGGTAGATGCCCACACCTGTCGGAGCAATGTCTTGATAATGGCGCCCCCAGAGAGACCCGCCTCCAAGGATCATGTAAAGTCCAAGCACACCTGCCTAAGGTGAAGGGCCACAGCTGTGGGGCCATCTGCACAGCAGACTGCCGAGAACAGTCTACATGGTGGTCCTCCAGCCACCAGCAACAAAGAGGGTGTCCAATGCTGAGTCCCCTTCTGGGGTCCTGAGGACTGTTCACCCACACCTGGAGATTCTACTGTAACTTCCCTTCAGAGGGGCCAAATGTGAGTGAGCATCTCTATAAGACGCCGGGAAGCAGTCAGGCAGTGTGAAGCAAGCTCTGCTCCAGAGTCCACAGAACAGCAGGCATCTGTGACCAAGCCCACGACTCCAGCAGGTGTGGCAACAGGTATGATTGGGGACTCGACCCCAACAACGCCTCTTGGCTTCTGGGAAACCTTCCCCTGTTGCTGAGCAGAAAGTGCTGGCCTCAGTCTGGGCAGTGGTGGAATCAGAACACCTCACTGCAGGCAAAGTCAGGACCATTTCATCCAAACTCCTGCAGTGGGTTCTCTGTATACAACCTTCCCACAGGGAAGACCAGCCCCAGAAACTCCCACTGTGAAGTAGAAACAGCACCTCCAATTACCAGCAAAACCTGACCCCTGAGACTGTTGCCACTTTCAAAAGCCCACGTATTAGCCTTGTCTCCTGCTCTACTCACGTGGCGGGCTGCAGGAGCCTCGCCTACAAGCCCCAACTCTGGGAAGAAAGCGTGGTTCCCGGATGGCAATGCCGCCTGAGTGGACAGATCAGGGGAAGTCGCCACCACCCACACTACCGGCCACAAACTGCTGTATGCCACCTGAACGGCAGGTGAATCCCACGGTGGACCTACCACGGAGCATGCCACCTCAAGAATGACTGATACCCAGGCCCTGGGGCAGCAGACACAACTCATTCTGAATTTGATCCTTGTGTAGCACGTGCAAATACCCATGGAAGTAACCAAAAGCAAAGGAAAGCAATAATGTGGACAAAGCTAATGGAGCACTGCTACCACAGCCTGCTGGACCTGCCTGAGCCCTGTAGTGACAGGCTTCCCACAAGAACTAGCATGGTCAACAAGAAGCCCTCTCCAAGTCCCTGGCGAGCAGGCAGTAAGTAATGCGTGGGAGGCAGCACACTCAGGGCACACAGACCCGCAGGGCGCTGTGTACGTTGCCTGCGGCATGCTGGAAGCAGCCAGACGGAACTGACTGCACGCACCACCGCCCACAGAAGCTGAAACCATCTGAGCGGTGATTTTGGTGATGGGTATACAAGACTTCCATGTGCTAGTCTTGCCATTTTTCTGTAAGTTTGAAATTATTTCAAAGTAAAAAGATAAAAAGCACAGGCATCGAAACAGTGCACACTGCACAAAAACACAAATAAAAGGACCCACGTTCAGTAGATGAGAATGGCTGCTGAAGGAGAGGAGTAGAGGAAAACAGACACATGAACAAATAAAACGAAAAAACAAGCAACCAACCAGGGAGGCTTTGCAGGGACCAATAACGAGTATTAGGAACTTGACCTTGGTACCTAGTAGAAGGAAGGATGGGTGGGGAACATGCCACATCGCCACTGAAGGCCGGCTGACCTTGAGGAGGTGCTCCAGGAGACCCGTGGCAAGTCAGGTGCATCCAGGAACTTGGTCTGCGTACCAATCACACTACGGGCCAGACCATGTCCCCTCCCCAGAGGAAGTCAATAACAATTTTCTCACAGTGTCTAGGAAGTCCAACCACACTGGAGGAACTCTGAAAATAAAGCATTTCCCAGATGGGTATTTGGTAATCTGGGAAATTAGCTGATGTGGAATGTCCCTGAGAATAACTGACGATAAAATTCTGTGAACCTGACATAGTGCCACGGGTTTTCCTGCTTCTGGTAGTCATCAAAGAATTGTAACTCTGAAGTGACCTTGAGAGGGCACTTTGTATAGGCACAGGTGAGTCCTCCAGATACAGGGACCCACAGGTGTGTTGATAACAGATATCAAAGCCCAGGAGGGAGGTCTACAACCAGATCATCTGACTCTTCAACCTTCTTTCCAGGCTACATAACCCTGAGTCCTTCACCTTAAAAGTGTGTCTCATTCACCATAGATACACCTGGCTCATGGCCAGTGAGGGGTACCTCAGGCAGGGACAGGCAGGGAGGGCTCTGCCTCCCCATTGAGGACAGGCCACCCAGACATGGAGGGAGGGGCCGGGGCTCCTCTCATACGGCGCCCTCATACCCTGTGCCCTCTCTGCAGCACAGCGCTTGCCACCTCATACGCTGTCCAGACGCCCTGCGCTGGACTGAGGGAGTTCTGGAAGTCATGGGGCATTAAATGAGCGTTTGAAATAAATGACACCAAGGCACTGGAACTATGTGTGGTCTCAACTCACTGGAGCTTGGAAAAATAAAAAGGAATTTAAAAAGCACAAAACCAACTTCCCTAAAATTATCGTTTTCATATGAAAAATCTGGGAGGCTGCTGCCTTCTGACCTAGGCTCACAAGGTTTCCTTTCTAACTAAAGGGAAAGGAATTTTCTCTGGTGAGTATTTTTGGAACAGTTTGTTGTTTCTTAATCTAAACACAAGAACGCGCACCGCAGCGCTTACTCTCCACCAGGCTCTTGTTGCTGACACCTGTGACCTTCACAGTGCACTGAGCAAGGGAGAAAGGTACCTGGCCCTCACAGGAGACCTTGGCTTAAAGGTACGCATGATGGTGAGAAGTGCAGGTATCCTAATTGTGTGCTGACCTATGCCTCCGAAGACACTCACTTAGGGAATTCAACTGGTATGAATGTACTGGCTCCTTCATAGGGAGCGTGCTGAGGACTATGTCCCATCAGCTGCTTCTAGTAAGACACAACTTGGGACAGGCCAGGATTCGGGTTTACACCAGGCTCGAGCGGATGCTGTAACAAAAGAACGAAGGGCTGTAACAGAAGGACAAGAACATGTGTCAAGCCCATGTTACCCGTCAGCACAGCAGGGTTGAACTCAACTTTCTGGAAAAATGTTTGCAAGCTTTGCCTCCCTAACTCTCTTACTTCTGTGCCTTTGCTCAAACTGTTCTTTCTTTAAAAGTCTCCCCCTCTTTCCAGGGCACGGCTCAAATCCAATCTTGTCCAAAAGGACCTCTAAGGCTTCTCTGTATCTTGATTTCTCTGTAATCTGTGACATGTTGTGCACCATCACCAGTATCTGTTGTCAAGTTTCCCACCATGTGAAGACAACGCTGAGGACTGAGTGAGCTACATGTGGTTACACCCGAGTCCACCTTCTACAGGCTGAAGGCAGAGCTCTGTCACAGGTACGGAGGGGCAGGCAGACCCACCTGAGCAAAGTCAGCCCATGTCCCATGTTCTCTGCAGTAACACAATATACCACAAGGGCTTGTGTTTACAAAATCTACTAGCTGCAGTGAAAATGATGTCCCAGTTAAACTTTGCCAGAGCTCTACCGTAGCACAGACTCTCAGTGCTCAGGACCAGATAAGGTCAGCGGGGAAGTGGCCAGGAGCGAGACGCATGGCTTCTCCCTCACAGCACCCAGCACTGCACGGTCCTTGCTGCAGCGTTCCCCAAGCAACCTCCACGTGGGCCTCCAGGACTGAGTACGATAGGCAGGGGAGTTCTGCAAACATACCGTGTCACTGTGCACACACTGACCTTCTTGGACTCACGCTTCAGAAGGGAAATAATTCCATTCTGTAAATGATGTTAGCTGAAATTTTGAGTACTGAACTTTAAGTTGGAATTTATCTTGGAAAAAACTGAGAACTAAAAAGGCTTCACTACGAATCCCGGAGCCCTGGTGGTGAAGTGGTTAAGAGCTCAGGCTGCTAACCAAAAAGGTCAGCAGTTCGAATCCACCAGCTGCTCTTTGGAAACCCTATAAGGCAGTTCTACTCTGTCCGATAGGGTCACCATGAGTTGGAATCAACTCGATGGCACACACCACCACCACTATGAACCCCAAGAGCATTAGGGTAAGTGGGAAAAAAAAGCCAATCTCAAGTCATACACAGTATATAATTCCATTTATATAACATTCTCAAAGTGTCAAAATGATTGAAATGGAGAACAAATTAGTGGTTGCCACAGTCAGAGACAGTGGGGGGAGGGTCATGGATACGACCACCAAGGGGTGCAAGATGGACATCTACATCTTCACCGTGATAGAGTGGTTACATACCTGAGCCGTCCCTAATGCTAACCCTTTATGGTTCTGTATCTGGATTGCGGTGGTGATTACAGGCATCTGCACATGCGATAAAATGGCAAAGAACTAAATACGCACGTTTTATCAATGTCAACTTCCTGGCTTTGATATTATACTCTACTTGTATAAAACATAATTACTGGGAGAAACTGAGTGAAAGGTATAGGGGCCTCACTGTTCCATCTCTGCAGCTTCCTATGCATCTATAATTATTTCAAATTAAAAGTTAAAAATAATTCGTTTATTTCAGGGAAGGATGAACAAAATGGCCGAAGAGTACTTTAAGGTACTAGTAAGACAGATAAGCCTGTAACAGTTTCCTTCTTTAGCACAGCAGATCCAAGAGTCAAAAGCCACACCATCATTTCCTTGTCACTAAAACTGCTTTTACTTTTGGACTTCAACGAAGAAAAAAGTCAGGCAGAAGGCCGTATGATTCACTGCCAGCTGTGATGTCACTTAACATGTTTCTCCGCCCTGTACTTCCTGTAAAGGAGTAGTTAGATCTTGGGGCTTTATTTACTTCAATCCTGACTTTTTTGCAAGGACACGTCCATCAGGAAGTAGTATCTGGTGGTCCCTCCTTTTTATGATGTTATCTGCCGCTGATGATGACTGCCTGGTCCCTTCGTTTCACATTTGGACACGATATTTACTTGACACAGGTGGTTTCCCACTCACGACATATCCGAGTTAGGAGGAACTGCACTTATGACCGCCCGTGTTTTTGTTTTTTTTTTTTGTACATCTTATCATTAGTAATATGTATTCCATACAATGTTGCAGCGTATAATTTGCTGATGTTATTCTCAGATGTTCACTTGCAGATCTGCAATTTTATGATTTACAGTTCAAAACACTGCTGCATAGATTTAGTTTTCTAAACTAAGCCAGGGGCTTCAGTTGCTTGAAAACATGGATCCAAACACTGATTGCCTTCCTAAGGGCGACAGGCAAATTAGGGAAGCAGTGAGATTTTACTGCAAAATATATGAAGAAAAAAAGAAAAGGACCACACAGACAACTCTCACTAGTTTTCTGACTAGGAGCGCCAACCCCATTCCCAAGGATAATCCAGATGATCCAGAACCTTCCATAAGTGGAGTTTTTACTGCAAATGACAAAATGCCAAGGTTGTCCAACTCTTTGTTGTCGAGTAAATTTTTACGATTTGTGTATTTTTTATGTATGTATTAAAATATATCTGTAAGTTTACATGTAATGTTTCCAACCCCCAAAGACAACGAGCGGATTTATACAAAAAAAAAAAGAAAAAAAAATTTTTTTTGGATTTATAAAGATACTGATAATAAAAGGCAATATTAATGAAAACTAAAAAAACAAATGAGGTATTCAACTGACATGAGAAACGACTTACGACACAGTCACTGGAATGGAACCCTACTGTAAATCAGGGACTACCGGTAATCTAATTCTGTCATTCCTTCCAGCAGGCGTACATTCCCCACAGCCTGCCTCTCCCTCCAGGGGGGCCAGCCCCTGAAAAGCATCATCCACACGGTTCCTGAAATGAAATGTCGGTGTCTGTCTGCTCAACGGCTTGCATTCGCCCTAACGAAGTATTAAAGGAGGTTTCCAGAAACACAGTCCCAACTTATCATGCTGTCTACTGAGGACAGAAACAACTTCCAACAGCTGAACTTGAGATCATAACTCAGGAATCAATTAGATCTATGTCATGGATTGCATTGTGTCCCCCCAAAATATGAGTCAACCTGGCTAGGCCATGATTCCCAGTATTGTGTGGCTGTCCTCCTTTTTATAATCTGATATAATTATCCTCCATTTTGTGATGTACTGTAAATCCTAACCTCTATATGTTGATGAGGTAGGATCAGTGTGGGGTGTGTCTTGGGCCACACTCTTATAAGACTCAAGTCATACCCTTATTCAAGTCACACCCTTGATTGAGTCACACCTTTTATCTTACGAGAGATAAAAGGAGAGAAGCGAGCAGAGAGGGGAGGAACCTCACTACCACCAAGAAGGAAGTGCCAGAAGCAGCGCACATCCATTGGACCCAGGGTCCCTGCACTGAGAACCTCCTGGACCCAAGGGAAGACTGATGCCAAGACATAAGGAAGTCCCCAAGGAACACCGGGCCCACAGAAGCTAAAAGGAGACAAGGACCCTTCCCTATAGCCAACAGAGAAAGCAAGCCTTCCCCTAGAGCTAGCGCCCTGAATTCAGACTTCTAGCCTCCTAAACTGTGAGAGGCTAAATTTCTGTTTGTTGAAGTCATCTACTTGTAGTATTTCTGTTACAGCAGTACTAGATAACTAAGACAATCTAACTACCCTTCGAAGGACCCCTGGTGCCACAGTGGTTAAGCACTCAGCAGCTAACTAAAAGGTCAGTAGTTCAAACCTACCAGCTGCTCCATGGGAGAAAGATTTAGCAGCCTGCTTCCATAAAGGTTACAGCCTTGGAAACCCTACAGGACAGTTCTACTCTGTCCTACACGGTTGCTATGAATTGGAATCGACTCAACGGTACACAATGACATCACCCTCAAGGTCTGCAGTGGCATCTTATTTAACCATGAACAAGTAAACTGAGTCCAGCAAATGGAGGTTCAAAGTGCAGTGACTCTTTTTTAAACATCTATTGAACAATATGTGCTGGGAACTGTGCTAAGCTCTATCCTTGTATTATCACATTTAATCTTCCTACTAATCCAGAGAGGTAGGTACAATAGTTATAGATAAGGAAACTGAGGCACTGAGAGGCTCAGTGATATGCCCAAGGTGGCACAGTAGGATCTGAGTTCAACAGTCTGGCTCCAGAGCCCACACCATTAACCACAGAACCCCTTGCCTCCCACAAGGGGGTGCAATGGCACTGGGGTCTCACCAGTCCTCCCAGACTCCCAGTCTCTGTGCCATGCAGGGTCCAAAGGAGCAGCTGACTGTCCCAGGTGGACTTTGTGGGTTCCCAGATACAGGCTGGTTCTTTGTTCACTCCCAGCTGGCACAGCACGGGATTTATCTAGTTTAATATATAAAACGACATAAACACGTTATTTTAAAAATTAAAACAAGCCAGATTATTTTATCAAGGGGGGTTCTCTGGGAGAGGAAGGGAATCAAGAGCTTTACAACAGAATAACTCTACGGGAGGAACATGAAGGGAAAGTCAAGGCATCAAACCAGAGCTGGTCACAGCCAGGTAGGCTGTGATTAACTGTTGCAACATTTGTTAAACCTCAATTTCGGCTAAGTGGAGACTGCATGCTGGCAGTTTACAAAGCTTATAACTTTTGTTTTCACTATTTTTCTAAATGATCTTTATTTATTCATTTTTGGGGTAAAAGTATTTCTAACACAACCCCCCAAAAAACCAAACCTACTGACGTCGAGTCAATTCTGACTCATGGCGACCCTATAGGACAGAGCAGAACTGCTCTACAGGGTTTCCAAGGAGCAGGTGGTGGATTCAAACTGCCGACCTCTTGGTTAGCAGGCACAGCTCTTAACCGCTGTGCCACCAGGCCTCCACAATATTCGCCAATTCAACATTTTTTACTTGTACAATTCGGTGGCACTGATTATATTAACCATGTTGCGCAACCATCACTAGTATCCATTGCCAAATTTCCCATCACCATAAACAGATATTCAGTGATTCCTAAACAATGACTTTTTTTCCCCCTCCCACCTGCCCCTGGTAACCGCTGATAAACTTTGGTCTCTATTTAGAAAAAAAAACCATTGCCGTTGAGTCGATTCCAACTCATAGTGACCGTACAGGACAGAGCAGAACTGCCCCGTAGTGTTTCCAAGGCTGTAATCTTTATGGATGTAGACTGTTACATCTTTGTCCTGCACAGCAGCTGGTGTGTTCGAACCACTGATCTCTTGGTTAGCAGCAGAATGTTTTAACCACTACGCCACTAGGGCTGCTTTTCGTCTCTATACATTTCCCCATTCTAGATATTTCATATAAGAGGACCACGCAATATTTGTCTTTTTATAACTGAATTACTTCATCTAGCATGTTTTCAAGGTTCATCTATGTTGTAGCCATTTCTCCCTATGGTTGAATAATATTCCGTCACATGCATACACCACATTTTGTTTATCCATTCATCTGCTGATGGGTATTTAGGATATTTGCATCTTTTGGCTGCTGTGGATAGTACTGTAATGAACACTGGCGTACAGGTTTCTGTTTGTATCACTGCTTTCAAGTCTCCTGACATATACCTAGGAATGGATTTGCTGGGTCATAAGGTAATTCTGGGAGCTCTGGTGGCACAGTAGTTAAGAGCTATGGCTGCTGACCGGAAGGTCAGCAGTTCGAATCCCCCAGCTGCTCCTTGGAAACCCTATGGGGTAGTTCTACTCTGTCCTATAGGGCTGCTATGAGTTGGAATCGACTCAAAGGCAACAGGTTTTAAGGTAATTATATGTCTACCTGTTGAGGACCCGCCAAACTGTTTCCACAGTGGTTGTACCATTTTACATTCCTACCAGCAATGGATAAGGGTTCCAATTTCTCCAAATCTTCACCAACGTTTGTTGTTTTCCTTTTTTTTTTTTTACATCTTAGCCTCCCTAGTGGGGGTGAGATGATCTATCATTGTGGTTTTAATTTGTATCTCCCCAATGACAATGCACAAGGAAGACTAAAGAATTAATGCCTCTGAATTATGTGTTGGCAAAGAATAGTGAATATACCATCGACTTCCAGAAGAATGAACAAATTTATCTTGGAAGAAGTACAACCAAAATGCTTCTTAGAAGTGAAGATGGCGAGACTTCGTCTCACATATTTTGGACATGTTATCAGTGAGGACCAGTCCCTAGAGAAGGTCATCATGGTTAGTAAAGTAGAAGATCGGTGAAAAAGAGGAAGACCTTCAATGAGATGGACTGACACAGTGGCTGCAACAATGGGCTGAAGCATAATGACGATTGTCAGCATGGCACATGACCACGAGGTATTTCTCTCTGTTGTACATAGGATCACTATGAGTTCAAACTGACTCAACAGCATCTAACAATAACAAATAATATTGAGCATCTTTTCACAAGCTTGTGGTTCATTTGTATATCTTCTTTAGTGAAATGTCTATTCAAATACTTTGCCCAGTTTTTTGATTGCGTTGTTTGTCTTTTTGTTAAGTTGTAGGAGTTCTTTATATATTCTGGATACAATGGTTATAAGTTTTGCTATTCAACTCTCAGCTTAACTTTAAGTTTAGCTAAACCAATAATATCAAAGGAAATCCCCAAAGAAGTTACATGGCTTTTTTTTGGAAGAAATTTTTTTTTTTTTCCTTCCTGATGTCTTGAAGGGTTCTGTATATTAAACTTTTGTGTTCTGCATCTGGTATTCCAGGAATGCACTTTCATCTAGAAGATCCCTGGATTCTTTGTTTTGAGAGCCTTTTGAGGTGATCATGGTCTGTTTGGGATTCAGCCACTGAAGCCGGTTTGCGGGTGGGGGGGCGGGGAAGCATTAAAATATACTCCAAGTACTTAGCTTTTGCCAAGAGCGCCGTTCTCCTCAGGTTCCGGAGGTGTGAGTGGGGTGTGTGGCTGGCTGCTTCTCCCTGAGGAAACTGCGGCCGAACGCTAGTACCAGCCTGCCACCACCACTCCAGGCATGGTGCCTGAGGGCTCCCTGTGATTCAGGTCCAGTAACTCCTCTCTGCTCCTTAAGGTCTCTTCCTCCCCCTGCCCCTCAGTTCATTTTCTAAGCTTGCCTTTGAAGCTCAGGGCTCCCAGCCTGTCACAAACATACTCGTTTCACTTATGTTTTTGGGTCTTTGTTGTAAAGAGGGCTCACCAGAAGCAGCTGTCTATTCCGCCATCTTGAAGAAGTTTTTTTTTTCTTTTTAAATTGCTTAGATTTGCAGAAACCCTGCAAAGAAAGTACAGAGTTCCCATGGACCTTGGCACTTGATCTTCCCTGTTGTTCTCACCTTACATTAGTGTGGTGTGTTTGCCAGAACTAATGAACAGATACTGATAATGCTATTATTAACTAAAGTTCACATATTATTAAGATTCCCTTAGTTTTCTCCTGATGTCTTCTTTCTGTTCCAGGATCCCATCAGCACACCACATGACATTTAGCCACTGTGCTTCTTTAGGTTCTCCTGGACTGTGAAAGTTTCTCAGACTTTGTTTTTTCTTTGTCTTCCTAGAGCTGCCATAACAAATTACCCCAAACTACGTGGCTTAAGAGCCTGGCTGCTAACCAAGAGGTCGGTAGTTCAAATCCACCAGCCACTCCTTGGAAAACCTATGTGGCAGCTCTACTCTGTTCTACGGGGTTGCTATGAGTTGGAATCAACTTGACAGCAATGGTTTTGGTTTGGTTTTTTTGGATGTGACTTAAGAAGTCCCTGGATGGTGCAAACAGTTAATGCGCTCAGCTACTAACCAAAAGGTTGGAGATTCGAGTCCACCCAGAGACACCTTGAAAGAAACATCCGGTGATCTACTTCTGAAAAATCAGCCAGTGAAAATCCTATGCAGCACAGTTTTACTCTGACACACATGGGTTACTGTGAGAGCTGGAGTCGAATCGATGGCAGTTGTTTTTTTTTTTTTTTTTTTTAATGTGGCTTAAAAATTACAGAAATTTATTGTCTCACAATTCTGGAAGCCAGAAGTCTAAAATCAGGGTGTCAGCAGGGCCACGTTCTCTTCAAAAGCTCTAAGGGAAGAGGCTTTCTTGTCTGTCCGGGCTTCTGGTAGCCCCAGGCATTCCTGGCCTTGTAGCTGCAGCATAACTCCAATCTCTGCCTCCATCCTCCCATGGCTGTCTTCCCTATGTCTCTTTGTCTCTTCACCTCTTTTTATAAGATTAGGGCCCACCCAATGACCTCATATTAACTAATTATATTTGCAATGACCCTATTTCCAAATAAGGTCACATTCTGAGGATCTAGGGTTAGAACTTCAACACACTTTTTTAGAGCACACAACTCAACCGACAACAATGACCTTGATAGTTTTGAGGAAGACAATCAGGTATTTTGTCAAACAACCTTCAAATTGGGTCTCTCTGTTTTTCTCATGATTAGATAGGGTTTATGGGCTCTGGGGAAGAGGAAGACAGAGGTAAAGTGCCATTCTCCTCATAGCTACTAATGCGACACGGCTTTTCTACAGAGTTCATGCACATAAATAAATTCAATTCCTGTGAGTCCAGAAAATCGATGGAATTTTTATTGTTTTTTTAAGGGAAAGAAAAAGAAATGCAAATTTGTGGGCAGAGTCAAGTAAGGATTCAAGGCTTATGAATTCATTGTTCTTGTTTTTTAGGAGATGCTTAATGAAGGATCTGAGATGAAGCATGATGATATTTATAGTTTACCTCAAATGATGCAGCAAGAAGAGAGACAGAGAAGAAGGCAAACGAGGATAACTGAAAAGGCAAATATGGTAAAATGTTTAAACTCTTGCCTATATTTAAAACATTTTATAATAAAAATTTTGGGAAAAAATTACATATTCATTCCACATGCACTGATTTGTGAATGGTGTTGGTGTGAACAGTCTTGTATGAGGGGACAGCTTGGTAAAGGAAAAGGTGATAGAGGAAAACCCAGGAAACTCAATCTTAATGGCTTGATTAACTTACCCTCTGAATACACTATAGAGAATTCCACCTCTGTCCTCCACTTCCCCACTTACCTGACCCACCTCCTCTGTTAAAACTCCCCAGGCCACCCAAATCCATACATATCTTCTGTCTTCTAAAATCTTAGCAGTTCTACAATATTAGCTATGTTCTCTTTCACCAATTAGATACTAAATCTCTATGGGCAGATAAGACATCTTACTACTCTTGAACTTTCTCACAATACAAAAAAAAAAAAAAAACACTCATTGCTATCCAGTCAATTCTGACTCATAGTGACCCTACAGGACGGGGTAGAACTGCCCCATAAGATGTCCAAGGAGCTGTTGGTGGATTCGAACTGCCGGTCTTTTGGTTAGCAGTGGAACTCTTTAACTACTGTGCCATCAGGACTCCTTCTCTCACAATAAATATTTCTTGGAGGCTCCAGTTCTACCATTTATTTTATATGATCTTGGAAAAGGCATTATGCAAAACGAGTTTCCTTCCTACTGTACTCTAAAATACTCCCAGAATTAGGGAATCTTAGGACTTCCTGTGACACTAAAAAAAACAAACCAAACCCGTTGCCATCAAGTCAATTCTGACTCATAGCGACCCTGTGACACTACATTATCACCAGAACCCATCCAAATGAAGAGAAAGACATTTACACCGTGCACTGGTGTAGATTTTTGAAATTTGATGGCTTGATCCTAGACTAGACTTTGCTTAGGGATGCAGATGCTCAAAGTTCCAACCTGAGCAGATGATTCTTCAAGACCAAGGAACATGCTTGTCTCCTCAGAGTACTGGTTTGATAGGGATGGGCAATTTAAACATTAGCTATCTAAGACACGGGGAAGATAAAGGCAGGAAGTGGCTGGTTTACACGCTTTCATGAGTGTGCTTACATTAAATGAGAGGGACAAGGTAGGATCCCCACACTAAATAGATTCCTCTTTTCCTGATGGGTCTGGGGAATAGAGGGAGGAAGGTGCTGATAGGATTATATGATTTGGCTGTGAGTATTGACTGCTGACAGAGTTAACTGTGATTGTAAAATCTGTAGTTATAGAAGCTGTAGGTGTGAAAGAGTGGATTAAGGGGGAGGCACTGCTGGACTCGAGTACAGTTGCCAAACTGAAAGTCCCTTAAAGGTTTTGCTATGCTGATACCTCATGAGGCTTAGAGCAGGGAATAATCTTCTCTCAGTTAATTTTACTAGAGGCCAAAAGGGGTGAAGCTGAGATGACTTCTGGAGAACCTGACCAGATCAGATGAACACCTGCAGCAGACCTGAATGACTGGTACCTAAGTAACCCTACCCTGTGGACTCTTTACCCTATTGAAAGACTAATTGTTAATGGCTGTTTTGGACTGGTAAAATGATTGGTAGGGGCAAGTTATCCTCCAAATATGAAAGAACCGTGGCTAGAAAAGCCAGGGGGTGGCCTGCAGTGTGATGGATTCCTTTCAAGTGGCCTTTCTTGCCATGGTCTTGTAACTCCCACACAGGTAACTGGGCGGGACTGTGTGATAGGGTAATTGTGGCCCACCAAGGGGACTGGACAGTTTTGCCTTAAAAGAGAGCCAATTCCAGAGCAGAGAGGAAGATCTTACCACCACCAAGGAAGAAGAGCCAGGAACGAAGAACGCGTCCTTTGGACCCGGGATCCCTGCACTGAGAAGTTCCTGGAAGCGAGAGACAGCAATCTGTAACCCTGAAGACAGTAAGAAGCAGTGGCAGGAAAGACCTGGCAACAGAGACCCGGAAGCACGAGACGGCGCAACAGGCTTCCCAGCTCACAGAAAGAGAAAGCAGAATGCCTCTGGGGAGAGGCCGAGGGCCAGGGAAAGGTGTGCCTGCAAGCACAGCTGGGAAGAGGCTGTCCTGATGGAAGAACTGTATCCTGAGTCTTTCTCAGCCTGAATTGTAGCTGTTACTTATGCAATAAACCCCATACTCATTAGTACGTTCTGTGTGGCCACTACGATTAATTATTGAACCCAGCAGAGAAGTGGAGTGCTGTGCAAGGGACACTTGATGTCAGAATTAGTAAAAACGGTGAAAAAAAGTAGGCTTGTCTGGCCTCCACCTCATGGGAGTCAGCCTTGTGCTGTTGATCTTGGTTCTCCTTCCTCCTTGGGAAGTTAGGGGAAGCCAGACACCATCCCAAAGCCATTTTTACACCCAGCGAAGTTATCATTCAAAAGTAAAGGGAAAATCAAAACACTCTCAAATAAACAGAAGCTCTGAGGATTAGTTACTACCAAACCTGCTCTCCAAGTATTACTTACGGAGTTCTTCAGAGATGGAAAGTAAGATCATTAGACAAATACTCCAGTCTCCACGTGGGAAAGAAAAAAGAGAGAGAGAGAGGGAGGTCTCCAATAAAGGCGACGACATGGACAAATATAACGATCAACTATACGGTATTTTCAGGAAGTAAACTCAATAGTTAAGTTCCACAAGCAATACAACATCAAGTGCATAAGAAATAAGTACAAATAAAACCGACAGGATATATAATGATGTTACTGGAGACTCAACAAGAGAAAGGACGGAGGGAAGAACAAAACAGAAATACAATTTTAGTATGTTAATGTTTACGTAACTTGTTTGTATGCTAAATATTGGCAGCAAGCTGAAATAAGATGCTATAATTTTACGTTGTTCAACAAAATATTTGTGGTAACCACTAAAAAAAATACTAGAAAAAATACAGAGGGGAAAAAAGAAGGAATCGAAAAAGTGCAACACAAAAAAGCAGCTAAACACAAAAAACACTACAAATATGGGAATAATGAGACAAATAAGATATAAGACACACAAAAACAATCAGCAAAATGAACGAAGTAGCTATGTTTTCAGTAATTTCCTTAAATGTAAATGGTCTAAACTCGCCATTCAAAAGACAGAGAATAACAGAATGGATAAGATCATCCTTATGTGATCTACAAGAGATACAACTTAGACACAAGGATACAAACAGACTGAAAGTAAAAGAATACTAACAGACTGAATATTCCATGCAACTAGCAACCAAAAAAGAGCAGAGGTGGCCATACTAAAATGAGATAAAATACTTTAAATCACAATCTTTTAGAAGAGAACAAAGAATCCTGGTGGTGCAGTGGTTAAAACACTCGGCTGGTAACTGAAAGGTCGGTGATTCCAACTCACCAGCTGCTCTGTGGGAGAAATATGTGGCAGTCTGCTTCTGTAAAGATTTCAACCTTGGAAACCATATGGTGTAGTTCTACCCTGTCCTGCTATGAGCTGAAATCGACTCAATGGCAATGGGTTATTTTTAAGAGATAAGGAAGGGCATTAAATAAAAATAGAAAGGTCAATTCATCAAGAAGACACAAAAACAATAAACATATATATGCACACCTAACATCAGTACTCCAAAATATATGACACAAATATTGACTGATATGAAATATCACAATAATTGTTGGGAACTTCAATAACAATACTTTCAATTCTGGGCAGAACATCCAAAAAAAAAAAAAAGATTTGTAAGGACAAACAGAACTTAAATAATACCATAAGCCAACTAGACTTAATGGACATATATAGAACAGTCCACCCATCAGCAGAACAATACACATTTCGTCCGGTGCACATGGATCATTTTCCAGAATAGACCATATGCTAGGCCATAAAACAAGTCTCAACAAATTTAAAAAGACAAATCATATAAAACATCCTTCTCTAACCACAAAGGAATAATATAAGAAATTAATAGCAGAAGCAAAACTAGAAAACACAAATTCATAGATTTAAACAATATACTATTAAAAAAAACTATTGGGTTAAAGAAGAAATCAAGAGTGAAAAAAACACCTGGAGATAAATGAAAATGAAAATACATCATACTAAAACTTATGGGATGCAAAAAAGGCAGTCCTCAAAGGAAAATTTATGTAATAAAAGCCTACATTAAAAAATAAGATCTCAAATAAATAGTCTAACCCTACGGCTTAAGGAACTAGAAAAAGAAGACCAAACTAAACCTAGAGCTACTATCTGAAATAAAGACCATAGCAGAGATAAATGCAATAGAGAACAGAAAAACAGTAGAGAGAATCGACAAATCTACAAGTGGGTTCTTTGAAATGATTAATAAAATTGACAAACTGCTTTCTAGGCTATCAAAGAAACAAAGAGAATAAACACAACTAATCAAAATAAGAAATGAAAGCAAAGAAGACATTACAACTGATCCAACTGAAGTAAAAAGGATCATAACAGAATACAATGAAAAACTGTATCCCAATAAAATTGATTGCTGTTGTCGTTAGTGCCACTGAGTCAGTTCCAACTCATAGCGACCCTACATGCAAAAGAACGAAACACTGCCCAGTCCTGCGTCATCCTCAAAATCACTGCTATGTTTGAGCCCATTGTTGTGGCTACTGTGTCAATCTATCACTGACCCTCTACTTAACCAAGTATGATGTCCTTCTCCAGGGACTGGTCCCTCCTGATAACATGGCTAAAGTATGTGAGACAAAGTCTCACCATCCTTGCTTCTAAGGAGCATTCTGTCTGTATTTCTTTCAAGATACATTTGTTCGTTCTTCTGGCAGTCCAGAGTATATTCAATATTCATTACCAATGCCATAATTCAAAGGCACCCACTCGTCAGTCTTCCTTATTCATTGTGCAGCTTTCACATTCACGTGAGGCAACTGCAATTACCACGGTTCAGATCAGGCATACTCAGTCCTCAAGGTGACATCTTTGCTTTGCTTTTTAACACATTAAAAAATCAATAACTTTGATGAAATGGACAAATTCCTAGAAGCACGTAATCTAAACTGACTCAAAAGGAAGTAGAAAACCTCAACAGACCCATAGCATGCAAAGAAACTGAATCGGTAATAAAAAGCCTCCCAGTGAAGAAAAGGCTGGGAGGAGAAGGCTTCACCTGGGAATCCTATGAAACATTTGGAGAAGAACTAACACCAATGCTGTTCAAGGAATACACCCTAACTCTTTGTATGAAGCCAGCATTACCCTGATACCAAAGCTAGACAAAGATACCACAGAAAATTACAAACCAATAACCCTTATGAATATTTAAAAAAAAAAACAAAAAAAACTTGTTGCCGTCGAGTCAATTCCGACTCATAGTGACCCTATAGGACAGAGTAAAGCTGCCCCGCAGGGTTTCCAAGGAGCAGCTAGTAGATTCAAACTGCCGATCTTTCGGTTAGCAGCTGAGCTCTTAATCACAGCCCCACTAGGGCTCCTTATGAATACAGATGCCAAATTTTTCAACAAAATACTAGCAAACAGAACCTAACACCATATTAAAAGAATTATACATTATGATCAAGCGGTATTTATTCCAGGAAGTCAAGGCTGGTTCAACATTAGAAAATCAGTCAATGTAACACATCACATTAATAGAAGAAAGGAAAAGAACCAGATGATTATCTCAACGGATGCAGAAAAGGCATTTGATAAAATCCAGCACCTTTTCTTGATTAAAAATTCTTAACAAGACAGGAATACAAGGGAAGTTCCTCAACATGATTAAGGGCATTTATGAAAAACCAACAGCTGACATTATACTCAATGAAGAAAGATGGAGAACTTTCCTCTTGAAAACAGGAACAAGACAAGGATGCCCACTTTCACCACTCCTATTCAATATTATACTGGAAGTCCTAGTCAGAGCAATAAGGCAAGAAAAAGAAATAAAAGGTATCCAAATTGGAAAGGACGAGGTAAAACTACCTCTATTCACAGATGACATGATCCTATATATACAAAATTCCAACAATCTACTAAAAACCTTCTAGAACTAACATAGAAATTTAGCAAAGTTGTAGGATACAAGGTCAACACACATACATCAGTTGGATTTCTACACATCAGCAATGAGAAATCTGAGAAGAAGATTAAGAAAACAACTCCATTTACAATAACATCTTAGAGAATAAAAGTATCTAGGAATAAATTTACTCAGGCGTGTGAAAGACCTATACAACGAAAACTATAAAATACTGCTGAAAGAAACTAAAGAAGAGCTAAACAGATGGAAAGACATTCCATGCTCATGAACTGGAAGACTTAATACAGTCAAGATGTCAATACAACCCAAAGCGACCAGCAGAATGCAATTTGATCAAAATTCCAACAGCATTCTTTACCAAATGGACACACTAATCCTCAATCTTACATAGAAAGATAAGACACAAAGCAATTTTGAAGAACAACAACAAAGTAGGAGGCCTCGCACTTCCTGACTTCAAAACATATTACAGAACCACATAATCAAAACAGCCTACTACTGGTTTAATGACAGACACATAGACCAATGAAATACAACTGAAAACCCAAAAATAAGTGTAAACATCTATGGAAAACCTATGACAAGGAGTCAAATCCATTTTATTGGTGCTGGCAATACTGGATTTCCACACACAGAAAAGTGAAACAAGATCCATACATTGTGCCATACACAAACACTAATTAAAAATTGATTAAGGACCTAAATGTTAAATATAAAACCATAAAGCTCTTAGAAAAAACACAGCAGCAAAGCTTTGGAACCTAATTTTTTTTTCAATGATACACTATCAAACACAACAACGGATGGAAGAGAAACAGAAAACAAAATACATAACTGGGATGGCATAAAAGTTAAATACGTTCATCAAAAGACTATCACTGAATGACACTATAAACCAACTAGGCTTAACAGACATATACAGAACACTCCACCCAAAAACAGTACAATGTACATTCTACTCCAGCGCACATAGATCATTCTTCAGGATGGACCACATTTTAGGTCACAAAGCAATTTCTGATAAATTTAAAAAGAATGAAATCATACAAAGTATTTTCTCTGACAACAATGGAGCGAGGCTAGAAATCAATAACAGAAAAAAACCTGCAAAGTACACAAACATATGGGAATTAAACAACACACTATTAAACTACCAATGGGTCAATGAAGAAATCAAAAGAGAAATCACAAATTTATTAGAGTCAAATGAAAATAAAGCACAACACATCAAAACTTACGGGATGCAGTGAAGGCAGTACTTAAAGGGAAACTTACAGCAATAAACGCTTACATAAAAAAAGAAAAAAGATCTCAAATTAACAGCCTGACTTGACAACTCCAGGAACTAGAAAGAGAGAAACAAACTAAGCCTAAACCTGTCAGAAGAAAGGAAATAACAAAGACCAGAGCAGAAATAAATAAAATAAAATAAAACAGAAAAACTATAGAATCAATAAAACCAGAAGTTGGTTCTTCGAAAAGATCAATAAAATCGACAAACCTTTAGCTAGACTGACAAAGAAGAGAAAAGAGGCAAATAAGCCAAATTAAAAGTGAAAGAGGAGTCATTACAACTGATGTGGTAGAAATAAAGGGAATTATGATGGAAAATTACGAACGACTGTACGACAACAAACTGGATAACCTAGATGAAACAGGCAAATTCTTAGACGGACACAACCTACCTAAACTTACTCAAGAGGAAACAGAAAGTCGCAATGGACCCATAACAAGTGAAGAGACTGAATCAGTGATTAAAAACTTCTCAAACAAAGAAAAAAAGTCCTGGACCAGACGGCTTCACTAGGGAGATCTACATTTAGAGAAGAATTGACACCAATACTGTTTAAATTCTTACAAAAGGCAGAGAAGGAAGAAATGCTCCCTAATTCATTCATAAAGCAAAGATAACCCTGACACCCAAACCAGATGAAGACACCACAAAAAAAAGAAAACTACAAGCCTATATGTCTTATGAAAACAGATGCAAAAATCCCCAACAAAGTTTATGAACAGAATCCCACGGTGTATTAAAAGTCAGACACCATGACCAAGTGGGATTTATTCCAGGAATGCAGAAATGGTTCAACACTAGAAAATCAATCAATATAATACACCACATCAAAAGAACAAAGGAAAAGAAACACATGATCATCTCTCTGGATGCAGAAAAAGCATTTGATAAAATCCAACACCTTTTCTTGGTGAAAACACTAAAGAACACTGGAATAGACAGGAAATTCTTCAATCTGATTCAGGGCATGTATGAAGTGCCAGCAGCCAACATTATGCTTAATGCAGAAAGACCGAGAGCTTTCTCCACGAAACCAGGAACAAGACAAGGGTATTCCCACTCTTCACCACTTCTATTCAATATTGTATTAGAAGTCCCAGTCAGAGCAATAAGACAGGAAAAAGTAATAAAAGGTACCCAGATTGGGAAAGAAAAAAGCAAAATTATCTCTATTCCCAGATGATATGATCCTATACACAGAAAATTCCAAAGAATACAGGAATTTAGCAAAGTTGCATGATACAAAGTCATCAAACAAAAATCAGTTGGGTTTCTATACACCAGCAGTAAGAAATCTGAAAGGGCAATTATGGAAACAATTTCATTTATGATAACATCTAACAGAACAAAATACCTAAGGATGAAACTAACCAGGGATGTAAAGGACATATACAATGAAAGCTATAAAACACTGCAAAAAAAAAGGATTTAAATAAATGAAAAGATGTTCCATGTTCATGCATTGGAAGACTTATTACTGTCAAGATGTCAATACTACCCAAAACAATCTACAGATTCAACACAATCCTGATCAAAATTCCAACAGGCTTCTTTATAGAAACAGAAAAACTAATCCTCAATTTTATATAGAATGGCAAGGGGCCCTGAATAGCTAAAGCAATACTGAAAGAGAAGAATGAAGGAGGAAGACTCATACTTCCTGATTTTAAAACATACTATAGCTACAGTAATCAAAACAGCCTGGTACTGGTATAACAATAGACAAATAGAATTAAAAGTCCAGGAATAAACCCACACATCAATGGTCAACTGACTTTTGACAAGGGTGGTAAGTCCATTTGATGGTGAAAGAAGCGTCTCTTCAACAAATGGTCCACATGCAGAAAAATGAAAACAGGATCCATGCAGCACCATACACAAAAACATATTCGGAATGGATTAAGGACCTAAATGTGCAAACTACAAACATAAAATTCTTACAATAAGCAGGGGCAATGGTGTCAGGCCTAGCTTTCAACAATGAATTATTTAATATAATAACAAAAGCACAAACAGCAAACGACAAAATAAATAAATGGGTCCTCACAAAAATTAAAAACCTGTTCATCAAAAGACTTTACCAAAAAAGTGAAAAGACAAGATACGAGTGGGAGAATATCTTTGGAAATCATATACCCAACAAGAATTTAAAAACCAAAATATATATAAAACTTCGACAACTTAACAAAAAGACAACCCAATCATAAAATGGGCAAAGGACTTCAATAAACATTTCAACAAAGAGGACATTCAAATGGCCACCAAACACATGAAAAGATGCTCAGCATCATTAGGCATCAGAGAGACACAAATCAAAACCACAATGAGGTATCATTTCACTCCCAGCCCTGTTGGCACAATGGTTTAGGGCTACAGCTGCTAAACAAAAGGTCAGCAGTTTGAATCCACCAGCTACTCCTTGGAAATCCTCTGGGGCAGTTCTACACTGTCCTACAGGGTCGCTATGAGTCGGAATCGACAGGATGGCAATGGGTTTGGTTTGGTTTTTTTTAGGATGGCTAAGATTTTAAAAAAAGAAAAACAACAACTGTTGGCGAGAATGTGGGAAAACTGGAACCCTTACCCATTGACAGTGGGAATGCAAAATGACTCAGCCACAGTGTGGCAGTTCCTCAAAAAACTAGAAACAGGACTACTATCCAAAAACCCCAAACTCCATTGCCGTCAAGTCAATTCCAATTCATAGCGACCCTACAGGACACAGTAGAACTGTCCCATGGGGTTTCCACGGAGCAGCTGGTGGATTTGAACTGCTGACCTTTTGTTTAGCAGCTCATCTCTTAACCTCTGCACCACCAGGGCTCCAAAGGAAAAAAAAAAAAAAATCTCATTGCCTTTTAGTCAATTCCGACTCATAGCGACCCTACAGGACAGAGTAGGACAGAGTAGAACTGCCCCACAGAGTTTCCAAGGAGTGCCTGGTTGATTCAAACTGCTGAACTTTTGGTTAGCAGCCATAGCACTTAACCACTACGCCAACAGGGTTTCCACCAGGGCTCCAGAACTACCGTATGACCCAGAAATTCTGCCCTTAGGTGTATACCCAAAAGATTTGAAAGTAGACACTCAAAAAGAGACTTGTACACCAATGTTCACTGCAACACTATTCACAATAATCAAAAGGTGGAAACAACCTAAATTCCCATCAACAGATGAATGGATAAACAAAATATGGCACGTACACGCGATGGAATGCTACTCAGCTAGTAAGAGAATTGACGTCTTTATACATGCTACAGTATGGGTGGAGCTTGAACACATTATGCTGAGCTAAATAAACCAACCACGAAAGGACAAATATTGTATGACCTCACTTATATAAAAACACAAAGACAAGGAAAATGGACAGAGACCAAAATTTATTAGTGGATACCAGGGGCGGGATTAAGGATAGGGTTGCACAGCCAATTATTGTAATTGCTGTCAATTAGTTGCATACCTGTGAAAAGCTGAACTGGCAAAAGTTGTGTGATACACATATTAACAACAATGCCAAAAAAAAAAAAAAAAAGAGTAGCTGCTGAAGCTGCTTATGTACATCCAAACATCTCATGAGATTTGGTTTCTTGGTTTGGAGATTTAGGGTCATGGTTTCATGGGACATCCCAGCTAACTGGCCTAACAACTTATTTAGTGTTTCTGTTCTGCTAGTTTGTTGTGTAGTACGTGGGGTCTTAAAAGCTTACAAGCAGCCATCCAAGGCACAACAATTGGTTTCTACTACCTGGAGCAACAGAGGAAGAAGGACAGTCAGGAATAGGAAGATAATACAGAACGTATAGCTAACTGCCTACATGAACAACTGCCTCCTTTGCCATGAGACCAGAAGAGCTGGATAGTGACCAGCTACCATGACTTGAACATCTTGATCAAAGATTCCATAATAGAATCTTGATCAAAAGGGGGGGGGGAGGAGAATGCAGAACATAATTTCAAATTCTCATGGACTCTAGACTTTCTGGAGCCATAGAGGGTGAATGAACCCCTGAAACTACTGTCCTGAGATAATCTTCAAATGTTAAACCAAAAATATCCCTGAAGACTTCTCAAAACCAAACAACAGTTTAGCTTAACTAGTAAAAAAGGCCTGCCTTGAACATTATGCTCTTTTAAGAACTGTCTATATGGGACCAAATTGACAACAGCAACTCAAAAGATTAGATAGGAACCTTAGGGAACAGGGAGTTTATGTTAATGAGGGAGGAAAAATTCAGAAAATGAGGGTGAGAATGGCTGCACAACTCAAAGAATGTAATCAATGTCACTAAATTGTACACGTAGAAACTGTTGATTTTACTTTCTTTTTTTGCTGTGTATATTCCCAAATATATATATATATATAAAATTTAGGGAAAAAAATACCCAAAGCCAAAACTAACAGAACTAAAAGGAGAAACAAACAAATCCAAAATAATAGAGATTTTTAACACCCTCTCTAAATAACTGATTGATACAACTAAACTAGTAAGCAAAAATTCAGTAAGGTACATACAGTTTGTCAGTGTCTTACAAAGTTAAACATATAGTTACTGTATAATCAGGAATCCCACCCTACGTATTTACCCAAGAGAAATAAAAACATACACTCACACAATGATTGGTCCACAAATGCTCACAGCAGCTTTTTCATAATAATCCAAAACTGTAAAGAACCCAAACGACCAACAAGTGAACGGATAAACAAAATGTCATGGTCATAAAACAGAACACTACTCAACAATAACTGAGACATGCAACAATGTGAATGAATCTCAAAAAGATTATGCTGAGTAAAGGAATCCTTATACAGGAGTATATACTATATGATTCCATATGTATGAAGTTGTAGAACAGACAAAACTAATCCACGGTAGAAAAAAAAATCTGGACAGATTTCCTAAAGGTCTAAAGGAACTTTCTGAGTGATGGGGTTTCGGTCACACAGGGCGTACCCATTTGCCAGAATTTAGCTAACATTTTCTTCAGATTTGTATATTTCATTGTATGTGAATTTCACATTAAAACTTATAAACAAATGTTGAACCCTAGTTAATGATATGCATGCTCAAGTATTTAGACCGAAATGAACTGATGTCTGTAATTTACTTTGGGATTGCAAGGTGTAGAATCACTCTACAAAAAACAAAAAAGCTTTTTGGCCTTTTGGTCCTTGTTCCAAAGCCCCATCCAGTAGATGACCTTTACCAGGACTGGCTGAGGCCCCACCCTATGGTTGACCTTTACATGGACTGGCCTCTGTGCCCCGCCCCACCCCAACTGACAAAAACCCTAGACCTGGAGGCTCAGATGGACTTCCTGACTGAGCAGTGCCAGGAGAGGAGTCTGCTAGGGACCTGCGCTATGACCCTCCCAGACTGGGTAAACCTGCGACAGTGACAGAGGCAATGGCTGAGGGTACCAGAAGAAGCAGAGACAAGAAGCAGACCCAGATGGTGGGAGGGGAAGGTAAAGACCACCCCAAGTGAGAGCTGAGAGGAGCAACCAATGACGGAGCCCATCAAGACACATCACTGAGTGTCCTGTTGGCAAGTTTCCTGATGGGTGAGAATGAACACTGGTTTTCAGGAGGGTCCCTTGGAGATGTAAGCAGGTCCCCTAGACACTGAGGCCTCATGCCAGGACCGCTCCCGAACCTCCCCTTTGCGTATCTTCATTTCTGTTTATATCTTTGTTATTAAAGTTGTTATTGTGATTATGTTGTTTCCATGAGCTCTCTGTGACCATTTCAATGAATTATCAAAGCCAATAGAGAAACAACACCATGGGGAGAACAGCTGATGTCAGAAGCGGTGAAGAAGTTGGAGAGCGGAGGTGTCCTTGACCTCTGCCTCACAGGAATCAGCCTGGTGCTGATTCTTACCATCAGGGATGTCTTTTCACCTGGTATCCAAAGAAGTTCTCCTATTCGCAGAGATGCATCAGAAAAATAAGATGGATGCACGGCCAGATATGGAATAAAACAAAGCAAATGGCAGAATCTAGGCGGTGGGTTGGAAAAAGAGACAGTGGCTATATATTCCTCTTTCAGGGAGGGAGATGCTGAAGATTTATAGCATTAGGCGAAAGTAGCCTTAGAAAGGAGCCTTACACGTGGCCGACATCAGATGTGGAATGCGCAGGTCTGCTTTGGTTCCTGTATATGCCTAACAGCAACCCTCCTCATGGCACAATAGCTCAACGCTTGGCTGGTAACCAATAGGTCAACGGTTCAAAGTCACCAGTGGCTCTACGAGAGAAAAGACCTGGTGATCTGCTCCATAAAGGTCTGCAGCCTACAAAACCCCATGGGGTAGTTCTACTCTGCCCTACAAGGTCACTATGAGTTGGAATCAACTTGACAGCACACAGCATCTCCACCATATAATATAAACAAAGAAAAAACTGAATATTCTAAACCACACCAGACTAGATAGTTAGCTAGGACATATTACATACAGGAATTGAATTAGATTTTTTATTAAAAAAAAGAGTATGAATTTTAAACTATAGAATGGATAATAAAGACTTGAATAAAGGTTTCTCTTTTTCCCAAAGTTACAAGTAGTGACGTAAGTGAAGTGGTATCTTTAACCCCCCAGTGACACATCACATTAGATTTTCCTTAAGAACGGTAATAAAACAGGTTTTAGGCTGACCATTTTTCTCACAATTGTAGAATTCAACTATTCTTTCTGTCCTTTCTAAATTACAGGTATACTTTGCAATACACCACTGTAAGCCCTCACAAGTCCAAATTCCACTTCCTATTATGCTCATTACCTGGCATTGTCTTCACCGCATGCATGCAATGCTTGCGATAAAATGTCCTAACTCAACACAATCACAAACAAAAAACTGTCACTTTTCAGGTATACTTAGGAGAAAAAAAACAGCATTTTTGGCACTGGTAACAAGTTAAGGAAAAAAGCTCCCTTTTTTCTTCTAAGAAAAAAAAAAAAAATATTTAAACTGACAAATCCAAGTCTAATCTCCCTCAAAACTGAGTAATCATTAAAACTGAGAGGCTGATTTGAACTGCTGTTCTCAGATTGAGAGATAAGAAAGAAAAGGCAAAGCAATGGAAAGTGTGCTAACACAGAACCTTAAAGCCACAGACAAAGAAAGGCACACAGTCCCACTGCAGAGGAAGAGAGGCTGGCTCGCGGTCACGCCCAAGCTCGCAAAGCCGTAACAGGCAACTCTGGACGTCACTTGCTGTGACGGTACCTTAAACGCCAAAACAGCTTTCTCAGAACGCTTTATGGCCGTACACATCTTCCCGACCATGAAGAATGAGTGCGAAATGTACTGCTCCAACTAAGAAGTACTTGTTCAAATCATTTGCCACTTTGGGTAGCTCTATATCTAGGGCCCTGGTGGTGCAGTGGCTGAAGCGATTGACTGCTAACTGAAAGGTCAGCGATTTGAACCACCATCAGCTCCACAGGAGAAAGATGTGGCAGTCTGCTTCCGCAGAGATTTACAGCCTTGAAAACGCTGTAGAGTCGCTGTGAGTCGGAATCGACCTGACAGCAGTGGGTTTGGTTTCTGTCTAGGGCAACAGTGGAAACCAGGTTCTCATAGCCCCAGGTCTAGATTAAGACCCACCTCTAGGTGGCACCATTCACATGAACCTGTACTAGGGTATGCGGGAGTCCTGCAGCGAGCACGGGACCAGGGGCTTCCATTCCTGAAACACCACTCTAACTCACAGATGAAGCAAACTGATATCTGCGATTTGCTTCAAAGTACGTGGGGAGCAGGCAGTAGGATGGGGACAAAGCATAAATGAAACAAGGCTGCCCAGGCACCAACAACTGTTGACACTGGGGCACAAGGGGGTTTGTCATGCTAGTTTCTCTACTTTTGTATTTTCCACAATAAAAAGGTTTTTAAAATCACGCTTTAAAAAGTACTGTTACAACTTTCAGCCCTTTATTGTCCACTTTATGCTCCACTTTAAGCTCTCGAGGCCGGGCACGAGGACATCCGACTGTTTCCTCAGCATCCGTGCCAGACACTGCTAGTAAATAGTCATTAAATGAATAAATGAATGCATAATGCTCAAAAACCTCCCAGGCGTTCAGGTACACGGGGCCAAACCAAACCCTCACGCTGGACCCCAGGCCATGCCCCTCTTACGTCTGAACGTCCCTTCCACTGCTCCCCTATGGATTAGCTGACCTAGTTCACTGGTCAAAAGTACACATTTCAGCAAGTGCCCTCTCTTGTTCTCTAATTTTCCTTTCGAAACAAATGCAACGTCCCTAATTCTTCTTTTTATTCCCATACAGTAGCAAGCACAGTGCTGAGGATGCAATAGGCCCTCAAATAATTGGACGATTTAAATGTTGGCAAGTTAAACGTACATACTTAGTTTTGGCTGTTTACTTACGCTACAAAGTGGTGATAGGGAGGAGCAGCTGGGTTATTGCCCACGGGGATGAAGAAACTGTAAGATCAACAGTAACGGCAGTGACCACATCGACTGGGCACAGAACTCCACGGGGGCAGAGGCTGAAGATCCTTCTGGTCATCAGAGCTGCCTTACAGGAAGTACTTTATTGCAAGAGAACTTTTTTTCCTTAAACTATTCTTCTTCTCAAGTTCAGAATGACAAAGTAGCACTATAAGATTCTGATTTGCTTTCTGAACCCATTAAATTGTCATGTTCAGTGGGTTACAGAACCTGATGGAAGGAGACCATCATCTCCAATGGCTCCTGATGTTGGAAATTTATAAATATAATGTAAATGGTAACTCTGCAAACCAGCAGAGTGGTTAGCATCACCTTTGCAAGTCATTCTGCGTTTGCCTACTGGCCATCTGACTGGATCTCTACTAGCCGTCTCCTGCTTGGCTAAACTACCAGCCCTGATCTTCCTGTCTCTTCAGCCCAGGGTGCCAAGCTGCCATCCAAGAAGCACTGGGTAGATAAGACAAGTTAGAGCTGTTGCAAATTCTCCTGTCTAATCCATGACACCACTTGTGACAGTTATAGAATCAATTTAGTTATAAGATCAATTTAGTAGGTCATAACCAGCAATTTTTTAATGAAAAAATAAAAAATCAGAGTCCACTGCTTGTAGCAGTTATAAATACAATTTCTTTAAAGTTTTATTTCAACTATACGAATATTTACACAGACACACACACACACGCTGTATCTGTATAGTGGGTCAAATTGTAAAAGCTATATCTTTGTTTTGTTTTTTATTGTGTTTTAGGTGAAGGTTTACAGAGCAAATTAGTTTCCCACTCAATAGTTTATACACAAATTATTCTGTGACATTGGTTGCAATGCCCACAATGTGTCAGCACTCTCCCCATTACCACCCTGAGTTCCCCATTTCCATTTGTCCAGTTTTCCTAACCCCTTCCTGACTTCTCATCTTTGCTTTTAGGCATATGTTGTCCTTTTAATCTCACTGAGATGACAGTTCTAAGGAGCACTTTCCTCATGTGTATTATTGTTTATTTATAGTCCTGTCTACTCTTTGGCTGAGAGGTGCTCTCCGGTAATAGCTTCAGTTCCAAGTTAGAAGGGGGTCTAAGGACCCTAGTCTCGGGGGTTCCTCCAGTCTCTCTTGGACCAGTAGATTTGGTCTAGAAGGTATACCTTAATGAAAACTGCAGTTTTAAAAGCACTGATCCAACTCACACTCCCGAGCCCTCACACACACTCGCTTACTGATGATTCAGTAGGTATATGAACTGATTAGCTGATAACCTCGGGGATCTTTTCCCCCCACATTTTATGATGGAAATTCTCAGAAATACAGAGAAGTAGAGAGAACAGTATAATGTACAACCATCACTAAAACACCTAGCATTATCACTGAGCAACATTCTGTCATTCTTCCATTCATCCTCCTTCCTTTTCTAGTTCAAGTAAAACAAATCCTACAATCATGTTATTTCCCTATAAATGTCTTAATATGTATGTCTATCAGAAAAGACCTTAAAAAGCATAACAATAATACTACACCCAATAAAAATTCCTAATTCCTTAGTATTATCTAGAAGGCCCTGGGTGACACAAATGGTTAGCACGCTCACTCCTAAACAAAAGACTGGCAGTTCGAGTCCACCTAGAGGCTCTTCAGAAGAAAGACCTGGCAATCCACTTCCAAAAAGCAGTCGCTGAAAATCCTATGAAGCACAGTTCTGCTCTGACACACATGGGGTCTCCATGAGTTGGTATCAACTACTGGTAACTGGTTTGATTTGGTCTGGTTTATTATCATTTAATATCCACTTCAGGAGTCCCTGAAGCCCTGGTGCTGTACCGGTTAAGCACTACGGCTGCTAACCAAAAGGCTGGCAGTTGGAATCCACCAGACACTCCTTGGAAACCCTACGGGGCAGTTCTACTCTGTCCTATAGGGTAGCTATGAGTCGGAACTGACTCGACAGCAACAGGTTTGGTTTGGTTTTGGTTTCAGGAGTCCCTGGGTGTCAAAAATGTTTAAGCACTGGACTGTTAAATCCACCCAGAGGTGCCTTGGAAGTAAGACCTGGCGATTTGCTTCTAAAACGTCACAGCCTCGAAAACCCCACAGAGTGCACTTCTACTCCGCAAAATGGGGTCGTCATAGAGTCGGAATCAACCCAATGGCAATGGGTTTGGTTTTTTGTTACACTTAAGTCAGATGAGAATCACAGCTCAAGTCACACATGGGAAGGCTCCACTGCGCCTTCACCTGTTTGCATGTCCCAGTTTATGCTATAGGCATAATCCAACCAAAGTGTACACCTAAATTTCTTACAAAAAGGAATTACATCTAGACAGAATAATGTCAGGATGCAAGGAACACGGGTCTATTATGTAAACAGGCAGCCATATTTTCCAAATCCCAAACCAGGACCTGTGGTCTGAAAAGCACAAGTAGCTATGAGGACATCACAGCAAGAGAGTAGGCTCCTGTGAAGTCACTTCTACTTCCCTGGCCCTAAGCACACCTTTAGCAGCCGTAGACTTCTCTGCCAACACAACCACCACTACAGACTTTACTATAAGTGACCATCTCCCCACTGGTTCCCTAGGTCCCTGATTCTTCTCCGTATTCCCATCACTCATAGTATATAATAGGACTCAGCAAACGTTTGCTGGATGAATTATGGCTGCCCAAGGAAACCCCAGACACAAAGCTACCATAACTTTATGTGCCAGGACAAGGCTGTCACTGAGGCCACTTTATAGGAAATTCATTCGGGCCTATTAGTTCTTTGACAGATTATATTATCTCTAAAACTGAAAACAAAGGTTTTGCTTCTGTCCTGAGAAAAGTGGGCCACATTAGAACAAGCCGATAATTGCTGGATGAAACATGATGACAAGTGTCTGAATACTCTGGGAAAATCCTATTAATCTACATTTTTAAAGGATAAAATTTGCATGTTTTGAAGGAGCTAACTTAGAAATACAATTGAAACGTCCAAACTGTAGCTTTGTAAAACTATGTCATTATTTGTGCTGTGTAAGCTTGAATTTTTTTTAGTACGTTTTAAAAGTTATCTCTAATAATTTACGATAATGAAAATTACTTACACACCAATTTTCATGAGCTCAAGGTGAATTCACATGGAGTGGAGGTCCAGAGCTGGAGGATTCTGCTAGCCCGAGACTGGCAGGGTACAATATATAAAATGTGTGAAGTTGTGGCCTACATATGAATCCATGTCCCAAAGCTCTGTCAGGCCTGCCTGTGTGAAAATGAGCTCAGGCTAGTGGCTGGAATATGGAGAAAACACAAAACTCCTGACTTAGGCCACTATGCAACAGCTGATTATCTCCTCTAATAGCGACAACAAAATTAATCATTAACTTTGTCTATGCCTACGTTTTTCCACTGCCACTAATTCTAAAAATCTTAATAGCTCTACTGGTCTTTCACTTTGATTCCAAAAGCTTGGGACTGTCTTGTTGCTTCCCTTTGTCTCACTTAATTTTGCTGAACATTTTAAGGTTTCTACAAAAGCTGGTAGAATGCTCCAGGAGAAACTCAGTCAATTCCATCCTTCCCTGTTTCATCAAGTCCAGGTAGATACCTTGGTGGATTCACCAACAGGCAGGTGGGCCAGGCTCCAGTGGAAGAACTGCACACTCAGGAGGTTAACAGGTCCCTGGAATGCTGCCCCAGCATTCTATAACCTGGCTAGTTCTGTTATAGCAAAGCACCACCCCTAGCAGAGCATCCTCCACGTCAGGCACCACGGTGCCTGTTAGGGGAAGTCCCTGGGTTCCTGCCCCTGCTTTTCATCCCACTCAGCTTTCCTCCTTTGCAGTGCTCAGCACCTTCTGCACTGTAATACTTACAGACAAGATCACTCTCTTGGGCTGTTTTCCAGACTTAAAACAGCACTATAGGTAATCAGAGTTGACACTGCACTTAAACTAAACATGCAGGTTCATTATGTAACAGAACAATAGGTAAAGAAAGAGAAAAAGCATCACATCACTCATAAAAGAACACCTAGCTACACTTGACTTCAAATATAACCTTTTTTAACTGGGCCACCTTGTAAAGCAACGTGATGACTAATTATCAATTAGACACACTTTGCATTAAAGAGGGCTGAATGGTAAAGTCATAGTTGGGACTTACTAAAAATCTCTTCTAAAAAAAAAAAAACTTGTGCATAAAAGTGCACACACATGCATTTATTAAAAAGAGAATGATAGGCAAGACACTTAAGCAGATTATAAAGCATTTATTTGAAAACGATACAATTTATTAAAACCCAATTTCCATTTAATGATAGCTTATCCCACATCTCTTTTTAGTCTCTTTAAAAGGTTGCATTTCTTTCCATTACTCTAGGTCTGTAATTAAAGCCACATTTTAAAAACTACATAAACTAAGGGGCCTGCTGAACTATGTTCTAAATCCAACTGCCAAAATGTAAGTCACTGAAATCACTCAACACGCAACAGGCAACAGTGAGGGGTACTTAAAGCCAAGCACATCTTTTGCTTTTGCTTTATATACAATAAAGACGAAGTCAAGTAAACACTAAATGTTTCTAAAGTAACCTTACACTCAATTGGCTCTAAAGTACCAACCATTGAAACCTTTCTGGCCCCTAAACCGGTCCCATCTGTCTTTTCCCGCCCCCTCAACGCACGACCACTTCCTCTGCACCCCCAGTCTCTGACAACGCTGCCATCCCACTCACCCCGTGGGAGAAGGAGCGAACAGCACCGGGGTTCATTTTAAGGCCATTTGAGCAGATCTTGGTTTGGGAGCGACTAATTTTACTTTTTCAAGGAATGCTCTTTAACCAAATCCCAGAACTTGATAGACAGGGTAGGGGGGCCGCCGGGAAGGGAAGGAAAGGCGTTGTTCCTTCCACCACGCAACTTGTCCCAGGTTCTCCTCGCTCAGGACCACCTAAACTCCATTGTCCAGTGGACTATGCGTCCGAGTCCCCACTCGCTCTGACTCCTGTTTCTCCCTCCTCTGCGGAGACTGTGATTCATACATTCCTGTTTCCCCAAGGCCCCTAACCCGGGTAATCTCTCCCACCTTTAAAGTCCACGGCACTTCTCTTCTGCGCTTGCCTTCGAATCATCTCTGCACTTGTCTCCTCCCTTCCGGACCGCTAAGTCCTCGAGGGCATCTTTCCACCCCTTGAGCCACCCAGCAACTTGCACTAAAATCAGAGCTGACCCGTGAAGGGATCTCTTCAGTTTTCCCTTTACCACCCCGCCAGCATCTCCTATCCTCTTCTCGGTTGCCTCAGGCTCCCGGCTCCCCCCCGGCGTCCGACTCCGACCCGGCCCTTCCAACCCTCCCACCTTCCAGTCCCTCTCCGGGCACCTCACGGCCCCGGCCTCCCGAGTCCTCTCCTTCCGGCCTCCGACCCCGGCCGATGCCTGCCCTGGTTTCCCACTCCCACCCCGGCCCCCCGGAGGACGCGGCTGCAGCGCCAAGCCAGCCGACTCTTACCTTCTTCCCCTTCTTGCCCTCCTCCTCCATGTCGCCCACGTGCGGACCCGCGCGCCCAGCCCGGCCCGCCCCTCGGAGCCCAGCCGCCGCCAGCAGCCGCTACATGCTCGCCCCGGGCCCAGCGGCCGCCGCCGCCGCTCCCGCCGCCGCCACCACCGCCGCCACCACCGCCGCCGCCGCGGAGCTCATGGCCGCCGCCCCGCCCCTCGGCGCGGCCCCGCCCGGCCCGGCCCCCGGCGCGCCGCAGCCCCGCCCCCCACAGAGCAAGGGGCCGCGCGCCCCCCTCGCTCCCCCGCACTTCCGGGTCCAAAAGGCAGCGCCGCTCCTCCCTATCCCGCGCGCGCGATCAGGGACCGCGGGGGCGCGCCTGTCCCCGCCGTCAGCCCGCCCCCGAGCCCTGCAGTGCGGACAAGATAGCGCGTAGCGGAACGGAACTCGCCCCAACTTTTCAATTCTGCCGCCATCTTTAGAGCGGGCGACTTCCCAGCCTGCCCCGCGCTCAGGGGGGCGGAGCTCAGTCCCGCGGGCGGTAAGGTTGTGCCAGACAGAGGGGAGGGGACGGCGGGAGGGGGCGGGGCCTTTGGGAAGGGCCAGTGGGGGTGGGGCGGGGCCGGGCTTCGCGCCAAGCCTCTGGGTGCGGTCCACTTCCCTTCTTTTTTTCAATGATCCCTTCACTCACTTGCAAGAGCCCTGTTTTAAGACTCTCTCAGTGTTTTAATGCCTTCTTTCCGGGATAAACACGGCAGGAAAATAGAATCCCCAGGCCCTATCAGAATAAATATCATAAAACCTTGGCAGTAATCTAGTGTAATTGCCACGTTTTACAGATGCTGATACTTAGGTGATTTGACCAGAAAGCACGCTGGAAATTTATGTCACCAAGCAGGCCCAGTATTTTGCCACTAAACCAAGTTGCGGCACAACTAGAACGTAAACTGATATCAAAGGAAACTAATATTTGTCCCAACCGATGTTTTAAAATTTTTTGAATACTGTGCCAGTTGCCAATTTATTTTCTCTCAGCTCCTTATTAATTTTCATTTCCTGCTTTGCAAAAATGGAACTGGAACCTTTAAGCTTTCTGCTTTCCCAGGTGCCATAATTTTAAGTGTTGTCAGTAGAAGGTGCTAGAGAGACATTGCAGGATAAAAGAGCTTTGCAGCCTAGCTTTTCAGCAGAGCACATAGGCTTCTCCGAGGCCCATCTCCTGCAACACACAGGCCCAAATTCCCCAGGGCGCAACTCCCTACAGCAAGGGGTAGCTTCTCCGGTTCCAAGTTCTTGCAGTGCACAGCTGCCAACAGCACGCAGAGTTGAGCATTTTCCCGCTGGCATCCTAAAGAGTGGCTTTCCAGCAAATTCTGGCAGCACAGTACCACAGCAGTTTCTTTGCCATTTAGTCGGGTGCCTGGCTTTCCAGCTCGATGGGAACTGTGAGCCTGGCTGCTGCAGCGGCCAGTATTTTTCATCTTCTTATCCCTCACTCCCACTGCCAGCACCTGGCACACTATCTTGCAGAACCAACCAGTTGCCATCGAGTGGACTCCAACTCATGGCCACCCCACACATGTCACAGTAGAACTGTGCTCCATAGGGTTTCAGTGGCTGATTTTTTTCTTGGAAATAAACCACACTTCCAAGGAGCCTCTGGGTGGACTTGAACCTCCAACCTTTCAGTTAGCAGCTGAGCATCTTAACCATGAGAAACAGTTTTAGTTCTTCCAGAATCCAGATTTCTGGAGTCCATAGAGTTGGGGTGACCCATCCAAGCCATTGCTCTTGAGATTTTTTGAACCTTGACCCTTGAGAGAACTGGTTTCCTAAGGTTGCATTTAAGTCAAACAATAGCCTAGTAACAGCTTAGTGGAGACTGTTTTACCTTAGGCAATGGGCTCTTTTAAAGAATTGCCTCTGTGCAGTGAGCTTGGAGAAATAGGAACTCCAGCGTCAGACTGGAAGCTGTGTTTTAAGTTAAAGTGTTATTACGTAAACACTGTCCCTCAGCCTTTTTCCACAGCAGTGTCACTAAAACAGGTGTTGAAAACCTAAAAGCTCAGAGAAACACCAAAAATTAGTGGAACAGAATATTGTTTATTGTTGGTACCCAAAGCAGATCCTGCTTGGTTGGCGCTACTGTTACCGGAGAATAGCCTCAGTTCCTGTCTTCGGTGTAAGAAAGAATTCAAACACTGAGACAAAGAGTGTCAAGCAAGCAAGGGGTTTTATTAGTTAGCAGAGGGCTAAGAGCGAAAGTACACTTGACCAGAGAGCATCAAGCGGGCTGCTCAGAGAGTGCAAGAGCCCTGATAGTTGTTTTCTTAGGGTTTTAAACACTTTTCTCTTACCTCTCCCTGTTAACGTTTAACAGCCAAGTCAGGGACCTTATCAAGTTAGGGACCTCTATAGAGACCATTTCCTTGGCTTAACATTTAACTACGTAGGGACCATCTTATTGAGGAATGTCACCACCCCCATCTCTTCCTCCTCCGGAGTGTAAGCTCTCCCCCTCCCCCTTACACTACTTCTCATCAATAAAGACACACCAAGGTGAGGAAGGAGGAAGAGTGTTTATTGCAACCTTGCTAAGGTCATTTCCCTGATCCAAGGTAAAGAGATAAAAGGAAGGGAAGCAAGCAGAGAGGGGGACCTCTTACTACCAAGAAAGCAGCACTGGGAGCAGAGCATGTCGCTGCACCTGAGAAGCTCCTAGTCCAGGGGAAGATTGATGACAGGACCTTCCTTCAGAGCTGAGGAAGAGAGAAGGCCTTCCCTTGGAGCAGATGCCCTGAATTTGCATTTCTAGTCTGCTAGACTGTGAGAAAATTAATTTCTCTTTGTTAAAGCCATCCACTTGTGGTATTTCTGCTACAGCAGCACTAGGTGACTAAGAAATAATTTAATACCTAGAGTGGGGTTATCTAAGTAACACTGCCTGGTCCCATGCCATCCTCACAATCATTGCTGTGTTTGAGCCCATTGTTGCAGCTACTGTGTCAGTCCATTTTGTTGAGGGTCTTTTTCGCTGACCCTCTACTTTACCAAGCATGATGCCCTTCTTCAAGGACTGGTCCCTCCGGATAACATATCCAAAGTACGTGAGACAAAGTCTTGCCATCCTAGTTCTAAGGAGCATTTTTTAATTTTTATTGTGCCTTAAGTGAAAGTTTACAAATCAAGTCAGTCTCTCACGCAAAAACTTATATACACCCTGCTACATACTCCCAATTGCTCTCCCACGAGACAGTCCGCTCGCTTCCTCCACTCTCTCTTTTCGTGTCCATTTTGTCAGCTTCTAATCCCCTCTACTGGCTGTACTTCTTAAAAAATGGATTTGTTCATTCTCCTGGCACTATATTCAATATTCTTTGCCAACACCATAATTCAAAGGCATCAATTCTTCAGTCTTCCTTATTCATTGCCCAGTTTTTGCACAGGGACAGTTGAAAATACTGTGGTTTGGGTCAAGCGCACCTTAGTTCTCAAAGTGACATCTTTGCCTTTTAACACTTTAAAGAGGTCTTTTGCAGCAGATTTGCCTAATGCAATAAAAAATGCAATACATCGTTTGATTTCTTGACTGCTGCTTCCAAGGGTGTTGATTGTGAATCAAGTAAAATGAAATCCTTGACAACTTCAATCTTTTCTCCGTTTATCATGATGTTGCTTATTGGTATAGTTGTGAGGATTTTTATTTTCTTTATGTTGACGTATAATCCATACTAAAGGCTATAGTCTTTGCTGTTCATCAGAAAGTGCTTCAAGTCTTCTTGGCTTTCACCAAGCAAGGTTGTGTCATCTACATTTTGCAGGTTGCTAATGAGTCTTCCTCCGATCGTGATGCCAAGTTCTTCTTATATAGTCCAACTTCCGGGATTAAGCCTTAGAAAAAAGACTCTATGCTCTTCTAATTTAAATCTCAAAAAGCTATGGCTGCAGGTAGGTGAAGGGCCAGAGATCACTTTGAGACCTGACATCAGTTGAGCTCAGTCAAAGGTGAAAGCCGAGATTCAAGAATTGTTAAATTACCCCATGGTTGATCTTTTGTTCTTCTAGTCTTCGCTTTACAAACTTCATTGCAATCAGCCTACTTCAAACAATTTGCTTTTTTTTTTAATCAGAACGGTCTCTGTATACGCATATAGAATAACTTCACAAAAAAAAACCTTATGTTTCAATTTCTTTGAGTTTTGATTAATTTTTAAAACAAGGGTTAACATGCATTTCCAAAGCAACGCTGCTTGGGCTCCTGTCCTGCCTCCTCCACTTATTGATCCTGTGACTTTGGGCACATTACCTAACTTCAGTTTCCTCATTTGAAGAAGGAGATAATAAAATTGCTTCGAAGGGTGGTTGTGAAGATTAAGAGAATGAATATACAGACTCACGAATGGAGCCCTGCACAGTGCACTTTGGCTGTCGTTATTTCACTTGTCACGGATTCTCCTGTTAGTTGTGAACTCGTCTGGCGCATAAACGTATGAGAGCTCAGAGGCAGGCGATCAATAAAGGTACGAAACGGCTCAAAAAACAAACACAAAAAACCACGATCGCTACTTTCCAAACTGCAGGCGCTTCTGCAGACGCCGGCGCCCCACGCTGACGTCACCGCCCGGGCACGTCCGCGAGCGCCAGGCGGCTGAGGAGTCACAGGACGCCCGCGCCCTGGGTTCTGGGGAGGGGCCTGCGCGAAGGCGTACCACGAGGCAGCGTGCTCAGCGGAAGCCATAACTGCTGGCTTTCTTGTCGCTGCGGCAGGTCCCGGGCGTCTTCGCAATCCGGCGCGGTCGTGTACCTCGGGCGATGCCCGCTTTTTCGTGAGGCTGGGTAGGAATCCTGGGGATTTGGTGGCGGGCGACTGCAGGCCTCATTATGCCTTCAGCCACGCGGATCCTGTGGGCGAAGGAGAGCGAGGTCGGCGTCCTCAGGCTCCGAGAGGTCCGGCCGGGAACGCCAGCCCGCGCGGCTTTTACCAGCTGGGTCCGGGTGGCCTGTGGCGGCTGCGCTTTCGGAGTCGGCCCGCCGAGCGCTGAGCCCGCGGTGTGCTGGGGAAGGTGATGGCCTGGCCCAGCACGCGCCTCGGTCAGCCCACAACGAGCCCGGCCGCGCGGTTCTCTTCACCACAGGTGAGTCAGGTGGTGGTCCTTGGAACGTGACCAGGTTGGGGAGAGACTCAAAGCTGCAGCCGGGGCGGGGGGCTTATGCCAGCAGGTCGGACCTCACCAGGGCCGTGTAAATGTTATTAACGTGCTTCCTGTGTAGCAGATAGTGGAGGGAAATCTAGAGGTCAAAAATAGTTCCCAACTGCGGTGCCTAAGTGGCAGAGTTTGGATTAGAGCCTAGACTCAACACAGGAGCCCATTCCTTTCCCATCCCATTGTGCCGCCTTCTCACAAGGAACAGAGTGGATTAGGGACGTTTCTTGTGTGGAGGAGACTCGGAGGAGATGGCATGACTAGCCATGTTTCTGAAGGTCTGCCATTTGGGAGAGAAATCAAGTTACGTAGGACAGCACGTGGACGAATAGCTAGAAGAACAGGATCTGCCTCAAGAGGGGCTAGGAGTTCAGGCGTTGCAAGGGTATTTAAGCTAGAGGATCCATTAAGAGGCCCAGAATTGAGCCGACTGGTTTGTCCCCTCTAGGTGGAAGTCGTCACCACGTGGGTAAGTCCCTAGAAGTGGGAGGAGACCTTTGATTCCTCCATAGCAGTTCTTCTGCAAGATGCGTGGATGAGTAATGCTTGGAAGGCCCTAGCTCTGATCGCCCAGAATCTGGGCCCACTTTACCTCTTAACCATTATTTCATGGGGAAATCTTTTTTTTTTCACAATTTTTTATTCCTTTTATTTTACATTTTAAAATATCATAGAGTACATCTTTGTCTAAGTGAAACAACTTACGTGTTTATTTAAAAATTTTTTATTGTGTCACCTGACTACATGTGATCTGGAAAGATCTAGTGTCATTTCTTAACACCTTATGATTTTACAGTTTGTATTGTGTGACCTATTTACAGTAGGTCTGGTATTGCATAGGGTTTCAATGCCTTGAAGGTCCTACTATTAGCAGAAATTTCCGTTCCTTCTCTAGTGGCAGTGTCATTTTTAAGATTGACTATTTTGTGGCAATCTCATTTTTTAAAAATAAATTTTATTGTGCTTCAAGTGAAAGTTTACAAATCAAGTCAGTCTTACACAAAAACCCACATACATCTTACTACACACTCTCAGTTGCTCTCCCCCTAATGAGACAGCCCACTCCCTCCCTCCACTCTCTCTTTTCGTGTCCATTTCACCAGCTTCTAACCGCCCCCCCCCCCACCCTCTCATCTCCCTTCCAGGCAGGAGATGCCAACATGAGTCTCAAGTGTCCACCTGATCCAAGAAGCTCACCCCACCAGCGTCCCTCTCCACCCCATTGTCCAGTCCAATCCCTGTCTGAAGAGTTGGCTTAGGGAATAGTTCCTGTCCTGGGCCAACAGAAGGCCTGGGGGCCATGACCGCCAGGGTCCTTCTAGTCTCAGTCAGACTATTAAGTCTGGTTCATGGGGAAAATATTAAATCTGTTTTATGTACCTATGCCCTCGTATGGATGTGTTGTTGAACTGTAAGATACATATTGAGAAGAATATGGAAAAAAAAGGGTTTTGTTTTTTTTTTAACATATAATTATATGATGGTGTGGATATTTTTGTGGCCATATAAGTTTAGGAAGCTCTACTCTAAAATTACAGTGCTGGTGAGAACGATGTTAAAAGTTCAGCTAGTACTGCCTGATCTATTTAATAAGGCTACCTCTTCCAAAATAAAAGGATCCCTGATGACACAGTGGTTAAAGCACTTGGCTGCTAACTGAAAGGTTGGCAGTTCGAACCCACAGCCCCTCCACAGGAGAAAGGTTTGACAGTCTGCTTCCATAAGGACTTACAGCCTTGGAAAACCCCTATGAGGCAGTTCTACTCCACACTATAGGGTTGCTATGAGTTGGGATTGACTCAGTGGCAATGGATGTCTTCCAAAATGCCTTACCTTAATCCCTTAGTCAGAAAGAATCTTTTCCTCTGAGCTTCTCCGCACTTTATCTGAAGTCCATCATTTCTTAGTTTCAGAGCTGTCTGTGGCCATGGGCTCCTGGGAGAAAGCCCAGACACACCTAATTGAATGCCATGGACTGTTCTCCCCTTTGCTCCCAGTAGGAGCTGGTGCTGAGGAAGAGTGCTGCTATAGACCCTGAATGTCAGGGATTGAGCGACCAGGGTTTGCAAGCCTCCAGCGTGCTTGGGCCTGAAGTGGCCCTGTGCATTCCTACAGTGCTTGCAAGAGCAGTTTTGAAACGGTTTGAGGCCTTGCTCTGCATATCTACAGAGCAAGGTTATAGAAATTTCAGACAGTTGTTTGCTCCTGAAATCTGTGCGCCAGGATTATATATATAGATCTGCTCTGTCTAATGTGGTTACATTGTAATTAAATAAACTTTCAAGTTCAGTTTTCCATTGGTAGTACCCGCACTTCAGGTGCTTGGTAGCCACTTCGCAAATTGTAGAACATGTCTGTCTCAGTGGAAGGTTCTTTTGAACAGTGCTAGTATAAAAGGTGAAGGGAGTCATAGTGAGTGCTTTACAAATTTTATTTTATCATATCCTTCAAACAAAGGCTTTACAGGAGTTGAAAATGGGGCTCTGAGGAGTGGTAAAGCTTAGAGTTGAACCAGCAGCAGGGAGTAATGAGTAGGAAGGAATAACAGGGCTGAGCCCTTGCCCTAAGGGACCGACTGTTCAGGATAACTACAATTAGAAGGCAAACCAAGGAGAAAGGAAAGTTAATTCTGCAGAGAGCTTTACTGAATGCCCAAGGAACTGATGGAGGGTAAAGTCTGTATGTGCTGATCTTATAGGAAGACTTCAGGGAAGAGAGGGGTGCTAAGGTTTGCTGACACCTATTTTGTGCCGAACGTCTTAACCTAGTTCAAAATACTTGAGGCACTGTGAGGTGAATAGTTTTAGCTCCAATATAGATAAGGAGCCCAGGGTTACTCAGCTAGATACTGGGAGATCAGGCGTTGACGTGATGGCAGGCAGGCAAAAGGAGTGGAATCTAGAAGGGGATAGGAAGTTTGGGTTGGAGGGAAACGCCCTCATGTTCTTGCCCTGGAAGGCCCTGTTGGGTAGAATAAGCAATAGACCAAGGTGGGAAGAGGAAGAGTGTGGTCATCCTTGTCCTGGTGGGACAGCTCTGTTCCCTGTGTCCTTGGGCTGGCAGGGCTAGCACCACGTTCACCCTTGAAGGCTGTGGCTTCCAGCTGACTTGGATCACTCTCTCTTCTAAACAGGTGCAGACGTAGCACACTGGGCCTCAGCAGGCCTTCTGTTGGGAGACAAGTCTGTGTGAGTTCATGTTTCTGCACATCTAATGAGTGCCTTTTGTTCCAGACTGTCTTTAAGGGATGTTTGTATTGCAACATGAGAGAGTGTCTTTCTCCAGAACAGAAGGCAGGCACACTTACTGTTCACTGTAGAAGATTTAGGTTTCCTATGCAGGAGCCCTGATGGCACAGAGGTTAAGTGCTTGGTTGTTAACCGAAAGGATGGCGGTTCAGACCCACCCAGTGACTCCACGGAAAAAAGACCTGGTGATCTGTTCCCATAAAGATTACAACCAAGAAAACCCTGTGGGGCAGTTTTGCTCTGTCGCATAGAGTCACCACGAGTTGAAAATAGACTCGGTGGCACCCAACAAGAACTGCTCAACACCTTTCCTATAACACACCCTAATGGAGGTGCAGGTGCCTTCTGACTCCGTTTGTGTCTCCCTAGAGGAATTGGGGTTTGGGAGCTGGTGCAAAAATGCTGATACTCGGGCCACCGCACTTGGCGTGAATAGTCAACCGTCTTTGGCTCTGCCTAAGGTCTTGTGTCTTAAACTAGCATTCGTGAAACTGGCAGGCTAGCTTGTTAGCTTGCAAGTGGGGTCTCAAAGCCTTCACATTCTTGACTGTCACCTCTCCTCAGTGGGCTACAGTCTTTCTCCCTGCCACAGCCCTTGATACCCCTGTATCTGCTCTGTGTTTCAGCAGCACAATCGCAGGATGCCAGAGCTAGACGAGACCTGACAAGTCATCCCTGGAGTGGCTGTCAGGCTGTTACGTCGAATCTATGCTGTGGTGAGTATATGGGAGGGATCTAGCCTAGCAAATCACCTTCTTTCTATTTGTTTCATATATTGTGCATGAGTCCTGTGACCAAAAAAAAAGTTGAGAAACCATTGACGTGTTCTGACCTTCCCACATTGTAAGGTCAGGTGATGCGAGTCCCAGAAAGATTAGTTGTCTTCAAAGTTGTGAGACTATTTTGTGGTTAAATGGCAAAGAAGCCTAGATTAAACCTAACCTACCCTATTTGTGGACAGTTATCTAAGTATCTGGACTCATGGGACCCTGATACTTTGGAAGTTGGTACTTTAAGACCTGTGGGGTCTGTGTGTGATTGCCTTTGTGGCTTCAAATTAGACCTTTGGCCCTTTCGCTGAGAGTCTCAGTGTGGTATATTGGGCTGAAAAGGGCAAGAGCTGCCACTAAGTACTTGATCACAGAAGGTATGGCCAAGAGAAGGTTAAGTCAGAAGTGTCCCTTAATTTTCATTGCAGGCCTCTGAGGTTTTTCTAATTTCCTCACCTTTACAGTGAGAAATTGTGGTCCGCCCACATTTACATATATAGTAAGGGATGGAGCCAGAATTTGACCCCAGCCAAGTCTCCACTTTAGTTATTAATTCTCAGAGCCTCATTTTGCTCCCCTTCTAGAAGGAATCAGGAATTTCTGGTTCTTAGAATGAGGCTGGCAGGTGGAGGGTCCAGCTGAGGCTTGAGGTGTGTAGGGGTAAGGGGTTAAGGGCCTTGTGTACAGTACCGTGCCATTTGCCTTGGGGATGAGGAGCTTGGCTGTGTGTTGGGACCTAGGCCCTCTGACATCTCCTCGGTGAAAAGCGAGGAATATTTAATAGTTTTAAATTTGTGATTCAATTCAGCATCTATATGCTTATTCCTTCTATATCCTAGGTACAAAGATAAAAATAGTAAGATTCTGAAGGGAGTTAACAGTAAAGTCCAAGGTAGTCCCAGGGTGACTTTGTTGCTCATGCCTTTGTATTTGAAACTTTTTTCTATCGCTCCATCTGCAGGGGCCACCAGTTTCAACTGATAAAACCAGGGTGGGGCCATGCTGTGGTGGGCATTTGCCACAGAGCCAAGACTAACCAGCTGAGCTCTGCAGAGAGTAGAGACAGAAAAGGTGCTGTCATCAGGAGCTGTCTCTCGGATCCCGGAACCTGTTCCAGTAACACCGCCATTGGTTTGACAGGATACTGTGTCTCTTGTAACAAACGGTCCCCTACACCAATGTGAGCCAACTTGTGAATGTAACCCACGTACACAGGAACAAATAGCATTTGTATTGTGACCTGATGCCCACCCTATTGAAATAAAAATTTGTGATTTAATATCCTTAGTTTGTGTAATGCAGAGTCTACCAGTGGGTCACAACCACAGCTGTAGCCCATTTAGCTCAATGTTTCTGTGACATTGTTGTCAAGGAATGTCACAGCAGACAAGGCCAAGGCCAGCTGGATACTATGGCCAGTAAAGATACTATGATCCACAACTTCTGTATGATATCACTTAAAGGTGAAAGAAGCTATGGAAACCAAAGACAATCAGTGGTTGCAAGGGGTGGGGGCGGGGGGAGAGCTTATGCTTAGGGGACATTATGTTAATGGTGGTGGGATGATTTGGAAAAGTAGAGGGAGAACGGGTGCACAACTTGAAAAAAATAATGTCACGAATTGTACATGTGGGAATTGTTGAGATGCTATGTTTTCACCACAATAAAATAGATGGCAGTGAACCACTTTTAGATTCCTGCTTAGTGAATAGAAGAGAACTTGTCCCACATGGCAAAAAGCATGACATGTGCCTGAGGAGCCAATGGGGCAAAGCTACCATCTGTGAGACTGAATACCTCTAAGGAGGAACGTGGCAGTGAGGAGCCTTCATTGCCTCACTGGCACTCCTTGGAGGGGTCCAGTGCTGAGAGCCCCTCCTGAGGAGAGGGTCGTGGCTACAAAAGGGGCAGCTAGTTTGAGTTCATGCTAGTCCATTTGTAGACTTGTTTCTGGTGGTGGTTTTGTACATAAAGCACCTCCCTCATGACCTACTGAAAGTAAGCCCTCAGCACCAGAGTTTGTTAACTTATAACAACACAGAACCAGGTGCCCACAGGCATGTGTTGTGCATATCTCCTTGCTGAGGAGTCAATTCTAGACATCTGTGGAGTGGTTTTATACTCTGTAGCTCTACCCTGAGGGTGAGGGGCAGGAAGCCTACCACATCAGAATACCAGATACCAGGAACCCTTGGGAGAGCCTCCTGGAAGATAGAGAAGGGAATAGGAGGTGGCCTCACCAGACCCCTCTGTTCCAAGAGGTCACAAGGATAAGATAGGCTGCAGGTCCAGACTGGCTGCTTGACCTATGTGGGTATAGTATGCGAGATTTCCAGGGCACCTTAACAAATTTGTCATCTTAATCATTTTCAAGTGTACAATGCAGTGGCATTAATCACACAATGTCATGCAGCCATCACCACGATTTGTTTCCAAACTTTCATTTCCCTAAACTATACCCATGAAACAATAACTCCCCATTTCTCCTCTCCCCAGCTCCTCATAACCATTAATCTACCTTCTGTCTCTGCATTTGTCTGTTCTTGGTATTTCATATGCATGAGATCATGCAATAGTTGTCCTTATGTGACTGGCTTATTTCACACAACAATGTTTTCAAGCTTTACCCATGTTGTTGCATGTATTATTAGAACTTCATTCCTCTTTGTGGCAGAATAATATGCCACTGTGTGTACACACCACATTCTGTTTATCCCTTCATCTGGTGATGGACACTTGGGTTGTTTCCACCTTTTGGCTATGGTAATAGTGCAGTGAACACTGCTATAGAAGTATCTGTTTGAGTCCCTGCATTTTAGTCTTTTAGTTATATACTTAAGGGTGGAATTACTGGGTCATAAGGTAATTTTTGAGGAACTGCCAGACCTTTCCACAGCGGTTACACCATTTTACAGCCCCACCAGCGATGCATGAGGGTTCTGGTTACGTTGCGTTATTTCTTATAATAACCATCCTCGTGGGTGTGAAGTGGTATCTCCTTGTGGCTTTGATTTGCATTTCCCTAAATGACTAATGACATTAGTCATAAGTTTTCATGCACTTACTGGCATTTATAGATCATTGGAGAAATGTCTATTCAAGTCATTTTCTCATTTTTTAATTGAGTTGTCTTTTTGTTAAATTGCAGTTCTTTATATATCGTGGATATTATTAAACCTGTATGAGATATGACTCCCAAGTATTTTCTCCCAGTCTATAGGTTGTTTCTTCACTTTCTTATTAAAGTTCTTCATTGTACAAGTTTTTTATTTTGATGAAGCCCAATTTATTTTCTTTTGTTGCTCATGCTTTTGTTGTCCTATCTAAGAATCCATTGTTAAAAACTAGGTCCTGAGGTTTTACCCATATGTTTTGTCCTAAGAATTTTGTGATTTTAGTTCTTACATTTAGGTTATTGATACATTTTGAGTTAATTTTTGTATGTGGTGTGAACTGTGGGTCCAATTTCATATTGTTGCATGCAGAAATCCAGTTGTCCAGCACCATTTATTGAAGAGACTATTTTTTCCCTGTTGAATGGACTTGGGTGTGGTAAAGGACCTATTTTTACCCCCAAGTGAGGTGACCTTGGCCCTTGGCCCTAGAGAAATAACCTTTGGAGTAATTAGGGTACCTTGGTCTGGGACTTCCGGGTCACACCTGAGGATTTGTGCTGGCAAGTTAAGGCTGGCCAGACCAGAAGACTCAACTGAGGCGGGTATCAACCACCCTCAGGAGGCGTGATTTAACCTATTGTGCAGGACTGGCAAATAAATGCCCTAGACACAGAGGCTCAGAGGGCTTCCTGGTTGAGAAAAGTCTGCTCTCAGGAGGTTATTGTGTCCCTTGGGACGTGAAGGCTCTGCGTTGGGGACCTCCCCAGACCTTGCCCTCTTTGCCTGTTTGTATCCTTTTTTGGCTATAATAAATCTGTAGTTGTTCCAGCAAATTATCAAACCCAAAGGGGTAATAGGAGCAGTTAGGTCACAAAATAAGGGTGTCATGTGGACTCCCAAGCTTTCAACTGGCATCCTGAATTGGTGGCCAGCAGGTTGGAAGGTTAGGGACTTTCCAAACTTGCTGCTGGCATCTGCCTATTTGACCGTCTGAAGGACTCTGTCCTTTCAGTTTGTGAGTTCTGACCTAGCTCCCGGCTAGGGTGTCAGAGGGAGAGTGCCGTGGAGGCAGTTGGGGAAGAGGATGGAGAAGTAGGAGTGTGAGGACTGGATTAATCTTTGCATTTTGGGGGCTTTTGCACCCTTACTGTGCAACTTGGCACCTTTGTCGAAAATCAGTGCATAGGTTTATTTCTGGACTCTCAATTCTATTCCATTGGTCTATAATGTCTGTCCTTATGTCAATACTACACTGTTTTGGCTACTGTAGTTTTATACTACGTTTTGAAATAAGGACTTGTAGGTTCTCTTCGTTCATTTAAGGAGTCCTGGTGGTGCAGTGTTTAAAGCGCTTGGCTGCTAGCTTAAAGGTCAGTGGCTCAAACCCACCAACTGCCCCAAGGGAGGAAGATGTGGCAGTCTGCTTCCATTAAGATTTACAACCTTAGAAACCCTATGGGACACAGATTTGAATTTCATAGACTTTTCACTCTGTCCTACTGAGTTGCTATGAGTAGGAAGCAATCAACAGCAGTGGGTTTGGGTTTTTTTGGTTTGGTTCTTTTTCAAGATAGTTTTGGCTATTTTAGGGAAAAAAAAAATTTTTTTTTATTTTTTTTGAAATTCCATGTAAATTTGAGGATCAGCTTTTCCATTTCTGCAAAACAGGTGTTGGAACTTTGATAGGGATTGTGTTGAATCTATAGATCGCTTTGGGTAGTATTGACATCTTAACTACATTAACTCTTCTATGAACACAGGCTGTCTTTCCATATATTTAGGTCTTTAATATCTTTCTAAAGAAGAAATTTGAAATGTGAATTCCCAGGTTGGTACAATTGCGTAGGGAGCAGAGAAACACAGGAATGATTTTATGGGACTAGGGGTTTGCTGACAAGGTCAGTAGCCAGGGTCCAGTTATGGCCTATACCTTGCTGTGAGAGGAACCATGAATAACCAGGCCTGGGATTTGATGGCTGGCATTAAGGAGGGTGAGGGAAAGGGGACAAGCATCTGGTGCAGAAGGGGGCCAGGCAGAAAGAGGCATCTTGAAATAGATTTAGGTTAGATGCTGAGAGTAAAACTGCCCTCTGGGTGAGCTCATCTGGATAGCAGCCCCTCCCTGCTGTATTTCTATCTGGTGGTACCCTCTACCTTCTTTCACTGGCCTGTGTATTCCACTGCGTTCACTGTACCCCTACTTGTCACACTCTCCAAGGGGTGTCCTGAGTGCGAGCCCCAAGACAAGGACTGCCCACCCTTTTCCTGGGGTCTAAGTAAAAAAAAAAAACACTGCTGTCAAGTCAATTCTGACTCATAGCGACCCTATAGGACAGAGTAGAACCGCCCCATACGGTTTCCAAGGAGCAGCTGGTGGATTCAAACTGCCAACTCTTTGATAATCAGCCGAGCTCTTAACCACTGTGCCACCAGGGCTCCGGGGTCTAAATAAGAGCCTCTGAATTCAGTGCTGAAAGGACCATAGAGATCAATAAAAAAAAACTAGTGCCATCAATATAGACCCAAAAAGGGAAGGCAGCTTCCCTTGGTATGATGTGGTTAAGTGTGGTATTTGGAACAAAGACCTAGGTTTGAATCCAGTGCTTACTAGCTAAGCAGACTTGGGCAAAGTACCTAATCTCAGTTTCAATATTGGTAAAATGAGAATAATAATAACTCCTACATGAAGTTATGGGAATTAAGTGAAGCAGTACATGGCAAGTCATTGTACACGCTGTTAGGTTTGTACGAACTATTATGCTCAAGGTCACACACCAACCAGTGTCTAAAGCAGAGGCTGGCAAACTCCCACCCGTAGACCATATTGATTAGCTAAGAATGGTTTGACATTTTTAAGTGGTTGAAAAAAAAAAAGAATACTTTGTGACATGTGAAAAGTCTATGAAATCCAAATCTGTGTCCATAAGGTTTTATAAGAAAACAGCCTTGCCCATTCCTTTGAAGCATTCCTGTAAACCATCTGGGGGTTTTGCCCTGCTTTATTCCCTGAGGAAACTACCCACCCACTGTCATCGAGTTAATTCTGACTCATAGCGACCCTACAGGACACTGAAACCACGCAAAAAGGGTGAGGAGCTGGGGCGAGGTCAGGCTGAGAATCCCCAGTCATCTGAGCTTTGGGAACCCCTTCAAAAGCACCTTTCGGAGGTGGGGGTGGGAAGCGGGTGTGCCTTGTCCACTTGTCAGGGCTCGGAAGGATGAAACTTGATCCGAATTTGCCCAAGAGGAACCCCTGGCACAGGGTAGGACCCTGTATCTAAATGCCCAATCTGAGAGTCATTCCTGGCTGTTTCTCTTATCGCTGATGGTGTTCAGTGAGGTTTTAGTAGGTACTTAGGAAACCCTGGTGGCGTAGTGGTTAAGTGCTATGGCTGCTAACCAAGAGGTTGGCAGTCCGAATCCACCAGGAGCTCCTTGGAAACTCTATGGGGCAGCTCTACTCTGTCGTATGGGGTTGCTATGAGTTGGAATCGACTCGACGGCAGTGGGTTTTTACATAAGCATCTTTAAATTTTATTAGGTGTGTCTTCGTTTTAAGGTATTTGCGGAAAAAATAACTTGCATATCAATTATTTTTCAAAGGTAAGTTTAAAAAATGAGTTGGTTTAATTGTCAAACTGGTGTGATTGTGACCAAAATCTCAAAGGGACTCATGAAAGGGCTAGGGGAGAGCCTGCCCAGTGGTGAGAGGAGCAGCGCCGTCTGTGGTCAAGCCTGGTGGCCAGTCCCACCTCTCTCTAGGTGTGCTACCTTGGGCTGATTTCTTGGGCAAATTCTGTGGTCCCTGTGGGCCTCAGCAACCTCATCCACAAGGTGAGAGTAACAACACATGCGTCTGAGAACGGTGAGCATTAAGGTGAGACTCCTGGGAGTGCCCCACACTCCGCCTGGTCCCTGGTGATGAAGCAGAACTGATGGATGGCTGAATCAATAAGAGGGTGGCAAGATGCAGTCAGACAACGCTGCTAGCCACCCCCGCCCCCCACCCCGGCCCCTGACTTGTGGAAAAGAGGATCCCAGAGGCCCGGGCTGGCTGTCTGGGTGGCATGGTGTCAAATGGACACTCGGGTCACTGGTGTGGGAAATTGCAGCATGGCAGATTGAGAGCATCGACCCCTTCAGAGGGTTGGCCATGAAGCTGCTTTTGTCATGGGGATCCCAGTGAGGCCTGCTGCATCACCCCAAATCAATCAAATCTGAGGAGGGCACCTGGATATCAACTTTTTTTCATTTTTTAAAATTAAGGTACAATTTACATAGAGTAACATTCACCTGGGTGCTCAGTTCAGTGCATTCTGCCACAGCTGTGTGAACACTACCACAATCAAGACATTTTTTTAAGAAGCTGCAGGTGATTCTAATGGGCTGCCAGGGTTAGACCCACTGAGTCCTGTCCACTCTTGGGATGGGGCCAGTGGACTAGAGAAACCTCTTATGGACAGGAGCTTGCAGAGCAGCAGAAGACCATGTGGGGAGGACCCAAGCATCCGGCTCCTCAGCCTTGGCGTGCAAATGGGTCAGACCGTTAGGCACACCCTCCTTCTTGGGCGGGAACCAGGAAGCAGGGGTCAGAGCACCTCGGGTTGGGGAAGGAGTAAGAAGTGGGGCGGGGAGCCCCTCCTGAGGGCCAGAACCCACTTCCTGTTTCACACCCTGCTGGGGAGGCACAGAGTGGGGACAGGGAACCAGAAGGCAGAGCTGGGCCTCTCCTGCCAGACTGGCCCCTATAGATCAGAGCCACCTGGTTTGGGTGCTCCTGCTGGAAGGATGGAGGACGATAAGGGCCCTGAGTACGGCAAGCCTGATTTTGTGCTTTTGGACCAGGTGACCATGGAGGACTTCATGGAGAACCTGAAGCTCAGGTAGACCCAGCCCGGGGTGGGTTCCCCACTCCTTATTCCTTACCCAGGGCCAGGGGGAAGAGGAGGAGGCACTGGTGTCCTCAGTGGGTGAGAGGGTGGGGTAGCGGCCACACACCCCCAGCCTGCTCCAGGCTGGACCTGACTCTTCAAGCCTGCCCACAGAGTTTCCTGAGATATCCATGGGGTAGGCAGATGAGGAGGACATTTTACGGATGGGGGAGAGCAACTGCCGTTATCATAGCTAGTCAGGACTGGACAAGGCTCCACCTCAGGTTCCCTCCCCACCCCCAGTGCAGCTAACTTCATCCTCTCCCCAGACTTTGAATTAACAAGCAGAGGATACCACCCAGGCACACCAGATGCCTTTCACCTTTCTGCCGGCAAGTGCTCTCCTGCCCAGCAGGCCCTGCTCTAGGCAGGCACCAGGCACTCCAACAGGGGTCCAGGAAGCTCCCCCATGTCCGAGACTGCTGCTCTCCTTCCAGCGCCCTCCCCTTCACCACCCAGACCTGATAGCATCCTAGCTTCATCTCAAGAGCGGTCAAAAGGGTTGAGGTGACTGCTCTCAGGGAGGATGTGCAGAGCAGAGGAAGGAGCCAGCTAGCAGCACCTAGAAGTGACATTTTTGAGGTAGTTTGGAAGGATGAGTAGGAGTTTGCCAGAGGGTGGAGGCAGGGCAGGCAGAAGCATGGGCTGAAGCAGGGCGAGGTGAGACAGTGTGTGTACCAGGACCTGAGCAAGGCCGGGTCACAGGGACAGGGAGGAAGGTGGACAGGAAAGACATCTTTACTTGACCTCTGTTTTGTGTCAGGCATGAGCTAAGCACTTTGTATGCATGATTTCATTTACTTCTTATAAAGACTGGTTTACAAGACAATGATGAGAAAATGACTTGTGAACAGCAGGTCTCTGCACATAGAGGAGACAGGACCCCAGATCCCAAGGGAACTAAGTCTAGGAGCCATTGGGCCACTCATCTCCCTAGGGCAGGAAGGTTTCCAAGAGAAAGCTGTAGACAGAACTAACACAAGGCACCTCACTGGGCCCTGTTTGTGAAGAGAAGTTTGAGAATGGTGTGTGAGTTGGTGGGGGAGGCGGGGATACTGAGCAGGTGCCAGAGAACTGAGGGCCATTGCCTGGTCTCCTCTCTGGGCCCTACCCGCAGACTCACGTCATCTGGGTGGGGCTGGCCTGGGTTTCCCTCACCCTCTCAGCCTCTCCTTCAAGACAGGAAACAGCCTGAGGCGTACCCCCCCACACCCACCTCCTTTCTTCTTGGGGCACTGGGTTGATCCCCACTTACCCTCATCTCTCTCCCCTCTGCATTTCCGAGAGTCTGCCCCAGGAGAGCCAGATGGAGACTAGCTGTCGGCTTCAGCTCTGTCTGCCACGCGAGCTAGTTCCCTCTCTGGGTAGTTCCCTTCTTCATAAAATGGGTGGTCAGATTCCTGTCTGCCCAGGGGCCCTGACTCAGCTCATCAACAAGGTTTTCCTGGGCTCCCCCTTCCCTCCCAGCACCCCACTCCTCCACACAGCTGTCTCCAGGATCCTGATGCTGTGGGGGCATGGTGCCTCTGCCCATGCAGGCAAATATTGTAGGACCTAGCCTTGGAATGGGGATGCAGGCAAGAGACCTACTAGCCCCCTGTGGGCCTCGTGAGCTCTGAGGACTGACCCTGCCCTGTCCCCAGGTTTGAGAAGGGCCGCATCTACACCTACATCGGCGAGGTACTAGTGTCTGTGAACCCTTACCAAGAGCTGCCACTATACGGACCCGAGGCCATCACCCAGTACCAGGGCCGTGAGCTCTACGAGCGGCCACCCCACCTCTATGCTGTGGCCAATGCTGCCTACAAGGCCATGAAGCGCCGGTCTCGGGACACCTGCATCGTCATCTCAGGTCAGATGGACACAAACCCAGACCCGGCCTGGCTCACTGAGACTCAGTGTCCTCATTTGTAAAAGATGGGGTGGGGAGGGGGTGGTGGGACTCCTGTAATGCCAGTCCTAGGGTGCTGAGTGATGGGGCAGAAAGCTGACCTAAGAAACAACTGCTGGTGGACCCACCCAGGTGATAGCGGCCTCACTGATTCTCCCATCTTTCCACCCACCTGCTGGCAGGGGAGAGTGGGGCAGGGAAGACAGAAGCTAGCAAGCACATCATGCAGTACATCGCGGCTGTCACCAACCCCAGCCAGAGGGCCGAGGTGGAGAGGTGAGGAGCAGGAGGAGGATCGGGCAAGCTGGGGAGGGCTTGGGTCTTGTACAGGAGACCTGGAACCTCGGATTGGGGAGCAAGAGACCAGAGCTTGAGCCCCACTCAGCCAATGATCCCTTCTTAACATGAGGCCAATGCAGATGTCCCTTGAGAAAATGCTGGGGTAAGATATGGCTGGGCCGCAACCAAGGGGAATGAGACACAGAAGGGGCAGCACCCTGCTGCATCCAAGGGGCAGCAAGACAAAGGATGTAGACAGAGAAGGGTGAGGAAACAGCGGAAAGGTGGCTTGCAGAGCAGTGGCATTAGTGGAACTGAACAAAGACTGGAGAAGCTGGCCAGGTCCCAGCCATGAGGACAAGAACACTAGGCAGGGCATCTGGACTGGGACAGGGTTTCCCTGCAGCTCCCAGCTGAGACGGCTTGCAAAAGCCGCTTCCTGTGTTGGTCGAGCACCACAGTCTCTTCCTGTTTGGGGGGGGGAGGGAAGGGGGGGAGGCAAGTCCAGGGTGGAGCAGACGTAGCCAATACTGCTGTGCCTCTGCAACTGGAAGTCAATGGCAAGTGGGCCAGGTGATGATGGACAGGTGCGGATGGAAAGGGCAAGGAGGTCACCATAAGAAAAAAGGATCCAGCATTTATGGAACACTGTTTAGGAGCAAAGCTCTTTGTAAACAGTCTCTCAGCAGTACAGACTGCCCAGTACCAGCATATAAAACTCAATTTTACAGCATCTAGAAGTGAGGTGACCAAAGGAGCAGTGCTGGAATGCAAACCCAGGCTCTAGGGTTCCCTTTAAGCAAGCTGTCTTCCAACCCAACCCTGAGACTTCAGGATTTTTGTGGGGAAGATTTGGAGGGGCAAACACTGGTCTAGGGATACTACTATTCCCCTGAAGGAGGACTTTACAGTATAGTCCCTGTACCCACGGTCCTGGCAACACAGCCCCCTTTTGCCCCCATGAAGGGTCAAAGATGTGCTGCTCAATTCCACCTGCGTGCTGGAGGCCTTTGGCAATGCTCGCACCAATCGCAACCACAACTCCAGCCGCTTCGGCAAATACATGGACATCAATTTTGACTTCAAGGGAGACCCCATTGGGGGTCACATCCACAGCTACTTGCTGGAAAAGGTGGGCCTGGCTGTTGCAGACCCTGGGCAGGTGGACTGGGAAGGCCCTGTGCCCCCCCTCGGCCCCTAAAAGGGGACCCTGACAGGTGCTGCGTGGGCCATACATGGGTACTGGGAGGGCCAGCTAGGGGCTGGAAAGGTACTGTCTCTTGCCTTTGGAGGGTCAGAGGGTCGGGCAGCCTCTATGACCCAGGCCGGGCTACTGCCTTCTCTGGGCCTCAGGATCTCCACCGCCCCGCCTGGCATGGAGATATGGCACAGGGGTGGAGGTGGGGTGGAGGAGGTGGGAGGGGTGTCAGATCCCCTTGCATTGCGCTGCAACTGAGGGGCGCTCATTTAAAGCGGTCCCGTTGAGTGGGCTCTAAAGGCACGGATTCCAGCTTTTCTTCTTTTCCTCAGTCCCGGGTCCTCAAGCAGCACGTGGGCGAGAGGAACTTCCATTCGTTCTACCAGGTGAGGGCGGGTAGGGGAGGCGAAGATGCACCGCTGAGGCAGTGGGGGCGGTCCTCTGTTCCCCCCGCCTGCCCTGCCCTGCCCCGCCCCACCCGTCGCCCCGCCCTGCTCCGCTCAAGCCCCGCCCCACACCCGGGGCTGTGGTTCTCTGAGACTCAGCTAGGTAGCTTTCCGGGAGCGTACTTTGCAGCACAGTTGTTCCACGGCCCGCCTTGATGCGTGTTCCCGTGGCACCGACTCACTAGCAACGTGCATCTTCACTCCAAAGACAGTCCCACGCGTGGTGGAAGGCCAGGGGTGCGTGCAGAGAGCCTGTGGATGCGGGTCGGCCTGCTGACCTTGCCCTGCAGCGCCGCCCCCCGGATACCTGCATCCAAACCTCTTCATTCATTCCCAGCCCTAGGCGTACCGCAATGAGGATAACGCAAACTCCCTGCCCCAGTCCGCGGTCTAGCAGGGGAAGTGCCGGAAAGCCGCAGGCGAATACATAAATAATTATAAAGCCTGCAAGAAGGTATAAGAAGCACCGTAGTGGAGTCGGACAGCAACAGTAGGGGGTGGAGAGGGGTGGTCTCCAAGAAGATGGGTTTGGAGCCAGACGCAGGTAGCTGCAGAGGAGCGATAGAGCCCGAGCTCTGAGCCACACTGGACGCTGCGAGCACTTGACCTTCGCTCTGAGCGAGAGACGCAGAGGACGAGCCGATCTGAGTTATGCTTAAAAGGACCACTCCCGAGTAGAGGAGGAACTGTAGGGCGACAAGGGCGGGGCAGGAACTCCAGGGACGGATCTGGGACCAGGGGCCAGGGTGAGAGAGGCAGAAGTCATGAGCATTCGGAGTCTGGGGCGGTGGAGCGGAATTAAAGCTTTTACTTTTTATATAAAACTTTTTACTATACAAAATGTTACATATACAGAAAAGTGGAAATAGTACATGTGCACCCATATACCCTCTATGCAGGGCCACCGTTGTTATGTTTGCCACGTTGGCTTCAGTTATCTCTGTATATACCCATTGTTGTTGCTGCTGTTGAGCCATTGGGAAGTTGCAAACATTGTAACTTAAGCCCGAAACCCTTCAGTGTTTATCTCCCGAGATCTTTTCCATAAACCCTGGTGGCATAGTGGTTAAGTGCTACTGTTGCTAACCAAAAGTGTCAGCAGTTTGAATCCAGTAGGTGCTTCCTGAAAACTCTGTGGGGAAGTTCTGCTCTGTCCTGTAGGGTTGCTATGAGTCCGGATCAACTCCACGGCAGTGGTTTTGTTTTGGTTTTTTTTTTTCCCATAAACAGAATATCATTATCACACTGAAGAAAATTCACAGTAATTACATAGTTTTATTTAATATCTAATATCCAGTCCATGTTTCAATTTCCTCAGTTCTCCCAAGAATGCCTTTTACCGTTATTTTGAATCTGGATATATATTTATGGTAACGCCAACAGCATTTTCCAATGCACTGGTTAAGAGGTGTGCTGCTCAGCTACAAGACCAGGCGGCCGCATGCCCAGACTACTGCAGCACCCTCGCGGGTCTCCCTGCTCCCATGCTCTGATTCTGCCTCCAGTGACACCTCCCTCCGGAAGAGAAAACACCCATGTATCTAGTCATCTCACTCCCCTCCTTGAAATTCCCGATACTCCTCGGTGCCCTCGGGGAGAGTCCTCCTAGCTATGAGCGCACTCTGCTCCTTTGCGGTCGGACACTGAGACTCTGTGGTCCTAACTGCAGTGTGAGCACCCTGAGAACAGAGGCTGAGTCTGGAGACACCAGGTGTCTGCCGGGTCGATGGTGGAGTGAACGAGAGCAGCTTGCCCACTTCTGTTTTTGCGTCTCTGTGTGTGTGCGGGCCCCCAGTAACCGGAGGCCTGACCGAGCCCCCAGTAACCGGAGGCCTGACCGAGCCCCCAGTAACCGGGGGCCTGACCGAGCCCCCAGTAACCGGGGGCCTGACCGAGCCCCCAGTAACCGGGGGCCTGACTGAGGGGCCTCTGTTTCCTTTAGATGCTGCGGGGGAGCGAGGAGGAGTTGCTGCGAGACCTGCACTTGCAGAGAAACCCTGCACTGTACGCCTTCACCCGCCAGGGAGCAGGGCTCAATGTAAGTGGGGGCGCAGCCTCACGCCAGCACTGGGCACCAAGGGCTCAGTCCGGGCATGGACCTGGCTCCGTGTGTGTGTGTGTGTGTGTGCATGAGCACGCACTCAGTGGCGCCCTGGGCCCAGACCGGCGCTATGGTGAAGGGAGCATGGTGTGCTCAGTATGACCCTGGGCAGTGGACACGAGACACTGGGGGTGTGCTGAGCTCACTATGGCACTGGTTGGTGGAAACAGGGCTCAGTGTGGCCCTGCAGTGGTGAACACTTTCTTCCCCAGGCCTTGGACAGTGATGAGAGGAGCCACCAGGCGGTGACCCAGGCCATGAGAGTGATTGGCTTCAGTCCTGAGGAGGTGGCATCTGTTCACCGGATCCTAGCCGCCATATTGCACCTGGTGAGTCTGAGTGGGCCTTGAGATTGCCACCTCCCACCTGGAGTACCTGACTGGGAGCCGCTCAGAGAGAGGAAGGGACTGGCCTGGGATTCCCAGAGATGTCGCCAAGCTTCCCTCCCTCACTGAGCTCAGTTGCCCATCTGGAGTCTCCCTTGAAGCTGGGCCCTGAGCTCAGGTTCTGCACCCTAGAACCCGAACCAGGTCAGGCTTGTGCCCGCTCGGTCAAGCCTAATAGATAACCCTTTCATAAGATGGAGGTGTGGCCTGGGGATGGTCATAGCTGCAGCATCTTGCAGACCCGCCTCAGTTCTGTCCATTACGTGCTGGGTGGCTTCTTTGGGTGGGTTATTTGGCTCCTCTGAGTCCCAGTTCTCTCAGAGACAGACTTCCTCCAGCAGCTGGGGGAATCAATGTGGCCATTCCTGTAATGTTTCTGGCACAAAGCCTTGTGAATGCTCTGATGGGTCCTCTGTGTGCCCCCTCTCGACCCCCCCATTTCTGATTGTGCCTGTGGTTCACTGCAACCAGTTGACCACTCTGGTCTGAGCAGAAGCCATGGCTCCACCCCTTCCATCTCTCTTGCCTTCTCTTCCTCTCCCACCCAGAAGGGTGCAGGTTCCATTGGCCTGTACTCTGTTTATGGTTCTCCCATTACTAGGGAAACATTGAATTTGTGGAGACAAAGGAGGAGGGGCCAGAGAAGGAGGGCCTAGTTGTGGCTGAGGAGGTGCTGGTGGACTATGTGGCTGAACTGACGGCTACACCCCGGGACCAGGTGCTCCGCTCTCTGCTGGCCCGCACAGTGGCCTCGGGGGGCAGGGAGCTCATTGAGAAGGCCCACTCCACAGCTGAGGCCTGCTATGCCCGGGATGCCTGTGCCAAGGTACATGGGGGCAGGAGGTAGGAGGGGAGCTCCAGGGGCCTTCCTGGAGGGGCAAGGCGAGAGGGGCAAGCAGCAGCCTCCCCTACTCCCCCCAGGCAGTATACCAGCGGCTCTTTGAGTGGATTGTGAACAAGATTAACAGTGTCATGGAAGCCCGAGGCCGGGACCCTCGGCGTGATGGCAAGGACACAGTCATCGGCGTACTGGACATCTATGGCTTCGAGGTGTTCCCTGTCAACAGGTGGCTCAGCCAACCACATCCCAGCTCTAACCCCAAATCCTCATGGCTTCGAGCCTCCTCTTCTGCCTTGGTCCTGGGGGAGCTTGGCTGGGAAGCAGGGTGTCTGGCTTCTCCCCTGGTGGGTCCCTGGGCTAAGAGCTATTGCCCTCTCTATGCCTGTCTCTGCAGTACCACTGACCAGTGATGCTCTGTGCCTTCTTCTTGATGGTGGGGGTGCTGCAGAAAGCCCAGGACAGCTAGGTTTCAGGGCCCTCTTCCCCCACAGGCCTTCAGATCCACTTCAGAGCAAGCGCTAGAGGCAGGATGAGGCCCAGTAGGGGTCTCAGCACCAGACCCCTCAGACAGCTGCAGGGAGGTGTTTGGGGAAGGCAGTCCATCCAGCAGTAAAAGCCCCCTGGCAGGATTGAAGGGGGGTCTCTGAAAGCCCCACCTCATCCCCAGCTTTGAGCAGTTCTGCATCAACTACTGCAACGAGAAGCTCCAGCAGCTGTTCATCCAGCTCATCCTGAAGCAGGAGCAGGAGGAGTACCAGCGCGAGGGCATCACCTGGCAGAGTGTGAGTTCACTGGGGCGCGGCCTGCCCACCAGACACAGGGCTGTCTGCCTGCTTTCAGCCTTGGAGGGTAGAGTGCAGCACACAGGGTAGAGGGCATAGATGGAGGGCCATGCCATGAGGAGCAAGGAGGGAGTTTGCAGAAGGCCCACAGGAAGCCTCCCTGTGGTCAGCAGCCTGTGGGCTGGTTCTTGCTGGCCCAGCAGGGAGTGAGCACTGTGTCAGGCGCACAGTGGTGTGGGTGTCGCTGGAGCAGAGAGCAGCTGGAGAGATCAGCGGAGAGAGGCTGACCTCACTGAGGCTCTCCCCTGCTTGCCTACGGTCCCCAGATCGACTACTTCAACAATGCAGCCATCGTGGAGCTAGTGGAGCGCCCCCCCCGGGGCATCCTGGCAGTGCTGGATGAGGCCTGCAGCTCCGCGGGCTCCGTCACTGACCGGATCTTCCTGCAGACCCTGGACACCCACCATAGGCACCACGCACACTATTCCAGCCGCCAGGTGCCCCCCTACCTCCTGGCTACCCCTCTGATTACCCCCCACTTGTCCCAGACTGAATGCAGCGTCTGGGGTGGGCATGCAGACGCCATGCTGTCTGAGTCTTGATGGGGCCTGGTGGGTCGCTGTGGCAGCCTCTTGTGGCTCCCCCACACTCCTCCCACATCTTCTGTGCTTAACCTTAGGCCTGTCCCCACAGCTTTGCCCCACAGACAAGAGCATGGAGTTTGGCCGGGACTTCCGAATAAAGCACTATGCGGGGAATGTCACGTAAGGGCATCAACCCCGCCTCAGTCCCTGAGCCCCGCCATGGGTATCCATTCCTCTGTGTCATGAGGCAGAAGTGCCCCAGGGAAAGGGAAGTGAAATGCAACTTAATTGCCCCTTCTCTTCCCCTGTTTATCTTTTAAGAAACTGAAAACATACCCTTCCCCAGATTTGCAAGTTAACATGAAACCGGGTTTCTAAGATGCGGGTTCTCAGCCCTGGCTGCACAATACATAGAATCTTCTGGGAGCTTCTAAAAAATGCCCAAGTCTGGGACCCACCCAGATGAATGAAATCTGCTTCTGTGTGTGTTGCGGGGACAGCCAGGGCTGGGAGCTAGTGCTCCACTCCTGGGAGCAGCTTACCAAACTAATGCACTTTGGAGCCATCCTGCTAAATGAGGCCAGTGGGGAGAATGGGAGGCAGGTGAGAGGAAGGAGATGGGTCATTGCTCCAGGTAGCCCATAGCCAGCCTGCCTGCCTGTCCAGCCTGTCTCATGCTGTACCCACTGAGCCTGGCCAGGCAGTCGACTCCTTCCTTCCCTCACCGACCCTGGCACCTGCAGGTACTCTGTGGAGGGCTTCATTGACAAGAACCGAGATTTCCTCTTCCAGGACTTTAAGCGGCTGCTGTACAACAGGTGAGTGTGGGCGACCAAGGGAGAGCATTCATGGACTCACAGGGGCTTCCAAGACTGTGGGGTCTGCCTCTTCCATTTCATGGCTGGAGAGATGGGCTGAAAGCTCAGGCTGTACAGTACATGAATGGCAGGGTAGGGGAGGTGGCTGCTCCCCTGGAGGAGCTGGCACTCAGCTTGTGTCTGCAGCACGGACCCCACCCTGCGGGCCATGTGGCCAGATGGACAGCAGGACATCACAGAGGTGACAAAGCGCCCCCTGACGGCTGGCACACTCTTCAAGAGCTCCATGGTAGCCCTGGTGGAAAACCTGGCTTCCAAGGTATGGACACCTAGCTTCATCCCAGATCCTTCTCTCTGAGGCTCCCGCTGCCCCTGCACAGACTGAGCCTTTCATCCCACTCTGGGTAGAGGGTACCCCCTGCACAGGTCCTGCTGTCCAGGCTCGGGGCCAGCCTGGACTCCATGTCATTCACCTTGTAAGGAGTAGAGAACAGAGTTCGCATTGGAACCCTGGCCTTCCCTGGCCCCATTGCCTCTCGGCTGGGGCAGGGCTGAAGAAGACCGTGTTCTGAGTCAGGTTGCCCCAGCCCAGCACCTGCCAAGAGCCACCAAGGGCAGCAAACTGGCATAAACTTCCTTTGGGAGCTTCATGCCCAAAGCCAGAGTTTGGGTGGGGGCAGGCCTCATGGCAGGGCTGAGTTAGACAGCAGAGAAGCCATCCTGACTCCTTGGGCCTCTCTGTGAGACAGGGTAGGGCTGGTCGTGGAGATGCCACCCCTTTACCCTGCTCAAGGCCCCTTCTGTCCGCTGGCTACCCCTTCAGTGGCCTTGTTCTGCCCATGATCTCCCTTGCCCCCAGCTGCCCTCCTGACCTCAGCCCTTTTGCCCTCCACCCTTACCCACCCCTGCGTAAGCTGAGCTCCTCCCCGCATTGGTGAGGCTCCTCTCCACCATACTGGGGCTGCCTGAGTTCCCAGCTTGGCAGCCTCAGGCTGCGAAATTAGCTCCTATCCTGCCCCATGGGGGCTGTGGTGGGGCAGGGTAGGGCAAGAGCTGGATGCTCTTCTTTGAGTTTTGCATTGAGTTCCCTCTGCCCCTGGCCATGTCTTGCAGGAGCCTTACTACGTGCGCTGCATCAAGCCCAATGAGGAAAAGGTGGCTGGGAGGCTGGATGAGGGCCACTGCCGCCACCAAGTTGCATACCTCGGGCTGCTGGAGAATGTGAGGGTCCGCAGGGCCGGCTTTGCGTCCCGCCAGCCCTACCCCCGATTCCTGCTCAGGTACTAGGCCTCCCCGCCATGCCTGCTCCATTCCCTGGCCTCTTCTGAATGTGTGGAGGCCCCAGGCCCTAGGCGCCCTGATCTCACCTCCAAGGGCCATGCTCCCTGTGGAAGCTGAGAGATAGGCCTGGATGGTCTCCAGTGCAGCACTTCTCAGATTCAGCACAGGCTGCTGACCTCAGATACTAGCGATGTTTACCAGAGAAGTGTGCAGACAGAAGTCTCCAGGCCCTCCCTCTTGAGGGCCTGGCCTCTCACTGCCCCTTGTCCATATGGTGACAGGTACAAGATGACCTGTGAATACACTTGGCCCAACCACCTGCTGGGCTCGGACAGGGCAGCTGTGAGCGCCCTCCTAGAGCAGCATGGGCTGCAGGGGGACGTGGCCTTTGGCCATAGCAAGCTGTTCATCCGCTCACCCCAAACCCTGGTCACGCTGGAGCAGAGCCGGGCCCGCCTCATCCCCATCATTGTGCTCCTGCTGCAGAAGGTGAGGGCGGCAGGACGTGGGCTACCAGGGGCAGGGAGATACTGTAGTCATCCCTGTGGTTGCAAGAGACAGAACCATAGCTCCAACCGACTTAGGCAAAAGTATGGGTACAGTTCAGGTGACTACAAAATCCTGTTGGCCACCGACCTCGGTTACTCAAAACAAAGTTTCAGGAATCTAGCTTGCTTTCCTTCTTCTCCCTCCCTCCCTTCCTCCTTTCTTTCATTCCTTCCCATGCTTAGGGAAAAGTATGGATAATAGTGTACAGAGCCCTCATCCCCAGCTTTGCCAGCAATGACACTGGCCAGCGTGATTTGCATACACACCTGTACCTGTGATTTTTAAGCAAATCATCTCATCTACAATGTATACTTCCAAAGGATAGGGTTCTTCCTTCTCTCCGCGTAACTTTTTATTTTGGAAAATTTCAAACCTAGAGAAAAGTTGAAAGAATAGCATGGTGTATACGCATGTACCATGCGGCTGGATTCCTGTAATTGCGAATTTTTTCCCTTACACACACCCATATGTACAGATTGATGTTTTTTTCTGAACCATATAAAGTAAGTTGCAGATATCAAGACAACCCTAAGTACTTGAGCAGACATAAGCTCAGAACAAGGACAACATCCATCCTAACCACAACAGCATTAGCACATTCAAGACATTTAGCACCAATAAAAGAATAGTCTATGTATCTGAATATATAATATGTAGGCCATATTCGGAAACCCTGGTGGCGTAGTGGTTAAGTGCTATGGCTGTTAACCAAGAGGTCAGCAGTTTGAATCCTCCAGGCACTCCTTGGAAACTCTATGGGGCAGTTCTACTCTGTCCAATAGGGTCACTATGAGTCGCAATCGACTTGACGGCAGTGGGCTTGGTTTGGGTTTTAGGTCATATTCAGATTTCCCCAATTGTCCCGATATTACACATTACACTTTGAAAATCCAGAATCCGGTCAATAATCCCATTGTATTTGGTTACCTCTTTTATTTCCTTTAACTTGCAGAGGTTATTTTAACATAATACCATTATCATGATTTAAAAGTGAACTCTGATTGGTTGTTGTCACCTAATATCCACTCTGCATTTCAGACTTCCTCAGTTGTCTCATAACTGTTTCATGGTTCATTCACCTCGGGTCCTAATATCAGCACATACTGCAGTTGACAGCTACATGGCTGGTCTTTTTCGTCTTTAGGTTTCCCTGGCTGTCTGCCTGGTGGGTTCCACAGTCTGGGTTTTGAGGGCTGCAGCCTTCCATGTTCCTCTGTCTTGGGGTCTCCTGGGGGTGGGTAGTTAGATCTAGATGGGTAAGATTCGAGGCTGACTTGTCGGCAGTTGCCCCTCATGGGTAAAGCTCCTCCATCTGCCTCTTGCTCTGTTCTCATGATGTGTTCTCCTGGGCACCCTAGTAGCATCAGGCCCGTGTGGCCCCAGCTCAAGAAGGGCAGGAAGGCTGCTGGACCATGTGCCCATCCACTAGTCAATCTGAGGGTGGGGGAGAATATGGCTCAGGGAAGCCAGGAGGTGGCCCTGCTGGCCTGTGCCAGTGGCAGCAAAGGGAGATATGCGAGGGTGTTCCTGGGAAACGGGCAAGCAGAGGACATCCCATCAGGGGGGCCCAGACAGCCACCAGAGGAAGCTTGGATCTGTGAGGCCTAACCTGAGCTCTGTCCTTCCAGGCGTGGCGGGGCACCCTGGCCCGGCGGCGCTGCCGGCGCCTGCGGGCAGTCTACACCATCATGCGCTGGTTCCGGCGGCACAAGGTGCGCGCCCACTTGGGGGAGCTGCAGCAGCGTTTCCAGGCCGCGCGGCAGCCCCCTCTCTACGGCCGCGACCTCACCTGGCCACCAGCGCCTGCAGTGCTGCAGCCGTTCCAGGACACCTGTCAAGCGCTTTTCTGCAGGTACTACCTCCCTGTTCCCCATTCCTGAACACCTCCTCCCCTCCCCCACCCTCACAGTGACCTGCTAAGTAGACTCAGCTAGCCCACCTTGTAAGTGAGAACACTGCTGCCTGGGGCCCCGCTGCTTTGGGACTCTTTTCAGGGATTTGGAGGTGGGTGCAGGCCTCCCCCCCAGCAGGGGTTGAGGGCTGCCCACTGCAGAAGGAGAGTGGCCAGGTGAGGGAACTGCACTTGAGCAGAGCCTTGAGGGCTGAGTAGCTCTCCAGTGGAGGGGTACCAACAGAACAGCGCTCAGGTCTCAGGGCACATGGGGCTGAGACCCGAGAGACTACAACGGACTCTCTCTGTAGATGATGAGCTGTAGAGGTCACTGGGCACAGGAGTGGGGTGTGCTCTGGAGGCAGGACTAATGGGAAAGGTGGGATGGAGAGGGGACAGCTCGGGGTCCTCTGCCCCCAGGTGTCCAGCTGACTACCCTTCTCTCTCCCAGGTGGCGGGCCCGGCAGCTGGTGAAAAACATCCCCCCTTCAGACATGGCCCAGATCAAGGCCAAGGTGGCCGCCATGCGGTTACTGCAGGGGCTGCGTCAGGACTGGGGCTGTCGGCGGGCCTGGGTCCGTGACTACCTGTCCTCTGTGAGTACTGGGCACGACCAGGGCCAAGGAGAAGGTCCCCTGGCCAAGAGTGTGCATCTTCCTGCACCTCAGCAGACCTCTCCTTGGGCATCTGAGTGTCTTGATCCTGCTGCCCTGCTTCTACCACCGCCACCCCTACCCCCCCACACAGGAGGAAGGCTTTATTGAACCTCCCACCCAGTCCCAGCTGCACCCCACCCTGGGCCAGGCCTCACACGCATCACTCTCTTTAGTCCTCAAGCTGTGAGTTGGGCATCCCAGTCCTGCTCTACCGGTGGGGTGATGCATGCACAAGGCACAGGGCTGGTCCCTGGTCTCTGCCTTCACACCTGGCGCTGCCCCAGCTACACACTGCCAGGTCCCAGGCTTGAGGTGCAGCTTCTGGGTGGGGGTGAGGGCATGGAGGGCAAGGGGAAAGAGGGAAGGGCCCAAACCTGTGGTGCCCAGACTTCCAAAGTGCAACAGGATCCATGTCCCTTGCCTCGTTGGGGGAGGAACCCACATTGCAGGGGTCTGGCTAAGGAAGGTTCCCAGTAACCCTTGGTTTCTTGAGGTAAAGGGCCAGTGGCCAATGAGTCATGAACCACACTCTGAGCATTATTGACCCAGGCAGATTCTTTTTGTCTCGATCCCAAGTTGGGTCATAAGATCCCACGCCAAGCAGTGCACCCCTCTCCCACCCATCTGTCCTCAGGCCACTGACAATCCCACAGCCTCAGGCCTCTTCGCTCAGCGGTTGCAGACCCTCCGGAAGAAGGACGGCTTTGCGGCTGTACTCTTTTCTAGCCATGTCCGCAAGGTTAGAAGCTGGTGAGGGGAGAATGGTGGGCACGGGGGAGACCCAGGAGGATCCCTTAACCCAGAGTCCAGCTCAGGAGTTCCACAGCTGCTCCTGAAACCTTAGAAACCATCAGCTTCAGCCCAGTCAGGAAGGAAGCCAGGCAGGCCCAGACCTGAGTCCTTACTTAAGGCTGGGGCCCCTCTAGCTGCACTGCAGGCAGGCCCCTGGGTCCGGGCCAGGACTGGCAGTGACAGCTACACCCTGTTATCTCTCCTGCAGGTGAACCGCTTCCACAAGAGCAGAGACCGGGCACTCCTTCTCACAGATCAGCACTTGTACAAGCTGGAGCCGGGCAGGCAGTACCGTGTGATGCGGGCTGTGCCTCTCCAGGCAGTAAGCCACAACAGTCAGGAAGGGGGAGCTGAGGCAGGGGCGGGGGCTGGGGCTGGGGCAGGGGCAGAGCAGATGGCAGGTTCCACTGGGCATTGGGCCTGCTGGGCCCTGGGAGGGCAGACGAGAGACTAATGAGTTTCTAAAACTCAGCTGGGATCCCGTCACTTCTCTGCTGAAAACCCTGCAGTGGCATCCAGTTGTTTGTGGAAGAAAATGCACACTCCTGTCTGTGTGGTCAGCTCCATTAGCCATGCCAGTGCAATCTCCTCTTCCCCAAACCTGCTCGGGACTCCCCACCTCTTTGCATCTGGGAGGTCTCCCCCTTTTCCATGCCAGCACACACCCAGGCCCAGCTGCTTCTTCGGGGGCATCTTTCCTGGTACCTCTGGGTTGGGCCTGTGTTCCTCTTCCTCCCTCTCCTGGACTTATTTGCCCCTTGAATTACAATTCCTTGTGCCCATGTCTTCTCTCCCACAGGACAGGACAGGACCTACCTGAGGCAGGGGTCAGGACCTGAGGGCAGGGTCAAGGCCTGAGGCAGATGCCAGGGCCTGAGGGCAGGGTCAGGATCTGAGGGCAGGGGTCAGGGCCTGAGGGCAGGGGCCAGGGCCTGAGGGCAGGGGCCAGGACCTGAGGGCAGGGACCAGGGCCTGAGGGCAGGGGCCAGGGCCTGAGGGCAGGGGCCAGGGCCTGAGGGCAGGGGCCAGGGCCTGAGGGTAGGGGCAGGGCCTGAGGGCAAGGGCCAGGACCTGAGGGCAGGGGCCAGGACCTGAGGGCAGGGGCCAGGACCTGAGGGCAGGGGCCAGGGCCTGAGGGCAGGGGCCAGGGCCTGAGGGCAGGGGCCAGGGCCTGAGGGCAGGGGTTAGGACCTGAGGGCAAGGTCAGAGCCTAAGGGCGGTGTCAGACCTGACGGCGAGGTCAGGACCTGAGGGCAAGGGTCGGGGCCTGAGGGCAGGGGTCAGGGTCTGAGGACAGGGTCAGGGTCTGAGGGCAGGGGTCAGGGCCTGAGGGCAGGGGTCAGGGCCTGAGGGCAGCGGTCAGGGCCTGAGGGCAGGGTTTTTACCTTTGCGTCCCCAGGGTTTGGGACATCCCTATTCTGTAAGTCAAAAGGGCCTTCAGAGCTGCGTTATCTAGTAGGGTTGCCACTAGCCATGTGTGATTACTTAAATTAATTAAAATTTAATATTCATTTCCTGAGTTGCACTAGCCCATTTCAAATGTTAAATAGCCACATGTGACCCATAGCTGCTGTATTAAAAAAAAGCTGTATTAGACCTTGGCAAATAGAACCTTCCACCATTCCAGAGTTCTGTGCCCTGGGGTGCACTAGTGGGTACCTTGGCCCCTTTTTCGTAGGTAGGGACCCTGAGCCAGAGATGGAAGGTGATGGTTGAGGATGACAGTGGACGCTCAGTGAGGGAGCGTCCTGCATGGGGCTCGGGAAAGGCTTTCCAGGAGGGGTACGCGATGGGCCCGGCAGGTTGGCGGAGGGAGGTGGGCGGGGCCTGGACGGAGGTGGTGCAGAGAGGCGGGACAGCTGGGAAGGGCACAGGGTGCACGGGGCACTCCTGACCCAAGCCTACGCCTAGGTGACCGGGGTGAGCGTGACGAGTGGGCGGGACCAGCTGGTGGTGCTGCATACCCGGGGCCAGGATGACCTGGTTGTCTGTCTTCACCGCACCCAGCCGGAGCTGGACAACCGCGTTGGGGAACTAGTGGGCGTGCTAGCCGCGCACTGCCAAGGGTGAGTCCTGGGCAGGGAGGGCCAAGAGGGACCTGGAGCCCTGGCCTTGCCCTGACCCCTCTCCTCTGCCCCGGCCCCGCTTCAGGGAGGGCCGGGTCCTGGAGGTCCGTGTCTCTGACTGCATCTCCCTGAGCCAGCGCGGAGCCCGGCGCCTCGTCTCCGTGGAGCCCAAACCTGAGCAGCCGGCGCCTGATTTCCGCTGCAGCCGGTCTGGCTTCACCCTGCTCTGGCCGAGCCGCTGAGCTGGCCTCCTCACTGGCTCACTGCATAAATAAAGTCTCTTGTCCTCTTCTGGTGTGGGCCTTGTGCCTCTAGTACACATGGGAAATGGTCCCTCCACTCCCACCTGGACAGGACACCCCTGTGGTCCACCTGTGCCTGCTCTGTGTGGGCTGCCTGTGACCTTGGCAAATGGCCTCACCCTGAACTGGGGCAGGAGAGGTGGGCATAGCAAGACCCTGTCCCTGGGGCCTGGGCTTGGAGTGTGGTCTGAGAGAGGCGCATCACCTCTGTGAAATGAGGTCCTGTAAGACTGCCCCATCCTGACAGCAGTAATCCCTTTCCCGGTCTCCCAGAGGGAGGGCTCCGGGCCTGTTCCTGTCTGCCTGGTGAAGGCTGGGGTTCTGGGCCTGTCAGGTGGTGGCGGTGGGCAGAGGAGTTCCCTGGAGGAAATCCAGAAGCGGCCACTGTATGCAGAAAGTAGGGACAGACGGAAGAGGCAGACCACTCCAGATTGAGTAAGCAGTCTAAGGTTTATTATGGGGAAAACTTAGATACAAGGCGAGGTCCTGGGCAGCATCAGGATGCACAGATCTTGGCGCTACTGCCCCAAGCTCCAGAGATCACATAGAGGAGCTAATGTGCCTGCTGAAAGGGAAGAGGACTTGAAGCACTTACTGATGGACATCAAAGACTACAACCCTCAGTATGGGTTACACCTCAGCATAAAAAAAACACAAAAATCCTCACAACTATTTAGGGCAGTGGAACTGTTCTGTATGATACTGTAATGGTGGTCACATGACATTATGATTCGTCAAAACTCATAGGACTGTACAACACAAAGAGTGAACCCTAATGTAAACTATGGACTTCAGGTAATAATAACGTATCAGTATTAGTTCATTAGTTGTAACAAGGAAACCCTGGTGGCATAGAGGTTAAGAGCTATGGTTGCTAACCAATAGGTCAGCAGTTCGAATCCACCAGGTGCTTCTTGGAAACTCTATGGGGCAGTTCTACTCTGTTCTATAGGGTCGCTATGAATTGGAATTGACTCGACAGCAACGGTAATTGTAACAAGTGTACCACACTAATGTAAGATATTAATAATAGGGGGAACCGAGTAGAGGAGAGAGAAGGAATGTGGGAACTGTCTATACTGTCTGTTCAATTTTCTGAAAACCTAAAACTGCTGTAGGAAATAGTCTATTTAAAAAAATATATTCTTTTCAATTAAATATCAGATAAAATTGTGGTGGGGGGGAGTGGGGAAACTTAGCTAAAAAGGAAAAGAGGGAGGGCAGAAGTCCAGTTTAAGATACCATCCTGTTTGAAAATGCTATGTGAACCTTCACCAAAAATACAATAAAATATATTAAAAAAAAAAAATTCTCACAACTGGACCAATAAGCAAAAAAAACAACACCATGATAAATGGAGAGAAGACTGAAGTTGTCAAGGGTTTCACTTTACTTCAATCCACAACTAACGCCCATGGAAGCAGCAGTCCAGAAATCAAATGACATATTGCATTAGGCAAATCTGCTGCAAAAGACCTCTTTAAAGTGTTGAAAAGCAAAGATAACACTTCGAGGACTAAGGTGCTCCTGACCCAAGCCATAGTATTTTCATTCGCGTCATAGGCATGCGAAAGCTGGACAATAAAGAAGGAAGACCAAAGAAGAATTGATGCCTTTGAATTATGGTATTGGTGAAGAATATTGAATATACCATGGACTGCCAGAAGAATAAAAAAATCTGTCTTGGAAGAAGTACAGCCAGACTGCTTCTTAGAAGTGAGGATGGTGAGACTTTGTCTCACGTACTTTGGACATGTTATCAGGAGGGCCTGGTCCCTGGAGAAGGACATCATGGTTGGTAAAGTAGAGGGTCAGAGAAAGAGAGACCCTCAACAAGAAGGACTGACACAGTGGCTGCCACAATGGGCTCAAACATTGCAATGCTTGTGAGGATGGTGCAGTACCGGGCAGTGTTTGTCTTTGTTGTACAAAGGATCGCTGTGAGTTAGAACCGACTTGACGGCACCTAACAACATAACAACAACAGTGTGGGCTCGTCATGCAAACTCCCTTCCCTCAAGTCCAAAACGTCCAGATGTTATCGTTTGGATCTGGGTTCCTTCAAGGATATTATGTTCTTTGGCCTCCCACTCATTTTTGGGAATGGAAGCGTTTGCCAGGACTGTAGTCAGCTTCAGGCCTAGAGGCAGCTCACAGGTCCTGGATCGGTCATGTCCTCATTTGTCCTGGAGGGAACAAAGCAGGCCTGCTGGCTGGCTGTAGGTGGTACTGCCAGGGAATGATGCACTGTGAGGCACCCGTCTCAGCTACCCATTGTAGGATATTGGGGTGCAGGTGTCTGAGGCCATGGAAAACCTACTTCTGAGACAGAAGGGACCAGAGTAGTACCCAGATCTCCTAGCACTAGGGAACAGAGCTTGGTACCTGGGGTTCCACAGGGCACTCACCTGGAAAGTAGTTCAGTCATGAGCCCCTCTCTCCTCCTTCCATGGGCACTCACCTCTGTGTTCACAGCTGCTTCTTCCCTCTCTTCTTTGGGGCACACTAACTTCATGGGCTTTCCTCACTTGGTTGCACAGCATTGGTATGGGGAAACACGACTGTCTCCATGGCCTAAAGGTGTGACATCTGAGGACTCAGAACTGTCCTAGTCCCTCTCCTGTGCTTCCTCTTGTTACTATGGCTGAGCCTCCCCAGGTGGCTGACGCCAGGTCACATCTGCCATGCAGATCATGTCTGGCTGTCCTGTGCCCTAGGTGCTCAGTCTGCCCAGCAACCAGAGTCTCCCCAGGCTCAGGAGGCCTCCCTCACAGAGTAACCAGAAGTGAAAGGGTTCACAGGCTGCTTCCATCTTAAAGTCATAAACTATCCTTGCAGACCACCCCTGGCAGAGGCGCTGGTAAGGAAGCCCAGCAGCCTCTGTTTGCTTTTGCCCAGCCCTCCTTTGGGCACTGGTGGGCATGCAGAATCCAGACCTCCTGCAAGGCCCTGTCTCCAAGTCCTTTTGTCTTATAACTGTGCCTATTCTCTCCCAGACAAGAAAGGCCAGGTAACACAATGTTTCTCTAGACTATCTTCAATGTTTGTTTAGTGTAGGTCTCACTGACCGGCAGGTGGTCTCAGAAGCTCACCAGTGTAGTTTCTGGTTCTAGTGCCTAGGATGGGTCCAGTGTGGGCATTCCAGGAACATTCACTGACCAGCTAAACGAAAATGTTTGCTAATGGCACCACAGCAGGGAAGGCCACCTACCAGTGAAAAAATGAAAACAGGTTCAGGCTTAGAGAGAAAGGACCAATTAAACACAGAGAGGGGTTTCCAGGGGGCTCTGTGTCCCCAGGGGAGCCCAGGCCACCCTGCAAGGCCAGAAGGTTCTCTCCTGGTCCTGGGGGCCTGAAGGGGCATCAGAGTCCTTCTGACCCAGCCCCGTGCCTGGCACTGCCAGCTCCTCATCTCTCAGAAGGGCTTCCTTCCAGCAGAAGGGTGCCAGTTTTGCAGTCTTTGGTTTTGATCTGCTGAGGTTGGGAAGTGTTCATATTAAAAGAGTTTGATTCTGGAAGTCCTAGCCAGAGCAATTTAGGCTAGGGGGGGAAGAAAAATCCGAACTGGGAAGGAGGAAGTAAAACTATTCCTTTTCCCAGATAATGTGATCTTATAGAATCCACAAGAAAGCTACTAGAACTAATTCAGCAAAGTGGCAGGGTACAAGAGCAACACACAAAAATCAGTCAGGCTTGTATCCACCAGCAGTGAGCAAGCTGAAAAGGAAATTAAGGAAACGTTACCATTTACAATAGCATCTAAAAGAATGAAGTGCCTAGGAATAAAATTAACCAGGAAAATGAAAGACTTGTGTTCAGAAAACTATAAAACATTACTAAAACTAATTAACCCAAAATCAAACCTGTTGCCATCGAGTTGGCTCCAACTCATAGCAATCCTGTAGGACAGTGTAAAACTGCCCCATAGGGTTTCCAAGGAGCGGCTGGTGGATTCGAACTGCCCACCTTTTGGTTAGCAGCCATAGCTCTTAACCACTGCGCCACCAGGGCTCCAAAAGAAACTAAAGACCAAAATAAATGAAAGGACATTCTGTGTTTGCAAATTGCAAGGCTTAATATAGTTAAGATGTCAACACTACCCCCCAAAAAAAAAAAAACCCAAAGCGATCTACAAATTCAATGCAATTCTGTGCCTCCAACTACACTACAAAAGGGGCAAGGTGAGCAAATTCAATCTTTATCATTAACTGTGTGATAAGGATCACCATGAATCCATTCCTGTCTGGAAATAAATCCAGGTTTTACCTTCCCACATCTTCATGATCCTCATCACCAGCCATTCCATGGCATTTCCTCTCTACCCTAAGCACCCAGGGTTAGGTCAGATGTCATCCCTGGCTACCCTGAGCCAGATCAAGACATCCCTGGCCACTCAGGGCCAGGTCATTGGGTACCAGCCACAGACCCAGGAGTCCACCTAGCTCCCTGGACTTTAGCCACACTCCCCTCCTTTTGCCCCCTGGAGCTAGGAACATAAGCAAGAAGGACTCTATCCTTGTTCACTGACTGCCCACGTAGCCTTTCTCTGTCACCCAGAGCTGAATCTTCCCAAATCAACTGCCTCTGCAGCCCTCCTCTGAGTTAACTGCCCTAAGCAAGTCAAAGTCTCATTGCCCCTTGTGGGTTTGTTAATTCTCTAGAATGGCTCACAAAATTCACAAAGGCTATTGCCTACGCTTACAGTAACCCATTTATTATAAACTGATATGAGAAAGGATGCAAGTGAAGAGATGCAAGGTCTGGGGGAAGTTCTGGCATGAGGCTTCCACTGGGCCCAGGGACGTGCCGCCCTTTCCTGGGCAGGAATGTATTTTCCAACCCAGGAAGCCCAAAAAAAGAAGGCTCCAAGGCCCAGGGTCCCTTAGTCATTGGGGCCTCAATGCATATGCACAGATCAGTGAATATGCATGATTGACTGCATTTATGCTCCTCTCCCTTCCTGAGGTTAGTTGCCAGGTGATGAGTTGTGGGGGTCACAACTCACTTGCACATGTTTAAGTGTTGCCTGGCTGTTTTAGAAAAGCAATGACACCTTGATTGCTGTGGAATTTCAAGGGCTATTTTCCTGGAACAGGAGACAAAGGACAAACCTTGTTCTTTGCCCCACACAAATCCTCATCAAAATTCCACCAGCTTTCATTGCAGAAATAGAAAAGCCAATCCTCAAATTTATATGAAAGGGCAAGGGACAGCAAACAGCTAAAGCAATCTTGAAGAAGCAAAAACTAGGAGGACTCACACTTCCTGATTTAAAAACATATTATGTTGTTGCTGTTAGGTGCCGTTGCGTCGATTCCGACTCATAGTGATCCCTTGTGACAGAGTAGAACTGCCCCGTAGAGTTTCCTAGGCTGTAATCTTTATGGGAGCAGATTACTAGGTCTTTCTCCTGGAAAGCATACTACAGCTACTGTTAAAAAAAAAAAAAAAAAAGGTGTGGGGGCAGAGTCTGACCTCCTCCCTCTTTTCACGGGGAAAGGAGAGTCAAGACCGACAGCCCATGGCTGACTTCTATGAGGCGGAGGTCAGACATGCCTCCTTTCTCTGCCGTCTTTACCAATTCTGACACTAAATGTCCTTCCCACGGCACTCTACTTTCCTGCTGGGTTTGATAGTTCATTGCAATGGCCACATAGAACTCGCAGACAATACTCACAATTATGGGGTTTTTCAGGGAAGTAACAGGTTACAATTCAGGTTCAGGAACACTCAGGATACAGTTCTTCCATCAGGACAGCCTCTTTTCAGCTGTGCTCAAAGGCACACCTCTCTCTGGCCCCAGGCCTCTGCCCTACTCAGGCAAGTGTTACAAAGCTCTTTTAGCTAATAAGTGCCCAGAAGCACACCACTCCACCAGTAAGCCTTGACCGAAGGCACTCGGCTTTCTCACTCCATTGGCAAGGAAGTCTGATGAGTGCTCTCCTATGGTCTCTTCTGCAGCTGTTTCTCTGTCACTGCTTCACCGTTTTCAGGGTTACAGATTGCTCCCTGTCTCCTAGGTCCAGGAGCTTCTCAGCACAGGGATCCTAGGTCCAAAGGATGAGCTCTCTGCTCCTGGCTGTTCTTCCTTGGTAATGGTGGGATCTCCTTCCTGCCTCTGAAATGGCTCATCTCAAGCCCAGCAGGGTGGCAAAAACTGACCAATCCCTTTGGTGGGTCACAATTGCCCTATCTGCACAGTCCCACCCAATCACTTGGGTGGGAGTTACAAGGCCACGCTAGAAAGGCCACACAAAAGCCATCCATCGCACCGCAATTACGTTTCTTTGAAAAAAAATTGTATAAGACCAAAGGGTCAACAGCTATTTTAAAGCATAGACGAGAAGGTTGGGATTGGGGGGCAGGGGGATTAAGCAAATGGAAGTGAAAAACTAAAAGAGGGCCAGAGTTGGTGTACTGAGCCTGCACTTTCTAGTTGGGAGACCATGGGCTGTCTGAGCCTCGGCTCGCTCTTCTGCACTGTAGAGAGGACACTTGCCTCATAGGGTGGCTCTCATGGTTCCAGGACACCCTGTGCCTGGCCCAGGACACGTGCATCTTTTATAATTACACATCAAGTGAACGTCTTGTTATTGCTGTTCCTTGTGGTATATTTCAAATAACTACCCTGTCAACCCTCACTCTAAAATTGGGAAGAGGCTTCAAGTATTGTTAGAATGGAGGAGCACTTGGCAACACAGAGGCCTATCTGGTCCACTCTGGTTTGGTGCAGAGAGGCTCCTTAGAGAACTCGTCCTCTGCAGGGGCCTTGACAAAGTGATACTTGATTTATGGGAAAAGGAATTAAAGGGTAACAAAGGAGTTTTTCCTCAAGCTCTCGATGACCATAGCTTTCTACACTTCTGGTATGCAAATATGCATCCTTTCATGAATGATGATAATAGTACTTTTCAAAACAGCGTTACTTAGCAAACTAAAAAGTTCGTAGTCAAAATGTGGGGGACTTTTGCTTGTGCTTGAAATCCACAAGTCTGGGAACTAACGGTCTAGAGCAGCACTTCTGTGTCTATTTCCAGTAGAAATGTAATTGAACTCATACTTGTAATATTAAGTTCTCTAGCAGCCACATTAAAAAAAGTAAAAAGAAACAAGTTAATATTTCCCATAGAGTTTTTTTTTTTAATAATTTTTATTGTGCTTTAAGTGAAAGTTTACAAATCAAGTCAGTCTTACACAAAAACCCACATACACCTTGCTACACACGCTCAATTACTCTCCCCCTAATGAGACAGCCTGCTCTCTACCTCCACTCTCTCTTTTCATGTCCTTTTCGCCAGCTTCTAACCCCCTCCACCCTCTCATCTCCCCTCCAGGCAGGAGATGCCAACATAGTCTCAAGCGTCCACCTGATCCAGGAAGCTCACTCCTCACCAGCATCCCCCTCCAACCCACTGTCCAGTCTAATCCATGTCTGAAGAGTTGGCTTCAGGAATGGTTCCTGTCCTGGGGTAACAGAAGGTCTGGGGGCCATGACCACTGGGGTCCTTCCGGTCTCAGTCAGACCATTATGTCTGGTCTGATGAGAATCTGGGGTCTGCATCCCACTGCTCTCCTGCTCCCTCAGGGGTTCTCTGAAACAAGTTGATTTTTTTTTTAATTTATTGTAGTAAAATATATATAACAAAAGTTTGCTATTTTAGCCATGTTTAAGTGTACAATTCAGTGACGTTAATGACATTTGCCGTGTCATACTAATATCACCACTATCATTTCCAAAAGTTTTCATCACCCCAAACAGAAACTTGGTACCCCTTTAGTAATAACTCCCAGTTCCCACTCTCCCAGCCCCTGATAGCCACTAATCTTCCTGTGTCTCTATGGATTTGCCTATTCTAGATATTTCATGTAAGTGGGATTATACAATATTTGTCCTTTTGTGTCTGGCTTATTTCACTTAGCATAAAGTTTGCAAGGTTCATCCGTGTTGTAGCATGTAATAGAACTGCACTCCTTTTTTTATTACTGTGGTAAAAAATATGTATAATGAAACATTTGCCAATTCAACAATTTTCACATGTACAATTCAGTAACATTAATTATATTATTCATTTTGTGCAACCATCACCAGTATCCTTTTCCAGATTATTCTACCACCATTAGCATAAACTCAGTGCTTCCTAAGCAATGACTATTTTCCTTCTCCCTCTAACCCCTGGTAACCACTTATAAACTTAGAGTTCTATATATTTGCCTATTTCATATAAGTGGGATCATACAATATTTGTCCTTTTGTGACTGACTTGTCACTCAGCATAATGTCTTTAAGGTCCATTATTGTAGCATGAATGAGGGCTTCATTTCTGTTTATGACTGAGTAATATTTCATTATAGGTATATACCACATTTTGTTTCTCTATTCATCTGTTTTGATTTGGAAATCCTGGTGGAGTAGTGGCTAGGTGGTTTGGCTGCTAAGCAAAAGCTCGGCAGTTCAAATCCGCCGGGCATTCCTTGGGAACTCTATAGGGCAATTCTACTCTGTCCTATAGGGTCGCTGTGGGTTGGAATCCACTTGATGGCAAAGGGTTTATTCATCTGTTGATGGACATTTCAGTTGTTTCCACCTTTTGGCTATTGTGAACAGTCCTGCAATGAGCACTGGTGTACAAGTTTCTGTTTGTGTTCCTGCTTTCCAGTCTTTTGGGTCTATACCTAGGAGAGTGATTGCTGGGCCATATGGTAGTTCCATATCTAACTTTTTGAGAAACTGCCTGTTAAGAATTTAACCGTGTCCCCCAAAACTGTGTGTCAACTTGGCTAGGCCACGATTTCCCAGTATTGTGTGATGGTCCACCTTTTTGTCATCTGATGTGATTTTCCTATATGTTGTAAATCCTACCTCTGTGATGTTAATGAGTCAGGATTAGAGATAGTTATGTTAATGAGGCAAGACTCAATCTACAAGATTAAGATTGTGTCTTAAATCAATCTCTTTTAAGATATAAAAGAGAGAAGCAAGCAGAGAGACAGGGGGATCTCACATCATCAAGAAAGCAGTGCCAGGTGCAGAGCATGTCCTTTGGACCTGAGGTTCCTGTGGTGAAAAGCTCCTAGACTAGGGGAAGATTGATGACAAGGACCTTCCTCCAGAGCCAACAGAGAACGCCTTCCCCGAGAGCTGGCATCCTGAATTTGGACTTCTAGCCTCCTAGACTCTGAGAGAATAAATTTCTCTTTGTTAAAGCCATCTACTTGTGGTATTTCTGTTATAGCAGCACTAGATGACTAAGACACTGCCAAGCTGTTTTCCACAGTGGCTGTACCATTTTGCATTCCCATCAGCAATGGATGAGGGTTCCAATTTCTCCATATCCTCAACAACACCTGTTTTTGTTTTGTTTTCATCATAGTCATTCTAGTGCGTGCACACCATGTTTTGTTTATCCATTCATCTGTTAATGGACACTTGGGTTCTTTCTGGCTTTTTGGCTGTTGTGAATACTGCTGCAATGAACATTGGTACACATGTATTTGTTTTAGTCTCTGCTTTCAAGTCTTCTAGGTGAAAGTAGTTTTAATAATGTATTTTTTAACACAATTTATCATCATTTCAACATGTGTCGATATAAAATTATTGACCCTGTGTTTTACATTCTTTCTTGTACTAGGTCTTTGCAATTCAGTGCATGTGTACACTGACACATCTCAGGGGACCCTGCACTCCAAGTGCTCCGTAGCACCTATGGCTGCTGTGTGGCCAGCACAGTTCCAGAGGGCTACAGGCATTCAGTCTTTCCTCTGCAGCTAGGCCAAGCTCAGCCTCCTCCAGTAGTCCTGTTAAAAGTGATCAGTCATATGGAAATGCTTCCTACCTGGAAAGCACTTGCTAAATGTAAGCTCCCCTCTTAGTCCCCAAAGAGCTCTGACTTTCCTTGTTAGCAATTTGAGAGCAGCGGTCGTGGGTCACCTGATTTTTTTACCCCCAGAGCCTAGCTCAGAGCTTGCACATGGAAGGAAATCAGCAAATATTCCAGAAATAAATGAATGAATGATGCTTCATTGTCCCACATTCCTAGTCTGTATGGTCAGGGGTCCTATACCAGACCTGTCAGGGATGGCCACCAGTGATCACAAGGGTACAGACCAGCCAACTTGATTTGGTGATATTGCAGGAAAGCCCAGAGCCAAGCAGGGTGCTGTCAGGGGTCCCCCAGGCTGCCAGCAGGTCATCAGTCTCACAGAGCACAGAGCCACCCACTGCCGCCCAGAATCAGAGCCCTAGGAGTACATCCCCACCATACCCCCACATCTTTTCTGTGCCGTAGCCATCCCCAAGGGAGAGAGAGGGAGCAGAAGGGGTTGCACTTTCTCTGAGAGGGGGACCTTTGACACCTCTGGAACCACAAATCCCTTGATTTGCCCCCTCAGAGCCAGAGACAACAGCTGGAACAAAAAGAGACTGCCACACTCAATGGAAGGCCAGAAAAATTCATCAAATGAGTGAATGATTCTCGCGTTTGCTCTTTCTTTCGCATCTGGGACTTTGGCCCAGTCTGATTATTTGAACTCAAGAGCAGAGCTTCCTCAAAGCCAAACTTGGAAAGGATTATCAGACTCAAACTCTGAACCGGATCCTGTTTCCACTCTCAGCTCGATGGCTTTCCTGTTGCCACAGGAGGGAGCCTGAGGCAGCTGGTCTTGCTCCACAGTGGGCATGTGGCGAGTCTGCTTAGGGGACACTTGGCAAAAGTGGCTTAAATGGTGGCAGAATCCCCCTGACACGTCATCTTCAGGATTAAAATCTACCTTTCAGTTTGGGTTGTGACTTAGAACCCTGCAGAAGGTCCAAAGTCCAGTGCAGCAGAACTTCAAACTAAGACTCTGGGTGAGGTAAGGGGAAAAGAAGCCAAGTGCCAGGGTTCTCCAGGCTCAACGTTGGAAGGACAGTGCCCTCTGGAGCTGGAATGACTGTGTGGACCAAAGCTCAGCAGACTGGCACTGATGGCCTTCCCCACTAAATTTGACCAGAGAGGCAGAGATGCTGTGGGTTCTCTGCTCTACCCAGTGCCTATGACAGGGCCCGGGTTCATAAACAGTGTGAGTGAGTGAATGAGTGAATGAATGAGTGAGTGGACAAAAGAATGAGTGAGTAGACCAATGGATGAGTGGATGAGTGAATGAATGAATGAGTGGATGAGTGAATAAGTTAATGGGTTGCCAGAGCATATTTTCAATACCCTTTCTCCCCACCCAAATACAATGCTGAAGCAAAAGCCATCGGGATGCAGCCCGCCCCAAAATACCACATGCTTTTACCAGTGGTGCAGTCATTCTGTCAGTCACTGAAGCTTCTAAATCTGAGAAGAAAGACACACACTGGGCAGAAAAGCACCTCCTAGACATGAGGAGTCAGCCCAGTGCTGGCTCAACAGAGAACACAGTCCCAGGAGGCCAGGGGAGAGCCCACGTCACTGGGGGGGTCAGGGTCTCCTGAGTGCAGGACACTGTCCCCCACATTTGGAAAAGACATCAGGATAGTGCCTCACCCTTGTGCTTCACTGGGAGTGCAGTTTGGGGGTGGCCTTGCTGGTGGGGTCACTGTAGCTGGGACACACATTCACCTCCATGGGGTCAACAGGGCTTTCCAGGGGAGGCAAGGCAGAGAAGGCTCTTTTCAGAACAGAAGCAACAGCCTCCACCATGATCACTAATACAGCACGTGACATTTTTCAAACCCTCTCACACACTCCTTCTCATCTGATCTTCACAACCAGCATTCAGCGCAGGTGTTAATACCCTCATTTCTCAATGGAGGACACTGGGGCTTAGAGAAGTGAGGGGACTTGGCCGTAACTTCAAAGTTCTGATTCGTTCTGCCCCACCAGAGTGCCCCAAGGACTAAGGCTTAAAGAAGATGGGTTTAGGGACTGAAGTCAGTCCCCTGAGGTCTCACCTCAAGAAGGTCTGTTTTTATTTAGACATAATTTAGACCCTACGTGGCTGAATTAAATTTTCTCAATGAATTCTCTAATATTATATTTGGTTATTAGTTATTACCAAGAGTAAAAACTAGACTAAATTTACAAGAAATATAAAAGACCCCCAGACACGCTTATAGCTCAGTAATGAAGTCATTTCTGAGGTTCACCCTTCAGCCAAAGATTAGACAGGCCCATAAAACAAAATGAGACTAAATGGGCACACTTGCCCAGGGTTAAGAAGAGAAGGCAGAAGGGGACAGGAAAGATGGTAATAGGGAACCAAAGGTCGAGAAGGGGAGAGTGTACACGGTCATGCTGTGGGGCTGGCAACCAATGTCACAAAAACATTATGTGTATTGTTTAATGAGAAACTAGCTTGCTCTGTAAACCTTTATCTAAAGTACAAATTAAAAATAGATTAAAAAAAAATTCTAATGAGAGTCCTATGGTTAGAGAACCAGCAACATCAGACAACAATCCAAGATTAGGCCACAGGACAGATCAACCAGATATCAACCCAGATAAGGAATTCTCAAGAAATAAAACAAAGCTAAAAGACTGAAAATAGGGAACTAGAGACGTCAACATGTAAATGACAACAATGTCAAAAGAGGGAATAAACCATGTAGTGACAGAACTTCCATATGGAGAAGAAGTCAAGGCAATACCAAGAAATAAAAGACTGGTTTAAACTTAGTAAAATAAAGGTAAACTTCAAGGTAACCACAAGCGAAGCTAACAAACCTACACATCAAAATAAAAAAGAAGAACTACATAAAGACACAGTAAACACAAAATCAACAATATTGAAATAAATGAAAAGAAAATCCATAACCAAAAAGAACTCAGGACAGAAAATTAAGCAGAACAAAGAATCTATCAACACCACAAAAAAAAGTACCACAAAATGACAGTAGTAAACTCATAACTATTGATAATTACACTGAATGTAAATGGCTTAAATGCACCAGTAAAGGGACAAAGAATGGCAGAATGGAAACAAACAAAACATAATCCATTTATATGCTGTCTACAAGAGACATACCTTAGACACAAAGACATAAACAAACTAAAACTCAAAGCATGAAAAAAAAAAATTATATCAAGCAAAGAATAACCAAGAAACAGCAGGAGTGGCAATATTAATTTCTGACAAAATAGGCTTTAAAGTTATCATTGCCAAAAACATGAGAAGCACAAAAATCAGTAATATAATTATAAGTAATTAACACAGAATTTATATAATTTTGCAATACATTTATTACATTGATTACTGAGTGTGTCTATCACCTGACTTTTTTTTTTTTTTTTTAATCAAACTACTAAATTTACCCAAATTGATTTACTGGTAAGAATTCCTGTTTGGCACAGTTAATGGGTTCTGACAGCTGCTCAAGCTGGGAGGCAGCACAAGCCTGTAGGGGCAGAGAAGTGGAGATTAGAGAGTGTACAGTCTTCACCACTGCACTGATTTAAAAAAATCAAAACTTGCCTAACCTACATAACCAGACACAAGAGCCTCATCTACCTGTTTCTTCTACCAAACCAAATCACTGTGGCAATACAAACTACACAGACATGTACACACACCCACATGCACCCCCTGGGGCAGCCCTAGTGAATGTGCAGGGTTGAAACGGGGTGGGGGAGCAGAGAGAGCTCAGCGTCAGCATTCCTACAGCAGAAGTGTCCTCGCCCAGCCTTAAATCTGGAAGCCATCAAAATTTGGAGTGCTAATTCCCTCTAGTAGTCTGTGGGTGGTGCAAATGATTAACGAGTTCATCTGCTAACCGAAACAGAAAGGTTGGCAGTTCGAGTCCACCCAGTGGTACCTCAGAAGAAAGGTTTGGTGATCTACTTCCGAAAAATTTACCATCGAAAACTCTACGGAGTCAGTTGAACTCTGACTACATGGGGTCGCTGTGAGTTGGAGTCAACTCCCCAGCTGTTTTTTCTTCTTGGTTAATTCCTTCTACTATCATTATCAAAGAAGCCCTGGTGGTGATGTGGTTAAGCACTGGGCTGCTAATCAAAAGGTCAGTGGTTTGAACCCACCAGCCACTCTGCAGGAGAAGGATTTATAGCCTTGGGAACTCTGTGTGGCAGTTCTACTCTGTCCTATAGAGTTGCTACAAGTTGGAATTGACTTGCTGACAATGGGTATGGGAATCCTTATCAAATGATTAGAAATGGTATCAGAAAATGCAAGTGGGCAAAATATAGGTGGTTCAGATACCATCTCTTGAATATAATAAAATCAGGGATTTAAAAACTAGAAGTAAAATGAAATTAGAATTTTATTTTGCTTTTGATCTTTTTATTTATTTATTTAATTGTACTTTAGATGAAAGTTTACAGAGCAAATTAGTTTCTCATTAAACAATACACATATTGTTTTGTGACATTGGTTGCCAACCCTGCAGCATGTCAACACTCTCCCCTTCTCGACATTGGGTTCCCCATTATCAGCTTTCCTGTTCCCTCCTACCTTCTTGTCCTTGCCCCTTGGCTGGTGTGCTCATTTAGTCTCATTTTGTTTTATGGGCCTGTCTAATCTTTGGAGCCCTGGTGGTACAGTGGTTAAGAGCTCAGGCTGCTAACCAAAAGGTCGGCAGTTCGAATCCACCAGCCACTCCTTGGAAACACTGTGGGACTTATACTGTTCTATAGGTTGCCATAAGTTGGAATCAACTCCACAGCAACCAGCTTATAGGTAGTCTTTGGCTGAAGGGTGAACCTAAGGAGTGACCTCAGTACTGAGCTAAAAGGGTGTCTGGGGGCCATACTCTCGGGGTTTCTCCAGTATCTGTCAGACCAATCAGTTGTTTTTTTTGTGTGTGTGTGAGTTAGAATTTTGTTCTACACTGTTCTCCAGCTCTGTCCTGCACTTTCTATTGTGATCCCTGTCACAGCAGTCAGTGGTGGTAGCCGGGCACCATCTAGTAGTGCTGGACTCAGTCTGGTGGGAGCCATGGTAGATGTGGTCCATTAGTCCTTTGGACTAATCTTTCCCTTGTGTCTTTGGTTTACTTCATTCTCCCTTGCTCCAGATGGGGTGAGACCAGTGCAGTATCTCAGATAGTCACTCACAAGCTTTTAAGACCCCAGACGCTACTCACCAAAGTAGGATATAGAACATTTTCTTTATAAACCGTGTTATGTCAACTGAGCTAGATGTTCCCCGAGACCACGGTCCCCAGTCTTCAGCCCAGTAATTCAGTCCCTCAGGGAGTTTGGATGTGTCTGTGGAGCTTCTGTGACCTTGCCTTGGACAAGTTGTGCTAGCTTCCCCAGTATTGTGTACTATCTTACCCTTCACCGAAGTAACCACTTATCTATTGTCTACTTAGTGTTTTTCCCTCCCCATCCCTCTCCTCCCTCATAATCATCAAAGATTTCTTTTTGTGTGTGTGTGTATGTGTGTATGTAAACCTTTTCATGAGTTTTTACAGTAGTGGTCCCACATAATATCTGTCCTTTTGTGACTGACTTATTTCACTCAGCATAATGCCCTCCAGATTCATCTATGTTATGAGATGCTTCACAGATTCATTGTTGTTCTTTATCCTTGCATAATACTCCATTGTGTGTATATATCATAGTTTGTTTATCCATTCATCTGTTGACGGGCTTCTAGGTTGTTTCCATCTTTCTGCTATTGTGAACAATGCTGCAATGAACATGGGTGTGCATGTGCATATGTCTATTCATGTGACAACTCTTATTTCTCTAGGACATATTACTAGGAGTGGGATTGCTGGATCATAAGATATTCCTATTTCTAGTTTTCTAAGGAAGCACCTTATCGTTTTCCAAAATAGCTGTATCATTTTGTATTCCCACCAGCAGTGCATAAGAGTTCCGATCTCCTCGAAGTCTCTCCAACATTTGTTATTTTCTGTTTTTTTTTTTTGATTCATGCCAGTAATGTCGGGGTGAGATGGTATCTCACTGTGGTTTTCATTTGCATTTCTCTAATGGCTAGTGGCTTTTGATCTTTTAAAGTACAGAAGTAATGCATGCTCACCATGAGAAGCTCAAAATGTACAAGTAAACAGGCGATGGGAGCCATTAGTGGGTCTTGAATACTGGCCAGCCTTCTAGTCACTTCCAAAGTTATATAGCTTCTGCCTGGCTCCGCCTCTCACAATGCTCATGTTGGAGTCCAGCTACCATGATGTGAAGAAGCTCATGCTGTGTGCATGCATGTGTTCCCACTGACAGCCCCAGCACAGATGTTCCCAGCCCCCGACCCAGAGCTGCCGAGTAAGGCAGAGACAGCTGTCCCCATTGAGCCCCACCAAACTGCAGATTTGTGAGCAAGATCAATATGGTATGGTTCCAGCCGCTAAGTTTTGGGATCCTGGAGAAGGTGATATCTATGCTGGGCCCTGAGGCGTACACAGGAGAAGAGAGAGGGCCAGGGTTTTGGGGAGATGACACCAGGAGCAAAGGCCTGGGGTGCAGGGCATGATCAAGGGACAGAAACAAAGAAGCTCCTTATGGTTGGAAGGCAGAGCTAGGTGTGAGGGCTGTGAGCTTTGCTCCAGGGCCTAGGTTAGTTGAAAAGTTCCCCTGTTGTGTCATTGTTGGAACTCAAGAGTGCATTTGGCCATAGAAACACTGTGATAAATACTGGCCCTCAGCCCACCAAAATGGCTGCACTCAGTAAATGTGGGATTCCATCAGCTGATCCTACTCCACTTCCTGTAGGGATCTTACTAACCCAGAGTCCAGCCAACAGTAGGTGCTCAGTGATTGTGGATGATATTTGAGTAGTCCTATCTGAAGAGATGATCGCTCATTATAACTGTCTTGTGTACCAAACCCGTTGCCGTGGAGCCAATTCCGACTCATGGTGACCCTAAAGGAGAGAGTAGAACTGCCCCACTGGGTTTCCAAGGACTGCCTGGTGGATTTGAACTGCGGACCTTTTAGTCAGCAGCTGTAGCTCTTAACCACTATGCCACCAGGGTTTCCTTGTGTACCAAAGCATGTCTTAAAAACAGGAAATGTCCCCGTATTTCCTGGCCCTATGAACAGATCATTTATTGAAGCAAAGCTACAGAGAAGCCCACCAACTGGAAAGATGGCACCCCCTGGTGGCAGCCAGAAGTCAGTGTCCACCCAGGGAAAGGGGCTTCCAGCTGGCCTGAGGCCTGGGCTTGGGGCCAAGGAGGGAGGAGGAATGGCAGGCCTCTGTGGACACCAGCACATGGGCTCCACCTGCTGTCTTTGTGCCTCCGTTTTCCCATGTCTGTAATTGAAAGCAGTGTCTGTCTTCCTGGAGGGACAGCTGGCAGGACCCAGGGAGTGCAAGAGAGGGCAGGGGCATTGAGGACAACCCAGCCTTCCCCACACTGGGGACCCAGCTCCAGGGAGCAAGTAAGCAGCCTAGGAGGGTGCCAGGTAATGTGCAGGACACCCAGTTAAACTGAATTTCAGATAAGCAATGAATACTCTTATTGACTGAATTTCTACTTGTTAAATCTGGCAAACTGATGTTGGCCACCACATGGGTCTTCTAGAAATGGGACGTGGTTTGGCCCTGCTCCAATATTGCACAGGGCCAGAGCTGAGTAAGCTGAGAAAGCATACCTCTTAGCACCTGGCCTCTCAGCAGTGGGCCTGGCTTTCTGTTTTGTTTTTTATAATGAAAATTTCATTTTTAAAGTTAAAAAAATATTTTTCTTGTTTCTGTCTCCCCATTCTAACACTCTTAAGTGTAGCTCTGCTGACAGTTTACTTTGAGAGGTGCTGCTGGTTTTAAAGAGTTTCAAGGTCATTGCTCCTCTTGTGTAAGCCATGGGCTTTCTCAGGCTGGAGGGACAGCAGTGTGACCTGGAGAGGAGCTACAGGGTAGAGGGCTACCATTTGGTCAAAGCAGAGGTAAGGAGGTCTCTTAAACCTGAGAAGAAATGGCAAAGGCTCTGAGGCAAGTGGAGGCTCCCGGCTGTGAGGGTTCCCCCCACCCCTCAGCCTTGGTGTTGAAGCCCTTCTACCCTCTTCCGGATGCAACTGCGGTCGCCGTGAACCTCACCCCTTGGCAGCTCCTGCGATGGAGGACCAAGCAGCGCCGTACAGACCGAGGCCGCCTGCTCTGCAGACACAACGCCAGCCCTAAACCTCTGCCCAAGTTGCCCCTCCCTCCTGACTAATGTCCAGCTGGGCCCAGCCACTGTCCCAGTGTCCTGGACACCACTTGGTGGTGATACCCCCAGGCTCTTTCCCAGGGCAAGAAAACCAGCAGGTGTCCCTGTATGCCCTGGCTGACTCCAAGCCACCTGCAGGCTCCCTTCATGTGGGAAATGTCAAGGTGAGGACAGAAAGCCTTCATAAAGGAGGTGGCACTGGAGCTCAGAGAACAAGGCCGAGAAGGACACCTCAGTCTGTGCACAGCACACAGGCACTCTTGAGCCAATGTTTCCAGAGTCATTCTCTTGTACACATTTTCATTTTCTCCCCGAGTTAATAGTCGTTGATCTGTTAAAATGATTTGATTTTCACTGTATAGTCTTCTTTTTATTTATTTAGTGTGCTTTAGGTGAAAGTTTACAGCTCAACATACAAAAATTTATACACACATTATTATGTGACCCTTGTTGCTCTCCTATAATGTGACAGCACACTCCTCCTTTGCACCTCCGGTTTCCCGTGTCCATTCAGCCAGCTCCTATCCCTTTCTGCCTTCTTGTCTCGCCTCCAGTCAGGAGCTGCCAATTCAGTGTTGTGTATCTACTTGACCTAAGAAGTACACTCTTCACGAGTATTATTTTATGTTTTATAGTCCAGTCTAAACTTCGTCCGAAGAGTTGGATTTGGGGAGGGTTTTAGTTCTGGGTTAACAGAGAGCCTGGGGGCCATGTCTTCGGGGGTTCCTCCAGTCTCAGTCAGACCATTAAGTCTGGTCTTTTTTACTATAATTAGAGTTCTGCACCCCACTTTTCTCCTGCTCCATCAAGGACTCTCTGTTGCGTTCCCTGTCAGGGTGGTCATTGGTGGTAACCAGGCACCATCTAGTTCTTCAGGTCTCAGGCTGGTGGAATCCCTGGTTTATGTGGCCCTTTCTGTCTCATGGGCTAACGTTTTTCCTGAGTCTTTGGTGTTCTTCATTCTCCTTTGCTCCAGGTGGGCTGGGAACAATTGATGCATCTTAGATGGCTGCTTGCAAGGTTTTAAGACCCTAGACGCCACTCACCAAAATGGGATGAAGAACATTTTCTTAATAAACTTTGTTATGTCACTTGACCTAGATGTCCCCTGGAACCATGGTCCCCAGACCCCAGCCCATGCTACTCTGTCCCTCGACGTGTTTGGTTGTATTCAGGAAACTTTTGAGCTTTTGGTTTAGTCCAGTTGTGTTGACTTCTCCTGTATTGTGTGTTGTCCTTCCCTTCACCTAAAATAATTCTTGTCTACTATCTAGTTAGTGATTTCCCCTCTCCCTTCCTTCCCACCCTCGTAATCAACAAAGAACGTTTTCTTATGTGTTTAAACCTTTTCTTGAGTTCTTATGATAGTGGTCTCATATGATATTTGTCCTTTTGCGACTGACTAATTTCACTTAGCATAATGCCTTCCAGATTCATCCATGTTGTGAGATGTTTCTCAGATTCATCATTGGTCTTTATCCTTGTGTAGTATTCCATTGTGTGTATGTACCATAATTTGTTTATCCATTCTTCTATTGATGGGCACCTAGGTTGTTTCCATCTTTTTGCTATTATGAACAGTGCTGCAAAGAAAATGGGTGTGCATATATCTATTCCTGTGACAGCTCTTACTTCTCTAGGATATATTCCAAGGAGTGGGATTGCTGGATCAAATGGTACTTCTATTTCTAGCTTTTTAAGGAAGCGCCAAATCGATTTCCAAAGTGGTTGTACCATTAAAATGATTTAACTATGGGAAGCGGTCAAACTATGAGGAAGTAGGTCCACATACCTACAGTGAGTACTGCAGAGCAGGGGTGACACCAATTTGGAAATACAGGCCTCCACCTTTGCCCGGCCATCCTCCTCTGCAGATTTCTGAGTAATAAATCTCCCAGCATACTAGTTACTTATAACAGCCACCACCACAAAAAACCAACAACAAAAGAACTGGACACAATCTATATTTCCAACAGCAGAACACTTAAATAAATTACGATACATCTGCTAGAGTATGTTGTCCTTTAAGTTAATCATTAAAATAGCATAAAAACACAGCGATGTGTTCGTACAATCATGTAAAGTAAAAAAAAAAATGGGAAAACTATTTGCAGATCGACTGTAGTAATAACTGTAACTAGGTCTACCTGTTGAGAAGTATTAGAAGGGAACCAGAGATATGAAAACAGGTGCACTCAGGTGGCAGGGCTAAATTTCCTGTAACATTTCAGTAAGGTTTTAATAAAAACACTTCTAAAATATTTTCCATCTCCTGAATTAAGAGTTAAAAAAGCAACTCAACTGGAGGAGGATCAGGAAAGCTTTCAATCTCGTTGCTTACCTTACCAGGCTGACAGGAAAATATTGCCCTGATAATTTATCAAGGAGAGAGCGAGAAAATACTGTTTTGCTCTGGAGGAGTCTAACATTTTGTACTCTGAAGACAGAGAAGTAACTGCACTCAGGGCCCTGGTGGATGGGCTCTGCCCTTGGTGTTGGGCTCTATTTGGTCCTGGAAAGCCCAGTGAGGGAGGCCAAGGCCCAGGCACAGTGCAAGGGCTGGGAGAGTGCTGGAGGGACTTCAGGAGCCAGGCTGGCCACACTGGCTTTGAATCAGAGGCAGATGCCCAGCTAGAGCCGCTGTGTAGTCAGAGGGAGTGAGGAGATTGAACAGTGTCAGGCAAAACCGGATTAGCCACATGGGATTGGTCCCCATTGAGAAAGCCCTTACAACACGGAGAGGCCATCAATTGCTCAAGGCTGAGAAGTGAAGAGGCCCACGGGGTGCTGAGGGGGAGGTGCGGGAGGTGACTAGAGGCAGGAGTACAAGGTGACACTGGGATAGAGCTCCACAAGGCAGGGGGTCATGAAAACCCAGGCCACCGTCAGCCCGGAGGGCACACAACAAATTAAAGAATGGTTACCTCCTGGGAGGTGAGGGGAGAATTCTATTTGAAGAGGGACTTTAAAAGTCACACCACATGTTCCTGCTCTGTTTGAATTTTTTCAGTTACAGGGTGTTCTCACGCTGTTTGTCTAACTGAGAAGATAATAACTGCACCTCATCGTCTGAAAGACGTCCAATTGATGTTTGCTGGGAAATGAGCAGCAGGTGGGGCCAATAGACTACAAACTAAACCGGAGGACCACTGAGCATTAAGAACAGATACAGAACTCCTAAGCCTACAGTTAGTCTTCAACAACAGATATTTATATATGACATCAAAAGCACAAGAAACAAAAGACAAAATAGATGAATGAGATCTCATCAAAATTAAAAACTTCTATAAATCAAAGGACTTTAACAACAAAGCGAAGAGACAACTGGGAGAAGATATTTGGGAATGACATACCCAATAAACCAAACCAAACCCATTGCCTTCTAGTCGATTTCAACTCATAGTGACCCTATAGGACAAAGTAGAACTGCCCATAGGGTTTCCAAGGAGTGGTTGGTGGATTTGAGCTGCCGACCTTTTGGTTAGCAGGCAAGCTCTTAACCATTGTGCCACCAGTGCTCCATATATACACTAAGGGTTTAATATCCAGGATATATAAAGAACTCATAAAACTTAACAAAAAAAAAAGGCAAACAATGCAATCAAAAAATGTACAAAGGATTTGAATAGATATTTCACCAAAGAGGATATTCGAATGGCCAACAGACTTAGGAAAAGGTGCTGAACATCATTAGCCACCTGAGAGATGCAAATCAAAACCACAATGAGATACCACTTTACTTGCGCTATGATGGCTAAGATTAAAAAAAAAAAAGAAAATAACAAATGTTGGCGAGGTTGTGGAGAAGTTGAATACCCTAAAGAAAGTGAAAGTTAAGCTACAAATGGGAGAAGATATAACCAACAAATGATTGCATTAAGAACATATGCAGAACTCCCAGGCCAGTAGAAGAATGGGCAAAAGACATGAAAAGGTGCTTCACCAAGGAGGAAACACACACACACACACACGGCCAAGAAACATGCGAAGAGATGCTAGACTTAATGGAAATGTCAATTAAGGCCACAATGAGATAGTATTTTTCACCCATTCCACTGTCAATAATGAAGAATCTGACGATAAGAGCTGGAGAGGTTGTGGATCTACGAGATCTCTTATGCGTGGTCGTGGGCAGTGAAATTGGCATTTTCATATAAACTTGGAAATCTGCATGCCCAACAACTCCAAGAAACCACTCCAAGAAAAAGCCCTACCCATCTGCACCAGGAGACAAGCACAAGAAAGTTCACACAGCATGCTTGTAATAGCAACCAATAATTGGTTGGCAGCAACTTTCATGCCCATGGATGTTGCTGTTGTCGTTGTTGTTAGGTGCCGTTGAGTCGGTTCCAATTCATAGCGACCCTATGCACAACAGAACAAAACGCTGCCCAGTCCTGCGCCATCCTTACAATCATTGTTATGCTTGAGCCCATTGTTGCAGCCACTGTGTCAGTCTACCTCATTGAGGGTCTTCCTCTTTTCCACTGACCCTATACTTTACCAAGCATGATGTCCTTCTCCAGGAACTGATCTCTCCTGATAACATGTCCAAAGTATATAAGACACAGTCTTGCCATCCTTGCTTCTAAGGAACATTCTGGTTCTACTTCTTCCAAGACAGATTTGTTTGTTCTTTTGGCAGTCCATGGTATATATTCAATATTTTTCGCCAACACCACAATTCAAAGGGGTTAATTCTTCTTTGGTCTTCCTTATTCATTGTCCAGCATTTGCATGCATATGATGCAATTGAAAATACCCTGGCTTGGGTCAGGTGCACCTTATTCTTCAAGGTGACATCTTTGCTTTTCAACACTTCAAAGAGGTCCTTTGCAGCAGATTTACCCAATGCAATGTGTCTTTTGATTTCTTGACTGCTGCTTCCATAAGTGTTGATTGTGGATCCAAGTAAAATGAAATCCTTGACAACTTCAATCTTCTCTCTATTTATCATGATGTTGTTTATTGGTCCAGTTGTGAGGATTTTTGTTTTCTTTATGTTGAGGTATAATCCATAGTGAAGATGTATGTATAACTTTTCCCACCATGGAATATACAGCAGTGAATATGAATTAACTTCAGCTAAACACAAAAACATGGATGAATATTCATAACATAGTCAAAAAGTCATGTCTAGAAGACTATATGACTCCTTTTTATAATATTAAAAAAACGAAATTAAATAATGTATTTATTTTGGATTTTAGTCACCTCTGAGAGGTGGCAGGGAATAGAATATAGAAGGAACACGTATAGTAGATACAAATTATTCTCAATGTCCTAGCTCTTGGGTTGGTTAATAATTCAAGAGATTTTATTAAAATGTTATTAGTGGATGAATGAATTAATAATAAAAAAAGGGGGCCATGCATAGACTAATAATGAGAATGTGTCATGAGCCAAAGATTTTGATCAATCTAATACTGTGCATAAAAGAAAAACTTGATGTTACACATCAGTAGGTATAGTAAGATCTTAGTTTTGTAATATAAATATATGTATTCATAAACATATATGTGCAAATTTGCATTAAAAATTTTGCACAGACTTTACCAAAAAGTGAAAAGACGAGCTACAGACTGGGAGACTATTCTTGGACACCATGTATTTGATAAAAATCTAATAACCAAAATATACATAAAATTTTGTTAATGAAAAGACAGCCCAATCATAAAATGGGCAAAGGACATGAATAGACATTTCACCAAAGAGGACATTCAAATGGCCCATCATTCTTTGTGCATGTGTATTTCTTTTCGTGAATTGTTTAAGTGTAAATGTAAGCCATAATATATATTTTACTTGTAAATACTTCAGTGTGTATTTCCTAAAAAGGATATTCTCTTACATAACCTCATAAACACATGAAAAGGTACTCAACGTCATTAGCCATCAGAGATATATAAATCAAAATCACAGTGAGATACCATTTCACTTCCACTAGGATGGCGAAGATTGAAAAAAAAAAACAGAAAATAACAAATGCTGGCGAGCATGTGGAGAAATTGGAACCATTATTCATTGCTGGTAGGAATGCAAACTGGTACAATCGCTGTGGAAAACAGTGTAGCAGACCTTCAAAAAACTAAAACGGAACTACCATATGACCCAGCAATTCCACTCCTAGGTATCTACCCAAAAGACTTAAAAGCAGGGACTCAAGCAGAGACTTGTACACTAATGTTCATTGTGGCACTATTCACAATAGCAAAAAGGTAGAAATAACCTAAATGCCCATCAACAGATGAGTAGATAAACAAAAAGTAGTACATGCATACAATGGAATACTACTCAGTCAGTAGGAGAATGAAGTCTTGATACATGCTACAATATGGATGCAGCTTGAAGACATCATACTAAGTGAAATAAGTCAATCACAAAAAGACAAATATTATGTGGCCCCACTCATATAAAAAGACAAGAAAAGGCAAATGTATAGAGACCAAAGTTTATTAGTGGTTACCAGGGGCAAAAAAGGGAGGGAGGGAAAAAAGGGGGTTATTGCTTATGGAGTAAGGGGTTATTGCTTATGAGTTTCAGTTTATGGTGATGGAAAAATTGCATCAATTAAGGGTAGGGTGGCACAGCCAACTATTTTAAGTGCTGTCAATATGTTGAACACCTGTAAAAAGTTGAACTGGCAAAAGTTGTGTGACAGACATATTTACAACAATGACCAAAAAAAAAGAAAAAAAAAAAAAAAGAGTAGCTGTTGAAGCTGCTTATGTACAATCAAACACCTCATGGGATTTGGTTACTTGGTTTGGAGGTTTAGGGTCACAGTTTCATGGAACGTCCCAGTTAACTGGCCTAATACTGTGTTAGTGCCTCTGTTCTACCTCCTAGTTTATTGTGCAGTGCCTGGGGTTTTAAAAGCTAGCAAGCACCCATCCAAGGCACAACAACTGGACTCTATTCACCTGAAGCAACAGAGGAAGAAGGAGTCAGGAATAGAAGGAGAATATGGAATGTGTGGCTAATTGCCTCCATGAACAACCGCCACCTTTGCCATGAGACCAGGAGAACTGGACATCATTACTGAACATTTTGATCCATAGAACTATCTTGATCAAAAGGGGAAAAATACAGACTTTCTGGAGCCATGGGGGGTGGATGAACCCTTGAAACTATTGCTCTGAGATAACCTTTAAACCTTAAACCAAAAATATCCCCTGAAGTCTTTTGAAAACCAAACAATTTAGCTTAACTAGTAAAAAAGTCAGCCTTGAGCATTATGCTCTTTTAAGAGCTATCTATATGGGATCAAATTGACAACAGCAACTCAAAAGATTAGATAGGAACCTTGGGGAAGCAATGAGTTTATGTAAATAAGGGAGGAACAACTCAGAAAAGAAGGGTGAGAATGGTTGCACAACGTCAGTGAATTGTACATGTAGAAATTGTTGAATTGGTATGTTTTTCCGTGCATATTCTCAACAACAACAACAAAATAAATAGCATTAAAAAAATTTGCACAGGGAAAAACACGGAAAGATAGGCATTAGTATCTCTGGCTGGCGGGTGACATTTTGAGTCATTTAGATTTCCTTATTTTTGCTTTTCATTATTTTCCAAATTTGCTATAGTGAAAACATATTTAAAAAAAAAGAATATATTTTTTAATAGAAAGAAAAATACAGTGACATAGCCAGGGTACCCATTTATAACTCAATTATTATTTTCTAGCATAGGCTCTGTTTTCATCCTTTAATGAAAGAGTCACAAAGACATGGAAAGTTGAAAATCACACACTTCTTTTCAATTTAATTCTGTTAGGTACTGACTGACTGAATGTTTACTATAAAGGAGACACAAAGACAAGATATACTCTCTTCTCTTAAGGAGTTTGCAGGGTTGGAGGAAAATAAAACTGTAGAAATAACCGTACCTCAAGGCAGAACATAGTAAGTGCCTTGAGAGTCTCCCAGATGGCTGTGTGTTTCAGGGTAGGGAGGACTCACATCTGACTGGAGGTATCTGGCAAATCTTCACAAAGATTCTAAGTGGGCAAAGGTGCTGGTTACAAAAAACTGAATGCTAAACTAGTCAGTGAAACTGGAAAGGATTCACTGAACCAGTACAGTGTATCCTTTCTGTAGTAGTAGTCTTGTGTAGTCGTATCCTTTTTTAAAAACATTTCAATAAGTTGAAGATGTTTTATGTTTACTTTCTATTTTGACATCATTTCTGACTTACAGAAAAGTTGGTAGAATAGTATGTTCTTTATACCCATTCTCCAATTGTTAATATTTTCCCACATTTGCTGCATTATTCTTTGTGCAAGTGTATTTATTTTTTATGAATCATTTGAGTGCAACTTAAAGCCATGATATATATTTTAATTCTAAATATTTCAGTTTGTATTTCCTAGAAACAAGGGTATTCTCTTACATAACCACAGTTATCGAAATCAGGAAATTAACATTAACACAGCATTGTTATCAAATCTATAGATGTTATTCATATTGCATCAATAATGCCCTTTATGGCAAAGAAAAACCCAGTTTACACATTGTAATCATGTGTCTTTATTCTCCCTTAACCTGGGATCATTCCTCAGCCTGTCTTTGTCTTTCATGACTGACATATTTGTAGTTATGCATAGCCTGTTATTTTGTACAATGTCCCTCAATGTGGGTTTGTCTGATGTTTCCTCATGACTAGATTTAGGTTTTGCATTCTGGTCAGAATACAGCAGAGATGAATTTGCTTCCTTCTCAGCCACACGGTGTCAATTTGTCCCATTACTGGTGACGTTAACTTTCATCACTTGGTTAAGGTGGTATCTGCCAGGCTTCTCCACTGTAGAATTACTATTTTCCTCTTTGTGATTAATAAGTATTTATGGCGAGCTACAGCTGCTAACCAAAAAGTCAGCAGTTTGAATCCACCAGCCACTCCTTAGAAACCCTATGGGGAAGTTCTATTCTGTCCTATAGGGTTGCTATGAGTCACAATCAACTCGACGGCAAAAGGTTTGGTTGTTGTGAGATAGTTTGAGACTTTGTAAATATCCAGTTTACTCATCAAACTTTCACCCACTAATTTTAACATCCATTGATGATTCTTGCCTGAATCAATGATTCCATCATTCTCCTATATTTATCACTTGGCTTTCTGTGCCCTGTAAGGAAGAACTTGTCTCTCTCTCATTTACTTATTTATATCAATATGTATACATGGATTCTTATTTTATTCAGTGGGTTATAATCTGTTACCATCATTCTTTATTTGATGCTTAAATTGCTCTAGACTTGACCCATGGAAAAGGAACTTTGGTGGTGCAGTGGTTAAGCACTCAATTGCTTACCAAAAGGTTGGCAGTTCGAGCCCACCAGCCACTCTGCTGAAGAAAGATGTGGCAGTCTGGTTCCATAAAGATTACAGCCTTGGAAACCCCATGGGGCAGTTCTTCTCTGTGCTATAGGGTCACTATGACTTGGAATCGATTCGACGGCAAGGGGTTTGACCAATGGAAGCCTTGTTAGACTGGCTTCTATGTCTTTTTGATAAGCCCCCATCATTTTATGAGCACTTATTTTCTGGCACAAGATATTCCAGGCTCATCTTATGCCTTTGTTCCTGCAGCTCTGAAATCAGCCATTTCTCTAAAGATCTCTGGTTCCTTTTAGTGGAGAATGAATGATATTTAGAAACTTAGATGCAAGGTGTGCTTATTTCTACTGGAGTGTCACTGCTTCTATGCCCTCTCAGCAAATAAAGCTAGAAAACATTCGCATGGAAGTACATACACCCATACCTGTGTGTGTACGTGTATTTCTATTATCTATTTGTGTGTGTGTGCATGCAATGAAACCATGAGTTCATATTGCTCTCTCCAATTCTAATCCAATCCCATAGGTTAGTTCTAATCATCCTTCTTTCCACATTTTAACTTCCTTCATTAAAAATACGTTAAAGGCTGTGGACATAGTTCAAACCCTCATCATTAATGATGGCACCCAGAAACTACTGCCCCTCAAGAATATGACCTTGCCTTGTGCTCAAAGAGCCAACTTGGGCAGTGCCCAGCCTGTGAGAGACCCTTGCCCTAACTGGGCAGAAGAGCAGAAGGAGTAGCCAGTCAGGGGGTGGTTTAGAGCCAGAAGGCCCTTCTGAAAGGTACAGGGGAGGCAGAAGCAGAATCTCCAGGAAGTGGGGGTGGGGGTGGGGTGGAGGTTCAAGATGCTGGGCTTTTCTGGATGAGATGAGAAGCCAGAGCAGATGGGCTGTTGGCTGGTTCCAGAGAGACAACAAATGACCTAAGGGGCACTTAGAAGGGCAAACCTGTTCCCAACAGCAACTGGGATGACAACCCCTTGACTAGAGGCTTTTGTTGGCATGACAGTTGGCTCTGGTCATGGCTGCCATGAGCAGCTGGGACTGGGAGAGGCTTCTCACGTTCAGCTGTCGGCTCCCAAGAGAAGTCATACATAATGCCCCCTGTTTATTTAGGACTAAGGTGGGTTCCAACACTAGTGACCCTGGTTATAGACTCTTCAAACCTGTTCATTCCTAGCCAGGTGATACATTTTACTACTGTTCTATTCCTAGGGGTCCTGTTCCTTTTAAGATGGTTGCATTTGGGGGTTTCAATGCTCTGGTTCAACAAATAAACTTTCCAGTCTGTCTGGAAGATGTTGTGCCAGGGTCTTCCTACCAAGGCTTCCCAACCCCGACCCTGGGAGCCTCTCCTGCCTTCCTCTATCCTGCTAACCAGGCCTCCTACCTTCTCATCTTCCTCCTCCCCGCTTCAGGCCCAAGAGCCCTGCTGGTGGTCTTGCACCACCAGCACCATTTTGCTTGTTGTGGGGAGTTGAGACAGCCAGGGCCAGAGAGCTTTTCAGATTGTGGTCAAGAGTACCTTCACTGCGTGAAATAAGTCAGTCACTAAAAGGAAATATCTAGGATAGGCCAATGTACAGAGACCAAAGTTTATCAGTACCTACCAGGGGTGGGCAGGAGGGGAAAGGGAGGGCCATTGCTTGGGGGGCATGAAGCTTCTATTAAGGGTGTGGCTGTACAACATGATGAAAGTAATCTCACTGAATTATACATGTAAAAAAATGTTGAAGTGGTGAAATTTTTGTTCTATATATATATTAAAAATCTAACCAAACCCATTGCCATCAAGTTGATTCCAACTCATAGTGACCCTGTAGGGACCCTTGGAAACCATAGGGTTTCCAAGGCTGTAAATCTTTACAGAAGCAGACTGCCACATCCTTTTCTCATGGAGTGGCTGGTAGGCTGGAACCACCAGCCTCTCACTTAACAGCCAAGCACTTTAACCACTGCACTACCAGGGCTCCTTTTGTTATATATATATACTCACTACGGAGTCCTGGTGGCGCAGTAGTTAAGAGCTATGGCTGCTAGCCAAAAGGTCAGCAGTTTGAATCCACCATTCTCTCCTTGGAAACCCTGTGGGGCAGTTCTACGCAGTCCTATAGTGTTGCTATGAGTTGGAACCAACTAGACGGCAATGGGTTTGGGGTGTTGTTTTGTTTTTTGGTATACTTACCACAATTTTTAAAAATTAAAAAAAATGTTTTTTTAAATTGTGGTGAGTTGTTTTATATATATGTATATATATTTACCACAATTAAACTTTTTATTTTCGTTAAAGAAATACCTCCAACCTAAACTGGGGGACAATCTACAAAACAACCAGACTGCACTCTCCAAATCTGTCAATGACGAGAACGGCAAAGAAAGGAGAGGAATGACACTTGACAACTGAGTACAATGGGGTTTTATAATTGGGAAAAGTAGAAAAACCCAAATAAAACCTACAGATTAGATAACAGGATTGTATCTGTGTTGATTTCTTTACTTGGATAATTATGTTCTAGTTAAGTAAAAGAATGTCCTTGTTTCAGGAAATATATACTGAAGTATTTAAGGGTAAAGGGGCATCATATCTGCAACATATTCTAAAGGGGTTCAGGAGGAAGAAAAGAGAAAGAGAATGATGAAGCAAATGTGGTAAAATACTAACATTTGAGGGATCTGGGTGAAGAGTGCTATTCTTGCAACTCTCCTGCAAGTTTAAAATTATAAAGGAAAAACAATAGGGAGAAAAAAGAAGTGCCCTGAAACCTCTGAACCCTTCCTGGTTCTCCTGGCCTAGTTCCTTTGAATGTCAGCTTGGCCCTGCTGGGCTGGCCATCTGAGAGCAACGTCCTCAGGACCTGGCAGTCTCCTTCCTTAACCTTCTCCCTGCCCTGGCAAGGCCTGCTCCCATCTGCTGCCCACAGCCCAGCCTCCAAGCTGCTCTGAGTTGCTGGAGAAAGCCTCAAAGCTGTGCAGAGCGGGCCAGGACTCTGGGGCTGCTCTGGCTCAGCCCCAAGCCACATAGGTCCTAGAAACCTCCTCCTTTGCAGCTGGCCTTACTCTTGGGCTCTAGAGCAGACATAAGCCTTTTGGCAGGGACCGCCTCAACTTCCCTCCTCCCCACCTGAGAGTTCCTGTGTCTCCTCTCTACTCTCCTTGGTCTCAGAAGAAAAAGGGTGCAACTTCCTGTTTTCTAGGGGCTGACTCCTCAGCTATGCACCCTTCTCCTGCACCTACCCAGGCCCTCCCTAATGACTGCTCCTGTCTTGATGCCTCTATGCCCCTCTCTCCCCTCGTCCTTCTCCTCAGCCCCAGAGCCCAGCTCAGGTCTCTTTGCAGCAAAACGTTCTTCATCCTGCCTCCCTCTGCCAGTGACCACACTTTTCTCCCCTTCTTCACACAGGGCAACTTCTCAGTCCACTTCCAGCCCACATGGCCACCCATTCACACTTGTACATCTGGCTTTGTCCCCATCCTACAACCCTCCCATCCTCCTCCCCCAAAGAGGCACAGTGTCAGACGATTGGAATTGGAAGACTTGAGTTCCAGTCTCTGCTCCATCTCTGAAGAGTGGTGTGATTTGGGGCACATTTCCAAGACCTATGGAATATGGGTGCAGACACACGATGAACACAACCTCCTCAGAGCCTGACATCAGACTTGACCTGTCAGCCGATGGCTCCCAAACCCACATGTCCGCTACAGGTCCCTCTTCTGGCCTCCGCTCCTCTGGATCCCAAAGCCCTTTGGACATCTCCCCTGGGCATCCAGCCAGTTCTTCAAATTTCATATGCTTATAATTAGACCAATTTTTATTAATGTTGGATTGGCTAAAAGGCAGTCTAACAGGTACTTAAAAAACAAAACCACACCAGTTGCCAATGAGTTGATTCCAACTCATGGAGACCCCATGTGTGGAAGAGAACTGTCTTCGATAGGGTTTTCATGGCTGTGATCTTCCGGAAGCAGATCACCATGTCTTTCTTCCAAAGTGCCTCTGCATAGGTTCAAATTGCCAACCTTTTGTTAGCAGTCAAGCATTTAACCGTTTGCACCAAGGCCACTAAAAAGTAATAGACTTTGGAGGAAAGAATTTGATATTCCAAAAATGCATAAAAGCAGCTCTTCCTGGCTTGTACTGTTTCATTATGAACTACATTTTCAACACTTAAGGTCCCAGAAGGTCTTAATTCAGCGGTCAATAGCATCTTCAACAAATGAGCTCCTCCTGAAAGCCTTTTTCTGTTAAGGTGAGCCCCTCGCTCGCCCAGTTACTCAGAGCACACTTTGAACTCAACTTTGACTCTTTTTCTCTCTTGGCCCCACATCTGGTTGGTGTATCCTGACCATGCACCTATCTGAAAGGGCCCCACGGGCTCCCTCCTTTCCACGAGCACACTGCCACCAGCTGCCCCTGCCCTCATTGGCTCTGTGGCATGGTCACTGTCTCCTGACTGAGGGCCTATTTTGGGGCTTACCCCAGCTCACCCATGCTGTCTTCTGTCACGGTCACTTCCTCAAAGCACAGAGCTGACTGCCTCACATTCCTGTCCCTACAGCTTCCATGGATCCCCCTGGCTCTTAAATCAGGTCTAAACTCTCTGTCTAAGATTCAAAGCCCTCCGCAACAGCCTTCCAACTCCATTTTCACTACTCCCTACTCATATACCCTGAGCTCCAGGAAACCGGACTTCACGCCATCTGGAAACATATGTTCCTTTTGCCCAAAATAACCTCGACCCCCACCTCCACCTGTTAAAGTCCATCCTTGAAGGATTATTCAATAAATAGTACTGGAACAATTGGTTAGTCATTTGAAGAAAATTATTTAGATTCCTCACTTCATACTATGCACCAAAATTATTCCAGATAAATTAAATATAAAAATGTAATAGACTCACATATATAAAACACCAAACTGTAAAAGTCCAAAGAAAATATAAGTATCAAATCTCTGAAAGGGGAGAAGATCCTAAGCTTAAAAGCAAAGAATAAAATTTCAAACAAAATAATAGATACGACTTCATAAAATAAAATTGTTTTACTTGTCTATATAGAAAGTGAACATAACCAAAATTAACTGAAAAGCCATAATTTTGGGAAAAAAACATTTACAGCAAGTCCAAAGGGTTGATATAATTTTATATGTGATGAGTTTGTTTAGAAAGTAATAATAAAACAATAGGACCTCTATAGACAAACAGGCAAAGGAACAAGAAAGATCATTTATTTAAGAGAAGATATGTTGTTTTGCCTCTGTTGTTAGTTGCCCTTAAGACAGCTCCAACTCATGTTGATACCATGTACAACAGAATGAAACGTTGCCCGGTCCTGCCTCATCTTCACAATCATTGGTGTGCTTGAATCCATTGTTGTGACCACTGTGCATTTTGAGTGTCTTCCAACCTAAGGGGCTCATCTTCCAGCACTATATTGGACAATGTTCTCTTGTGATCTATAGGGTTAACTGGCTAATTTCCAGAAGTAGATTGCCAGGCCTTTCTTCCTAGTCTTAGTCTGTAAGCCTCACTAAAACCTGTCTACCAGGGGTGACCCTGCTGAATATTGGTGGTATAGCTTCCATCATCATTATTATTGTTGTTGTTAAGAGCCATCGAATCAACTTTTGACTCATAGTGACCCCATGTGACAGAGAAGAACTACTCTATAAGGTTTTCTAGGCTGTAATCTTTATAGAAGCAGACTGCCAGGCCAACCTTTTGGTTAACAGCGAATGCTTAACTGTTGCACCACAAGGGCTCTTTTCCATCATCATGGCAACATGAAAGCCATTACAGTATGACAAAATGACAGACAGGTGGGGGAAGAGAAGATATACTGGTCTCCAAATAAACAGAAAATTGTTTAACATAACCAGTGATCAAAGAAATGCTAATAAAAATGCTGTTTTCCTCTATTAAAATTTAAAGTTTTAGAAAATTTTTTATAATGTTAAATAAAAAATGATATATAGTATGAACTCTGATTTTTTTAATCCTCTACCAAATGTCAGGCATTACATTAAGCACTTTACACAGAGTGAATATGAGCTATTATTATTGTTGCAAATATAGGAATACTTGATATTATCAGTGCTAATTCTAAGAATTTTTATAGGCTTTGATCACCACTTAGATTGAGGGAGTGAAAGACAGGGCCTTTCTTCTTGGGGAACAAGTGGGTAGTATTGCCTTTTACCTCAGTAGAAAATACAGGAAACACGCAGTGCTTGGCACACAATAGACTTATGACATATTCGAGTCATGACAAATCTCACTTACAACTGTCTTTTTTTGGTACATCTTATCGTCAGTAGTACGTACTACGTACATCTTATCGTGTGTAGTACGTACTACATACATCTTATCGTGAGTACTACCTACTACCTACATCTTATCATGAGTACTACCTATTACCTACATCTTATCATGAGTACTACCTACTACCTACATCTTATCATGAGTACCGCCTACTACCTACATCTTATTGTCAGTAGTACGTACTACGTACATCTTATCGTGAGTACTACGTACTACCTACATCTTATGGTGAGTAGTACATACTACGTACATCTTATCATGAGTACTACCTACTACCTACATCTTATCGTATTATCTATTACCTATATCTTATAGTGAGTACTATCCTACTACCTACATCTTATCGTGGGTACTATCTACTACCTACATCTTATCGTGAGTAGTATGTACTACGTACATCTTATCGTGAGTACTACGTACTACCTACATCTTATTGTGAGTACTACCTACTACCCACATCTTATCGTACTACCTACTACCTACATCTTAGTGTGAGTAGTACGTACTATGTACATCTTATCGTACTACCTACTACCTATATCTTATCGTGAGTACTACCTATATCTTATTGTAAGTACTACCTACATCTTATCATGAGTACTACCTACTACCTACATCTTATCGTGAGTAGTATGTACTACGTACATCTTATCGTGAGTACTATGTACTACCTACATCTTATCGTGAGTACTACCTACTACCTACATCTTATCGTGAGTACTACCTACTACCTACATCTTATTGTGAGTAGTACATACTGAATACAATGCTGCAGCACATAATTTGCTAATATAATTCTCAGATGTGCACTTGCAGATGTTCAATTTTATGATTTACTGCTCAAAACACTGCTGTATAGATTTAATTTTCTAACCTAAATCAGGAGCTTCAGTTGCTTGAAAACACAGACCCAAATTTTTTGCTAAAGTTGAAAGGCAGATTTGGGAAGCAATGAGATGTTACCGAAAAATATATGAAGAAAAAAAGAAAAGGAACATACAGACAACTCTAATTTTCTGACTGGAAACGCCATCCCCATTCCCATGGATAATCCAGACCATCCAGAACCTTCCATAAGTGGAGTTATTACTGCAAATGACAAAATGCCAATGTCACCCAACTCTTCTTTATCGTCAGAGTAAATTTTTATGATTTATGTATTTTTTTTAACTTACGTATTAAAATATATCTGTCAGTTTATATGTAATGTCTCCAACCTCCAAAGACAAATATTGGATTTATAATGACACTGATAATAAAAGGCAAAAATAATGAAAACTTAAAAAAAAATGAGGCATTCAACTTACATCAGAACTGACTTATAATGGAGCCCTCAGAACAGAGCCCCATCGCAGGTTGGGGACTACCTATAGTGATGTAGGCTTTAGATGATGAGTGCCTTGAGAGGTAAAGAACACAGGCACACAATGTACGCCAGACCTGACACAAGAGTAAGGCATCCTGGCACTCAGGATGAAGGGAGACAGTCATCCCCCACTCCCTCTTTCCTAACAGATTTTGTTCAGGTGTTCACTATTAGCCAAGTAACTCATGAATGAACTTGCTTAAGCTAAACCAGTCACAGGAGTCCCATTCCCATTCCCATTCCAACCAAACAAATGCTGGGGTTTTGCTGAGGGTCTCTTTGCTCTTAAAAGGAGACAGATGGACAGAACTGTCCCTTCTCTTCTGCTGGAACTGTCATGCCTAGTTTTGATGTCTCAAATTATTATGGCCTCCTTATGATCATGAGCAGCAAACTAACGTAGTGAGGCTAGTAGGGCGTAAAAACAGAGAGAAACTTGTCCCACGGTGATACTATTGAGCACTGAACTGCTCAGTTCGCAGACAGTTTTGCAATTAGTGGAGGAAGTGGCTTAACGTGGTACATACTGGGGCATTCATACTTAACACAGAGAGGTGGCTTTCTCTAACAGATGGCTTTTTAAGGAAAGCTAGCACAGGTCGCTATGAGTCGGAATCGACTCAACGGCAACCGTTTTTTTTTTTTTTTTCCAACGGTTAGCAGGGTATATGAGCTCTGGAGTAGGTCCAAGTATGTTTTAATCACTTCTTCCACTGTGTTGGCACTGTTTTCCTTATCTGTTCCCCCATATTCCCAGCTTTCTCCTCTGCTCTGCATTTTCTTCACAGCACAGCTTGCTGTCCATTGTTGAAAATGATTATAAGCTCTGCATAGTGTCAAGCTTTATTGTGATTGTTGTATCATGACTGATATACGTATGTGTATGTTTCTTTTTATACCTTCCCAGAGTCAAAGTACAGGACAGAACACAATCTTAACTGCTTATCCATTTCTTTTACTCTGTGTAAAGACTTTAGAAGTTTAATTCAGAGGCAAGACAGTTCAGAATTGACTGTAATTGACCACAGGCTAAAAGTATTCATGGGCGGAGTGACATGAGTTACCTGACTTTTGTAGATGCTAAATCTTTCAAGTCTTTGTTTGCAGTTCATGTAACAGTTGTATCTTAAATTACACAATAATAAAAAAAAAAAAACTCTGTTCAGATTAAAAAAAATTTTTTTTTGAACCAACCCTGAGCCACCTGACTGTAGGACTTCTTGTTATATGAGATAAGCAATCTTAATGTATAAGCCAGTTGAGTTTTTCTCTTACTTGCACCCAAAAGCATCTGACTGGTTAAATAAAATCATATGTAAGAAATTGGAAGGAATGGAGCTGGATGAACATTTTTCATGAAAGCCAAGTAATGACTGACATTAAGTTCATTCACCAGGGATTTGAAATGTTCAAATCATTTCTTTCTAGGGATTAACATGTTCAAGTCCCCAAATTTGGTATCTTCTCCTGGACTGTGCTGTGTGTGGCTGATAACTATTATCCTAATTTTTTAGATTGGGTCTTATTTTTTTTTTTAATGAAACAGGAAGAAATCATTAATATTTAGGGAGTGCTTCCTCTATGCCAGGCTATGTGCTTTATATAAGTCATCTCGTTTAATTTTTATAACAATCCCACAAGGTACTATTGTTCTCATCAAGCAAGTGAGGAAACTGAGACTTCAAGATTAAGCGAATTGCTCAAGATCACACAGCTAGCATGGGATTCAAACCCAAGCAAAGTGGTTCTCAGCACACATCTCCTCCTATGGAAAGCTGAACTTTTTATTTAAATCCATTCCTATTTCTCCACATGTTGTAACACTTGAAAGATGCACCCTTCAGAGTTAACATGCAAAATGGTTGTCAGTACCTGCACATAGAAGGTGCTCAATGAAAGTTAACTACTTCCCTAACCTCTCCATTCCCATTACAATTGCTTAGTTCAGGTCTTCATCACTTTTTTTCTTGTATTGTAACAATAACAACAATAAGGCAGTTATCACGTATGTTCCAGGCACTGTGTAAAGCGTCCTTCAATGTAAAACTAAGAGCCCACATTTATTGAGCACTTGCTGTAAGTTAGGCATTATGCTAAACACTTTTCAAGGATCATTACCTAACAATCCCATAAGGTTAGTTGGTTTTTTTGGGGGGGAGGGTTTGGGGGGCACATGCCCCCAATATCCTCCCTACTTTAGTTTCTCTCTTAAAAAAAAAAATCCTCTATTGAGGTACAATTTCTGTACAACAAATAGCACCTGTTTAAAGTATACATTTCAATTAGTTTTGGCACATTTGTGAAACTACTAACACAAACAAAATGTAAAATATTTCCATCACCACTAAAAGTCTCCTCGTGCACCTTTCCAATCCATCCCTCCCTCTATCCCAGGGCTCAGTCAACTACTGATCCGCTTCCTGACATACATATTTCGTTTTCTAGACTTTACTATAAACAGAGAACATACAGTATGTTCTCCTTTTATCTGGCTTCATTCACTCAGTGTGGTGATTTGGGGATTCATCTTTGTTGCATTTATCAGCATTTCATTTTTGATTGATGTTATTTCATTCTGTTCTATGGTTATCATGTTTTGTTTGACCATTCACCTGCGGGTGGACATTTGGTTTGTTTCCAGTTTAGGGTTATTATGAATAAAGCTGCTATGGACATTCTTGTACAAGTCTTTGTGTGAACATGTTTTCATTTCCCTTGGGCAAATACCTTGAACAGCTGGCTTTTATGGCAGGTATATGTTTATAAGAAACTACTAAACTGTTTTCCAAAGTGCTTATACCATTTACATTCCAACCTGCAATATATGAGAGTTCCCATTTCCCCACATCCTCGCCATTACTTGATGTTGTCAATCTTTTTAACTTGTTATCCTAGTGAATGTTAATGATATCTCATTGTGGTTTTAATTTTCCTAATGACTTCCCTACTGTCTAATGATGTTAAGCATATTTCTATGTATATCTTCTTGGTAAAATCTGTTAAAATCTTTTCCCCATTTTTTTATGTTGGATTGTTTGTCTCATTATTGAGTTCTAAATGTTCTACATATATTCTGGACAGTCTTTTGCCTGATTTATTATTTATTAATAGCTGCATTTTACAGATAGGGAAACTTTGGCTTGGAAAAATGAAAAACCGGTCAAAGCCACAAAAATTCAAACCCAGACAGTCTGACTACAGAGCCTACAAGGCACCATAGGAATTATTCCTATTTTCTGGTAAAGAAACTGAAGCTTGGCAGAGTTAATTAACTTAATCATTTTAACACAGCTAATAAATTTTTTTTTTTTTTTATAAATGTAGGGATAGCAAAAGCTTAACTATCTCAGAACGCCCAACCTCACCTCATTCTAAACTATCTTTTATACCGTCTCCACAGTGATGGTTCCAAAGCTGAAATCTGATCCAAATACTATGGCTCTGGACTCAGGCACAAGTGGCCTTCTTTGATTCATCTAGTCTAGTCTCAACTATTGCCACTCCGTAGGCACACACCATATCCCAGCTGCTCTGAGCTGCGTACTACTGCTCCAGGGTATCAAGCCGTCTGTTGCTTCAGCACTTGGTGATCCCTCTATTTGGAACCCTATTTTCCACAGTATACCTGGCTAATTCCAACTTGTCCTTCAAGTCTCAGCTCACATCTCCTCCCGTGAGAAGCCTTCTCTGATCCCAAAAGACCAGTTAGAAACCCCTTATAATGCTCCCAAGGACCTCCTCTCTAGCCCCTCTCACTGTTTACTACGCACTGTGTGAGTCGTCTTTCCTGGACCCAGAAGCAGGCGGGCTGGCAAGCAAGCAATGAACCGTGTTTGTTGAATGAATGGTGGAGAGATGTGGCGAAATTCAACACTCAACTGAAATTGTACTTGGGGGGAGGGAGATATGGAGGCACAGGACAGTGGAGATGTAAATCATAATTGAATTTCAAACGTCTGTTTGTGGAGCCATCACTAAGACAGCCAGCCCCGTCCCGCTCAGCAGGAACGCGGACCTCTCCTCCCAAATTCCCCACCCGCTGTCCCGGAGAAGTCTGTGACGTCACTTCTCTGCGTCCCGCCGCTTCAACGTGCAGCGCACTTTGCCGAGCGGCGCCTTCCGGCCTCGAGGATGTCGGACAGCGGGGAGGAGTGACGTCACAGGAAGGACGCGCGCGCCGGAAGCAGCCGCCAGGGCTGCGCGCGGAAGTCGCCGGGGGCGGGGGAAGAGGAAGAGATGGGGGGCGGCGGCGGCTCGCGATGAGAAGCGGGTGCGCGTGAGCGAGCCAAGGGGAGAGGAAGGCTGGGGGGGGGGGAGTGGAGAGCGAGCCGCAGGGGCGGAGGGAGGGGGTCGCGAGCGTGGCGGGCAGCAGCGGCGGCTAGAGAGCAGCGGGGCCCGCGGCGGCGGCTGAGGCAGCGGCGGCGGAGGCAGAGGGTGAGAAGATGGCGGATGGCGATAGCGGCAGTGAGAGAGGCGGCAGCGGTGGGGGCGGCGGGCCCGGTGGCTGCGGTTTCCAGCCCGTGTCCCGCGGCGGCGGCGAGCAGGAAACCCAGGAGCTGGCCTCGAAGCGCCTCGACATACAGAACAAGCGCTTTTATCTGGACGTGAAGCAAAACGCCAAAGGCCGCTTCCTGAAGATCGCCGAGGTGGGCGCTGGAGGCTCGAAAAGTCGTCTCACCCTCTCTATGGCCGTTGCCGCCGAGTTCCGCGACTACCTAGGGGACTTCATCGAACACTACGCGCAGCTAGGACCCAGCAGTCCCGAGCAGATCGCAGCGGCGGCGAGCGCCGAGGACGGCGGCGGGCCCCGGCGGGCGCTTAAGAGCGAGTTTCTGGTACGGGAGAACCGCAAGTATTACCTGGACCTCAAGGAGAACCAGCGCGGCCGCTTCTTGCGCATCCGCCAGACCATCAACCGCATTGGGGGCAGCGGCGGGTTTAGCGGGGGCCCAGGTCCTGGGGGCCTACAGAGCGGCCAGACCATCGCCCTGCCCGCCCAGGGCCTTATCGAGTTCCGCGACGCGCTGGCCAAGCTCATTGACGACTACGGAGGCGAGGAGGAGGAGCTGGCCGGGGGCCCGGGAGGCGGCGGCGGGGGACCTGGAGGGGGCCTCTACGGGGAGCTCCCGGAAGGCACCTCCATCACTGTGGACTCGAAGCGCTTCTTTTTCGACGTGGGCTGCAACAAGTACGGGGTGTTTCTGCGAGTGAGTGAGGTGAAGCCGTCCTACCGCAATGCCATCACCGTCCCCTTCAAAGCCTGGGGCAAGTTCGGAGGCGCCTTTTGCCGGTATGCGGATGAGATGAAAGAAATTCAGGAGCGGCAGAGGGATAAGCTTTATGAAAGACGTGGTGGGGGCAGCGGCGGTGGAGATGAGTCTGAAGGCGAGGAGGTGGATGAGGATTGAAACCAGCAGCTTCTCCTACAGGCTTCCCTCACTCCACCAACATCCCCTTGTCTAGAGAGCTCTTTTTCCTGCTTCTCTCCAAATAAGAGTGGAGGAGGAGCAAGGGAGGCATCAGAGGGAGAAAACAAAATAAAATAGTTATCACAGACAATTAGAAAAGAGCAGTAAAGTTCCAAGGGACTGACAGCAACCTGCAGAGAGAGGACAGCAGCATCTCCTCCCCTGAACAAAATAGTCTCAGCTTCTGTTTTTTTTTTCCCAACTGAGGTTCCTAAATCCCCCAGGGATAACCCTGGAGGGGTAGATCCTTACACATGGTGGGCCAAGAAACATATTGGAGTTACCCAGACCGACTGATGACAGTTGAGTTTGTATTGTACCTGGGTAATTTGGTTGAAAAAAATCTTTCCAGACCTTGCTGTTAGTGTCTATCCTTCACCTCCATTGAAATCAGCATTTTGGATCTAGGTCTTCATGAAATTTTTGAGAGAAGTCTCTGCAGTTACCCAGTTCTGAGAGTACAGGTTTTATTAAAAAGGAATACAACTTTAAATAATTATGGGCAGGGCAAAATAAGAATTCCAAATGCCATTGGAGGATACAGAAGCAAATTGGATCCATTTTTAAGGTTTTGGATGGAACCTGGACCAAGGCCCATGTCTTTTCTTTGCAGATTTTCTGGATGCAAATAATTCAGACATCAATGCTTAAACTAGAATCTATTACTAAAATAGTTTAAAAGTTGGCAAAACATTCTGAAGAAAAAAACATTGGGGGTTGCTGAGGTAGGCACAAGAAGAAATAGGGCATAAAGCACAAGGAACACACTGAGTGGATTGGTTGCTGCTCACTAAAGTTCTTCCCCTGATCTCCAAATACGGAGGTCATTACCAAGAAATGGCTTACATATGGATGAGAGCCAGTTCCCTATGGAGCCACTGAATTATGGATAATTCGGCTGTTTCGGCCTCTGGTTGGCTGAATTTTAAACGATAAAACTTGAAGATTTCTACAGAAGTTTTAACAGTGTGGCTACAAGCGTGAGCTTTAATAGAATGTACAGCCTAACAGAAAAGTTGGAAATAAAAACTGAAGTCTTCATTTATCTTCAGTTTAATCTGTGGACTTGTTCAAATACTAAAGAGCCTCAGGTCCAGAATTCCAGCATCATTTATACTTTTAAAAATTTTAAGAACTTGATCCATTATATCAGTACCTCATAATCAGTTGGCAAAAGATGGATGAATGATTCAAAGCAGCAAGCATGATGGAAGCTGAAATCCATCTCTAAATGGAGCTGAAGTGAACATGAATATGCTGACTATGTCCTGGAAGCATTTTTATACCACCTTGAAATTTCAACAAACCGGCTTTTGCCAGTTTATCCAGCTGTCTTTCAGGAATAAAAATTGGGGTTTTCAAGGATCGCCTCCTCTATATTTTAAGTGGATTCTCAGTAGAAATGATTTTTACTAATCAAGTTAATCCCACCCCTATCAAAAGATATCCTTAGAAATGTTATATAGTTACGTCACTTTGAACTGAATGGGCTCTAACATTCTTTCCAAAGTTTTCAGGTATTAATACTTGTGCGACACCTTCTCGCCCAGGAGGCAAGTAACCCCACCTCCTTAATCTTACTTTTTTTAACTGCATGCCTGCCCTTTATTTGAGCTGCCGTTTTAATTTATTGCATACCCTTTTTATTATCTTACTTTGGTAGTATTCAATCTATGCGATCTTTGTATTTATTGGGAAATAAGTAATATACAGAAAGGTCATTTTCATGCATTTGTGGCTGAGAGAGGGAACTAATAGTGTACATAAAATTATGCTTTTTAAAAATCAGACTGTGATCCAGAATATTGTCAATCTTAGATTAAAAAAAAAAAAACACAGGAGCCACAAACATTGGTGCCCTTTTCAGACTTTCTCTACTTACCATCCACAGTAGACTTTTTAAACATTTTTTTAAACTTTTCTTTTTTAAAAAATTTTTTCTCCGTTGCAAAGAATGTTTCCTAAATTGTATGGGAGCAATAGTATTTTTGATGTTTTAATTACATCCCTCTACTTGTACTGTATTTTGTACTACAAGGCAGCTGTTTTCAATAATGTCCTGCTGTATTTACCTATGTGTTTTGTTTGAGTGTTTCTTTGCTGCGGAGAACAAATCCCTAAATAGTTTTAGTAAAGTTGCTGAGAAGTTAGCATTAGGTTTGCAGAAACTGTTTATGTGTCAAAGTTTTGAGGCAGCAATGAAATTAAGGTTGCAGCTATTAGTTGATGGCTGTAACTTTGTTTCCAAACCATGTACGATTCCTGTATGACCCACTTGTTTTCTTGCTTCAGTGGTGGTTCTGTTGCTCAGCTGCAGTGAGCCAGTTCAACTTGCAGAGGTGCAGTACCTCTCCTTTTCAAGGGGTTGGCTTATTCTGTTTTCTTTTTTTTTGGCTGAATTGCAGTAACTAGCCTTGCCTTTTCTAGTCTGTAGAAATGACAGGGTCTTCACAATCCTTCACCAGTGGCTACTAAGCTATAATTAGCAGAATAGAAAGAATGTGGAAGTTGTCTGAGGCATATAAAGTATATGCCAAGAACACTACCATATATGGCATCAGCTTTGGTTACCAGAGGAATTTTCTTAGTCATTAGACCATATAACAGTAATATATCATATGTAAATCTTTAGATGTCAATTTGATAATCCTCCAAAAAAAAGGAGCAAAGAATGCATAAGCTATGTGTTGGAAAAGTAATTTATATTAAAATTTTGACCTGCCTGTGTAGGATTAAGCAGTAAATGTCATAGTGGTGGGTTTTCAAGTCTTAACCAATCTTGAAGATTTGTTTCTCCTGCAGTTCCTGGCCTCTTCCCACTGCAGGAAGACTGCATAGGGTGTAGGTTAACTGTAGCATTTCACTGATCCTCATTCCAGTTACTGGGACAATAGAAATCTGTAAGGCACAGAGACTGGAGGCCATCTTTCGGAACTCATTCATAAATATTAGTTTATTAAAAATAAATGGTCTTTGTTAAATCCAGTACAGACTATGGAAAACCACCTTTTTTTTTTTCAGCCACTGCTATGAACTGTGAATTAGGGCATGCTTTTTAAACTTTGGCAAGCATCCCAGCTAATCACATGTTCAAAATAGTCATATTCCTGAGAAGTAGGAATCAAAATTTCTTTTCAAATAACTGGTGGAAGGTTTGTTGCTCAAACTACTACAGTTACAGGGCTAAGAAGTCAAATCTTAGGAACAGAATCAAAAAAGCAAAAAACTGTAAAGAGATCCTAATGTTCCTTTCTGGTTTCTGTCGTCCCTACCAACCATTCAGCAAGTGGAACTGTGGCAGTTCTGGTCAGCAAACTTCAGTGCATCTGCTGTGCAAAACAAAGTGTAAATCTGTATGGCACCAAAAATCAAAGTGAAAACCAAACCAAAAACCAGACACCCTATGTAAATAATGGAGGCATGTAGGCGGTATAAATGACTGTAGCTGCAGTACACATGTGGCTACTCGTCAAGTCACTTTCCATAATTATTTACTGCAAAATGATTGAGAGGCTCTGGGTGCAGGCAGCCATTAACCTCCTGCTTCCTTTGTTAACTCGGGATCACTTTGCAATAAATTGCAGGTCTTGTAAAAGATTCAGGCTTCTGTTCTCAAAACAAAACAATTATCCTGTCTTATCTGAAAATGCAGGGTTGTGGGCAAAAGAGGCTGGTTATAATAAAGCCCTCATATTGAGTGGTCTGTAAATGGCTGCACATTTCAGGCACTATAATTGCTAAGGACGCTTTTGTTAAATGTGACCTTTCTGGCTTTACAGACGTGTAGAATGTGATCTACACCAGGTATTCAAAGGTGATTGTTTTCATCTACCTTGCTGTGGAGGTAGATGAAATTAAGAAGCTTGAGTGTGTAAGCCGTGCACATAAATATTCTTCAGTGTAAATCTTGTTTTCATTTCTGACCCAGTTATGGTACTTTGTCCAGTGCACAACTGATCTCTCAGTAGATATTCATTTGAAAATAGTGTGGCCTTGATCAGTGAGAAGGGGAAGAAGAGAAGTGACTTTTGCTTATGTAAAAATGACTCATTTGCTGAGAGTCATATTTCTGCAGCACTCTTCGTATCTAATGTGTTTGTGATGGGTCTCCGTTTCGATTGGGGAGCGTTAATGCTTTTGACCGTATAGTTATTAATTCAGTTGAGTTGTCTTCTATTTTTAGGAAGTATCAGAACTGCTCTGATGAGTAACAGTTGACTGCTTTGATGTCCAATCTCAGGTTTTAGAATGTAGTGGATTTAAAGTCCAGTGTTAATCCTTAAAACAGTTTTAATTCAGTACACCCTAAAAGTCATATGCATAAGGTCTGTTCAGAGAGCAGAGCCTTTGTGTTTTTGCTCCTTTTTCACTTCACTTGAAAAAGCGTCAAGTGATTTTACATTGTATATTTCCATTTTAACTCTGGCATATTTCTCAAAGATAAAGCACTTTTTGATCATGAAATATATGGAATCTTTGTGTGATGTGGATCATGGTTTCTCAGGCTCCCCTAGCTAATCTGCTTATGAATATTGTTCAAACTTTGTGTAAAAAGAGTGGAAATCTTTGCTGATGTTAGAAAGTTTGTATTATTGATCCAGAACTCATTTTGCTAGCTTCCAATGGATGGGAGAGTAAACGATGCTGCATTCACAACTTAATAAATTACTTTCCCTCCAGCCTTAAGGTAACTTTTTTTTCTGTCAACAATAGCACTGAAGTTGTAGTAAGTGAATGAGATTATCCGTTTTCAGGGTTGGTTTTAGAGTACTGTAAATCAATAGCTGTCTTCCTAAAGAGTTACTATTCCCATTGAATAAACTGGATAATGGGTATGTGGGTGGGGCTGGGAAGGGGAGGGAGATAGTTTGTAGAAAACAAAACAACAAAAAAAGAACCACATATACCTTAAAAAATAGGCAAAAAAGTAAAAGGGGCATGTTATATGTCCTATTTGGAAATCCAGATATAAGGTGGAAATGGCAAATTATAACTTCATTTCCATTGTTTTTAACCTAGAAAAATAAAGTCATTAATTTTCAGATGTTAGCCCCCCAGAAGTTTCAAGAGATAGCCAGACTTTTGGTTAGTTATATTAATATTTCAAACTCTGCTATTTGCTCATTTCTTTGCCCATGAGTTTAAAGGACTGACTTCAGCAAATGTAGTCTAATTGTCAGTACAGAAAAGCAAATTTGGAAAATGAAAAAATAAAACTTTCATAAAGACTTCTTACCCTAGTGATACCCAATTGATATCCAAGAAGGACCTTTATGAATGTAATTTTCTATTTCCTAATGAAATAGGGAATGTGTATCAGTTATCACCATTACCCACAATCTGTTGCTTTTCATTTGAAAATCTAACTTACACCTCTTGAATTAGACATTGCAATTGGGATAGATAAAATTGTATTAAAACGGGCAAACGCCATAGTGGTAGTTTCGCTGCTCAGTAGGACTTCTAATAAGGGGAAGGCAGAGTGGTGAAATGGGGAAGCAAAAAAAAAGTTTTCAGTTTTTTTCATAGGTGATTCTAACAAGCAGTTTAATGAAAGAATATGACTTCTTTTAAGGAACATGGTAATTTGGGTCTGGGGAAAATATTCATTTTTCCCATTCCAGCCAATATCCATTGACATGGATAAGAGAGGACTGACTATATCTTTGTAGCATGGTTAAATGTGAAATGTGGCTTCATAATATTGGAAAGAAAGCAATAGACCAATTTAGTTCAGTGTCCACTAGCATATCAAGGAAGGCATGAATTGGTCCCTTTTTTTCCCTACGTATCTCTTCAAAGGCTAACTTGAGAAAATTGATGTAGACTTTATTTCTTAAAGTCAAACTATTTTGTCCCTAGTTTTACTCCGGTGTTGAAATATTGGGATGGTTAGAAAAATCTTTATAGTTGGAAATAGAATGGCAAGTGGTTTTTCTTTTTAAGTATCCTTTTCAGAAAAATGTAACTGCAGAAAGAGTCCCAAGAAAAGTGAAAACCAGGATTATGTATCACTAGGCTTATTTGTGTTATAGGAATTGGAGGGTTTTACTTTGAATTGATAAGAGTATTGGACATAAGTCCTTTTCTCCCAGCCATATGTCAGCCCTGTGTACAGCAGCTCTCCAGGAGTGAACAGACTGAACAAAAAGTCTAGAAACTGACTTTAAGTCAGTACAGGGCATGTTACAGTAGCAGACAAGTGTATTTGAGTGAATTTTTAAATGATTTACCAACATCTGAATAGTAACTAAGACTATCAACGTATTTGGACTTCTTTTTTCTAAAGTTCCAGAACAATTGTAGTAGTAGGGATTTAGTCTTCCTTTTGGACCTTTATGCAGACGTTTTTCTACGATAGTTTTAAAAATCTGTCTTCTTATAAGTTTCCAGATAACACACTTTCCATTGTGTAGGAACCTTCACTGCCAACCATATCTCCTAGTGGCTTCCTTAGATTCTTCACTCCAAAGCTGGGACTGATGTCCTGCCAGTGTAGAATCTACAGAAGTAATCTGAATGAACTAAAACCAAATCTCGATAGCAGGAGACAGCTTCCTCATCTATGGAGGTTAGAGTTTAGGTTGGAAATAACTTGAAAGGGGTTTGGTTTTTTTTTTTTGTCTTTTGTCTTCAGTCTATGTGTAAATATCCACATGCCTGTGCATTGTAAACGAATCGTGTATTCATATGTATGAATTTGTAGAACTTGTTTCTGCTTCAAGAGAAGCAATACCTTTAATTTTATAAGGTCCCTTCCACCAGTAACCCTATAAATGTTTGTAAATAGAACACTAAAATTTGTAGTGATATGATCAATTTGGGAATATCTGCTGAGAGACCAAAAAGTTCATTTTTTAAGTACCTTGGTTAAGGAGTAAAGATTGTTCCTCTTATTTTTTAAAAGAAGAATGCACTTTAACAAACAGAGCCGTGTGGGCAATTCAAACAAATAGGTGCAGTACCCATTCAGAAATCACTTCCTAGAAACAGTTCAAAAGCAGAGTCCAGACGGGCTGTTTATCTCACTGCCTGTAGGTTGAAGCTCAGATACTGATTAATTTTGAGACAAGCAGTGCTGCTTCAAAAGAGCAATGTGAATACAGCCAGAAGCTTCAGACAGGTCTGTAAAATGGCGGGTCCCGTATTTACCACTAACTAGCAAAACTGACAGAAAAAGTCATAGAGAAAAAAAGTTTAAGAATCCTTCCTGCTGGTGTGCACTCCTTATAATAGACTTTTGCAAATGGAGTTTTACAGTCTATATTTAAAAAATTGTATGTTTGTAACAAATAAAGTATGCGGAAAAGTGAATGACAATCTTGTGCTTATGTCTCTAATTTTAGGAATTACATGGAGATGGGGTGGGTATCACATACCATCTGGGGCTCATAAATGGGCATGGAACTGGGTGAGTAGTAGGCCTTGACCATCATTGCACGTTTTATCTGAACAAACAGTTCTAGAACCTCTTGGTTCCCATAACCCATTTCTAGTAAGCATCTATGGAGTAATTCATGTTTGAGTTCACAGTCCCAGAGAGGCCACTTGTTGCTTCCCCGATTTTTTCCTCATCTACTGATTTTTAGTGTCGGAATCGACTCCACAGCAGCAAGTTTTTGTTTTTTTTTTTAAAAGAGTTTTCATTTTCAACAGCACTAAAGAAAACTGCTATCGCAGATGTTGTCTCATCAAGTTTCTTAACATCATAACCAACTGCTACAAAGATAAATTAGGCCAACCCAATTGTGTCCGTAGATTTTTGGCCAGCGGTTCTCAAACTTTTTGGGCTCGGAACCTCTTTACACTCTTAGAACTTACTGAGGACCCCAGAGAGCTTTTATCTTTCTGGGCTGTATCGATACTTCTATAGAAACTAGAAAAATTTTAGATACGAAAGTAACATAAGCACATTCTGTTAGCTCTCAGCAGTGACATCATCACATGTCATTTATCCTCTGGAAAATTCCGCTGTAAGCTGGAGAGAATGAAGGTGAAAAAGGCAAATTGACCTCTTGGACCCCCTGAAAGGGTCTTGAGGGCTCCAAGGGGTTTCTGGACCACCCTTTGAAGACCACTGAAACAGACTTGAATGTAAATTATGCCTTTCTGGAAAAAAAGGTGTGAGGTTGGAGACGCCTATATAGCTTAATAATCCTTTAGTTCTCCACCATGTTTTCTTTATATTAGAGGATCTTGCCATGAAATGGAAACCCTGGTGGCCTACTGGTTAAGAGCTACAGCTACTAAACAAAAGGTTGGTAGTTCATATCCACCAGGCATTCCTTGGAAACTGTGGGGCAGTTCTACTCTCTCCTATAGGGTCGCTATGATTTGGAATCAACTCAGTGGCAATGGGTTTGGTTTTTTGGTTTGGTGCCATGAAATAATTACTCCCATCCCAGCTCCACACTGCCCCATATAAAAAAATATATATATATACACACAGTTAATTTCCCTGTGACTCAACGTCTGGCAGTGGTTCTCATGCTTGGGAACTTTGAATACTAATACTCAGGCTCCACCCCAGACCAAATGAAGTAGAATCTTGGGATGGGGCTTAGACATAGAGACTGTGTGTGTGTGTGTGGGTGGGTGTGTGTTTAAGCCCTCCAGGTGATTAAATGTGTGTCTGGGATGAGAGCCAGTGACCTGTGAGATATGGTATAAACAAGGGTGAAGGGTTGGGCGTCTCTGCCAGAGAAACAGTACAGCAGAACTTCTCTGGAATGTACTATTTCACCTTGTAACAACTGTGCCTAAGTAACCCACACCCTACTTAAACCACCCTGAAATAACTAATTGAGAAAAGGTTACAAAAGGAGTCATGGAACACTGTCAGCAGTCTCCTCGCAGCCCTGAAATTTAGGAAATCTAGGGGTTTTGCTGGCACAGAGAACCGTTTAGCGTGTGTCAGAATCACCTAGAGGGCTTTAACACAAAGATTACTGAGTTCCACCCCCAGAATTTCTGATTCAACAGGTCTGGGGGCCTGAGGAGCTGCATTTCTAACAAGTTCCCAGCTGATGCTGATGCTGCTGGTCCAGGGACCACACTTTGAGTACTACTGCAGAAATCATAAAAGCTCCAGGAAAAATTAGCTTAGTTGTTGCCAACTGACAGAAGTCTCAGGAAAGCATATCCCTGCTGAGATTCAGTCTGGTTTGCCAGAAACTGTACGTGGTTTGAATTTTTTAGCTCGATGTGAAGCTTGTTACTATGCAAGTTTAAGGATAGATGCAGCCAGGATATAGCCCTGAGGAGCCACATTAGGGCCAGTGCCTCAAGCAGTAAGGGAGACCACTTCATGCTTTGGGTATTTTCAGATGTTGTGAGCTAGGTTCTACCCCCGGCTGTCATAAACTAATAGGGTGGTAAAGGGCAAGAATCTTTAACACATAAAAATCCTTAAGGTCCTAGGAGAGTGTCTAGTTTCCCAGGAGCAGCCATTGGGACTTAGGGAAATGAGAGCCACCTAGTGGTCATTGCCAAAAACTTTTTAAATAATAATACTGAGGTCATTTGTAAATTCCTTGTCATTTGTGAATGCGTTGATTCATTTAATTATTGGGTCTGTTCTATGGGGCAGTTCTACTCCGTCCTACAGGGTCGCTATGAGTCGGAATCGACTCGAGGGCACTGGGTTCTGGGTTACTATATGCCAGGGAGTCCCTGGGTGGCACAAACGGTTAAATGCTCGACTACTAGCTGAAAGGTTGGCAGTTCAAACCCACCCAAAAGTACCTTGGAAGACAGGCCTGGCAAACTGTTTATGTAAGGTCACGGTCTTGAAAACCCTAAGGAGCAGTTCTCTTCTGCACACATGGGGTCACTATGAGTTAGAATCAACTGGATGGCAACCAACAACAACTATATGTCAGGCATTGTAGTAGGTGCTATGAGTCAGAACTGACTGGACAGCAACAGGTTTGCTTTGGGTTTTGGTAGGTGCTGAGGCTATGGTCCAAATAGAACAGAGAATAGTAGAAAGGCTTTTAGGAAGAACTAGGAAACCCTGGTGGTGTAGTGGTTAAGTGCCATGGCTGCTAACTAAAAGGCTGGCAGCTCAAATCCACCAGGTGCTCCATGGAAACTCTATGGGCCAGTTGTACGCTGTCCTATAGGGCTGCTATGAGTTGGAATCAACTTGACGGCAATGGGTTTTTCTGGTTTAGGAGGATCTAGTATATTGGGAATTCCAGAACACTTAATTGTGCTCATGAGGAACCTTTGCATAGATCAAGAGGCAGTTGTTCAGACAGAACAAGGGGATACTGATTGGTTTAAAGTCAGGAAAGGTGTGCGTCAGGGTTGTATTCTTTCACCATACCTATTCAATCTGTGCTGCGCAAATAATACAAGAAGCTGGACTATATGAAGAAGAACAGGGCATCAGGATTGGAGGAAGACTCATTAACAACCTGTGTTATGCAGATGACACAACCTTGCTTGCTGAAAGTGAAGAGGACGTGAAGCACTTACTAATGAAGATCAAAGACGACAGCCTTCAGTATGGACTGCACCTCAACATAAAGAAAACAAAAATCCTCACAACTGGACCAATGAGCAACATCATGGTAAATGGAGAAAAGATTGAAGTTGTCAAGGATTTCATTTTACTTGGATCCACAATCAAGAGCTATGGAAGCAGCAGTTGAGAAATCAAAAGACGCATTGCATTGAGTAAATCTGCTGCAAAGGACCTCTTTAAAGTGTTGAAGAGCAAAGATGTCACCTTGAAGACTAAGGTGCTCCTGACCCAAGCCATGGTATTTTCAATCACATGATATGCATGTGAAAGCTGGACCATGAATAAGGAAAACCGAAGGAGAATTCACGCCTTTGAATTGTGGTGTTGGCGAAGAATATTGAATATACCACGGACTGCCAAAAGAACGAACAAATCTGTCTTAGAAGAAGTACAACCAGAATGTTCCTTAGAAGCAAGGATGGCGAGACTGCGTCTTACGTACTTCGGACATGTTGTCAGGAGGGATCAGTCCCTGGAGGACATCATGTTTGGCAGATGTACAGGGTCAGCGGAAGAGGAAGACCCTCAACGAGGTGGATTGACACAGTGGCTGCAACAATGAGCTCAAGCATAACAATGATTGTAAGGATGGCTCAGGACAGGGCAGTGTTTCGTTCTGTTGTGCACAGGGTCGCTATGAGTCGGAACCGACTTGACAGCACCTAACAACGACAACAACAAGGTATATTGAACTGAGGTATATTTAGACTCCAGATGTTGTGGTTTATGTGACCCCCGGTCTCCAGGAGGCTGGGATGGATTGCAGCTTAAATTTGTGACATATAACTCCCTCCTTAGTAGGACGCCTCTGTGCAATCTCAAATCCTGCAAAGCCACTTTCTCTGGGAAGAACTGGGCCCCAGAGTGGGTACGTGGACATAGAGGAAGGAAGGAGTTGGAAAATTATCTCAGAGCCCTTGTTAGTGTTGTTTCCATTTTTCCTTCTGTATCAGTCATCAGTCTTCAGAGATCTGGAAGAGATGCAGTCCCATCCTCTGGAGCATTGACCCAGGCTCATGCAGCTAGTTAGTATTGCTGAGATTTGACCAGGTCTGGTGAGCGCTCCCTCTCCTGTCCAGGCTCCACTCAAGAGAGGTGATGAAGAGGTTCCTAACGGGATCTGACCAAATCAGTTTCCCCAGCTAATGATCAGGCCTCCATCCAAGCAATAGATGGTCTGATTTGCAACAGCATTCCTGATCTAGACTTTTACTCCTTACAAGAGGCAACACCATTGAAACTATAAAAGACAAAGAAAATATGCCCCATGAAAGATGCACTTTCTCCTTGACTTACATGGTACTTTACGTATACCTCTCAGTGGGCCCCGTCAGAGCCTCCAAACTAGTTATTGGTAAGCATTAACTCATATCCCACCCAGTTTTCTTATCTGCTACACCATAGTGCCACAGAAAGGACAAACTTCTCCCTCATTCCTATGCTAGGAGCCTGAGACGGCACACAACAAATCCACAGGAGCTCCACAAACCTCGGCAGAACCTCCACGTGGCTAGGGCAGAAAGGCAGTCAGACAGAGAAACTGTGGGTCATACCTATCAATGTTTTCAAGGTATGGTACAAAATCAAAATAGTCCCCCAAAGTAAAAAATAACCCTGGCTTGGCTCAATGTATATTGTGAATAATGCTGCAATGTACGTTGGTGCACATGAATTTGTCTGAGTCACCGTTTTCAAATCTTTTAGACAGATAGCTAGGAGTGGAATTGCTGGGTCATAAGGCAAATTCTGTCTTTAACTTTTTAAGGAGCTGCCCAACTGTTTTCCACTGTGGCTGCACCATTCCCACTAACAATGGATGAGGATTCCAATTTCTCCATATTAGATTTTCATTTTTTATAAGGTGATAAAATTTCTAGTTTTATTAAAATAAGCAGGAAGACACCAATGTTCATTGCAGCACTATTCACAATAGCGTAAGTGTGGAAACAAGCCAAGTGTCCATGAACAGATCAATGGATAGACAATGCAGTATACCCATACAGTGGAGTATCACTCAGTCATAAAGAGAAATGAAGCCCTGCTACATACTATGACATGGATGAACCTTGAAAACATTACACTAAGTGAAATACGTCAGTCATAAAGGGTAAACATTATATGATTCCACTTACATGAAATACCTGCAATCTCTAGTATTGAGAACAAAGTTTATGGTGGTTACCAAGGGTGGGAGGAAGGGGAAAAGGGACAGTCACCCTTAGGGGATGACTGAGCTCCTGTTAAGGCTGGTGGAAAAATTTGGAGACAAATATCAGTGATATTTCCACAACATGGTGAAAGTATTAATGTCACTAAATTGTACATGTAAAAAATGTTGAAATGGCAAAAACAAAAACAAAAACCTTGAGCATGACGCTTTGGGTTTTCTCTCTTTGCTGTCCATCATCCTATACTAAAAATGTTTGAGCCTTTGAAAATCAACCTGTTGAATTTTTTTTAATGGCACCTCTAAATTTTGGTGATATTTTGTTCAAAATCAGTTGGAAATCTTTCATCCAAGCATTCAGTGAATGAGATGGTAAGAAACTTCAGCTTTTGGAGCTTTTAGTGAATTTCAATTATTGAAAGCAACACGTGTAAGCAAGAAGACATTGACATTTATCTTTACAAAAGGTAGGGAAAGACTGAACAAATTAAATAACGAGAGATCAATCTGGAATATCTTGACTTGTGGAAAGACTCTTAATGGAACTCCTATTGTTAATTGGATAAATTTATATTCTGTACTGCAATGGAATGAAATTGAGAGGGCTTACCATTTTAAGGCATCTAAATTTAATCAAATGATCAAAAGAATCATAGGGACAACTTATTTGACAAATTTTGTCTTATAAACATATGTGAAAGGAAAATACTCTGGAATTCAAAAGAAAATGACTTGAAAAGATCTGGGCTGAAATGTTTACATATTCCAATAAGAAAATAACTAGAATTGAGAGTCTTCTTCATTTGCAGAACTAAGGTGCCTCAGCACATATTTTTTCAGTCAAAAATATTATAGGATACAAAAAAGGCGTCAAGAATTTCAAATGTATTAGCCATAAAACACAACTTTGAAGGAGGTTGCAGTCAATTTTGCAAAAGAAAACATAATAATAAGACCACATAGAAGTTACATTTCTTCAGAAAAAATACCAGTTTCATGATATTAGACAATCAGCTAAGAAACTAGTCAGAATATGTCTTTGAGTATCAAGAATAATTATCCAGATAATTAAAAATTTTTTAATTTTTGTTTTAATGCACATGAATGTTATAGAGTCCAACTTCTCAGTCAATAAAAATTTCAAAAAATTATATAATTTTAATTATATTTAGTACCCCTTTCACTTTCAAAAGTGTTCCAGTTTGGACAATAAATTTATGATCACACTACCCGTAGCAAACCATTTTTATTAGTTTCTTGTTTATCTTGCCAATATTTCTTTATGCAAATTTAAGAAAAATACAAGTATACATTTTGATTCCCCCCCATTTCTTACACAAAATGTAACTATATATGCTCTTCTTCATTTTGTCTCATTTTTCACTGAACAATATATTCTGGAGATATTTTTATGCCAGCATAAAGATATTTTCTTATTCCTTTTAATATCTGGGTGATATTCCACTGAGTATATGTACTGGAGAAGGACATCATGCTTGGTAAAGTAGAGGGTCAGCGCAGAAGAGGAAGACCCTCAATGAGGTGGATTGACAAAGTGACAACAACAATGGGCTCAAACAGCAATGATTGTGAGGATGGCACAGGATGGGCAGTGTTTCGTTCTGTTGTTCATAAGGTCGCTGTGAGCTAGAACTGACTCGATAGCACCTAACAACAACAGCTTTCAAATCAGGAGGTAAAGAGGAAAAGCATGTGCCTTACACCCACAGAGACCTGCATTCCAATCCCAGTTCTGTCACCTACCAGCCATGCTACTTGAAATTATTCAGGTAACCTTTCTGAACCTGTTTTCTCATTTGTAAAATAGGGGTAGTAGTATCTCGTTTGCATTTTAAGTTTAATCCTTAAGCTTAAGGATGGAACCATGTATGGAAAATATTTAACACAAGGGACACATTAAAAAAAAAAAAATTAACACAAGGCACACATTAGCCACTCAAATCATAAGGGTAAATGTCCTTAAACCGTTGTAAACTAGCTCATCTATTCTATTATCACATTAATTCTATATTTTATTTTTCTCACTTGTGAAATTGAGATATTACTTTTAAATAACTTTTTTTCTGATTATAAAACTGGCACATAGCCAAAGAAGACATTTTAGAAGATACAGAAAGTATTTAAAAAACCAAAATGTACAAATAACCTCATCGCTCCAAATATTTCATGTTTACTTGTTGATTTATGTCTGGCAATCCATTTTGTATCCAAAAAGGAAGAAGAAAGGAAACAAATAAAAAGAAAAAAAAATCTTTTTTTTTCCTTTAAAGAAAGAGCCCAGCATCACTTGTTGAAAAGGCTATTCTATCTCCCATCATCTTGGCGCCTTGTCAAATGTCAACTGGTTATAGACTTATGGCTTTATTTCTGGACTCTCAAGTCTATTCCATTGTTATAAGTCTAGCCCGATGCCAGTACCACACTGTCTTGACTACTGTAGCTCCGTAGTAAGTTTTGAAGTTGTCAAGTGTGAGTACTCCAACTCTGTTCTTTTTCAAGTTCCTTTTGGCTAGTCTGGCTCTCTCGGGTTCCCATATGAATTTTAGGATCAGCTTGTCAATTTCTACAAAGAAGCCAGCTTGGATTCTACTAGGGATTGCATTGAATCCATAGATCAATTTGGGGAATATTTTCATCTTAATAATATTTAAGTTTTCCAATTCCTGAATGTGGGATGTCATTCCAATTTTTTAGATCTTCTTTAATTTTTTCAATAACGCCTTGTAGTTTTCAGAATATAAGTCTTGCACTTCTTTTGTGAAATTTATTCCTAAGTATTTTATTTTTTGATGCTGTTAAAAATGGAATTGCCTTGTTATTTCCAGTTTGTTCATTGCTAGTATAATAGAAATACAATTGATTTTTGTATGTTGATTTGTATCCTGTAACTTTGCCAAATTAGTTTACTAATTTTAATAGTTTTTAAGTCAGTTCCTTAAGATTTGCTATATACAAGATCATGTCATCTGCAAATAGAGATAGATTTACTTCTTCCTTTCCAATTTGGATGCCTTTTATATCTTTTTCTTGCTTAACTGTCCTGACTAGAACCTCTGGTACAATGTTGAATAAAAGTAGCAAGAGCAAATATCCTTATCTGGTTCCCAAGCTTGCTGAAAAACATTTAGTCTTTCCCCATTAAATATGATGCTAGCTGTGGGTTTTTCATAGATGACCTTCTAATCAGGCTGAAGTTCCCTTCTAATCCTAGCTGTTGATCGTTTTTATCATAAAAGGGTGTTGGATTTTGTCAAATGCCTTCTGTACCACTATTGAGACGATCATGTGGTTTTTGTCTTCATTCTATTAATATGGTATATTACATTGTTTCATATGTTGAACCACTTTACATTGCTGGGATAAACTTCACTTGGTCAGGGTGTATAATCCTTTTTATATGTTGTCAGATTTGTTTTGTTAGTTTTTGTGCAGAATTTTTGTTTCTATATTCATAAGGGATATTGGTATAGTTTTCTTTCCTAATGTCTTTGTCTGGTTTTAGCATCAGGGTAATACCAGCCTCATGTAATGAATTCAGAAGTGTTCCCTCCTCTTCTAATTTTTTGAAAAGTTTTTGATTGATTAGTATTAATTCCTCTTTAAACATTTGCTATAATTCAACAGTAAAGCTATCTGGGCCTGGGATTTTCTTTGTAGGAAATTTCTTAATTACTAATTCAATTTCTTTACTTGTTATAGATATATTTGGATGTTCTATTTTTTCTTGAGTCAGCTTAGAAGTTTGTGTCTTTGGAGGAATTTGTCCATTTCATTTCGGTTATCTAATTTGTAGAAACCCTGGTGGTGTAGTGGTGAAGAGCTACGGCTGCTAACCAAAATGGCAGCAGTTTGAATCCACCAGGTGCCCCTTGGAAATGCTATGGGGCAGTTCTACTCTGTCCTCCAAGGTCACTAGGAGTTGGAATTGACTCGATGACAATGGGTTTAGTTTTTTGGTTTTATCTAATTTGTTGGCATACAGTTGCTCCAAGAATTACCTTATATCCTCTTTATTTCTGTAAGGTCAGTAGTGATCTCTTTGCTTTCATTCCTGGTTTTAGTAATTTTTGTCTTTTTTCTTGGCTAGGCTAGCTAAAGGTTTGTCAATTTTGTTGATCTTGACAAAGAACGAACTTTTGTATTGTTGATTTTCTCTATTGCTTTTCTATTCCAATTTCATTTATTTCTTTTCTAATTATTTTCTTTCTACTTGCTTTGGGCTTAATTTGCTCTTTTTTTAATGTTTTGAACAGGTAATGCATGCACATTGTACAAATTCAAGATAACCCAAGATTTTTGTAAGAAAATAATTTCCTATCAAATCATTTGTTGCCTCTTTTATATTTGCTTCACAGTAATCCAGTTGAGTGTACGGTGAATGTGAATATAAAATAAAACAGAAGTGGCCATGAGTTGATGATGGGTATGCTGGTGGGTTCATTACACTATTTACTTTTGTGTAGTTAAAAATTTTCCATAATAAAAATTTTTTTTAATTTTTAAAATTATATGCTCTGTCAAGGTTCATTCAGGTTGGAGAATCCACACCAGTTATTTGAACATACAGAATTCGTACAAAGTACTGTTAAAACTGGGTATAAAGTTGTTAACTACTAAAAGGGCAAAAACAAAGGCATCATGGAGGTAGCAACTAGCACCAAATACCCCTGAAGAAACAAAGGGAAAACCTTAGAAACAAGGGAGGGGTTCTCTAAAGCTGGAACTCAGACCTTTGAGGAGGCAGTTCGTTGATGCTGGTGAGGGGGGTGGGGGCAGTGAAGCTGGTTTTGCAAGTATTGGAAAAACTGATGCAGCTGCTGCTATCAGAAGGAACTGCTACTGCCAGAGTAAGGAAGTGTTGCTCGGGTGATGCTCACAGGAAGCAGACAGGAAGGCATAAGTCACTTCTTTCTTCTCCCATCTTGCCATTTCCCTCTAGTGCCCCCTATTGGCAAAGCGTAGAGCATAGCAGGGAAACAAAAGGCAAGGCAGAAACGCATCAAAAAGCAAAGTAGAGAAGGGTGGCTGGGTCCTACATCCTGATTTACCTCAATTATTACCAGTCAGGTTCTACCACATGGAAGTAGCTGCCTTGCCACTGGGATATGGCCTAAACGTCTCCAGGGATGCTTGCAGAAAGAAAAAAGGAGAATTTGGCTGCCCTTTACGAGAGTGGTCAAAAGACAATTTCTGTCTCTTAAAGGCTTTATAATATTTCAGAAAGTACTGCTGCATTAAAATGGAATTTAAAACTGAATGCAGGGATAAAAACTCCTGGAATCTATGTAACCGCTACGGCTAAAGCACTTTCACTACACTGGATGGCTAGGGGCAGGGGTGAGAAGGAGTCTTTTCACTGTACAGCAACTGTACCTTTTGAATTTTGGACATGTGAATATATTGCCCAATCTAAATTTTACTAAATTTTTGCAGAGAAAAACCATTGTCTTAGGTCAGGTTTCCAAGAAAACAGACTATACGACGGGGATTTCCATGCAAGAGGTTTACTGGGGAATGCTCTTGGGAACACTACTGTGAGAAAATGAAGGCAGCCAGGCTGAGGAGAGGGAGAAGCTGAACTGCAGTGCAGTTATAGCAAATCGGTGCTAATCACACAGGGAGCTCTGCAGCTGGAATGGCCCTTCAATTAAGGTAACTGTATCCACCAAAACTGGAAGTGGGCTACCCCCCCGGAAAAGGCTGTAACCCTGATAGACAGGTCCCTTCAGCCAAGTGTAGTTCCTGGGTAGAGACTCCTGGAACACTCTTGGGAATAAGGGCCTTGCACTTGAAGTGGGATCTGGATTGCGCACCATAGCATATACTCTACTAGTGGTTCTCGGACTTTAGTGTGCACCAGAAGCCCCTTCTGATTCATTAGGTCCAGCTGGGGCTGAGAATCTGAATTTCTTACAAGCGCCCAGGTGATAATGACGCTGGTTATCTAGTGACCATGCTTTGAGGATTGTTACACTATATCTTATTGGGTTAAATCTGCAAAGTTAAAATAACTTTTCAATGCTTCACAGTTTATCATTTATAGATGCTAATACCTAAAATTCCCTGATTAGACTCAGTAAATTATACTGTCTTCCTTGTAGTAAATCAGTTGTAAACCTAGTTCACTGGAGACAAGACTTGAGTCACTGACATACTTGCTTTATAAAATTGTTAGTAGGCAGAGTTTCTCTGTTTACTGATACCAGAAACCTCCATCTGTTTTTCTTCAGTCTGTGTGTCTCAATACATTTCTCTCATCTCTAAGCAAGGTATATAAATCAGTAAGGGGATTACTATTATCTATGATGAGAACCAGTTTTTTTCAGCCTAACACCATTTTCATCAAAACCTGAATCAGTGACAGAAAGGCTGAGGTGCAAGTTGAAGAAATCAATAATGAAGAGAGCAAGGAAAAAAAAAAAAAAAGCAAATATATGGAAACTGAATAACATCTTCCTTAAAAAACCACTGGATGATAGAAGAAATCAAAGATGAAATAAAAAATTCCTACAATCAAATGAAAATGAAAACACAATATACCAAGACCTTTGGGACACAGCAAAAGCAGTACTCAGAGGTCAATTTATAGCAATAAACACATACACCTAAAAAGAACAGCCCAACAGCTTGAATGAATAGAAAGAGAACAGCAAAAGCAGCCCATAGTCACCAGAAGAAAGGAAATATAATAAAAATTGGTGCAGAAATAAATGAAACAAGAGGACAGAAAAACAATAAAAAGAATCAACAAGAGCAGAAGTTGGTTTTATGAAAGGCTCAATAAAATCAACAAAGCCCTGGCCAAATTTACAAAAGAAAAGCAGGAAGGGCCCTAATACATGTCAAAAACAGAATACCAAGCATAACTAAAAAGATACAACAGCAGAAGATGAACTAGATAAAAACAACCTCCTAAAAGTTAAACAGTTATGATCATCAAAAGGCTTCCCCAAAAGAATAAAAAGAGAACCTACAGACTGGGAAAAAATTTTGGCTATGACATATCTGACAAGGGTCTAATCTCTAAAATTTATAAAATAGCAACACCTCAACAACAAAAAGACAAACAATCCAATTAAAAAATGGGCAAAGAATATTAACAGACACTTCCCCAAAGAAGACATTCAGGTGGCCGATAAACACATGAAGAAATGCTTGCAATCATTAGCCATTAAAAACCAAAAACCAAACCCATTGCCATCAAGTCGATTCTGACACATAGAGATGGCTAATCAAAACTACAATGAGATACCATCTCACCCTGACAACAATGGCACTAATAAAAAAAAAAAAAACAGAAAATAACAAATATTGGCAAGGTTGTAGGGAGATTGGAACTATTATACACGCTGACGGGAATGTAAAATGGTACAACCACTATGGAAAATGGTATGGCACTTCCTTAAAAAACTAGAAATGGAAACACCAATGTCACAACACAATTCGTGTATATACTTTTGAATGAGAAACTAATTTTTGCTGTAAACTTTCACCTAAAACAGAATAAAATTAGAAAAAATAAAACCATATGAGCCAGCAATCCCACTCCTTGGTATATACCCTCAAGAAATAAGAGCTGTGACACGAATAGACATATGCGCACCCATGTTCATTGCAGCATTATTCACAACAGCAAAAAGATGGAAATAACCTACATGCCCATCAACAGAAGAATAGATAAACAAACCGGTACATACACACAATGGAATACTACACAACGGTAAAGAATAATGATGAATCCTCAAAACATCTCACAACATGGATGAATTTGGGAGACACTACGCTGAGTGAAATAAGTCAATCACAAAAACACAAATGTTGTATGAGACCACTATTATAAAAAAAAACAAGAAAAGGTTTACATGTAGAAAATACATATATATATATTCTTTGATGGTTAACAGGGATGGGAAGGGGAGGAGGGAAAATTACTAACTAGATAGAAAAAAAAAAGATAGAAAACACGTGTTAATATTGGTGAAGGGAAAGGCAATATGCAATATGGGAGAAGTCAGCACAACACGCCCAAGGTAAAGGAAGACACTGAGAGGAACATAAGATAAAGGGCAACTACAGTAATGTAATGTGGAAATTATAGAACAATATCATTAATATCACACACAAGCAAAATTTTGCTGAAGATCATTCAAAAACGGCTGTAGCAGTATATCGACAGGGAGCTGCCAGAAATTCAGGCCGGTTTCAGAAGAGGACATGGAACCAGAGGTATCATGGCTGATGTCAGATGGATCCTGGCTGAGAGCAGAGAATACCAGAAGGATGTTTGCCTGTGTTTTATTGACTATGCAAAGGCATTCGACTGTGTGGATCATAACAAACTATGGATAACATTGTGAAGGATGGGAATTCCAGAACACTTCATTGTGCTCATAAGGAACCTTTACATAGATCAAGAGGCAGTTGTTCAAACAGAACAAGGGGATACTGATTGATTTAAAGTTAGGAAAGGTGTGCGTCAGGGTTGTATTCTTTCACCATACCTATTTAGTCTGTATGCTGAGCAAATAATCCGAGAAGCTGGACTATATGAAGAACAGGGCATCAGGATTGGAGGAAGACTCATTAACAACCTGCGTTATGCAGATGACACAACCTTGCTTGCTGAAAGTGAAGAGGACGTGAAGCACTTACTAATAAAGATCAAAGACCACAGCCTTCAGTATGGATTACACCTCAACATAAAGAAAACAAAAATCCTCACAACTGGACCAATGAGCAACATCATGATAAACGGAGAAAAGATTGCAGTTGTCAAGGATTTCATTTTACCTGGATCCACAATCAACGGCCATGGAAGCAGCAGTCAAGAAATCAAAAGACGCACTGCATTGGGTATTTCTGCTGCAAAGGACCTCTTCAAAGTGTTGAAAAGCAAAGATGTCACCCTGAAGACTAAGGTGTGCCTGACCCAAGCCATGGTATTTTCAATCACATCATATGCATGTGAAAGCTGGACGATGAGTAAGGAGGACCAAAGAATTGACGCCTTTGAATTGTGGTGTTGGCGAAGAATATTGAATATACCACGGACTGCCAAAAGAACGAACAAATCTGTCTTAGAAGAAGTACAGCCAGAATGCTCCTTAAAGGCAAGGATGGTGAGACTGCATCTTACATACTTCGGACTTATTGTCCGGGGGGAAAGTCCCTGGAGAAAGACATCATGCTTGGCAGAGTACAGGGTCAGCTGAAAAGAGGAAGACCCTCAACGAGGTGGACTGACACAGTGGCTGCAGCAATGAGCTCAAGCATAAAAATGATTATAAGGATGGCTCAGGACCAGGCAGTGTTTCGTTCTGTCGTGCATAGGGTTGCTATGAGTCAGAACTGACTCGACGGCACCTAACAACAACAACACAGTAATTACTGTAACATAGACAATCTTGCAACAATAGTATTAATGAACAACAATTTATGAATGGATATATAGGTAGGTAGGTATGCTAAAGAAGTTCATGAGGGTATAAAGGAGAACACCTACCTGCAGATATAGGTTTGGTTATGGATATGTCTACATACATAATTGTAGGTGCTACATGTATATTAATACAGACAACAGAGTACACAACGGGCACAGTCATGGGAACTTCTTAGACATAGCCAAATACTTTGCAGGACAAAGCTCCTAGGCTTCAAGGTGAAGGACCATAGACTCAGGGGACATCTACATCAATTGGCACAACATAGTTCATGAAGACAGTGTTCTGCATCCTACTTTGGGGAGTAGTGTCTGGGGTCTTAAAAACTTGAGTGGCCCTCTCACATAGACTGTTTGTCTCTTCCTGTCCAGAGCAAAGGAGAGTGAAGAAAACCAAAGACTTAAGGAAGCAATTAGTCCTAATGACTAATGGACCACATGAACCACAGCCTATATGACCCTGAGACTAGAAAATATAGTGCCCAGCTACCACTACCAACAGCTCTGACTGTGCGTAAAAGGAGCCTGTCCCAGAGGCAGAGGGGGGACCTCACTACCATCAAGAAGAGAGCCAGGAGCAGAGCACATCTTTTGGGCCCAGGGTCCCTGCACTGAGAACCCCCTAGACCCAGAAGACAGAAAGAGCTGTAACACTGAAGACAGCACAAGACAGCAGCAGCACAAGACTGGCAGGCTAGGCTCGCTAACCCATGGAAGGAGAGAACGCCTTTGGGCAGGAGGCTTCCTGGTGGAGTGGGGTGCCTCTGGGCACTTAACAGCAGAGCTAAAGAGCTCTGTAACGCTTGCAGAGACCAGTCCCGAGTGGGAGCCGAGGCCAAGAGTGAGGGCCCAAGCCAAGAGCAAGAGCCCAGGCCAAGAGTGAGGGCCCAAGCCAAGAGCAAGGGCCCAGGCCGAGAGCAAGGTCCTGGTGGCAGCCGAAAAGAAGCTGCCCTGATAGAACTATCTCCTGAGTTGTTACTGTTACTTCCAAGTTGATCCTGATCCTGAACTGTAACCTGTTATTTCCCTAATAAGCCCCATAGTTATGAGTATGGTCTGTGAGTTCTGTGTGGCCACTGCAATGAATTAATGAACCTAGCAGAGAAGTAGAGAGCGCTGTGGGATGGACAGCTGGTGTTAGAATCAGTAAAAAGGTTAGAGAGTGGAGGTATGTCTGATCCCCACCTCATAAGAATCAGCTTTGGGCTGATGTTGGTCTCGATTCTCCTCTCTCCCCCTGAAGTTTGAGGAGGTCTGACATCATGCCATTTTTACACAGGTAGAAGATGAAACGGAGGACTGTTTTAAGCAGAGGCAGAAGCATGTGCAAAGGCAACAAGGAGTTTAGAGGGCGATAGAGGGTGACAAGAGACCAAATGAGCACGACCAGAAAATGTAGGACCTTCTGATTTTGTCCTAACATCAATGCGGTTAAAGGGAAATGATACTAAAATTTGTATTTTAAAAAGAGGAGACAGTGGATTCATGGAAGACAAGAATACAGACAGGGTCATTAGTTGAAGGCTTCTGCAGTCATTTAGGTGAGAAATGAAGAGGACTAAACTGAAACAGTAGTAATAGAAATGAACCAAAAAAAGCCACATTTGAGATACTCAGGAAGTAGATGTGGTAAGAGGGAGCTGTTTAGAATTACACCAGCCACACTAGCCTTCTTTCATTTCCTTCATAGGGACAAGTCTTTCTCTCATCAGGGACCTTTATATGTGCTCTTTCTTCTTCGTGGAACATTCCCTTACTCCATACAAATTATATTCCCTCTGCTTCTCTCTCTCTCTCCAAGCAGTCTACTCTTTTCCCTCAACACTCATATAATTCCCATATTTGTGTGTCTACTTCTTTAACATGTGACTCCTGCTTTAGAGGGCCAGGAGGGCAGGGACCATGTCTATTTTGCTAACTGATGAATCTCCAGTACCTAGCACAGTGTCTGCAAACAGCTTAAGGACTCAGTGATTTGTGGAAGAAATGAAGGGATAACTCACAGGTTTATGCCTTGGTAGACTAGTACACCAGGGTGGAAACACAAAACGAGGAGCAGGAATTGACAATGGCTATTGCTTACTGGGAGCCCTGGTGATGGAGTGGTTGAGAGCTTGGCTGCTAACCAAAAGGTCAGCAGTTTGAATCTACCAGCCACTCCTTGGAAACCCTATGGGGCAGTTCTGCTCTGTCCTGTAGGGTTGCTAGGAGTTGGAGCTGACTCAGCGGCAATGGGTTCGTTTTTTTGGTATTGCTTACTGTCACCACCTGTCTATCAGTTTGTCCTACTGTGGAGGCTTGCATGTTGCTCTGATGCCACTGATATTTCAAATACCAATAGGATTACACATAGTGGTTTCAGTGGTGCTTCCAGGTTAAGACAGTCTAGGAAAAAAGTTTGGTGATCTACTTCCAAAAATCAGTGAAAACCCTGTGCATCACAACAGGATACTGTTTGATATGGTGCTGGTAGATGAGTCCCCTAGCTTGGAAGGCACTCAAAATACACAACGACTACAATGGATTCCAGCATACCAAAGATCGTGAAGACGATGTAGACTAGACAATGTTCCATTCCGTTTTACATAGTGTAGGCATGAGTTGGAGCCCGCTCCACAGCACTAACAAGTACTTACTGAACTAACTCCAAACCCTTCTACCTAGTTTTCAGGTTCTTTATTAATCTTGTCATGTCTTGCTCCAGTCCCCCCACTAGCCTCTCCTTCCTCCCACTTGTCTATGCCTTCACTCATATTCTTCTAAACTCTAGTTTAGAAGCTCACCTTCTTCATCTTCTTGAATTGAAAAGTTACCTTTTCTTAAAGATTCACTTCCCCAAAGATGCTTCCTCTGATGAAGGCTGACTCCAAAGCTACAGTCCATGTCAGAAGAAAGATAATTCAAACTTTTAGATAGGCTATTCCCTACCTGGTGATAGATGTCTGAAATGCTAGGCTGAGAAAATCCCATCATTAGGATGAAATTGCCATGAAAACAGTAACTTTGTTTACTATTGAATCCCCAGTACCTAGTGCGTAAAACCAAACCCATTGCCATCAAGTCAATTCCAACTCACAGCAATCCTGTAGGGCAGGGGAGAACCATCCCTTAGGGTTTCCAAGGAGCGGCTGGGGGATTCAAACTGCCAGTGGATTTAACTGCTGATCTTTTGGTTAGCAGCTGAGCTCTTAACCACTGCACCACCAGGGCTCTGTGTGTAATACCATCAAAGAAAAACGGTTATGAATTAAAGCAAACATTTAAGGATGTGGGCTTGATGTTGGTTATTAACTATGTGATCTTAGGCAAATGACTAAGCTTGTCTAAGACCATTCCTTTCAGCTGTGAAATGAAATTGCCTCTCACAGAAAGGCTCTTAATATAGGGACTTTTTTTTAATTTGTGGATTTTTTTGTGTGTGTAAAAATATATTTAACATAAACTTTGCCATTTTAACCATTTTCAGGCGCACAATTCAGTGGCATTATAACCATATTCACAATGTTGTGCAACCATCACTATCAACTCAAACAGAAGTGCCTTTTTATAAACTGCAGTAACAGGCCACGAAAGGAAGAAAAACCCTCACTGGAGTGCCTACTGTATGCCAGGTGGATTCACATTAATTTTTACAACAGGTTTAATAGGAGGGCAATTCCATTTTACAGCCCTTCGTTCTTTATTTGGGAGTTTCCCCCAACTTTTAATCTAATGACAGCAGGAAGCAAACTAATGAGGCCAAGTGAAACCTTGCCAAGGGTTAACGCCCAGAGGCTGGGGAGGTAACTGCCTGCTCCGCGGGGTGGGTAAGAACCAGTAAAGTCAGACTGACGGGAGAACTGCTGAGGATAAGGATCTTCCAACCTTGAAAATCAGGACCCCCGTAACGCAGGGCCCACGCCCTTGTGAGAAACCGCCAGAAAAGCGACCTCCAACAGCCAAACTTGTCCCAAGCAAGCCCTGTAACCGACTGAACTGACACCCAGAATGGGCGGGAAAGCGACAGACACCCCAAGTCGCCCAACCCACCCACTAATCTTGCTGTCGTTCACGACGGCCCGCCTACCTTGTTCGCGATCGATGTTTTCATTGGCCCGCTTCCACCAGGCTTCCGTTCTCATTGGCCTATTCTTGTGTTCGTCCGGCTCCGGCGCATGGACCTCGCGCACAAACCCGTCAGTGTTGGGGCTAGAGGCCCCGCCTTCGAGTACCGTGTGCAAAACCAAACAGCCGTTACGGAGGCGGTGAAGGGGGCGGAGTCAGGTTAGAAGGAGGCACGCGACTGGGCAGCTACCGGGGTTCAAACCAGCAAGGCGAGCTGACATTGGCGGGGGCGGTGCGAGGAGGGCCTCCGGTTATTGTCTGGTGCTCTGGCTCCGGCGGCGGCAGAGGTGGCGGTTGGTGTTACGGTAGTAACCTCGGAGGCGGCTCGAGAGGTGGGAGCAGGTGCGGCGTGCGCGGGTCAAGTGGAGGCAGAGTCGGCGCCGCGTCCGAGCGGTCCGGGTGGAAGTAGCGCAGCGCGTACAGGAGCGGCACCGAGACCATGGTAAGGGCTGGAGCGGGGCCGCGTCTTCCCGCCTCGGCCCCGAAGCTGCGGGGCAGGTGTCACCGGCGTGCCCAGGGCCGCAGGCGTCGGACGCGGTCGCGCGACACCTGGCCTTCCCGCGCTTGCCCGCGGCCGCTACCTGTTGAGTATGGAGTTTGTCGGGCGTCCGGGCGCGGGACCGCATCCCAGCTAAGCCCCTCACCACGCCTACCGGGGAGTTGCCGCGTAGTCCCTGGTTTTCAAACTGGAAGCGCCAAAAACCCGCGACGTGCCGGGTTCCGGGGGGAACCGCGCTCGCCTGCGCCGCCCGGCCGTGGGCGTTTCGGTAAAAGCTTGCCGGGGTAGCGAGCACTGGCTCGGTAATCGCATCGTGCCTGAAGTTGGCTCACGTCAGCTCTGAGGCTGTGTGTTTAGTGCCATTTCTGAAGACATTTCACACGAATAAAATAGGTCTGCCCTGGCCTGCCCTGGCGGGAGTTGCTTGTTTGCGACGCTGAAAGACGCTCGGGTCACTAGAAGACTTCTTGTTGCACGTCAGGAAAGGAGGAGGGAGTTAGGAAGGACCAAACACCTTGATTTGGGTTTGAAACGCAGAAACAAGTGTTTGTTCTTTAAGGTGTGAATTCCTGCATAAAATGAGGTCAAACAGGATAACACTTTACAAGTCTTACGTAATGTGTTACGTAATCTTTGGAATAAATTTGAGATTTCGTGGGGAAGGTGGGCTTATACTCGTGGTCTTTGAGCTAGAAAGAATAGCTTTATAAATGATTTGCTCTAGGACAGATTTGGGATGAACGTCCGCATCTTCTGATTTCCCTGCAGTTGGCAGTTTTCACTATACAGCAGTATCTCCCTTTGCCTTTGCTATGAATTTTTCATCTTAAATTACCCGTTTTTTATTCTAAAATTCAGAGCTATGTAAGAAAAAACTGGCTTTTAGAAAATGAAAGTGAATTAAACTTCAACCCTGTTCTAAAGTTGAGGAAAGGAAGAAGTGCTAAAGGATGACTTATGCATTGCATCAAAGATAGTGTAAAGATAATGCTGTTGTTATGAAGTCTTATTTATGTTGGTAACCCTGCTTTAAGCATCCTGTCTTAAGACAGGTAACTTCAACTGGAGCTGCCTGCTTAAAAGTTAAGCACAGGTTGTCATCCCTCACACTGTAGATAGTAGTATTAGATGATTACTCTTGTGCTTGAGATGGCAGGTGTGGTATTTAATAGAATGCTTAACTGTAAACAGAACAGCCAGTCAAGAGGACAAAAATTTTGGTTATTGGAAAATTCTCAAGTCTTAGAACTGGAATAGACCTGGTGGATAATTGCATCCAACCTCTGTACAGTTTATAGTTTACAATTATTGTGCGGTGCTTTGTAGCAAAGTACTTTAACAAATTGAGGCACAGATTGCATCTAATCTATAAATTAATTTGCTCAAGCTGATGATTTTCATAATCCTTGTCGGTTTTTAGGATGTTTCTCATTAATCACTAGTGATACGCTATATATTTGGCATCCATTTACCAGTGGCTAAAAATGCGTAAGTATTAATGTAAGCTAAAAAAATTGACAAAATGTTGTCATTATTTTCTCAGTTGATCTTATTTATACTGCGTTCTTTTTTAGATTTTAAGCTTGAGAAGAAGTGAATGTATACCCATTACACTAATATGAAAATATCCAGTTTTCAAATTTTTCTGAAATGTAGCCCAACTTTCTCTGTATATATATTTTCTAAGAGGCTTAACCCCCAAAAATGGGAAGATGTGTATATATAGAGCTTGAGGGGCTTATGAAGAGAAAGTAATTATCTATTTATTGTACAATTTTATGTTCAGACAGATTTGATACCATGCAAGTTTGTTTTTATTAAGAAGTACACCTGGGGTCTCCAAAACTTGCGTATTGTCGTTCAATGTATTAAATATGATTATATGTCTATTTTCTTAAAAAGCAACAAATATTACAGATCTGAGACAGTAAGGATAAAATTGCATTAAGCAAGGTACTTACAGTATAAATTGGGAAGCCTGGGGAGTTTTCAGTTGGTGGCTTTTCATTAATAAGTAGTTCTTATGTTCATTTTCTAGTGCCTGGGGTCTTAAAACTTTGCAAGCGGCTGTCCAAGGCACAACAATTGGTCTGTATTCACCTGGAGCAACAGAGGAAAGAGAGTCAGGAATAGGAGGAGGAAATGGAATGTGTGGCTAATTGCCTCCGTGAACAGCTGCCTCCTTTGCCATGAGACCAGAAGAACTGGATGTGCTGGGCTACCATTACTGAACATTTTGACCAAAGATTTGTATAGAAGAATCCTGATCAAAAGGGGGAAAATTTCACATTCTCATGGAATCCAGATTTTCTGGAGCCATGGAGTCTGGATGGACCGCAAAACTGTTGCCCTAAATAATCTTCAAATCTTAAACCAAAAATATCCCCTAATGTCTTAAAACCCGAACAGTAGTTTAGCTTAACTAATAAAGAACGTCTGCCTTTAGCATTGTGCTCTTTTAAAGGCTATTTATATGGGATCAGATTGATAACAGCGTCTTCAAAGACTGGAAAGGAAACCTAGGGGGCAGTGAGTTTATGTTGGTGTGGGAAGAACAGCTCAGAAAAGGAGAGTGAGAATTATACAACTAGAAGAAGGTAATCAATGTCACCAAATAGTACATGTAGAAACTTGAATTAGTGTGTTTTTGCTGTGTATATTTTCAACAAAATAATAAGTAAAAAAAAATAATAATAATAGGTAGTTCTTATTTCCTAATCCTATCAGAAAGATGATAATTATCATTTTAGACTCACCAGTTAAGAGTTTTTTTTTTTAATGTTTTATACTAGAGCAAATTGAGATGGAAAATGCCTTTATCTGAGGGGTAGATAAGAAAAATTGCTGATTGAGTTGTCTTGTATAGTCAGAAGTTGTTAAACTATATAACGCATCCTGTTAAAAATCTAGAGATTCTCATTTCTCTTGGTTAAACTTCAATCGGTCACTTGCTAAATTGTTTAATGTATGAAAAAGAATATGAATTAGTGGCTAAGCTTTTTTTTTTTACCTGCCTCTGATACCTCCCAAGGCAGTTTTTTTTTTTTCTTTTCCCCATACGATTTTGAGAAATAAAACATTATATCCACTGACTCATGCAAATAGGGGACAATACATGGTTGATTTTAGCTTCAGATGGTTTTTAGGGGTATACCATTTCGAAGCTTACCCTCTACTTTAAAATATAGATCCTCAGAGCTAGCCAATTTTGTATGCTGGTTTCTTTTAACTAGCTCTTTTACAGTGGGAAAATAATAGATTTAAATGGTAAAATCAAACAGTGCGTAAGTGAAAATCAGTTTTCCTCTCACATCATATCCTTAGTATTCCCTGCCTATAGGCAAATCCTTTTCTAACTTATTGTGTGACCTCCTAGAAATATGTGTACACACATACTCTGTATAACCCATTTTTACACAAACAAGTTCATTGCAGTTGCACGCACCTTTTTTCACCTAGAAATATGTTTTATGGGTTGTTCATAACAACGCATTTCTGTAAGTACCTCATTTGTTGAAATGGCTGCATGATATTCTTTGCCTTTGTATACCATGGTTTAGTTAGCCACTCTGCTAGTGTACATAAAGGTTATTTGAGAAATAGTTATTTTCTATCCATTTAGAGTAGTAGTTTTTAAATCCCTTTATTAGAAAGTTTGAAGGTCTCTTTCTTTCCCTGCGCCCCCCCCCTTTTTTTTTAACGATAACCTTTATTTTTCCTTTCTTTTTTTTTTTTTGTTTTGATAATATTTTTTGTATTTTCGGTGAAAGTGTACACAGCAAACCAGGTTCCCATTCAACAATTTCTACACATATTGTTCAGTGACATTGGTTACATTCTTCACATTGTTTCAACATTCTCATTTTCTCTCTAGTTCTTCCATTCCCATTAGTCTAGTTTCCCAACCCCCAACCTTCTCATCTATGCTTTAGAATATTAGCCATTTGTTCTCATATAGATTATTTTTTTTAATTTTTATTGAGCTTCAAGTGAAAGTTTACAAATCAAGTCAGTCTGTGACATATAAGTTTATATATACCTTACTCCGTACTCCCACTTGCTCTCCCTCTAATGAGTCTGCCCTTCCAGTCTCTCCTTTCGTGACAATTTTGCCAGCTTCCAACTGTCTCTACCCTCCCATCCCCCCTCCAGACAGGAGATGCCAACACAGTCTCAAGTGTCCACCTGATACAAGTAGCTCACTCTTCATCAGCATCTCTCTCCTACCCACTGTCCAGTCCCTTCCATGTCTGATGAGCTGTCTTCGGGGATGGTTCCTGTCCTGGGCCAACAGAAGGTTTGGGGACCATGACCGCCAGGATTCCTCTAGTCTCAGTCAGACCATTAAGTGTGGTCTTTTTGTGAAAATTTGGGGTCTGTATCCCACAGATCTCCTGCTCCCTCAGGGGTTCTCTGTTGTGCTCCCTGTCAGGGCAGTCGTCGGTTGTGGCCGGGCACCAACTAGTTCTTCTGGTCTCAGGATGATGTAAGTCTCTGGTTCATGTGGCCCTTTCTGTCTCTTGCTGCCCCCCTTTTTTGGTAAGAGACTTTTTTTCTCTCAGAAGAGATAAGCCCTGAATATTTCTGTGGGAATAATATATGTTATATTGACATTTAAAGTTACTTCATTATGAAATATTTCAAGTATCTTAAAAGTTGTATTGACTTGATCAGGATTCTTTGATCTGAAAATTGGGAAATACGTTCAGATTTCCAGAAATCTCAAGTTTTATATAGGTGTTTAAGGTTGACTTTAAGTGATATAATCAAATATATATTTACACATGAGGAAAGCAGTAACCTAAATTTTTTTTACCACCAAAAGTAAAGCTAGAAGAAATTTTGTTTCCTGAATATTTTGAAACAGCATTTTCAGCCCTTCATTTGAAGCTTTTTTTATTCTAGGCTGGAGGCAAAGCTGGAAAAGACAGTGGAAAGGCCAAGGCTAAAGCAGTGTCTCGTTCACAGAGAGCTGGACTACAGGTAATATATTTGTGTTGTAATAGTTTTTTGCTAAAATTATTTTCTTTACTGTTGCAATTCATGACCCATAGATGTTTCATTAATTACAAAAGTAAATTTGTGGTATCACTACCTTTAATACTGAGATTGAGTGGTCAAGACTTAAATCGTAAAGCATCTATCTTTAATTTGTCTTCCCTTCTTTCAGAAGAGCTAGTTATTGAAAGGTCTTAATTTGGTAATTTAGTACTACTAGAATGTATTACTTTTAGATTATAATTACATCCTTAGTTCTTTTATTGGTTGTATCATATTGAAGTGAGTAAGCTGTAGTTTTTTTTTAAAGAAGATATTTATAATGGTATACTAACTTTCAGGATGAAAAAAAAATTTAAGAGTAGTGAACTGTCCATTAGTTCTCTAAATATTTCCCTAATAGCCTCAGTTTTAGACTGAGTGGTCTACTCAAGACCACTGAATATTTTCAAACTTCACATATATTTGAATTGGTGCAACTTTAATCTACAAACTTGACATTTTCTGGGTGAGCGAGAATTATTCCCTGTGTAAAGAGGTTGGGTTTTAACCTCTTGGCAGTGGTGAGTCATTGAAAGTTTTTGATCTAAGTCGTACTAAAAGAAGGGGGATGAGAACATATTCTTGAAGTGTGTATATTCTTGACTTTAGGACACCATGTAAATTCTCAATTAGAGTTTTTTAGAAGTACATTTAATATGAAGAGGGAGATGGGAGGCAGATGTAGGAGACAATTGCAGTGGTTTGGGTATAAGGTAATGTATACTTGAACTAGAGTGGGATGGATAGAAATAGAAAGCATGTGTGCAGAAAATGGGAGGGAGAAGTATAGGATTGAGAAGAAAGTTAAGGTCAAAACGAGAAAGCTCAAAAGTTTAGAACCTAAGTGACAGAAAAGTTTGTAATAGGGACAAGTTATGAGATGATAACTTGGAGTCTTTTTTTTTTAAAGTTCTATGAGAATGCCCACGTGAAAATGTCTAAAAGTTGGAGATATGAGTCCAGCTTTTCAAGAGAAGTGATAGAATTACAGATACGAAATCATTTCTGTAAAATTGATAGTTCATGCTGTGGACGAGTTTCCTAAACATATGAGAGGGACACAAGAACATGGTGGACTCTTCAGAAACACATGGCTTTGGAGTCACAGAAGAAGACTGAGCAGGATCAAAGTTAGTGTTAGAACTATATATAATCTCTGAAGCCTAATAATTTTTCTTTCTTTTTGAGATCCTACTCTGTGCCAGACAACATGGCAGTCACGGAGGATGCAGAGGGGATTTAAGGGGTGGGTCCTGCTCTTATGAAGCTAGTAGTCAATTAGGGAAGAGATGTTAAACTCAAATTCTCAGGCTTTTTCTCCTTACTGATGAGATCTGAAATGTCAACTTCTGGCCTTTAAGAGTGTAGTTTAACAGAAGCCAAGTTTTGGTTGGGTAACAAGAAAATAAGGATTTCAGGATTTCTTTTTAAATTTTAACTTTGGAAAGGAGGTAGATATCTAGACCATAACGGGAAGTAATTATTACAGACATGTATAGAATTTTTTATTAGGTGTGCAGAAGGAACCAGTGGAGAGGGAGTAATTGGAGATACTGAAATGGTGGGGCAATAAAAAAAATGAGGAAATGCCATAGGAAATTTGTTGGGAGTAATCAAGGGTGCAGACAAGTGGGATGGGGTACTTTGGAAATAAGAAAGTACCTTTTCACTTAGAAAGTAGAAGGGAAGAGTAGCAGTGAGAGAATGGTCATAATTTTTCTTAGATATCAGGTCACCTCTTGAAATTGAGGAAAGAAGAATGAAGTTAGAGGCCTAAGGAAGGAAAAGTATGTTAAGGAACCAACCAAATATGAATATAATTATTGAGAAATGTGGATCAGCATAGTTTCCCTTCATGTTATATCGAAACTTCCCATATTATGCAGAAGTTAATTCATAATATCCGGTGGGGTTATTTCTTTAAAAAGAATTTCATTCTGTCCTCAGAGGGGCAAAAGCCGGCCTCAAGATTTCGGGCTGATTCTGAAGATATACATGTAGGCCCCAGGAACTGTTAACTGCTAAGTAGATTTGGTTTAAAATACGTATAAAGCAAAGTTTTTCATTATTTCATGTTTTATCCATATTTTAAAAAACATATTAGTCTTTTATTAAAGAATTTTAAAGTTTTATTACTGAAAATTTGAGTGCTTATTACTCAAAATTTAAGTACTTCCCACTTAGGACAATTTCTCTTTTAGTTTCCAGTGGGCCGTATCCATAGACACTTGAAGACTCGTACTACAAGCCATGGAAGAGTTGGTGCCACTGCTGCAGTGTATAGTGCTGCGATTCTAGAGTATCTCACTGCTGAGGTTTGTAGGGGGGAAATGTCTGTTATATATGTGAATCCCAAGTGGTGTTAGACTAAATGGCTGAAACCCATAGATTGATTTCAAAATGACATACGTGCTAGTCGGTTTATTTCAGTAGTGGCTTTAGGTGTATCCTGTTGGCCTCTTACTCAGCGCCAGTGTCAAAAAGAACCCTGGTTGGTATGTTCAAAGGTAAAGTAAGGTAAAAAAAAAAAAAAAAAAAACCCACGACTTTGACTTGACCAAGAAATGTAAAATGATTTAAATACTGGGGCGAGTTAAATGAGCTCTGAAGTATGCATATAATCAATAGGTGATATTTGGGAAGTTAACAATGTAACCTATTAGTTATAAAGTTTGCCAGAGTGATAGATTTAAAAAAATCACAGATATATAAAAGTTAAAAAGGCTTAACCGTTCTGTTTCTCTGTATGGTTGTTTGTATAGAAATGCTCTGTCTTGCTCAGTTTGACATTAGGAAGCTAAATTCATTGAGCAGCCGTTCCTAATTCTTGGATTCTGGATCACCACTTCCCCTTTCCCTACCTCTCTTAAGGAAGACAAATGGAAAACCATGAAACTCCATAAACTCTTCCAGGCAAGGGAAGTAATTTCATTTGTAAGCAAGCCAAGTGGTAGAGATAGCCAGCCTGGTAGAATCAGAGGAACGCTGGAGAATTTAGATTTAACTCGTATGTTAATTATTACTGTCGTTTCATTAAACTTACCAGTTATTTGTGTCCCCTTGGACATTTAGCATTGAATTACAGGTACTTATACTTTGGTATGTCATGCACAATGGGTTTTGTGTTGGCACTATAGTAACAGTTAAGAACCTTTTTTCCCCTTAAACCGGTTTTTGTTGTTTAAAAGCAAAGAAGTTTCCTGAATAAACTGAATGCTTCGAAGGCCAGTGTATCAAGGACAGGGGTTTGGGGACCATGGTTTCAGGGGACGTCTAAGTCGATTGGCATAGTAAACTCTATTAAGAAAACATTCTGCATCCCACTTTGAAGAGTGGCGTCTGGGGTCTTAAACACTAGCAAGCAGCCATCTAAGATGCATCAATTGATCTCAACCCACCTGGATCAAAGAAGAATGAAGAACACCAAGGACACAAGGTAATTACGAGCCCAAGAGACAGAAAGGGCCACACGAACCAGAGACTACATCATCCTGAGACCAGAAGAACTAGATGGTGCCCGGCTACAACTGATGACTGCCCTGACAGGGAACACAACAGAGAACCCCTGAGGAAGCAGGAGAACAGTGGGATGCAGACCCCAAATTCTCATAAAAAGACCAGACTTAATGGTCTGACTGAGACTAGAAGGACCCCGGTGGTCATGGCCCCCAGACCTTCTGTTGGCCCAGGACAGGAACCATTGCCAGAGCCAACTCTTCAGACATGGATTGGACTGGACGATGGGTTGGAGAGGGATGCTGGTGAGGAGTGAGCTTCTTGGGTGAGGTGGAGACTTGAGACTATGTTGGCGTCTCCTGTCTGGAGGGGAGATGAGAGGGTAGAGGGGGTTAGAAGCTGGCGAAACGGACACGAAAATAGAGAGTGGAGGTAGGGAGTGGGCTGTCTAATTAGGGGGAGAGCAATTTGGAGTGTGTAGCAAGGTGTATATAAGTTTTTGTGTGAGAGACTGACTTGATTTCTAAACTTTCACTTAAAGCACAATAAAAACTATTTAACAAAAGGGATAAAAAAACCAGTTTTTGTTGTTTAGATGCAGACTTTTAAGACGCATATTCAATTTTGTTCACTATATTTCAGGTATAGTATTCTGACTTAGAATTTTGAAGTCCCATCTAAACAGAGCTTAACTTCACAGAAGATATTATTTATCTTTCAGATTTTGATTGACCTTTTTTAGGTTAAGAATAGATAGTACGTTTTTCCAAACATTGAAATTTAGTAGAGTTAAAGAAAATACTGAAATCTAAGCCAGGAGTTTAGATCAAGGTAATCACTTCTCAACCTTGGTTTCATACTAGAATTACATGGGGAGCTTTCAAAAAACAGTGATGCCCATCCTTACCCACACCAATTACAGTCTCTGATTCCCTGGTGTTCGTAGAACTCAACAATTGATTCTGGTGTATATCCAGGGGGTTACCACTGCTCTATTTAAATGAGGAGGCTCCGTGGAGTTTTTTTCGTGTTATTTACATTAAAGATTCTGTAATGGCAGTATAGTTCATGGAATCAAAAAACAAAAATGCATTGTATAGCCAGTTGGGACTTTGTAATTCCTCTAGTTCCAAATTCCTGTTATAGAATAAAGAATTTCTGCCTATTGCCTTCACATTACAGGGCCCACTGACATTAAAAACTGGTCACAAGGGATGTAAAAATTACTTCAATTACATTTTTAAAAATTTTCTGTAAGTATTATTTTAAGAATTAAATTGTAGCCGTTAAGGCCTATGCAGAAATAGACTACATGGATTTAAAAATATATGATTTTTCTAAGCATTCACATCTATAAGTTAGAATCATATTTAGTATTATCCCTTATCTTTAATTTCTTTTTATATAGTGATAGGTTTTTCGATCAAGTTTTTTTTAGCTCTGTTGCAGAGAACAAATACAAAAGGGATCAAATGAAATAATATACTTTTGAGAGTAAAATGCATTATAGAAATACAAGGAAGAAAAACATATTGTGTGTGTGTATACTTTGTTGCATGTACAGATACTGTAGTGATCTTTTTAGCTATAACTGGGAATACACATTGAATTCTTAAAAACTACATCCTTCAGTATTTCATGGATGCTCTTTGTAGGTACTGGAGCTGGCAGGTAATGCTTCTAAGGATCTCAAAGTAAAGCGTATCACTCCGCGTCACTTGCAGCTCGCAATCCGTGGTGATGAAGAGTTGGATTCTCTTATCAAGGCTACCATAGCTGGGGGTGGTATGTATTACCTTTTGAGCCTAGAGTATTGTTGGCGTTTCTAACTAATACATAATTCAGATCAGTGATCAATTTGAATGGCTAACTAGAAAGTATATAAACTTTAATTCTCTAAGTGTTAAGTCTGTTATGATTCTAGTCCTCTTCGTTACATCTGAATAAGTGTTTTGTCTCCTTGTAGTGGTACGTTATTTTTATTTTTAGCAAATTGTCTAAATTTCATATTTGATACTGAGAGCCTGATGTTTAAAATATTTTCCATACCCTTTTAAACAGTGTTTGAAAAATGATTGTGAAAAGTCGCTTAATGTAATATCCTTGAAAAGGATGAGATATTCAAATGAGTCTGGATTAGAAGATGTAAGTGGTGGTCCTTGCTCTCTTCTGGATCCCAGACCCCTTGGAGAGTCTGATGGGAGCTGTGGTTCCTCCTCTTAGAAAATGCAGACACCTTCACATACAGTTAGAGGGAGTCCTGGACTGCTTGGGGAGTGAGGAGGGACTTGGTGCGGATACTTCAACAGGGTCAGAATGTGGAAACGGAATTTTACTGTGTTCTTTATTCATTTTATTCCTGGTATAATTACTCTTTTGCTCGAGGTGCTAAAATGTTAAGATATAGCCAGCACTAAAAGTTTATAGTAATATTGTTTTTATCTCATTCTAGGTGTGATCCCTCACATCCACAAATCTCTGATTGGAAAGAAGGGACAGCAAAAAACTGCTTAGAGAGTTGTTTTAACCAGCCCTCTTCCTCCCTGTCATTGTACTGTAACTGGGACAGAAGAAATAATGGGGATACGTGGAATTTTTAAAACAGTTAAATGGAAAAGCATAGACAATTACTGTAGACATGATACAAGAAATATTTGTATGTTCTTAGGTTCAAAGTTTGATAAAAGTATCTTTTCATGTGGTAACAATTGTGTGTTGATTGGCTAGGTTTCTCCCATGTGTTTTATACAGAAATGGAATTGATAAACCATTTTTTACAAAATTAATTTGTCTCAAAACTGTTCTGTTTGTGATGTATTGGAAAGATTTTGCTCAGACTTTGAAATTTTTTAAACCTCAAATTGGTTATCATATATTAGAACAATCTTAAAACATAAATTAGGAATATAGCTTCATCATGATTAAATACAGTATTTCAGTGAATCTAAGATGCTGTCGATTGTAATATGCACCATTTTTTTTTTATATGCCACTAAGAAAGAAAAACTGCCAATTAAACCATGATTTGCCATCAATTATGAGACACATCCCAATTTCAGAGATGTTGCAATATGGGAAAATGTGCACTTAGGACTGATGAGATGGGACAGCAAACTTACTTATTGAGCACTTACCATGTGCCGGAAACCCTGGTGGCATAGTGTTTAAGAGCTTCGGCTGCTAACCAAAAGGTCAGCAGTTTGAATCCACCATGCACTCCTTGGAAACCCTTTGGGGGTGTTCTACTCTGTCCCGTAAGGGTCGCTCTGAGTCACGATCGACTTGACAGCCACAGGTTTTTTGTTTGGTACCATGTGCCAGGTCCCATGCTAAGTACTTTTTGCATGCTTAGCCTCATACCAATGAATTAAATTTTTACTCCTCCCCACCCCCATTTTATAGATATTGAACCTGAGGCTTACGGAAATTAAGTTTTTGTCAAAAAACATTCAGCTCGTAGTTAGAACGTGGTATAGCCAGGATTTAGACCTAGAGTTAGACGTCTGACTCTGGAGTCCACACTCTTACCTGGAGTTGAAGTTAAATTTATCAAAGTTTTCTTTTGATTTAAAATTCCAAATTTTTAGTGGACTTTGAGAAATTTGAATTCTGTAAATACAGACTTAATTATGCAATACACAGGCAGTGAAAAGTGCCTCTTCCCTGTGGTCTTAGGTATGCATTAACTTTCGGAGTTGGATTCAATTGAAATCATTTTTCCTTACAGATTTGCATTTTCATCTGTTCCTAAAAAATTGGCCAGATATATTGCTATTGCTGCTTATGGATACACGTTCTTGTGTTTTTTTTTTTTTTCCCACTTTCATTGCTTTTTTTTCCTTTCTAGTTTAAAAACCTGGTTCTGTTGGTAGCCTTTGACGTAAGTTGTCGAAAACAGCAGTCAGCCTATGGTGTGAGGAAGTACAGATGTTTTGTGGCACTGTCACTGTGATGCCTTAGCCAGGCTGCTTTGTTGAAATTTACCCAACCAGTCTAAAATAGTGTTAAGACTTAAGTTTTTCTTATTTATAGTAATATTTAGTAATTTATACAGTCTTCTAAAAATCATTTTTTCTTTGTCAGCTTCTAAGTAGCTGTTACAAGATTTAACTGAGCAAGCATGTACCAGTTAATGGTATAGAGAACTCTATTTTTCTGCCTGGGAGTCTTCATTAAAGAAGGAAACTTTTTAATATTTTATAATACAACACCATCAAAACAGTTCGCATTTTAAAAAGCTTATTTTATTATGGAAAATTTCAAAAATATACAAAAATAAAGAGAATAATAACGAACCCCTGTATATACCCTATGGTCTCCTTATTCCTACCTCCCCCCAGTGGCTTAGTTGGAATCCTACCCGAGGCATAATATATTTTCATGTATACATACATCAGTGTGTATCTCTGTGAGTCGGACACTTTTCAGAACATGACCATAGTACCCTTAAGACTGTTAACATTTTTTTTACATCAAATATCTAGTCAGTATTTGAATTTCCCTTATTGTTACAAAATTTATTTTACAGTTGGTTTATTTGAATCAGGATCCAGACAAGATCTGTATGTACCTTGCATTTGATTGATATCTTTTGTTTCTTTTTAATCTGTGGAGTTTCTCTTTTTATGTTTTTCTTGTCATTTACTTTTTGAAGAAACTGCATTGTTTGTTGTATAGAATTGTCCTCAGTGTGGATTGTACTGAATGTGTTCTCATGATAATATTTAAAATTTCATCTGTCCCCTGTATTTCCTTTGAACTGATAGTGAGCTCTAGAGGGGCTTTTTGGTTCTGTTGTGTTTTTTTACAAAAATAATTCATAGGTGATGTTATGTACTTCCTATTGCATCACATCAGGAGACACACAGTACCTGCTTGTGTCTCATGTTGGAATGTTAAGGTTGATGAGTAAGTTTGGATGTTGTCAGCCCAGTCCATCCATTGTAAAGTTCTCTTATCACCTTTTCCCCTGACAGCTTTAGCTACTGTTAGTGATCATTGCCTAGATCCAGGACTCTATTAGAGGTTGTAAACTGGTGATATTCTAGTATTCCTTCTGCATTTATTATCTGGAATTCTATCAAGAACTTTTGTTCATCAGTTTACAAGGTAGGATAAAAAAATTACACACTCTGATTGAATTGTCTGTGAGCACATATTTTGAAGAAGTTTCTGTATTGATGAGTCAGGATCCACAGTTGTCCCTGTGTGAGGATTTAATAGTTCTCGGAAACCAAAGCAGCAACAGAAAAGAAGACAATAATCAAGAGACCTTCCTTTGCCTTGAATTACTTATGTAGGGGTGTTTTATTAGAATTTTCTAGATGATTACTTCAAATGTCTGTTTAATTTTGATAGTGTCATTATTTGACTCTGTTCCTAGTACTGTATTTATGTTTTGTTTTTTCATGGAAAACTTAACACGTACAAAAGTAGAATAGTGTAATGAACCTTTGACCTTTGTTCCCCTGATGTTACTCCTGGTGTACTTGGCAGCCCAGCAGCCACAGTCATGATCAATCTTGTTTAATTTATACTCTACCCCTTCCTTCTACTGGACTATTTTAAAGCGTGTTGCAGCCATCATATTTCATCTATAATACTTCAATATGTATCACTAAAAGAAAACTTAATAAAAAACAAAAACTATTATCGCACCTAAAAATCATTTAGAATAATTCCAGAACTGTATTTTAAATAGTACAGCAGAGATAAGTACAGTAGCACTTCAGAGAAGGGAAGGATCTTTTTTAATAGAAAGTAGAACTTGAACTGGGCAGAGAAGAATGGGTTGCATTTGGACATCTAAAAAGAAGAGTTTAGGGTAGGGAAGCAATGTGAATAATGTCTTGGGAATTAAGAATGGAGTGTATTTGGGGAGTCATGACAAAATAACCTAAACAGTATATGATTTGAGGTGGGAATAACAGGAAATGCAATACTAGACTTGGTACCTATGGCTGAATTTATTGTGATGATTCTTTTTTGACGTTTTATGATGAAAATTTTCAGACATGCACGAAAGTTAAAATTGCACAATGAACAATTCTTAAAAACCCACTACCTAGATTCTGCAACGAACATTTTTCTGTATTTGCTTTATCACAATCATCTATGGGATGGCCCTGATCTTATTATTTATTTGTCCTGTTGTTAGAGAAGAAGTATTCTTAGATCACATGTCATTATATTAGATGATTGGGAGTTTTCAGTTATCTACTGAAACAAGGTTACACAAGGGTATGTGCTCAGTAGAACCAAGGAACAAGCTGACTGGACTGACTGTGGAGATTGGCTTCTCGTAATATGAAAAGGTTTTAAGATAAATTCTTAATCTACTTAACTGTGATTTTAAGTACTTTAAGAGCTTGTATATGACAGTTTTCTAAACATATAACATTTTATATTTGGCATTTTTGATAATCCACATTGCAACAGTTGTGAAATGAAGACATTTAGGGAGTCTGGCCTAAGCACTAGAAAGCATGAGAACATGAGGATGGAAGGGGTATAGTTAATATCACTTTCACAGTTTCTGTTCTGTAAGGGAGTATGAAGTGAGTGGGGTAACCACAAATAGATCCTCCTCACCCTGATCCCAGGTAAAAATTCTTTGCTATGATCTACCAGTTAGGTAACTAATATTTCTTAAAGTACAAATTAAAACAAAAACCCATTGCCTTCAAGTTGGTTCCAATTCATGGAGACCCTATGTGTTACAGGGTAGAAATGCTCCATAGGCTGTTCTTGGCTGTAATCTTTATGAAGGAGCCCTGGTGGTACAGTAGTTCGGCTGTTAACCAAAAGGTCAGCAGTTCAAATGGACCAGCTGATCCTTGGAAACCCTACGGGGCAGTTCTCTGCCCAGAGGAAGGCTGTAAGTCAGAATTGATGACAACAGGTTTTTGGTTTTGGTAATTTTTATGAAAGCAGATTGCCAGGCCTTTCTGCATCACAGCTGGGTGAGTTCATACTGTCTACCTATAAAGGTATAAATATGTGGTGTTAATTCATACTTGGATGAGACCCAGTCTAACTGCTGTAATTAGTTAACCACCTAGCAGAATACCGTGCAGCATTTTTGAAGGGAGGGCACATTTTGCTTTGGGGGTCTTAGGTATACGGGAGGGATCTGAGAGGAAAGGATAAACAAACTGGCAGCATTTTGGCCCCATGACCTTTGGTCACCTGGTTTTATACCTGGTGTCACATGGCAAAAGGGGCTTTGCAGATGTAAATAAGGTTTCTACAATAGGGATACTATCCTGAATTATCTGTATGGGTCCAGTGTAATCACATGAACCTTTAAAAGCAGAAGAGAAAGACAGACTTGGAGTAGGACTCACCACGCCATTGCTGTCTTGAAGACAGAGGGACCACATACGTGGAAAGCATGAGAAGGAAATGAATTCTGCCAGCAACTAGTGATCTTGGAAAAGGACCTGAATCCAGCTACGGTGTGCCAGGCTTCTGACCTTCAGAAACTTGTTTAAAGCCGCTAAGTGGGGTAGTTCGTATGGCAGCGATAGGAAAATAAGAAATGATAATGTTTGCATTCTTGGACTCCTTAAAGGTAGAGAGTTATGACTTGTTAAAAGCAGGTGATAACATGCCTGGTAGTGTGGGAGTCCAGTACACCTGGGTTCAAGTCCTTGCTGGCTGGCTGTGTGGCCTCAGGCAAGTGACTTAGCCTGTTTTAGTTCTGTCTTTACCCATAAAATGGTGGTGATGATAGTCTGTGCCTCACATAACCTGACTGTTAGGGATGCATCCAAAATGCTTAGCAGTGCCTGGTGCCCAGAGTGCTCCAAGACAGTTACCTAAAAAACCTGCATTTCCCTCTTCGCTCCCCAGTCAGCACTTTTAAGCAAAGCCTTTATTCCCAGAGGCATATTAACATAGGCAGATTAAACTCCTAATTCAGGACATTGAAACTGGGACTCCCAGGCCAATCAGAGGACAGCTGCAGAAAGTACATGCAACAGGAAGAATCAGTGCTGATGAGGTAACTGAGTGACTTAAAATGTCAGGAAGTGAATCCACGGCATGTGGCGAGCTGTATCTGGGTACCTTCTGTGTTCCCAAATTGGAAATACTGTCATAGTGCATTTTTTATGAAATGTGCAAAAACCAGTTACTGGTAACATGTGAACTAATAGAGAAAAAATAGCTTTGTTGAAACAGGCGTGCTAGGCAGTTAGATAACTTTGTTTATCTTGTCCTCTGCTTCATGCACCCAAGAGTGAAACTTGCTTCTAGGAGACTGTAAATTACTGTGTCCTGTGGTATACATGGGAATTAGCGACACCAAGAATATGAAGTATTTGTGTGCCATGACCAACTGTACTTTTTATGTGGTACAAGGGCTCCGTGAGCTGCTATGGCGACATCTGTACACAATGGGCATTCCATTTAGAAACTTGTCTCAGAAAATCAAAGAGGTGAGCTCCTTAAATAAGGAGCTGAGACAGTCCTGGCTGTGTGGCTTGTGGCTCTGGGGACTGGTGAATAGGGGAGAAGACCTGAGGCCCTCTTTTATGTTGATATTGCTAAATCAGTTGGAGAGTCAAATTTTTCCAGGATTTATGACCCTCTTCTCTGATGAATTACACAAAAGCTTCCTCTAAATTTTTTTTTTGATAACATTCTGGTTTTGTAAGTAATCTCAACACAGCCACTTTACATCGAAAATCTTAACACCCAGAGTTAAGCTTGTTTCTTCTGGTTTGGCCCAGATTCTTCAGGAAAGCCTAATTCAAAAAAGCTGTTTAATCCTTACATCATCTCACTGGAAGATATAGGCCTGCCCACTTGCTTCTATCTGCTCTTAATTGTGAGTTCTTTATTTCTGGCTGTTTCCTGTTTTGAAACCTTTGGTAGCTAACCTCTGCAAATGCTTGTAGTTGCTAAAGTTAGCTATGTAGCTATCTATGTAACATGTTAAAGTAGATTCCAAAGGTTTTCTATTTGGCAATAGCCTAGTCTGGGCTTAGTACGTACTTTTGAAAATAATACCTTTTTTTTTTTTTTTTTTTAAACTTTTATTGTGCTTTAAGTGAAAGTTTACAAATCAAGTCAGTCTCACACACAAAAACTTATATACACCTTGCTAAAAAAAAAAACTGCTACATACTCCCAATTGCTCTCCCCCTAATGAAACACCCTGCTCCCTCCCTCCACTCTCTCTTTTTGTGTCCATTCCACCAGCTTCTAACCACTAGTACCCTCTCATCTCCCCTCCAGGCAGGAGATGCCAACATAGTCTCGTGTCCAGCTGATGCAAGAAGCTCACTCCTCACCAGCATCCCTCTCCGTCCCATTGTCTATGTTTCTTTTTAAACTCTATAATTAAGACTTTTCACTACTAATTTAAATATTGTATTCCTTTCTAACTTCAAATGTCTGCATTTGTATGTAATGGAAATCATTTTATGAACAGATGAGTAAAATTAGGGTTGGCCACTGACGGTGGTTCCCAAACTATTTTTTCATGGACCTTTTGTTACCTGGGTCAATGTATTCCATAATAAAATTGAATAATGGTAGTTTTTTTTTTCTTTCCCAAATGGTAGAAAGAACAAGTTTATTGTCTTGTCAATTTTTTCTTAAAGTTTTCCTGTGTTATTTATCAACAAAGAATGAAAGATTTGCACATTAATGTTAATGGAAATGCTGAACATATTTCATTGGTATAATTTTTCCATGGTGTGTGCTTGATTTGATCTTTTATTATAAGTATCTTCAAATCACATTGTTGGTAAAGTTCAAGTTTATATGATGGATTTAAATATATTCTGTGTAAAAAAAGATAGACTGCACTAAATAATATCTGAAAGATCCCTTTTTGCAGACCAGACTTAATGGTCTGACTGAGACTAGAAGGACCCTGGTGGTCATGGCCCCCAGACCTTCTGTTGGCCCAGGACAGGAACCATTCCCAAAGCCAACTCTTCAGACCGGGATTGGACTGGACAGTGGGTTGGAGAGCCTTGCTGGTGAGGAGTGAGCTTCTTGGATCAGGTGGACACTTGAGACTATATTGGCATCTCCTGCCTGGAGGGAAGATTAGAGGATGGAGGGGGTTAGAAGCTGGCAAAATGGACACAAAAAGAGAGAGTGGAGGGATGGAGTGGGCTGTCTCATTAGGGGGACAGCAATTGGGAGTATGTAGCAAGGTGTATATAAGTTTTTGTGTGAGAGACTGACTTGATTTGTAAACTTTCACTTAAAGCACAATAAAAAAAATTTTTTTAATCCCTTTTTTGCTTTAGAAGTGATGAGAAAGTTTCCTGTCACTGGAGGTATTCAAGTAGAGTCTGAGTTAACCATCTGCCAAGAATACTAGGAGACTGTGGGTAGTTCTGCTAAAACCTTTTCTAGCCCTTCTCTCATTAATCTCCACAGGAGATAGCTTCACTTTACAGATGAGAAAATTAAGACATAAAAATATTCAACTCCCCAGAATCATATCTGAGATGTAACAGAGCTGAGAATCCGGTCTGTTTAGTGTAAAGTCTTAGAATTTTTTTCTATATGTAGGGAGAGCCACTAAACATTTTCTTTGAAAACCTACAATGTGCCTTATGTGGATTTGTCTCACTTAATCCCCTGAATAAATCTCTGCAATAAATATCAACCCTAATTTACAGATGAAGAAATGTAGATTCTGAGATGTTAGATAACTAGCCTAAGATCACACAACTCCAGTTTGTGGCATAGCTGGTATTTGAACCCTGATCAATCTGACAGTAAAGTCCAGACTCTGCCAGGACCTGCTGCAAAGAGTACCATGATAGCATCTGCAGCAGGTCTTATGTTGTTTGGGTTTGCTTGAAACTATATAGAAAACGGGATTAACACAAGTTTGGAAGTAACTGTGGAAGTTCTCATTTTAATGTCTCATATAAAGCCATGTGGCTTTTTGAGTTGCCTATGCATGACACCAATAATGTGAAATTTGTCTCCAAAAATGGAGGATGCCAAGAGACCAAAGAGGCGGGCAACTCCAGTGTGGCAGCAAGGGAGTATATTAGGTAGACTTACAAGGCAAGTTCTGGGTGGCTGAAGGAACCAGAGCAGATCACACCCCGCAGTGGGACAGAGGTTTTGTAGTGGTGGTGGACAATAATGGCTCCATGCCAGGGCCTTATATAAGAATGCAAACTAGTGAACTAGAGGACCACATGAGGGTGCCCCTGTTTGGCCTCGCAAAGCCTGTTCCCCCCTTCATGAGTTCAGGTTATTTTGTACCTATTTATCTTGCGGGTTGCAAAGAGCTTCACTGTGTATGTGTGTGTGTGTGACTCTCCCTATTGAGAATGAAGCCAGGAAGGCCACCTGCAATGACTTCTGACATCAACTACCCAGAAATGGGCTAAACTTCACAGGTTAAGTGCACCATCTTCCACAGACTACCCTTGCTTTAGACACCAGCTGCAAACTTGGAGGTCCCCAAGCCACTCTCACTTCTTACCAGCTACCTACAAATTCAGGAATTCCCACTATCCCCTTAGGCTTAATAATTAATTAGAATGACTCACAGAACAGAGTGTTATACTTACGATTGCAGCTTTATTATTAGGAAAAGATTGCAAATCAGAACTAGCCAAAGGGAAAGACACATAGGTTGAGGTCTGGGAGGGTCCCAGACATGAAGCTTCTGTGTCCTCTCCCCATGCAGTCAGAATGTGTCACCCTCGCATCAGATCAATATGTGCTGATATGCAAAATATTCTTAAGTCAGGGAAGTCGACCCAAGCTTCCTGTGTCCAGCGTTTTTATAGAGGCTTTGAATCATTAGCCATGTGATCGAACTCAATCCCCAGCCACCTCTCCTCCCTGGAGGTTAGGTCGATACCACATGACTCAGCTCCAGTCCTCAAATCACTTGACTGTTCTTTCTGGCAAGGCCATCCCCCACCCTGAGTCATTTCCAAATGTAAATTATCATTAGCATAAACTATCAGTTGTGGTTTGAAGGGCCCACAATGAATAACAAGGACACTCCTATCCCTTGGGAAATTTCAAGAGTTTAGAGGATACCTCCCAGGAACCAGAGACAAAGGCCAGCCAAATTCTTTACCACATGTCATGGGATCAGTTGTTTCACTGATTACACTGTACTGAAAATAACATTAGCTAACACAAGTATGCTTTTTCCCTCTTCAGTCCAACCCTACATCTCCCTCACATTTCCTAGAATGGACAGTGGGGAAACCAATACACGGGGAATTGCCCATGCACCTACAAACCCAGTATGTTCCCAAAGCCAGATAATTGTAGGCTATATGGACATACTTGGGTGAGAAATTGCCCTAGAGGTTTTCTTGGTGGACTTTAACAAAATAATCCTAGGTGACAGTCTTCATCCTGGCAAAAGGCTTGTCCCCATCCGTGAGTACAGCCACCATGCTTCTCAAGTTTATCATAAGCCCACTTTCCAAAGGTCACAGCATGAACAATGTCACATTGGAGATTGGTAATCGAGGAGCCCTACACCTGGTCCATCCCCAACACTTGCTGAGTCAAGTCTGCAGGCCCCACGTGGTCCTAAATGTACTACAGGCTGGGAACCCCCACATAGACAGACATGGGCCTCTCTTGTCTTCCATCCCCTACTGAATAGTGATCAAATTCATGCTCAGGTGCTGTCTACATTACAAATTCACCTTCCCATAGGGCTTTGATTTTTGTACAAGTAAAAAAAAAAAGACACATGATATTAAAATATACTGACCAGATAAGGATAGCTGCCTTTGTTTTGTGATCCACAGTGCAAAATTCGGGTAGCAGAGGTTATCCTGCTTTCCCAATTTTTTTTTTTAACTATTTTTTAATAATAATAAAAAAACTCATCCAGGTGAGAAAATTTTGAAGGAAAGGCAAAATGTTGGCACTTTTCTCACAAATCTTTCAAAACTAAATCGAATCCAGGTCTCCTCCCCAGACCTGATGAAGATGGTGCCTTCCAGCTCACCCTGCAAACTCATTTGGCGTGAGTATTCCCGGCTGTGTTTTGCACAGGCTGAGGCTGGCCAGTTTAGCATCAAAACCCCTTGTAGCTTTTCACTGCTGTTAACTGTGGGGTTTCTTAGATTTTTCTGATATTTATTAACCTGGACAAATGAATAATTGGTGTTATTTCAATCTGTTGGAGAGAACATTTTGAGGCCAGCCTTTCTAGCATGTACTAACACCTAACATTTGCTTCCCTGCCTCTTCTGACTCTCACAGCATCCCCCCATGGGATGGGGCACAATGGCCCTTCCTTTTTAAAAGCTCTGAACATGATCATAAAGTGATGAATTTTGAAATCTACGCGTACCTAAAAAGGTGTTAGTTTATCATTAGTGAAATGTATGGCACTTCTTCTTAATGATGTAATGATGTGTGTGATGTATGACACTGTGAAGTAATTAGGAATAAATGGAAACTCTCCATATAATGAGTGAAATTAGTATTGCCCTTATACAACTGCTTCTTAGTTTTATTCTTCATTCTTTTGTCTTCATCATCATTAATGCTAATTTCCCTGGCACCTTATGCAGATCAATTCACACCACACTCTCCCAATCAGAAGGAGACTGGATCTGAGCTCTCAGCAGCTGGTATCTTCAGCCCACCCTCTCTTGCCTCTGAGTAAGAGCGCTCTAAATTAAGACTTCTGACATGAAATGGTGGCTATGCTAAGGTCTGAGACTAAAACTCCATTTTGAATCAAAAGTGACTTCTGTATTGAGAATGGAGCCTGAAATTTCTGTAACTCTCCACTGTAACCTGAGAAAATTACTTGGTAAATAATTTTAGAAAAGAATGTGATTTTGTTTGCTTAAAAGTTTTGCTTGCTTAAGAACGCTCCCTGTTCAGGAAGCTGAGTCCAGAACAATTCTCAGAAGACATACTTACTCAAGATAAACCTTAGAATTACATGTGCCCTCCCTGAAGTCATGGCAATGAGGGTCTCATGATTGTTTTGAGGTCAGATGTACCCAATTTAATCATTAATTTGTAACTTAAAAAAAAATTTAGAAACTTACCTAACCTCCTACCAATCAGATGTACCCTCACCCAATTTTGTAATTATTACCTAAATGTCAACCAATCACTGAATTTTTACTGAAGTTTCTTATATTTTCTTATAAAAATTCCCTGAACTGTACCCTCCTTGGATCACTTAGTTCAGAATCCTCTGGACCTTGTGATTCCCAATTTGCAAATTGCCTTGTCTCTCAATAAAACTCTTCACATATATATATGTGTGTGTATATATATATACCCCCCAATATATATATATATATACAGATTTTTGTGCAGATGTAAGCTTTGTGTGAACATAATTGCCTTCTCTACCTTGGGTTCCCCATTACCAGCTTTTCTGTCCCCTCCTGCCTTCTCGTCCTTGCCCCTGGGCTGCTGTGCCCATTTAGTCTCATTTTGTTTTATGGGCCTATCTTATCTTTGGCTGACCCTGTTGACGTAGTGCTTAAGTGCTACAGCTGCTAACCAAAAATTCGGCAGTTTGAATCCCCCAGCCACTCCTTGGAAACTCTATGGGGCAGTTCTACGCTGTCCTTTAGGGTTAATATGAGTAGAAATTGACTTGACGCAAAATGTTTTTTTTTTTTAATTTTTGGCTGAAGGGTGAACCTCAGGAGCAACTTCAGTACTGAGCTAAAAGGGTGTCCAGGGGCCATACTCTCAGGGTTTCTCTAGTCTCTGTCAGGCTAGTAAGTCTGTTTTGTGTGTGTGTGTGTGTGTGTGTGTGTGTGTGTGTGTGTGTGAATTATTTATTTATTTATTGTGCTTTAAGTGAAAGTTTACAAATTGAGTCAGTCAAAAAGTTATACACACCCTACTATGTACTCCTAGCTGCTTTCCTTCTAATGAGACAGCACATTCCTCTTCTCCCCCCTATATTCCCTATGTCCAATCAGCCAGCTCCTGTCCCCTTCTTCCTTCTCATCTCACCTCCACACAGGAGTTGCCGACATAGTCTCATGTGTCTACCTGAGCCAAGAAGCTCACTCCTCGCCAGTATCATTACCTATCTTATAGTCCAGACCAAAATCCTTGTCTGGAGAGTTGGCTTCAGGAATGGTTCCAATCTTGGGTTAACAAAGGGTCCGGGCACCATGACCTTTAGGGCCCCTCCAGTCTCAGTCAGATCATTAAGCCTGTTCTTTTTACAAGAATTTGAGATCTGCATCCCACTGTTCCCCTGCTCCATCAAGGATTCTCTGTTGTGTTCCCTGTCAGGGCAGTCGTCAGTGGTAGCTGGGAACCATCTAGTTCTTCTGGTCTCAGGCTGATGGAGTCTCTGGTTTATGTGGCCCTTTCTGTCTTTTGGGCTCATCTTTACCATATGTCTTTGGTGTTCTTTATTTTCCTTTGCTCCAGGTGGGTTGAGACTAATTGATGCATCTTAGATGGCCTCTTGCTAGCATTTAAGACCCCAGATGCCTCTCACCAAAGTGGGATGCAAAGCATTATCTTAATACATTTTGTTATGCCAATTGACCTAGATGTCCCCTGAAACCTTGGTCCCCAGATCCCCATCTCTGCTACCCTGGTCTTTGAAGCATTTGGTTGTATTCAGGAAACTTCTTTGCTTTTGGTTTAGTCCAGTTGTGCTGACTTCCCCTGTATTGTGTGTTGTCCTTCCCTTCACCTAAAATAATTTTTCTCTACTATCTAGTTAGTGAATATCTCTCTCCCTCCCTCCCCACCCTCATAATCATCAAAGAATATTTTCTTCTCTGTTTAAACTATTTCTCAAGTTCTTATAATAGTGGTCTCATACAATATTTGTCCTTTTGCAACTGACTAATTTCATTCAGCATAATGCCTTCCAGATTCCTCCATGTTATGAGATGTTTGTGCGTTAGAATTTTGTTCTACATTTTTCTCCAGCTCTGTCCTGGACCCTCTATTGTGATCCGTCAGAGCAGTTGGTGGTGATAGTTGTGTTGGACTCAGTCTGGTGGAGGCTGTGGTAGTTGTGGTCCATTAGTCCTTTGAACTAATCTTTCCCTTGAAAAGATCATTACTTTTAATTCAACCAAACTCTGCTGTTTTTGCTTTACAACATTTCTTGGTGTCAGAAGTGGGATCCGAAGGAGAGATGCTGGGGCGACCCCCAGAAGGCTCAGAAACTCAAGCTCTGCTACCAGCAGGAGCCTCTTGGATTACTGCTTCCCTGGGTCTCCTCATGAGACACCTCAGGTAAGCCCCTCTTGAATCTGAACTCTGCCCTCTGCATAGAGTTCTCTGAGCTTTATTGAAGATTATTTTCTCTCTCACTTTTGTTTGGATTTTTTTTTCTCTTTAATTTTTCCTAAGATTGGTACACAATTTTGTCTAGAAGGAAGTTATTCTACTCCTCAAAGCCTCAAGAACTTTGGAGGTAATTCTACTTTCAAAGAGCTCTGGGTCACTATAAGCCACAAAATTCAGGCAGAAGCTGACCAGTAAAAACAGAGCAGTCGCCAGCACTTATCACGAACTATTAGAGATTCCCATAACAGGATAAAGGGGTCATGAGACAGGCCAAAATACTAGGCTGCCTGGCACCTGCAAGCAAACTCTCACACAATGAAGTTACACATTAGTCCAAGGAAAACACTATCAAAATCCTGTGACTTTCTTCTCTAGGTATTTGTGACTCAGAGAAAACTGGAAGTTGTGCACCACATGATTTTTTGTCCCTGAGGCAATCAAGAATAATGCTCCACTTTTATTTTCAGTACACATTTGAGTTGGAATCACCAAATTTCATGAGAAAACAAGTAATGCCAATTCACAAGCAGTGGCAGCTCCTAGTTAACATCACCTGACCAAAGATAATTAAAAAGATAAGTAACCAATTCAAAGTACTTTCCAATTAGAGGGACTAGTGTATTTTTACATAAAAGACTAGGCCTCTAGCTGGCAAAATGAACTAGGCTCAGAAGAAATGAAGCCAGGTTGTTACATAGGGATCCCAGAAGATCAACTCCCTGCTAAAATTTTTATCTGACTCTGAAAAACCAAAGTTTCAACCTAATTCTTAACATCCTTAATAAATGAGCCTGGATTTTCCCTCTCCCAGGACACAGGTTTAGGGTTCATGTTCAAAAGCACTATGAGCTTGTCATGGATTGAATTATGTCCACCCAAAAATGTGTGTATCAACATGGTTAGGCTATGGTTCCCAGTACTCTGTTGTTGTCCTCCATTTTGTGATTGTAATTTTATGTTAAAGAGGATTAGGGTGGGATTGTAACACCCTTACCAGGTCACACCCCTGATCCAATGTAAAAAGGGAGTTTCCCTGGGGTGTGGCCTTACCACCTCTTATCTCTCATGATATAAAAGGGAAGCAAGCAGAGAGTTGGGGAGCTCATACTACCAAGAAAGCAGCACCAGGAGCAGAGTGCATCCTTTGGACATGGGGTCCCTGTGCCTGAGAACCTCCTCAACCAGGGGAAGATTGAGGATAAGGACCTTCCTCTAGAGCCAACAGAGAGAGAAAACGCTCCCCTGGAGCCAACCCCCTGAATTGGGACTTGTAACCTACTAGGCTGTGAGAAAATTAATTTCTCTTTGTTAAAGCCATCCACTTGTGGTATTTCTGTTCCGGCAGCACTAGATGACTAAGACAAAACTGAAAGTACTTGAAGTAATTTAAAATCTCAGTAATTATTTTGGGAAAATACAGCCTTTCTCTTTTGGTTTGTTTTGAGAAGGTCGCCTCCAATCTGCAATACTGCTGTGTCTGAATTTTTGTATCAAGTTGAAGGCCATGACTGGTATTTTGTGTGGGGCTGTCTAAAATTCTCAGTTCTTTTCCAAGAAAAACTGCTTTTATGTCAACAGTAATTATGTTTTATAATATACAGGCTTAAATTAATTTCCAAACTTTTAAAGTAACTTTCTAATATCAAATAGAATTTATAGACATTCATAATAATTAACTTTTATTGGCTCTTGCTTTTTATGCTGCAAAAAAGATATCCTGATAATTTAGTAATGAGTGTGTGCATTTTTGTCAGTTAAAAGCTTGTACTGTAAGAGATATATAATAAAAACAAAAAATTAAAAGGTTTAGAAAAAGAGAACTTATTCAATATAGTTAAGTTCTTATTTGCTGGAACTAAAAGTTTAATGGGTTAGTTTATAAAATTTTTTAAAGAGCTTGAATGTGTATAACAAAAAAATTGAATTTCTCACTGTTAAGGTAAAAAAATTTTGATTATGGGGTTGTAGTGTTAATTTTGTTCTTTGTTCACTCCGCCTTGAAGGCAAGGGTTCAACAAAATGAATCCCTGAATTTAAAAAGCTTTGAAATATGTTAAAATCCTAACAAAGTTTACTCAATTTCAATAGTTTTGTTTCCTTAACTTACTGTTTATTCCATGCAATCTGCCTAGAAAGCAAAAGTTCTGTCTCTGAATTTATGTTAATTTTTATGCCCTTGACTAAGAAACCAAGCCATTTGACTTTAAAAAAGGTAAGTTTTTAACCTTTAAAATCTCTAGTTAAACAACCCAAGTATTGTTCCTCAGTGACCTATGATAAACTCCTGACAACTTTGAAGCTTTGTGGAAAGACACAATATTATTTTGTAATTTTATTATTTAAATTACTGACTTGATCAAAGCTTTATTTCCTTTTAATCTAGCATCATGAAGACCAAGGGTTTTAACTACAATATATATATTGTTTACCCATAGAGTTTTTGTTATTGTTCAAATGTTTGTAAACATAATCTTAGTATATTCAGACTATTTAATGTCCTGTCTTAAGATTATTATATGTTAAATCTAAAGCTCTTTAAAAACAAAGTAAATCATGCTTAGAGGTATTTTTATCTAAAGTTCTTTTTTGTTTTTAAATTGACTTTATTTGGCTTTGTATTACTTTTATAATTAGTTCCTATCAAGTCTTTCACTTTTAAAAAGTATTATTGTTAAGTTAATCATGACCGAGGAATGAGAATTAAAGGATTCAGGGAATAGTATCCTAAATTATATAATCAAACCCCTCAGCAGATAGCCTCTCTACTTGTCTCTACTCTTATGAGGACTGATAATGGAGACTACTTTGATTTGTATATGAACTATTATAACCATTCTGATCTAACCCTGGAAACCCTGGTGGCATAGTGGTTAAGTGCTACGGCTGCTAACCAAAGGGTCGGCAGTTCGAATCTGCCAGGAGCTCTTTGGAAACTCTATGGGGCAGTTCTACTCTGTCCTATAGGGTTGCTATGAGTCAGAATTGACTTGACGGCACTGGGTTTGGTTTTTCGGTTTGGATCTAACCCCAGAATGTTTTAAAATGCACCAATAAATAGTTTTACCCAAGGAAAGAGAAAAATGGGGGCAAGAAGAATGCTATCAAGAATATGATACCAAATTAAGCTCTGGACTAATGGAAAATTAATTTTGGCCAAACATTTGTATATTCCCATGATATGAACTTTACATAAAGGTTCCCACCTTGTACAAATTAAAAAAATTGAAAAAAAAATATTTTTAAGGATATCGTCCATGCCTTATTTTTCCCATGGCTACTAGTTAGCATTCCATTCGGGTTGCATCTTTTTTGTGTGCGTGTGTGTGTATTAGGTGAGAGTTTATAGAACAAATCAGATTCCCATTCAATAATTTGTGCATGAAGTGCCTCATGGCCTTGGTTTCATTCCCCACAGTGTGTCAGCACTCTCCCCATTTCTGTCCTAGTTTCCCCATTTCTTTTCGTCCTGATTTTCTACCCCTTCCTGCCTTCTCATCTTTGCTTTTGGGGAAATATTGTGCTTTTGATCTCCTATAATTGATTGTTCTAAGGAGGACATTCCTCTCTGATGTTATTGTTTATTTTATGGGCTTGTCTGTTGTTTGGCTGGAAAGTGATCTCCAGGAATGTTTTCAGTTTCAGGTCAAGGATGATTAAAATTTTAAAGAAAGATTGGTGGGGAAAATTCTTTGAGACAGCAGAACACATAAATTCTCACTGCTCCATCTACTCTCACCGTAATCCAGAAAAGCCTCTTAAAACTCTGCCTGAAAAATATCCATTACCTCTTGTTCCTATGTTAGAGTGGCAAATAGATTTTATACAACTACCACCTTCAAATGGCTATGAATATGTTCTTGTTATCATTTGTCACTTCTCACGTTGGGTAGAAGCTTTCTCTTGTTACCTAAGCACTGCCACTGTTGGGGCAAAGAAATTACTTGAAAGCATTATACCAATTTAGGGTTGCCCAAACACCCTTTGTAGTGACCAAGGAACTCGTTTTACAGACCAAATTGTTAAGGAACTGTCTTAGTTATCAAGTACTGCTATAACAGAAATACCACAAGTGGATGGCTTTAACAAAGAGAAGTTTATTTCCTCACACTAAAGTAGGCTAAAAGTCCAAATTTGGGGTGTCAGCTCCAGGGGAAGTCTTTCTCTCTCTGTCAGCCTTCTCATCAATCTTCCCCCAAACTAGGAGCTTCTCCATGCAAGGATCCATGGGCCAAAGGACATGTTCTGCTCCTGGCACTGCTTTCTTGGTGGTATGAGATCCCCCTGTTTCTCTGCTAGCTTCTCTCTTTTATAGCTCAAAAGAGATTGCCTGAAGACACAATCCAATCTTGTAGATTAAGTCCTGCCTCACTAACACAACTGTCACCCATTCCACCTCATTAACATCATAGAGGGAGGATTTACAATATAAGGGAAATCACACAATACTGGGAATCATGGCCCAGCCAAAATAATACACACATTTTGGGGGGGACATAACTCAATCCATGACAGGAACACTGCCTCATATTTCCTATATATCAGCGGCTACACTTGTCCTTATCATTCTCAGCCTTGCGGCTTTGTGGAGAGAACCAGAGGAATTATGAAAATCCAATTAGCCAAGTTATGTGAATCTTTAAATTTACCCTGGAATAAAGTTCTTCCCTTGGTCCTTTCAAACTTAAGACCTACTCCATTTGGTTCCCCCACAGCCTTACTCCTTATGAAATTGTTACTGGAATGCTGTACTTCTTCCTCATACTGATTACACTGATCCTAACATGCTCAACCTTACTTACTAAAATATTGCCAGATGTTGATTGAATATTCCCAGAAATACCATACCCAGGTAAAAGAGGTTTATAACAACAAAAATTTATCACTTTAGCATTCCCCCAATATTGTTCTGGGGGACTAGGTATATTGGAAGAAGCACCAACAAAAAAATTTGTTAGAGCCTCACTGAAAAAGGCTTTACTTAGTCTCCTCACTAACTCTTGTGCAGCCAAACTAGAGAGTATCAAGACTTGGGTTCACTTGTCCCAATTAAAAAAGGATGATAGGAAACACTGATGGTGTAGTGGTTAAGTGCTATGGCTGCTAACCAAAAGGTCGGCAGTTCGAGTCCACCAGGGGGTCCTCGGAAACTCGGTGGGGCAGTTCTACTCTGTCCTGTATGGTCACTATGAGTCAGAATCGACTCGACAGCAATGGGTTTGGGGCAAGAACTGGAAGGCAGGAAGGGACAGGAAAGCTGGTAATAGGGAACCCAAGGTCAAGAAGGGAGAGTGTTGACATGTTGTGGGGTTATTAACCAATGTCATAAAATAATACATGTGCTAATTGTTTAAAAAAAAAAAAAAAAGGACAAATCTTCTTTTTGGACCTGCCAGCCTACAGGACTAAAACTGAAGTACCAATGCCCAGGCAGCCAGAACCAGATGACTACAAAATTAGGCAGCTAACCCAAGAACTCGTAATAGCCCAGCCTGCCAAAGTCTTTAGACTTTATTTTCTCCTCACTGGATTTCTTATATTTATCTTACTTAGTAGGTCTTATTACCTGGTGAATTTGGTAATACAAGTCCTTGATATTGTTGTCCTTTGTCTAACATTTATTACTTTTAAAGTAGCCTTATTTCACAAGTTAAGATTTATTACCTGGTAAGATTTTTATGCAATAACTGAAGGGGTCTATTTTGTGCTTGTAATCATTTTTCTGACCTTTGCTTTATTGTTTATCTTCTTTTATTATAAAGCTCTCCCTAAGCTTTCTGTTTCTAGTCTCAATAACCCCCACTAATACCTGAAAAGATAATGCATTTTTCAGGTTAGCTCAGTCAGTAGCTAGTGTGAGTAATATAACTGAATGCTGGATTTTTCACCCTTACTCCAGGTCCAAGTACCCAAACTCAAAACTTTTAACTGTTCCTGTCTTCAATTACAGCCTAGTAGCAAAGGCCACAAGTAACTTCACTCCCACATTCTAATGCGCCAAATCACATGTTAGGCTGTGGCATCTTCATGAATTAGCATTCCAACCTCGAATTCTTTGTTTTAATCTAACTCTAGTCACTGAACAACTGGTAGATAATTCAGCTCTATCCAGTAGTTCTTGCTTTCAAAAACTTATAGCTCCTTTTTGTCAAGGCCCAGAAAACCATATAACAAATTTCTTGGGGTTCATCTCCATTCCCAATTTTATGCTGTCCTCGCTAGAGAATTTGACATGTCATCAGTCTTCCTGAGAAAAAAACCAATCAACACATATTCAAATAAATTTGCTCTTTCCCTGTCCTGTGGAATACTACTAGGTTTGGACATTTGTCCATCTGTAACAACTTTCTCACTGCAAATTGGTTTCTAAAAGTTAGCCAATCAATCCCTTTTCCAACCAAAGGCACTGGAAAAGGTATGATTTGTGAACCTCATGGATATGTTTTCCTATGTGGGACATTTGACTCATTTAGCTTTGCAAGCCCAGTTCCTACTGACAATAAAATTACTTGGGCGTTATCTTGTTTGGGCAGTTCAACAATGAGAGGCCAATGCACCTTAGGCCTCTTAAGAGTTTCTTTAGCTATCTATTCGTAAGATGAAAGCACACATTGGACTAGTGACTTAAAGATCTTTGCCCTATATAAAAGGGGACTTATAGAATTTAATGAAAACCCTTTATCAGAAAGACCTGGAGTTGGATGATTATTCCTCCAAGCCTTTTTACCAATTTATGGCATCCCTGAACTTGAGAAATCTATTTGCAATCTATCTGCTACTACAAAACAAATGTAAACCCTGGTGGCGTAGTGGTTAAGTGCTACGACTGTTAACCAAAATGTTGGCAGTTTGAATCCACCAGGCACTCCTTGGAAACTCTATGGGACAGTTCGACTCTGCCAGATATGGTTGCTATGGGTCAGAATCAATTCAACAGCAACGGGTTTGGTTTTTTTTTTTTTTTTTTTATGAAAAAATAGCCAATGACATTGTTGATGAAATGTCAGCCCAACAAAAATCTTTAAACTCCTTTGTTAAAATTGTGCTAGGTAACAGAACATACTCTTAATTTCTTTTTTAACTCAACAGAGAGAAGTCTGTGCCATTGCCAACACCTCCTGCTGTACTTAGATATACTCTTCAGGGAAAATAAAACAAAATATTAAACAAATTCACCAGAAAGCTATGTGGCTTCATTCTTTCCCTTCTATGCCTGACTCTTGCTTTTTAAACATCTTTAATTGGTTACCCAAAGGCATAGAATCTTGGCTTTGTTCTATTTTACAAACTGGTTTAATCATACTCATTTGGTGTTGCTGTAATCATTGGTATCATCAAATGCTGTGTGAGATGTATGTCTAATACATTTGAACAAACTACTAACTCTATTCCTATGGAAAAAAAATCATGTACTTAGACCCAATTACTCACACGACTTTGACTTCTCATCGCAGGCTCAGTCTCTGCATCATGTCAGGTGAGGTCTCTTGTTTCAGTCCAATTCCTTAGTCTCCCAATCCACTATTTAACATCTGATGGTGCCTGGCTATCTAATTACAGTGTCTGGGGTCTTAAGCGTCTGTAGAGACAGATTGCCATCCAAAAAGAAAAGACCTTACCAAAGATGAGTTACTCCTTTGTGAGTGATCAGAAAAATGTGAAAGCCAACTCACCCAGAAGATGAGACTTCTAGCCCAGCAAGACAAAAACTTAAGATGTGATCAAGGAATCTCTTTCTGATAAGATTCATGACCAAAACGGGGAATTGAGTAAGAGCACCTCAAATTAATTTAGGACTCCTGACATGAGATGGTGGCTATTTTACGGTCTGAGGCTAAAACTCAATTTTGAATCAAAAGTAACTTCTTCATTGATTATGCAGCCTGTCATTTCTGTAACTCTTCACTGTACCCTAAGAAAATTACCTGGTGTCTTAGGCTGGGTTCTCTAGAGAAGCTAAACCAGTAAAGCATATAAAATATATATATAGAGAGAGATTTATATCTAGGAAATGGCTCACACAATTGTAGAGGCTGGAATGTCCCAAGTCCATGAGTCAGGATAGAGGCTTCTCCTGATCCACCTAGCTGCAGGGGCTGATGAACCCAAGATCAGCAGGTCAGACAGCAGGGCTCTTGTGACAAACACCAGGATTGACAGGGAAGATGGCAGGTAAGCTGCTAGCTCAAGTCCCAAGAACTGGAGGTCAGATGAACAGGAACCAGCTGCAGGATTCAGAGTGAGCAAAAGTCCATGAGCCTTGCCAGAAAGTCTACTTTTATTTGATGCAGGCCACACCCTGAATGAAATTCCCTTTCAACTGACTGGCTACTCACAGTAGATCCCACCATGGAGGTGATGATATTATATCAAATCTCATCATGGAAGTGATCACATCATCATATGATTGCCAAACGACATCATCACTGCCAAACCACTGACGATCATGTCCCAGCCAGGTTGACACACAACCTTAATGATCATACTTGGTAAACAATTTTAAAGAAGAATGTGATTTTGTTTGCTTGAAGGTTTTGCTTGCTTCAGAACACTCCCTGTTCAGGAAATTGAGTCCAAAACAACTCTCAGGACAGAAGCTTACTCAAGATAAATCTTAGAATTATGCATGTCCTCTCTGAAGTCATACAAGGAGGGTCTCAAGATTGTTTCAAGGCCAGATGTACCCAATTTAATTACTTTGTAACTTAAAAAAATTTTTTTTAGAAATGTATGTAATCTCCTACCAATCAGATATACCCTCACCTAGTTTTGTAACCGTTACCTAAATATCAACCAATTATTGAATTTTCACTAAAGTTGCTTGTATTTTCTTGAAACTGTACATATCTATACTATTTTATTTTCTTGATGAAGCTTTATAGAACAAACTAGTATATTAACCCTTTAATCATTACATAGTTTCCTTCCTTATCCTTCACGGTGGATTTTGAAGTCTATTTTGTCAGAAATAAATATTGCCACTCCTGCTCTTTTTTGATTGTTGTTTGGTTGATGTATATTTTTTCCATCCTTTGAGTTTTAGTTTGTCTTTAAGTCTAATGTGTGTCTCTCTTAGGCAGCATATAGACCGATCTTATTTTTTTAGTTCATTCTGCCACTCTTTCTTTATTGGTGCATTTAGTCCGTTTACTTTCAATGTATTTATGGATAGGTATGAGTTTAGTGCTGTCATTTTGATGTCTTTTTTTGTGTGTGTTGTTGACAGTTTCTTTGTTCCCCTTATTTTTCTGTGCTGAGTTGTTTTTCTTTATTTTCTTTTCCTCTTTTTCTTTGTTGTTGCTTTTGTATTTGCTGAGTCTTTATATTTTTCTTGTTTTTTATTTTGATGTGTAGAATTGTTATTTTCCTTTATGGTTACCTTAATATTTACCCCTATTTTTCTAAGTTTAAACCAATCTTTTGTTTCTTTGTATCACCTTGACTTCCTCTCCATATGAAAGCTTTATGACTACATTTTTTAGTCCTTTTTTTTTTTTTGTTAAATCTTTTACGTAATGACTTCTCTTTTTCCCTGTTTTGAGCATTTTAGCTTTCATTTATTTTTATGATTTCCCTATTTGGGTTTATATCTGGTTGCTCTGTCCTGTGTTCTAGTCTTGTGTTTTTATTTGATGTTATTGATTTTCTAACAGGAGGACTCTCTTAACACTTCTTGTAATTTTGGTTTGGTTTTTGCGAATTCCTTAAACTTCTGTTTATCTGGAAATGTCCTAATTTGCCATCATATTTAAGAGACAATTTTTCTGGATATATAATTCTTGGCTGGCAATTTTTTTCCTTCAAAGCTTTATGTATGTCATCCCATTGCCTTCTTGCCTCCATGATTTCTGCTGAGTAGTCAGAGCTTAGTCTTATTGACTCCTTTGTAGGTTACTTTTCATTTATCCCTAGCCACTCTTAAAATTCTCTCTTTCTCTTTGGTTTTGGCGAGTTTGATTATAATATGTCTTGGTGACTTTCTCTTGAGATCTACCTTGTGTGAGGTTTGAAGAGCATCTTGGATAGATATCGTCTCATCTTTCATGATATCAGGGAAGTTTTCTGCCAACAAACCTTCAACAGTTCTCTCTGTATTTTCTATTATCCCCCCCGCACCCTGTTCTGGTACTCCAATCACTCTAAAGTTATTTCTCTTGATAGAGTCCCACATAATTCTTAGGGTTTCTTCATTTTTAAAAATTATTTTATCTGATTTTTCCTTAAATATATTGGTGTCAAGTGCTTTATCTTCAATTTCACTAATTCTGACTTCCAGTTCCACAATTCTGTTCCTATGGCTTTACTGAGTTTTCTAATTCTGAAATTTTACTGTTAATCTTCTGGATTTCTGTTTGCTGTCTCTCTATGGATTCTTGCAGCCTGTTAAATTTGTCAATATGCTCTTCTCTAATCTTCTTAATTTTCTCTATTGCTTTGTCTGTGTGTTCCTTTGCTTGTTCTGCATTTTGCCTGATCTTCTAGAACTCTTTAAGAGTTCTGTATATTAATCTTTTGTATTCTACCTCTGGTAATTCCAGGAAGTTCTCTTCATTCAGAAGATTTCTTGATTCTTTTTTTTTGGAGCCTGCTGAAGCCATCATGGTCTGCCTCTTTATGGGGTTTGATATTGAGTGTTGTCTTTGAGCCATCAATAAGTTATTGTATTTATATGTTTGCTTACTGTGTCCTAGCTTCTTATTTTGTTTTGTTTTGATATGCCCAAATAGGCTGCTCCAATGAGCTAGTTTAATTATTGGCACCTTTGAAGCTCTAAGGTCCTGTCACCAGGTGGCTAGAGCTGTTACTAGGTATATGAGACCAGGAGTACATTTAATTTTCTTGCAGATTCAGCTCAGGTGTCCAGGTAGTCAGTCACCAAGTGTGTGGTGCAGGCTCTCACCTACAATCTTAGATGAGTAGGGGTGATCAGAGTAGGCATGGATATCTGGCTGCAGTAGGGGGTCATGTGCTGAGCAAGGCAGGGGGCTGACAACCACCCCTGAGTGTGAGAAAAGCATGTCCCTTTTCCCTAGAGTGCGAAGGTGGATGGGTTTTGCAGCCAGACTATGGGCACCCAGTGCTGTTGGCTGTAAGGACTGGGAGGCACCTCTTATCCTTGTACACTTGTTACAGGTGACTAGATGTCATGGGTGGAGCTGCCAGTCCTCAGGCCCCTGATGTGGGTAGATGAGGACCCTGCTTCATAGACAGAGTGGTGTCAAACATCACGAACCTGCCTCTTCACCATATAACTGAAACAGATGAAGTTAGACTTCAGGTATATACCCTGTTGTACTGTGCTAATGAGGGCCTACACTGTTGAAGTGGGTCCACACAGGTCTATGCAGGGGTGAAAGGCATTCAAAGTCCATGGACCCCTTATGCCTGTGCCTAGGCTAAGGAGCTCTTTCTGTCCTGAGTTCCTGGTTCAGGGAAGCTGGAACATTATTTTTCCCTGTTTGTTAATTTGTTCCTTCTCCAAGGCTGGGAGAATGCCTCAGGGTGTGTGAAGTGTCTTACTTCCAACCCAGGGAAAGCAGCTATCACTGAAGCCAGCTCGGGACCCAGTGCAGAGCAGGGAGGGGTCAGGTAAATGGGAGACAGTTTTTTCCCACGGGGTGTTTTTTGATCCTCACGGTAGATTGGATGCACATACTTATCTTTTGCTGACTGAGCGCCACCTTTTGCCGACACTGGAGGAGTGAGTGGACTTCCCCCTGCTTAGTCTCTCAATATGGAAAATGCGTTCCGAATGCCACTGCTTCTCTTACTGTGCTTGCGTCAGTGGATCCGGCCTGTGGCGCACTGGTTCCCACCAGGTCAGGTCTGGCAACACGTCACTGCTCCTGAACTGTCTCTCCTTTTCCCTGCTGCTCAGCCTGACTCCTCAACTTTGCCCTTGATGTTCAGTGTTCCAAGACTGTCATATATAATTGATTCACTTGTTTTTTTGGGGTCTTAGTTTTAAGATGGACCACAGGAAGCATCTGACTATTCAGCCATCTTGGCCCCTGGGGCCTACAGAAAAAACTAGCTTCTCATTAAACAGTCAGTACACATTGTTTTGTGACGTTGGTTACAAACCCCACAACATGACAACACTCTCCGTTCTCAACCTTGGGTTCCCTATTACCACTTTCCTGTCTCCTCCTGCCTTCTAGTCCTTGCCTCTGGGCTGGTGTGTCCCTGTTGTACTGAATGAAATAAGTTTGCAATTAATTTATTTCACCCAGTACAATGTCCTCCAGGTTCATCCATGCTGTGAGATGCTTCACGGATTCATCATTGTTCTTTATCATTGCGTAGTACTCCATTGTGTGTATGTGCCATAGTTTGTTTATCCATTCATCTGTTGATGGGCATCTAGGTTGTTTCCATCTTTTTGTTATTGTGAACAATGCTGCAATAACCTGGATGTGCATATGTCTATTCGTGTGATGGCTCTTATTTCTCTAGGACATATTCCTAGGAGTGGGATTGCTGGATCATATGGTATTTCTATTTCCAGCTTTCTAAGGAAGCACCATATTGTTTTCCATAATGGTTGTACCATTTTTCATTCCCACCAGCAATGCATAAGAATTCCAATCTCCCTGCAGCCTCTTCAACATTTGTTATTTTCTGTTTTTTTTTTTTTTCATTCGTGCCAGTAATGCTGGGGTGAGATGGTGTCTCATTGTGGTTTTGATTTGCATTTCTCTAATGGCTAGTGACCAGGAGCATTTCCTCATGTGTCTGTGACCCTGCTTAAATGTCTTCTTTGATGAAGTGTCTGATCATTTCCTTGGCTGATTTTTTAATTGTATTATTTGTCTTTTTGTTGTAGAGGTGGTGGATTTTCCTGTAGCTTTTAGAGATTAGAGCTTTGTTGGATTTGTCATAGATGAAATTTTTTTGTCCCAGTCTGTAGGTTTTCTTTTTACTCTTTTGGCGAAGTCTTTTGATGTGTGTAAGTGTTTAATTTTTAGAAGTTCCTTGTATTTTCTTATAAAAAAAATCCCTGAACTGTCTCCTCCTCAGATCACTTGGACCTCATGATTTCCGATTTGCAAATTGCCTTGCCTCACAATAAAAACTCTTTAATTTTAATTTCAGCCAGGCTCTGGTGTTTTTTGCTCTATGATGCCTCTGTGGCCCAGAGGTGCTCAATGGCCCTCTCCTTAGTTCTCCGCCCAGGACACCACTGATATCCTTGGCCATCCTGACTGATGCTGCCAGAGGAAGCTATGGACCAGCTGTAAGGGGTCACCTGGGAGTGCTTTAGCTCACTGAGCCCAGTGATGGTGCCTTAGAGCACTAGCTGGGCCTCTGGCTTTGGGCATGAGGGTAGTTATGTGAGTAGAGACCAAAGCTGGCTGTGACGTCACAGAGTTGTAAGTCTCTGAGGGGTTGGGACTGAAAGGGAGGAGAGGCTGGACCTGTGCTCCAGCAATGGCACCGAGGGATCTGCAGCAGAGTCCACAGGGGATAAGCAGAGGATTCGAATGGACACTGGGAAGGTCTGTTCTGGTTCCAAATGAACTCTGCCCTCCCCTATTCCCCCATTACACACACACTTAAGAGGCTAAATCAGGCTAAGGGCATGGCCAGACTTAAGGGGAAGAAAAATGCTTTATTTTGTATGGCTTGCAAGGTGCTGACATCACTTCTCAACATCTCTATATTTTCTTACTTTGCAACAAGATCTGGTGAACTTTCTTACTCTCTAAGTAGAGATACTAAGTGGCAAACAGACCTTAGGTTGAGATTCTGGACTGGGGCTTCTCCTCCCACTGCTGCCCAGCTCCACCTGGCTGGAGCGTGGGCTCAGGGGTGTTAAAAAGTAATCAAGAGTGGCAGAATCTGCTGCTATGGTGTCACAGCAGGAGCAAGGAGCACAGCAGGAGAAACGAGATCAGCTGGAGAAAGGAGCTCAGGTTGCAGCCTGGCTGAAAAAAAATATTTGGAGATCATCCCATTCCACAATATGAGGTGACTCTGTGGACCACAGAGATTTTGTATCATCTTTCATAATGCAACAAAGCTTGGGACAGGGATGTCTCCCTGGTAATATAGGATTTGAAACAGAAAGCAATCGAACGTTAATCAGGAGATAAGCATTTTCAAGACCTTCTCATGGAGAGTGTGAATTTTTCCCCTGTCAGTCTCTCTAATGCTGGTTCCAAGCATCTGAAAGCTTTGTTTGACATTGCAGTGGTGCTTGAGACAAAGGATGTATCACTTACTAGTTTTATTCCTACGGTGAATGACATGACCTCTAATCTTTTTTGTACCAAATCCAAAAATGTAGAAACCAGGTTTGAGTTGACAAAACCTTAAAAAAACCTAACTGAAATTTTAGTATTAGAAAAATGTCTACAAGAGGATCTGAAGAAAGCAGAGCAGCATCTCTCTAGGAAAAAGGGCAAAAGTTGACCATCGACTTCAGAATATGGACTTTCTAAAAGCAAAATCAGAGGAGTTTAGATTTGGAATCAAAGCTGCAGAGGAGCAACTCTCAGCCAGAGGCATGGATGCTTCTCCGTCTCACCAGTCACTAGTAGCACTATCAGAGAAGCCAGCAGAACTAAAACGACAGACTATACCTTTGAGGAAATAATTGGAATCCTATTTATATTGAATGACGAATGCTGAATCCATTTCTTGCTCAAGTGAAAATTGAAGAAGCAAAGAGAGAATTGGATGCCATTGAAGCTAAACTTACACAGAAAATGGAGATTTTGGAACTGTGACAAGAGCCAAATAAACATCATTTTCCCTAACAGATTAAATAGGACTTCAAAGAATGAATGTTTTTCCTCTTAGTATTTTTTAGTAACTTAATTTCTGTGTTCTTAGATGAGATAATACATCATTATTGATAGAATACTGGTTCTACTTGTTTATTGTATTTTTGAACCCAAATACAAAACAGTGTTTATATTTGATTTTGGAGATAATATTGGAGCCATTATTCCTTGTATAAAGAATGTGACTGAGCTGGAGCTGGACTCACAAGAACTCACAAGAACACACCACCTGGACCATGAGCTATGAAGACAATAGCTAGGACAATCTTGAAAAAGATCTTTTAGGGAAATTTTCACATAAACAAATTATTGTTATTGTTATTGTTGTTAGGTGCCATCAAGTCCGTTCTGACTGATAGCAACGCTACGCACAACAGAAGGAAACACTGTCCAGTCTTGTGCCATCCTTACAATCGTTGTTATGCTTGAGCCCATTGTTGCAGCCTCTTGCTGAGGGTCTTCCTCTTTTCCGCTGGCCCTGTACTTTACCAAGCATGATGTCCTTCTTCAGGGACTAATTCCTCCTGACAATGTGTCCAAAGTACGTAAGATGCAGTCTTGCCACCCTTGTTTCTAAGGAGAGTTCTGGTTGTACTTCTTCCAAGACAGATTTGTTTGTTCGTTTGGCAGTCCATGGTATATTCAATATTCTTCACCAACACCACAATTCAAAGGCATCAGTTCTTCTTCAGTCTTCCTTATTCATCTACCAGCTTTTGCATGCATATGAGGCGATTGAAAACACCATGGCTTGAGTCAGGTGCACCTTAGTCCTCAAGGTGACATCCTTGCTTTTCAACACTTTAAGGAGATCTTTTGCATCCGATTTGCCCAATGCAGTGTGTCTTTTGATTTCTTGACTGCTGCTTCCATGGACATTGATTGTGGATCCAAGTAAAATAAAATCCTTGACAACTTCAATCTTTTCTCCATTTATCATGATGTTGCTTATTGGTCCAGTTGTGAGGATTTTTGTTTTCTTTATGTTGAGGTGTAATCCATACTGAAGGCTGTGGTTTTTGACCTTCATCAGTAAGTGCTTCAAGTCCTCTTCACTTTCAGTAAGCAAGGTTGTGTCATCTGCATAATGCAGGTTGTTAATGAGTCTTCCTCTGATCCTAACACCCGGTTCTTCTTCATATAGTCCAGCTTCTCATATTATTTGCTCAGCACACAGATTGAATAGGTATGGTGAAAAGATACAACCCTGACACACAACTTTTTTTTAACTTTAAACCACTCAGTATCCCCTTGTTCTTTCTGAACAACTGCCTCTTGATCTATGTACATGTTCCTCATGAGCACAATTAAGTGTTCTGGAATTCCCATTCTTAGCAATGTTATCCATACTTTGTTATGATCCACACAGTCAAATGCCTTTGCATAGTCAATAAAACACAGGTAAACATCCTTCTGGTATTCTCTGCTTTCAGCCAGGATCTTTCTGACATCAGCAATGATATCCCTGGTTCCACATCCTCTTCTGAATCTGGCCTGAAGTTTTGGCAGTTCCTGTCGATATACTTCTGCAGCCGTTTTTGAATGATCTTCAGCAAAATTTTGCTTGCGTGTGGTATTAATGATATTGTTTGATAATTTTCTCATTCGGCTGGATCACCTTTCTTGGGACTAGGCATAAATATGGATCTCTTCCAGTCAGTTGACCAGGAAGCTGTCTTCTGCATTTGTTGGCATAGACAAGTGAGCACTTCCAGCACTAGCATCTGTTTGTTGAAATATCTCTATTGATATTTCATCAATTCCTGGAGCCTTGCTTCTCTGCAGCCTGAAATTGATCAAACATGCAATCAGGATGCATTGATAATTACTGGTGATTGGAATGTGAAAGTTGGAAACAAAGAAGAAGGATCAGTAGTTGGAAAATATGGCCTTCGTGATAGAAACAATGCCAAAGATCGAGTGACAGAATTTTGCAAGACCAACGACTTCTTCATTGCAAATACCTTTTTTAAACAACGTAATTGGTGACCATACACATGGACCTCACCAAATGAAACACATAAGAATCAAGTTGACTACATCTGTGGAGAGAGACGATGGAAAAGCTCAATATCATCAGTCAGAACAAGGCCAGGGGCTTTGTTGCTCATATGCAAGTTCAAGCTAAAACTGAAGAAAATCAGAGCAAGTCCACGAGAGCCAAAATATGACCTTGAGTATATACCACCTGAAAATTTAGAGGTCATCTCAAGAATAGATTTGACACACTGAACACTAGTGACCGAAGACCAGACAAGTTGTGGAATGACATCAAGGACATCATACATGAAGAAAGCAAGAGGCCATTGAAAAGAAACCAATCGTAAATAGCACAAAAGACCCACATACTTTACACTTGTATCTTTTTCTATTAGCATTTAGTGAATAGCAAAATTTGTTGGACCAGTGAAGACTCTCTTGACTGTCGTTACTGAAACCTGTACCAGTGATTGTTAAGAAAGGTGATTCAAAATGTCGAACCACGGTGACCTAAGTTTTTAGCCAATCTGTGAAAAGGTGAAGTTTTCAATGGTTTTGCACATTTGTGATGTTAACATATACTGATCAATTCTGCAACGTTCCCTGGGACTCCGGCAGACATGACTGTGGCAGGATGCTTGTCTGTTTTCCCACTTTTGTCTGTTTTGTAATATTCCTTGGACTTGGGCAGACATGGCTCTGGCAGTATGCTTGTCCATTTCCTACTTTTGCCTCTTTGAACATATGCTGAATAAAACCTTTCTTTTTGCTTTACTATAATGCTGTGATGTTTTTACCCTAGGACATATTAAAAAACATTTTCTCTTTAAAAAAAATCAAAACTCACCAAAACTTAAATATAAGTTTTATTCTGAGCAGTTATTCTATTGGCATATAGGCGGTCCTTTACTGAGATCAACTGAAATCAGTTTATTTCTGGTCTGGCTGCTAATAATTTGGCCCTCAACCCACCTACAGCCATGAGGCTTTTTGAGATAGATAACTATCCTTTTCTGGCAGGAAAAGGCAAATTTACATTGCAATAGAGCAGTTTCTGGCAGGCTTTTGCAGTTTGGGTCAGGCTTTTTATGGTTAATAATTGGTTTCATGAATAAGAAAAACCTCAAAATCAAAGTAAGATGTCTGTTATTAATTTTACTCTTCAACAGGAGTCTGTTAAAAATAATCAAACCTAAATGAAATTTGAACATAAAGGTTCGTAGGTGGACCTTAAAACCAGGGTACTTGGCATGAGCTAATATGATTGACCCAGATCTAAATTAGATTCCATTTTTGAATCAAACCACAGTCTGACCTACAAACATCTGCTTTTGCTGCAAAGACATTCAGCTTCTTCTAAAAAATTAACCATAACACAAAAGAAGAAAGATTTTAGTTTGTACTGGGAATTGTTTGCTAAAAGAATGTTTATGTAGAGCAGAGCCAAGATGGCAGAGTAGTCCGATGCTTCTGGTGGTCTCTCGTACAACAAACCCAACAAAGACTCCCCCCCCAAAAAAGAACTGAATCAATTATATATGACAATCTAGGAGCCCTGAACATCAAAGGCAAAGTTGAGGAATCAGACTGAGCAGCAGGGGGAGGAAGAGATAGATCAGAAGCAGAGAAGAATTGCTAGACTTGACCCAGTGGGAACTGGCACCTTGTAGGATGGATTTGCTGGCATGCTTGGTAAGGCAAGCAGTGGAGCTTGGGTCACATTTTTCACATCGGGAAAGACTGAGGAGTGGAGAGTCTGCTCAATCCTCCAGAACCAGAGAGAATCTGTGCTCAATCAGCAAAAGATAAGTACATGCATCTAACCTACTGGATGGAGCAAAAAAAAAAAAACACTCCCTTTGGGAAGAACATATCTCCCATTTACCTGCCGCCTCCCAGCTCTACTCCAGGTCCAGGCATGCTTCAGAGATTGCCAAGTCCCTTGGGCTGGAAGTAGGGCCCATTGCGTGCTCTGAGCCGTTCTACTGACTTTGAAGAGGGAACAAATTAACAAACAGGAAAAAATAATCTGCCAGCTCCCCTAAGCTGGGAACTCAGGGAAGGCATAACCCCTTCGCCTAGGCAGACGCATAAGTGGTCATGTCTTTGAATGCCTTTCACCCCTGCATAGGGTGTGTGAGCCTGTTTCAACAGCATAGGCCCTCGTTAGCACAGTACAACAGGATATATATACCTGAAGCCTATTTTTAACTATATCAGCTCTAAGGAGGAGTGGCAGATTAATGATATTTGACACCACCTTGCCCATTAAACAGTGTCCTCACCTACCCACATCAGGGGTCGGAGGCCTGGTGGCTCCACCCACACCAAAATCAAAACATTAACCCTACAACTCGAACTAATAGAAAAAGAGCGGCAAAAGAAGCCCTTGGGCACCAAAAGAAAGCATATAATAAAAATTAGAGTAGAATTAAATGAAATGGAGAACAAAAAACAATTTAAAGAGTTAACAAGACCAAAAAGTGGTTCTTTGAAAAGATCAACAAAATCTGTAAACCATCAGCCAAACTGACAAATAAAAACAGGAGAGAAGGCAAATAACCATAATAAGAAATGAGATAGGAGATATCACAACAGACCCAACTGAAATTAAAAGAATCATAACAGAATAAGATGAAAAACTGCACTTCAACAAATTTGAAAACCTAGAGGAAATTGACAAATTTCTAGAAACACACAACCTATCTAAACTAACACAAACAGAGGTAGAACAACTAAAAAAACCTATAACAGAAGAGATTGAAAAGATAATTTAAAAACTTCCAGCAAAAAAAAAGCCCTGGCCCTAATGGCTTCACTGGAAAGTTCTACCAAACTTTGAGAGAAGAGTTAACACCACTACTACTAAAGGTATTTCAGAGCATAGAAAAGGATGGAATACTCCCAAACTTATTCTATGAAGCCAGCATAACCCTGTTACCAAAATCAGGTAAAGGCACCAAACAAACAAACAAAAACAAACAAACCACTACAGACCAATATCCGTCATGAACATGGACACAAAAATCCTCAACAAAATTCTAGCCAACAGAATTCAACAACATATTAAAAAATAATTCACCATGACCAAGTGGGATTCATACCAGGTATGCAGGGACGGTTCAACATTGGAAAAACAATCAGTGTAATCCATTACATAAATAAAAGGAAAGACAAGAACCACGTGATCTTATCAATTGATGTAGAAAAGGCCTTTGACAAAGTCCAACACCCATTCATATAAAAACTCTCAGCAAAATAGGCACAGAAGGAAAATTCTTCAACACAATAAAGGGCGTTTATACAAAGCCAACAGCCAACATTATCCTAAATGGAGAGAGTCTGAAAGCATTCCCCTTGAGAATGGGAACCAGCCAAGGATGCCCTTTATCACCACTCTTATTCAACATTGTGCTGGAGTCCTAGCCAGAGCAGTTAGGCTGGAAAAAGAAATAAAGGGCATCCAAATTGGTAAGGAAGAAGTAAAAGCATCCCTATTTACAAATCATATGATCTTATACACAGAAAACCCCAAAGAATCCACAAGAAAACTACTGGAACTAATAGAAGATTTTTTCAGCAAAGTATCAGGATACAAGATAAACATACAAAAATCAGCTGGATTCCTCTACACCAACAAAGAGAACTTCGAAGAGGAAATCACCAAATCTATACTGTTTACAATAGCCCTCGAGAAGATAAAATACTTAGGAATAAATCTAACCAGAGACACAAAAGATGTGTACAAAGAAACTACAAGACACTACTGCAAGAAACCAAAAGAGAACCACATAAGCGGGAAAGCATACCTTGCTCATGGATAGGAAGACTCAACATTGTGAAAATGCCAATTCTACGCAAAGTGATCTACAGATACAATGCAATTCCGATCCAAATTCCAATGACATTTTTTTAATGAGATGGAGAAACAAATCACCAACTTCATTTGGAAAGAGCAGAGGCCCCAGAGAAGAAAAGCACTACTGAAGAAGAAGAACAAAGTGGGAGGCCTCACACTACCTGATTTTAGAACCTATTATACCACCACAGTAGTCAAAACAGCCTGGTACCGGTATAACAACAGATATATAGACCAATGGAACAGAATTGAGAACCCAGATGTAAATTCATCCACCTATGAGCAGCTGATATTTGAAAAAGGCCCAAAGTCTGTTAAAGGGGGGAGAGACTGTCTCCTTAACAAATGGTACTGGGATAACTGGAATCCATCTGCAAAAAAAAAAAAAAAAAATGAAACAAGACCCATACCTCACATCATGCACAAAAACTAACTTAAAATGGATCAAAAACCTAAATATAAAATCTAAAGGGATAAATATCACAGAAGAAAAAATAGGGACAATGCTAGAAGCCCTAATACATAGTATAAACAGAGTACAAAACATTACTAACAATGCACAAACACCAGAAGAGAAACTAGATAACGGGGAGCTCCTAAAAATCAAACACTTATGCTCATCAAAAGACTTCACCAAGGTTAAGACAGTACACAATACTGGAGAAGCTAGCACAACCTGTACAAGGCAAGGTCATGGAAGCTCCATAGACACATTTAAACTCCCTGAGGGACCGAATTGGTGGGCTGAGGGCTGTGGGGACCATGGTCTCAGGGAACATCTAGCTCAATTGGCATAATATAGTTTATAAAGAAAATGTTCTACATTCTACTTTGGTAAGTAGCACGTCTGGGGTTTTAAAAGCCTGTAAGCAGTCATCTAGGATACTCCAGTGGTTTCACCCCTTCGGGAGCAAGGAAGAATGAAGAAAACTAAAGATACAAGGACTAATGGACCACATCTACCACAGCCTCCACTAGACTGAGACCAGTACAACTAGATGGTGCTCAGCTACCACCACTGACTGCTCTGACAGGGATCACAATAGAGGGTCCTGGACAGGGTTGGAGAAAAATGTAGAACAAAAGTCTAACTCAAAATGAAAGACCAGACTTGCTGGCCTGACAGAGACTGGAGAAACCCTGAGAGTATAGTCCCTGGACACACTTTCAGCTCAGTAATGAAGTCACTCCTGAGGTTCACCTTTCAGCCAAAGATTCAACAGACCCACAAACAAAATGAGACTAAAGGGGCACACTATCCTTGGGGCAAGGACTAGAATTAGAAGGCAGAAGGGGTCAAGAAAGCTGGTAATAGGGAGCCCAAGGCTGAGAAGTGAGAGTATTGGCATTTTGTGTGGGTTGTTAACCAATGTCATAAAACAATATGTGTACTAACTGTTTAATGAGAAACTGGTTTGTTCTGTAAACCTTCATCTAAAGTGCAATAAAAAAGAAAGAAAAAGAATTCAGTGATGATCTGCATGACCTAGAGCAATCTAGAACAGCACTGTCTAGTAGAATTGTCTGCACTGAGAGAAATGTTATATATCTGTGCTCTCCAATATGGTAGCCAATAGTCATATCTGACTATTGAGCAGTTGAAATGTAGTTAGTACAACCGAGGAATTGAGTAAGTGACTAAAACCTTAAAAACGGAGTTCCTCTTTGGGATATTTTTATCTTAAGAAGTTAATCAGGCAACTGTTCAAAATTAGTCATTACAACATTGTAATATTAAAAATTGTACATAATATTGAAGTAACATAAATATATTATTTATAGCAGGCTATTTCATACCACATGATGGAATATTATGCAGTTATAATGTAAAAAGACATTTATTGACCGAAAAGTTGTTTCCAATACATTAAGTGAGAAATGGCTGGTTAAGAAACCATGTGGTTCAAAAAAAGACCAGACTTACTGGTCTGACAGAGACTGGAGAAACCCCAAAAGTATGGCCCCGAGACAGCCTTTTAGCTCAGTAATGAAGTCACTCCTGAGGTTCACCCTTCAGCCAAAGATTAGACAGGCTCATAACACAAAACAAGACTAAAGGGGCACATCAGCCCAGGAGAAAGGACTAGAGGGCAGGAGGGAACAGGAAATCTGGTCAAAGGGAACCAAAGGTAGAGAAGAGAGAGTGTTGACATGTCCTGGGGTTGTTAACCAATGTCATAAAACAAGATGTGTACTAACTGCTTAATGAGAAACTTGTTTGTTCTGTAAACCTTTATCTAAAGCACAAAAAAGAAAAGCAAATAAAAAAAAAAAGACTTCACCAAAAGAATAAAAGGACAACCTACAGACTGGGAAAAAAATTTTGGCTACAACATATCTGATCAGCATCTAATATGAAGTCTACAAGATACTGCAAAACTTCAACAACAAAAAGACAAATAGCTCAATTAAAAAAATGGGCAAAGGGTATGAACAGACACTTCACTAAAGAAGACATCAGATGTCTAACAGATACATGAGGAAATGCTCACAATCATAAGCCATTAGAGAAATGCAAATCAAAAGTACAATGAGATACGATCTCACCCCAACAAGGCTGGCATTAATCCAAAAAACACAAAATAATAAATGCTGGAGAGGTTGTGGAGAGACAGGAACACTAATACATTGCTGGTGGGAATGTAAAATGGTACAAACACTTTGGAAATCGATTTGGTGTTTCCTTAAAAAAGCTAGAAATGGAAGTGCCATACGATCCAGCAATCCCACATCTTGGAATATATTCTACAGAAATTAGAGCCAACACACAAATATATGCACACCCATGTACATTGCAGCACTGTTCACAATAACAAAAGATGGAAACAATCTAGGTGTCTATGAACAGGTGAACGGACAAGCAAATTATGGTATACTTACACAATGGAACAATAGGCAACAAAAAACAATGATGAATCCACAGAACATCTCATAACATGGATGAATCTGGAAGGCATTGTACTGAGTGAAATTAGTTGCAAAAGGACATATATTGCATGAGACCACTATTATAAGACTCATGGAAAGGTTTAAACACAGAAGAAAGCATTCTTTGATGGTTACAAAGGTGGAGAAAGAGAGAAAGGGGCATTCATTAACTAGATAGTAGACAAGAATTATCTTAGGTGAAGAGAAGGACAACACACAATACAGGTGAAGTCAGTACAACTGGACTAAACCAAAAGCTAAGAAGTTTCCTGAATACGATCAAACACTTCGAGGGACAGAGTAGCAGGGACAGGGGTCTGGAGACCATGTTTTCAGGGGACATCTAGGTCAACTGGCATAACAAAGTTTATTAAGAAAATGTTCTGCATTCCACTTTGGTGAGTGGCATCTGGGATCTTAAAAGCTAACAAGCAGCCCTGTAAGATGCATCAATTGTTCTGAATCCACCTGGACCAAAGGAGAATGAAGAACACCAAGGACACAAGGAAAATACGAGCGAAAGGGACAGAAAGGGCCACATAAACCAGAGACTCCATCAGTCTGAGACCAGGAGAACTCAATGGTGCCCAGCTACCACCAATGACCACCCTGACAGGGAACACAAGAGAGAGTCCCTGACAAAGCAGGAAAAAAGTGGGGTGCGGAGCTCTAATTCTAGTAAAAAGACCAGACTTAATGGTCTGACTGAGACTAGAGGAACCCCAGAAGACATGGACCCCGGGCTCTGTGTTAACCCAGAGCTAAAACCATTCCTGAAGCCAACTCTTCAGACCAAGGTTAGACTGAACTATAAGACATAAAATGATACTCGTGAAGAATGTGCTTCTTAGCTCAAATACATGAGACTAAATGGGCAGCTCCTGTTGGGAGGTGAGATGAGAGGGCAGAAAGGGACAAAAGTTGGTTGAATGGACATGGGAAATCTGGGGCAGAAAGGAGTGAGCTGACATAGGGATAGCAATTAGAGTCACATAATAATGTGTGTATAAATTTTTTTATGAGAAACTAACTTGAGCTGTAAACCATCACTTACGGTACAGTTTTTTAAAAAAGATTTTTTTGTAGCTTATCCTAGGCAACAAAATAGAATTGATAATGTTAAGTAAAAATGAAACCCTGGAATTGTCTCATAACTCTGTAACCAAGATGAGGTAAACACCAATTAACCAGGCCTTAGTCAATCTTCACTTTTATTCACTCATTGAGACTTTGCTCCGTTTCTGCTGACTCCTTGTAAATCTGTAATTAAGGTAGAAGCATTAGCTTGTGACTTTTCAGGAGGAAGAAAGTGACCTGTAGTCGTGACAGAAAATTGACTCAATTACTCCTAAGAGAATGCTTTGTTAAACAAATCTCACAATGTTAACAAATAGATTTACTGATGTTAAGAAAAGTGTTTATGATTATAGTTTTAAAAAACCCTTTAACTTTTGCCATGTGTTCCCCTTGCCTGTGAGCACAGTCCTTTGTTTGCTTCAACTGATAAAAATCTCTCTGCAATTTGGAACACTGCAGCGTCTTGCCTGGGTGCTTGTGTGTTAACCTAGAATGCTAAGAAAACTTGGCCTTATATGAAAACCAGCAAATTTTAAGGATATTTTTAAGCAAAAATAGTATGTTTACAGTATATATGTGTCACTTACTATTGTAACTAAGACTTTTCAATTCACCTCCAAGTCCTGAATTCTGCTGTGTCAAGGGGAAGATAGCTGTCCTCCCTCAAAAAACGATGACAAGCTATGAGTTGATGGAAGCAGGACTCCAGTGAACAACAAATATGTCTTATTTTAGATATATAATCAGGAACCATTTTTAGCTTTGTTTTGGAAAGCTACTTAATAATTCATGAAAATAATAGTGAATGAAAAAGTCTAATATTTGCGCATTACCTTTGTATCAAACATTTTGAGGTGAGCCAAGCACTACTGGTTCATTTTCAAATGTATGTGTTTTTGAGATTTTTAACATGTGATGCAGGCACATGGTGTAAAGGTGTACATGATGCTCCGTAAAGAGCAAGTCCTGCACCTCAGGATGACCACTACAGTACATTTCTTCTGTGTCCTCCCAAGGATGTCCTAGGCACATACAGACCTAAATATACAATTAATTTTTCCCCCCAAATCTGTAGAAGATAGATGAAAGACAGATAGATGATAGATAGACAGATAGATAGTTGCCACTGAATTAACCCAGACTCACGGAGACATTACGTACAACAGAATGAAATGTTGCCTGGTCCTGCATCATCCTCACAATCATCAGCATGCTCAAGTCCATTGTTATGGCTATTGTGCCACAGCATCTCACACAGGGCCTTCTCATTGGCCCTCTGCTCTACCAAACATGATGTCTTCCTCCATCAATTGTTCCCTCCTGATGATGTGTTCAAAGCAAGTGAGCTGGACAATGTTCTGTTGTGATTCATAAGGTTTTTATTGGCTAATTTTCAGAAGAGTATTTGCAATGAATAAGTCATTGGTCTTGCAAAATTCTATCATGCGATCTCCGGTGTAGTTCTATCACCAAGGGCATATTTTCCAATACCGATTACTCTTTGTTTCCAACTTTCACACTCCAATCACCAGTAATTATCAATGCATCTTGACTGCATGTTTGATCAATTTCAGACTGAAGAAGCTGGTAAAAATCTTCAATTACCTCTCCTTTGTCTTTAGTGATTGTAGGATAAATTTGAATAACAGTGACATTTACCGGTCTTCCTTGTAGATGTATGGATATTATCCCGTCACTAACAGCATTGCACTTCAGCACAGATATTGAAATGTTCTTTTTGACGATGAATGTGATGCCATTCCTTTCCAATTTGCCATTCCCAGCATAGTAGACCATATGATTGATTCAAAATGGCCAATACCAGCCCACTTTAGCTCACTAATGCCTAGGATATCGATCTTTATGCATTACCATTTCATTTTTGACAACTTCCAATTTTCCTAGATTCATGCTTCATACATTCCATGTTCTGGTTATAAATGGATGTTTGCAGCTGTTTCTTCTCATTTTGAGTCATGCCACATCAGCAAATGAAGGTCCCGAAAACTTAACTCCATTCTCTACTTTGAGGAGGCAGCCCTTCCCCAGTCATATTTTGAGTGCCTTCCAACCTGAGGAGCTCATCTTCTGGCACTATATCAGACAATGTTCTGCTGCTGTTGTAGATTGAATCATGCCCCCCCCGCAAATATCTGTCAACTTGGCTAGGCCATAATTCCCAGTATTGTGTGATTGTGCACCATTTTGTCATATCGATGTGATTTTCCTATGTGTTGTAAATCCTACCTCTATATGTTAATGAGGTGGGATTAGTGGCAGTTATGTTAATAAGGCACTACTCAATATATAAGACTAAGTTGTGTCTTAAATCAATCTCTTATGTGATATAAAAGAGAGAAGCAAGCACAGAGATATGGGGACCTCATATCACAGAGAAAGTAGAGCCAGGAGCACGTGTCCCTTGGACCTGAGATCCTTCCACTGAGAAGGTCCTAGAGCAGGGCAAGATTGATGACAAGGGCTTTCTTCCAGAGCAAGAGAGAGAGAGAAGTCTTTCCCTTGAAGATGGCACTCTGAGTTTAGACTTCTAGCCTACTAGACTGTGAGAGAATAAACTTCTGTTTGTTAAAGCCATCCATTTGTGGTATTTTTGTTATAGCAGGACTAGATAATGAAGACAGCTGCTATTCTTAAGGTTTTCACTGGCCTGTTTTTTCATAAGCAGACTGCCAGGTCCTTCATCCAAGTCTGTTTATCTGGAACTCCTCTGAAACCTGTCCACCATGGGTGACCCTGCTGTGGTATTTGAAATTCCAATGGCATAGGTTCCAGCCGCACAGCAACATGCAAGCCACTATACTACAACAAACTGACAGACAACTTATTCATTGCAAATGCCTTTTTTTCAATAACATAAACAGAAACTATATACATGTGGACCTTACCAGATGGAAAACACAGGAATCAAACTGACAACATCTGTGGAAAGAGATGATGGAAAAGCTCAGTATTATCATTCAGAATAAGGCTAGGGGGTAACCGAGGAACAGATCATCAATTGGTCATATGCAAGTTCAAGTTGAAGAAAATTAAAACAAGTCCATGAGAGCCAAAGTATGACCTTGAGTATATCTCACCTGAACTTAGAGACCATCTCAAGAATAGATTTGACACATTGAACACTAAAGACCAAAGACCAGATGAGTTGTAGGAGGACATCAAGGACATCACACATGAAGAAAGCAAAAGATCTTTAAAAAGACAGGAAAGAAAGAAAAAACCAAAATGGATGTCAGAAGAGACTCTGAAAGTTGCTCTTGAATGTACAGCACCTAAAGCAAATGGAAGAAATGATGAAGTAAAAGAGCTGAACATAAGATTTCAAAGGGCAACTTGAGAAGACAAAGTAAAGTATTATAATGAGATGTGCAAACACCTGGAGTTAAAAAACCATAAGGGAAGAACATGCTCAGCATTACTCAAGCTGAAAGAACTGAAGAAAAAATTCAAGGCCTTGAGTTGCAATTTTGAAGGATTCTATGGGCAAAATATTGAACAATACAGGAAGAATCAAAAGAAGATGGAAGGAATACACAGAGTCACTGTACCAAAAAGAATTGGTCAACTTTCAACCATTTTAGGAGGTAGCATATGATCAAGAACCAATAGTATTGGAGGAAGAAGTCCAAGCTGCAGTGAAAGCATTGGTGATAAACAAGGCTTCAGGAATTGATGGAATACCAACTGAAATGTTTCAACAAACAGATGCACCACTAGAGGTGCTCACTCATCTATGCCAAGAAATTTGGAAGACAGCTACCTGGCTGGAAGAGATTCATATCTGTGCCCATCCCAAAGAAACTTGATCCAAAAGAATGCACAAATTATCACACAATATAATTAATATAACACACAAATAAAATTTTACTGAAGATAATGAAAAAACGGTTGCAGCAGTACATTATACCACTTTGCCTGGAAGATTCCTTGATTCCTTGTTTTGAGAGCTTGTTGAAGTGATGATGGCCTGCTTCTTTATGTGATTTGATATTGACTTGTCTCTGAGTCATCTATAAGTTATTGTATTAATTTCTTTTATGTTTGCTTACTGTATCCTAGCTTCTTGCTTTGTTTTGTTTTGATATGCCCAGATAGGCTGCTTGAGTGAGCTAGCTTGATTATTTGTGACTCTGAAGCTCTAATGGCCTGTCACCAGATGGCTAGAGCTGTTACCAGGTATATGAGCCTCAGAGTCCTTTTACTTTTCTTGTATGGATTCAGCTCAGGTGTCCAGATAGTCTGTTGCCAAGTGTGCGGTGCAGGCTCTGTCCTACAGTCTTAGAGGGGCAGGGGTGATTGGCATAAGCACAGGTATCTGGTTGCACCAGGGGGTCATGCTCTGAGCAAGGCAGGGGGCTGACAACCATCCCCTGAGTGTCTGTGAGGAAAGCGCGTCCCTGTTCCCTAGAGCACAGAGGTGGGTGGGTTCTGCAGCTGGACCATGGGCACCCAATACTTTTGGTTGTAAGGACTGGAAGGCACCACTTATTCTTGGACCCCTGTCGTAAGTGGCTAGGTGACATGGGTGGAGCCACCAGTCCTCAGGCCTCTGATGTGGGTAGGTGAGGACCTTGTTTAATAGGCAAAGTTGTGTCACATGTCAAAAACCTGCCTCTGCACCACACAGCTGAAACAGTTGAAGTCAGATCTCAGGCACATACACCGTTGCAGTCTGCCAACAAGGGCCTAAGCTCCTGAAATGGGCCCACACAGGTCCATGCAGGGGTGAAAGGTATTCAAAGTCTGTGGACCATCCGTGCCTGGATAAGAGCTGCTCCTGCCTTGAGTTCCCAGCTTAGGGGAGCCGACAGATTATTTTTTTCCCCCAATTGTTAATTTATTCTTTCTCCAAGGCCAGGAGAATGGTTCAGGGCATACACCGAAACCTATCTCAGGCCCAGGGAAATTGACAGCCACTGCAGCCGGCTTGGGGGCTGGAGGCATGGTAAATTAGATGCAAGTACTTAGCTTTTGCTGAGAGCTATGTTATTCTCTGATTCCAGAGGTATGAGTAGAATGCACAGCTCACTGTCTCTCCCTGAGGGAACTGCTTCCTGAACACTACCACCAGCCCTGCCACAGTTGGGTCAGGGGATTGTGCCTGAGGGATGCCAGTTCCTGCCGAGTCAGGTCCAGCAACTCCTGACCACTTCTGAACTGCCTTCCTCTCCTCCCTGCTGCTCAGTCCGATTTCCTAACTTTGCTTTTGATGTTCAGGGCTCCTAGCTTGTCATATATATAATTGCTTCACTTTTTTTTTTTTTTTTGGTCTTTGCTGTAAGAGGGATCAATGGAAGCATCTGACTACTCCACCATCTTGGCCCTGCCTCAATCACAAAATACTGGAAATCCCAGGCAAGTTGACACACATTTATGGGGGGCATAACTCAATGCATAACATGACCAATAAACAACATTATGATAAATGGAGAAAATATTGAAGTTGTAAGGGATTTCATCTTATTGGATCCACAATCAACACCCATGAGCATCAGTCGAGAAATCAACAACGTATTGCATTGGACAAATCTGCTGTAAAAGACCTCTTTAAAGTGTTAAAAAGCAAAGATGTCACTTTCAGGACTAAGGTGCACCTGACCAAAGCCATGGTATTTTCAATCACCTCATATGCATGGAAAAGCTGGACAATGAATAAAGAAGACCAAAGAAGAATTGATGCCTTTGAATTCTGGAGTTGGGGAAGAATATTGAACATACCATGGACTACAGGAAGAACAAACAAGCTTGTCTTGAATGAAATACAGTCAGAGTGTTCCTTGGAAGCAAGGATGGTGAGACTTTGCCTCATGTACTTTGGACAAGTTATCAGGAGGGCCAATCCCTGGAGAAGGACATCATTCTCGTTAAGGTAGAGAGTCAATGAAAAAGAGGAAGACCTTCGGCAAGATGGATTGACACAGTGGCTGCAACAATGGGCTCAAACATAGCAATGATTGTGGGGATGGCACAGGACCGGGCACTGTTTTGTTCTGTTGTTGACATAGGGTCACTATGAGTCAGAAATGACATGACAGAATCTAACAACAAAAATAAATTTTCAGAGTAGATCATCAGGTCTTTTTTCTTAGTTTGTCTTAGTCTGGAAGCTTTGCTAAAACCTGTTCACCATGGGTGACCCTGATGATATCTGAAATACCAGTGGCATAGCTTCCAGCATCACAGCAGCAAGGAAGTCACCACAGTATGATAAAATGGCAGACAGGTGGTGGTAAAAAGCTGTGGTATATATTATATTGCCTTCTCCTATTCTTAATTTTGACTTTTTTCACCTAATAGTATATTTGGAATCTATTTTGGAGATATGTTACTTTGCTCATATTTTTAATAGTGATGTCCGCTAGGGGTCATTTGGAAAATGTGTGGGCTTCCAACATGTAGGAAATAAGGAACACAGGATGCTAGACATAATGTGATGGCTACCGACTTTCAAATGTCCGAATAGATGTTTATGTAGTGAAAAATATATTCACTATTATCTAAATCTAGAACTCCATTTTACATATAAATTCAAGGGGGTTTGGGCTTTGGTTGTTGGGAGTTTTAATATCCACTGCATTTTCCAGGCATGCAACTACCGTTTAACTTGACAGAAGGATGTACTTTGTTGTTTGGAAATTTTTGGAGCATTGCTCATCGGTTCAGACGGTGGTACTGCCTGTGGTACTGAAGACACTCAAGCTGCATGCTATGTTTGTCTGAATTTATAGCTGCAGGCACCCCTGACTCCCTCCTTGTGCCCTCTAGAGTAGCCACAGAGGCCAAACATTGTCAGAGTGAAACGCATGCTATCTTATCAATGGTTTCCCTTTTCCTTTATTGTTCAGCTAGGCCTTCACTGATTTTTTTAAAATCATGTATGTGAGAAAGTTATTCCTAGAATTTGAATTGAGAGTGTCATTGTTATTGATAGATACTGTCAAGTCGGTTCCCACTCATAGTGACCCTACGTGCAGCAGAACGAAACACTGCCCAGTCCTGCGCCATCCTCACAATAGCTGCCATGTTTGAGCCCATTGTTGCAGCTGCTGTGTCAATCCATCTCATTGAGGGTCTTCCTATTTACCCTCTATTGTAGCAAGCATGATGTACTGCTCCAGGGACTGGTTCCTGCTAATAACATGTCCAGAGTGTGTAAGACGAAGTCTCACCATCCTCCCTTCTGGGGAGTATTCTGGCTGTATTTCTTCCAAGACAGATTTGTTTGTTCTTCTGATGGTCCACGGTATATTCAATAGTCTTTGCCAACACCATAATGCAAAGGCAGCAGTTCTTCTTAGGTCTTCCTTATTCATTGCCCAGCTTTCACACGCATACGAGGCGAATGAAAATACCATGGCTTGGGTCAGGCACATCGTAGTCCTCAAAACGACGTTTTTGTTTTTAACACTTTAAAGAGGTCTTTTGCAGAAGATTTGCCCAATGCAATATGTCATTTGATTTATTTTTTTGTGATTTAGGTGAAAGTTTACAGAACAAATTAGTTTCTCGTTAAACAGTTTGTTTTGTGACATTTGTTGCCAACCCCACAATGTGTCAACACTCTCTCCTCCACCCTGCATTCTCTTTTCATTCATCCAGTTTTCCTGTTCCTTCTGCCTTCTTAACTTTTGGTCTCGCGTGCCCATTAGTCTCATACACATGATTTAACTATGAAGCACGTCCCTCCTGTGTGTTATTGTTGGCACTACAGACATGTCTAATCTTTGGCTGAAGGGTGAATCTCAAAAGTGATTTCAGCACTGAGTTAAAAGGGTACATGGGGGCCATACTCTTGGGGTTTCACCAGTTTTTGTCAGGCCAGCAATCCTGGTCTTTGTGTGTGTGTGTGTGTGTGTGTGTGTGTGTGTGAATTTGGATTTTGTTCTACCTTTTTCTCCCGCTCTGTCTGGGACCCGCTATTGTGATCCCTGCCAGAGCAGTCAGTGCTGGTAACTGGGCACCATCTAGATGTTCTGGGCTCAGTCTGGTGGATATTGTGGTAGTTGTGGTCCTTTGGACTAATCTTTCCCTTGTGTTTTTGGTTTTCTTCATTCTCCTTTGCTTCTGCTGGGATAGGACCAGTAGATGTATCTTAGATGAGCTGCTTGCAGGCTTTTAAGATCCCAGTCACTACTCAACACAGTTGGATGTAGAATATTTTCTTTATAGATTATGTTACGCCAATTGAGCTAGATGTCCCCCAAGACCATGGTCTCCAACCATCAGCCCAGCAGCTCAGTCCCTCAGGGCATTTGGATGCATCTGTGAAGCTTCTATGACTTTGCCCTGGTCAAGTTGTGCTGACTTCTCCAGTGTCTTAGTTATCTGGTGCCGCCATAACAGAAATACCACAAGTGGATGGCTTTAACAAAGAGAAATTTATTTCCTCACAGTAAAGGAGGCTAAAAGTCCAAATTCAGGGAATCGGCTCCAGGGGAAGGCTTTCTTTCTCTGTTGGCTCTGGAGGAAGGTCCTTGTCCTCAATCTATCCCTGGTCGAAGAGCTCCTCAGGTGCAGCGCCGCAGGTCCAAAAGATGCATTCTGCTCCCAGTGCTGCTTTCTTGGTGGTACGAGGTCCCCCTGTCTCTCTGTTCGCTTCTTTCTTTTATATCTCAAGAGATTGCCTCAAGACACAATCCAGTCTTATAGATTGAGTCCTGCCTCACTAACACAACTGCCACCCATCCTCCCTCATTAACATCATAAAGGCAGGATTTACAACTTATAGGAAAATCACACAATACCGGGAATCAAGGCTCAGCCAAAGTGATAAACACATTTTTTGGGAGACATAATTCATTCCATGACACCCAGTATTGTGTACTGTCTTACCCTTCACCAAAGTTACCACTTATCTACTATCCAGTTAATGTTTCCCCCCCCCCCCATTCCTCCCTCATAACCATCAAAGAATGTTTCTTTCTTCGCGGAAACATTTTCATGTGTTTTTATAATAGTGGTCCCATACAGTATTTGTCCTTTTTGGTTGACTTATTTCACTCAGCGTAATGCCCTCCAGATTCATCTATGTTGTGATGAATCTTTATTGTGTAGTATTCCATTGTATATATGTACCATAGTTTGTTTATCCATTCATCTGCTGATGGGCACTTAGGGTGTTTGCATCTTCTTGCTATTGTGAATAATGTTGTAATGAACGTGGGTGGGCACATGTCTATTCATGTGACAGCTTTATTTCTCTAGGATGTAATCCTAAGGGTGGAATTGCTGATAATATGTTATTTCTATTTCTAGCTTTTTAAGGAAGTGCCATATCATTTTCCAAAATGGTTGTATCATTTTGCATTCCAACCAGCAGCTCATTAAGAGTGCCAATCGCCCCTCAGCCTCTCCAACATTTGTTATTTTCTGTTTTTGAATCGTGCCAGTAATGTCAGGGTGAGATGGTATCTCATTGTACTTTTGATTTGCATTTCTCTAAAGGCTAGTGATAGTGAGCATTTCTTCATGTATCTGTTAGCCACCTGAGTGTCTTCTTTGGTGAAGTGTTTGTTCATATCCTTTGCCCATTTTTTAATTGAATTATTTGTATTTTTATTATAGAGGTGTTGGATTTTCCTATAGATTTTAGAGACTAGGCCTTTGTTGGATATGCCATAGCCCCCCAAATTTTTCCCAGTCTGCAGGTTCTCTTTTACTCTTTTGGTGAAGATTTTGATTAAACAAAATTAGATTTTATTTAATTTTTAGAAGATCCCAGTTATCTCACTTATCTTTTGGTGTTTGTGGATTGTTAATTATGGTTTGTATCCTGCTTATGCTGTATATTAGGGTCCCTAGTGTTGACCCTATTTTTTCTTTCATGATCTTTACAGTTTTGGGTTTTATATTTAGGTCTTTGATCCATTTTGAACCAGTTTTTGTGTATGGTGTAAAGTATGCATCCTGTTTCATGTTTTCTACAGATGGACAATCAGTTTTGCCAGCACCATTTGTTACAAAGACTTCTTCTCCTTATTTATGGACTTTGGGCATTTGTCAAAGATCAGGTGGCAGTAGGTAGATGCGTTTACATCTAGGTTCTCAATTCCGTTCCATTGTTCAATGTGTCTGTTGTTGCACCAGGCTGTTTTGACTACTGTATCTGTGTAATAGGTTCTGAGGTCAGGTAGTGTGGAGGCCTCCTACTTTGTTCTTTTTCTTCAATAATACTTTGCTTCTCTGGGGCCTCTTTCCTTTCCATATAAAGTTAATGATTAGTTTTTCCATCTCATTAAAGAAAACTGTTGGCATTTGGATCGGGGTTGCATTGTATTTGTAAATTGCTTTGGGTAGAATTGACATTTTCACAATGTTGACTCTACCTATCCATGGTATGTTTTTTCATTTATGTAGGTTTCTTGCAGTAGTGTTTTGCAGTTTTCTTTGTACAGGTCTTTTATGTCTCTGGTAAAATTTACTCCTAAGTATTTTATTTTTTACGGGCTATTATAAATGGTATTGCTTTCCTGATTTCCTTTTATTGGTGTATAGGAATTCAACTGATTTTTGTATATTTATCTTGTATCTTGCGACTCTGCTGAATCTATTGGTTCTAGTAGTGTTCTTGTGAAGTCTTTAGGGTTCTATATGTATAATATCAGAAACACTGGTGATGTAGTGGTTAAGAGCTACAGCAGTTTGAATCTACCAGGCGCTCCTTGGAAACCCTGTGGGGTAGTTCTACTCTGTCATATAGGGTTGCTATGAGTCAGAATCGACTCGACAGCAATGAGTTTTTGTTTTTTTTTTTAATGTATAGTGCCTGTCTTAGTCATCTAGTGCTGCTATAACAGAAATACCACAAGTGGGTGCCTTTAACAAAGAGAAATTTATTCTCTCACAGTCTAGTAGGTTACAAATCCAAATTCAGGGTGTGGCTCCAGGGGAAGGCTTTCTCTCTCTGTCTTTTCTGGAGGAAAGTACTTGTCTTCAATCTTCCCCTGGTCGAGGAGTTTCCCAGGTGCAGGGACTCCATGTCCAAAGGATGTGCTCTGCTCCTGGTGCTGCTTTCTTGGTGGTATGAGGTCCCCAACTCCCTGCTTGCTTCCCTTTCATCTCCTGAGAGATAAAAGGTTGTGCAGGCCACAGCCCAGGGAAACTCCCTTTACCTTGAATCAGGGAGGTGACCTCAGTAAGAGTGGTGTTACAATCACACCCTAATCCTCTCAACATAAATTACAATCACAAAATAGAGGACAACCACAGAATACTGGGAATCATGGCCTAACCAAGTTGATAACACATTTTGGGGGGGGGGGGCATAATTCAATCCATGACAGTATCATATTATCCATGAATAGGGATAGTTTTACTTCTTCCTTACCAATTTGGATGCCCTTATTTCTTTTTCTTGCCTTATTGCTGTAGCTAGGTCTTCCAGCACAATGATAAATAGGAGTGGTTATAAAGGGCATCATTGTCTTGCTCTAGTTCTCAGGGGGAATGTTTCCAGCCTTTCTCTGTTGAGAATGATGTTGGCTGTTGGTTTTGTATAGATGCCTTTTATTATGTTGAGGAATTTCCCTTCTATTCCTATCTTATTGATAGTTTTTGTCAGGAACGGTTGTTGGACTTTATTGAATGCCTTTTCTGTGTTGATTGAGATAATCATGCGATTCTTTTGTCTTACTTATGTGGTGGATTATGTTGATTGATTTTCTAATGTTGAACCATCCTTGCATACCTCGTATGAATCCTACTTGGTTGTGGTGATATGATATGATCTGAATTCTATTGCCTAGAATTTCGTTGAGAATTTTTGCATCTATATTCATGAGAGATATTGGTCTGAAATGTTCTTTTTTTGTGGTGTCTTTGCCTGGTTTTGCTATCAGGGTTACGGTGACTTCATAGAATGAATTTGGAAGTATCCCTTTCTTTTCTATGTTCTGAAATAGTTTGAGTAGTACTGGTGCAAACTTTTCTCTGAACGTTTGGTAGAATTCTCCAATGAGGCCATCTGGGACAGGACTTTTTTTTGGTGGGAGTTTTTTTTTTTTTAATTTTTTTTTATTACCTTTCAATCTCTTCTCTTGTTATTGGTCTGTTCAGATTTTCTACCTCAGTTTGTGTTAGTTTAGGTAGGTGTTTCAAGACACACTACCTACCTAAACTAACACAAACTGAGGTAGAAAATCTGAACAGACCGATAACAAGAGATCAAAAGGTAAAAAAAAAAAAAAGGTCCTGGCCCAGATGGCTTCACTGGAGAATTCTACCAAACATTCAGAGAAGAGTTTGCACCAATGCTACTCAAACTATTTCAGAACTTAGAAAAGGAAGGGATACTTCCAAATTCATTCTATGAGGAAACCCTGGTGGTGCAATGGCTAAGTGCTAAGGCTGCTAACCAAAGGGTCAGCAGTTCGAATCCACCAGGTGCTCCCTGGAAACTCTATGGGGCAGTTCTACTTTGTCCTATAGGGTCGCTGTGAGTCAGAATTGACTCGAGGCACTGTGTTTGATATTTTTGTTTTGGTGTTTCAAGAAATATTTTCATTTCCTCTAGGTTTTCAATTTTGTTGGAGTACAGTTTTTTACAGTACTCTGTATGATCCTTTTTATTTCAGTTGGGTCTGTTGTAATGTCTCGGTCATGGATTGAATTGTGACCCCCCAAAATTATGTGCATTAATTTGGCTAGGCCATGATTCCCAGTATTGTGTGATTTTCCACCATTTTGTCATCTGATGTGATTTTCCTATGTGTTGTAAATTGTATCGCTATCATGTTAAAGGAGACGGATTAGCAGCAGTTATGTTGATGAGATCTACAAGATTAAATTGTGTCTTAAGCCAATCCCTTTTGAGATGTAAAAGATAGAAGCAAACAGAGAGATATGGGTACCTCATACTACCAAGAAACAAGAATCTGGAGAATACCATGTCCTTTGGACCCGGGGGCCCTGCACTGAGAAGCTCCTTGACTGGGGGAGGATTGATGACAAGGACCTTCTTCCAGAACTGACAGAGAAAGAAAGCCTTCACCTGGAGCTGACACCATGAATTTGGACTTGTAGCCTACTAGACTGTGAGAGAATAAATTTCTCTTTGTTAAAGCCATCCACTTGAGGTATTTCTGTTACAGCAGCACTAGATAACTAAGACAGTCTCTCATTTCATTTCTTATTTTGGTTATTTGCCTCCTCTCCTGTTTTTCTTTTGTCAATTTGATCATTGTTTTCTCAGTTTTGTTGATTCTTTCAAAGAACCAACTTTTGGTTTTGTTGAACCTTTCTTTTGTTTTTCTATTCTGTATTTCATTTATGACTTCTCTGATCTGTATTATTTCCTTCCTTCTGGTGCTGTGAGATTCTTTTGCTGTTCATATCATTTGATTTCTAGACTGCTGCTTCCATGGACATTGATTGTGGATCCAAGTAAAATGAAATCCTTGATGTCTTCAATATTTTCTTCATTTATCTTGATGTTGCTTATTGGTCTAGTGAGGATTTTTGTTTTCTTTATGTTGATGTGTAATCCATACTGAAGACTGTAGTCTTTGATCTTCATCAGTAGGTGCTTCAAGTCCTTTTCACTTTCAGCAAGTTGTGCAATCTGCATAATGCAGGTTGTTAATGAGTCTTCCTCCAATTCTAACGCCACATTCTTCTTCACATACTCCAGCTTCTCAGAGTAGCAAATGGATAAAAACGGGGATACTGGAATTGAAAGGGTTGATCTGCATATATAGGCTACTGTAATTTATTTTGCCAGTTCTCTACTGGTGGATACATACATTGCTTTTGGTTTTTCAATAGTATTCATTTGCTTTGTTATTGTTGTTGTTAGGTACCACTGAGTTGGTTCCGACTCATAGCGACCCTATGTACAACAACAAAATGAAACACTGCCCGGTCCTGAGCCATCCTTACAATCGTTGCTATCCTTGAGCTCATTGTTGCAGCCACTGTGTCGATCCACCTTGTTGAGGGTCTTCCTCTTTTCCACTGACCCTGTACTCTGCCAAGCATGATGTCCTTCTCCAGGGACGGATCCCTCCTGACAATATGTCCAAAGTATGTAAGACGCAGTTTTGCCATCCTTGCTTCTAAGGAGCATTCTGGTTGTACCTCTTCTAAGACAGATTTGTTCATTCTTTTGGCGGTCCATGGTATATTCAATATTCTTTGCCAACACCACAATTCAAAGGTGTCAATTCTTCTTTGGTCTTCCTTATTCATGGTCCAGCTTTCACATGCATATGATGCCATTGAAAATACCATGGGTTGGGTCAGGTGCACCTTAGTCTTCAATGTGACATTTTTGCTCTTCAACACTGTGAAGAGGTCCTTTGCAGCAAATTTACCCAATGCAATGCGTCTTTTGATTTCCCGACTGCTGCTTCCATGGCTGTTGATTGTGGATCCAAGTAAAATAAAATCCTTGACAACTTCAATCTTTTCTCTGTTTATCATGATGTTGCTCATTGGTCCAGCTGTGAGGATTTTTGTTTTCTTTATGTTGAGGTGTAATCCATACTGAAGGCTGTGATCTTTGATCTTTATTAGTAAGTGCTTCAAGTCCTTTTCACTTTCAGCAAGCGAGGTTGTGTCATCGGCATAATTCAGGTTGTTAATGAATCTTCCTCCAATCCTGATGCCCCATTCTTCTTCATATAGACCAGCTTCTCGTATTATTTGCTCAGCATACAGATTGAATAGGTACGGTGAAAGAATACAACCCTGACGCACACCTTTCCTGACTTTAAACCAATCAGTATCCTCTTGTTCTGTCTGAACAACTGCCTCTTGATCTATGTAAAGGTTCCTCATGAGCACAATTAAGTGTTCTGGAATTCCCATTCTTCGCAATGTTATCCAGAATTTGTTATGATCCACACAGTCGAATGCCTTTGCATAGTCAATAAAACACAGGTAAACATCCTTCTGGTATTCTCTGCTTTCAGCCAGGATCCATCTGACATCAGCAATGACATCCCTGGTTCCACATCCTCTTCTGAAACCAACCTGAATTTCTGGCAGTTCCCTGTCGATATACTGCTGCAGCCATTTTTGAATAATGTTCAGCAAAATTTTGCTCGTGTGTGATATTAATGATATCGTTCTTTAATTTCCACATTCGGTTGGATCACCTTTCTTGGGAATAGGCATAAATATGGATCTCTTCCAGGCAGTTGGCCAGGAAGCTGTTCTCCATATTTCTTGGCATAGACGAGTGAGCACCTCCAGTGCTGCATCTGTTTGTTGAAACATCTCAATTGATATTCCATCAATTCCTGAAGCCTTGTTTTTCGCCAATGCCTTCAGAGCAGCTTGGACTTCTTCCTTCAGTACCATCGGTTCCTGATCATATGCCACCTCTTGAAATGGTTGAATATCGACTAATTCCTTTTGGTATAATGACTCTGTGTATTCCTTCCACCTTCTTTTGATACTTCCTACATCGTTTAATATTTTCCCCATGGAATCCTTCACTATTGCAGTTCGAGGCTTGAGTTTTTTCTTCAGTTCTTTCAGCTTGAGAAATGCCAAGCATGTTCTTCCCTTTTGGCTTTCCATCTCCAGCTCTTGGCACATGTCATTATAATACTTTACTTTGTCTTCTCAAGAGGCCCTTTGAAATCTTCCGTTCAGTTCTTTTACTTCATCAATTCTTCCTTTTGCTTTAGCTGCTCAACTTTCGAGAGCAAGTTTCAGAGTCTCCTCTGACACCCATCTTGCTCTTTTCTTTCTTTTCAATGACCTCTTGCTTTCTTCATGTATGATGCCCTTGATGTGATTCCACAGCTCGTCTGGTCTTCAGTCACTAGTGTTCAATGCGTCAAATCTATTATTCAGGTGGTCTCTAAATTCAGGTGGGATATACTCAAGGTCATATTTTGGCTCTCGTGGACTTGCTCTGATTTTCTTCAGTTTCAGCTTGAACTTGCATATGAGCAATTGATGGTCTGTTCCACAGTCGGCACCTGGCCTTGTTCTGACTGATGATATCAGGCTTTTCCATTGTCTCTTTCCACAGATGTAGTCAATTTGATTTCTGTGTGTTCCATCTGGCAAGGTCCATGTGTATAGTCACCATTTATATTGGTGAATGGAGGTATTTGCAATGAAGTCGTTGGTCTTGCAAAATTCTATCATTCAATCTCTGGCATTGTTTCTATCACCAAGGCCATATTTTCCAACTACTGATCCTTCTTCTTTGTTTCCAACTTTAGCATTCCAATCACCAGTAATTATCAGTGCATCCTGATTGCATGTTTGATCAATTTCGGACCGCAGCAGATGATAAAAATCTTCTATTTCTTCATCTTTGGCCCTAGTGGTTTTGCGTAAATTTGAATAATAGTCGTATTAAGTGGTCTCCCTTGTAGGCGTATGGATATTATCTTGTCACTGACAGCATTGTACTTCTGGATAGATCTTGAAATGTTCTTTTTGATGACGAATGCAACACCATTCCTCTTCGAGTTGTCATTCCCAGCATAGTAGACTATATGATTATCCAATTCAAAATAGCCAATACCAGTCCATTTCAGCTCACTAATGCCTAGGATATCAATGTTTATGCATTCCATTTCATTTTTGATGACTTCCAGTTTTCCTAGATTCATACCTTGTACATTCCAGGTTCTAATTATTAATGGATGTTTGCAGCTGTTTCTTCTCATTTAGAGTCAGGCCACATCAGCAAATGAAGGTCTCGAAAGTTTTACTCCATCCACGTCATTAAAGCTGACTTTACTTTGAGGAGACAGCTCCTCCTCAGTCATCTTTTGAGTGCCTTCCAACCTGGGGGGCTCATCTCCCAGCACTATATCAGACTATGTTCTGCTGCTATTTGTAAGGTTTTCACTGGCTAATGCTTTTCAGAAGTAGACTGCCGGGTCCTTCTTCCTAGTCTGTCTTAGTCTGGAAGTTCAGCTGAAACCTGTCCTTCATGGGTGACCCTGCTGGTATCTGAATACCGGTGGCATAGTTTCCAGCATCACAGCAACATGCAAGCCCCCACAGTATGACAAACTGACACGTGGGGGTTCATTTGCTTTAGCTCCCTAAAATTGCATTTATACAGAGCCAGGCAGAGCTAGAAAATTTTAAACGTGGACTAGATAATAATATCCCAGAGAGTTTAAGACAATAAAGATAACCAATCTAGTTTTCTCATGTATTTGAAACAATCCTGCCATTAAAGTAAATTTATATATTTTCACCATTGACTTTATTACCCTGGTCCAAGCCACATCATTCACTTCTGAGTGCTGTAATATCTGCCTGCCAAGGCCCCACAGTCCACTCTTCCCCATAGCTTATACTCTGCCCCCCAGTCAAAGAGATCCTCTCAAAATACAAGGCAAATTGTGTTAACTTCTGTTCAAAACTTGCAGATATATGGCCTTTATTTGGATCCAAATTCAAATAACAAAAATTTTTGAGACAATTGAAATTTGAACAGTGACTGGGTAGTTAATGACATTAAGGAATCATTGCTTTAGATGCAATAAGGGTATTGTGGTCATGTTTTAAAAAATTCATGTACAACTTGAAGAATGTAATCAATGTTACTGAATTGTACATGTAAAAATTGTCAAGATAGTATATGTTTTGTTGTGCAGATTTTCACGAGAATAAAATACAAAAAAAATTTTTTTAATAGTTTATGTCTTTTATAGACATTCTGCATCCTAAAATATTCATGGATGTGATTATGATACGATGTTTGAAATTTGCTTCAAAATCATCTAGCTATTTGGGGAAACAGACGAGACAAGAATGCATATGAGATAGAAAAATTATAAAGCAAAGAAGATACATGTCTTTATTTCAAGTATCTCTATTTTACATGAACCAAGTTGAAAAGTTAATGAAAAGGTGAATATAAACTGGAATTTGCAAATGAAGAACTATAAGGTTATGATGAAAAAGAATACAAACATTTGGGTTAAGACAGTGGATTGAATGCATGCATCTACTTTTTCTCTCTCCGAAAACCCAACTAAAAGAGCAATAATAGAATTAAAAAAATTAAAAACAGGTACACAGGAAAACATAAGATGAGCCTAACACATCTTAATCACCAGAAAAAAAGGATGGCCTAATAGAATGGGACAAAAACATGGAACAGAACTCAAATTTAAAAAGTCCAGACTTACTGGACCAGCTGATACTAGAGGATTCCTGGAGACTGTCATCCCGAGATACTCTTTAAACCTTGAACTGAAACTATCCCCTAAGGTCACCTTGTAGCCAAATAACATATTGGCACACAAAATAAAGGATGTTACCTGTGAGTATGGTGCTTCATTAAAAAATCATCTATATGAAACCAAAAGTTCAACAATAAGTCCAAAACAAAGATGAGAAGACAAGGGGGGAGGGAAGCTAGAACATGGAAATGGAACAACCAGGATGCAATTAAAGAGAATGTTGACACATTGTGAAAAATGTAACTAATGTCACCAAACAATTTGCATGGAAATTGTCAAATGGGAACCTGATTTGCTGTGTAAACTTTCACCAAAAGCACAATAAAATATTATTAAATATATATATATATATATATATATATATATATATATATATATATATATATATATATATATATATATATATATATATATATATATAAAGCACTTCCAATGTGACCAAAAAAGAAAACAAGGAAGGGCTCAAAGTCTTATGAGATCATGTCAAAATGAACAAAAGCCATCTTAGAGAGATTCACACCAGCCAAATTATTTCAGAAGATATGAGCATCAAAAAGAATAATTAGTGTAGTTGCTTGTTATGCAATCTGTGGGTGGTGCAAACGGTTAATGGACTTGATTGCTAACTGAAAGGTGGGTGACTCAAGTCCACCCAGAGATGCCTCAGGAGAAAAGCCAGGTGATTAACTTCTGAAAAATCAGCCATTGAAACGCTGCAGAGCAGTTCTACTCTGACACACATGAGGTTGTCACAAGTGGCAACTGGTATAGCATATATTTGTCTTTAACACATTGAATAAAAATCAATGAGTAGATAGTGCTATGAGAAAAGAGAGGGTAGTGAGAGAGAGAGATTGATTAGAAGATTACTCTATTTTTACAGCTACCAAAGCAATACTTGATTCAGGCAAAGGTCATGAATTGGTGCCAAAACAACTGGGTGAAATTTCTCGAGAATAGGGTGTTCACAAAGTATCACCCTGCAGATTACTTTCTAATTACAAAGGGTAAAATGTCCCTTTTCAGTGGAGCAGTCTGGCAATCACCTCCTCTACCAGGTACTGAAATTTAGCCTCGCTGTAAATGAGTCAATCTGATATTTTGTTTCATTTGATAATTAAGTACACAAACTTCACCTAAGAAAGTCTTCCTGCTAAAAATGCTGAATTTGAGTGTAATTAGACCCCAGGCTTAATTTCTAGCACAGAAAATACAGGTGGTAGATAAACAAGTAAATAATATGAAAAGGAAACAATGAAGCAACTTCAGATTAAGGGACATTCTTTAAAGACATTCTCCTGGGCCCTTTAAAATGTTAATGTCATTACAAAAAAAAAAAAAAGTGTGAGGCAAAAGACCACAATATAATTTGATTATATAAAATGTTCACAAAAGGCAAATCTATAAAGACAGAAAGCAGATAATAGCCTCCTAGGGGCTGGGAGTAGAAATGAGGTTGACTGCAAATGGGCATAAGAGATCTTGGGGTGATGCAAATGTTGTAAAACTGATTTGTGGTGATAGTTGCACAACTCAGTAAATTCACTAAAAATTGTTGAACTGTACTCTTAAAACAGGTGAATTTTTTGATATACAAATTATATCTTGATAGATTTTTTTAAGGTAATAAAATTTACAGTATGTATTTTTTAAAGTACCACAAGAAAGCTACTAGAGCAAAAAAATGAACTCACAAAAGTGGCAGGGTACAAGGTCAACACACAATAATCAGTAGGTCCTAGTTCCTACTCAGCCTGGAATGGTCACCAATAAAGTGAATTACTGACTGATCACAACAACAATAAAAATCAGTCAAGTTACTATACTTCAGCAATGAGCATTCTGAAAAGAAGATTAAGGAAACAATTCCATTTATAATAGCATCTGAAAAAATAAAACGCCTAGAAATAAATTTAACCAGGGAGGTGAAAGACTTGTACACTGAAAACCATAAAACATCACTAAAATAAGTAAAAGAAGAATAGAGAAATATGCTGTGTTCATGGATTGGAAGACTTAATATTGTTAAGATGTCAATACTACCTAAAGCAATCTATTGATTCAATGCAATCCCCATCAAAATTGCAATAGTATTTGAAGAAACGGAAAAGCCAATCCTCAGATTTACATGGAATGGAAATAGACCCTGAATAGCCAAAGCAATCATGAAAAGGAAGAACAAAGTAGGAAGATTCACATTTTCAGATTCCAAAACATACTGTAAAGCTACAGTAATCAAAACAGCCTGGTACTGGTATAATGATAGACATATAGACCAATGGAATAGAATTGGGATTCCAGAACTAAATCCATATATCCATGGTCAGTTGATTTTCAACAAGGGTGATAAGTCCATTGAATTGGGAAGGAAGAGTTTCTTCAATAAATGGTGCTGTGAGAACTGGAATTCCACATGCAGAAGAATGAATCAGGATCCATGCTTCACACCATACACAAAAATCAATTCAAGGAGGTGGGGCCAGGATGGCAGAATAGTCAGACACTTCTGGTGGTCCCTCTTACAAGAAAGACCCCCAAAAAACAAGTGAATCGATTATATATGACAATTTAGGAGCCCTGAACATCAAAGGCAAAGTCGAGGAATTCTATTGAGCAGCGGGGCGGGGGTGGGGGGGAGATGGTTCAGAAGGAGTGAGAAGTTCCCAGACATGACATGGCAGGAACTGCCACCCTGCGGGCTAGATTGGCTGGTGTACGCAGTGAGGCAAGCAGTGGCACTCGGGACACATTTTCCACAGCACGAGAGACCGAACAGCAGAGAGTCTACTCAAACCTCCAGAACCAGTGAAAAGCGCCACTCAATCATCAAAAGATAACTACATGCATCTAACCTACCGTGCAGATCAAAAAACACCCCTCAGGAAAAACCTCTCTCTCATTTACCTGCCCTGTCCCTGCTCTGCACTGAGTCCTGGGCCACTTTCAGAAATTGCCATGTCCCCTGGGCCAGAAGTAGGACCCTCCAAGTGCTCTGAGTCATTCTTCTGGCCTTGGAGGTGGAACAAATTAACAAACAGGGAAAAATAATCTGCCAGCTCCCCTAAGCCAAGAACTCAGGCCACGCACACCTCCTTTGCCTAGGCACAGGCATAAGGGGCCCACGGACCTTGAATGCCTTTCACCCCTGCATAGACCTGTGTGGACCCACTTCAATGGTGCAGGTCCTCATTAGCACAGTACAACAGGTATATACCTGAAGTCTAACTTCAGCTGTTTCAGTTATATGGTAGAGAGGTAGGTTTGTAATGTTTGACACCACTCTGCCCATGAAGTAGGGTCCTCACCTACCCACATTACGAGCCTGAGGAATGGTGGCTCCACCCACACCATCTAGACACCTGCAACGAGGGTCCAAGGATAACTGGTGCCTCCCAGTCTTTACAGCCAACAGCACTGGCTGCCCATAATCCGGCTGCAAAACCCACCCACCTATGCACTGTAGGGAACAGGGGCACACTTCTCTCCCAGACACACGGGGCAACTGTCATCCTGCTGCCTTGCTCAGCAAGTGACACCCCACTGCAGCCAGATACCTGTGCCTACACCAATCATGCCTGCCCATCTAGGACTGTAGGTGAGAGCCTGCACCACACACCTAGTGACTGACTACCCGGACACCTAAGCTGAATTCATACAAGAAAAGTAAATGGACTCCTGGGCTCACACACCTAGTAACAGATCTAACCACATGGTGACAGGACGCTAGACCTTCAAAGGTGCCAGGAATCAAACTAGGTCACATGACCAGCCTATGTAGGCATATCAAAACAAGAAGCTAGGACACAGTAAACAAACATAAAATAAACAAATATAATAACTTATTGATGGCTCGGGATAACAGACAATGTCAAATCACATAAAAAGGCAGGCCATGATGGCTTCAGCAAACTCCCAAAACAAAAAATCTTCCAGAGGAAGATAACTCTTGGAATTACCAGAAGAAGAATACAAAAGATTAATATACAGAACTCTTCAAGAGATCAGGAAGGAGATCAGGCAAAATGTAGAAAAGTGAAGGAACATACAGACAAAAAAAAAAAAAACAGAACTTAAGAAGATTATAGAAGAGTATAATGACAAATTTAACAGGCTGCCAAAATCCATACAGAGACAGCAAACAGAAATCCAGAAGATTAACAATAAAATTTCAGAATTAGGCAATTCAATAGAAGGTCATAGGAGCAGAATTGAGGCAATGGAAGTCAGAATTAGTAAGACTGCAGATAAAGCGTTTGACATCAAATTATTTGAGGAATGATCAGATAAAATAATTTTAAAAAATGAAGAAACCCTTAGAATTATGTGGGACTCTATCAAGAGGAATAACCTATGAGTGATTGGAGTATCAGAACAGGAGGAATAACAGAAAACACGGAGAGAATTTTTTAAAGATTTGTTGGCAGAAAAATTCTCTGATATCATGAAAGATGAGAAGATATCTATCCAAGAAGCTCATCGAACCCCACACAAGGTAGATTCCAAAAGAAAGTCACCAAAATATATTATAATCAAACTTGCCAAAACCAAAGATAAAGAATTTTAAGAGTGCCTAGGGATAAACGAAGTATCATCTACAAATGAGAATCAATAAGACTAAGCTCTAACTATTCAGCAGAAACCATGCAGGCAAGATGGCAATGGCATGAAATATATGAAGCCTTGAAGGAAAAAAATTGCCAACCAAAAATTATATATCCAGCAAAACTGTCTCTCAAATATGATGTCAAAATTAGGGCATTTCCAGATAAACAGAAGTTTAGGGAATTTGCAAAAGCCAAACCAAAAATACTAAAGGAAGTCCTCCGGTTAGAAAATCAATAACATCAGATAACTACCCAAGACTAGAACACAGGACAGAGCAACCAGATAACGACCCAGATAGGGGAAGTCAGAAAAGTAAATCAAAGCTAAAACACTGAAAATAGGGAAACAGAGATGTCAATATGTGAAAGATGACAAGATTAAAACAAAAAAGAGGGACTAAAAATGTAGTCATAGATCTTTCATATGGAGAGGAAGTCAAGGTGATACAAAGAAATAAAAGATTAGTTTAAACTTAGAAAAATAGGGGTAAATATTAAGGTAACTACAAAGGAAACTAACAATCCTACACATCAAAATAAAAAAACAAGAAAAACATAGACTCAACAAATATGAAATCAACAACGATGAAAAGAAAATACGTAAAGAAAAATGACTCAGCACAGAAAATTAAGTGGAACAAAGAAACTGTCAACAACACGTACAAAAAGACATCAAAATGACAGTACTAAACTCATACCTATCAATAATTACTCTGAATGTAAATGGACTAAATGCACCAAAAAAGAGATAGTGGCAGAATGGATAAAAAAAAACACAATTGCTCTATATGCTGCCTACAAGAGACACACCTTAGACTTAAAGACACAAACAAAAACTCAAAGGATGGAAAAAAAATATATCAAGCAACCGACAATCAAAAAGAATAGGAGTGGCGAGGTTAATCTCTGACAAAATGGATTTTCAAGTTAAATCCACCACAAAGGATAAGGAAGGACACTACATAATGATTAAAGGGTCAATACACCAGGAGAACATAACCATAATAAATATTTATGCACCCAACAACAGGACTCCAAAATACATAAACTCTAACAGCATTGAAAAGAGAGATAGGCAGCTCCACAATAATAGTAGGAGACTTCAACACAACACTTTCAGTGAAGGACAGAACATCCAGAAAGAAGCTCAATAAAGACATGGAAGATCTAAATGTCACAATCAACCAACTTGACCTCAGACATATACAGAACACTCCACCCAAGAGCAGCCAAGTATACTTTCTTTTCCAAAGCACATATAACATTCTCCAGAATAGACCACATATTAGGCCATAAAGCAAGCCTTAACAGAATCCAAAGCATCAGAATATTAGAAAGCATCTTTTCTGACCATAAAGTCATAGAAGTAGAAATCAATAACATAAAAAGCGAGGAAAAAATCAAACACATGGAAACTGAACAACACCTTGCTCAAAAACTACTGGGTTATAGAAGAAATTAAGGTCGGAATAAATAAATTCACAGGATCAAATGAGAATGAAAACATATCCTGCCAGAGCCTTTGGGACACAGCAAAAGCAGTGTTCAAAGGTCAATTTATAGCAATAAATGCACATATCCAAAAAAAAGAAAGGGCCAAAATCGAAACATTAACCCTACAACTCAAACAAATAGAGTGCAGCAAAAGAAGCCCTTGGGCATCAGAAAAAAGCAAATAATAAAAATTAGAGCTGGACTAAATGAAATAGAGAAGACAAAAACAATTGAAAGAGTTAACAAGACCAAAAGCTGGTTCTTTGAAAAGATCAACAAAGTAGATAAACCACTGGCCAAACTAACAAAAGAAAAACAGGAGAGGAAGCAAATGACCCAAATAAGAAATGAATTGGCGATATCACAACAGACCCAACTGAAATTAAGAAAATCATAACAGAACTAAGAAAAATTGTACTCTAATTTGAAAACCTAGAGGAAATAGACAAATTTCTAGAAACATACTACATATCTAAATTAACACAAACAGAGGTAGAAAAACTAAACAAACCTATAACAAAAGAAGACATTGAAAAGGTAATTTAAAAACTCCCAACAAAAAAAGCCCTAGCCCTGACGGTTTCCCTGGAAAATTCTACCAAACTTTCAGAAAAGAGTAAACACCACTACCACTAAGGGTATTTCAGAGCATAGAAAAGTATGGAATACTCCCAAACTCATTCTATGAAGGCAGTATACCTCTGATACCAAAACCAGACAAAGACACCACAAAAAAAAAAGAAAATTACAGACCAATATTCCTCATGAACTTAGATGCAAAAATTCCCCCCAAAATTCTAGCCAATAGAATTCAACAACATATCAAAAAATAATTCACCATAACCAAGTGGGACTCATACCAGGTATGTAGGGATGGTACAACACTAGAAAAACAATCAATGTAATCCATCACAAAAATAAAACAAAAGAACCACATAATCTTATCAATTGCTGCAGAAAAAGCATTTGACAAAGTCTAACACCCATTCATGAAAAAAAAACTCTCAGCAAAATAGGAATGGACGAGAAATTCCTCAACATAATAAAGGACATTTCTACAAAGCCAACAGCCAACATCATCCTAAATAGAGAGAGTCTGAAAGCATTCCCCTTGAGAACAGGAACCAGACAAGTATGCCCTTTATCACCACTCTTATTCAACATTGTGCTGGAGGTCCTAGCCAGAGCAATTAGGCTAGAAAAAGAAATAAAGGGCATCCAAATTGGTAAGGAAGAAGTAAAAGCATCCCTATTTAGAAATCATATGATCTTATACGCAGAAAACCCCAGAGAATCCACAAAAAAACTACTGGAACTAAGAGAAGATTTTTTCAGCAAAGTATCAGGATATAAGATAAACATACAAAAGTCAGTTGGATTCCTCTACACCAACAAAGAGAACTTCGAAGAGGAAATCACCAAATCAATACCATTTACAGGAGCCCCCAAGAAGATAAAATACTTAGGAATAAATCTAACCAGAGATGTAAAAGACCTAAACAGAGAAAACTACAAGACACTACTGCAAGAAACCAAAAGAGAACTACGTAAGTGGGAAAACATACATTGCTCATGGATGGGAAGATTCAACATTGTGAAAATGTCAATTCTATCCAAAGTGATCTATAGATAAAATGCAATCTCAATCCAAATTCCAATGGCATTTTTTAATGAGATGGAGAAACAAATCACCAACTTCATATAGAAAGGGAAAAGGCCCCAGATAAGTAAAGCACTACTGAAGAAGAAGAGCAAAGTGGGAGGCCTCACTCTACCTGCTTTCGGTATAAGAACAGAGACATAGACCAATGGAACAGAATTGGGAATCCAAGTGTAAATTCATCCACCTATGAGCAGCTGATATTTGACAAAGTCCGTTAAATGGGGAAAAGACAGCCTCTTTAACAAGTGGTGCTGGTATAACTGGATATCCATCTGCAAAAAAATGAAACAAGACCCATCCCTCATACCATGCACAAAAACTAACCCCAAATGGATCACAGACCTAAATATAAAATCTAAAACGATAAGGATAGGGACAACCCTAGGAGCCCTAATACATTGCATAAACAATATGAACCATAACTTACAATGCAAACACTAGACAAGAAACTAGACAACTGGGAGCTCCTAAAAATCAAACATTTATGCTCAACAAAAGGCTTCACAAAAAGAATAAAAAGACAACCTACAGATTGGGAAAACGTTTTTGGCTATGACAAATCTGATCAGGGACTAAGCTTTAAAATCTACAAGATACTGCAAATCCTCAACAACAACAAAAAACAAATAACCTAATTAAAAAATGGGTGAGGACTTCTGGCCAACATTGGTGCCATAGACAGAAGCACCACACCAACCCTCCACAGCAAAGACCTGAAAAACTAAGCAAAACAGAGACAAACGTCAGCCCTGGCACCCGAAGTATCAAATGAAGAGATAAGAACTTAGCCAAGCACCAAATGGAATAAGAAACTCGCAGAGAATAGAGAAGGAGGAGAGATACATGTAGAGGCCCTTTATCACCTAACGCAGCACAAATTCGCCAACTTGGACTGCTGTAGGAGATCAGCACACAGGGAGCACAGGAAAGCAGCTTCCCGGAACTCCCAGCAGGAGACAGAGCACCCGGTAACCAGCGATACATGCTTTCCCACCCCCCATCGTCTCCCTGCTGCTCTACTTCTGTGCTTCCTGGCTGGCAGTGGTGGCTCAGCTGGCCGGGAAGTGCAACATCTGTGTCCCTTGGATCTGCCCCACCCACATCGGAAATCGGCGGACACGGAATGCAGGAAAGCAGCTTCATGAAGTTCCCAGCAGGAGACAGAGCACCCAGTAACCAGTGATATACGCTTTCCTAACCCCCACCCTTCTCCACCCCCCGCCCCCACCCGCCCCCAGCCCCTGCTTCCCACCAGCCACAGTCTCTTGGCCTGAAGACAACTGCTTCGGCCCTGGGCTGCTTGGATTCACCCCACCCACACTGAGTGCCATTTGTCTGTTGCTGGCATTGCTTTTTTCCGTTTCTTTTTGTTTCTTCTGTGCCTCCCCCGCTTTCCCCTCCTTTCTCTTGAACACCTGGCTCTGTGTGCCATCTTTGCTTCCTCTTGGAAGGCTGTGAAGCAACACTCCACTGGGGAACCCCTCCGCCAGCTTGTGACACCACGCTCGCGGGATCCCTGAGGCTTTTTTTTTTCCTGCTTTGTTTTTTATTTGTTTTCCTTTTCTTTTCATGGCTTGGGAACCCCTTTTAGCTGCACTGCATGGCTTAGGAGACACTCCCCCAATCTGCGCAGCTGCGTAGGTGGGATCCCTGGGGGGCATTTTTCTCTTTTTTCTTTTCTGTGTTTTCTTTCTCAGTTCTTGTCTCCCTATACTTACCTTCTTTTCCTGTTTCCTGAATACCTGGTGCTGTGTGACATCTACACCCCCTCTAGCCAGGCTATATTGCGCAGGCTGGGAGCCACTGCCCGGGTTTTTGCAGCTGCACCAGTGGGACCCCTGGGGGTCTTTCTTTTCTTTCTTCTAAATTTTTATTGTTATTTATTTTCTTTTTGCCTTTTTTTCCCCTCCATTTCTCAGTTTCTCATCTCTCCACTCCAATAGTAAGCTCCCTTAACACTCTTTTTTGTTTGTTTCTTTGTTTTTGGCTCCTGTTTTTCTGTCCTCTTATCCATACCCATATTAGCTCTACACATCACAACCTCCCCCTCCTTCCTGCCTACCTGCACCGTGCACTGAAATCAAACCCCCCAGCTGCACAGGCACGGTCTATGGGAACCTGCCCAGCACTGATTCCTGGCCAGCCCTGTCGGTCCTAGTACATGCCACAAACAACCCATCCCAGCCCCTCCCCTTCAGCTGGACCTGCCCTGCTGCACCACAGATGAGCGACTAGCTCTGCCCATTGGACAAGGAGGTGAAAAGTATCGTAACCACAGACAGGTAAACATCATAGAGCACACAGCTCACCTGCTCAGACATAACCAAATAAAACAAAAAAAGGACAAAACATACAGATCTACAATCAGTAAATGAAGAAAATAACTACTGAAAGTCCTGAAAAGAGCAGACAATATCAAAACATACAAAAAAAAAAAAAAAAAAAAAGACAGGATGGTTCCATAGGCATCCAAAATAAAACACCTAATGACTTTCCAGTAGAAGAAAAGGCACTAGAACTACCTGACAGGGAATTCAAACCTGTAATATTCAGAGCTATCCAAGAGTTGAAGGAAAAAGCAGACAAAAATGAGGAAAAAATAGACAAATTCACGGAAGACACAAAGAAATGGAGAATTCAGGAATAAAATGCCAAAAATAAATTCACAATTAGAAATCATTCAAAAACAACAATTAGAAATCCAAAAGATAAATAACAAAATATGAGAAATGGACAGTGTCATAGAAGGACCGAGGAGCAGGTTTGAAGTGATGGAAGACAGGATCAGCAAAATTGACGACAAACACTTGGATACAACTCTGAGAAAAAGCCAGAGAAAAGAACAAAGAAAAATGAAGACACCCTGAGAATTATATGGGATACAATCAAAAGCAAAAACTTGTGAGTGATCAGAGTTCCAGAACAGGGGGAGAACACGGAAAACACAGAGAGGGTCATTGAAAAGTTGCTCACAGAAAACTTTCCTAATATCATGAAAGATGAAAAGCTGACCATCAGGAAGCTCAATGAATCCCACATAGGATAGACCGCAAAAGAAAATCACCAAGGTATATCATAATCATACTCGCTAAAACCAGACAATGAAAAAATCCTGAAAGCAGCTCGAGAAAAACAAAAAGTCACATACAGAGGAGAAACAATAAGACTAAGCTCTGATTATTCAGCAGAAACCATGCAGGCAAGAAGGCAATGGGATGACATATACAAAACCCTGAAAGAAAAAAAACTGCCAACCAAGAATAATATATCCTGCAAAACTCTCATTCAAATATGATGGTGAAATTAGGACATTTCCAGATAAACAGAAATTAAGGCAATATGTAAAAACCAAGCCAAATTTATAAGAATTATTAAAAAGGAGTCCTTTGATCTGAGAACAAACAATGTCAGACCACAGCCCGAATCTAGGACACAAGAGTGTATCAGCCAGATACCAACCTAGGAAATGAACTCTCAAGGACTATCCAAAACCAAAAGAATTACAACAGGGAACCAGAGAGGTTTATTGTAAATGACAACAACATCAAAACAATAAAAGAGGGAATAAACACTGTAGGTATAAAACTTTCTAACGTAGAGGAATGCAAGGTGATACCAAGTAATAATTGCCTGGTTCAAACCTAGGGAGATAAGGGTGAATTTCAAGGTAACCACAAAGAAAGTTAACAAACGTATTCATCAAAATAAAGAAGAAAAACATAGTCTCAAAAAAACAAAATCTACAAAAACAAAAGAAATCCACAAACAAAAGGAATTCAGCACAGGAGAGTAAGAGGAACAAAGGAAATGTCAACACCACAAAAAAAAAAAAAAAAAAAAAAGTACTACAAAATGACAGCAATAAACTCACACCCATCAATAATTACACTGAATATAAATGGCCTAAATGCACCCATAAAGAGATAGTGACAGAATGGATTAAAAACAGGATCCATCAATATGCTGTCTACAAGAGACACACCTTAGAAACAAAGACATAAATTTATTAAAAATCAAGGGATGGAAACAAAAGATATCAAGCAAATAACCACCAAAACACAGCAGGAGTGGAAATACTAATCTCAGATAAAATAGATGTTAAAACAAAATCTACCACAAAAGACAAAGAAGGGCACTACATAATGATTAAAGGGATGATCCATCATGAAGACTTAACCATAATAAACACCTACGCACCCAATGGCAGGGCTCCAAAATACACAAAACAAACTCTAACAGCACTGAAAAGACAAATTGATAGTTCTACAGTAATAGCAGGAGACTTCAACACACCACTCTTGGTAAAGGACAGAACATCTAGAAAGAAACTCAACAAAGATACAGAATGTCTAGAGGCCACAATCAGCCAACTTGATCTCACAGACATATATAGAACACTCCACCCAACAGCTGTAAAGTACACATTCTTTTCCAATGCACATGTAACCTTCTCCAGAATAGACCACATCTTAGGCTACAGAGCAATCCTTAACAAAATCCAAAACATTCAGATAATACAAAGTATCTTCTCTGACCACAATGTCTCCAAAGTAGAAATTAACAACAGGAAGAGCAAGGAAAAAAAAAAAATCAATTACATGGAAACGGAATAACACCCTGCTTAAAAACCACTGGGTAATAGAAGAAATAAGAGATGGAATCAAAAAATTCCTAGAATCAAATAAGAATGAAAACACATCATACCAAAACCTTTGGTACACACCAAAGGCAGTGCCTAGAGGTTAATCTATAGCAATAGAGGCACACATCAAAAAAGAAGAAAGGGACAAAATCAAAACATTAGCTACACAACTTGAACAAACAGAAAGAGAACAGCAAAAGAAGCCCACAGGCACCAGAAGAAAGGAAACAATAAAGATCAGAGCAGAAATAAATGAAATAGAGAATAGAAAAACAATAGAAAGAATCAACAAAACCGAAAATTGGTTCTTTGAAAGGATCAACAAAATCGACAGACCGTTGGCCAAATTGAAAAACATGAGAGGACGCAAATAACCCAAATAAGAAATGAAATGGGGGACATTACAACAGACCCAACTGAAATAAAAACAGTACTATGAAAAACTATACTCCAACAAATTTGAAACCCTAGAGGAAATGGACAAATTTCTAGAAACACACTACCTACCCAAACTGACACAAAATGATGTTGAAAATCTGAACAGACCCATATCAAGAGAAGAGATTGGAATGGCAATGAAAAAACCCCCAACAATAAAAAAAAGCCCTGACCCAGATGGCTTCACTGGAGAATTTTCCCAAATATTCAGAGAAGAGCTTATGCCAGCACTACTCAAACTATGTAAGAACACAGAAAAGGAAGCAATACTGCTGAATTCATTCTAGGAAGCCGGCATAACCCTGATATCAAAACTAGGCAAAAAAAAAAAGAAAAAACCAAAGACACCACAAAAAAAAGAAAATTTCAGGCCAATATCTCTCATGAATATAGATGCAAAAATTCTCAATAAAATTCTAGCCCACAGAATTCAGCATCATAACAAAAAGATAATACACCACAACCAAGTAGGATTCATACCAGGTATGCAAGGGTGGTTCAACATTAGAAAATCAATCAACGTAATTCACCACATAAATAAAAAGAAAAGAATCACATGATCATCTCAATCGACGCAGGAAAGGCATTCGACAAAGTCCAACACTCATTCATGATAAAAACTCTCAATAAAATAGTATAGAAGGGAAATTCCTCAACATAATAAAGGGCGTATATGCAAAACCAACATCATTCTTAATGGAGAGAGGCTGTAAACATTGCCCTTGAGAACAGGAACAAGGATGCCCTTTATCACCTCTCCTATTTAACACTGTGCTGGAAGTCCTATCTAGAGCAATAAGGCAAGAAAAAGAGATAAACGGCATCAAAATTAGTAATGAAGAAGTTAAACTGTCTCTATTTGCTGATGATACGATACTACACATAGAAAGCCGAAAAGACTCCACAAGAAAACTACTGGGACTAATAAAAAGATTCAGCAGAGAAGCAGGATACAAGATAAACATACGAAAATCATTTGGATTCCTATACTCCAATAAAGGGAATGATGAAAAGGAAATCACGAAAACAATACCATTTATAACAGCCCCTAAAAAAAAATAAAATGCTTAGGAATAAATCTAACCAGGGATGTAAAGGACCTACACAAAGGATATACAAAACACTACTGCAAGAAATTAAAAGAGATCTACATAAATGGAAAAACATACCATGCTCATGGGTAGGTAGCCTCAACATTGTGAAAATGACAATTCTACCCAAAGCGATTTACAGAGACAATGCAATCCCAATCCAAATACCAAGAACATACTTTAAAGAGATGGAAAAACTTATCATTAGCTTTACATGGAAAGGGAAATAACCCCAGGTAAGTAAAGCACTACTGATGAAGAAGAATAAAGTGGGAGGACTTGCACTACCTGACCTCAGAACCTACTATACAGCTATAGTAGTCAAAACAGCCTGGTACTGGTACAACAACAGATACATTGACCAATGGAACAGAACTGAGAACCCAGACATAAATCCATCCACCTATGGTCACCTGATCTTTGACAAGGGCCCAAAGTCCATCAAATTGGGAAAAGACAGTCTTTTTAACAAATGGTACTGGCAAAACGGGATGTCCATCTGCAAAAAAATGAAACAGGACCCATACCTCACACCATATACAAAAACTAACTCAAAATGGATCACAGACCTAAATATAGAGCCAAAAAGTATGAAGTTCATAGAAGAAAAAATAGGATCAATCCTAGAGGCCCTAATACAAGGCATTAACAGGATACTAACCACAACCAACAACACACAATCTCCAGAAGATAAGCCAGATAACTGAGATCTTCTAAAAATTAAACATGCTCATCAAAAACTTCACCAAAAGAGTAAAAAGAGAACCTACAGACTGGGAAAAAAATTTTGGCTATTACAAATCAAAGATCTAATCTCTAAAATCTACAAGAAAACCCAACACCTCTACAACAAAAAGACAAATAATCCAATTAAAAAATGGGCAAAGGAAATGAACAGGCACTTCACCAAAGAAGACATTCAAGCGGCCAACAGACACAGGAGGAAATGCTTGCAATCACTAGCCATTAAAAAAAAAAAAATGCAATTCAAAATCACGATGAGATACCATCTCACCCCAGCATTACTAACACAAATCAAAAAAATAGGAAATAACAAATGTTGGAGAGTCTGCTGGGAGATCGAACTCTTATGCACTGCTGGTGGGAATGCAAAATGATACAACCATTTTGGAAAACAATATGGTGCTTCCTTAGAAAGCTAGAAATAGAAATACCATATGATCCAGCAATCCCACTCCCAGGAATATGTCCTAGAGAAATAAGAGCCATCACATGAATAGACATATGCACACCTGTGTTCATTGCAGCATTGTTCAAAATTGCAAAAAGATGGAAACAACCTAGATGCCCATCAACAGATGAATGGATAATCCAACTGTGGTACAGAGTATTACAAAATGATAAAGAAGAACGATGAATCTGTGAAGCATCTCATAACATGGATGAATCTGGAGGACACTACGCTGAGTGAAATAAGTCAATCACGAAAGGACAAATATTGTATGAGACCATTACTGTAAAAACTCATGAGAAGGTTTACACACAAAAAGAAACAATCTTTGATGGTTATGAGGGAGGAGAGAGTGGGAATGGAAAAACACTAAATAGACAATAGATAAGTAGTAACTTTGGTGAAGGGTAAGACAGTACACAATACTGGGGAGGCCAGCACAACTTGTCCAAGGCAAGGTCATGGAAGCTCCATAGACACATCCAAACTCCCTGAGGGACCAAATTACTGGGCTGAGGGCTGTGGGGACCATGGTCTTGGGAAACATCTAGCTCACCTGCATAACATAGTTTATAAAGGAAATGTTCCGCATTCTACTTTGGTGAGTACCATCTGGGGTCTTAAAAGTGGCCATCTAGTATACTCCACTGGTCTCATCCCTTCGGGAGCAAGGAAGAATGAAGAAAACTAAAGATGCAATGGAAAGATTAGTCCAAAGCACTAATGGACCACATCTACCACGGCCTCCACCAGACTGAGACCAGTACAACCAAATGGTGCCCAGCTACCACCATTGACTGCTCTGACAAGAATCACAATACAGAGTCCTGGATAGAGCTGGAGAAAAATGTAGAACAAAATTCTAACTCAAAAAGACCAGACTTGCTGGCCTGTCAGAGACTGGAGAAAACCTGAGAGTATGGCCCCCAGACACCCTTTCAGCTCAGTAATGAAGTCACTCCTGAGGTTCACCCTTCAGCCAAAGATTGGACAGGCTCATAAAACATAACAAGACTAAACAGGCACACCAGCCCATGGGCAGGGAGTAGAAAGCAGGAGGGAATAGGAAAGCTGGTAATAGGGAATCCGAGGTTGAGAAGGGAGAGTGTTGACATGTCGTGGGGTTGTTAACCAATGTCATAGAACAATGTGTGTACTGACTGTTTAATGAGAAACTTGTTTGTTCTGTAAACCTTCATCTAAAGTACAATTTAAAAAAATGGGCAAAGGATATGAACAGGAACTTCACCAAAGAAGACATCAGGCAGCTAACACATGCATGAGGAAATGTTCACAATCATTAGCCATTTGAGAAATGCAAATCAAACTACAATGAGATACCATCTCATCCCAACAAGGCTAGCATTAATCCAAAACACACAAAATAATAAATGTTGGAGAAGTCGAAACACTTATACCCTGCTGGTGGGAATGTAAAACAGTACAACCACTTTGGAAATCATTTTGGTGCTTCCTTAGAAAGCTAGAAATAGAAGTACCACATGATCCAGCAATTCCCTCCTTGGAATATATCCTACAGAAATAAGAACTGTCGCACAAATAGATATATGCCCACCCATGTTCACTGCAGCACTGTTTACAATAGCAAAAAGATGGAAGCAACCTAGGTGCCCATCAATAGACAAATGAATAAACAAACTGTGGTATATACACACAATGTAATACTAAACAAGGAGAAAGAACAACGATGAATCCACGAAACATTTCATAACATGGATGAATCTGGAAGGCATTATGCTGAGTGAAATTAGTCACAAGAGGAAAATATTGTTTGAGACCACTATCATAAGAACTTAAGAAAAGGCTTTTAATACAGAAGAGAACATTCTTTGATGATTACGAGAATGGGGAGGGAGGGACAGAGGAATTCACTAACTAGATAACTAGATAGTAGACAAGATTTATCTTAGGTGAAGGGATGGACAACAGGCAATAAATACAGGGCAAGTCAGCACAACTGAACTAAACCAAAAGCTAACAAGTTTCCTGAATTCAAGCAAACACTTCGAGGTACAGAGTAGCAGTGGTGGGAGCCTGGGGACCGTGGTTTCAGGGGACATCTAGGTCAATTGGTATAACAAAGTTTATTAAGAAAATGTTCTGCATCCCACTTTGGTGAGTGGCATCTGGGGTCTTAAAAAAGCTTGCGAGCAGCCATTTAAGATGCATCAATTGTTCCCAATCCACCTGGAGCAAAGCAGAATGAACACCAAAGACACAAGGAAAATATGAGCCAAAGAGACAGAAAGGGCCACCAACCTGATACCAGAACTAGATGGTGCCTGACTACCACCAATGACTGCCCTGACAGGGAACACAACAGACAGTCCCTGACAAAGCAGGAGAAAAGTGGGGTGCAGATCTCAAATTCACATGAAAAGACCAGACAGACTTCATGGTCTGAGACTAGAGGATCCCCAGAAGACACAGCCCCAAACTCTGTTTACCCATAGCTAAAACCATTCCCAAAGCCAACTCTTCAAAGATTAGACTGGACTGTAAGACATGATACCTGTGACGAGTGTGTCTCTTAGTTCAAGTAGATACAGGAGACTAAAATGGCAGCTCCTGTCTGGAGGCAAGATGAGAAGGCAGAAGGGGATAGGAGCTGGCTGAATGGACATGGCAAATCTGGGGTGGAAGGGGGGAGTGTGCTGTCACATTATAAGGATAGCAAGTAGGGTCACATAACAACGTGCGTAAACTTTTGCATGATAAACTTAACTTGAGCCGTAAATTTTCACCTAAAGCACAATAAAAGAATAACCAAAAAACAGTGGGCAAAGGAAAAAAAAAAAAAAACGGCCGGAGGACTTCAACGCGTCTAGGGAGCATTCTGGCTGCACTTCTTCCAAGACAGATTTGTTCGTTCTTGCAGTTCATGGCATATTCAATATTCTTCACCAATAGCATACTTCAAAGGCACCAATTCTTCAATCTTCCTTATTTATTGTCCAGCTTTCGTACTGTCCAGTTTTCTTTGAGGTGTATCCATACTGAAGGCTGTGGTCATTGATCTTCATTAGTAAGTGCTTGAAGTCCTCTTTACTTTCAGGTTAATAAGTCCTCCTCCAATCCTGGTGCTGCATTCTTCTTCATACAGTCCAGCTTCTTCGATTATTTGCTCAGCGTAGGTTGAATTAGTGAAAGGACACAACCCTGATGCATGCATACCTTTCCTGATTTTTCATTAAGACGGGGCAGGGGTGTTATTTTAGGTCTGCTGGTCCAGAAGGCTCTGAGCTGTTGTTAGAGCCAAAACTTGAAAAAAGTGGAATTATTTGTAAGCAAGGTTCCTGGCAAACAATTTCAACGTTTTTATAAATGTGACCATTTAAACACAGTACATTTACCAGGAAACAGAGCATCAGTGCATCAGGAGTGGTTAGACCGTAGACTCAATTTTCAAATGGAATAGGCATCAGTCAGCTTGGGAATTCTGTAGCTATCCTAGCAATGGCCTGTTGCCAGAGGATAACTGATGGGTGAACAGGGTCCTGGACCTTTGCATATGCAGGTTCCTGTTTGAGACTTTCTTCACCTAACTCACCCCTTAGAGTTCAAGCACCTCTTCCTCAAGGAAGCTGTCCATGACCTTCTGACTAGGTCAAATCTTATTATGCATGCCGATGTCTTGTTTTCCTTCTCTTCAAAAGCTCTAGGGCAGGAACCCCATCCATTTTTACTCCTTGTGGTTTCAACAGCACCCAGGATGGTGTGGGCAAGTTGTACTTGCATGAATTCAAGCAAGTTACTATGGCTCTGGCTGGCCAGGTTTGCATTTTGGGGAGTGCATGACTCCAAATGACCATGAGGGGCCGCCACAATCCAGAGGGAAAGCAAAACCAAACCCGCTGCTGCTGAATTGATTCCTACTGATAACTCTGTAACACAGAGTAGAACTTCCCTGTAGATTTCCAAAGGTGCAAGTACAGCCAGAATGCTCAGTAGAAGCTAGAATGACTTTGTTTCATATACTTTGGACGTTATCAGGGCATACCAGCTCCTGGAAGACTCCAAGTTTGGTAAACGGCCAGAGGAAGAGGAAGTCCCTCAATGAGATAGGTTTACAACATTGCAGCACCAATGGGCTCAAACGACTCAGGATGGCTCAGGACCAGTTTTCTTCAGTTGTACAGAGGGTCAGAGTTGGAACCAACTCAACAGTGAGGGTCAGAGCTGGAACTGACTCAACAGTGCCTAACAACTAATCTTTAGAGAAGACTGCTATGTCTTTCTCTCATGGAGCAGCTGGCGATTAGCAGCCAAGCACTTGAACCACTGCTATACAGGGTTCCTACACCAAGGAGAAAGGACTCCATGTTCTAGAGGCGATTAAGCCCAGCTGTCTGGGGTTTTAGGAGCAAGATGCCTCTGCAGGGAAACCAACACACACCAGGAATATGCCTTTCAGTCCCAGTGACTTTATTAGAATTACTTCATTTATAAAATTACAGCTTTACTATACATCTCTTACTCTGGACGTACACCCTAAAGGAAAACCTGGTGGTGCAGTGATGAAGTACAAAGGCTGCTAACCAAAAGGTTGGCAGTTTGAGTCCATGAAGCGGTTCTCAGAAACTTTACAGGGCAGTTTTTACTCTGTCCTATAGGGTTGCTAAGAGTTGGGATCAACTCCATGGCAAGCCCCCGCTCCCCCCCACACCCCATCCTGACACTGAAAGAGTTACAGTCCTTTCTCCAAAGGATAAAACCAGACACATTATCTGCCACAAGGAATGCTGCCGTACAACATGTTCAACATTAAGCTTTATGAAAACGACCTATCTGGACATCCTGCTAAAATGAGTCAAGTGACAACTTTTCTAAAGTGTAACCAGCCCACACTTTTCTTGCCCTACATCAGTATTATACTTACAGCTCACCTTAAGGACATTGTCAGTTACTTTAAGTCTTCTTGACATCATCATACTGGTCAGAAAGCAAAAGTTACTCGATTCAGAAAGCACAGAAAGAGCCCACTGAGGCTTAAAGCACGTTGCATCCAAGACCCACACTAACACCCCAACCCAAACAGAAAACAGACCCAATTGTCATTTCATTTTTATTTCATAATCATAAATTTAACTCTGCAATGCAGCTAGACTTGCAGGGGAATAAGGAAAATATAGAACCCAAAGAACTGCAGTGAGAGCAGATTATAGGATATTGCAAGCACACTGGGGAAGAAGGGTGGTCTCCCGAGCTACAGAAGGAATGGTCTGTTAAGATAAAACATGAAATATACAACAAATTTATTAAAGTTGTCCACAGTCAGCAATGGTGATCTTCTTGCTGGTCTTGCCATTCCTGGACCCAAAGCGCTCCATGGCTTCCACAATGTTCATGCCTTCTTTCACTTTGCCAAAGACTACATGCTTTCCATCCAACCTAGAAGCAGTTAAGAACAATTATCATCACCATAGTAAAAAAACAAAACCTAAACCCACTGTCGTCGATTCTGACTCACATTGACCCTATTGCTCTTAGCCACTGCACCACAGGGTTCCTTACCACCATAGTAGTCTGCATTTTGCTCCAAGATGAGAATAATGCCCCTGCAAACCAACCCAGTATACTCAAGCGAAAGAGTTACCCAGGCTTTAGTACTAGTTAACACTGCCTACAGCTAAAAGAAACGGCAACTGCATGAAGTTTACTCATAAAGCCAGTCACAAAAATAACAGGTGGCATAAAATTGGAAAATTTAACATCCTGAGATGCAGTGTGACAGTCTGCTAGAAATCACCCAGCTCAGCACCCCCCATTTCACTATAACAGTATGTTGCTTTCTAAATCATATTAGCTAAATCTGTAGCTATTCAAGTCCTTCTTATACTACCCTGGAGACAGAAGAGAAAAATTGGAAGTAACCACTGTTTGACAGAACACTTTCATTTAGTCTTTTGTTCCTGTTTGCTTCACTCCACCCTTACCATTCAGTCTTAGCAGTGCAGATAAAAAACTGGGAACCGTTTGTATTGGGTCCAGCATTTGCCATGGACAGGATGCCAGGACCTGTATGTTTCAAGATGAAGTTCTCATCATCAAATTTCTCCCCATAGATGGACTTGCCACCAGTGCCATTATGGCGTGTGAAGTCACCACCCTATAAAAAAAAGAAAATAACTCATCTCTGGACAACATAACTAGAAAAGTACCTAGTCTGCAAAGTTCAAACTTTAAAACCCAAGCAGAGTAACAATAGCTCAGATATATACAATCTGAAAAAATTTTCCATCAACCCATAGTTAAGAGGGCAACCCACATTAAAACCAATTAGATCCCATACCTGGCACATAAACCCAGGAATAATTCTGTGAAAGCAGGAGCCTTTGTAACCAAATCCTTTCTCACCAGTGCTCAGAGCGCGAAAGTTTTCTATCGGGGAGAAAAAAAAAAAGTTTATTACATATATAAACTAAAATCTTTAAAATGTAAATCTTTGTTGAAAAAAAAAAAATAAACCAACCTGCTGTCTTTGGAACTTTATCTGCGAACAACTGTAAGAGAAAACTACAGTTAATTAACAACATCTGCTTACACTTTATTGCTTAGTATCCCTGTCTTTAGGGGCTTCTGAACCATAGATTTCCTTTTTTTCACTAGAAGAGAATGTGCTTCTTCACTAATTACTTTGAACCCCAAGTAAGAACTGCCCCTAACAGTCAGCCTTAATTAAGGTCCTGAGGGAATGGGTTAAGCAACAGGAGACCCAAAGACAAGCCCCCCAAAATTCAGAACCAGGCTTCTAAAAAGCCTGGTTAGGACGCCCTGCTGAAAATTTGACATTTCTAACAAGTTCCCAGGCAGTGATAATACTGCTGGTTAGGGACCAATTCTGAGAACCACTAGAGCGTAAGTGCACCTGGGGACTTGTTAAAATGTAGATTCGGATTCAGTATATCTGGAGTGGAAAGGTAAATTCTCAGCAAGGGTTCAGAACAGAACCAACCAGTCTGAAGCTCTGCTAAAAACTGAAGGGCAGAGAACATCACACTGCTTCTGAACAGATAGCTTTTCAATTTCCCCCATCCCAGTGGAACCTAAAGACAAAATCCTTAGGAATAGCAAATACTGCCACATGATCAGCGGTAATGAAAATGCTACTACCTCTGATCTATTAACAACTTTATGGATTAGATGAACCATCACTTTTTGGTTTCCAGGTCCTTTATGAGTTGAAATTGACTCAATGGCAATGGGTTTCATTTGGTTTTACCTAAGTAACAACGGAAACAGACTGGTTTCCAGTGCATCTGCTTTGAACCTATTGCAGCTATTCAAGCCCTTCTTATGCTACCTTAGAATAGGGAAATGTACACAGGTATATAATACATTATGGCTAGAGACTAAGTATCATCGACACATAAAAACTCCTACTGAAAAGTTTTTTTAAAAAACTATCCCAGATCTGTGCCTAAAGCATGAAAATCCTTGTACACTTCTCTTACAGTCAAGCTTTTAAAGCATTCGGATCTAGAACATCTGGCTTCTTTAAAATACTAACTTTTCTCAAAGCTTTGTTGTCCGTATTTCTTTTACATTGCTGTTTTTTTCCTCTTTAAAAGCAAAAAGTCCTTGTTGGTAGCTGTTCCACTTCCATCCTCACCAACGGACCACAGGAGCTCCTGGTCTCATTTTCACTGAAGTCCTGTCTAGTTCCTCTGAGAGGCTGTGTGTCCAGCATCAAGCATAAGGTCACGTTTCCACTAGGGTCTTTATCAGTCATCAGCTCTGACAGAATTGGGATGTAGATTGATCAGAATGTAATGTTCCTCCAACAAGTGTTTACTGCCTACTATGTGCCAAGCAGTGCTGACAGAGTTAAAAACCCGCTGCCGATTCCAACTCTTAGCGACCCTAGAGAACAGAGTAGAACTGCCCCATAGTTTCCAAGGAGCGCCTGGTGAATTCGAACTGCCGACCTTTTGGTCAGCAGCCATAGCGCTTAACCAGTACACAAGGGTTTCCAGAATAGGTAACAAGAAATCCCTCTGCCCCCATAAAGCCTGATTAAGGGGAAACTGTTTCTGAAATAAGGTCCTAAAACTCAACGGTTGGTGGCTTTTCCAGAAGTGGTTTAAAAGGATAAAATCATAATGCAACAACTAATTTCACTACGTCATAAGCCCTACTACGTGGGGTTAATCTAACTAGAATGGAATCACATTTACCATTCAACTTGCCGTTTAGCTAGTCAGCTGTAATCCATCTATTATCACTCATAAACCGCCGGAACTAATTAGATAACTATTTTTAACCCACCCAGTTCAAGAAGAGACCTACTGTGTTGCTTGCCTAGACTTGCCCGTTACACACGGGAGAGTTGGGAGAGGCTCAAAAGAGCCTCCCAACACGTCGTAGTCACTGCAGAGCAAGGCGGGCGTTGCGTGTCAGCAAACCAAAGACTGGCCTGCAGATTTCCGCTTGGGAGGGGGGAGCCGGAAGGGACTTTTAGGGCTTATTTCCAAATTAGTTTTTAGGTTTTAAACTAACCGGAAAAGCATTCGAGGTAAGTCAGAATCTCACCTCCTTTCAACAAATTCTAAATTTAAAAAATGGTCTTCCGGGATTCACCTGACAACTAAACCAATATAAGCCAGCTCGAACACATGCCTTGGTGCGTGAAATCCTCAGAATGTGTAGTTTTCCATCCACTCGGGCGAAAAACTGAACTCAAATCTTTTAGGAACTCTCTCGAAACAGACAATTTCCCGGGACAGTAGCTACAAATTCCGGAAAACGGCTTCAAACGTCCTTTTTGTGTTTAGGGCGTTCCCCACGTCTGAGAGACCATTTCTGTCTCCCCCGCACCAGACCACGAATTCCAGGCGGGGCCCGCAGCACGTGCGCGCTCAGTCGCCGCCGCCGGTACACGTGCGGCGGCGAGTGGACGCGCGGCCCCAGGCAGGGGCTCCACGCCAGGGGGGGCGGGGCGGTGGTCCCGCGCGGCCGTTGGGGGAGGGGGCAGCGGCCCGCTCCGCCCCCCGTGCCTTTGTCTGCCCGCCACCCCGGGCCTCCTCCCCGCGCCTCGCCTGCCTTCCAAAATGGCCCCTTTTCAGGAAATGGCGCCGCCGCCACCCCGCCCGCCGGCCGCACCCTCGCTCCTAGGTCTGCCCTTCCCCGGCTGGGCCCGCGCCGCGGCGGCCTCGGCCGCTCGTTGGGGTCGGCGGCTCGCCTTGGCCCTCGCCACCGCTCCCCAGCCTCTCGCCCCCAGCGCCGTCCTCACCTCGAAGGAGACTCGCCCCAGGGGCTCGCCGTCGACGGCGATGTCGAAGTACACGGTGGGGTTGACCATGGCTGGGCGCGGGACAACCACACGAGGATGCGAATTCAGGGAGCGGCGTCTGCAAAGCGGCACGAGCGTGGCCGACCCGCCCCTTTTATAGCGGGCCTGGGCCCCGCCCACAGGCCGGTCGCGCGCCCCGCAGCTACCAGTCGCGACCGCGTCCCAGTTAGAATGATGGCACTACTGGCCTATAGACGGAGACCCCGGCGCCGGCGGGCAGGGAAAGGGCGGAACGCTGGCTCGTGATGGACGGGAAACAGGTTCCCGCCCGCGGGCCGCGTCGCTGTGGCTGCGGCACTGGGTTGGAGGAGAAGGGGGTGTGGGGGAAGGATTCCTGACGGGAACCGGAGGACAGCGCCGGGGCGAGCGAAGCGCAGGGGACGGGATGGAGGCCAGAGCGCAGGCATGCAGCTCGGACTCTATCCAGGCGATGAGGTCTCGTCTCCCCATTGCACAGAGGGGGCAACTGAGGTGCGCATAGGCTTCAAGGTCGCGCTGCTTGTCAAGGTCAACGCCAATACCCCATCCTGGGAGATCAGGCCCCACGCGTCCCCGACCTTGCTCCACCTTGGGTGTAAAATGGGTGATACCATATTCCTGTAACCCAAAGAAAAAAGGCTTCGTGTCCACATTTCGGCCCTCGGGGCGCATACAGGGGCCTAGGTGAGAACATAGTAACTGGGTCACGAAAACCTTGGCACATGTTCTCCTGAAACCGTAGCACGTGGCGTTCTGTTTCCTTTTTGCGGGTGGGTCCCATCCAGTCTATTTTTAGTGATGTGAGGTTACCTTTGAGCATCACCATATTCTCAAATCTGCAGATAAGGCATAAGCAGTCCCCCAATCTGAAATGGTAAAGTACTTTTTAAATGTCCTGTTTTCGGAAAATACCTTGCATGCTCGAACTTTCTCCAAGAGGAAGACATTGAAATAAGAGCCTGCCCCAATCCCTTACCTGTTTTAAAGATACATTGTGCACATTTTTGCCCTTTTTTTTTTTTTTTTTTTAATTTCTGTTCCCTCTCCTCTAGGGTAGGATTGTGTTCTGATTTCTAGTGAAAGACGAAGCAACAGCTTCAAAGTGAATTCTTTTAGCCAAAGACATTAGTAATACTTTTATTACTAGAACTAAATGCACTTATGTGACCCTAATCTTTTCTACAGAAAACCTTGAAAAGGATTTATGTATCCTGGTTCTGCCACTTAGTTGCAATATTCATAATGTTATTTAATCTCTCTAAACCTCAGTTTCTTAATCTCTGAAACCAGTATACTAATAGTGTCTGTTTTGCAGGGTTGTGATAAGCAAATAAGAATTCTTACGATAAATTCAGTTTCTGGCATATTATCATTGCTATTAATGGTTTGTCATGAGCCTATTAGGAATTTGGAAACTCTGGTGGCGTAAGTGCTACAGCTGCTAACCAAAGGGTCGGCAGTTCAAACCCACCAGGCGCTCCTTGGAAACTCTATGGGGCAGTTCTATTCTGTCCTATAGGGTCGCTATGAGTTGGAATCGACTTGACGGCACTGGGTTTGGTTTGGTTTTTATTAGGAATTCAGAGAATGTGTGGTTTTGGTCTCCCAACAACCCTGTGAAGTTACCCCATTATACAGTTGTGGGAAGTAAGTAGCTTGCTAGAAGTTAAGTAGCTTGCTCAGCTTGTAAGTGTGGGTAAAGCCCGAACTGGAAACTGCTTTTTTTCTGACTCCACATCACCTGGTGCTTTGTGACCTTGAGGAAGCTACTCATCCTCATCTGGCACTGAAAAAAATTACCCCAGGCCAAACTCCCTCAACTTTTCTCTCCTCTACCCTGAAACTTAGAGCACTTAGGAAATCCTCCTAAGAAATAAGTGAATGAATGAATGAATAGTAAAACAAAATCATTTTTGTGACTTCTCTTCCCTCTCACTATCAGTTAAAGTCTCACCTTGTCACCTTTCACATAGTCATAACGAGGGCTTAGGTGTTCTTACTTAATCCACACAGGTACAGGGTGTGTACTCTCAAGAATATAAATGTGCGTGTATTTTGTTAAGGGGAGCCAGCGTTGTAGGGCCTCCTTTGCCAGCATTGTCTGTTGGACTGGACTTCTATCCATACCCTATTTGGACAAATCATTCTAAAAACACATCCAATCGAGTTCAACATGCTCTGCTCCCACTTGGCTAGAGGTGTCTCCACGAGCAGGCAGAGTTCCCTAACTCACCTGTAGTCTTGGTTCATATGACATAAATAAATGCCCGTCTCAAAAATGAACGAGAGTCTGAGCAAGAGAGAATGTACAGGGACCTAAAAAATTAGATCATTCAAAACGATAAAAAGAAGACAACTTTGTAAGGGAGTTGTAGTTATGTGCTACTGAGTTGCTTTTGACACATAGTGACCCAGCGTGACAGAGTAGAACTGCCCTATAGGGTTTTCTTTACAGGAGGAGATCGCCAGGTCTTTCTTCCAAGGAGTTGCTGGGTGGATTTGAAGCTTCAAACTGCCAGCCTTACAGTTAGCAGCCTAGCACGTAACCGTTGTCCAGAAGGACTGCTTTGGAAGAGGGTAATTTGTCTCATATGTGCCTTTCACCCAGGGCCTAGCTCTGCACGGCATCTGCCATCTTGCTCCTGCTCTCGATGCTGAATGGAAACTGCTCCAATGGAAACTGCTGAGACAGACCATCAGTTACCTCTCAATCTACAAGGCAGGGCACATTTTCTAGGCCTCATCTTACTTGCCTCTGCACTTGGCATACTTCATCACCTCCTGTTTTTGATGCCTTTTACTGTTCTCTCCTCTCTGTTTCTACTTTAACTTTCACAGATGTCCCCTCTGTCACTTATATGCTTAACTTTGTTCTCTTTCATCACACACCCTCCTCCATCCCTGTGGCCTCAAATACCACGATTAGCTGATTACTTCCAAGCCAGCCTCTCCAGCCCACACTCACTACGGAGCTCCGGATGGGTTTCCCTGCCCCATATTCTCTTCACAGGAATGAGCCCCTCAGAATGGAGCTCCTCCACAGCCCCTTCCCTTACACAAACCTCCTTCCCCAAGCCTCTCTTCTTCATTCCCTGGTCCTACTATAGCTCTTGCATGGACAGCCAGCATGCTCCTTGTACTTCCAGAGTGGCCATTCTCAAAACATCTGATCATGTAACCCCTGCTAAACAGCCTCTGCCAATGGCCCTGGTCACACACAATCTCTTCACAGTTTGGTTCCAACTTGCTATTCCAGTCTCTCATGGACATTTTTTCTGCCACACTGACTTTCTCATTATCCCCCCAGGCCTTTCTTATTTAAAAGTTTTATTTATTTTGTTGTTGAGAATATACACAGCAAAGCATAACACCAAATCAACATTTTCTACATGTACAATTCAGTGACATTGATTACATTCTTCAAGTTGTGCAACCATTCTCACCCTCCTTTTCTGAGTTGCTCCTCCCCCATTAACATAAGCTCACTGCTCACTAAGGTTCCTATCTAATCTTTTGAGTTGTTGTCAATTTGATTCCATAAAATGAGCATAATGCTCAAGGCAGACATTTTTTACTAGTTCAGCTAAACTATTGGTTGATTTTAAGAAGGCTTCAGGGAATATTTTTGGTTAAAGATTTAAAGGTTATCTCGGGGCAGTAGTTTCAAGGGTTCATCCAGCCTCCATGGCATCCAAGAGAATTTCGAACTTCTGTTGTGCATTTCCCTCATTTTGATCAGGATACCTCTATAGAACCCTTGATCAAAATGTTCAGTAATAAAGCATTACTGAAAAAGAAGAAAGTGGGAGGCCTCACTCTACCTGATTTTAGAACATATTATACAGCCACAGTAGTCAGAACAGCCTGGTATTGGTACAACAACAAACACATAGACCAATGGAACAGAATTGAGAACCCAGATATAAATCCATCCACGTATGAGCAGCTGATATTTGACAAAGGCCCAGTGTCAGTTAATTGGGGAAAAGATCGTCTTTTTAACAAATGGTGCTGGCATAACTGGATATCTATTTGCAAAAAAATAAAACAGGACCCATACCTCACACCATGCACAAAAACTAACTCCAAGTAGATCAAAGACCTAAACATAAAGAGTAAAATGATAAAGATCATGGAACAAAAAATAGGGATAACGTTAGGAGCCCTAATACAAGGCGTAAACAGAATACAAAACATTACTAAAAATGACGAAGAGAGACCAGATAACTGGGAGCTCCTAAAAATCAAACACCTATGCTCATCTAAAGACTTCACCAAAAGAGTAAAAAGACCACCTACAGATTGGGAAAAAATTTTCAGCTATGAAATCACTGACCAGCGCCTGATCTCTAAAATCTGTATGATTCTGTAAAACTCAACTACAAAAAGAGAAACAACCCAATCAAAAAGTGGGCAAAGGATATGAACATGCACTTCACTAAAGAAGATATTCAGGTGGCTAACAGACACATGAGAAAATGCTCTCGATCGTTAGCCATTAGAGAAATGCAAATTAAAACTACGATGAGGTTCCATCTCACTCTAACAAGGCTGGCATTAATCCAAAAAACACAAAAGAATAAATGTTGGAGTGGCTGCGGAGAGATTGGAACTCTTATACACTGCTGGTGGGAATGTAAAATGGTACAACCACTTTGGAAATCTATCTGGCGCTTTCTTAAAAAGTTACAAGTAGAACTACCATACAACCCAGAAATCCCACTCCTCGGAATATACCCTAGAGAAATAAGAGCCTTTACACGAACAGATATATGCCCAGCCGTGTTTATTGCAGCACTGTTTACAATAGCAAAAAGCTGGAAGCAACCAAGGTGTCCATCAACAGATGAATGCTTAAATAAACTATGGTACATTCACACAATGGAATGCTACGCATCAATAAAGAACAGTGATGAATCTGTGAAACATTTCATAACATGGAGGAACCTGGAAGACATTATGCTGAGTGAAATTAGTCAGATGCAAAAGGACAAATACTGTATAAGACCACTATTATAAGTTCTTGAGAAATAGTTTAAACTGAGAAGAACACATTCTTTTGTGGTTACGAGAGGGGGGAGGGAGGGTGGGAGAGGGTTATTTACTGATTAGTTAGTAGATAAGAACCACTCTAGGTGAAGGGAAGGACAATACTCAATACAGGGAAGGTCAGCTCAACTGGATTGGACCAAAAGCAAAGAAGTTTCCAGGATAAACTGAATGCTTCGAAGGTCAGCGGAGCAAGGGCGGGGGTTTGGGGACTATGGCTTAAGGGGACTTCTAAGTCAATTGGCACAATAAACGCTATTAAGAAAACATTCTGCATCCCACTTTGAAGTGTGGCGTCTGGGGTCTTAAATGCTAACAAGTGGCCATCTAAGATGCATCAATTGGTCTCAACCCATCTGGATCAAAGGAGAATGAAGAACACCAAGGTCACACAAGAACTATGAGCCCAAGACAGAAAGGGCCACATGAACTAGAGACTTACATCATCCTGAGAACAGAAGAACTAGATGGTGCCCGGCCACAACTGATGACTGCCCTGACAGGGAACAAAACAGAGAACTCCTGAGGGAGCAGGAGAACAGTTGGATGCAGCCCCCAAATTCTCATAAAAAGACCAGACTTAATGGTCTGATTGAGACTAGAAGAATCCCAGTGGTCATGGTCCCCAAACCTTCTATTGGCCCAGGACAGGAACCATTCCTGAAGACTACTCATCAGACATGGAAGGGACTGGACAATGGCCTGGAGAGAGATGCTGATGAAGAGTGAGCTACTTGTATCAGGTGGACACTTGAGACTGTGCTGGCATCTCCTGTCTGGAGGGGAGATGGGAGGGTAGAGACGGTTAGAAACTGGCAAAACGGTCATGAAGGGAGAGACTGGAAGAAGGGAGCAGGCTGGCTCATTAGGGGGAGAGTAAATGGGAGTATGTAGTAAGGTGTATATAAGCTTATATGTGACAGAGTGACTTGATTTGTAAACTTTCACTTAAAGCACAATAAAAATTATTTAAAAAAAAATGTTCAGTAAGGGTAGCTGGGTACAACCCATTTCTTCTGGCCTCATGGCAACCATGGCAGTTATTCATGGAGGCAATTAGCCGCACATTCTATTTCTTCCTCCTATTCCTGACTCTTCTTTCTTTGTTGCTGCAGGTGAGTAGAGACCAAATGTTGTGTATTGGATGGGTGCTTGCAAGCTTTTAACACCCCAGGCACCAAGCAATGAATTAGGTAGAACAGAAGCATTAAACATGTTATTAGGCCAATTAACTGGGATGTTCCATAAAACCATGACCCTATACCTCTAAACCAAGGAACCAAACCCCATGAGGTGTTTGGTTATGCATAAGCAGCCTCAGCAGCTACTCTTTTTTTTTGTAAGTGTATCTATCATACAACTTTTGTCAATTCAACTTTTTACAGGTGTACACTTATTGACAGCACTTAGAATAATGGGCTGTGCAACCCTACCCTTAATGCAATTTTTCCATCACCGTTAACTGGAACTCAGTACTGCATACGCAATATCCCTTCCTTGCCCCCATCCTCCTGCCCCTAGTGTTATGGATTGAATTGTGTCCCCCCAAAATACGTGTCATAAATCCTAGCCTCTATGCCTGTGGTTATAATCCCATTTGGGAATGGGTTGTCTTTGTTATGTTAGTGAGACAGGATTAGTGTTGGTGTATTTTCAGTCAATCTCTTTTGAGATATAAAAGCAATAAAACAAGCTAGCTAGCAAGCAGAGATGGAATAAGATAGATGCCAGGCCATATGGCAATCTCCAAGGCAGCAAAAGCTGAAGGAAGAGACAAGGACCTTTCTCCAGAGCTGACAGAGAAAGAAAGCCTTCCCCTTGAGCTGGCACTTGAATTCAGACTTTTAGCCCCCTAAACTGTGAGAAAATAAGTTTCTGTTTGTTAAGGCATCTACTTGTGGTACTTCTGTTATAGCAGCACTAGATAACTAAGACAGAATTTGGTACTGAAAGAGTGGAGTGCTACTCTAACAGATGCCTAAAATGTGGAAGCGGTTTTGGAATTGGGTAAAGCATAGAGGCTGGAAGAGTTGTAAGGTGCCTAATAGTAAAAACCTATAGGGTCACTATGAGTTGGAATCAACTCCATGACAATGGGTTTGGTTTTTTTAGTAGTAAAAGCCTAGATTGCCTTGAAGAGACTGTTGGTAGAATCATGGCTGTCAAAGGTAATTGTGGTGAGGGCTCAGAAGGAAGTGAGGAGAGCTATAGGGAAAGTCTCTTTTCATCCTGGAGAATACATACGGCACCAGCAACAGAATGGTGCTAGCAGTGCGCATGTTAAATGGGTTTCTGGTGAGACTTTAAAGGAAAATGATGAACATGTGATTGGACGATGGAGGAAGGGTGATGCTTTTTATGCAGTGGCAAAGAACCTGTCTGAATTATATTCAAATGTTTGGTGGAAAGTAGAACTCGCAAGTGATGAACTTGGAAATCTGGCTGATGAGATTTCTAACCAAGATCTTAAAGGCCTGCGTTGTTTCTCCTTGCTGCTTATAGTAACATGCAAGACGAAAGAGATGGACTTAAAAGGGAACTGTGCAAAATGAAGACAGAAAGATTTGGAAAATTCTGTTGTACGAACTAAGGACACATGTTCCAGAATGTTCACCAAGGCACTGGCTACACAAACTTTGGTAAAGATATTAAGCCTATGACTGGTGGCTCTAACAAGCTACCATAGCAGAAAACCTATTAGCTTAGACTAAAGGGGACTAGAGAAAGAACTAAAGGGAAGAACGCTGTCTGCCTCTTGGAGTTTTACAGGCAAGAAACAGGCCAAAGAAGCTACATCTTTTGTCCTCCAAGGAAAGGAAAGGACCATCCCTGGAGCAGCTCAGAGATCAGTAGAACTGTTGGAAGGAGCATGGAAAGCAGGGCCTTTTTGGTTTCAAAGAGTGGGGCCACAGCCTCCTAGGTTTCAGAGTCAAATCTTTGCCAACTCGGTTCCTAAGTGTTGAGCTGCTGTTAAAGTGTGCCAGGGGGATGGGGCCTCTGCCCAAAGCTGAGGGGGAGGGGCCACCATGCCCAAGGGGTGGAAGAATGGGGCATGCTGGAGATGAGGGGGTGGAGCAGTCATTCCGATGGACTAGGAGAATGCGGCCGCCTAAAGCCAAGGGAGCAGTTACCATCCCAGAGGGCCTGGAAAGTGGAGCTGAAGCCCAGGGCTGAGGGGTCTCCACCCAGCATCCATAGTGCATGGCCAACACCCAGAGTCTGGAGGGTGGGGCCGTTGCCCAGATGGTCCCAAAGAACAGAAGATTATTTTCAAGCCTGGAGAGCTAATCTAAATTGTTCTGCTGGGCTTTGGACTTGCTTGATGCCTGTTATCCCTTCTTTTCCTTCGATTTCTCCCATTTGTAATGGAAAAGTCTACCTTGTGTCTATTCCACCATTGGACTTTGGAAAAACAGATAACTTGTATTCTAGATTTCACAGGTTCATAGATGAAGAAGAATTTTGTCCCATGATGGAATACACCTAAAGTCTCACCCTTATTTGATTTGGATGATTCAGAAGATGAGATTTTGGACTTGGAGTTGATTTAAGACTTTTGGGATGATGTGATGGGGTGAATGTGTTTTGCACATGGCAAGGACATGAATTTTGGGAGGCCAAAGGGTGGAATGTTATGGATTAAATTATGTCCCCCCAAAATATGTGTTGTAAATCCTGACCTCTGTGACTGTGTTTATAATCTCATCTGTGAATGGGTTCTCTTTGTTATATTAATGAGGAAGGTTAACGTAGGGTATATCTTGAGTAAATTTGTTTTGAAATATAAAAGAGATTTAAAAAGCTAGCTAGAAAGCAGGATGGAGTAAGATAGATGCTAAGCCACATAGAGATCTCCAAAGAGCCAGGAAGAGACAAGGACCTTTCTCCACAGCTGACAGAGAAAAAGCCGGTGCTCTGAATTCAGACTTCTAGACTCCTGAACTGTGAGAAAATAAATTCCTGTTTGTTAAAGCTGTCCATTTGTGGTATTTCTGTTATAAGACACCTGGTACCACTAATAAACTTTGGTCTCTATACATTTGTCTTTTCTTGTCTTGTGGAGATCATACAATATTTGTCCTTTTGTGATAGACTTATTTCACTCAGCATAATGTCTTCAAGCTCCATCCATATTGCAGCATATATCAAGACTTCCTTTCTCCTACTGGCTGAGTAGTATTCCATTGTGTTATGTACCACATTTTGTTTATCCATTCATCTGCTGATGGGCATTTAGATTGTTTCCACGTTTTGGCTATTGCAAATAGTGCTACAGTGAACATTGGTGTATAGTCTCTGTTTGAGTCTCTGCTTTTAAAGGAGAGGAGTGGAATTGCTGGGTCATACTGTAGTTCCATTTTTAGTTTTTTGAGGAACTGTCACACTGTTTTCCACAATGGCTGTACCAATTCGCATTTCCATGAGCAATGGATAACGGTTTCAATTTCCCCACGTTTGCCAAAATTTGTTATTTTCTTTTTTTCAAATCTTAGCCATCCTACCCATTGCCACTGAGTTGATTTTGACTCATAGCGACCCTATAGGACAGAATAGAACTGCCCCATAGGGTTTCTGAGGAACAGCTGGTAGGTTTAAACTGCCAACCTTTTGGTTAGCACCCAAATGCTTAACCACCACGCCACCAGGGTCCCTAGCCATCCTAGTGGAGGTGAAATATTATCTCATTGTGATTTTGATTTGCATCTCTCTGATGGCTGATGACGCTAAACATCTTCCTGTGTTTGGTGGTCACCCCTATGGCTTTTCATATGCAGTACCTCCTCTCTGAAATGTCTTCTACCCTCTCCGCCTGCAAAACCGCCTTTGTGGTCCCCACTGGGAAGCCCTCCTGAACTCCCCGAAGCTTGTCTGCTGACAACACTGGTCCATCATTGGAAACCTGGTCCCTAGTACTTTCCCAACAACAAAGTAGAAGAGTGTTGAATGAATGAATGAAAAGGCGAACAGATGAGGTTAGATAGTGTCTCCGTCATCTAGTGCTTTAACAAAGAGAAGTTTATTCTGCGATGGTCCAGTAGGCTGGAAGTCTGAATTCAGGGTGCCGGTTCCAGGGGAAGGCTTTCTCTCTCTGTCAGCTCTGGAGGAAGGCCCTTGTCATCAGTCTTCCTTTGGTCTGGGAGCATCTCAGTGCAGGAACCCCAGGTCCCAATCATGCACTCTGCTCCTGGCACTACTTTCTTGGTGGTATGACATCCCCCTGTCTCTCTGCTCACTTCTCTCTTTTATATCTTGTAAACCTCATCCGTATAACTGCCATTAATCCATCTTATTACATATTAGTGAAAGGATTTACAACATATAGGAAAATCATATCAGATGACAAAATGGTAGACAATCATACAATACTGGGAATCATGACCTAGCCAAGTTGACAGGTATTTTGGGGGGACACAATTCAATCCACGACAGATAGTTCCACATATGGGTGATGACTGTTTCTTGTTAGTTGTCACTGAGTCAGTTCTGACTCAGGGTGACCCCGCGTGTGTCAGTAGAACTGTACTCCACAGAATTTTCAAGACTGTGACCTTTCAGAAGTAGATAGCCAAGCCTGTCTTCCAGGGTGCCTCTGGGTCGATTTGAACCACCAACATTCTGGATAGTAGTCAGACACTTAACCATTTGCCAACAAAATCCTGGGCCCTGGAGTGTGCCTCCTCAGCGGGGTTTGTGAATTAATTAACACACACTGCCCAAACCAGCACAATTCTAAGCTCCTGTCTTGGCTTCAGCAGGTCCTCTGGCCTCGTGGCTGTCCTCCTGTGCCTGAAGAAGTCCCAGGTGACCAAGCAGGCCTCACTTAGCTCTGAGTCCCCCATCTACCAATCTGCAACTTCACTTCCTTCTCTTCTGGCCCATCACTCTCATGTTCAAAGTCTGTCTATCCTAGGCCCCTCCTGTGGCTTCAAGGAGCTCAGCCCTGCCCCACTGTTATTCTTTTTCTCTCCCTTGCTTATAACATTATCTTTGCCTAAGTCTCCTTCTGGCTTCCTAGATCATCTGTCCATCTACCATTCCCTCAAGCCATTCCTTATATTTACCCTTCTCTCCACAGTTAATTCACTTGAGAGTTAGTCTACACTTGCTATGTCCAATTCCTGACCACTCGCTCTTCCCCATGTGCAAGCACCCCACCCTGTGAGGTGACTCCAGTCAAGGTCACCAGGAACCTATGGTTTACAAATCCAGTGGACTCATTTGCTTTCTGTCCTGCTAGCCTTTGAGTCCACTGATGATATAGGCTTTTAGTTCTTAGCTATAGGCTATAGTAATCCACTGTATCAGTTAAGAATTTACGCAGCTGGAAGCAGCGAAAAACTCAGTCAATTGTGGCTTAACTAGTCTGGAATTTGTCTCATGCAATATGAAATCCACACAGCATCAAAGATGCTCTCAGTATAATGCGCCTTGTATTAAATGGTAAACAGAAATCAGGAAAGCTAGACAGGATAACCAAATTTTGTCAGACAACCCTACTGTCTTGAAGAGTTGTGTGGGCCTAGGACATATTTAGCAGAATTCAGAATGCCTGTCAAATGCAGCAGTCTTCAGAGATGGGCAGAAAAGATGTTTACCTACCGTATGAGCCCATCAGGTTTAAAGGTGTTTAAAGGAAGAAGCAAAGGATATGTGACATGAAAATGGTGTTGGGGGCAGCGTCCGACCTCCTCTAACTTCGCAAGGCAGAAGGAGAATCAAGATCAACAGCCTGAGGCTGATTCCTATGAGGCAGAGGTCAGACATGCTTCCTCTCTCTGCCATCTTCACCAGTTCTGACACCAGCTGACTCTCCCATGACACTCTCTACTTCATGCTGGGTTTGATAACTCATTGCAATGGACACACAGAACTCACAGACAATACTCACGATTATGGGATTTATTAGATAAGTAACAGATTCCAATTCAGGTTAAGGAACGTTCAAGATACAGTTCTTCCATCAGGACAGCCTCTTCTCAGCTATGGCCACAGGCACTCCTTTCTCTGGCCCCACAGAGCTGATAAGTGCCCAGAGGCACCCTATTCCACCAGCAAGCCACCTCCTGAAGGCACTCAGCTTTCTCCCTCCGTGGGCCGGGAAGCCCATCACGCCGTCCCCGGCTAGTCCTCTGCCAGTCTCCTCGTCCTGCCACCTCTGCTGCTGCAGTTTCTGTGCTGCTGTTCTTCCTGACTTGCCATCTCCAGTGTTACAGCTCTGTCTCTGGGTCCAGGAGGTTCTTGGTGCAGGGATCCCAGGTGCAAAGGACACACTTCCTTCCTGGCTCTTCTTCCGTGGTGGTGGTGAAATCCTCCTCTCCCACCGCTGGGATGGCTCATTTGAAGCCTAGTGGGATGGCAAAACTGACCAATCCTCTTCGTAGGCCACAATTACCTTATTTGCACAGTCTCACTCATGGTGCAGTGGTTAAGTGTTTGGCTACTAACCAAAACAGTTCTCCTCTCTCATATAGGGTCTCTATGAGTTGGAATCAACTCGATGGCAATGGGTTTAGTTTTGATTTTTACTCAATCACTTGGGTGGGAGTTACAAGACCATGATAAGAAAGGCCACAAAAAAGCGATTCATCGCACCATGGTGACTTAGAAGCCAGACATGCAAACCCATCAAGTGAGGGCCTGGAGTCAAATGAAGGTCCCTTATAGGTCCTGAGTGGCAGGCGTGCAGTAAGCATCACCCTTTGGGGAGGCCTAATGGACCCTCCCCGCAGCCAGGGCAAAGTGCAGCCGTTACCACACTCAGTTATGTTTAAGATAACGTGGCTTTTTAGAGTAACGGTTGTGCAATTCAATTTTAAAAAGGAATATATAGTTTGTATATATTAAAGTATAATTTTTCCCTCTGGTTTATGTGCACATTTTTTTTCTTTTTAACAGTTTTATTGAGATATAGAGCTTGCGTACCACGAAATTGACGTTTTAAGTGTACAATTCAGTGACTTTTAGTAAATTTAGAATTGTGTAGCCATCCCCACAATCCAATTTTAGAACCTTTCCCTCACCCTAAAAAGAAGCCTGTGCCCATTTTTAGTAACCGCCTTGTCCCCCTATCAAAAATCTAAATGTGCAATGAAGCACCAGAAATCAGTGTGACAGAATATATTCATCGTGAGTAGATACAATTCAAATCTGGCAGCATCGACCTAGAAGTATAGGGAAGATGCTCCGGTAGAGGGGATAGTGAAAGCAGGTTATTATGTGTGTGGGATCCGGGCAGGATAGTCTCCTGAAGGTCACTGTAACTCTCCCAAAGAGCCCAATGCCTAAGGCAAAATGGTCTCTACTAAGCTGCTTACTGGAAACCCTGGTGGCATAGTGGTTAAGTGCTATGGCTGCTAACCAAGAAGTCGGCAGTTTGAATCCACCAGGAGCTCCTTGGAAACTCTATGGGACAGTTCTACTCTGTCCTATAAGGTTGCTATGAGTCGGAATCGACTCGATGGCAGTGGGTTAAACTGCTTACTAGGCTATTGCTTGACTTGAAGGTGACTTTAGGAAAACCAGTTTCATAAAGGCTCAAGGTTCAAAAGGACACCTAAGGGCAAATGGCCTGGGTGGATCACCCCAAATCCATGGACCCAGAAATCTGGATTCCAGGAGAATTAAAAGGATTTTTTCACACCCTATGAATGGACCACTAAACAGTAACAAGCGCCTGTAACTCCATTTTAAAATGTGTAGTTGAAAATTGATTTGGACTTATGATTTCAAATTGAAATATTACAAAGTTTATGTATTGCACTTTAACCATTAAAGAGACATTTAGGCCCAACATATTTAAAAGTTTAAGTTATTAGATTTATCAGAATTATTTAATACTCAGGGAGACTTTATTAATTTGAAGAGTTGGTTGCTTTAAAAGGAAATAAAATACATTAAACTTATATATGAAAAAAACTCCAGAAAGAAAAATCAAAATTTTTAGCAATTATTTTAAAATTTCAATTTAATTGAAGATGTACAACAAAAGAAGCTTAAAATGCTGACCCAGTTATGGATTATGTCTTTGTACATTCAATATTTACAATGAACTCATTTTGACACAGCATTTCAACAAGATACAGACACTAAAGTATCATTTTGATATAAAAAATTTATAAAAGCAGTTTAAGATGTTTGAAGGTGTTACAGAGTAACATGACTTGTAAGGCAAACTTAAAGCCCAGGAAAGAACTAGGTTTTACTTGTGTCGCTTTTAACAATTAAATACCAATTGTTAGAACAAAATAACCCTTGAATTGTTTTTCGACATGAAAACGCCATCTCCAAGGGCAGCTCCACAGCCACCGCTGCAGCAGGTGCGGGACCACGTGCCCTCCATACCTCCGTGCTCTGTCTTTAGCTTGTCACTTCCTGGCTGCAGGATGGCTGCTGCTCCTACTCAGGTGTCACGTTCAAGTTTTTGCAGACAGGAAGAACTGGGAACGGGAAAGAAGACAGGCAAAGGCAAGCAGTGATGCCACCACCCACGGCTTGTCCTATTTTAAAAGCTTTTCAGGAGCCCTGCCCAGCAACTTCCACTCTTGGCTGCAAGAAATCCAGGATGATGAATATTTTAATCTGACTACACTGCCCCAAAGGAACCCCGGGCACTTTTGGAGAGGAGGGAGGGGAGAGGGATATGCTGTGTAGACAGTGGGTGGTGTCTGGTGTACCAAGGCTGACTTGAGCAGGAATGGAGCTGACTGGGAGCTACTGGGAATTCTCGAACCCCTAGAAAAGCAGCCAGAAGCCCAGCCCAGAGGGCATCACAGGCCCAGCTGCTGCTGGCTCCTGAGGTGTGAGTGGGGGAGGATACAGCTGCTGCATCCAGCCCCAGCTTCTGCCCACCCCCTCCCCGCCCCCGTGCCTTCACTGTAAGGGAAGCTGGGAAAGGGGGTTGGCCTCCACTCAGACACCAAGGGAGGGGCAACAGTACCCAAAACATGAAGATGAGGCTTAAATTAGTTAACACAGAATTTTAGGAAGCGTTAGTTGCTATTTTTAAAGGTCATTATTTAATTCTCATAGACATTCATCTTTTGAAGTAGATACTAGTGTGATCCCTGTTTTCCACCAGAAGAAACAGGCTTAGAGAGGTTACAGAGCTTGTTTGAAGTCACACAGCTACCAAAAGATAAGCCAGTAATTCCGCCAATTCCTTCCCGACTCCGACCCTGTGCTCACCTCCATCCATGTCCTGGTTTGCACAAGTTGTGTCCATTTTCACAGGTTCGGCTGCATTGGAGCTTGCATTTGGCTTTGGCGTGGGTTTGGGTTTGCAATCAAAGGTAAGGCCAACTTTTCCCATGAGGCCAGTTTCCCAGGCTCCTGGGGTGGTTTTGGTAAAACCTTGTGGTGACCGTCTGGTGTCTTCCTCTGATCCTAGTAGCAGAATTGCAGCAGGTGAGGACAGAAGCAAAAGAGGAGACAGGGGCAGAGAAAGGTTCAATTCTCTGCCCAGAACCAGCTACAGGGTTTGTGGGGCCCAGGGCAAAACGAAAATGTGAGGCCCCTGGCTCAGAGGCTATTAAGAATTTCAAGATGGTGACAATAGAGCATTAAACCAAGTGTGGGGCCCTTCTAAGCTTGAGGCCCCATGCACTGCCTGTGAAACCAGTCCTGCCTCTGCCCTGGTGACAAACCCTCTTGTTTGTGGCAGGCCTCTCCACCAGAAGCTGTCCCTGTACCAGGGATTTGGCAGCACGTGTTGGAGCTAGGACCCCTCTAATCAAAGCTCTGATGCTTGTAATGGGTGGCTTTGTTGCACAAAGACAGCAAATCTGCCTCTTCCCAGAAGGGCTGCTGAGCCCCCTCTTCCCTCCAGCCTTTCCAGCGCCCACTCCCATTCTGGTCCACTCCTCCTTCAGTATACCAAGGTCTTTACCTCTTTTCTATTGGGGACGGAGCCCTGGCCCCCTTTTTGTTAGCTGCATTGACAGGATGGGTCACCAAGGCTTTCCCTGAACCTCTCCCACATGGACTCACCTAGTAAGACAACCAAAAAACCAAACCCAACCTGTTGCCATCGAGTTGATTCCAGCTCATGGCGAACCTCCGTGTAATAGAGTAGAATTGCTCCATAGGGTTTTCTCAGCTGGAAGCAGATCACCAGGCCTTTCTTATGCAGTATCACTAGGTGAGTCCAAATTATGTCAGCAGTCAGGTGTAAACCATTTGTGCCACCTAGGGACCTGTCATGAATTGAATGGTGTCCCCCCCAAAATATGTGTATCCATATGGCTAAGCCATGATTTTAGTATTGTGTGATTGTCCACCATTTCGTCATCTGCTGTGATTTTCTCGTGTGTTGTAAATCCTACCCCTATGTTGTATGAGGACACGGGATTAGTGGCAGTTATGTTAAAGAGGTGGGACTCAATCTACAAGACTAGATTGTGTTTTAAGCCAATCTCTTTGAGATATAAAGGAGGAAATCAAGCAGGGAGTTGGGGACCTCACACCACTAAGAAGACAGTGCTGGGAGCAGAGTGCTTCCATTGGACCTGGGGTTCCTGTGTGGAGAAGCTCCTGGACCAGGGGAAGACTGATGATAAGGACCTTCCTCCAGAGCCAACAGAGACCAAAAGCTTTCCCCTGGAGCTGGCACCCTGAGTTTGGACTTCTGGCCTACTAGACTGTGAGAGCATAAACTTCTGTTTGATAGACCAGCCACTTGTGGTATTTCTGTAATAGCAGCACTAGATAACCAAGACAGTACATAAGGACAAATACTCTTATTTTAGAGAAGTTTTTTTCATTTTTAACACCAGCATCTGTGGTGCATCACATTCTGGTTTCATGTTTATATAATAATAAAACTTTTTTTGTCTTCTATTTTTTCCTGGTAGCTCAGTGGTTAAGGGCTTGGCTGCCGACCAAAAGGTCAGCAGTTTGAATCCACCAGCTGCTCCTTGGAAACTGTATGGGGCAGTTCTACTCTGTCCTGTAGGTATCAGTCAGAGGTGACTCCACAGCATTGGGATTTTTTTGTGTGTGTGTGTGGAGAGGTATTCTGGGTTGAGAGTAGATTTCTCTAGAGAAGCAAGACCATTGAAGTGTGTATACATATATGTATACGTATACACACAGAGAGAGAGAGATTTATCTCAACTGCTTATGCAGTTGTAAAGGCCAGCAAGTCCCAAGTTCATGGGTCAGGTGTCAGGCTTGAGGTTTCTGACTCGTAGTTGCAGGGGCTGACGAACCCAAGATTCATAAGTCAGATGGCAAGCTGCTGGCTCACAGGCTGTGCAGTCCAACAAATCCCAAGACTGGCAGACAGTACAGCAGGGCACTGGCTCATATCCCAAGAACAAGTGATCAGATGATGATGAGCTGGATGCAGTATCCAGAATGAGCAAAACCGGTGAGCTTAGTCAGAACATCCATATATACAGTATGCAGGCCACACCCCCCAAGGAAACTCCCCTGACAACTGATTGGCTGATCATATCAGATCATATCATGGAGGTGATTACATTATATCGCAAAGTGGAGGATACCTATATTATTACATAACTGCCGACTTACATCATCACATAACTGCCAAACAAAGCACTGAGAATCATGGCTCAGCCATGTTGACACACAACCTTAACCATTACATTAACTTTTCCCCAATGTCCATGCCAGTCCTCATGCCTGCCCTGAGGTCCAGAGTGCTCTTCCAGGCACTGTCCCTTCTCAAGCCTTGTCCCCTGTCTACAAGGGAGGTGGTATAATACCCATAGACCCAATTCCTATGGGTGCCCTATTAGGTGCCAGATGGTTCCTCATCTAAGGCACTCTGGTTTCTTGTCCTCTTTCTTAGTGTTCACAGTGTCCAAACATGTCCTCCAGGAGGAAGGGAGGTATTAAGGTTGGGATGGTGGGGAGAGAAGCAGGGAGGTTGAAGGATATTTTGACAGTCTTAAAAAAAAAAATCACAAGATTAAATTTATGTACAAACTCTAAGCTTTATTTGCAATTCATGAGTTGGGGAGTGTATGCTCTGGAAGTCAGGCAAGAGCTGTGAAGGACGAGAGAAAGACCCCAAACTTATATGAATAAAGTGGAGTAAGAACAACTAAGTAATGCTAGGCGAAAAGCGATTGGTTAGTTCTAAGTCACTTTCCTTATACAGCATACTGAGGCAGCAAGCACAGATTGGTTGACTTAGATTTTGGCTTCTGGAAAAGTCAAGCATATACAGGAAATAGAAACTAGCTAGGTTTGTTTCACTGATGTGGGGCTTAATGTAAGTGACTCCATCTTGGGCCTAATATAGTCAGGTTAACAATCCTTCCCCTTTGATCTTACTCTCAGTTTTTTGAGAGGCACGGTCAAAATTTAAGGTAACTCTTTCCAGAAGCAATTATTTTCTGCCTTGAATTTTTTTGTTGATACCATGTGTTTTCATTAGTGGAAGCATGATGAATCACTGAGTGTTGTTGAATTTTTGGAAGGTACTATGGATTTTTTTCTTGCCCCCTCCCACAAGTCTACTCTTTTAGTCCAGAGGGACAACCATGGTCCCACTAATTCTACCCCCAGAGCCCACCTCCATGTCCTCCGGCACATATGTGTCCCCAAAAAGTTTTCCAAGATTTCTATTTTTCCTACCAAAATTGCACTCACCTAAAATAACACCCTGTGGAAAGTAATTTGTGGCACATGCCCATGTTTTCAGTTTCAAATAGTCATAAAGGCTCTTGCCTTGCAGCAGCATGCACTATCAGTGGGAAAGCAGCTTCCCAATGAACCTAAGAGGCAAAAATATTGGTGGGCAACTGTATATCCTATTGGCCATGAAAAGGGTAAGGCACTATTCTCGGTTACCACATTGTCACTGGGGAAGGTGTCTGCATATTGTTCACAGATCACATTGTTAGGTTCATATTCTTGAAAGTCAACCAATGCTTAATTTTTCCTTTGTTGTTCCAGTCTTAATGAGATCATTTGATGATTCATTAGCAGCTGGGAACAACTGTTAAGATCTTTGAGAGAATATAATGAATAAGGGGGACCACAATTATAAAGAAAATAATGTCCAATGTTTGGAGAGCAATTTGGAGCAAAGGTCACCATAAGCCAAACTAACTGAGGTCAAATAGGTTGAAAAATGGCCTCGAGTTAAGTTTTATTTGTTTAAGCCAAGTGGCTTCTTTTTCTGTTTCATGTAATTGAATCTTGGCTTCCCCAGAAGCGTGGATCCAAGTACAACAGCCACCCCACAGGCTATTCCCTGCTCAAAAAGGGGATTGCAGAAGACTATCCTATTATCTAGGACAACTTTGACTAAGGATTCTAAAGAGTTTTTGGGGGGCTGATATTGCCTAGCAGCAGATTCTGCAATATTTTCTAAGATAATTGACAAATTTCTAATCATGCATTTGTTAGTGCTGATTCCTAGCCATGGAAGGAGGGGTCTACCTAAAAAACAAAACCTGAATCATGAACACTTCCTGGTAATTCTGATTTACCATATTTTTTACACAAATAACAGGTGTCTTCTGTGTTTGTTTGGCAGCTGTGCCCTCCCATGAGGTATTTTCATAAGTGTGCTATGCTCATTTTTTTTTTTTTCACAGCGACATGTGGAAGAGGATTGGCATGGCGGTGTTTGTAAGAATGCCTCATGGGAGGAGGATAGGGCAGGAGAACAGGTGCAGAAGGCACACATTATTTGTGTAAAAATATGGTAGTTCTAATGTGAAGGTTAACAGTGGCAGTCCAGTGGGCCATTTCTGATTGATTGTGGCTGGACAAAACAGTCTCCAATACTGCAAGAGTGTACTGTCCCATCAAAAGCCACTCATTAAGGCATGTTACTGCCTATTGTGTATACACATTGTCAGAGTTTTGAGCAAAATAACAAGTTACCCCACAGATAAATATGTACCCAGAAGGAGCACATAATGCCCCTCCTAGGATCTGATTATTAACAGATTCATTTTCTGGAATACAGGTAGTCCCAGACTTGGAACATATTCAAGTTATGAGAAACTGCACTTATGACCATCTGTTTTTTTTTTTTTTTTTTGTACATCTTGTGTTAGTAGCATGCAGTATATCCAATGTTGCAGCATGTAATTTGCTGATGTTATCATTCTCAGATGTATGCTCACAGATGTTCAATGTTATGATTATAAAGATACTGATAATAAAAGACAATAATTATGGAAACTAAAAAAAAATGAGCTATTCAAATTATGTCAGAACCAACTTACAATGGAGTCATTGGAAAGGAACCGTGTCTTAAGTTGGGAACTACCTGCACTTTGATTTGTGCTTTCAATCCATGATTCCACAAGGCTATTATAGCATATGGAACAGAATCCAAATAAGATTGTCTTTATTCTGAGTATTTGGCATAGTTGTGGGACTAGGTGTGGGCTTTTTCCAGTATATGTTTGATTGGAGCAGGTTTTGTCCCAGTAAGTACAAAACTGGGAAAGATCATGAACGGTGGTATTTATAAAAATGTCTTTTGAGGCACTCAATTTTTGATGCTGATTGTACTGTTCAGATAACAGGAGTTGAAAGATTTAGGCAAGGCACCGGCCGATTAGGGTGTAAGAGTCAAACCCCAATGACCACTGAAGTAGTTGTCCTGTTGTTATCCATAGTGGCATTAGGAACTCTGGAAAAATTAATTATGGGACAGGCCAATGGGTCTTGGGAGTCATGAATAGAACAGGGCTTAAAGTGACAAATCCAGCAGGTGATGAGGGTCATTGCACCCCCCCCCCCACACACACACACTTCACAATGGCCTGGGTGATATGAACAAGAGAGTTATCTTTCCGGGCCAGAGCAAAGGACAAAAGTGAGAGTAAAACAAGAGTTTTCATATTAAATAACATGAGAGTAAAAGGAGACAGAATAAACGTTCTCTAAGAAGAGTCTTCTTCAAGAAGAGTAAGAGTGTAAATGAGGGAAAGAAAGCCCATAGGTTCTTGTTGCATGATCTTGGGAGGAATCTGTCTATCTTGTGATGTCAGCAACATCTCTCCCTGGTTAGTTTGATTTTTAAGTGTCCTGTGGACAGATGGAGCCCTGGTGGCACAGTGGTTAAGAGCTCAGCTACTAATCAAAAGGTCAGCAGTTCAAATCCAACAGCTGCTCCTTTGAAACCCTATAGGACAGTTATACTCTGTCCTACAGGTTCACTATGAGTCAGAATCAACTTGTCAGCAATGAGTTTGGTTTTGGTGGACAGAAAGGACCAAGTCAGGTGGGGCCAATTTTAGCTCAAATATGTGTACCCACAATTTGAAGCCTTGTAATTTGGCCCTCAATGAGATGGATTGACACAGTGGCTGCAACAATGGGCTCAAGCATAACAATGATTGTGAAGATGGCACAGGACTGGGCAGTGTTTCATTCTGTGGTACCTAGGGTTGCTATAAGTTGGAACCGACTCACAGCACCTAACACAACAACAACAATTTGGCAGCAATATCAGTGGTTAAAAGCACTCAGTAAGTGGCTTGGTTTCAAGATGATGGCCTAGCCGGACACACCACTCTGTCCCCCTACAGCAAAGATGAGAGAAATAAAGTAAAACAGATATAGATGACAACACTGGAAAGCTGAGCATCAAATGAAAGGATATAGAATTAGACCAAACACCAACTGGAAAAAGAAGCTGAATAACAGCAGCGAACTGGGAGCGATAAGGAGTAGAGGTGTACTGCCAGACAGCCTGGCACAGCAGGGACATTTTGAGACAAAGCCAGCAGTGACCCTGGGTGAGAAGCACAGGGAGACATCATGGAGCTCCCAACAGGAGACAGAGAAACTGTGTTGACATACCTGGAGTGAAGCAAGGTGAGAAGGACATGAACTGGAGTTAAGGAAGGAAAGTACAGGAGGGAGGACCAGAACTTCAGGGATCCTGGTGTACACAGAACAGGGAGGGAGCCAGGACCCAGAGACAGGGTGACTCTCCAGCAGTGGTACCTTACCAGTAGGGCAGGTGGCAAGCACAGAGGAATAGATGTACCCCATCTTTATTTAATTCTCTCTCCCCCCATCTCCCACCCCAACCCTCCCCTGCTGGAGACAGGCCCTGCACACACCACCAGCTGCCCACCTTACCCTTCCTCTCCCCTGCTAGAGAGAGTGCCTGTGCAAACCCTGCCCCCCCCCACCCCATTCCTTCTCTGCCTAGGAGAGCGCCTGTGCTCCCTCTGGCCACCCACCCTGCCCTCTCCCATTGGAGAGAATGCCTGCATGTCCCCTGTATGCCCACCTTACTCCTTACCTGTCACTCACCAACTTGGTGAGTGGCTGTGAGCATTCCTATACCTCTGGATAGCACCTGCCCAGTACGCCCTCTGCCATCTCACACTAACGGTGAACAGCAATGAGGGCTCACCCTACTCGTTGTTGCCCCATGCAACTGGAAGTAGAAAGTGAACACCCTTCTGCTGCCAGGTGAGTGATCATCAAAGCACCCCCTTTCTTCCCACACTGATAAACCAAAACAAAACTTAAAAAATCATAAATAAATAAAACAACACCTTAATGCCTCAGAGACAGTGGATAAAGAACCAGATGAGATGGTTCAATCAAATAACCAAAATAAAGGGGTAGAAAATCTTCCTGAGGGAGAGATGGTAATGGAACTGCCTGATAAGAAACCCAAACAGCTTATATATATGATCCTCAAAGAGATCAAGGAAAACACAGAGAAAACCCTAGAAGAATTCAGGGAAATAATCCAAGAACAAAATGAAAAATTAAATAGACAATTAGAAATTATACAAAAATAGCATTTAGAAATCCAGAATATTAACAACATAATATCATAAATAGGTAACCCAATGAGAGAACATAGAACTAGAATTAAAACAATGGAAGAAAGAATTAGCAAAACAGAGGACAAATCTCTTGATACCAGCTTGTTTGAGGAACAACCAAAAAAAAAATTTTTTTTAAATGAAGAAAGCATAAAAGTTATGTAGGATACTATGAAAAGGAATAATTTATGAGTGATGGGAATCCCAGAACAGTAGGAGGCAAAAAAAAAAAAAAGGCAAAAAGAGTCTGTGAAAGTTTCTTGGAAGAAAATTTCCCTGGTATCATGAAAGATGAGAAGATTTCCATCCAAGAAGCTCAACAAACCCCATACAAGACAGATCCCAAAAGAAAGTCACAAAGACATAATCAAACTTTCCAAGTCCAAACATAAAGAAAGAATTCTGAGAGGAGCTCGAGGAAAATGAAATATCACCTACAAGGGACTCCAATAAGACTAAGCTCCGATTTCTAGGCAGAGGTGATGCAGGCAAGAAAATAGGATGACATATATAAAACTCTGACAGAAAAGACTTGCCAACCAAGAATCACATGCCCAGCAAAATTGTCTCTCAAATGTGAGGGCAAAATTAGGACATCCCCAGATAAACAGAAATTAAGGGAATTTGTAAAAACCAGACCTTACAAGAAACATTAAACAGAGTCCTTCAGATACAGAATCAATGACAGCAGACAACAACCTGAGAAAAGGCCACACCAAGATGTCAACCCAGACAGAGAAATCTCAAAAGTAAAATAAAGCTACAGAACCCAAAACGGGGAGCCAGAGATGTCAATCTGAAATCGACGGCAACTATAAAACAAAAAAGGGGAACAAATGGTGTCATTACAGAACTTCCATATGGAGAGGAAGTCAAAGTGATATCTAAAAACAACAGACTGTTTTAAACATAGGATGATAAAGGTAAACCTCACAGTAATCACAAATTAACACACCTACCCACCGAAATAAAAAAGACCTGATAAACACAAAATCTACAAAAATGAAGGAAATGAAAAGATAATCCACGAAAAAAAGAACTTAGCACAGAAAATTATGCATAACAAAGAAACTGTCAACACCACAAAAAAAGAATAACAAAATGACAGCAGTACATTAGTATTTATCAATAATCATACTGAATGTAAACAGGATAATCACACCAGTCAAGAGATGGAGAGTGGCAAAACGGATCAAAAAAAAAGGCCCATCAACATGTTGCCTATAAGAGACACACCTTAGACACATATAAAGAGGTTAAAAATCAAAAGATAAAAAAAAAATCAAGCAAACAGTAACCAAAAAAGAGCAGAAGTAGCCATCTTAATCTCTGATAAAATCTGCTTTAAATCAGACTCTATCCTAAGTGACAAGGGAGGACATTATATAATTATTAGGGATCAATCCACCAAGGGGACATAACCATAATAAATATCTACGCACCCAATGACAGAGCTCCAAAATACATAAACCCTAAGAGAAACGAAAACAGAAATAAATAGTTCTACAATAATAGTAAGATATTTTAACACACCAATTTTGATGATGGAAAAAACAACTAGAAAGAAACTCAACAAAGACACAGAAGATCTAAATAAACAATCAACTGACTTGACTACATAGACATATACAGAACACCCCACCAAACAGCAGGACGGTACACATTCTTCTCCAGTGCACATGGATCATTCTCTAGAATAGAGCATCCTAGGCCACAAAGCAAGCCTCATTAAAAAAAAAAAAAAATCAAAATAACAAAAAACATCTTCTCAGATAACAATGCTATAAAATTAGAAATCAATAACATGGAAAAAACATGGAAAAAATCAAATACTTGGAAACTAAACAATGCCATGCTTAAAAAGCACTGAGTAATAGAGGACATTAAAAAGGGAATAAATAAATCGCTAGAATCAAATGAGAATGAAAATACAATACACCAAAACCTTTGGGACACAGCAAAAGCAGTGCTCAGAGGCCAATATAACAATAAACACATACATCAATAAAGAAAAAGGGCCAAAATCAACACCTTAACCAGACAGCTCAAATAGAAAAAGAGCGGCAAAAGAAGTCCACAACCACCAGAAGAAAGGAAATAATAAAGGTTAGAACAGAAATAAACAGAAAAACAATTGAAACAACGAACAAAACTAGAAGTTGATTCTTTGAAAGGATCAATAAAATTGACAACCCACTGGCCAATTGAACAGATGGAAAAAAAGAGAAGATGCAAATAACCAAAATAAGAAATGAGGTAGGCAGCATCATAACAGAACCACTGAAATAAAAAGGATCATAACAGAGTAATACGAAAAATTATACTCAAAAAATTTGAAAACCTAAAAGGAATGGACAAATTCCTAGAAACACACTACCTACCTAAAATAACACAAACTGAGGTAGAAAATCTCAACAGACCCATAACAAAAGAAATTCAAGAGGTCTTAAAAAAAAAAAAAAAAAAAAAAAAACTACAAACAACAACAAGCCCAGGTCTAGAGTGTTTCACTGGAGAATTTTACCAAACATTCAGGAAAGAGTTAACACCAATACTGCTTAAACTATTCCAGAAAATAGAAAAGGAAGGAATACTCCCAAATTCACTCTACGAAGCTAGCATAACGCTGATACTAAAGTAAGGCTAATACACCACTAAAAAAGAAAATTATAGACCAATATCCCTCATGAACATTGATGAAGAATTCTCAACAAAATTCTAGCTAATAGAATCCAACAGCATATAAAAAAAATAATACATCATGACCAAGTGGGATTCATACCAGATAGGCAAGGATGATTCCACATTAGAAAATCAATCAACGTTATCCACCGCATGAAAAAACAAAGGAAAGAATCACAGGATCATCTCAATCGATGCAGAAAAGTCATTTGATAAAGTCCAACACACATTCTTGATAAAAACTCACCAAAATAGGAATAGAAAGGAAATTTCTCAACATAATTAAAGGCATAGACACAAAACCAACAGTCAACGTTATTCTCAACGGAGAGAGACTGAAAGCATTCCCCCTGAGAATGGGAACCAGACAAGGATGCCCTTTATCATCACTCTTAGTCAACATTGTACTGGAAGTCCTAGCTGGAGCTGTAAGAAAAGAAAGAGAAATAAAGGTATGATGGTTAACGTTGTGTGTCAGCTTGGCTGGGCCATGATTCTCAGTGGTTTGACATATTATGTATGATGGTGTGATCACTTCCACAATGGGATTTGATATTATGTGATCACCTCAATGGTGGTACCTTCTGATCAACTGAAAGGGAGTTTCCTTGGGTGTGTGGCCTACCTTGAATGTAAGTGGATATTCTGGCAAGACTCACAGGCTTTTACTTGCTCTGGATCCTGTGGCTGGCTCCTGTTTGTCTGCCCTCCAGTTCTTGGGACTTGAGCTAGCAGCTTACCTGCAGTTGTGCCTCCCGATCTTGGGATTTGTTGATCTTCACAGCCTGTGAGCAAAAGACCTGCTCTCTGACCTGCTGATCATGGGTTCACAGGCCCCACCCCCCCGCCCCCGGCTGCATGAATCAGGAGAAGCCTCTATGCTGACCATGGACTTGGACATTCCAGTCTCTACAACTGCATGAGCCATTTCCTTGATATAAATCTCTCTGTACATATTTATATGCTTTACTGGCTTTGCTTCTCTAGAGAGCTCAGCCTAAGACAAAGGCATCCAGATTGGTAAGTCAGAAGTAAAACTATCACTATTTGAAGACAATATGATCCTATACATAGAAAATTCCAGAGAATCCACAAGAAAGCTACTGGAACTAATAGAAGGATCCAGCAAAGTGTCAGGGTACAAGTTCATTGTACAAAAATCTGAAAAGGAAATCAGGAAAACAATAACATTTATAATAATCCCCCCAAAAGATAAATACTTAGGAATAAACCTAAGTAGGGACATAAAAGACTTATACAAAGAAAACTATATTACTGCAAAAAAAAAAAAAAAAAGAAAGATACCTTCATTAATGGAAACACATACCATGCTCATGGATAGAAAGGCTTAAATTTGTGATAATGTCAATAATACCCAAAGCAATTTATAGATACAGTGCAATCCTGATCCAAATTCCAACAACATTAATTCATGAGATGGAAAAACAAATCACCAACTTTACATGGAAAGGAAAAAGCCCCCAGGTAAGTGAAGATTACTGAAAAAGAAGAACAAAGTAGGAGGCTTCATATTACCCGATCTCAGAACCTACTCTACAGCTACAGTAGTGAAAACAGTTGTACAACTATAACAGACACATAGACCAATGGAAGAGAGTTGAGAACCCAGAAATAAATCCATCCACCTATGGACACCTGATCTTTGACAAATAGTCAAATTCAACTAAATGGGTAAGAGACAACCTTGTTGTTGCTAGGTGCCTTCGAGTCAGTTCCAACTCATAGCAACCCTATGCACAACAGAACGAAACACTGCCCGGTCCTGAGCCATCCTCACAATCGTTGTTATGCTTGAGCTCATTGCTGCAGCCACTGTGTCAATCCACCTTGTTGCGGTCTTCCTCTTTTCTGCTGACCCTGTACTCTGCCAAGCATGATGTCCCTCCTGACAACGTGTCCAAAGTATGTAAGACACAGTCTCGCCATCCTTGCTTCCAAGGAGCATTCTGGTTGTACTTCCTCCAAGACAGGTTTGTTTGTTCTTTTGGCTGTCCATGGTATATTCAATATTCTTCGCTAACACCACAATTCAAAGGCGTCAATTCTTCTTTGATCTTCCTTATTCATTGTCCAGCTTTCATGTGCTTATGATGCGATTGAAAATACCATGGCTTGGGTCAGGTGCACCTTAGTCTTCAAGGTGACATCTTTGCTCTTCAACCCTTTAAAGAGGTCCTTTGCAGCAAATTTACCCAATACAATGCGTCTTTTGATTTCTTGACTGCTGCTTCCATGGCTGTTGATTGTGCATCCAAGTGAAATGAAATCCTTGACAACTTCAATCTTTTCTCCGTTTACCATGATGTTGCTCATTGGTCCAGTTGTGAGGAAGAGACAACCTTAGGGGACCTAATTTATGGCATAAATAGAATATCAATCATAACTAAAAATGCACTAACTCCAGATGATAAATGAGATGACTGGGATCTCCTCAAAATTAAATACTTATGCTCATCAAAAGACTTTTTTAAGAGGGTAAAAAGAAAACCTACAGACTGGGAAAAATCTTTGGCTACAACATATCTGTTAAAGGTTTAATCTCTAAAATATACAGAAAATGTCAACAACTCAACAGTAAGAAGACAAGAAACCCAATCACAAAATGGGCAAAAGACTTGAACAGACACTACACCAAAGAGGACATTCAGGCAGGCAACAAATACTTAAAAAGATGCTTGTGATCATTATCCATTGTTGTTGTTAGGTGCCATCAAGTTGATTCCAACTCTAGGGTCCCTGTGTACAACAGAATGACCCAATGTACAATAGAACGAAACACTGCCCAGTCCTGCCCCATCTTCACAATCTTTGCTATGTTCAAGCCTATTGTTGCAGCCACTGTGTCAATCTATCTCATCAAGGGTCTTCCTCTTTTCCGCCGATGCTCTACCTTACTAAGCATGATGTCCTTCTCCAGGGACCAGTCCCTCCTGCCAATATGGCCAAACTACGTGAGGCAAAGCCTCGCCTTCCTTGCTTCCAAGGAGCACTCTGACTACGTTTCTTCCAAGAAAGACTTGCTCGTTCTTCGACAGTCCACGGTATATTCAATATTCTTTGCCAACACCATCATTCAAAGGCATCAATTCTTCTTTGGTCCTCCTTATTCATTGTCCAGCTTTTATGCATATGAAGTGATTGAAAATATCATGGCTTGGGTCAGGCACACCTTAGTACTCAAAGTGACATCTTTGCTTTTTGTAGGTCCAAGTAAAATGAAATCCTTGACAACTTCAATATTTTCTCCTTTTACCATGATGTTGCTTATTGGTCCACTCGTGAGAATTTTTGTTTTCTTTATGTTGAGGTGTAATCCATACTAAAGGCTGTAGTCTTTGATCTTCATCAGTAAGTGCTTTGAGTCCTCTTCACTTTCAGTAAGCAAGGTTGTGTCATCTATATATCACAGAAGCCACGTTCTTCTTCATATAGTTCAGCTTCTTGGATTATTTGCAAGTATGATGAAAAGGATACAACCCTGACACACACACCTCCTGACTTTAAACCAAGCAGCATGGCCTTGTTCTGTTTGAGCGACTGCCTCTTGCTCTATGTATAGGTTCCACATGAGCAGAATCAAATGTTCTGGAATTTCCATTCTTTGCAATGTTATCCATAATTTGTCCTGATTCACACAGTCCAACAACCTTGCATAGTCAATAAAACACAGGTAAACATCTTTCTGGTATTCTCTGCTTTCAGCCAAGATCCATCTGACATCAGGAATGATATCCCTCATTCCCACATCCTTGTCTGAATCCAGCTTGAATTTCTGGCAGTTCCCTTTCGATGTACTGCTGCAACCCTTTTTGAATTATCTTCAGCAAAATTTTACTTGTGTGTGATATTAATGATATTGTTCAATAATTTCTGCATTCTGTTGGATCACCTTTCTTTGAAATGGGCACAAATATGGATCTCTTCCAGTTGGTTGGCCAGGTAGCTTTCTTCCAAATTTCTTGACATAGACAAGTGAGCACCTCCAGCAATGCATCCATTTGTTGAAACATCTCAATTGGTATTCCATCAATTCCTGGAGCCTTGCTTGCCAACAATGCCTTGTTCCTTCAATACCATTGGTTCTTGTTCATATGCTACTTCCTGGTATGGTTCAACATCGGCCAAACCTTTTTGGTACAGTGGCTTTATATTCTTTCCATCTTCTTTTGATGCTTCCTGCATAGTTCAACATTTTGCCCATAGAACCTTCAAAATTACAACATGAGGCTTGAATTTTTTCTTCAGTTCTTTTAGCTTGAGAAATGCCAAATGTATTCTTCCCTTTTGGTTTTCTATCTCCAGGTCTTTGCACATGTCAGTATAATACTTTGTCTTCTAGAGCCTCCCTTTGAATTCCTCTGTTCAGCTCTTTTACTTCATTATTTCTTCCATTCACTTTAGCTGCTCTATATTAAAGAGCAAGTTTCAGAGTCTCTCTGACATCCGTTTTGGTCTTTTATTTCTTTCCTGTCTTTAAATGACCATTTACATTCTCCATGTATGATGTCCTTGATGTCATTCCACAACTCTTCTCGTCTTTGGTCATTAGTGTTCTATGTGTCAAATCTATTCTTTAGATGGTCTCTAAATTCAGGTGTGATATACTCATGGTCATACTTTGGATCTCCTGGACTTGTTTTAATTTTCTTCAGCTTCACCTTGAACTTACATATGAACAATTGATGGTCTGTTCCACAGTCAGCCCCTGGCCTTGTTCTGACTGTTGACATTGAGCTTTTCCATTGTCTCTTTCCACAGATGTAGTAAATTTGGTTCCTGTGTATTCTATCTGACGAGGTACACATGTGTAGTCATCATTCTTGTTGTCAAAAAAAGGTATTTGCAATGAATAAGACATTGGTCTTGCAAAATTCTATCATGTGATCTCTAGTGTCTTTTCTATCACCAAGGCCATATTTTCGAACTACCAATTCTTCTTTGTTTCCAACTTTGCATTCCAACCACCAGTAATTATCAATGCATTGTGATTGCATATGTGATCAATTTTAGACTGCATAATTTGGTAAAAATCTTCAATTTCCTCATCTTTGGCATTAGCGGTTGGTGCATAAATTTGAATAATAGTGGTATTAGCTGGTCTTCCTTGTAGGCATATGGATATTATCCTATCACTGACAGCATTGTATTTCAGAATAGATACTGAAATGTTCTTTTTGACAATGAAAGCAACTCCATTCCTGTTCAACTTGTCATTCCTGGTATAGTAGATGATAGGATTGTCTGATTTAAAATGGTCAATACCAGTCCATATCAGCTCACTAATCCCAGCTCACTCAGCCATTAGAAAGATCCAACTCAAAACCTCAGTGAGATACCATCTCTCCCCTGCAGGAATAGTACCAATGAAAAATCTGGAAAACAATAAATGCTGGTGAGGTTGTGGGAGATTGGAAATCTCATACACTCCTGGTGAAAATGTAAAATGGTACAACCACTATGGAAAATGATATGGCACTTCCTTAGAAAGCTAGAAATAGAAATACCTTATGATCCAACAATCCCACTCCTAGGAATATATCCTAGAGTTATCAGTCATCACATGAGTAGACATAGGCAAACCAACATTCATTACAGCCTTATTCCCAACAGCAAAAACATGGAAACACCTAAGTGCCCACCAACAGATGAATGGATAAACAAATTATGGCACATACACACAATGGAATATTCTGAAATGATAAAGAATGATGATGAATCTGTGAAACATATCACAACATGAATGTATTTGGAGGACATTATGCTCAGTGAAATAAGTCAATCACAAAAGGACAACTATTGTACGAGACATTTATCATAAAAACTCATGAAAAAGGTTACACACAGAAAGAAACAATCTTTGGTAGTTATGAGGGGGAGTAGCGGTGGAGGGGCTCATGAACTAGATAGTAGAAAAGTGTTAACTTTGATGAAGGGAAAGACAAAACACAATACAGATTAAGTAAGCACAAACTTGACCAAGACAAAGGAAGATACTTAGAGGAACACATGAAACAAACAAACAAAAAATAGAGGCAACTACAGCAAATACTATAGAATATACAACCCTACAAAAACAGTAAAAACAAATAATAACTTTCAAGCATATACACAGGCAGACACATAAGCTGAATAGGGGAAGGAAGGGGTATAGGAGTATACCTACGTACACATATAGGTTAGGCTGTGGGTATTTTTACACACGTATCTGTATGTCTAGTATGTATATTCATATATATAATAAAGTACAAAGGGGGCACAGCTTCCTAGACACACCCAGCACATTGAGGGACTGAGTTACTCAGGCTGAGGGCTGGGGAGATGGTCTCAGGGACCATCTAGGTTGATTGGCATACCATAATTCATAAAGTAAATGTTCTGCATCCTATTTTGATGAGTAGCATCTGGGGTCTTAAAAGCTTGTGAGCAGCCATCTAAGACATGTCTGTTGGACCCATTCTGTCCAGAGCAAAGGAAAGTGAAGAAAACAAAACAAAACAAAGATAATGCAACTCATCATCAAGAGAGGCAACAGTCAATAGAAACAGACTTAGAGATGGCCTGCATTTTCAGACAGAGACTTTAAAATAACCATGATAAATATGTAACAGGATGTAGTGCAAACGGTGGATGACAAGCATGAAAAGGTAGGAATTTCCAACCCCAGCAAAGAGATGAAAACAATAAAAAAGAGTCAAATAGAAATGTTGCAAAAGAAAACTATGACATCAGAGATGAAGGATTATTTTACAGATTAAATAGTAGACTGGACCCAGCAGAGGAAAAAATCAGTGAACTTGAAGACAAGTCTTAGAAATTATCCTAACTAAAATACAAAGAGAAAAAAGAATGGGGAAAATAAAACAACAGCACAGAGCATTTGAGATTTGTGAGACAATATCGAACAGTCTAACATATAAGTAATTGGAGTTGCAGAAGGGAAAAAAAGAAAGAAAGAGGCAGAAGAAATATTTAAGTAGATAATGGGAGGCAGAGCAAGATGGTGGTGTAAGCAGTCACATGGTCTTGTCCCTCAACAACAATTCTAGAAGTAAACAAGCAAAAACCGATGAAATTGATAACATCGGTACTCCGGGCATCAGTTGAAGCGTTCGAGGACCAAAGTGCACACCGAGTTAAGAAAAAGGTAGTATACAGATGGCAGGAGAGTGGAGGTTCGCAGAGCATCTTCACCTCATTACCTTCCTGCAGTGCGATAGATCACTTTTGTGTGTGGCCTTTATAGCTATGGTCTTGTAACTTCACCCAAGTGACTAGATGGGGCTGTGCAGATATGGTAATTGTGGCCCACCAAGGGAATTGGTCAGTTTTGCCATCCTGCTGTGCTTGAAATGAGCCAACCCCGTGGTGGAAAAGAGAAGAGCCCACCACCACCAAGGAATAAGAGCCAGTATGTCCTTTGGACCTGGATTTCTGTGCTGAGAAGCTTCTGGAGCCAGAAGGCAGAGAGAGTGAGAACTGTAACACTAAAGGCAGCAAGAGGCTGCAGCAGACACCTGCAGTAGAGATCTGGCAGCAGGAGACAGTGCGATGGGCTTCCTGGCCCACAGAGAGAGAAAACTGAGTGCTTTCGGGCAGAGGTCTAGGGCGAGGGAGAGGCGTGCCTGCAAGTGCAACTGGGAAGAGGCTGTCCTGACGCAAGAAGTGTGACGCTTAAGTGTTCTTGAGCCTGAATTGTAACCTGTTACTTCCCTAATAAACCCCATAATCATAAGTATGGTCTGTGAGTTCTGTGTGGCCATTGCAATGAATTACCAAACCCAGCACAGAAGTAGAGAGTGTTGTGGGAGAGATGGTTGGTGCCAGAATTGTTAAAGACAGTGGAGAGAGGAGGTATGTCTGACCTCTGCCTCATAGGAATCAGCCTTGGGCTGTTGATCTTGAGTCTCATCCCCGCTAGAGAAATTAGAAGAGGTCACACACCACCCCCATGCTATTTTTGCACCTCCCCAGCTGAGTGCAGATATCTTTTTTTTTTTTTTTCAGATTTGCTCAATGCAATGTGTAGTTTGATTTCTTTCTTTCTTTCTTTTTTTTATTGTACTTTAGATGAAGGTTGCAGGACAAACTAGCTTCTCGTTACACAATTAGTACACATATTGTTTTGTGACATTGGTTACTGTCTTAGGCTGTGTTCTGTAGAGAGGAAAAACCAGTAATGTGTATGTATATATATATCTCCTTGGATCAGGATAGAGTCCTTTCCCAATTCATGGAGCTGCAGAAGCTGGTGAACCCAACATGAGCAGGTTGGAGAGCAGGAGTCCCGCTCACAGGTTGTGAGGGTTGAGAAATCCCCAAGGTTGGCAGGCAAGACTGCAAGGTTTCTCCTAAGTCATTTAGCTGGAGTGGCTGGTGAACACAACATAGGCAGGCCAGGGAGCAGGACTTTTGCTCACAGGCCGTGAAGATCCAAGATGGACAGGTAAGCTGCTAGCTCAAGTCCCAAGAACCAGAGGTTAGACAAGAGACAGCTGCTGGATCCAGAACAAGCCAACAACATTTGCAAGGTGAGCAAGATGGAAGTAGGTGGTGGAAGGAGGAGAGATGAAGGCTGAGGGGGCGGTGAGCCCCCATAGGCCCCACCCCCACTGGTACCACTCAGCAGGTTCCATCGTGGGGGTGGGTGATCACAACATTATACAACTGCCAAAACACTGAGAATCATGATCCAGCCAAGTTGACACACAATCTTATCCATCACAGTCCACCCCTTTTCAACTTGGCATCTGTACACATCTCCCCAAACCGTACATAATCTCTGAATAAACACAATTACAAAGTTATATTTGCACCTAACATGATACAACTAACACACATAAACAAAAAATGCACTAGCCCCATTTACACCTTATGTTTTATAAATGAAGAAAACAAAAATATCTGATGCACACATGCAAAGCAGAAATACTCATAACAATTACAGTCCTCATTTCTACAACTGGTCACGTGGCCATAACTGGTATTTGGAACCACCTTCTTCCGCCACCAATTCTGTATTCTCTTTCCCCTCACAAGCACCTCAGCTGGCTGTGATTCTTTGCCTGGTGGGGTAACCCAAACCTTCAGTCCTAAAGGATCTGGGCCATTAGTAGTCATGTCAGAATTGGGTTGGTGCAGTTTTCCATTAACTTTAATCACAGGACATGGTAGTACTAAGAGATGTCCTAAGGGGTCTCCTGCATTCCAGACACACTCTTCCTTACCTCCATTATGTACTATCAACCCGATTTCTTCTTGGTAGTCTGACTCAATCACACCAGCCAGTATGGTAACTCCCTTCTTTGCCTGTTGATCCAGAAGCATAAGGAACCGAAAGTGGCCAAGTGGCATTCTTAGCTTCCAGTTCAATGGAATCAGTAATGTGTCTCCAGGTGGGAGCATTACTCCCTTTGGAATTAAGACCTCTAGACCTGCAGAGCATAAGGTTGCAGGGACAGGAAGCAAAAATCTTGCAAGTGGGTCGCTAGGGGTAATAGTGAGTGGTGCCACTCCCATTTCCACCCCTTGATTCCTGGACTCATGAATCCTTGCTATGAGAGAAACAGCACCATATATTGGATGCTGGTATAGAGCATATACAACCTCCTGGAAAACATTGCCCCAACTCTGCAAGGTATTCCCACCCAGCTGGGGCCGTAATTGTGTCTTTAGAAGATCATTCCATCATTCTACCAAGCCAGCTGGTCCAGGATGATGGGAAACATGGTAAGACCAGTGAATTCCATGAGCATAGGCCCACTGCTGCACTTCGTTTGCAGTGAAGTGAGTCCCTTGATCAGAGGCAGCTCTGTGTGGGATACCATGATGATGGATAAGGCATTCTGTAAGTACACGAATGGTAGTTTTGGCAGAATCATGGTGTGCAGGGAAGGCAAATCCATATCTGGAGTGTCTATTCCAGTAAGGACAAAACACTGCACTTTCCATGATAAAAGTGGTCCAACGTAATCAACTTGCCACCAACTTGCTCTCTGGTCACCTCGAGGGATGGTGCCATATCGGGGACTCAGTGTTGGTCTCTGCTGTTGGCAGATTGGGCAGTCAGCAGTGGCTGTAGTCAGATCAGCCCTGGTGAGTGGAAGTTCATGTTGCTGGGCCCATGCATAATCTCCATTCCTGCCACCACGACCACTTTGTTAATGAGACCATTGGGCAATGACAGGAGTAGCTGCAGAAAGAGGATTAGTGGTGTCCACAGAATGTGTCATCCTACCCACTTGATTGTTAAAATCATCCTCTGCTGAGGTCACCTTGTGGTGAGCATTCATGTGAGACACAAATATCTTCACTTCTTTGGCCCATTTGGAGAGATCTATCCACATGCTTCTTCCCCATAAACCCTTGTCTCCAGTTTTCCAATCATGTTCCTTCCAAGTCCCTGACCATTCAGCCAAACCATTGGCCACAAATATGAATCAGTATACATTCACACATCTGGCCATTTCTCCTTCCAACCAAAATGAACAACCAGGTGCGTTGCTCTAAGTTCTGCCCATTGAGAGTATTTTCCTTCACCACTGTCCTTCAGGGAGGTCCCAGAAAAGGGCTGTAGTGCTGCCACTCTCCACTTTTGAGTGGTGCCTGCATATTGCACAGAACCACCTGTAAACCAGGCATGAATTTTCTCTTCTTCAGTCAATTGGTCATAAGGAACACCTCACGAGGCCATAGGTGCAGACTGGGCGATAGAAGGTAATGTGACGGGAGTGGAAACTATGTGCATTTGGGCCACTTCCTCATGCAACTTACTTGTGCCTTCAGGTCCTACTTGGGCCCGATCTCATATATATCACTTCCATTTAATGATGGAGTGCTGCTGTACACATCCAGCTTTTTGACTCTGTGGGTCAGACAATATCCAGTTCATGATGGGCAGCTGAGGCCACATGGTGACTTTCGTGGCCCATGGTTAAGCGTTCAGTCTCTACTAAGGCTCAATAACAAGCTAAAAGCTATTTTTCAAAAGGAGAGAGGTTATCTGCAGAGGATGGCAGGGCTTTGCTCCAAAATCCTAAGGGCCTATGCTGTGATTCACCAATAAGGACCTGCCAAAGACTCCACATAGCATCTCTAACTGCCACAGACACTTCAAGCACCATTGGATCAGCTGGATCATACGGCCCAAGTGGCAGAACAGCTTGCACAGCAGCCTGAATCTGTTGTAGAGCCTTCTCTTGTTCTGGGCCCAACTCAAAACTAGGAGCATTTTGAGATACTTGATAAATAACCTGGAGGAACACACCAAATGAAGAATATGTTGCCTCCAAAATCCAAAGAGGCCCACTAGGCGCTGTGCCTCCTTTTCAGCTGTGGGAGCAGCCAGATGCAATAACTTATCCTTCACTTTAGAAGGAATGCCTTGACATGTCCCACACCACTGGACCCCTAGAAATTTCACTGAGGTGGAAGCAGCCTAAATTTTTGTGGGATTAATTTCCCACCATCTAGCACGCAAATGTTTAACCAATAAATCCAGAGTCTTTGACACTTCTTCCCCAGTCAGCATAATGTCATCTATGTAATGGACCAGTGTGACATCTTGTGGAAGGGAAAAGTAGTCAAGGTCCCTGGGGGCTAAATAATGACATAGGGCTGGAGATTTGATGTAGCACTGAGGTAGGCAAATAAAGGTGTATTGCTGGCCCTGCCAGCTGAAGGCAAATTGCTCCTGGTTGTCCTTTGAAATAGGTATGGAGGAAAAGGCATTCGCCAGATCGATAGCTGTGTATCAGTTGCCAGGAGATGTGTTAATTTGCTCAAGCAATGAAACTACATCTGGAACAGCAGCTGAATTGGAGTCACCACTTGGTTAAGTTTTTGATAATCTACTATCATTCTCCAAGATCCATCTGTTTTTTGCACGGGCCAAATAGGAGAGTTGAATGGGGATGTGGTGGGAATCACCAGCCCTGCGTCCTTCAAATCCTTGATGGTGGCAGTAATCTCTGCAGTCCCCCAGGAATGTGGTATTGCTTTTGATTTACTATTTTCCTAGGTACGGGCAGTTCTAATGGCTTTCACTTGGCTTTTCCTACCATAATAGCCCTTACTTCATTTGTCAGGGGTCTAATATGGGGATTCTGCCAGTTACTGAGTATATCTATTCCAATTATGCATTCTGGAACTGGGTAAATCACTACAGGATGGGTTTGGGAACACATTGGAACTACTGTGAGACATACATGAGCCAAGACTCCATTAATAACCTGACCTCCATATGCCCTCACTGTGATTGGTGGGCCACAGTGACGTTTTGGGTCCTCTGGAATTAATGTCAGTTCAGAGCCAGTATCCAGTAATCCCCAAAAAGTCTGGTTATTTCCCTTTCCCTAATGAAAAGTCACTCTCATAAATGGCCGTAGATACCTTTGTGGAAGGCTGGGAGAGAGATCAACAGTACAAACTTTTGGCAGTGTATTGGAGTCCTTCCTCAAGAGGACCCGGCCCCCCTTTCATTCAAGGGGTTGTGGGTCTTTAAACTCTCTCAATCTGGGCATTGATTGAGAGAGCTTGACTCTCTGTTCTGGCGGTTCAAGTTAGAGTGCTGTTCACCTGACCTAGAATTCATCCATTTGTACAGATCAATTAAATATTTAGTAGGTTTCCATCTATTTCACTCCGAGCGACACCATGTCTAAGTAGCCAATGCTATAAGTCCATATGAGTCAGGCTATTCTGATTACTGCTTTGACTGCACTGTCCGTTACTGTAACCACGCCCGCCTTGTCTTTGTCAATTGAGCATAGCCACTTGGCCCCTACAACTATGGAGCCTAATCAGCCCCATTGTAGCTAGGTGTCTTAATTCAGTTAAGGCAGCTCCCACTGTCAAAGCTGATTTACATAAAATAACAATCACAGCAGTCTTCAAGGATGCTGGAGCTCCCTTCACCAATTTGTTCCTCACAGTTGTGGTAAATGGTGTGTCCTCTGGGTTTGTGGGTCTAACCTCATAAATCCACTCTAGCATGCCAATTTCCCTAAGCCTTTGGATACCTTCTTGTACAGTACACCAAGGCAGGTCTGGTACTTCAACTTGGTTTAGTGTAGGCCACTGTGTAATCTATGCTTCAGCAACCCAGCCAAACAATTAGACCTTTTCCTAACTTTTCAAGCTGAAACATTGAATGAAGAATCTGTGCTTAGTGGACCCATATCAATGATCTCAGACTGATCCATCTTTATGTTTCTTGCACCATTATCCCACACCTTTAATAGCCATTCCCACACATATTCCCCAGGTTTCTGTTTGTACATATTAGAAAAGTAAAGTAGTTCTTTTGGAGTTAGGGTACCTCCTCCTGGGTCACACTTTGTACTTCACCTTTTGGGGCTCACTGGGACTTAAATTTAGTTATAGGTCTAGAAGCCAGAATAGGTAGTGTGGAATTGTTTTTGAAAACATTCAACACTGTCTTGTAAAGCATCTACCTCAGGCAATGCTGCAGTCAATAACTTCAGCAAGGGCTGTTTAGAGGCAGCTGGGCTAGTGCTAATCTCATTAGACGGGAGTGGAGGGGCTAATGATTTTTCTGGGCAGGGTGGTGTAGCAGACAAACATGAAGTAATCTCTTCAGATGGGAGTGGTTCTGTTGGCAGGAGTGATTCAACTTCAACGGAATCTAGGGGCTTGGTGTCTCCGGCTTCCTAATTATCTGTCCGTATGTCCCCATTCCAAGTTTCAGGATCCCATTTCTTCCCAATCAATGCCCTCACTTTAACTTCAGACACCTCTCTAGTTTGGCAATTGAGCTGGCTTTGTAATTCAGGCATTCTTACGATAAGAGTCTGGGTTTGGCTTTTGGCAATATCAGCTCTGTTACTACATGAATGAAGGCTTTCTTTCAAAGCACTAGGGGAAACTTTGCGGTCATTTACGTGGCACTTGAACTTTGACTCTGAAGCTCTGAGCACATCTCTTTCTTTCACTGCTTTGTCTAGCGAAAGCAGGACCCACCAACCAGCTTCCTTAGAATTATCGTCCTGACAAAACTCTAGAAAGATATCACACATGTGTTCACCCAGAGCCTCGCCTTCCACCAATGCCTGATCTACTGGTGGCGATATTTTGTGTATTTGTATCGCCACCTCAGCCCATGGATTAGCAGTGTCCTCATTACTGTAGGAAGCAGAGTCATCAACATCTTTAAGACTACCCAGACTTGAGAACCAATTTAGAATATTCATCCTTACAATTTTGTTTCTCTAGAACCAATCTCAGTACCAATTGTCTTAGGCTGGGTTCTCTAGAGAAGCAAAACCACTAATGCGTATAAATATATATAAAGAGATTTATATTAAGGAAACAGCTCACTCGTTTGTAGGGGTTGGAATGTCCCAAGTCCTTGGATCAGGATAGAGTCCTTTGCCAATTCACGGAGCCGCAGAAGCTGGTGAATCCAAGATGAGAAGGTTGGGGAGTAGGGATCCCGCTCACAGGTTGTGAGGGTTGAGGAATCCCCAAGGTTGGCAGGCAAGACTGAAAGGTTTCTCTTGAGTCACTTAGCTGCAGGGGCTGGCAAACACAAGATAGGCAGGTTGGGGAGCAGGACTCTTGCTCACAGGCCGTGAAGATCGGCATATCCCAAGATGGACAATTAAGTTGCTAGCTCAAGTCCCAAGAACCAGAGGTCAGACAAGAGACAGCTGCTGAGTCTAGAACAAGCCAACAACATTTGCAAAGTGAGCAGGAAGAAGTAGGCAGCAGAAGGAGGAAAGATGAAGGCTGAGCTGGAGGTGAGCTACCACAGGCCCCACCTCCGCCGGTACCACTGAACAGATTCCATTATGGGGATGATCACAATATTATACAACTGCCAAAGCACTGAGAATCATGGCCCAACCAAGTTGACACACAATCTTAACCATCACAGTTACCACTCCCGCCACATGTCAACACTCTCCCTTCTCGACCTTAGGTTCCCTATTACCAGCTTTCCTGTCCCCTCCTGCCTTCTAGCCCTTGTCCCTGGGCTCTTGCGCCCTTTAGTCTCATTTTGTTTTATGGGCCTGTCTAATCTTTGGATGAAGGATGAGTCTCAGGAGTGACTTCGTTACTGAGCTAAAAGGGTGTCTGGGGGCCATACTCTTGGGGTTTCTCCAGTCTCTATCAGGCCAGTAAGTTTGGTCTTTTTTTGTTCTACATTTTTCTCCAGCTCTGTCTGGGACCTCAATTGTGATCCCTGTCAGAGCAGTTGTCGTTGGTAGCCAGGCACCATCTAGTTGTGCTGAACTCAGCCTGGTGGGGGCTGTGGTAGTTATGGTCCATCAGTCCTTTCGACAAATCTTTCCCTTGTGTCTTTGATTTTTGTCATTCTCCCTTGCTCCAGATGGAGTAAGACCAGTGGTGTACCTTAGATGGCCGCTCACAAACTTTTAAGACCCCAGATGCTACTTACCAAAGTAGAATGTAGAATATTTTCTTTATAAACTATGTTATGTCAGTTGAGCTAGATGTTCCCCAAGACCGTGATCCCCACGGCCCTCAGCCCAGTAATTCAGTCCCTCAGGGAGTTTAGATGTGTCTATGGAGCTTCCATGACCTTGCCTTAGACAATTTGTGCTGGCTTCCCCAGTATAGTGTACTTTCTTAACCTTCACCAAAATTACCATTTATCTGCAGTCTACTTAGTATTTTTCCATCCTCACCCCTCCCTTGCCTTGTAACCATCAAAGATTGTTTCTTTTCGTGTGTAAACCTTTTCATGAGTTTCTATAGTAGTGATCTCATAAAATATTTGTCCTTTTGTGATTGACTTATTTCACTCAGCATAATGCCCTCCAGATCCATCCATGTTGTGAGATGCTTCGCAGCTTCATCGTCGTTCTTTATCATTGCATAGTACTCTATTGGGCGTATGTACCATAGTTTGTTTACCCACTCCTCTGTTGATGGGCATCTAAGTTGTTTCCATCTTTTTGCTATTGTGAAAATGCTGCAATGAACATGAGTCTGCTTATGTCAATTCATGTGACAGCTTTTGTTTCTCTAGGATATATTCCTAAGAGTGGGATTGCTGGATCATATGGTATTTCTGTTTCTAGCTTTCTAAGGAAGTACCATATTGTTGCATTCCCACCAGCAGTGCCTAAGAGTTCCAATCTCCCTGCATCTTTTCCAACATTTGTTATTTTCTGGTTCATGCCACTAATGCTGGTGAGCACAGATATCTTGGGACAGCTTTAGCCAGTACCCACACTTGGCCAGAGAGCACAGGGTTGGAGCAGCATGGAGAACACAAAGTGGGCTGAAGGTACTGAGTAATCAGCCTTGGGATGGTGCAGCAAGATAGGTGTGGTATGGACCAGGGCTCCTGAGCAGTGGAGCCAGGGGCGAAGAGGCTCTGAGACCAAGGAGTGGGCCTGAACTCCCAAGCAGGTAGGCCTGGGAAAGGGCGCACAGTGAGCACAGTGCAGGCAGGAGTCATCACGAGTCCCAAGAAAAAGTAAAGTGGGAAGAACAGCATGGATGGAATTTTATGAGCAGCCAGGCCCAGGACAAAGGATGCAGAGTAGCCCAAAACCCCAGAGCAGGCAGATCTGGGAAGGAACATGTAGAAAGTATAGCACAGACAGGACTTTCCAAGAATCCTGGGGAAAAGTTTAATGTGGGGAGAACACGCAGACCAGACCTTATGAACAATGGGGCTGAGGACAGAGAGACAAAGTGAAAGCAGAGCAGGCTGGAAGCCTGAGTGGGCTGACCTGGAAAGAGCATTGCAGCAAATGTAGTGCAGTCTATGGTCCTAGATTGTCCTGGGAAAGAGCAACAAGGGAAGCACAACACAGTCCAGACTTTCTGAGCAGTCAGGCCTGGAACAGAGAGTCGTGGTAAACACAGCACAGGTGGGAATGCCTGAATAGGCAGACCTGGGAAAGGGCGTCATGGCAAATGCAGCCAAACCAAAGTCTCATGAATTCCCAGAAAGAGCAACTGGTGGGCACAGCTGGGCCTGAGTTCCTGAACAGTGAGGACATGTGGTGAATTAGCAGCAGCTGCCACTTTTGGGATGGGACTCTGAGGCTAGTGTTATACAGCCAATGCCCTGAAAAGACAGACTAGTAATGAGTCTGTGACAGCTGCTGCTCCTGAGGGGTATGTCTGAGGTGAGAGTTGCAAGGTTGATGCTCACAGAGCAAGGAAGATTTGCAGTGAGCAACCGGAGACAACCAATAAATCCAAACACGATGGGCAGGGCTTAGAAGGGCATAGACAACATCCCAAGTGTGGGAGTCTGGTGATGGAGTAACATGGTCAAGATCCCCAACATCTGGTGATGTGGTAGCCACACCAGGTGCTACAAGCCATAGAATTTGGTACTACAGAGGCATGGCCAACACTCCCACTCAGGGAACCTAGAGGTGAAACAGTAAAGGCTGGTGCCCATGGGCAGGAAGACCAATAAGGAAAGGACAACATCAGGTGCATCTAGATGGGGAGTCTAGAGTTGAAGCAGGGAATTGCAATCTTCAATATTTTGAAATAATAACAATAATAAGGAGGAAGAGGAACAAACCCTAGAGCAGGGGAAGAATATAATCTTCAGAGCTACCACAGTAAAATAGTTTAATGTCCTGGTTACAACAAACTATGACAAAGCATATGAAGAGGCAGGAAAGGATGTACAAATGAAAGATCAAAAGAAGAAGACAGAAATCACCCCCAGGGAAGAATAGATAATGGAATTACTAGACAAAGACTTTAATACAAAAGTAGTAAGCATGCTTAAAGAGTTAAAAGAAAATATAAAACAAGATCTAAAGGAAATCGGGAAAATAGTACAAAGAATGAAACAAGAATTTCAAAAAAAGATGGAAATTAAAAACAAACACAAATACTGTAGCTGAAAAGTGCAATAAAGAGAAATGAACAATACTCTGGAAGGGATCAAGAGCAGTTCTGAATTGGCAGAAGAAAGAACCAGTGAAATCAAAGATAAGACAACTGCAATTATGCAGTCGGAAGAGAAAAAAGAATGAAGAAAAATAAACAAAGCTTAAGGGATCTGTGGGACACCATCAGGTGGAATAATATATGCCTTATGGGAGTCCCAGAAGGTGAAGAGAGAAACAAAGGGATGGAAGGAATTTTTGAAGAAATAATGGCTGAAAATTTCCTAAAGCTACCGAAAGACGTAAACTTACTCACCTAGGAAGCTAAACAAACTCCAACTAGGGTAAATCAAAAGACAGCCACGCCGAGGCATATTACAATCAAACTCAGGCAACCAAGGATAAAGAGACAATCTTGAGAACAGTACAAGAGAAGCTCAACGTAACATACAAGGGGTCCTCAATAAGATTAAATGCTGATTTTCCTCAGAAATGATGCAGGCAAGAAGGCAGTGGAAAGATATTTTTAAGTGCTGAAAGAAAAGAACTGTCAGCCAAGAATACTATATCTGGAAAAACTGTCAACTGAAAATGAGGGTGAAATCAAGACATTCCCAGGTAAACAAAAGCCAAAACTACAAGAAATTCTGAAGTGAGTCCTCCACAAGGAAAAATAAGGTCACGAAACAGTAACTTAAAGTAGTACATAAAAAAAAAAAAAAAGTACATACACGGGGATAAAAGCTCCATTAAAGGTGATGTCTTAACAAATAAAAAGGCTAAATTTAAGGTATTTTTGGTTGGCAAATATAATTGGTATGTTCTTCATCCTTTATAATGACAAAAGCATAAAAATATATAACATATATATTTAATAACATAAATTTGAAGTTAAATTACAAGGTACCTGAGGTATAAAGACATCATTGGTGATAACAACATAAACGGGGGGCAGAGGTTAATATACACATGGAGTTTGTATATGTTACTGAAGGTAAGTTGGTATCAATATAAACCAGGTTGTTATAAATATAGGATATTAAATGTAATTCCGTGGAATCCATAAAGACAGTAAACAAAAAATTACACAAAAGGAAAGAAGAAGGAAAACAAAATGGCTCAGCACACACAAAAAAGTTGTATAAACAAAAGAAGCCAGCTCTGAAGGAAAAGGGGGCCAAAAAGGTTATAAACAAAAAATGAATAACAAAAAGGCAGAAGTAAATCGTCCTTTATCGGTAATTACCATTAACACAAATGGATTAAACACTCCAATCAAGAGGTAGAGAGTGGCAGGTGGCGGGGGGGGAGGAATTCATCTATATGTTGTCTACAAGGGATGCACCTTAGGCATAAAGACCAAATAGGTTAAGGGAAAGGATGGAAAAAACTTTCCATGCGAAGAGTAATCAAGAGAGCAGGTGTGGCAGTTTTAAGATCAGACAAGACAGACATAAGTCAAAATCTATTACAAAAAACAAAGAAGGTCGCTATATAGTGATAAAAGGGTCAATTCATCAAGAAGATACAACAATTATAAGTAGTTATGCATCTAACCTCAGAGCCCCAAAATTTACAAACACTGACAGATTTGAAAGGAGAAATAGACAGGTCTACAAATATAGTTGAAAACTTCAATATACCTCTTTTTGACAATGGATAGAATTATTAGGAAAAAAACGATAACGAAATAGAAGAATGAAACAACACCATTAACCAGCTAGACCTAACAGACATATATAGAACACTCCACCCAACAACAGCAAAATATATATTTTTTCTCCAGTGCATACGGATCATTCTCCAGGATGGAACATATATTAGGAAAGCAAGTCTGTTTAAATATTAAAAGATTGAAATCATTCAAAGTATCTTTTCCAATCACAATGGAAATTAATAGCAGTAAGAAAGCTGGAAAACACAAATACGTGGAAACTAAATACAGTGAAACCTGTGAGAGCCGGAACTTGACAGAACTGCCTTGCTTTTCCGGGTCTTGCAAGTTTTTGGTCTTTGACAGGGTATATTCTTACCACTTTTCTATTGCTCTCTGTCTTAGTTACCTAGTGCCGCTACAATAGAAATAACACAAGTGGATGACTTTAACGAACAGAAATTTATTCTCTCACAGTTTAGCAGACAAGAAGTCCGAATTCAGGGCACCAGCTCCTGGGGAAGGCTTTCTCCCTACCTCAGTTCTGGAGGAGGGTCCTCGTCATCAGTCTTCCCCTGGTCCAGGAGCTTCTCAGTGCAGGAACCCCAGGACCAAATGACGTACTCTGCTCCTGGCACTTCTTTCTTGTTGGTATGGGGTCCCCCTCGTCTCTGCTTGCTCGTCTCTTTTCTATCTCAAAAAAGATTGACTCAAAATACAACTTAATCCTGTAGACTGAGTCCTGCCTCATTAACATAACTGCCTCTAATGCTGCATCGTTAACATCATAGAAGTTAGAATTTACAATTGCTCATATGCATGTTCAAGCTGAAACTGAAGAAAATCAGAGCACGTGCACGAGAGCCAAAGTATGACCTTGAGTATATCCCACCTGAATTTAGAGACCATCTCAAGAATAGATTTGACTCATTGAACACTAATGACCAAAAACCAGAAGAGTTGTGGAATCACATCAAGGACATGATCCATGAAGAAAGCAAGAGGTCATTGAAAAGACGGGAAAGAAAGAAAAGACCAAGATGGGTGTCAGAGGAGACTCTGAAACTTGCTCTCGAACATCGAGCAGCTAAAGCAAAAGGAAAAATTGATGAAGTAAAAGAACTGAACAGAAGATTTCAAAGGGCCTCTTGAGAAGACAAAGTATTATAATGATGTGCAAAGAGCTGGAGATGGAAAACCAAAGGGAAAAACACACTCTACGTTTCTCAAGCTGAAAGGACTGAAGAAAAAATTCAAGCCTCGAGTTGCAATAGTGAAGGATTCCATGGGGAAAATATTAAACGATGTAGGAAGCATCAAAAGAAGATGGAAGGAATACACAGAGTCATTGTACCAAAAAGAATTAGTCGATATTCAACCATTTCAAGAGGTGACATATGATCAGGAACTAATGGAATTGAAGGAAGAAGTCCAAGCTGCTCTGAAGGCCTTGGCAAAAAAACAAGGCTCCAGGAATTGATGGAATATCAATTGAGATATTTCAACAAACAGATGCAGCGTTGGAGGTGCTCGCTCGTCTATGCCAAGAAATATGGAAGACAGCTTCCTGGCCAACTGACTGGAAGAGATCCATATTTATGCCTATTCCCAAGAAAGGTGATCCAACCGAATGTGGAAATTAAAGAACAATATCATTAATATCACACACGAGCAAAATTTTGCTGCAGATCATTCAAAAATGGCTGCAGCAGTATATCGACAGGGAACTGCCAGAAATTCAGGTTGGTTTCAGAAGAGGATGTGGAACCAGGGATATCATTGCTGATGTCAGATGGATCCTGGCTGAAAGCAGAGAATACCAGGAGGATGTTTACCTGTGTTTTATTGACTATGCAAAGGCATTCAACTGTGTGGATCATAACAAACTATGGATAACACTGAGAAGAATGGGAATTCCAGAACACTTAATTGTGCTCATGAGGAACCTTTACATAGATCAAGAGGCAGTTGTTCAGATAGAACAAGGGGATACTGATTGGTTTAAAGTCAGGAAAGGTGTGCATCAGGGTTGTATTCTTTCACCATACCCGTTTAATCTGTATGCTGAGCAAATAATCTGAGAAGCTGAACTACAAGAAGAAGAACGAGGCAACAGGATTGGAGGGAGACTCATTAACAACCTGTGTTATGCAGATGGCACAACCTTGCTTGCTGAAAGTGAAGAGGACTTGGAGCACTTACTAATGAAGATCAAAGATCACAGCCTTCAGTATGGATTACACCTCAACATAAAGAAAACAAAAATCCTCACAACTGGACCAATAAGCAACATCAGGATAAATGGAGAAAAGATTGAAGTTGTCAAGGATTTCATTTTACTTGGATCCACAATCAACAGCCATGGAAGTAGCAGTCAAGAAATCAAAAGATGCATTGCATTGGGTAAATTTGCTGCAAAGGACCTCTTTAAAGTGTTGAAGAGCAAAGATGTCACCCTGAAGACTAAGGTGTGCCTGACTCAAGCCATGGTATTTTCAATCACATCATATGCATGTGAAAGCTGGCCAATGAATAAGGAAGACCGAAGAATAGTTCACGCCTTTGAATTGTGGTGTTGGCAAAGAATATTGAATATACCATGGACTGCCAAAAGGACGAACAAATCTGTCTTGGAAGAAGTACAAACAGAATGCTCCTCAGAGGCAAGGATGGCGAAACGGTGTCTTACATACTTTGGACACGTCATCAGGAGGGATCAGTCCCTGGAGAAGGACATCATGCTTGGCAGAGTACAGGGTCAGCAGAAAAGAGGAAGACCCTCAACGAGGTGATTGACACAGTGGCTGCAACAATGAGCTCAAGCATAACAACAATTGGCACAAGACCAGGCAGTGTTTTGTTTTGTTGCGCATAGGGTCGCTATGAGTTGGAACCAACTCAACGGCACCTAACAACAACAACAACAATAAGATAGTCACATCAGATCACAAAACTGTGGACAATCAGAGAATACTGAGAATCATGGCCTAGCCAAGTTGATACAGATTTTTGGGGGACACAATGCAATCCATAACACCCTCTATTAGCAGAAAATATTTGAGTTTTCTTTCTCTGATGGGTTTCCACCATACATAGGTCCTGGCTTTTGCAGGTTTTACTGTAACACTCTACTAAACAAACAATAGGAGCCCTGGTGGTGCAACATTTAAATGCTCTGCTGCTAACTGAAATGTTTGTAGTTCAAAGCCATACTGTGGCTCCATGGGAGAAAGGCTCAGTAGTTTTTTCCCATAAAGATTACAGCCTATAAAACCATATGTGGTAGTTCTGCTCTGTCACTTGGGGTCACTGTGAGTCAAAAATCTACTTGCTGACACCCAACAACAATAATAAACTCCAAATGAGTCAAAGAAGAAATCAAGAGAGAAATCAAAAAAGTACTTAGAGTTCAATGAGAGTGAAAACACAACATACCAAAACATATGGGATGCAGTGACTGCAGTACTCAGAGGGAAATTTATAGCGACAAAAACTTAAATTCAAAAAGAAGATCACAAATCAGTAGCCTAAGTCTACAACTTGAGGAACTAGAAAAGAAGAGCAAACTAAGCCAAAAGTTACCAGAAAAAAAGGAAATAATAAAGATCAGAGCAGACATAAATGAAATATAGAATAGACAAACAATAGCCAGAATCAATGTAACCAGAAGATTTTTTTTTTAAAGAGCCATCAAATCGACCAACGTTTGGCTAGACCAACAAAAAGAGAGAGAAGATACAAGTATCTAAAAGTAGAAACAAAAGTGGGGACATTGCAACTGACCCTACAGAAATGAAAAGGATTGTAAGGGTATACTATGAAAAGTTGTGTGCCAACAACTTAGAGGAAATTGACAAAAGTCCTTGAAATACATAAATTCCGTGCACTGACTCAAGAAGAGATAATGATCTCAACAAATCCGTAACAAATGAAGACATTGAAGCAGTAATTAAAAACCTCCCAACAAAGAAAAGTCCTGGCCCAGATGGCTTCACTGGAGAATTCTACCAAACATTTATAGAAGAAGTGATTCCAATCCTACTTAAACTTTCTAAAAAATAGAAGATGAGGGAATACTTCCTAATTCATTCTATGAGGTGAGCATTACCCTAATACCAAAGCCAGAAAAAGATACCATGAGAAAACTATACAGACCAATACCTGTAATGAACATTGTCTTAGTCATCTAGTGCTGCTATGGCAGAAATACCACAAGTGGATGGCTTTAACAAAGAGGAATTTATTCTCTCACAGTCTATGATGCTAGAAGTCTGAAGTCAGGGTGCCAGCTCCAGGGGAAGCCTTTTTCTCTCTGTCGGCTTTGGGGAAAGGTCCTTGTCATCAATCTTTCCCTGCTCTAGGAGCTTCTCAGAGCAGGGACCCTGGGTCCAAAACACATGCTGTTCTCCTGGCTCTTGTTTCTTAGTGGCATGAGGCCCCCTCTCTCTGCTTGCTTCTGTCTTTTATATCTTTAAAGAGATTGATTCAAGACACAACCTAATCTTGTAGATTGAATCCGACCTCATGAATGTAACTGCCTCTAATCCTGCCTCATTAACGTCTTAGAGGTAAGGTTTATTTATTTATAGGAAAATCACATCAGATGACAAAATGGTGGACAATCACACAATACTGGGAATCATGGCCTAGCCAAGTTGACACATATTTAAGGGGGACACCATTCAATCCATGACAAATATGGGTATAAAATATTAGCAAACTGAATCCAATACATATTAGAATAATTATGCACCATGGTCAAGTGGGATTTATCCCAGAAGTGCAAGGATGATTCAACATTAGAAAATGAATCAACATAATAAGCTACATTAATAGAAGAAAGGAAAAGAATCACATGATCATCTCAATCAATGCAGAAAAGGCATTTGATAAAATTCAACACATTTTCATGATAAAAACACTCAGGAATCTAGGAATAGAAGAGAAATTCCTCAATATAATAACGGGCATTTATGAAAAACCCACAGCTAACATCATACTCAGTGGAGAAAGACTGAGCTTTCTCACTAAGATCAAGAATAAGACAAGGATGCCCACTTTCACCACTGCTATTCAACATTGTTCTAGAAGTCCTAGCCAGATCAATTAGGCTGGAAGAAAAAAAAGAAAAGGTATCCAAATCATGAAGGAGGAAGTAAAACTATCCCTTTTCTCAGATAACATGATACTATACATAGAAAACCCCAAAGATTCCACAAGAAAACTATTAGAACTAATAAATGAATTCAGCAAAGTGCAGGACACAAAGTCAACACACAAAAATTAATCGAGTTTCTATACAATAGCAATGAGTAAGCTGAAAAAGAAATCAAGGAAACATTACCATTTATAATACAATCTAAAAGAATAAAGCACCTAGGAATAAATTTAAGCAGGAAGGTGAAAGTCTTGTACACAGAAAAATATAATGCATCACTAAAAAGTTAAAGGAGACCTAAATAAATGGAAAGATATTTCAAGTTCATGGATTGGGAGGTTTAATATAGTTAAGATGTTAATAATGTTAATAATACCCAATCAATGCACTCCTCATCAAAATTTTAACAGGGAGTCCTCAAATTTATACGGAAAGGCAAGGGACCCCGAATAACTGAAGCAATCTTGAAGAATACAGTACAGGACCATATATCTATGGTCAGTTGATTGTCAGTAAGGGTGCTAAGTTTATTCAATGGGGGAAAGAAGAGGCTCTTCAATAAACGAAGCTGGGAAAAATGGATTTCCATATGCAGAAAAATGTATCAAGATCCATTCCTCCACCGTACACAAAAATCAATTCAAAATGGATCAAGGACCTAAATGTGAAAACTAAAACCGTAAAATTCTTAGAGAAAAATGTAAGAGCAAGATTAATTTTTTGTGATGGACTGTCAGATATGACAACAAAAATACAAGCAGCAAAATACAAAATAGATAACTGGGACCTCATAAAAATTAAATACTTTTGTTCATCAAAGAACTTTATCAGGGAAGTGAAGACAAAACCAACAGATTGGGGGGAAATTTTGGGAAACCAATATTGGATAAGGATCTAATATCCAAAAATATATTTTAAAAAGTCTACAATTTAACAACGAATAGACAAAAACGCAATCCAAAAATGGACAGATGACTTGAACAGACATTTAAAAAGAAACCCCATTGCCATCGAGTCGATTTGGACTCATAGTGACCCTAGAGGACAGAGTAGAACTGCCCCAAAAAGGATATTCAAATGGCCAACAAGCACATGAAAATGTGCTCAACATCATTAGCCATTAGGGAGATGCAAATCAAAACCACAAAGAGGTACTACCTTACCTCAGAATGGCAATATATAAAAGAAAAAAAAAAGAAGAAGAAAGAAAAATAAGTGTTGGGGAGGTTGTGGAGTAACTGGATTCCTCATCCATTTCTGGTGGAAATGTAAAATGGTACAACCACTGTGGAAAACAGATTGGTGTTTCCTAAAAATTTGAACATTGAACTGCCATATGACTCAGCAATCCCAATCCTAGGCATATACCCAGAAGTGAAAGCAGAAATGCAAATAGTAACCCGTACATCAATGTTTATTGCAGCACTTTTCACAATAGCCAAAAAGGTGGAAACAACTGGAATGTCCATTAGCGGATAAGGGGATAAACAAAATGTGGTAGATGCATACGTGAAATATTACTCAGCCATAAAGAGAAATAAAGTCCTGATACATGCCACAATATGGATGAACCTAGAAAACATTATGTTGTGTGAAATAAATCAATCAAAAAAGGATAAATACTCTATGAACTCACTTATATGAAATAAGCAAAAATATAGAAACCATGGATTATTAGTGGTTGCCTGGAGTGGGAGAGATGTGGGAATTTCGCTTAGGGGCAATGAGATTATGTGAATGATGGTGGAATAATATGGAAAGGATAGCAATAAAGTTTGCACATCATGAAGAACAAAATCAATGTCACTGAATTGTACATGTGAAATTTGCTGAATTGTTGAAGATTTTGTTGTATCGATTTTTACCACACACACATAAAAGATAACAGTTGAGAATTTTCTAAAATTAATGAAAAGCATCAACTGACAAATTCAAAAAGCAACAACCCAGTCAAACAAAACTACACTTTAGGACATAGTAGTCAAACTGCTGAGACCAAAATAAAGAGGAAAATTTGAAAGCAATGAGAGAATGAAAGCCAAAGTGTGAAAAACTGATAAGAATTATGGCGACTTCTCATCAGAAACACTGGAGGCTGCATAGATTGGAACAACATTTTTAAAGGGCTGAGGGAAGCAAATTGACAAACCAGGGGGAAAAGGATGGAATGTTCAATTATTGATATTGGGGCAATTGACTATCTTTTTAAAAAATAAAGTTAGAGCTTCCTGCTTAGTGAAAGCCATTGATGCTTCGCAGGGTAATGCATCTCTTTTGGGATATGGAGTCTCAGCACTGGAGACCTTCCCAAAGCTCACCCTATGCATTTCTTCATTTGCATCCTTTTTGCTGTAAATAAAACTGTAATCCTTACTGGCTTTGGGAGAAGCAAGCCAACATATTGTGAGAAGCCCTGTGGAAAAATCTATGGGACAAGGAATTGAAGTTCACATCCAACAGCCAGTGAGAACTCCTGGTCTGCCAACAATGATGTGAGTGAGTTTGGAGGGGAGTTCTCCAGTCCTAGCTGAGTCTTGAGATGACAGCTGACATCTTGACTTCAACCTCGTGAAAGACTCTGAGCCAGAATCACCCAGCTAAGCCACTCCTGAATTTCTGACCCTCAAAACTCTGTGAGATAATAAGTGCTGTTTTAAACTGCAAAAATAAATAAATAAATTAAATAATGTTTCATTAGGTCATTCAATAATCACATGGTTCAAATAGTCTATATTTTACTGTTTTTTTCTTTTCCCCCTTTATCCTATCAATCACTGAAAGAAACATGTTAAAGTACCTTAGTAAGGCTACGGATTTATTTCTTTCTCTTTTTAGATCTATCAACTTTTGCTTTTTCAGGTCATGTTCTTAGGTACGATTTTATATGAAGCTAGAGTATTCTGCCGTCAAAACTATCCATTGAGTTCTGAACTTCCAGCTACATATTTTGTTGTTCTTGAAATTCTATTAGACTCTTCTTCAAACCAGCTGTGTCACTTTTTATAATTTCCAGCCTCTTGCAGATATTTTCAAGCTCAACTTTTATTCTTGAAAAACAATATGTGTCTGGTAATTTCAATATTTGAACTCTCTCTCTCTTTTCTCCTATTTCTGTTGGTTCATGTGTACCTGGTTGTCTTCAAATGAGTGCTGAATAATGTATTTATAATTTATCCGTAAAAATAATTTGAGAGCAGGGTGAAGGTAACTTCCTCCAGAGAGGATTTTTGTTGAATTCTTCCAGGTTCTAGGATTAATATCAACGTAGGGCTACCTTACTCCAAGTTCAAGACAAGGCTTACTAGACACCAAGATAATAAAAATCCTAGACTACAAGTTCCTGGAGAACTAGCTTACTTTTGGTTTTCCCTTGCTCTGAGGGTATAACCCTTTAGGATCATAACTGAATGTTCATTCAGTTTTTTATTTGCCTTTAGTAGGAAGGTTGCTCCAAATTACATAGTCCACTATTGCTGGAAGTAAGCATGCTTCCTAAAGCTTCACCTTAGGTCTACCTTAACACCTCCCCCAATATGGAGTTGAATTTAAAACAATTAATAAAAAAAAGAGTTAGAAGAATAGTACGAGATAACATTTTTTATGATCTTGGGGAAGAGAAGGCTTTTATAGGCATGACATGAAGCCCAGAGGCCAAAAAGGGTGAGATTAACAAATTAAACAATAAAAAATTAGACTTTATAAACAAAGCGAAAACAAATAAAATACATGCACTACAGACAAAAGGTTAATATCTTTAATATTAGAAGTGTTCTTCCTATTAAAAAAGGATGATATAGAAGTAAAACAAAAAAATGAACAAGTAATTCATGTAAAATATAAAAAAGAGGATTTATCTCACTAATCACCAAAGAAATGTAAATTATATCAACAGGGAGATCATACACAGTGTTCAATCTGACAAGGACTAAAACAAAGAAATATGTGCAGGCTTAGTGGGGAGTGAGAACCAGGTCCTACTTGACAGGACAGCAATTTGGAATAAATATAACACGTGCATATGTTTATTGTACTACTCTTTATAAGAACAAAAAGTTGGAAACAACTTAAATGTCTGTTAATATTTGTTGGTTAATAACCCAAAATCCATACGTACAATAGAATGTTATGCTACTATTAAAAAATAAAGAGGATCCACATGTAGAAAAATGAAACAAGATCCATACTTCACACTATGCACAAAAAAATAATTAAAGATGGATCAAGAACCTAAATGTTACATCTTAAACCATAAAGTTCTTCAAAGAAAATAAATGAATGAAGCTATGAGGCCTAATTTTTTTCAGTGATAGTTTATCAAACACAATAATGAATGCACAGACAGCAGAAAACAAAACAGATAGCTGGGACCTCATAAATGTTAAATACTATGTTCATCAAAATTCTTTATCAAAAGAGTAAAGAGACAACCTATATATTGGGGAAGAATCTTTGGGAATGATATAAGTGATGTCTAAAATATATGGAACACTTCTACAACTCAACAATAAAAAGATAAATAACCTAATAAAAAACTGGGCAAGGGACATAAACAGACACTTCAGCAAACAGGGCATTCAAATGGTCAACAGACACAGGAAAAGATGCTCAACATCATTAGTCATCAGAGAAATGCAAATCAAAACCACAACGAGATACCATTTTACTCCCACTAGGTTTTTTTTAGGAAGGCCAAAATAAATAAAATGAAAACAGGTGTTGGAGAGGATGTAGAGAAATTGGAACCCTCAGGCGTTGCTGGTGGAAATGCAAAATGGTACAGCCACTGTGGAAAAGTCTTGTGGTTCCTAAAAAAAAAATAACAGTAGAGCTTCCACATGACTCAGCAATTCCATTCCTAGGTATATACCCTAAGGATCTAATAGAAGTGACAGGAGTAGACATATACACACATAAGTTCATTGCAGCACTGTTCACAATAGCAAAAAGATTGAAACAACCTAAGTGTCCATCAGCGGATGAATGGATAAGTAAAAAGTGGTATATAAATATGTCATGGATTGAATTGTGTTCCCAAAAAATATGTATATCAATTTGGCTATGCCATAATTCCCAGTATTGTGTGACTGTCCAGCATTTTGTCATCTGATGTGATTTTCCTATGTGTTGTAAATCCTATCACAATGATGTTACTGAGATGCATTAGCGGCAGTTATATTGATGAGATCTACAAGATTAGATTGTGTCTTAAGCCAATCTCCTTTGAGATATAATAGAGAGAAATGAGCAGAGAGACGTGGGGACTTCATACCACCAAGAAAGAAGCACCAGGAGCAAAGCATGTCCTTTGGACCCTGCGTTCCTGTGCAGAGAAGCTCCTAGTCCAGGGGAAGATTGATGACAAGGACCTTCCTCCAGAGCTGGCAGAGAGCAAGAGCTCTCCTGGAGCTGACGCCCTGAATTTGGACTTCTAGCCTGTGAGAGAATAAATTTCTGTTTGTTGAACCCATCCATTTGTGGTATTGCAGCACTAGATGACTGAAACAACATACAATGGAATACTACTCAGCAGTAAAGAAAAATGAGTTCCCAAAACATCTTGGAACATGGATGAACCTAGAGGACATTATGATGAGTGAAATAAATTAATCACAAAAGAACAAATATTGTGTGTTCTCCCTTTTATGAAATGACATGAACAAGTAAATATTCAGAAACTAATGTTCATGAGTGGTTACCACAGATGGGGGAGGGGAAACGGGAATTCACTCTCTAGAGAGTGTTGTTGTTAGGTGCCATCGAATCAGTTCCAACTCATAGCGACCCTATGCACAACAGAACAAAACACTGCCTAGTCCTGAGCCATCCTCACAATCATTGTTATGCTTGAGTTCATTGTTGCAGCCACTGTGTCAATCCACCTCGTTGAGGGTCTTCCTCTTTTCCGCTGACCCTGTACTCTGCCAGGCATGATGTCCTTCTCCAGGGACTGATCCCTCCTGACAACATGTCCAAAATATGTAAGACGCCGTCTCGCCATCCTTGCTTCCAAGAAGCATTCTGTTTGTACTTCCTCCAAGACAGGTTTGTTTGTTCTTTTGGCAGTCCATGGTATATTCAATATTCTTCGCTAACACCACAATTCAAAGGCGTCAATTCTTCTTCAGTCTTCCTTATTCATTGTCCAGCTTTCACATGCATATAATGTGATTGAAAATACCATGGCTTGGGTCAGGCGCCCCTTAGTCTTCAAGGTGACACCTTTGCTCTTCAACACTTTAAAGAGGTCCTTTGCAGCAGATTTACCCAATGCAATGCGTCTTTTGATTTCTTGACTGCTGCTTCCATGGCTGCTGATTGTGGATCCAAGTAAAATGAAATCCTTGACAACTTCAATCTTTTCTCCATTTATCCTGATGTTGCTCATTGGTCCAGTTGTGAGGATTTTTGTTTTCTTTATGTTGAGGTGTAATTCATACTGAAGGCTGTGGTCTTTGATCTTCATTAGTAAGTGCTTCAAGTCCTCTTCACTTTCAGCAAGCAACGTTGTGTCATCTGCATAACGCAGGTTGTTAATGAGAGTTCCTCCAATCCTGATGCCCCATTCTTCTTCGTATAGTCCAGCTTCTCAGATTATTTGCTCAGCATACAGATTGAATAGCTATGGCGAAAGAATACAACTCTGATGCACACCTTTCCTGACTTTAAACCAATCAGCATCCCCTTGTTCTGTCCAAACAACCACGTCTTGATTTATGTAAAGGTTCCTCATGAGCACAATTAAGTGTTCTGGAATTCCCATTCTTCACAATGTTATCCATAATTTGTTATGATCCACACAGTCGAATGCCTTTGCATAGTCAATAAAACACAGGTAAAGGCAGAGCCTAGATGGCGGAATAGACAGACTCTTCCGTCGAGCCCTCTTTACAACAAAGACCTGAAAAAACAAGTGAAACTAGTATATTTGTGACAAGCTGGGAGCCCTGAGCATCAAAGACAAGCTTTGACAACGAACTGAAGGGGCAGGGGAAGGAAGAGACCATTCATAAGTGGAGAGGATTTGCTGGACCTGAATTGTGGGGAGACTGCAGCGGCGGGGGCGGGCTGGTCCTAGCGTTCGGCTGCAGTTTCCTCAGGGAGAAGCAGCAGCCACACAGCCCACTCACACCTCCGGAACCTGAGCAGAAGGGCGCTCTCGGCAAAAGCTAAGTACTTGCGTGTATTTTACCACACCTCCCACACCCCCAACCCAACTTCAGAGGCTGAATCCCTGGGCCTGAGATAGACCCTGGTGAGCAACTGGAGCCATCCTCCCGGCCTTGGGGAAGGAAAAAATTTCCAGCTGGGGGGAACAGATAATTTGCTAGCTCCATTAACTGGGGAAGCTCAGGACAGAAGCGGCTCTTATCCAGGCATAAAACTTCCGTGGACCTTGAGCACCTTTCCCTTCTGCATGGACCTGTGTGGGCCTATTTCAGGAGAATAGACCCTTGCTGGCAAACTCCAACCATTTCAGCGGTGAGGTGGAGAGGTGGGTGTTTGATGTTTGACATTGCTTTGCCTATTAAACAAGATCCTCACCTACCCACAACAGGGACCTAAGGACTGGTGGCTCCACTTGGGTCGCCCAGCCACCCGCGACAGGGTTCCAGGGATAACTGGTACCTTCCAGTCCTTACGACAAAATCTTTGGGTGCCCATGGTCTCTCTGCAGAGCCCACCCACCAGCACGCTCTAGGGACCAGAGACGCGTTTTCCTCAGAGACACTTGGGGTCGGTTCTCAGCCCCATGCCTTGGTCAGAGCGTGACCCCCTGCTGCAATCAGATACCAGTATATACACCAATCACCCCTGTCCCTCTAAGACTGTAGGACAGAGCCTGTACCACACACTTGATATCAGCTACCTGGAAACCTGAGCTGAATTCATACAAGAAAACTGAAAGGACTCCTAGACTGATATACCTGATGACAGCTCTAGCCAGCTGGGGACAGGACACCAGAGCTCCAAAGGTGAAAATAATCAAGCTAGCTCACTTTAGCAACCCATAGGGGTATACAAAAACAAAAAAAAGCAAGCAGCTACGACACAGTAAGCAAGCATAGACTAATACAATAATTTATAGATGGCTCGGAGACAACAGTCAATATCAAGTCACATAAAGAAACAAGCCATGATCACCTCCACAGGCTCTCAAAACAAAGAATCCAGGGATCTTTTAGATGAAAGTGCATTCCTGGAATTACCAGATGCAGAATACAAAAGTTTAATATACAGAACCCTTCAAGACATCAGGAAGGAAATGAGGAAATACGCAGAACAAGCCAAGGAACACACAGATAAAGCACCTGAAGAACTCAGAAAGATTATTCAGGAACATAATGAAAAGTTTAATAAACTGGAAAAATCCATAGACAGACAGCAATCAGAAATTCAGAAGATTAACAATAAATTACAGAATTAGATAACTCAATAGAAAGTCAAAGGGGCAGAATTGAGCAAGTAGAAGCTAGAATTTCTGAACTTGAAGATAAATCACTTGGCACTAATATATTTGAAGAAAAATCAGATAAAAGAATTTAAAAAAATGAAGAAACCTTAAGAATCATGTGGGACTCTATCAAGAGAAATACCTAAGAGTGATTGGAGTACCAGAACAGGGAGGGATAACAGAGAATACAGAGAAAATTGTTGAGGATTTGTTGGCAGAAAAATTCCCTGATATTGTAAAAGATGAGAAGATATCTATCCAAGATGCTCATCGAACTCCACATAAGGTAGATGTTAAAAGAAAGTCACCAAGACATATTATAATCAAGCTTGCCAAAACCAAAGATAAGGAGACAATTATAAGAGCAGCCAGGGATCAAAGAAAAGTCACCTACAAGGGAGAGGCAATAAGAAGAAACTCGGACTACTCAGCAGAAACCATGCAGGCAAGAAGGCAACGGGATGACATATTTAAAAAACTGAAGGAGAAAAATTGCCTGCCAAGAATCATATGTCCATCAAAACTGTCTCTTAAATATGAAGGTGAAATTAAGACATTTCCAGATAAACACAAGTTGAGGGAATTCATAAAAACCAACACCAAACTACAAGAAATACTAAAGGGAGTTCTTTGGTTAGAAAATCAATAATATCAGGTATTGACCCAAGACTAGAACACTGGGCAGAGCAACCAGAAGTCAACCCAGACAGGGAAATCCAAAAAAAAAAAAAAAGCAAGGTAAAAAAAAAAAAAAAAAAAGCCCAACACAGGGTAATGGCGATATTATTATATAAAAGAAGACAACATTAAAATAATAAAGAGGAACTAAGAAATGTAATCACACACCTTCCATATGGAGAGGAAGATGCGGCGATACAAAGAACTAAAAGTTAGTTATAAATTTAGAAAACTAAGGGTAAATAATAAGGTAACCGCAAAGGAGACAAATTATCCTACTCATCAAAATAAAATACAAGGGAAAAATACAGGCTTAGCAGAAACAAAATCAACAACAACAAATATGAGGAGAGGACAATGTAGAAAGAAAATCTACTCAGCACATAAAATCAAGTGGGAAAAAGAAGTTGTCAACACACAAAAAAAGACATCAAAATGATAGGACTAAATTCATACCTATCCATAATTACCCTGAATGTAAATGGACTAAATGCACCAATAAAGAGACAGAGAGTGACAGAATGGATTAAAAAACAAGATCCATCTATATGCTGCCTACAAGAGACACACCTTAGACTTAGAGACATAAACAAACTAAAACTCAAAAGATGGAAAAAAATATATCAAGCAAACAACAATCGAAAAAGAGCAGGAGTGCCAATATTAATTTCTGACAAAATAGGCTTTAAAGTTAAATCCATCATAAGGGATAAGGAAGGACACTATATAATGATTAAAGGGACAATACACCAAGAAGATATAACCATATTAAATATTTATGCACCCAATGACAGGGCTGCAAGACACATAAAAAAAATTCTATCAGCATTGAAAAGTGAGATAGACAGCTCTACAATAATAGTAGGAGACCTCAACACACCACTTTTGGTGAAGGACAGGACATCCAGAAAGAAGCTCAATAAAGACACAGAAGATCTAAATGCCACAATCAACCAACTTGACCTCGTAGACATATACAGAACACTCCACCCAACAGCAACCGACTATACTTTCTTTTCTAGTGCAGATGGAACATACTCTAGGATAGACCACATATTAGGTCATAAAGCAAGCCTTAAGCACAATCCAAAACACTGAAATATTACAAAGCATCTTCTCTGACCGTAAGGCCATAAAAGTGGAAATCAATAACAGAAAAGCAGGGAAAACAAATCAAACACTTGGAAACTGAACAATACCCTGCTCAAAAAAGACTGGATTATAGAAGACATTAAGGATGGAATAAAGAAATTCAGAGAACCCAATGAGAATGAAAACACTTCCTATCAGAACCTTTGGGACACAACAAAAGCGGTGCTCAGAGGCCAGTTTATATCAATAAAAGCACACATCCAAAAAGAAGAAAGGGCCAAAATCAAAGAACTTTCCTTACAACTTGAACAAATAGAAAGAGAGCAACAAAAGAAACCCACAAGCACCAGAAGAAAACAAATAATAAAAACTAGAGCCGAACTAAATGAAATAGAAAACAGAAAAACGGTTGAAAGAATTAACAAGACCAAAATCTGTTTTTTTGAAAAACTTAACAAAATTGATAAACCATTGGCCAAACTGACAAAAGAAAAACAGGAGAGGAAGCAAATAACCCGAATAAAAACTGAGATGGGTGATATTACAACAGACCCAACGGAAATTAAAAGTATCATATCAGATTACTATGAAAAAGTATACTCAAACAAATTTGAAAACGTAGAAGAAATGGATGAATTCCTAGAAACACACTACCTACCTAAACTAACACACACAGAGGTAGAACAACTAAATAGACCCATAACAAAAGAAGACATTGAAAAGGTAATCAAAAAACTCCGAACAAAAAAAAGCCCTGGTCCGGATGGCTTCACTGCAGTGCTCTACCAAAGTTTCAGAAAAGAGTTAACACCACTACTACTAAAGGTATTTCAGAGCATAGAAAAGGATGGAATACTCCCAAATTCATTCTATAAAGCTACCATATATATCCCTGATACCAAAACCAAGTAAAGACACCACAAGAAAAGAAAATTATAGACCTATATCCCTCAGGAATGTAGATGCAAAAATCCTCAACAAAATTCTAGCCAAAAGAATTCAACAACATATCAAAAAAAAAATTCACCATGACCAAGTGGGCTTCATACCAGGTATGCAGGGATGGTTCAACATTAGAAAAGCAATTAATGTAATCCACCACATGAATAAAACAAAAGACAAGAATCACCTGATTTTATCAATTGACACAGAAAAGGCATTTGACAAAGTTCAACACTCATTCATGACAAAAACTCTCAGCAAAAGAGGAATAGAAGGAAAATTTCTCAACATAATAAAGGGCATTTAAAAAAAAAAAAACTTTTTTTACACTCTGCAAAGCCAACAACCAACATCACCCTAAATGAAGAGAGCCTGAAAATATTCCCATTGAGATCGGGAACCAGACAAGGATGTCCTTTATCACCACTCTTATTCAACATTGTGCTGGAAGTCCTAGCCAGAGCAATTAGGCTAGATAAAGAAATAAAGAGCATCCAGATTGGCAAAGAAGAAGTCAAAGTATCTCTCTATTTGCAGATGACATGATCTTATACCCAGAAAACCCTAAGGAATCCTCCAGAAAACTACTGAAACTAATAGAAGAGTTCAGCAGAGTATCGGGATACAAGATATACATACAAAAATCAGTTGGATTCCTCCACACCAACAAAAAGAACATCGAAGAGGAAATCACCAAATCAATGCCATTTACAGTAGCCCCCAAGAAGATAAAATACTTAGGAATAAATCTTACCAGAGATGTAAAAGACTTATACAAAGAAAACTACAGTACACTTCTGCAAGAAACCAAAAGAGACATAAGTGGAAGAACATACCTTGCTCGTGAATAGGAAGACTTAACGTTATAAAAATGTCTATTCTACTGAAAGCGATCTATACATTTAATGCAGTACTGAACCAAATCCCAAGGACATTCTCAGCGAGACGGAGAAAGAAATCACCAGTTTTATATGAAAGGGAAAGAGGCCCCGGATAAATAAGGCATTACTGAAAAAGAAGAACAAAGTGGGAAGCCTTACTTTACCTAATTTTAAATTTTAGAACCTATTATACCGCCACAGTAGTCAAAACAGCCTGGTACTGGTACAACAACAGATACATGGACCAATGGAACAGAATTGAGAATCCAGATACAAATCCATCCACATATGAACAGCTGATATTTGACGAAGGCCCCAAAACAGTTAAATGGGGAAAAGACAGTCTTTTTAACAAATGGTGCTGGCATAACTGTATATCCATCTGCAAAAAAATGAAACAAGACCCATACCTCACTCCATGCACAGAAACTAATTCAAAATGGATCAAAGCCCTAAATATAAAGTCTAAAACGATAAAGATCATGGAAGAAAAGATAGGGACAATGTTAGGAGCGCTAATACATGGCATAAACAGTATAGGAAACATTATAAAGGACGTAGAAGAAAAACTAGATAAGTGGGAACTCCTAAAAATCAAACACTTATGCTCATCCAAAGACTTCTCCAAAAGAATAAAAAGACTACCTACAGACTGGGAAAAAGTTTTTAGCTATGACATTTCTGATCAGTGCCTGATCTCTAAAATCTACATGATACTGCAAAAACTCAGCTGCAAAAAGACAAATAACCCAATTAAAAAATGGGCAAAAGATACGAATAGGCACTTCACTAAAGAAGACATTCAGGTAGCTAAAAGATATATGAGGAAATGTTCACGACAATTAGCCATTAGAGAAATGCAGATCAAAACTATAATGAGATTTCACCTCACTCCAACAAGGCTGGCATTAATTTGGAGAGGCTGTGGAGAGATTGGAACACTTCTATACTGCTGGTGGGAATGTTAAATGGTACAACCACTTTGGAAATCGATTTGGTGCTTCCTTAAAAAGCTAGAAATAGAACTACCACACGATCCAGCAATCCCACTCCTTGGAATACATCCTAAGGAAATGAGCCTTTACATGAACAGATACATGCACACCCATGTTTATTGCATCACTGTTTACAATAGCAAAAACATGGAAGCAACCAAGGTGCCCATCGATGGATGAATGGATAAATAAATGATGGTATATTCACACAATGGAACACTACGCATCCATAAAGAACAGTGAGGAATCTGCGAAACATTTCATAACATGGAGGAACCTGGAAGGCATTATGCTGAGTGAAATTAGTCAGTTGCAAAAGGACAAATATTGTATAAGACCACTATTATAAGAACTTGAGAAATAGTTTAAACTGAGATGGAAACATTCTTTTGTGGTTACGAGAGGGGGGAGGGAGGGAAAGTGGGAGAGGGGTATTCACTAATTAGATAATAGATAAGAACTAATTTAGGTGAAGGGAAAGGCAGCACATAATACAGGGGAGGTCAGCACAATTGGACTAAACCAAAAGTAAAGAAGTTTCCTGAATAAACTGAATGCTTCAAAGGCCAACGTAGCAGGGGCAGGGGTCTGGGGACCATGGTTTCATGGGACATCTAAGTCAATTGGCATAATAAAATCTGTTAAGAAAACATTCTGTATCCCATTTTGAAGAGTGGTGTCTGGGGTCTTAAACGCTAGCAAGCAGCCATCTAAGATGCATCAATTGGTCTCAACCCACCTGGATCAAAGGAGAATGAAGAACACCAAGGACACAAGGTGATTATGAGCCCAAGAGACAGAAAGGGCCAAATATGAACCAGAGACTACATCATCCTGAGACCAGAAGAACTAGATGGTTCCCGGCTATAACCAATGACTGCCCTGACAGGGAACACAACAGAGAACCCCTGAGGGAGCAGGAGAGCAGTGGGATGCAGACCCCAAATTCTCATAAGACCAGACTTAATGGTCTGACTGAGACTAGAAGGACCCTGGTGGTCATGGCCCCCAGACCTTCTGTTGGCCCAGGACAGGAACCATTCCCGAAGCCAACTCTTCAGACATGGATTGGACTGGACAATGTGTTGGAGAGGGGTCCTGGTGAGGAGTGAGCTTCTTGGATCAGGGGGACACTTGAGACTATGTTGGCATCTCCTGCCTGGAGGGGAGATGAGAGGGTGGAGGGGGTTAGAAGCTGGCGAAAAGGACACGAAAAGAGAGAGGGGAGGGACAGAGCAGGCTGTCTCATTAGGGGGAGAGTTATTGGGCGTGTGCAGCAAGGTGTATACGGGTTTTGTGTGAGAGACTGACTTGATTTGTAAACTTTTACTTCAAGCACAATAAAAATTATTTTTTTTTAAAAAAAAAGAAGGTGGAAGGAACACACAGTTATTATACCAAAAAGAATTAGCTGATATTCAGCCATTTCAAGAGGTAGCATATGATCAGGAACCAGTGGTACTGAAGGAAGGAGTCCAGTCCAAGGTGCACTGAAGGCATTGGTGAAAAACAAGCCTCCAGGAACTGACAGAATACCTATTGAGATGTTTCAACAAAGAGATGCAGCGCTAGAGGAGCTTACTCATCTATGCCAAGAAATACGGAAGACAGTTTCCTGGCCAATCGACTGGAAGAGATCCATATTTATGCCTATACCCAAGAAAGGTGATCCAAAGAAATGCGAAAATTATCGAACAGTATCATTAATATCACACCGAAGCAAAATTTTGCTGAAGATCATTTTAAAACCGCTGCAGCAGTATATCGACAGGGAACTGCCAGAAATTCAGGCCAGATTCAGAAGAGGACGTAGAACCAGAAATATCATTGCTGATGTCAGATGGATCCTGGCTGAAAGCAGAGAATACCAGAAGGATGTTTACCTGTGTTTTACTGACTGTGCAAAGGCACATGTGTGGATCACAACAAGTTGTGGATAACATTGCGAAGAATGGGAATTCCAGAACACTTAATTGTGCTCATGAGGAACCTTTTCATAGATGAAGAGGCAGTTGTTCGGACAGAACAAGGTGATACTGGGTGGTTTAAAGTCAGGAAAGTGTGCGTCAGGGTTGTATCCTCTCACCATACCTATTCAGTCTGTATGCTGAGCAAATAATCTGAGAAGCTGGACTATATGAAGAAGAACGGGGCATCAGGATTGAAGGAAGACTCATTAACAACCTGTGTTATGCAGATGACACAACCTTGCTTGCTGAAAGTGAAGAGGACTTGAAGCACTTACTAATGAAGATCAAAGACCACAGCCTTCAGTATGGATTACACCTCAACATTTCCCATGTTCCCAAAAGCAGAGTAAAGTTAGCTCCAGAGGCTTTAAACAAGAGATTGGAGCTTCCAGGGTCTCAGAACCAGACAATATAAAGAGTGCCACAGAATTTTGGAGCTATAGCCTGTGCCTACAGTTTCTAAGCAGTTTTTAGGTTCTGAGATCCTCATGCAATGACTGTCTGGAACCTAAAAACCAAAGGAGATTATGTTCCACTGTAAAAACAGAAAGAAAAGAGAAGGGTAAGTGCTACAATAAAACTCAGGGAGCTTCTATGCAAAGAAAGCAGAGGCTTGGACCCAAGAGTTATTTATCTTGCCGCAACTCCCAAATCCAGTGTGGAGACAGAGGGCCCCAAAAATGGCCCAGCTTTGTACTCTTGGCCGTAATCCCCGGGGCCTAGGAGGTTACAGAGGTCAATTCACTTTTGGTCCCTTTGTGCTCGCCTTGAAATGTTGTAGTGCAGCACCAGTCTCACACTCTGTTAGGAGTGAAAGCAAAGAGTTTATTGGGAGAAGTAAAGATTTGCAAATTGGGACACACCACACCACCCAGGCAGGGTACAATAGTGTTCCAAACTGCAGCGAGGGCAGTGAGATTTTTATCAAGTGGAGCAAACAAAGACTACGTGTTCACAGGCATGAGGGAGGTACATGGCAAAAAATTACAGGAGGGTGGTGTCATGGATTGAATTATGTCCTCCAAACAATGTGTGTATCATTTGGGCTAGGCCCTGATTCCCAGTATTGTGTGATTTTTCTATATGTCCTATATATATGATTTTTCTATATATCATCCTGCCTCTATGATGTTAATGAGGAAGGATGGACGGCAGTTGTGTTAGTGAGGCAGGACTCAACATACAGGATTGGATTGTGTGGAAGCAAGCAAAGGGATGGGGGACCTCATAACACCAAGAAAGCAGTACCAGGAGCAGGCAGCGTCCTTTGGACCCAAGGTCCCTGCGCCTGAGAAGTTCCTCGACCATGGGAAGATTGAAGACGAGGATTTTCCTCCAGAGCTGACAGAGAGAGAAAGCCAGCCCCTGGAGCTGAAATCCTGAATTTGAACTTTTAGCCTACTTTACTATGAGGAAATAAACTTCTCTTTGTTAAAGCCATCCACTTGTGGTATTTCTGTTATAGCAGAACTAGATAACTAAGACAGGTTGTTAAACTACAAACTGTCTTAACATTATCAATTCTATTTTCTAACCTCCAGGAACATGTTGACCAAGGCATTCTTCTTGGGTCAAGCTGTGTAAACATTCTTGGCAAACATCTTTTAACAAACTAGTCCTCATAAAGCTAAAGTCCTGACCATTGCTCCTTTTGCGTTATAAGCAGTTAAACTTTTACAAGAAGTTGAGTTGCCCTTTTAGGACAGCAGGACCAGAGTCTTTAGGCCAAGCTGCGGTTTAATTCAAAATGAAGTTTAATTTAGACCTGGGTCAGCCATCTTAGTCATGTGAAGCACCTTGGTTTTGGGGTCTGCATACAGTTGTTGGGGGTTATTTCCCCCAACTGATTTGATTTTCAAATGTAGCTGGTGTGAGGTCTGGGGGATTCCTGTAACTGATTGCAGTTCTTGCTGTGGGTCCTTAAAGGGAATCAGGCAGGACTGAGGAGGGCAGGGACCACCTGGGAATATACCCTTCTAGGCTTCTCTCCGTCCCAGTAAAGAGAGTTACCTTTGGCACCAAAAACATAGGGAAATGCACACTTCCTTGGTGGAGGTGAGAGGTGTGGCCATGTGTTCTCCAAGCCAAGCACCTGGGATGATTCTATTGAGGGACTGAATGGACAGGACAGGGTGATTAGCGACCAGCAGGACAAAGCTGGGAGCATCAGCTCGAGGTGGGGGAAGAACGGGAAAGCTTTGTGTTGAGTTTGTGTATCTTGTCTCAGAGTTTGAGCTCCAATGAAACAGCAGGTCAGTGAAACAGCAGGTAAGATGGAGCTCAAGGTCAAACAGCAGTAAATGAATCAAATGAAGCTGTGGGAGAGGGCTAGAGGGAGGCCCAAGAAGGAGTGCAGTGGACGCCAAGCCAGGTAGCTGTGCCCAAACTTCAGCCTTGAAAGGGTAGTTGTGACCTGAGGTATCCTGGCATCTCAAAGGCAGGGTCTTGTGGGTAGACACATGGCCACTCTGGAATTTCAAGTAAGGTTCAAACAGGGTTCTTAGCTCTAGATCAGGTTTTACCAAGCGATATCCCTGGCCAACACTGTCCCAACAACCCAGACACAGACTCCTAACGTGAAGTGTGCATTTCCTGGGGAATATCAGCTCAGGTTTCCTAAGGATCATGTCCACCGTAGGGCAGCGAGTAATGTGCGTTCTTGAGCACCTCCAAAGACCACTGGCAGAGGGTCTGCAGCAGCCCCTCACGGATGCTGACCAAGGGGTTCCTTCCTGAATGGTGGCCTCCAGCCTCCTAACAAGTCTTCAGGCTTGTCTTTGGAAGTTATCAATTTTGATCAAGTAGCGATGCCTCTGCTCACTCTCCAGGATGCAGAGCGGTCATGCGTTGGACATGTTCAACTTCACTAATAACCCAAAGATGTACATGACACTGAATTACCATGTTACACTTAATAAATTTGGAAAAAGAGAAAAGCTTATAATCCCTAATGCAAGTGAGATGGTACACTCAGACATTTCTGGTAGCAAAGCTTAAGTCTACTTAAATTACCAGTCAGAAAATACGTTCACATCCTAGATTCTGTGTATTTATCCAAAATAGGATAAAAATTATATGCTTAAAGATTTTATCATATACTTATTCTTTTAATTAGGACAAAACTTCTCCAAAACTTTTTATTTTAATTTCAAACCTACAGAAAATTTGAAAGAGTAGTATAACACACACACGTATATGTACCTTTCACCTAGATTTACCACTTGCTAATATTTTGCATTATTTATTTTACTTCTTTTGTATATATTTTTCCTAAGCCATTTGAAAGTTGAGGATATCATGTCACTTTACCCCTACATACTTTCAGCATGTATCTCCTATGAACACAAGTATTCTCCTACATAACCATGATACATTTATTTTATCCACAAACTTTAACACTGACACAATTATCTACTATAAATGCCATATTTAAATATTTCCAAATGTTCTAGAAATGTTCTCTATAACTTTTTTTTCTAAATTCCAGGATCAAATTGCATTTGTCATGACGCTTTAGCCTCTTTTAATTCAGAATATTCCCTTGACTTTTTTCCACCTTCATAACATCTACATTTTTGAAGAGTCCAGGTGAATGAACGGGTGTCTTGTGGAATGTTCCACACTCTTGGTTCCTTTAATTGTTTCCTCCTGCTTAGATTGAGATTAATCACTTTTGTCTGGGTCATCCAGAAGAGATGTTGCTTACTTTTATTACATTCCACCAGAAAGCTGAAAATGTCAGGTTGTCCCATTATTGGCAATTGTAAGTGTGATCATTTGGTTAAGTGGTAACCACCAGACCTCTCCCTTGTAAAGGGCTTCTTTCCTTTGTACTTTTCAGAAGTCTGTGGCTGGCTCAGAAACCCTCGTGGCAGAGTGGTTAAGAGCTATGTCTGCTAACTAAAAGGTCAGCAGTTCAAATCCACCAGATGCTCCTTGGAAACCCTATGTGGCAGTTCTACTCTGTCCTTCAGGATGACTATGAGTTGGGATTGACTTGACGGTAAAGGGTTTCTTTTGGTGGCTAATACGTTGAAAGCGTGGGACATCCTGTTCCCCACCAGCATTTCTCCTAGTGGTTTTAAACTTCCTTGAGGATCCTTGACAATATCAATATTACATTAAAACCCACTGCCGTCAAGTTGATTCCGACTCATAGCGACCCTGTAGGACAGAGTAGAACTGCCCTATAGAGTTTCCAAGGAGCGCCTGGCGGATTTGAACTGCCGACCTTTTGGTTAGCAGCCGTAGCACTTAACCACTATGCCACCAGGGTTTCCAATATTACATTAGTGGGTGCAAACTGATGATTTTCTCATCTTATCTATCCTTTTATGTTTATTACCTAGAATTCTCCTGTAGAGAAGAGCTCTCCCCATACACACACTTTTACTTTTTTAGGGTCACTATGAACTTGGTTATGAACTCGGATTTTTGTTCAATGTGTTGGAATTATTAACTGTTGTTACACTTTTTGATACTTAAGTTGACCCATGTTGACTGGTGGTTCCCCTTCACGCCAGTCCAGGGTCCTTCTGATATGTCCCCACTGAACAACTCCTTGCTTTCTGGCACAACAAGCTGTCCCAGGCTTATCTAACGTTTTGCCTCTTTCAAAACTGGAATCATTCTTTTATCCAAAAATCTGTTTTTTTTTTTTTTCTTATTGGGAAAATCACATACTTATTTATAAAGGTTTAAAATAATAAAATCAAAGAAAGATAAAGGATCAGCAAAAAAGGAGCTAAAGAAGTTCTGTCACTTCCGCCCAATGGAACATTACCCAATAATATAAAAACCTCATTAAGGAAATTGAAACTAAACTAAATGTTTATAATACTAAGTAAAAAAGAGAGAGATAACATTGTACACAAGACATGGTTTATAGTTTAAAAAAAATTAAAATAATGGTGTTATGGATTGAATTATGTCCCCCAAAAGTATATGTTTTAAATCCTAACCTTTCTGCCCTGGTTGCTCAGTGCTAACCAAAAGATCAGCAATTTGAATCTACCAACTGCTTCTTGGAAACCCTGTGGAGCAGTTCTACTCTGTCTTATAGGTTTGCTATGAGTTGGAATCTACTCAACGGCAACTCTACGTCTGTGGTTATTATCCTATTTGGGAATGTGTTGCCTTTGTTATGTTAATAAGGCAGGATTAGTGTAGGTTTTTTTTTTTTTTTTAAATTGTGATTTAAGTGAAAGTTTACGGTTCAAGTTAGTTTCCCATACAAAAATTTACACACATATTGTTATGTGACCCTAGTTGCTCTCCCTATAATGGGACAGCACACTTCTCCTTTCACAAATCCATATCCATTTGACCAGCTGCTGTCCCTTTTCACCTTCTCATCCTGCCTCAGGACAGGAGCTGCTCATTTAGTCTCACGTATCTACTTGAGCTAAGAAGTCTCATGTTATCTACTTGAGCTAAGTATCTACTTGAGCTAAGCACAAGTATCATTTTATGTTTTATAGTTCAGTCTAATCTTTGAAGAGTTGGCCTCAGGAATGGTTTCAGTTCTGGGCTAACAGAGAGTCCGGGGCCCATGTATTCTGGGGTCCCTCCAGTCTCAGTCAGACCATTAAGTCCAATCTTTTTGCTAGAATTAGAGTTCTGCACCCCACTTTCCTCCTGCTCAGTCAGGTACTCTCTGTTGTGTTCCCTGTCAGGGTGGTCATTGGCGGTAGCCAGGCACCATCTAGTTCTTCTGGTCTCAGGCTGATGGAGTCTCTGGTTTACGTGGCCCTTTCTGTCTCTTGGGCTAATATTTTCCTTGTGTCTTTAGCATTCTTCATTTTGAGATGGGCAGGAAATTGGGCTGGCTGAATTAAATAGCCTCTGACTCAGTATTCTTGGAATCTAAACCTATGTGCAGACCACCATATAACTCTTGCTGCTGGGGCCAGAGAACTGCTAGTAATTAACAAACCAAGTGCTTAGGCAAGATAAGGGGCCATATTTCCTGTCCCTACATGCTTGACCAGCTATAAATTACTGATAACCCTCCTGAGTTGTTTTTCCTGTCCCCCACCAGGTGCAGAGCATGCGCAGTAAAAAATCAAAGTAACCTGTGAATGACCTTCCGCATGAGATAATCATGAGCAGGGATCCCTCGCTGGGACTCTAACCAGGATCCAGAGATATCATGTATGTGCAACATCCCAGAGTAAGTCCTGTTTGACACCCCAGCAGCCCTCAAGATAGACCCCATCTTTGTTATGACAACCTTTGAGGGGAAATCCATCTTGTTCCAGCTGCGCTTGCATTTGATTTTCATAATTCCTCCGCTTCTCTTGGAAATCTCCACCCATTTCATGAAAAAAGATAATACCATTTTCCTGCCCCAAAACCTTTATAAACCCTAACTCAGCCTGTGCTCAGGGAGACGGACGTAAGCGTTGCCTAGGCCCTCCTCATCTCCTCTTGCAAGTCTCCTATAATAAACTTTTGCCTGAGTGGAAAAACTGGTCAATCTCTCCTGACTATTCTTACTCAGAACAGAGACAAGAACCTGACAGATTCTCTCCGGTAACAATTTTCCTTTGCTTCAGGTGGGTTGGTACAAATTGATGCATCTTAGACGGTCGCTTGCTAGCTTTTAAGACCCCAGACACCACTCACCAAAGTAGGATGCAGAACATTTTCTTAATAAACTTGGTTATGCCAATTGACCTAGATGTCCCCTGAAACCATGATCCTCAGATCCCTGTCCCTGCAACTCTGTCCCTTGACTTGTTTGGCTGTATTTGGGAAACTTCTTAGCTTTTGGTTTAGTCCAGTTGTGCTGACTTCCCCTGTATTGTGTGTTGTCTTTCCCTTCACCTAAGATAATTCTTGTCTACTATCTAGTTAGTGAATACCCCTCTCTCTCCCTCCCTACCCTTATAACCATCAAAGAATGTTTTCTTATGTGTTTAAACTTTTTCATGAGTTCTTATGATAGTGGTCTCATACAATCTTCGTACTTTTACGACTGACTAATTTCACTCAGCGTAATGCCTTCCAGATTCATCCAAGTTATGAGATGTTTCACCAATTCATTGTTCTTTATCATTGTGTAGTATTCCATTGTGTGAATATACCATAATTTGTTTATCCATTCATCTGTTGATGAGCACCTTGGTTGCTTCCATCTTTTTGCTATCGTAAACAATGCTGCAATGAACATGGGTGTGCATATATCTGTTCCTGTGACGGCTCTTGTTTCTCTAGGATATATTCCAAGGAGTGGGATTGCTAGATCCTATGGTACTTCTTCTATTTCTAGCTTTTTAAGGAAGCACCAAATCAATTTCCAAGGTGGTTGTACCATTTTACATTCCCACCAGCAGTGTATAAATGTTCCAGTCTCTCCACAACCTCTCCAACATTTATTATTTTGTGATTTTTGGATTAATACTAGCCTTGTTGGGGTGAGATGGTGTCTCACTGTACTTTGATTTGTATTTCTCTAGTGGCTAATGATTGTGAGCATTTCCTCACGTATCTGTTAGCCACCTGAATGTCTTCTTTGGCAAAGTGTCTGTTCATATCCTTTACCCATATTTTAATTGGGTTGTTTGTCTTTTTGTTGTTGCAGTTTTGCAGTATCTTATAGGTTTTAGAGATTAGATGCTGATCAGATTCGTCGTAGCCAAAATTTTTTTCTCAGTCTGTAGGTTGTCTTTTTACTCCTTTGATGAAATCTTTTGAGGAGCATAAGTGTTTGATTTTTAGGAGCTCCCAGTTGTCTAGTTTCTCTTCTGGTGTTTGTTCATTGTTAGTAATGTTTTGTATACTGTTTATACCAAGTACTAGGGATCCTAGCATTGTTCCTATTTTTTCTTTCATGATCTTTATCATTTTAGATTTTATATTTAGGTCTTTGATCCATTTTGAGTTAGTTTTTGTGCATGGTGTGAGGTATGGGTCTTGTTTCATTTTTTTGCAGATGGATATCCAGTTATGCAAGCACCTTTTGTTAAAGAGACTGTATTTTCCCCAATTAATGGACTTTGGGCCTTTGTCAAATATCAGCTGCTCATAGATCGATGAATTTACGTCTGGATTCTCAACTCTGCTCCACTGGCCTACGTATCTGTTGTTGTACCAGTACCAGACTGTTTTGACTATTGTGGCAGTATAATAGATTCTAAAATCAGGTAATGTAAGGCCTCCCACTTTGTTCTTCTTCTGTAATGCTTTACTTATCTGGGGCCTCTTCCCTTTCCAAACGAAGTTGGCGATTTGTTTCTCCATCTCATTCAAAAGTGCCATTGGAATTGGATTGGGATTGCATTGTATCTGTAGATCGCTTTGGGTAGAAATTTTCACAATGTTAAGTCTACCTATCCATGAGCAAGGTATATTTTCCCACTTACGTAGGTCTCTTTTGGTTTCTTGCAGTAATGTAGTTTTCTTTGCATAGGTCTTTTACATCTCTGGTTAGTTTTATTCCTAAGTATTTTATCCTCTTGGGAGCTACTGTAAATGTTATTGATTTGGTGATTTCCTCTTCGAAGTTCTCTTTGTTGATATAGAGGAATCCAACTGATTTTTGTATATTTATCTTGTATCCTTTATTATGTTGAGGAATTTTCATTCTATTCCTATTTTGCTGAGAGTTTTTCTCATGAATGGGTGTTGGACTTTGTCAAATGCCTTTTCTGCATCAGTTGATAAGATCATGTGGTTCTTGTCTTTTGTTTTATTTATGTGATGGATTACACTAATTGTTTTTCTAATGCTGAACTATCCTTGCATACCTGGTATGAATCCCATTTCGTCATGGTGAATTATTTTTTTGATATGTTGTTGAAATCCTTTGGCTAGAATTTTGTCGAGGATTTTTGTATCTATGTTGATGAGGGATATTGGTTTGTAATTTTCTTTTTTGTGGTGTCTGTATCTGGTTTTGGTGTCAGGGTTATGCTGGCTTCATAGAATGAATTTGGGAGTACTCCATCCTTTTCTATTCTCTGAAATACCTCTAGTAGTAGTGGTGTGAACTCTTCTCTGAAAGTTCCGTAGAATTCTCCAGAGAAACCATTAAGGCCAGGGCTTTTTTTGGTCGAGAGCTTTTAAATTACCTTTCAATATCTTCTTTTGTTACAGGTTTATTTAGTTGTTCTACCTCTGTTTGTGTTAGTTTAGGTAGGTAGTCAGTTTCTAGAAATTTGTCCATTTCCTGTAGGTTTTTAAATTAGTTTAGGTTTAAATTAGTTACAGTACAATTTTTTAATTTAATGTTTTTATGAAAAAAGTTGTATTCTTTTATGATTCTTTTAATTTCATTTGGGTCTGCTGTGATATAGCCCATCTCATTTCTTATTTGCTTCCTCTCCTGTTTTTCTTTTGTCAGTTTGGCCAGTGGTTTATTGATTTTTTGATCTTTTCAAAGAACCAGCTTTTGGTCTTGTTAACTCTTTCAATGGTTTTTCTATTTTCTCTTTCATTTAATTCTGCTCTAATTTTTATTATTTGGTTTCTTCTGGTGCCCTAGTGCTTCTTTTGCCGCTCTCTTTCTATTTGTTCAAAATTCTTTGATTTTGGCCCTTTCTTCTTTTTGGATGTGTGCATTTATTGCTATAAATTGACCTCTGAGCACTGCTTTTGCTGGGTCCCAAAGGTTCTCATAGGATATGTTTTCATTTTTATTTGATTCTGTGAATTTCTTTATTCTATCCTTAATTTCTTCTCTAACCCAGTAGTTTTTGAGCAAAGCATTGTTCAGTTCCCATGTGTTTGATTTTTTTCCTTGTTTTTTTTTTTTTTTTTCCCTGTAATTGATTTCTACTTTTATGGCTATATGGTCAGAAAAGATGCTTTGTAATATTTCAGTGCTTTGGAATCCCTTAAGGCTTGCTTTATGGCCTAACATGTGGTCTATTCTGGAGAATGATCCCTGTGTGTTGGAAAAGAAAGTATACTTGGCTGCTGTTGGGTGGAGTGTTCTGTATATGTCAATGAGGTCAAGTTGGTTGATTGTGGCATTTAGATCTTCCATGTCTTTATTGAGCTTCTTTCTGCATGTTCTGTCCTTCACTGAAAGTGGTTTGTTGAAGTCTTCTACTTATTATTGTGGAGCTGTCTATCTCTCTTTTCAGTGCTGTTAGATTGATTTATTTCCTATTCTAAGTAATAATCTTGTCCTTAATTGTAATTTTGCATCTTTTTACCCTTTTTATAAAGAGGGCTCCCAAAGTTGTACAAGCTTCAGGCTCCTCAAAACCTACATTTGCCCATGCAAGGCAGCCCACCTTGAAGCACACCAGCCTGTAAGTGAGGACTCACTGTTTGCTGGCCGAGGGCTAGGTGGTCATGTGGGTGAGTAGGGAGCAGTGCCCGGAAGGTGCTTGGATGAAGGGGTCCCCATTCTGGGGATGGCTGGAATCCTACCAGGGCTTCAGCTGCCTGGTCTCCCTCCCTTGGCCTCCAGCATTTAATTGTGGTGGTCATGACAAATTCTTTAGACACAGAAGGAAAAAAAAAAAAAAGACTGTTACTGTCTTGGGTGAATTCTGACGCATGGCACCCCACATGCGACAGAGTAGAACGGCTCCATAGGGTTTTCTTGGCTGTAATCTTTAGGGGAGCAGATCACCAGGTCTTTCTCCCCAGGAACCACTGGGTGAGTTCATCCGCCAACCTCCAGATTAGTAGCATATCGCAAATCACTTCAGCCATTAGGGAATTTTAGACACAAAGAGCAAAGTCAAATGGTGGAGGGACAGGGAGTGCAGTGGGTCATTAACTAGCTGGGCGATAGGAGGTGCACCTGTTAGTTCCCACTCCAATCCAGCCAGAGCCGTCACCAGGGAGAGGAGTTGGTTCTGGCTCTCAGCTTGCCCGCTTGCCCCACATCTGACCACACTGTTTCCTCCCAGATCCTGAATGGCTGAAGCTGACCAGAGGTGCTGGCTGCTCTGCATCCTGCTGCTTCACTTGGTGAGTCCTCAGCCTCTGTGTCCACCACCCACCACCACTATGGGGATCCAGCTGAGTACATAGACAGGGAGATGTGTGACTCCTGGGGCCTAAGACTGCTTGGTGCACAGTGAGAAGGCCTCAGGGTTTGGAGGAGCCAGTAGGCCCTGAGGATCAACTGGTGGCCAGGCTGGTCTATGGGTAGTGGTGGATCCCAACCCCCAGAGAAGAGGGTGAGGTAAGGGTTCTGGGGGACAGTGGCAGCATTACCAGTGAGAAGGCAGCATTTTAGGGAACTCGAAGAAGGACAGAGGCTCAACTGCAAGTTTCTTGCTTATTTTCCTGTCAACGATGGGTGATGGTTTCAGACTTCTGGATAGAGGACTCCACCAGCAGCCTTTTACACAGACTGTAGTCCTGGGAGCCAGAGGATCTTGACATGCCCACTTTCCTCATCCTCCTTCTCAAATCTGGCACTGAATATGGGAAGTTCTACTTGCTAATCCATCTTCACCCTCTCCATCTGTCATGGATTGAATTATGTCTCCCAAAAATGTGTGTATTAATTTGGTTAGGCCTTGATTCCCAGTATTCTGTGGTTTCCCTCCATTTTGTGATTGTAATTTTATGCTAAAGAGGATTAGAGTGGGATTGTAACACCACTCTTACTCAGATCACCTCCCTTATGCAATGTAAAGGGAGTTTCCCTGGGGTGGGGCCTGCACTACCTTTTATCTCTCAAGAGAAAAGAGGAAAAGGAAACAAGCAGAGAATTGGGGACCTCATACTACCAAGAAAGCAGCACCAAGAGCAGAGCACATCCTTTGGGCCTGGGGCCTCTGGGCATGAGAAGCTCCTCGACCATGGCAAGATTGAGGACAAGGACCTTCTTCCAGAGCCAACAGAGAGAGAAAGCCTTCCCCTGGAGATGACGCCTTGAATTTGAACTTTTAGCCTCCTTTACTGTGAGGAAATAAATTTCTGTTTGTTAAAACCATCCACTTGTGGTATTTCTGTTATGACAGCTCTAGATGACTAAGACAGAATTTGGTACCGAGAGAGTGAGGTGATGCTCTAACAGATACCTAAAATGTGGAAGAAGTTTTGAAACTGTGAATGGATAGAATTGCGACAGCAGCAGAGGACCAGCACAGCAGAGAACCTGCAGTGGCAAAGAAGCAGCAACAGCAGAGAACCAGCAGCAGCAGAAACAGGAGACCAGCACGACATGACGCTTGAGCCGACCCACAGAGCCAGAGAGCTGAGTGCCTGTGTGCAGGAGGCATCCTGGTGGAGTGGGGTGCCTCTGGACACTTAACGATGGAGCTACAGAGTTTTGGAACACTTGCCCCAGCAGGGCAGATGCAGGCATAAGGCCCGAGGAGCCAAGAGGCCAAGAAACCAGGAAGCAGAAGCTGAAGAGACAACACGAGAAGCTGAGCTGCCTCAGTCTCAAAAGGTATGGCCATGATCTCAGGGGTTTCAAAGGGTGGAGCCATGGCCTCTGGTGTTTCTAAGGGTGGAGTTGCCACTCAGATGGACTACAAGAATGGGGCCCCCCAAAGCTGAGGGAACAGAGTTGCCATCCCAGTAGGCCTGGAAGGCAGAGCTGAAGTCCAGGCTGGGAAGCCTCCACTCAGAATCTGGAGAGTATGGCCAATACCTAGAGTCTGAAGAGCAGGGCCATTGCGTAAATTGTCTCAGAGAACAGAAGATTATTTCCAAAGCCTTGAGGGCTAATGTAATGTACTCTGCTGACTTGCTTGGTGCCTGTTATCCCTTCTTTCCCTCCAGTTTCACCCATTTGTAGTGGAAATGTCTAGCTTATGCCTGTTCTGCCATTGTACCCTTGGAAGCAGATAATTTGTATTCTAGATTTCACAGATGAAGAGGAATTTTTGGATTTTGGACTTGGAGTTAAGACTTTTGCTATGATATAATGGGGTGAATATATTTTGCATGTTGCAAGGATGTGATTTTTAGGGGGCCAAATGGTGGAATGTCACGGATTGAATTTTGTCCCCCCCAAAATGTTTGTATCATTTGGGCTGGGCCATGATTCCTGGTATTATTGTATGATTCCCCTATATGCTGTAAATCCTGCCTCTATGATGGATGAGCGGCAGTTGTGTTAGTGAGGCAGGATTCAACCTACAGGATTGGATTGTGTCTTGAGGCAATCTCTTGAGATATAAAAGATAGAAGCAAGCAGAGAGACAGATGGACCTCATACCACCAAGAAAGAAGCACCGGGAGCAGAGCACGTCCTTTGGATCGGGCCTGAGAAGTTTCTTAACAATGGGAAGATTGAGGATGAGGACCTTCCTCCACGGCCGACAGAGAGAGCTGTCTTTCCCTGGAGCTGATGTCCTGAATTTGGACTTTTAGCGTACTAGACTGTGAAAAAAAAAAAATTCTCTTTGTTAAAGCCATTCGCTTGTGGTATTTCTGTTATAGCAGCACTAGATGACTAAGACACCATCCTTATTCCCACCGCCAGAGCCCAGAGCATGTCACCTCTTACCTGAAGTATGGCAAAGGCCTCCTAACAGCACCCCATCTTGTCATGGCAAGCTACTCCATTTCCTTCAAGATTCTACTCAAATCTCACCTCTTCGATCTCTCACTTTTCCTAGAGTTAATTGCTTTGTATAGCGTTCTATCAGCAGTTACTTCATTTTTTGAGAAATTCTGTTGTTGTAGGAATGTTTATTGTATATACATAAACACACACACACATATATATAGTGTCTGGCCTATAATAGGTACTAAGTAAATAAGTACATGTAGTCCCTGACTTACAACGTATTTGAGTTACAGACAGTCTCTGGGTTACGAACAAGACCTGTTCTTAACACTGTCTTTAAGTTGAATTTGTAGGTAATTTGGAACAGGTGCATATTGTTCTTATTTAGCCTTAATTTAGTGCAAGAAAAGAATCTTTTTCAGTGATTTGAAAGCTGCATGTACAGCAAGGGAAGGTGATTGTAATGAAGAATTTGTCGTGGGTAAGGGTTGGTTCAATCTTTGCAAAGTGAGGGCATATTTACATAACATTAAAGAGCAAGTACAAATGTCCTTAAGTAGAATGTTCATAACCAGGGACTTACTGTACAATAAGCCACACTTACAATTGTCTTTTCTGTTTGTTTTGTTTGTACATCTTATCATTAGTACATCTTCCTTAGAGGAAGTTACAGAAAAATGCATGCAGGGAAAATGGAAAAAATTGCTGAGTTATGCGAACACTCTCCAAGCATTTGATTAAGATAATATGATGGAAGAGATCAATGGGAAAATTGTCCATGTGGCAAGAATGCTGAATTTAGAACTTGTTACCACCAATGAGGAACAGCTCATAGATCACGAAGAAGGGTAATTGACAGAAAAGGACTTAATGGATTTTGAAGAGGAAAGGAATGCTGAAGAAGAAAGAAATAATGTGGACAAGGAAGGGGAGAAGTTGTCAAGAAAAATTTACAGTGAAAAGATTAGCTGGAGTTTTTTCTAAACTAAATCAGGGGCTTTAGTTGCTTGAAAATATGGACCCAAATGCCGATCACTTTGTTAAAGTTGGTAGGGAAGTTCAGGAAGCAATGAGGTGTTACCCTGAAATATATGAGGAAAAAAAGAAAAGGACCATACAGACAACTCTCACCAATTTTCTGACTAGAAACTCCATGCCCATTTCCAAGGATAATCCAGATGATCCAGAATCTTCTGCGAATGAATGGAGTTATTGCTGAAACTTACAACAAATGCCAGTGTTGTCCAACTCTTCATCATCAGAGTGAATTTTTATGATGTGTATTTTTTACATATGTATGTAATAAAATATATTTGTAAATTTATATGTAATGTTTCTAATCCCCAAAGATAAAGACTGGATTTATAAAGATATTGATAATAGAATGTAAACAATGAAAATTAAAAAAAAAACAAGATGAAGTATTTGACTTATGTCAGAACTGACTTATGATGGAGTCGTCAGAACAGAACTCCATCGTAAGTTGGGGTCTGCCTGTATTTGTTGAACTGAGTGAATTGAATACTAAAAAATTCTAGCAATACTGAGAAAATAAAAGTTCCTTCATAACTCCCTCTCCTCTCACGCCCAAGCATTAACTACTGTTAAGTATGGCTTATGTTCTTTTTGACGCTATATAAACACACACATATTTTACATAAATAAGATCATGCTGTATTTGCTGCCAAGCAATCCTGTTTCTCCCCCTTTAAAATACATCAGGAATAGCTTTCCGTATCATAAAGATCCTCTGTATTTCTTTCTTTTTTAAAAATAATATTTTATTTGTGTTTTTGGTGAAGGTTTACAAAGCAGTTTAGGTTCCCATTCAACAATTTCTACACAAGTTGTTCAGTGACATTGGTTACATTCCTCACAATGCATGAACATTGTCATTATTTCTGTTCTGATTGTTTTGTTTCCGGTAGTCTAGTTACCCTGACCCCTTCCGTTCTTATCTTTGTTTTAAAGTAATGGTTGCCTATTTGGTTTCATACAGGTGATTTTTAAAAGCAGACAGTAGTTATGGGTGATGTTCGTTATTTTTTTGAGCCAATTCGTTATTTAGCTACCTGAGGGGTTAGTTTCAGTTTAAGGTTTGAAGAGCATCTACAGGGTCACTGTGAGTCGGATTCCATGCAATGGCAATGGGTTTGATTATTTTTTTATACACATATATGACGGCACTGGGTTTTTGGGATGCCTACGTACATACATATATACCCACATGTTATGAATTGAATTGTGTCCCCCCAAAATGCATGTCTACTTGGCTAGGCCATGATTCCCAGTATTGTATGGTTGTCCTCCATTTGTGATCTTATATAATTATCCTATGTGGTGTAAATTCTAACCTCTATGATGTTAATGAGGCAGCATTAGAGGCAGTTATGTTAATAAGGCATGACACAATCTACAAGATTAGGTTGTATCTTGAGTCACTCTCTTTTGAGTTATAAAAGAGAGAAGAGAGGAGAGGAACCTCATTACCACCAACCAAGAAGAGCCAGGAGTGGAACACATTGTTTGAACTTGGGGTCCATGTGCTGAGAAGCTCCTAGACCAGGGGAAGGTTGATGACAAGGACATCCCTCCAGAGATGATGCAGAGAGAAAGCCATCCCCTGGAGCTGTCACCCTGAATTCGGACTTCTATCCTCCTACACTGTGCAAGAATAAATTTCTCCTTGTTAAAGCCATCCACTTGTGATATTTCTGTTATAGCAGCACTAGATTTTTTTAGATTACTAGGATATGGCACATATTTTTTTTGGTTGTTTTTGCTGCTGTTTCAAAATTATATATGCCATAGCAATTACCAACAGGTCCTTTTTTGTGTGCTTCTTAGTGACATCATTTACCTTCTTCAAGCTGTGTACACTTCTCCATCATTTGGTGTTACATTTTCCATCACCAAAAATAACAAGTGTCTATTCTGGGTTTATTCTCTAGAGCCCCCACGTGTCTGTCAGTTTGTCATACTGTGGGGGCTTGCATGTTGCTGTGATGTTGCAGTCTGAACTTGATAGAACATGCAATAAAGATGCATTGTTAATTGCTGGCGATTGGAATGCAAAAGTTGGAAACAAAGAAGGAGGATCAGTAGTTGGAAAATATGGCCTTGGTGATAGAAACAATGCCGGCGATCGAATGATAGAATTTTGCAAGACCAATGACTTCTTCACTGCAAATACCTTCTTTCACCAACATTAATGGTGACTATGGACCTCGCCAGACAAAACACACCAAAATCAAATTGATTACATCTGTGGAAAGAGACGATGGAAAAGCCCAATATCATCAGCCAGAACAAGGCCAGGGGCTGACTGTGGAACAGACCATCAACTGCTCATATGCAAGTTCAAGAGGAAACTAAAGAAAATCAGAGCAAGCCCACAAGAGTCAAAATATGACCTTGAGTATATCCCACCTGAATTTAGAGACCATCTCAAGAATAGATTTGATGCATTGAACACTAGTGAACAGAAGATGAGTTGTGAAATCACATCAAGGACATCATCCATGAAGAAAGCAAGAGGTTATTGAGAAGACAAGAAAGAAAGAAAAGACCAAGATGGGTGTCAGAGGAGACTCTGAAACTTGCTCTCGAATGTTGAGTGGCTAAAGCAAAAGGAAGAATTGGTGAAGTAAAAAAACTGAACAGAAGATTTCAAAGGGTGGCTCTAGGAGACAAAGTAAAGTATTATAATGACATGTGCCAAGAGCTGGAGATGGAAAACTAAAAGGGAAGAGCACACTCAGCGTTTCTCAAGCCGAAAAAACTGAAGAAAAAATTCAAGCCTTGAGTTGCACTAGTGAAGGGTTCTATGGGGAAAATATTAAATGATGCAGGAAGCATCAAAAGAAGATGGAAGGAATACACAGAGTCGTTGTACCAAAAAGAATTAGTCGATGTTTACCATTTCAAGAGGTGGCATATGATCAGGAACCGACGGTACTGAAGGAAGAAGTCCAAGCTGCTCTGAAAAAAAAAAAAAAAGGCATTGTGAAAAACAAGGCTCCAGGAATTGATGGAATATCAACTGAGGTGTTTCAACAAACAGATGCAACGCTGGAGGTGCTCACTGATCTATGCCAAGAAATATGGAAGACAGCTTCCTGATCAATTAGGAAGAGATCCATATTTATGCATATTCCCAAGAAAGGTGATCCAACTGAATGTGGAAATTATCGAACAATATCATTAATATCAGACGTAAGCAAAATTTTGCTGAAGATGATTCAAAAACGACTGCAGCAATATATCGACAGGGAACTGCCAGAAATTCAGGCCGGTTTCAGAAGAGGATGTGGAACCAGGGATACCATTGCTGATCTCAGATGGATCCTGGCTGAAAGCAGAGAATACCAAAAGGATGCTTACCTGTATTTTTTTTAATGTTTTTTTTCAAATAATTTTTATTGTGCTTTAAGTGAGAGTTTACAAATTAAGTCAGTCTCTCACACAAAAACCCATATAAACCTTGCTGCACACTCCGAATTACTCTCCCCCTAATAAGACAGCCTGCTCTCTCCCTCCCCTCTCTCTTTTTGTGTCCTTTTCGCCAGCTTCTAACCACCTCCACCCTCTCATCTCCCCTCCAGGAAGGAGATGCCAACATAGTCTCAAGTGTCCACATGATCCAAGAAGCTCACCCCTCACCAGTATCCCTCTCCAACCCATTCTCCAGTCCAATCCGTGTCCGAAGAGTTGGCTTTGGCGATGGTTCCTGTCCTGGGCCAACAGAAGGTCTGGGGGCCATGACCCCTGGGGTCCTTCCAGTCTCAGTCAGACCATTAAGTCTGGTCTTATGAGAATTTGGTGTCTGCATCCCACTGCTCTCCTGCTCCCTCAGGGGTTCTCTGTTGTGTTCCCTGTCAAGGCAGACATCGGTTATAGCCGGGAACCATCTAGTTCTTCTGGTCTCAGGATGATGTAGTCTCTGGTTCATATTTGGCCCTTTCTGTCTCTTGGGCTCATAATCACCTTGTGTCCTTGGTGTTCTTCATTCTCCTTTGATCCAGGTGGGTTGAGACCAATTGATGCATCTTAGATGGCTGCTTGCTAGCATTTAAGACCCCAGACACCACTCTTCAAAGTGGGATGCAGAATGTTTTCTTAATAGATTTTATTATGCCAGTTGACTTAGATGTCCCCTGGAACCATGGTCCCCAGACCCCTGCCCCTGCTACGTTGGCCTTCGAAGCATTCAGTTTATTCAGGAAACTTCTTTACTTTTGGTTTAGTCCAATTGTGCTGACCTCCCCTGTATTATGTGCTGTCTTTCCCTTCACCTAAAGTAGTTCTTATCTATTATCTAATTAGTGAATACCCCTCTCCCACCTTCCCTCCCTCCCCCCTCTCGTAACCACAAAAGAATGTTTTCTTCTCAGTTTAAACTATTTCGCAAGTTCTTATAATAGTGGTCTTATACAATATTTGTCCTTTTGCAACTGACTAATTTCACTCAGCATAATGCCTTCCAGGTTCCTCCATGTTATGAAATGTTTCGCAGATTCCTCACTGTTCTCTATGGATGCGTAGTATTCCATTGTGTGGATATACCATAATTTATTTATCCATTCATCCATTGATGGGCACCTTGGTTGCTTCCGTGTTTTTGCTATTGTAAACAGTGCCGCAATAAACACAGGTGTGCATATATCTGTTCGTGTAAAGGCTCTTATTTCTCTAGGACATATTCCAAGGAGTGGGATTGCTGGATCGTGTGGTAGTTCTATTTTTAGCTTTTTAAGGAAGCACCAAATCGATTTCCCAAGTAGTTGTACCATTTGACATTCCTGCCAGCAGTTTAGAAGTGTTCCAATCTCTCCACAGCCTCTCCAACATTTATTATTTTGTGTTTTTTGGATTAATGCCAGCCTTGCTGGAGTGAGATGAAATCTCATTGTAGGTTTGATCTGCATTTCTCTAATGGCTAATGATCGTGAACATTTCCTCATATATCTTTTAGCTACCTGAATGTCTTCTTTAGTGAAGTGCCTATTCGTATCTTTTGCCCATTTTTTAATTGGGTTATTTGTCTTTTTGCAGCTGAGTTTTTGCAGTATCATGTAGATTTTAGAGATCAGGCGCTGATCAGAAATGTCATAGCTAAAAACTTTTTCCCAGTCTGTAGGTAGTCTTTTTACTCTTTTGGTGAAGTCTTTTTTTTTTTTTTTTTTTTGGATGAGCATAAGTGTTTGATTTTTAGGAGTTCCCACTTATCTAGTTTTTCTTCTACGTTCTTTATAATCTTTTCTGTACTGTTTATGCCATGTATTAGGGCTCCTAACATTGTCCCTGTTTTTTCTTCCATGATCTTTATCATTTTAGATTTTATATTTAGGGCTTTGGTCCATTTTGAGTTAGTTTTTGTGCATGGAGTGAGGTATGGGTCTTGTTTCATTTTTTTGCAGATGGATATACAGTTATGCCAGCACCATTTGTTAAAAAGACTGTCTTTTCCCCATTTAACTGTTTTGGGGCCTTCGTCAAATATCAGCTGCTCGTATGTGGATGGATTTATGTCTGGATTCTCAATTCTGTTCCATTGGTCCATGTATCTGTTGTTGTACCAGTACCAGGCTGTTTTGACTACTGTGGCAGTATAATAGGTTCTAAAATTAGGTAAAGTAAGGCTCCCTACTTTGTTCTTCTTTTTCAGTAATGCCTTATTTATCCGGGGCCTCTTTCCCTTTCATATGAAATTGGTGATTTGTTTCTCCATCTCACTGAAGAATGTCGTTGGGATTTGGATTGGAATTGCATTAAATGTATAGATTGCTTTTGGTAGAATAGACATTTTTATAACGTTAAGTCTTCCTATCCACGGGCAAGGTATGTTCTTCCACTTATGTCTCTTTTGGTTTCTTGCAGAAGTGTACTGTAGTTTTCTTTGTATAAGTCTTTTACATCTCTGGTAAGATTTATTCCTAAGTATTTTATCTTCTTGGGGGCTACTGTAAATGGCATTGATTTGGTGATTTCCTCTTCGATGTTCTTTTTGTTGGTGTGGAGGAATCCAACTGATTTTTGTATGTATATCTTGTATCCCGATACTCTGCTGAACTCTTCTATTAGTTTCAGTAGTTTTCTGGAGGATTCCTTAGGGTTTTCTGGGTATAAGATCATGTCATCTGCAAATAGAGAGATACTTTGACTTCTTCCTTGCCAATCTGGATGCTCTTTATTTCTTTATCTAGCCTAATTGCTCTGGCTAGAACTTCCAGCACAATGCTGAATAAGAGTTCTTTCACTTTCTTTTGATGCTTCCTGTGTCATTTAATATTTTCTCCCACAGAATCCTTCAGTACTGCAACTCGAGGCTTGAATTTTTCCTTCAGTTCTTTCAGCTTGAGAAACACTGAGCATGTTCTTCCCTTTTCGTTTTCTACCTCCAGCTCTTTGCACATGTCGTTATAATACTTTGTCTTCTCGAGCCACCCTTTGAAATCTTCTGTTCAGTTCTGTTACTTCATCATTTCTTCCTTTTGCTTTAGCTGCTCAACGTTCAAGAACAAGTTTCAGAGTCTCCTCTGACATCCATCTTGGTCTTTTCTTTCTTTCCTGTCTTTTTGATAACCTCTTGCTTTCTTCATGTGTGATATCCTTGATGTCATTCCACAACTTTTCTGGTCTTTGGTCATTAGTGTTCAATGTGTCAAATCTGTCCTTGAGATGGTCCCTAAATCCAGGTGGGATATACTCAAGGTCATATTTTGGCTCTCATGGACTTGCTCTGATTTTCTTCAGTTTCTGCTTGAACTTGCATATGAGCAATTGATGGTCTGTTCTACAGTTGGCCCCGGCATTGTTCTGACTGATGATATTGAGCTTTTCCATCATCTCTTTCCACAGATATAGTCAACTTGATTGCTGTGTGTTCCATCTGGGGAGGTCCATGTGTATAGTCACTGTTTACGTTGGTGAAAAAAGGTATTTGCAATGAAGAAGTCACTAGTCTTGCAGAATTCTATCATTAGATCTCCAGCATTGTTTCTATCACCAAGGCTATATTTCCCAACTACTGATCATTCTTCTTTGTTTCTAAGTTTCACATTCCAATCACCAGTAATTATCAATGCATCCTGATTGCATGTTCAATCAATTTCAGACTGCAAAAGCTGATAAAAATCTTCAATTTGGTCATCTTTGGCCTTAGTGGTTGGTGCGTAAATGTGAATAATAGTCGTATTAACCAGTTAATTTAATGGGAAGAGATATTTTACCTAAATGGAATTGCCTTTTACAGTTTAATGAAAAGGGGGATATATTATTAATCTTGCCTGAGAATCAGAACTTAGGGATGCGTAACATTCAAAAAGAAGATGCTCTTTGCCATATGCAGGCCCTTACTATTCTCTTTCCAAATTCTGCTTGTTCAGGTTTCCTTCCCCCTGAAGTTATTTCTCAGATCCCCAAAATTTTATGGGCCGCAACATCCACAGACATTGGCTGAGTTCTGTCCACTGAGCCTGTTAAAACTCAAGTGGACACATCTAAGCCCTTGCCTAAGATTCTCCAATATCCACTTAAGTGAGAAGCAAAGGAAGGATTAACTTCTATTTTTCAAGATTTTCTTTCTAATGGATTAATCGGCTGCTGTACTAGCACTTGAAACACTCCCATTCGTCCAGTTAAGAAGTCAAACAATTGCAGTTTTGAGATTTGTTCAGGACCTATGTGCATTTTCTTCCCTAGATTCCCAGTTGTCCATAACCTGTATTTGATACTTTCCAATGCCCCCTCTGGTGTGACATATTTCACTGTAACAGACCTTTGTAGTGCCTTTTTTCAGTATCCTGTAGATTCTGACAGCCAATATTTGTTTACCTTTACTTGAGACAACCAACAATTTACCCGGACTGTCATGATGCAAGGATTCATGGAATCTGCCACATATTTTCTCAGATTTTGCATGCAGATTTGCAAACTTTGAAATTTCCAAATGAATCTACCTTGTAACAATATGTGGATGATTTACTGGTGTGCTCCACCTGTTAGCAGGCTTGCCTTGAGGATAGTGTAACCTTATTAAAACCTTTAGATACTGGAGGACATAAAGTTTCTAGAGAAAATTTACAATTACCTCAGCCTATTGTCAAATATTTAGGTCACTTGATATCTGCAGAAGGCATTTCTATCAACCCCAAGAAAAAATAAGCTATTGCAGCCTTTCCTTTACCTAAAACAAAGAAAAAATTAAGGAGACTTTTGGGATTTTTGGCTATTGTTGAGCCCGGATTCCTAACTTCTTTCTCATGGCTCAACCTTTTTACAAATATTTGAAAACCTCTGAGCCTGGTCAATTCTATCTTACACCAGAAGATGAAAGGGCAATAACTAAATTTAAAAAAGGCTTTGACAAACATGCCTGCTTTAGGGTTCCCTGCCATTTAGACTCTTCTTTATTGTACATGAAATTTCTAGTAATGTATCAGGTGTCCTCACACAGAAATATGAAGGACAAAATAGGCTTGTAGGTTATTACAACCTGCAATTGGGTCTTGTGGCTAGAAACTACCCCCCTTGCTCAGGGCCATAGCCGCTACTGCAAAATTAGTACTAAACACTGTAGGTATAAGTTTTGGGAAACTTTTCAGATATATACGTACTTCAATCTGTGTCTGCTTTACTTAATTCTGCTTTAACTCAAAATTTATCTGCCAAGACACTCACCTCCTGTGAGATCCATCTTCTAGCAGCCTCAAATATTAGAGTACAGAAGATGGCTGACTAGGTAGAAGCTACCTCGGATTCCTCTTGTAACAAAGACTTGGAAAAACAAGTGAATCAATCACATACATGATAATCTATGAACCCTGACCATCGAACACAGATCTAAAGAGATGATCTGAGTGACAGAGACTGAGAACGAGCAACCACAGGAACGCAATGACTGTTTTCAGAGACTGGAGCTAGTGTCTCAGTCAGAAAACCTTGGCGCCAGGCTTTGAACTGGGCGCAGGGGTTACTGAGCACAGCATCCTGAGATGGCGCAAACACGGGATGCAGCCCTAGCCCCCAGAAATGACCTCGGGGGAAGCCCAGCCAGTGCACGCAGGCAGCACAGTGATGCGGCTGACAGGAGGAGAAGCCACCGGGAGGCAGTGACTGGTTTTGGAGCTTGGAGTGCGGCGTCCCAGCCGGGGAACCTTGGCGCTGGGCTTTGGGCTGGGAGCAGAGGAACTGACCACGGCTTCTGAGACAGTGCAAGCACAGGACACGGGCCTGACCCTCGGAGGCAATCTCGACCCAGCCAACGCGCACAGGCTACACACCCCTTGGGAATATCAGATAAAACAGTCATCACCAAGCAAGAAAAGTAACTTTGTCTGTATTCCAGGGTGCTACTCTCTCCTATCTATCTGATCCCTCACCTCCCCTCCCTTTCCCAGGCTGCTTCATTAACATTGGAATTTCCTGAGCCAGAGAGTGAAGTGCTCTACGGTTTTTTTTTTTTTTTTTTTTGGTCTTTTACTAACCCATTCTCCTGGCCTGAGAGAAGCACCAAAAAAAAAACCCAGGAACCAAAAATCCTTCCCTGACTTCCTGAAATTGGACTAAAAATACAGAAACAGCTCCAGCCAAACATATAAGATCCACAGTCTTGGGCTTTCATCCCTACAGGGAACAAGGTGGCTATTATAATGCAAAGGCAATTCTGAAAGTGATCTGACTGTAATTGTTTTAGCTGATTACTGGAAAGACAAGTTTCCCAGGTCTGATATCTCTGCGTATTAAAGCAGAGCCCTCACTGACCCACAATGGGGAACTGAGGGCTGAAGCTCCCCCCAGACCACCTAGCCTCCTGCCATAGGGGTGTGAGGATGGTGACACCTACCAATCTGTAGAGGTACATGCATTGGGTGCCTAAGGTACAGCTGCAGAGCCCATCCACCAAAGTGCTTTAGGAATAGAGACACACCTACCTCACTGTCACTTGGGAGAAGCCTGTCAGCATCCTGACCCCCCTGGAGTGTGACCCCCTGCTGCTACTAGAATCTGGTGCACACAATTATCACCACTACTCCTCTAGGTGGATAGGTGACAGTCTGCACCACACACATGGTGACCCAAAATCAGATTCTACTCAAGAATAGTGAATGGACTCAGGCTTATATATCTGGTAACACCCCAAACCAGCTGGTAATAGGACATAAGTGATTCAAGGGCTACAACAATCAAGACAGCGCAATCTAGTAGCCCATCTATGTATATTGAAAGAAAACAAAACAATATAAGACTCAGTGAGCAAAGCCAACAGCCAACATCACTCTAAATGGAGAGAGCCTGAAAGCAATTCCCTTGAGAACGGGAACCAGACAAGGATGCCCTTTATCACCATTCTTATTCAACATTGTGCTAGAGGTCCTGGCCAGAGCAATTAGGCTAGACAAAGACATAAAGAGCATCCGGATTGGCAAGGAAGAAGTAAAGTTATCTCTATTTGCAGATGACATGATCTTATACGCAGAAAACCCTAAGGAATCCTCCAGAAAACTACGGAAACTAATAGAAGAGTTTGGCAGAGTCTCAGGTTATAAGATAAACATACAAAAATCACTTGGATTCCTCTACATCAACAAAAAGAACATTGAAGAGGAAATCATCAAATCAGTACCATTCACAGTAGCCCCCAAGAAGATAAAATACTTAGGAATAAATCTTACCAAAGACGTAAAGGACCTATACAAAGAAAACTACAAAGTACTAGTGCAAGAAACTAAAAAGGACCCACATAAGTGGAAAAATATACCTTGCTCATAGATAGGAAGACTTAACATAGTAAAAATGTCTATTGTACCAAAAGCCATCTATACATACAATGCTCTTCCGATCCGAATTCCAATGACATTTTTTAATGTGATGGAGAAACAAATCACCAACTTCATATGGAATGGAAAGAACCCCCGGATAAGTGAAGCATTACTGAAAAAGAAGAAGAAAGTGGGAAGCCTCACTCTACCTGATTTTAGAACATATTATACAGCCACAGTAGTCAAAACAGCCTGGTACTGGTACAGCAAACAGGCACATAGACTAGTGGAACAGAATTGAGAACCCAGATATAACTCCATCCACATATGAGCAGCTGATATTTGACAAAGGCCCAGTGTCAGTTCATTGGGGAAAAGATAGTCTTTTTAACAAACGGTGCTGGCATAACTGGATATCCATTTGCAAAAAAATGAAACAGGACCCATACCTCATGCACTAAAACTAACTCCAAGTGGATCAAAGACCTAAACATAATGACTAAAATGATAAAGTTCATGGAAGAAAAAATAGGGACAACGTCAGGAGCCCTAATACAAGGCATAAACAGAATACAAAACATTACTAAAAATGACGAAGAGAAACCAGACAACCGGGAGCTCCTAAAAATCAAACACCTATGCTCATCTAAAAAAGGCTTCACCAAAAGAGTAAAAAGACCACCTACAGATTGGGAAAAATTTTTCAGCTATGACATCTCCGACCAGCGCCTGATCTCTAAAATCTATATGATTCTGTTAAAACTCAACCACAAAAAGACAAACAACCCAATCAAAAAGTGGGCAAAGGATATGAACACGCACTTCACTAAAGAAGATATTCAGGCAGCTAACAGATACATGAGAAAATGCTCTCGATCATTAGCCATTGGAGAAATGCAGATTAAAACTACGATGAGATTCCATCTCACTCCAACAAGGCTGGCATTAATCCAAAAAACACAAAAGAATAAATGTTGGAGAGGCTGCGGAGAGATTGGAACTCTCATACACTGCTGGTGGGAATGTAAAATGGTACAACCACTTTGGAAATCTATCTGGCGCTTTCTTAAAAAGTTACAAGTAGAACTACCATACAACCCAGAAATCCCACTCCTCGGAATATACCCTAGAGAAATAAGAGCCTTTACACGAACAGATGTATGCACACCCATGTTTATTGCAGCACTGTTTACAATAGCAAAAAGCTGGAAGCAACCAAGGTGTTCGTGAACGGATGAATGGTTAAATAAATTATGGTATACTCACACAATGGAATACTACGCATCGATAAAGAACAGTGATGAATCTGTGAAACATTTCATAACATGGAGGAACCTGGAAGGCATTATGCTGAGTGAAATTTTAAAAAATTAGTCAGATGCAAAAGGACAAATATTGTATAAAACCACTATTATAAGATCTTGAGAAATAGTTTAAACTGAGAAGAACACATTCTTTTGTAGTTACAAGGCGGGGAGGGAGGGAGGGTGGGAGAGGGTTATTTACTGATTAGTTAGTAGATAAGAACTACTTTAGGTGAAGGGAAGGACAATACTCAATACATGGAAGGTCAGCTCAACTGGACTGGACCAAAAGCAAAGAAGTTTCCGGGATAAACTGAATGCTTTGAAGGTCAGCGGAGCAAGGGTGGGGGTTTGGGGACTATGGCTTAAGGGGACTTCTAAGTCAATTGGCAAAATAATTCTATTATGAAAACATTCTGCATCCCACTTTGAAGTGTGATCTTTGGGGTCTTAAATGCTAACAAGCGGCCATCTAAGATGCATCAACTGGTCTCAACCCACCTGGATCAAAGGAGAATGAAGAACACCAAGGTCACACGATAACTATGAGCCCAAGAGACAGAAAGGGCCACATGGACCAGAGACTTACATCATCCTGAGACCAGAAGAACTAAATGGTGTCCGGCCACAACTGATGTCTGCCCTGACAGGGAGCACAACAGAGAACTCCTGAGTGAGCAGGAGTTCAGTAAGATGCAGATCCCAAATTCTCGTAAAAAGACCAGACTTAATGGTCTGACTGAGACTAGAAGAATCCCGGCGGTCATGGTCCCCAAACCTTCTGTTGGCCCAGGACAGGAACCGTTCCCGAAGACAATTCATCAGACATGGAAGGGACTGGACAATGGGCTGGAGAGAGATGCTGATGAAGAGTGAGCTACTTGTATCAGGTGGACACTTGAGACTGTGTTGGCATCTCCTGTCTGGAGGGGAGATGGGAGGGTAGAGAGGGTTAGAAACTGGCAATATTATCACGAAAGGAGAGACTGGAAGAAGGGAGCGGGCTGACTCATTAGGGGGAGAGTAAGTGGGAGTATGGAGTAAGGTGTATATAAGCTTATATGTGACAGAGTGACTTGATTTGTAAACTTTCACTTAAAGCACAATAAAAATTATTTTAAAAAAATATTAGACTACACACAGTGGCTACTTAAAATTCAACCACTCTTCTCCCTGTAACTGATGAAGATAATTGTCCTTCCCAGGATTGTCTGAACCTAACTGAGCAACTTTTGACTTCCTGTAGTGAGTTAAAGGAAACTCCTTTGACAAATCCTGATATGATTTTATTTGTAGATGGATCTTACCTGAAACCAGCTCCTGACTCTCATTATCAGGAAGGTTATGCTGTCACAACTTCTACTGAAGTCCTTGAAAGTCAGCCTCCCCCAAAGCCGCAGCCCAACAAACTGAGCTTATAGCTCTCACTAGAGCCTGTAAACTTGCTAAAGGAAGGTCCGTGAATATTTTTATGGATTCTAAATAGCCCTTTAGAGTTGTTCATGATTTTGGCACATTATGTAAACAGAGATGGTTTTTTTTAACCTCTTCTGATAACTATTAAAAAACGGGGCTTTTGTAGCACATCTTTTAGATGCCCTTCTGCTTCCCTCTGAAAAACAGGAGACAACCAACTGAAAGAAGTTCCCCAACCTGAAGAAATTAGAGGAAATAACCATTAAATAGGCTGCTTCCCAAATTATTGTTGCCCCTGTAATGGCAGGGTTTGTAGAAAACCTCCAGAAGAACTTATAGAGAACTATTCTCATGAAATGACTCGTGTTTTTGCACCTACCAAAGAAAAGTTCTTGAAACCTGAGCAATTGGCTCAATCAGATGAAAGCAAAACACGGGAAAAGTCAGTCTGTTACCAAGACCCCGACACTAAATTATGGTTAGGACCAAAAGCTAAAATTGCTCTTCTTGAATTTTTGCGTGTCCCTATGATAATGACTCTACATGAGAACATTCATCTCGGGAGAGATAAAATGATGGAAATTTTAAAGAAATAGTGTTGTGGAATTTTTCTGAAATGGCTGAGCATGTGGCCTCTCACTGTTCTATTTACCCTCATTTTAACCCTAGAAAACATCTTAAAACTTCACCTGGCCAATACCCTTTGCCTTCTGGACCTATACTTGAATGGCAATTAGATTTTATTCAGCTTCCCCCTTTAAGTGGTTATAAGTACGTCTTAGTAATGATTTGTATATTTTTGCATTGGGTGGAGGCTTTCCCCTGCTAATGTGCCACAGCTTCTTTTGTAGGAAAAAAGCTCCTTGAAAGCATAATACCTACCTGAAGAGCACCGAAAATTCTTTGCAGTGATTGGGGAACTGTATTTTACTGGACAAGTAATTCAAGAATTATGCTGGATTTTCACCCATATACCTGAGATTGTATTGCCCTTGTCATTCCCGATCCTCTGGACTTGTAGAAAAGACTAATGGTGTGATAAAAACCAAACTTGCTAAGTTTTCTGAATCTTTAGGTTTGTGTTGGACTGAAGTTCTCCCTTCAGTTCTTTTACATTTAAGAAACACTCCTTTGGACCTCATAAACTCACCCTTTATGAAATAGTTACTGGAAGGCCTAAGATCCTTCCTTACATTGCCTCTTCTGACCCTAACTTAGTGCAACCTGAAATATTGTCAATCCCTAATGCAAAACTTTAAGAAACATTTTTCAGAAATTAAAGAAGCCTTTGAAGAGCAAAACCCTGGGTCTCTTTCTCTACTTAATGTTACCCCAGGAAATTATATTTACTGGAAAAGACATCACTTAAAATATTCTTTAAGACCTTGCTGGAAGGGGTCTTATCTAGTTCTTTAACTAAACCTTGTGCAGTGAAACTAGAAGGGATTAGCACTTGAATTCATTTGTTCATTTATCACAGCTAAAGAAAGCTAAAGCGCATATCTGGACTTGGTCCCCAGACTGAAACATGCTGGGTGCCAGAAGCAGATGATTTCAAAAGTGAGTAGCTGATCCTAAGACCACAGAACAAGATTACATGCAAGCTGCTGAAATTTTTGTACTCTGTTTCTTAACTTCTGCTGTTTTGATAGCTTTGACAGTTTTTGCACACTTATGGAATTATTCCTTACTAGTTTTGGTAATCACCAAATATCTTTAACCCTAATTTAGTGAGTTGGGCCTTTATTGATATTGTTGCTCAGTTGTTTAATATTTATAGCCTTTGGAGCAAGTTTTATCAATTTAGATTAACTAACCTTTTTTCCATTACGAAATTTTAAATAAATATTCTTTTTCTGTTTATTATGACCATCACTGATGCTTGGAACGAAAATGCTTTTACCCAATTAACAATCAGTAGCCAGTGCCAATAATTTGACTGAATGATGATGCATACGTCATTCTCCCATTCAGCCTATAGGGGACCATACTGATCCTCTTGCTGTACCAGTCTTAGATTATAGGTTCATACTTAATTTTACTATTGATTTGAGGAAAAACCATTTAAACAGGCTTTTTTTTTTTTTTTTCTTTTTGGTTTGTGCAAATTATGGCTGACTCCAGAATTATCCACTTATCCATCAGTTCCCTGTTTTCATCTTACTCGTGCCTGGCAAGTGTGTTTTATTTTCCACACATTATGCAATTTTTTATTGATAATGCTCAATATTATTATTCGGTAATGGATAACTATTTTAAAGATTATCAAAATCTTCCCATTTCTGCCTGACTCCGGGATCACATAGAATTTGGAGAATTGACCATTTGTGATGATTCGTTAACCACAGACTGGCTTGAAAGAGCCAATCAGTCCATTCCATTTCCTGATATTCAGACTTGAGAAGGTATGTTATGTGCCCCATCTGAATATCTCATTTTATGTGGAGGATCAGCATATTTGAGAAAAAAAGTCCAATGATTCACCCTATACTTGGGCCTTGCCATGTAGATGGTTGGAATATGTGGGGCCAAAGCACCCTAGGTACCCTTGGAGTTCCAATGAGTACTCATTCATACAATGACAGTTTAAATGGAACAGTGTCTTGAAATTAATATCCACAGAGAAGAGAGAACTTGTCCTCTGAGATAATCTTATCGCTGATAGGCCTGGGTGGCTCTGGTCATTTCTCTGAGCACTTGTTCCCACTTTTGGTATATTCCAATTAGAAAAAGCTATTCGTAATCTATCAGCTACTATGACTCAAATTGCTGATAGTGTTGCCAACGGAATGACAGCACAACAAAATTCCTTAGAGTCTTTTGCTAAAATTGTTTCAGATAACAACTCTTGATTTTCTCCTAGCTCAGCAAGGAGGAGTTTGTGCCATTGCTAATACCTCTTGCTGTTCATAGATAAATACCACTGGAGAAGTAGAACGAGATATTTCTAAAATACGCTTCTTTAGTAATTTAGTGCTGCTATAACAGAAATATCACAAGTGATGGCTTTAACAAACAGAAGTTTATTCTCCCACAGTCTAGTAGGCTAGAAGTCTGAATTCAGGGCACCAGCTCCAGGGGATGTCTTTCTCTCTCTGTCAACTCTGGAGGAAGGTACTTGTCATCAATCTTCCCTTGGTCTAGTAGCTTCTCCTTGCAGGAACCTTGGGTCCAAAGGCCACACTCTGCACCTAACACTACTTTCTTTTTTTTTTTTTTTAATGTTTTTATTGTGCTTTAAGTGAAAATTCATGAATCAAGTCAGTCTCTCATACATAAATTTGTATACATAGATTTGTATACACCTTGCTATATACTCCTAGTTGCTCTCCCCCAATGAGACAACACACTCCTTCCCTCCACTCTATTTTTGTGCCCATTCGGCCAGCTTCTGAAGCCCTCTGCCCTCTCATCTCCCCTCCAGTACAGGAGCTGCCCTCATAGTCTCATGTGTCTACTTGATCCAAGAATCTCAATCCTCACCAGTATCATTTTATATCTTGTAGTATAGTCCAATCCTTGTCTTAAGAGTTGGCTTTGGGAATGGTTCCTGTCTTGGGCTAACAGAAGGTCTGGGGACCATGACCACCAGTGTCCTTCTAGTCTCAGTCAGACTGTTAAGTCTGGTCTCTTTATGAGAATTTGAGGTCTGCATCCCACTAATCTCCTGCTCCCTCAGGGATTCTTTGTTGTGTTCCCTGTCAGGGCAGTCATAGGTTGTAGTCAGGAACCATCTAGTTCTTCTGGCCTCAGGCTGATGTAGTCTCTGATTTATGTGGCCCTTTCTGTCTCTTCGGCTCATAATTACCTTGTATCTTTGGTGTTCTTCATTCTCCTTTGCTCCAGGTGGGTTGAGACCAAGTGATGCATCCTAGCTGCTTGCTAGCATTTAAGACCCCAGTCGCCACTCTCCAAAGTGGGATGCAGAATATTTTCTTAATAGATTTTATTATGCCAATTGACCTAGATGTCCCCTGAAACCATGGTCCCGAAGCCCCTGCCCCTGCTATGCTGGCGTTCGAAGCGTTCAGTTTATTTAGGAAACTGCTTTTGCTAACACTACTTTCTTGCTGGTATGAAGTCCTCCTGTGTTTCTGCTTACTTCTCTGTTTTATACCTCAAAAGAGATTGACTTAAGACACAACCCAATCTTGTAGATTGAGTCCTGCCTCATTAACATAACTGCTTCTAATCCTGTCTCATTAACATCACAGAAGCAGGATTATAACACACAGGAAAATCACATCATATCACAAAATGGTGGACAATCACACAATACTGGGAATTATGACCTAGCAAAGTTGACACATATTTGGGAGAACACAATTCAATCCATGACATTATTGTTGCACTCACCATATCAATCCGCCTCCTTGGTCTTCCTCTTTTTTGTTAACCCTCTACTTTACCAACCATGGTGTTCTTCTCCAGGGACTGATCCCTCCTGATAATATGTCCAAAGCATGTGAGAAAAAACCTCACCATCCTTGCTTCTAAGGGGCATTCTGACTGTACTTCCTCCAAGACAGATTTGTTTATTCTCCTGGTAGCCCATGTGTTGTGGGTTAAATTATGTCCCTCCAAAAATGTGTGTATCAATTTGACTGGGCCATGATTCCCAGCATTGTGTGGTTGTCCTCCATTTTGTGATTGTAATTTTATGGTAAAGAGGATTAGGGTGGGATTGTAACACCCTTACTAAGGCCACATCACTGATCCAACATAAAGGGAGTTTCCCTGAGGTATGGCCTGTACCACCTTTTATCTTACAAGAGATAAAAGTAAAGGGAAGCAAGCAGAGAGTTGGGGGACCTCATACCACCAAGAAAGAAGCACCGGGAGCAGAGCACATCATTTGGGCCCGGGGTTCTTGCACAAAGAAGCTCCTAGTCCAGGGGAAGATTGACAAGAAGGACCTTCCTTCACAGCCAACAGAGAAAGCCTTCCCCTGGAGCTGGCACCCTGAATTTGGACTTTTGGCCTACTTTACTGTGAGGAAATAAACTTCTCTTTGTTAAAGCCATCCACTTGTGGCATTTCTGTTATAGCAACACTAGATGACTAAGATGGAATTTAGTACTGAGAGTGGGGTGTTGCTCTAACAGATACTTAAAATGTAGAAGCCGTTTTGAAACTGTAAATGAATAGAGCGGGGAGGGCAGTGGAAGTGGACCAGCAGCAGGAGAGAACTGGAAGCAGCAGAGAACCTGCGGTGGCAGAGAATCGGCAGTGGAAGAGAAGAGCAGCAGCAAAATGAGGAGACCAGCATGAGACAGCATTGGAACCAACTCACAAATCAAGAGACCCAAGTGTCTGTGGGCAGTAGTGGGGTGTCTCCAGGCACTTATCAGTGAAGCTACAGAGCTCTGGGACACTTGTCCGAGCAGGGCAGATGCAGGCATGAGGCTTGAGAGCTGAGAGGCCACGAAGCCAGGAAGCAGAAGCTAAAGAGACAAGGAACACAAGAAACCGAGCTGCCTCAGTCTCAAAAGGTATGGCTAGGACCTCTGGAATTTCAAAAGGTGGAGCCATGACCTCTGGTGTTTCTAAGGGTGGAGTCACCACTCAGATGAACTAGGAGAATGGTGTGCCTAAAGCTTAGGGAGAAGAGTGGCTATCCCAGTGGACCTGGAAGGCAGAGCTGAAGCCCAGAGCCGAGGGACCTCCACTCAGAATCTAGAGAGTGTAGCCAATACCTAGAGTCTGAAGGGCAGGGCCATTTTGTAAGCTGTCTCAGAGAACATATGATTATTTTCAAAGCCTTTAGGGTTAATGTAATGTGTTCTGCTGACTTGCTTGGTGCCTGTTATCCTTTCTTTTCCTCCAGTTTCTCTCATTTGTAATGGAAATGTCTAGCTTGAGCCTGTTCTGCCATTGTACATTTGGAAGCAGATAACTTATATTCTAGATTTTACAGATGAAGAGGAATTTTTGGATTTGGGACTTAGAGTTAAGACTTTTGCTATGATACGATGAATACGTTTTGCATGTTGCAAGGATGTGATTTTTGGGAGGCCAAACAGTGGAATGTCATGGATTGAGTTATGTCCCACCAAAAATGTGTGTATCAATTTGACTGGGCCGTGATTTCCAGTATTGTGTGGTTGTTCTCCATTTTGTGATTGTAACTTTATGTTAAAGAGGATTAAGGTTAGATTGTAACACCCTTGCTAAGGTCTCATCCTTGATCCTGCACCCTTTTATCTTACAAGAGATAAAACGAAATGTTAAGCAAGCAGAGAGTCAGGGGATCTTATGCCACAAAGAAAGAAGCACAGGGAGCAGAGTATGTCCTTTGGACCTGGTCTTCATGTGCAGAGAAGCTCCTAGTCCAGGAGAAGATTGACGAGAAGAACTTCCTTCAGAGCTGACAGAGACAGAAAGGCTTCCCCTAGAGCTGATGTCCTGAATTTGGACTTCTAGCCCATTAGAGCGTGAGAAAATAAATTTCTCTTTGTTAAAGCCATCCACTTGTGATATTTCTGTTACAGCAGCACTAGATGACTAAGACATCATGGTATATTCAATATTCTTCAACACCATAATTAAAAGGCATCAATGTTTCTTCAGTCTTCCTCATTCTTTGTGCAGCTTTTGCATGCATCTGAGGCAATTGAAAATACCATGGCTTGGATTAGGTGCACCTTAGTCCTTATCTTAGGCTGGGTTCTCTAGAGAAGCAAAATCAGTAAAGCGTATAAATATGTATACAGAGAGAGATTTATATCAAGAAAATGGCTCACATGATTGTAGAGGATGGAAAGTCCCAAATCCGTGGGTAGGGATAGAGGCTTCTTGTGATTCACGTAGCCACAGGTGCTGGCAAACACAAGATTGTCAGGTCAGAGAGTAAAGCTCTTACTCAAGGGCTGCAGAGATCGATAAATCCTAAGATCAGAAGGCAAGACTGCAGGTAAGCTGCTAGCTCAAGTCCCAAGAACCAGGGTCAGGTGAACAAGAGCCAGCTGCAGGATCCATTGTGAGCAAAAGGCCCCCAAGCCTTGCCAGAATGTCCACTTATATTCGGTGCAAGCCACACACCCAAGGAAACTTCTTTTCAACTGATTGGCTACTCACAGCAGATCCCATCATGGGGGTGATCGCATATCGAATCTCAACATGGAAGTGATTACAACATTATGAGACTGCCAAAACACTGAGAATCATGGCCCAGCCAAGTGGACAAACAACCTTAACCATCACATACACCAAAAGTCTGCTTGATTACACACCATTCCCCAACGACTGTGCCTTCCTTCTTTGATATTTTTAGCTGGTTGCCCCAAAGTTTCAGATCTGGGATATAGTCATAGCCTACCTACTCCTTTTAATTATAATTATTTTATTATATAAAAAAATAGGGCTTGTTAAATGTATTAGGTACTGTATTTCTCATTGCTACAGCCAGTTTTCAAGACATCTAGTCATGCAATAAAGTGTGTAGTTGGAAGAAATTAATTTTTCAAAGGAGAATGAATTTTAGCTCTGGGATCAGACCTTTTGGAAATGTCAGGTTGTTCTAATGTGGTCTTGTGTGCAGCACTTGCCCCAACCAGAACCAACCCACCCTGAAGATAAGGCCCAAAGCCATGGCAAGGTGACCCTGTATGGCACTTGGCCACCTCTAGTAACAGGGCTGGCAGCTGGGGTCTTAAAAGCTCAAATAGAACAGCCATCCCCAAGGTGCTAAGTCCTTGAAGAAGATGGGTAACTCCTTTGTGGTTGGTCTGCACCCCCTAGTGGGGGCTTGATCAAAAGGGGGAGATGTATGCTGACCCCAAATTCGCAGTGCTTCATATGACTAATATGGCTGACCCAGATCTAAATTAAACTCCATTTTGAATTAAACTGAAGCTTGGCCTAAAGTCTCTGTTCCTGCTGTCATGAAAAGACAATTCAACTTATTATAAAAGTTAACTGCTTGTAACACAAAAGTAGCAAGGGTAAGACTTCAGGTTGTACAAGGAACTATTTGTTAAAAGATGTTTGCCAAGAATATTTACACAGCTTGGTCCAAGAAGAATGCCTTGGTTAACATATTCCTGGAGATTAGAAAATAGAATTGATAATGGTAAGATATTTTGTAGTTTAATGACCTGCTTGTAACTTTTTACCATGTACCCCCTTTGTACTTGTAAGCACGTAGTCCTTTGTTTGTGCCACCTGATAAAAACCTCACAGTCCTCCCTGCATTTTGGAACTCTGTTATACCCTCTCTGGATGCCTGTGGTGTGCCCCAATTTGCAAATCTTTTCTTCTCCCAATAAAACACTTTGTTTTCACTTCCAATAGAATGTAAGACTGGTGCTTTGCTAACATAAAACTAAGCTGAAGCTTCACTGTCAGGGAGACAGTCTTTGTGGCCTGGCCAGGCTAAGAGTGCTGCCAGATTTGTTCCCACATGTCCAAGCCTCAGTGTCTTCAATAAGAAGTTATGTGAGCCCCTGTCCATGTACCCCTTCTTGCCAAGCTCTGAGGGTTATGGGCTCAGATGAGGGTATCCCTCAACGAAGCACCAAGCCCAAACGGGACTTAGAATAGCTGCGTAAGAAGTAGACGTAGGGAGATGGGGCCAAGATAGCAAAGTAGTCAGAGGCTTCTGGTGAACCCTCTTACAACAAAGACCCAAAAAAACAAGTGAAACAATTATATTTATGACAAGCTAGGAGCCCTGAACATCAAAAGCAAAGTTAAAAAACAGACTGAGCAGTGGGGGAGGAAGAGACGGTTCAGAAGTGGAGAGGAGTTGCCAAACCTGAATAGGCTGGAACCATCAGACATCACTCCCTGGAGTAACTGCATTGGGCTGGTGGTAGCATTTGGCCGCAGTTTCCTCAGGGAGAAACAGCCAGCTGCACAGCCTACTCACACTTCCAGAACCAGAGAAAAATGGCACTTTCTGCAAAAGCTAACTACTTGCGTATATTTTACCATGCTCCCAGCCCCCAAGCTGTCTTCAGTGGCTGTTGATTTCCCTGGGCCTGAGACAGCCTGAGCTATTTTCCTGGCCTTGGAGAAGGAATAAATTCACAATTGGGGAAAAAGATAATCTGCCAGCTCCACTGAGCTGAGGAGCACAGGACAGAAGCAGCTCCTGTCCAGACATAGATGTCCATGGACTTTGAATACATTTCCCCCTCTGCATGGACCTGTGTGAGCCTATTTCAGGAGAATAGACCCTTGTTGGCAGACTTCAACTGTTTCAGCTATGCGATGGAGAGGTGGGTGTTTGATATTTGACACCACTTTGCCTATTAAACAGAGTACTCACTTACCCACATCAGTGACATAAGAACTTGTGGCTCCACTCAGGTCACCCAGCCACCCACAATAGATGTTCAAGGATAATTGGTACCTCCCAGTCCTTACAACCAATAGCATTTGGTGCCCATTGTCGATCTGCAGAACCCACCAACCTGTGCACTGTAGAGAGCAGGGTTGTGCTTTCCTCACAGACACTTGGGGGAAGGTTCTCAGCCCCCTGCCTTGTTCAGAGCATGACCCCTGCTGCAACCAGATACTGGTACCTACACCAATCACCCCTGCCCCTCTAAGACTGTAAGACAGAGCCTGCACCACACACTTGATGACTAATTACCTGGACACCTGAGCTGAATCCATACAAGAAAAGTGAATGGACTCCTAGACTCATATACCTGGTAACAGCCCTAACCATCTGGTGACAGGACGTTAGAGCATCAAAGGCAAAAATAATCAAGCTAGCTCATTCAAGCAACCTATTTGGGCATATCGAAACAATACGAAGCAAGAAGCTAGGATACAGTCAGCAAACATAAAATAAACTAAAGTGATAACTTATAGATGGCTCAGAGACAACAGTCAATATCAAATCACATAAACAAGCAGATCATGATCCCTTCAACAAGCTCTTAAAACAAAGAATCAAGGGATCTTCTAGATGAAGGTGCCTTCCTGGAATTACCAGATGCAGAATACAAAAGATTAATACACAGAACTCTTCAAGACATCACAAATGAGGTCAGGAAGGACATCAGGCAATATGCAGAACAAGCCAAGGAACAAACAGATAAAGCAGTTGAAGAAATTAAAAAGTTATTCAGGAACATAATGTAAAACTTAATAAGTTGCAAGAATCCGTAGAGAGACAGCAGTCAGAAATTCAGAAGATTAACAATAAAATTACAGAATTAAACAATCAATAGAAAGTAAGAGGAGCAGAATTGAGCAAGTGGAAGGCAGAATTAGTGAGACTGAAGATAAAGCACTTGGCACTAATATATTTGAAGAAAAATCAGATAAAAGAATTAAAAAAAAAATGAAGAAACCCTAAGAGTCATGTCGGACTCTATCAAGAGAAATAACCTACGAGTGATTGGAGTTCCAGAACAGGGAAGGAGAACAGAAAATACAGAGAGAATTGTTGAAGATTTGTTAGCAGAAAACTTCCCTGATATCGTGAAAGATGAGAAGATACCTATCCAATATGCTCATTGAACTCCACATAAGGTAGATCTTGAAAGAAAGTCACCAAGACATATTATAATCAAACTTGCCAAAACCAAAGATAAAGGCAGAATTTTAAGAGCAGCTAGGGATAAACAAAAAGCCACCTACAAAGGAGAGTCAATAACAACAAGTTTGGACTACTTGTCAGAAACCATGCAGGCAAGAAGGCAATGGGATGGTTTATATAAAGCATTGAAGAAAAAAAATTGCCAACCAAGAGTCATATATCCAGCAAAACTGTCTCTCAAATAGGATATTTCCAGATAAACAGAAGTTTAGGGGATTTGCAAAAACCAAACCAAAACTACAAGAAATACTAAAAGGAGTACTCTGGTTAGAAAATCAATAATAATAACCCAAGATGAGAACACTGGACAGAGCAATCAGATGTCAACCCAGACAGGCAAATCACAAAAATGAATCAAGATTAAAAAATGCTCAAAACAGGGAAACAGCAATGTCATTACGTAAAAGATGACAACACTAAAACAATAAAGAGGGACTGAGAAATGTAGTCATAGATCTTTCATATGGAGAGGAAGACAAGGTGATATAAAGAAATAAAAGTTAGGTTTAAATGCAGAAAAATAGGAGTAAATATTAAGGTAACCACAAAGTAGACTAACAATCCTACTCAACAAAATAAAATAAGAGAAAAAAATACAGACTCAGCAGAAACAAAATCAACACCAATGAATAAGAGGAAAAGACAATATATAAACTACTCAGCACAAAAAAATTAAGTGGGAAAAAGAAATTGTCAACAACACACAAAAAAGACATCAAAAACTAAACTTATACCTGTGCATGATTATGCTGAATGTTAATGGATTAAATGCACCAGTAAAGAGACAGAGAGTGGCAGAATGGATAAAAAACCACAGTCCATATGATGCCTACAAGAGTCACACCTTAGAGATAAAGACACAAACAAACAAACTCAAAGGAGCAAAAAAAAATATCAAGCAAGCAACAAGCAAAAAAGAGCAGGAGTGGCAATATTAATTTCTGACAAAATAGACTTTAAAGTTAAACCCACCACAAAGGATAAGGAAGGAGGCTATTATAATGATTAAAGGGCCAAAACACCAGAAGGATATAACTATATTAAATATTTATGCATTGAATGACAGGGCTGCAAGATACATAAAACAAACTAACAGCATTGAAAAGTGAGATAGACAGCTCCACAATTACAGTAGGAGACTTCAATACACCACTTTCAGTGAAGGACAGAACATCCAGAAAGAAGTTCAATAAAAACATGGAAGATCTAAATGCCACAATCCACCAACTTGACCTCGTAGGCATATACAGAATACTCCACCTAATAGCAGCCAAATATACTTTTTTTTCCAATGCACATGGAACATTCTCTAGAATAAACCACATATTAGGTCATAAAGCAAACCTTAGCAGAGTCCAAAACATCAAAATATTACAAAGCATCTTCTCTGACCATAAGGCCATAAAAGTAGAAATCAATAACAGAAAAAGCAGGGCAAAGAAATCAAACGCTTGGAAACTGAACAATGCTCAAAAATGACTGGGTTATAGAAGACATGAAGGATGGAATAAAGAATTTCATAGAAGCCAATGAGAATGAAAACACTTCCTATCAGAACCTTTGGCACACAGCAAAAGCAGTGCTCAGAGATCAGTTTATATCAATAAATGCACACATCCAAAACGAAAGGGCCAAAATCAAAGAATTATCCCTACGACTTGAACAAATAGAAAGAGCAACAAAAGAAAACCACAGGCACCAGAAGAAAGCAAATAATAAAAATTAGAGTAGAATTACATGAAATAGAGAAGAGAAAGACAATTGAAAGAGTTAAAACAACCAAAAACTGGTTCTTTGAAAAAAATTAAAACTGATAAACCATTGGCCAAACTGACAAAAGAAAAACAGGAGAGGAAGCAAATAACCTGAATAAGAAATGAGATGGGTGATATCACAACAGACCCAACTGAAATTAAAAGAATCATATCAGATTGCTATGAAAAATTGTGTTCTAGCAAATTTGAACACCTAAAAGGAATGGATGAGTTTCTAGAAACACACTATCTACCTAAACTAACAGGAGCAGAGTTAGAACAACTAAATAAACCCATAACAAAAGAAAAGATTGATAAGGTAATCAAAAAATTCCCAACAAAAAAACGCCCTGGCCCAGATGGCTTCACTGCAGAGTTCTATCAAACTTTCACAGAAGAGTTAACACCACTACTACTAAAGGTATTTCAGAGCATAGAAATGGATCTAATACTTTCAAACTCATTTTATGAAGCCAGCATATCCCTGATACCAAAATCAGGAAAAGACACCAAAAAAAAAAAAAAAAAAAGAAAGAAAGAAAATTACAGACCTATATCCCTCATGAACTTAGACGAAAAAGTCCTCAACAAAATTCTAGTCAATAGGATTCAACAATACATCAAAAAAAAAAAAAAAAAAAAAAATTCACCATGACCAAATGGGATTCATACCAGGTATGCAGGGATGGTTCAACATTAGAAAACAATCAATGTAATCCATCATATAAATAAAACAAAAGATAAGAACCACAGGATCTTATCAATTGATACAGAAAAGGCATTTGACTAAGTTCAACACCCATTCGAGAGAAAAGCTCTCAGCAAAATAGGAATAGAAGGAAAATTCTTCAACATAATAAAGGGCATTTATACAAACCCAACAGCCAAGATCATCCTAAATGGAGAGAGTCTGAAAGCATTCCCCTTGAGATCAGGAACCAGACAAGGATGCCCTCTATTACCACTCTTATTCAACATGGTGCTGGAGGTCCTAGCCAGAGCAATTAGGCTGGATAAAGAAATAAAGGGCAACCAGATTGGTAAGGAAGAAGTAAAAGTATCTATTCGCAGATGACTTGATCTTATACACAGAAAAGAATCTTCAAGAAAACTACTGAAACTAATAAAAGTTCAACAGAGCATCAGGATACAGGATAAACATACAAAATCGTTGGATTCCTCCACACCAACAAAAAGAACATTGAAGAGGAAATCACCAAATCAATGCCATTTACAGTAGCCCCCAAGAAGATAAAATACTTAGGAATAAATCTTACCAGAGGCGTGAAAGACCTATGCAAAGAAAACTACAAGACACTACTGCAAGAAACCAAAAGAGACCTACACAAGTGGAAAAACATACTTTGCTCATGGATAGGAAGACTTAACATTGTAAAAATGTCTGTTCTACCAAAAGCCATCTACAGATACAACGCAATTCCGATCCAAATTCCAACAACATTTTTTAATGAGATGGAGGAACAAATCACCAACTTCATATGGAGGAAAAGAGGCCCCAGATAAGTAAAGGATTACTGAAAAGGAAGAACAAAATGGGAGGCCTCACACTACTTGATTTTAGAACCCATTATACCCCACAGTAGTCAAAACAGCCTGGTGCTGGTACAACAACAGATACATAGGCCAATGGAACAGAACTGAGAATCCAGACATAAATCCATCCACATGTGAGCAGCTGATATTTGACAAAGGCCCAAAGTCAGTTAATTGGGGAAAAGACAGTCTTTTTAACAAATGGTGCTGGCATAACTGGATATCTATCTGCAAAAAAAATGAAACAAGACCCATACCTCACACCATGCACAAAAACAAACTCAAAATGGATGAAAGACCTAAACATAAAATCTAAAACAATAAATATCAAGAAAGAAAAAATAGGGACAATGTTAGGAGCCCTAACACATGGCATAAATACTACTACCAATGCAGAAGAGAAACTAGATAACTGGGAGCTCCTAAAAATCAAACACCTAGCTCATCCAAAGACTTCACCGAAAGAGTAAAAAGATTGCTTACAGAACTGGTTTTTAGCTATTACATTTCCAATCAATGTCTGATCTCTAGAATCTACGTGATACTGCAAAAACTCAACTACAGAAAGACAAAGAACCCAATTAAAAAATGGGCAAAGGATATGAACAGGCTCTTCACTAAAGAAGACATTCAGGTAGCTAACAGGTACACGTGGAAATGCTCACCATCATTAGCTTTCAGAGAAATGCAAATCAAAACTACAGTGAGATTCCATCTCACTTCAACAAGGCTGGCATTAATCCAAAAAGCACAAAATAATAAATGTTTGAGAGGTTGTGGAGAGACTGGAACACTTACACACTGCCGGTGGGAATGTAAAATGGTACAACCACTTTGGAAATAGATTTTTCGCTTCCTTAAAAAACTAGAAATAGAACTACCATAAGATCCAGCAATCCCACTCCTTGGAATATATCCTAGAGAAATAAGAGTTTTTACACCAACAGATATATGTACATCCATGTTCTTCGCAGCACTGTTTACAATAGCAAAAAGATGGAAGCAACCAAGGTGCCCATCCTCGGATAAATGGATAAATAAATTATGCTATATTCACACAATGGAATACTATACAACGATAAAGAACAGTGATGAATCTGTGAAACATTTCATAACTTGGAGGGATCTGGAAGGCATTATGCTGAATGAAATTAGTCAGTTGCAAAAGGACAAATATTGTGTAAGACCACTATTATAAGAACTTGAGAAGCAGTTTAAACAGAGAAGAAAATGTTCTTTGATGGTTACGGGGGGTGGGGAGGAAGGGAGTACTCGCTAATTAGATAGTAGATAAGAACTATTTTAGGTGAAGGGAAAGACAACACACAATACAGGAGAGGTCAGCACAACTGGATTAAACGAAAAGCAAAGAAGTTTCCTAAATAAACTGAACACTTCAAAGGCCAGCGAAGCAGGGGCAGGGGTTTGGGTACCATGGTTTCAGGGGACATCTAGGTCATTTGGCATAATAAAATCTATTAAGAAAACATTCTGCATCCCACTTTGGAGAGTGGTGTCTGGGGTCTTAAACACTAGCGATCAGCCATCCAGGATTCATCAATTGGTCTCAATCCACCTGGATCAAAGGAGAATGAAGAACACCAAAGACACAAGGTAATTATGAGCCCAAGAGACAGAAAGGGCCACATAAACCAGAGGCTACATCAGCCTGAGACCAGAAGAACTGGATGGTGCCCGGCTACAACTGATGACTGCTCTGACAGGGAACACAACAGAGAACCTCTGAGGCAGCACGAGAGCAGTGGGATGCAGACCTCAAATTCTCATAAAAAGACCAGACTTAATGGTCTGACTGAGACTAGAAGGACCCCGGTGGTCATGGTCCCCAGACTTTCTGTTAGCCCAAGACAGGAACCGTTCCCAAAGCCAACTCTTCAGACAGGGATTGGACTGGTCTATGGGATCGAAAATGATACTGGTGAAGAGTGAACTTCTTGGATCAAGTAGATGCATGAAACTATGAGGGCGGCTCCTGTTTGGAGAGGAGATGAGAGGGTAGAGGGGGTCAGAAGCTGGCCGAATGGACACGAATATAGAGAGTGGAGGGGAAGGAGTGTGCTGTCTCATTAGAGGGAGAGCAACTAGAAGTATATAGCAAGGTGTATATAAATTTTTGTATGAGAGACTGACTTGATTTGTAAGCTTTCACTTAAAGCACAATAATAATTTAAAAAAAAAAAAAAGAGGATGTAATAGAAAGTGTTGCCTCAATGCAAAGTGTTTGAGAGACACTTAAATCCCACAGACAGGTGGCAGAGGATCTGTGCCTTCTGCCATTCCAGCAGCCCTGCTCTATCTTTTGTTAACAGCACGTTAATGCCCTTTGGAGAGCTCCCTGTCCAATCTCAGTCAATGTGTGTGTTTGGAGGAGCCGATCCCACGCCAAGTTCCAGGACTGGGTGGTCACTCAGTTCTGGCCAGTGAGGATCATGGGGCGGGGCTCAGGATGGGAACAAGACCCACAAAGTTCCTCCCCAGGACTTCTCCTGAGATTATTTGGTGAGTAAGCAAGCCTAACAGCTGGGCATGGTTGACAAGATTGAAATGGTTAATCCCAGACCTAAACTGAAATACTATTTTAAATTAAGCTGCAACTAGGTTTGAAGCTTGCCTCTGCCTTCTACAAAAGACAAGTTGGCTTCCTGCGAAAGTTTTAATTGCTTGTGACACAAGGACTGTAGAGATCCCAGCCTTGGGTTATGTAAATAATCTTGCTATCCTAACTGCTGTCAGGCAATTTATCTGGGGAATGCCTAGGCTATAACTTACTCCTAGACAGATGGGCAATGTTTACATTTCCAAAGGTTTCAAGCTAAAAAAACCAAAAAACCAAACCCAGTGCCGTCAAGTCAATTCCGACTCATAGCGACCCTATAGGACAGAGTAGAACTGCCCCATAGTTTCCAAGGAGCACCTGGTGGATTCGAACTGCCTACCATTTGGTTATCAGCCATAGCACTTAACCACTACGCCAAGTTAGAGCTGATTTAATCTCTTTGTTAACCAAATGGTTCACTTTTACATTTCAAAGACTCCAACTAAGTTTGAACCAGTCTGCATTCAATCACTAACCCCCCACTTAAGGAATGTTTACATGGCTTGCTTTAGAAATATTGCCTTAACCAGAGTTAATGGTCTGAGACTGGAGGAACCCCAGAGGACATGGCCCCCAAACTCTCTGTTAGCCCAGAACTAAAACCATTCCCTAAGCCAACTCTTCAGACAAAGATTAGACTGGACTATAAAACATAAAATGGTACTGGTGAGGAGTGTGCTTCTTAGCTAAAGTAGACACATGAGGCTATGTGGCCAGCTCCTGTCCCGAGGCGAGATGAGAAGGCAGAACCGGTCAGGAGCTGGTTGAACGGACACGGGAAATGTAGGGTGGAGAGGAGGTGTGTGCTGTTACATTACAGGGAGGGCAACTAGGGTCACGTAATAATGTGTGTATAAGTTTTTATATGAAAAACTGACTTGAACTGTAAACTTTCACTTAAAGCATAATAAAAAAAAGAAAAGATATATTGCTTTAGTCAATTTGTATCAGGAAACAAGACGTTGATGTTAGGCTAGAAATTGTTAGGAAAGTTTGTAGTTTTGACAACCCTTTGAAAATTTTTGTTCTTTCCCCTGCATCACTTTGATATGAAAACGTTTTGCCTCTGTTTGTTCTGCCTGGTAAGTACCTCACTGCTCTCCCTGCAAGTGAGAACACACACTGCCTCTTGTTTGAGTGCCCCATGATTCTCCATTTCATGAAATTATCTTGTTTTGTCACCGTCAATAAAATTCTTTTTTATAATTTCTAGTGGGGCATCAGTCTAGTGTTTTCACTAGGACATGGGAAAGAGCCTCCGTTTTCCTTGGGTTGCTGAGATGTGGTCCTTACTCTTCAAGTGCCACCTTTCTGGGGTTCCACTTAATGCCCGGGGTGCTCCTCTCTGACTGGCGCAAGATACCCCCTCACCCCACACTGTGCCACCCCTAAAGTCTTTCCTCAGCTGTCAGTCTCGTGTTGTAGAGGGGAAAAAATCACAAAGTTTAGTAAAGCAGAAAGAAAGTTTTATTTGGCATATATTTAAAATGGCAAAAGTTGGAAATCAGACAAGCATGCTGCCAGAGCCATGTGTGCTTGAATCCAAGGAAATTACAGAATAGGCAAAAGTGGGAAAATGGACAAGCATGCTGCTAAAGCCATGTCTGTCCAAGTCCAAGGAATATTACAGAATAGGCAAGAATGAGAAAATGGACAAGCATGCTGCCACAGCCATGTCTGCCCGATTCCAAGGGATGTTTCATAATGACCAGTATATATTAACATTACAAATGGGAAAGACCATTGAAAGCTTCACCTTTTCACAGATAGGCTAGAAACAGTGATCCTACATTTTGAATCATCTTTCTTAACAATCATTGGTACCGGTTTCAGTAAGGACAGTCAGGAGGGTCCTCACTGGTCCAACAAATTTTCTATTCACTAAATGCTAATAGAAAAAGATAAGAGTAGAAAGTCTTCTGTGTGAAAGTTTCCCTACAAGATATTTTCCAAGATTATCTTAGATATTGTCTTTATCACAGGGCCCAGTTGACCTGTCCTTTTGAGTCCTTGTGAGCCCAGTTCCAGCTGGGTCACATTCTCTATGCTCAAGGACAGGGAATAATGATTCCAATATTATTTCCTAAATCACCCTGAAGCTGTGGTACGCATGAGGCCTTGTGTCTCATTCAACCAGGACCCACCACAAAAACGGAAGAGCCCAGTGCATGATGTAAATGGGTCTTGTTGTTAAAAAGTTATTAAGAATTTCACGACAGAAAGAGCAGAGCGTTAAGCCAGGTGTGAGGCCCTTCTGAGTGTGGGGCCCTTCTGAGTATGGGGCCCTGGGCACTGACCATGTTGGTTCACTGTGATGTGGCCCTGGGAAAGCCAAGGATCCCAGGGGAAATGCTGCCCAGATTTGGGCCACTCCTCTGTGGCTTTCTCTTATGAAATCAAATTTTTATTTGATTTAGAAAATAATATTGGAATCGTTATTCCCTGCCCTCGAGCACAGAGAATGTGACCCAGCTGGAGCTGGGCTCACAAGGATTCACAAGGATACATCAACTGGGCCCTGAGGTATAATAATAGCTAAATAATCTCGGAAAATACCTTTTGGTGAACGTTACACATAAGCCAATCAAATAAAACCCAAAAGACTTCCCGATTTTATCTCTTTCTATTAGTATTTAGTAAATGGAAAATTTGTTGGACCAATTAAGACCCTCCTGACTGTTACTGAAGCCTGAACCAATGATTGTTAAGAATGGCAATTCAAAATGTAGGATCACAATTTCTGGCAATCTCTGAAAAGGTGGAGCTTTCAGTGGTTTTGCCTATTTTGAAATGTTAATATATACTGATGGCTCTGTAATGTTCTTTGGACTCAGGCAGGCATGGCTGTAGCAACAGGTTTGTCTGTTTTCCCATTCTTGTCTACCCTGTAATATTCCTTGGGCTTGGGCAGACATGGCTGTAGCAGCATGCTTGTCCGTTTTTCCATTCTTGCCTATTCTGTAATATTTTCTTGGACTCAGGCAGACATTAACTCTGGCAGCATGCTTGCCCACTTCCCACTTTTGTCTTTTCAAAAATACGCCTAATAAAACTTTCTTTTTGCTTTACTAAACTTTCTAATATTTTTACCCTATAACATATTAAAAATAGATATTTTACTTTTATTTCAAGAGGGCTTTTCTTACCCATGAATGTAAAAATTCCTGACCCAAAATTAATCTGCCAGCGTTTTTTTTCTCTCTCTCTCTCTCTCTCACCCAAGAATCGACTTGATGGCACTGGGTCTCTCACCCAAAATGACTATTCCAAAGAGCAGACTGTAACAAAACCATGAACCTGTGATAAGGTGAGAAAGACTCCAGCTTCTCTAATTTCAATTTCTAGAGCCCTCCGGAGTGCTAAGTGGGAGGAAGGGTGAATCTTCTGTGAAGTTACCTTTCTGATGTTAACTATGCAGCCATGAATAGCAGTGGAACATTGTCTGATACAGTGCTGGAAAATGGGCCCCCCAGGTTGTAAGGCACTCAGAAGATGACGGGGGAAGAGCTGCCTCCTCAAAGTAGAGTCGATCTTAATGATATGGATGGAGTAAAGCTTTTGGGACCTTCATTTCCTGATGTGCCAGCAATCAAAATGAGAAGAAACAGCTGCAAACATCCATTAATAACTGGACCCTGGAATGTATGAAGTATGAATCTAGGAAGATTCGAAATTGTCAAAAATGAAATGGAACTCATAAACATTGACATCCTAGGCATTAGTGAGCTGAAATGGACTGGTACTGGCCATTTTGAATCAGACAATCATATAGTCTACTATGCCAGGAATGACAACTTCAAGAGGAATGGTGCTGCATTCATCGTCAAAAAGAATATTTCAAGACCTATCCTGAAGTACAATGCTGTCAGTAATAATATAATATCCATACGCCTACAAGGAGGGCCAGTTAATATGGCTATTATTCAAATTTACCCACCAACCATTCAGGCCAAAGATGAACAAATTGAAGATTTTTATCAGCTGCTGCCGTCTGAAATTGATGGAACATGCAATCAGGGTGCATTGATAATTACTGGTGATTGGACTGCAAAAGTTGGACACAAGAAGGATCAGTAGTTGGATAATATGGCCTTGGTGATGGAAACAGTGCCAAAGATCGAATGATAGAATTTTGCAAGACCAGCGACTTCTTCATTGCAAATACCTTTTTTCACCAACATAAACAGGACCTCACCAGATGGAACACACAGGAGTCAAATGGACTACATCTGTGGAAAGAGATGATGGAAAAGCTCAATATCATCAGTCAGAACAAGGCCAGGGGCCAACTGCAGAACAGACGATCAATTGCTCATATGCAAGTTCAAGCGGAAACTGAAGAAAATCCATAAGTTCACGAGAGCCAAAATACAACCTTGAGTATATTCCTCCTGAACTTAGAGACCATCTCAAGAATAGATTTGATGTGTTCAGCACTAGTGACCAAAGACCAGACGAGTTATGGAATGAGATCAAGGACATCATACATGAAGAAAACCAGAGGTCATTGAAAAGACCGGAAAGAAAGAAAAGACCAAGATGGACGTCAGAGGAGACTCAGAAACTTGCCCACAAACGTTGAGCAGCTAAAGTGAAAGGAAGAAATGATGAAGTAAAAGAACTGAATAGAAGATTTCAAAGGGCCTCTCGAGAAGACAAAGTATTATAGTGATATGTGCAAAGAGCTGGAGATAGAAAACCAAAAGAGAAGAACAGGCTTGGCATTTCTCAAGCTGAAAAAACTGAAGGAAAAATTCAAGCCTCAAGTTACAATAGTGAAGGATTCTATGGGGAAAATATTAAATGATGCAGGAAGCGTCAAAAGAATATGGAGGGAATACACAGAGTCATTATACCAAAAAGAATTAGTTGACGTTCAACCATTTCAAGAGGTAGCATATGATCAGGAACCAATGGTACTGAAGGACGAGTCCAAGGTGCACTGAAGGCATTGGTGAAAAACAAAGCTCCAGGAATTGACGGAATAACAATTGAGATGTTTCAACAAACAGATGCAGCATTGGAGGTGCTCACTTGTCTTTGCCAAGAAATATGGAAGACAGCTTCCTGGCCAACTGACTGGAAGAGATCCATATTTATGCCTATTCCCAAGAATGGTGATTCAACCTAATGCAGAAATTATAGAACAATGTCATTAATATCACACGCAAGCAAAATTTTGCTGAAGATCATTCAAAAGCAGCTGCAGCACTATATCGACGGGGAACTTCCAGAAATTCAGGCTGGTTTCAGAAGAGGACGTGGAACCAGGGATATCATGGCTGACGTCAGGTGGATCCTGGCTGAAAGCAGAGAATACCAGAAGGATGTTTACCTGTGTTTTATTGACTATGCAAGGGCATTCGACTGTGTGGATCATAACAAGTTGTGGATAACATTGCGAAGAATGGGAATTCCAGAACACTTAATTGTGCTCATGAGGAACCTTTACACAGATCAAGAGGCAGTTGTTTGAACAGAACACGGGAATACTGAATGGTTGAAAGTCAGGAAAGGTGTGCGTCAGGGTTGTATCCTTTCACCATACCTATTCAATCTGTATGCTGAGCAAATAATACGAGAAGCTGGACTATATGAAGAAGAACGGGGCATCAGGATTGGAGGAAGACTCATTAACAACCTGCATTATGACACAACCTTGCTTGCTGAAAGTGAAAAGGACTTGAAGCACTTACTAATGAAGATCAAAGACCACAGCCTTCAGTATGGATTGCACCTCAACATAAAGAAAACAAAAATCCTCACAACTGGAGCAATAAACAGCATCAGGACAAATGGAGATAAGATTGAAGTTATCAAGGATTTCATTTTACTTGGATCCACAATCAACTGCCATGGAAGCAGCAGTCAAGAAATCAAATGACACGCTGCATTGGGCAAATCAGCTTCAAAAGACCTCTTTAAAGTGTTGAAGAGCAAAGATGTCACCTTGAAGACTAAGGGGCGCCTGACCCAAGCCATGGTATTTTCAATCGCATCATAAGCATGTGAAAGCTGGACAATGAATAAGGAAGAACTGACACCTTTGAATTGTGGTGTTGGCAAAGAATATTGAATATTCCATGGACTGCAAAAAGAACAAACAAATGTGTCTTGGAGGAAGTACAACCAGAATGCTCCTTAGAAGCAAGGATGGCAAGACTGCGTCTTACATAATTTGGACATGTTGTGATGAGGGATCATTCCCTGGAGAAGGTCATTATGCTTGGCAAAGTACAGGGTCAGCAGAAAAGAGGAAGACCCTCTACGAGATGGATTGACACAGTGGCTGCAACAATGAGCTCAAGCATAACAATGATTGTAAGGATGGCTCAGGACCGGGCAGTGTTTTGTTCTGTTGTGTATAGGGTCGCTATGAGTTGGAACCGATTGGACGGCACCTGTCGACAACAACAACATGTAGCCATTAAGTACTTCATCACCTTAGAAACCATATTCAGTAAGCAAAAGTTATTTAAGTCTAGCAGCCCAGGGGCAAGGATGAGAAGGCAGAAGGGGACAGGAGACCTGGTGATGGGGAACCCAAAGCTGAGAAGGGGAGAGTGTTGACATGTTGTGGGGTTGGCAACCAATGTCCCCCCAAAAAATATGTGTCATAGTTGTTTAACAGGAAACGAATGAGCCCTGTAAACCTTCATCCAAAGTCCAAAAAAAAAAAGGTTATTTATGTCTCTGTGAATTCCCCTTTCTCTAGAAGTGGCTTCCTCTTGCATGAGGGAGAGTTTCAACAATTTGCAAATTGTTTATTAAATCATAGAGCAATCAAATATTGTGTTATTCTTTTGAATTTATGCATGATTACATTTTTTAACACTCTTCTCTGATACCCTGCCCCTCAAGCCGAGCTGTCTTAACAGCACTGAAGTCAAGGTCTCCTCTGTGCAGTGAGACCGCCACACTGTGGCTGGGCTCCATTTCCCAGCAGAAACTAGGGGGACCTAAGCACAACTGAAGATACCCCCAGGTCAGCTCAGTCGCCAGACGCTGGACTGCCATGCCACCACTATGCTCCCTAACTGCCTGCATCTATACCAATCCAGCTGCCAGCTCATGGTGCCACTATGTGTGTCAGGTGTGCCAGAGATGCGGTGGAACTCATGTGAAATTGTGTATTACATATTAGTAAATAAACACAAGTAAACCCATGTACCTTGCTTCTGGTTAATCTGCCTCTGCTGGCAATCTTTGGTGTTTGGTTAGTAGCTGCATCACTCCAGTCTCTTCCTTCATCTTCACGTAGCCTTCTTCCCTGTGTGGCTCATTACTTTCTCCTCTTCTTATGACACCAGTCATTGGATTTAGGATTTAGGGCCTGCCTTAGTCATCTAGTGCTGCTATAATAGAAATACCATAAGTGGATGGCTTTAATAAAGAGAAGTTTATTCTCTGACAGTCCAGTAAGCTAGAAGTCCGAATTCAGGACGCCGGCTCCAGGGGAAGGTTTTCTGTCGGCTCTGGGAGAAGGTCCTTGTCATCAGTCTTCCCTTGGTCTGGGAGCATCTCAGCACAGGAACCTCAGGTCCAAAGGATGTGCTCTGCTCCCAGGACTGCTTTCTTGGTGGTGTAAGGTCCCCATGTCTCTCTGCTCGCTTTGCTCTTTTATACCTCAGAAGAGATTGGCTTAAGATACTACCTTATCTTGTAGACCTCATCAATATAATTGCCACTAATCCATCGTATTACACCATGTAGATAGGATTTACAACATATAGGAAAATCACATAAAATGGTGGATAATCACACAGTACAGGGACCTGTGGCCCAGCTAAGTTGACAGATATTTTGGGGGGACACAATTCAATCTACGACAGGGCCTTAACTACATCTGCAAAGACCTTATTTCTAAATAAGGTAACTACTAGGGTGTTCATTCCCAGATTCTGGATGGACATGAATTTGGGGGGACACTATTTAAGCCACTGGCGGTACAGTGGTTAAGAGCTTGACTGTTAACTAAAAGGTCAGCAGTTCGAATCCACCAGCCACTCCTTGGAAATGCGATGGGGCAGTTCTACTCTGTCCTGTAGGGTTGCCATGAGTCAGAATCGACTCCACAGCAATGAGTTTGGTTTGGTTTGGTATTTGAGCTATGGCAGACACCTGCGGACTATCCTATGACAGGCCCTGCTGGGCACAAGTCCTTAGCTAGGGACACCCACAGACTGTTGGGAGAAAACAGAGCTCAGTGTCTTCAGGTGGGCTTCAGAGGCCCTGCTGCAAACTGCTTCACTCAGAGGCATTCATTTTACTCTTTCCTGTGTTAATTTGTCTGACAAATATTGACAGGGCTCTGGAACATACCATCACGTGAGAGCCGGTCCCTGCCCTAATGGAGCTTAGAGTCTAGCCGGGAAAAAAGTTTTTTAAAAAATGACCTTCTTTCCGCGAGAAATGTTTAACCCGAATCTAAGCAAGCTCTAGATTAACTTTCAGATTACAGAAGATACAGGGGATAAAGAAAATGACACCAGGAGGGAACATTTTGATGAGTCCAGAATGTGGGATATTCTGTACGATGACTCTCCTGAACTACTCAAAAAAATCAATGTAATGAAGAAAAAAAAACAAACAAAACAAAGAACTGTTCTTGATTAAAAGAGACTAAAGAGATATAACAACCAAATACAAAGTCTGAATCCTGATTGGATCCCATATTGAAAAAAAAAAATTATAAACACTTTAGGATAATTGGGAAGTTTGAGCATAATTGATGATGTTATGGAATTATTGTTAATTTTTCCTATGCATGCCTGATATATTTAGAGATAAAGTGTTTATTAGCCTGTGTTTTACTTTCATATGCTTGGGGAAAAAATCTGTGTACATATAAAACACATAGATACATAGAGAGATGGACAGGGGGTAATAAAGCACTGTGGCAAATTATTAACAATTGATGAAGCTGTCCTGGGGTAAAATCATCACACGTGCAGCTTGGACTTCTTCCTTCAATACCTTTGGTTCTTGATCATATGCTACCACCTTAAATAGCTGAATGTTGATCAATTCTTTTTAGTGCAGTGACTTCCATCTTCTTTTGAAGCTTCTTGTGTCATTCCATATTTTGTCCATAGAATCCTTCAAAATTGTAACTCGAGGCCTAAACTTATTCTTCAGTTCTTTCAGCTTGAGAAATGCTGAATGTGTTCTTCCTTCCCTTTTGGTTTTCTAACTCTAGATCTTTGTACACTTCATTGTAATACTCTGTCTTCTTGAGCCACCCTTTGAAATCTTCTACTCAGCTTTTTTACTTCATTTCTTTCATTCGCTTTAGTTATTCTACCTAGGTTCAAGAGCAAGTTCCAGAGTCTTTTCTGACATCCATTTTGGTCTTTTCTTTCTTTCCTGTCTTTTTTTTTTTTTTTTTAATAATTTTTATTGAGCTTTAAGTGAACGTTTACAAATCAAGTCAGTCTGTCACATATACTTATATACACCTTACTCCATGCTCCCACTTACTCTCCCCCTAATGAGTCAGCCCTTCCAGTCTCTCCTTTCGTGACAATTTTGCCAGTTTCTAACCCTCTCTACCCTCCCATCTCCCCTCCAGACAGGAGATGCCAACACAGTCTCAAGTGTCTACCTGATACAAGTAGCTCACCCTTCATTAGCATCTCTCTCCTACCCATTGTCCAGTCCCTTCCATGTCTGATGAGTTGTCTTCGGGAATGGTTCCTGTCCTGGGCCAACAGAAGGTTTGGGGACCATGACCGCCAGGATCCTTTCCTGTCTTTTTAATGACCTTTTGCTTTCTTCATATATGATGTCCTTGATGTCATCCCATGACTTCACCAGTCTTCGGTCATTAGTGTTCAATGACAGTGCTTCAGGACTGTGTCCTTTCACCATACTTCTTCAATCTGTATGCTGGGCAAATAATTCGAAAAGCTGGGCTATATGAAGAAAAACGTGGTATCAGCATTGGTGGAAGACTTATTAACAACCTGTGTTATGCAGATAACACAACCTTGCTTGCTGAAAGTGAAGAGGACTTGAAGCACTTACTGATGAAGATCAAAGGCCACAGCCTTCAGTATGGATGCACCTCAACATAAAGGAAACAAAAATCCTCACAACTGGACCAATGAGCAACATCATGATAAACGGAGAAAAGATTGAAGTTGTCAAGGATTTCATTTTACTGGGATCCACAATCAACACTCACGGAAGCAGCAGTCAAGGAGTCAAATGATTGGGCAAATCTGCTGCAAAAGACCTCCTTTAAGGTGTTGAAAAGCAAAGATGTCACTTTGAGGACTAAAGCGTGCCTGACCCCCAAGCCACGGTATTTTCCATAGCCTCATATGCATGAGAAAGCTGGGCAATGAATAAGGAAGACTGAAGAATTGACGCCTTTAAATTATGGTGTTGGCAAAGAATACTGAATATTCCATGGACTGCCAGAAGAATGAACAAGTCTGTCTTGGAAGAAGTGCAGCCAGTGTACTCCTTGGAAGCAAGGATGGTGAGACTTTGTCTCATGTACTTTGGACACGTTATCAGGATGGGCCAGTCCCTGGAGAAGGATATCATGCTTGGGTAGAGGGTCAGCAAAAAAGAGGAAGACCCTCAACAAGAAAGAGTAACACACTGGCTGCAACAATGGGCTCAAGTATAACAACAATCATGAGGATGGCCCAGGGGTGGGCAGTGTTTCATTGTTGTACATAGGGTCACTATGAGTTGGAACCAACTCGATGGAACCTAACAACAGAGATCTGATCACTTTTTAAATAAAAAGTTGGGGAAAATCACAGCAGTAGTCAACTCTGACACAGCTATAAAAAGCAGTGCACAGAGCTGAGCTGAAAGCAAAGGGCTTCTCTGAGGAAGTGACCTGTCACCAGAGGCCTGCTCTAGGTTAGACAGTGAGAAGGGCAGACACACGGTCACCTCCAGAAGTGGGAGCTGGCCTGTGGCTGGAGCACAGGGCAGCAGGAGCCTGGAGGAGAAGGAGGCCAGGCAGGTCAAGTCTTGGGGCTGTGTGAAGGCATTTGGGCTTTATTCTAAGGCCAGTGGGAAGTTCTCTCTCTTGTGATAACTGCCCCCTCCTTCCTTGGAGAGTGCTCCTGACAGACAGTCCTATTCCTGTGACTGGCCTGCCCCAGTTGAGCCAGTCAGAGCCCACGCCTGGGAGCTCTTACTTGGAACCAGAGAGTGGGCCAGCACCTTCCTTGGAATGAGTCTGTGAGAAGTGAGACTCAGACACTCCACGTCCCCAGTTACGTGGAGGAAGTATATTCTCATGAGAACTCATTTGAACTTAAGGTCTGTGTATTTCACTGCGTCAGTTTTAAAAAAACAGATCAGACAAATTACCTCCAGTTCAAAAAGTAAATTATAAAAAAATAAAGTTCAACTATCCTGGGGCCAATTAAATGCCTCCTTGATCACGTGAGGGACTTTGCTCTCATTGCACCACCTGGGTCAAGGCCCACCTGAACCAGTCACCATAGCAGGCAGGTGGCGTGTCTCAGATGCTACCCAGATGCGTGGGCCAAGGGGGCACCGATAGGAACTGGGACCTGCAGAGGCCTGAGCGTGGATGCTATAGGATTGCTGGGCCATGTGCTTGTTGGGGTGGGGGTGGGGGAACTGGGTGTGTCTACAGCTGAGCCCAGGTGTGCAGGGCCTGGTGGATGGGAGTGACCTGGGTACTGCGTGGCATTGAGGGCATGGGGGTGGTGGACAGCGTGGCACTAAAGGCCACAAAATGTTCAGGTTGGAGCTTTATGAACATAGTGCAGGACCTGCTGACTGGCTTTTTTATACAGCCTATCGAAGAGATGAGAGGTGGCTGTGCTCACTGCTAATATCTAGGCTCAGTTACCCCTCAGCTGTTTGCCTGCCCTTCCAGTTTCCAGCCTTCTACTTGTCCCCATCTCCAGATTTTTCAATTCCACCCAGGAGCAGAATCGGGCTTCTAACAGACTGAGTGGGATGTGGATACGTGGAGACACCTTCAGCTGACCCCACCATCTCGGCCTGCCTGGGGCCCATCCTCTTGGGACTCCACCTGAAGGAAATGTCTGTGCACCCCACCCAATTGCCCTCTGCTGCCTGGGACCCTGCAGCCTCTGGGCTGGTCGCCCTCCTGGGGGCATTGGGCGGCTCCCATTTCTGCAGCAGGTCTCCTGTGTCTGGCATGCCCCTGCACCCAGCTCTGGACCTGCTCCCCGTTGAGCAGGCCCAGCCTGACAGGTGCAAGGCCGTGAGTCGTGGAGGGTCAGGGGTGCAGTGGCTCCAGGAGCTGGTATGAGGGGCCAGGCGGTTGCCTATGAGCTCCAAGGAGCAGGACCCTTTCCTGGGAAGGTGACAAATGTCTCTCCCAAGCAATTCTGGTTCTCTGGTCCTGACAACATGTCACAAACTCCCCAGCTGAAGCCAGCTTGGGAAATTCCAGGGAAGAGGAAATTTACCACGGGGGCAGGAACAGCTGGACCTTGGCTGGTAAGTCAGGTGTGGTATATGGCCCCCAAGGGCTACCTTGTGGGTGGTGGAGTCACTGCTGAACGACCCCCCACCCCCAAGAGGCAGTAACTCCAGGCAGGACCTTGCCCTGAGCACAAAGGAGGGGACCCAGCACAGCCCACATGAGGGAGTCTTTTAATAGAGGTCATACAGACAGGAGACACAACAGGCACCCGGCCCACACCACACACAGGCTCGGGAGCCCCAAGCCAACAGGATGCAATGGCTTTCCGCTCCCCACCCTGGGTTCTAGCCCACAGGGTGGACTCAGGAAAGGTGGTTTTAAAAAACAGGGCTGTACTTTCTTCACTTTCATGGAAAAGGGGATTTGGGAAGAGAGCAGAGACCCCACTCTCCTGCCTGGGGCTGGGCCTGGGCCCTCCTGGAGCTGTCTGCCCAGTGAGGACCTGAGAGCACATGGAAGTCCGGCTGCACAACGGGGGGCTTGCTCCCTTTAAACAGCTTTGTTCCTTCTTTCTCCAGCTTTTAGTGTTTGTACACTATGTACATTGTTGTGCTTCATAGTTAATCCCTTTCCCCCACCCTGAGCCTCTTGCCTGAAGCTTAGGGTGGGGCAGAGGGGCCAGGACACCACGGATGGGATGGTTGCGGGGAGCTCAGCCCTCTAAAGGCCAGTGTGCATGGTGCCAGATGAGGCTCCCACTTCCAGGGGCTTCCCAGGAGCCACTATGCCCACAGGCCTGGTAGACAGCCAAGCCTTGCCGGCTCTGCCACGGTAATGGAGGAGTCACAACAGAAGGGTCAACGCTGGAATAAAATGCAGGGTGGGCAGGAGCAGGCATAGGTGGAAGGACGAGGCGGGGCCAGGGCAGGCACTGCAACAAAACCGTTTTAGTAGCAGGGAGCTGATGGAGGGGTGGGGAGGGCCCAGTTGCCCCAATGGCAACCCCTGACTGTTCACAGGGCCACTTCCTGTTCAAGGGCTAGGGCCAGGCAGCTGTGCGTGTGGAGGGGTGGAGCATGGGTGGGAGGCAGCCCGGCCCCGCTGGGCAGGGTTAACACAGGTCAGTTGTTCTCAAAGAGGGACAGCAGGTCATCGTTGCTGTTTGTGGGCAGGCCGGGTGGCCCCAGGTACGATAACAGCTCTTCGGGGTTGGTCAGTTCTGGGAGCAGCTGAGAACGAAGCAGACCATGTGAGCAGCTTTGCCTGTAGACCCTGCACCCTCCACGACCACCTCCACCACCCTCGTCACCCAGCTCCTTTGAACCAGTTGAAAAACTGACACGGCAGGGAGTATACTAAGGATCCGCCCGCCTAGACACAGGCCGTGCCCAAGGCCCTCATTGGTCTGCACGTGCTCGGGAGGGAAGGCATGTAGGCACATGCAACCTTCCCAAGGTCATGATTTTGTGATGAGGGAAGCAACTGAAGACAGAAACACCAGTAAACACACCTGTCCAAGGAGAACCCACTGCTCTCGTGTGCACAGACAGCACCCAGGACTGGGGAAGACGCCTGAAAGGTATCCTGTGGTGGTTGTAAGGCTAGAACCCCAGGGGCCTCTCACTGTCTGCTCTGACCAAAAACCAAATCAACCCCATTGCTGTCAAATCGATTCCGACTCATAGCAACCCTACAGGACAGAGGAGAACTGCCCCATAGGATTTCCAAGGAATGCCTGGTGGATTCCAACTGCCAACCTTTTGATTAACAGCCATTGCTCTTAACCACTCCGCCACCAGGCTGCTCTGAGATGCTCTAATTTTTTATGTTGAACTTCAATGAACTTCTTTTGTCATGGTCAAGGTACAACTCAACGACAGTCTATCTGTCATTCTATACATGCAGTTTTGACTCATACGCCACCCATGTGATGGGAAAAAAGAGTTATCAAATCGATTTTTAGGAAAACATGTCCTCTGCTCAAAATCACTGAAAAACTGCAGGTACTGGGTCACAGCTGCACCATGTGGCTGACACTGCGCCCAGTCCCTGAGGTGAGGTGCTTGGACACAAACCCCTCAGGACCACACACTGGTCCCACGTAGCGCCCACTACTCCTGCAACTGCACAGACTAGAATCAACAAGCAGCAGTTACTCAATACTACCTGACAGGCTTTCCTTTTGGCTACACAGCTGCTGAGGAGTCACTGTCCTCCTTCCCATGCAGCATGTGGCCTCCAGTGCTTAAAAATGGAGGCTGTTTCCTACCCTTCCTGGGGCTGTCCTGGCTCTTACAGCCTCAAGCCACAGCTCCCCAGCTCCCATGCGCTCCCCAGTGTACAGTGGGGATGAGTGGGGCCTGGTACTCACATCCAGAGCTGGTTCTGGGGCCTCTCCAGCTGCAGAGATGCTGGTGGGCCCCATCACACTGGTGGTGGGGTTGAAGGCCAGCTCACTGCCAGGACCTGCACTTGCTTGGCCCAGGGGTGGCCGGGGTGGTGCGGGAGGGTTCTGATGGTGCAGCTGTGGCCCTGGGGGAGCTCCAAGGTTGGGGGTGTGCAGCCCCTGTGGCCCAGGGTTGTGGGCTGGGTCCAGGTGGCCCACTGGTGCCATCTGAGGAAGGAGAGGGGTAGTTGGTAGAACAGCCCAGGGCTCCCTTGGAAACGGGGCTTACCCTGTGCCGACTCTCTCAGCAGGGCCAGCCCAGCACTGACCTGGCCTGGGAGGCAGGAGGCAGGCTTCTCTGGAGTCAGGAGGCTGCTGGGAATGTCAGACTGGTAGGAGATGGGTGGTGGCCCCGGGGTGAACTCGGGAAGGGTTGGGGTGCTGCTGGGTGTGGAGGGAGGGAAGGAGTCGGGGAAATTCCCAGGTCCCAAGAAGCTGGAACCTGCAAGGAGACAGTTGGGGTCCCATGTGAGGGCCCTGCAGAGTAATAGGCATTCCCTCGACTCGCTGGGAAAAGACTCAGGCCAGGATGGGAGGTGGCTGCCACACGGTGGGCTTGCGGCTGCCTGATGAACAATGCCACCACTTGGAACCGGGGGAGCTGGCCTCACATTATTAGGAATGGAGAGCCCCAAGGGGCACCCCAGCCATCTTCACACGCACCCCACATGCAGGGGTCACAGCAGTCAGATCCCTGGGTGTTCTAGCAATGGCCACTAGCTCCCAACTGGAGAAAAAGATGGGAGGAGCAGAGCTAGTGTCTGAGGTGTGGCTGCCTGTGTCCCAAGGACTGGCCTTCACTGCTGCATCCCAGCCCCAGTCCCCAGCACCCAGCCAGACATGAACAGAGCAGGCAGCACCCATGGACTGTGGCTGAACACATGTATGAGGTGAGTGTTGGCCTGCACGAGTCCCCAAACACTCATGATGGCTATGCTCTCACAGGTGGGGCTCCAGCTGGAGAGGCTGAGCCAGGAGCCCCGGCCACCCGTGCCCTACTCACCCTGGCTGGGATAGTCACTGGGTGCAGAGCCTGAGGGGGGTTGCAGGGGAGTGCAGGGGGTGGCACTGGGGCCCAGGGCAGCGATCATCTCCATGACGCTGGGCATGAGCACATGGGCAGGGCTCACGGTGCGGCAGCGCTTCAGGACTGGCCCGTCAGGCTCCTCCTTCAGGTGCAGGTCAGGCTTCACGGGCACCGGCTTCCAGCTACACGTGGGGTCAATGGTAATCTCTTCATAGTCAGAGCTGGGGGGTGGGGTGGCAGCAGTCATCAGGGGCACTGCCTGCCTGCCACCACACCCACAGGCTCCAGGCAGACCCTCCTACCCAAACACCTATCACAACTAGGCTACTGTGCCCGGTAGGATATGCACGAAGCCTGCTGCCTGAATCCAGTCCCTTCCTCGGGAAACAGGCTAAAAAGGCTGTGTTCAGGCCAGGAGCCCACGGACACACACGGCCACGTCAGAGAGGAGGAGAATTACTTCTGGATGTAGATAAGGATCCCCAACATGTACTGGTCCACCTCCAGGCCCTCCAGCAATGCTGTCTTGCTGTGAAACAAACAAAAAGGACAGGCTCAGGGTCTCATCCAGCCTTACTCTGGCAGGGACCACGGTCCCTCCACCTGTCTTATGGCGTGAGGGCCCTGCTTGGAGCCTCACTATCCTAGGCTGGGCAGTGAGCACAACAGCACGCGGCTTGCATAGTTCTTGAGGTTACTGGGAGAAGATGCCCACAGCAGCCTCTACAGATGGGTGATCCCTGCCCACCCCTAGGTCCCCAACAACTTGGTGCCATCTCTGAAATACTCACTTGCAGACAGGACACCTCCAAGTCCCCCGCTCGCAGTTGAGCTGCAGGTATGACTCCAGATCGAAGCACTGCAAAGAGGTAGGGTGAAGGCACTGTGGGAGGCCTGCTTTCGTGCATCAGAGCAGTAAAACTAAGCCTGTAGGCGGGGGGCAGAGCAGGTGGGCTAGGGCCACCTCGACGGGGTGGCTGGGGCTGCCTTGACGGGGTGGCCTGGCCACAGGGCACACCCTTTGACCCAGCGACACCATTTTTAGTAACATATTACTTATTTACTTGCATGTCTGAAAAGACATGCATCAGACTTTCCACCGCAGCATGAGTTTAATAAACGCTGGAAACAACCAAACAGCCGTAACCAGTGACGATGTAATCGATGGTGGGCATCTGTGCCACAGGCACCACTGGCCAAGGAAAGGGGGTGGCAGCTGATGGTGTAGAACCACCTCCAGGACGTATTGTTCACAGAAACAATGAAGGCACAGATGGGTGCATATAGTATGCTGCCACTTACATAACCAAAAAGGGGGAGAGGGTGCTTAGTAACTGAGATGTACATGTCGCTCCTAGGATCTGAGGTGGAAAAAAGGCTCCACTGGGTATCCTTTACACTTTTTAAATTCTGATCCACGTGGACGTAATAGCTAACATAAAAGGTAGATTTAAAACAAGAAGCCCGGTCTGAGGGGCAAGGGCTGGGGGAACCAGGCCCATCCTGACATGGCCAGCTGATCTTGTCACTTGGTGGTCCCCACTCTTCCAGGCAAGGTGTGTCACAGACAGACAGAAGACAAGGAGCTCAGAATACACTCCTGCCCCTAGGGGATGAAGCTGACGCATTAGCTAAAATCACTTCAGCAAGGCTCGCGGTGCCACCCACCTGTATGTGCCGACAGTCGTGGCCGCGGGCAGGCAGCTGGATCCTGCGGAAGGTGATGGGGCACTTCAGGGACACCTTGATGGCTGTCTGCTCCACCCCGTCCTCTCCATTGGGCCCAGGCGTGCCTGGGATGGTGCCGCTGCTGAAGTTGCGTTTTACTGGGCAGACAGGGAAAGATGTCAGGGACAACCCCTGAGATGGGGCAGCCCAGCAAGGATGCCACGCCCTGCTCCTCAACAAGCTCCCAAGGCCATGTGCATGCGGGAGTGCAGCTGACTAGTGCCGGCCCCAGTGAGCCGTCTGAGAGAGGAGTGTGCCCAGGTGAGGGTGGTACTCACTCTTAGTGACGCAGTGCTCAGCTGGCAGGAGGCGCTTCTTGATAAGGCCCTGCAGCACGGAGCGGACTGACGGGCGGTGCACCAGCTGCAGCACAAAGAGGTGGGACTGCAGGGGGGACGGGGAGCCTGTCAGGCACAGGCAGGGTGCTGGCTCTCCCCAGGCCAGGCTACCCCTGCAGACTGACCTGCCCCAGGTAGATGGGCCAGTTCATCTACCATGTATATGTCCTCCTGTTTGCTCAACCACTTCCTAACTCTCACCTCTCCATCAAGGCACAGTTGGGGCTGGGAAGGCTTCTGAACTGCCCCACAACTGAAATTCCCAGGGTCCCACTCAATGCCACAGCCCATTCCTTACAACCCAGGTTAACAGCATCTCCTTCTCTCCAATTCCAAGGTTGGCCTGTCATCTGGGCGCTCCTTTCAAATAGGGATTCGGAACCATTGGGGACTCGGGACCTCCTACTGTGCTTTCTCCAGTGTATAAGGCCCAGCCTGGTCTCTCACATTGCTACCTTGACCCACAGATCTAGTTACCTTAATTTAACAGGAAAACAGCTATGGTATGCTTCACAGCATCCCTCTTTTTAAAAGACCAGGAGAAAAGATTAATACATGGGCCAAAAAGTGGTATGAGAAGAACCCAGGCCCTCTTCCTTTCACAGTACCCCCCGCCTCCCCAGCTGAGTCGTGGGGTCTGGGCCTGGGCTGCCACGTCCCGAGGTCTGGGCCCAGCACTCACACAGCAGCAGGCCGTGACAGTGATCTGGATGGTGTTCCGGCCCGGCTGGCACACGTGCTTCAGGTAGAGGGGCTTGTGGGAGGTCTTGTTGTCCCCTCGCTCAATGGTGAGCGGTGTGGCATTGACGCTGACCTGCACGGATGCCGGCCAGTTGGTGTTCATCTGCCGGTCCTCATGGTGGTAGCACTTGAACTGCAGCTCAAGGTCGGGCCTACATCAGGGAGGAGGGAGAGACCAGGTAACTGAAGCAGATGCAGAGAAGACAGAGGTGGAGGAGGGAAGGGGCTGGTGAGCCAGAGATGGGCGGGCACTGGCAGGGGGCGAGGGGCTGGGACCACTCAAAGCCAAAGATACAGACTAAGGGAGGGCACCTTGACTGGTGGGCACCTCACCTCAGCATCAGGGTTTTGTAGACGGAGTCCCGGAGCTGGAAGACGTGGTTGCTCACAGCCAGATTGTGCTGCAAGCGGAAGGGCTCCAGGACCACCCCGTCACGCACCGGGAAGGTCAGCCGCAGCTCATCACAAGGGCCATTTCCTGAGGGCAGAGGCCCCAGGCTGGCCATGAGTGGGGGAGCCATGGCTGCCCAGCGCCAGAGCAGTGCGCGCAGGGGCCCTGGCTCTGGGAGCTGCACTCCCAGCACCAGCGGCATGCCTCACAGCTGCTCAGGAAACGGGGCAGGCTCGGGGGTGCAGCCTGCGCTCCAATGCAGTGAATAGGCAGAGGAACGCTCAAGGCCTGCCCTGCCAGGTGCTGCTTGGCAGGAATGAGCCATGCCATGTGTTTGGGGCAGGTCCAACGGTCACTTCCAACTGTAACGGAGCCTCTGCAGCCCCATGTTCCGTCCTGCTCTCAGTGCTTACCTGAGCATCCCCAAAACTATGATGGAGAATGGGCCCCCAAACGGGAAAGAAGGCATTTCCGGTGCCTTCCAAGAGCCTGGGAGACCAAGGAGTGGTGAGGGGCTACCTGCTCACCACCCGACTACTCCATTTGGGGTTTCAGGACCCCAACTTCTGCTGTCAAGGTCACCCAACACAAGGTTCTTAACCAGGACAGGCTTCAGGGGACTCACTGCCCCTGATAACACAAAGCATTCTGTGTCTGTGGGCATTTTTCTAGGGTGAAGACCCACAGCCTTGGGCACATTTGCAAAGAGGTCCATGAATAAAACATTAATGCAGGTTAAGGGCCGCTAAGGAGCCCTGGTGGCACAATGGTTAAGTGCTCAGCTGCTAACAGAGAAGCTGGTGGTTGAAACCCACCCAGTGGCTCCACAGGGAGAAGCCCTGGCGGTCTGCTCCTGTAAAGATTACCGCCTACAAACCTCTATGGGGCGGGGGGGACGGCTCTGCTTGGTCATACAGGGTCACTGTAAGTTGAAACCCACTTGATGGCACCTAACAACAATGCCCACTACTCAAATTCTGTCTTAAAGAGATGGAATTCCTGACTTCTCTCAGGGTGCTCACGGCCCAGGAGACAAGCAGCCATCCCACCTCGGAGAAACTTGCAAGATTTTGTTCTGGGGTCATGAAACCGCCCCCTTATCTTCCTGGCCCATCTGCCCTGTCACTGCTACTCTGAGGACGGACTCACCAGAAGGGGTGGGGTGCAAGGAGCTCACGTTGGGCTTGAGGTCAGGCAGGAAGGGGGACTTGACGTCCTGGCTTGGAGACATGTAGGGGACGCTGCTGCTGGGGGTCATCGGCGGCGTGGGGTTCCCCGGCAGCGGGGAACTGGGGTAGCCGGGTATGGAGCGCGCGGGCTGCAAGGAGGGAGCGAAAAAAAAAAAAAAGTGCAGAACGGTGGGGTGGGCGTTTGTACATGCGAAACCCTGGGAATGATGACCATGGGGTGCCTGGCTGGGCCCGCACTGCCTGTCAGCTCGAGGGCTGGTTGAGCTGCAGTGGGTGGTCCCTTTCCTTGCACCCGCCCTTGAGCCACATGCCCTTACCCCACTCAGGCTTGGCTGGCTGTAGCTGAAACTCCCTCCATTGAAGCTGGTGTTCTGCCCACTGAACTGGTCTGTGGACTGCAGGAGAGAAAACCGCGAGCGGCCTGCAATTAGAGCATGCCCCGCCTCCCACTTAGATAGACCCACCCTGGACTCAAACCCGGGACTGACCCGCCTTCACGGATTGGCCCTGGCCTTATTTTCTTCATTAGGTTTTCTTTGCATTTTCCAAATAACCTATAAGGAACACATACTAACTCATGACTGAAAAAAATACTACACAACAGAGGGGAGCCCACATGGCAGAGGGGCTCCCGGGTGAGAGGGAAGTGTGAGAAGTGTTACAAAGACACAAATGGCCCCGTGGACACTTCCCTCATGGGTCTGAGGCTCCTGGCAGATGGTGACAGTGTAGGGAGGCCCCCCAGGTGCTCCAACAGGGGCACTGCATTGTGCCTGGTGTTCCATGGGCACGGGCTGGCGCCAGGGTCCCAACCACAGTCCTCTCAGGGGGCTTTAGCTCTTTGGCAGCAAAAAGAGGAGACGAAGCTCTCTTCCTCAAGGACCTGTGAGTGGCCTGCATGCCTGCCTGCCGCCTCCATACCAAATTCCCAAGAGGCACATAGCCTCAGAGGGGCATTCAGCTCCAGTCCAAGTCCCTCCCTACAGCCACCCGTGCTGTGTCAGGATCTCTGATGAAGCTCCTGGCTGTTGTCTCCTGCTCCTAAACATGCACATGGGCTCCCACCCCACCCAGCCAGGAGGGGAAGGTGTCTCAAGGTCACCTCTACCTCCTGCACACCTGACTCGGGGCTCCTACCTTGTAGTGCAGTGCTGTAGGGCCAGGGGCAGAAAGGTACTGCCCCATGCCCTGCTGCAGGGGCAGCCTGTGCCCAGGGTATGAGGGAGAGGGTGCAGGGGGCTGCCCAGGACTGGGAGCAAACTGGGCAGCACTGGGTCCATACTGGCCTCCTTGCAGGTACTGCTGCCCTGGATACACCTGAGAAAGGAAAAGAGGCAGACAGATGGCAGGGGAAGAAAGAATGGGTGTCAGAGGGAATGAGTGTGTTGGACCAGGGCTCCCGGCTCTGGAAGCTCAAAAGCACCAGTGACGGGGACTCTCTCCACTTGGGGGGTCTGCTACAGGGATGGCTTTCTGCCACACAGGAAGCCTGACCTTGCCAAACGGAAGGGGTTCTGAGGTCACCCCGGCTGCCGACACATACTCACCTCATTGGAGTAGACTCTTTTGACCCCTTGTCGGGGCAGCGGCTGGGCCTGGGAGGGCCCAGGGTGTGTGTGCTGGGGCAGGCGCTGCCCTCCGTATAGGGGTGTCATCCCCACTGCCCGGCTAGGGTTCATGCCCATGGGGGAGAGGCCGGAGGGGCCTATCACCGCCCCCATGCTGGGAGGGCTTATGCCGGGGGGCACGGTGGGCCCCCGGGGACCTCCGTGCTGCAGAAACTGGCTGTTAAAAGATTGTCCGGCCCCCATCTGGGAAGAGGAGAGACAGGACTCATCCCAGGCCCCTGGGCCGCCCAGCCTCCACTGTGATGGTGCCACCCTCTCTCCAGGCTCTCCCATGGCAAGGTCCCCAGTGCCTCCTCCCAGCTCCATGCCCCTCCCACCTACCACCATGCCCACTAGCCCCATCTTCATCAGCCCCAGGACACTCTGTTCACATCTGAGTCCCTGAAGACTTTGGGGAGGGAGGGGTCTTCCACCTGGGCCCCCTGCCTTGCAGAGGGCCCCTCTCTCCCAGTGGCTTGTTGGGGGCACCTCACCGCTCCATACTGGCTCAACTCCTGGGTCTGCTTCTCCTGGAGAGCAGCCACCGTGGCTGTGGCGGTGGCGGTGGCAGTGGCTGCAGCGGCAGCCACAGCAGCAGCAGCGGCGGCCTGAGTGAAGTCAGTGGAGGGCCGGGTCGCGTGGGAGGGGAGGCCCAGGCCCCCGGGGCCACTTGGGCCACCTGCATACCTGCAGGACACACAGAATAGCAAACTGCCCTGCCTGTCACCCAAAGGCCAGACCCAAGTGCACAAGGTGGGAGTGTGGGGACGGCACTAACAGGGAGCCCCATTCTTTCCCAAAGCCCCTTTTATTGTTGCTGCAGCAGCCAGCAGGAGAGGCAGATTCAACAGCCAGCAAGTCAGCACGACACAGTTCCGAGGTGGCCACCAAGTTCAAGCACCGCACCTAGAAGGCTCCTCGAATACCTGCTGGAGGGGAGGACCCTGCGTACCCAGTGGTGAAGCCGGGCCCCCCGGGGTAGCCCCCGCGGCCATACACCCCCTGCTGCACGTAGCCCTTGTTGGTGCTGCCCTCGGCAAATGCCTGCTGCCCAAGGAACTGCGGTGAATTCAGGGCGGGGCTGCCGCCTGCCATGCCGGGCATCATGGAGCTACTGGAAGGGTTCCCTCCAGGGCCCATGGCGCTCCCCAAGACCTGTGAGGAAATAAGACACACTCACACTACAGACAACCACCAAAGGGAATCGTCCAAATAGCTCACTTCAAGTTGTGGCTCTAAGGTACTAGAAGTGCCAGAGGCTGGGGAGGGAGGGGAAGAGGGCAGGGGAGGCCGGGTCTGCTGTCTCAGTTGAAAGATACGAGAAAAGAAGTTCCACGGCAAGTGCTGAAGGAGAAGGAGCATACTGGGACCTCAGAGTCTCAGGAAGCTCAGTCTTCATTCTCAGCCCCACCCCCCGCCAGCCCCAAGAGACAGGCTGCGCTTGGGGGCGGGCACCTAGGTGCGAGGTGCTTACCTGACTCTGGGATGTGTTGCTAACTCCCCACACGGTGGTTACCACAGAGAGCGATCCTGCAGGCTGGCTGGCGCTTTGTTGCCAAGGCACAGACTCATATGCAAATGAACCATCACTGCAGGAAAAGATATGGGTGAGGCCCCCACCAGACAATGACAGCAAGGAGGTAGGACCCACAGTCGGATGGGTCCTCCCAGGGCAGAGGAGCATCTCCCCACCCAGACCCCCACGCCCAAATGAGCAGCCAGGAGCTGGCACTCACCCGTGTGGTGCGGGGGGAAGGGCGGGTTTCATGGGGTTCATGGGGTTCATGGGCCACGGAGCAGCCCCAAGGCCGGGTCTGCGGCGGGATGTAGCTGCCCTCGATGGTGCTTATCTGGCTGCTGGAACAGGAGGGAAGAGACTGTTAGTCGAGATGCAGCTGTGGCCTGGGATGCTGCAGACACCTGGCAGTCCTGCCTCTTCATGGTGAGCCTCCACCACCACCCAACGCCTTTCAAGGGTGGAGGGGCCAGCAGCCATCAAGCACAGTCCCTTCCTTTGCCAACCTGGGGCCAGGGCTGGGCAAACTGGGACTGCAGGGCCATGCTCAGGGTGTCAGGGCAGCCCAGGAACCTGGCATCCTGCCAGCCTGCCTGCCACCTGGCAAACGTAGCCCAGAAGTTAGCATTAACCCTTTCTAGGCCAGGCCCTGCCACCTCATGCTCCAGGAACAGCCCTGGAAATAGGTGTTCTGATTCCCACACTCTTCCTCCACACAAAGGCCTTCCCACTGGCTTACGTGATATGCATATAAAGCAAGGGGAAATCCCGGCAACTCTCAAGAGAATCCATGAGGTAAGAGGGGGCCGAATTGGAAGGAACTCCCATCAGAAGGTCCAGGAGGTAAAGGCCAAGGTGGGGGGGAGGAAGGAGCATCACCAGGTAGCTGGGAGGGGCCCAGCTCAGGTGGGACAGACCCCAAGGCAGCTCTGGAGGCTGGGGTAGGGGGGGAGGCCAGGTCAGAGGGTGGGCGCAGAGTGTGGGGTCAGGGCATGGTGTCATGTAGGGGAGACGAGCAGGGTGCAGCCCATCAGACCCAGCCCTCTCCCTCTCTGTGCTGTCCTCCCCTCTGCAGGGGTAGCCAGGGAGCTGTGGCTTGAGACCACACCCCAACACACTGGGAGGTCAGGACGAGGCAGGGTCTGGTGACTGTGGCCTCTCCCAGAGGTGGGCAGAGGATGCCCACACACAGGCCACAATGTAGGGACCCACACAGAGTCAACGGGTAGGGAGTCAGCAGGCATCCACAGGACACAGCGAGCAGCCTAGGGCCCAAGATCGGAGCAGCACACTGTTCATAATGCTGACTACCTGGGCCGACAGGGCCAGAGGAATAGCAAGGACTTGCGAGCCAGGGTGCAAGGCGGACAGTAGGACAGGGGGTCACAAGGATCCTGTGTGGGTCACCCTGCTCTCCTAGAACTGCAGCATGCTGCTGTTAGCAGGAGCCTTCTCACCATGTGTTTATTAGTTCACTCACCATTTCAGTGACAAGAGAACTGAGGGACAGGAGGCAAGAGGCCTACCCAAGGCTGCCCACCCTGGCAAGAGCAGGACCCCCACCTGCAAGCTTCTTCTGGGTGTCAACACCCTCCTACAACCTGGGTATCAAAACCCTCCTGCACAAGCAGACCCTCTGCCCACTCTGTCTAGGTACTGCCTTGTCACCAACTGGTGGTACGCTTGCTGGCACTGCCTGGGCCTTGACTCAACCCAGGACCATGCCTAGGTACAAGGACTGCCCCCTCACCTCTGCCAGGTCTAACCAGAGTCAAGGCTTTGTTGCTGCTGTTGTGCCCTACCCCACACGCAGATACAGCAGAGCCCTGGCTGCAGGCTGTAGGGCTTCCATCCTGTCACCTGGGTGGCCAGGGATGGGAGAAAAGGCGACCAACTAGGCAAGACCAAACCAAAACCAAACCCAGTGCTGTCGAGTTGATTCCGACTCATAGTGACCCTATAGCAAGAGGGAGCTGGAACCCAGGAACTCAGGAGCCAATAACTGGCCAGCTTCACACAGGAAGCGGGAGAGCCCACCTCACACCAGCCACCTGCTCTGGGAATTCCAGTGAGCCAGGGTAGTCCGCAAGCACTCTCAGATGGCCCAGCAGACTCAGCTCCCCTCACCCGGGCCCTGTCCAGCCAGTCCTCCTGGAGTTGAGGGAGGGAAGGAAGGAAAGCAAACAGCAAAGGAGCTATGAAAAGGGTGGCAAAAAAGATAGAGGGGCAGGCAAGGTAATTTGCACAAGGTGCACCCAGAGGTGTCCTGCCTGGGAAGCAGAAAAACCAGGGGCTGACAGCTCCACGCTGGACAGAAGCAGGCCCATCTGGCCTGGGTACTGGGATGGCCACTGAGCAAGGAAAGCCTCCCAGATGGTGACACTCGGGGTGGGGGAGGAACCTGCCAACCATAGACACTCCTCTCAGGCCTACTGGGTCAGGCCTATAGCAACAGTGCAGGGTTTCAAAGCATATTATGTAGCTATGGTAATCAAGACAGTGTGGTACTGGCAGAGAGACAGATCAAAAGGAACAGAGCTGAGAACCCAGGTGTACACCCACACAAACATGCCCAGCCGATACCTGACAAAGGTGCAGAAGTGAGTCAATGGAGGAAGGGTAACATTTTCAACAAACAATGCAGGTGCAAATGGACATCCACAGGTGGAAAAAAAAAAAAAAAAAACAGAACTTTGACATAACTTCACAGTTTACACAGAAATTAATGTAAAATAGAGCATAGATGTCAATGTAAACTGCAAGTCTACAAAACTTCCAGAAAAATACATAGAACAAAAACTTCAGGAAAAAGGGCTAAGCAAAGAGTTCTTATATTTGATACCAAAAGCACAATCTATAAAATAAAAAATTGATAAACTGAACTTCATCAACATTAAAAACTTTTGCTCTGCAAAAAGTCTGTAAAGAGAATGAAAAGCTACAGACTGGGAGAAAATATTTGCAAACCACATATCTGACAAATGACTAGTATCTAGAATATATAAAGAATTCTCAAAAACTCAACTTTAAAAAAAAGTGATCCAATTACAAAATGGGCAAAAGACATGAACAGACATGTCATTGAAGATAGCAAATGAGCAATGAATAGATCACCAGCCATAAGGGAAATGCAAATTAAAATCACAGTGACACAACTGTCAGGTTCGCTAAAATTAGAAAACACTGACAGCCGATGCTGGCCAGGATGCAGAGGGACAGGATCCCTCACACACCACTGGTGGGAATGCAAAATGGTAGTCACCCTGGCTAACAGTTTAGCAATTTCTTATAAAACTAAACATGCAACTACCATTCAACCCAGCATACTGCATTCCTGGGCATTTATCCCAGAGAAATGAAAACTATGTTACAAAAGCCTGCACAAAAATGTTCATAGTAGCTTCATTCATAACAGCCAAAAAAATGTAAACAATCTAGATGTCCTTCAGTGGGTGAATGGTTAAACAACTATGCCAAATCCATACCACCCACAAAAAGGAACAATCCCTAGAGAATTATGGTAGGAGTAAAAAGCCAATTCCAAAAGCTTACATACATGATTCAATTTATTTAACATGGTTGAAATGACAAAATCATAAATGAGAATAGATTAGAAGTTGCCAGGGATGAGGGAGTGGGTTAGGAGGGAAGTGGGTGTGGAGGGATTCCTGTGGTGATGGAAATGTTTCATAACTTTACTGTATCAAGGTTAACGTCCTGGCTGTGATAATTTACTATAGAGGCAGTCCCCGGGTTCCAAATGTCCTACACCCTGTAGTTACAAACTGGCCCTCCTAAAGCCTATATTAAAAATTCGAAGTACTGACAAACAAACGTACGAGGCTCGTAACAACAAAAGGGCGATACTTTGTCATGTGCATCAAAACATTATTATTATTACCGTATTCTTACATTAAAGATGTTTTAGTTTACATGGAAGTGTTGAACTTTTTTTATGTACAGAAAAGTACACCATATGCTATGTACTAAGGTGAACATTTGACTGACTTTAAATATGAACCATACCTACCTTTGCCAATTTACATACGAATTCGACTGAAAACAAGTTTAGGAACAGAACTCGTTCGTAATCCGGGACTGCCTGTATTTTTGCAAACGTCACCACTGGGGGAATATGGGTAAAGGGTACAAGGGATCTACGTTAAGAGAGAGATTTCTTACAACTGTGTGTGAATCTATTACTACCTTAAAATAAAAAGTTAATTTAAAATAAAACAAATTAAAGGGAAAACAAAAAAACCACCACCAGCCCTCTTTCTGAGGGTGGCCCCATGACAACCCCTACCCCCACAGAGCCAACTTTGCTGTCCCAAGATGCCAAGGGGTGGGAAACAGTCATGAAGGCTGGCAGCACCCCTGCCACCCAGGCTAAAGGAACTGAAGGTGGCTGCCTCCCCTCAGATCTAGGATGTGGCATCAGAGTCACCAAAAGGACTGATAACAACAGACTGCTTAGCCACATCCCCTGATTCAGTGGGACTGGGTGGGGCCCAAGATTTGCATTTATAACAAGATTCCGGGTGATGTGGCTGGCCCAGGGACTCCAGTTTGAGAGCCCAAGAGAACAGGGGGGAGGGAGTCTGAGCAGGTGTCAAGTGGAGCCTGACAGCGCAGGTCACATGGATCTGGGGACTTCCTCCCCCACTGCTCTCTGCTATGCATACAAGACCACAAACACTTCCAGTTCCCCTGGCTCCGGCTTCTCACTCTGATCTCCTGCTCTATAGGTCTGCGACCCTCCTTCTGACCTAAAGGGAGAGATGTCCATGAGTGCTGACTCCTTCCCTCCTTGGCCTTAGAAAGGCAGCACTGGGAATAAGCCTGGAGTCTGTGAGACCACTGCCTGCCTGAAGACAGGAATGCTGCGCCCCCTGAGGCTTTCCGCCCCATCGTCCCTGTGCACCAGGGGCCAGCTAGGACCCCTCAGCAAGCTTCCCTGGCATGAGGTCAATCTAGAAGGCCACACAGTGTTCTCAGAACTCACCACACATGCCCCCTTGATTGGGAGCCCCAGAGCAGGCGTAACCCAAAGTTCTGCGTGTAGACCAAAGGCAGAAGTTAGTGTGGGTCCCACCGAAGGCCCAGTATCACACTCTTCCAAGCCTCTCCAGCCTCCACTCCACTCCAGTTCTTTGCATGCTTGGCTAGCTAGGAACAGCCACAGCATCCCATTTGGCAAGCTAGAGGGCCCAGGGAAGGCTGACTCCCAGGAAAGCAACCCGTGGCAGCCCCTTCTCACCAGTCAGAGAACCAGGGACACGCCCCACCACAGGGGACACTGGGGACCAAAGGATCCGACAAACAGGCTCTGGAGTGGAGCAGGAACAGGGGCACCTGGTGCTAAAGTAAGGACACCAGGGTCCTCATTTGCACAGGCAACTGTGACTCCTGCCTCCTTACCTGGGAAGCCACAGCATTTACTGGCATTAAGTGTTGGGCTAAGTCAGGGTACTGGAGTTCCACAAAAAATTACAGAAATAAACATTTGTGAATTGTCCAGGTGTGGGACGTTTCAGTGACTGGCTGATGGAGCCAGGGTAATCTGGCTGTTTTGCTACCCTGGGCCTCAGCTTACTAGTGTTTACAATGAGGTCAGTGGTTGCCACCCTCCTCTCCTTGCTGGGCCTGAGGAGGGAATGAGGACTCATGACTATCTTGCATGTCACTCCAGCCCTTGTCAGCCAGGTGCCTGTCCTGGACAGAAACAGCAGTGTACACTCCCGGGTGAGGCCTAGCTGCCCCTTGGAAATCAGTCCCAATGTCCAGTGCCCTAAGGTAAAGTTCAGATGCCCTCACTGTTCCTAAGTTTCACCTTTTTCAAGCTCGAAAGGGTGCCCTCCAGGTCTAGCACCCAGGATTTGGTAAGTAAGGCTGTCTGTGTTCACCTGCCTGGGTCCACCTCAGTTACAGATGGAGTCACATATTCTGTTCCTGCCCTGGTGAAATCCTCTCCAAATCACAGGAGGTAACAACACTGTCACTGACGCTACTGTAACTACTTGAAAGAGGGCAATCCGGGGCACGCCGCCCTGGGGCCTGGCCTTCGGAATCGCAGAGCTGGAAAAGGGAGTTCCCCACCAGAGCCAGGCGAGCCTGAAAGGTGAGCTCAGGCCAGCCGGCGCTGCACTTCCTCGGTGCCCATGAGGAGGCCCCGGCGGGTCTCCGCGCTGCTCCGTGAAGCGCGGAAATGGGACTGCGGGAAGGCACCGCACGGGCGATGTCGCCGGGCCAGGATCCAGTAGAGACCCCGGTAAGGCCGGGGCTGGGGCGAAGGCCGAGCTTCGGCCTTAGCACTGGTCGGAAGGATCCCGTGTGCGTACCTACATGCCTGGTGCTAGAGCCCCCAACAAAAGCTCAGGTAACGGCGACGGGACGACCCCGACGCCCACCAGGGCCGCATCTGCCCGAGACCACCGACGGGGACGCGGAACGGTGCTCCTAAGCCAGGTGCCCGCCCGTCGGCAGGTGGGCAGCAAACCCTCGCCTTCCCAGCCCCGACCTGGGCGGCCCACCGTCCTCACATCTGGTCACATCTGGCCAGGTAGCGAGGCTGGCCCGTGTCCCCGTGGTCCTGCCGAATCGGACCGACAGCTCGGGCCGGGCCAGCACCTCCTCGCGGGGGGCCGTCCGCGCCTCCTTCCGCCCGCCAGCTGCGCTAGGGGAGCACCGGGCGCCGAGCGGGCAGGTGGGCGCCAGCCCCCGCCCGCATCTGCCGCCACCAGGCGACCCTTGGCGCCGCGGCCGGGCAACCCCGGCCCGGCCTCCCGCCCGCCGCCGCCGGCCGCTCACCTGTGCGCGCCCGACGCGGCCCGCGTGCCCCCGGGGCCCGGCCGCCCGCCGCCGTGGCTCCCGCTGCCCGCCGCTCCATGCACTCAGCCCGCACGCCGCGTCGCCCGCCGCCCCGCGCCCGGGGGCCGCGCCGCCTGCTCCATCGCTGTCGCCGCCCGGTGCACAATGGAGCCGCGGCTGCCCTTCGCATGCATGACGCCGCGCCCCGCCCTCGGCAGGCCGGAGCAGCCGATGCCCGAGCGCGCGGGGGGGGCGGAGAAGGCCGGGCCAGAGGCGGCGCGCGAGGCGGGACGCGGGCGGAGACCGACCGTCCGCACCTTTCCGCGCTTGTGCAGGGGGCCGTGCTCTCGGGCCGGCGGGGCCTGGGGGCGCGGGGCAGGACGGAGCCTGGGGGACGGTGGAAGCGCTGGGCCTCGAGGGGAGGGCGGGCCGGAGTCTGGGGGAAGGGCGGGGCGCAGGGGAGGGGTGGGGCGCTGGGGCTGGGGGCCCGGAAGGGGCCTGGGGGAAGCGCGGGGCGGGGGGCTGGGCAGGTGGTGGGAGGAGGTGTAGGTGTGGGGTGCCTCCCCTGCCCTGGCGGACACAGCCCCCCGAGCGGCCCCGACGGCGCTTGGGGTTGGGCAGTGGCCAGCCGGTGCTGTGACCACAGTCCCTGGGCCGGTCTGGTGGCTTCGCCCCTCCGGCCTCTCGGAGAGTCCTCTGCTCAGCAAGCACTGGTGAGCGCGCCTCCTGCGCCAGGCCCGGGTGTAGGCAACAGGACACAGCTGGGAGCACGACGACGGACTGCCCTAGTGGGCGGTGCCAGCGGGGGCGGACGGAGAGATGGAGGGTAATAAACCAAACCCAGGTCCCTGGTGAGCTAATTCAGAGTGCCACTTTGGGGGGAAGAGCTTCTGAATAGTGATACGATTTATTGTTTTAAGTTGCCTAGTACCTACGGAAGAAGTCTCTCCTGGAAACGAAAACTGACTTATTAAACAAGCTAACGTTCCTCATGTCAGTTGTCTCTTTCCAGATGACCATCTCTGCCACTCCGTTAAAACTTTCTTAAAGTCACTATTGAGCTCTGAGTCAGGAAATACCTTCTCTTTTTTTTTTTTACCATTCACATGCTATTATTGCCCTTTAAGTTATTCTCTATATTTTCCTATCCCTCTTTTTTCCATTGCCTTTGCTTCGATTCCGACTCATAGCGACCCTATAGGACAGAGTAGAACTGCCCCATAAGGTTTCCAAGGAGCGGCTGGTGGATTCGAACTGCCAAGGTCTGGTTAGGAGCCCGGGCTCTTAACCACCGCGCCACTAGGGCCCCTATCCTCCCCTTAGGAAGACCGTATTCTCTCAATGACCCACACTTCATTTCTGATATTGCTGGTGTTTCTTCCCTCCAGGCTAGTCCAAACCTCGTGTTGTATTTCTTTCGGGAACCATCAAATTATTTAGCAAATGTGGAGGGCCTGGTCTAGGTCTGCATGGTGCAGTTAAGCAGTTGGCTTCTAACCAAACAATTGGAAGTTCAAGTCCGCCTAGCGGTACCTCAGAAGAAATGCCTGGCAATCTACTCCTGAAAATCAGGCACTGAAGCCCCTATGGAGCCCAGTTCTAGTCTGACACACAAAGGTCACCATGACTCAGGTCAACTCAATGGCTTCTGTAGGGGATGGGGAGTGGTGGAGGAGGAGGGACAAGTTCTCCGAGGAGTGGGTGGACTGTGGCACTGGGACTCCAACCCCTGTTCTGCTTCTGGGAAGCTATGAAGAAAGGTTCGTGCAGAAGCCTACAAGCAGCCAGTCACCGCGCCCAGGCCTGAGCCCTGTGGGTGGTTTCCCACTTGATTCAGCAGCTCCTGCCTCCAACCTCCAAACTCATCAAGATGCAGTTGCGTGTCCTGTCTTCCAGGGAGCATTTTCATTTCTTACTATTTGAATTGTTAGAGAAGTCTTCTCATTCCCCCTTGAATCTTCTATTCTGGAGAACAAACATGCCCAGTTCCCTAAGTGGTTACTCTCCTTTAAACCCCCCCCCCCAAAAAAAACCTATTGTCATCAAGTCGATTCTGACTCATAGCGACCCTATACAACGATATCCTTTTTAAAATGTGATATCAGGAACGTGTTCCCTTCAAGAACTTTTCCTTTGCATTCAAAGCTAGGCTAACTGTTTGGCTTAAGAGGCTTAGCTTTCGGCCTGTCTCGACTCTGAATATGCCTTCCTCACTAAGCTTAATCATTTCTAGCTTTTGATTTAAAGTGAGAGACATGCGACTCTTCCTTTCGCTTGAACGCTTAGAGGCCATCATAGGGTTATTAATTGGCCTAATTCCAATATCATCCTGTCTCAGGGAATAGGGAGGCCCAAGGAGAGGGAGAGAGGTGGGGAACAGTGGTTGGTGGAGCAGTCAGAACACATTATAATATTTATTAAGTTTTCTGTCGCCTGCACTGGGGGTGGGTGGGGGTCTCCTGTGGGCATGGTTCGTGGTGCCCCAAAACAATTATAATAGTAACATCAAAGATCACTGATCGCAGGTCACCAGAACATATAATAATAATGAAAAAGTTTGAAATATTGGGAGAATTACCAAAATGTGACACGGAGACACGAACTGAGCACATGCTGTTGGAAAAATGGCACTCATAGATATGCTCAATGCAGGCTTGCTGTAAAACTTCAGTTTGTCAAAAACGAAATATCTGCCAAGTGCAATAAAGCAAAGGGCTGTAAAGCGAGGTATGCCTGTACTCCAGATGTGGTTGGCCTCATGCAGCATCATGGGACTTCTGAGAATCTACTCTCTCCTGCAGTTAATGTGACCTAAAAGGGAATCTGGCTTTTTACCCAAACTATTTTTATGGTCTTTTTTTTTAATCAAATTCATGGACTTACCTATTCTCAACTTACAATGTTAACTTCAAAAAGGAAAACTGCTGCTACTTCTCTGTATACAAATAATATATTCTAATTGCGGAAAACATGAGAAAATTTCAGAATAAGCCAAAACCTTCCACAGTCCAAACGTTCTGAGTAACCTCTGCTAATTTTCTGGTTTATTTTCTCCCAGATGGTTCTCTGGGTATGCCTATGTTTTTCAGATGATAGCATACATACAATTTTGCACCCTTATTTTTTTTTTAACTGTTAACATAAACATTTCCCTTCTTATAAGCACTATCTGTAATCCTTACTAAATAAATGCTTCAAAGATACAAGAATGTTTGCTGTGGCATTACCTATGATATTGAAAAATTAAACATAAGCTATAGTCATTCATTCAACAAATGTTTATTGAGCTCCTACCATGTGCCAGACACTTTTCTTGGTGCTGGGAGTACCAAAACAAACAAACCAATTGTCGTCAAGTTGATTCTAACAGAGTAGAACTACCCCATAGGGCTTCCAAGGAGTGGCTGGCAGATTCTAATTGCTGACCTTTTGGTTAGCAGTCGTAACTCTTAACCACTGCAGGCCACTAGGGCTCTGCTGGGAGTATAAACCCAACCCAGTGCCGTCGCGTCGATTCCGACTCATAGCGACCCTATAGGACAGAGCAGAAACGCCCTATATAGTTTCCAAGGAGCGCCTGATGGATTCGAACGGCTGACCCTTTGGTTAGCAGCCATAGCACTTAACCACTATGCCACCAGGGTTTCTGCTGGGAGTATAGCAATAGGTCAAATAAGGATCCCCACTGCCATCGTGGAGCAGACATCCTAGTACCAAAACCAAAACAAATCCATTGCCATCAAGTTGATTCTGACTCATAGTGACCCTATAGACAGAGTAGAACTGCCCCATAGGGTTTCCAAGGAGTGACTGGTAGATTTGAACTGCTGACCTTTTGGTTATCAGCTAAACGCTTGATCACTGCACCACCAGGGCATCCTAGTAAAAAGGCATGGTTAAATCCGTAGGTTAGAATTTATGCAGCACTAGAGAGCATTTTTTTGAGGAATACTTGATGATATGAGAAAATAGTCACAATTTGTGAAATGAAAAGCAGGATACAAGGTTGTATGATGCTAACGCAGCTTCTAAGAGACATTTATGGGGCAAGCTGTCATCCCACAGACCAATGATTCATTACAGAGGGAAAGTTACCTGTTATGGATTGGATTGTGTCTCCCAAAAATATGTGTCAACTTGGGTAGGCTATGATTTCCAGTATTGTGTGATTGTCCACCATTTTGTCAACTGATGTGATTTTTCTATGTGTTGTAAATCGAACCTCTACGATGTTGATGAGGCAGGATTAGAGGCAGTTATGTTAATGAGGCAGAACTCAATCTACAAGATTAGATTGTATCTTGAGTCAATGTCTTTTGAGATACAAAAAGGAGATGTGAGCAGAGAGATAGGAGGACCTCATCATTACCAAGCAAGAAGAGCCAGGAGTGCACATTTTTGGACCCGGGTTTCCTGTGCTGAAAAGCTCCTGTACAAGGGAAAGATTGGTGATAAGGACCTTCCCACAGAGCCCACAGGGAGAGGAAGCCTTCCCCTGGACCTGCCAGCCTGAATTCGGACTTCTATCTTCCTGAACTATAACAGAATAAATTTTTGTTTGTTAAAGCCATCCACTTGTGGTATTTCTGTTACAGGAGCCCTAGATAACTAAGACAGTACCTTTACAATAAAGTAATCTGGCAGACACAATCCTAACCAAATAACCAAAGTTAACATGACCAAGAGTGGGCCATGCTGACACTTTGAGCCACTGATGTGATGCATGAAGAAAGGCCACAGAATCCCCTGTGTGGAAGTTCCAGCCAAAAAACATTTGAATCTAATCCTGAGAGAACGACCACGCAAATACAAACAGAATAATTGGTTTGGACATAGAAAACGTCAAACTTAGGGAAATGTTCTACATTGCAGGAGACTAAAGAGACAGGACACCACCCATCTGTGAATTTGTTGTACTGTGGTGGTGTGCCTATCGCTTTGAGGCTGGAAGCTATCCCACCGGTATTTCAAATACCAGCAGGTTTGCCCATGGTGGACAGGCTTCAGTGGAGCTTCCAGGCACTAAGACAGGCTGGAAAGAAAGCCGTGGTGATCTACTTCCAAAAATTGGCCAATGAAAACCTTATGGATTTTGTCCAATGAAGTTCTGGAAGATGAGGCCCCTAAGCTGGAAGACTCTCAAAGTACACAGTGGCCAGAACAATGGACTCAAGCATACCAGTGATCTTGCAGACAACACAGAACTGGGCAACTTTTCATCCTGTTGTACATGGGTCACCATGAATCAGGAATCAGAGTTGACTGGAAAGCAACTAATAAAAATAAAGAGACACAAGAAATAAATGGGATACACGAACCTTAATTGGATGCTGGATAGGAAAAAGATATTACTGGGACAACTGGGATGTCATGGATTGAATTATGTCCCCCCAAAAATGTGTGTATCAACTTGGTTAGGCCATGATTCCCAGTATTGGGTGGTTGTCCTACATTTTGTGATTATAATTTTATGTTGAGAGGATTAGGATGGGATTGTAACACCACCCTTACTCAGGCCACCTCCCGGATTCAGTGTAAAAAGATTTTCCCTGAGGTGTGGCTTGCACCACCTTTTATCTCTCAAGTGATAAAAGGGAAGGGAAGCAAGCAGAGAGTTGGGGACCTCATACCACCAAGAAAGCAGCACCAGGAGCAGAGTGCATCCTTTGGACCCAGGGTCCCTGTGCCTGAGAAGCTTTTCAACCAGGGGGAAATTGAGGACAAGGACCTTCCTCCAGAACCGACAAAGAGAGAAAGCCCTCCTCTGGAGCTGACACCCTGAATTTGGACTTGTAACCTACTAAACCCAAACCCACTACCGTCGAGTTGATTCTGACTCATAGCAACCCTGTTGGACAGAGTAGAACTGCCCCATAGAGTTTCCAAGGAGCACCTGGTGGATTCAAACTGCTGACCCTTTGTTTAGCAGCCACTATGCCGGATAATTAAGACATGGGAAATTTAAATATGGACTAGATTGGATAATAGCATTTGAAAGGACGTTAAATTTCCTGTGGGTGATCACATTGTGCTTAAGGGAGAATGACCTTGTTATTAGGAGATTCTCAGGATGAAGTGTCTATGGGTGAAGGAATGTGATGGAAACAAAGGCTCACATGATTCAACAAAAACAACAAAATATGTGGTGTGTGTGTATAGATAGTGTTAAAAATAACATTTCCACAAGATTAAGTTTGTGCGTGGACTCAGAAGCTTTATTTGCAATTCGCAAATTGGTAAGGGGATGGAGGAAATCAAACAAGAGCTCTGAAGAGCAGTAAAAAGCAGAAGGGTTTTATAGTCACAGATACACAGTAACAAGGAAGCTATACTAGGCATTTCAGGTGGGCTGGTGGACATTTTCTTTCCTTATTTAGGATTAAGAGGAAATTTTGAACTAGGTTAAGCTGAGCAGGCAAGTCCTAATTGGTTTTGGCTTCTTAAAAGAAATAAAAATGGAGCCTGTGGTTGACAAAATGGCATCACTGGTGGTTGAGTGGGCAAGGTCCCTAAGTCTTGTCTTTATAGAAACTTAAACCTAGCTTTCCTGTAAATCAGGCCACCCACGTCAACCAATGAGATTCTCACAGCACTTTCACCCTCATTGACCAATGAAATCCTGATAGCACTTCAATAATAAATTGTATAAGCCAATCAGAAATAAGCTTCTTTTGCTTCTTTGTTTTGGCAATAAAAAGTCAGTTACTGCTACTAATGGGGGGGAGTACATTTCCACTTTTGGTTTGGCCATCCTTGGAGAGCTGGAAGAGGTCAGGCTCTGAACCCTTTAGATAATGGTAAAGAGGTTGAGCCAGCAAAGAAAAAATAGGTATCCAAGTTCTGCAAAAGCCTCAGAGTCCTAGAAATCGTCTTAACTGTTTTTCGGTAGTAGGGACAGGATAAGCTAAGATAGTCTCTTTTCTTTTGGGGTCTATAGTGACATATTTTGCTGAAATAATATGTCCCAAGTACTTAATGAAAATTCGGGCTAACTACTTTTTCCTCTAGAGGCTTTGTGACCCCCTCTGTCCAAATGTTGTAACTGCAGGCTACTGTCATAAGACAAGCCTGTTGGGAGTTAGAACAGACCAGTAAATCATCCACGTATTGTAATAATGTAGACTTCTGAGTGAACTGTAAAGTCTGTAAATCAGCACGTAACATCTGAGAAAAATAGGTGGAGGACTCGGTAAAACCTTGGGGCATGACAGTCCAGGAAAATTGTTGGTCCCCCCAAGTGAAGGTAAACAAATACTGACATCTGGATGGACTGGAATGCTAAAAAAAAACAAAAACAAAAAAAAACTGTAAAGCTCATCTACTGTAAAGCAAGTCACTTCAGGGGAATATTAGAGAGGAGCAGGTGAGGGTTAGGAACTACAGGGAATCTTGGAATTACTATAAGATTAATAGCACACAAGTCTTGTACAAATCTCCAGCCTCAAATATTGGGTTTCTTAAAAGGGAAAACTGGAATGTTGCAAGTAGTGGTGCAAGGGATTATTAAGCCTTTAGCCAAAAAGTCTTGAATTATAGGAACAAGTCCTTTCCTTAGCTTCTCATTTTAAAGGGTATTAAGAAATTTTAGGTAAAGATCTAGAGATATCTATTTGAATTTTACTTGGTTCAGCTGATAGGACCTGACAAACATCAGCACAAGTAATGGCCCATAAACTTCCAAGTAGAGAAGAAAGACTTTCCATAGAATTGGATAAAGTAGAGGAATGACCTTCTTGCAGTGGTAAGCCTAGTGTTCATAAACAGCAATAGGCTTCTTCACTTATAATATTTTCTATCGTAGAGTCTATCTGTTGGTTGGCTTCAGATAAATCTAATAGTGTCTCTCTTGTTCCTGAGAATTTTATTTCACAATTCCATTTGTATAATAGATATCTTCCTAGTGTTTACTGGAGTATCTAAGCTGAGTAAAAATGGGTGCATGTCCTCTATAGAGCCTAAAGAGACAGAAACAGGCTGGGAATGAGTTAAAATCTATTCTTCATTAGTGACTTCCACTATTCCTGAGGTTTTATTACTCTGGGGCAAGGGCTTTTGTAAATTTGTGGGGTTTATTGCAGATAAGGTAATACCTGTGTCAATTACGAAACCCTGGCAGTGGGTTTTTTTGGGTGGTTGCATAGCGGTTAAGAGCTATGGCTGTTAACCAAAAGGTCAGCAGTTCGAATCCACTAGATGTTCCTTGGAAACCATATGAGGCAGTTCTACTCTGTCCTATTGGGTCACTCTGAGTCAGAATTGACTCAACAGCAATGGGTTTGGTTTTATGTGTGTGTGCGTGTGTGTGTAAATTAAAAATTTACATGACTGTCTATTTATTTGCATAGTAGTTTCTCCCTGAGAGTATAGTGCTACCATAGGAAAAGCCCTTGATTTGTCCCTGGAGCCCCTTTATTCTATCTGCTTCTGGGCTACATCTGGTATTAGGTTCCCCAGTTTATTTTTTAGTTTTAAACATCTCTTTTTAAAATGTCCAGGCTTTTTATAGTAGTAACAAAGGACAGGTTATTGGGCCCAGTCTTAGCCACATGTCAAGTGAACTTGTTCCATGTGGGGAAATTATTTTGAAACTGGGCCGGCAACTGCTATAACTGCAGGGCTATCAGTTGATTTCATTTAGCTTTAGTTCTTCCCTAGCTTGTTGTTTAAGAGTGGCTAATTGTGAAGTGGAAACCTGGTGGGGTAATGGTTAAGAGCTGCAGCTGGTAACCAAAAGGTCTGCAGTTCAAATACATCAGGCACTCCTTGGAAACCCTATGGGGCAGTTCTACTCTGTCCCATAGGGTCACTATGAGTCGGAGTTGACTCAAAGGCAATGGGTTTGGGTTTTTTGTTTTTTGTTTTTTTTTTCTGGTAACTGTGAAATGTTTTCGTTTTCCCAATCTAGTTTGTGGTATTTGACTAACTCAGTGAGCTCCAGATGGAGACCATCGACAAAAAGGGAATCGAAAGCAATCCAGACTCTTCTAGCTTTCAACCAGAAAGTTCTTGAAAAAGGTTAGTCAAACAGTTCCTATAATCACAAACATTTTCATCTTCATTTTATTTGTAACCCTGAACCTTGGTCCAATCTTTTTTTTTGTTGGAGGGGGGGAATCTTTGGAATAGCTTCAATAAGGTTTGTGACGATAGTTCTGGTCTGTGCTATTGGTTCCATGCCAGAAACATTAGGTTGGATGGTTAGGGATAATGTAGGAGTTTTCTATCAGGCTTTTTCCGTCCACCTTTGAGCATCACCCGGTCATATCAGTGAATTTATTAAATTATATAAGTCTGCCAGGCCAGGTTTGTAGGTATCAACCAAGAGCCTAAATTATTGAGTGGATTTGTGAGGATCTTCACAAGGGTTAGGAATTCTTTAACAATAGCATGAAGTCCTGCTTTTGATCGGGGGTCAAAGTAACTTGTGGTGACTTCTGAGTTTCTTCAAGATATTAATTTTAAAAGGCATTTCACAAATGGATTTGACTTCTTGTAGAGGTTCCTTGAGATAATATGGAAGTTCAGTAAGGGGGTTTTCAGTGGAGTAGGTAAGAAAAGGGGGTACAGTGGAATTACTGCTGGAGGCGCAGAGGGAAAGGAGGGGAGCAAGGCATCAGAGGCTGGGGTTGGACTAAAGATGCCGGGGACTTCACCATTTTGGGAAAGGAAGCCATTTTGAGAAAGGGAGCTATTTTGAGAAAAGGAGCCATTTTGGAAAAGGGAGCTATTTTGGGAAAGGGAGTCATTTTGGGAAAGGTTACAGAACTCTGGCACTGTAATTCTTCAATTTGTTTAGCTTGTTTTAAAACAGCCTCCTGTAAGGAGGTGAATTTATCATTATGATTTCTTTTGAAAGCTTCTATGTGCCAATTACAAAATGCCTCCCATTGCTTTAGTTTTATTCATAAGCCCTTAGCCTCTAATTTACTGCACAGAAAGTTCAACTTAATTAACTCAAATGACTCCCACAATGGCCATTGGTCCTTTAAATTTCCCTTCATAGGCGGATGCATCAACCTAAATAGAAGGCTGAACCGTGGCCATAATACTTAGTCATATAATTGGCAAGAGTTTCCTTGGAGGATCCTGCTTCAGTCTTGAACACGGCATTCCCCATGTTATAGAGAAACTTGCAAGTATTAAAGACCTAAATGCACACGAAAACCTTATGATGCACCAGAAAGAAAAGGGAGTTCAGTAAAATAGACTAGTCATGAGATGGCAGTCCCACCAAACTTAATTTGGTAATGAACCCAGCAAGATGCTCAGGAAATGAGCAGAAAATGAAAGTATAGAGAAAAGATAGCCAATAAATCTCTCAAAGAGCCATCTTCACAATAAGAGGAAGCTTTGATCTGAGCAGCTTACCTCCAGCAAACCTGTGGAATTTGAGGGGATGGCTCTGGGCACAAGGGGCCCTTGTTGGTACCAAGACAAGACAGTTCCATAATTTCTCAGGAATCCAGAGCATAATATTCCTTCAGAAATCCTGCCAACTATGCCATACATCATAGAGTAACTATCTGTACTCTGATTAATATAAAATTGAGAGATTTATTGAAAATAAAGAGACAGCTCAAGCTGGAGATAGACTGAAATGTATGCAATGGAATCCAGTAATCCACTATGGCAACTCCACAGTGATGTTTTATAAGGAGGAAACAAAGGACGTGAAGTGTAGTACTTGATTCGTATTTACAAACTTAGATCATCGAAAGACATTAATTCATTGGTAGTAGATAATAAGGCAGGACTTCCTGTGGTGGAAACTCATTATGCAGTACCTCCTGTGGCAGGAACTCACAAGGCAGGATTTCATGTAACACAAGCTCATAAGGTGATTGGCTTAAAAAGATATACGTATCTTTCTGAGGTTAGGTACAGTGAGGTAATTACAAGGGTATGTGACGGGGGCGGGGGTCACAGTGTAGTTATTAGGCCATCATTGCTGGACATTCCTTTCTTAGAAACAGCATGGAAGATGGCTCTTGCTAGGGTGAAAACAGAAAAAGCAACCAAGCAATTGCATCTAATCCTCAAGCTGACCATTTCAGATCTTATCAGGTACCTCAATTTTTTTTAAGTCCCTTACACAGGAGCAAAAAAAAAAAAAAAAAAGTGAGCAGGTAAGGATAGTGTACATCATGTTTTAGGGTAAAGAACATGAGAGGCAAGTGTGGGGTCATAGGTGACTGCAGTCAGTGAACTCTGACAGGAACATAGGGAGTGGCAAGGTGGCCTGAGGAGGGAGTGTTGTTAGCATTTGGCATCTGGACAGGCATGGAGGGGAAGGGAACTGGAAGTGGCTGGTAAGTTATGTCCCTTTTCCCCACAGGTTCTACCTGGCTGGCCATTGATATGGTATGCAAGGAAAGAGGGACAGGGGCTGGGCTGACCACCTGGTGCGCCTGCAGGTGTGGAGGAAGGGCAAGGGCTAAGCCTGCTGGGCTGGGAATGGCTGCCTTCACACCAGAATCTACCAGGAAAATTTTTGGTCTTTGTTGCAAGAATCACCAAGATCTTCTCAAAGTTGTTGATGAAAAAGCCTCTCTTTTTCTTGTCTGCTTAGTCATCTCCCCCTTCTAAAAAGCTTCTGCCCCGTACATCTGTCTTCTATAATCCAGCTTCGCATGGAATGGCCTCCGTCATCCTCTGCCCCTTACTCCCCTGCTAACAGGCTCCATCTTTCCCTGTTTCCTAGTTAAAATTCTCCTCAGAGAGACTCTGGTTGGCTGGCCTATTTCTTGGCTTCAGCCAGGTGCCCGGGTCACCCTACAAGACTCCTGGGTGCTCCATGGTGCATGAGGCCAGGCCATTGTCAGCCCAAACCTGTCAGAGAGCACTGGGGGCATCTGGTAAAGTCAACACACTGAAAGGGATAAAAGTATATGCCAAGGATGCAGCTTCTGAAGCAGGAGGGGCTGGGCTGGGAGGTGGGGTGAGAAGACTGAGTGGGATCCAGGATGAAGATCCACATGCTCCCTTCTCTACCCCCTCTACATGCATGGGCCTCCTGCCTCCTCCAGAGCTCCCTCGGTTGGGCCCTCCTCTCATTCCCTCCTCCTCTGTGGCCTGCTCAGACCATGGGGTCTCCGGCATCTGGGATGCTCTTCCTCAGATGCCTGTAGTGTCTCCCCACTTCCATCTGAACTCTGTTGTTGAAACGTTTTTTCACCCTCCAAGCTGTCTTCTGCTAATTTGTCACATGCCTTCCTGCCATTGCCAGAAAAGAGTCTCTGGGCAGGGACTTCATTTGGCCCCTCCTGCACCTGGGCTCTTATTCAATGCCTGGCACTCATTAGGTGTAAAATAAATCTCTGTTGAGTTGATGACCGGGAATCATAGCCTAGCCAAGTTGACACATTTTTGAGGGAATACAATTTAATCCGTAAATTTCACCCTATGGCCCCCCAAACTCATGTCCTCGCCACATGTAAAACACTTTCACCCCATCATATCATCTCCAAACTCTTAAATCGACTCTAAGTCCAAATTCCACCTTTTGAGAAATTACTCTTCATCTGTGAAATCAAATATACAAGTTATCTGCTTCCAAAGTAAATGGTGGAACAGCCACAAGCTAGACATTTCCGTTACAACTGGGAGAAAGTGGAGGGAAGGGAGGGATAACAGGCACCAAATCAACAGAACACATTACATTAGCTCTCAAGGCTTGAAAATAATCCTGTGTTCTCTGAGACCATTTAGGCAATAGCCCTGCCCTCCAGACTCTGGGTGTTGGCCACGCTCTCTGGATTCTGGGTGGAGGCCCCTCGGCCCTGGGCTTCAGTTCCGCCTTCCAGGCCCACTGGAATGGCAACTCTGCTCCCTTGCATTTGGGTGGCCCCATTCTCCTAGTCCCTCTACCTCAGGCCCCCTAGGCCCTGTTTTTCTGCTCCTTGGGCATGGCAGTCCCGTCCCCTCAGGTTTGGGCAGCGAATCTGGCCCCACCCTGCTGGTGCTCCTGAAAGGTAGCCCCACACTCCAGAACCAAGTTGGTGAAGATATGACTCTTTGAAACCTAGGAGGCTGTGGTCCCACCTTTTGAAACCCTGAAGGCCAAGGCTCCACATTTTGAGACCCCAGAGATTATGGCCCTAACCTTTTAGACTAAAGCAGCTCTGCTTCCTCTGTTCCTCATCTCTTCAGGTTCTGCTTCCTCGTTCCTTGGCCTCTCAGCCCCTTGGGCCCATGAGTCTGCTAGGCATCTGCCCTGCTTGGGCAAAAGTCCCAAAGCTCTTTTGTTCTACTGATAAGTGTCTGGAGGCATCCCACTCTGCCAGTAAACCTTGGATGGAAGCTACTCAGCTCTCCTCCTCTGTGGGTTGGCAAGTCTAGCTCCACCGATAAGTGCCTGGAGGCACCCCACTCCACCAGGAAGCCTCCTGTCCAAAGACATTCAGCTCTCTTGCTCCATATGGTGGGCTCCTGTGCGGTCTTGCTCTGGTCTCCTGGTTCTGGTGCCACCATTTCTCTGCTGCTGCTTCTCGCAGTTGGCACTATCTCTGGTGTAACGGCTCTCCTCATTTCCTTCTGAGCCCTCTCCAGAACCATCTTTGATGTCCATAATTCCACCAACAGTCTCTTCAGGGCAATCTAGGCTTTTACTATTAGGCACTTTAAAACTCTTTCAGCCTGTACCCATTACTCAATTCTAAAACCGCTTCCACATTGTAGGTACCTGTTAGTGCAGCACCCCACTCTCCTGGCACCAAATTCTGTGTTAGTTATCTAGTGCTGCTATAAGGGGAGTACCACAAGTGATGGCTTTAACAAACAGAAATTTATTCTCTCACACTCTAGGAAGCTAGACATCTGAATTGAGGGTGTCAGCTCCTGGGGAATGCTTTTTCTTCCACAAGGTGGAAGGTCCTTGTCATCTGTCTTCTTCTGGTCTAGGAGCTTCTCAGTGCAGGGATCCTAGGTCCAAAGGACCCACTCTGCTTCCAGTGCTTCTTTCTTGGTGGCATGAGGCCCCTCTCTCTGCTCACTTCTCTCTTTTATATCAAAAGAGATTGACTCGAGGTACAACCTAATCCTGTAGAGTGAGTACTGCCTCATTAATGTAACTGCCTCTAATTCTGCCTCATTAACATCACAGGATAATCACATTAGTCTCCAAATGGTGGACAATCATGAAATACTGGGAATCATAGCCAGACCAAATTGAAGCACATTTTTGGGGGACACAATTCAATCCATAACACCACCTTAACAATATTAAGCCTTCTGATCCATGAACATGGGATATCTTTCATTTATTTAAGTGTTCTTTAATTTTGTTCAACAATATTTTGAAATTTTCAGAGTGTAAATTATGTGCTTCTTTTGTTAATTTAATCCTAAGCATTTTATTATTTTTGATTCTGTTGTAGATGCAATTGTTTTCTTAATTTCATTTTTAGTTTGTCTATTGCTACTGTATATAAATACAACTGATTTTTGTATAATAATTTTATGTCTTATACCTAGATATAGGGCCCTGGTGATACAGTGGTTAAGCACTCAAGTGCTAACTGAAAAGTAAGCGGTTCAAACCCACCAGCCCTTCTGCAGGAGAAAGATGTGGCAGTCTGCTTCCATAAAGATTTACAGCCTTGGAAACCCTATGGGACAGTTCTCCTCTGTCCTATAGGGTCGCTATGAGTTGGAATCAACTCAACGACAACAGGTTTTTGTTGTTATTATAACTAGATGAACTCTTTATTGGTTCTATAGTTTAATAGATTCCTTAGGATTTTCTGTATAAAAGATCATGTTATATGCAGATATAGTTTTACTTGTTCCTTTCCAATCTGGGTGCCTTTATTTCGTTTTCTTGCCTAAGTGCTAGAACCTCCAGTACATTGTTTAATAAAAGTGATGAGAAATACCCCCATCAGATTTTGCCTGGATTAGGCAAGAGCTCTAAGATTGGTCTCCCCATGTCTACACTTATCTCCAACAATTTGTTTTCCACATTGGAGCCAGAGTGAGCCTCTTAAAACGTAAGTCAGATAGTGACACTCCTTTGCTCAAAACCTTGTAGTACTTTCACATTGCATACATGGTAAAATAAAATCCAAGTCTTCACAAGGTCCTACACAAACTGACCCAACTATCTCTCTGCTTTCATGTCTTACTATTCTCCTTTTATCTCACTGTCATGGATTCAATTATGTCCCCCTGAAAATGTGTATATCAGTTGGGCTGGGCCATGATTTCTGGTATTGTGTGATTTTCCTATATGTTGTAAATCCTGCCTCTATGATATTAATGAGAGAGGATGGGCAGCAGTTGTGTTAGTGAGGCAGGACTCAGCATACAGGACTGGATTGTATCTTGAGGCAATCTCTTGAGATATAAAAGATAGATGCAAGCAGAGAGACAGGGGACCTCATACCACCAAGAAAGCAGTGCCAGGAGCAGAGCGCGTTCTTTGGACACGGGGTCCCTGCTCCTGAGAAGCTCCTCAACCATGGGAAGATTGAGGACAAGGACCTTCCTCCAGAGTCAACAGAGAGAGAAAGCCTTCCCCTAGAGCTGACACCTTGAATTTGGACTTTTACCTACTTTACTGTGAGGAAATAAACTTCTCTTTGTTAAAGCCATCTGCTTGTGATATTTCTGTTATAGCAGCAATACATAACTAAGACGCTCACTATGCTCCAGTCGCACTGGTCAACTTATGATTCTTCCAACACTCCTAAACTTCTCCAAGCTCCTTATCATTCCACTTCCTGTTCCTTTCTGTAGCATTCCTTTACCAGATTTCTACATTTTCCTTTATGTCACTTGTTTTCACATTTTTTTTGGTTTCAGGAGGCTTTGCACTCTGAAAAACTATTGAGGGGGACTTCCACTTCCGTGAATATGGAGTAGATGTACTTTTTCCTATTCTTCCCAATTAAAAAAAAACTGTTGTCATCGAGTTGATTCCAATTCATAGTGACCCCATAGGACAGAATAGAACCACAACTATATCCCAGACTTGGAGTTGAAGAAGCTGGCAATCCAGAAACACCAATGCGCAGACAAAAAAATACCTCCCAAAAGCCTACTGTTTCTAACCAAAGGGCCAAGAAAGAGGTAGCCTAACAAATCAGAAAGTTTTAGATAATAACTGCTGTACTCAAATAAAAGATCATAGAACAAAATGTGTTCCCATTTCCACCCACGCAAGCAAAGGCTGAGTGGGGAGCCTAGACTTCCACCCTTAGCGGTCTTTAATGTGGCAGCCAACTCCTACTCCACCGGGGTGGTGTCAGAGGAGGCCTAGAGAAGAGTCAGGATTTTTACTACCTCTCAGCAGTAATAAGGCTACTCCCTTGATGTCAATCGAAACCACATGGGGAGCAATGGCAAGACACTCATGCTCTCCCAGCCAGGTAAATATTAGTGGAGGCTTAGTGGGGAGCAGGAACTCCGACCTTACCCAGCAACGTGGAGAAGCACTCTCCCATAGGGTGTCAATGAAGGCTGTTTTATTTTCTTAGTACTACTATAACAGAAATACTAAAAGTGGGTGGTTTTAATGAACCGAAATTTACTTCCTTACAGTTTAGAAGGCTAGAAGTCCAAATTTAGGCTATGGGCTCTAGGTCTCTGTCACCTTTCAAATTCTATTCTTTGGTTCCTTGGTGATCTTCATGTGGCATGGCATTTATCTTTTCCCATATGTGCTTCTTTGTGTACCTAGTCTTATCCTGTTATATCTCAAAAGTGATTGGCTTAAGAAACACCCTACCTAGATATGTACTCATTAACATAACAAAGAAAGCCATATTCCAAATAGGATTACATCAGCACATATAGGGGCTAGGATTTACAGCCCAGCACTCATCTCTGGGGGACACAATCCAGTCCATAATGGGCCAAGTGGGGAACACCCACTCAGAAGTAATGAGGTTGCACTCCCTCTTCTCGAAGTGGTGCCAGAAGAAGGCCTTTAAAATAGATGATTTAAATAATATAAAAAGTCTCATAACATAATACCCAAAATGTCAATTTTCAATCAAGTATCACTTGTCATACAAAGACCCAGGAAGATCTCAAGAAAATCTCAAACTAAATTTCAAAATGACAATCACTAAATGCTAACATCAGGATGACAGAAATGTTAAAAGTATCTGACAAAGATTTTAAATCAGCCAAAATAAAAATGCATCAACAAGCAATTATGAACATTTGAAACAAATTAAAAAAATAGGAAGTCTTAAAGAAATAGAACATCTAAAGAAGAACCAAATGCCAGTACATGCTGTTTACAAGAGACACACCTTAGACCCAAGAACACAAATGGGTTGAAAGTGAAATGATGGAAAAAAATATTCCATGCAAATAATAACCAAAAGAGAGGTGGAGTGGCAATATTAATATCAGACAAAGTAGAGTTTAAGATAAAATCTGTTAGAAGAGATAAAGGCAGACACCACATAGCGATAAAAGGGTCAACTACGCAAGATCATTTAACAATCATGAATAGATATATACCCAACATTGGAGCACCTAGACATATAAGGCAAACACTGATAAAACTGAACAATATACATTCTACTCCAGTGCACATGGATCATTCTCCAGAATAGACCACATTTTATGCCACAAAGAAAATCCTGATAAATTTAAAAAAATCAAAATCATACAAAGTATTTCTAGTGAAGTTAGAAATCAACAACGGAAAAAAAAATTGGAAAATACAAAAACATATGGAACGTAAACAATACACTATCAAACTACTAATGGGTAAAGAGGGAAATCACAAATTTCTTAGAGTCAAATGAAAATGAAAGCACAAAATACCAACATTCATGGGATGCAGTGAAGGCAGTACTCAGAGGGAAAATTACAGCAATAAATGCCTGCGTGAAAAAAGAAGATCTCAAATCAACAGCCTAGCCCAACAACTCCAGAAACTAGAAAGAGAGAGCAAACTAAGCCTAAACCTGCCAGAAGAAAGGAAATAACAAAGAAATGAGCATAAATAAATAAAATCAAAAACAGAAAAACAATAGAATCAATAAAACCTTAAGTCGTTCTTTGAAAAGATCAATAAAATTGACAAACTGTTAGCTACACAAAGAAAAAAAAATGCAGATAACAAAAATAAGAAATTTAAAAAGGGGACATTACAAGTGACCCAGGAAAATTGGATTTCTGCATGCAGGAAAACGAAACATGATCCATGCCTCACACCATACACAAAAACAAATTCAAAGTGTATTGTTGTTAGGTGCCGTCGAGTCAGTTCCAACTCATACCAACCCTATGTACAACAAAATGAAACACTGCCTGGTCCTGTGCCATCCTCACAATCATTGCTATGCTTGAGCCGACTGTTGCAGCCACTGTGTCAACCCATCTCGTTGAGGGTCTTCCTCTCTTTCACTGACCCTCTACTTTACCAGGCATGATGTCCTTCTCCAGGGACTGGTCCCTTCCGATAACGTGGCCAAAGTATGTGAGACAAAGTCTCACCATTCTTGCTTCTAAGGAGCATTCTTGCTTACTCCTTCCAAGACAGATTTGTTTATTCTTCTGGCAGTTCATGGTATATTCGGTATTCTTTGCTAACACTATACTTCAAAGGCATCAATTCTTCTTCTGTCTTCCTTACTCATTGTTCAGCTTTTGCATGCATATGAAAAAAAAAAAAAAAACTGAAAATACCATGGCTTGGATCAGGCACACCCTAGTCCTCAAAGTGACATCTTTACTTTTTAACACTTGAAAGAGGTCTTTTGCAGCAGATTTGCCCAATGCAATATGTTTGACTCAAATGTATTAAGGACCTAAATGTGCAAACTAAAACCATAGAATTCTTAGAACCACAGAATTCTTAGGCAAGGGCAATGGTGTCAGGCCTAGCTTTTAACAAATTACCTAAAATAAAAACAAAAGCACAAAACAGCAAAAGACAAAATAAATAAATGGGACCTCATAAAAATTAAAAACATGTGGCAGCTTAGTCACATGCACCATAACTTCCCCCTGAACCAGCCCCCCACTCCAAAAAAAAAGTGAAACAGAAGGAAATAACAATCCAGGAACCCCAAACATCAAAAAAGAAAGTCCAAGGACTGAACTGAATGCTGATTGTAAGGAATAAAGAAAGCAGCAAAAGAGGAGCTCAGCCAGCTGTCCTGGCCTGCCATGGCTATCTTAGGACAAAGCCAGCAGCAACCTTGGGTGAAGAAAACAGTAAGGTAATGTAATGGATTGAATTATGTCCCCCCAAAAATGTGTGTATCAACTTGGTTAGGCCATGATTCCCAGTATTGTGTGGTTGTCCTGCATTTTGTGATTGTAATTTTATGTTAAGAGGATTAGGGTGGGATTGTAACACCACCCTTACTCAGGTCACCTCCCTGGTCCAATGTAAAGGGAGTTTCCCTGGGGTGTGGCCTGCACCACCTTTTATCTCTTAAGAAATAAAAGGAAAGAGAAGCAAGCAAAGAGTTGGGGACCTCACACCACTGAGAAAGCAGTGCTGGGAGCAAAGCACGTCCTTTGGACCTGAGGTTCCTGCGCTGAGATGCTCCCAGACCAAGAGAAGACTGATGACAAGGACCTTCCTCCAGAGCAGACAGAGAAAGAAAACCTTTCCCTGGAGCTGGTGCCCTGAATTTGGACTTCTAGCCTACTGGACTGTGAGAGAATAAACTTCTCTTCGTTAAAGCCATCCACTTGTGGTATTTCTGTTTTAGCAGCACTAGATGACAGGAAACTTCACAACTTTCCCAGAAAGGATATAGAAATTCTATAGACACACATGGAAAGAAGAAGAGACAGGGAGGGTGCCAGATCCAGAACTGGAGATACTCAGGTATGGCCTTGACCTCAGGGGTGACTGCGTGCATGAAACGGTGGACTCAAGGAGTGTTGGCAGAAGCTATCCTACCGAGCCAGTCCCTTGGCAGCCCCCCTCCTCACACTTGAGAGAGGACGGTTACCATTAGTTGGCTGCAGCAGACACAAGGTGCCCTGGCACCCACATATCCTAGCTGGAGGAACTCACTCCCCCACACTGCATCCTCTGGATCAGAGGTGACGGAGGGTTCCATACCTCAATCATCTTGCCCAACTCAGGTACCATGACACAAGCCTATCCTCTTTTCCCCCACCCCACCCAAACCAGTCCACTACTCTCTCTTGCCCACCTGATGAGTGAGACTAGATGTACCACCATGTGTGGGCCTGCCCACCACCTACTCCCCCCCACAAAGGTCTGGTGGAGGGCAGCAGCAGCAGGACAGCAAGAGAACTCACCCACCGCTCCCCCCTCCTTTCCCCCATCCTGTACAAGGCAGCACTTGTGTGCATGCATTCACCAGGCGTGACTCTCTCCCTTAACCCACCCAGCAAAGGGCAGAGGAACTGTGATTGTGTGCACATCCCACTGCAGCCCCTTCCCCCCACACCAACAGATGTGACACAGCACCACTGTGCTTATATTCACCAGGCATGACTCTCTCCCGTAACCCACCCAGCAAGGGACAGAGGAAACATGACTGCATGAGCATCCCCCAGCAGCTCTTTCCTCCCTCCCCTTGCTTGACATGCAAGGAAGCACCTCTGTGCAGGTACCCTCCAGATGTGACACCATCCCTTAACCCATCCAGCAAGGGGTAGAAAAGCAGTGACTGTGTGCCCATCGCCCCACAGTCCCTTCCCTCCTCCACTTGCCTGACACGAGGTGACACCACTGTGCATGCATCTGGTGGGCTAGAATCCATCCCTTATGCCACCCAGCAAGGGACAGAGGAGCTACCACTATGTGTGCGTCCTCTCTAAGGCACTCTCCTCCCTCCCCTTTCCCAGTGCAGGGCAGAAAAAGAGTGAGTGTGCACATACCCACCTGCTACACCTTCCTCCCTCTTCCCACCGCAGACAGACGCAGGGAGACAGAGAAAATATCCACCTACCATTCTTTCCTCCCTCCCTCTGCCCAGGAGGAGGAGGAGGCAGAGTGACTGAGTGAACATCCCCCTGCCACCCCTCCTCTACCACCCACACCTCCCCCCATCACAACCAGCAAGAGGAGACAAGCATGCCTCCAATTGCCCACCACCCCTACCACATCGGCTGCTCCAACTGCATGGAGAGCACCATTCCCTACTCCTGAGCCACCAAACTGAAGGTGGAGGTCAAAGTCAAACTAACTCACCCTCAGCTGCCCCGTAAGATCAGTAAACAGAGACCCAAGCTCCCATACCTACCTGCCATCCCACTTGCCCAAAGAGGGCTCTAGCATGGCCAGTCCAGCGACCAGAGCACCACTCAGCCACACCTGCCAGGAGACACCAAAAACAAACAAACAAAAAAACAAGGACCCAGAAAACAATTACACACACACAAAAAAACAATAACCCCTTCATGTTGCAGAGACAACAGACAATAGCAAACTACCTAAATAAGCAGGGCAAAATGGCCCCAGCAAGTGGCCATGATAAAGAACCAGAAATCTTCCCTGTTGAAGAAAAGGTAATGGAGCTTCCTGATAAGGAATTCAAAAGGCTTATGTATACAGTCCTCAAAAGAATCAAGGAAAACACAGACAGAACTATGGAGAACACAGAGACAAGGAAAGCACAGAAAAAACACTAGAAGAACTCAGGAAAAAAATACGAGACCAAAGTAACAAAATAGATAATTGGAAATGATACAGAAGCAGCAACTAGGAATCCAGGAGCTTAACAATAAAATTGCAGAAATTGACAACTCGAGAGAAAATAATTGGAGTAGAACTGAAACAATGGAAGACAGGATCAGTGGAACAGAAGATCAATCCCTTGACACCAATCGGTTTGAGGAACAATTAAAAAAAAAAAAAAAAGAAGAAACTCTAAGAATTATGTGGGACACCATTAAGAGGAATAACTTATGCATGACTGGAATCCCAAAAGGGGAGGACTCAACAAAAAGCACAGAGAGAATTGTTGAAGATATGCTGACAGAAAACTTCCCTAATATCATGAAAGATGAGAAGACAACCATACAAAAACACAACAAACCCCATAAAGGATAGATCTCAATACAACACCAAGACATATCATAATCAAATTTTACAAAACCAAAGACAAAAAAGGAATCCTGAAAGCAGGTCAGGAAAAACAAACAAGCAAACAAAAAAACACCTGCAAAGGAGCATCAATAAGCCTAAGTTCTGATTACTTGGCAGAAACCATGCAGGCAAGAAGGTAAAGGGATAATATATATAAATCTTAAAAGAAAAAAAAAAAACTGCCTATGAAGAATGATATATCCAGTAAAAGTATCCCTCAAGACCTAAATATAAAATCGAAAACAATAAAGATCATGGAAGAAAAAATAGAGACAACGTTAAGAGCCCTAATACATGGCATAAACAGTATAGAAAACATTATAAAGAACGTAGAAGAAAAACTAGATAACTGGGAGTTCCTAAAAATCAAACACCTATGCTCATCCAAAGACTTCACCAAAAGAGTAAAAAGACTACCTACAGACTGGGAAAAAGTTTTTAGCTATGATATTTCCAATCAGCGCCTCATCTCTAAAACCTACATGATACTGCAAAAACTCAACTACAAAAAGACAAATAACCCAATTACAAAATGGTCAAAAGATATGAATAGACACTTCACTAAAGAAGACATTCAGGTAGCTAACAGATATATGAGGAAATGTTCACGATCATTAGCCATTAGAGAAATGCAAATCAAAACTACAATGAGACTTTACCTCACTCCAGCAAGGCTGGCATTAATCCAAAAAACACAAAATAATAAATGTTGGAGAGGCTATGGAGAGATTGGAACTCTTGTACACTGCTGGTGGGAATGTCAAAGGGTACAACCACTTTGGAAATCGATTTGGCGCTTCCTTAAAAAGCTAGAAATAGAACTACCATACGATCCAGCAATCCCACTCCTTGGAATATATCCTAGAGAAATAAGAGCCTTTACACGAACAGATATATGCACACCCATGTTTATTGCAGCACTGTTTACAATAGCAAAAAGATGGAAGCAACCAAGGAGCCCATCAACAGATGAATGGATAAATAAATTATGGTATATTCGCACAATGGAATACTACGCATCAATAAAGAACAGTGAGGAATCTGTGAAACATTTCATAACATGGAGGAATCTGGAAGGCATTATGCTGAGTGAAATTAGTCAGTTGCAAAAGGACAAATATTGTATAAGACCACTATTATAAGAACTTGAGAAATAGTTTAAACTGAGAAGAAAACATTCTTTTGTGGTTACGAGGTGGGTGGAGGGAGGGAGAGTGGGAGGGGGCATTCACTAATTAGATAGTAGATAAGAACTACTTTAGGTGAAGGGAAAGGCAACACACAATACAGGGGAGGTAAACCAAAAGCAAAGAAGTTTCCTGAATAAACTGAATGCTTCGAAGGCCAGTGTAGCAGGGGCAGGGGCCATGGTTTCAGGGGCAGGGCCATGGTTTCATGGGACATCTAAGTCAATTGGCATAATAAAATCTATTAAGAAAACATTCTGCATCCCACTTTGAAGAGTGATGTTTGGGGTCTTAAACGCTAGCAAGCAGCCATCTCAGATGCATCAATGAGTCTCAACCCACCTGGATCAAAGGAGAATGAAGAACACCAAGGACACAAGGTAATTACAAGGCCAAGAGACAGAAAGGGCCACACGAACCAGGGACTACATCATCCTGAGACCAGAAGAACTAGATGTTGCCTGGCTACAACCAATGACTGCCCTGAGAGGGAACACAACAGAGAACCCCTGAGGGAGCAGGAGAGCAGTGGGATGCAGATCCCAAATTCTCATAAAAAGACCAGACTTAATGGTCTGAATCGACTCGACGGCACTGGGTTTGGTTTTTTTGGGTTTAATGGTCTGACTGAGACTAGAAGGACCCCAGTGGTCACGACCCCCAGACCTTTTGTTGGCCCAGGACAGGAACCATTCCCAAAGCCAACTCTTCAGACATGGATTGGACTGCAAAATGGGTTGGAGAGGGATGCTGGTGAGGAGTGAGCTTCTTGGATCAGGTGGACACTTGAGACTATGTCAGCATCTCCTGCCTGGAGGGGAGATGAGAGGGTAGAGGGGGTTAGAAGCTGGCCAAATGGACATGAAAAGAGAGGGTGGAGGGAGACAGTGGGGTGTATCATTAGGGGGAGAGTAACTGGGAGTATGTAGCAAGGTGTATGTAAGTTTTTGTGTGAGAGAGTGACTTGATTTGTAAACTTTCACTTAAAGCACAATAAAAATTATATAGAAAAAAAAAAGTATCCCTTAAACATGATGGTGAAATTAGGACATTTACAGATACACAGAAATTAAAGGAATTTGTAAAAAACCAGACCAACTTTACAATAAATATTCCAGGGAGTCCTTTGGACAGAAAAGTAATAACACATCAGAAAACAACTTGAGATTAAAACACATGACAACACCAGACAGATATCAGCCCAGATAAAGAACTATCAAAAATAAAATAAAGCTAGAAGATGGAAAACAGGGAACCAAGAACATTAATCTGTAACTGACAACTACTTCAAAACATAAGGGGGGAATAAAGTAGATAGGTTTAGCATTTCCATATGGTGAAGAAGTCAAGGTGATATCAAGAAACAAATCACTGCTTTAAACTTAGGGAGATAAAGGTAAATTTCAGGGTAACCACAAAGAAAGTCAACAAACCTACTCATCAGAATATAAAAGTAGAAAATTATAAAGACTCAGCACACACAAAACAAAAAATGAGGAAGGAAATGAAAAGACAAGTCACAATTAAAAAACACAAACAAAAAAACTGAGCACAGAAAATTAAGTGGAACAAAGAAACAGTCAACACTGCACCCAAAAACAAACAAACAAAAATCCTAAGAAAATGACAGCAATAAACTCATACCTATCAAAAACCACACTGAATGTAAATGACCTAAATGCACCAGTAAAGAGACGGAGAGTGGCAGAACAGATTAAAAACACAGGACCCATCAATATGCTGTCTGCAAGAGACACACCTTAGACACAAAGTGTCATGGGTTGAATTATATCCCCCCCAAAATGTATCAGCTTGGTTAGGCCATGTGTGGTTGTCCTCCATTTTGTAATTTTCCTATGTGTTATAAATCATAATCTTTGCCTGTGGTTAAAAGGATTAGGGTGGGATTGTAACAACACCCTTACCCATGTCACCTCCCTGATCCAACTTAAAGGGAGTTTCCCTGAGGTGTGGCCTCCACCACCTTTTATCTCTTGAGAGATAAAAGGAAAGGGAAGCAAGCAGAGAGTTGAGGATCTCATACCACCAAGAAAGCAGCACCAGGAGCAGAGGGTATGCTTTGGACAGGGTGTCCCTGCGCCTGAGAAGCTCCTCAACAAGGGGAAGACTGAGGACAAGGACCTTCCTCCAGAGCTGACAAAGAGAGAAAGCCTTCGCTTGAAGCTGGTGCCCTGAATTTGGACTTGTAACCTGCTAGACTGTGAGAAAATAAATTTCTCTTTGCTAGAGCCATCCACTCGTGGTATTTCTGTTATGGCAGCACTAGATAACTAAGACACAAAGATACAAATAAACTAAAACTTAAAGGATGGAAAAAGACATGTCAAGCAAACAATGACCAAAAAAGAGCAAGAGTGGCAATATCAATCTTTGATAAAATAGATTTTAAAGCAAAATCAACTATAAAAGACAAGGAAGGACATTACAGACTAATTAAAGGGTCAATCCCCCAAGAGGATATAACCATAGTAAATACAAACACAACCAACGACAGAACTCCTAAATACATAAAACAAACTCTTAACAGCACTGAAAAGACAAATAGACATTTCCACAATAATACTAGGAGATTTTAACACACCACTCTTGGTGAAAGACAGAACTAGAAAGAAACTCAACAAAGACACAGAAGATCTAAACACCACAATCAACCAACTTGACCTCATAGACATATACAGAGCACATCACCCAAAAGTGGCAAAGTACACATTCTTCTCCAATGTTCATGGATCATTCTCCAGAATAGACCACATTTTAGGCTACAAAGCAGGCCTCAACAAATTAAAAAACATCAAAATAATATAAAGCATCTTCTCTGGCCACACTATAAAAGTAGAAATCAATAGCAGGAAGAGTAAGGAAAAAAATTGATAAATGGAAACTAAATAACACCTTGCTTAAAAACTACTGGGTAATAGAAGAAATTAAAGATGAAATTAAAAGATTTCTGGATTCAAATGGGAACAAAAACACAACATACCAAAACTTTTGGGACACAGCAAAAGCAATGCTCAGAGGTCAATTTATAGCGATAAGTGCACACATCAAAAAAGAAGAAAGGGCAAAAATCAAAACATTAACCCTACAACTTGAACAATTAGAAAGAGAACAACAAAAGAAGTTCACAGTCACGAAAAGAAATGAAATAGTAAAAATTAGAGGGCTGAGGGCTGGGGACCATGGCTTGGGGGAAGTCTAACTTAACTGGTATAACATAGTTTATAAAGAAAATGTTCTATGTCCTACTTTGGTGAGTACAGTCTGGGGTCTTAAAGGCTTGTGAGTGACCATCTAAGATACTCCAGTGGTTCCACCTTGTCTGGAGCAAGGGAGAATGAAGAAAACCAAAGACACAAGAGAAAGATTAGTCCAAGGGACTAATGGACCACAACTACCACAGCCTCCATCAGAGTCCAGCACAACTAGAGGGTGCCCAGTTACTACCAAAGACTGCTCTGACAGGGATTACAATAAAGGGTCCTGGACAGAGCTGGAGAAAATTGCAGAACAAAATTCAAGCTCACAAAAAGACCAGACTTACTGGTCTGACAGAGACTGGAGAAGCCCCAGCGCACCCTTTTAACTCAGTACTGAGGTTCACCCTTCAGCCAAAGGTTAGACAGGCCCATTAAAACAAAACAAAACAAAACAAAAAAACGAGACTAAAGGGGCACACCAGCCCAGGGGCAAGGATGCGAAAGCAGGAAGGGACAGGAAAGCTGGTAACAGGGAACCCGAAGTGGAGAAGGGGAGAGTGTTGACGTGTTGTGGGGTTGTTAACCAATGTCACAAAACAATATGTGTTAATTGTTCAATGAGAAACTAATTTGCTCTGTAAATCTTCATCTAAAGTACAATAAAAAATTAATAAACTAAAATGGTAAGAAACTTTGTGTGTGCTCAGAAGGCAGAGCTAAGACCCATGAATGCAAGTTAGAGGGCGGCAGATTTTGGCTCAGTTATGAGCAAGACTTTCTTACAGTTGGCATCTCTGATAATCTGATCGCAAAGAAAAGTAATGAGTTCTTCATTATTGCAAGGGTTCCAAGAATGCACCCTGCCAAGGGTGCTGTTGAGAGCTTCTACTGTGGATCAAAGATTGGATTAGAAGATTCCTAAATTCCTTCCCAAGCTTCAGATTAAGTGTTTCTGCATTCTCAGTAAGAGGTGGTGGTCCTAGAGAGTAGAAATTGAGGATCATAGCTCAGCCAGAAATGACAGAGATGAGTATGCAGAGTTGGGAGAAAATCCTTAAGTTTAGCAAGTCTTGGGTTTTGGTTGTCTTTTTAACCGAAGGTGCAGTAAACCTGAGTCTGAGCCCCATGACCAGACTTCTACTTTGGTTTTTAAAGACACCTACCCCTTATAACCACCACCTGTCACTTTCTTGTATTGTGGTGGCTTGTGCGTTGCTATGATTCTGGAAGCCATGCTACAGGTATTTCAAATACCCAGTAGGGTCACCGATGGCGGACAATGTGATGGAACTAATAGAAGCACTCAGCAAAGTGGCAGCACACAAGAGTAACATATAAAAACCAGTTGGATTTCGCTACATCAACAAAGAGGACTGTGAAAAGGAAATCAGAAAAACAACACCATTTACAATAGCTCCCCAAAAGATAAAACACTTAGGAATAAATCTAGCCAGGGATGTAAAAGACTTATACAAAGAAAACTACAAACCACTGTTGCAAGAAACCAAAACAGAACTACATAAATGGAAAACATACCATGGTCTTGCACAGGAAGACTTAACATTGTGAAAAGGTCAATACTATCCAAAGTGATGTATAGATATAAGGCAATCCCAATCCAAATCCCAACAGTGTTCTTCACTGAGAGGGAAAAACTAATCGCTAACTTTATGTGGAAGGGAAAGAGGCCCCAAATAAGTAAAGCCTTTATGATCATTAAGGTAATGTGTCACCTTGGCTGGGCCATGATTCTCAGTGGTTTGGCAGTTATGATGTAGTTTGGCAGTTGAATAACGATGTGATCACCTCCATGATGAGATTTGGTATAATGTGATCACCTCCATGATGGATTCTGCTGTGAGTAGCCAATCAGTGGAAGGGGAGTTTCCTTGGGCATGTGGCCTGTACCCAATATAACTGGACTTTCTGGTAAGGCTCATGGACTTTTGTTCACTCTGGATCCTGCAGCTGGCTCGTTTGTCTGACCACTGGTTCTTGGGACTTGAGCTAGCAGCTTACCTGCAGTCTTGTCTACCAATTTTTGGATTCGTGGGTCTTCACAGCCTGTGAGCCAGAGCCCTGCTGTCTGACTTGCCAGCCCCTTCAGCTATGTGAATCAGGAGAAACTGCCAGTCTGACTACCACGTGACCCATTTCCTTAATATAATTCTCTCTCTATATACATTTATATGCTTTACTGGTTTTGCTTCTCTAGCGAACCCAGGGATTGCCTTATATCTATATATCACTTTGGATAGTATTGACATTTTCACAATGTTAAGTCTTCCTGTGCAAGACCATGGTATGTTTTCCATTTATGTAGTTCTGTTTTGGTTTCTTGCAACAGTGGTTTGTAGTTTTCTTCAAACCACTTCAAACCCTTCAGCTATGTGAATCAGGAGAAACTGCCAGTCTGACTACCACGTGACCCATTTCCTTAATATAATTCTCTCTATATATACATTTATATGCTTTACTGGTTTTGCTTCTCTAGCGAACCCAGACTAAGACCGCTTTATTAAAAAAGAGGGACAAAGCAGGAAGCCTTCAAGTAGCAGCAATGGAATTGGATAGTCTGCTGGGATAGCGGCGTGAAGTTATTGGCCAGGGTATGTCAGGACCATCCCTGTGAGGGTCACCGCTGGCCCTGATAAATGTGTCTTTTGATTTTTGCTAACTCCCCAACTAAGCAAAATTGTACTCTGATCCACAGGCCAGTGCCTTTATGTAACTTAAACTTCTTGCGGTGGAGTAGATTCTGACTCACAGCGACGCTATGGGGCAAAGTAGAACTGTTCCACAGCATTTCCAAGGAGTGGACTGGTGGATTCAAACTGCTGACCTTTGGGTTAGCAGCCAAGCTCTTAACCACTCCACCACCAGGACTCCTTATGTAACTTAGAGGCTAACAAGTATTCTCAACACTAAATGTCAAGGACTAGGGGAGAGGACAAAAGCAACAGGGACAATCTGATCCTGAGTCCACGGGATGGAGGAAGGCTGGACAGAGAACTAGGAAACAGCACCGCTCCTCCCTGGTGCCTTCCCTCAAGGGGCCACTGAAATTGACCAGGGTGACAGATGATAGGCGGATCCCTGAGCTCAGAATCCTCCCGCATTCAACAGGCGGCGTTTTTGGCACTGGAGCTCGGTTTCATGGTCAGTCATGGAAGAAGTCACGGCCAGGAAAGGGAGACAACCCTTCCACGGTAACCGACCGGTGACCGTGAGCGCTCACCGCCCTTACGGAAGGCTTCCTCACCCACAGGCCAAGGACGCGAAAGTGTCCGCGTGCTGTGCGCTGCGGGGGCGGGGGGTGGGGGCACGCGTTCGGGAAGGGACCGTGCTCCGGGGGAGGGGGACCACGCTCCGGGAGGGGCCGCACTCCGGGCGTGGGGGCACGCGCTTGGGCAGGGTGTAGGGGCACGCCTTCCGGGAGGGGCCGCGCTCCGGGGGTGGGGGCATGCGCTTGGGCAGGGTGCAGGGTCACGCGTTCGGGAAGGGACCGCGCTCCGGGGTAGGGGGACCGCGCTCCGGGGTAGGGGGACCGCGCTCCGGGGTAGGGGGGCCGCGCTCCGGGAGGGGCCGCGCTCCGGGAGGGGCCGCGCTCCGGGAGGGGCCGCGCTCCGGGAGGGGCCGCGCTCCGGGAGGGGCCGCGCTCCGGGAGGGGCCGCGCTCCGGGGGTGGGGGTACGCGCTCGGGGAGGAGCGTTGGTTCGCGCTCTGGGGAGGGGCCACGCACTCCTCCGCCCCAGCGCTGGGCATCCGGGCACCCAGCGTAGAGGTTCGCCCATTTGTTGATCTAGTGGCTGGGTCCAATCCTGGCGCGAGCGGCAGCGAGAAGGGCGAGAGAAGGTTGATTTCAGAGCAAGACCAGGAAAGAAAACAGAAACCACCCGCCCAGGGCCTCGGAGCCCGCGGACCTTGGTCTTAGGGTTTGGTCCTGGCCCTAGAGCCCCTCGACGGGAAGCTGTGCGGGGTCCGCCCTGCCGAAGGTCGCCCGCGGCGAGGGGACGGGGTTTCCATGACACCCGGCCTCCGTTGCCCTAACCGTCCCCGGGTGGGGGCCCAGTTGTGCCCCTCATTACTGGAGCGGTCTTCGGTTCTTTCGAGGATCAGCTAAGATACTGAGTGTGAAAGCGCAGACACTCGGAAACCAAGGGAAGCCGAGGTACTGCCGAGCTCCCGAGCGCGTGCAGCGCCCGGTGCCAGCGCTGGCGAGTGGCCCATTTCTGGAAGGGCTCCGGCTCGCGCGTAGGTGTCCGCGTCAGGCAGGAACGCGCTGCCTGAAGCCGCAGTCCCTTTTGTTTTACCGCAACCCACGAAATTCTAAAACAAGGGAACCTGTATACAACGCAAGAGGATGTTATGCACCATCCCTGCTCAGTCCAATCCCCAACTGAAAACTACCACTGTCAGGGGAACTCACTACCCCACTAAACTTAGAACTATTGGCGGGCATTTATTCCAATTCCCATATTGGCTTCTTCCACCATATTGGCACAGGAGAATACTGAAACCCGGATATAGCGACTTAGTCACATCAACAGTGCTGGGACTACAGCCGTGGGCTACCGCAGCTTATCTTCCTCTTTCTAGAATGCTGGCATTCTTAAACACAATAGTATAGTAAAACCTCCAGCTCAATAAACACCGCCGGACCGGTCACTGTATTCCGTCCATGTCCACTGGCGTGGCCTTCTTCCCAGGCCTTGGAGGTAACTTTGGCTCCTGCTACGGAAGCTACCTCCCAACTGCCGCCCTGCCGCTGTCTGGAAGTGAGAGGGGCCTGGTATCTTCGTCCGCCACTGATAGGGATGGTCATCACCCATACCAGAATACTCCCTTCGGGGTGACTTGGGCCCCCGCCCATCCCATCTCTTGTTGGGGGTGGGGGACAGCCATCACTATCAACCGGCCACTGTAAAGCTCTCTGGGTTGTTTCTGGGCCCCTCCCCCATGGGAGCAGGCTGACAGTCTCACCCTTTCCCTCTGTGTTCAGGTGTTAGAAAGCACAACAAAACCCGAGTTGTAGGGGCATGGCAGCCTAGACTGTAGTTCCTCGTAGCTTTAGTGGCCTTTTCAGCTTAGGGAAAGTCCTCCCACCTGTCTCCCCTTGCCCAGCGCAGCCCAATCTATTTTGGGATCTCGGGTTGACCAGTATTTCGGAGAGTGATGCAGACTCCCAGAGGTTCATTACACTTTGAAGTCTTGTCCAAATAGGCAGTCACCCTCCCGGACCACACATAGGAAGCCCTGGGTGGCACAGTTAAGTGCTTGACTACTAGCCAACAGGTTGGCAGTTCAAACCCACCCAGACACCTCGGAAGAAAGGCCTGGTGACCTGCTTCTGAAAGGTCACAGCCTTGAAAACCTTATGGAGTTCTCCTTTGCACACATAGGGTGGCCATGCGTAGGAGCTGACTAAACAGCAATCAGCAACTCCTGGACCATGTGAAGCTTCTAATAAATTGTTCTCTTCCAATGTTAGAAAAGGGGTCAACTAAAAACCAAAAGCAGCACAAAAACCGCCAGAGGAGCTTGCACGACAACAGTGTAATTGCCATGTCACCTGAGCACCTGTAACTCCTAGCAGGGTCCAGTCTTGTACGTCCTGATTGGCCTCCAGAATCGTCAACTCTGCGGGCTTCTTGATGAAAGTCGGGCAAGATGCCTATGGAGACCTCCCTTCCATTCACTGAACCCAAATGACAGAGCCACCTCCGCATTCCCAGCAGTCACAGACCCCTCGAAGGGCTGCGAGGAGGCCAGCACAGGGTCCCTTCCTCAGGTCACTGCACTGAGCCTCCTCTCTCTAGGAAGCCCTCCCAGTTCCTCTCATGCCAGCCTGCCCGGTCTACCCACGCTGTTCACAGCTAAAGTGCAGCTTAGTTGTTGGCCTTGCATTACAATGTCTTGTAAGCAACTAGAGTGAGGTCCTATCTGCCACCTTTCAATCTCACTTGAGACCATCTTTCCAAATGGTTCTTGGACTACAGGCCAGCCCACATGTAGCTCACCAGCAGAGTGCAGGATGGTGTTGATGCAGCACGTTCTAAACATGCCTCCTGTGTGCAGAACGCTTTGACAACAGTTAAGTTACAGAGCATCAGGGGCACCTTTCCAGGGTGCAGGGAAGGTGTGAACTGGGCATAGAGCACACAGTTCAGGAATGTCTCACCCTCTACAACTCTTGGGGCAGGTGGTAACTGTTCTTCCCAGGGACCTGGCTCCACCATGATTAGAGGATACCTCAGCCATTCAGCAGAAGTGCACTTGAGACCAATCAGACAAGATGCTGAAGAGGCTTCAGGAAAAAGGGGGACCCGGGTGCTCCCTAAGAGGACAGGAGTACAGTGTGGGGGCCAGAGACACTATGTGGGTGGGTAGGCTCTCTCCATCAGCATGTCCAGGCCTTGGCTTTTCAGGGGGTGGGCACAGTCAACTTTCCACCAGGAGGCCAAGGCTTGGGTTCTAGCTGAAGACCATGGGGTTTGTGGGCCAGAGGTGACAACTGGGCTTCAGAGCTGGGCCTGGTGTGCAGGCCACAGACAGGGGTTGATGAGCCACTTGGGCTTTGGGTACACTGATTGGTAATGATTGGTAAGTGGTATTCACACAGGCCTGCTGGCTCCAAAACAGCAGATGGCAGGGTGTTCTTAGGGCAGAGTGGACGGATTCAGGTGTAAGCAACCCTAGGCATGTAAAAACGTTCTGGATGTTTTCCCCTGAAGCAGGTGTTCTTCTGTTACTGCTGTTAATTTAAAACAGCAACTAAATGGAGAAGCGGGATTCTAATCTGACAAGAGAAGGCTCGGGAAGAAGGCTGTCCGTAAAATGCCGTCTCATTGCGCAGGCCTCCTCTGTCATCTTTACAATGACTGCACTGAGGCCCTCCCGAGCTGAGGCGATGGTGAGAAGACAAGGACTACCCAGTCCACTGGTGCCTGTGCAAGAGTTTGCAGAAGGGGCCCTGAAGGGTTGATCAGACACTGGCATGGGTGAGGAGCCCTCACTGGGCCTGGGGTCTGGGGCCACAGTGAGACGCCCACCCATGGGAGAGGAGGTGGCTGCTTGCCTCCACCTGTCCAAAAAGACTAGGCAGCCCTCCGCCTCCTTGCCATGCCCAGAAACCCAGGCCACATCTCCCAGGTGCCCCCCAGCTTTCTCCCTCAGGGCCAAGAAGGCAGAGCAGGCTGAATGATATTGCACACAGGCCCAAGGATAACTTATTTTATGGGTCAAGCCAAATACAATGAAAAGTTATTTTTTTTTAACCAAAATAAATAAATCAGATCTGTCCCTATAAAGAGTCAAAGTGACGGTGATGAAGGGCAGCTGGCAGTTGACCATGCCCCGTCCCCTCACTTCCCCATTCTCTTGCCCCTCAGACTTGCTTTGGCACAGTAAAGAAAATAATGCATCAGAAAGTTTCCATTTTGTTAAAGGGAAATAAAGGAAAGAAAGAAGAGTTGGGGTTGGGGCCGGGAGGAAGAGGGAGGAGGTGGAGGAGTAAGCAGGACACAGGGTCCCAAGTGCTGGCACCCTGGGGGCTGCGGGGCACCTTGAAGTGCACATTCCAGGCTCCAGGCCCCTGGACCCTAGGCAGGGGCAGACATACACAACCCCACACAAGGGGCACCAGAGGACTCTGGAGAGAGACAGGGCCTTCCTGACTCTGGTGTGTCTTCTGAGCCGAGGTCAGGTAGAGCTGCCCCCTCTGCCTCTGTCCTCGGTCCACCCAGGAGCTGAGAGCCTGGCCAGTGCCCAGACCACCCCATGGGATCCCTTTCACTGCAGACCCGAGTCCAGGTTGTGGGTAGTTTCCTGCCTGCTGATGCTAAGGATGGGCTGAGGAAGACAAAGCTCTCCTTGTCCCAGATACAGAGGCTCTTCCCTTCCTGGGTGGTGAGGACCACCAGCACACCATGAGGCCCCTTGCCTTCCCTGCTGCGGGAGCCAGCCTGGCCCACAGCCCACCCTTTCCTTCTCCTGTCCCTGAGGCCTCCAGAGAGGTGGGGGCTCTGCAGCCCTGGGGGAGGCCAGTGGCGAGGCATCTGGCAAGGGAGAGGGGCAGCCAAGCAGTTGAGGGGACGAGCGATCCCGTGTCGTCTCAGAGTGGGGAGTGTCGGTGCAGTGGGAGGGAGCCTGGGCAGTGCTGAGGCACTATTCTTTAGTGGAGAAGCATGGCAGTCGTGGGTGGAGGGAGGGGGGCCGGCAGCTCAGGCCGGGTCTATGCCAGGTTCTTGAAGGCGTCCAGGTTGAAGGCCGTGTCCAGAAGGCGCTGCAGCTCTGTCAGGTGGGTCTTCTTGTTGCCAGTGGCTGGAGCAGCCGCTGGGTCCCGGCCAGCATACCTGTAATGGACAGCAAAGAGGGCCATAAGCAGGCCGCCAGGGCTTGATTCGCACAGCAGGCCCCCAGCTCCCCACCTGTGAGTGGGCCTCCCTGGGCTGCAGGGGCTTACCAGACGGGCCGTGAGCGGTTGATGGTTGTCCGGAGCCGGGGTTTCACGTAGTCGTAGTAGCCCTGGTTCTTGTGTTCCTCCTGGCACCAGGCCAGCTCAGCATTGGGGTACTTCTGCACCTCCTTCAGCAGGAGGTCAAAGGGGAATGGGGAAAGCTGGGAGGAAAAGTGAGGTGGCAACGTCAGGCAGAGGACAGTGAGTGAGAGGGCTGGCAGCCAGGTCCCAACAAAAGGGGCAAGGCTTGTGCTCAGAAGGGGACATCTCTCACAGTGACTGGCCCAGACTGAGAGCCATTCCCCAAGAACAGTGGGGCGCTGGCCTGGCGTGCTGGACCTCGCAGGCAGCACTGAGTGTGGCACGCAGTAGAGGGGTGTCCTGTACCACCACCCAACCTCACCTGCTCGATTCTTGTAATGGCCACCTCCTCTGCCATGTTGCGAGCTGCACGCTCTCGGGTGAGGTCGTAGTACACCTTGCCAGTACAGAAGAGAAGTCTCTTGACTTTTTCTGGGTTCTGAGACGCAGGGCCGTTTTCTGGGATCACCCGCTGGAAGTGGGTTCCTACGAGAGAGTCCACACAGCCAACTGACTCTGCCCAGGGTCTTGGCCTGCGGGGCTATCATCACAGGGCCCTGCGATGCCCATGGGCCTTCCACTGCTGCTGTGGTGCCTCGCAATCTCTCAAGACAGCCACGCAGCGTGGCACTTGACACACGTGCTGCTTCCAAGGGTTAGAGGCACTGTGCGATGCCTGAGCGCCTTAATTATGAACCTAGCATCCAGAATTTATTCAGACCGAAGGAGAGGTTTTAAAGGCACACCATATGTAACATATACAGAGAAACAAATCCTACCTCTGATATCTAAGAAAGACCAATTTATTGTTTTAAAACTGTCTGTCTCAGACTTCAGTGGCAAATAAGTACATGAAACAATCCCATGCTCACTTTGCTCATACTCTTTGTGGTTGTACTAATATAAAAACTTTCAACACATTGAGAGCAAATATTAAGATAATCAGGGCTGGGACTGGTGTCCATTAGAACAACACTGACTTACAAAAACCCGGTTCCATACCATAGGGTTCATCAGGATCCAAAGAGAATAGAAGCAGGTGGTGCCCTCCTTGCTGTGCCAGGCCCTGTGTTTTACTGTCCCTCACTGTCGGGGCAACAATCTCAGCCCCTTGCATTTGCCTGCCAGTCAGGTGCTGTGTGGGTAAGAAGCCTTGCTTTACACTCATACCACGGGCACGTGACTTGGCAGGTCCCACCAGCCCAGAGGACTCTGAGCCAGCATGGAGCTGCTGCGGATCACTGGAGAGGTGGGTTTTTGTAGCTGCCTCAAAAAGAATCCTGTGGAATACACACAGATAAGTGCCACCACTCCCTGGGGCTGGTGGGCCAACCCTGCCAGGGGACCAAGCTCTCAGGCAAGGTCAGAGTTCTCCCACCCCTGCTGACCCTCTGTCCCACTGCCAAAACACATGGCAAGAGGCACAGAAATCAAAAACAAGTAGACTCCCCACAGCTGCAGCCAAGAACCCCAGTCCAAAGGTTATCATCCCCTCATGGAAACAGCGGTCTTACCCCCTACCCTCCATTCATACCTGGAAGCATTTCATCAAAGCTGGTTCTAGCTTCAGGGTGACGCAGCAGTGACTTTGGAGTGAAGATGATTAACTGAAAGGCAGAATAGATGGGCAGGGTCCTGAAGATTCCAGAAGAGAAATTAAACGCAAGAGGTTTCCCAAGCCTGAGTCTCTCAGGACACCACCCCCTACCCTCTCCCTGCTCAGTATTATAGTAGGATCTGCAGATCCAGAGAGGCAGGAAGAGGAGAAAGAGAGCAAATGATAACAAACTCTTGCTTCAGCCACTCTTCTGCACTCACCAAGAAGCTGGATCCCAGCCAGCCAGGCACCCACCCTCCTGGCCTGTTCCTGCCAGCCCCTGGTGCCCTGCAACTGCAACATGGCTTCCCACTGACACCACCTGCATTCAGGAAAGAGCTCCGAGCCTCTCCTGGGCACCCCAGAGCAGAGTGTCATTACACCCGTGCCTCTAGGCCATATGGGTCGCCAGCTGCCAGCAGCCCTGTGACTGTTCTCCTCCCCCGGACTCCCAATGGCCATTGGGAGCCTGGAGAACACAGAGCTGCAGGCCCACCCTGTGCAGTCCCCACCCAGCAACATCACCAGGCAACAGGGCTGTGCTCGCTCCTTGAACCTCCACGCGTCCTCCTCCTCCTGTACCACCCCCTACTCGCCCCCCACCCTCCCTCAGCAGACTCCAACTTCAGGACCAGCTGGGGGCCCGCATCTTGGGGAAGGGAAGCCTTTCTTCACACTCAGATGAGCACAGGTGGCATGCTCCCTCTCTCCTTCCCTCATCCCCTACCAGGTTCACCCCTCTTCCAGAGCCCGCCCCACCACCCAGGGCTACCTCGAGGGCTGGGGCCTGTCTGACCCTCTGCACACCCAGCTTGGGGCCCAGTGCACAGCGGGGCTCAAAACATGTGAGGACTACATGAATGGGGACAAGAGTCAGCTAATTTGGGGAAGAGAATGTGAAAGAACAGTCCTTGAAGACTGCTCCTAAGGACCTGCTTGGCTCAATCTATAGCAGTGAGAGAAGGAATGGGGCCATAGCCCCTACTGCCATGCCCCCATCCATCCTTCTGTGGCGCCACTCCAACTGGCCCCAAAGCAAGACTGGGCCTGAGGATCCCTTCCCAGCAGACTTCCAACTGACCGGCTTCCGGAAGGGCAAGAGGATCTGGCGTCGCAGCACGTGGAAGAAGTTGCCAGGGGTGGAGCAGTTGACAACAACCCAGTTGCAGTCATACAGTTGATTTATGTCGAAGTTGGCTTCCTCCAGGTCCTGCAGCAAGAAGAAGGCCAGAAGCCAGGCAAGCCCTGAGCACGTTTCTCATGGGAGGTGTCTGGGGTTGCAGGGGCAGGCACAGGGGCAATAGCAGAGGAAAAACCACATAGCTCCACCTCAAGGGAGTCAGACTTCCCTGGGAGATACAAACACAAGAGGACAAAACCAGAGCAAGTACAGCGGCTTGAGCCAGGTGGTCCTCACACGCTTTGGAATGAGATTCTCCATCCACTGAATCCACTGTTTTTTTCTCTGAAAACTACTGCCCGTCATGAAACAGATGCTATTTTAAGACACAGATTCTACCTAAAACCAATTCTAGTGTTCCACAGAAATTGCCTTCCCAGTAATTTTCCTTGAGCTCCTTAAGTTTCACTGAAATAACCTCAAAATCCTTTTCTCTAAAATAACACTGACTCAACATACACGCAGTATCACCCCTAAAGCTCAGGCCACAGCCATCACACTGGAGTTTGTCTGCAACAGCAGGATGCTCCAGGAAGCAGTCCTGCACACATCTTCTGTGCTCTGTGGGGTTTCTCAGTTAGTGCCCCGACAGGCATGTGGCCGCAACTATGCACCCACCCTGGGGTGCACCTGCCTGGCTGGCTCTTGGAGTCCTCAGCTACAAAGCAGGGCACAGCACTGACTCCTTCAGCAGCTCCAGGAGCTGTGTCTGGGTAGGGCCAGGGAAGGACAGGGACAATGTCCTTAGGGACTGCTCTACTCACCGGCAGGACATCTGGGTCGTCATTGCACATCTGCAGGAACCTCTCTGGTCTGGCTGAGGAATGTTCTGGACCCTGGAACCAGACACACAGTTATATTTGGGAGCTTCTCTCATGCTAACAGCAGCACTCACTCTGTTTCTCTTCCATGACAACTTGCTGACTTTTAGTCTGAAAAACTCTAATTTCTCTTTTTCATGATAACAGAATTCATGTCTTTCCTCTCCCTCCCTGCCACTGAGCACACGGCAACATGTCTTCTTGCAGGACTGGACCCAGGACTCTGCTCTATTTCTATCAGGTCCAAACCCGAGTCTTAGGATAGGAGAGTCTTACAGACTGACTGTATCACACAGGGCACCTCTGCAGCAGGGAGAGCTCCACAAGGGGTGGGTAGGTGTGGAGAGGGGCTAAGGAGCTTCCCAGGATGACACAGGGGCTCCGCCTGTCAGGTCAGGCAGATGCATTGGCACCAACTACTTGTGGTCAGGGGCTGGGCAGAGGGATGGAGGAAGGACAGACGTGCCAGCAGCACCCAGATGATGCAACTCTTGCCTTCCAAAGTGGCACCCCAATCTAAGGCCCCAGAAACAGATGAATGGGCAGTGCCCATAGGAGCTGGCTCGATGCCTGTCTCTGGAGTGAGGTCCAGGACAGGCTTGGTGGGGAGGCAAAGTACTCACCATGCCCTCCATGCCATGGGGCAGCAGCAGCACAATGCCGTTCTGCCGCACCCACTTGGCTTGTCCTGGGCAGATGAACTGGTCAATGATGCACTGGGCTGTGTTGTGGAAGTCACCAAACTGAGCCTCCCAGAGGACCAGGGCATTGGGGCTGGCCATGGCAAAGCCCAGCTCAAAGCCTGCCAACAACAAGAGGAGGAAACCCCACCCCAATAGTCAGTCCACAGGCACTGGAGGCCAGAAGTCTCTGTAGTCTTGAGTGCAGAGTGCAGCCACTCACCCAGGACTCCGTACTCTGACAGGGAGCTGTTGCAGACAGTGTAGGGGGCCTGATTGGGCCAGAGGTGGTTCATGGGGATGCAGGTCCTCTTGTCCACATTCTGGTCATGCAGCACATGGTGTCGGTGGCTGGAGCAAAGAGCAGTGTTACTAGCCGGGAAACCCAGCCCACTCTCTGAGTGCCGGACTAGTGTGCTGAGGACCCTGACAGGACATAGCAGAGCACACATACACTGGGGCTGCCCACCAGGCAGCTGCAGAACACAGCCAGACCAGCCAGGGAAACGGCTCTTTGAAGCCTAAGACAATGGGAAGTTCATAATTGTTTTTTGGAAATGATTTTCTTCAAGAAGAAAATCTCCACAGCCCCTTTCCACCTCTACCCTTTGAAGGGCAAACAGAAGCACCCAGCGTCTCACCTGAAAGTGCCTCGCTCCACATCTTGGCCACTTAGTCGGATGTGGATCCCCTCTTTCAGGAGAGAGCCAAAGGCCATGTACTCGGCCAGGGCCCAGTCCACAGTCCTGTTCTTCACCAGCTCACCCCGAGTTTTCAGGATCCGGCTCAGCCCTGTAGAGACGCTGCACTTACCAGCCAGCTCAGGCCCCAGGACAGTCAGCTACTGCCCTCACTTCCCAGGACCCCTTGTGACAAGAGCTGAGATGTCCCTCCATCTTAGGACTCCTGACTGGCTGGAAAAGTGGCAAAATGGAATTTAATTACAGACCGTGGGTCAACTCAAAAAGCTGTGGCAGCTCATCCTTCCCTTTAGCGCCAGCTAGGGTAGGTGGGTGAACACGCTCACCGGGCTCCCTCCCTCAGCTCTCCAGTGGCCTTGCATGAGGCAGGGGCTGTAGTCTATGGGCCGCATGATGGGACCGAGGTCCTGGGCGCTGGGGTGCAGCACAGTCCTAGACAGAAGCCTCCACGCCACATGCCCTCAGTGCTTCTATGACAGCAAGTGTTACCTCCATGAATGGTGAAGTTCTCCACAGGCACAGAGCTGGCCACACTCCCAATGTGGGTCAGAATATCTTCTGTTAAACCCGTGGAAGGGCAAGACATGCTCCTCGGCTGCCCATCCAGGGTGAAGAAACCTGGGAGAGAAATGGTATGCTGGGGCACCATGACCGCTGAGATAATGAGAAGTGCTGTTGACCAGGGGAAGGTCTTAGTGCAGCTCAGAACATATCACACAGGACATGGGAGATGCCTTCTCCATTCCCCAACGGAAGCACTGGTCCAGGGCCTGGACTTGAACGCAGAACCGTGATGGGTGGGAGGGTGAGTGAGCTCTCTTCTGGGAAGGGGGATCAAGGTTCTATCACATTCACAAAGGAGTCTGTGCCCTACGAGAGATCAGGGACTTCACCAGTTTCCTTTTCCTGACTCACCAGGCCAGGGAGAGTCAAGCCAGTGCTTGATGTGCAAGATTTTCTCATCTTTGGACCTAGCAAATGCCTCCTCACAGATCTTGTCATACTTCGAGATTTCCTCCTGGAAAGCCATGACACAACGCAGCAGTTACAGGACTCTCTGCCCTCAGCCCAGCAGACCTCAGAGCCGCACGCCGCCCACACCTCACTTCCCTTGGCACAGAGCATGCAGACTCTGCCAGCTTCCACCCACTCTTCCCCAGGAGTGCAGCCTTTATGTGCTAAGACGTGCAAGAGCCCAGATGCCTTATTCTTTTCATTCCCAGTAGTTTCTTCTCCACATTTACTGGCTGGAACTCCTCCTCAAAGTTCAGTCCCCTGTTCTCCCTGCCCCAACAGTCTTTCTTAAAAATGGGTCTAGTTCACAGTTCCTAGCACAGCCCCCAGAAGGACCGGCCTCCACAGTGTGCCTTCCCAGCTGTGCTGACCTCTGCGGCCTGATTCCCACACCTCCAAACTGGCTGCCTCACAAACGCCTCGCCCTGACCCAGCCTTCTCTGTTCCTGACACCAGCATCACTGCAGAAGTCCTTCTAACTCAACTCACGGAGCTGAAAGTTCACCACCCCCAGGCTCTTGGCCAAGCGGGACCTTTCATCTTACTAGAGACCACTGTCCCACCCCATCTCTAACCTACCCTGCTCCACCTTCACAGCCCTGCTGAGTCCCACTTCTTTGTCAGACTTATCAGAGCCCAGACACCCTGAAAGCTATGCATTGAAATGCTGTAGTCATAAATACATTTCCACGTTTTCTCCAGGATGCTAGTAGCTCTGCAAAGCAAGAACTGCCCTGCAGCCTCCCTGGTCTAACCCCCTGCCAGCTCTGGAGTGCTCTGTGGAGTAAAAGCTGGGGGACCGCACCTCATACTCCGGCTGGTTGACCACTCCCTGTGACACGAGCAACTCGGCGTACTTCTGCAGCACGGGCTTCTGCTTTCGGATCTGCTTGTACATGAGCGGCTGTGTGAACATGGGCTCATCCATCTCGTTGTGGCCATTGCGCCGGTAACACACCTGGTCATCCAGTGAAAACCAGGGTTAGAGAACCATAGTCACAGTCCCCTGAGAAGCAGTGGCATCAGTGGGGAAACCTGCCAGGCTAGGGCTCAGGGGCATGAGGATCTGTTCCATTTCTTCCAACATGACAGTCAGCAAGTCTTTTGCCTGCTCTGCTCAGTTTACTGATGCTAGAACTAGGACACTGCCTCTCTCCCCTTCACATACTAGAGTTGTTTTGACTATCAAATTAGGTAAAACGAGAGAGTGATTTGGGAATTCAAGTGTTTTATCCCCAAGCTGGCCCCGTGATAGGACCAGACTAGCTCACCAATTACCTTCTCCACCATCAGGGCTCTGTTGTTACAAAGCACAACATGCTTCGTGGCTCATGGCTACATTTAGGCTTGAATACTGAGGAGTTACAAGACATTCATGAGTTAGACTAGAGGGGAATCCATTTGAGACACAGTTCTAGAGAAATTCTGAGTTGACTCATCAAGCTAAGAAAGCCCCTACACCTCAGAAGCTCAGCTTGGTGATGTTCGTTCCTGGAAGAACTTGGGGCACTCACCAGGTCAACAACCACATCCTTGTGGAAGGTGCTCCTCCACTCAGCAGCCACGTTGCACACATACATCACTGCTTCAGGGTCGTCTGAGTTCACGTGGAAAATGGGGGCGTTCACCACACGGGCCACGTCTGTAGGGTAGGGAGAGGACCGGGCCATCCGGGGATCTGTGGTGAAGCCGATCTGCAAGGAGCATGGCAGGTCTCATCAAGCAGACGCCTGAGTAGGGCCACAGCTCAGAGGTCGAGGGCAGGCAGGGGTGCATCTGGTCAGCAGTACCAGGAGCAGGAGACACACTCAACACGTTCACTTAATATGGAAATATTGGGGGCCAACACAGTCCTGACACGACTCTTGAGTAACTCCTCGAGTCACTTTTCAGGTTTCTTTTTTCCTTTACATTTTTTATTTTTCCTATCCTAATAACTAAATTCATTTTTTTATAACTAAATTCATGTATATCCAACATAGAGAATTTAGAAGAGACAGAGAGTATAAAAGATTAAACAAAATTATCTATAATCCCACCAAATATGGTGTATTTTGAAAATAGTGTAAATATTTTGATGTTTTCCTATTCAGACTATATATATGTATTTCTATAACTTTGTATTTAATTCATTTAGCACTATTTCTTTGCAAAGAAAATTTAAAGGTTTTATAATCCTATTACTTGTTAGCTGCTGTCGAGTCAGCCCCCAACTCATGGTGACCCAACACACAAATGTACTAAAATTTAATTATATACATCCATAATTTTATGTTCTGCATTAAAATTTTTTTCATGCAAGAATCCCAGCATATAGAAATGTGTAATACTATAACGATCACCCATGAACCTATCACCCAATATGAACAAATCTTAGCAGCTTCACCGTATTTGTTTCTAGACCTTTTTTATTCCTTCGAATAAAACAAAACATTCCTGTTACACTTGGAGCCCAAGCCCACCTTCCTCCCTGATTCTATTCCTTTGCAGGGGGATCCACGGCCCTGAAATTAGCAACCTTCTTTCCACATATTAGTATACATAGTTCAAATATCCATACTATGTGGTATCTTTTTAGGCCTCTGGTAACTTTATGACATAATTTCAAACTTACAAATAAGTTGAAAGAACAGTACAATGAACTCCTGTGGACCCTTTAACCAGATTGGTCAATGGTTTACATTTCACCCTGCGTGCTTTACTTTTCATACTCTGTTACACGCAGGCACATTTTAACCTAAACATTTAGGAGTAAGCTGTAGACAGTGCCCTTTTACCTGAAATACTTCAGTGTCCTAAAAACAAAGATACTTCCTTAGTTAGCCACAGCACAATTCTCAACCTGAAATGATACACTACTACTAGCTAGTCCACGGTCTACATACGCATTTCATCGATTATCCTAATAATGCCCGTACGGTTTTTTTTTTCCTTCAGCCTAATCCAATCCAGGACATCACATTGCATTTAGCTGTCAAGTCTCTTGAGCCTCCCTTAAATCTGGAAGGCTTTGCCTTTTGTGGTTTTTCATGACGGTAACATTTTGAAGAGTATCTGTATGTGTTTTAAATGCCATATTCTATATACCTTACGTATGTATCGTATTCTATACACTGTGCAAATCCTCTGCAAGTTGCTTTTTGGCCTAACACTTGTTTTTACGATTCATCCAGGCTGACACATGTAGCTCTAATTCATGAATTTTAACCACTAAATAGTACAGCACAGTGTATTTATCCATTCTCCTGCTGGTGGATATTTCAGTTGTTTTCAATCTGTGGTTAATGCAAACAGTGTTATTATATACATTCTTATACAGGTTTTCACCAGCAAATACTGAGTGTATTGCAGTATATTCCCGGGAAGGGAAATCTAATCCATCGGGTATAAGCATCGTAAACTTTACAACATATTATCTGATTATTCTCCAAAGTGGAGCCTTGGTGGTGTAATGGTTAAGTTCAGCTGCAAACTCAAAGGCTGGTGGTTTAAACCTACCCAACGGCTCTGTGGGAGAAAGACATGGCAATCATCTCCCTTAAAGATTAAAAACAACCCTAGGAAACCCAACGGGCAGTTCTACTCTGTCACATTTGAGTCATTAGGAGTCGAAACCAACTTGACAGCACCTAACAACAACTCTCCAAAGTGGCTGTGCCATTTATACTCTTGTTGGCAGCCTGAGTATCCTGCATTTTCCACTTAACATAGTGAATATTGTCCCAGGATATTAGATATTTTAACGGTTGGAAAATAGCACTTCCTATGGTTTTGCCAAAATTTATGCAAAGACTCTTCTATTCTTATTTCCTAATTTCATGGTAGTACAAATACAGCTTTGACACACGTATTTATACAAAAATACTTAGCATGTGATTGTTTCCGTGAGAGAGGTTTCTAGAAAGACTGTCAAGGTATGTTCTTAAGAGAACAAGAGTCTCAGCAAAGCAGCCACATCTCTCCCCCTACAGCTCTCACCTGATCCTATACCACCTGTGACTGATGAGGCCAAAGGCAGTAACGAGATTAAAGAAAATACTGGCACACTGTGGTCCTTATAAAGGCCCAAGAACTCCACGTTTATGTGAAATTGCTTTTAAATAATCTCCTTTCTCATATGCACTAAAGAGGAGGATTAGAAACTGATGAGTACGTTAAACACGATACGCTGAGCAGAAGTCTGATCAACACCTACAGAGGTCCCTGAACAACTCAGCAAGTAATGGACCCAGCCCTGCCCACGCAGCTTCTACCACTTAGGGAAATGTGGCTATCTAACCGGTAAGTTACTGATGGTAATGTGCCCATTACATCTATCACCCAATATGAACAAATCTTAGCAGCTTCACCGTATTTGTTTCTAGACCACACAGAAAGAATTTTATGTGCAAAATCATAAAATTCCATCTTTTTTTATAGTTCTGTTTTTGAAAAATCCAAGAATATGGGTAAAAAAATTCAAATAGTACAAAAGGTTACAGGGTGAAACCTGCTTTGACATTTTGAAACCTTGGTTCCCCAACTGCCCCCCAACATCAACCACTGTTACTACCTCTGTGTCCACCAAGCACAGGGATCTACACGGGGGTACACACATATAGATATATATGCACGTATTTTTTAAAACCCTAAGTGGAGGTACATGCTGCAGGCTGTTCTGTACTTTTTCCCACTTCATATACCCTGTAGCACACTTCGTCAATATATATGTAGGTTTCAGTCTTTCAAATTGCCTTATTCTACGGTATTAACAATTGCACTTATTAGTGTGCATATTTATGTGCCAGGCACCATTCTAAGCATTTCACAAGCATTATTTAATACTTGTAAATACATGTACAGATACATCATACATTATTTAAGTAGCTCCCTACTGATTTACTGATGGAAGTTTAGATGTCTAGTCTTCTGCTACTACAAATTCTGCAGCAGTAATATCTTTAAAGATGCCTCTTATATATGTGTACGCATGTACTGGCAGGAAAAATCCATATAAGTGGAACTGCTGATTTTAGGAGCTGAAAGGGACACTAGAAGTCAAATGGTTTATCCTTCGCCGTGCTTGAAGTCCTGTTTACTTCGACTTTGACTAAGAGTTCCTTAGTTGTTCCAAAACTTCTGGAGACAGTTGATTTCCCTCTGGAACAGGTCTGATTGTTGGAAGTCCTTTCTTTCATTCAACCAAAATCTGCATCTGCTTCCTGTTAACAGCCACCCATTGTGTGGATTCTGCCCATTATATTCTCTGCTACACGAACTGTTCATGTGTTTGAAAACAGCTCTCATGTTACCTGGCAGCCCTTTACCTTCCAGGCCACACACACATGTGCGCACGCACGCACGCACACACACACACACAGAGTACATCACTGGTTATTCCTGTGGGAGAGCTTCCAGACACTGCACCACGCCAGGACACCCTCCTCTCTATGCTGTCTCATTTATGTTTGACCAAAATACCTGACTTTGTCTTCAAGAAATCTGACAAACCCGAAGCTTCCCTGCACTGCTTGTGTGATGTGATTTTTAAATTTAAATATAATAAATGTTTGTAGTATAAAGGACAGTCTCAAATCAATGACCTAAATGTTCACTTTAAGAAACCAGAAAAAGATTAAATTAAACCCAAAGCAAGTAAAAGGAAAGCAATAATAAAGGGCAGAAATCAGTGAAATTGAAAAGAGGAAAACAGTAGTGAAAACTAATGCTGTTTCTTTGGGGAAAAAAAATTGGTAAACCTATAGCCAGAATAACCAACAAAAACAGAGAAAAGACATAAATACCAGGAGTAGGAAACCACTAAAGATCTTACAGACACCAAAAGGATAATAAGGGAATACTACAATGCTATGCCCATAAGTTCTACAATTTAAATGAAATGGACAAATTCCTTGAAAGACACAAATGACTGAAGCTCACTAAAGGAGAAACAGAAGCCTAAATAATTCTATATTTACCAAAAAAAATAAATTTATACTTAAAATCATTCCAGAGACTTCAGCTTCTGGAAAGATACAGTAGATGTACTGCTAAGTATAGCTAAAATCTCTGCATACTATATATAAAACAAACATAAAACTCGGAAGGTAGAGAGAAGGTAGACTGGCCCAGGGACCTTAGGACCTGAAGAACAACAGGGTGGCAAGTTTTCTGGGTTTTCTTTTTGCCTCATATATCCCAGACTGGGTGCTGGAGAAACCGGCAACATGGAAATGCCAACTGATACAGACAAAAAGAAAGTAAAAAAAAAAAATCCTGCTCTCTCTAGGACCAGGGAAGGGCAACTTAGCAAGACAGAAAACTTTCGAATAGTAACTGTTCTACTCCAGCCAAACACCACAGAAAAAACTGCAGCTCCACCCCACCAGCAAAGGCTGAGCAGAGGGCCTAAATTGGCGGTAATTAGGCACCCCAAGCCCCTCACTGGGATGAGACTGTGTCAGAGACGGCCCAGTGGGGAAGTGTCAGAGAAGGCCTAGTGGAGAATCAGGATTTTCACCACTGCACAGCAGTAATGAGGCCACACACCCCTGGCCCTGGGAAATAGAAACGAAGCATCCCTGTTCATCCCCTTACCTCCCTGGCTTTCCACTCCCATTTCACAGTAACAAGGTAATGCTCCTCTCGCCCTGCCACCCCACCAGAGAGGTGTTCAAAGGAGGCCAGTCATAACAGAAGGTGTAAATGATATTCAGTCTTATAACATAATATCCCAAATGTGCAGGTTTCAAGTGAAAATCACTCATCATATCAATAACCAGGAAAATCTCAGCCTAAATGAGAAAAGAATCAATAGACATCAACATCACGATGACACAGATACTAGAATTATCTAACAAAGACTTTAAAAAACAGCCACCGTAAAAATGTTTCAACAAGAATTAAAAACACACAGGAACAAGACAAGAACGTCCTTTATCACCAATAAAATGTAACACTGTGCTTGAAGTCCTAGCTAGAGCAATAAGGAAAGAAAAAGAAGTAAAGGGCATCCAAATTGGAAAGGAAGAAGTAAAACCATTCCTATTCACGGATGATATGATACTATACATAGAAAACCCTTAAGACGCCACAAGAAAACTACTGGAAAGATTCAACAGAGTAGTACGACACAAGATAAACATACAAAAATCAGCTGGATTCCTATACACCAATAAAGAGAACTATGAAAAGGAAATCAGGAAAACAACACCATTTATAACAGCCCCTAAAAAAATAAAAAACTTGGGAATAAATCTAACCAGGGACGTAAAAGACCTATACAAAAAAAAACTACAAAACACTACTGCAAGAAACCAAAAAAAGACCTACATAGATGAAAAAAACATACCATGCTCATACATTAAGACTCAACACTGTGAGAATGTCAATTCCTCCCAAAGTAATCTACAAATACAATGCAATCCTGATACAAATACCAATGGCATTCTTTAATGAGATGGAAAAACTAATCATTAACTTTATATGGAAAGGAAAGAGGCCACGGATAGGTAAAGCATTACTGAAGAAGAAGAACAAAGCAGGAAGCCTCATACTACCTGACCTCAGAACCTACTATACAGCTCTGATAGTCAAAACACCTGGTACTGGTACAACGTCAGTCACATTGACCAATGGAACAGAATTGAGAACCCAGATGTAAATCCATCCACCTCCAGTCACCCAATCTTTGACAAAGACCCAAAGTCAATTAAATGGAGAAAAGGCAGTCTTTGTAACAAATGGTACTGGCAAAACTGGATATCCACCTGTAAAAAAATGAAACAGGACCCATACCTCACACCACACAAAAACTAATTCAAAATGGATCAAAGACCTAAATATAAAACCAAAAATCACAAAGATCATAGAAGAAAAAATAGGGTCAATGCTAGGGGACCTAATATATGGCATAAATAGGACACAAACCATAACTAACAATACACAAACACCAGATGATAATCTAGAGAACTGGTATCTACTAAAAACTGAACACTTATGCTGATCAAAAGACTTCACCAAGGGAGTAAAAAGAGAACCTACAGACTGGGAAAAAAATTTTGGCTATGACAAATCCAACATAGGTCTAATCTCTAAAAGCTACAGGGAAATCTAATACCTGTACAACAAAAAGACAAATTAAATTAAAAAATGGGCAATGGATATGAACAGGCACTTCGCCAAGGAAGACATTCAGCAGCCTAAAAGACACACGAGGAAATACGATCACCAGCCGTTAGAGAAATGCAAATCAAAACTACAATTAGATACCATCTCAACTCAACATTACTGGCACTAATAAAAATAAATAAATAACAAATGCTGGAGAGGCTCTGGGGAGACTGGAACTCTTACACACCGCTGGTGGGAATGCAAAATGGTACAACCGTTTTGGAAAACATTATGGCGCTTCCTTAAAAAGCTAAAAATAGAAATACCATACTATCCAGAAATCCCATTCCTAGGAATATATCCTACAGAAATAAGAGCCTTCATGCGAACAGACATATGCACACCTATGTTCACTGCAGCATTATTCCCAATAGCAAAAAGAAGGAAACAACCTAAGTGCCCATCAAAAGATGAATGGAGGCTCTCTGCTCCTCCCGGTTTAGTAGACAGCCGCTACTTTTCATGCAGTGCCAGCCGCATCCCTAAGACACGATGGTGAAGGTCGGAGTAAACGGATTTGGCTGTGTTGGATGCCTGGTCACCAGGGCTGCTTTTAACACTGGCAAAGTGGACATTGTTGCCATCAATGACCCCTTCATTGATCTCCACTACGTGGTCTACATGTTCCAGTATGATTCCACCCATGGCAAATTCCATGACACCGTCAAGGCTGAGAACGGAAAGCTTGTCATCAATGGGAAACCCATCTCTATCTTCCAGGAGCGAGATCCCGCCAACATCCAGTGGGGTGATGCTGGTGCTGAGTATGTTGTAGAGTCCACTGGTATCTTTACAACTTTGGAGAAGGCTGGGGCTCACTTGAAGGGTGGCGCCAAAAGGGTAATCATCTCTGCCCCTTCTGCTGATGCCCCCATGTTTGTGATGGGCGTGAACCACGAGAAGTATGACAACTCTCTCAAGATTGTCAGCAATGCTTCCTGCACCACCAACTGCTTGGCTCCCCTGGCCAAGGTCATCCACGACAACTCTGGCATCGTGGAGGGACTCATGACCACCGTCCATGCCATCACTGCCACCCAGAAGACTGTGGATGGCCCCTCTGGGAAACAGTGGCGTGATGGCCGTGGGGCTGCCCAGAACATCATCCCTGCATCTACTGGCGCTGCTAAGGCTGTGGGCAAGGTCATCCCTGAGCTGAATGGGAAGCTCACTGGCATGGCCTTCCGTGTCCCCACCCCCAACGTGTCAGTGGTGGATCTGACCTGCTGTCTGGAGAAAGCTGCCAAATATGATGACATTAAGAAGGTGGTGAAGCAGGCATTGGAGGGTCCCCTAAAGGGCATCCTGGGCTACACTGAAGACCAGGTTGTCTCCTGCGACTTTAACAGTGACAGCCACTCTTGCACCTTTGATGCTGGGGCTGGCATTGCCCTCAATGACCACTTTGTCAAGCTCATTTCCTGGTATGACAATGAATTTGGCTACAGTAACAGGGTGGTGGACCTTATGGTCCACATGGCCTCCAAGGAATAAGACCCCTTTGGACCACCAGCCCCAGCAAATAGCACTAGAGGAAGAGAGGTCCTCTAAGCTGCTGGGAAGTCCTTGCCCCAACTTGATCCAACACACTGAGAATCTCCCATCCTCTACAGTTTCCATCCATACCCCCTGAAGAAAGGGGAGTGGGGCTCAGAGAGCCCAAACTTGTCATGTACCATCAATAAAGTATACTATACCCATAAAAAAAAAAAAAAAAAAAAAAGGAGAACATCCGGGAGCCAAGATGGTGGAATAGACAGACACTTCTCACAAGCCCTCTTTACAAGAAAGACACGAAAAAACAAGTGAAACGAGCATATTTGTGACAAGTGGGGAGCCCTGAGCATAAAAGGCAAGCTTAGACAACGAACTGAGGGGTAGGGGGAGGAAGAGACCGCTCAGAAGTGGAGAGGAGTTACCGGAATTGAATCTCGGAGAGCCCTCAGGCACCATTCCTGGAGCAGCGGCAGTGGTGGCGGGCTGGTACTAGCTTTCCGCTGCAGTTTCCTCAGAGAGAAGCAGCCAGCCACACAGCCTACTCACACTTCCAGAACCTGAGCAGAACAGCGCTCTCGGCAAAAGCTAAGTACTTGCATATATTTTACCAAGCCCCCCACCCCCAAGAGGGCTTCAGCGGCTAAATCCCTGGCAAGCACCTAGGGCCATCCTCCTGGCGATGGAGAAGGAAAAAATTTGCAACTGGGGGGAAAAGATAATTTGCTAGCTCCATTAACCAGAGGAGCTCAGGACGGAAGTGGCTCCTGTCCAGGCATAAACCGTCCATGGACCTTGAGTACCTTTCCCTTCTGCATGGGCCTGTGTGGGCCTGTTTCAGGAGAATAGGCCCTTGTTGGCAGACTCCAACTGTTTCAACTGTGTGGTGGATAAGTGGGTGTTTGACATTTGACATTGCTTTGCCTATTGAACAAGGTCCTCACCTACCCATATCAGGCACCTAAGGACTAGTAGCTCCACTCAGGTCACCCAGCTACCGGCGACAGAGGTCCAAAGACAACTGGAACCTCCCAGTCCTTACAACCAAAAACTTTGGGTGCCCATGGTCCCTCTGCAGAACCCACCCACCAGCATGCTCTAGGGACCAGAGACGCGTTTTCTTCAGAGACACTTGGGGGTCAGTTCTCAGCCCCCCGCCTTGTTCAGAGCGTGACCCCCTGCTGCAATCAGATACTGATATATACGTCCATCACCCCTGCCCCTCTAAGACAGCGTCTATTCCACACACTTGATGATCAGCTACCTGGAAACCTGAGCTGAATTCATACAACAAAACTGAAAGGACTCCTAGACTGATATACCTGATGACAGCTCTAGCCAGCTGGGGACAGGACACCAGAGCTCCAAAGGTGAAAATAATCAAGCTAGCTCACTCAAGCAACCCATAGGGGTATACCAAAACAAAAAAAAGCAAGCAGCTACGACACAGTAAGCAAGCATAGACTAATACAATAATTTATAGATGGCTCGGAGACAACAGTCAATATCAAGTCACATAAAGAAACAGGCCATGATCACCTCCACAGGCTCTCAAAACAAAGAATCCAGGGATCTTTTAGATGAAAGTGCATTCCTGGAATTACCAGATGCAGAATACAAAAGTTTAATATACAGAACCCTTCAAGACATCAGGAAGGAAATGAGGAAATACGCAGAACAAGCCAAGGAACACACAGATAAAGCAACTGAAGAACTCAGAAAGATTATTCAGGAACATAATGAAAAGTTTAATAAACTGGAAAAATCCATAGACAGACAGCAATCAGAAATTCAGAAGATTAACAATAAATTACAGAATTAGATAACTCAATAGAAAGTCAGAGGGGCAGAATTGAGCAAGTAGAAGCTAGAATTTCTGAACTTGAAGATAAATCACTTGGCACTAATATATTTGAAGAAAAATCAGATAAAAGAATTAAAAAAAATGAAGAAACCTTAAGAATCATGTGGGACTCTATCAAGAGAAATAACCTATGAGTGATTGGAGTACCAGAACAGGGAGGGATAACAGAAAATACAGAGAAAATTGTTGAGGACTTGTTGGTAGCAAACTTCCCTGATATTGTGAAAGATGAGAAGATATCTATCCAAGATGCTCATAGAACGCCACATCCGGTAGATGTTAAAAGAAAGTCACCAAGACATATTATAATCAAGCTTGCCAAAACCAAAGATAAGGAGACAATTATAAGAGCAGCCAGGGATAAAAGAAAAGTCACCTACAAGAAACAGCCAATAAGAATAAACTCGGACTACTCAGCAGAAACCATGCAGACAAGAAGGCAATGGGATGACATATTTAAAAAACTGAAGGAAAAAAATTGCCTGCCAAGAATCATATGTCCATCAAAACTGTCTCTTAAATATGAAGGTGAAATTAAGACATTTCCAGATAAACACAAGTTGAGGGAATTTGTAAAAACCAATCCCAAACTACAAGAAATACTAAAGGGAGTTCTTTGGTTAGAAAATCAATAATATCAGGTATCCACCCAAGACTAGAACACTGGGCAGAGTAACCAGAAGTCAACCCAGACAGGGAAAGAAAAAAAAAAAAGCCGAACACAGGGTAACGGCGATGTTATTATATAAAAGAAGACAACATTAAAATAATAAAGAGGAACTAAGAAATGTAATCACACACCTTCCATATGGAGAGGAAGATACGGTGATGCAAAGAAATAAAAGTTAGTTATAAATTTAGAAAACTAAGGGTAAATAATAAGGTAACCGCAAAGGAGATGAACTACCCTACTCATCAAAATAAAATACAAGGGAAAAATACAGACTCAGCAGAATCAAAATCAACAACAACAAATATGAGGAAAGGACACTATATAAAGAAAATCTACTCAGCACATAAAATCAAGTGGGAAAAAGAAGTTGTCAACACACAAAAAAAGACATCAAAATGATAGGACTAAATTCATACCTACCCATAATTACTCTGAATGTAAATGGACTAAATGCACCAATGAAGATACAGAGAGTGGCAGAATGGATTAAAAAACAAGATCCATCTATATGCTGCCTACAAGAGGCGCACCTTAGACTTAGAAACATAAACAAACTAAAACTCAAAGAATGGAAAAAAATAAATCAAGCAAGCAACAATCAAAAAAGAGCAGGAGTGGCAATATTAATTTCTGACAAAATAGACTTTAAAGTAAAATCCAGCAGAAAAGATAAGGAAGGACACTATATAATGATTAAAGGGACAATACACCAAGAAGATATAACCATATTAAATATTTATGCACCCAATGACAGGGCTGCAAGACACATAAAAAAAATTCTATCAGCACTGAAAAGTGAAATAGACGGCTCTACAATAATAGTAGGAGACTTCAACAGATCACTTTCGGTGAAGGACAGAACATCCAGAAAGAAGCTCAATAAACACACGGAAGATCTAAATGCCACAATTAACCAACTTGAAATCACAGACACATACAGAACACTCCACCCAACAGCAACCAAGTATACTTTCTTTTCTACTGCACATGGAACATTCTCTAGAACAGACCACATATTAGGTCATAAAGCAAGCCTTAGCAGAATCCAAAACATTGAAATATTAGAAAGCATCTTCTCTGACCATAAGGCCATAAAAGTGTAAATCAATAACAGAAAAGCAGTGGAAAAATCACTTAGAAACTGAAAAATACCCTGCTCAAAAAAGACTGCATTATAGAAGACATTAAGGATGGAATAAAAAAATTCAGAGAATCCACTGAGAATGAAAACACTTCCTATCAGAACCTTTGGGAGATGGCAAAAGTGGTACTCAGAGGCCAGTTTACATCCAAAAATGCACACACCCAAAAAGAAGAAAGGGCCAAAATCAAAGAATTATCCCTACAACTTGAACAAATAGAAAGAGAGGAACAAAAGAAACCCACAGCCACCAGAAGAAAACAAGTAATAAAAATTAGAGCTGGACTAAATGAATTAGAGAACAGAAAAACAATTGAAAGAATTAACAAAGCCAAAAGCTGGTTCTTTGAAAAAATTAACAAAATTGATAAACCATTGGCCAGACTGACTAAAGAAATACAGGAAAGGAAACAAATAACCCGAATAAGAAACGAGAAGGGCCACATCACAACAGACCTAACAGAAATTAAAAGAATCATATCAGATTATTACGAAAAATTGTACTCTAACAAATTTGAAAACCTAGAAGAAAAGGATGAATTCCTGGAAAAACACTACCTACCTAAACTAACACAATCAGAAGTAGAACAACTAAATAGACCCATAACAAAAAAAGAGATTGAAAAGGTAATCAAAAAACTCCCAACAAAAAAACACCCTGGCACAGATGGCTTCATTGCAGAGTCCTACCAAACTTTCAGAGAAGAGTTAACACCACTACTACTAAAGGTATTTCAAAGCATAGAAAATGACAGAATACTGCCTAACTCATTCTATGAAGCCACCATATCCCTGATACCAAAACCAGGTAAAGACATCACAAAAAAAGAAAATTATTACAGACCTATATCCCTCATGAACATAGATGCAAAAATCCTCAACAAAATTCTAGCCAATAAAATTCAACAACATATCAAAAAAATAATCCACCATGACCAAGTGGGATTTATACCAGGTATGCAAGGCTGGTTTAATATTAGAAAAACCATTAATGTAATCCACCATATAAATAAAACAAAAGACAAAAACCACATGATCTTATCAATTGATGCAGAAAAGGCATTTGACAAAGTCCAACACCCATTTATGATAAAAACTCTCACCAAAATAGGAACTGAAGGAAAATTCCTCAACATAATAAAGGGCATCTATGCAAATTTTATGCAAAGCCAACAGCCAACATCACTCTAAATGGAGAGAGCCTGAAAGCATTTCCCTTGAGAACGGGAACCAGACAAGGATGCCCTTTATCACCGCTCTTATTCAACATTGTGCTAGAAGTCCTAGCCAGAGCAATTAGGCTAGACAAAGAAATAAAAGGTATCCGGATTGGCAAGGAGGTACTAAAATTATCTCTATTTGCAGATGACATGATCTTATACACAGAAAACCCTAAGGAATCCTCCAGAAAACTACTGAAACTAATAGAAGAGTTTGGCAGAGTCTCAGGTTATAAGATAAACATACAAAAATCACTTGGATTCCTCTACATCAACAAAAAGAACATTGAAGAGGAAATCACCAAATCAATACCATTCACAGTAGCCCCCAGGAAGATAAAATACTTAGGAATAATTCTTACCAAAGATGTAAAAGACGTATATAAAGAAAACTACAAAGTACTACTACAAGAAACTAAAAAGGACCTACTTAAGTGGAAAAACATACCTTGCTCATGGATAGGAAGACTTAACATAGTAAAAATGTCTATTCTACCAAAAGCCATCTATACATACAATGCGCTTCCGATCCAAATTCCAATGACATTTTTAAATGTGATGGAGAAACAAATCACCAACTTCATATGGAAGGGAAAGAAGCCTCGGATAAGTGAAGCATTACTGAAAAAGAAGAAGAAAGTGGGAGGCCTCACTCTATCTGATTTCAGAACCTATTATACAGCCACGGTAGTCAAAACAGCCTGGTACTGGTACAACAACAGGCACACAGACCAATGGAACAGAATTGAGAACCCAGATATACATCCATCCATATATGAGCAGCTGATATTTGACAAAGGCCCAGTGTCAGTTAATTGGGGAAAACATAGTCTTTTTGACAAACGGTGCTGGCATAACTGGATATCCATTTGCAAAAAAATGAAACAGGACCCATACCTCACACCATGCACAAAAACTAACTCCAAGTGGATCAAAGACCTAAACATAAAGACTAAAATGATAACGATCATGGAAGAAAAAATAGGGACAACGTTAGGAGCCCTAATACAAGGCATAAACAGAATACAAAACATTACCAAAAATGATGAAGAGAAACCAGATAACTGGGAGCTCCTAATAATCAAACATCTATGCTCATCTAAAGACTTCACCAAAAGAGTAAAAAGACCACCTACAGACTGGGAAAGAATTTTCAGCTATGACATCTCCGACCAGCGCCTGATCTCTAAAATCTATATGATTCTGTTAAAACTCAAACACAAAAAGACAAACAACCCAATCAAAAAGTGGGCAAAGGATATAAACACACACTTCACTAAAGAAGATATTCAGGCAGCTAACAGATACATGAGAAAATGCTCTCGATCATTAGCCATTAGAGAAATGCAAATTAAAACTATGATGAGATTCCATCTCACTCCAACAAGGCTGGCATTAATCCAAAAAACACAAAATAATAAATGTTGGAGAGGCTGTGGAGAGATTGGAACTCTTATACACTGCTGGTGGGAATGTAAAATGGTACAACCACTTTGGAAATCTATCTGGCGTTTTCTTAAAAAGTTAGAAATAGAACTACCATACAACCCAGAAATCCCACTCCTCGGAATACACCCTAGAGAAATAAGAGCCTTCACAAGAACAGATATATCCACACCCATGTTTATTGCAGCTCTGTTTACAATAGCAAAAAGCTGGAAGCAACCAAGGTGTCCATCAACGGATGAATGGTTAAATAAATTGTGGTATATTCACACAATGGAATACTACGCATCGATAAAGAACAGTGACGAATCTGTGAAACATTTCATAACATGGAGGAACCTGGAAGGCATTATGCTGAGCGAAATTAGTCAGAGGCAAAAGGACAAATATTGTATAAGACCACTATTATAAGATCTTGAGAAATAGTACAAACTGAGAAGAACGCATACCTTTGTGGTTATGAAAGGGGGAAGGAGGGAGGGTGGGAGAGGGTTATTTACTGATTAGTTAGTAGATAAGAACTGCTTTAGGTGAAGGGAAAGACAATACTCAATACACGAAAGGTCAGCTCAACTGGACTGGACCAAAAGCAAAGAAGTTTCTGGGATAAACTGAACGCTTCAAAGCTCAGCGGAGCAAGGGCGGGGGTTTGGGGACTATGGTTTAAGGGGACTTCTAAGTCCATTGGGAAAATAATTCTATTATGAAAACATTCTGCATCCCACTTTGAAATGTGGCGTCTGGGGTCTTAAATGCTAACAAGCGGCCATCTAAGATGCATCAATTGGTCTCAACCCACCTGGAGCAAAGAAAAATGAAGAACACCAAGGTCACACGACAACTAAGAGCCCAAGAGACAGAAGGGGCCACGTGAACCAGAGACCTACATCATCCTGAGACCAGAAGAACTACTTGGTGCCCGGCCACAATCGATGACTGCCCTGACAGGGAGCACAACAGAGAACCCCTGAGGGAGCAGGAGATCAGTGGGATGCAGACCCCAAATTCTCATAAAAAGACCAGACTTAATGGTTGGACTGAGACTAGAGGAATCCCGGCGGTCATGGTCCCCAAACCTTCTGTTGGCCCAGGACAGGAACCGTTCCCAAAGACAACTCATCAGACATGGAAAGGACTGGGCAATGGGTAGGAGAGAGATGCTGATGAAGAGTGAGCTACTTGTATCAGGTGGACACTTGAGACTGTGTTGGCATCTCCTGTCTGGAGGGGAGATGGGAGGGTAGAGAGGGTTAGAAACTGACAAAATTGTCATGAAAGGAGAGACTGGAAGAGCTGACTCATTAGGGCGAGAGTAAGTGGGAGTATGGAGTAATGTGTACATAAGCTTATATGTGACAGACTGACTTGATTTGTAAACATTCACTTAAAGCTCAATAAAAACTATTAAAAAAAAACTTAGAGCGGAACTAAATGAAATAGAAAACAGAAAAACAAATGAAAGAATTAACCAGACCAAAAGCTGGTTTTTTGAAAAAAATCAACAGAGTTGATAAACCACTGGCCAAACTGACAAAAGAAAAACAGGAGAGGAAGCAAATAACCCGAATAAGAAATGTGAGGGGCGATATTACAACGGACCCAGATGAAATTAAAAGAATCATAACAGATTACTATGAAAAACTATGCTCAAACAAATTTGAAAACCTAGAAAAAATGGATGAATTCCTAGAAACACACTACCTACGTAAACTAACACACACTGAGGTAGAACAACTAAATAGACCCATAACAAAAGAGGACATTGAAAAGGTAATCAAAAAACTCCCAACAAAAAAAAACCCTGATCTAGATAGCTTCACTGCAGAGTTCTACCAAACTTTCAGAGAAGAGTTAACACCACTACTATTAAAGGTATTTCAGAGCATAGAAAAGGGCGGAATACTACCAAACTCATTCTAGGAAGCCACCATATCCCTGATACCAAAACCAAGTAAAGACACCACAAGAGAAGAAAATTATAGACCTATATCCCTCAGGAATGTAGATGCAAAAATCCTCAACAAAATTCTAGCCAATAGAATTCAACAACATATCAAAAAAATAATTCACCATCACCAGGTGGGATTCATACCAGGTATGCAGGGATGGTTCAACATTAGAAAAACAATTAATGTAATCCACCACATGAATAAAACAAAAGACAAGAATCACACGATTTTATCAATTGATGTAGAAAAGGCATTTGACAAAGTTCAACACTCATTCGTGATAAGAACTCTCAGCAAAATAGGAATCGAGGGAAAATTTCTCAACATAATGAAGGGCATTTATACAAAGGTAACAGCCAACATCACCGTAAATGGAGAAAGCCTGAAAACATCCCACTGAGATAGGGAACCAGACAAGGATGCCCTTTATCATCACTCTTATTCAACATTGCGCTGGAAGTCCCAGCCAGAGCAATTAGGCTAGATAAAGAAATAAAGGGCATCCAGACTGACAAGGAAGAAGTCAAAGTACCTCTACTTGCAGACGACATGATCTTATACACAGAAAACCCTAAAGAATCCTCCAGAAAATTACTGAAACTAATAGAAGAGTTCAGCAGAGTATTGGAATACAAGATAAACATAAAAAAATCAGTTGCATTCCTCTACACCAACAAAAAGAACATCGAAGAGGAAATCACTAAATCAATGCCATTTACAGTAGCCCCCAAGAAGATAAAATACTTAGGAATAAATCTTACCAGAGATGTAAAAGACTTATACAAAGAAAACTACAGTGCACTTCTGCAAGAAACGAAGAGAGACTTATACAAGTGGAAGAACATACCTTGCTCATGGATAGGAAGACGTAACATTATAAAAATGTCTATTCTACTAACAGTGATCTATACATTTAATGCAATTCCAATCCAAATCCCAAGGACATTCTCTAATGAGATGGAGAAACAAATCATCAATTTCATATGCAAGGGAAAGAGGCCCCAGATAAATAAGGCATTACTGAAAAAGAAGAACAAAGTGGGAGGCCTTACTTTACCTGATTTTAGAACCTATTATACCGCCACAGTAGTCAAAACAGCCTGGTACTGGTACAACAACAGATACATGGGCCAATGGAACAGAATTGAGAATCCAGACATAAATCCATCCACTTATGAGCAGCTGATATTTGATGAAGGCACTAAAACAAGTTAAATGGGGAAAAGACAGTCTTTTTAACAAATGATGCTGGCATAACTGGATAACCATCTGCAAAAAAATGAAACAAGACTCATACTTCACTCCATGCACAAAAACTAATTCAAAATGGATCAAAGACCTAAATATAAAATCTAAAATGATAACGATCATGGAAGAAAAAATAGGGACAACGTTAGGAACCCTAATACACGGCATAAACGGTATACAAAACAGTATAAAGAATACAGAAGAAAAACTAGATAACTGGGAGCTCCTAAAAATCAAACACCTAGCTCACCCAAAGACTTCACCAAAAGAGTAAGAAGACTACCTACAGACTGGAAAAAGTTTTTAGCTATGACATTTCTGTTCAGCACCTGATCTCTAAAATCTACATAATACTGCAAAAACTCAACTACAAAAAGACAAATAACCCAATTAAAAAAGGGGCAAAAGATATGAACAGACACTTCACTA